>NC_062562.1:32677487-35099987 GCF_022837055.1 Prionailurus viverrinus | reverse complement strand
TCTTACTGGATCATGTTCAGGAAAATATCTGATCTTCAACTTGGTCAAGAATGTTCATTTTCCTTGAAAGATTCTTAAAATTACTAAAGCTACCTTAATCATGAGTTTTGATTTCATCCTTACATCATCATGTTGCTGCAGAGCAAAAAAAGAGACTGTAAATGGAGACTCAATCCAATTTTCAGTGAGAAGTCTTAAATAGAGAAGTCCTTCTGTTGCTGTTATTGTTGTTTACTTTGTGGTATCTTACCACGTAAAGAGAACAAGGTACTGATAAGCAATGGAGTTAATAAATACAGCAAATATACATGATCTTATTAAAGAGCCAAAGTCCCTTTTTATCGTTTCAATAAACAATGTTTGGGTCTCAATTTAGTAAGTGTTCTTTGGGCACTTTCTGCAGCCAAAGGACTATGTGGCTTAGTGACATGGATAAAATGATGAACATGACATAGTTCCTGCCCTGAGAGCTTATGACTTAGCTCAAGGTTTCTCTCTCTATGGGCACTATTGGCATTTTGGCATGTGTTATGGTAAGGAGGTATAAATGAGCAAAGTGCTCCTCTGGCAGGAAGCACGTTATTGTGCAGGAAGAATAGGCTCACGCTGGGAGTGGGAAGGGAAAATCTTAATAAGATTGTGGAAGTTCTTGAAAGCGTGAAGCTCAGGCTTCCCTCCCCCCTCAAAGGAATGGCAAGTCACTGAATATTCTAGATTCTGTGAGCAAAGGGAAGAAGACATGATTAACGGGTGACTGGGGGAAGATGGATTTGGCAGTGATGTACAAGATGGAAGGAGGAAGAAGAAAGTAGCTGAAATGCCACATGAGCACAGGTGCATTCAAACAGAAGGGATAGGTCTTGCTTTTGGATGCCTCCTCCAGAACTGTGAAGAAGGGCAGAGCTGAAAGCGATGTCAGGAACAACTGAGGAAACCATATGGCAATAACTCAACTATGTTAGCCGTAACCTTAACCACACCGCACTTGAATTATTAGCTCGTGTGCCTATCTATTCACCAGGCAGTGTGCTTCTTGAGGGCAGGGATCATACTGCATTCGTCTTTGAATGGCACACGGTAACTCAAGGCAGGTTTGCAATTTATGATTGAATGAATAAAAAAAAATGAAAGAGAAAAAGAAAAAAAATCATGCTTCTATCAAAGGATGGTGAGGATGCCATGAGAAAATGCATTCAAAGCACTTAGCAGCGTATCTGGCATTCAATAAATGTTTGATAAATATTAGCTATTATTATCATCGGCATCATCATTTTTATGACTCTAAAGAATAAAATCACTCCAAAACAGAAACACAGTTCTTCACAAAGTGAGAGAGTAAACCATTGTTCTTCGATATTATGCCAAACACCCAGCTTGCTTCTATGACTTATGAGAGTTTGAGCATAAATTAAATGGTTGAACATATGATTGCATTCATGTTCCCAGAAGTACGTTATAAGTACATCAATCAAGACAAATTTCCAGGCTCATTTTTGTGCAACCTGTCATGCAATTTAGGCAATGGCTGGAACTCCATTAGAAGGCTGGGACAGCCCTCCCGCCTTCCTTTTCGCACAGGTTGTTGGAACAGCTGCTACAATGCTCTTCTTCAAAAGACGTGCAGTGGCTCCCTCTGTGTTACTGTCTTTATCAAAGTAAACAGAAAGTTAAAGGCATTGAATACTGTCGCCTGCAGCCATGCCCAACTCCCTCTTTCCTGTGAGCCCACATTTAAGGATAAGCTCCAGGGCAGATGCATCATGTAATGGTTGACTCTAAGCTCTTGGGTATGTGACAGAGGGACCTGGGTGTGAATCCTAACTAACGCCACCACTTCTGGACAGCATGGCTTTGGAAAGTCTCTTAGGTCAAGTGTCAGGTTACTGAGTTATAAAAGCACTTAAACAAAATCACAACTGGTTACAGTAAATTTTAGAGGAGATCAGGATCTCGGTGTAACACATAATAAACTTTATATGCAACAGATGGCAGTTATTACTGTTATTTATCCATGTGTCCTTATCGAGCTATGTATGCATCCATCCAATTACCTTCACGGAGAGTTAATGCCTGATCTTTAACGGAAGCGTGTATGAATTGTGGGATGCTTATATCCAGTTTTTTACTAATTAGACTGTATTTATTAGTAGCATCTACAAAATATTTCAGAGGCACACATGAAATTAATGATGAGTGATGAGCATTGCTTTCCTTCTACGAATTCTATTCCAGGGTTTTTCAAACTGGGGCAATTTTATCTTCCTTAAAGGTGTTTGAAGACAAAAATGATCTTTTATTCATTGACTGCCGTGAATGACATAAGTAGACATAAGACAGACACATTTCCTAGCCTACCCTTAAGTGGCTTACAGTCTGTTGTGGGAGATACTAAATATAATGGTGGGATAATAGAGAGCGACAAATTATGAAAAAGGTACTAGGGAAACTAATGAGTGGATCTGATTTGGATTGTCAGGGTGATGGTAGTAAGAAAAATCCTCATTAAACATAGGGGTGCATATATCTTTTCAAATTAGTGTTATCATTTTCTTTGGGTAAATATCCAATAGTGGAATTATTCGATCATTGTGTGGGAACCTCCATACTCTTTTCCACAGTAGCTGTATCAATTTACATTCCCATCAACTGTGCATGATGGTTCCTTCTTCTCCACATCTTTGACAATACTTGTTCTTTCTTTTTTTTTTTTTTTTAAAAAAAACCTTTCTGACAGGTGTGAGGTGATATCTCATTGTGATTTTCATCTGCATTTCCCTGATGATGAGTGATGTTGAGTATCTTTTCATGTGTCTGTTTGCATCCATATGTCTTTTTTGGAAACATGTCTTTTCGAGTCCTCTGCCACTTTTCTTTTTTTTTTTTAAAAAATTTTTTTTTTCAACGTTTTATTTATTTTTGGGACAGAGAGAGACAGAGCATGAACGGGGGAGGGGCAGAGAGAGAGGGAGTCACAGAATCGGAAACAGGCTCCAGGCTCCGAGCCATCAGCCCAGAGCCCGACGCGGGGCTCGAACTCACGGACCGCGAGATCGTGACCTGGCTGAAGTCGGACGCTTAACCGACTGCGCCACCCAGGCGCCCCCCTCTGCCACTTTTCAATGAGATTGTTTGGTTTTTGAGTGTTGAGCTGAGTCAGCTTTTTATATATTTGGGATATTAACCCCTTATTAGCTATATCACTTCCAATATCTTCTCTCATTCAGTTTTATACAGCAATAAAAGGAGTAAGATCTTGACATTCCCAACAACATGGATGGACCTAGAGAGTATTATGCTCGGGGAATTAAGTCAGACTAAGAAAGACAAATACCATATGATTTCACTCATGTGTGGCATCTAAACAACCAAACAAATGAATAAACAAACAACAACAACAAAAAGTCAGAAAAAGACCTACAAAGTGATGCCAGCCATATGAAAGGGAGGTAGGGAATGGGCACTACGCTCACCGAAAAAAAACAAATAAAGGTCTTCCTTGATGAAGTAATTTAATAACTAAGTCATCAGCAAAATTGTTTCCATAGTAAAGCAAACAATTATACATGTTGTGAGGCAGACGCCTAGCTTCAGGGGAATTTCAAGATAAAACACAAAATGTAAAGAAATCTTTTACTTGTCCTGGGCTGTTCCAAGCTGTCTTATCAGACCGTAGGGGTGCAGTTCGTACTGCTTTGAAAAAAACTATCTGCTCTGGTAACAAGGAAGATGCAGAGACTTTTTGTCCACTCAAGGGAGTGCTCCTAATTCTTGCCAGTACTGATATTCTTCTTTGTGGGCTACAGACACCAAGGCTGGAGTTCCCGGCTTGGCCTGCACTTTCAATACATGATGACTCTATCCTTGCGTTCACTTATAAATCAAACACTGGATGGTGGTAGGCTTTCACTAAATCAGTGGTTTTATTGTAAAATTAACTCTAGCTCTGTTTTTTCATTTGTGTGTATACCGAACTTTAAATACAAGTTTAAGAAGGAACGCAAAGAATCATGGTTATTAAATAAATTTTCTACTGAACATTCTTGTGTTCTCAAACTTAACATTCTATGTTTAAAACATTTAAGAGCAATTCTGAGGTTTATGGTAAAGTGTGATGTGTAATTCTGTGGAGACACACGCATTCTGATGTTCTTGTTTTTGCCAACCATAGAAACCTTTGCCTTTCCCTAGTTTTTTAATTATTTTTGAGAGGGAGCACGAGTGAGAGGGGCAGAGAAAGGGGGACAGAGGATCCAAAGCGGGCTCCATGCTGAATGACAGTAGCGAGCTGGGTGTGGGGTTTGAACTCACGAACAAAGACGTCATGACCTGAGCCAAAGTCAGATGCTCAATCAACTGAGCCACCCAGGCACCCCTTTCCTCCCTAATTTTTAAAAGTAATAGATATTCTTTTCTAAAACTCAAAGCATACAGATAATTAGCAAAAGGAAAATAAACATTATCACATTAGGCAGAAGTAGACTGCTACATATGGGTATGTTTTTTCCAGAATTTCTCTCTGATTATTCTTGACACGGCATCCAGCGTGATCTTTTAAAATGCAAATCATTTCCTATCATTCCTCTGCTTAACACTCTCCAAAGGTTTCCAGCACATGGAATAAATTCCACATTGCTTACTCTGCCCTTCAAAGTCCCATGTTACTTGGCTCTTCCTCTCTCTCCGACCATGTATTTTTCTACCAGCCCCACCCCCACCCTCCATCTGTAACCAATCTCTCTGCCCTCTACCTCTTTTGCAAATCTGTAAATCCCTTTTCTGATTTGGCTCACCCTCTGTCCAGGGAATGTTCTCCCCAAACTGCCATTAACCCCAATTCATAAGCCACAATTCAACTGTGTTGTGCTTTGTTTTGTTTGTTTTGTTTTAGAGTGGCCTCTCTTGATAATTTACCTAAAATAATCCACACTCGCTTGACCCTGACTCTTTCCCCTTATCGCCTGCTTTGATTTTCCTCATTACTCCCTGCATTCACATGACATGGTTACTTTACCTGGATATATGTCACAGAACAGGTCATCAATATGTATTTTTTAAATGGTTGAATAAATGCATATACTAACTAGGATAATTTTATTAATAAAAGTAAGATCATTCCACACATACTGCCTGCCACCATTCTTCAACACCTAACCATGGAATCATAAACAGTTTCCTATGTCTATAAAAATGAAATGCATTATTTTAAGGCCCACATAATACTCCTTGGTAGGGGTGCATCTTATTTAACCAATCCCTCAGTGTTAGAAATTTTTCTTTTTTGTTGTTGGTTGGTTGACGGTTTGCTATTAGTAAAGATGCTTATATCAACACCCTTGCGCATATATCTTTGCAAATATATTTAATTATTTGCCGAGGGAAAATTCCAAGAAGTGGAGTTTCTGAGTCCCGAGGTAAAAAAAAAAAAAATGTTCAGCACTTGTGATACATAAATTGTCAAGTTGTCCTTCGGAGAAACTGTACTAACACTGTTTCTCACCATAAGTACCCATTTCTCTGCAGGGCTGTATCAACCAGATTAGAATTCTTGACGATTTTAGTGAAGTATTTAGTGAAGATAAGCATTTACTTATCTTTTGGGGGTACAGAAACACATTCTTAGCTAGCTAGTGAACGCAGCCTACTGTCAGTCTTCATATTCCAGGTTGACTATCTATAGAATAGACCTAAAATATTAGAATAGCAACAATGACAACAAAGTCTCAACTTGTCCTTAAAGAAATCTAACCAAGAGGGCTATAACAAGTGAGGAGAGAATAATGAGGTCAAACAGTGAAGGTTCTACACCAATACAAAAAAAGAACAACAAAAAAATCTGCATTCCTCAGTGTAATTTGATATTTCTTTAAAACAATTTTTTTTAACGTTTATTTATTTTTGAGACGGATAGACACAGAGCATGAACGGGGGAGGGGCAGAGAGAGAGGGAGAGTCAGAATCCGAAGTAGGCTCCAGGCTCGGAGCTGTCAGCACAGAGCCCGACGCGGGGCTCGAACTCACGAACCATGAGATCATGACCTGAGCCGAAGTCAGACGCTTAACCGACTGAGCCACCCAGGCGCACCTATAATTTGATATTTCTTGGAAGTCCCTGAAAAATGGGATGTCCTTACTACACATGTACACCTTAGGCTTAGCCAACTCAGATGGAGAACCTTGCTATTTCGGAATAAAATAGGCATTTATGTTGGTCCCTTTGAAATTTGGCTTCCCTGTGGTCACCGTTGCTGTCTGATCCTTTTACTTTCATGGTAACAGAACGGGGGCGCTGGATGTGGTTGTGGAGAAGAACTCCAAAATGTCTCTGTATTTTAAATCAAAGTGAAAATCGGAATAAAAAAGATATATATGCAACTTTTAAGCCACATGCACATGTATAGATCTTTTGAGTGCTAGCTCTCTGTGTTCTTCCAATAGAAATGGCTCACTGGAGGAATATATTTGTATACAAGTATTTTCCCAATTTGGAGAAGTACTTTGCGAGGTTATTATTAAATTCTATAATACAGTTTTTGCTAAAATTGCTACAGACTTACCATAATAAAATAATGTCAGTTAAGTACATTTTCCTCTTTTTGTATGTAAAGTAACCACTTTTACTGTTACTGATACATTAACATATCACTTTTGGTTGATTCCACTTTGCAACTGATCCCAAATATTAAATTATTCCCAGAAAATTCTTGGCATCAAGTCCCTTTGCAAAACTAGGGCTTGCGATCTTGGCAGTAATGGGAAAGTTGTACGCCGATTGTAAGGTCTTTCATTTTAATCTTGCTCCCACTAGAGAAGATTGATATAAATAAAATTTAAATAGAAAACACATTTCAGATGCCAACAGTGAAAAAGACTTTGTCAGCCTAATGAAAAGGTATCAATTTTCTCTACTTTATTCAATAAATTGTGAGTCATTTTCTAAATGGATTAGATTAAAGGAAAGTTCAAACTCCCAGGGAGATGCTCTTGGCAATGATGGAGACTTCAGACAAGGGAAAAAGGACAGGGCACATAAAACCTCTTAGGTCTCTTCAGATCTATAAAAATTGATAGCAAGTAGGAGAGAGGTGTCTCTAACCCTGAACTCACCTATTGCCTTAGAAGCCAAATCATGGGGAATTGAACAAGACACATTGTTTCTCTTATTTTATTAGGATGTCATGGGTGGTTGAGTAAATTACAACTGAGAACATGGAAACCTTGGGAGGGGTGAGTCGTGGATGAAAAGCCTGTGGCTCTCCATGCTTTCTCTGCCTGTCTCATAGATGTATGCTAAAGTAAGAGAACAATATGCTCTAATGCGATTATGCTCATGCAGTCTCTGTGGGAGACTCTGAATACCTTCCGGTGTATTATAATTAATTTAACTTCAGAAAACATAACCTACCTTTCATGTGAGGATGAAATGTGTAAACTTTGATCATAGAACACTCTCGGATCTAATGCGATTCTTGTGTACGTGTTTGAAATGGCAAAATAATTTGATAACTGAATATTTTTGTAATTTAGAAGAACTGTCCCAAACCTCTTTAGCATGTGCATTCATTTGCCAACCCCCCTGAGAACTGGGAAATAAGAATCAATGTTTTATTTTCCTCTACAGATACCACACAACTAGCATGGTTATTTGTGTGGAATTGTTTGAATGGTTTGGAAGAATTCAACTTTCCTTATCAGAAAATATTTATAGGCTGTCTACTCTATGCTTAGCACCACTTGATATAGGCAGTCTGAGTGAGACAAAAGCAAACCAGAGCTGTCACATATGAGTTTTAAAGTAGAAGAGGAAATAAGAAATCTTTAGGTCCCGATTCCTAAACATTTAGTTCCAGTAATACCAAACACTTTGAAGCTGTGACCAAGATGGCAGAATATGAAGACCTGGAACTCACCTCCTTCCATGGGCACACCAAATCTAAACCTACATATGCTGCAATTCCTCCTGAAGAAGAATCGAGGGCTGACGGAATAGCTTTTGCACACAAACAATAGAGGCACCACATAGAGGAGGGCAGGATAGATAGAGACATGGTAATGATGGGAATCCCACTCCCACTATGATGATCTAAGCTAGGAAAGGATATCACTGAGAGGCCAGTGCACTGACTGGCCTGCCCTGGGACACAATGGAAAAAAAAATAGTTTCAAAGGCAGCTGGATTATAGGTGAAGGCAATCCATTTATTAGCCTTAGCCTTAGACAAAGGTGGGGAACTGCTAGAACTCTCTCTGGAGGGGGAGGCACTGGCAAACTCCACTTTCTACGTTTCCTCTCTGCCTTGATAGCATGGGTCTTGGTACCCTAGCCAGCCTTCCAAGGCAAACCAGAGAGCCCCAAGTCCCCAGCTCACCCCAGCTCCAGCCATTCTACCAAGGTGCCACTGGCATGGAAAGCCCTGGGAATCTCCCGGCCCACACCTGTTCTGCCTCCAAATGTCCCACCAAAGTTGCTCTGTTGTATCCTGTCCCAGGACCCATTTCGACACCCACAGGAGCTTCAGCCACCCACCAGGGTGTCCCTGGTGTGGTGCACCTTGGGACTTCCCTGGCCCACACCTGCTCCAGCTCCAGGAGGTCTGTCAAAGCTGTCAGCACATGAAATCTACATAGTGGAGGTTCCTACATGAGGCCACTCCTTCAAGACAGGGAGAGGTAGTTGTTCCACGTAACTAAGAGAAACAAATAGAAGTCAAACGAAATGAGGAGACAGAGAAGTATGTTTCAAGTGAAAGAACAAGATAAAACTCCAGAAGAAAACCATAATGAATCAGAAGTAATTCACCTGACAGAGAATTCAAAGTCAGGGTCATAAGGATGCTCACTGAACTCCCCGAAGAGTGGAGAACACAATGGGAACTTCAATAAAGAGTTAAATAATATGAGAGAACCAGTCAGAGTTGAAGAATATTGTCAGTGAAATAATAAGAAATATATATATACATATATACATATATATGTATATATATATATGCTAGAATCAACAACAGATTAGATGATACAGAAGAATGGATCAACAATCTGGAAGACAAGGTAAGAAAAAATCATCCAATCAGAACAGCAAAAAGATAAAAAGAGTTTTGAAAAATGAAGTTAGTTTAAGGGACCCCTGAGACAACATCAAGGGTATTATCATCCACTTTTTAGGGCTCTCAGATGAAAAGAAAAAGAGAAAGGGGCAGAAACCTTATTTTAAGAAATAATGGCTGAAATTTGTCTGACTTGGGGAAGGAAACAGACATCCAGGTCCAGAAAATACAGAGTCTCAAACAAGAAAATCTAAATAGATCCATATCAAGACACATTATAATAAAAATGACAAAATTTAAAGATAAAGAAAGAATCTTAAAGGCAGCAAGAGTAAAACAAATAGTCGCATATAAGGGAAATCCCATAAGACTACCAGCAGAATTTTCAGCAGAAATTCTGCAGTCCAGAAGGGACCGGCATGGTATATTTAAAGCACTGAAAGGGAAAAACTTACAACCAAGAATACACTACCCGGCAAAGTTATCATTCAAAATTAAAGGAGAGACAAAGAGTTTCCCAGACAAGTAAAAACTAAAGTTCATCACTAAACCAGACTTACATGTTAAAGGGTCTTCTTTAAGGAGAAACGGCAATTAACTAAAAATAAGAAAACAACAAAGAAAAAAAATCTTACTAATACAGGCAGATATATCGTAAAGGTACTGAGTCAGCTACTTAAAAAGTTGGGATAAAGGTTAAAATACAAAATTTGCTACACCCGCATGTAGTTATGTTGTGGTTTTACAACGTGTTTAAACTTAAGCAACTATCAGTTTAAAATAGACTGCTATATACATACAGGTCAATATATATGAACCTCAGGTAACCACAATCAAAACCCTACACTAGCTACACAGGTAATAAAAAGAAATGAATACAAACACAAAACTAAAGAAAAATACCAAATCACAAGGGAAGAGACCAAGAAAAGAAGAAAGGAACAGATAAAAACTACAAAGACAGCCAGAAAACAATATTAATAAAATAACTGTAAGTATATACCTATCAATAATTACTTTAAAAATAAATGGACTTGGCACAAAAACAGACACATAGACCAATGGAATAGAATAGAAACCCCAGAACTAGACCCACAAACGTATGGCCAACTCATCTTTGACAAAGCAGGAAAGAACATCCAATGGAAAAAAGACAGCCTCTTTAACAAATGGTGCTGGGAGAACTGGACAGCAACATGCAGAAGGTTGAAACTAGACCACTTTCTCACACCATTCACAAAAATAAACTCAAAATGGATAAAGGACCTGAATGTGAGACAGGAAACCATCAAAACCTTAGAGGAGAAAGCAGGAAAAGACCTCTCTGACCTTAGCCGTAGCAATCTCTTACTCGACACATCCCCAAAGGCAAGGGAATTAAAAGCAAAAGTGAATTACTGGGACCTTATGAAGATAAAAAGCTTCTGCACAGCCAAGGAAACAACCAACAAAACTAAAAGGCAACCAACGGAATGGGAAAAGATATTTGCAAATGACATATCGGACAAAGGGCTAGTATCCAAAATCTATAAAGGAGCTCACCAAACTCCACACCCGAAAAACAAATAACCCAGTGAAAAAATGGGCAGAAAACATGAATAGACACTTCTCTAAAGAAGACATCCGGATGGCCAACAGGCACATGAAAAGATGTTCAGCGTCGCTCCTTATCAGGGAAATACAAATCAAAACCACACTCAGGTATCACCTCACGCCAGTCAGAGTGGCCAAAATGAACAAATCAGGAGACTATAGATGCTGGAGAGGATGTGGAGAAACGGGAACCCTCTTGCACTGTTGGTGGGAATGCAAATTGGTGCAGCCGTTCTGGAAAGCAGTGTGGAGGTTCCTCAGAAAATTAAAAATAGACCTACCCTATGACCCAGCAATAGCACTGCTAGGAATTTATCCAAGGGATACAGGAGTACTGATGCATAGGGCCACTTGTACCCCAATGTTCATAGCAGCACTCTCAACAATAGCCAAATTATGGAAAGAGCCTAAATGTCCATCAACTGATGAATGGATAACGAAATTGTGGTTTATATACACAATGGAATATTACGTGGCAATGAGAAAAAATGAAATATGGCCTTTTGTAGCAACGTGGATGGAACTGGAGAGTGTGATGCTAAGTGAAATAAGCCATACAGAGAAAGACAGATACCATATGGCTTCACTCTTAGGTGGATACTGAGAAACTTAACAGGAATCCATGGGGGAGGGGAAGGAAAAAAAAAAAAAGAGGTTAGAATGGGAGAGAGCCAAAGCATAAGAGACTGTTAAAAACTGAGAACAAACTGAGGGTTGATGGGGGGTGGGAGGGAGGAGAGGGTGGGTGATGGGTATTGAGGAGGGCACCTTTTGGGATGAGCACTGGGTGTTGTATGGAAACCAATTTGTCAATAAATTTCATAAAAAAAAATAAAATAAAAATAAAATAAAAAAATTTAAAAAAATGGACTAAATGCTCCAATCAAAAAACATATGGTGACTGAATGAATAAAAAAAAAGGCTAATTTATATGCTGTCTACAAGAGACTTACTTTAGATCTAAAGACACACACAGATTGATAGTGAAAGGATGGAAAATTATATCCTATACAAATGAAAACAAAAAGACAGCCTGAGGAGCACTACTGACATCAGAAAAATAGACTTTAAAACAAAGACTGTAACAAAAGACAAAGAAAGGCATTACAAAATGGTAAAGAGGTCAATTCATGAAAAAGATGTAACATTTGTAAATATTTATATAACCAACACAGGAGCACCTAAATATATAAAGCAAGTATGAGCAGACATAAGGGGGCAAATTGATAGTAATACAATAATAGTGGAGACTTTAACAACCCACTCACATGAATGGATACATCATCCAGACAGAAAATAAATAAGGAAACATTGGCCTTAAAAAACACATGAGACCAGATGGACTTGATAGATATATATAGAATGTTCTATCCCCAAACTGCAGAATACACATTCTTCTCAAATGCCCATGGAAGATTCTACAAGACAGATCATGTTAGGCCACAAAACAAGTCTCAACTTCAAAAAATTAAAATAATATCCAGTGTCATTTCTGATCGTGACAGTATGAAACTGGAAATCAACTATAAGAAGGATGATGGAAAAAACACAATCACATGGAGACTAAACAACATATTACTGAACAACCAATGGGTTATTGAAGAAATCAAAGAGGAGATAAAAAATTACCTTGAAATAAATGACAATGGAACCACAGCTTTCCAAAATGTGTGGGATGCAGCAAAAAAGGGAAAATTCTAAAAGGGAAATTCAAAGCAATATAGGTCCACATCAAGAATAAGAGAAATCCAGGGGCGCCTAGGTGGCGCAGTCGGTTAAGCGTCCGACTTCAGCCAGGTCACGGTCTCGCAGTCCGTGAGTTCGAGCCCCGCGACAGGCTCTGGGCTGATGGCTCAGAGCCTGGAGTCTGTTTCCGATTCTGTGTCTCCCTCTCTCTCTGCCCCTCCCCTGTTCATGCTCTGTCTCTCTCTGTCCCAAAAATAAATAAAAAACATTGAAAAAAAATTAAAAAAAAAAAAAAGAATAAGAGAAATCCCAAGTAAACAATCTAAATTTACACGTATAGGAACTAGAAAAAGAACAAACAAAAGTCAAAGTAGGAGGAAGGAAATGATAAAGATCAGAACAGAAATTAAAATAAATACAGAAAAAAAGCAATAGAGAAGATTAATGGAACTAAAAGCTGGTTCGGAAAAGTTAACAAAATAAGTAAACCTCTACTCTGACTCATCAGGAAAAAAAGAGAAGGCCTAAATTAATAAAATCAGAAATGATGAGGAGTAGTTACAACTGATACCACAGAAATACAAAGGATTATAGGAGATTGTTATGAAAAATTATAAGCCAACACACTGGAAAACCTCAAAAAAGGAATGTTTCTAGAAACACACAAGCCAAAACTGAATGATGAAGAAAAAGATATTTGAATAGACAGATTACAAATAATGAAATCGAATCAGTAATTTTAAAACTCCCCCCAAACAAATGTCCAGGACCAGATGGTTCACAGGTAAATTCTACTAAACAGTTGCATAAAAGTCACTACTGATTCTTCTCAAATTATCCTCCCCAAAAAATTAAAGAGGAAGGAATACTTCCAAACTCTTTTTATGAAGCCAGTGTTAGCCTGATATCACAACCAGACAAAGAAACACACACAAAAGAAAATCATAGGCCACTATGCAGCAGATGCAAAATTCCTCAACAAAATAGTAGCAAGCCAAATTTAATAATAAATGAAAAGGATCATACAACATGACCAAGTGGGATTTATTCCAGGGATGTAAATATGGCTCCATCAACATGATACACTCTATTAACAAAATAAAGGATAACAATCATTTAATCATCTCAACAGATGCAGGAAAAACTATTTAACAAAATTCAACGTCCATTTATGGTAAAAACTCTCAAGGAAGTGGGTATAGAAGGAATGTACCTCAACATAACAAAGACCATACGTGAGAAACTCACAGCTAACTTCATAGTCAATTGTGAAAAGCCAAAATCTTTTTCTTTAAGACTGGGAATAAGACAAGGAGGCCCAACCTAGCCACGTGTATTCAACATAGTACTGGAAGTCCTAGACAGAGAAACTAGGCAAGAAAAAGACATAAAAGTCACCAAATTGGGGGGGGCGCCTGGGTGGCTCAGTTGGTTATGCATCTGACATTTTATTTTGGCTCAGGTCATAATCTCAGGGTTCCTGAGAATAAACCCCATATCAGACTCCATGCTAACAACTAACAGCGCAGAGCCTGCTTGGGATTCTCTCTTTTCGTCTCTCTTTGCCCCTCTCCCACTTGTGCACGTGTGCTCTCTCTCTCTCTCTCTCTCAAAAATAAATAAACTTTAAAAAATGTTACCAAATTAGAAAGGAAGAAGTAAAACTGTTACTATTTGCAGATGACATAACACTTTATATAGAAAGCCCAGGATTCTACCAACAATCTACTAGTACTAATAAATGAATTCAGTAAAGTAACAAGATACAAAATTGACATACATATACCAGTTGTGTCTCCATACACTAACAAATAGGTATCAGAAAGAAAAATTAAGGAAAAAAAATCTTATTTACAATTGCATCAAAAAGAATAAAATACCTTGGAATACACGTAACCAAGGACGTATGAGACCTGTTCTCTGAAAACTCTTAAGATACTGATGAAAGAAATTGAAAGCAACACAAATAAATGGAAAGACAGACTGTGGTCATGGATGGGAAGAATTAATATTGTCAAAAGGTCCATACTAACCAAAGCATTCTATAGATTTAATGCTATCCCCAACAAAAAACCAATAGCATTTTTCTCAGATCTATAACAAAGAATCCTAAAATTTGTATGGAACCACGGAAGACCAAGAATAGCCAAAGTCATCTTGAGGAAGAAGAACAAAACTTGAGGTATCATGCTCCCTTCAAATTATACTACAAAGCTGCAGTAATCAAAACAGTATGGTACAGCATGTAAACAGATACATAGGTCTGAGAACCCATATATAAACTCACGAATATATGGTCACTTAATCTATGATAAAGGATGCTAGATTATACAATGCAGAAAAGGCAGTCTCTTAAAAAAAATGGTGGTGAGAAAACTGGACAGCTACATGAAAAAGAATGAAACTGGACCACTATCTTATACCATACATAAAAAAATTCAAAAAGGGGGGCACCTGGGTGACTCAGCCGGTTAAGCGTCCAACTTCGGCTCAGGTCATGATCTCAAAGTTTGTGGGTTCAAGCCCTGCACTGGGTTTTGAGCTGACAGCTCAGAGCCTGGAATATGTTTCAGATTCTGTGTCTCCCTCTCTCTCTGTCCCTCCTGTGCTTGCACTCTGTCTTTCTTTCAAAAATAAATAAACATTAAAAATAATTCGAAAGGGTTTAAAGCCTTTTGAACATACGACCTAAAACCATAAAAATCCTGGAAGATAACAGGCAGTAAGTGCTTTGATAGGATTCTGAGCAATAATTTTTTTGGATCAGTCATCTCAGGCAAGGGCAATTGAAAGCTAAAATAAACAAATGGGACTACATTGAACTAAAAAACTTCCATGTAGCAAAGAAAACCATCAGCAAAAAGGTAATGTACTGAATGGGAGTTAATATTCACAAATTATACATCCAATAAGGAGTTAGTATCCAAAATACATAAAAAAAACTTATATAACTTAATATCAACCCCCCCCCCCAACAAACAACCAATTAAAAAATGGGCAGAAGGCTTAAATAGACATTTTTCCAAAGAAGACTACAGATGGCCAATAAGCACAGGAAAAGATGCTCAACATTATTAATCTTCAGGGAAATGCAAATGAAAACCTCAATGAGAAATCACCTCACACAAGTAAGAATGGCCAGTCTCCAAAGATAAGAAACAACAAGCTCTGGCAAGGATGTAGAGAAAAAGTACCCTAGTGCACTGCTGGTGGGAATATAAATTGGTGCAGTGACTGTGAAAACAGTATGGAGATTCGTCAAAAAATTAAAAATGCGAACTACCATATAATTCAGCAATTCTACTTCTGGGTGTTTACACACACACACACACACACACACACACACACACACACACACCAGAAAAGAAAGAAAAGAAAACACTGATTTGAGGAAATGTATGCACCCCTATGTTTATTGCAGCATTCTTTATAATAACAAAGATATAAAAGCAACTTAAATGTTCACCGATGGATAAATGAATAAAGATGTGGTATATATACTATGGAATATTAGTCATAACAAAGAATGAAATCTTGCCATTGACAATTCCATGGATGGACAGGGAGGGTACTATGCTAAGGGAAATAAGTCAGGTAGAGAAAGACAAATACTACATGATTTCACTTAAATCTAAAATCTAAACCAAACAAAAACACAAGACAGAAACAGACACCTAGATACAGGAAACATAGCTGGTTACCAGCGGGAAAGAGATGGGGGGGGGGTGGCAAAATGGGTAAAGGGAATTGAGTGGTACAAGCTTTCAGTTGTACAATAAATAAGTCAGGTAATGTACAGCATAGGAAATATAGTCAATAATATTGTCACAACTTTGTATGGTGACAGATGATAACTACACTTAATTATGGGGATCATTTTATTTTATTATTATTATTTTTTCAACGTTTATTTATTTTTTGGGACAGAGAGAGACAGAGAATGAACGGGGGAGGGGCAGAGAGAGAGGGAGACACAGAATCGGAAACAGGCTCCAGGCTCTGAGCCATCAGCCCAGAGCCTGACGCGGGGCTCGAACTCACAGACCGCGAGATCGTGACCTGGCTGAAGTCGGACGCTTAACTGACTGCGCCACTCAGGCACCCCATGGGGATCATTTTATAATGTATGAAAATATTGAATCACTATAATGTACACTTGAATCTAATAGGATACTGTATGTCAATTATACTTTGATAAAAATTCAGACACATTTTTTAAACAATCAGAATAAGCTTTTAGGAAATGCTAATATACATGGGAAAAGAAAGCTCACTATACTGGCATTTCACAATTAAAAAAAATTTTTTTTAATGTTTATTTATTTTGAGGGAGAGAGAGAGAGACAGAGCATGAGTGGGGGAGGGACAGAGAGAGAGGGAGACACAGAATGTGAAGCAGGCTCCAGGCTCTGAGCTGTCAGCACAGAGCCCGATGCGGGGCTTGAACTCACGAGCTGCAAGATCATGACCTGAAGTCAGACACTTAACCAACTGAGCCATCCAGGTGCCCTGGCACTTCGCAATGTTTTGTTTTTTTTTTTAAATTATCTATTTCTTTAAAGAAAGAAAGAGGGAGAGAGACAGAGCATGAGCGGGGGGAGGGGCAGAGAGAGGGAATCCCAAACAGGCTCCTCACTGCCAGGGCAGAGGCTGGCATAGGGCTGAAACTCACAAACGTGAGATCATGACCGGAGCCAAAACTGTTTGACACTTAACAGACTGAACTCAGGAGCCCCAACACTTTGCAACTGATTTACTTCATGTTAATGACAGAGTCAGGAAAGCTAGAAAATCAAAGGAAACCAGTAATGTAAATATAACAATGTTTCAGATGCAGCCATTTGCAAAAAGTTCAGAATTCTAGTTTGTGCCTTGAGGCACATATCTTCGCCTTTTGTGATTTAAAAATCTGTAAGTTTAGCTAAATTGGAAGCGGGATGCATTGTGAACCCAAAGTTCACTCTGAGGGCTGAGCATCTGTGAAGAAGGTGGAGATGGTTGCACTGGCTGTGCTAGGGACTTAGTCATGCGGATTCATTTTTAATTTTTCTATTTAGCGTCTCTTTATGTCAGGTGATACTAATATCCTCTCTCCTGATCACAGCAATGGCCACAGAATCTTTCTCTCTGTCCAGAGCTTTGCAATGTGACGGTGCCTCTCCTCCCATCGAGAAGTGGAGTCTGGCGGGGGTGGGGGGGTTGGGGGGGGTGGATGGGTGAAATAGGTGATGGGGATTAAGGAGCGTACTTGAGATGAGCACTGGGTATTGTAGGGAAGCGTGGAATCACTATATTCTACACTGGAAACTAATATAACACTGTATACTAATTAACTGGAATTGGAATTAAAACTTAAAAAAAAATGGAGTCTATTTCTTCAGTCCTTCTATCTGGGTTTGGTCATTTGATTTGTTTGGCCAATTAGAAATTAGCCATCATGGCACAGGAAGAGGCTGAAAGTGCTTATGTCTGGGTTTGCTGCTCTTTGGAACCCCCTGCTGACCATGATGAAAGGTAGACTATTCCACCTGAGGCCTTCCTGGATTAACTAGCCTACTAACCAGCAGATGTAGGACTGAGGTCATCCTTGACTCTAGCTCCACAAAGTCACTGCTGGTCTGTCCTCAATCCTCCCGCTTGCTGTCTTGAACACTTATCGTGACAGCTGTAACTTCAGTAGCTACCACAGCAGGAAACTGCTCCTGGTACTGACGTCACCAGTGAACGAACACCACCAGCCAATGCCTCTGGATTTCTTGTCATACGAGAAAAAGCAATTCATATTATTCAAGCTACTCCAATTGGGCATCTGGTACTTGCTTCCTAACACAATCCTAAGTAACAGTGAAGGTATTCAATAAATACTTGTGGACTAACTGAATGAATGGATAGATGAATGAATGAACGAATGTAGTAGTTTCTTTGCACCAGACCAGAACATTGCCATTTCTAGCCACAGGTACTAGATATTCACAACAGCTGAAGAACAATTTCCTTTTTGGCATTGAAATTCAGAAATTCAATTGACCTATAGACAATCCTGAGAGTGGCTTTCAGTCCTCATTATGTGTCTCCCTATTTTGCATGTACAATCACATCATCCTTCACCACGCACCAGATGCAGAAGATAGAGAGCTGGCATAGCTCTATGTAAATGAGGCATTTTCCCAGAGCACTTCAGTGTCAGTGGCAATGTTGAGCTTTCTTAATTACAATCCAGATACGCTCACGATGGAGTCACACTAACTATTATGGTCCAGAGAAGCCGCATTCAATTTTACTAAACTATTAAGATTCATTTACATGTCTCTGGTACTATCTGGGTGAGAAGAAGAGAGCATTTAGAAATTGCTCTCTTGGTGAAATTTTCTTCTGAAGCTTGCTGTAGCACAAGAAAGAAATGGGAAAAAGGCTGAAAATCAGCCCTTAAAAAAAAAGGGGGGGGGGAATAGCAACTAAAGAAACTCCTAGTATTTATTTGTTGGTTTAAAATCGTTTTCTGTCTTAGCTGTAGCAGACTGAAATCTATCTCTACCTGAATCTGAGCCCTGGGAACAGGGTCTGAAAATATTTTTGAATTGATATGATTTTGGGAGAAGACAGGTCTGAAGAAATTTTTTTTCTTATTTTATGCTCTGAGTTTTTTAAGTTGGCTCTAGCCCAAGTGCCAAGCTCAAAAAACCATTTTTATTTCACTTTCTGAGATGACAACTTTTCTTAAAGAAAAAAACAATCACCAGTGCAACATGGATTAACATGAAATTCTGAGTAAAGGCATACTGCTTTGTATTACAGAATTTTTTCCATAATACACACACAGCCTAATATGAATTTATTTCTGAGATGTTTCATGCTACGGAATGTAGCTGATCCAAAACTATAAGGCAATCATCAGTAATTTTCTAATTAGCCCCTTTCTAGATTGTAATTTAGACCAAGAAGCGCAACAGCTTGGAAAATATAGACACACGTGTCACCTTCTACTATTTGGGAGTTCAAGACAAATTACTGATATTCAAAATCAAATATAGCCTTATTTATATTCATTGCAAAAGTTGTCATCATGTAAAGAACCAAGGAGCAGGCCTCATGGAAAAAGAAAAATTAATCTGAATCCAGTATTGTTCTTGTCTGTTATTTTGGCCTCTCCAATAATAATTCCATTTCCCCCACTGAGTTTACCCATTGAGTTTACCTTGGGAGAAACAAGCCTCTCTCATTCTCTCAATTCATATGGTCATGGGTCCTAGTCCCAACCTCTGGATATTCCTTCCCCTGTGCCTCAGTGATTGGTTCAGATGTAAATGAAACTACCCCATGACTTGGTTCTGAACCTTTGATGGGCTCTTAAAGAATGTCTCTTTCCCATGAGTTTGCTAACCCCGTAAATAAAAAATCTGGTGTCCAGGACCCCACATAAAATAGTCCTGTTTGAGAACAAAGACAAAACACAGGAAATCACAGCTAAGAGTTAGTGACCAAGAGACCGAGTCTTGAGCTCTACTGGATGGTCTGAGTCCAGATGTGCCTCATTTGGCATTTGGACTTTTCAGTAGCAAGCCACGGAATTTCTTGTTTTGCTCACAGTTTGGTGCGTTTGTAACTAACAAATGGAACAAACCAGATTAATATAAATAGTACCTGGTTTGATGCAAATGGTGGTAATATTGTGAATTATACTTAAAAGCTTATCATCTGGGGGCGCCTGGGTGGCGCAGTCGGTTAAGCGTCCGGCTTCAGCCAGGTCACGATCTCGCGGTCCGTGAGTTCGAGCCCCGCGTCAGGCTCTGGGCTGATGGCTCGGAGCCTGGAGCCTGTTTCCGATTCTGTGTCTCCCTCTCTCTCTGCCCCTCCCCCACTCATGCTCTGTCTCTCTCTGTCCCAAAAATAAATAAATGTTGAAAAGCTTATCATCTGAAATAAACTAAAAACAATCTAGTACCCATATCCACACAGACTTATACCTGTTACATAAATTTCTTGAGCAGCAAAGTCATTGAAGTGTGACTGTTAAAAGTGAAATCTTTGAAGTTTGATCCCCTTGCTTTAAATCCTGGCTCTATTGTATGATGTTGGGAAAGGCATTAACTTCTTTCTGCCTCGGTTTTTTTTTAATATCTGAGATGGAGATAATAATAGGACTTAAATTAAAAGATTGTAGAATTGAAGGGATCAATACACATAAAACCCCAGATCAATGCCCAATACAAACCTTAGCTTTTAATTACTATTATACAAGAAAGCATCAGCTGAGCTCATCCGGATGCAAGTCTATTAAACATAAATGTACTGAATTTCTGTACTATGTTGGGGCTAAGGACAAACTGAATAAATTTCAGTCCACATATACCCTAAGCCTAAGGAGCTTTCGGTTTAATAAAATATCATTTAATCAATCAATGTGGTCAGTGGGTTGATAAAATAAATAACACTTTGAAATCATAACACCTATTGAGCACCAGGCACTGAGCTCATTGAATTGTATTGATTCTATAATTTAATCCTTATACAAATTCTGGAATGTGAGCACCATTATTAGCCCATTTTAGGGAGGAGGAAATTGAAGCAAAGGGAGGTTACATAATTTGTCCATGCTCGCACCGCTAGTAAGAGGCAGAAGTGTGAATCAGCCCAAGCCACCTTTTCCAGAGCCGATTAAAGGTCAGAGAAATGATGTCAGAGATAAGTGCTCAAGGATGAATAGTGATTTGCAAAATAGCAAAGTGGAGAAGCATCATCTGAGTGGAGGTAATGCTGTGCACAACCCAGAGGTGTGAGTTAGAAAATTGTATTCCCAGAACTATTAGTGAGCGGTTCAGCATTTGTGGACCACTAGTGCATGTTTACGAGTGAGTGAGGGCAGGTGAGGCTGGATGTACTTTAGGTATTGTGAAATATGATCACAGTCTTCTTAATTAACTAGACAAATGCAATTGATGTGACAAATCAAAGATACCATGATGATAATGGAAACCATCACTTTTGGTCCAGCGCCAGCTCTGTCCTCTCAGGTGATACCGTTTCTCTGTCAGACGGATTTCTCCTCTTGTGCCACAGTTCTGCATTTGGAAGGTGCAATTTAGTAGATGGTTCTAGGCATGAATTAATTCATTTGACAGAAGCAAGCAGTGTGGCCTCCCTGAATGTTTCCTTCTGTTCAGATCTCCATCAGAGGTAACCTAAAAGATCCTTGTATCTCTCCTCGGATCGCAGGCTTCCACAGCGTTCCCTGCACCCAGGCTGCAAGGCCAACTTGGGATGCTTGGCCTATAAACAAGGAGCCAGGGCAACAGAAGCTGTACAAAGAGCTTCACCTGAGTTTTAGGCCACAGAGTGTCACTTCTAGAAATAGCTTCTTTTACTTAAACAAATTTATACAAAAAGGGAACTTTATTTCCTTGTTATAAATGGAAAATGGGTGTTTGCTGTAAGGTCTAAATAAAAAACAATACAAAATAAGGTTACTAAATCTAGTTAGATACTGTTGTCCTAAGGTGAAGTCCTCAATTTGTTTTTAAAAATTGGCAATGAGTAAATTTTAGAGAGACGTTAAAGACAGGATAGTACCAAACTGCGATCTTCTCTTTAAAGATGTAAAACACAATAAAACAACCTCTCTCTCTGGTTACGGCTCTCTTGATCTTTTTGCTTACCTCATGGAGAATGGGAGGAGGTAGCATGAACTAGTTCTATCCTTAATTGTCACACAATATCCTGATTGCTTTCAACCCAAGAGCACTTTTAATTGAGATCAAATCCAAGAACTAGACACATTAATTGAAGAGATAAATAAATGGGGCTGTAAAATACGAAAACAGCTGCAACCTAAGTAGCTTAAGATTTTCGGTTGGCGTTCACACTAAAAAAAAAAAAAAATGTATAATCCAAGGCTGACATTTCTTGAAGGACAGTTCAGTTTTAGCTGTGTCTTCATGATGAAAAGCACCAGACTGAGAAGTCATCGGTCTGGTATTTTAAGACACATTTAATCACTGAATTTGGAAGACAGTTTCCAGGACCTGAATGTCCAGGAAAAAATATTAAGCAATCAAGTTTTATCAGTGATGACCAATAAAAGAGAAAAGGTAAATTCAGCCCTAAATTTCGTTATTAAGATGGGTTGAGCCGCCTCCAACATTCCTTAAAACACCAATGGCCTTGAATGCTCAGGATTGTGAGAGAGATGAATTCTGAAGATAAAATAGGAGAAAGATGAACAGAGACCAGACTGTATCTGCTTGTATTGATCAAGGTGAACACTGTGAAATGGATTTGGGGAACTGATGGCCAGCACAGCCTGTAAACAATGCCTAGTTTCTGCACACTTCAAAGTCCCTAGGCTACTACATTCCATGCCACTGTCAAAGGGGATGTTCGTTTCAAGAGAAGCTCACGGCTACAGTTTAGGATGTTTATCCAGGAAAGAAAAAGAAGGGGATAACATTTTTGAACAAACCTCAAGTACTTTATGTACAGTACTTCATTAATGCTCACAGCAAACCCTAGGATGGCTATTATTATCCACATTTTATAGATAAGGAAGGTAAGGTTCAGATTTTAAATAATTAGCCCAAGCTAATTAGTGGCTGAGCGAGGATAAAACTGAAGCTTTTATGAGCCTGATGTATTTTTTTTTTGGCATATTTTTTTCCCCCACAAAGCTGTTGGAATCACAGATTTGGTGATGCCAAGATCAATTTGTAACATAGCTTGTTGTTTCTATGTACCTAGCATCTGCTTCCTTGTCTTCTGGCAAAAATACCCTAATTTTCCTTTGGGGAACTACTCTTGTCACAATGTCAGTCGGATGCTTTGGATGGAGGTGGAGGGGTCCATCCTTTGGCAACAGAGAGGGCATATGACTAGGCTCGTCCAATCAGATCATTCCATATGCATGTAGCTTAATGATTGCAGGAAAAAAATAGCCACTCCTCTTATTGAAAAGTAAAGTATCATTTCCCTCCTGCTGAAACTGAGTTGACCTGAGTAACTTGCTTGACCAACAGAAAGCAGCAGAAGTGTATTCTAGGATTTCTTAAGTTAGGTCATAAAAAGCCTTGTAGCTTCCACCCATGCTTCTTGGAATCCTCTCTCTGCAAATGCTTGTTAGAAGTTCAGCTACCCTGAGATTACCATGCTGAAAAGAATGTAGATAAGCTGAATCCATCCTTCCAGCCATCCACTTTAAGCCTGTAAATGAGCCATTTTTGAACTCTGATCAGCCCAGCTCACTCACCAACTAAACACCATGGGGTGACTTGTGGTTATGTCATGTGGGACAGAAGAATCAACCTACAGACATGTATCCAAATTACTGACGAATAAAATAGTAACATGTAATTAAATGATTACTATTTTAAGCCACTTCGTTTGGGGGTAATTATGCAGCAGCTAAAAATGAAAACAATCTCTTTGGCCACAGTGATTAGTTCAAAGATGAGCTTGCGACCTGAGTCAATCAGTGATATTCATTACAGGAGTTTTGCTAATGTAATTGGGAAAAAGATGCTTTCTTTTCATTATCAGGTGATGGTCTTGTAAGATATGAAACTGGGGCTGCTGGTAGCATTTTTTTTTCTTTTATTACTAGAACAGAGCTTGTTTGAGATTGAGGTCAGTATAGAAGAAAACAGAAGGAAGATGGAGAGAGGGGTAGTGATATCTGAAAACAGTCATAGCACTGGCCTTTCATTTCATGGGAAAATAAAATTTTGTCCAAATTAGTTGAATTTTTTTCTCACCACTAAAGGAGAATTCAACCAAGAAAAGCTATACTAGGGGGAGAAAGGTGAACGAGAAGGAAAGATTTACAAACAATAAGATCAAGGATCCCTATACATGTATTTGTATACATGTGCATATTTTAAGTGAATATCAAAGGCAGTTTTAACAGTGAAGTCACACTAAAAGAAGTGGGAGGGGCAAACTGAAGATACGTCTAAAAATATTTTGCCAAACCCAAAGAGGAGGGCTCTCAGTCCAAAGACCATTTTGATCTTTCTAATTGTATGTCTAACAAAAGCTACTGGGAAAAATATAAACAAGCAGAATAGTGTAATGGTCAAAACCATTAGCTCATGTCTCAATG
Organism: Prionailurus viverrinus; assembly: GCF_022837055.1. NCBI lineage: Eukaryota > Metazoa > Chordata > Mammalia > Carnivora > Felidae > Prionailurus > Prionailurus viverrinus. The sequence continues at coordinate 35,075,580 of NC_062562.1, read as the reverse complement.
GGCAAGTTACTTTGATGGCTGGAGTTCCATCTTCCTTCTCTGTAAAATAGGAATAACACCTGTTTTATTCCTCATCTTAACAAGGTTTTTAATGAAAGGAGTTAGGGCTTTTACAGGCAATCTGAAATAGGCAAATAAAACCATGTTTAGGGCTCAAAGTTGGGGGGACTTACTTGGCTGCACCTCTCTTTATGAAAGAGGCAATGATTTGTGTCAGCAGAAAAGATAGATACGACTCCTAAGGTTGATGCTAAGAGTCCAGGGCTGGTATTGTCAAATAGGGCACACACCAGCTACACGTGACTATTTAAATTAAAATTAAATGCAATTAAAATTTAACTCCTTAATCACACTAGGTACATTTCAAGTATTGAATAACTATAGGTGGCTGTGGTTCCCCTACTGGACAGTGAAGAAGAGAACATTTCTCACTACATAAAGTTCGGTTGGATACCACTGCTCTAATATACCTGACATACCATCTGGCCTGCATTATTAACCATCATCTGGCATAAGCCCGCCTACCCCTTCACCAGCAGTACCCACGCTACTCCTAAAGGAGTTAGCAGCTTTGTTCTCGACATCCCTTTCATGTTTTATGCTCACCACCCTGGAGGCACCTCTTGAGTGATGTACAGTGGAATGGAATTTAAGACTTGAGTTCTGATCTCATAGAGAACACCAGTGTAGATGAGAACTTTAGCCAATCATGTCATGTCATTAAGTCTCAGATTCTCATCTGTAACGTGGGTATACCACTCACCTTACACAGTTGTTATTGAAATTACAGGAGAGAACACAGGTGCTTTGAAAAATGTACAAAGTTTAATACTGACAAAGCTCTCAGAAAGTTAAACTTTTTTTCTTAGGCACCTGTCAAGATTTTATAGTCAATAGTCAAGATCACAAGCTCTCACACCAAATAAAACACTCTTTTTAATGTATTTGCTTTAAATCCCAGTTAAGTCAATTACTAGCTAATAGGACCTTGGTCAAGTTTTTGACCCTTGGCCAACCATAGCTTTTTTTTTTTTTTTTTAAATGAAAGAACTCACTTAATAGCAATATGCTAATTTAATGAGATATCATAATCTTAGTAATGTATCTGGTACACAGATGGAATAAAAACTATTAGCTAACTCTTCTAGCCCTGGACACCCTACAGGCCATTACATAGCCTTCAATAAATACACATGCATGATGGGTGGTTATAGGATTATATCTGTACTTTTGTGGGTGGGTAAAGAAAATCGTAGAGAGCTAATGACACTCGTATCTAATTTTTTAAAAGTATATTTTCTTAAGCTGGCTGCTCATGATTTCTCATGTTGATAAAATGGTCTCAACTTTGAAAAGTTAATGATATTTTCTAAAGAGTAAGTTTTTTTGGAAGTGCCTAAGTTCTATATTATGGGCAATAAATCTAAGTCTGCTAAGTGATGAGAGAAACAGAATGAAGTTTATAAAGACTGGTAGTCCTTCAGCACATGAATTGGTTGAGAACTTTCACTGGGGAGTCAGTGAGGCTAAGGTTCTTGTAACTTTGATTACATTGGGTGACTTCTATAAACCTTGGTGCCTGCTGTCATCAGACAGGGACAATCATAATTTTCCTATCTGGTAGCATTGATGGGATGAGTATGTATTAAACAGTTAATACGGAGAGAAGTTAGAAGAGGGCCTGCCATCTATAAATTCAGCATGTGTTATTGATGATGGTGATGGCTGCCGTCATCACTTGTATCACTCAGAGCCATTCCTGATATATAAGTGCTCAACTTAATATTGGATATCACTTATGTATTTATTACTGTCTATTGTTACTCTACAATGATATATTGGTTTTAATTTGAATAAGTAAGCTATATTAAGAATTATAGCAAAGACAAAGGATTTCAACAAATTAAGTTTTTCTATGACCTGGACTAAGACCACCAGGAAAACGTTAAAGGATTGTAAGGCTCGTGAATATTAATCTGAATTTAACTAATAGTATTCTTTTGCAATTTAAAAGTAGGTATTTCTTTTTACTGAGTAATTATGGATATTCCCCTTCTTAGCTTAAGTAAAGAATTCCTCAGAATCATTTTATAGCATGAAAAACTCGTGATATTTATCCAGCTCACACCCCATTCTCTCCATTCAATTAACTCAGGGTTTACTGTTTTGATATAAGAACAATTACTACCTTTTCTAGTGTATTTCTGAGTTCTAGAAGGAATAAGTTATTTCATCTTGTCTTCCCCTAGAAATATGTGATTAGCAACCTACCGAAGCTACAGAGATAATTACGTTAATAACATTTATGACAAATGCATTTGCTAACAGTATTATTTTCACATTTGTTTTCATACCCATTACTTCATGTTTAAATTCATCATAGCAAGAGGCTGAGCCTTATTTCCATATTTATTGCTACCCAGATATTTATACTACATGTTTATTTAAAAAAACAGCAATGGGTGTAATCTTCAGTATGCAAAGCAAATGAAATAAGATTACAAAAGATCTAATGAGGTTTCTCCCCACCCCACCCCCACCCCTGCTTTCAGAAAATAGCTAACACAGTGTGGAGAGATAGGTATTTGCATTTGAGCCCTTTTAATATATGCCTGGAAAATCAATACAATAGATACTTGACCTTCCTCTTGTTCTTCTGAATAAACAAGTCCATACTGAAATCAAAAGGTATAAAATCGTATGTATCATAATAAGCTGATTTACATCTGGGAGCAACTTTGTAACTTCTATTTACCTGATAGGCAAAGAAGAGTAATAACTTGCCTATTACTTCCCTTTACTCTTTTGCAGAACCCAATCTATCTGTCACTTTCCTGCATTTTTATTTTTGTTTTATTCATTTTTTTCTCTATGCAAAATGTTACAGCGGAAAGAACAGTGAATTGAAAGTCAGAATTCCCTAGCGTACATCTGCACTGTGTCGTTAATGAACCATGTCACCTTGTTTGACTTCCTCAACTTTTGTGAGTCTCCATTTCTTTACCTTAAGAAGTATGTGAACTCTAGGGGCACCTGGGCTTAGTCCTATTTTAGCTCAAGCCTTGCTCCTGCTTCCCTCCCTCCCTCCCTCCCTTCCTCCCTCCCTCCCTCTCTCTCTCAAAAATAAACATTAAAAAAATGATGTAAATTCTATATTTTAAATGTAATATACATTTTGATAATATCTTAGGGACAGTTGGGAGCATAGTTGGCTGAGGGCTTTTGCCCTGAGACACAAAACTGGGAAATGTGATATTGGACCTCTTTGACCAGAGGTGGCTCTCTGGGTTAACAGGTAAGCTATTCTTCATGAGAGAGGAGGGTTAAACTGTGCTTCCTCCTACAGCTCAAGGTGTTAAGACTGGGGGTGACTTTTCACTTTAGGACCCGTGAGTGGAAGGGAAAATACCAAAGAGGGCTATGTACGTATGTATCTGTTTATGACAGTGTGTAGGGGTGGCGAGGGGAGGAGGTGATCACTTGATCGCCTGGCAGTCTACCAGTACTAGGCAAAGTGCTAACTAAGCACTGGGGATGCAAGGCTGACCAAAGCACTGTTCGATCTTTTCCCTTGTTGCTCAGAAGGCAGTAGATGTGACAGTCAAGTCAACGGGCAATTGTGATTTTGGGTAACAAGTCTATTGTAGGGTAAGCAGTGGATATTAAGGCAGCACAGGTGAGAGACGCCAGACTCAGCCTCGGAGGGTAAATAAGGAAGATTTTTGTGAGCGATGCAAAACAGAAAAAGAAAGAGCACCAGAGGCAGAGGGATCAAATTTTGCAAACGCCTGAACGCTACAGGAAGCATGAAATAAAAAGATGGGGACAGATCATTAAAAGTCTTGTAAGGCATGATAATGGCATTGGACTTTATCCTGACATAATGGGGACTCAAAGTTACCTATAATGTGGGTCTTTCCCCCTTAAGTCCGGCAAGGGACTAGTTGTGGAGCCAGGTGCCTTGACAAAATGGTCTTGTTCCTTTCAGCCTCATTTTATCCTTCCTTTACAGATCCTATTTCCCTTTGGTTTATCCTCTGTCCTCTGCCTCCTCGGCACTGTTCACATTCTGAGAACCTTCCTTTGCTTTTCCTCGTGTAGCTGTGTCATTCTCTGAAGAGGAATGAACCAGTAAATTACATGCACGTGGAAATGGCTGAAAAGGATGAGATGTGTCACCCTTTCACGGGGCTTTGGGTTTTAAAAACAATTAGGATGACAACAGTGATTTTTTAAAAAGTCTCCCATTTTTCATGATCTCTATTAGTCCTTGCCCATAAGCATATCTAAATTTTACATGATTTAAATTGAAATTTGGTTAATTCTTTGAATCCCTTTTTGTTCATATAAAACTAAGAACATACTCACTTTGTCTTGATAATGGCTTCACCCAGCAAAGAGTGGAATGTGGGGTTTCAAGAGACGGGGTTGCCAGGTACACCTGCCTAGGATCATGAAAAAAATCTGGCCAGTGTCCTTCAGTTAAATGTATAACTGTCTTTCTCTCTACCTTCCTGAAGGGTAGGGTGACTATGACATGAACTCTAGCAAGGCCACGTATATTGAGAATGCTTGATTAACTTGTGTTCTTTCTTTTCACGTCGGACCACACGATACAGGCTTTCCCCAGACTCCTTGTGTAATTTGTTTGTGACAGTTAAACATAAGAGTATATATAAGTCACCTAGGACCATGCCTAACACATACCAGATGTTCAATAAATAGTTCTTTTTGTATGAAGAGATTAACAGGAACACATCAATACCTAGAGGCCTATCTGCCAGTCATTAGCCAATTGGACAGACTATATTTGATTCTTGACCTCACTGCTGGGGTCACCCCCACCATGCTCCTGCCTTCTGGCCTCTGCTCTTGCTTTTTCTGCTGCTTCTCCTGTCCCATCCCATGGCTTTGCTTGGACAACTCTGACATCTTCTTCTGGTACTTATTAGACTCTAACTTGCTCTGTGAGCTCTATGTGTATCATTTTATTTAATGTTATTACTTATCTCCCTTTCTCCAAGCATTCGGGACCCAACATCACCCATCCTGTTTTTTCATGAACTTATAATTTCCTAATTTAAAATATTACTGTTCTCTTCTCTTCTCTTCTCTCCCTGTCTGTCTGTCTGTCTGTCTGTCTATCTAATTCCCACCATTGGAATGCAAAGTTTTCAAAGGCAGAGATCTCTTTCTGTTTTATTCATGAATGCATCTTACGTGCTTAGGAGTGTTCCTGGCACAAAGGAACAAAAATTGTCTTGAATGAATGGTTCTGTCACAAGTCACGTGGTCACTGGGCCAAATGCTTGACTTTTTCAAGCATCTAGAAAGTAAGCATAATGACAATATCTACCAAATAGGGTTGCTATGGAGATTAACTGAAACAACGAAGAGGCTGACACCCAGTGAAAGCTCAAGATGTGCTACAAAAGATATAAAGGCAAACCCAAGATGTCTTTCTGGACAGTGGGCATTTTTCTTTGTTGTTGTGTACTCAATTTTGGTGTCCTCCCAAATTTATAGGTGGAGCCTTGACCCCCAGCATGGCTGTACTTGAAGTAAGTAATTAAGGCTAAATGAAGTCATAAGGATGGGGCCCTGATATGATAGGATTAATATTCTTATAAGTGACATCGGAGAGCTCACTTTCTGCCCCACCCTCCACTTCCATGTACACACCAAAAAAAAAAAAAAAAAAAAAAAAAGACCATGTGAGGCATAATGAGAAGGTAACCATTCACAAGTCAAGAAGAAAGACCCCTACCAGAAATAAGAATATTCACCTTGGACTTCCAGCCTTCAGAACTGTAAGAAAAAATTTCTTTGTTTAAGTGGCCAGTCCAAGTATTTGGCCATTTTGCATATGAAGAAAATGGGTTAAGGGAGTTAAGAGGTTCATATAAGGTCACAGAGTGAGATATGCTAAGATATCTGGGTATTTGGTCTACAGTTATCTTTACCACATCAAAATGCTTCTCAAGAGTTAATCTAGTCTTATGGAAAATGTAATAATTTTAGAGTTCAAAAACCTTGTAAGGCCCACTTAGAAGGACCCCTGTGTTTCTTATTATAGATCTTGTATTTCTCAGCACAGCCCAGCTGAATGTTAACTATAGTCAGAGGGTACGTTGAAGGGGAGAAGAGCTGAAGAATTCTAGCTCCTAGTTTTAATTGAACTTGTTTGCTCTGATCTGACTACCACACAATCAGAGATAATAATTTTCAAGAATACTCACATATCTCATTTTTTCCATATAAATAATATTTCAATAAAACCACCTTTCTACTTTATCTCAGTAGCACCAATAGCAGGCTTTCTTCCCTCAACCCATTACACCACTGTTCTTCATCAGTCTATGGTTACTACTTGTTTTTTAGCAGATTATCTCATTTTTAGTTCATTTTGGGGACCCAAAGGTGGTTCTATGGTAAGGTAAGTTAGGTGGCTGTCCAGACCAAGGAGGGCCAACAGGCTTTAACTCAAGTGCCAATCCAGTCATTGATAGTGGCTGCATAGGGTACAATTTTGAAGATTATAAAGCAGGGTCTAAACTTGAGAAGAAAGAGTGCTCTGATTATCAGTGTCTCCCATGGGTGGCAGGAAGGCATCATGAAAGCTACGGATTTGCTATGCATGGGCTAGAACTTCAAATATCCAAGACCCTTCCTGGAACACAGGCCTCGCTTGTGGCCATAATAAACACCTTCCATCCTGGAAAAAAATAATGTGGGATACTATAATGCCATAGGAATACAGGTTTCTGATTCATTTGCAGGATGGCTGCTTTTGGGAATGATTTAAGTGAAATGAATGGCAATATTTAAATCTTTCCAAAATGAAAGACATTTTCAGGAATATTTCCACTGTCAAATTCATTGCAATGATCACTGTTAGGTATTAAATTAGGGCAACCTGAAAAATTAACTTCCATGACAAATATTTTACATATGAAACATTTTGTCAATACAAGGACAGTTATTTCACCTTGAATTAATGGGCCTCAGTGAACCAGTCAGATCACAACCAAATACAGACCAATGGAGCTCCATATAGCGATCAATATGTATTATGCCTAAATAAGGTTTACACCAACTCTTAGATATTGGAAACTACCTTGGAGTATAAATTGATAAGGCATATTTGCTATATGTATGGTGCACAGGGGACACATGCTAAGGTGACTGCTAATTATTTGTGTCCTCTTTCAATCCCCTCTGCATTTTATGAGCAGCACCTATAAATGCATTTTAGAAAACAGATTATGGAAGGGGAGCCTGGGTGGCTCAGTCAGTTAAGCATCCAACTTGATTTCAGCTCAGGTCATGATCTCACAATTCATGAGATCGAGACCCACGACGCACTTTGCACTGATAGTGTGGATCCTGCTTGGGATTCTCTCTCTCTCTCTGCCCCTCCCCTGCTCATGTGCTCTCTCTCTCTCTCTCAAAATAAATAAACTTAAAAAAAAGAATATGGCAGAAGAGATGAGGATGTCACTTCCATAATTATGTTTCATTATATAAGATTCTATCTTCGTGGACCAGAGAGAGATTCTCTTGCTGGACTTGAAGAAGGAAGCCATCATGTGTGAACTGTCGATGGAGAGGGCCATGGGATAGGGAATTATAAGGAGCTCCTAGGATCTGAGGGGAGGTTCCATCCGGCATCCAGTAAGAAGCCAGGGCCCTCAATCAGACAGCTGCAAGGAAATAAATTCTAGAAACTGCCTGAATAAGCGTGAAACTGGATGCTTCCTAGTTGAGCCTCCAGTTGAGAATGTAGCCTACACTGACTTTGAAAGCAGACTGGTAGACACTGAACAGAAGACCCAGCTAAGCCATGGCTGAACTCCTGACATCCAGAAACTGAGTTGATGTACGTGTGTTGAGTCGCTAGATTTGTAATTTGTTATGCAGACACAGAAAAATAATACAAGGTGGTGGTGAATTGGTAATGAGAATCTTACACTTGAAGGGTGTGATTATAAGGTTATTAACCTGATTGTAAAGTTACAGGAAAATGTCATGTGTGAGAAAACCTGTTAAAAGGCAAAAGGAGAAGGTGTTGGAAGAATATAGGTTGCATCACGTATGACTATATCCTGGACCGTGGTTCTTAATGTGTTGTGTTTGCAAAACACTTTTAAACACAGTGGTTTAACACGTGAAAGGATTAAACTGTCACTGCCTCTGCAATTTCCACATTACCTACTGGGGCACCCTCCAAAACCTTGCCACTGTTTGAGTAGAAGCATTTGCTGCCCTGACTCTGCTCTTTTCCGTACATAGGAGGTAGCTCTTCCACGTTCTAGTAAACACATTTGGCCTTTGGTTCCTTGTTTAGCCAAATGCCATGTTTCTTTTACTCGCAGTAAGATATAATCTCTCCTTACCATTCCATGAAACCCACAAATTTTACAATCTGACAGCCTTTTGCCATAACCTTTGTTTTTGAGTTGATCACTTTAGTTTTAGCAGGAATAATATTCATTTCTTGACCATATCTTGATTCTTTGAAGGGATGGTGGTACAGCTGTGTACCACAGCACAAGGTTGAAACTACTGTCCTTTGGCTTTGCTACCATTGGAGAGATTTTGTGGTCAGTGATGTTTTTATTAATGCAGATGGGGAACATTTTAAAGCTCATTACCTCAAATGTTTTGAGGCTGGAAGGGAAATTTGTAGTAAAGGGCGAAGAAAAGGACTGATAACCACAATATAGATTTGACAGATTTCCTTTTTCTTTGAAAGAGATGGAGTCATATCTGAGGCCACTTGATATATGGTCGCATGGCAGGGATAGGTAAAGGGCTTTTGTGATTGTGCTCTTGTATGGCTCAAGCGAAACTAATCAAGTCAGCTCAAAGACCTAGTGGTGGAAACTGCAGGAAAAATTGGCTGTCATGACTGGATCCTAGTGACAAGCTTGGTTAAGATGCTCCAGGAACACAACTCAAGTCAAAGGAGGTCCCTCACAAGGCTATGGCAGGCAAATCGACACGGCCACTCTGTGAAGAGTTTGTGCTTTGAGCAACTCAGGTTTGGAGGGCAGCAAAAAACCCTACTGGTTACCAAAGCAAAGGCCTAGTGAGCAGTTTCCCTGTGGCTCAACCTGGTGAGCTGGGCAAGACAAACTTGGTTGTACAGGAAACATCCTTACAGAAAAATGCCTACAGTAAACGAAAGGCATGTACAAATTCGATGGCTGGCAAGATCTACCCTTTTCTTTTTATTTAGTTGTACACAAATGAGACTCACATGTGGTTATTTATCTTTTCCTTGTCCCTTCATCTCAAGTTTATACTTCAAATATGTAATCTTTTATAAAACACCAGTCAATTATGCACTAAAAATGAGTTTTCTATCTACCGGATCAATTTTCTTCTCTGATTACCAAGTTTATCCCGATTATATGGTGATGATGGTATAATGATGATGATGATTACCATGGCCATGGATCATCACCATCACCAACTAGTTAATCCTTCTGTCAGCAGTGAGCACTTAGTTCAAATACAAAAACGAATCCATCAGGGCTGTTTCACTGGCTTCCTTTCAAGATATGTGTTATCAGAAAATGAGGCCTCATTCTGGGGAAATGGACACATACTCGCTTTTTACCTATCAGGAACGATTCTTGGAAAAATTGATAAAAAGCTGTGAAGGCAAAATTCACATAACTAAACAATTTTAACTCTTTTAAAGAGTAAAATTTCAGTGGGTTTTAGGGCACTCACAAGGTATATGTATCACCACTATCAAGTTCCAGAACATTCTCACGGTCCCAAAAGGAAACCTTGTGCCCACTAAGCATCACTCCCCATTTCCCTCTTTCCACAGCCCCTGGTAACCACTAGTATGCTTCCTGTTTCTAAGGACTCACCTATTCCAGCCATTTTATACAAATGTATATACAATATGTGCCCTTTTATTTCTGGCTCTTTCATATAGTATAATCTCTTCCTTCCCCTCTCCTCCCCTCCCCTTCCCTTCTCTATGTTCATTTATTTATCTTGAGATACAGAGATAGTGTGAGTGGGGTAAGGGGAGAGAGACAATACCAAGCAGGTTCTGCATGTCAGCGCAAAGCCTGGCATAGTGCTTGAACCCACAAACCATGAGATCATAACCTGAGCCAAAATCAAGTCTGACACTTAACTGACTGAGCCACCCTGGTGCCCCTACTATAATGTTCTTTCTTTCTTTCTTTCTTTCTTTCTTTCTTTCTTTCTTTCTTTCTGTCTGTCTGTCTTTCTTTCTTTCTTTCTTTCTTTCTTTTCTTTCTTTCTTTCTTTCTTTTCTTTCTTTTCTTTCTTTTTATTTCTTTTCTTTTTCTTCCTTCCTTCCTTCCTTCCTTCCTTCCTTCCTTCCTTTGATTCACTTTAAATCCAAGCTAGTTAACATATAGTGTAATGATTTCAGGAATCGAATTTAGTGATTCATCACTTATGTATAACACCCAGTGTTCATCCCAACAAGTGTCCTCCTTAATGCCCCTCACACTTTTAGCCCATCCTCCCACCCAACACTACACCAGCAACCCTCAGTTTGTTCTCTGTATTTAAGAGTATCTTATGGTTTGTTTCCCTCCCTGTTTTTATCTTTTTTTTTTTGCTTCTCTTCCCCTAGGTTCATCTGTTTTATATCTTAAATTCCACATGAGTGAAGTCATATGATATTTGTTTTTCTCTAACTTATTTCACTTACCATAACACATCTAGTTCCATCCACCTTGTTGCAAATGGCAAGATTTCATTCTTTTTGATCGCCAAGTAATACTCTATTGTGTGTGTGGTGTGTGTGTATACTGATTGTTTATATATGATATATATATATTGCTGATTGTTTCCTTCACTGTGCAGAAGCTTTTTATCTTGATGAGGTCCCAATAGTTCATTTTTGCTTTTGGTTTCCTTGCCTCTGTGTGTGTGTGTGTGTGTGTACACATACATACACATACCATATCTTCTTTATCCATTCATCAGTCAATGGACATTTAGGCTCTTTCCATAATTTGGCTATTGTTAATAGTGCTGCTATAAACATTGGGATGCCTGTATCCCATCAATCAGCATTCCTGTATCCACTGGATAAATACCTAGTAGCACAACTGCTGGGTCATAGGGCAGTTCTATTTTTAACTTTTTGAGGAACCTCCATAATATTTTCCAGAGTGGCTATACCAGTTTGCATCCCCACCACCAGTGCAAAGCAGTTCCTCTTTCTCTGTGTCCTTCCCAACATCTGTTGTTGCCTGAGTTGTTAATCTTAGCCATGCTGACTGGTGTGAATTGGTATCTCATTGTGATTTTGATTTGTAGTTCCCTGATGATGAGTGATGTTAAGAATTTTTTCATGTGTCTGCTGGCCATCTGGATGTCTTATTTGGAAGTTTCTATTCATGTCTTTTGCCCATTTCTTCAGTAGATTATTTGTTTTTTGGGTGTTGAGTTTGATAAGTTCTTTATAGATTTTGAATACTAACTCTTTATCTGATATGTCATTTGCAAATATCTTCTCCCATTCCATGGGTTGCCTTTTAGTTTTGCTGATTGTTTCCTTTTTTTCTTGATGAGATCCCAATAGTTCATTTTTGCTTTTGTTTTCCTTCCCTCTGGAGACATGTCAAGTAAGAAGTTGCTGTGGCTGAGGTCAAAGATGTTGTTGCCTGTTTTCTCCTCTAGGATTTTGATGGCTTCCTGGATTAAGTTTAGGTTTTTCATTCATTTTGAGTTTATTTTTGTGTATGGTGTAGGTCAAGGTTCATTGCGTATGGTTCAGGTTCATTCTTCTGCATGTCGCTGTTTAGTCTTCCCAGCACCATTTGCTGAAGAGACTGTCTTTATTCCATTGGATATTCTTTCCTACTTTGTCAAAGATTAGTTGGCCATACATTTGTAGGTCCATTTTTGGGTTCTCTATTCTGTTCCATTGATCTATGTGTCAATTCTCAAGACAGTACCATACTGTCCTGATGAGTACAGCTTTGCAATACAGCTTGAAGTCTGGAATTGTACTGCCTCCAGCGTTGGTTTTCTTTTTCAGGATTGTTTTGGCTATTAGGGATCTTTTCTGGTTCCATACAAATTTTAGGATTGTTTGCTCTATCTCTGTGAAGAATGCTGCTGTTATTTTGGTAGCAATTGCACTGAATATGTAGATTGCTTTGGGTAGTATTGATATTTTAACAATATTTGTTCTTCCAGTCCAGGAGCATGGAATGTTTTTCCACTTTTTTTGTATCTTCTTCAATTTCTTTTATAAGTTTTCTATAGTTTTCAGTGTATGGATTTTTTATGCCTTTGGTTAGGTGTATTACTAAGTATTTTATGGTTTTTGGTGCAATTGTACATGGGATTGATTCCTTGGTTTCTCTTTCTTCTATTTCATTACTAGTGTATAGAAATGTAACCAATTTCTATACAATGATTTTATATCCTATGTATCAGTTCTAGCAATTTGGATACCTTTTATTTCTTTGTGTTTGATTGCTGAGGCTAGGACTTCCAACCCTATGTTGAACAACAGTGGTGAGAGTGGATATCCTTGTCATGTTCTTGACCTTAGGGGGAAAGATCTCAGTTTTTCCCCATTGAGGATGATATTAGTGGTGGGTCTTTCATATATAACTTTTATGATCTTGAAGTATGATCCTTCTATCCCCACTTTCTTGAGGGTTTTTATCAAGGAAGGATGCTGCATTTTGTCAAATGCTTTCTCTGCATCTGTTGAGAGGATCATGTGGTTCTTATCCTTTCTTTTATTAATGCAATGTATCACATTGATTGATTTGTAGAATTTGAATGAACCCTGCATTCCAGGAATAAATCCCATTTGATCGTGGTGAATAATTCTTTTAGTGTATTGTGGGTTACAGTTTGCTAGTATCTTGTTGAGAAATTTTGCATCCATGTTCATCAGGGAAATTGGTATGTAGTTCTTTTTACTGGGGTCTTTGTCTGGTTTTGGAACCAAGGTAATGTTGGCTTTGCAGAATGAGTTTGGAAGTTTTCCTTCCATTTCTATTTTTGAAGCAGCTTCAAAAGAATAGGTGTTAACTCTTCTTTAAATGTTTGGTAGAATTCCCCTGGGAAGCCATCTGACCTGGGACTCTTGTTTGTTGGAGATTTTTTATTACTAATCCAATTTCTTTACTGGTTATGGGTCTGTTCAAATTTTCTATTTCTCCCTGTTTCAGTTTTGGTAGTTTATATGTTTCTAGGAATTTGTTCATTTCTTCCAGATTGCCCAATCTGTTGGCATATAATTGTTCACAATACCTACTTCCAGCAGTGGACAGATCATCTAAACAGAAAATCAATAAGCAACAATGGCTCTGAATGGCATACTAGACCAGATGGACTTAACAGATATATTGAGAACATTTCATCCTTAAGAAGAATACACATTCTTCTCGAATGCACACGGAACATTCTCCAGAATAGATCATAAACTAGGTCACAAATTAGCCTTCAACAAGTACAAAAATATCAAGACCATACCTTGCATATTTTCAGACCACAATGCTATGAAACTCAAAATCAACCACAAGAAAAAAATCTGGAAAGACCATGAATACTTTGAGATTAAAGAACATCCTACTAAAGAATGAATGGGTTAACTAAGAAATTAAAGAAGAACTTAAAAAGTACATGGAAGCCAATAAAAATGAAAACACAACAGCCAAAACCTCTGGGATGCAGCAAAGACAGTCATAAGAGGGAAGTATATAGCAACCCAGACCTTCCTAAAGAGGGAAGAAAGGTCTCAAATACACAACATAACCTTACACCTAAAAGATCTGGAGAAAGAACAGCAAATAAAGCCCTAAGACAGAAGACGGAAAATAATAGAGATTAAAGCCAAAATCAATGATATCAAAATAAAAAATACAGTAGAACAGATCAATGAAAACAGGAGCTGGTTCTTAGAAAGAATTAACAAAAGTGATAAACTCCTAGCCAGATTGATCAAAAAGAAAAAGGACAGGACCCAAATAAATAAAATCACAAATGGAAGAGTAGAGATCACAACCGACACTGCAGAAATGCAAACAATAATAAGAGGATATTATGAGCAATTTTATGCCAACAAACTGGGCAATCTAGTATAATGTTTTCAAAGTTCATGTATCTTGTAGCACGGAGTAGTACTTCATTCCTTATTTTTGGCTGAATAATATTCTATTGTATGACTATATCACATTTTGCTTACCTATTTATCTAATTATGGACATTTGGTTTCCCAACCTTTTGGCTACTATGAATATTGTTATTAGACACATTCATGTAAGAGCTTCGGGTTGAATATAAATCTTCAATTCTTTTAGATCTTGGAGGAATGATTTTGAGGCTTGAATTTGAGTCTTATGCTTTGGTCAAGACTTGTTCCGACAACATCATAGCTTTCTGCATGTGATATTTCTGACAGCACGAATAAGCAGGTATTTGATTTGCAAGGATGAAGGTGAATAAGGCAAATGCAAGTACAAGTGGCAAAGTCAGGGAGGGAGAAGCATGCAGGCAATGGGAACTGGGTCCTCTCTGAAGGAAATGTAATTCTCCATAGTCTGGGGCACCTGGGTGGCTCCGTTGGTTAAGCATCCAACTTTTGATTTCAGCTCAGGTCATAATCTCACATTTCGTGAGAATGAGCTTCTTGTTGGGCTCTGTGCTGACAGCACGGAGCCTGCTTGGGATTCTCTCTCCCCCTCTCTCTCTCGGCCCCTCTCTCCCCCAAATAAATAAACATTTAAAAAATAATTCTCCATCATCTGTTATATTGGTACCGTAGAGATTATATCTACTTGCCTATGATTGTCTGACTATTTTCATCTGTGTTTCAGTAATATGTTCAGTTCCTATCCAGTTACTCAATGTTTAGTAATCCATCAATTGTCTGAAATGATTAGTACTAATTATCATAAATCAGGATATTTGGACATTGTAGCCACGTTCCATTAACAAGTATTTTGTGTTTGATGACAGTCCTTGTTTCTATGTATTTTAAAGCACAAGAAGACCCAAATTTATTTTTCCTAGCAGACAATAAGAACAGTAATTATAATCATTATCTATAAAATGGATTTCATAACAGGCTTGCTGTGAGGATTAAGGAATTTAACACATTTAAATTGCTTAGAACATTGCCCTTAATAGGAGTCGACTATTATCATCATTATTATTACTCATTCAATACAGAGCAGCAAAACTGATATTAAAAAAAATAAATCAAAGCCATACCATCCACCTGCTTACTATCCTTCAGTATCTTTCCACTTTACTATTCAGTAGAGAATGTGCAGGCACTAAGACACTGCCGGAATGATTTAGCCTCTAAAATATGCCAAAGGTTTTTGGACTATTTTTATTCTTGCTTAGTCGATGTCAACCACACTTCTTTTTCCTAGAACAGATCAAGATTTCCCTGCTGCAAAGACTTGGCAACTGCTTTTCCCTTTTTTGAAGATGTTTGTACACTATATTTCTTTTGGCTATTTGCTCCCCTTTGGGGGAGCCTAGATTCCGTGCCGCTTTCTCACAGATGTCTTCCTTGCTAAAGGAGATTCCCCATTATTGATCTCTATTCCTCCTCCTTTTGATTAGGTCAAATGATAGCCAAATTATAATCTGCAGTTATTTTATTTAATTACCCACTGATTACAGTTTTGCTCCTCCCTCCAAGTCTCTTGAAAAGACCAATGTCTAGCACAGTGTTTAGATATTCATGGTATGTATTTATTAAATATTTTCCAAACAAATATAATCTCCAAATAGTTTTCATTTTCATTTCTGATAATTAGAGTTAAATAATTGTAAGTATGATCACTTTATATACTATCATGGTAGATATAATCAATTCTCTTGTTATTATACCATTTTAAAATTATTTATTTATTATTTTGCATATTTTCTTCCTCTTCATTTCTCATGGGATTTGAGATAACAAATTCTATCCAGTCTTGGTTATGGCCCGACTTCACCCAAGGCATGTTTTGACCGTGCATTCATTTTGTATAATAATTCAATTTGAAGTAGAATCAAGGAAAGAGGAAAAGAAAAGTAGAAAGATCTAAATTTTGTACATGAAGGTTCTTAGCTTCCAAGAATATTGTTCCCTTTCTTCTTGTAACTGAATTTCAATTTCCATCGGAAAATCACCCCATTTTACCGTGCACGCGTATGCTTCATGAGTTGTGCGTATTACTTTTGCTCGTCCAATCATAAACCATGATCTTCTGGTCACAGTGATTGTTTAATGTACGAACTGACAAACTTTATTCTGTATAGGTACAGACAGTAAATATTTCCACCTTGAAGGCAACAGTCTTCCTCCAACTACTCAACTCTGTTATTACATGATGAAAGCAACCTATTCAATATGTAAACAAATGGGCATGACTATGTTCCAATAAAACTTTATTAACAGCTGGTGGAGGTGAAGACTTGGTATGTAGGTTATAGTTTCCTGACCCCTGGCTTAGAGTACTGCTCCTTCAAAGTGTGATTGCTATGGGCCTGCAACAAGGTAAGTACAGAAATTAAGAGTAAGTGGTTAGAAAATTTGATATGAATTTGACAGAGTAATCTGATGTCTATGAAATTTAATAATAATTTGGGCTTGTATTTTGTAAGTCCATTTTTTCCTTTCATTTTTATGTTAATTCGTTTTTAATTGTATTTCACAAAATTATTGCTCCATGACAGATTGGTTATAAAAAAGAAACTATTAAAAAGTCCTTGGTGATGGAAACATCAAGGCTTAGAACACAACATGACTTAAGCCAAACTCATCAGTCCAAACTAAGCTTATCCCAAGACTTTTAGGAAGAGACTCGCTTCCCCCAGAAACCCAGAAAAATGTGAGGCTGGAGATGTCTGGAGCCGCTTCAAAGGGCCTAGGAAGGAAGGTAATATATTGGAAGATCGACCAAGAAGTGGACAGAAACGGAGCATGATGACATCATCTGTGACCATACCTTGATGAAACCTGCAGTTTCCTTGTTACTGTGTACTTGTGTTTTACCTGCTCCCCCCGCTAGTAAGTTTTCACCACTGGACATCACTTGTATGTAAGCCAAAAACAATTCCTTCTGCTCCTTCAAAGAAAAAAAAGCCAGTTTAGGCTCTCTGTCACTTGTCACCAAGAGAATCCTGACAAATATAAATTTTCTAACCTTTCACTTTGATTAACTAACTGTGACATAACCACCTCCTTTAATCATATACTCATTTCCCCAACTAGGAAAATAATGGGGTTTTCCCAAATACTACCTTACTTCTATTAGAACTTTAAAATCTATTACTACACTTACATTTTTATGGTAGGTTAAAGGTTTTTGTGTTGTAAATTTAAAATGTGAATTCAAGAATTTCGTTTGTATTGCATATTCTTAGAAAAAAAGGACTCCTAAACAATATAAGTCCAATGCACTATCCACTGTGGGACAGAGCCACCTAAGACTCCTAAACAATAAACAAGAACAAAAAGCAAAAATAGCGTCCCTCCTGAGAATTCAAATTTCAGTTAAGTCATGCCATTGCTAAAACATATTTAGAACGATCTGAATGCTTCAATAAACAGTAGGTGGGTTTTTTTTTTTTGAATTAACATATAAAGAGTTTTCATGGAAAATACTGCCCCAGATAATTGTCATTCCTGTCAGTTTGGCCCTGACAAATAAAATGAGTTGCTTAATATAAATAAAAATTCTGCCTGGATCTCCAACAATATTTTAATACCCAGGCTGCTTTATGAGGGTTGAGGGATAATGTATCTCTTCGATAATTTCTACAGCTCCACTTTAGTGACAAGAAGCTGACCATTTTGACTTCTATCAAGATAAAGGCAAAAGACGGTTGCAAAAGTAGGAGAGGGAAAATTTACTCCTAGGCTCTAGCCAATACATGTCAAAAATCCCGTTTTCTGGAGACAGGCTTTCAAGGCTCTATTTCCCAGTAAGTGTTAAAAAATATCTCCTGTACTCATGAAAGTCCCTGAAGACAGTTTCAAAGTCAATCACCCTGGCAGCTGATCCTCCAGACATAAGGACTACTTCAAATGTTTCTTTCTACGTGGTGGCCACTAAAATAGTTTTCTCTCAAAAAAAAAAGCCACCAAAAAACTTCTGGAGGCATTTTTATGATCCAAAATAGGTTTTTTAAAATCCTCTGCTTGAATCAGCTTTCAAAAGAAATGATCTTTGCATCCTCAAGCTGTCTTGCATTTCCAGTGATATCTTGGGCTCTGTAACTACCACATTTTCAATCAGGGGTCACCTTGGCCTTGTTTTCTTAAAATAATAAACTCCACTTTCGAGACATGCAGCTTCTTGGGCCCATCTAGCCTCGGTAAACTTTTGTGGTTTGGTATTTACATTTGCACAGATGTAGCACTGTTCGTGGCTCACAGCACCCATTTATCCATGTGATTTATAACCCAACACCTGCAGATTATAACTATCTGTGAGAGTGGGGACATTCACTAATTTATCTTTGAATCCCAGTGCCTGGTTCAATACATATGTGTGGAATGGATGATTATAAAATAATAATTATTATTATCATTAAGGCCTCTCTCCATTCCAGGTTCCATCATGAATATTTTCCCTACTTCTAATCCTCACTGCATGAAGGTGACCGTGTTCTTAGGCCCATCTTACAGATGACGAAACAGGGGGTACACAGAAGTGAGTCTTCCAAGGTCCTACAATAACCAGTAAGGGCTGAGTCAGAATTCAAACTCTAACACCGAATCTCTTAACCATTTCACAACACCTAGGACTGAGCTTTAAGCCACTCTTGATGAAGAACATACTTGACCACCAAGCAAGAGATAAGTCATCAGAACCCCTGATAGGTGATGCTCTCTAGAATATCATCAAGTAGATCCTTTGGAAAAATTCAATTCGTTCCTACCAACTGGGGATAATTATCCAATGGCAGGGGACTGCTGAGTATTTCTCTTCATCCAGGCCACCACTATGTAGTCCAAACCACCCCTTTCCTCCTGGGCTACAGTTATTTCCTCTAACACACACACTCATCCCATCCTTTCCACACACAGCAGTTACAGCCATCTCCACAAACAAACCCACCATACTGTCATTTTATTTTTTAAAACCTTCACTGTAATTCCATATATCCTTAGGAAAAAGTAAAAATCCTCATCTGAGTGTGGAAAGTACTTACTGAGGGGTCTGCTTATTTTTCCAGGCTCCTCTCAAGCTTTTTTCACGATAGCCAGCCCCACTCTGTCTACTTTCATTTCCTGGGGGAACCATGCTCTCTCCCAGCTCAGGACATTTGCTCAGGCTGAAACTTGTGTTGGACACACTACCACCCCCCACTGCCACCCACCCAACTGTGTCACTTTCACTTGCTCTTACACGTCCACTCATCCTCCTTTTTGGTATCAACTTGTCCAGAAAGGACTTTCTTGAGACCTCTCAATCCCAGATCACCTTGGATTCCTCTAATTTATATGAGCATAGCTTTGCCTTGCTTTTCTTTCTTTAAAACTCTCATTATACCCTTACAATTTCTTGTTTAATATATGCCTGCCTTCCTTGCCAAATCCCCTGTACCCATAATAAGGTCTGTCATATTGCTGACACTCCATAAATCGTTATTGAATGTGCTAGTGGACCTATGTTAAATCATTGAAATATTGTTACTTCTAGCAACCACTTCGAGATGAGAAAGGGTCCAAAACATATCTTGAAATTTTGAATAGTTGATAGAGCACTATAAAAGTTTACCCAAGAACATTGACAATCAGAAAAAAGTGGTATTATTAACAGCTAATATGTGCCAAATATTTACTATGTACAAGGCACTGCAAAGTGGTGGTTTTTGGTTTTGTTTTTTCATTTGGATTTTCATGAAGACCAAGTCAGAAATCTCTCTCTCTAAGCTGGTGAGAAACAATAACAATGTTAATAGTAGTGGTAGCATTGGTGGTAACAGTAAAGATAATTGTGAAGATGATGACGATGATGTTTGTGCATTACTATATGCCATGTTTATTATATGCAGCATAATCATATGTGGTCTTCAGGACCATCCCATGAGTTAGTTAATACTATTACCCATACCATAGAAATGAAGAAATGAAGAAAATGAGTCACAGAAGCAGTAAGTAATTTTCTACCTTTGTGTAGATAATAAAGACCAAGTCAGGATACATACCAACCCAGTCCTGACGTTCAGATTGTATGCTCTCAACCATTATGCTTGACAACATCTCTTATAGTTATCTACCGCTTAAATTTTAGTAGCTGAAAACAACAATACGATATCTCAATTTTGTGGGTTGAATGGCTCAGATTTGAGGTTCTTGCTTGGGATCTTTCATGAAACTGCAATCAGTTGTCAATTGGGGTCTTTGGTCATCTACAGGTATGAGAGGTTTGGATATCCAAGATGGCGTACCCGCGGGAACAAAACTGCTGCTGCTGTTGGCTAGGTGGTCTTTGAGACTGTTGACTGGAGGACCGCTCCATGAGGCATGGGCTTTTTGCAGCACTAGAGCTGAGTTTTGATAGGGATCATCCCATTAGGAGTGCTCCATGATACCAGAGCAAGATGCAAAGCTTCATGTGACCTGGGAGTTCAGAATGTGACTCCTCTCACATTCTATTGGTCAAGCAAACATGAAGAATATTCAGGGTTCAAGGGGTAAGGAATTAGACTCAGTCACTCAACATAGAGAGCAACAAATATGCACACAGATGAAGGCCACCTTGGAAACTATCTACCTTAACATGCTATCTTTCCCCATAATTTATTCATTCGGGGTACTCTTTAACCTTGAACATGCAGACTAAGAAGGCAGGCCTTGCCATATACACTCCTTCAAATTCTCATGGGAAAACAACTTTAGGCATACGTTAGACAAAACTTAAACACAGTGATATCTGATTTGAAAAGATCTGCTCTTTGCCTTTTTTTTTTCTTTCTTTCTTTTCTTATTCTTTTTTTGTTGCTGTTGTTTTGCTTGAGAAAAAGAAGGTTCACTATCATTGTGTTTCAAGAGGCAAGTGGGAAAATCCTACAAGACAAACAAGAGCACTTCAAAGGACGCCTCTTAAATCAATGTCCACATAGATCATTTTTCCCTTTAAGTCTGTGAGGGAAGTCTGGAGTTGCCTAACTGACTTTGATGTAAATTCCTTCCTCAGTTTCCTTTCTTTCTGGATCCACATGGGAGCCAGAGGAGCGTGCATCTTTTTGTACCCTAACCATCAACCTGCGTTGCTTTAGATATTTGTCCTTGGGCTATGCCTGCAGCAGGGTAGACTGTGGACAGGGTGGAAAATGTGCCCCCTAATCCAAAAGGACTGAGAATGGTAATAAGTAAATTAGTCGAAAAATTCAGTTAAAACAATAAGTGACAAGTTGATACATATACCTTATATACATTTCAGTGTAACTTAACGTAGCCAAATGTACACTTATTTGCCAATTTAAAAATTTAAGGCCAAGAACTTTTCTTAGAGTAAGAATCCAGATTTTGAGGTTCCAAGTTGTCATCCTTGCACAAACTACATTTATTATGCATTATCTTTAATGCCAGGTTTTGTTGTATTTAAAGTGGGAACTTAAAGCAGAGGAGAGAATACTTCCCACGAATAATTTTTGAAGCAATTTTTCCCACCTGCAAAAGGGCAATGTTTCTTTTTTATTTAAACTTTCTAAAACATTTAACTTTTTTTTCCATCCCATATTTCATTAACTTATATGATATTTAATTATATTATGTATTTCAATAGCAAATAAAATATGCATGAACAAGTTTGGAAACAATGAATCTTGCTATGTATGCAACTCAATCGGCGAAAACACAAGTATTCAAATAAACGAGGAAGTGGCCTATTAGCCAGCCAAAAGTCTTTGGTGGCATTTTTATCGAAAGAATGGAGAGTATGAGTTCACCTGGTGTGTTGGTTAGAGGTCAGTTAAGGGAGTTTCTGCTGTGTTCCCTTGGTTTTCACCCCGGCTATCACTTAACCTCATTGAAAACCACATTGTCCACAGTCCAGAGAATCAACATGATCTTTTTGGAAAGTACTAAGGAATCCAAGCCCAGTTTAAATAAAAATTATCACTTTTTTTTTAAAGCATGTTCTATGTGCCAGGCATTGTTAAACACGTTTCACATGCTTTATCTAATTTTATCCTTACAGTGACTGAATGAGGTAAAATATCAGTAGGAATTGCATTCAAATGCTAGAGTAGTTGCAACAGAGGCTTAAAAAGTTTAGGCTTCTTGTAGGAGAGATGACTTAGAAGGCATTACCACAAGATTTGTGTACTATCATTAGGAATTTAATCATTGTGAGTAATTCCTATTTTCAAGATCATTGCATGATCCAAGATGACCATTGGTGTCTTCACATCTGTTTTCCAGCAGCAAATGTGGCAAGGGAGAAAAGTTCTCTGGGAGACTTTTCTCAGATCTAAAACTTACATTGCAAGGGTCACACTTGGCTATATATTTTTTAGCAGTGCTATTTGATATTCAGCATAAAATGTGAGTTATTCTACGAAGAAAGAGGAGACTCACACACTAGGATGCAGATAATTTTTATCATTGACTCTGTTTCATAGAGGAGAGAACTGAGAATAATCAAGGTCAAAGTCTTGATCACCGTGATAGTGACAGGTCTGAAATTTATACCAGATGTGGTGTTAGAGTTAACACCACCAACCCTGAAAGCTTTATAATATCAGTCCTAATTTTCAGGAAACTCAAGCTTAGAAAGGCTAAACCCACAAATAATTACATGGCAAGTAAAATCAGAAGCTAATATGGAATCCTGGTTCATCAGATTCTTAAGTATGAGCTCTCAACCATCATTACATCATATTTGACTTCACTGGGTGCTTTTGGGAAGAGTCAACATCAATTTCAGATATTGTCTCATTCCTCTGTGCTTGATGCCTCCAAAGAATGTTGCTCAGTTTAGGAAAATATCACATATTTACAATATGCAATTAGCAATATGGTTCATTATCCTTAAATCTGTTTTAAACTTTCCAATCACTCAGTATCCAAATATGCCTGATCATAAAAATTACCTGATGTATTTGTCAAAAACAAAAAAAAATTCCAAGTTATTTTCCCGAGAAATTACATTCAGTAGATCTGGGATAAAACCAAGAAATCTATGTCCAAAAACTTCCCCAGCTCAACCTTATGAACAAGCTAACATGGAAAGTACCCCTATTACATGCTAAATCGGGGTTTTTAAAAAAATGTGTATTTATTTTGAGAGAGAGAGAGAGAGAGAGAGAGAGAGAGCGAACCACAAGCAGGGGAGGGGCAGAGAGAGAGGGAAAGAGAGAACCCCAAGCAGGCTCTGTGCTGTCAGTGCAGAGCCAGATGCAAGGCTCTGTGTCACGAACCATGAGATCATGACCTGAGTGGAAATCAAGAGTCAGATGCTCAACTAACTGAGCCACCTAGGTGCCCCTCAAGGGCTTTCTTTTTAAGGCTCAGTTCACCCAGAGCTTGAAGATGGAAATGCATTCTCACAAGACTGTTTTTTAAGGCTTTCCTTCTAACAACAACAAAAATCCCAAAATGTTGTCTTTCCTTTCTGATCTTCTGTGTTTTCTACAAAATAAATATGGAAACAGTTCCAAGCAAACTATGGTTCAAACTCCAAAGTCACTTATCTTGAAACTGCATGATTGAAAAGTCATCCCTGAATAAAATCGAGCATGAGAGTCCACAGTGAAACAACAGAGAACTTGAACAAACACTCTTTTCTGATTCATTCATTGGTTTCTTCTTTCATTCATGGAGAGATCAGATGAACTCAAGAAGAAAGGAGGCTATGCAGACTATCAGAGAAGCAATTCACTCAGAAATTCTCTCTGTAGTCTGACTTCCCTGGGTTTTGCTGCCTTAACTTTCACAAAAGGAAGCTTCAGGGACATAGAAACCTGCACTGAGTGTTCTGGAAAAGGCTTGGTGCAGGAAAGGCCACTGATGGAAATAGAATAGGGCCAGAAAAAGACGATGGTTCTTAATTTACCAAGGCTCAATCACAGGAGGGAAGGGAGTTTTTACAAAGCCTTTAGCCTTTTCTGGAGCAACGCGATTATAACTGGGGACTCACATGGACCAGTCTCTACAGATGCAATATATAGAACAGAAAACATCTCATCCTCTAATATCATGTGTGTGTGTGTGTGTGTGTTTGTGTGTGTGTGTGTGTATGCTCAAGTTTTTGTCTGTGTGTTCATAATACATTAGCACAGAAGTGCTTATATGCAGACTAAATAAATAAGAACACATAACCTGAGGGTATGCTCTTTTTTTTTTTTTTTTTTTTTTTTTTTTACTAATGAGCTAGATGATCAACACAGTTTGATGCAGAATAATGCTTTATCTCTAGTGAACTTTATACTAACCTGGAAGTCTTGTTAAAATTCAGATTTCTGGGACTCACATCCAGACATTCTGATTTGGTAGGTCTAGGATGGGGCCCAAGAAATAGACTTTTTAACAATTTCACAGGCGAGGCTGACATAACTCATTCATAAACAACACTGTGAGTGGCACTATTCCAGAGCTGTGCTTACTCATATTATAAGAGTATAAAAAGATCCTTTTATACTCTTAAAAATGGTGGATAAAACCAAATGGTTTTATCAAATGATATCTATTGATACTTACAGAATTAGAAATTAAGCAGAATAATCAAAAAATTAACTAATTTAAACATAACAATAGAAACTTCACATGTTAATATAAATAGCATTATTTAATGAAAAATATATTTTGCAAAACAAAATAATTTGTAAAAAGTGAAGCTGATTTCACAGTTTATAAGTTTCTTTAATATCTGGCTTAATAGAAGAAAGCTGAGGCTTCATATCTGCTTCTGTTTTCACTCTGGTGCTATATGTGTTTTGCTTGAAGCATATGAAGAAAATGTGGCTTCCTGTTGGTATGTAGTAGAAGAGGGAGGATATTATATGATGTGATGATATTACATAATCATCATAGAGCCTTTTAAGATAATTGTGGACATTTTTATTTGATAGTCACAACTCAAAAGTATCATTTCTTAAAGGTTAATGGCAACGTCGCTCTGAAACCATATCAATGAATGTTTCATTATCGGTCAAAGAATTTTTTGATTTATCCTTCACTTAGAATGATCTTATCTCCATGCAAGATTTTGTAATATCATGAACTGTTCCCTGGAAAATATTGGTTCACTGAGTTAAACGGACTTTCCAAATGTTCACATATGTCATTACACTATATAAAAAACGATACTTATTAATATAACTACCAATCACATCAGAAAGTATTTATGTATTGGGGATCTATCGAGTGAAAGTTTTCCAAAATTTTATGTTTTTTACTTGAAAGCTAAAGTTTTATCATTGGTAACAAATATTATCAACTTCTTGGAAGTAACAGGGTTCCCCCCCCCACACCCTTTTTTTGAAAAAATGTTTGTCAAATGCCAATTCTGAATAACCATAGTTTGTCAACTTTTTGTTTAAATAAAAATGATGTTCCATAAAAATGGTGACTCATCCAGCCTGCCATTTGATCAATTATATAAGCCCTTCTCCTACAGGAAAGGATTTTATATGAGTGTACCATTTTGTCACATGGATTATTAAAAATATGTGTGCTCACAGATTTAGATTAAGTAAATGAATACTTTTTATTGCTGTATTAGTGACATTCTTAGGTAGAACTGACTGGTACATTTTAGTAAAACTGTCTTAATTCATGCTAAGGAAATAACAGTTTTACTCATCATTGCCTTTGCACCATTAATGCAAATGTCAACATAATGGGGAAAAATGTTTAATTATTACTGTGAAAAATAGTTTTGAATATGCAGCCCCCCTGAAAGGTGTAGGATACCATCAGAGGTCTATGGATTATACTGTGAAAACCAATGTTCTAGAGAATAATAGAGTCAACATTGCAAGGGGATCTTGGGTTCCAGACTTTTCCTGATAGATCACAGATCTGATAGGCAATGGATCCTCATTCCTTCATGGTGATAATGAGTGTGAGTTACCCATTTTCATGAGACAGGATCCTCCCTCGTGCCATAGTCTCCACCCAGCTTATTTCATTCAGTTTACCTCCCTAGGAACAAAGCAATCTGAGTCTGTAAATCTTGGTATTATGAACAAATTGTGGAATGACAAGATTTTGAGCTGGACATGGGAGAGTCAAAATCTCAACTTTTCTGCCTACTAGTTATGTGACTTCTAAAGTTAGCTCAGTCTTTGTCAATCAGTTTTCTTATCTTCCAAGTGCGGATAATAATATGAAAGCTGTAGGACTCCCATGGCATTATGAAAATAAAAGATTGTGTTCTGAGTCTATCAAATAAAGGATTGTGTTCTAAGTCTGTCACTCCCCTGAGTACATAATACATGTTAGTTCTGTTGGTGATGTCAATTGGAAGAGGGCCATGTACTCACTTAATCTTCCCGGTGACCCTAAAAAGCATGTGATCCCATTTTAGAGATGAGGAAAATGAGACAAAAAAAGGCAATCAATAAATAGCAACAGCTCTGATGTCGCCACTAACAACAATGAGACAACAAATGGCATGTACCATATTGCACTTACCATATTGCAAGTATTGTACTAATTATCTTAAATGTGTCACTTCATTTAATCTTTTCTATTGAACTATAATTGACATGAACATTATGTAAGTTTAACGTATGCACCATGCTGATTTGATATATTTATGTACTGTAATATGATTACAACCATAGGGTTCGCTAACACCTCCATCACATTGGTTATTTAATTATTTTTATTCATTTATAATTTGTGATAAATCTCTTAGCAGCTTTCCATAATCACAACACTGTGCATTAGATCCTCAGAATGTATACATCTTCTAACCGCCAAGACTGTACCCAATAATCAGCATCTCCCCCATTCTCTCACATTTCTACTCTGTTTCTATGAGTTTAGCTTTTTAAGATTCCACATATAAGTGAAATCATATGGTATTCATCTTACTCTAACTTCTCTCACTTAGTGTAATGTCTTCTAGGTCCACCCATAGGATTTCCTTCTTTTTTTTTATGGCTGAATAATATTCTAATTTAAAAAATGGGCAGAAGCTGAATAAACAGTTTTCCAAAGAAGACATACAGTTGCCCAACAGACACATGGAAAGTTGCTCGATAACACTAATCATCACGGAAATGCAAATCAAAACCATAAGACATCATCTTATACCAGTTAGAATGGCTATTATCAAAAAGACAAAAAGTAACAACAGTCAGTGAGGATGTAGAGAAAAGGGAATCCCCATGAAATGTTGGTGGTGCAGTGCCCAAATTGGTGCAGTGACTATGGAAAACAGTATGAAGCTTCCTCAGAGAAATAAAGCTACAATATAATCCAGCAATTCCACTTGAGTATATATCCAAAGGAAATGAGACAGGATATTAAAAACATATCTGCCTTTTTATCTTCATTGCAGCATCATTCACAATAGCCAAGATATGAAAACAACCAAAGTTGTCCATCAGTGAATGAATAAATAAAGAATATCTCATTTAATCTTTACAAGGCCCTGTGATGGAGGTATTTTATTGCCATTATACAGATAGAAAAAAAATGAAGCCCAGGGAATTCAAGGAATTTGCTCAAGATCAAGCACAGTATCTGGACGTGGGACTGGATGGGACTCTAAAGTGTTTATTCTTAAAAGCCACAAATACTGCCATCCATCTGTAGTTCTGGAATGTGTTGAAATATGCTTATATCCCTCTCTACTGATCACCGATTGTCTATGGGTGGAGGGACTCTACGAAGAGGAAATCTGTGCTACATTTCTTTTATGTGGAAGTTCTCCAATACGCACCAATGAAAAGCAAAAGTAAAAACATCCATGAGACCCTAAGCATTTCAATAAGATTAATTTCTATCACATTATCTTTTTTGGTAGAGCAAACAGTTTGATGCTGACAGGAGTTTCAACATTTATAGCAACACACATCCACCTTTACCAACATGTCACAATTTATAACAAAGCCTAATTAACTGGCTGTGAAAAACGAAAATCACAAACATCGTTATTTTTTCTTTTGTCAAACCCAGAGGTTTTAAACAATGAAAGAAATTCATATCATGGTTAAAGCCCATGTTGCTGGTTTCTCACTGTAATTAGAACCATGTGTACTTTGCTGGTGAGAACTACCAAGTTTCCCCAAACCTTTTCTGACCTTATAATATTTTGGATTTAGGTCACATATCTGAGCAATTGACATTCTCTCTTATTTGCAATTAAATTCTGAAGTTTTCAAACACTCTGACCCATCCTAATATTTTCATCTTTTCAGAAGTTTAAGAATGCCCTTGCTTGGGTTAATTGATCCCAAAGGGCTATACTTTCTTATATTTTATTTCATTTTGTCCTTGACTTATTGTCCAAACTTACTGGAAAAAAATCATCACAATAAACTCATATTTAGTATTAAATGCTTTCAAAAAGAAGCCTACCAACAGCACATGCCAATTTGTCCCCCAAAGAGTGCATGAGTATTTGTCATGATGATTAAATGCCACACAGACAGATGAGAAATAGGTAACTCAGTTGTTCAAACGCCCATGATATCAAGACATCCGGATAATTAGCTTAATGATTGCCTTTTTATAAGGATTATTGCTATGCTGACAACAACAAACAAGGGTTCATTTCACAGAGCTGAGAGTTCACCATTGTTAAATGCTTTGCTATGCGCCCCATCATGGGTAAGTCCAATGCATTGTCTCTTACAAGTAGTTATTTCAAAACCAACTGGCTGGAATCAAACAACTGGTAAAGCCAGTTGGCGAGTTGGCAGCATTTACCCGTCTTCCCCATCTGGCTTGTGTGTGATAAAGTACTGGCATTGACTACCAGAGAGATTTTTTAGCCTGTAGCTGTGGAAATTATTAAGAAGAAAAAAGGACAGTCATTTGTTCTGGGTGGATTAGAAGCGCTAAAGGCTTGAGTGCTGGGGACTGCAACCAATGAGCCCTTTTGTGGCTTCTTCATCTGTGTAGATACGGCCACATCCACCTCTTTGAAATTCGAGTAATCCCCCTACCTTTTCAAGAGCATGTGCCGCCATGGAAGGTAATCAAGAGATGAGTTAAAATAGCCTTGGTTATGATTCTTGCCTTGAAATTAAACCCCAGCAAGCAAATTGTTTCCTTTTTCCCCGAGAAGGTTTTAAATCCAATTTATTTGAGGTTTCTATTTAAATGGAAAATACTGTACCATCTCATGCAAAGTGAAATCAATCTCTTCAGAAACAGGAGGAGGAGAAGGGAGAAGGGGAGAATGTGGGCCAAGCATATGTAGATTAAAACTTGCTTTTTCAAAGATTTTGAAATATGAAAAACTATCTCTGCCTATAAGATTAATGATGGATCCTTGGGACCGCACCACTCTGTTTAACTGCTTTCTTGGATGCTTAATAGGCATCTTGAACTTAATGTCTCTAAACCCAATTCCTCATTTTGCTTCTGCCTAGCTTAGTTCTCTCCTAGGCTTTGTTCATGCAGCAAATGGAACCAACAACCCAGCTGTTTATGCCAACCTGTAGAAATCCTCTTTGATTCGTCTCTGCATTTCTCAAATCCAATTCATTAGATCTTATCTCCCCAACACATTCCAAATTAATCTCTTTCTGCTTCTATTACCCAGGACCATCTCCTTTCATCTAGACCACTGCTAGGGCCTCTTAGCTCATTCCCTTGTTTACATTCTTACTATAGGAAATCCATTCTCTACACAGCATAGGGTGCTTTAGAACTACAATGTCCAACATGGTAGCCATGAAACACAAGTGGCTATCAAACCCTGGAAATGTGGCTGCTTCCAACTGAGATATGCTGTAAGTGCAAAATGCACTCTATATTTCAGAAACTTTGTACAAACATGTAAAACGCATTGTAAAGTATCTCATGGATATTCTTTATATGGATTACACTTTGAAGTTAAAATATCCTGGATGCCTTTGGATTAAAGAAAGATATTACTGAAGTTAATTTCACCTGTGTCTTTTTACATTTTTTTTTTTTGCTTGTAACTGCTAGAAAATTTAAAATCACATGTGTGACGCACATATTTCTATTGGACAGAACCATTTTGATACATATATTATAAAATAGATCAGTCTCCCCATGCGTCCCTTTTGGTATAGCCCACAAACCCAGCCACGTTCATTTGTTTCCTTATGGTGTATTGGGTTGCCTCCGTGTTGTAAGTGTGGAGTTGGATATTTTTGAAAGAGAGCATATGCGACCTCTTGGCCCACAAAGCTGAAAATATTTACTACCTGATCCTTTATAGAAAAGTGTGCCAAGCTCTTATACATATATAAAGTTATATGCGATCCTTCATGAATCGAGCTTCGTCTGTCTCACCAATATCTTCTCAAGTCATTTCCTCTGTCCCATTCGATGCTGCGGCCAAGCCACACTACATGATGACGACTGCTGGCACCATCTTCTCTCAGGGGTTTACTTTGGTGCTTGTTTTCTAGTCTGGAAACATCTCTCTTCCCTATATTTGGCAAAACCCTATGTTGGTTGCAAGAGACAACAGAAATGACCCCACCTAGTTTAAGAAAGAAGTTAAATTCAGTGATTCTATGAATTAAGCAATACACAAATAGGACTAACTTTATTCTGGGGTTTAAATGATGTCCACAGGTTTCTTTCTCTCCAGTGCTCTCTTCTTCCTCCTCTGTTTTCGCTCCAGATGCAGAAGGCTTTCAAAAGCTCCCTCAACCCTAAGGTTCTAGAGGTTCCCAGGGAGACTGTTACTGAATGGTTCCAGTTGGACCATCTGTTCCTGCGTGAATCCATCACCCTGGCCAAAGAATGTGTTGCTTTAATTAACTCAGAACTAGGCTAGTTGTCAGCGTGGTGAATGAGGTACACCATCAGTTCTAGTACAGGGCAGAAGTGGGGCGCCTGTGTGGCTCATTCCATTAAACGTCCGACTTTGGCTCAGGTCGTGATCTCGTGGTTTGTGGGTTTGAGCCCCTCATCAGGCTCTGTGCTGACAGTGCAGAGCCTGGAGCCCACTTGGTATTCTGTGGCTCCCCCTCTCTCTCTCCGGCCCTCCCCCACTCTCTCTCAAAAGTAAATAAACATCAAAAAAAAAATAAAGAAAAAAGAAGGCAGAACTGAAGGTAGGGAAGGTGATCTTCTCAAGAAAATTAGGACCTTGTAACCAGGAGAATCAGGAAATGAAAACTGTGTAGCAAAAATCATGGATGTTTCGGGGCGCCTGGGTGGCTCAGTCGGTTAAGCGTCCGACTTCGGCTCAGGTCATGATCTCATGGTCCATGAGTTCGAGCCCCGCGTCGGGCTCTGTGCTGACCGCTCAGAGCCTGGAGCCTGTTTCAGATTCTGTGTCTCCCTCTCTCTCTGCCCCTCCCCCGTTCATGCTCTGTCTCTGTCTCAAAAATAAATAAATGTTAAAAAAAATCATGGATGTTTCACTGCCATGTCCATTAAATCTTGATGGAAGGGCAACATCTTCTTTTGGGAGTCTTCACTGATCCCTTCACCACTGTTCCAGCTGAGTCCTGTATGCATTCTGGTCTCCCATGATCCTGGGATTTTCCCTACATGAGCACTGCTTAGATCACATGGTAATAAGTGGCTAACTTGCCTCTCTCCTGCAGAGGCTTCAGCTTCTTGAGACAGGACTTTGCTTTTTGTATCCATAGTATCCAAACACAGTGCCTGGTATAAAGGAGGAACCCAATACATGCTGAGCAAATGTTTATTAATATGTACTTTATCCACTGTTTTCTCGAGTAAGGAATAAGTACACAAAGGACGATTACTCTGGTAATGACTTATAGGGTAAATGTGGAAACACTGAAGCTATAAGGTCCTTACTATGTTTTGGAGTGAACTGAAGAGGGATGGCAGGAGGGGCTGGGCCATGGCAGTAGGGAAAAAGGTGAAGGAACTTGATGTCTAGAAATTCTCTCTGTATCACTCATCTAGAAGAAAATTCCTAAATTATTGATCCAAAGCTTAGACCAATTTAAAAAGCTGCTTTTTACTGACACTTGCTTCTGTGCTAAACCCTATGCTATCTACTTTATAGAAATTAACAAATTAAAGCCTCTCAGTACCCCGTAAGGTAAGTAATATTCTACTTTTAGAGCTAAGGAAAGATTTTCAATAATGTTAAGCAAGCTGTTCAAGATATGCAGTGAATTAAGGCAGAATCTAGGTATGAATAAATACCTACCTCTAAAGGTTGCATTACCAATAAAGTGAAAAGAGGTATGTAAAGTGAACAATTTTTCTAAAACTCTTTCATGTTCCCAAATAAGTGACTTTGAGATTCAGGGTTTATAATTACTTTTAATAATTACAGGAAGTCATCGCTTGTTTATAGTAATACTCTTCAGAAAACTAACAGATTAAAACATCCACTGTTTATAGACTCCCAAAGGTCTACTGTCATCATAAGATTTCAGATTTCCCTGATGGCACCGGGTAAAGTCAGAATTCAGGTAATGCTCATGAGTTGAATAAAGAGCTCATGCTTTGTTGTCACAGAGTCTGAGTAAATATCAGATCTAGTAATTAGAGAGATATTAGAATTCAGCCATTTAAGTTCAAAAGATAATTGTTGATAAGGTAGCCAAGATGATGAGGTATTCTTATAATAATATGCTCTCATTATTTGCTACAAGAAGCAACACTTACCATTAATTGTATTTCTGGCCTCCTTCTTTCTCTCAAAAACCTCACAATCTAAAAGGAAGCAATGAGATAGATACCTAGGGTCTTGAGGATTTGAGAGTTTCATAGAACATATGAGTTGGTAGGGATATTCCAGATCATTTAGGTGAATGGTTCTGAAACTTCAACATTCTTCGGAATAACCCGGAAGATTTTGTGAAAACAGGTTATTGGGCCCCACCTCTAGAGTTTTTGACTCAGCTGCTTCTGAGCAAACCTTGAGAATTTACCTTTCTTTTTTTTTTTTTTTTATGAAATTTATTGACAAATTGGTTTCCATACAACACCCAGTGCTCATCCCAAAAGGTGCCCTCCTCAATACCCATCACCCACCCTCTCCTCCCTCCCACCCCCCATCAACCCTCAGTTTGTTCTCAGTTTTTAACAGTCTCTTATGCTTTGGCTCTCTCCCATTCTAACCTCTTTTTTTTTTCCTTCCCCTCCCCCATGGGTTCCTGTTAAGTTTCTCAGGATCCACCTAAGAGTGAAACCATATGGTATCTGTCTTTCTCTGTATGGCTTATTTCACTTAGCATCACACTCTCCAGTTCCATCCACGTTGCTACAAAAGGCCATATTTCATTTTTTCTCATTGCCATGTAATATTCCATTGTGTATATAAACCACAATTTCTTTATCCATTCATCAGTTGATGGACATTTAGGCTCTTTCCACAATTTGGCTATTGTTGAGAGTGCTTCTATGAACATTGGGGTACAAGTGGCCCTATGCATCAGTGCTCCTGTATCCCTTGGATAAATTCCTAGCAGTGCTATTGCTGGGTCATAGGGTAGGTCTATTTTTAATTTTCTGAGGAACCTCCACACTGCTTTCCAGAGCGGCTGCACCAATTTGCATTCCCACCAACAGTGCAAGAGGGTTCTCGTTTCTCCACATCCTCGCCAGCATCTATAGTCTCCTGATTTGTTCATTTTGGCCACTCTGACTGGCGTGAGGTGATATCTGAGTGTGGTTTTGATTTGTATTTCCCTGATAAGGAGCGACGCTGAACATCTTTTCATGTGCCTGTTGGCCATCCGGATGTCTTCTTTAGAGAAGTGTCTATTCATGTTTTCTGCCCATTTCTTCACTGGGTTATTTGTTTTTCGAGTGTGGAGTTTGGTGAGCTCTTTATAGATTTTGGATACTAGCCCTTTGTCCGATATGTCATTTGCAAATATCTTTTCCCATTCCGTTGGTTGCCTTTTAGTTTTGTTGGTTGTTTCCTTGGCTGTGCAGAAGCTTTTTATCTTCATAAGGTCCCAGTAATTCACTTTTGCTTTTAATTCCCTTGCCTTTGGGGATGTGTCGAGTAAGAGATTGCTACGGCTGAGGTCAGAGAGGTCTTTTCCTGCTTTCTCCTCTAAGGTTTTGATGGTTTCCTGTCTCACATTCAGGTCCTTTATCCATTTTGAGTTTATTTTTGTGAATGGTGTGAGAAAGTGGTCTAGTTTCAACCTTCTGCATGTTGCTGTCCAGTTCTCCCAGCACCATTTGTTAAAGAGGCTGTCTTTTTTCCATTGGATGTTCTTTCCTGCTTTGTCAAAGATGAGTTGGCCATACGTTTGTGGGTCTAGTTCTGGGGTTTCTATTCTATTCCATTGGTCTATGTGTCTGTTTTTGTGCCAGAGAATTTACCTTTCTAACAACTTTCCAGGTGATGCTGATGTTGTTGGTATCCAAATCACATTTTGAAAGCCATGTATCTTAATTTGCAAATGAGATAATCCAAGGCCAGAGAAGTGAAAGACTTGTTCAAATCATGTTAGCTAATGGCATAGCTGAAAATGAGGCAAATAATAATTTATGGACTACTCTCTAAAGTGGAGATGTGTGTCTATGAGTTTTTGTATGTGTCTATGTGTGAATATCAATGTATGCAGGTATACGCATGCTGTTTTGTTGTTGTTGTTGTTATTGTTGGCCTATAAAGCATCCGTTACTCCTTCTTGTGGTCATGACAATACCTTCCCTGCTCTTGATTCCTATGATTTGAGTGGAGTTGGTATCATGCCTAACTGCAGAGACAAGCAAAAAGCCTGGAAATATTTTCAAAATTTATGTAACCCCTCTGATAGAGCATGTCGATTTTCCAGAATGTATCCTACAAATACAGTCTCGTGTTATATAAAGATATTAAATATGGATGTCCATTCCAGCACTGTTTTTTTAAAGTTACATTTTAGTTGGGTAATATACGTTGCAATCTTGGTTTCAGAAGTAGAATTCGGGGGTGCCTGGGTGACTCAGTTGGTTAAGTGTCTGACTCTTGATTTCAGCACAGGTCATGATCCCACAGTTTGTGACATAGAGCCTTGTGTCTGGCTCTGCCTGACAGCCAGAAGCCTACTTGGGATTCTCTCTCTCTCTCTCTCTCTCTCTCTCTCTCTCTGCCCCTCCCCTGCTCAGGTGCACACACTCTATCTCAAAATAAATAAACATTAAAAAACATTATTAAAAAATAAGATAAAAAAAGAATTCAGTGATTAAATACTTACATACAACACCCAGGGCTCATCACAAGTGCCCTCCTTAATACCCATCACCCCTCTAGCCCATCCCCCATCAACCCTCATTTGTTCTCTATCATTAAGAGTCGCTTGTAGTTTGTTTCCCTTTCTTCCATTCTCCCCTCTTCCCATATATTCATCTGTTTTGTTTCTTAAATTCCTCATATGAGTGAAATCATGATATTTGTGTTTCCCTGATTGACTTATTTTGCTTAGTATAATACATTCTAGCTTCATCCATGTCATTGCAAATGGCAAAACTTCATTCTTCTTGATGGGTGAGTAATATCCCATTGTGTGTGTGTGTGTGTGTGTGTGTGTGTGTGTGTGTGTGTGTCACTATTAGGTATTTACCCAAAGGATACAAAAATACAGATTTGAAGGGATACATGCACCTCAATGTTGACAGCAGCATTATCAACAATAGCAAAACTATGGGGAGAGTCCAGCACTGTTTTAACAGAAAAAAACAAAACAAAACACAATAGCAAAGAACCAAAATGTCTACCAAGAAGAGAGAGTTCGGGGGCGCCTGGGTGGCTCAGTTGGTTAGGCGACTGACTTCGGCTCAGGTCATGATCTCACAGTTCGTGAGTTCGAGCCCCGCATCAGGCTCTGTGTTGACAGCTCAGAGCCTGGAGCCTACTTCAGATTCTGTGTCTTCCCTCTCTCTACCCCTCCCCTGCTCACGATCTGTGTCTCTCTGTCTCTCAATAATATATAAACATTAAAACAAAAAAAAAAAAAGAAGAGAGAGTTCAGCTGAACTATGGGAGATGTCTGTACTGGCAACTTATGTAGCCATTTCAAAAAATAAGAGAAATGTACTGATATTGATTACTGAAACTCTTGGAGAATTCCCATTGAAGACATTGAAAAACTAAGATCTAGGGGCACCTGGGTGGTTCAGTAGGTTAAGTGTCTGATTTCAGTTCAGATCTTGATCTAGCAGTTCTTGGGTTTGAGCCCTGCATCGGGCTCTGTGCTGACAGCTCGGAGCCTGAAGCCTGCTTTGGATTCTGTCTCCCTCTCTCTCTCTGCCTCTCCCCAACTTGTGCTCTCTATTATAGGGAATAGAAATATATGCATTCATGTAAATATACATCAGCACATAAGTATATCTGTGTGTATGGAGCTACCATTTTAGCATATAGCAATATATATTCATATATATTTATATACATATATACATATACCACATATTAATGCATATATGATCACTATGAAGGAATATGTATTTAAATATATCATAAAATTAATTTTCTCTTTGGAATTTTCTTTTCCTCTTATAATGTAGAACTAGAGTTTGATATTTGCATACGTAACACATTTATGCATTTTTCAGGAAAACAGTCACTCATTTAAATAATACATTTTAATCACTGTGCAGTTACATGTTAGAGCTCAGGTTGTCCTTATGTAAATGGAAAAAAGGGCTGGTTGCTTCAAAGTGGAACAGAAACTGAGGACCACTTAAAATAAAATAATCCTAGCATTGATAGGTTCAATCTACATAAACTTATATTTATTCATCACTTCCCATAGCTTATAAACTACCATAGCACAGATATGATTCCAGAATTTGAGGGAAGAATGATTATTTCAGCTTTTAGCTTCTTATGGAAGGTGGATAAATATTCATTGAAAAAGAGTTTCAAGTTTCTCAGACTCTAAAACTCACTGAAAATAATTTTTCTTTTCTTTTTTTTCTTTCTTTTTTTTTTTACTTCCCCTTCATGTCATAGAAGTAACTAGAATTTTTTTTCTCAGATTGCTGAGAGGCTTGCAGGATCTCTCATTTAGGGAGAACCCATTGACTTTCTTGCTGAGGAACATGAACAGAACAACTAAATATGCACAGGTGTCCTGAGCACATGATGTAAACGTTGCTGAGAATTCTCAGTTCTTCTGTCAACTTGCCACCCCATGTTCCAATTTGCTAAACAAAGATAGTGGCAAAGTTGGAAGTACCTAATGGGACAGGAAATGCGAAGGCTGACATCTGTGAGAATTTAGGAATCACAGGGAATGTGTCTGCTCATTTTTCTCCAAGGACCAACCTCAGTCTTAATCCCCAGAAGTCTTCTTCCTAATTCTGAAATTCTGTGCTTTAAAAATTGCCTCCTTTTTCTATGAATAATACACCAGATCTAAGTCTCTTGGGAACAGATGAAGGATCCCCAAGCCATTAGCACAACTGTTTCCATGTTACTGATGATCCATACCCTTCATTCTAAACTCAAATTCTAAAACTCAAATTAAAATGGCAAGGATACATCAACATTATGATTTAACATCTCATCCCCGCAAAACCTGATAATACGAAGTGTTTGCAAATATATGGAGCAATCTGAACTCTCACACACTGTGGGTAAGGGTATATGTTGATAAAACATCTTTGGAAAATTATCGGATGGTATCTTCTGAAGCTGAAAATATGCATATTCTTTCACCCAGAAATACTACTCTTAGGTTTATATCCAACAGAGATAGTCACATATGTGTGCCAAAAGAGGTATGTAACAATGTCTATAAATGTACTATTTGAAATAGTCCCAAACCAGAAGCTACTTCAATACACATCAAAAGTAGAATAAATCAATAAAATGTGGTATGTTCGTTCTGTGAAATACCATACTGCAATGAGAAAGAAGAAACAATTATTGTAAACAATGATATGGATGGATCCTGCCCACAAACTAGGTTTACAAAACAGACCGGGGCTTCTAGGTGGCTCAGTAGGTTAAGCTACTGACTCTTTTTTTTCTTTTTTCTTGAATGTTTATTTATTTTGGAGAAAGAAAGAGAGACAGAGTGCAAGGAGGGGAGGAGCAGAGAGAGAGGGAGACAGAATCTGAAGCAAGCTCCGGGCTCTGAGCTGTCAGCGCAGAGCCCAATGCGGGGCTCAAACTCACCAACCGGGAGATCATGACCTGAGCTGAAGTCGAGCACTTAACCAACTGAGCCACCCAGACGCCCCCTCCCGACTCTTGATATTGGCTCAAGTCATGATCTCATGGTTGTGACATGGAGCCCCACATTGGACTCCTCACTGAGCATGGAACCTGCTCGGGATTCTTTCTCCCTCTCTCTCCCTGTCCCTCCCCCACTCACACTTTCTCTCTGTCTCTCTTCCTCAAAATAAATAAAGAGACATTAAAAAATAAATAAAAATAAAAGAAATCAGACACAAAGGAGTAAATAGGATATAATTTCATTGACAAAAAGAAGTTCAAATGTGTTCATTCATTCAAAAAAAGTTGGAAAACGAATATATGGTGTTGGAAGTCAGGATACTTAATGTCTGTGAGGGAAAGTAGGAGGTAGAAGGAAATACAAAGGGGCTTCTTGGATGCTGATAATATCTGTTTCTTCATCATGTGCTGGATGCATGGGCAAGTTTACTTGCTATAAATTTCCAGGAATTTTCAGTATGTAAGTTATATACTGACAAAGACAACAACAAAATCAATAGCTATCATGATAGACTTTACCTGTTTCATTGTATCACCGATACTGAAAATTCTAATAACTATAACACTGGTATAACTTTTTTCAGGTTACTGTGTTTTACATCTCCTTTTTAAAATACGAGATCTTGGGAAAAAAAATTCCTATGAGCTTGAGAAGACAGATGTTAGGACATAATCCCCTTGGGGTTAATTTAGGTGAGGTCCTAGTTCACATCATATACTGTAACCTCAACAGGAGCATAATCAACAGGTGTCTAACTATGAAGCCATCCTAACAGAAAAATGCTATTTATTGGGTTTCCTTAATCATATGAAAATATTCTTTCTTACTCCATACTTTCAAATAGGCAGTGAATGGAGAATAGGTATAAATTTTAAATGGTTAAACCCGAATTCTTCACAGATTGTATGTCACCTCAAATTCTTCAGTGCCTGGTGTCTGTATTTTTAAAGACCAGTTGAGTTCCATGCTTCTCTTTCATAGCCTCTGTGCCAGGCAGGACAGATACCAAGCACTTTCTCACTACGTTAAATGGCGGCTGGTTTCTGGAGACCATGGTGACTATCTCAGACTTAACAGCTGAAGGTCAAGCCCTTCAAAATGAGAAGCCAAACATTTAAAAAGTTGCTCCAAAGGGTGGCGACAGAACCTTTTTACATCTGACCTTGAGCAAGATGGATTTTTGATTTCAACATCAATGGTAAATTCAAAGGAACAGAGCTTCTTTGATAAGGAAGTAGGACCTTAGCTAATCAGTTCAGCAGATCTCATCTCAGCTCTGAGAAACACTTCACATTTCTGATATTCAAGAGGAAAAACAGTCATATAGTGAAGAAACAAAGCTACACTAACGTGATAAGCAAGAACTTTGTCTCAGGAATCAAAGTTATCTCTGCCACTTTCATTATTTCTCCTTCTTACACTATTCTTTCACTTCTGCTAGAGACCTTATCCTACTGATGATTTATTTGGGTCCTTTTGTGTTAATCTCTTCTATGCCTTTCTATGTATGAGCCTTGTCCAATTTTATTTCTGTGGAAAAGTAACAGAAATGATTGGGAATATAGTTAGGGAAACGATTTTCAAGGATTTATGAAGCTAAGATTGTCAAAGCCCTGATACATCCATGGAAAGTTGGCTCTCTTGACCACCGTGCTCTCTGAAAGCTGCATTTAACTCTTTGATCACTAGAGACCAAAGGCTACACAGTGAGTCCATACCTTACTGAGCTTTACTCTGGTGGCTTTTACCAAACAAGTTCTAAAGCTTCTGGATGTAGATAAATTCTGACAGCTGGATAGCTCTGGCTTGCCCCCATGGATGGTATAGTCAACTCACCATAGTTTTGAGTAATGGGGCATGGATGTAGAAATCAAGCCTGAGGCAAAACCTCAGATTCTCAAACGGATGAGCGGACAGTGCTTCATTCCTATTGTAATCCCTGTTCCTATCCCCTTTAGAGAAGTGACATAGCCTGCAACAGTGGTAAAGACACATGTCCAGAAACAGGTGCACTTGTGTCTTGAACAATTTGAGAAACCTGGTTTAGCCACTTAATCTCTCTTTGTTTTACTACCTACCTACCATCTATAATGGCTTCATAATAGTGTTATGATATTATAAAATACCTATCTATGTCAAGTGCCTAGGAAATGTTTTGGCATTTAAATTATAGTCAAGACTTATAATGAAACCTTGCCGTTTATTCATTTAGGTGGCAAGGCACCATGTCATACTAAGTCAAAACTTAATCCACTTTGCTCATGGTGACTTTCTCCCTGAAGCCTTTCTTCATTTCAATATTGATCTCACTCTTCCCATGTTTCAGAACTCTTATGCGCTGGCTAATTAAAGCATAACAAATTAAAAAAGGCTATAGCCCTTGTGGAGATTACATACTAAGGGAGAGGAGGTACGGAATAAATAAGCACACAAGTAAATAAATAAAACAATTAGAGATTGTAGTAAGTTCAAGGAAGATAATCAACAACAATAACAAATTATGTGAGAGAATGAGCGGGGTTGGGAATGAGTATGCTAACCTCAGTCGAGAGGGTCACTCTAGAGTTTTTCTGTACTTGTAGGAATCTGGAAGTCAGGGACCAAGACCAAGGCCAAGACTATTATTTCCTTTGTCTGGAGCTACTTGGCCCGGCCTACCATGGCAGACAGATTGCAGAGATGATGCCTCTTATCTCAAGTAATCATTCCACCTTTGGTCAATTCTAGTTGAGGAGGAGGCAAATCCAACAGGTGAGGCTGTTGCTACCTGGTGGCAAGTTTCATTATGGAAACAATGTCATCCACAAATAAGACCACTAGGTCTTTAGTGTCTGGTAATAAATGCTAAACACAAAAAGAGATGGGCAAGTTAAGAAAAAATCCACTTAGCAATTTATACATCCAGAGATTACAGAAAATTCTTCATTTTCTATCTGTCCTGGACTGTCTGTCACAGACTCATGTTACAGTCATCATCATCCTCATTGTCATTATCATTGTCTTGGGATGATCATTATCATTTTCATCATTTCCTTCTATATCCCCTCTTGGTCACTGGGAAGAAGCTGCGAATTAGAATCCCATTTCTATGTTTTCTGGTTAGATACAGTTAATGAGAGGCATTTGAGTGAGTTTTGGAAGGTGGATGAGAAATCAAAGCCATTGTTCTCTAGTGGAAGTTTCAGCCAGTTCATGTCAACAGCTTTCTGGGCTACTGAGGATTCCCAGGTAGCTGAAATAATGGACGGTGGTTTGCTTTATCATCTGTGGGATCTTCTGAAAATAAAAACCTCATCAAAATATCTAGAGTGGCTTCTATTTTCTGTTGAAAGCTTGACTGATATGCCATTCCTCATTTTTTATGTTGTGTTCCACATAAGAAGCAAATTTTATTGGTCAAAGTAATTCATTAGGTAAGTGGGCACTTGGTTTAAAAATAGCTTTCATTCACTGGGGACTTATGATGTCCGAGGCACTAAGTTAATTGCTTTATATGCATTTTATTATTTCTAAGTTAATTATACAAAAATAACATAGAGAGAGCTCATTACTTGGTTTACTCTAATAGTAACATTTTGCCAAAATATGGTAAAATATCATAACAAGGATATGGATATTAATACAATCTACTGATTTTATTCAGAGTTTCACAGTTTAACTTGTATTTGTGTGTGTGTTTGTGTGTGTGTGTGTGCGTGTGTGCATTTAGTCCTAAACAATTTCAGCACATGTTACAGGCTCATGTATCCACTACCACAGTCAAGATACTGAACATTTAGTTCCATTACCATAGGACTTTATGTGTAGTTTTAAAGTTCAAACCCATAGGTGCTATTATTATATGTAGGTGCTGTTATTATCTATTTCTATTTTCCAGGCAAGAAAACTGAAGCTTAAATAGTATAAGTCAATGGCCCAAGGTTATATAACTAAAAAGTATCAGAACCAGAATTTGAACCCAAGTTATTTAACATCTGGCCCAGTAGGAAAGAGGAAATGCCCCTGGAAGATAGCCAGTGAAGTTCCCAATGTCCGACCGAACATCTCTCTGACTTTTCAAAAGAAAAAACAAGACAACCAGACTTAAAAGCTAGCAAGAGATGATGAACGAATTATGGTTTTTCCATTGTTAACATGCCTCCTTTCCATCTGAAGAACAACTGACTGTTTCTTTCAAATTCCGTCTTTTAACATTCAACAATACTGTAACAAAACAAAATAAATGCATTCTTTTCTCCAACTTTTTAAGCCTTTTCTAGCTCTGACCTAAACAAGTGATTGGAAAAGAACTTCAATTTGAGCTGCTGGTACATACTGCTCATTCCTTCTTCTTTTTTTTCTTCTGTGACTTTCCAATGGATCAACCACTTTGACAAGAAATAAT
This sequence comes from Prionailurus viverrinus, assembly GCF_022837055.1. NCBI lineage: Eukaryota > Metazoa > Chordata > Mammalia > Carnivora > Felidae > Prionailurus > Prionailurus viverrinus. The sequence goes on along the minus strand of NC_062562.1, from coordinate 35,032,919 downwards.
TTGACACTTTGTGGAATTCATTCCTTACTAAAAATGATATAGCTATTGATGAGTTAGCAGTTTTTAAAGTCATGCAGGCAGCAAACATATGTCTTTCTTAGAAACCAGATTTGAAGATAATAGAAAAGTGTTGATAATGTGAGCTTCAAGCTGGATGTAGCTAACCACTGAAGAAGCATCATAAATCTCAACAATATTGCCAACTCTCAACCATTGGTGGTAATAGAGGTCTAGGAGAGCACAAATACTATAATTGAAATCTACTGATAATTTAAAAACTTCATTTTACCCAATAGCTTCAGTGCCCTCTTAGGCCAAACCCTTGACAGGAATGGATATCAAGTGGTCAATGTGACTAATTTGAGTTTCATCTCCTTCTTCCTGTTTTGGCTCAACCTAGCAGCAGAGGTGCTCAGCCTTGAAACTGCAACAAGCAAAGCCTATCGTTGAGGGGCTGCTGGTGGAATTTGGCTCATGTCTCATAAATACAAAGAACTGCAATTTAGACTTACGAAAATATCTTCAAAGAGTTTTATACACAAAGTAACAGAGGCACAATGTAGGAATACAGGAAAGTATATGTCATACATAGTTAAACTTCTATGCTGTCTCTAGATCACTACCTTCCTGGTTTAGGTACTATGAATTAATATTTTTTATACCTATTATTAAGGTGTGAATAACAATAATACTATGTTTCTTTCATTTTGCATCAAAAGCTAAAACTTGTTAAATACAAGTCTTCAAACTTTATAATTTTTAAAACTCTGTTTTAACATTGCTTGACTTTTTTTATGTATCAGGGCCATCAACAAGTGGAAATGCCTGTGACACTGAAAGATCTTTAAAAGAACTTAATAGGTATTGGGTAAGTCTTCCTGACATCATACTAAGGGGTACAGTTATCTTTGATTTTCAAAAGGTAGAGACTACTTATTAAATCTTTACTATAATGTATATAAGGTTTATGAACATCTCTAGGGTTTGAATTTTTTAATGTTTATTTATTTTTGAGAGGGAGGGAGAGGTGGGGGAAGGAGGAAGGGGCAGAGAGAGAGGGAGACTAGGTTTTGAGATATTTACCCACTCGTAAGCATGGTCTTAGTGTGAGTGTTCAATGGTCAGAGACCTAGTGTTTAAAGAAAACTGGTGAAATCATGGCTATGAGGGTCCCGAAAGCCTTGAAAAGTATAAATATAGTTTCTTCAAAAGTATTTATCATTAGGATAAACAGTTAAATATTTGTAATGGAGTACAGAGAATGAGAAAGACCCAGATTCTCATACCTAAAAAAGATCGAATGTTTCAAGGTGTGGGCCGTTCGCATGTTATCTACCTTCCTACCTTCTCTAACCATATGGAAAGTAGAAATGGTAAAAGTTAAATTTCAGCGCTATTAGAATGGAAGAGAATATACATACATCAGTTAAGCTTCCCGGGTTACACCATGAAAACAATATCCAAATTTCAGGAGCTTAAAACAAAGTTTTCTTTTCCCACTTGTGTGTCCCCTGCAGGTTGGCTGGGCTGTCCGCTCCATCTCATTGTCGTTCGTAGTTTGGGAATGAGACCAAGAGAGAAGACATGCTCTGGAACACCTGCTACTGTGGCAGTGGAGAAACTCTGCACAGTTTTGCATCAGTAAGTAATGCTTTGCTGAGACGTGAAGCACTTCACCTCACTTATGCCTTTCCCAAGCTCTAGGGTAGCAGGAAGTGCATAAAGCCACCATATGACCTGACACAGAGCAAGAAGTGGAATATTTGGCAGCCAGTTCAAATGCAGAGCCTGACGCACTCAGTAGATGGTAGCAATTACCACGGCAATACACAATACGATCAGTTCTCAGTACGCCAATAATTGCCAATCTGCCAATACAGCAGTCTGTGCCAGAGAGACTGCCCCCATCTCTGCTCCCCCCCCCCCCATATGTTACCTTCTTCCTTTGGTAACTGGTTCTCCAAATTTTCACTGGATTCACAGTTCTTAAGCCAAAAGGCATTTTCCAGCCTCTTTTGTAGCTAAGAGAACTCATGTGGCCAAGGGCAAAAGTGATGTTGGTGGAAACGGCTGTCCTTGAAAGGAAAGGCCTTATCCTTCTCTTTCCTCTTTCCTGCTGGTTGGAAAATGGACTTGGTAGCTGGAGCTAGAGCAGGTACTTGTCCTAAAATGTTACTTTGGAAATGGGTTCTCCAGTAGTAGAAGAATAAAATTAAAGTCCCATTCTAGTCCTGGAATATCTGCATCTAGACTTTAACTGAGAAACTGACTGCTATGTTGTTTAAATCATTGCTCTTTGGGACTTTACTCCTCATTTTATTGTCCATGATAGGGCTCAGCAAATTTATACACACATATACCAATTAGAATGTTTTTGGCTGTAAATAATAGAATACCCAAATCAAAACTGGCTTAAGCATAAAAGACAACTAGAAGTGTCTAGACACGGATGGTTCCACAATTTTGATGCTCCATAGTCTCAGGCTCTTTCTTTCTGATCTGTGATCCCCTGCACATTGGATTTGGTCCCTGTATACTCATAATATGGCTGCTGTAATGGCAGTAATCCTTAATACTTAATATTTATGGCATAAAGAGGCAGGGGCCTCCCGTTATCTCTTTTTATTGGGAAGCAAAATTCCTGATGGCAGCTTATGAAGCTCTCTGCTCTTCTTCCCTCCCACCCCACTCCACCGAAAACTTTCTCCTTCATTATCTATAAGAAAACCACATACCCTCTTCTAAACCAATCATTAGCAAAGGAGGCTGGGATTATTATGTATGGCTTAGGACATCATGACTCATCTCACAGGACTGAGTAATGGACTACCCGTCCCTGAGCAAACTGCTGCCCCAAATCAGGATTCTGTAGGTTAAGGAAGAAGGTGGAAACAGTGTCTTCCTCAGCAGTTAAAGAATCTGTCTACTTTTTCCTTTACTTTATTTCAATGTTCATATATTTATTGGAGAGAGAGAGGGAGAGAGAAAGACAGGCAGAGAGAGAAGGAGAGGGACAGAATCCCAAGGTGGCTTTGCACCACCACCAGCACAGAGCCCCACGCGGAGCTCAAGCTCACAAAGTATGAGCTGAGATCAAAAGTCAGAGGCTCAACCAAGTAAACCACTCAGGCACCCCTAGCTTCTCCTTTACGTTTGTACTTAGCAAGTCATATAGCTCCATGTTTGTTCTAAATATACAGAACTACAACCTGAGAGGCAACGCAAAAAGGATATCTCATCACTGCTCTGCCTTTCATCCATCCCCCTACCTTCAACTGACTCTCAAACAGCAGACATTAGCTACATTGGTTTTTTTTTTTTTTAACAAATCGTATAACATTACTGCCTTTGCTTAAAACCCACTGAAAACTTCCCACTGCGTGGATGAAAATATCCACACCTCTGACTGTGCTCTACAAGGTCCTATGCCGTGTGACCCCGGCTTCCTTCAGTCCGACATCTCATGCCACTCTCTCCTTCCCTCACTGTGTTCAGTCAGAAGGGACTTCTGAGTATTCTACAAATGGTATGAACTCATTCCTACCTTGGAGACTATGACTGGGAGTCATGAATCCCCATAAGATTTTACCTGAATGGCTCCTTCTGGTCCCTTCAGGTCTCACTTCAAATGTATCTCCCCTGAGAGACTTTCTCTGACCATTCGGGGGAAAGGAGCTCCCTCTACTTCACCTCTCTATACCTTTACCTTTTGTTTTCATCGCGTTATTTTTACTATCAGAAATCATCTCATTTAAATATTGATGTATTTTTCCTTCTTGTTTACTGTTTTACTCCCACTGTCTTCAAACTGGAAGGCAGCCGGGGCGTCATCCATGTTCTTTATCTATGTAGCTCTAGCAAATATGTCAGTACCTGGTACATGGAAGGTGTTCAACAAACAGACAAAAAGTTGGGCGATGGTGGTGGTATTCGAGATCATCCCTACCTGGCTGACAGAAATGGCATGAAATCAAATTTCATTTGCCTACAAAAGTGAAATGTCATCCTACCTCATCAAGAGTGTACTGACTCAAATCTGTGAAGGGTCAGAAAAAGCACAGTTGCTATTTATGAAATGATGTGGAAAGCATAAGCCTATCCATTCACTTAATAAATAGATCAATGAATTTGTGTCAAACCATATGTTTGACCATATCTATCTATCTATCTATCTACCTATAACCTTATATATGTGTATATATATAACCATATATATGTATATATAGCCATATATATATACACACACACACACACATATATATATATATATATATATATATATATATATATATATAACCATACACACACACACACACACACACGCACACACACACACACACATAGTAACAACATGTATCTTATTCATGAAGGCTATTTCGGAGGCTATGAAATTGCCTCCTAAGCTATGGTCATAATTCAGCAGAAATGGCTCAAGGAAAATAAAACTAAATGTCAATCCTACTGAAAAAAGGTATCAGATTTTAACTTTAACCAATAATAATGCCCAACATCAACTGGAAAAGCTTATTCTTGGGTATGAGGACTTGCTCGGCATTTTATATTGAAGTGTTCCTTTCTGTGTAAATCTGGAACACAGGACACAGATTCAATGCTCGGGTGGAAAGAGAGTTTACAAGTGACAAATATAAAGAAAATAAGCAAAACAATTCAATAGGCAGGGGTACCTTTTCTGCATGTTGGGGGGGTGTGATCCAGGGAGAAAACTTAACTGATTATATTACTAAAATCCTCATTTTCTCGTCAAGAAAAAGGGCTAATCAAAAACCCAACTAAAATGAAACCTTTTGATAAAAAAGGTTTGTAAGTGACTGCATTTGAAATGCAAGTTGTTTGTAATAACTCCGGGATGAAACAGTGGTTTTTCCATTATGCTCCAGGAAATAGATACTTGCTAAAAAACTCCTTTAACTTTTTCTGGCATCTATTGATTATATGCATAGAAATTAACTGAAGAAACCAATTAAGTTTAAAATTTAATGGTGTTCTGATGCTGTTAATTTACTGGCTGACTCAATCAATGTGTCACCCTGGATGGAAATCTATGCCCTCCTCCCATGTGCTAGAGAACTCACTGATGCCCTTTCAGCTAAAATTATAGTGATCACAAGAAACCACAGAACTTAGAAGCAGGTACCATACAAAGAAGTGAGAGAGTGACAACAGCAACCTACAAGAATTTAATCTATGTTTTTATAGAGATCACTGAAATTGAATTTAACAAACGTCTTGAGTAGTTTTGACTATCTTAGGGCTTGCCAGTTTTGGAACTCACTAACTGTTATATAAGCCACACCCATAACAAAAGGTAAAATTTTCTCTACCAATAAGAGCTTATGCATGTGTGTGTGTGTGTGTGTGTGTGTGTGTGTGTGCGTGCACGTGTGCATGTGCGTGTGCATGTGTGTGTGTTGTAATTTTAATTTGCTTGCGAGGAAATGAAAAGAAGTTCTGGGCATATGCCATGATTTAATATGAAAAAAAAATGCATGGTTACTCTCGAAGGAGATTATTCCATTTATCATAAGATATTAGCAAACAGAATAAGCCTAAAGCTTAAACAGTCACTTCATGACAGTGGACTTTCCTCATGATACCATTTAAGACAAACTAGTAGTAATAAGACACAAGTCACTAGAATATCTTACTTTTCACAGAATGTACCAATGATCGTTTCTCTATTCGTTTAACGTATTATTTCCTTTTAAATGATATTTTGTTAAAAATGGTTTTTGTATATACGTACATGTATTCAAGAATACTTCAAAATACACCAAAATGTTAGATCCTGTTTATCTACCATTAAAATGAGAATTTTCCCAAGGTTTTCAAAAGTGTACCTTTAACAGCCAAAATATATTCTATTTTATCAATGCCTCATAATCATTAACTTTCTCTCTTCTACATAGCAAGATTTTACAACTTTTTCTACCTTGAACTTCCTTGTTGCAACCCAGAAAACAGCTCTGGGAGAGATGATTTCTTTCCTCCAAAGGTGTTAACCCATTGTACACTACAACCAAAAGTGCCCACGGTACTCTCTGTCATGGAGGAGTAACCAGAAAACCAGCAGAGAAGGGCGCATCTACTGTCCGGCCCTGTGTCCCATGAGAGCACTGCTAAAATTACATACCATGATTGCAGTGGAAGAAAGGCAAATGGAACCACAAGGGCAACGGTCTTCTGCTTGAGAACAGATGAACATAATAAATGAGATAGGCTTTCATTCTCAACGACACTATGATGCTATGTTGTGGGTAGCTTGTGCTCTAACATGAGAGTTTCCACAAAAACCATAAAGACCACTGTTACGGAAAGGGGATGGAAATAAAGTGAGGGAGATGTATGGAGCAAGGCTTCAATCCCTCTTCAGGTTGGCACTTCCACCAAGATCCAGGATTCAGTGAGGACTGCCAGGGAAGCTGAGAGCAGATTGGATGCTGCTAGGAAAAAAAAAAATTGGGCCACATGGCCAGTTCAGGCTATGCACACACACGTGCAGCACAACTGGTGTGGACCTCTTCAGGATATCCTGGCCAGGTATTTGCACACTTTCGGTTGCCTGTCTTGGGCTCTAAGAGCAGATCTTTATCTGTTTTACATTTGGGGGTTTGGAGAAAGATTTCACTTAAAGGTATCTTCTTCTTTTTAAATCTATCTATCTATATACAGATACAGATACAATTTTTAACGTTTATTTCTTGTTGAGAGACGGGGGTGAGGGGAGGGGCAGAGAGAAAGGGAGACAGAGGATCCAAAGCAGGTTCTGAGCTGAAAGCAGAAAGCCCGATGCCAGGACTCAAGATCATGACCTAAGCAGAAGTCAGAGGCTTAACTGAACCACACAGGCGCCCTTCAATATATTAAAAAAAATTTTTGTAAGTTTTTAGCATAGTGGTTCTCAGTGTGTGATTCCCAGACCAACAGCATGAGCACCACCTGGGCACTTGTTAGACATAGAGATTCTCAGGCCCCAGGCCAGCTCTATAGAACCAGAAACTCTGGCAGAGGGACTCAGCAACCCTTGTGCTAGCAAGTCACACAAAGTCCTGCCTCCCCTTTCACTGGCATCTCTGTGTGTATATTCATCCTCTGTGTTTGGGGCTCCACTCCTGGGAAGGGGCAAGGGATGCTTTGAATCTGGAATGTGGAGAAGAGAAAGACATCCCCACAGAGATCTTGCCTCTGAATGCAATCGCTAAAAATATAGCTCAGCATCTTTTATTAAATGGTTATGTTCCTGCTGGCATCTACCCTGCACCTTATTATGCTAAAAGTCTGTCTCTTCTCTGGATCTGAGTAACAGCACTGAAAAATAAAAGTCCTTTATTCGTGGAGAAACTAGACCCCAGAGAGTGAGTGGTGAGGGGGGAAGAAGAAAATCACCCTTCCATTGATTTCTTCCATGATGTAAGAAGGGAAACATGTGATGCATCCGATGGGCTGGGATGGGGCAGGGTGAGCTAAAATTTCCTTCCAAATCTGGAGTTCTGAGATTTGAAAATGTCCACTTTTTTCCTCCCCTCTTTTATTTTAATTAATACCACCCTAAGCAGTTTCCAGCTAAGTTTTTTTTTTCTTTAGAAAGAGGAAGCATTAAAAAAAAAAAAGCCTCATTCCTCCTGTCCTTCTGAAATCTAAAAAAGTAATTTTTGAGCCCACTTGGAAATTGGGGGAAAACCATAAGGTCCCCATTTTGGATGATGGAACAAGTGTTCTCTCCAGCCCCAATGAAGGGCCTTCAGTGCATTCATTTACCACGAAATGGTGATTAGTGGGAGAATCTAAAGAAACTAATACTGATAACACAGCTTGATTTTAGAGTTAATGATTTTAACACAGCCTCACTGTGTTTTCCAGAGCCTCAGGAATCTTGGATTACACATGAGAAGTTTACTTTTATTTATCATTTTCTTTTCTTTCACTAGGGATGATATTACTTCATGGGCACTTGACTGGGGCATCTCAAAATGAAAGTCTTATACGGGCAAATAGGGAATTAGGGAAAAAGCAGCAATGAGATTTCTTTGTATTGATCTTATCACTCATTTCAAAGATGAGATAATACCTTCTATCAACTGCAAACACTTTCATTCAGCTCCCATAAAACTAGTATTAGTTCCATTTATTTTGTCCTCCGAACCAGGATTTAGTCATATTTATTCAATTCTCTGAACTTGTATTTTTCAAAAATGAACATTCAAGGCTAAATCATTGCTTACTTCTCCTAGTGCATTAAAAGAAGTAGGGAACAAAAAATCACGTTTGAAATTAGACCCTACTTTAAAAATCTTATTTCTTTCTAGAAGATGGATTCTGAACTCCCGATCAAAGTGTAAAAATATACGAATTTTTAAACATTATCAAGGGTTGTTAATGTTCTAAAGTCTGTCTATTATCTTTGTTCTTAAATGTTGCTGAAGCTTATTATCCTAAAGACTAGGAATATTTGTGGTGGATCTCCACTTTCGCGGCCAAGAGGCTCATTCTCCCAGATCCTGCGGGGGCCACGGTTCACTGGGAATTGCCTTCAGATGAAGAGAGCCTCCTTGCCCAAAGTCAAATCCCTCCCAGGGGTCACCCTGCATTCAATGAGCAGCAAATGTGGGGAGAGAATGGCCTGCCTCCCGGCCTAAGGGAGAAAATCCTGAAGAGCTTTCCTGGGGTGATGGCTGTAGAGTTTGCTGTGACTGCATCACAACTCTGCTCCTGCCTCTGTCATCCTGGCTACCTTGTACCTTCCCTCCCACAGGTGCAGGTCCTGGGGCCATTACTCAATATAACTTCTTAAAAAATTTTTTTTAAATGTTTGTTTATTTTTGAGAGAGAGAGAGAGAGAGAGAGACAGAGACAGAGAGAGAGAGAGACAGAGTATGAGCAGGGGAGGGGCAGAGCCAGAGGGAGACACAAAATCCGAAGCAAGCTCCAAGCTCTGAGCTGTCAACAGAGAACCCGACGCCGGGCTCGAGCTCACTGACTGGGAGACTGTGACCTGAGCCGAAGTCGGTTGCTTAACCCATTGAGCCACCCAGGTGCCTCCTCAATATATCTTCTGCAAGCATATCTCTCCTAGAGTCTGTATCCCAGAGAACTTATCTGAGAAGATATTACTAAATATAACGTGATTTACCCTTTCCTATAGCAGTAGTGAGAAAGTTTTTAAAAAGTAGAAACTCTCCAAATATATCTACTCCAACCACACAAGATTCTCAGCCAAGCAACTCTAAGTGACCTACATATGGAGTATTTGTCCATGAGACATCTGGGAATGTCACAGTAGTAGTTGCCATCTTAGGATTTATTCCCAGTTGAGAATCTTCAGAGACCCTTAAGAAGACTGGGGTGAACAACAAACAGAATTAAAATCCTATACCCTGGTGTTGAATTGGACAGACCATTTAACTTTGCTGAACCCTCTTAGAAATGATAAAATAGTGAACAAGTGATCTTGGTGAAAAGCAAAGCTGTAACCATGGATTATCAAATATCTGCCTACTAATTCACACAATAAAACCAAAGATTAAAATGTTTCGTGGATTCATTGCCTTACATAAGAGTGATATGGTCAATTATTTCAAAGCATGATTCACAGGAAAACTTCATCAGAATGACCCAGGATTTTTGCTAAAAAGGCAGATTTTTGGATCCCCACCCCCATCTACTGAATCACAATCTCTGGGGGTGGTGTTAGGAAGATAGCATTTTAACTAGACATTCTTGGTAACTGTTATGCAACCTGAAGAGTTACAGGACAGGGGTGGGTGTGGGGGCTTTGAAGAAGAAGGAGAAGAAGAAGAAGAAGGAGAGAGAGGAGGAGAAGAAGGAGGAGGAGGAGGAAGGGGAGGAGGAGAAGGAGAAAGAGAAAGAGAAGAAGAAGGAGGAGGAGGAGGAGGAGGAGGAGGAGGAGGAGGAGAAGGGGGCTGAACAACCAGCTCTTATGGATTAGCAACAATAGTCGCAAAGAACTGTCACTGAGAGCTGAGGTGTGGATGGATGAAATGGCTTTGCCTAAGGTCCAAACAGCCCAAGACTTCCAATACTTCTTAAAAGCTTAGGAATGGGCTTGAAGGCAATGGACTTCTCTAACAATCTATAGCTGGGGTTTGTATCAAATAGCATACAGCGAGGGAATGTAGATAGAGGCTGCCAAATTCAGTTACGGAGCAACACTGCTGGAAAGACCTGACACCGAGATCAACACTGGGGAGGAAGAACACCAGGACCAAGTAGGAGATGACAGACTGAGGAAAGAAGGAGGGACCAAGGGGTTCTCCACCAGGGGTAAACAGAATCAAGTTCAGGAGAAGCAACAGAATAGATGCAACACAATAGACGAAACACACAAAGGTTTCAAGCCAGGGAACACTTAAGAGACGAAATATATATGGTGACCCTATTTCTTACGAAGAAAACGCTGGAAACCTGGAAAAGCTGGCACAATTCTTTTACAATTGGGTCGAATATAGGAGATCTCTTATTTGAAGCTGGAGAAGACTCATGCCCATTTAACAACACAATTGCAGCCACTGCTATAAATAGACAAGTTGCCCTAGGTGCCCCACTGATAACAAACATCTGTTAACCTGCTTCTACTTCCATTGAATGTGCAAAGAATTAATTTTTCGTTTCAGTATTTCTCTTTACGCTTTATTTACTCAGATGTGCCCCAGAGTTCAGTTCAGATTTCCAGCAGAGTGCCAAGGCAAGAAGGCATTGAAATTGTTGCATCTTTATCAATGAAGGAGAAGCACGGAGAAGATTATGGGGAATGTGAAAACCTTGCCTGCAATGAAAGACTTGTATCTAATTGTCATTTAAATCATGGGGTTGATGAATAACATCCCAGGAATAATGAGTATTCAGCTTGACAAATAGTTCCTTAAAAATTATCTAACACAATTTTGGCATATTGCTGTTTGTCAAATTACTTCTATGCCAGATGCTTACACAAAATCTGTTGCCCATTGCCAAATGGCCTCACTGCATATTTTCTCATTAGATGGCATTGATATTCTAGGCAGAGAATGTATCAAAATATAATTGAGGACAAAGAGATTTGCACTTGTGTTCTGCACGGACAATGCCTGTGGCCACTCCCTACCTCCACTCACCTGCTGTTTCAAGTCCATTCCTCATCCACTCATTTTGGGCATCCGGAATAACCTCAGTCACTGAGGACAGGACTCCAGCTTGCATTTTTATCAGAACAGGAGTGAGAAGTGGCTTGAAGAAGAGTTGCATTTATAACATGCACTATTTCTGTCATTTTTGAAACACGCTGCATTTTCTGATTGGAGACATTTTCACATCCTAATATAGGAGCTGTCACTCCCCAGCACAAATTACATGAGGTTGAGAGGAGTCTGCAATGGCTCTCTTGTCAAGACAGAGGGTTTGGGGCACCACCTCTGACCCACTCAAACCCCATCATTCTTAAAAAGAATTCAAAAATCTTGAGCGGGTAACTCCCAAGGTTAGCGAACACTTATGTCTCTAGAGATTAATCCAGTTTTTCAGTCTTAGTGAAATAAAGCAATGCCATAGCAGTGAGGGGGAAAAATGAGTGTCTGGCTACATGTAGTGCTTCAAATGACTTTATATTATCATTCAAAGAGGAGAGGAGATGAGCCCATGATTGACAACTACAGTATTCAACATTTACAATTCCCTCTTCAGGGATATTCAGAATCGATTGAAAAAGAATGCAGTGTTTAGGAACTACTCAGGGGTACTTTTAGTAAAATGCTTTAAATAATGATTGCCCAAAGCCTGCTAGACACTTTGTAAATGTCAGAAACACATTAAATATGTTAAATGGGCATGTTCAATATGTAGAAAACAACACAAGTGATTTACAATCAATTTCACACATGTCCAGGAATGCCTCCCTGATGGAAGACAAGAGCGTCCTCTCTGACCGAGGCACACCGATCCCAAGTCTTCATTTTGGTACAGGATTTTCCTCATCCAATGCCTGGTCTCCAGCCTCAATCAGGCCATCAGAATTGCCCTTTAATCCTTGTATTTATCATCAGCCGACTGTCTACCTCACCGTCATTGACTGTTCTGAAACTCCACCTCTCTCCTTCAGCTTGCAGGACTCATTCTTAGCAAATGGCTCTGGCCCCTGCCTCAGTGAGTGAGTATAATTCATCATTGTGGTCCTTCTCAATTTTCCATCCTGTGTCTTTATAAATTTTTCATGCCTGTGTACATCTGCACCTGTATTTTCCCCATCTTAGATGTTGAATTTTCCTTTTCTTTTTTTTAAGTCAACCCCTATGTTTTCTTTGGAAAAAGTCTAGTCCGGACCTCTGCCCATTTTTTAATCAGACTGCTTTTTTGGTGTTGAATTGTATAAGTTCTTTATATACTTTGGATACTAACTCCTTATCAGATATGCCATTTGCAAATACCTTCTCCCATTCAGTAGGTTGCCTTTGTAGGTTGATGGTTTCCTTCTCCATGCGAAAGCTTTTTATTTTGACTTAGTCCCAGTAGTTTATTCTTGTTTTGTTTTCCTTGCCTTAGGAGATATATCTAGAACCATGTTGCTACATATAGCCACTGTTGAAAACAGTATGGAGCTTCCTCAAAAAATTAAAAATAGAAATACTGTATGATCCATTAATTTTGTTCCTGGGTATTTACCCAAAGAAAATGAAAACACTAATTCAAAAAAATATATCCACTCCTATCATTTTTGCAACATTATTTATAACAGTCAAGCTATGGAAGTAACTTAAGTGGCCATCAATAGATGAATGGATAAGGAAGATGTGTGTGTGTACATGTATATAAATATATGTGTGTATACTTATACATATGTGTATATAAATATATGTGTGTATACACACATATAAGTATATATATATATGCACATATGTGTATATAAATACACATACACACAATGGAATATTATGCAGCAATAAAAAAGGATGAGATGCTGCCAGTTGAGACAACATGGATGGACCTACAGGGTATTATGTGAAGTAAAATAAGTCAGACTAAGAAAGACCAATACCATATGATTTCACTTATGTGTGGAATCTGAAAAAAATCCCAACGAATAAACAAAAAGAATCAGACATAAATACAGAGAACAAATTGATGGTTGCCAGGGTGAAGGGGAGAAGGAGGTATGGGTTTCTAATAATGGAATGAATAGGTCATGGGATAAAAGCCACAGCATAAAGAATGTAGTCATTGGTATTGTAACAGCATTGTATGGTGACAGATGGCAGCTACACTTGTGGAGAACGTAGCATAACGTATAAACTTGGTGAATCACTATGTTGTACACCTGAAACTGATGTAACATTGTTGGTCAATTATACTCGAAAAACAAATAAAACCATTTCAACCTCTCTGTGCTTAGAACATTATTAGGAGTCAACAAATATGTGTTGAATGTATAGAAGAATGTCCAGATGGAGAGAGATGATGATAGGGATATGAATTTATGGATAAGGTCTTTTTTTGTAAGTTTATTTATTATTCATTTTGAGAAAGAGAGAGAGAGAGCACAGTGGGGAAGGGCAGAGAGAGAGGGAGAGAGAATCCCACGCAAGCACCCCACTGTCAGCACGGGAGCCCTATGCGGGTCTTGAACCCACGAACTGCAAGATCATGACCTGAGCCCAAGTCTGATGCTTAAATGACTGAGCCACCCGGGTGCCCCAATGGATAAGATCTTAGTAGCTTTTATCTTTTGTGATGGAGGAGTAACTTCAACACCATCTCTTTTTCTCCCTTTAGAGACATCACCACATGTCTTTTTCCGTATTCCCTCAAGTTTCTCCTCTACTGACAAATTCTTTAAAATTTATTAATATGTTTGAGTTTTTACCATACTAGGTACCAATTTCACTCCTCCACTCAGATTCAACATTTCTCATGCATTTATTTAACAACTGCTTCTCAAGAGCTTATATGATCTGTGACACATGGTGACTCAAAGACGTGTCTAGGCTCACAATATTTTTTGACTGCTCACTGCATGAGTGGGGTGATCAGATATCATCTCAATCTAGACACTGCTTCTTTTTAGGTAGGATGTTGGCACAATAGGCATAAACTGGATCACTCTATTTTTTACCCATTTCAGTGTGAAAACAGAACCTAACAGTACTAAAATCCAGAGCCTAGACTCTGGAGCTAGACGGCCTGAGTTTGAGACTTTACCCCTACCTCTTACTTGCTGTCCTTCCTTGTGAAAATTTTGTAACCTCTGCCCCTCAGTGGGCTCACTGTAATATGGGGATAGCCACAGTACCTTATAAGGTTTTGTTTTAAAAGAGTTAAAATGAAAGCACTTAGGGTTGTGCCTGTAATGTAGTAAGTACTATGCAATTATTATTGTTAACTGGTATTGTCCTTATCACTTCACTGAACTTGCTTTCACTAAAATGAACAATGAACTCCAAATTTCCCAGACGAATGGGCCATTCTCTCTTCTTAATGCATTGGACACTTCTTAAAAATCTATTCCTCCGGCCTCCATAATACCCTATGTCTGGAATCCTTTTATTCCTGTTTGTTTTTCCAGGGCGATTTTGTGGGATCTTTTCCTCAAATGTGCTGTTCCCTGGGCATCTGTCAATGAGCCATTCTTGAACGTCAGGCTCTCCCTGAGTGATGGAATTTACTCTCATGGCTTCACCTACCAACCATCTGCTGCTGACTAGTGAAATCCAATTTTTTTCACCCAGATCTCTCTGCTCACATAGCCAACTTTCTGCTCAACATTGCTGTTGTGTGTTCCAAGTTTACCTCCAACTCAACATGTCCCTAACTGATCTCATCTTCACCCTACGTCTGCCTTTTCTTTCTTATTCCCTTCGTCGACAGAACCACCATCAGTTTCCATATACAAAGCAGAAACCAGAGAAGGTAATTTTTTTGCTCTCATAGCCTCCAAGCCAATAATCACGAAGCCTTCGATCACATCCCCTAAGGATCCTGTGAATCACCCCGCCTTTCCAACCTCAGCTCCATAGTTTGAACCCTCACTCTTATCCAGCCTTGCCTGGAACATAGAAACCTCCCACTATTCTCCCTGCCTCCGGTTTGCTCCTAGAACCCATCTCCCAGGAGCCCATCAGTCCACGCTGTCTATGGCAAGACGGGCTGCAAATTCAAATGTCAAGCTTTGGGCAGGTATCGTGAGTGAGTGAAGCATGCTAGAGTAAGAAAGAAAATATTGTCTCTCTCATTTTTCTTCAAACATGTGGTCTACTTGGTGTATCTTTCACTTTTTCACTTTCAACAGATACATGAGTACAGACAAATACTTCTTAATGATAGGAAAAGTGCCATAAACCTGGTGATAAATGGTCTTACTTATTTGGGCTCGGAGTTGGCAAGGAAACAAAGAGTGGTGGGACCAAGACCACCTGGACAGCTCCTGTCCAGTCTAAATGAGACAGTCACTAGTCAGCCACGGCCAAATGATGCCAAGCACAATATGAATTCAGAGATATTGTATCTTTTCACTTTTTGGAAGGAGGGTAGTCTCATGATTTTTAAAAAACGTTTCTTTATTATTTTTGAGAGAGAGAGGGAGGGCGGAAGAGAGAGAACGAGCAGGGGAAGGGCAGAGAGAGATGGGGACAGAAGATCCCAAAGTGGGCTCCACACTGACAGTAGAGAGCCTGTTGTGGGGCTCGAACTCATGAACCATGAGATCATGACCCGAGCCAAAGTCAGATGCCCAACCAAGTGAGCCACCCAGGTGCCCCTCTCCTGATTTTTAAACATAGGAAGAATTTTAGAAAGTCAATACACTCGGCAAACAGATACCAATTTTTTCAGATCACCAATTTGTACTCTCTTTCTGATCTCTACATCAGATCGTATCAATCACTTACTCAGAAGACATTAGGGTCTCCCATCCCCTACAGAATACTGTTCAAGAAACCTAGCACAGCAGGTAAGAACTTCTGTGTTCTGGTGCCTCCTTCTCCCCTCTTATCTCTCTAAAAGCCCTCTCCTCTCTAGTAATTCATGCTCTGGAGATGGCAAAGGGAGTCTCATTTCCTGCATTCATAAGGTCTTTTCTTATTGTCTATTTCTTGTTATGCTGCCCCCTCTAGCTGTAACATCAATAACTCTTTCTTTGCCTGACAAACTTCTATTCAACCTTTAAGGCTTGGTTACCACTTCCGGCAAAGGCGAGAAGGGTGGAGAGGGTCTTCCCTGGCTCCTGTCTCCTGGTCACATTATCACTGCATTTCCCCTACTATTTTGTGGAGACATGTCTGTCTTTCCCAGAGTAGATTCCAACTGTCTTGAAGGAAGGTGGTCATCTCACTCATATTTATACCTCAGCAGCATGAACCCTATCCCCGTGCGGACACACAGGAGGCATTCAGTAAAAAAAAGTTTGTTTGTTCCTTTCCCCAGTATGAATGGGGAAGTGGTTTCTTGAATACTAACCAAGATCTCTTAGAATTTATTAAGAAAAGGCTTTAAACAGTCATTTCCAGCTATATTATTATTTTTTAATCGACATCATCCACAGAACAGAGGTTTGTTCCCATTTTACAGTGGAAAAAAAAGTGAAACTCAGAGAGGTTAGGAGACTTATTCAGGTTACATAATTACAAAAAAGTTGTTAAATTCTACTTCTTTTGCCTCCCATATCCAGTTTTCCTTTTACAACATCAGAACTACTTTTAATGTAGTTCAAAGTTTCAGTGTTCGGAAATAAGAGGGTCTGTGACCTTCACAGGAACAAAAATTACGTCTTTACCTTCATTAACCTTTAAGTGAAATTTATCAACTCCTTCCATGATGTAAGAAGGTAACAAACACTAGAACAAGAAGTTCGCGCAACTACATCCAGATGGAAATCGCCAAGATTTTCCTGCCACAGCAGAGTTGTTGCAGGTTATTTGAAATTCTGTTTATGTTCTTCATTATTTCAAACTATAGCTGCTATTAGACTCACTGATGGGTCTTGTTATTTACTGCATTAATAAAGGAGTATGTATACTATTCTCTTACAAAGTGACTTCTACAAATACGTTTAACATGTGGATTTCAGTATATTTGACTTTTTTACTTACCTCATGTGATTTGTAGCATGCACTGAAAACATTATTCTGGGAAGGGGTCTGTGGATGTGACAAGACCGTTAAAGCCTCCATTGCACAAAACAGATTAAAAAGCTCTGAGACTATCTTCTTATGTTGTCCCTCACTAGGAGAGTACCTCAGGCATGCAAAGGTCTGTCACACACACTCCTGCCCTCTAGCAGGAAGTGACCACACCATTGACAGATTCTTGGGCTTGTATCCTGGCCCTGCTACTTAATTACGCTGAATGTGAATGGGGTAAATCATTAAACTCGGTGCTTTGGTTCCTTCACATGTACCTATTTTATAGGACTGGTGTAAAATTAACCAAGGTGATATTTTAACGTGTTCAGTTCTGGACCTGGCAATTCCTGCAGTATGTGTTGATTTTTTTCTGATTACTATTTATAATGTTCTTTCCTGCTACAGCAGCACAGAGCTTCAGAATCCTTCTCAGTATAGCACTGCAGCAGCCACTGACAATTGATTAGAGGCGACTTGAGAGGTGGAAATTATTTGACAGCCTCGGGATTATTCAGTTTATGGGCCTGGGCGTGCTTCCCCCTGATTGTGAGGTACACTACTCTGTGGAAACATACACTTAAAAAAATTTCAACTGCCATCTACACTTATCAACGTATTGTCCCTATCTTTGGGATGGACTCTTTTGGCTTCGTCCATGATCAGACCAGAAGCTAAAGAGTTTAGGAGCTGTGGCCACCGATACCTGATGCAAAGCTGTTTCCTGTAGAGGAGACAAGTGACTCACTGGGGGAACAGGTAAGACCAAAGTAAATGATGCTTATGGATGAATGTAATGATCACATTCAGAAAATTTGTGGAGGGAGTTTACCACGGGCAGAGTTGAGTAGTTGACAGTTTCGTTGTTAGTTCACCGTTCAATCCTGGCTATGGCTTTTACTAGTAGGGTAAACTTGAGAAAGTCCTTTCAGCTCTCTAAATAAAGCTCAGTTTTTTGTTCTATAGAATAAAGTAATGCTACCATGAATATCATGAGGCTGCCAAGATGTGTCTTGAGCTGATAAGCATCAATGTAAGAACAGCACATGGCACATTTACTTTCCTTTTTTTTTTTAACCTCACTTTTTAAGTATAGGATATCAACCCAATACCATATAATCCTCTTAAAGTTTCTTACCCAAATGACCAAATACAACCCAAGAGAATCTTTTAGCTCACCCTTTACTGTTGAACAAACTCAAAAATGCAACAGACAGATAATTGATGGCCCTAAGTAAAGCACAGTGATCAGATCCAAGGTGTCAGCACGAGGCTATAGATCTTCTTCTCTGACGACTCCAATGAAGACCTCATCAAGTAGCAACAGCATGGAGATTATGCACTCTGTCCAGTGGACACCGTGTATCGCGACTCATGACTTGGGTCCACATGAGCAGTTCTCTCTAATTAAATGGACATGGCAGTGAACCACTCATCACACTCACTGAGCCCCTTTGTCATCTCAAAAGATTAAGCTTCCACTGTGTCTTTTCCAAGAGTGAAGGGTTTAAGAGGAAAGCTGACTTGGTGATTCCTTTTAGATGTAAGTCTTCTACCCATCTGGCAGAAATTGGGTACTGAAGTGTGTAATTCAATTTCTTTTAATTTGCACTCTTTAATGACAGGCATATATAAATGATTTGTCTTTATAATTTACTGTCCTGTTGGTGAGCTCATAGCTAATTCAAATTCTGAGGCCATACAGGGAACTTATATAAGGTACAGATGGAAGGGAAGGGGCCAGGTCTCTTGCCATTCTCTTCCACATTTACTTCCCTATTCTTTAGCCAGGGGTCAGCAAATTCTTGAGATAAAGTAACAGATACTAAATATTTTTGGGTTGGCATGCCATATGGTCCCTGTTAGGACTATTCGTCTCTTCCATTGTAGTGTGAAAGTAGCCACAGACAGCGAGTAAACAAGTGATCATGGTTGTATTCCAGTAAAACTTTATTTACTGAAACAGATGGTGTGTCAGACTGAAGGTGCAAGACATAGTTCGCTGAACTTTGCTTTAGGCTAGCGGTTCTCAGAGTGAGATCTCAATAAAAGCAACATTACTTGAAGGTTTTTTTTTAAAAAAAATGTACGTTTCTGAGCCTAGATGTACAGAATCAGAAATCTTGAAGATGAAGCCCAAAAATCTGTGTTTCAAGAAGCCCTCTAGGTAATTCTGCTGCATGAGAACCCCTGCGTTAGCCTAAGGGACCATATGTCTGAGGCAGATAGAATTCCCTCCTACCAAGTTAACAGCTAGAACTCATTTCAAAAAATTTTCATGCTGAATGCTAATTTCAATGTCTGGAACTGCATCAGTATTTATATATTTGTTCAATATAAATTATCCATGGAGAATTCCTCTGAGAAAATTAGTTTGCCCATACTCCATTGCATAGATCATTTGTTCATTTGCTGACTGATTAAAACAATAATCTCGCAAAGCAGATAATCCTTCAGTGCTCAATTCTATAAAGGTGCACATCCTACCACCACACAAATTGGGATCGAATTATAGGCTATTTGGTGCAATCAGAAGACTTTCTTCTAACTGGTCTGAAGTGATTGATACCACTTCCCCAAGATGCAAAATTAAAAATGGCAGAAATAGACAATGGACTATTCATAATCTGCTAAGCAGGTATCTGAGTAAACCAGCTAGTTTTGCAGTAAAGAAAATGCTCAAAATGCAGTGTGTGTCTATACATAGACACACACACACACACACACACACACACACACACACACACATGGCATGCCTTAAAGCTTAAATACCAGCAAGTCCAAGTCTTGTCTAATTCCCATTGGATTAGGACAAAAACTAAACGAAGAAGGTGACTATAATTATCAAGAGAACTCTTCACACACGTTTTAAGTTACCGAAAAGTTATTGGTAAAACTAGATAAATTTATCTTCCCATAACAACCCTGTGAATATTTTATAGATTACAAAATGTGATGTTAAATGTAGTAGAGTAGTGCTTGAGATTACAGGAGTTGCAAAGGGTAAATCTGGCATCTGAACACAGATTCAGCTTAATTTCAAGAAGAGCTCGCAGCAGCAGAGGCAATGGACATTCCACAGACGCGGTACAATGTTCATATTCCTGCAAATATTCTTAGGGACAAACAGTTCAATGGCCAGCTCTTCACTGGAGAGTTGTATGTTTCCATGGTGTAATATCATTACTGGAAAGCACATACAAGGACTGTACTTCCAGACTCAGTCCATTTAGCAATGGTCACGTGACCACTTCTGGTGGAAATAATGCACGTCACACAAGGCTGAGAGAGCAAAGAAATAAAGCAGACTTGAGAACCCTTTCTAAGAAGTAACACTGGAGATGATTACTGGTAGGCAGAGGTTATGAGGGAAAAATAGGTCAGGAGCCTCTGAGTGTTTGAAGGAACCATGTTGCCATAAGAGAAAGCTCAGATTTAAATTACAAAAAAATGTAACCATTAGCCATCCAAGCTTAAAGCAACTCTTAGGTTCCCAAATTACTAAGAATAAGAAATATGCCGTGAAAACTGTAGAGCCCGAGGGGGCCACTCTGCCTGGCACTCTACTCAGATGAGGCCACAGGGGATGATGGGCAAGGAGGACCTGCCATGTGACTGAGGAGGGCCATGGAGGAACATGGACCACTAGGGCAGGGATCCCTACAATGCCTGTTGGGCAGGATTTCAGATTGGGAAGAAATGGTGACTCCGTTTCTTTCCCTTGCATTCCTGCCCTGAAGGGCACTTTTTATTGCTTCTGTTCCTGCTTCCACACATATATTTGGTATGTGGGGTGGGGTGAGGGTCAAATCACGCATGTTATAGTTTCTAGGAGGCCAGACGATGAGGAGTCTCGTCTAGTCTGGAAGAAACTACTCAGATATAGGAGACTCTGGACTTTGGCTATCTCTTCTGGTGAGGGGGATGGGTGTTGTTCTCTGTGTGGGGACATATTTGGTGGCTGGAGATAAGTACTGTGGAAGAGACACCAGGCCGCCTCCCAGAGCTCTTCTGGAAGTGTTCTTCTTTCATAGAGCAAAGAAGCGACCAAGAAAAGGCTGCCTTGCTAGAAACTCTATTTTCCAGGTTCCTTACAATGAAGCGGGACCACTCACCAAGACCATGTGAGTTGAACGGATGTGACCATTTCTGGGTCTTAGAAGTAGGTGGGTCTTTGCCACTGTCTGCCGTTTGATGGAGATGCTCCCAGTAGCCATAAATGACAGAGCTACAATAAGGAGGATTTGAGGTTTCCTGAATCACCACACAGAGGAGAGCCACCTGCCATGCAGGTACCCATGAATCAGTTTTCATGTGAGTGAGCAGTGAATTTCAGCCACTGGATCAAGAAGCCAGAGTTATATAGGATGCTAACATCAAATTTCTGCCCCTCAATTCTTATCAGATGCCTGGTGCAGAGCAGCAGTCTTTAGGAAAGTTTGCCTGTGGGATAACCTATGCCCTTCCCTAGGTAACTAAAATCTGTTTCTGGTTTCAGTCAGGCTAGCTGAGCACTGCTGCATGAACCGGGTCATGGTGCAACACACAACCACTGGAACTACTTTTATTGAATCGTGGGAGGCCATCAGCCCACACTAAGGAATGCTGGGAAAGCACCCCATGAATTTTGTGATATATAGTACAGGCTCCTCCAACTTTTCTTTCTTCCTCCATTCACTCACTAAATATGTATTAGCAGACACTCTGTGTTAAGCACTCTATTAGGGTGTTGGGGTTTGCTGTAGATACCATTATTTTATATGGTATCCTCTTTATTTGAACCTGGAGAGGTTGCTCTCTGGTATTGTGCCAGGAATAGCTGTTCCCCTCCTAAGAAATTGCCTGGATTAAGCTGGGAACCTCCTAAATCTTGTAACCAATCTCGTTTCCCTCTTTGCATTGCCTGTAAGGCTTAGAAGGCTTAAGGCCAATTTGTAGCCCACTGCTGGCATATTTATAGGCCCCCGTGACCTTCTCTCGATGTGTTCACTTCCCTCTTGGCCTCCTCACAAGTCTCCTATGCTTGCTTTCCCTGGATCCTGACTTCTTTCATGCGTACATTACATTTTATCTTTCCCTGATGTGTGGGCTGCATCCCGGCAAGTTACCTTTAATCTTTTTCTGAATATTTATAAATGAAAAATGAAGAGAAGAGAAACCATTTTCAGCACCATTAAGAGGTTCCTAATAAAGTGGGCTGAATCTGGACAACAGAAGTGGAGTCAGCTCTATCTGTGAATGAGAGCCAAGGTGTCACAAAGACGAGCATCTGTCTCCCTGAGCACCGGGGATTATTAATACCCAGTGACTCCTTGTTCATTTTTGAAGCTCTATGCTGATTTAATCTCAGCTTTTCACAGAGACATCTGTTGGTCCCACATTTGTGTTAAACTGATATCAGAGTCCAAGTTTTGGAATGGACTCTGGGCGACCCTTTAATTTATTCTACTTTGTACAATATACACCTGCTTCCCTCACATTTGGGGACCACGTTATTAGATGATCAATTAATGAACACTTGCTCAAATGTGAACATTAGCCTGGAACTCAAGAAAGCAATTTGGCCCCAACTTGCCTTTCTAAATGTTTTTTCCTATTACTCCCTGAGGCACCAGCCAAACTAACTGGTGCCCTTGGAACATGCCTTGTGATTTCTGCCTCTGTCCTCATTTCTCTTATTAAATGCATCTGGGTTAAGAAAAATAGTTTATATTCATCAAGCACTTATCTGCCAGGTATTTGTAAATCACTTTATTTGTTAACTCATTTAGTCCTTGCAATGATCCTACCAGGGAGATAGTATTAGTTTTCCATTTTACAGAAAGCAAACTGAAGGCAGAGGAGTAAGAACTAAATTCCTTTCATGCTGACATTACATTTTGTCTCTGTCTTCCTATGTCAGATATAGCGATATAAGCCACCTTTAATGCATAAACAAATGAAAAATTAAAATAGCAAAAATACTTCCATTTCCAGAAAGGGCTGTAATTCCAACTCCCACCACCTTAGTCTCCAGCCCATTCTCTTGGCCACTACACATTTGGTTCTTGAATCTAGTTACAATTTAGTATCCCTTGTGGAGCTTTTAAGAAATACAAATGGCCAGGCGCCACCTTAGCCCAATTAAGTACAAATGCCTAGGGGTGTGGTCAAGACATTGGTAGGTTAAGAACCTCTCCAGGTGATTCTAATGTGTAGCTAAGTGGCAATGCATAGTGTTCTTTAATCTTCCTAGCATGGGAGGTCTCTTCCTTCCATGGTGAAGACATCAGTGGAATCAACTCTCCTCTTGCCATAGTGCTACTGATACACTGCCAAGAGTTTTCCCGAAGAACCTTGGAATCCCATCCTAGACCTTCTGAATATGCACAGTGCAGGGCTTTTGAGTCATAGGTCTAATTAAATGCCATGACTTCCTCTGAAACTTGCTTCCTCTTCCATAATCTTCACCCTGAGTTTTTGCCCACAAAACTGTGACGCATCTTTGCTGAGCGAGCTTTGACCCAAATATCACAACTGACCGGCATCCTTTCCGGCATTCCTTTCTTGGGTTTATTCTATCGGTTAGAAATATGGGCCCAAGTACAATGAAGAGCAGTTCATTATATAAGCTCCTATAAGCAGTTCTTATAGGAGAAACAACTTGTTAATTCCTTTGCTAGCTAATGATACTCTCCAAGATAAATCCAACCATGTCATTTATGAGCACACAATCCTTTAGGGCCTGAGTCCATCCATTTTGGACAGAGTTCCATTTTTGCAACATGGCTGCCAGGATGCTGCATGAGCTCTCACCCTGGTGACCACTCTGGTCTCACATCTTCTCATACCTATCCTATGCTCATCTCTCCCCAGGTGCACTGAACTGCTTTCAGATCCTTGGATTCATCAGATGCCTTCTTGACTCCAGACTTCTGCAGGTATGGTTCTTTCTACCTCAAACATTCTTTCTCATCTTCTTACCTAGATACTTAGGGCCTCAGTGTGAATGTCAGTTCTGATGGGGAACTATCCAGAGCCTTCCCCAGCTTGGGTTAGCACCCTCACCTCTGCTCTCAGAGCACCCTGGGCTAATCCCCATCACAGCACAAATCACCCAATTTTGAAAGCACCCATTTACTGTTGTCTCCCCTGGATCTCATAATCATTAAAGCAGGGTCAATGTCCTATCAGTTACTCTATCCCTGATGCTTAAGATCAGAGAGGATGAGTCAGTATTTGTGGAGTGAATCTTCTGAGGTGGGCATTTTTTTGGGCCATTTTATATATCATTTTTGGTTTATACAGGAGGTGGTATTAAACACTTTTCTCTTGAATTCTTTAGATCCTCAAAGATGAAATCATCAAAAATGACAGGTTTCAGACAAATGATGTTAACTCTAAAAGATATACCAATATTCTGTCAGTCAGCCAGCCAGTCAGTAGGCTACAAAGCCATTTGTAGAGCTTGCCTGCCTGAATAATTGTTGAGTATACTGAATAATTCTACCTTTGATCAAGAGTTCTGTGTAAACTTCATCCTCATATATGTTTTATCTCCATTGGAACACAGGAAGAGTCAGGGATGGGATATGTTTCTGTCTGAGGTCTTTTTTGTTTGCATTAAAATGGAATAAAAAGTTCTCATTATATAAACACAAAGAAAGGGCTAAGTAATGTCAAGCTCTTTAATGTACTTTAAAACAATCATTTTAAGTGGAGAATCTGATGAGTTTCTATAGATGAATCTGTTTATATAACATTTTTTATAAGTAGTAGAGAATATTTACACTGTCTTCCAGTGAGTGTTACTTATAACAAGTGCCTAGCTAGAAGAGGCTGCATTCAGAGACAAGTATAAAGGCAAGAGATAGACTAACCTTCCAGAGATTATAGCCCTTTAATCACTGAAAAAGCTAAATTTTAGTAAATTACTGAAAAAGCTAAATTTTAGTGCAAAGCATCCCAAGTTACCACAACACACACCACCAGCCAGGTATTAGTAACACAATGTAAAAACCCAATTTTATTTATTTTAGGTCAAGTAAATATTTAAAAAGAGTTCATTGTCAATTTGGTTTTGATAGTGATTATCCCTTCCATGAAGTTAAAAACCACCTGACTTTTGATTTCTCCCACCAATTACAAGGATTCATCTTTCCTCTGCTTTCACCATGGAGAAAAATTAAAGGAGTGCAATATTTCAGGTGAATTTGTAGAATAACGTGGCCAAAAGAATCTTATGTTCTGTACAAACTATGCCTACTCAAGTGTAAGGCTGAAAATTACTGTGTTGACTTTAATTTCTCCATATTAAGAGTAGAGAGCCCCACAGGTGGTCCACCAGAAATGGAGGGTCTTTACCCTTAGAACCACTATTTATTGAGAACTAATTCTATGTTACGTGCTCTACACGCATTTCCTCAATTCATCCTGATGATCTCACCATGAAGCTGTCTTCTTGTAATTCCCATTTTCATGAATGTGGAAATTGAGGCTTAGAATCATAGTAGAGTGGGGAATGGAACACAAATCTGTCTGATCCCACTAGCCTAGGTGTAAAAGGCGTGAATTATTTGAGCGTCTACACCAGGCATTGAGCTGGGCACTGACGTATAGCCTGAACAAGACATTCGCATAGCATCTGTTGTACAGCAGTGAAGATAACATTGAAATGTAGTTTAAAGTGGGAATTATGCTACAAAAGGGGAAGAACAAAACACGCTGGTAGCATCTATCAGGAAGAATTACATTACTTACTGAAGGCCATGTATGAGAGAGGCTTCAGGCAACAAGAAGACATTTCAGCAATGAACACTAAGGATGGCAATGGCCTGAGCCTGGTTGTTAGAAGTAGGGATGGAAAAAAGAGAAAAGACTGGAGAGATGTTTAAGCAGTAGCATCAAGGATGCCTGGTAGAATGGATGTGGGCGTGAGGAAGTGAGACAAAGCAAACATGTTTCCCGAGAGGCTGGCTTGAATGAGGAATAGATGAATGTCTTAGTTCTTATAGGCTGCTAAAATAAATTTTCATAGTTTGAGTAAATTTTTTTAAAAAAAAAATCTTTATTTTTAAGAGAGAGAGAGACAGACAGAATGCATGCAGGGGAGGAACAGAGAGAGAGGAAGACACAGAATCCAAAGCAGGCTCCAGGCTCAGAGCTCTCGGCACAGAGCCCGACACGAGGCTCGAACTCATGAACCATGATATCATGACCTGAGCCGAAGTCGAACGCTCAACCGACTGAGCCACCCGGGAGTCCCTGTAGTCTGGGTAACTTTTAAGCAGAGATTTAGTTCTCACGATTGTGGTGGATGTAAGTGAAAGATGTGGGTGCTAGCATGGTCGGGTTCTGGCGAGAGCCCTCTTCTGGATTGCAGATGGTCAACTTGTTGTATGCTTGCTGACAGAGTGAGGGATCTCTCTGGGGCCTCTTGTATAAGGGCACTAATCCCACTGTGAAGGCTCCACCCTCATGACCTTAAGGGGCCCTACCTCCTAAGACCATCATCTCAGGACTTAAAATGTCAACATACGAATTTGGGGGGGACATAAACATTTAGTCCACTGCAATACAGGTGCTGTTCACTGATGTGAGAATAACGTGTGCATTACCATGCTGGTAGAAATGTGTACTCCATTTTGAGCATATTGAATTTGGGTACCTTTGAGAAATCCAAATGGTGATGTCTCATAATTGCCTGAATAAAAGGGCCGGGAGTTTGGAAAAAATGGATTAGGTTAGGTAGCAACCGTCTAAGTCTTTGAAGCCATGAGAGTGAATGAATGAACTCACCCAGGGAGAGTGTCTCTAGTGACAAGAGAAAAAGGCAGCTCTTCTGTGAAAGTTGAGAAAAGACCAAACCCAAGGTTAAGTCCATTCCAAATGGAAAAACAAGCATCACATTCAACTTGCTTGCTTTCTTCATGCTTCTCTGGGGACAGGATCCTAACTAGTTATCTCACCTTCTTTTGTTTCCATACACACATTTGCAGGAGCTTAAAAGTCTTGTTTTATGGTTGGAGGTAATCCACTGAGGTGGGGGTATATAACTATTGGTATTTCAATCAAAACCGCAGTTCTGACTCATGGTTTCTTACCTCAAAATCTAGATGCACACTCATTAACGAAAATATAAATTTAATATCGTTTTCTGCAAATAATCATGAGTTTATTAAAGTTAATATAATGGGGGACTCACGACATGCCTGGGGATTTTGTGGTTTGTGTGCATTATCTTTTTTTTTAAATTTTTTTAACGTTTTTTATTTTTGAGACAGAGAGAGACAGAGCATGAACAGGGGGAGGGTCAGAGAGAGAGGGGGTACACAGAATCAGACGCAGGCTCCAGGTTCTGAGCTGGCAGCACAGAGCCGGACGCGGGGCTCGAACTCACGGACCAGGAGATCACGACCTGAGCCAAAGTCGGATGCTTAACCAACTGAGCCACTCAGGCGCCCCTGTGTGCATTATCTCATTGGATACTCTCATTAACTCTTTGACATTGTACTTTCTTCATTCTCTGCTTAACAGATGAGGAAACTACGGCTCCAGGAGAATAATATGCTGAAGAAAATTGGACTAATCAGTGGCAAAACTAGGGTGGAAATCCAGGCCTGTGCATGTTCCAAGTGCAGCGATTCTATATTGCCACACAAATTTTCTTGTTCTCTGTCTGGGAAGCAACACAGTCTCAACATCTTATAGGAACGCTGCTATCCGACTATCCAGGATTAAATCCTGGCTCTACAGTTGGGTAGCCATGTGACCTTTGGCAAGTTCCTTTTTGTTCTGAGCCTCACTTTCCTTATCAATAAAATGGGGACAATAATAACAGTATCCATTTCATGTTGTAAAATGACATGTAAAAATACGGCTCACATTCTCAGGGAGGTGCCTGACACATAGTGCTTAACAATTTACAATTTGTGTAATTATTATTATAGTTTTTCTACAAGGGCTGTTAAGTACAGTGAATAATTTTTATAGCATACGTATGGCTTTATTACATTGTTTATCAAATGCATGTGCTTGAATATTTTGAAGGGAACAGGACTTGTTAATGTGAGAAACAACCATTTCTCCATTATCTCCTTCACAAAGTAGACTCATTAATGCCTGTGTACCCATTTGAATTTTATACACTACCGCAGATTTTTTAAAATTATTATTATTTTTTTTTAATGAAATTTATTGTCAAATTGGTTTCCATACAACACCCAGTGCTCATCCCAATAGGTGCCCTCCTCAATACCCATCACCCAACAACCTCCTCCTTCCCACCCCCCATCAACCCTCAGTTTGTTCTCAATTTTTAAGAGTCTCTTATGCTTTGGCTCTCTTCCACTCTAACCTCTTTTTTTTTCCCTTCCCCGCCCCAATGGTCTTTTGTTAAGTCTCTCAGGATCCACATAAAAGTGAAAAACATATGGTATCTGTCTGTCTCTGTATGACTTATTTCACTTAGCATAATACTCTCCAGTTCCATCCACGTTGTTACAAAAGGCCATATTTCATTCTTTCTCATTGCCATGTAGTACTCCATTGTGTATATAAACCACAATTTCTTTATCCATTCATCAGTTGATGGACATTTAGGCTCTTTCCATAATTTGGCTCTTGTTGAAAGTGCTGCTTTAAACACTGGGGTACAAGTGCCCCTATGCATCAGCACTCCTGTATCCCTTGGGTAAATTCCTAGCAGTGCTATTGCTGGGTCATAGGGTAGATCTATTTTTAATTTTTTGAAGAACCTCCACACTGTTTTCCAGAGCAGCTGCACCTATTTGCTTTCACACCAACGGTGCAAGAGGGTTCCCGTTTCTCCACATCCTCTCCAGCATCTATAGTCTCCTGATTTGTTCATTTTGGCCACTCTGACTGGCCTGAGGTGATATCTGAGTGTGGTTTTGATTTGTATTTCCCTGATGAGGAGCGGCGTTGAGCATCTTTTCATGTGCCTGTTGGCCAACTGGATGTCTTCCTTAGAGAAGTATGTATTCATGTTTTCTGCCCATTTCTTCACTGGATTATTTGTTTTTCGAGTGTGGAGCTTGGTGAGTTCTTTATAGATTTTGGATACTAGCCCTTTGTCTGCTATGTCATTTGCAAATATCTTTTTCCATTCCATCGGTTGCCTTTTAGTTTGCTGATTGTTTCCTTTGCAGTGCAGAAGCTTTTTATCTTCACGAGGTGCCAATAGTTCATTTTTGCTTTTAATTTCCTTACCTTTGGAGATGTGTCAAGTAAGAAATCGCTGCGGCTGAGGTCAGAGAGGTCTTTACCTGCTTTCTCCTCTAGGGTTTTGATGGTTTCCCGTCTCACATTCAGGTCCTTTATCCATTTTGAGTTTTTTTTTTGTGAATGTGTGAGAAAGTGGTCTAGTTTCAACCTTCTGCATGTTGCTGTCCAGTTCTCCCAGCACCATTTGTTAAAGACACTGTCTTTTTTCCATTGGATATTCTTCCCTGCTTTGTCAAAGATTAGTTGGCCATACATTTGTGGGTCCAATTCTGGAGTCTCTATTCTATTCCATTGGTCTATGTGTCTGTTTTTGTGCCAATACCATGCTGTCTTGATGATTACAGCTTTGTAACACTACCCCAGATTTCAAGAACACAGGGGTCAGACATTCTTTGGTATAGGTATTAGGGAGACTTTTTTTTTTCGGCTCCAAAGAACATGGCATTATCAATTCATGAAGAAATGAACTGGAGTCAGAGACGATGAAGTGTTCAGAAAGAAAATAAACTAACCTGAGCCTGTAGTTAGCCCTACGTTTAGGTATATCCAAAATTATAAACCTTTTGCCTTAATGCCCCTCTAGGCATAAAGAACCTACTAGTTAAAATGTTATCTAATGACAGACAATAGAATTGAAAGTCAGTGACTTAAAATTTCTATCAGAAGGTTCTGTTTGCTTGATTTGGTGGTAGTTTCAGCAGGATGAGTGGCTGGGAACGGACAGAGTGTGAGACATTCAGGTGACAGCCACCATGTGGATAACAGCATGTGAGGAAGGCAGCGATATCAACAAGGCAATTTGATTTGCCATGCTTTGCCATTGTTTGAAGTGTGAGTGTTGAAGTTTTGCAATCTGTTGGCAGACACTACAGAAGGAGGTTTTGGTCGCAGTAGAGGCCTCTTGAGTCACCTCCTCATGTACCAAATTCCAGGCTGACTTACCATCCAATTTCCCACAAGAGATTCCACGTCGCTTGCCTTCTCTAAGAATTTGATTAGCACGTCTCAGTTTTAACAATTAGGATAACGTATAAACTTGTTGAATCACTATGTTGTACAGCTGAAGCTAATGTAAAACTGTGTGTCAACTACACTCAAATTAAACAAAAAAGAACTATGTTAAGAACTGGAGAGGCACAGATCAATTACAACAGTATTATTTAGCCCCACCTATCTTTTCTGCCTCCTTTCACACATGATCTTATTGTTCTTTGGGTTTCAGCCACGATGGCTTTCTCTGAAGTTCTTGATCAAAACCCAAGGCTATTGCCCATGCTGGCTCTTTGCCTGGAAAGCTTTTCACCCAGCTAGCTTGAGTCATATCTCCCATCTCCAAATTCCTCTCACTTCTTCACGGAAGCCTCAGCTTTCCAGCCTTCTTTAGATTCTTTGTTATAACACCCTCTCTGAGGACTGAATTCTTTCTGTCTGAACATGTAATTTCTACCTGAACACTGGAACATGTAATTAGATTAACACGTGTTCCCCTGCTGGACTGTAGGCTGCATGAAAGCAAGGGCTTTGTTCATCATTATGTGACTAAGTGTTTAGCATAATTCCTAGGATGCCGTCAACACTTTGCAAATAATCGTTGAATGAATGGGTGAGTCTATCAGGGAAAATCACAGTCAACAAAAGGATCTAGTACAATATGTTAAGTTACGGTAAATGTTGTACAGGATGCTTCGAGGATGTGGAGGAGGGTATTTATTAGTTTTGAGTGTGGTGGTTTGAGGGAGGGCCTCTGGAGCTGGTAGTCCAGTTGGGTAACAAATTCAGAGTTGGACAATACAGAGCATGGTATTGAAGGAACATTAATTAGGGTCAACATAAGAGTCTATGGCAATAATGAAATTAGAGAATGGTGAGAAATTGAAGTATCTGAGAACCATGGGATGTGAATGATAATGGTGTATATATTTCAGGGGATGCTTAGGTAAGGACCTAGCACGCCTGAATGGCGGTGTCATTCTCTGAGGAAGGGAATACAAGAAGTGAGCAGGTACTCTGAAATTTTGCTATCCATGCTTCTCGTACAATCTTCTACAACCATTTCTAGCAGTTCCTCATTTGCGGCCCCAGATCTCCTGCTGGTATGCTTAGAAGAAATGATTTAACTTCCCTATGGCATCAGGTTCTTCCTCAATAATTTGGGGATAATAATAGCAACTTTCTTATAAGGCTGCTGCTTTAAGAATTACATAAACTAATACAGGCCTATTTCAGAAATATTGCAGGTACAGTTCCAGACCACCACAATAAAGCAAATGTGGCAATAAGGCAAGTCAACTAATTTTTTTTGGTTCCCAGTGCATGTAAAAGTTATGTTTATATTATACAGTAGTCTATTAAGTGTGAAATAGCATTATGTCTAAAGAACAATGTACATGCCTTAATTAAAAAATACTTTATTGCTAAACAATGCTAACCATCATTGGAATTTTCAGTGAGTTGTAATCTTTTTGCTGGTAGAGGGTCCTGACTCGATGTTGATGCCTACTGACTGATCAGGGTGGTGGTTGCTGAAAGGTGGGTTGGTTGTAGCAATTTCTCAAAATAAGATGACAAGAAATTTGCTGCAGTGATTTTCACCGTAGCATGGGATGCTGTTTGATGGAATTTCACGCCCAGTAGAACTTCCTTCAAAATCCGAGTCAATTCTCTCAAATCTTGCCTCTACATTTATGTAATATTCTAAAAACTTTGTCTCATTGCAACCACCTTCACGGCGTCTTCACCAGGAGTAGATGCCATCTTAAGATGCACACTTTTTTGCTCATTCATAAGTAGCAACTCCTCATCTGCTCAAGTGTTCTCATGACATTGTAACAATTCATCCCATGTTCAGGCTCCATTTTTAATTCCAAGTTTCTTGCTATTTCTACCACGTCTGTAGTTACTTCCTTCATTGAAGATTTGAACTTCTCAAAGTTGTTCATAACAGCTGGAATCAACTTCCAAACTCCTATTCATATTGATATTTCGACCTCTTCCCATGAATTATAAATATTCCTTAAAAAACATTTTTTTTAACGTTTATTTATTTTTGAGACAGAGAGAGACAGAGCATGAACGGGGGAGGGGCAGAGAGAGAGGGAGACACAGAATCGGAAGCAGGCTCCAGGCTCTGAGCCATCAGCCCAGAGCCTGATGCAGGGCTCGAACCCACGGACCGCGAGATCGTGACCTGAGCTGAAGTCGGACGCTCAACCGACTGAGCCACCCAGGCACCCCAAATGTTCTTTTTTAAAAAAAATATTTATTTATTTTAAGAGAGAGAAGGGGTGAGCAGAGAGAGAATGGGAGAGAGAGAAAGAATCCTAAGTAGGCTACCCAGTGTCAGTGCAGAGACCAGTATTGGGCTTGAGTTCACAAACTATGAGATCATGACCTGAGCCAAAATCAAGAGTTGCATGCTTAGGGGTACCTGAGTGACTCAGTCAGTTAAGCATCTGACTCTTGATTTTGGCTCAAGTCATGGTCTCACAGTTGTGGGATCTAGCCCCTCATTGGGCTCTGTACTGAGTGTTGAGCCTGCTTGGGATCTTCTCTCTTTCTCTGTCCCTTCCTCACTCACACTTTCTCTCTCTCTCTCTCAAAATGAATAACTAAACATTAAAGAAAATTAAAAAAAGGGCCTGACTCTTAATCAACTAAGCCACACAGGTGCCCTGAATCACAAATGTTCTGAATAGCATTTAAAATGGTAAATCATTTCCAGAAGGTTTTCAATTTACTTTGCCCAGATCCATCAGAGGAATCGCTATCCATGACAGTTATGACCTTACAAAATATATTTCTTAAATGATAAGATTGGAAAAGTCAAAATTACTCCTTGACCCATGGTCTGAAGAATGGATACTGTGTTAGCAGGTACAAAAACAACATTAATCTCATTTTACATTACCATCACAGCTTGGATGATCAGGTGAGCAGTATTTTGAAAAAAAAAAAAAACTTTCATTATGAGCAGGTCTCAACAGTGAGCCTCAAATAGTCAAACTATGTGATGAACAGATGTACTAACATCCAAGCCTTGCTGTTCCATTTCTAGAGCAAAGGGAGAGTAGATTTAGCATAATTCTTTTTTTTTCTAAGTTTTTTATTTTAATTCCAGTACAGTTAGCATACAGTGTTATATTAGTTTCAGGTGTACAATATACTGATTCAACAATTCTATACATTATTCACTATTCATCATGATAAGTGTGTTCTTAATCTCTTTCACCTATTTCACCCATCTCTCACCCACCTCCCCTTTGGTGGCCATCATTTTGTTCTCTATAGTTAAGAGTCTGTGAGTCTATTTCTTGATTTATCTCATTTGTTCCCCCATTTGTTTTGTTTCTTAAATTCCACATATGAGTGAAATCAAATGGTATTTGTCTTCCTCTGATTTATTTCACTTAGCATTAAACTCTCTAGTTCCATTCATGTCATTGCAAATGGCAAGATTTTATTCTTTTTTATGGCTGAATAATATTCCATTCATCTATATCTATATCTGTAGCATCTACATCTATATCACCTATATCTATATCTATATATTATTTATCCATTCATCTATCTATGGACACTTAGTCTGCTCCCATAATTTGGCGATTGTAAATAATGCTCCAATAAACATAGGGGTGCATATCCATCCTTTCAAATCGGTGCTTTTGTTTTCTTGGCATAAATACCCAGTTGTGTAATTACTGGATCGTAGAGAGACTTAGCATAATTCTTAAGGGCCCTATGGGATTTTTGAAATGGTAAACAAACACTGGCTTCAGTTTAAAGTCGCCAGCTGCATTAGCCCCTAAGGACTGTGTCAGCCTGCAGGTATTGACTTCTACTCTCAAGCTATGGGAATCCCAGACAGCATCTTCTTTTAATAGAAGGCTGTTTCATCTACATTTAAAACGTGTTGTGTAGTGTAGCCATGTTCACTGGTTATCTTAGCTAGAACTTCTGGAGAACTTGCTGTAGCTTCTACATCAGCATTTCTTGCTTCACCTTGGCATTTTTATGTTATGGAGGTGGCTTCTTTCCTTAAACTTCATGAACCAACCTCTGCTTCCTATTTTTCGTCTGAAGTTTTCCCACCTCTCTCAGCCTTTACAGAATTGAGGAGAGTTAGGTAGGGCCTTGCTATGGATTATGCTTTGGCTTAAGGGAATGTTGTGGCTGGTTGGATCTTCTATCCACACCACTCAAACTTTCTCCATATCATCAATAAGGCTGTCTCCCTTTTTTATCACCCATATGTTCACTGGAGTAGCACTTTTAATTTCCTTCAGGAACTTTTCCTTTGCATTCACATTTTGACTAACTGTTTCATGCAAGAGGCCTGGCTTTCTGCCTATCTTGGCTTTTGACACATCTTTTGACATGTCTCACTAAGCCTAATTATTTCTATCTTTTGATTTAAAGTGAGAGATGTGACTCTTTTTTTTCCACATGAAAACTTAAGGATCATTGTAGGATTATTAATTGGTCCCATTTCAATATTGTTGCATTTTAGGTAACAGGGAGGTCCAAGGAGAGGGAGAGAGATGGGAGAGCAGAGTTGGTCTGTGGAGCAGTCAGAACACACACTTTTATTAAGTTCACCATCTAACAGGTGTGGTTCATGCTGCCCCCCAAAACAACAGCATTGGTAACATCGAAGATCACGGAGCATCACATCAAATGTAATAATAATGAAAATGTTTGAAATACTGCAAGAATTACCAAAAAACGTGATGCAAAGACACGAAGTGAGCAAATGCTGTTGGAGAAATGTTGCTGTTGCCACAAACCTTCAATTCGTAAAAAATGGAGTATCCGTGGCATTCAATAAAGTAAGGTATGGCTGCACATGTAGTACACAGGCGCTGGCACAGAGGAGGACTCGATGCTTTTCAGCCAGTATAACTAGCAGTTTTAAACTAGTACTATAACTAGTGACCATACAGTTGACAGGACTGTTTCCAGCTAACATGGACAGACTTAACCTCCCTCATCCACAGAGAAAAGAGAAGAAGGCCAATATCCAGAAGGGTCCCCAGACGAAAGGTGACATCATGTGTGAGTCAGAACTATGAGAAGAACACGTGTCCTGGTTCTGTGTTAGCTTCCTTGAGTCTCGCTATGGAATAATCTCTGCGCTTGGACTCCTGTAGAGTCTCACAATAACTTGGCTTCTCACTTGAGCCACTACTGAGTGTTTAGGTTTCCTGCACTCTGAAGAGTGTTGATGAGAACAGGTGCCCAGCAGAAAGCAAATCTGGTGTGTAGGCACCAAAGGAGATGATGAATGAGACCTTCCGAGGAGGTGCATGCAGGCCCTTCTAAATCTGAAAAAATGGGACCTTCCTTTGAAGGAGTAGCTGGTTAACCACGCAATCACTTTACCAGCCTAAGCAATATTAGCTAGCACTGAATTTAAGTCCATTGAATTTTCCATTGAATTGTTTAAATAATGCAATCTTGGGAGGTGCCTGACTAGCTCACTTGGTGGAGTGTGCGACTCTTGATCTCAGGGTTGTGAGTTTAAGCCCCAGACTGGGAGTAGAGATGACTTAAAAAATAAAATGAAAAAAAAAAGATACAGTGATGAAAGTACCAAATAATATTAGGGATTATACGTGAAGTACGTAGGTTGGGGGAAGGTAAGAGTGTTCCACCAATGTCTTAGCTCGGTGAGAAATCTAGTCTTAGGTAGTTGGTGCATGAAATTTCTTTTCTATGTCCACTCTACCTATTAAGGAGCCTAGGTTCCTCCTTTCACTTCTGGGAATTCATAAGCATCCTGGAGGTCACCTATGCAGGATGGAAGGCTAAGACTCCGGTGGTTATGACTGCTGTTGGAGAGTCAGGATGCAACAGGCTAGCTGCCATTTGTGGATGGTCTTCCCAGGAAGGCAACCAAAAGGATATGAAGACAGTGTGTTGAGTTATCATGTACAGTGCTCTCTTGGCTGGTGGTTGGATAGGTGAGTCTATACGTCTCTGGTGGTAGTGGTAGGCAACCTTTACTCCAGTGGACCACATTTTTCCTCCTCAAGTGTTCCTTTCTTTCTCCCTCCCTGAGCTGACCCATCATATTACCTTGGGGGGAGGAATAAATGAACTCTTCCATTGTATATCGGAGTCTCGGAATGGCTTTTGAACTTAAACACCAAATATTTGGGCCTCTATTCTCTGGTTAGTGGGTGATTCATGTTTTGTTGTTTGGGTTTGAAGTAGGCCCTCAAAAATTCCACTAGCTTGGGTGTATTGAGGAATACATCATTAATTTTTCAAAATATTATTCATCTGCATAAATTTCTGCACAGGCTTCAGAAGGGGACATAAGTTTTACCACATTCTTAGATGAAGATATCGGAACACTCCACAAAGAAATGTACCAACATCCTGAGCGGCTTCCAGCATTGTTGCGGAAGGACAGGGCTATAGATTTTCCTAGAAGTGTGAAATAATTCAGAAGGCTCGCTCGTTATTCATATGGACAGCACATTAATAACACAGGACCCTGAAATCTTGCCTTATCTGGGCTGAGGCCCAGCTGGAGAGGGATGAGGAGCTGACTCCTTAGATTTAGAACAACATTTTTCCCCTTTTTTGAAAGAAATAAGAATTGATTAAAAGTGCTCTCATATCAGACAAGAACAGGTATTTGAAAACATCTAAGCTTTTTGGAGATAAATGGAAACGAATGACTTTGGAGCTACCTCTAGGAAATTGTCGTAATGGGTTTGGAATTCTGTATAAGGAAGTACATTCCAACTAAGTAAGGGACAAGAATTTGGTGTTGTACCATGATCACACACACACACACACACACACACACACACACACACGACATGCACACCACTACAAATACTTGTGCAGAGAATTTTGTATCTCCCAAGTGGCTACATTAATGGACTTTACAATGGACTTCCTACATTTATGTCCAGGTGTATGCACTAAATATACTTTCGTATATGGTTTTCCCATGGAAATGAAATCAAAATCCTTAGAAGATGTCTTAGATGATATCCAAATGGATGAACCTGACCTTATTGAAGAAATGCAGGGCATGATGTACACATGAACTCTTGCTAAATAAAGTCACTGTGAGCAGTTAAAACGCATGTAGTTCATATTATGTTCCCCAAACATCCAGTCTCATTACCAAATTTCCTATTTATCTTCTTCTCTTCTGGTGAAAGAAATAAAGAAAAGTGGCTAACTAATTGAGTCTGTAAGCTGTTTATCACTGAGTATGATTTATAAGTAATTTTTCTCTCCTTCCTTACTACTGGGTATTACCAAACTTTTTATCTCTGCCTATTTGATTGATGAAACATTACATTTCAGAGTTTAATTTACATTTCTTCAACTGAGTGATGCTGAACATCTTTTCCATGTGTACCGCCCATTCTTTCACTGAAAGACAACTATTGGAAGATATTTTCTTATGCTAAAAAAAATACAGATTCAGACCAATGTTTCAGTTATATAGCACCATTCTGATTTATCAGGTTGTATGTATGTGTTATCCACAGGCCTGCGGGGGCATGGATATATTCTCTAAGGATGCACAGAAAGCTAGTAATAGTGGATGCTTCTGGCAATTAAGATGTGAGAGTTCAGTGGGAAAGGGGAGAAGGGGATTTACTCTTCCTTTCTCTGCTGTTTTTGTGTATGTACACTTCTATTTATGCCAAGTTATGTATATTACTTTGATATCAAAGAGGTTTTTTTCCCCAGAAAACTAATTTTTTTATTAATGAGAATAGCAGGGAAATGACTCTCAGCAGGAAGCATGGATTCCCCTATCGTCGGGGATCAGGCAGGTCACATCAGAGGGCCACAGCCAGGTGTGTAATAGAAAGTGGAGAGGCACAGGAAAAACTGGAGTGTCCCTTTGAAAGGCACGCAGTCAGGTTTCCCCATCACTCTGCCAACCTGTGGAATAGGTCTGAGGGTAGTTTCTGCCAGTGGGCTACCATTTGGCAACTGCTGCTTAAAAAAAAAATGACATCCACTCTTAGTTTTAGAAGCATGGGAAAATCTGGGATGCCTGGGTGGCTCCGTCTAAACACCTGACTTGGGCTCAAGTCATGACCTTCCCGTTTGTGGATTTGAACCCCACATCATCAGGCGCTGTGCTGACAGCTCAGAGCCTGGAGCCTGCTTCCCATTCTGTGTCTTCCTCTCTCTCTCTCTCTGTCCCTCCCCTGCTCACACTGTGTCACGCTCTCTTTCTCTCTCTCTCTCACAAATAAACATTAAAAAAAAAAAAAGGAAGCATGGGAAAACCTGAAAGCTGAATTTCTGTTGTCTTTATTATGCAAAGGAACAAACGCAGGGACAGACCTTTTATCAGACGGTACAAAAAGCTTTGTCAGTTCCTCTATATCCTTTCTCTCCTTCCTCTTGCTAATGGAGGCTTGGATCCCTCACGTACCTGGGCAGGACTAGGTGCCAAGTAGGGGAGCAAAAGCAAATTTGTATGTAATTCAGAAATTATACCTAGGTGTGCCACAATTTTACTAATGATCCTTTAGTAGACCCTCTTCAATAACAGTGGGATCTCCCTTCAGAAATGCCTCTTGATGAAGCCAACTGAGCTTACCGTCGCATCTATTAAACAAGCTGGAGTCTGCCTTGAAAGAACAAAGCAGGGTTCGAACAGAGACAGTAATGAAGGGACCACAGACTGTTGCTGTGCCATCCCGATCCACCACAGCAATTCATTATCTTCGTATTTCATTGTGTGGACAAGTAACAAATGGCGGAACCAAAATAGGTCATTTTCCCTTGTTCTCGAAAACGGTTAATATTTGTGAATAAAAATAAGGGCTTAAGCTTTTTCATACAATGTTTGCTCTGGAAGGTCCCTAGATGATTTCCAAACTGCAGCTGAGCCCGACATGTCACAGAGATATTATAAATCACATACCACCAAGACCCGTTGTGCGATGCTTGGTTAGCCAGTCTTAGGAAAAACACTGAGCTGCTGGCATAGGAATTATTAGTCAGTCTCAAAAGACCTAAGAGGAATTCCTGGAAACAAAAACAAAAACATAGTCCATAACGTCCACACCAGCATGGCCCAAAGTCTGTTTCATGGAACATCGGGTCTACAGGATATGAATAAGTGTTGAACAGAAAAAGGTTCTCTAGTCAAGGAAGTTTGGGACATAATGGGTCAAAGTTGAACAAGTTTCTTGTCTACAGAACTTCTCAGAGCCTTTAATATGCTATCGTATTTTGAATGGCTATGAAGGGGTTGTTATATGCAGTATTTCTCATATATATTTCATAACATTCCACAGAAAACTATTGCTGAATTTCAAATTTCCTTCAGTTATCAGACCTTTTTCTCGACTGTGGCTGCCTCTAGGGAATGTGTTGGTATGTGGTCAAGAAATTTTATCATGTTTTTTCTAAAGAAGCAATCTCCAGAAGCTATTTTTACAGATACTCTGGTTCTAGAATCTCTTATCATGCAACTTGAAAAAAACATTCAAAGTCTCAATCTACCAAGCAGATTTCATTTTGTTAAAATTAGTCATAACTGTGAGAGTGAATACAAACAATTGTTTGGACAAATGAATAAAGCTATTTCATAGGTAGATGTTTAATATACCTTCTAAGCACTCATGGTCTCATATCTCTTTTACACCTCTTTTTCTCTGACTCCCCCTTTCCTCGTCCCTCTTTGTATGTCCTCTCTCACTGTCTGTCTCCTTCCCTGTAAGTCTATCTGTTTTTCTGGGTCTGAATATTTGTGTATCTTTCTTTCTTGCTTGCTCTTATCTTAAAGGTTATGTATGATGAGCCAGCAGTAAAATGTCATCTTACATTGTGGGCTTTTGTCTTCACAGAAATAGGCAGGAATATGATTACTTTTCCATTACATTAACTGTACACAAATCTTAGTTACAAACAAAAAATCTGGGATTTCCATAGCTGTCAAAGTTAGGAAGTTCTGTGATGTAAGCGAGTCGCTTCTGGCCGGTATCCAGTATAAAAAGACGACAATAGCAGACAATGTTTGCAGCAATCAGTCATAGAAATGGTCAGAATTCACACTGAATGAAAAGGAAAGGCCTATGAACTTATCATGTAGACTCTTCTTAATAAGATTGATGCCAAAATCTACAGAGAATTAAAAACCCTTCTCTACAAACTAGTACTTGATTTTTTTCACATTTACAGTACATGAGAATAAAATCCTAAAGAGAGAAAACCACATGAAAAATTCCCCATAAAATAGTTATTTTATGCCACTTCCCCATCTCCATGACACTTCAATCATTCCATAGAACAGAAATCATTATTTATAAAAATGCTTCTAATTGCTCAAGGACTACAACCTTAGAAAGGGCAATTAATCAATCCTCTCTGACACAGAAAGGGAAGGGGCAGGTATGGTCCAAAGGACTGGATGTTTCTGAAAGTCTGCACATAGTTGGGCTTCCCCCCTCTTCTCACCTAGAGATTTTGGTATCTCGAAAGAAAGGCTTTGGAAGGGAACGTGTGTTTATGTTACATCCTTGTTTGCCCACACTTGGTAAATAGGGCCCTGGAGTCAGACAGCCCGGGATGGATTTCTGGCTCTGCCACTATTGGCTGCGTGATGGTTAGCAAGTCACAAAATCTCTGTGCTTCAATTTTCTGACAGGCAAAAGGGAAGTAAGAGAAGGAGACACCTTCAGAAGTTGGGGTTAGAGTTAAATGAATACAGAGACTTGAAAGACTTGAATCATACAAACATGGTGAGCCTTCAGGAACATATTAGCCATTCATTTTTTAAATGTTTATTTCTTTTGAGAGAGAGAGAGAGAGAGAGAGAGAGAGAGAGAGAGAGAGAGAGAGAGAATCCCAAACAACCTCCATGCCCAGCAAGGAACTCAAGAGGGGCTCAAACTCACCACCTTGAGATCATGACCTGAGCTGAAATCAAGAGTCACATGCTTAACCGACTGAGCCACCCAGGTGCCCCGCCCTTATTTTATTATTGTTAACAATGATAGTGAGGAAGGTGCCTTCCTTTCGGGTTAGAGAATACTTAACAAGACACAAGAGGGTGTGAATCAGAGTGTAATGATTTAATATTTGGTCAGAAAAGTGCTAGGCACAAATCCAAGAGCATAACACTTTTTAAAAAGTCTTTATACATATCACAAAATTGAGTGAATGTTAGTGTTGAGAGTTTCTTTTGGTATTTTCACTTATTAGGTGACAGAATATACTTTTTAAACTCAAAGGCCACTATTTAAAAATTTTTCCCAATATCCTATATTCTACTTTTGAATAAGTTGCTAAGATTATGCTGCAAATGTATGTCCCATTTTAAATCATCTGGTCTCAGATTTTGAATAATACAATATATGCTTATTTTAAAATCATAGCTGTTTGTCAGGTTTTGAAAATGCTATGGAAGGCAAGTGACCTGTAATTTTAGAGGAAAGTAAATAACAGCAATTGGAACGCTTACATGGGAAATGCACTATGTACAACAGAATATATTCAGGACAAATATGGTGTATGGGTTGTCAACTACTGTTATGGAGAGAAGCTGGTTTCCATCCATTTTTAGACTTAGAGAAGTGTGCCAAACATTGTAAATATGCCAAAGTGGAGGAAATAGATCAATCATTTATATCCACCTCCGAAGCCCCATGTAGTTATTAACAATAATGTTTTTGAAGAATATGTTTTAAATTGGGAAAGTTCACCTCATGTTAAAGGAAACAAGCTGTTGATAAAAAGCACTGTAACATTTTAGTTCAATAAAATACCTACCACGTGAGTTTATTTTTAGTAATGGGTTAAGCCAAAGGGGACATATACATGTTTTCTTACAAAGTAATGATAATCTCTGAGCAATAATATCCTGTGTGATTTTAAGGTATGGATTATTTCTGTAGTTTTCAGAATTCCTATAATAAACTTGAATTCCTGAAGATGACTTACCAGCATTAGTGATCGCCAGGATCATCAGTGAGAAGCAGTTTTAGGAAAAGGTTGGCACTAAAATGCTACCGTATTTGATTACAATGAAGCACAATTTTGTGAAGCAATGTGTTCTTCCAAGTATTACCCACACTTATTAGTAAGATAGGAAACAGATGCCATCATTCTGCAAGCACTTCATGGGAATCAGACATTATGCAAAACACACTTGACTTCCTTAATCCTCATCCCAAACTAGAGAAGTAGAAACAATTACCATCTCCATTTCAGAGCTAAGGAACAAGTAACAAGCGTATGTGACTTGCCCAAGGTAATTCGATTAGTAATTGGTGTAGCTGAGTTCCACTCATGTCTGTCTAATGGCACAGCTCGTGATCATAATAACTACACTGGAATGATTATTAGTTTATATATATGCTTCATTTTTAATTTGCATGAGGAGATTTGGCCCATAAAAATAATTTTTTAGTATCTACTTATGTATCTTGAGAGAGAGAGTAAGTAGGAGCAGGGGAGGGGCAGAGGGAGAGAGAATCCCAAGCAGGCTCCAGGCTCAGTGCAGAGCCTGACATGGGGCTCAATCTCATAAACATGAGATCACAACCTGGGTCAAAACCAAGCTCAACCAACTGAGCCACCCAGGCACCCCCATAAAAACAATGTTGGCCAGAGTAACATGTAGACTTTACTCTGACGCGCCAACGGAGTCAAGGATTTTGGAAGAGTGGAATGCTTTAGAAAATATAAATCATCAGCTTGATCCTATAGAATACTCTATATTTTATAGACTTTTGCTTGGAAGATAGGGACTAATAGCCCTCTTGCCTGAACCTACCACCTTAAAGGATTCAGAGTTTCCAAAGTCAAGCACACTTGTTCCGACAGACAAAATATTACCATCGTGTGCTTTAACTTTTCATAGAAACTTAGGGCCAGATGCCATTTCCCCCTCTGCCAGCATAAACAATGTATTGTTCTTTGTGTCTTACATCCAAATCCTGAAGGCAATTCTATTTCTAGATCATTAGAGATAAAAATGAACTGGAAACAAAATGGAGATTTATAGCGAACAGACTCGATGTTTTTTTCTTTGGCAGACAATGTGAGAAACTATCACAGTTTTACAATATTTATTGGCTTCAAGGGCCAAGAGTTTCCTCCTGCAAGTAAGAAAAGCAGCATTTCTAGTCTAGCTGCTTGCCTTTCCTGCACTGGAGGTACCTTGCCCTGTTGACTGCGATCTACAAGAAATAAATAATCATAGTGCAGGTTTTCAACCTCAGCTCCATTGACATCCGGGGCTTGATAATACTTTGCTGTGGGCGCTGGCCTGTGCACTGTAAGATGTTTCACAGCATCTCTGGCTTCTACCCATCAGATGTGAATAGTACCCCCATAATTGCAACAGATGTCTAGGCCAAAAAATGTCTCCAAATAGTGCCAAATGACCACTGAAAATGCCTTAATTGAGAACTTACTGATCATAGTATATTCCCAAACTTGGCTTCTCCCCATCCTTTGCAAAAAAGAAAAAAGAAAAGCTTGGTACATGATGGGCAGCTGTATGTGCCACATGTACGGCTCTCTGGCTATGGCTGATTGGGCAAAGGTTGACACGTGACCCAGGCTGAGCCAGGTATGTTTTGTCTTTTTGGAGAACACATTTAAAACACAGGAACTGAGTCAAATATTTTTGGGCTGTATTGTGATCCCCATGAGATCAGAGTTGGCACCGTGGAAATAAGAACTTGACACTAGCTCCTAAGCTATGGGGG
This sequence comes from Prionailurus viverrinus, assembly GCF_022837055.1. Lineage (NCBI taxonomy): Eukaryota > Metazoa > Chordata > Mammalia > Carnivora > Felidae > Prionailurus > Prionailurus viverrinus. Next base: position 34,988,863 of record NC_062562.1, on the reverse strand, counting down.
TTCAAAAGCTAAAATCTTGGAAGAGGGAACCAGTTCACACGGAGAAAAATGAGGAGAACAGAGATCAGAAAAATGTGTGTCCCATGAACAAAGAAAACAAGATGGCTTCCACTTGAAGGATTTATTAATTGAATCCCATGAGGTTTCCTATAACTGGGCTCCCCAGAATTCTTCTATTTTCTTAAAAAACAACTTTACTTGGTGTAGCTTGAGTTTGTTTCTCTTTCTAACCACATAATAATGAAAATAAATAACACAAGTCAGTCTAGAAGGTGTCCTGCTCTGTCTACATTCTAGAGGTACAGCCAGGGATCCTAAGCCAAGAGATTCAGGGTCTAATCGCTGTTGTGTGATCCTGAGCAGGTGACTCACTTCTCTGAGTCCTGATTTTCTTACTGAAGAATTTGAACATCACCTCACACTTGGCTCTAAAATTATGAAAGATAAAGATGGGGAGAGATATTTGTGGTCCTTGTGAGCCTTGGCTCAACTATTAGGACATACAAAGTTGTTTTAAAGATGGTGGCCAAGACTTGGTATTACAGTTAGTTACTCTAGGCTTAAGAGTCAGTCAAGCTACAACTTGTCAGCCATGGGACCAATGGAACATTACATAACCCTTCTAAGCCTCTGTTTCTTAATGTCTGAAATGGGAGGAAAAATGTATCTGTCTCAATGATCCCTGTCTTCTGGCCTTCAAGTCCTGATAGTTCACTTCCACACTGAATGGAGATGACTTCACTAACCAATATGATATTGTAGAAACAATGAAGGGTAACTTCTGAGGTCAGATTATGAAAGAGAACGTTATTGTGGCTTCTATATTGTTCTCTTGGATTACTCACTCTGGAGGAAGCCAGTTGCCATGTTGTGAGACACTGAGCTCCTCTGCAGAGGACCACACAGCAAGGAAGTGAGTCCACATGCCAACAGTCTTGTGAGTGAGCCATCTTAAAACCTTCCTCCAGCAGCAGTCAAGCCTTTAGATCTTGACTGCAACTACATGAAATGCCCTGAGCCAGTCACACACAGCTCAGTTGAATTCCTGACCCACATAACTTGTGAGGTAATGTTTGCTGTTTACTGCTAAGTTTGAGGGGATAATTTGTTACACAGCAGTAGGGAACTATTATAGGATCGTTGGGAGGTGTAGATAAGATAATGCATGGTAAGTGTTTAAGACACTGCTTGGCATATCGTAAGCATTCAAAGCATCTCTATTTGTTTACGAATGTATGTGATAAACCCAGAGCAGCACCTGGCATATAGTAAATGCTCGTTATATTTGCATTGAGTAAATGTTAGGTATTGTTATCTTTAGTACTATCGTCACCATCATCATTATGTATAACCTCATCTAAAATTACTTCCCAAATGAATGGGACCCTCCAATTTCTTGACTTGAAAAATTACTGTACCTTAAACTCTAAGAAAACATTAAAATAGAGCTATGTGACAATTCCACAGCCAGAGAAACAAGAATTCAAAGTCTGCTGAGGACGGGCATTTGTACAGCCGTCTAACTCTTTGGATGCACCTTGTTCGTTATCCTGAACCGTAGATGAAACAAAAAATATTTATTATGCGCAGTGAACACCTCCATAAACACCTAAGGATAGATGTAAAACTGGCCACTTACCATCGACGCAGGAAGGTCTGTTTCTTGTCGTTCCAGCCACTTTTCCAGGCAGACAGGAACACTTTACTGTTTGTGACCGCTCCTCAATTCGATTCTTATTACAACATCTGTGTGCAGCTATCACTTCACATGTCCCTCCTTCTGGCAAGACAGAAAGAAGAGGGACACTGATTAGAAATAAATCAGGGGCCATTAAAGCCTGTGAGGGTACACGTGGAGGGGTTGGGGAGAGTAAGAGAAATTACAGAAAAAGTTTCCAGGAAGTATAATTACTGTGGGATTCTCTCTCACCCTCTCTCTGTAACATCGATACACACATGTATACAAGATTCTATAGTAGGTACGTGCAGTCCTGCAGAAGACAGGTAGTACAGCCCTATACTTCAAATGCACCAAAGACCACCAATGAATAGTGCTCAAGAGGCAACGATTCTCGGCTGTATATACTGAGAAGCTGTGAACCAGGGAATGCCTGGCGCTAACACAAAATAAAGAGTCTATCTGATTTAAATGCATTATATTTTGGGAGCTCAATCCTATGTTATCTTTCCATTTAGAATTCTCTGAGCTCCCGCTTAATGACAAGCAACTGACACTCCAGTGATACAGAACCAGCGGTGGCAGGAAAACTGCCCAGAAATTAGCTCTCCCGCCCAATGCCCGCCTACTCTCAAGGGGGCTGAATAGAAAATCTAGTTGGGGAGTCATTTCCCAAATCCAGATCTCATCCAAAAAATGATAGAAAGAATTGCTGGAGAAAATAGGTATGCGCTTTAAATGGCATCTCAAATTACAGAGCTAGGCATATGGCTTCACTTAATTGTTACAGGTCAGCCATGCATTCAACATTTATTGGCAACCTAATGTATGTCACTCTCCACTAGGTTCTTAACAGGTGCACTGCTGGGTCTGTCTAAATGTTGGTGAGCATTCAGGTGGGTCTTGCCAGCCTGTAGGATAGCTCTACAGGGACACTAAAGATACTCCAAGTACCCAGAAACCAGAAATTAACTTCCCCGGTATCAAGTTTTATGTTACAAAGAATGTTTTTTATTTGACCAGAATGGACCCGTAACATTTAGGATCCAGTTGGCATAAATTCAGCAAGTATTTGTTAAGCAACCACTATATACAAGTCACTGTGTGATAAATTGTTAGGGACATGGGTTCAGCCCATACACAGGGGGCACTTAGGAAACACTGGAGAGAAGGAGAGGAGGGAAGGAAGACAGAAATCAGGAAAGACTTAAGACATGGCCCCATCCTACCCTGAGAACCCACAAAATAATGTAATGATTCTCAAGGCAGGGCTGGGGATGGGGTGATTTTGCTATCTGCCCTCTCCACCAGTGATATTTAGTAAAGTCTGAAGGTATTTTATTTGTCATCGCTGGTGGAGGGTAGGTGCTACAGACATCCAGCAGGTGAAGGCCATGGATGCTGTTAAACAACTCACAATGCACAGGGTAGATCCCACACCAAAGAACTATCTTTCTCAAAATGTCAAGAGTGCCCAGGTTGATAAACCCTGGTTTAATAGGAAAGAAGCAAAAGAATCTCTGGTTCAAGTCAAACTAATTCTACCTCCTCTCAATGTCAGGAAGAGCTCGGGCTTTTGAGCCAGCCAGTTTTCGTCTGCATCTCAGCTCTGCCTCTTACTGTGTGCTTCAGTTTCTTCATCTGTAAAATGGTAAAAATAGTAACACCTGCCTCAAAGGGTTGCATCAGTGCACACCAAGATAACACACGTAGAGGGGTGAGCACTGAGCCTGACACACGGCCGAATGTCCGTATATGCTACCTATGACTATATCTGGTCACATTTGTATTATATTTCCTTGGCAATTTCCTCCTCCTTTCTGCCTCAGTGACTGTGCAAAGATGGCGTGTCCTAGAATGCTTCCTCCTACTTCCTATCCTTCCACCCTCCACCCACAACTCAAATGTGTTCACTCATGAACTCTTCTCTGAACTAAATGCAAAGGTCAGTTCCTTTAAGAAAGCGTCCTCACTGCTGCCACTGCTCATTCTCTTAGCACCCTACGCATTGCCTCACACAACTGTAACCACACATCTGTGACCGCAGGCAATTTGAAAGCTTGGCCAGGGCCCAGGTTAGCCTTACTGTCAACAAGCGCTGTAGGTACACTATAATTGTTGGTTGAATGAATGAAGAAGGAAGTTCATTACCTAAAACTAACACCATAAGGCAAGTAGCAATTTCTGTGGATATAGGCCAAAGGGGAGACCCATTTGTTTTTGAAGAATTCGAAAAGCTTCTTTTTTTTTTTTTTTGGAGTATCAAAATATTTACTTATTTATTTATTTTATTTTTTAAAGATAATTTGTTGTCCAAGTGGCTAACAGACAATGTGTAAAGTGTGCTCTTGGTTTTTGGGGTAGATTCCCATGGTTCATCGATTCCATACAACATCCAGTACTTATCTCAACAAGTGCCCTCCTTAATGCCCATCACCCATTTTCCCCTCTCCCCCAACCCCCTATCAACCCTCAGTTTGTTCTCTGTATTTAAGAGTCTCTTATGGTTTGCCTCCCTCCCTCTCTGTTTGTAACTATTTTTTTCCCCTTCCCTTACCCCATGGTCTTCTGTTAAGTTTCTCAAGATCCACATATGAGTGAAAGCATATGGTACCTGTCCTTCTCTGACTGACTTATTTCACTCAGCCAAATTATTGAAAGGCTTCTTAAGTTGTGAGTTGAAAGGGAGAACTTCAGCAGGCTATGATGAAGGGAAAGCATTTCACTAATGTGAAAGGTCACGGCCTTTTTTTAGAACCACGTTTTAATTAATATATAATTGTCTTAGGTTTATAGAAAATTTGTTAGGATAATACTGCCAGTTCCCATATGCCACACCCTATTATTTCCTATTTCTATTCTGCTAATGCCAACATCGTATATTAGTATGCTGTATTTGTTACAATTAATGAACCAACACTGATACATTATTATTAATTAAAGTCTATGCCATATTCATATTTTCTTAGTTTTTACCTAATGTCCTTTTCTGTTCCAGGGTGCATTCCAAGATGCCACATTACATTCAGTTGTCATAGCTCCTTAGGCTTCTCTTGGTTATGATAGTTCTCTATCATAGTTTCAGACAGTCCTTCCTTTTTGAGGACTTTAATAGCTTTGAGAAGTGTTGCTCAGGTATTTTGGAAAATGTCTCTCAGATGGGATTTATCTGATTCTTTTTTTTTTTATGATTACACTGAGGTTATGTGTTTCTGGAGGAAGACCACAGAGGTAAAGGGCACATACTATCAGCATGACTTACCACTCTTGATGTTGACCTTGATCACCTGGCTAAGGCAGTGCTGGTCAGATTCCCTCCAGATAACATCACTCTCCTCCTTGCCTTTCCATACTGTCCTCTTTGGAAGGAAGTCACTATGTACAGCCCACACTTAGGGAGTAGAGAGTCAGGCTCCACCTCTGTGAGGTTGAGGCATCTACTAAAATTACTGGGAATTGTGCATGACAGATTTGTCTCTTCTTTTTCATCTATTTACTTAATCATTCATATCAGTATGGATTCAAAGATGTTTATTTTACACACTGGGTTATAACCCAACACTACATTATTTTCTTGCTCAGAATGCTCCAGTTTTGGCCACTGTGAGTCCCTTCAGTTGGTTGCTGTGTTCTGTCTCCCCATGTTGCTTGCCCTTCACCTTTTTTTTTTTGAACACTTTCTTAGTTTCTGACTCTACAAGATGCCTCAGGTTCATCTTGTATATTTCCCGCCCAGTCCTATAACTAGTCATTTCTCTAAGGAGCTGGTCGGGGCATTAAAAAAATATTTTAGAGTAGATGAACTAAGGACCTGACATAGGATTAAACTGGAGAGATCTTCCCTCTCCAGAAAGAGTATTCAGTGTGATTCTGTTCGAACAAGGCACAAACGGGGATTTTGAAGCCAAGAACTGAAAGGATCTAGATATTGTTCAAGAGTGACTGACCATCCTGGCTGCTGTGTTAGGGAGGAATTGGAGAAGTGCAAGGTAGCAAAGCAGAAGAAACATAAGGCCAACACAAAATTCTGAGCAGGAAATAAGGGGGTTTGAACTTGGATCATGGGAAGAGTATCTCACTGTCGCCACAAGCCCTTCATTGGGATGAGAGTTAATGAAACAATAGGGCTAATCACACATTACATTCTTTCACCCAGATAAGGGCAATTAGGTTGCTTTAACTTGTACTTGTCAGTTGTAAGTACCCTCAGTCAATTCAGTAATAGCTGGTTCTACACTTTATGAAAATACCACCAATGTTTAAGTCACCACTTGGCTTTAATGGAAGACTAGAGCAACATTTATGAATAAAAATAGCACAAGCCATAGAAAAGCTTCTAGGATAGATCTTGACTCTCATTTGATTTACAGTTAAGGCAGTGACAGACATGCCAAATCATCCAGATTGTTGCCCTGAATTAAATAATGTGGACAGAGAGGTGGCCACTGGAGGCCCAAAGCCAGTCTCTCCCAACACTCTTGTAGATGAGCCAAAGGAACAGTTCTGGACCAGCTAAGTGCTCATTGACATTGACTGGATTCTGATTGGATGGATGCTGGGCACTGTCCTCAGCACTTTACCCACATTACTGTCAAACCTTGCAGCAACTATAAAAGGTTTTGCCCCTATTTTAGAGATGAAAAACTGAGACTCGGAGAGGTTGAATAACATGTCCCAAATTACACAAGCATGATTTGGGCCTGCTGGACCCCAAAAGTGCTTTTTTTGCATCCTGTCACAAGCTGTCATTCTTTGGAAGTTCTGGCAAAAGGAAGTCTGAAGCTACGTTTAGGAAGCTTATCAAGGTTAAGTATCCAGCTCACGCTTCCTCCTCGAATTATATTCTGACCTCATCTGCTCCTATCCTTCCCTCCATCTCTCTGCTCTAGGGACACTGGTCTTGCAAGCTATTGCCTCCAAATGGTAGGTGTGGTCCCTCTTGAGGGTTACTCTAAACTCAGGGAGGCACTGCTCTAAGAAGCTCCTCTGATCTTCTTGACAAGTTGAACTATGCCCCACCTGGGACACTCTTTTAGCAAATTTATTGGGCCTTCCCTTACTCTCTCCACATCTTTTCTCAAATGTCATTTTATTCAGAGTTTCACTGGACTACCCTATTTAAATCATAATTCTCTTAGAAAGCGTTCATTCTCTCCTTTATTTTGCTCCATGTCCTTATCTTCATCACCTCCAGACTATTTCTAACTTTCAATTGCTGTAAGTAGTTTATTTATTTACCTTATTGTCTATATGCCCCCCAACCCACTCAGAATATAATATCCTCAAGGACAAGGACCCTTATTGTCTACTTCTTAAACATTTAAGTGCATATTTCAATTTACTTGCCAAGTAGTTCACAGATAGAAATAGGACTATTGTTATGCTGATTTTCTAGGGAGGAGGCAGACTTAGACCAGGCAAATGGCACAGCCACATAAATAGAGGTGATAACTATAGGAATATAGGAGTTAACCATTTCTTGAGTACTTACTATTTTCCTGACACCATGATAGACACATTATAAATCTTCCATTTCCTTTATGCTTATTAGAGCCCAATGAGGTTATGATTACCCCCATTTTACAGGCCACACAACTGAGATCAAGAACAGCTAAAAAAGTGGCCCACGTTTTAACTACCCAGATAACTATTATCTGGCCGTGTGTGGACCAGAGCCCAGATCTTCTGACCCCATACGCAGTGCTCTTTTGCTAGCCCCACTCGGGCATACATGCTGACATTTCTGTGAAAAGGGGAGGAGAACTCAGAGACTGGGAATTGACAAGTGCTCCATTTGCATTAAAACCTTGTGTATAAAGTCAGTGACCCCAGACCACGTCTTCCGCAGGCTCATGGATGATGGATTTGCACACAGGAAGCCAGAGAGGGGTTGCTCTAAATAACAGGCTCACCTGATCTTGACAGCTTGAACTATAGCTTCATTTTACACTGACTGCTTAGGTAAGCCAATGTGGAATATGCAACCAGGTTCTGGAGCCCACAGGACCCTAAAATTCAGAAAATCTTATTGGACCTGTCATACCCAAATCTCCTGACTCCAAAGTTTCATATTTGTGACTGACCTGGCCACAGCCAACCAGAGCAAGTTAATCTATCCAGACCATGAAACCCTGGTCCAATGACTTGGGTTGACAAAATAAAAATATTAGATCTCTGACAGGAAAAGGCTCACTTGTATCTCTAGTCTTTTGCTTGTAAGTTTTTAAGTTATGCTTTTAGGGGCTCTATGAATTACTTAAGAGGGTTCACTTCTACTGGAGACAACGAGAAGCACCTCTAGTTGTTTTTGACATTGAGTACAAGAATCTATTTTTTAAATTTGAGATGGGGTAGGGGGAGAGGGGCAGAGGAGGGCAAAAGAGAAAGAGAGAGAGAATCTTAAGCAGGCTCCACGCTCACCATGGAGCCTGACACGGGAGTAGATCCCATGAGCCTGGGATCATGACCCGAGCTGAAATCGGACAATCGACTGAGCCACCCAGGCACCCCAAGAATCCATTCCTTAAAGGAATGCTTCTGCAAAGGAAAAAGTGGAAACAACTTTGTTTAGCTGATGATCAGCCCTCTAAAGCTAATACCAAATGATAAATATTATTGGATGGATGGACAGATGGGTGATTGAACAAAATGAATGATTAGTATGAGCCGGTCATGAATTTTTACACAGCCAAATAATATGTAACTTACTGTTTCTTGAGAAGCTTGGATGCCTTTGGTGTAGTAGTGTATAGTAAGATTGTAAGATCAACTTCCCCCTCCCAATTTCTATGTGTTTTTTACTTCTTGTCTGTATAAGGAACCCACATTTACTTTGGTGTACCCAAGACACAATGAGAAACTGATCAAATCCTGTGAAATGAAATAAAATTCTGAACTTCTCTTATAACCATAGGGATAGAATTTTTCTATCAAGCTGGCTGCTTGAACAAGGGGACTGCAAACCAAAATATTCTTCAGGTTTGTCCCTGATGAGGAAAAGGAAAAGTAAGATTTGTCATAACCCTTTCCGGAAACTAGAAAATGGTCCCTTTAAATCTATTTTATCTGCGATTTAAAGATTATCTAGTTAACTGTCCCTTCAAACCTAACTGCCAAGGTTATTGCAAACTCATAATGATAATATTTATCATGTAAATGTCTTTCAGACTTTTCTTTGGTGCCAATGCCAATCCATTCATAAATTCTATCTCAGTCCAAGTCAAAATGATTTCAAAATGATCTATCGCTGCTCACAGCATTCATTTAAGTGCTCCATAAATTGAACTTCCCCCCTTTTTTTTTGCTTATGAATTATCTGGAAAATGGCTTTTTACCTGGATTTCACCCAGCATCTGTAGATCTAGCACATAAGACAATGAGGTAACCTATTAGCTAATAGCAAAGAATGGGGCACAAAGAACAGTAGGAAGGTTTTCTGTACTATTCAGAAATTTCCAGATTATTACTTGTATCATCACTTGACTTTGTCCATGGAAAAACATCTAAGATACAATATAAGAAATTAGCCTTGGTTTGCCTGGGTGGCTCAGTCAGTTAACTGTCTGACTCTTGGTTTTGGCTGAGGTCATGAACTCATAGTTCAGGAGTTTGAGCTCCACATAGGGCTGGCTCTGTGCTGGCAGTGCAGAGCCTGCTTGGTATTCTCTCTCTCTCCCTCTCCCTCTCCCAACTCTCTCTCTCTCAAATAAACAAATAAACTTTAAAAAAATTAAAAAAAGAAATTAGCCTCATATCCTAAATTGTACTTCATAAGGGGACTCATAGTTCTTTTAGATTAGAAGGTAAATGCAGTAATTACCCGGCTCACATGGGTCAATCCAAAATGTTAGATGTGTTAGATGAACATCTATTGCTCAGTTCTTCCTCTTCCACAAATTTTCTAAATGGGAGCCTTGCTTCTCACTCCATTTGTCCATTTCACCCCAGTGGCAATGGCAGCCCCCTGTAGGGAAGCTCTACGGGTCAGCTCTCCACTTTCCCTTCTGCTTTTTCTCTTGTGTTTGTCAGACCTCTGAGTACATTATCAAAACCTATTTTTAACAGGAAGAGAAAGTTTCTAATATCCAAAAACGGGGGGGGAAAGACAGCATTTCAAGATTATTTCTGGCAGCAGCAACTCTCTCTGAGCTGGAGAAGTTGAAAAAAATGCCAAGCCCAATATGCTCCTAGCAATGATCCCTCCTTCCCAGCTCAATACATCACTGTCTTCCCCTGCACATGTGAGGAAACACAAAGAAGATGAATTGCTAAGGGTAACATTTCTCTTAAAAAGAGTCCCCACTGATGACAATTATATGTCAAGAATGAAAGGGATGATGAGGTTAGAAATGACTGGCAAGCAGATGGCTAAAAACTTGAAGGCTGCCATCGTAAAACAGGGTTTGCTCCCGGAATGGTCATCTAACAGTGCTTATACCAAGCAACTGGATTGCTCTGGGCTACAAACTGGGTCAGCCACTTAAGAATGGGCACTTATGGGAAAATGCTATGTCTAATCCTTTTCATCTGCCAGGCAATTTGACATTCACTAGTATATTTTGGTGTTGATGGCTTAATGTCAATGACTAAGCATAGCCAAGTAATTCAAAATTATCACAACACTGGGTTTTCTGGGAAAGGAAATGCTAGGGGACAGTACAAAGTTACAAGAGAAGAAAATAATCTTAAAAATAAAAAGAGAGAGACTGTAAGTCTAAACCCTGTACTATGTTTTTATTTTATTTTATTTTTTTGCCCCCCCCCCATACTCATCATTAGGATCATCTTTAAGTATCCTTGAACCATACAGTGAGTTAGATTCCCCTGCTATATGATTCTACAACCTTACATAATTCTCCCACAATAATATCGCAAAGTATTATTTTGGCATTTTCAAACGATGTCTTCCTTTTCCTATAAAGGGTGAGGGTAGCAATTTTTCTTTTTTATCACTCTATCCCTAGTACTTGCCTTAGAATCTGGTCCAGGTTTGGTCTGTAAACATTTGTTGAATAAATCTCTTCCCCAAAGACTAGCTTTGGATCCCCATGGTATGATCTCTTAGCAAGCCTAAATTCTCCTTTGCAGTGTATCTCCCAGTAAAAATGTTTGGTTCACTATGTGTCTATCCTGTTGGGCTAGATACTCCACGTGGCTGGGACCACATCTTGTTTACTTCTTTATCCTTAGTGCCTAGAATAATAGTATCACTTTTGCTAAATGATTGAATGATGAAGGAAGGAAGAAGGGAAGGGAGGAAGGAAGGAAGGAAGGAAGGAAGGAAGGAAAGAAAGAAGGAAAAAAAGAATGGAGGGAGGAAGAAAAGAAGGGAGTAAAGAGAGAGGAAGGGAACAAAGGAAGGAAGGAAAAAAGTGAGGGGGAGAAAGAAAGTAAAAAAAGAGGAAATGAAAGAAGGGAAAAGAAGAAAGGCTAATATAAATTAATCATCTCTGGGGGACCTATTCCTATTTGAATATTCACTATGAGATCTTTTAAGAAAACAAACTTGAGTGATAGATGTAATTTTTGCAAAGAAATGACCTAATATACCTTCTAGAAAAATCTACTTGGAACTTTGGTTTGGGGTAGTGCCAAAAAAGTACAAAAGACAAGCTTTTTATTATTCTAAGCAAAATGACTGGAAAATGAAATCGCAATTAAGAGTAATCATAAGAGAGGCACCCGGGTGGCTCAGTCGGTTAAGCATCTGACTCTTGATTTTGGCTCAGGTCATGATCTCATGGTTTGTGGGATGAAGCCTTGCATCAGGCTCTGTGCTGACAGTGTGGAGCCTGCTTGGGATTCTCCCCCTCTTCCTCTCTGCTCCCGCCCCTGCTTGCATGCATGCACATGCTCTCTCGCCTCTCTCTCCCTGTCTCTCAAAATAAACACACAGACTTTAAAAAATAATAATAACTGTAAGAAAACTTTAGTCCTCATTAAGAGTTAAGCCAGGATATATCTGCTTATAGTTGAGGGCAACTTCTGGAGGAAATGAATAAAACATAGCAAGGAATGTTAAGACAGACATAATTACTCAGATCCTTCCATTTTCATTTCATTGCAAATGGTTCCTTTCTTTAAAAGATGTTACGTAGGAGACAAAGCACAGATTTTTCTGAGATTCACTTTTATAGGGCTTCTTGATCAAGACCTTATAAATAGCTCTCTCGGAATGTATGGTAGTGGCTGTCAGAAATGCATATTTAAGACTCTGTTAAAAATGCTTTATTGACCCAGTAGACTGGAAGGAAGCTCCAAGTGTCTTCGTCTGTAAATCACTGACAAGAGAGACACTAATGGATCCTTAAGCATGTTTTGGTCGAGGAGGGCAAAATGGCTGCTTGATTTGTTTATGCTTCAGATTAAACAAATTACCATCTCCTCCCTCCTAGGGCTCTGGGGTACATAGAAGACAGATGAATGGAAGAAAAAACAACAAATTCTGGGCTGGGAAGCCCTGTTTGAGGCAATATAGCGTAATGAATAAGATTGCAGATTCTAGAGCTAGGCTGCCAAAATTCAAGTCCTGGATCTGCTGCTTCAGATCATTTTGCATGCTATGCCTCAAGGTTCTTGTCTATAAAATGTGGATAATAATAGCATTAATTTCATAGAGTTGTTCCAAGGACTATGAGAGAGTATAAGAATTAAATAAGTATAGGCAGCTATAATAATACCTCATTAGGAGTAAGCTCTGAAAGGCATTCTGCTCTTAATAATACTATTGGAATCAGGATTATTACTGGGAAAAAATGTGACCCTTCTCATTTTTTCCCTCATTTCACTAACATGGACCATTCCTCACACCTGTATCTCTACTCCCAGTCAGGGCCACTGGGAAACATTTAGACCCCGCTATTCCCCTAAAACCAGATTGCTAAAAGTAATGAAATACTACAATGCACTTATCACCCATCCCCAAGATTTCTCCTTTATTTATTTTTTTTAAGGAAGAAAATGGCTTACACATAGGATATGATGAAACTCTATTGCAAAAATTATTTTTAAGAACTTCTCTAACAACATGGAAACAAATTTTACCCAAAGATGTACCAATGAGCTTATAAGAAGAACACCTTTCAGTCTTTAGCGTTCATTAAATACTACACAACTTTTACTCTTTTTCCAGCAGGGATGCCTTGGGTTGCATTAGAGGGCAAACCCCAGTAGTGGTTTGGATATCAGAGGATGTAAAATAAATAAGTTGTGTTCTACTATTTTTTAAGTTTATTTACTCATTTCAAGAGAGCGAGTGAGCAGGGGAGGGGTAGAGAGAGGGAGAAAGAATCCTAAGCAGGTTCTGAACTGTCAGTGCAGAGCACAAGATGGGGTTGAACTCATGAACCGTGAGATCATGACCTGAGCCAAAGTCAAGAGTCAGATGCTTAATTGAATGAGCCACCCTGGTGCCTCTCCACTATTTTGACGAAGGCAAGGGTTAAAAGGGAATGAGGATTAGAGGAGTAGCTATGCCCACTGGTCTCCTACAAGGTACAACTTTCTTCATCTAAATCCCACTTGGATCCCCCCAAGTCCTTTGCCTAAACCAAAATCACCAGTCCAGCTAGGTGGTAGGTTACCAGGTTTTCTTCTCTATTGCTAGCCTTCCAGGCTGGGAATGATAGGGCAACAATTTTTAGCAAACAGACAGGCAAACTTTTATTTCACACGAGCAACTCCTCTGATTATAATATTATAATAATTCCCCTAAAATTACATGAAACACTGACCTTAAAGGTTGAATACATTAATATTTAAATATTTCAAATAACGCAATATGGGTTACTAGCTGGATAACTAGGAACAAATCGTAATCTCTAACTTCTGGTCCTTCATAAAGAAAATGCCCAACTCTACAGGATATTAGGAGAATTAGAAATTGTGTATTAATATACCAAACAGCACTCAGTAAGCATACTATAAATAAAAGCTAACATTATTCTTATGACAAACATAAAAATATGAAACCCAGTTTTAAAGACAACACTGGAGGCAGTTACTTCTCACAAGAATTTTGATAAAGGAAGAGAATTCTGAAGGGGTGAAAAATGGAAGAATTTGCCTTGCAGGCTCCAGAATGTCCTGTCAATGGTGGGTGGTCTGATATGTTGTCTATATTGAATCTTATCTGCTCCTATGTCTTTATTCATCTTTCTATTTGGGGTTCTTCCCGGCATTTATTTAATGGTATACAGATAGGAATACTCTCTGAGGTGGAAGTCCAACAACAGTTGTACACTTGTTTTATTCTCTTAAAATGAGATTCTTCCATTATCCTTCGCAGGTAAGTATGATGGATGTTAACAGGAACATGGGTGGTAATTATACATAAACTCCATTAGGACAACATGAAAGTATAGTCAACAAAATAAAGCAGGCAAGAGAATGGCTCCAAATCTATCACCTCAAAGCCATGACTGTATTCTTTGACATGTCTTCCACAAGCTACACAATACTAACAACAAAAATGCTCCTGCAACAACATTCCTGAGATGGCCGAGAAGCAAAGACAGGAAGACAGATACACCTTGAGTTAATCCAGGAAGAAAGTGGTTGTAAAATACTCTCCTCTGAAAGAAGTGATCTTACTTGAGGGTCTGATGCCCACCAGGGGGTCCCCCTGCTGAGTCAGAAAGCGATTTTAAACTGCAAGTTCCTCCTTCAGTATCTGGAGGAAAAACACATGAATCTCCAACACACAATCCTACCTGAATTATAGGGCGTTATGGAAATCTGTCCCACAAAAATAAAAAGTAGCATTTTGCATCTACTGAACTTTACAATTAAGGGTTTTGTCAGGGAGGGGTCTCTACCGTACCAAGGGCTGGCACTTCTGTGAGTCCCGGGAGTTTGCACTTGGTACGATGGTAAGAGTCCAGTGTTTGGATGGGATTCTGGAGCTCTGTTGACTGGGTTGAAATACTGCCTTCCCCCTTGATTAACTGTATTTACCTCAGGAATATCACTTAAGCTTTTCATTCTTAGTTTTATCATCTGTAAAATGGGGAAGATAACAGTGCTTTCAGGATGAAGTTGTTGTGAAGTGCTATGAAGCGAGTAAACACTGGCAAAACACTTGGATCAGTGCCTGAGGTATAAGAAAAAATGCAATTTCCTTCTATTAATATTCTTGCTGTTATTAGTTTTAGCTCTGGCAGCCAGCAGGAGTGCTAAATGACTCTCTCTGGCTCTCTTCCTCCTGGACTTATGCGTAGTTCTTAGTCGCCTTGTGGGAAGTGGGGCCATGTGACTATTTCTGTATTAATGAAAGTGACTTATCACTACCGCGATGAGTTTTTAATTCCCTATGCAAGACTCACCAAGGCTCTCTTCTTGCTGGTGTGATAACCAGAAATATAAAAAAAATTTTTTTTAATGTTTTATTTTATTTTTGAGAGAGAGAGATGGAGAGAGAATGCAAGCAGGCGAGGGGCAGAGAGAGAGGGAGACACAGAATCCGAAGCAGGATCCAGGCTCCGAGCTGTCGGCATGGAGCCCGATGTGGGGCTCGAACTCACGAACCGTGAGATCATGACCTGAGCCGATGTCGGATGCTTAACAGACTGAGCTACCGAGGCGCCCCCAGAAATATATTTTTTTTAGTTTAAGTTTATTTATTTATTTTGAGAGAGACAGAAACAGCACAAGAGGGGGCGGGGCAGAGAGAGAGGGAGAAAGATGCCCAAGGGGGCTCTGCACCATCAGCAGAGAGCCCGACCTGGGGCTTTAACTCACAAACTGTGACAGCATGACCTGAGGTGAAACCAAGAGTCCGAGGCTTAACCGGCTGAGCCACCCAGGGGTCCCCAACCCAAAATATTTTAGGTCAGAGGTCGGCATGCTTTTTCTATAAAGGTCCAGATAGTAAATATTTTTGGTTTTGTAGGCTACCTGATCTCTGTGGCACCTACCAAACTCTGTTATTTTATCAGGCAAGTAGCCACAAACAATACTTACACCAGTGAATGTGGCTGTATGCCAAAAAAATTTTATTTATAGAAACTGAAACTTGGGTTTCGTGCAATATTTATGGGTCACAAAATATTCTCCTTTTGAGTTTTTCTAGCCATTTAGAAAGGTAAAGGCCATGCTTAGCTCATCGGCAGTACAAAGCAGATAGGATGTCTGGGTCAGAGTTTGCCCACCCCTTGGTTTTAGATGGTGGCTCCCCCAGCAATGCTAGTCCCTGAGTGACGTCTATCAACACAGCCCCACTGTTGAACCACAACAAGCATGCTCCCAGATGAACAAATAAACCTTTGTTGTACGAGCCAATCAGATTTGGGGGTGGTGAGTTGGTGTGGTTTAATGCGGCCTAATCCGACTAATAAATTACTCTTTAAGATGATTAAAGTAAAAGTAGTATATTACTCCCTTAAGAGTGTTTAAATAACTTCTATAAATATGTTTAATGGTAACTAGAGAGGCAGACTCTCCGAGGCTTTCACCCGTGAAATATGGTCTTTCAAATCTACGCTTTCCAGGGAGAACCAGAACAAGACAGAGCTTCCTAGCTTCCTCCGTGCACATACCTCACCTGAGCCAAGAATCTGGCCCTTGTCATCTTGATATTTTATTGGCTTCGCTGAGAGGTGATAATAAAAGTATATACTCATTTATATCATGAGACTGTGCCTCACGTTCACAGCCAGAAATCTCAGAAAACACACATTCCGGGGGAAAGCAGACAAACAGAAGCTCTGATTTGTGTTACACATTGTAGAAGTCATTAACTATGACTCAGGTAGAAAAACTTATTACTTCTCTTTTTGACAGTGATGACAATTTAATAGTATTTGACTCTACCGAGTTACATACAGCGTCCAGAGGCACTGAAAGGGACTGTTTATCAAGATGATAAACAAGGTTTCATTTCCTCCCTGGCTGCATGGATGTGATCAGAAGTCTAAGGCCATCCGAAATCACTTAGTCTGGCCACCAGGCAGACGTTAAGCTACTTGGGACCATCTGCGCTTGAAATGAGCTTCACTTAACGGACCTTCTCTAAGCCCATCAGCACCAAGGGAAGTACGTGTGCATGAGTGTGTGAGCACTGGGGCATACGGTGTGGACGTGAGGGCTGAGGGAAGGGTTTTAGTCCCACCAAAAACCCCATCCTCTGGGAATCTCATACTTACCAATTTCAAACCTCAGAGCTAGTTTTTCTTTCTGGGTTGGGTAAAGCAGGCTGGATACATTTTCAAAACGCTGGGAGTGTAGAACGGATTTGTATGGGTAGGTATAATAAGGAACACTTAGAAAATAAGCATTTTTCTTAATGTTATTGCTATTATTTTTGTTAGCTGTGGCAGTGAATGAAGCCATTAGTCATTTCTACCCTGTGGAGTCCCCTGTTCCTCCTGTCTGCCCAGCAAACATTCCCACTCCCACTGGTGAATGCTTCTTGCTTTTCCATGAGAAGCCAACGGTCTTCATCCTCATTCCCACATCGTGGAGTTTTGAAGATGCTGCTTCTATCCCTGTCCGGGAGAAGGCACAAGACTTAGGACTTGCAAGGTGGATCATGCATTTTCTGGTGACCAAGGGATTGCCCCAAGCGTGGGTGCCTGGCCTAACCCACACACAATGGGAGCCAATCAGAAAATATTTATTCTTGGGAAAATAACATTTTTTCTCCTCCATGGGTTTCTGATGAGAATTTGTAAATCTGGAGCTTGCCACGACCTTACTCTCATGAGAGCAAAAGCAGCAAACGAATGGAGTCAACACAGAGGGAAGCCAAGTGGAAAAGTATAGTGCTACTTGACAACATGGGTGATGTTACCTGACGTTACCTGGTGCCAGAAGGTCGAAGGTGAACCATAATGAATACATGCCTGTTTTTTTTAAAAAAAAAACTCAGTGTGAACTTAGATTTTTTTTGCTACTTGCAACAAAAAGAGTCATGAAGTACAGTCCTACTAGGCATCGCAAGACTCTGTGTCGTGATTTTTTGTTCTTTGCTATATACTTTGTTGTATGAAGGACCCTATGTTAGGTGCTAAAACTGAACTAGATACCAACCACCCTAAGGGCTCCTCGTTCAGGAAAGCCTTCCTAACTTCCCTGATTAGGTCCTTCGTATCTCCTCCTCCCCTTCCCAATGCTCAGAGCCCTGTGACCTTTTTCACATCAGCACAATTACAACTGAATTTTACATGTGTTCAACAAATACTTTTCATTATTGCCTGTGTCCTCTAATTAGGTAAAAAGCTATATGAAGCGGGGGCCATAACTGTTTTCATTGATCATGTTGCCTGGAATGCCCAGCACAGTGCCTGAGGGTGGAAATCACTGTTGCCGACTCAACGCTTAGTCTCTTCTTTTTCACAGAGCTAGACCAAGAATGTTGATCCGAGTGCCTAAATGCCCACCCGTTCAAAAATATTTTTCCATTCTCCTTTCAGCTACGGATGGAAACACGACACAGTTCTTGCCGGTGGGATACAAATCAAAGTCTGGTGAGGCTACGTAGGAAAACTTTGTTTTCCAGACATATTAACTTCCTATTTACCATTTTCTGCTTCTTCCTCCCCAAAATGCAGGCCTGATGCTGGAACTATGGAAGCCATGGTGTGCCAATGAGAAAAAGCAATGCTTAAAAAAAAAAAGAAGCTAAGAGAATCACAGAGATTTTAATCTTGAGAGTTTGGGACCGTTGAACCAATGTCACCAAAACTCTACTTTCAAACTTTTATTTTTTATTTATTTTTTTTTAAATTTTTTTTTCAACGTTTATTTATTTTTGGGACAGAGAGAGACAGAGCATGAACGGGGGAGGGGCAGAGAGAGAGGGAGACAAAGAATCGGAAACAGGCTCCAGGCTCCGAGCCATCAGCCCAGAGCCCGACGCGGGGCTCGAACTCACGGACCGCGAGATCGTGACCTGGCTGAAGTCGGACGCTTAACCGACTGCGCCACCCAGGCGCCCCCAAACTTTTTTTTTTTTTCCTACGTTCAAACTTTTTATTGCATGAGAAAAAATAAACCACCTGCCAATCCGTTTAACCCACCATTCGGTTGGGGTTTTCTGTCCCTTGAAACCTAATGTAGTTTTGGTACAATGTCACACATTAGGGTTTGGATAAACATTTGTCAAATGTATGAATAATGAAAGGAAGGGTGGGCCTTCGGCTTCAGAGATCTAGTCAGAGTGCTTAGACACGGAAAAAAAATGAGTATTTCAAAACAAAAAGTAATAAATGTCCAGAGAGTTTAGGGATTGGTACTGGAGGTTTCGAAGTAACCAGGAGATACTTCCTTCAACCTAATGGACTAAGTAAGTCTTGGGGAAGTAGAAGTATTTGATTCAGGCCCTTGGTCCTTCAAGGACGACTTGTTTTTGCAGTGATGGGAAACACACATTTTAGGTAGTGAGGGCAAGTTGAATGAAGGCCGAAGGATGGGCCAGTGACAGATTCTAGAGTGTCCCCTAGACTATAGAATGGAATACAGGAAAGGTAATAGGATGATACTCTTGTAACTAGGCTACATTATGTGGCAAGGATGATGTGATGCCACACCACGGTTATCTCTATCTTTATCTCTAGGTAAGATCTTGTTAGTAGACATTAGGGAGACCCTCTCTCCATTGCTAGCTTTGAAAAAGTTTACATGGCAAAGAATTGCAGGTGGCCCCGATGAGCTGAGAGTAACCCCTGGCTGGGTGTCATACAACCACAAGGAGATGAATTCTGCCAACAACCTGAGGGAACTTGGGAGTGAGTATTTACTTACGTTACCCTCTGAGGAGGGTCTATGTGACTGTCATCTCATACCTACCCAGTGCATATTCTCACCAAGGATGAGGGATTAGTTAGGCAATTTCAGGTAAAAATGTCTACTACATTTGGCATTTGATTCCAGTTACTAGGGACATCTTCCAAGAATCAACGGCATCTCTAAGATCTGTACAAATAAGAAAACATGTATTTTGCTCTTTAAGAGTCTGGTTCAGAGTTAGTAATTTTACTTGACTGAATCCAAACATAACTCTCTGTTCTATTTTAAGTTTACAAGCACGAGCAACAAGCTCCTTTTGAAAATCTTTACTTGCAGACTTAGTTCCTAGAAATTCACTGTGGTTTTATAACTACCCTGAGATTTCCTGGCTGGAATACTGGCTTTATATCTTAGTAACTGGCAGATATTGACATGTCACTCTAAAGTTCTTGAACCTTAACGTAGCTGTCTATAAAATGGGGATAATGGAGACTATCACTTTCTGTAGCTGAAATCCACTGTTCTTGCTAATCTATGACTCATTTCCTCTTCTTTGATTAAAAAGTTAATCATCGGGGCGCCTGGGTGGCTCAGTCGGTTGAGCGTCCGACTTCAGCTCAGGTCACAATCTCACGGTTCATGAGTTTGAGCCCCCCGTCGGGCTCTGGGCTGATGGCTCAGAGCCTGGAGCCTGCTTCCGATTCTGTGTCTCCCTCTCTCTCTGCCCCTCCCCCATTCATGCTCTTCCTCTCTCTGTCTCAAAAATAAATAAACATTAAAAAAATTAAAAAAAAAAGTCAATCATCTGGGGAGTGACCACCCCACCCTAGTTTAAGTCCATGTAGTGCAGGTGAGCAAATTCTCCAAGGGTGAAATTGTGACCTAGCATAGGCAAAACTGCATGGTCCATCCCAGTCACAGAGACTGGTTTGAGAATAAGTTGTGATCTAAGGTGGTTCAATGAACTTAAACATGAGGGCTGTATGGCAGTACTATGTGAAAAGAAGCTTTCTTTTCTGCTGGGCTTAAAGCTGTGGGCTGACTTTCGGGGAGATTCTGTGTGAGACCAAGCTGACATGGAGAAAAGTGGAGAGGAGTCATAGCAAAGGACTAAGCCCTCATGACACATTTGAGCTTCAATAGTGCTGGGTCTACCTTTGAACTTATTAAGTGTGCTAATATACCGTCTTCCTTTTACCGTACATGAGTAGACCACTGGGAATTCTGTGGTTTCTTTCTCATACCACACCTCCAACGCTCCAACAGAAACTAATATCCAACAATTCCATTCAAATTATGACATTAACTACTTGGAGTTAGCACAGACCCCACAGATTGAAGGGATCAGTCCCACAAGAATGACCTCACTTCAGACACCTGTCACAAGTGGGGTGCCCGAACCACACGCACTTCGGTCTGACTTGGTGATAAATTTGGGGATTCCCAAGATCCCTTGTCAGGTTCAATAACTAGCTCGAATGGTTCGCAGAACTAAGGAAGGCAGTTTACTTACATTTACTGATTTATTATAAAGGGTACAAGTCAGGAATAGCTACAGGGAAGACATGCATAGGACATGGTATGGGGGATGGGTGGAGTGTGTTGAATGGAGCTTCCACCTGCCCAGCATCTCAATGTGCTCACCAACTCAGCTCTCCAAACCTTACATTTAGGGGGTTTTATGGAATTTTCATTACATACACAAGACTGAAAAAGTCAATGGCCATGGATGATTAACTCAGCCTCTAGGCCCTCTTCCCTCCAAGAAGTAGGGGAGCAAGGTTGAAATTTCCAACCCTCTAATCATGTGTCAGTCTTTCTGGCGACTAGCCCCCATTTTGAAGCTATCTAAGCACCCCCAGCCACCAGTCATCTCTTTAATCGACAAAAGATACTCTATTACTTTGGCAATTTCCAAGGGTTTCAGAAGCTATGTGCCAGAAACAGGAGGCAAAAGCCAAATATCTTTCTAGAATACCACAGGAATTAGGTTTTAGGGTTCTAACATTATACTTCATAGGGTCTTTGTGAGGACTAAAGTTAAAAATGTACAGAAAGCATTAAGCACAGTGCCTGGAACCTAGTAAGTATTCAAAGTAAGTAGTCATTTTTGTTACCACTATTATTATTATTATTATTATTATTATTATAGCTATTGTTCTACCCTTTTTTATGAAGTGACTGGGATTTTATTACACTCATATGCTTATGGGTCTACAAGTATTGTTGAATATTTCTAAATTTACTGGGAGAAATTGATCAAGAATCAATGTGATACTGATTTTCTGTGACTTTTACTGCAGGTAAAGTCCAAATAACTCACCACATCGATCCCTAGCAATTGATAGTTCAAGAATCAGTTGAAGTGACTCATAGTCAACTGGATGGTTGAGGCTATGTTGTTAAGCAATCCCAAACAGCAGAGCCACGAAATGATTGGCAAAATCATTCATGTGATTTTGAAGTCTCCCGGGCTCAATATCTGCCAAATGTGGGTTTGAATCCCAAACTTGCTGCTTATACATCACGTAAAACAGATCCATTTCTTAATCTCTCTGAGCTGTGTAACATGGGGTTAGGGGAACACCTTCTTCATAAGGTAATTGTAAGGAATAAATGGAGTAATAAATCTGAACTGCTCAGTACAGCCTAACTCAAATTGTACAACACCCTAATCCCCAGCCCTTCTGATGTTTTAATTATGTTGACTGATATGAATAAACCAGTTCCATCTAAAGTAACACAAAGTTACCTTAACATTTTTATGGCCAAATGCATTGATTCACTGTCATTTGAGCAACGTAGAAGCAATACCTCAAAATAGATCAATTTTGACTTTTAAGCTATATATACTAATGAGAGACATATTTTTATACATAATGTAAAAGAACGCATTCTTTAAGATATTAAACGCACTAGTTTAGATAGATCATACATAGAGAATGAATGACCCTGCAGTGAGAAGCCTGTAAAAAGAAATGACCATTCTTCCTTGGTTAGATGTCAGTTTGACAGCAAACATTTGTGAGTGATCACTTGAAAAAGCAGAGCATGATTATTGAAGTTTTAAGTTCTTTTAAGAAACAGTCAAGTAAGTTAATAACTGTAATGAAATAACGTTAGGGAAAGCTGTCCAAAAAGTACATAAATTTCAACCTAAGTCTGAAGTTTTCTTCTTCACAGCAAATTATATTCAGGTTAATGGAGTCTACATTGGGGATTTTAGCTACTGAGAAGGCCTAGTTGGCTCATACCAAATTTCTGCTAATATCAATAACGCATAGAGGGGCATGTGGGTGGCTCAGCTGGTTGAGCGTTCGATTTCGGCTCAGGTCATGATTTTGCAGTCCATGAGTTCGAGCCCCACGTTGGGCTGTGGGCTGACAGCTCAGAGCCTGGAGCCTGGTTCAGATTCTGTGTCTCCCTCTCTCTCTGTCCCTCCCACACTCATGCTCTGTCTCTCTCTCTGTCAAAAATAAACAAACATTACAAATTAAAAAAAAATAATGCATAGAGACATTTGGAAGAATGCTATTACCTGAGGATACTTGTGAACATTTAAGGTCTTCATGAGAAGAGCCTTACAGAGAGAATGCCTTTCTCCTTTTTACTCCATAGTTTTGCTTAGACCTTTGTGTCCACCTAGAATGGCTTCCTTCCTGTCCAACAGCTTTTCACCTTCCAATCTCTCATCCCTGAATCCACCACTTTTTTTTTTTCTTCCAGCACATCTACTTTGAAAGCTTAGGGAAGCAATATAAAACAGCAGCCAAGGAAACAGACTCGGACCACTCAGGGTGCAATTTAACTCCCAGTTCTGGTATTAATTTAACCTTGGAATCCTTGATCAATTTCTCTCACTGTCAGTTTCCTCATCTGTTCAATGGGGTTAATTTTAAAGTTCATTTATTTTTGAGAGAGAGAGAGAGCACAATCAGAGAGAGAGGGGAGAGAGAGAGAGAGAGAGAGAGAGAGAGAGAGAGAGAGAGAATCCCAAGCAGTCTCCATACTGTCAGTGCAGAGCCTGATGTGGGGCTTGATCCCATGAACCATGAGATCATTACCTGAACTGAAATGAAGAGTTCGATGCTTAACGGACTGAGCCACCCAGGCACTCCTCAATGGGGTTAATTTTAAAGATGATGGAGAGGAATAGGCAGAAAAAATACTGGGTTAAAATTATCTAAGAAAATCTTCACCTCCTCCATCACCCTGGAGAGATGCCTACAGCGATGGGGGCTACATGATTTAGGAGGAAGTGGAGAAGAGGAGACACAGGACCCCTAGCTCTTGCCTGCTCACTCCTGGCAATCCTAAGAGGGGTGAGGGTCAGCACCACGTACCTTGTGACTCACTGTTGGCTCTAGCTCTCCCCTTCCCAAGCATAAGCCGCTGAACTGAGCGAGCTTAGCGCATGCAGAAGGGCGTTCCTGCTCTTTCTCTTGGAAGATTAGAGAGAAAATCAATTCTACCTGATTGTCATTTTATCTTAAATTCCAGAATTTTGTGGAGGGGCGCCTGGGTGGCTCAGTCGGTTAAGCGTCCAACTTCAGCTCAGGTCATGATCTCACAGTTTGTGAGTTCAAGCCCCGCATCAGGCTCTGGGCTGACAGCTCGGAACCTGGAGCCTGCTTTGGATTCTGTGTCTCTCTTTCTCTCTGCCCCTCCCCTGCTCATGCTCTGTTTCTCTCTGTCTCTCAAAAATAAATGTTTTAAAAAAACTAAAAAAAAAAAAAAAAAGAATTTTGTGGAGCTTTGTTTTCTCTCAACCATGTTATTTAAGTATCTGCATAATACCCTCAATTTTGTCTTTTGGCCCACAAAGCATAAACTAGTTCTATCCTGCCCTTACCAGGAAAACTTTGCCAGACCCTGATGCCGCTGAATTCAAACTCCAACTCTTCCCTTAGGCATTTGATAAGTGGAGTGAGGGGCAGACAGGAATTGACATTAACAAAAAACAAAACACAAAAAATTTTTTGGGGGAGAGAGAGAGAGGGCAGGGGAGGGGCGGAGCGAGAGGGGGAGAGAGAGAATCCCAAGCAGGCTGTGCACTGTCAGAGCGGAACCCATCGCGGGGCCTCAACTCACAAACTGTGAGATCATGACCTAAGCCGAAATCAAGAGTCAGACACTAAACCAACTAAGCCACCCAGGCGCCCCAGAAATTAACATTTTTGCGGCTAAGTGAGAAAAGGTTGATGTGTCGCTCTCTTCCTTTATCTCAGAGGGTGTGCCTCAAGCTGTGAGAGCGGTCGTGACCGCTAACATTGGTAGATCACAGGGCTTTACCTTTCAGACTTTAGTTTTTTAAATCCTACAACAAGCTTAAGGCTTAGTTTCTGTTATTACCCATTGTGTAAATAGGAAGGCTTATCCCCGGACACAGTTAGAGAGGTTTGGAACCGGGACTCGAACCCAGGTTTTCCATATACAGACAGATATTCATGGTAGTGAAGCGATACAAAGTTACTGTTCACATTGGTCTAAAACCCTCAGCACTTGTGTTGTGCAGTGTTGTGTTTGGTAAGTATGCAATGATGGAGTGGAGGGTAAGGGACAGGTGAATGTACACAAAGAGACACATTGTACGGAAGAGTTTCTAGAAACTCAAGTAGAAGAATTAGGATTTCATGGGTCCTTATTTTAGCCAGCGGTTTGGGGTCCTGAGGATCATGAGTGGCTTTTTATCTGTTCCTTTGCACAATCATTAATTCATTCAACAAATACTTTGAAGACTACCTACTGTTTGTCATCACTACCTTAGGCAAAAGGATACAACAATGTAAATATCCCCAAGGTATTTACAGTTCAGTGGGAAAGACAGAAAAATTAAAAAAAAAATCCAATTCAGTGATGCAAATGCTATGATTTTGATAAGCACCTTAAAGGGGACCTAACTCCAGTTTGGTGGAAGGGGAAGTTTTCTAAACGACTTAAAACCTGAACGACGAGCAAGATTTTCTCAGCCAACAGGGCAAAAGAGAGCTGAAAAATTTCCAGGCACAGTAGTGTTCAAAGAGGCTTTGTTGTAAGCATAATTGCAAGGAACTGGGATGGCTGAAGATTACTCAGGTCAACACGGAGGAAGGTGCTTTATAGATGAGAATAAGGAAAGTGGTCAAAAGATAACCTGATGTGAAATTCTTAAAACCCATGTTAAAAAGTTCTCAGTTTATTTTAAGGACCCTGAGCAAAATGACATGATTGAAGCAGTGTTTTAAAAGAATGTTTAGGGGCACCTGGGTGGCTCAGTCAGTTAAGCATCTAACTTCGGCTCAGGTCATGAACCCACGGCTCATGAGTTTGAGCCCCCCATGGGGCTCTCTGCTGTGAGCACAGAGCCCGCTTTGGATCCTCTGTGCCGCTCTCTCTTTGCCCCTCCCCTGTTCGTGCTCCCTCTCTATCTCAAAAATAAACATTAGAAAAAAACCATGAAAGGATGTTTAAGTTTGTATGGAAACCTGTCATCCTTCTTCTAGGTGTATACCCAAGGATAATGAATTTATCTTGCATTTATGCAAGAACCGTCCCAGAATTCTCATAGGAGGTTTATTCATAATAGCCCCAAACTGGAAGTAACGAACAGTTCATGAAAGCAGCCAGACATCAAAGAGGATATAGTATACTGATGAATTTAAATAAAAAGGTTTTTTGTTGTTGTTGTTTGTTTGTTTTAGGCAAGACCAACCTGTGGGGTTAGAAATTAGGAGTCACCTTGGGGTCAGTAGTATACTTCTGGATTGCTGCCAATGTTCTATTTCTTGATGTGAATTGTAATATGAATGAGTTCAGGTAATGAAAATTCATTGAGTTGCTCACTCATGACTTGTATGCTTTTCTTAATGTATATTGTGTTTCCGTTTTACAAATTATTTAAAAAGAAGTAGGGGCGCCTGGGTGGCGCAGTCGGTTAAATGTCCGACTTCAGCCAGGTCACGATCTCGCGGTCCGGGAGTTCGAGCCCCGCGTCGGGCTCTGGGCTGATGGCTCGGAGCCTGGAGCCTGTTTCCGATTCTGTGTCTCCCTCTCTCTCTGCCCCTCCCCCATTCATGCTCTGTCTCTCTCTGTCCCAAAAATAAAAAATAAAAAACGTTGAAAAAAAAATAAAAAATAAAATAAAAAATAAAATAAAAAGAAGTGAACACTGGACACTGTGACTTTCCTATTTTAAAAGATCTCCATCTCAATAGGGTTTTTGCTCTAAAATAAACAAAGAAATAAATGAACAAAAACAAAGACCCTCACTTTAAAACAAGAAAACTGAAGTTAATCTAGCAATAATTTTCCCCAATCAGTTTGGTAAAAATGGACAGGGATGGTTGGTATCCAGAGGTGACGAGGGCACGCAGAAACAGACACTCTCAAACACGATTAGGAAATATCAAGAAGACGTTTTTAAAGAATAGAATTTGGCAGAATTTACCACTATTTAAATGGACATAGCTTTTGGGGCGCCTGGGTGGCTCAGTGGGTTGAGCGCCCAACTTCGGCCCAGGTCATCATCTCATGGCTTGTGGGTTGGAGCCCCGCATCGGGCTCTGTGCTGACAGCTTGGAGTCTGGAGCCTGCTTTGGATTCTGTGTCTCCCTTTCTCTCTGTCCCTCCCCCGCTCACACTCTCTCAAAAATAAATAAACGTTAAAAAAAATTTAAATGGACATAGTTTTGACCCAGTGATATGAATTCTAGAAGTTTCTTCTACCACTATCTTTGCAAAAGTTTACAAAGCTGTATCCACAGATATTCAAGGCAGCCTTATTCCCAATAGATAGGAAAATATTATAGTTATTGAAGATGATATAAAAAATGAATAAAATATTTTTAATTACCACGAGGCCAAACTGATAAAAGCCTTTATGTGTTCTTCTGGTTAAAACAAATCTACACCAAAAAAAACAAAAACCAAACCAAACCAAACCAAACCAAAACAAAACCCAAACAAATATGAGCTTAAAACGCACTGTCAAATACCTATTATATTTAGGCTTAGAAAGAATACTTGAAAAATCAAAGCAAAGTATGTGACAGTTTTACAACTACATACAGATCTCCTTAATCCAAGGTAGGGATTGTCCAGACATATTCTCCAGGATAGCTACCGAAGGGGTTCATAATGAGCCTCATCAAAGTGTGCCATTTTAGAAGGTGGATTATTCTGAGCTAAAGACAATCATGGCCCCAAAGACTCAAAGTGTATTTTACTTCCTCCTTTTCTGTCTCTAAGAATTTAGAGGCCCAGGGAGACAGCTATCACCAAGGATAATTACCCAGACTATGGGTCAGGTGTGGTAAACTGGGGGAAGCTCAGCAAGGCCTGGAGATCAAATCCCTCTCTGTGTCCCCCTGTCTCTGCATGGCATGACAACCATTTGTTTACCAAATGTTTGCTCTTCCGGTCTTCCTGTACACTATCCTCCTCCCCTGCAGCCCCAGATCCCGACCTCCTTCTCCTTAGCTCAGTGTACATATAAGCCTCCATTGCCTGACTGTGTCTGAGCCTCCCCCACCTTTGTGGGGCTCCTGCATACCCAAAATACAACTCGTTTTTCTCCATTAATTTGTACTACGTCAATTTAATTAATAGGCCAGCCAAAAACATCTAGAAAGGGAAGAAGGGAAATTGTTTCCCTCATACTATCTACAGTCCCGAACTTTGGAAATATAGAATTGTCCTTATCAGCACAGACTATACGCTAGTTGGCAGAATCCACAATTTCATTTTTAATTAAAAAGTTATTTGCACCTTTCGGTCCATCATCAGGAATAGTTTTCTTATTTTCCTTGTAGAAAAAATCATGCAAAAAATACAAATAAAGGGATCTGTATTATGGCTTATTAACTTCCACAATAAAAACCCCTTTTCCAAATCACCGATGTACAATAATTCTCTTGGGCTAGTTTCCCAGATAAATATCACTTAACAATGCAAACAATTACAGCCTAATTTTCTCCAAAACGGATTTTTGAAGTAAAGCTAAAGCATCAATGGCTAATCACATGGAGATCTATATTCCATTGTGATGGCGCTGTTGGCTAATTGTTAAGCTTTAGAATGACCATTCAAAAGGCTTCTTTTGCTGTCTACGTTTATATTTTAAAAAATCAAATGGCCACAAATTTTAAGAAGGAGCAGGTCTTTCTTAAGATTGATTTGGCTTCGTGTCGCTGTTTGTCAGTTGTACAGTTTTAGAATATGGGACCAAAGGGGTCCAGAGGAATGTGGTACCATGAACGGTGGCATGCTATCTAAATCTGAAGGTGATGGGGATTTATTCTGGGGAGCAAATTAAGATACTGGTGGGAAGATCCAAAAAGAAATCTGCAGGTGGGATAATGAGCTGAACGCAGCTAGAAGGAAGCAAGAGAGATAAATGTTAGACACGACATATTAGAAACAAGTCCCTAAGTATAGATGGAAAAGAGGCTTAGCAACTGCAGTGGTTTGAAAAAGAGAGAGAGGTTTAAATTGATGGTGAATTTTGAATGAGCCCTCTGTGTGATGTGGTTACTAAAATCGCTAATGTGCTTGTGGGTTTCATTAATAAAAGCTTAGTACCTAGTTTAGTGATGTCAGCCATTTTTTTTCCTTTAAATCCATACTACCTTTTGATAAAGGTAAGATTTAAATCTAGTGATGCTAATATGCATTTATTCAATGGCATATCCTTCTCTAAATCTCTTCTAACAATCTTTTTGTTTTTTGTTTTTTGTTTTCTGTTTGTTTGTTTTTTGGGTTTTTTGCATATCTCTTCCAGCCAAGATTTCTTTGGCCCTAATTTTGGTAATGTGAGTTAAGACATAGGAATTTTATTTGATTTCTAAAAATAGCAATGTACTCATATACTGAATATGCCTCTTCAAACTACATAGCGTATGCTTGTAATGTGATAAATGATTAACACTCTTTTATAAAATAACGTGAGTTCCTTTGGTGGAATGTGGAAATGTTACCTTGAATCTCATGAATGAGTTTTAATGATAGAGCCAGAAAGGACTTAGATACCAAAAAGAATATAATATCATCATTGTTTTGCATGAAAACATCGCGCTGAATGGAGGGTATATTAGAAATAACCTCCCCATCACAATCCCATACTTTAGCCTCTACTACAAAGCTGTAATCATCAAGACAGTATGGTATTGGCACAAAAAACGGACACAAAGATCAATGGACTAGAATAGAGAACCCAGATTTGGACCTACATATGTACGGCCAACTAATCTTTGATAAAGCAGGAAAAAGTTTCCTGGAAAAAAGACAGTCTCTTTAACAAATGGTACTGGGAGAACTGGACAGCAGCATGCAGAAGAATGAAACTAGACCACCTTCTACACCGTACACAAAAATAAACTCAAAATGGATTAAAAACCTGAATGTGAGACAGGAAACCATCAAAATCCTTGAGGGGAAAGCAGGCAACAACCTCTTTGACCTCAGCTGCAGCAATTTCTTATTCGACACATCTCCAAAGTCAAGGGAATTAAAAGCAAATATGAACTATTGGGACCTCATCAAGATAAAAAGCTTCTGCACTGCAAAGGAAACAATAAAACTGAAAGGCAACTGATGGAATGGGAAAAGATACTTGCAAATGACATATCGGATAATGGGCTAGTATTCCAAATCTATAAAGAACTCACCAAACTCCACACCCATAAAACAAATAATCCAGTGAACAAATGGGCAGAAGGCATGAATAGACGCTTTTCCAAAGAAGATATCCAGATGGCCAACAGACACATGAAATGATGTTCAATGTCCCTCATCATCAGGGAAATACATATCAAAGCCACACTGAGATACCACCTCACACCGATCAGAGTGGCTAAAATGAACCACTCAGGAAGCTATAGATGCTGGAGAGGATGCGGAGAAATGGGAACCCTCTTGCACAGTTGGTGGGAATGCAAACTAGTGCAGCCACTCTGGAAAACACCGTGGAGGTTTCTCAAAAAATTAAAAATAGAATTATCCTATGCCCCAGCAATAGCACTGCTAGGAATTTACCCAAGGGATACAGGAATGCTGATGCTTTCAACAATGCTGGCTTTCAACAATAGCCAAATTATGGGAAGAGCCTAAAGGTCCATCAGCTGATGAATGGATAAAGATATGGTTTATGCATACAATGGAATGCTACTTGGCAATGAGAAAGAATGAAATCCTGCCTTAATAGTAGACCATGGGGGAAGGGAAGGGGAAAAAAAAACAGTTACAAACCGAGAGGGAGGGAGGCAAACCATAAGAGACTCTTAAATACAGAGAACAAACTGAGGGTTGACAGGGGGGGTGGGGGAGAGGGGAAAGTGGGTGATGGGCACTGAGGAGGGCACTTGTTGGGATGAACACTGGGTGCTGTATGGAAGCCAATTTGACAATAAATTATATTAAAAAAAATAAGAAATAACCTTCCAAGGCAAGGTAGGTCTCAGGAAGCTACCATGTGCCTCTCTGCTAACAAAAAGGAGAGAGTGAGAGAAAGTTTTCACGTCACTGTTGGAATAAGCATTTGCTACTGATGACCCTGTATAGGGATCCTTAACTATGGCAAAGAAATGATGTCCTGCATGAAAGGAGAAAGAAGACTTACAAAAGAAAAATCTGAGAAAAGAGATCGACCTAATACACCCTGATTCTTTTGTTTCCCCAGCACCAGCATAACGCCAGGCAGAGAGCTATTTCTAAGTAAATGTTTGTTGAAGGTTGAGCACAAGGTAAAATTGTACCAAGACGCTTCATTGAGACATAAAATTTCCATGGTACACTGGGACAAATTACCATGGAAAAAAGTCTAGGTGGTGCTTTTTAATGTAAGAAAGCATAAATAAGTCCACATTAGGCTTCTTAAACCTAATTTTTCTTTAATAAATGATCCTAAGGAGAGGTTTTTAATGTAACTGGAAAATTCCAAACGCCACTTGACAATCTAACAATGTCTTTCTTAATGTTGTGAAATAGATCCCCATTGCAAAGTGGACTACAGACTGCCATTTGGAGTCGAGCATAGAGGACATGAAATCTGTAAGAAACCTAATTATCACTGGAAATACAATGCCTGGATTTATAGCCACCAGAATTTTTAATCCCACCTTCAGCCAACAACAAAGACAGCTTTTTGAAGGTTCAGATATCAGATTCATTCCATCACATTCTTCTCATGCTTAAGGGCTTCATCCTTAAGAAAGCGTCTATATGCAGACACCAAAAAAGGATCATCAAGGCACAGGGTGTATGGATTTAATTTCTGACTTTACAAAGAAAATTCGGAGCACACTAGCAATCTACATGTAGAGCAAGTGTATGTATTTCCATATCAAACCAACATACACACTAGAGAATGATCTTTCCTTCTAAACTAAAGGTTCTTGCAAATTGATCTCACGGGAAACCTTTCACTGGACCTAATTCTTATGCACATGACGTATTTCAAAAATGAATCAAAGGAAAATGGTACCTTCTCAAACAAAATAAGCTTCTGGGGGGGGGGGGCAAAGCTTCAGACATTGGGTATTTCAACTAGCTCCACACCTACTACAGTAGTTACAGAGCAGATATCCAAGAGGCCAATAAGAAAGGAAGCCACAGTCTGTAACATTAATTCATCAGCTACACAGCTGGCCTTGTGGAGGCAACACTGTTGGTGAAGGCCAAGTGTTCCATCCTGGAAGGAGGAGGATGGTTTTCAACAAAGATGGAGGCAGGAAAACACACCTGCCACCAGGCTAGCTTTATTCAGGCTTGTCAAGTTAGATCGAGCACGTATCAACCTGCCTGAGTTCTTGGTGCAGGTAAAAGGCAGGTGGGTGGCCCAAACGTGGACTTTTCAAACATGCGCTCTTTGTACCATCTATATCTGAGATTAGAAACAAAGTGAAAGAGGAGTCGCTACCAAAGCCCTATTTGTCATCAAAGAATGACCTACGTGAATCTGAGAAATATGGTTACAAATGTGGATTTTGAGTCATAAAGGAAAAAACAGTGGTTCAAGTTCCACACTCTTTGCCATTTGCTAGTTGTGGGACTTTGGGCATTTTACATAATAATTCTAAATTTTTGCTTTTCCTTATGCAAAATAGGGATAGCGATAGTACCCACCTAGTGTTATTGGCAGAAAATATTTTTCATGCTATGGGGATTAAATTTAGTCCTGTAAAGGTCCAGAGAGTAACTAGGTCAGTCTTCAGGGGCCAAGTGGCTTTCCTCACCCCTGCTCAACACCGCCATTGTAGCACAAAAGCAGCTTGACAATGTGTCAAATAACAAGCACGACTGTGTTCCAAGAGAACGTTATTGACAAAAACAGGGGATGAGCTAAATTTGGCTTGGAGGCTATAATTTGCAATGGCTTATAGAAATGCTTAATTGCAATGTTATAAATAAACTTAATGATATCAAATATTGGAAGTTGTTTGAAATACGCTACATATTGTACTGTTTCATATGGATTGGCTCATTCAGTTTTCATAAAATAGAAACTATTACTATGTCCATTCTTACAAAATTAAACAGGCCCAGAGATGTTAAATAACCTGACCAAAGTTACAGACCTAATAAACTGAAAAGGTAGGATCTGAACCTACGTCCTCAGGCTTTTGAGTCTGTCCTCTTAGCCACTCACTATGGCAGTGTCTACGACCTATTAACCCCTGTTAGAATGCAACTGTATGCCAGGTGAAAGCCAGTCTATAACTAAAGTTCAAACAAAACTCCAGTGTATTTGTGTATTTGAATTTTGAGGAAATACATCCTCCATAATTGTGAGGTAGATGAGGCAAGTGGTGAATCTAGAGGAATTTCTATTAGCTTTATCTTTGATTTTGACCATCGCTATTTGTTTTCGCGGAAACATGTCCTACCTATGAGTCACTGTAAGTTTTCTCAATGTTGTAAAATTCTGTGAATGAAAATGAACTAATGATGATACTGATGAAGATGGATAGGGCATATCTAAGTTTTTCAGGTCAAAGAGAACTTTAAGAATGATTTATTATGTGGGGTGCCTGGGTGGCTCAGTCGCTTACGCGCTGACCCTTGATTTTGGCTCAGGTCATGGTCTCATGGTTGGTGGGTTTGCGTCCCACGTTGGGCTCTGGGCTGACAGTACAGAGCCTGCTTGGGATTCTCTGTCTCCTGCTCTCCCTGCCCCTCCCTCACTGACACTCTCTCTTCCTTAAAAATGAATTAAAAAAATTTTTTTTAATTTACTATGGAGTATACTCACTTAAAAAAACAATATACCATCATCAACAATTCATTTAAAAACACAAAATAACTTGGTTAACCAACAACGTTACTTGTTGACCAGGATTTATGTGGTTTTGTAGTCATTGGAAATGTTTCTAAAATGACAAGCAAAAGGCTATAGAGGGCAATGCGAAAGGCAGTTCTTTCCCGGTTCTTTGTAACACACTAGATGCATGCATTATCTCATTTAGTCCAGTAAGGTAGGCTCTATTATTATCACAGATGAGAAAGCTGAGGTTGAGAGAGGTTATCTTGCCCAAGCAAACCTAGTTAGTAAATTCCGGTACTGGGAAACAATCCCAAGATATTAGATTCCAAGGTAAAATATTAAGGCAATTAAACTCTGCCCTGAAGTGTCCCTTTTCAGGAATGGCATATAACTGATGGGTATGGAGCATGTGGGCCTCAAAGGTCTATATCCTACTTAAGACCAGAGGACAAACAAAAGATACAAATTGAAATGGAATGAAGGATCAATGGAAAACATCATCTAATTAAGATACTGGTGCTCAAATACTCACTGGTGAGTATCTGTAGGAGGCTTTAAAAATATAGAGATGCCTGGGCTGCTTGCTCAGAGATTCTCATTCATTTTGGACGGGGGTGGCGCTATAAACACAGGGGCTCATCCTCGACTGTGCGCTGTGATAAGGCAAATCTTTACATATGTATATATAAACATTATTTATTTTTTATTATGTTTATTTATGTGTGTGAGAGAGAAAGAGGATAAGCAGGGGAGGGGCAGAGAGAGAGAATCCCAAGCGGGCTCCGCGCCATCAGTGAGGAATGATGTGGGGCTCAATCCCATGAACTGTGAGACTGTGGCCTGAGCCGAAATCAAGAGGCAGATGATTAACTGACTGAGCCACCCAGATGCTCCTACCTATGTGTAAATAAAGAGTGGGCTACAGTAAAGGTCTCCAACATGGCCACAGACGTGAATGACTTGTGTATACAGAGTTAGAACAGCGCATGATATATAGAGAACACCAAAAATAATTCATTATTACTATTAGCTAAGAATGTTAAATATGAAGGAGCGGATACTATGCTGGTTTTTAATGAATGTAAGTTACACAAGGAAAAAAGATTCATAGTGGTCCTTGGAAATCATCTACACATTAATCTGAGATTGACTTTCCCCCAATGTGAGTTGATGGGGGCATATTTATTTATATTTATTTATTTATTTATTTATTTATTTATTTATTTATTTATTTATTTTAATCCACAGAGTTCTTTACTTTTTTTTCAATATATGAAATTTATTGTCAAATTGGTTTCTTTTTTTTTTTTTAATTTTTTTTTCAACGTTTATTTATTTTTGGGACAGAGAGAGACAGAGCATGAACGGGGGAGGGGCAGAGAGAGAGGGAGACACAGAATTGGAAACAGGCTCCAGGCTCTGAGCCATCAGCCCAGAGCCCGACGCGGGGCTCGAACTCACGGACCGTGAGATCGTGACCTGGCTGAAGTTGGACGCCTAACCGACTGCGCCACCCAGGCGCCCCTCAAATTGGTTTCCATACAACACCCAGTGCTCATCCCAAAAGGTGCCCTCTTCAATACCCATCACCCACCCTCCCTTCCCTCCCACCCCCCATCAACCCTCAGTTTGTTCTCAGTTTTTAAGAGTCTCTTATGCTTTGGCTCTCTCCCACTCTCACCTCTTTTTTTTTGTTTTTTCCCTTCCCCTCCCCCATGGGTTTCTGTTAAGTTTCTCAAGATCCACATAAGAGTGAAACCATATGGTATCTGTCTTTCTCTGTATGGCTTATTTCACTTAGCATCACACTCTCCAGTTCCATCCACGTTGCTACAAAAGGCCATATTTCATTCTTTCTCATTGCCACGTAGTATTCCATTGTGTATATAAACCACAATTTCTTTATCCATTCATCAGTTGATGGACATTTAGGCTCTTTCCACAATTTGGCTATTGTTGAGAGTGCTGCTATAAACATTGGGGTACAAGTGCTGATGGGGGCATATTTATATACAAAATGTGTAGATCACGATCGACGTAAGGTCAGGGACAGCATGTGATTCATCTCCATTCCTTTCACTCAGTGACTTGTATGGAATAAATGCAATATATACTCCCTGAGTTGATTTCCAATGTGGTTTATGTAGGTAAGCCACCACCTATGATTTTTAATGAACCATATTTTAATTGATATAGATTTAGAAATTATTTGCTTGGTAATAGAAAGTCCTGACAGACACTGTCAAGTGATAACATCGCTGTCTGGAGTAGGATGCACAATGGAAACGAAGCCTGTTTGGAAAAAAGCTCTCGCTTTCAGTGACAACGGCTGAGCAGCAGACAGAGTGAAAAACAGGAGGCCAGAGAGCTATTTATGTGGGAGAGGATTAGCGTTCAGGTGGGAACCCTGAAAAAAACGTCTGGCACAGTCATGTCAAAAGCGGACCGACCTCCTTCTACAAAGATTTGGGTTTGATAAGATCAGCACCAGATAAATTTATCCCCAAACACAATTATTTTGAAATGTGATTAGCCTATGGAGAGCCCATGATGCCATCACCAAGAGAGAAAGGTGGTTGGAGAGAATGCTTTTCTTTTACTTTTCCACTGGAGGCTGATTTTGCAGGCAGGGAGATAAGAGGCAGTGAAAGTAATGCGATCCATAAAGAATGTATAGAGACAGAGCTCGTGAGATCGCTGAGATAATATGAAAAGGCTGAGCTGGAGTTCCTGGCAGGGCTGGGGACATTTATCTCACAAGAAAGCATAATAAGTAACTGAACAACTAGGAGACCTGGAAGTAAATGAGTTTCATCAATACATATCATAAGGTGAATGCTTAACATGATGCTGGGATGTCGTGGTGATCTTTAGAAACAGTCAGGGTGTGGTGACCTAATACAGAATGGTTGTGGGGTTCTTAATAGTCATTTTATGCATCAAGGCATACTGAATTCTAGAGTGCTCAAAGAGCCAGTTTATCATAAGAAACATTAATCTTTTAAAACCCTTACAATCAGTAACATGTCCGTTCAAATTCTACTCTGTATGAAACTATACACAGTAGAGACATTTTTCTTTTGTGTGTGTGTATAGATAACAGTATGGAGGACCACCGAAGGTAGCTGACTTGCTAAGAATCCACTCCCCATCACCCCTTTCTTCTTTACAGGAACCAGCCCCTTACCGCTCTGCTCCACCCATATGTTTACAGTGCAAGCAACCGTATTTGCAAAATGTGACCTCTGGCTTCCTGGTTTCAGTGGATTGGCCAGGGGTCCACCGCTGACCCAAGCTGGACCAAAGGGGATTGGGGATTCCTGCACACACGTGGCTGGCCTCCTGAATACTAAATTTAATCACGAAATGCATGGATAGCTGTGTTTTGCCATGTGAGCTAAGAAGCAGAAAAGGCTAGTTTGCAGGGAAGAGAGATTCAGAAAGGAGAGTGACCTTGTCTTGGGTCTAGTTCTGAGTCTTAGGTGCATTCCTGCCCTCGGGTTTGAAGAGACACTGCGTATCCTTATAATAAATTTCCTTCCCTCTGTTTTATTCTTGCTCAAGTGGGTTTCTATTCCTGTCAGACAAGAGTCTGAACTAATGCAGAAATGGGCTCTAGCTGTTTGCAGAATCCATTTGCTTTTACTTACGAAAAAGGGTCCTAAGAAAATGAATGTTTGCCAGGCAGAATGACCCAAGTTTCCAGTTTGAATGCTGATAAGCATTTCCCTCACACTGCAGTTAGATTTAAAAATCTGGCCTCAAATTAAGATTGGCATATCTGGTCTTCCAGATGGTGACTCGTGTCTTGATGTAAAATGAAAAGACTTCTGTCTCTTACGGTAGCTCTGACATCAACATTTATTACACAGCCAGAGCATGCTGATGGTTGCTGAGCAAAACAAGCCAAGGCGTATTGTTTGTCAGGGTTTCCTGGAGGAAAACAAAGCAGGTATGGGGACTGTGATCTAATAGAAAGAGCAGTCGGGTTAAAGGAGATAACCTGGATTTAAGCCTTCTGTTTCTTTGTATAGTTTGAGCCACTTCCTCTAAGCCCATCTGTATACAACTAATACAGAAAGGAGTCTGCTTCGAGAATTAACCAGCTTCGGGTTCAAATCTCACTTCCGCCACTCGGGAGTTATGTGACTTTCATTCAGTTCCTCTCTCTTTCTGAACCTCGGCGTCCTCATCTGTAAAATGAAAAGCATACTCTTTTCTGCCCTTAGAGTATCAGAATAAGTAATATTATAAACAAGCTAGGAACACAGTAGTTATTCATCATATGGTAGTTACCAGATCGAGCAAGTGAATTCGGTTTTTACTTCATTTACTTCTTCATTTATTCCACAAGTATTTTTCCTGTGACTGCTGTGTCCCAGCCACTGTGTTAAAGGACTACAATTGCACCAATCAGTGAATAAAAGCGGCGGCCACGTCTTTCTGGGGCTTGCAATTCAGGGGGCATTAGAGTCATTAAAGAGACCCCATAAAGGTACATATCCCTAACCAGGTCCGGTCTGAGCATAAGCGGTCCCTGTTTGCCATTGTTTTAAATGCAACGTTCACGAACATGCTTCTTCACCCTCAATGCTCATTTTTCAACCACGTGTAAGAGGGGCTAGCCATTTGGACAATTTTCTCTTGGGCACAGTTTCAAGGCTAGGATCTGTACGTTCCTCACGAGCAGCTCTCCGGCACTCCATAAATGGTAGTGGGAACTTGCAATTTAAAACTATAAGGATATGTTAACTGTGAACTTTACATACTGAGGGACCAAATTTTTCCCCACTGAGGTTGAGGCCAAATAAATCCATTACCATCTCCAGTGTGAGATCTGCCTGCAGACAGACTGGGGGTCTTGCACGTCGGTTTCCTCTATAAACCTGGACGGCTTTGCAAATAACTTTTGTGTTTTCCGACAGATTCCTGGGTTTAGTGTCTCATAGAGGCTATTCCTATGGTGTCTTTTAGTTCTTCCTTCTAATCACTGATTTCCTCGGTGCTGGCTTCCCACCCCACCCCACCCCCATCTGATTGGTTGTGCTATTTCATTTTATTAATTCAACCTTTGTTGGATCAGATCTTGGCAGCTTATTCCCCAAATTGTATTTTTCCAGTTCACCTTTCATTTGCTTCTATCTGAAAACAAGGCTCTACTGTACTATGCCCTGAAATTTCTCTACGCTGCATTTTCTTAGCGTCTGCCAGTTCCGTACTAGGCTATTTGTCATGTGGTAAGCAATTAGTATAAATGGCATTTTGAGCACATGCCCAAAGCAGCACCAAAGATTGGTAGCCCACGTCCAATCCCACCTGGCTCTCTTCATCAAAGTGCTCATTAACTCAGAGTTTGGGCTTCCATGCTGTTGCTTTCTGGGACTGATTATTCTCCATTAGGGTCTGGATCAGTCTCGATGACAGTCTTGCTCTTTCCTTGCATGTCAATCTTCACCTGAGAATGAAGCATTGTGT
The DNA here is from genome assembly GCF_022837055.1 of Prionailurus viverrinus. Taxonomy (NCBI): domain Eukaryota; kingdom Metazoa; phylum Chordata; class Mammalia; order Carnivora; family Felidae; genus Prionailurus; species Prionailurus viverrinus. Next base: position 34,949,750 of record NC_062562.1, on the reverse strand, counting down.
TGCTGCCAGGCTCTAGACGAGCTCCAAATAGTGCAGAGTTATGTTCTTCTGGCATTGGCCAGACCACAAAACTATCAACATGATTCCTGGTGTATTTTAAAAACAAACAAATGACACCAAATTTCTGGGTTTCTTGGATTGTTTATTTTCAACCTTTGGGGACATCTTTAAAAAAATTTTTTTAATGTTTATTCATTTTTAAGAGAGACAGAGTGTGAGTGGGGAAGGGACAGAGTATGAGTGGGGAAGGGACAAAGTATGAGTGGGGAAGGGACAGAGTGTGAGTGGGGGAGGGCAAGAGAGGGAGATACAGAATCCACAGCAGGCACCAGGCTCTGAGCTGTCAGCACAGAGCCTGATGCAGGGCTTGAACCCATGAACTATGAGACCATGACCTGAGCTGTAGTTGGATGCTTAACCGACTGAGCCACTCAGGCACCCCTAGGGACATCTTAAAATAACTTAAGAATTTAGATAATTCTTAATTATCTAAAGTTGGTCAAGCTTCCAACTCTTGGTTTCGGCTCAGATCATGATCTCAGGTTTTGTGAGTTTAAGTCCCGTGTTGGGCTCTGTGCTGATAGCATGAAACCTGTTTGGGATTTCCTCTCTCCCCTTCTCTCTGCCTCTCCCCTGCTCACACTCTCTTTGTCTCTCAAAATAAATAAATAAACTTTAAAAAAAAAAGGGTCTAGGTTTCTAGTTTCTCTGCAAAGTATCAGAATGTTTGACAACAGTGGGCCTCTGTGCCCTCACGGGAATAATGATCTGGGGCCCAGGATGACTAGGTACCCCACTTTCAATTGAAAGTAGCCCCTGCTCCACTTGTACCCCAATGTTTATAGCAGCACTCTCAACAATAGCCAAATTACGGAAAGAGCCTAAATGTCCATCAACTGATGAATGGATAAAGAAATTGTGGTTTATATACACAATGGAGTACTACGTGGCCATGAGAAAGAATGAAATATGGCCCTTTGTAGCAACGTGGATGGAACTGGAGAGTTCCATCCATGCTAAGTGAAATAAGCCATACAGAGAAAGACAGATACCATATGTGTTCACTCTTAGGTGGATCCTGAGAAACGTAACAGAAACCCATGGGGGAGGGGAAGGAAAAAAAAAAAGAGGTGAGAGTGGGAGAGAGCCAAAGCATAAGAGACTGTTAAAAACTGAGAACAAACTGAGGGTTGATGGGGGGAGGGAGGGAGAGGAGGGTGGGTGATGGGTATTGAGGAGGGCACCTTTTGGGATGAGCACTGGGTGTTGTATGGAAACCAATCTGACAATAAACTTCATATATTGAAAAAAATAAAAGTAGCCCCTGCTCATCTGTTTACCATGCTCACTTCTGCCTCCAAATTGGCCGCTTTGGCTACTTTTAAATCTCCTACATCCTGTATGCAATCGAGGTTACACATCTGGAATAGGGGATTACAAGCATTTTAGCTTCACAAAAACCTCGAGAAAGAAGTATTATCTGCAGTTTACCGATGAAGACACAAAGGCTCAGACAGGTACCTGATGGGGAGATGAAAAAAATGACAGTCTTCCCTTACCAGAAGAGTCAGTAAGAAAAACAAAGTGTTTCTGGCTTGCTTGACCTGTTCATACCTTTTCTTCATTGATTGCTAGATGATTATACTAGTTTACTCTTAAAGTTAAAGGAAAAGATAACTAACCAAAGGTAGCTAAAGAATGAGGTGGGAGGGGAGGAAAATCAGTGTTCTGTAAGATTATGCCCCCAAATACCTTCTTCATACCAGAAGATTTAACCACATGGTGACAGTCAATTAAGTGCAGAGTTTCTTTTTTTCTCCCTCCGCCGGACCAGACTGCTTTGCTTGGGCACTCATCGGCTAGAAACTGGAACTGAATGGCAGGTGTCCTAACACATTTAATAAGGGGAACTGTGTAAGCATCGCTTCTAACTGCTCCCAACCATCTCCCTGACACCCCCACAACTTATCCAGTGATTACGGAGCACAGGCAATTAAAAATAAACAAAAATAAAAACAAACACACACAAAGAGGAAGGAGGTTCAGCAAGGATATCAGCCATTCTCAAATTTTCTAAGAGTTCTGTTGTGGTTCTTCCATGTGCCTTCATGAAGACAACTTCTAATACCTATAAGGGTTTTGACATTGCTTTTGTTCTTCCACACACTTAAAAAAAATTAACTCTACACCTCATTTGTAACACCTATTTCCTTAAGTAGTAAACAATTCATTTGATTTTTTTTTTTTTTGGGCAACTAAAGTTCAGCTCTTTCTTCCACTTTGGTTAAATCAGGCTACAAAACTTCTTTTTTTGTGAACGCTGTGCAATTTAAAACAAGTGTTTGTTCAGCCATCAAATCTCTTGTGTGTTTTAGAAGCATATGGGTGGTCTTATTTTCTACTCTATTGTCTTAAGGGAGGCTTTCTCCTGGTTTTAAAGGTGTAGCACTTGCAAATATTTTGAGAAGGACATGGGTTCATCCTTAATAAAAATCCTAGAAAGAGAAGCTCTTGTTTAACAAGAAGACTATTTGTAGAAACAACGCAAGAGGCAGAGCCAATTTATATTGAGATTGAAAACAATGTGAGAGTGAGTGACGGCAAATCCCTAAGAAATTGAGGATTTAAATGGAACAAGAGCTATAAAAATAGAATTGGCAAAGGGAGAAAGATCACTCAGAAACCAGACTGGACAGTATCGTCTTTGTACTGTGACTGCAGATGCCTAATAACCAATTCCATAAAGCAGTTGACAGAACTGAGTTTTAAAACTAGGTCTCATCCATATTCTGCTAATTTATATTATTTGTTTAAATGCATATACCTTCACTGCACACATGATTTCTTTGCAAAAAATTTAAAAATGCACTTTATTTTTTTGCAATTTTGTTGAACTTCACCGTTAACGTATTGACATGCAACGCAAGCCAACATGTCACCTCTATCTTTGCATGCATGATAAAAGATATTCTGATCCAAGTATATGTCAAAAGCTCATCTCAACTGGAATAATGGTTGCTGGTTTCATGGCCTTCCATTACAAAATTATTTACATACTGGACTCTTTAGTTCTATTTTCATTTGGTGTGGCGGGGGGCGGGGGGTGTGCACACATACACACTAGACTGATGGTCCAGAATGTTCTTCTCCTGACTAAGCAATATTGGAGCCACAGAACCTGCTTTGGAGAAGTGAAGTCTCTGCTATATAATCTGATAAAACAAGTTTATATCAACTAATAAAATAGCCATAGAGAGATGATATCTCCTACACAATAAATTTTATTTTCATCCAATGCTTTCCTTAAATGATTTCTTAACTCTCCACCACACATTGGTTCTCGTTCTAATATGAAGTTACTCACAGAGGAAATAAAAAGAAGAAAAAATAGAGGATAGGCATAAACCACGAATTCAGAATACATTCATGTGTGATGAGGTCCTGCTCCTAAATTGTAGCCAATCCCAAGGATTTGTTGTCCCCAATTTCCCTTGGGTCTAGGTGAAAGGTTTGTTGGTGGAGACACCATGGCATAGATGGGACATACTGGGGTTCTGTTTCCCTCTTTCACCTGTGCAAATAAGTAAATCTAAAAATGATGCTGAGGAACCAAAGGAGAGAATAGAGAAGGCAATTTAGAATCTCCATTTTCCATTACAAAGAACACTAAAAATCTCAAGATAGTTTGGGGTTACTTGTCAGATTGACATGCCAGCTGTCTTTATGAGGCACTTCTGTCAGTGTTCTGTATAATGGGGTTTTCTTTCCTTTGACTGTGTTACCTTTACATTTAATGGAGAGATGTCAGGGCTTTACGGCCCATGAGAAATAATCTCATGGTGTAGTAATAAGGTCGTTGGTAGACCCCCTTGAACTATCTCCCAGTAGGAAGTGGAAAATATCTATTCTTATAGACCAAATTCTATGATGCTCAGTGCTAGTCTTGCTTACGAACTCTCAGAAGGTTGGGTTGTCAGAAAAAAACTAATAGTTTGATAGCTAATGTCTATCTATTAGGTTTGTTACATCCAGTAAATTTAGTTAGATTAAGAGACTAGAGGAGAAAATGGTGAGGTTGAGCACATTTTCAAAGGCTCCCCAGTTTGTCTGGTACTTGACAAGGGCGGGGTGGAGGGATAGAATTCCCAGCTTTTCACTTGGGAGAGTGAACAAAATGACAATTCCAGGCAACTAACTGGCAGAATTGCATGTATATTTATACATAGGATGGCATATTTCTCATTGTAATTAGCTTTTAGAGCACCACTTGGGATTCAAATAAATGTATGGGACTATGTTCATATAAATAAACTGTTTGCATTTGAGTTAATTTGCTTCACCACCAGATACAGGCAGCAGTTAAGTCAGCCATTAATGTTGAACGTTAGTTTTGCAAACAACAGAACCACTCCCTCCACCCAGGCAGTTGCCCTTTGTTTTCTGTTGCTATCCTACAATCTGCCTTATTAGAACTTAAAACAAATTTTTTTTTTTACATTTATTTATTTTTGATAGACAGAGAGAGACAGAGCACAAGTGGAGGAGGGGCAGAGAGAAAGAGACACAGAATCCCAAGCAGGCTCCAGGCTCTGAGCTGTCAGCACAGACCCTGACGCGGGGTCCAAATCCACAAACTGCAAGACCATGACCTGAGCAGAGGCCGGATGCCCAAACGACCTAGCCACTCAGGTGCCCCTGCCTTATTATAACTTTTACGCACCATTTCCTAAACTTGGCTTAACAATGGAACCCCTTGGAGAGCTTTAAAACAAACAAATTTACAGTTCCCACCAGAGAGAGCCTTATATTTTGTCTAGGGTATGGCTGGGCTACAGTAATTTTTAAAAAGCTTCTCAAGTGATTCTAATGTGTGTCTGAGCTGGTGGACCAAGGAATCCCAGCTTGACCTTCTTCAGATTTTAGGAGAATCACCTGGATGAACACAGTTCTTCCAGCTTTGTCTCCTCACTTACAGGTGACTTGTGGTGTTCTTGTTTATCCTTTGCCATTTGATGGAGAAAAATCATGGCATATGACCTTTGATGGACGCTGTAAGCTGTTATTAGACCAGAGGGTTACACAGTCATTTGATCCAATTTTTGTTTCCTTTTGCTCTATTTCACTCCATCACTGCAATACTGTTAAAGACCTTGCATGCTTCCTAAAACAACTGTATCAAGTGAAGTAAGGGGCTGCTAAATGGACTGCAATTGCTCAAGAGTGGCTCTGATTATTTACAAGAATTGTCATTTCCGAAGGGGGAACCAGAAAACACTAGACTCTGGGAGATTTCTGTGCCAGAAATTGTTCCCTTAAAGGTTCAGATGGGACTTAAAAAATAGACAACCTGACCATCTCTATAGTGGCAAAGCCTGAAGCACTTTGACATAGAACCTCACTTGGTACTTGACAGCAGCATTATCAACCATAGCCAAACTGTGGAGAGAGCCCCAATGTCCATTGCCTGATGAATGGTGAATGCATAAAGAAGATGTAATGTGTGTGTGTGTGTGTGTGTGTGTGTGTATACATACACACTGAAACATACATACATACCAAAATATTAGTCAGCTTAACAAGGAGAATAAAATATTGCCATTTTCTTTTTTTTTTTTTTTTTTTTTTAATTTTTTTTTCAATGTTTATTTATTTTGGGACGGAGAGAGACAGAGCATGAATGGGGGAGGGGCAGAGAGAGAGGGAGACACAGAATCGGAAGCAGGCTCCAGGCTCTGAGCCATCAGCCCAGAGCCCGACGCGGGGCTCGAACTCACGGACCGCGAGATCGTGACCTGGCTGAAGTCGGACGCTTAACCGACTGCACCACCCAGGCGCCCCAATATTGCCATTTTCAATGATGTGGATGGAGCTAGAGTGTATTATGTGAAGTGAAATAAAGTCAGTCAGAAAAGATAAACATGATTCCACTCATGTGTGGAATTTAAGAAACAAAACAGATGAACATATGGGAGACAAAAAGAGAGAGAGGGAAACAAACCCTAAAAGACTCTTAAAGATAGAGAACCAACTAAGGGAGGGAGGTGGGTGGGGGATGGGTTAGATGGGTGATGGGTATTAAGGAGGGCACTTGTTGGGATGGGCACTGGGTGTCGTATGTATCACTGACTTCTACTCCTGAAATCAATATTGCACTGTATGTTAACTAACCAGAATTTAAATAAAAATTTGAAAGAAAAAAAGAGAAATTAAAGGTATAAACAATGAGTACTTGAAGCTTTGAATGAGTCATGGTCAATGTCCAGGGTATAATAATTGACGAGAGGTAAGAACATAAACATCTTTGAATATGATCTGGCTTTAGAGGCATGGACACATTTCCAGGTTTTTCATTCTGAATCTTGCATCTAATAATAACAGTGGGTCCTATTTATTGAGCACATACTATTCGTCCAACCCTACACTAAGCAACTCATCTTAATTATTTCATCTGATCCCCCCAATCTGAGATAAGTACTATTCTTGTTCTCACTTTATAAAAGAGAAAATCTAGGCTTAAGAGAGGTTAAGGAACTTGTCCAAAACTCAAAGTTGGGTTTGCACTGTCTTGCCTTGAAACTTCTATTTTGAAATTCTGCCACCACTGCCTTGTTCTAAGGAAGGGATTAACCGCATTTGTATCCATTCCATTATACTGCTTCCTGTGTCATTACATTTCCACCCAGTGAAGTCCCCGTCTCCATTTTAGATCTTTCTGCTTAAGGCCAATCAGCACCATATCGTGTAATGGTCTGAAAACAGGGACTCAGCATAAGGATGTTAAAGGAGGTCTGTGAGCTTCTCTGTTCATACGAGGGGTGGTGCTTCTTGCCTTTTCTGGAGGTCAGGATTCAAACCATTACACTCACTCACCCTGAAGCAGGGCTCTGGCTCAGCTACTACCTCAAGAGGGAGACCAGAAAGGACATCCATGCATTTTTACTGGAAATGTCCTACATGGTAATTCACATCCTTGATATTTATTCCACATCGGTGTTCCCTCTTCCCCCTCTGCGCTTTTATCATGGTCAAAATGTTTCCTGCGTTCCATTTTTTGAGCATCCAAACTTGCCTTCCTCTATAAGTGGTGAGTTCCACAAATAATCTCAGGTACAGACATGACTTCAGTAGACATGGTCCTTGTGTTGGAAGTCATTTGTCTTGGGTCTGAACTCTGCTGAGTGCTGACACTAATTCCCTAAGAAGTGGCAATACAGTGTCCAGAAAACGAGCTTTCCGGCCAGAGAGACCTACATTCAAAATCTGGATTCATCATTCAGTATCTATGCCATTTTAGCAGTTAATGAGGATCTTCGGAAAGAAATTCAGTTTCCCTATCTGCAAAAAGGACCAAGGCATACTTACTTCACTGGGCAATTCATGAGGTGAAGCATATGAATGGCAAAGCACAGTGCTTGCTTGGTGCATGTTACTGCTACAGCAAACACAACTACAATGATCATGACTCTCCCACCCCACTGCTTAATAAAAGAGTCTTTCAGCTTTATGATCAACATTAAGGGCAAAAGCTCCTTTTTAGACAAGCTGGTCGTCATCCAAAAAACAACCAACCAACCGACCAACCAACCAACCAACCAACCAACGGTGTTATGTAGCCGAGAATCTCCACAGCTACACATCTGGGTTCAAATCCCTGCCTGGATCTTTCTGTGTGAACTTTGGTAAATTCCTTAAATTCCCTGTGCCTCAGTTTCTTCATCTATGAAAGGACGATACAAAAGGTTGTTATGAAGATTGAAAGGTAGGGGCGCCTGGGTGGCGCAGTCGGTTAAGCGTCCGACTTCAGCCAGGTCACGATCTCGCGGTCCGTGAGTTCGAGCCCCGCGTCGGGCTCTGGGCTGATGGCTCGGAGCCCGGAGCCTGTTTCCGATTCTGTGTCTCCCTCTCTCTCTGCCCCTCCCCCGTTCATGCTCTGTCTCTCTCTGTCCCAAAAATAAATAAACGTTGAAAAAAAATTTAAAAAAAAAGATTGAAAGGTAATATGAAAATTATCATGTGAGAGCTCCTTGGACTACTATCATGCACATAGCTAGCTACTTTTTGTTATTATTTCACTTAAGTTCACCCAAATCCACAATGGCAAAAGAGAATCGAAGAATGTGTAGTCTACGATGCTCTTGTCATTCGGTAGCTTAATTTCTTAAAGTTTAGAGATGAGCCTTTCGAATCACACGCATTACCGAGGCTCTGCTATGGGTCTTAATTGCCACGAATCACCGTTTCTGAAGTTGGTGTGCCAGGATTCACTAGAAGTGCTTGTGAAGTAGACAGATTACCTGGCACTTCCCAGAATTCCAGACTCAGCAAGTCTGGGCTGGAGCCCAGGAATCTGTATTTAAGGAAAAACACCTCAGGATATGCTTATTGCTAGCTCTCTCTGTCCTAAGGGCTGACTTAAAGTGGAGGCGGCAAGTAGTAACCACGCCTCCAGTTACACTTGTCATTCTATTTCCTGTTGTCACTCCTCCCAGCCCCGTTGGGTACATTTCTCAGCTTATTCCTGGGAACAATTTTTTTTAAACACACTGTGCAATCTTCATTTCCAAGATTCCTAACTTCTGGTAGCTCATGCTTTTGAGTCCCCCAAGTTCATGGACTGTAAACAGTTCTCAGGTCCTGGTGAACAAGATGGAAACCATCCAATGCCCAATGGTCTGCGGTGTGGAGGGAAATAGGTAAAAACCTTGCGGTGGCATCACTGTGACCTTGAAAAATACAGTGAGGTACCTGTGCCTTAGTGTGGGTACCCAGATGGAAAGAAGCTAGAAGTTGCCTTTCTTTGGGGATGCATTGGAGAATTGCATTAGTTATTCTAGGCAAGAAAATGAGCCAATGCTTTCAAAAGAACCAGAATAAGAATGAGGGTAGGTCTTCCAAAGAAAATCAGGCAGAAGGCATTTTAAAAATTACAAATGTATTTTCTGGTTTATGTTTCCTTCAAGTTACTGTTTCTCAGGAAATGTCTGGAAGACATAAGATTTCTTTGCCCTCTCTCGGTAAGACAATATAGCTTAGAGGTCAAGAGTATGCCATGCTTCCATGTACTAGCTATGAGACCTTAGAAAAGTCACTCAGCTTCTCTGAGGTTTGGTCTTCTCAGCTATCAACTAGGGACAGTACTATCCGCCTCATACTATTTAATCCAAATTGATTTTGGATTTAGCCAACTCTGCTACTCACCAACTTTGTAACTCAAAGAAATTTGTTACTTTCTTGGAAACCAAGTTTCCCATGTAAAACAATAATAAGACACATTTTTTTTGCATCACAAATAAATTAAATAATATGCAAAATTACCCAACACTGAAGGTTGCAAATAGTGTATATTCAGACACATTGATTCTTTCTTTTCATTTCTTAGGTCTTACCCAAGACTGTTGTGCAACAATTTAATCTGTTTATGTTTGCTCAACACTTACTGGAGGCAGCCAGTGGAGACTGACTACCCGTCTACAATTATTCAAATACCCGAATAAATCCGTGATATCATTCTTCAAATATCAGTAATTAAGTTTGAGTTTCCACCAACATTGTATTTTGCCTTAATATTTCCTTTTTTTAACGTTTATTTATTTATTTTGAGAGAGTGACAGCACACATATGTGGGTGCCAGCCGGGCAGGGGCAGACAGAAAGGGAGAGAGAGAATCTCCACACTCAGCATGGAGCCCAACCTGGGGCTCGATCTAACGATGGTGAGATCAACACCTGAGCCCAAATCCGGAGTCAGACGCTTAACTGACCAAGCCACCTAGGTGTTCCATCTTATTACTTCTTTAGCCTAAAATCAAACCAAACTTTTATCATCATGGCAGATAATACTAGAAACATTATGCCTTGTGAACATTAAACTTCTTGATTTAAAAGACTCTCACCAGCTCTAATGTTCAATGAATAATAACTGATATTCATAAATTTTAGTTTTCATTGGGATACTGTAAAGTCTATTTCATGGCGGCAATATGTTGTCAACATGCTAACGTATAGTACAGTGATTTCTGTTTTAGAACAAAATGTAAGCATTTCCATATGAGTCAGTGATTTTAGCATTGTTGTGTCTTCATATGAGGCCAAGCTGTGAATTTAAATAGTAGCATATGTCATACTTATGTATACAGACAGTATTTTAAATGACTAACTATGACAATATTAGTGATACTGATTTGAAATTTTCAGCCTACTGAGCGAACAGTTGTGATTTTAAAAATTTACACTCAGTGACATAGCCATTGAGTAACTAATAATGTGAATTTTGCCCCTTCCTTCCAGCCACGGCCCTTTTGTTTGTAAATGTGTGTTGGGTGACAAGTGAAGTTGGCATCCTACTCTGGGAGGAAAATTTGAATTAGTTATGCCAACAACAGTGCTGGGACTCCATGACGTATATCATGTCACATATTATGGCCGTAACTGGGCAAATAGCCTTGCACAGAGGATAAGCACCTATGCTCTACGAAGCATTTACATTGTTAACCATAAATGCTTTGCATTTGTTAAACTGGTTGCTCAAAACAGCTGCTATTAGTGATATAGTCAGAATTCTCTGGATGTTGTAGGCCTCCAAGAGGATGTGTTGAATAAATATTCTTCCACGAAATCACCATGTCATTTAGCATTAGGAAGCATGGAATTGAAGAACCGCTCAAGTTGGTTATTTACTTGTATTGTTCAAGGGGGTTGGGGGAGGATCTATACCAGTATTGCATGGCTGTGAATACGACAGCGGCATGGATTCAATTTTGAAAAATATAAACTGGGGTCTGAAAAACACACACAACTATCAACATGAACGGTAAACCCATGCGCCCTCTTGATGTAAAATTTTATAAGGGAGCAAAGATTTAAATTTTCTCATTCGATTTGCCCATGTTTTGTTGAAATGTCTTCTATCGAGGTCCCCACTAATGGAACCTACAGAATGGCTCATTATGAAAATAGGTAGTTCCTTTGATGAAATAAACCCTCTGGTTTGACAGTGAAATAAAGTTGAGCTCCTGCCATGATTTGGTAATCTATGAAGGGGTATTTACTGGCTATATTACTTTCCTATTACTATTCTAACAAATTACCACAAACTTGGAGGTTTAAAACAACACGAATTTATTATCTGACATTGCGTAGTTCAGAAGTCCAACATGGGTCTCACTGGGCTAAAATCAAGGTGCTGGCCAGGCTGCATTACCTCCCAGAGCCTCTCGGGGGGAATGCATGCTTTCGTCTTTTGCACCTTCTCAAGGTTGATGGCTTCCTTCCTCTACTGTCAAAACCATCAGTGACAGATTGAGTCCTTCTCACAACCTATCACTTAAATCTTCTTTTCTCCCTCCCTTTTCCATTTCGAAGGACCTCTGTGATTATACTCGGCTACCCAGATAATCCAGGATAATCTCTCCAAAATCAGCAGATTAACAACCTTATTTCTATCTGCAACCTTAGTTTCCCTTTCTCAGTTAACAACATATTCACAGATTCCAGGGATTAGGACGTAGCAGTTTGTGGGGGGAGACTTTATTCTGCCTACCACAGAGGTTAAAACCCAAGCTGGGGCGCCTGGGTGGCGCAGTCGGTTAAGTATCCGACTTCAGCCAGGTCACGATCTCGCAGTCCGTGAGTTCGAGCCCCGGGTCGGGCTCTGGGCTGATGGCTCGGAGCCTGAAGCCTGTTTCCGATTCTGTGTCTCCCTCTCTCTCTGACCCTACCCCGTTCATGCTCTGTCTCTCTCTGTCCCAAAAATAAATAAAACGTTGAAAAAAAATTAAAAAAAAAAAAAACAAGAGTTACTGGAATCTTTTTGGCAATTTCTGAAAAACGTGATTTTAAGAATATTTGCCTTTTTCTGGGCTGATGGCTCAGAGCCTGGAGCCTGTTTCCGATTGTGTGTCTCCCTCTCTCTCTGCCCCTCCCCGGTTCATGCTCTGTCTCTCTCTGTCCCCAAAATAAATAAACGTTGAAAAAAAAATTAAAAAAAAAAAAGAATATTTGCCTTTTACCACAGAACATATAGGAAAAATTTCTCATACATGCACAACAGGTGAACAATAAAAAAGGAGCTATCAGGGCACCTGGGTGGCTCAGTTGGTTAAGTGTCCAAACTCTTGATTTCAGCTAAGGTCTTGATCTCAGGATCATGAGTTCAGACACCATGATGGGCTCTGCACTGGGCGTGAAGTCTACTTAAATCAAAAAAGGAAGTATCTTCAGGAGAAGAGACTTATTTTTTACTTTTATTTTTTTTATTAAAAAATTTTTTTTAATGTTTATTTATTTTTGAGAGAGACAGAGACAGAATGTAAGTCGGTTAGGGGCAGAGAGAGAGAGGGAGACACAGAATCCAAAGCAGGCTCCAGGCTCTGAGCTGTCAGCACAGAGCCCGACGTGGGGCTCGAACTCATGAGCTGTGAGATAATGACCTGAGCTGAATGCTCAACTGACTGAGCCACCTAGGCACCCAGGAGAAGCGTCTTATAAGTGATATGTGTCTGGTTCAAGAGTAGGAAATTGTGCACTGGACACCAAGTTTATGCTGTCAACCCAATTCATGCAAGAAAAAGACTTTCTGTTAAAGTGGCAAGACCGAGTTATATTTTAGTGGTGGATTGGCCATAACCATAAGAGAAGAGAATACCCAATTAATTCCATATGTTAAAGCAACTTCTGCCTTAGGCTGAATTAAAGGTAGATTTAGGTCTGGAAACAGAAAATCAATTCAGATCACTCGATGGGTGCCAAGAGCTTAAACTAACAGTCGTGCAAGGATTATTGTCTATTCCATGATGCTGTGGTGAGTTTTCTTTTTCTTTTTTTTTTTTTTTAAATTTTTTTTCAACGTTTATTTATTTTTGAGACAGAGAGAGACAGAGCATGAACGGGGGAGGGGCAGAAAGAGAGGGAGACACAGAATCAGAAACAGGCTCCAGGCTCTGAGCCATCAGCCCAGAGCCCGACGCGGGGCTCGAACTCCCGGACCGCGAGATCGTGACCTGGCTGAAGTCGGACGCTTAACCAACGGCGCCACCCAGGCGCCCCGAGTTTTCTACAACTGTATCCAAGAACCATAACAATATCACTAACTTGGGCCACAGGGGCTATAATTCCAAAGGCTATAAAAAGAGGGGTGGGCAGCATTCATTCATCAGCAGCACGTGTAGCTGAGGGCTATGGGTAGCGCAGTGATGGAGACAGAGAGTTGTCAAGGGACAGGGGGTGGGGATGGGGCAGTCTCAACAGGGACTGGGTCAGTAGAAGTTGTAGGTGAATAACAAGACACCCAGGTGATTAATATTCAACCATTTAGGAAGTGAAGCCATATTTTATAGTGTTTGAGAGGGTCCATCAGCTATCAGCTATGTATCCTTGAGCAAATTACTGGACCTGTCTAAGCTCCAAGGGCCCTTCCTATAAAGGGAGATAATGATAAAACTGGGATAATGCGTCAGGTAGATTGGAATATTAATGAGATGATTAATGTAAATATAAGAGTATAGAACCTGATATATGGCATGTCCTTAATAATTATCGGCTGTGTCTGGCATTTTAATTATGAATATTATTATTAGCTCAATAAGAAAACATGTAACAATATCCAGGATACAAAAGTAAGGATAATTAAGATATAGAACTAGGGGCACCTGGGTGGCTCATTTGGTCGAGCACCCAACTCTTAATTTCAGCTCAGGTCATGATCCCAGGGTCGTGGGATAGAGCCCTGTCTGGGGCTCAGTGTTGAGTGTGGAGCCTGCTTAAGATTCTCTCCTTCCCTCTCTCTCTCTGCCCCTCCCTCACTAGCTCTCTCCCTCTCTCTCTGCCCTCCCCCCACTGCACTGTCGACCTCTCCCTAGGCCCCTCTCCTGCTTGTGTGCACTCTCACTCTAAAATAAAAAAATAAAAAGATATAGAACTAGAATGATTCTATTTTTAAAAAAAAACAAGCCAAAATTATGTACACAGAGAGCTCACGTAAGTATAGAAAAATGTCTGAAAATACACACATCTGTTAATAATTCTGGGCATAGGATTGGATACAGGTATCTTCGACTTCCAGCTTTATTGCCATGGTAAGAATAAACAGCTTTGTTGAATACTGGCTCCCTGAAAATATCACCCAAACAAACTGCTGATAAGACAGTCTATTTAATAAATCTATAATACTTTTGTAAAAACAGCAACAAAGCACATAAAGCAACATGTAAAGTAAATCTAAGCACTTGCATGTAATATTTGAAGACTTTTCATAATCTGATATCATTCTGTCATCTCTCAAAGAAAAATCCTCTCTCCAATTTCCAAGATTCAAAAATCTAAAGTAAAATGGAACATCTTCCTCAGAATTCCTTGGGAACCCGAACAAATAGAAATGGAAATCCACAAAACCCAAGGAACATTGAAATCTCCAGCAGGGACACAAAAATGCATGGTCATTCCACCTTTAATTTTTTTTTTTTTTTTTTTTTTTTTTTGCACAACAATGAATCAGAAAGCTTGGAAAGTGTGTAATTGCTAACAGCCACTCTCTTCCTCTGCCTCAGCCTCTTCAGAAACATTTGCTTAACCAATTGTTGAGCTCATTGGAGTTTTCTAACCGACTGGCTCAGCAGAGAAACTTGCTGAGAAACTGACCAGGGTCGGGGAGATCTTTTACAACAGAAGGAGTGAAAACTGTCTTAAACAAACAAACAAACAAACAAATGTCATAGCTTTTTAAGGAATTAAGCAACAATAAAATAAAACAAAAAATTACCAATGGGTCCTATACCAACCTAATGCTTTTTGTGTCCCCGATGGTCCCAGTTATCTCTCTGAGAAAAGAAGATCTTTCCATCTTGACAAGACCCATCTATCAATCACTCAAGTGACAATGAATATATACATAATGAGAGTCTGTTGTGTTTCATGAAAATGGGTATGTTTTCACTGAAGTAAGTTGCTAAATAAGAAACATTTCTTGGTCAGTATGTCCTTTTAGAAGATTTAGCTCCCTATAATTAGGCAAATGCTTATTTAATCCTTGTGTGTTGTGTACAGTTCTGAGAGAAAAAGAAGAAACAAATGTTACAGATATAATTTTTGTTTACTAAAGGCTTATAGTATCATTGAGAAGGGGAGAGAAATATTGGTATTTTTAAAAAATGTTTATTTATTTTTGAGAGAGACAGAGAGCACTAATTGGGGAGGGGTGCAGAGAAAGGGAGACAGAGAATCTTGTGGGGCTGGAACTCACCAGTTGTGAGTTTGCAGGACTTGAATTCACGAGCTGCAAGGTCACGAACTGAGCCGAAATCAGACACGTAACTGACTAAGCCACGCAGGTACCCTGTTATCTTCATCTTTGTATGACAAAGGCCACAGGGACATCACCCTTAAAGATTCTGCTCATCTATCTTATAAACAAGGAGGCTAGGCTGGGCACATAGCAAATACCTAGTATTAGAGAGACCTGGGTCCAAAAAGTTGTGTCTGTTTCGTGTAAGAATGGTTAAAAACAAGGCAGTTGAATATTCAAAAAATTTTCACCTACAAAACAGCTATAGGAATTAAATGGCATGATGCATTAATGTTCTTGGCACAGTATCTGTCATAGGTAGTAATCTATATATATTAACTGTTAGAAGTTAGAATTATTCTGAGTCAAAAGAATCTGCGTTTGAACTCTGTATCCATACCCTTTATAACTGTGGGTAGACCACACGCTCTGTAAACTTCAGTTTCCTCAATATGAGGACAGTGTGAGTACTTAACTCCCAGGACGGTGGCAGGAATTAAATGAGATATTGTATGCAAGGAGTTTAGCTTAGAGCCAGGTACACGGTTATGTGTTCTCCAATGGTAGCTACTGGTTTTTTGGGGGGAAGCTGACACAAGAGGGAGGCTTTACTCTATTGGAGATGGCTGGCTCTACATAATTCCTTCCCTTCAGCTTAAGAAAGAACCGAGCACGTGTGTGATGTCCCACTTTCTCCCAGGTGCTGAGCCTGAATTTTATCCATTTATACTCATAATTACACTCTGAGGCAAGTTTTAGTTATTGAGCTGGGGAAACTGAGGCTCAGCACCAGCGCTTTGTGTGGGCAATGCGTGAGTCTGAAATCCAGGAGTCCAGGGGTGAGTAAGCTCCGTATCACTCAGTATACTCAGTATCTCTGTCCCTTCTTTACATTTGTTCCATGCTTCCTGGATTGACCTTTCCAGGTAATCAGATTCAGAACTCCAGAGCAGGACATCTCTCTACAATGTGCTGCTCACCAGAACTTTCTGTGATAAGGGAAATGTTCTCTGTCTGTGCTATCCACTGAAAGGGCCACTAGCCACTAGTGGTTATTGCTATTAGCACTTGAAATGTGGATCGTGTGACTCAGGAGCTGTTTTATACATTTCATTTAAATTTAAGTAAAAATTTAAATACACTACCTCATGGCTACATATCTGGACAAGAGACCTACAGCATCCCTGACAGACAATCATCTAGTCTTTGCTTGAACAACCTAAGGGACAAGGTGCTGATCACCTGACAAGCAGCCTATTCAGGTACTTTGTACCTCTGAAAATAAGAAAGGCCTTCATTGTATTGGAGTAACATCTGTCTAACTTTTGCTTATATAGTCCTAATTTTTCCCTCGAGTTATATAAAGTATGCTTAATCAATTCCACAAGCTACTTCCCCCTAATAGTCTTCACCATGCACAAATCTTCGCATAACTGCAAAGCATTCTGGGATCAGGGTTTTTTTTTTTTATGAGGCTACTGTTGGGAGTCAGCAAAGTGGGATGATAATAACATAATGATGGTAATAATAATCATTACTGTGTACTAAGCACAACACCACTTCGTCAAAAGGCCAAAATGGAAGGAAATGGAAAAGCTGCTCTTGCCCAGGGTTTCAACCCAAAATACCTACGGAGGCCGGGAAGCTCATGGAAATGAATGAAGTGGGTTGTTTATTTCAACGTATCTTGGTTGTCTCAAATTTGTTATTGCCCATTGTTTTTTCTTTGGAACATGATGTCTTCTTGGGTTTCCTTATAGTTTCTCACTGTTCACAGAGGTATCTGTACAATGAATGATCCATAGTCACTTGACCAACCACACTACCACGGGAAGTGCCAGGCGAGCTAATGGCTTGTCACCTAGTCCTATTGTCTGGGTGGAAGTAGAGAGAGGAGAGGACCCTGTGGCAAAGTGAGGTGCACACATCCTATCCAAAAGGGCAGTCATTGGTGACTCGGTTGCTTTTCGCTGCTATAAGCAAGCTTATGAAGTGATGCGCACAGGACTCTAGTCATTGGAACCCCTGAGCTTTCAAAGGATGTGTGAAATTCAGATTTCTTTGGTAAAATATTTTACTTTTCAAGAATTGACAATTCAATTTAAAAAATACCTTGTACTACATGCACAGTGGTACCCTAGATTGGATCATGAGATAAAGAAAGGGCGTTAGAAGAAAAACAAATGACATCTGAAAAAATCTGGAGTTTAGTTTTTTTTTTTTAAAGTGGGGGGAAAAGGCCCTAACTGGAATATCAGTAAATATATACGTAGCCTATGGGCTGTTAATACGCCATCATGAATCCAGTCCAAGGACCATAGTTAAC
This sequence comes from Prionailurus viverrinus, assembly GCF_022837055.1. Classification (NCBI taxonomy): domain Eukaryota; kingdom Metazoa; phylum Chordata; class Mammalia; order Carnivora; family Felidae; genus Prionailurus; species Prionailurus viverrinus. Next base: position 34,932,148 of record NC_062562.1, on the reverse strand, counting down.
GATGAGAAAGCAGAGGCCCGAAGTTCAGAAACACTTTGCTCCAAGTCACATGCATTAGGTGCAGGGTTTTGTCTAGAAACCCCATTTCCTACTGCTCAGGCCACTGATAAATTCTGGAATTGTAATAGAACTTTCCCTTTCTCAGTCCACACTTGGAATAAAGCAAACCTTACGGATACTACTGGTGAAATTCATCACATATGGTAAGACATTATGTGATGGAAATGTTGTGCTGCCTTGCTAATGATAAAGATGCTTTCTCTCCTTCCTTCCCCACTGGCTTTCTTCCCCCACTCTCTGCCTCAGCCTGGATTTTTCTTGCCATCACCTTTTCCTGAACATTTAGAGTTTTCCTTCTATTGTTCCCGACCTCCCTGAAGCCACTGTTGCATGAAAAGGCAGATTATGCAGCAAACTGTGGGCTATGAATACAAACAATGTACTTATCCATAAACCTAGTTCAGAAACACCCCTCCATTAAAGCATCAAGAAAATTTCAAACCGCCAAGGACGAATTATTCCTACAAGGCTCATGCCACACCAGTCGCATTCTGGGCTTGCGTGGAACAGAGAACCATAAGGCGGGGATCACCTATACATGGCCAAGGGGATGGACGTGTCTTCAGTAAAGAAACAAGGAGACGCCTGTAAGCATGTCCATCTTGACAGCGTGACTCTTACAGAACAGAGAGGACTTATGAAAGCAGACTACAGACTTCTTGCCTGTCCAAATATGGACCAAAAGATTTAGGTGAGCTTCATAAGGCAGGCAGGAGACGAGTGAAAAGTGAAAAACCGGAGCCTGGAATAAAGGACCATTCCAACACAGGAGAACAACACATTTGTGGCGTGGATTCTACTATAGTGGGTACAATTTAAGGACTGAGAAGAGAGGAGTAACCCCAGTTGTGAAAACGCACAGTTTTAAGAGGACAAAGAGGCCATTTTCTAAGTGTCCTGGTTTATTACTGGGTCAATTTGGCTAACGAAGAGCTGGGTTTTCTAGATCCTTTGATTTGTGACTCAGACTTGAGCGCAACACAAGCCTGTGATTCTGAGGTGTGTCACAGTTACAGCTGGCCAAGGAAAGATGTGGACTCGTGGTTTTCCTTGCTCTCCCCCGCTGCTGACCCTGCAGATCCCCAGCGACCTCGGGGCCAACATTAGACTCTGGGCCAACAGCCTTCCATGGGCTTCTCCGCCAGGGGCTAGGACACCTGCCTTCCCACATTTCCACGCAAGCTCCTACTTCACCAGAGCTTCGGGGGGGCTGGTTAGAGACTTCTTTTTGCACCTTCTTATTCCTTCAGACCCTCACTTCTCCAGCTTCTCCCTCAAGTGCGTCTCCTTATTCCTATTCTACAGTCCTTATTCCTTAAGACTCTTGGTAATCCTGCCCCCACACCGAACTCTGATTGATGTACTAAAGCGAATCTCTGGGGGGTGTTTTGCCAAATTTACCAGATCACAACATTCACCTAGCTTGCTTATTGAAAACACACATTCCCAGGACCTATGGCAGGCTTGTCAATGCATGAGAATGTTAGAATGTTGAAGACAGGGGCCCGAGAGCCCACACTTGTAACAAGCTACGCAGGTCACTCTCAAGATCAAGTAACTTTTGGGCTACACATTCAGTAACTTAGGTTGCACGTGAGAAGTACCTGGGGAGCTTTAATAAGAAATACTGATTGGGGCGACTGGGTGCTTCAGTGGGTTAAGCAGCCAACTCTTGATATGGGCTCAGGTTGTGATCTCATGGTTTGTGAATTTGAGCCCTGCATCAGGCTCTGGGCTGGCTCTGATAGCATGGAGCCTGCTTGGGAAACTCTCTCTCTTTCTCTCTGAGCCTCCCCACTTGCATTCTCTCTCTCATTCTCTCTCTCTCTCTCTCTCTCAGAATAAATAAATAAACTTAGAAAAAATACTGATGCTAGGGTCCCATATCCAGAGATTTGGATTTAGATGATCTGAGCACAGCCTGGACATCAGGATTTAAAAGCTCCCATGCAATGTCCATGTGCCTCCAAGGGTGAGAAGCCCCGTTCTTCTGGAATAAAGGTGAGCCATCTAATAAGAGGGAATGATTTTCTTCTAACTCACTAGCAAGATATGATAGGCCCCCCATGCTCCAGAAAAAGAAATCTATAGAATTTTAAAGTCAACGTGCCAGCTAGAAGGGGTCTCAGTGGTCATTTGGCAATGCTCTCATTTCTGCCCTTCGGGCAGAACACTGAGGCCAGAGAGGTTAAGTGGCTGGTTCAAGGCCACACAGATAGTTATTAGAAGACCCGACACAAAACTCCTTTTGCCACAGATTAGCAACCTTTCATCAGCGCTTAATTGTGCCTGGAATAAATGTTCTTACATGTAATTGACTCTGTTCTGAAGAGGCACCCCGCTGCTTTTCTGTTAAAAGGGGATTTAAATCACATCCAATAAACAAACAGGAAGTACTATGTCTGTACTGATCTTATTGCAGTTCTGCAAATTCCTCCCCACATAAGAAACACACTGGGGCCTTTTAAATATGCAGATCCTGAGAGGCTGATGGGGGAAATCTGTGGCAGGCCTAAGAATCAGCAGTTCCTACCAAGTTATAAGTATACTTCCCTCTTACTTTCCCTCTGATGCAACTAGTTCAGGGGCCAGACTCTGAGGAGCCCTGTCCTGTCATTCGATGCCACACAGTGGTGTAAAATATTCAGATGAGAACAGCACCTAGCTCTTATCGTATATAACGCAATACTTGACATTTTGTTTTTCCAAATTTGTGTAGAACATTGGAGTCTCAGCTCTTCTAAAGCAGAGATTATCTCCACCGCTTCTCAAGTAATGCTCTATCAAACAAAGCCAATTGAATCGCTAACTGAATATGTATAAATTGCTTTTTAACTGCCGTCTTGCCATCCATAGTCTGGCTCTCCAGAATTTGAAAATAATGCATGCTATATATGTACCAATATGTTTGCCTATGAGTGATTGAGTTTATATCCCAGGTAGTGGGGCTGTAGCTAAGTTATAGCTCATTTTGTGTCTCAAAAGAACAGTTGTTGTTTGACTCTGGATTCTTATGATGCTGATCTTCTGGTCTCGCTTGCCCATCCTGCACTCAAGAGAAGATGAGAATCGAAATCAAGATTCCACAAACCGGGGAGCTTGGGTGGCTGAGTCGAATAAGCGTCCAACTTCACCTCCGGTTGTGATCTCAGGGTTTTTGAGTTTGAGCCCCGCATCCCTATTTCTGCTGCCAGCGCAGAGCCCACTTCAGATCCACAATCTCCCTTCTCTCTCTGCCCTTCCCCCGCTCTCTCTCAAAAAATAAATAATCAACATTAACTAGGACCAGAGAGCCAAATCCAACCCCTCATCTGCCTTTGCAAATAAAGTTTTACTGGAACACAGCTACACTCTTCTTTACATATTGCCAGTGGCTGCTTTCTCCCTACAATGACAATTACGTATTTGTGACTGAGATATATGGCCCTCAAAGCCTTACAATATTTACTCTCTGGCCCTTTACAGTTTAAGTTTCCTGATCCCCGATCAAGATTTGTTAATGTGTGAAAATCTAAAACGCCAGGTCAGATTCTAAAAACACAGCATATCCAAGTAAAACAGATACGTTGACAAACTAAAGAATCATTACTGTTTACCCCTCCTCTTGTCTGTATGGGCGGGAAATATGAAGATACAGAAGCAGAACAGAGACGGGGTATTTATTTCTGCAACACCTTTTCATAAAAGAATATCATGTCCAGAAAAATGAGCACTTAAGTACTGTGATATTTGATGGAAAATTACGGCAATTAGAACAGATTTTGCTGGTGGAAACAAAGAAAAAAAAAAAACAAGCACAAAGGATTTTGAAGACAATAAAGCCTGATTTCATTTTTCAAATGCCTCCAAGAGAAGGTATGGTCTAGATAACAGACTGTGGGAGATACTACCTCAAATTTTATGACATTAAACACATTTCTTGAGTACATTCAGAATGATTCAGGAGAAGTTTCCCAAAAGAAAAAAAATGTATCAGTCCCTTATAAAGAACAAGCAGGTTGGCATGCCTTTTAAGAAGGTTTTAACATCAGAAATCCAGGTTGTTTCAGAAGCAAAGCCTTCTAGAACTTTTATGAATTGTGTTTTAAAATTATCAAAACCTGTTCCTATTGCTTTCCCCTTACCCTCTATTTTATATGAGTCCTTGATCTTTTCTACTACAGTTTTTCCAACCATTATACTTTTCATGCAGGAACGTGATCCCTGTGGCTGTTGGGGGATTGCAGTAATTCATTCTTAGATTTCACGTTGAGTTTTAAAAATTGCTTTCAGAGGTTTTGGGGGGTAGAAGAGAGAAGGAAGAAAACAAGGGTCATCGAGAAGCTTGGGCTGAAATATTTCAGAACAGTAGCAAGATGGAAATCCTCTAAAATTCACTGGTGCTTTAGGAGCTAAAGTTAAAGAACAGCTCAGAAAAAAAGACAGCCTGAATTTCCCTTCCTCTAGCCTCTCAAATGCATCCAAGGAATAAAATTAGGAAAAGAAGTTGTAAGTAGCTGGCAAATGGTTTCCATTCCCCCAATTTCTAGTTCAAAGACGCATGTGTTGTGGTAGAATAAGCTGTTATTCAAGAAGCCAAAGACATGTGATAGTAAAAGACAATCACAGTATATCAATAAGAAAAAAAATTAGACTTATACTGTGTCTAAATCTGCACTATGGTTTGGAATTCGTGAAGCAGTCTATCACCATAAGTATATGGAAAAATAGAAATACTAGTTGGTATGGACTTTCTATGTACAAAGCTCTATAGTGAATACTGTACATATATTATCTCTTTGATTCTTACAGGGTACATGATCCCACCTTCTACGCAATGACTGTGAGATCTAGAGAAGTTAACAACTTGTTCTAGATGATACAAGAAGTATAGGCTGGAATAAAAAATATTCTGTTTTTCATACTTTCAGCTTCCCAATAGCACTGTGAGTATGTCTGTTTTACAGACAGGGGACGTACAAGCTGTGAGGAGTGAACACCACAGAGTTAGCAAAGGAGAGCATCACGACAGAGCCCAGGTTTCCTGACTTCGGTGCCCTTTCCATAATGCCACACCACCCCCCATGTGAAAATCTTCTAGTCTGCCATTCCAAGTAAAGAGAGCTACAGAGAAGGAATCTCAATGTTGCGGAGAGGGACGGCAATGGCTACCTCAAAAGGGACCCTTTCAAAAGGCACATTTTGACAGACTACTGCTAATATACTGTGAACAAAATGTAAGGCCCTTCACACTCACACACACACACACACACACACACACACACACACACATCAAAGCTAGTGATTTTAGGGTAAGAATCAGCAAACTGTGGTCCTACTGGCCAAATGTTTCCCCCAAGTTTGTTCATTTGTTCCGTTTTGAGATTCTACATGTAAGTGAAACTGTGCAGTATTTGTCTTTTTCTGTCAGCCTTATTTCATTTAGCATAATACTCTCAAGGTCCATCCAAGTTGTTGCACTTGGCAAGATTTCATTCTTTTTTATGAATGAGTAGTAGTATTATTTCATACATATCACGTCTTCCTTATCCATTCCTCTCTTGGTGGGCACTTCGGTTACTTCCATATCTTGACTATTGTAAATAATGCCACAATGAACAAGGGAGTGCATATATCTTTTCAAATTGGTATTTTTGTTTTCATAGGATAACATGTTCTTGGAGTGGAATTGCTTGTCCATATGGTAGTTTTATTTTTAATTTTTTTGAGGAAATTCCATACTGTCTTCCATAGTAGCTGTTTATACCATCCCCAACAGTGCAAGAGGGTGTGCTCTTCTCCATTTTTGCTTGTTATCGAGCTGTATTAGTTCTTTTCATATTTTGGATATTAGCTCCTTATTGGATATATGATTTGCAAATACCTTCTCTCACTAAGTATGCTGCCTTTTTGTTGATGGTTGCCTTCAGTGTGCAGAACTTTTTCATTGTGGTGTAGTCCCATTTGTTTATATTTGCTTTTTTTTTTTTTTTGCTTCTCTAGTCACACCCAAAAACATAAAACTAAGATCCCTATAAAGGAGCTTAACACCTGTGTTTTCTTCTAGGAGTTTTAAGTTACTGGTCTTATATTTAAGTCTTTAATCCATTTTGAGCTAATTTGTGTGTGTGGTATATAATAGTGGTCCAGTTTTATTTTTTTGCATGTGGCTATGCAGTTTTCCCTACACCATATATTGAAGAAACTGTCTTCTCCCCATTGTATATTCTTGCTTTCTTTGTCATAATACATAAATTTTGATATATGCATCACTTTACCTCTGGGATTTCTATTTTTTTCCATTGACTTATGTGTCTGTTTTTATGCCAATACTATACTGTTTTGATTACTGTACATTTGTAGTATAGTTTTAATCAGGGAGTGTGATGCCTCCAACTTTGTTCTTTCTCAGTGAGAGAAATAGTTTTGAGACCTTTTGTTATTCCGTACAAATTTTATTATTGTTTTTTCCATTTCTGTGAAAGTGCCACTGGAGTTTTGATAGGGACTGCAGTGAATCCATAGATTTCTTTGGGTAATACAGACACTTTAACGACATTAATTCTTCCAATCAATTAACTAGTTCAATTTCTTTCATCAGTGTCTTAGAGTTTTCCACTTATAGGTCTCTTCCTTTTTTGGTTAAATTTATTTTGAGATATTTTATTCTTTTTGATAGAATTGTAAATGGGATTTTTTGTTAGTTTCTCTGATACTTGATTGTTAATGAATAAAACTACATGTGTTTCTTTATATTGTGTTCCTTTCAAATTCACTAAATTCATTTATTAGTTCTAGTTTTTTTTTTTTTGGTGGAGTCTTTATAATGCTTTGTATATAAAATTATGTCATCTGAATATAGTGATGGTTTTATTTCTTCCTTTCAAATTTTGGTGCTTTTAATTTCTTTTTCCTGCCTTATTGCTGTGTGCTATTGCTGTGGCTAAGACTTTTGATACTATGTCAGATACAGGTGGGCATCTGCGTTTGGTTCTTGATCTTATACACAAAGCTTTCAGCTTTTAACTGTTGAGAACGATGTTAGCTGTTAGCATGTCATATATGGCCTTTATTATGCTGAGGTACACTCCTTTTATACCCACTTTGTTGAGAGTTTTTATCATAAATGGATGTTGACTTTTGTCAAATGCTTTTTCTGCCCCTACTGATATGATAGTATGATTTTCTTCTTTCATTTCATTAGTGTGATGTATTTCATTCATTTACAGATGTTGAATCATTCTTGCTTCCCTGGAATAAACACCATTTGATCACAGTGTATGACTCTTTTAACATATTGATGAATTTGGTTTGCTGTTATTTTGTTGAGGATTTTTGCATCAATGCTCATTAGGAATATTGTAATTATTTTGTAATTATTTTGTGTGTCTGATGTTTTTGTATGTGTTTTGTGTGTTTATTTACTTAAATATATGTATATATTTTAATATTTACATATTATCTGAATATTTTAACATGTGTTGTTTATACATATTTATATATAAAATGTATGTACAATAAATTATATAATTAAATAAAATATAATTATAATATATAATGCAATAAAACATGAATATATAATACATACATATATTATGTGTTTTAATAAAGTTTATATAAAACCTATATATATTTCTCTATATCATGTAAGGGAAACAACTGGGAAACCAGTATAGCTCATTATTTAGGACTATGGAACAATTCTAGTTAGAAATTCTAAACTTGGGTAGTTACTTTGTGGCTTGAAACCTCTAACCACAGCTTTGGCAGTTAAATAAAATGTATACCAAGTACTGTGTATAATGATGGTCAGACAATAGACGTTCAACAAATGTTAGTGATAATTTGCAACCAACTCTTCTGCTGACTTCATAAAAATAATAAAGAATCCTTTTGAGTACTATCACTTGGAGATATTTATGCTGGGAGGTTCCCCTGTGAGTAGTGGGGATTCTGGATTCAGAGAAGGAAAATTTTGAGAGAGAGAGAGAGCACATGAGCTTGATCCAGAGAAGGGTAGAGAGACAGGGAGAGAGAGAGAATCCCAAGCAGGCTCCACACTGCATGGAGCCCCATGCAGAGCTCAAGCTCATGAACCTTGAGATCATGACCTGAGCTGAAACCAAGAGTCAGTTGCTTAACCGGCTGAGGTCCCCAAGAGCCCCAAACAAAGCTTAATTTTATTTTGGTAGGCTACCCATTCTTTTAACACTTTAAATAGTTTTGCTTCTTAATTAAACAAACTTGATCTATATGCAGGTGGTAAGGTCCCAGAGAAACTGTTGGTAAGGAACGGCAACTAAGCAGCCAGCCATTCCCTCTAGAAAAATTCTAAGCAGATTTTTAGTTGGTTGGTAGAGCCCAGTATGTAACTTAGCAAGCTGCTCTTTCTTGACAGTCTTTCCCATCTTTGTCTCTAAGAATGTACATTTCATGATCAATTATCCTCAGTGCATCTTCTGACTCACCCTTTTTACCTCCAGCCCCCACCCCCACCCCATGCACACAAAATATTGCACAAATTTCTAATGGGATACCTTTGGCTTTCCAGAATCTTCATTAAAAATATTCAAAAGCTGGGGCGCCTGGGTGGCGCAGTCGGTTAAGCGTCCGACTTCAGCCAGGTCACGATCTCGCGGCCCGTGAGTTGGAGCCCCGCGTCAGGCTCTGGGCTGATGGCTCAGAGCCTGGAGCCTGTTTCTGATTCTGTGTCTCCCTCTCTCTCTGCCCCTCCCCCGTTCATGCTCTGTCTCTCTCTGTCCCAAAAATAAATAAATGTTGAAAAAAAAAAATTTAAAAAAATATTCAAAACCTATCATCGGGTAAACACAACACTTTTTACTGAGGCCTGTTTCCTTGTTTTGTTTTTTAAATTTCTAGCTATAAGAGTATTTTTCAGGCAAGAGCAAACATTTGAATAAGACGGTATCTCACTGCCTTAAGGAAATGCTTGAACATGATCTCCTGGGTCTCCTCGTCAAGCTGAAATGTCATTCTATGATTCATGTCAACATATTGCCGATTTCTCACGTTCTTCTCTGACTTCTTACACTCTGCGTGCTGCTAATCCCTGTTCTATTTTCCTTGAGTCAGAGGATTTTCCTGTGTAAAAGAGCAGCTCTCTTTCTATATCCATCCTGGCACATAAAGAAAGGCTGTGATGACGAGACTAAGGGCAGATGGAAAGTACGAAGCAGCAACTGCCTGGTCCCAGGTTCAGATTTCTTCTTCTAGGCCTACTTGCCTAGACTCCCATGAGGTTACATCCAGCCCTGGTTGTGCGCTTTATTTCAATACGTTGCCTCCCCTGCCTCAATGACAGGTCTCTGGAGATTCAGTGGGACATAGCTTGTCTTGAGGGGTCAACAGTTGGTCTGGATGGTCTCTTGCAGATCCTGGATGTAGGTTAATATTTGATAATACTCCATTTGATATCAGTCTCCCAAGATCTAAATATGAATGAGGCACTTGATTTTACTTTCTTACTTTAAAGCCTGGAATAGAATTTAACTCAATTTATTTATCACTCTTGTAGACAGTGATTAAGAATGCAAGTTCTGGGGTTGAAAAGCCTCTGTTCCCTTCACCTCCCAGTATCTCAGTTTGCTTATCTGTTCAATAGGGATAATAACCTAATTCGGGGATATTTAAAGATTAAATAGAGGACTGGCTGGCTCAGTCAGTTGAGAGTCTGACTTCGGCTCAGGTCATGATCTCATGACTCATGAGTTCAAGGCACACATTGGGTGCTGTCAGTGTAGAACTTGCTTTGGATCCTCTGTACCCCTTTCTCTCTGCCCCTCCCTGGCTCCTGCTCTCAAACTCTCTCTCTCTCTCTCTCAAACAAACAAACAAACAATTTAAATAGAATAAGGACACAAAGCACTTGGAAGACTACCTGCCAGGCAAAGGCTCTGTAGTATTTATTCTTCCTTTCCTTCTTATGTCTGTTATTAGCTGTGGTAGACTGAACTAAAACCTAGAAATTCAGAGACGTTGAGTGACCCAGCCTAAGTCACACAGCTAGCTAGTAGCAAAGTCAGAGCGGAGTCAAGGTTACATGCTGTCCAGTTCACTTTGACCTTTTGTCTAGGAGAGGGACTCTTACGCTAATGACTCAGACCTGAGAATCCTGTCCCATAAGAGCTGGCTCACATGCACACATGTTCTCTGAAAATCTCTTATGAGGTTATGATGTGAGAAGCACGTAGAAGACACATGGCACATAGAGACAGGCAGACTTAGGTTCGTATTTTATTTCCACAAATGCATGCTTTAAATAAGAGGTTCCCGAACCTCGTCAGGTCACATGGTATCCACAGCGTCTCTGTGGTTTCTTCACGGGGCATGCCAGGCCCAACTTTCCAGCTATTAAGTGGTTAGTACAACCACTTCATAGATATTTATGTCCTAACAGCTTAGCAGCCATTTGAAAATATAATACGCATAACCGGAAAGATTAAATATTATAAAAGATATATTTCCCACATAATAGTATATACATATTTGACATATTTACATATTTAAACATATATATTATACTTATATATTTTTTATCTAAATAAGAAATAGACTTAAAATATAAAAATATACAGGGCCCCCGAGTGGCTCAGTCGGTGGGGCGTCCGACTTTGGCTCAGGTCATGATCTCCCAGTTTGTGAGTTCAAGCCCCGCATCAGGCTCTGTACTGACAGCTCAGAGCCTGGAGCCTGCTTCAGATTCTGTGTCTCCTCCTCTCTTTGCCCCTCCCATGCTCAGGCTCTGTATCTCTCTGTCTCTCAGTAATAAGTGAATGTTAAAAAAAAAAAAATTAAAATATAAAAATATAAGATGTATTTAAATTTATTGTATTTATAGATAATATATAATATTAAATGGAATATGTAAATATTATATTAAAATATATCCAATATTATAAATATAGAACATACATATAAAAATATATATATGACAAAATATTATTACTGTATTAAAAATGTATATATGACAAAATATTATTATATTGAAGCACAACTTCTCAGACATCAGAATCAGACTTCTTTCTTTTTTTTTTTAATTTTTATTTATTTACTTATTTATTTAATTTTTTTTTCAACATTTATTTATTTTTGGGACAGAGAGAGACAGAGCATGAACGGGGGAGGGGCAGAGAGAGAGGGAGACACAGAATCGGAAACAGGCTCCAAGCCCTGAGCCATCAGCCCAGAGCCTTTCGCGGGGCTTGAACTCACGGACCGCAAGATCGTGACCTGGCTGAAGTCTGACGCTTAACCGACTGCGCCACCCAGGCGCCCCCACTCTTTTTTCTTTTAATTTTTTTTTTAATGTTTATTTTTGAGAGAGAGAGAGAGAGAGAGAGAGAGAGAGACAGACAGACAGAATGTGAGCAGGGGAAGAGCAGAGAGAGAAAGGGAGACACAGAATCTGAAGCAGGCTCTAGGCTTTGAGCTGTCAGCACAGAGCCGGCTGCGGGGCTTGAACTCATGAACCGTGACATCATGACCCAAGCCGAAGTCAGGTGCTCTTACCGACTGAGCCACCCAGGCACCCTGAGACACCACCACTCTTATTTCTTGGGACATGCTTTGGATCATAGCAACTCCTGGAAACTCAGCTATACAAAGACAAAATATCCTCAAAAATATGTCGCAGAGGCGCCTGGGTGGCTCAGTTGGTTAAGTCCGACTTTGGTTCAGGTCATGATCTCACGGTTCGTGGGTTCGAGCCCCGCGTCGGGCTCTGTGCCGACAGCTCAGAGCCTGGAGGCTGCTTCAGATTCTGTGTCTCCCTCTCTCTCTCTCTCTGCCCCTCCCCTGCTCATGCTCATGCTCTGTCTCAAAAATAAATAAAACATTAAAAAATATAAAAAATGAAAAAAATTTTTAAAAATGTTGCAGAAAGTACAAATGATACAGAATTTGAGAGCGAACTACCTTAAGCTAGGCACCGGCTCACTATTCAAAAGATGTTGAGCATCACTGTATCTTTCCCCCAATTTTAAAACATCCTGCAAAGCTCTGTGGAATCAATGTAGTTAGTGTTCAAGGATGGAGCAGGACACAGTGTGAGAACCATACACATAAGCCATGCCCATCCTCATTACCCTTACCTACAAACCTGGGGACGCTAATACACAACTATTAGTGGGGATAAAATTCAGTAGTAAAACTACCAAACCCAGCAGTGAGTCCCCATCTTTCGTGTGCCGAAGAATCACACGAGTTCTTTTCTTCTGAATGTGAATTATTGGTTCGCTATCCCCAGAAATTCTGACTCATCAGGGATGAGGAGTACCCCAGGAATCTGCATTCTTATTCCCACCAGGAGACTTCTACGTAGGTGGTCGGAAGCCTACAGTTGGAAAAAAAAATTGCCTGAGAGGTAACATTTATTTATTTGGGATGCATGAAAAAGCCAGCCATTTAGAGAACAGAGTTAACCCATGACCTTTTCTTCATTATGGGTAATGAGAAAGCTCCAAACGCCTCCGGTGGGTTGCTAAGTAAGTTTCTTTCATTCAATTCCCGAGGTAATCAATCTATAGATTCTCACCCACTCCTACATTAGCCACCTGATAGCACTTTGTTAAAACAACTAGCCTATAGGAAATTTGATCCATGAATAAAAAAAAGGACTTGAAAGGATAAAAGATACTTGGAATGTGTGAAGAATCTACTATTAAATCTTAAAGGCAGCACTGCATAAAGTGAAATTATTGTTATTAAATTCTCCACAGATTACAAGGTAGCAGCAGCTCATATTGTAAAGGCCAGATTGGGCCTTTGTGATGTGTAACGTGCTAAGCACAAGGGAAGTAGACTTTGCTTCTTGAAGGATATTTGCCTACAGCATAATACCAATAATGGAAATAATATCAGATCACATAAAGTTGAGGCTTTTATTCTCCACAGAACTGAGAAATGATGAGAGAAGCACTCTGGGAATTTTCTCTTTAGATTAAATATTTGAATCATGACTGTCTGAGACAATCACATTCAGCTTGAAAATTACTTTGCTATCTCAAGCATGCTAAGAAGAAAAGACACTTTCGGTATCACAATTAAGACATGAGAATCTTATTTTCTACGGGATTTGTATAGTTAAGAAAAGAGAGAAAAAAATATTTGAATGGTACCTAATGTTTTAGCTAACTTTTACTAGCTCTTACTGCCTTCGTATGGGAATAAACAAGTCGGCAACCTGTTGGAGCTGATTAAAGATCCTCCTCAGTTCTAAGCAGGATCAGAGACGAGAAACAAAAGAAAAGTCAACAGGGCAACCGCTTTGTTGTTCTGCAGTGAGGTGGCCAAGTTTTCCAGCACCTTTTTAAGTTAATTTCCAAACTGGCTTGGATCTCAAATTCCCCTGACATATCACTGAGGCCTTGGTGGGAAGGGGCAGCCTTCATTTTGTGGGTTTATTCCCTTTACCTTGTTTTTGTCAGGATCAGTTGTCATTTCTTTTGGAGGCCACCCAGCTTCCAGATGAATTGGTCAGAAGGGTGCAAACATTCCATCCATCCATCTACACATGTGACTGGCCTTAGGAGAAGGGGGTAACCCCTGGGTGATAATTTCTTTAGCAAGATCCCTTTCCCATAATATGCCCCTACTCAATGATTCACTCTCAATGAAGTTCATTCCCAAACCACCTTGGTACCAGAAGCCTTTTTATCAAGGCTACGTTTTTGTTCCATGTCTCTTCTTTTCCCGTTTTAAGCTCCTGGGAAACTGAATAAGCAGGATATCTTTGTGTATCATCTCTATTCCCCCATCTCTCCAACTCTGTCTACTATGGAAGACTATCTCACCTTTTGTCAACCTCCATATGGTAACATGTTACCCACTATTAATGCTACTCTTTCTAGAAAGGCTTCAATGGCTCCCAGCACCCCCCACTGAGGAAGTCTCTGTTTTACTTGATCTGGACCTAAAATACTGATCATGTGCTCATCACTTTCCTCCTGATAGTACGGACATGCAGGTATTGGTCAGATTCGTGTTTTCCTGATTAGATTCTGAGTTTTGAAAAGATTTAATTCACTTTTGCATCTTTCCTAGCATAGAAGAGGGCATATAGCCTGCCACTGGTGAGTAATAAATGAATTAGTGAATTAGAGAAAACAAGTGATATGTGGTTACTGCTAGAAATCCTTCAAGGACTCTAATATATCTAAGATAGAAGCAACAGAGCTTTCTTGTTTCTGTGCAAGGAAATAGTCATGTAAAGAGGAGAGAAGGACAGTACACAGAGTATGAGGTCATCACTCAACTGTGAAAAGATGACGGCACAGGGAGATACTTTAAGGGTACCCTTCACCTAGTTTAACTAATTTGCTCAACACCTGGCAAGGGGGGCTATTTTTTCTCCATTCAAATCCATGTCCATGCAAATAAGAGAGGCAAGGCAGCACAGATAGCTTTCATATTGACTACATTCCCCAGTGTAATCCACAGTTACTGATCCGGATTTCACATAGCCCATTTCAGATGGAACTGGCAGACAGAAAAGGTGGTACGTTCTTCGGTTCACTGATACCTTGACTATTTAAGTTCAAAAAAACATGAGTTTCTTTCTTAAACCAGGAACATGTAACAGACCGCATGCTACAAAATCATGTAATTCTATGTGTCTTTCTAACGTGGAATACGTAATCGGTAAGTACATCAAAAACACAGGGACCTGAGGCGCTGGGGTGGCTCCGTTGATTAAGAGTCTGACTCTTGGTTTCAGCTCAAGTCATGATCTCACGGTTCATGGGATCGAGCCCGCAATGGACCCTGCACTGTCAGCTTGGGATTCTCTCTCTCTCCCTCTCTCTCTGCTCCTCCCCCACTCATACTCTCTCACAATAAATAAATCAACATTAAAAACAAAAAAAGAGAAACACAGAGGCCTGTTTTGAGGCTTCAAGCACAGTATTTTCATAATGATCTTCATACTTACACATGACACAATGTTTTTTCAAGATGTTTATTTATTTTGAGAGAGATAGAGAGCATGAGTGGGGGAGAGGCAGATACAGAGGGAGACACAGAATCCGAGGCAGGCTCCAGGCTGTGAGCTGGCAGCACAGAGCCCGACGTGGGGCTCAAACCCAGGAACCACGAGATCATGACCTGAGCTGAAGTCCAACGCTTAACCAACTGAGCCATCCAGGCGCCTCCATCATGCAATGTTTTGATGGTATATGAGAACAAATTCAGTCAATATGAAAGAAAAATTACAAGAAAATAAAAGAGATAAGGAACTTCAATGGAACAAGTAGTATTATTTATATATTATTTATGTTGGAAGAGGTTCAGGTGAGCTGGCTAATAGCAGCATTATGTGAGTTGGTTCTCAAGCCACTGGCAAATTGAAAGGGGCCATGGTGGGAATATTTATGTTACAGAAATTAGCAAACACGACAAATCAAAACCTTTTTTGTTTGTTTGTTTGTTTGTTTGTTTGTTTTTTGGAGAACTGGTTTAGCAACACCACTGAGTAGGCATGAGGGTAAGTCATAGTTTGCAAAGAAGAATAAAAAAGTAGATTAAGATATTCTTATTGACATTTTGTTTCCTCAAAAATCTACATTAAGGGGACTATCAGTGACTCTATGTTCAAAATCACTGGTGTACTTGGGTGGTCCAGTCGGTTAAGTGTCTGACTCATGATTTTGGCTCAGGTCATGATCTCAAAGTTCATGGGATCAAGCCCTGATTGGACTCTGTGCTGCAGAACCTACTTGGGATGATCTCTCTCCCTCTCTGGCCCTTGCCAACTCACACACACACACACACACACACACACACACACACACACTCTCTCTCTCTCTCTCTCACTCTCTCAAAATAAACAAACATTAAAAAAAACACTGACAATGTCTGAGTAGAGCTGTACGCATTGCAAAAATATGATTCTACTGAGAACAAGAGGATTATAAATCCTAGTTTCACCAAAATAAAACATCAAAAGAGCTTTTAATAAAATGCCTTTTTAATACACAAATCTCCTATTTCTCATGTATATATAATATCTTCCATAATGATTGAACCTTCAATTACTTTCTCTGTCAAGTTTAGTTGGCCATTATCATCCACATTGTCATAATCATCTTTAAACAGTAATCATGGCATAGACTAAGACTGTGTCTCTAATAATACAATTCTCTACTTTTTTATAAATAAGTTTTCTGTGGTAAAAACACCATAAAATGATAGAATAACTTTAAAAAATTTTTTTTTAACGTTTATTTATTTTTGAGACAGAGAGAGACAGAGCATGAACGGGGGAGGGGCAGAGAGAGAGGGAGACACAGAATCGGAAACAGGCTCCAGGCTCTGAGCTGTCAGCACAGA
Source organism: Prionailurus viverrinus (assembly GCF_022837055.1). Lineage (NCBI taxonomy): Eukaryota > Metazoa > Chordata > Mammalia > Carnivora > Felidae > Prionailurus > Prionailurus viverrinus. The sequence continues at coordinate 34,915,765 of NC_062562.1, read as the reverse complement.
GCCCGATGCGGGGCTCAAACTCACCGACCGAGAGATCATGACCTGAGCCAAAGTCGGACGCTTAACCGACTGCGCCACCCAGGCGCCCCTAGAATAACTTTAATAAGAGTCACAGAATAAAATCCTGTTACACTTTGTAGATAAGTACAGTGATTTTAATGCTGTGCTCATTAGAATCCGATCCCATGTCTTTGACAGTGAGAAAGAAAACAGTTGTTCTGACATATCTAATCATTGCTGTAATTCCTTATATACCTTCCCCTCTCCCAGTATTCACACTCTTGAACTTCACATCCGTGTACGTTCCATGACACTGCTGATGATATTGGCCATATAGAATGTGGAAAGAGCCTACAATGTGTCTCGCCCTATCCCAAGTGCTCAAGAGCCATTGTTCATTTCTCTTCCGTTCCTGCCACCAACCATGAGGAAACTATGCCCTCGAAAGCTGCCATTCCTTAGCATGACCCCCAGCATAAGAAACATGGAGTAGACATTAACCCATCCTGTAGTCAGATCCAACCTCAACAAGCCACTGACCCATGAGTGAATAATAATTCTCATTTTAAGTTGATGAGTTTTGAAATAATTTGGTAAGTGGCACTATGGTAGAAATAGGTGACTAAAATAGTTATCAGACATTAGGCAGAAGCAGAAATTATTTGAAACTTTCCTTAAGACAGTTTACATCTTTTATATCAGTTTATACTGATATACTGAAACTTTTTATACTGATATACTGAAACCTTCCTTAAGACAGTTTATATCAGTTATAAGTACAGGTTTGGGGATGAGGAAACAAAATTTTGAATCATGGCTTGATTATTTATCATCCTTCTAGCCTCTGTTTTATCATATATAAAAAGACAATAATATTTATTTCACAAGTTTTTGGTGAGGATGAACTAGGAATTCTCACCATAAAATAATCTATTATAAAGGGCTTGACATCCTGGATGCCTGGGTGGCTGAGTCAGTTAAGTGTCCAACTTCAGCTAAGGTCATGATCTCACTGTTCATGGGTTCAAGCCCCTCATCAGGCTCTGTGCTGACACCTCAGAGCCTAGAGCCTACTGCAGATTCTGTGTCTCCCTCTCTCTCTGCCCCTCTGCTGCTCGTGCTCTAAGTCTCTCAAAAATGAATAAATGTTAAAAAAAAATGTAAAGAGCTTGACAAAGAACCTGGTACATAATAAAAGCTGAAAATTTGATAGGTGAAAGTATTGTTTTTTATTTAATAGCATTTATCGAACATTTACTATTGACAAAAGCACTAACACTAACTGAAACCTGGAAGAGAAATGAAAAAGCATTTTTTTGGTTTAGAGTCAGAAATCACTAATAAAACAAAATCACCTGCAAGACAACATATTCAGTATTGACTGTAGAACACAGCCAAATGTAATTGCTTTCGAATTAAACACAGATTTGGAACAGGAATTTATTTTTTGAACATTGCTTAGCACTGACCATATCAACAAGTCTCTGTAAAATGTGATGGATGAGTTCCATTATATAAGTAAAAATTAAGGAATGGCCTTATCCAAGAGTTGTTAACAACAGGCACTAAAGATCCGTAACAGGTAGCCCAGAGCTCACCAGGGAGGAGAGTTTTCAACATAAGCTTGTACAGCAAAAACAAATACTCACATCATTAAATGAACTCCAAGCCAAAGAACCTTCAGCTTTGTACTTGAACATAGGCTAATCCAATTTGACAGAAACCCACTAAGTGGTTAGAAAATTCAACCATGTGGTCTTCAGTGAATTAATGAAATTGGTTAGGGACTCAATGTCTCAGACATGCCCTAGCGCTCTTTTTCAGTTACAAGAGACAAAATAGATATATAGTCAAAAATGTAAAGCTTAGGTGGATGCACGTACCACTTCACATAGTAATGATCCCTCTGGGAGCCACACTATCCTGTCCCTGTGTCTCCCAGAATCTGCCTTATGGTTTCTTTCAAAGGGTAGTACCTTCAACCAGTCTATGGTGTTAAACGTTAGAGGGCACAGAATCATGTGAAAAGCTTTCAGTTTTTTATTGGGCCAAATACTCAAACCCTGACTTAGTGGTCTGTGGGGTTAAGCCATCTGGACTGATGGCTGGAACTGTCCTTTTTCCCCCTATTTATACCAGGTAATTGTCAAACAGATATGGTGAGGAATCTCCTTGGAAGAATATTGAATTAAGGTTAATAGGAGGTCACAAACTAGTAGCCCATGGGCCAAACACGTGTTTGAATTGGTTCACAGATTTGTTTTACTTGATAGGGCCAAAAAGGAGGAAACGTCACATAAACAGATTTCCGGATTTTCTTAAAACGTAAGTAGATATGGCAATGTCTAGGTTTCTACGGCAAAGCCAGGTTTCTGCACGACAAAAATGCACTGGAGAAGTGTAGTAACAGGGAGGTCTGTTTGGAAGATCATGAAAGCATGAAACCAAGAGATCAAAGGTTTTGTCGTGGCAGGGCGGGATGTCACAGCTAAGGCTCTCAGGCCGAGAGCCCAGTTCACACGGCATTACAATAATACCCAACATTTAAACAACCTAAGTAACGAGCTAGACCTTCTTCTAGATGCTTTGCATATCTCGTTTATAATCATCATAACTACCCTGCAGAGTAGATATTATGCTCTTTATTGTAAGATTAGAAAGCCAACGATCAGAGAGATTCAGTGTTTTACCTGAGGCCACACAGCTGGCAAAGGGAGGTGCTGGGCTTCAAGCCCAAGCCTGCCTGGCTGCAAGCTCCCTTTCCTTAATGATTGCTTGCTTTTCCAACTCAGCCTATTAAGGAGAAAGAGAAGCACAACAAATGCTGAAAGCAGTGGGCTGGGATTCAGGAATTGCAAGGAAGGGTTACAAATCAAAACTTGGCAAAGCAACTATGAAATGTTTTCTAGAACTAACCCTTCCATGTTCCCAGCAAAATGTATCATGCAACTTTCTTCCTTTCTAAGGGCACTTCTGTTTGAGGAAGTAATTCAAAGACAACTTGGTGTTTGTTCTGGCTACTGACATCATCTATTATTTATCCTGTCATTTTTAGAATTAATGGAAATTCTTACAGTAAGTGGACTCAATGACCTGCCAAATTTGGAACGTGATCATGTGTCTTGTGATGCCATTATCTGTATTTGTGTGGGTTTAAAACCACATATCCTTAAATTTTCTAGGATATCCTCCAATAAAAAAAAATTGTGCCTAAGAACCACTAGAAGAGCCTGGAAATTTTAGTTATTCAGCATCTAAGTTCCATTTTAATTCAACTGTTCTAAAACTAAAAGGGGGCCAAAATTCTTTGTAAGATCATGTGTGTTCCCTGTGGATATGGAAAAACTGCTCTCTGGATGATCCATCCATCATTTGCCATTTATTTACACTAAGAAATGGGCAGTGGTGCCATAAAAAATTCATGAAGTATAAGCCAAAACAACTGAATTCTAGACTTAATATTCCTTTTCTGGAAAGAAAAGTGATTACTCTTTATGCCTCTACAAGTAAGAGGGTTGGAAATAACTTCTACAATTCTTTTTGGCTCCAAAACTCTATCGGTCCATAAGAATTATTAGCTTATCCTACGAGGAGAAAGAAAAATCACTCCAAACTCTCTTGTAAATAGCATGTATCTAAAGCCTGAAGGCAAATGTATTTCCTCTGAAACTTGTGAATAACTAGTATATTCACATGATGCAATCCCATGCACAGGCTCTCAACATGACAAGTTACTATGATTCACTAATATATTATTCTGCTCTACTTCTGGGTATAGAAAGATTATAATTCTCTGCTTCCTTGAACTTAGGCATGCTCACAGGATGAGTTCTAACTAACCAAATATGATTAAAAGTGACATGGGACATCTTGAGGTCAAAGTACTTAATTGTCAGGGCTCAAATTACCAACCCTCGCATTCCCCATCCTTTAGATGGTTCAACTACAAGATGTTAGATTTTTCACTGATGTAGGTGCCTGAGTTACTCTGTATAGCTAAGTTTCTCACTGAAACTTCATCAGATACATAACATGAGTAAGACATTTAAATAAGACTTACAGCCTAAGTGTCAAAACATTGGCGTTTCAGAATTAATTTCTTCCCACAAAAATCAAACTGGGTATATGATCTAGCAGCGGTGGTGTCATCTGGGAGATTGAAAATGCAGACTCTCAGGCCTGACCCCAGAGAGAGCAACAGAGCACACAAGCTGGCGAGGAACAAGGAGAGAGGGAGAGAGAGAATCCCAAGCAGGCTCTGCACTGTCAATGCAGAGCCGGTTAGGGCTTGAACTCACCAACTGTGAGATCATGACCGGAGTCAAAATCAAGAGTTGATCGCTCAACCGACTGAGCCACCCAGGTGCCCCAAATTAGAAGCTACGTTTTTACAAATTCACCAGGGGATTTGTATGCACATGCCCTGATCGTCTATCCTGATTTATACGATGCTTAAGTAATTCTGTCCAATGTAGACACATTTGAAAGATCTTGCATTCTCGAATAATCATGACCTTCTTCTCCTTAAGAATCTTCTTCAGTATGTTCCAAAGCTGTCTCACAAATCTCACGGCAAAGAAGTAATTGAAATATAGCATGACTACACTGCATCGAATTATACTTAATAGTATGAATGTTCTCTCCTTCTAACTTGAAGAATCAAGAGGGGGAAACACATGTAAATGGTCTTACAAACATTTCTTAATCACATGCTAGAAGATGGGTGCCTTTGGCTTCTGTTTATCACAAAGAACATGTTTCTGTGCAACGGAGTAGAGTAGAGTCCTCATGACCAAGTTACTCCAAAACTTTTTTTAAAGTTCTGGAATCTCACCAGTTTCCGTTCATTTGTTTATTCAGCAGGGATTTTTCTGAATACCTACTCTGTGCTTGGAATTTTTTTGTGGCAAAATTCACATAGCATCAAATGTACCAGTTCAACCCCTTTGAAGTGTACAATTCTCCAGTGGCATTTTGCACATTCACAGTGTTGTGCATCTATCACCACAGTCTAGTTCAAGAACATAGTCATCATCCCCAAAGGAAATCCATGCCCTTCAAGCAGACATTCTCTATTCCTCTCTCCCTGTAGCCCCTGGCAACCACTAAGCTATGTTCTGTCTGTATGAATTGCCTGGTCTGGTTATTTTTTAGATATGTAATCATATACTACATGGCCTTTGTGTTTAGCTTCTTTTTTTTTTCAACTTTTTTTTTTGGGGGGGGGACAGAGAGAGACAGAGCATGAACGGGGGAGGGGCAGAGAGAGAGGGAGACACAGAATCGGAAACAGGCTCCAGGCTTTGAGCCATCAGCCCAGAGCCTGACCCGGGGCTCAAACTCACGGACCGCGAGATCGTGACCTGGCTGAAGTCAGACGCTTAACCGACTGCACCACCCAGGCACCCCAGTGTTCAGCTTCTTTCACTTAGCATAATGTTTTTAAGGTGCACCCCTTGTAGCATGTAAAAGTGCTTCATTTCTTTCTACAGTTGAATATTTCGTTGAACGGATATACCACATTGTGTTTATACTCATCAGTTGATGGGCATTTGGATTTTTCTTTCTACCTTTTAGCTATCGTGAATAGTGCTGATATGAACATTCTATGCAAGTTTTTGTTTAAATACCTGTTTTCAATTCTTTAGGATATGGAGCCACTTTTTTTTTTTGGAACCACTTTTAAACTGGAAAAAACAACAACAAAACACACAACCATGAATGAAATTCCCTGTATTCAAGAGATTTAAATCTAGTAAGGGAAAAAGACATATAACTACTGAAAGTAGAAAATGTCAGAACCTCTTAGACTAAGACCACTAAGATAGGCTTTCAATTTTGTATCTCAGAGTGACAAATCTCCAAAGTTAAATGGAACAAACAAACAAGATTAGAAGGTGTGGTAGTTAGTTACACTGGATTCCGATCCCAATTCTATCACTTACTGGTCGTGTGACCCTGGAAAATTTACTTAATTTCTCCAAGCCTTAATTTCCTTTTCTATAAATTTTTTTTTCAACGTTTTTATTTATTTTGGGGACAGAGAGAGACAGAGCATGAACGGGGGAGGGGCAGAGAGAGAGGGAGACACAGAATTGGAAACAGGCTCCAGGCTCTGAGCCATCAGCCCAGAGCCCGACGCGGGGCTCGAACTCACGGACCGCGAGATCGTGACCTGGCTGAAGTCGGGCGCTTAACCGACTGCGCCACCCAGGCGCCCCAATTTCCTCTTCTATAAATGGGGAAAATGATAACATATCTTACTTCATAGAATTGTTCTGGAGACTAAATGTGGTAACACATGCGAAGCATTGTAAGGGCTCAATAAATGGTCATTATAAGCATATGAAATCAAAATAGGGCTTAATCAAGGGAAAGTGAAAACAGAGAGAGGGGGCCTGGCATATATCCACTCCAAAGTCCCTTCTTACATGATTACTGAAATTCTTTACACAGTAAGTAATGCATTTTATGCAGTTTAGTCAGGCTGGCATGATTCTTGAATCATAGGCATGAGCACCGGACCTGGCTTGGCCAATCTGAGGACTCGATCACTTCAGAGAATGTCAGGTGATCCAAGATGGACAGACTTTGGAAGCTAGACACCAAACATGGTAGTTTAGTCATTAAGACTGGCCACAGGTAAGATGATGTTCTATTTCTCCAAGTCAGCTTGAAAGACACGATGAAAGGCATAGATAGCATCAGAATACTTGGCTACATCATTATGTTATCCTTTTCCCTATTTTTCACATACCTTGCGACTAACCTGCCATTCCGTATTTGCCTTCCTACTTAGTTTTTATTTCATTATATGTAATCTCCCCCTCTTTGCTTACCACCAACTCTCTCTTCTTTGCTTCCATGCCACTGTTCCCTCCCATTAAGCTCTGGTTTCTAGCTCAATTTCATTTGTCTCTCCTCTTCGGAGCTGTAATGCTAAGTACACATTCATTATATATAAAGAGCTTATTCTCCGAAATGAATGAAGAAATAAAGAGCGTACAGGAATAAGTGTTATCTGTGAGCTGATGTTCAGACAGAGTAAACTCCAAAGTGAACCGCACAATGAAAACTGGGTAACGCATCCATGCCTCATATTAGCCTTCTGGTTTATGGACGTCCCTGGAAAATGCACTGAACAATTTAGGATAATCCACAGAACTTGAAATGTGCACAGGGCAACCACACGGGTTTGTTAATACCTCTCAGGAAATAGCTGAAATGCTTAGACTAGCTTCCCGGCCCAGCAGACACTTTGCCCAGCAATTTCAGCTCAAGGGGCTTCAAAGCTGGGTAATAACTACTTTCCCCAAACACAAATCTGAAACTAAATAGGATCATCAAGAAGAAGAGACTGTCCTTCTGAAACTGGGGTGGCAATTGCCGTGTTCAATAAAAATAGCATCTTACCCAACATCAAAAGCAATTTTATGAAATTGGTAATTTCAACACTCCACACAGCCTGGGCCAGACAATGGGGAATGCATTTGTGAGAGCAGCACAAAATCCCAGTTGATCACCAACAAGCTGATTCATGAAAACTAGACATGTAGAAAATATAGAAGTTGAGGACAGCTTTCCAGTTGAGCCAGATGAGGAAAATGAGATCCTAGGCAGCAGCAACGAGTCATATCTTTTTATAACGACAGATTCATAGATCAATAATGTACAGTAACTCAGATGCCCTTAAAGTTACCATATTAACAAAGTAGTACCCTGTAATCAAGTCAGTGTTTCAATATCCAGATACCTCCATTTAAAACTTTACTCATATTACAAAAAATTGTAGTAATAATTCTCAAGGATTTGGAGGATGTCTAGTTTCTAGATTACCCTGGTCCACTTATTCTTCCTGATGGAGTTCGATGGTGAAGGAAGGCAGCCCTACATGTTGCTTTAAATGATATCCATTTGAAAACACTTCTTCAATGAATAGTCCTATCATTAAGGAGAGGCTGAAGATTTTCATGAATTTTAGTTAATTACAAACAAATGATACTGAACTTTAGGCAAAGCAATGAATACCCCAACTCATACCCTTCTGTGAGTACTTATTTTGTGCCCAGAACTGTGCCAAGGATATATATGAATTAACCTATCTCATATTTTCAACAAGGCTGTAAAATTACTGTAGGTATCTCTATTTTACTGAAAAGAGAATTAAAGCTTAGTGAGTTAAATATTTTGGCCAGAGTTTCACACAGCTAATTAGTGGTAAAGCCAGCACTTGAACCCAAGCTGGTTTAATATCATAGCTAATACTTAACCTCATATTGCCTCTCCTCAGTTGTACATCCATTTTAATTTCAAGTTTTTCTAAATGTATTTCTTGCTGAAGCTCTAAGTTTAAGGCCTAACATTCATAAAATACTTTCCCTGTTCATATCTAAATACGCTTGGGAAAGGTAGCAGTTTAGGCAACATAGCATCCAGAAGTTGGACCCTTGTATTTGAAGTAAGATGCCCAAACTCTGTTTTATAGTTGTGGGTTTATCACATAACACCTCTCTGTCCCATCTCTTCATCTTTTCAAAGGGGATGTTAATATCTCCTTCCCAAAGGCTTGAGGATTAAATGAGACAATTTATAAATATCTCCGAATTGTGTGTATCTAGTAATAAGATTAAATGAGACAATTTATAAATATCTCTGCATTGTGTGTATCTAGTAATAAGAGCTGTTTACATTCCAATTTGCTTTCATTTTGCCATGATTACTCTTTTCTACTTCAGGGTGAAAGTTTACGTGTCTTTTCAAACATCAGATTTTTTTACCTTTATTTATTTTGAGAAAGAGAGAGCATACATGGGGGAGTGGCAGAGAGAGAGAGAGAGAGACAGACAGAGAGAGAGAGAGAGAGAGAGAGAGAGAGAGGATCCCAACCAGGCTCCACAATGTCAGCACAGATATGGGCTCCAACTCAAGAACCATGAGATCATGACCTGAGCCAAAATCAAGTCAGATGATTAACTGACTGAGCCACTCAGGTGCCCAATCAAACATCCCATTCTGGGGGCACCTGGGTGGCTCAGTCAGTTAAACGTCCGCCCTGCTCAGGGCATGGTCTTGAGGTTTGTCAGTTCGAGTCCCACATCAGGCTCTGTGCTGACAGCTCAGAGCCTAGAGTCTGCTACGGATTCTGTGACTCCTTCTCTCTCTGCCCCTCCCCCGCTCATGCTCTGTCTCTCAAAAAATAAATACATGTTAAAAAATTAAAAACAAAACATCCAATTCTGATGATGCACTGGCCATGTGGAGGGGGCAGTTAGCTAGTGGTGGCACAGCATTATGGAGATCAGCAGAAACGATGTGGTGAATGCAAATAATGTGGTAATCAAACCAAGGCTGATGTGAATATACAGATAATTTGAAGGGGAAACACATACGTGTTACAGGTATGATTAGTGAATCCAGCAAATTCCCAATGGTTCTCATTCTATTCAGTTGTATCCCTCCCCTTTACCAGGCTTAATTTCCCTGGGTCATTGTCAGTGACACAACCCAAAGGATGCAGCTGTCAAAACTCACTGAAAGCAACTGCAGATACTTTTACACACATGTGACACAAGGGACCCTCCACAAGTTGGTTCTACTCAATACTAATATCGGCAAACAGGGAACTTAGTGTTCTTTATCAGCCTGAAAATTTCAACTCCTTTTATTGTCATGTGAAAATTAAAAAAAAAAAAAAAGAGGATCTTCAGGAAAAGAGCATTTGGGACTTCAAAGTCCAGTAAATTCTGCTAAGCCCTTCACTTCTATTTTCGTAGGAATAGCCATCTTCTTGGATTCTCAACATTTTAACTTGTCCTAACTCTATTTCAAATGACCCCCTTCACCAGCTAAGACCAAAAAATATCATTCTATCTACTGCCCCATAATGAACCCTTCGTGTCACAGCACTGTGATCCCAGAGGAGCAGTTGAGAGTTTGGGATGTGGGTTCAAGTGTGCTTTATCACCAGCAAGGCATGTGTCATTGGATACATTATGTAACCTCTTTCAAGTCTCAGCGGCCTCATTCAGGTTAGGGGAGTCTTTGGGATCCTCAGAGAATTATGAGAACCACAAAAAGTGATGGACAAGTCAATAAAGGTCAAATACTACATGTTATTCATACAACAATAGATCTTAAAACCTCAACTGGTTCCTCTCAAAGCTCACTGCCATTGCAGCTCCCAGAGAGAAATTCACTAGGATGTCCAGCCCAGCATTTGGCACATAACAGGTACACAATAATGACAGTGATCTTTCTCATCACCATCATACCGGTAGATACAAATACCGAGCACTTAGTGCAAGGCACTGCTCTAAAATCTTTACATATATTGCCTAAATTATCAGAAAAATCCTCAGAAATGCATACTAATATCTTCATCAGTTTCCAGATGAGGAAGAGGCTGAAAAACCAGCCCAAAAGGTCATAGAGTAGGCAGGGGACAAGATTCAAACTAATTCATGTGGCTTTTATCTACACTGTTAACCATAGAACTTGACAAAGAATAATGCATGTTTAACTCACCCTTCCTTCTATAACTCCTAACAGTGATGTCCAGCGCCATTATTTTCCTAGGGTCACACATCTGGAAACTCAAACCCATGTTCATCAAGACTCTATTGCAGTGGCTCCCAAACTTGGATTTCATGAATAGTTGTGATATTGAGAACGAGACAGAGAGGAGGGGGAGAGGCATAGGCAGACAGACACCCCTAACTGGCATACTCCTGTCAGTGTGGAGTACTGGCTCTAACAGACCATGGTATTTTCCTGCTAAATACAAAGAATTTCTCAAACACCAACCAACATCAGTTAAGGCTACTCTGTGGCCCTGATGAAGACCAAGAAAGAGAGACCACCCTCTTATCCTATCTGAGCACAGAAAAAACAAGAACATGATCAAGCCACAAAAAAATGACCAATCCTCCCCCCCCAACCTTCACCTGATATGAGGGACTGCTGTTTCTTTACTAATTACTGATTTACTAATTTCTTCTTCTTGCCTACCTAAAAGACTTGTCATGGTACCCAGTCACAGAAATGCTCCTGTTTCCTGAAAGCACACAATCCACAGCAAAACCAGAAACGTCCCTCAGATACCTAACAAGATACATCTTATGACAAGCCCTGCCTCACAGTTTTGCTATAGGTCCCTACACTTTCCCAACATGTGCGGTTCCCAGTAAGGAGCCCTGCTTTCATGGCCTTGTAGATGTTCCCGGTATTCTTGCTGTGTTTCTGATATTCTTTGATGTCCTTAGGCTATATAGACATAGAATTTCCAAATATGTTTTTTTTTTATTACCTGAAGGTAATTTTTAAGAAATTACTCTCTATGGCCAAGTTCCTAAAAGAAAGGGCATTTATCAGCAAAACACAGTAAGGAAATATTTCCTCCTTCTCCCTGCATTAAAAAAAAAAATCTCACCAAAGTAGGATTAATATGATTAGTTTAGCTTTATGGAAAAGTCTCTACATTGGTCTCATTTTTCTCATTTCATTTTGGACTAGTGATATGTTTGTCATGGACCAGCACTACCAGAAAGAGGTCTAGGTTTCAGGAAGCCTAAAGCTTATACAGTTCGGGGGTAGGGCAAGCTATTTAAGAAAAATACAGAATTAAGCAGACAAGTTGTTTACTAAGAGTGAGGAAAGAAATACAGACTCCCTGGAGACTTAAGAGATGTAGGGGCCCTTCTTCTGATATCCCTGCGGGCACTTTACCAGAAGTGCTTAAACAGAAATTACTCCTGATGACAATCTGGCTTCCCCTCCCCATGGCGCACACAGTAAGGTTCCTCCAAGGTGGAGGGTTCCAGATCTAAAGTTTCATTTGCCTCACAGTAAATCCACCAAAGGCTGGCATTTGGTAAACAATGCTCTACAACATTCTGCTTCTGAGAATTATTTCTCAAGAAATGAATTCCAACTGATCTCACAGGCTAAAGGAATAAACAAATATTAATATCACCAGGCTTACCTTCATTCTTGGATGGTTGCCGTTTCTTCCCTCTTCCAGGTTGAAATAAGTATGGACGGTTCAGCCTCGAAAAATGTTAATTTTGAGGGCCAAAGTTATCTAGTTACAAACACAAAGATGGGCAATTCAATACATTTTGGCCAGAAAATTGTCAACCACCGACCCGTGGTTAATTCGGATGCTCTTGCTTCCTCTCTTTGTAGAAGTCGACATTTGATTTTGTTTGGTTTGGCTTCCAACTCCCCCCGCTTTTTCTTTGCAGTTGTGTTGGCTCCTATTTGCCGAGTCTCCAGCCTGTTTCCAAGTTCTGGCCCCTTGCATCTATTTACTTCAGAGAATTTTACACAGCTGGGTAGGTCTGCAGGTGGCAGCCATTACTTTACACAGGTGGATGCATAAATCCTAATTCCCTTCATCTGGAGGAGATAGCGTCCCTCCCCCGTATATGGTTAGTTCACCCGGATCCGGGACATGCAGCCCTGGTCACACTGAAGCCAGGGTTTAAGGTGAGACCAAGGCTTGGCAAAATTACGTGAGGGTTTTATGTACAATTTGTTTTGCAAAACATCTTTTAACATAAGCAATGACACCCCTTTGCAAGAATTATGTTTATGATCCCAGAACCCCAACTGGCTTTGATTTTCCTAGAGGCAGTGAGGCTGTGCGATGTAGCGGGAGAAATTAGACTTCACCTAACTCATTTAGCTCTTGCCCAAACTTTGTCTCTTACTATATGAATCTGACGGGGCAAGCGGCAACACCTCTCCAAATCTGTGGATCTGAATAAAGGGGAGACAGTTACACTGACATCTCAGGACTGTGAAAATTAACGAACAATGGCTCTCTGGATTTCTCGAATACAGTGTGTGTCAATGTAAGGATAGATGATGGTTCTGAGAGGAAGAGGAAGGACATAAACCCAGCACATCTTACTCAAGTATTAATTTTACTTAAAGATTGACTAAGTAATTTAAATGGTAAGTATGTCAAACTAGTATTTTTGTGTTACAATAATTATGGAGTCGGAAGCAAAATGTGAATGCGTCCCATAAACTTAGCTATGATGCCAGATCATAGAAAATGTTCCCTTACGTAGGTATTTTTGGCATATTGGCCCCAGAACCATGAAATTAGAAAAGAAGGCTCCTCTGCCCTTAAGAATAATTTGTCCTTTGTATTTATAAAGTATGCTGTGAGGTTCGAGAACCATTGTGTCCACGGCTATGGAAAAAGATCTCTCTGTTTTAGGGAAAGACTATAGCCTCAATGCATGGGAATTTATTTTAGGACGGAAATATGTCTGTTATGAATGACATTGAACGAAGAGAGAAGAAAGTGACTATTCATATTTAGGGTCTGTCAGAAAACCTTGGAGTTGCAGTTGGCTATTTCCTTTAAAATGGTAAACAAGGTCCCCCTGCGGTTTTCATGGCCTCTAAGTCCAGATGGAGCCTAGGATAGGCTGAAAGATGTATAATCGTAGAAGGCCAGGTGGGAGGGGGTAATGCAGATGGATAAATAGTGGGGGAGAAGACGGCCAAGGGGAGGGTCCGGGAAGGAATGACCTGGTAGGCAGAGAGGACAGAATAGACAATTAAGAGGAACGATGGCTTCCTATCATTCAAATATTCAGACAACATGCAGCTTCCTGAAAGTCCCTAGCATGTTAAAAATTTCAGTCTTTATTATTACATGCCAGCCTTACCTAATGATTCTTATACAAACCGGAGCTATCTTCTTACCCCTTAAGCGAAACAAGTGAAAAGAAACATCTTGAACATTTGGTTCTCAAATATTTAAAAATCTCAATTTGTTTACCAATATACTTTTATTTCCCTCTTTTTTTCCTCTCTCCACCATTAGAGGGAATATTGGTTAAAGATGCCCCCAAATGAAATGACAATAATTGTAAAGTAACTAAACACTCATTATGTGCCAGGCACGTGCATTATCCCATTCAATCTTGAACTAATCTATGATGTAGGGGCTATTTTACCTCCATTTTATGGGCAGACCCAGAGGGACAATAATAGTAGCCATGTATAAGAGGGTTTCCATGTGCCAACCAATGTTCTAATAATTTTTTTGTATAAGACAACATAGAGCTAATGATACTTTTATGAAGTAACCTTATTATCCCCTATCTTCTATACTGAGACCAAGTAAAGACAGATTAGTCGGCCTCCCTGTATAAAACAGCCAGCAAGAGGTTGGTGGTGAGTGTGAACCTAGATGGTCTAGCTTTAGAGATCATTCTTATGGCTTTGGTCTGTATGGTCTCCAGTGTAGAACAAACATGGAAACTTCTACCCCATTCTCCAGGGGGAGCTAAATGGGATGGACATTCTTCAGCTCCTCCCCCGTGTCTACTCTCTCCCCAGGTGGGAAGAGAAATTCTTACCGGATCAAAGAGCCCGGGGCGGGGGTGGGAAGACCACGAATGCTTGTAGCTCCTCCAAGGAAGAACCTACTCTCGGGGCGTGAACTTTCTATTCTCAAGTTCCTGCCATTGGGGCAGAACCTTGAGCGCTGGGTGCAAGAGACGTGTGGAATTCTAGGGGAGTCCAAGTGTGAGAGAGTCTTTAGAACATGGCTTTCATCAGAAAACTACTTATAAGAGCTGAGGGAAAAGGCGTGAAGCCAAAGAGGAAATGAGGCTTGGCAGTATTAGAGAACCAAGTGTGGTCCTGGGCCGGAAGGAGACCAGAAGGAGGTGCTTTTCTGGGGGCTTCACTTTCAGAGTCTATCAGTGACAGGTGGAACCATGGCAGGCTTCTCTGGCAGGATGTGGAACCACAGGGTGTCTTTGGGACGGAGCTGTTGGGGACGTCGCAGAGGCAAGGAAGGAGGAATACTCGTTTGTCCTTGCCTAATACCTCCCAACCTCCCATCAGCACCCACTATGGTCTGAACCCAGCTGCCAAAGGAACCAAGGAAACGCAACCTGCAGCAGCCAGCCACACTGCACGCGGCAGAGCAAGGGAAGGGTGAAGTGTGGGTCTGAGGGCAGAAAGCCAGGCCCACACAGTGGGTGAGTCCAACGGGGAGGGAAAAACACAAAAAAGCCATACTGTGGCCACTTACCTAAGCCTTGTTCCCAACCTGGCTTTACCAGTAATAAAGCTAAAATATTATTATATTCCTCATTTATAGGACCTCTATTATCTTTCAAGTGACAGGGACTTTGGGGAGGAAGAGGAAGGGCTTGGTGAATTATTTCCCCCAGTCCCCCAGCCCAAACTGCAAAACTGATGGTTAAATTGCAAACAATGGGGGCGCCTGGGTGGCTCAGTCGGTTAAGCGTCTGACTTCGGCTCAGGTCATGATCTCGCGGTCCGTAGGTTCGAGCCTCGCGTCGGGCTCTGTGCTGACAGCTCAGAGCCTGGAGCCTGTTTCAGATTCTGTGTCTCGCTCTCTCTGACCCTCCCCTGTTCATGCTCTCTCTCTCTCTGTCTCAAAAATAAATGTTAAAAAAAAATTAAAAAAAATTGCAAACAATGAAGCCTTTATTGTTTGTTTTTTACATATGTGTATACGTAAAATATATATTTTCTATTTATAATGTATATAAAGTATACATATTTCCTCAAATTAGACATGAAGTATTCAGGTGAAATCACTATTTTAGAAACAACTCTGCTCTAGTAGTATCTCATTACTTGCTTTATCAAAGCTAACAACCATTCTAATGTTACTATGAAAATACCAATTATTTTTATGATAATGAAGACTTTAAATAGCTCAGTAGGATAAATTAGATCCAAACCATGGCTTAGCTAGGTCCTTCCATCTTAGGAATACTAAACTAGAATGAAGGATTTAATCCTTCTCATATGGAAACATCTCTTCTGAACTATAAAGAAAAAAAAGATCCTTCTCACTCTATTTCAAGGATGATGAATTAATTTTGAGATGGGAAAGTGAAAAAAAAAAGATTATTACCTGAGGGACAAAGCCCAGAATGAGTTTAACTGTGTCAAAATCCTTACTGGTAACAATGACAGACATCACCAGTACGCATCCATCCATGTGATGACAATGGACAGAATGACCACATTTTTATAAGCCACCTACCCTCCTGGATACCTTGGATGGAGCAGCTAGGTCAGGGCTGCCCAACCTCAGAGAGTCCAC
The DNA here is from genome assembly GCF_022837055.1 of Prionailurus viverrinus. NCBI lineage: Eukaryota > Metazoa > Chordata > Mammalia > Carnivora > Felidae > Prionailurus > Prionailurus viverrinus. Next base: position 34,899,651 of record NC_062562.1, on the reverse strand, counting down.
ATTTGAGGCCAGGTAATTATTTGTTGAAGGGACGGCTGTCCTTTGTAACATAGGATGTTTCACAGTGTCCCTGGCCTCTACCCATCAGATGCGGTGGCCTCTCCACTCAGTCATGACTATTACATCTCCAGACATTTCCAAATGTCCCCGGGGGAGTGGGGCAAACTAACCACTGGGAGAGAATTTCTGCTCTCGACATTTACAGTTATCTCACTTATGCTACTGCTGGCTCTGTCTGCCACTTGTGTTGAATTAGCTCAACTTTCAGCTTTGAAAACCATGCATGTTGAAATGGATTCTACTGGTGAAGAAGTAATACCCAGGGATCAAATCTCTTTGTGGGATTAAGTCTTTTTATCACCTATCTCCTACATGTCCTTAAAGTGAACCCAGATTTCAGTTTCAGTATGCCTAATGGGACCCAAGACACCTCAAGCGAAAAGGATGTGTTTGTTGAAGATGCGTAGGTAGGAAGGAAAGAGGGGGAGAAGAGTGATCTTCAAATAAAATGCTGTCTTCTGAGATATCTGCATTAGAGGAATTCCTTAAAAAAGTGGGTATTTATTCATGTCATGAATTCTTTCTTCTAGCTATGAATTTAAATATTGGGATCCATTCCTTGTGTTAGTAGATGTATCACATGGTGTATCCTTAGGGAAGAGGGCTTAAATTCAACTAATTCTCTATCTAGACCTATCGGGACCATACGCCCTTAGAATCTTTTCAGCAATCATAAAATACATTCTTTACATGCAAAAAGAACTAGGTTTCATGTGAAAAAAAATGTATCAAACGGTTTAAGAACAATATTCAACCTGTCCTATCGCTTCAAATGGAAACTGGAAACAAAAAGCGATTGAAATACTCAAGGAGGAAGAAAAATATAACTCTAGAATTCAAGACAATGTAACATTAGATAGATGGTTTTGACGGCTGATTTCTTGTCAAGTTTGTACCAACAAACTATAGATGACCACAGATATGACACTCTATTTCTGTGGGTTTCGGCTCCTCAGCAGGAAGGTTAGAGAGTCAGATTAACACAATGCAGGGAGGGGAAGCAGGCAGCTGGTGCGCCTCGTGGGGTAGGTAGGGCTCACCAGCAAGTCCATGTGCCTGAGCAAGCTTGAAATTAGATACCAAATAAAGAGGGAGAAAGGGAGAGAGAGAAGAAAAATAGAAAATATACTTTCACAAGTCTAAAGGGTATGCTTGCCCGTATTTTTCAAATAAATGGCCTCGCTTTTCACTTTCCACAGGGTCACACAAATAATGTAGTTGCCCTGGTAATCAGCAAACACTCACGGAGCATCTGGCATGTTCCAGGTACCATGCTAGGTACAAGGGACCAGAGGAGAAAAAACAAGTCGCACCCTAGCCCACGGGGAGTTTTCAATGACTTCATCATTATTACACTCCCTTTCCACCCCTGACATTCCTTGTAAAGACTCCTTATGAAGACATTCTCTATATGCTGGTGAGAAATTGGCAAAATCACCTATGATAGTTTGGATTATTAGCTTATCAGGCGTTCCAATTTCCATTCCTAGGAATCTCAGTGTCAGGAATATACGTCCTGTCCCTGGTGAGCTCAGGAGTGGCCATACAACTTGCATCCATCAATGAACAGTGGACCCAAGTGTCCCGTCGCTGGTGGACAGCAACTTCAAGAACTGGTACACAGTTCACCGGGTCTCTTTTCCTTCCGGGGCAGTGACTGGAAATATTCTTAAAAGATATTGGTTCTGGGGTGCCTGGGTGGCGCAGTCGGTTAAGCGTCCGACTTCAGCCAGGTCACGGTCTCGCGGTCCGTGAGTTCGAGCCCCGCGTCGGGCTCTGGGCTGATGGCTCAGAGCCTGGAGCCTGTTTCCGATTCTGTGTCTCCCTCTCTCTCTGCCCCTCCCCCGTTCATGCTCTGTCTCTCTCTGTCCCAAAAATAAATAAACGTTGAAAAAAAAAAAAAAGATATTGGTTCTTCACCCTGGGTCCTGGGAGGGAAGCAACATAGAATAAAGCTGCAGCTGGCATGCAAGCTAATTAAGAAAGAAACTTTGGTTGTGGCAGATAACAGGGGAGTCCTTTGTTAACGTACCATCATCTAAGCTGGTCTCACAATGCCACCAGTTTATTCCATTTCGCTTGAGAAGAGCTATAAAATCCCCAGAGATTTCACATGAGTGATTACACCTCTGACATCTCTCTCTCTCTCTCTATCCAGAAAAGAACAGTTTTTCAACAGAGTGTTGGAATCCTTTTTCCTATTAATCACCTCCTTATCTGGCAAAATTTCAGCTATCCCCTTCTACAACTCATCAGCCATTTATTGACTCTGCAGTTATTATGTATGGAGCTTAAGTTTTTGCTTTATCACCAGCTCTTTCAAGGACCTCACATGCTACTATCACAGTGCAATAGAAAATAGGTACAAGGAAATAATGGACACATAAGACTATTTTTCCATTTGCCACAACAGTTGAGAAACATTCATTCATTAGCTATATTCTCGCTTCTTTCTCTCCTTATCTTAGAAAAGCAGGCCAAGAATTGACTAAAGTCAGCGGATTCAGATACTAGCATGTAGTTCTACTTCATGGATTCATCCCACACATGTCTACTGAGGCCCTACTATGTGCCAGACATTGGTAGGCATTGACTCCTCCCAGGGCCTAGGGTAGCATCAGGCGCCTATAGCGGTCCGTAAATATTTTTTGAAAAATGTGAATTTAATGAATTTAAACCCATTAAATGTGATGAATTAAATTCTCTATCCACCTCACAAAACGGTAGCGTTCTCCAATGTTTTCGAGACCCCTTACTTTGCCTGTCTGCAAGGGAATGCCGAGAAAAAATCGAGAGAGAGAGAGAGAGAGAGAGAGAGAGAAAGAGAGAGAGAGAGAGAGAAAGCAAGCCCCGGGCCACTGCAAGTAAGGCACCTAAAAGGAGAGCATTCTGAAAAATCCAAACATTGCAAACACATTAATCAGCCAAAGGTTTAAATCGAAAGCAACACGAAACAGTACTGGTAAATAATTAGTTTTGTTTCCTTTTCACACGAGGGTAAATTCTGAGGTAGTGCAGGGCAGGCGAATTTTCTAAGCCACTGTGATTTATTTAACCATTTAGCAAGGTGAACCTCTTCCTCACCTCCCAGGTATTGTTCGGCTTTGTCACCTTTACAAGCAGGCAGTAAAACGCGTATTTAAAATAACCATTTCAGTAGGTGCATTAGCATGGCAATGGAACAAAATAGTCTTTACTCCGCTTAGAGGAGTGAATCCCTCATTTAATTACAACTGCAAAGGTTAGAAACTTTTTATCGTACACACATATTCTCTGGGAATTATCTGGCTCTGAAATATAATTAATCATCGTCCGTCATGCTTTCATTATATGCACCGCTCTCCAGAGTCACTGCTTTCTTCCTTCTTCATTCATATTCCTCTGACCTTCCTCCTCACTCTTACCACAGACCTCAGGTGATTTCCGTGGCCCGCTCAGAAACGACTGGATATTGTTAAACCCATTTGTCAACCACATTATCAGCTCACAAACACGAGATCTCTGCATATGTTTAGCCTTTTCCATATATAGCCGTCCAAGTATTAACATGGATGGCATCTGTCAATGTTGACAAAAATTAAATTTCGAAACTACTGTAAATAATAAAGCAGTCATATAAAGATTATTTCTCTGGAGCATAAGCTACCAGTAAACACGATTTGCATATTGTGCTTACAGCTGTTCCGACATGAGCTGTTTGCTGTGGTTCATTAACATGATCTGATTTGTCAGATTCTAGGATAGCTGAAAGTTTGTATGTAAAACGATTTAAGGAAGTTTTGGGAAATTTTTGATTTTTAGAGCTGTGCACATATGGCATAAGAAGAGTAAAGTGAATGGAGTCCTCTATCTTCAGAGAGAAATCACCGGGGTTTTAAGGCATAAGAATTCATCATTAACTCAATTCCAAAGGGCTTCAGGGAAAACCAACTTGCCTGTCCCAGCAAAGCTCATGTACTTTCCGCACACGGCTCAGCGGAGGAGGAAGGCTCACCTTTCTTATTTCTTATGAAATAAGGAATACCTTTCTCAGCTCCATGGGAGAGGACTCGATCGTCTTCCGTAACAACAACGGAACATGACAGAATTAAGCATGGGTTCACCAGCCTGGGAAGCGTTTAAGCTTGTTTCTGACAGTTTTGTGTGGAATTGACTTAATTCTGGAATCCTGCGGCTCTCCTATTCCATCACTTTCCAATCAGAAATCATAAAATCTTACTGCTCAGTGGAACAGAGAAAGGACATGTGGGTTGGCATTTCCTCCCCCAGGAAGAGCAGAACTAACTGGCTTTAGAAAAACGGCTGCAAACTCTGGCTTTCATGATTTCCAGAGAAGAATATTCCATGATGTCTTACTTACTGCAGTCCTTTCTTATAATGAAGAAAGCTGCTTTTTTCCATGTCTGATGACCTTCTTCATATATTTTATTCTTTTATCCAACACTGATGTATGTGTAGTGATATAGGCAATGTACATCACTATTACCATCATTGTGCATGCAAAGAGCTATCCTGAGAATGAAAATTAACCAGAGGAAGTCACCTTTTAGCCAACTCTTCCAAATTTTGGACCCGAATATTCTTTCCCATATTATTGTGATCGCTTCTGTGACAGAGCTTCCCATTTCATGACGCTGAAGGGGTCAGGCTGAACTTCTCTCATTATAGGTCATGTCTTTAAAAAGAACTTTTAAGATTTTGGATATAAAAGCACTTGCTAAATGCATTTACAAACGCACTACCAGTATCCGTGAGGAAGTGCGTTCAGTGGCCATTACAGGGACCGTGTGTGCGCGCGTGCACAGGCCCGCACTCACGTGGACCGGAGAGCAATGCTTTCTCCCTCAAAAATCAATCCCATCAAGAGAAGAATTTGCCAATCGTTCTTATTTTGTCCAGTGATATGTGGTTTTAATGGAGGAAGAATTATTTGTAGACACCAATTTGTGGACCACTAAGAGCCGGAGAATCGGAGTGTAGGGGACCGAAGAAGTGGCAGGAATGATCATGTGTCAACAGTGTGACTTTGCTGTAAGTCTGCTGCAAAAGGCAGATATTAATTTCCTTTATGGGTAAGTATCCACATAAAGCTCAGCTCTCAACAGACGATCAGCTCCTCTCTGAGCAGGAACAGGTGTTCCTATTTGAATTTTACAAAGAAGTGTAGAGTTGCCTACTCGTCCACATGTCAACCATCACTATCTAATTGGACCAGGTGTTCAATACACAGGGTAGTGTCTTCCCAAAAGATAGTTCACGGGCTGTCGTAAGAAAACCAACAATCCAACGCCAAACTGAACAAGACCCTAAAGCCTAGGCAAATAAACAACAAAGACTGGAGTCATTTTAATCCTATGCAGGGACACTCCGTTATAATGCGGTGGAAATTGTAGCGTTGCCTCCTGTTGGAAAAAAACGGATTCCTTTCCACATTTCTACTTATCTTTGTAATCAAACACGCCAAGCACATTTGTTATTTCTGCAGGCTGATATTCACACCGTTTCTTAAAACGAAACCATCCCTCCATTCCTAGCCTTTGGGCTTCTACTAAGAATGACTTTAAACTTTGTCCCTAAGAGTCAAAGGAAGGCACGTGGAATAGTCCACGCACCACGCACATGCGTGGAGTGATTGATTTAGACAAATAACCCAAGGCTGGCTATTAGGGTCAAATAGGATATATTACGTTTTTGTTATTGTTTCCCACTCTTTCCCAGGCAGTTGTATACAGTTGTCCAGGTTGTACACTGAGGAAGGACATTAGATCTGAGGGGCTACCATTCATATTGATATATCTTCTTTATCATGACATTTTGTTTCTTATTTATAACTTTGTTAGCTTCAGCACAGATGATTTACATATGTCTTTTAACAATTTGGGGGGCAGATGGTACTAAGATGTCTTGTTCTAAGAAAATCAGCCGATTAGGACAATTTTCCAGCAAACCAAAGTAAAGACTGTTGCTCTGACAGGGTATACATAGATCATTATGCTTCGACTGATGAAAGATAAGCAAGCTGGAGAATTCAGACACTCTGCCAATGCAGCAGCATTAAAAATAATTTCTGATTCTAAGCAAGGAGCTTACAGAGTAGACAGATTCTGGGATGCAAAACAATACTATAATCCCCAAACTATTTGCTTTCAAATGTATTTGATTAGTGTTAATTTGGCATGAAGTTGTAAACAAAATTAATGTTATCAACAACACAATGAGCAACCAAATTTCAGCATAAAGCATTTGAAAGCACTAAAAGAAATAATGAATTCTTTGAAGAAAAATGAAATGATGTTTTAAAAATACATATAATTTAAGGTCCATAAATGTAACATATTTTAGCATTAATATTGAGTTCTCCAGCACAGAAAATATGAGACTCATTTCAAATATGAATACCATTATTATTCACTTTCTACGGCCCAGAACTATATTTTAGAATACATTTCTTCCTACGCTGTATTTTACATTAACCAATTCACCTTTCAAATACAAGTTTATAATAGTTTATGAGACTGTTAGTTGAGATGTAATTTGAAAAATTATAATGAACAAGAACTACTCCAATAGTGTAAAATATAAACTTGAAATTGACTGAGGAAGAAAGTAAGGAATGGGATACTGAGGGGACATCAGGAGACGATGATGTAAACTTGCTATAGGTTTTCTAACATTTATAATACAAAATTACATTTATAATGAATTTTAATACAAAATTACAAATATTACAATGCAACTCTTGTTGCAGCAATGAAATATTCATTCCCCAGGAAAATTTCCACGTGGTTTCATTTTAGAACATTTAAGATCCATTCAACTTAGGCAGTACTGGTCATCGGTCAAGAACGTGGCTTTTCAAAATTAAAAGGAAAACTACTTGTGGCCTCTACCTTCACTGCAAAGACGGCGAAACCTATAGTTTCACTCTTGGTGCAGGTAGGCTTTGAAAATATTTCATTTTTTTTTTCTCAACGTTTATTTATTTTTGGGACAGAGAGAGACAGAGCATGAACAGGGGAGGGACAGAGAGAGAGGGAGACACAGAATCGGAAACAGGCTCCAGGCTCTGAACCATCAGCCCAGAGCCTGACGCGGGGCTCGAACTCCCGGACCGCGAGATCGTGACCTGGCTGAAGTCGGACGCTTAACCGACTGCGCCACCCAGGTGCCCCACATTTTGTTTTTCTAAAAGGACGCCATGTAATTGTTTTCTGCCAATTAATACATGGACATGCCTTTGGATTCTTAATTTTTGTGATTTAAAATGTACCTATTCTATTCTATTATTTTCAGTAGTATGATTAACATTGTTTTTAAGAGTGCCTCATCTATGTTTCCGTAATTACCGATAGAGTCATACACCACATTTGGAAATTTCCTCAAGATAGGGGTACCTTTTTCTAATTTTCACAAACATACCATATGGGCTGGCAGCGCTTTGACTACTGGGGAAACAAACCTCCTTGTTCCCACTGACATGAAAGAGAATACATGATGTCTGTAGCTGCTAGAACTACCCACCTGCCATGTGCACACCAAGGAAGGAGAGTATGGAAACTGGGAAGAAAAAAAATGGGTTCCTACTGTCATAATCCGAGCACTAGGTCAAGCCTCCTTTAAAGATATCCCTCCAACCTGCTCAATTTTGTGCACTGAGACATTTATTTACCTTATTTTATATTTGCACTCAAGCAGATTTAAGTGGAGATTTCTACCACTGCTAACAACAACAAAAAATCTAAATGATATAAATCTCACGGAGTGTGCATTTACAAGTAATCACTTCTGATGGCCAGAGGGAGAAGTGTTAGGTAGGTAAATAGGTCTCTGAGCCCTTCGTTGTACATATTCTGGGTTTCTTTCCACATTTGTGCCTAATGGTAAATGACAATGCTTTGTTATAGGATAGACATGGGTTCAAATTGATCTTGGTTATTTAGTGATGCTGTGAATTCTCACGATATGAGAATTAAGTAAGACAATTTAAGCACCTTAGTGCTTATAATAGTGGTTATAATACCTTAGTTTTAAATTTTTTTTTTCAACGTTTATTTATTTTTGGGACAGAGAGAGACAGAGCATGAACGGGGGAGGGGCAGAGAGAGAGGGAGACACAGAATCGGAAACAGGCTCCAGCCATCAGCCCAGAGCCTGACGCGGGGCTCGAACTCACGGACCGCGAGATGGTGACCTGGCTGAAGTCGGACGCTTAACCGACTGCGCCACCCAGGCGCCCCTATAACACCTTAGTTTTAGTAGGTGCTCAGTAAATGATAGATAGCCTTTCCTCCTTTCCTCTTCGAGATACTAGGCATCTTTGTACACACTATGATTATTTATTTTACTACTGAAGTCTACGTGATTATATTTAACAAATAATTTTTGAGCACCACCTATATATTCCTGGTATGTGGGGGACTGAGGATATCATAGACATGGTATGTTTTTCACTTTCACAGAGCTATGGTAGAGTGGAAAAAATGAGTAACAAACCAAGCTGTTAGGCGTGATAAACCCTAAGAAGACAATACAATAAAATTGTGGCATGTTAAAAGTCTGGAGTAAGGGGTACCTTCAACTGGTTAAGACGTGAGCTTAGGTCTAACTGATGAGGAAGAATTGGCCATGTGAAGATTCATGACAAGGTAATTCTAGGTCAAAGACAAAGGCTCTAGAGCAGGGGGCACATTCCAGGGACAGGAAAAAACTGGTATGGCACTTAACATACTGAAGAAGCAAGGTGATAAAAATTAGAGTTGTACGCCAGAAGTAGATCATTACAGCCATGAAGGCTAGAGTATTTGTACTAATTTCTATTTGATTTTAGTACAACCAGTGCTTTTGAACTACCTGCTACTTCCAGGTGTGTGTGTGTGTGTGTGTGTGTGTGTGTGTGTGAGAGAGAGAGAGAGAGAGAGAGAGAGAGAGAGAGAGAGATGATTCAGGCTACTTACTACTTTCTAACAGCACTTCTTTTTGTTAATTTTTTTAACCTTTATTTATTTTATTTTTTTTTTTTAATTTTTATTTTCAACGTTTATTTATTTTTGGGACAGAGAGAGACAGAGCATGAATGGGGGAGGGGCAGAGAGAGAGGGAGACACAGAATCGGAAACAGGCTCCAGGCTCTGAGTTGTCAGCACAGAGCCCGATGCGGGGCTTGAACTCGCGGACCGCGAGATCACGACCTGAGCTGAAGTCGGACGCTCAACCGACTGAGCCACCCAGGCGCCCCTCTAACAGCGCTTCTTATATATATGTGTGTGTCATCGATGAGCATATGCTCAAAATAAATGAGCATCATCCTCTTGATGGAATCACTTGTTTCCCAGGCCACGGTGGACAATGATGGAAACAACCCCACCATTTTTAAATTTTAGGGGGCTGATGAGGTTTTATAAACAAACTGGCCAAGGAGAAACTTTTCTGCGTTGTTATGATGGCCTCTACTTATACTATCCATTTCATGTGGTCTGTGCAGGAAACAGCAAATTCACTGGGAAATGCAGGAGGGAGAATAAAGAAAAAAATTAAAGGAAAAAAGTATTTTTATTATTAAATGAATACAAGTATCTCTTTAAAAAACAAACCAACAGGGGCGCCTGGGTGGCTCAGTCAGTTGAGTGTCCGATTTTGGCCGGGGTCATGATCTCGCAGTTTGTGAGTTTGAGCCCTGCATCGGGCTCTGTGCTGATGGCTCAGAGCCTGGAGCCTGCTTCAGATTCTGCGTTTCCCTCTCTCTCTGCCCCTCCCCCGCTCACACTCTGTCTCTGTCTCTCTCTCAAAAATAAACATACATTAACAAAAATTTAAAAAAATTAAAAAAAAAACCCAACAAACAAAAATGACCAGTAACTTTAGAGTATGACCATGTACGGGGCGGCAGCACTTTCATGAAGACAGGATGTAATAAAGTAGGTGCAATTTTGGATACTAAGTAGTGTATGTGGTAGAATGACCTAAGGTAGGAAGCCTTGCCAGAGCATCTGCATTTACACACTACGATTGGTGTGTAAAACCTAGGTTTTCAGTGGGTGAATGCTCCAACATTTTGGGGCTTATTTTCAATTTAGGAAGTGAAATTTCCATTCAGATCACCTAATTTCCTACTATACTTGCTACTTGGTCAAGTAATTTCAACAGAGGGCAGTATTAAAAACGAGCACTTTCCCTTTAAGGGAGAAAATTATTTTGGAACAGTTAAGAAGGCTAACATAGTCATATTAGAAACCAATGAAGTGACAAGGGCAATGATGAGTCTCTGGTGCAATGATCATCCATTTCTTATGCATCTTTACAAATTTCTAACCCTGACCCCACGCTCACCTTCTTCTCACATGGAATTCACCCTCACTATGTCTTTCCAGTCCTGGGGAAGCCACTGTCTCATGAATTCCTCAATCCCCAGATGAAATGAAAATGCCAAAACAAGGAAGGAGTCTAGCATACGCTTCCAATCTCCAATCCTTTCAAGTGTTTTGCCCTGTTCAGTGAAACAAAGTAACCATCAAATAATAAGGGTAAACTATGAAAATTGTTTTAAGGAAAAGGGGAGGCGCATTCCCAACAAAAGCCACAAAGGAGCACTGGACAAAGTCATACATCCATTATATTTGAGTAAATTAGAAAGTCATATTATTTATACAGGTAGTTGAATATTACTGCTGAATAAAATAGATGTTACTGTTCTAAATATATTTCTGGAACTGCAGAATTTGTGGCCATTGTGTACTTACATACTTGACAATTATCTTACCTACTAGACCACTCTAGACTGGCAATGGAGCACTAGAAAAATTATTCAAAGTGTCCAACTTCTTTCTCATCTTGAATTCCAAGCTTAGACAAATAGTTCTAAATCAAGCTAACCAAGATAATTCGCAACTTTTGAATAAAGGTAGGTATAAATAAATATTCTAAATAACTTTCTTTCATTATTATAAGATGGACTTTGGCCTTGGAAAATGTGGGATGAAAAATGATAGCTAAAGTTGGGAAGGTTGATTAGGCACACAGCTATGTGCTGCAGAGCATGTTAAACATGTAACATACAGTATCCCAATCACACTATTATTATTAGCATTTTACAAATGAAGAAACAGAAGCCTCACAACAGTTAAATGGCTTTCCAAAGTCATATGGTGGAACTGGCATTTGACCAGTCGTTGCTGGCTCTGAAGATGGCGTTCTTAACCATTACATAATGCTGCTTTGAAATGTCACCAAACATTTACAGAAAAAGGCATGCAAATATTTGGCAGAAACTGGCTGAGCATATGCAAATTAAGCCATAATTGGTCTCTTGGGGAAGCATGGGGGTGAGGAAGGTGCTGGAATGTGGATACTCTAGAGGAAGATCCCATCTCTTACACCCTGAAGATTCAGCACGAATGACAGCAACCTAGGTGGTATGGCCTTCCTCTTGGGCACCCAGGTCCAGAGGCACCTGCTAGCCCTTCAGACATTTCAGACAGGTAACTGATGGGGGGACAGGATTTCTCAGAGTATGGTTCCAGAGACCAGCTGTAGCTCCTCTGAGATCAGGGTCTGTCCAGTGGGGAAATTTTGTTAATTTGTATGAGACCAAATTTAAACTGTTCCATCAAAACATGTTTTTGACAGCATATACGTTTGAACACACACACACACACACACACACACACACACACACACACACACTGGATGTTTGAGTTAAAGAGTGTTTCTACAAGTTCAAAAACTAAACTCAGGCAAACTTGGGGGGTATTTAATTCTTGCATGTTTCAAAGGTAATAGCAATCTGATAATTGTTGTTATTTAATTACATTTTTGGCAAAGTCAAACCCAAATAGTTACTTGTGATTTCCAAGCACTGAATCCACTGGGAAGAAAAAACACCCAGTAAAAATGAGGTACAATGTAATACAACTTCAAAGAAAGGCAACTACTAAGTATAAGTCATGATCCAACGGTTGGATTTTTTTATTAGAATCTAAAGATCACTGGTTTGTATTTTCTCTGCAAGAACAACTTCAGGCATCTAGTCCCTATATGAAATCACACTGTTCCCTCTTTTTTTTTTTAATTTTTATTTATCTTTGAGAGAGAGAGAGAGAGAGAGAGAGAGAGAGAGAGAGAGAGAGAGAGAAAGGAGGGAGGAAGTCGCAGAGATAGGCAGAGACACAGAATCTGAAGCAGGCTCCAGGCTCTGAGCTGTCAGCACAGAGCCCGACCCGGGGCTCGAACCTACAAGCTGTGAGATCCTGACCTAAGCGAAAGTCAGAAGCTTAACCATCTGTGCCACCCAGGTGCCCCGTCACACACTGCTCCCTCTTTTCTCACCTCCCTTACTCAATAATCAAAGGGTTTTAATTAGTAGCTTACCCTAACTCATGGTTTCCAAATGTATTAAAACCATGCCTCACACAAGATGTTATTCTAGGTGTTCTCTTTACAATTTAATACTCACAACTGTCTTGTGCTATTATTATCTCCATTTATATGAGGAAACTGAGGCATGGAGACATTATCTAACATGTTCCAGTTCCAACAGGTAGTAAGTGGTGGTGCAACACGTGAATCGGCCTTTCTGGCTCTTGCGTTCTTAATCACTCGACTCACACCTGTCAATTTTCATAATTTTACCTCTGTTCTTTTGCTGGTGATACTTGTAAACCCTTCAAAGCATAAGGCACCTTCTTCTACTCCCTCACCACACTCCCTCTCAAGAATCCTTGTAATTATGTGCTCTAGCTAGAGGATTTATTAGTTATTTCTATATTCCCCAGGGATCTAAAGTGCCTACTATTTTTCTTTTCGAAAATTATGCTTTCAAGGGATTTCCCGTTTCCCTAAGTCTTTGTTAGGGGTTGGATGCTACCTACCCCTCCCCCTCCCAAAAATATGCTGAGGTCCTAACTCTTGGCAGGTGGTGAATTTGTGAATGTGACTTTACTTAGGAATAGCATCTTGGCAGATATAATCAAGTAAAGATGAGGCCATTGGAGTAGGCTCTAATCCAATATGACTGGTGTCCTTATAAAAAGAGGAAAGTCAAGGGCACCTGGGCAGCTCAGTTGGTTAAGCATACGACTCTTGGTTTCGGCTCAAGTCATGATCTCACAGTTCATGGGATCAAGCCCTGCAGGGAGCTCTGTGCTGACAGTGTAGACCCTGTTTGGGATTCTCTCTCTCCCACTCTTTCTGCCCCACATCCCTGTATGCACACGCACGTTCTCTCTCTCAGAATAAATAAATAAACGTTTAAAAAGATAAGTGCCAGAAGAAACAGACAGGAAAACCACCATGTGATGACAGAGAATGGACTCACACTACTCTATGCCAAGCAATGTCACCAACTGATGGCTACAGCTGAAAGTCAGAGACAAGAAAAAATGCTACCCAGAGTCTCAGAGGGAGCGTGGCTCTGCTGACATTTCTGGCCTTCAGAAAGTTAGGAGAATGAATCTCTGTTGTGCGAAACCACCTAGTTTATGATACTTTGTTTTGGCAGTCCTAGGGAACTCATGGAGTCTTTTGAATTCTAGTTTTATTCCTTTGTGTTCTACGGGGCGGGGCAAAATGGACACATCCTCAAAGGGATTAGCAACTATGTAGTTATGTGATCTACTCCAATGACTCTTTGCCTGGCCTGCCAAACACACAAAACAAATGAAACTACCCAACCAAGCAACCAAATAAACCTTCCTTAGCAAACTTTTCCCACAATAACTTCACTTTTACTTCCTTTTACGGACTAACCAAATAACTCATTAGCATCAAAAGGAATTGTACCTTCTTGGTTCTCTATTTTAACACTGTGGGCTTGCCAACATTCTCTTCGACCTCTGTACGTAATAAAGTATCTGTCTATTACATTTCAGTGGCTGTTTGAAAAGAATAAAGTGGAACAGGGCTTTACAAGCTTTATCTTACTTCCTGAATACCACAGTAATGGTTGTCACTCCTTTATTAGTACAAATCCTGGGAACAAGGCATTATCCTCAGCCTACATGCACATCCCAGTATCTGGAGGGGGCATAGGAAATGTTGCAGATCTGAATCCCACCCCTCAATCATACCATTTAGGAAAGAGTTACATATGGAAAAAATTAGTTGTAACAGAAAGATAAAACGATTAACGGGAAGACCTTTTACCTCGGTCCACATATAAAGAAAACTTCAAAAGATTTCTTCTCTATGGTTAGGTATTCGCTTATATTGACTTGGGATTTTACAAGTAAAACTTGGCTGTATTTGAATTTTGCAGTTTATTCTTTTTTTAATTTTTTTTAATGTTCATTTATTTTTGAGAAAGAGACTGAGCACGAGCAGGGGAGGGCAGAGAGAGAGAGAGGGGGAGACACAGCCTCCGAAGCAGGCTCCGAAGCAGGCTCCGAGCCGTCAGCACAGAGCCGGACGCAGGGCTCGAACCCATGAACCGTGAGATCATTACCTGAGCCCAGTCGGACACTTAACCGACTGAGCCACCCAGGTGCCCCTGCAGAGTTTATTCTAAAGGCAAACTTCTCCTTTATGTACACTCACATCAGGTATCTATCACTTAAATCACACAGCTATTGAATATCTTCTACTAACATTTTTTTAATTTTATTTTTTATTTTTTAAAATTCACATCCAAATAGGTTAGCATATAGTGAAACAATGATTTCAGGCGTAGATTCCTTAATGCCCCTTCCCCATTTACCCCACCCCCTTCCCACAACCCCTCCAGTAACCCTCCGTTTGTTCTCCATACTTATGAGTCTCTTCTGTTTTGTCCCCCTCCCTGTTTTTATTTTTTTGTTTCCCTTCCCTTATGTTCATCTGTTTTGCCTCTTCAAGTCCTCATATGAGTGAAGTCATATGATTTTTGTCTTTCTCTGACTGACCAATTTCACTTAGCATAATACCCTCCAGTTCCATCCATGTAGTTGCAAATGACAAGATTTCATTCTTTTTGACTGCTGAGTAATACTCCATTGTATGTATGTATATATATATATATATATATATATATATATATATATATATATATATACACACCACATTTTCTTTACCCGTTCATCCCTCGATGGACATTTGGGCTCCTTCCATACTTTGGCTTCCTTAAAATTTTTTTAATGTTTATTTATTTTTTGAGAGAGACAGACAGAGCATGAGCAGGGAAAGGGCAGGGAGGGAGACACAGAATCTGAAGCAGGCTCCAGGCTCGGAGCTGTCAGCACGGAGCCTGACATAGGACTCGAACCCATGAACCGCAAGATCATGACCTGAGCCGAAGTCTGACTCTTAACCGACTGAGGCCACCCAGGCTCCCCGAATATCTTCTACTTTAATATGCGATAGGATGAAAACATGGTTAGAATGCTTTTACAAACCTTCATTTTGCCATATTTGAGTATCCAATTTCCGATTTCTATCATTTCAAAGTGGCTCTGCCTTATTTTTTGTGGATAAAACTGTACACTTTAATTTTCCACTAATATTATGTCTACCTTTCTTAAGAAAGTACTGTATTACAGGTGCAGACCTAATATTTGAAATTGTAGTGAGTATATATCCAGGGAAACACAGGGCAATAAAATGTTTTAGTTTTGCTTTTTTTAAAATAAAGTTTCAGTAAGGGGAAGGATTATTGTTTTTTTTTAATTGCTTTTCAAATTTATGTCAGCAACCCTGTAGCTTCCTTTAAGAATTTTGCCTGTTTGTGACATATTTTTAATTCTTCTACAAAATTCCCATAACCAGAAGAATTGGACCAAAAGGCATTTTTCTTGTCCCCTCTTTAGACAGAGTAATGGCAAACTTTTCAGCATTCAGTTCAGGTCAATCAAAAGCTCTTTTTCTCAAAAATCTCATCTGTCAGTATGCCAGCATTTGGGAGGATTTCCATTTTGTCCATAAATTTGGTTAAAAGCACTGAACTTCCTGCTGGAACACAAATGCATGTCTCTGAAGCAGGTAACTTGGCAATCTGCAAGTCTATACCTGTATAGCCTTTTTTCTTTCTTTTTTAAATGTTTATATATTTTTGAGAGAGAGAGAGAGAGAGAGAGAGAGAGAGAGAGAGAGAGCGTGTTAATCCAGAGAGAGAGGAAGACACAGAATTGGAAACAGGCTCCAGGCTCTGAGCTGTCAGCACCAAGCCCGAGGCGGGGCTCAAACCCAAGAAACGTGAGATCATGACCCGGGCCAAAGTCAGCTGCTTAACTGACTGAGCCACCCAGGCACCCCCTGTACAGCTTTTTATAAAGAGAAATTACTTTCCTTCACTGTCTCACTTGTTTCCCACAGTAGTACAGGAAATAGAAGTGGCTAATATTTACTGATCATTTATTATGTACCTACTACATATTGTGAAGCGGAAATATAGTTCTCCCAACAACCTGATGAAGTAGATTATTTGTGTTTTTCCTATTTTGCAAATGAGAAAACTGAGGTTCAAAGGTCTACGTAGCTTGCCCAAAGTCATACACAGCATGTAAGTCATAGAGCTGGGCTAAAACTTAGGTGTTCTGACTCTAGAATCTGAATTTGGGGACTGAATGGCGAGTCTCACTTTATAACTGGAGAAACTGAAGCTTAACACCCTTGCTGATTTATATAGTTAGGAAATATCAAGGCAGGGATGGGAATTCAGGTCTCCCTGATTTCTGGTCAGCTGGTCTTTCCTATAGGCTAGACTGTCACCTCTGTCCCATTCATCAAAAAGGGTTCATAGCATCCCTCCTGTGTGCCTGACTTGGATACAGCAGTGAACAAAACAGATGAACTCTGTGGTCTTAGAACTTTCATTTTCATGTGTGGGTATAAATGAACATAAACAAAGGAATAAAAGGATAGAAATTTTTCAAAACGCTAAGAAAAAAATGGAAATTGTGATATATAAGTGTCCGAGAAATCTCATTGCCATTGTCACCCATCATCACATAAACTCCACTCATTTTTCAAAGCAGTTAGCTATTATTTGGAAATGTTCTGCAAGAAGAAGTCGTGTGTGTGTGTGTGTGTGTGTGTGTGTGTGTGTGTGTATGTACACACACACACACACACGTCTTAAATTAAGTTCTACATCCAGTGTTGGGCTTGAACTCACAACCTGAGATCAAGAGTTATACGCTCTATTGACTGAGCTGGCCAGGCACCCCAGTCGTGGTAGATTTTTTATATGAGAGACCAGGGGACTCTTTGAGTAGGAAATTCTCCCTTGGACATATGTCTAATGCCTGATGCATAAAAGATGCTAAAAAATTCTTTACTGAATGTAATGGCTTTTCTGAGGAATTCTTGGAATCTCTAAGGCAGTGAAAGATTACTGGGCTCAGTGCTCTAGTATTTTTTTTTTCTAGTATTTCTAGTATTTTTACTGATGAGTGGAAGTCTAAGATAATCATTACCTTGGCCATTCAAACTCCAACTCAGAATATTTACCCCTCCTTTTCAATTATGGTAAAAGAAAACATCTGATGTCTGGTAGTGATGATTGAATATGTCTTAAATGGACTTACATTTGTGTTTATGCGCACACACACACACACACACACACACACACTTGAAAGAAAGTATAGAACAATCTCTGAAGCCTTTCTGATGATCAGAAAACATAAAGCAAATGAGTCGTTAACAAAAGGAAGTAGAATAAACTAAGCATATGAAGTTGAATAAGCTTAGCAGAAAAGTTGATCTCTAAAATATGTACATTTAATTAATGCTATCATTCTGGAGCAATCTTTCTTTCAACTTGGTTCAGACAGTTAGGTGATGTTCTTTCTTGCTTTTCCACATAAGCACTGTCCGTCATCTGACAGACTTCTGACAATTTGCAGAGTGCTGCTGAGTTTCCAATGTCAGTTTTTAATTCAGTGATGACCCCGTTATCTCAAGTAGTTCAGGTGGTGTTCTCTTTGATTAAAAAAAAAATCCATCCTTTCAGTCTTGCAGAGGTGTACTCCTGCTTTTAATTCTTCTTTACCTTTTCTGCTCCCAGCCACGTGGCTACTTTGCCCCTCAGCCTTTGATAGAGCGGCCCCAGTTTATTGTGCACATTTGGCAAGCTTCTCTTGAACTTACCCTAAGGCTCTTGTTTTGTGGCATATACTGTGGCGTGTTTTTTGGCAAAGAAAGCCACTCAGAGATTGTGTCAGTGAATTAAAGGTACAGAGTTAATACAATGGGACACTGTGCACTTGAAAAGAAGCAAGGAACTCTCAGTGTGAGGATATGAACTGATCTCCAACATATATGAAGTGAACACAGCAAGGGGCAGAATAGTTTACATAAATAATTTAC
Organism: Prionailurus viverrinus; assembly: GCF_022837055.1. Lineage (NCBI taxonomy): Eukaryota > Metazoa > Chordata > Mammalia > Carnivora > Felidae > Prionailurus > Prionailurus viverrinus. The sequence continues at coordinate 34,881,321 of NC_062562.1, read as the reverse complement.
CTTTTATATAAAGAGGATATACATTAAAATACATACATTTTGGGGCACCTGGGTGGCTCAGTCGGTGGAGCTTCTGACTTCGGCTCAGTGCATGATCTCATGGTCTATGAGTTGGAACCCCACATCAGGCTCTGTGCTGACAGCTCAGAGCCTGGAGCCTGCTTCGGATTCTGTGTCTCCCTCTCTCTCTGCCTCTACCCTGCTCACTCTCTCTTTCTCTCGCTCTCTCTGCAATAAATGTTTTGCTTTATATTTTAAAGAAGGATGAATGGAAGGAAAACACAGACTAGTGAAGGTGACCATTTATAGGGCAGGAAACAAGATGAATGGGGAAGCAGAGTTGGGATTTAAATGTTTCATTGAATACCTTTTAATATCATTTTGATTTTTTAGCCATATGAATGTACTACCTTTAAAAAAGATTTGACAGATCTTGGTAGTGGTTATAGAAATCTATACATGTGATAAAATTCCACTGACCTATACAATTAAAAAAAAAAGCAGGGCATGAGATCTAAATAAGATCTATGGTTAACAGTATTACACCAATATCAGGCTCCTGGTTTTACTAATTGTGCTATGGCCCCTTAAGAGGTTATCACTGGGGGAAGTTGGACAAGGGGTAATGAGAATTCTCTGTCCTGTTTTTGGAGCTATGTGAGTCTAAAAGTCTTTCAAAACCCAGTTAAAAAGCAAGTTACCGAGCTAGCGGGGCATTTCAAAGAATCAGCATTATGGAAAAGAGAAATAAAATAAAACTTCTGAATAAACTTCCAAATGAAACTTCTAATGAAAGAGGGAAGGAAAAAAGATAAATAACACTTAGAAGAAAAATGAGGGGGGCGGGTCTAGCCACAAATCTGATAGTGAATTCGGGGACAGGAAAGAGAATTGGAAGGACTCGTGGCAGGATACAACTCTTCCCAGTAAAAGCAATTTCTCTGTGTCCTCATCCTCCTGCACATCTTCTTCTCTCTGGCCCACTTCTCTCTGTATTATCATTTCTATCCCCCGTGTCTCTCTGCCCCATTATCTCTTCTACAGTCTTCTGTCAATCTCCCTTTTGTGTGTGTGTTTTCCTCCCTTCCTCTTTTTGTTGCTCTTTCTATCCATTCCACTCTTCAGCTCCCAGATTTTCCATCACTGCTACAATCCCGTTCAATTTCTCCTTTCCTGTCCCTTCCTGTCTTTTCCATTGTATTCCATTCCCTTGACTGATCTCCTCCAACATCTGCTCAGCAGATGACATACGCACTATTTGGCCATTGGTATTTATAGCCCCACCCAGTCAGTCCCATTTCTGCATGGCCTCTCACTTCAAGTAGCCCAAACTAACTAATTAGATATGTTGGACCCGTGTTTCAAATTCCTGCAAGGAGTATCTAAGTGCCTCTGCCAGAACTGGTGTCCACCTCCGGCCGCGGCCAAGACAGTTGTATTATTGGCTTGTTCTTTGTTTATCGTGGCCTGTGGGCATCGGCTCTCCAGGGCAGTCTACAGCAAGAACAGATACCTCAGTCTACATAACGGATGGAAACAGACTAACAGACAAGGACAGGGAAAGCAATCTCCAGGTCCGATGAACTAATTGAGTCTGAGAGGAAACATCTTTGTCTTGCTTCTGAAGTGTTCAGAAAGTATAAATAATACCGACTGCAAGAAAGTAGTAAGAACGATAAGTTCTTACAGAATGAGAAACAAGATAAAAACAGCACGATCTGAAAATGCTAGACTTACTGAGCTTGTTGTAAGAACTGCTTGAGTTCGGTTTCAAAGTAAAAAGCAAACACCAACTTAAAGAGAATCAGCATTTTTTGAGGAAAGCAAAAGAACGGAAATGAATGCAGAGAAATATTCTTGATATGGATGACCACAGAAACTTCACAAATACTGAAATATCACAAAGCCCACTGACGTCAGGGGAGGAAAATTATGGGGCGCATGGGTAGCTAGGTGGGTTAAGAATCTGACTCTTGACTTTGGCTCAGGTCATGATCTTATGGTTCAAGAATCTGAGCCCCTCATTAGGCTCCATTCTGACAGTGCAGAGCCTGCTTGGCAATTCTCCCTCTCTTCCCCCCACTCTCTCTGACCCTCTTCTGCTCACACTCATGTGTGCCCCCCAAAAATAAATAAACTTTAAAAAAAAGAGGAAAATCTTGCTGTAAACCTTCCCCATTAGCTGATTTCCAAAAATGACTGGTAATATCGTCTATTCTGCCGAGATTGACATCAATAAATAAAGGGGTGATGCACAAAACTGAATTTCTGAATTTCCAGCCTTTGTTGACCATCAGATTGACTAGGAGAAGGTTTAAAAGATAAAGGTGGCTGTGCCCACCCTAGGTCTATGCAATCAGAATCACCAGGAATTGGGGAAGGAGGTCTTATCACCTAATTTGCTGTAAATCTCACTAGCGGCTCAAGATGCAGATCGCGAATTGAGAGTAGCTGTTCTCAAGACCCAAGGAGAAGGTTCCACAGTAATTCTTGGCTTGCTTAAAAAATTGAAGATGGGCTAGTGACAGTCTAAGTTGTCCCAACAATTGAAGTGATTACCTTATTACAATGGGTATTAGAAAAAAGATCAGAGGAGCACCTGGGTGGCTCAGTCGCTTAAGCGTCTGACTTTGGCTCAGGTCACGATCTCATGGTTCACGGGTTTGAGCCGCACGTCGGGCTCTGTGCTGACAGCTCAGAACCTGGATCCTGTTTCCGATTCTGTGTCTCCCTCTCTCTCTTGCCCCTCCCCTGCTCGCACTCCCTTTCTCTAAAATAAATAAACATTAAAAAAATTTTTTAATAAAAAAAAAAGACAAAGACGAGATTAGGTGCAAAGACTTAGACTCAAGATCAACATTTGTGATAGAGCCAACCGAGCCCAGCAAGGTCTGTCCCCCTTTTGCATCATCCTGTGTTACACTCCTGCTTCTTCTCTAAGCTCCAGCTACATGGGCTTCCGTTGTCTTCTTTGAATGTGCCATGCTATCTTCTACCTCAGAACTTTGGCACATGCTGTTCCATCTACCTGGGGGGTCCACTCTCCTTTTATCTACTATGGTCAAGTGAGCACTTTGTCATACTTTGGGTCTCAGTTCATAGAGGCCTTCCTGACTTCTCCAATTAGGTTATTTCCTTCCTAAAGCCTCCAATTTCACTGTTTCCGCCACCTTTCTCTGCTTCTCGCTATGGTTAAATTTTTCCATTTGGTAATTGGATGAAGAGGCCTCCCCTGTGATAACAAACTTCCTAAGGGCAGCACCTGTGTCTGTTCACCATTATCCTGAGCACCTAACACACTGTGTACACATAGTAAGTGCTATAAACTGGATGTTTATATCCCCTTGAAGTTTACATGTTAAGGCCTAAATCCCCATTGTGATGGAATCGGAGGTGGGGCCCTTGGGAGGCGATCAGGTCATGAAGGTAGACCCCTTGCAAATAGGATTTGTGCCCTTATCTGAATAGACACAAGAGAGAAGACTGCTGTGTCACTACAGGAGAACACAATGAGAATACCGCCGTCTGCAAACCGGGAAGAGCACCTTCCCCAGGAGCTCCCCAGGCTTGCACCCTGACCTCAGACTTCCAGCCGCCACAACTGTGAGAAGTAAAGTTTTGTTATTTAAGGTACCCCGCCTGTGGTATTCGGTTACAAGCAGCCTGAATGAAGACAGTAAGCATTCAGTAATTATTAATATAATCAGTGTAAGTATATTAATATACAGACACACAGGTGGGTCACTCGTATGTTAAATTAGGAAGTGCTTCCATCTGGACAAGTGTGTTTACCAGAGACCTAAGAGCAAATTGACTAAAATCTAATGCAGGAGGTATTGTTCAGTAGATGTCTTTCCTGAGCCCTTACACATCACTTGTTACCTTGTGTTCTCTTCAAGGGTAATATGAATACATAAAACGGATTCTAACTTTCTGTGGCTGAATAGCACGAAAACATCTAGATGAATTTCCATCAGATCCAAGGTAATGTTTGGGATTATGTGGTCTGTATAGAGATTTCAAGGTACATGTGACAGAAATTCATTTAGGGGGCTTTGGGGAACAATTCAACCAAGCAGGCAATAATCCCCTAGAGAGGCTAACACTGAAATTCAAGAGGATATACCCATAAAGAGACATACACACGTTTTAAAATGCTTGAGACAGGAACAACACACGTGGATGCCAAATACATAATCAAGGAAAAAGTTAGGAGGGCCAGGGATCCCCACTGCCAGGGCTGATTTTGTGGTGGGGCTGCAGCTCACACGGGCCCCTTTATGGAGTTGGGTTTCATGATATAAAATAACTCTGATTTATTGATTTCTCCATATTGATTCCCATGCACATTAATAAGGTTCATTCGCCAAAGATAATTAATTTGATCTCTTACGAATGTAGACTCAGAGGCTTCTGCTTTATATCAGATGATATTTTTCATGTCCTGATTTTTATTACAGAAATAATGTATGTTCTTTGTTTAAAACTGAAATAATACAGAGGACTTTGAAATAAAACAGAAATGCCCCTCTTTGAATCTCTACCTATGGGGTAAATAGGTTTAACAATGTGATGTGTATTTTTCCAAACACACACACACACACCCCACTGTGACCATGCTACCACTTAAACTCTTCCTCAGAAACTTCTGAAGTATTCCTTTATATTTAAAAACTATATCTTGAGAACTAAAAATCAAGATGAAAGCATTGATTTTGCTAACAGGAAGCAGAAAAAAGAACTGCTTTAAAAAGGTAACAACCCACAGAATCCTACCTTTAGGATTTATAATCAACATTAGCAATAGTGACGATGATTTGTTTCAGTCTCCGCAAATGTAGAATCTGATTTGAAATCCCTATGAAATTAACTCCCTCCCTATCATTAAATTTAAAATACCTTATGTTTACATTTCATTTTACAGTCCATTATCTTACTCAACTCTCACAACAAACAAATTTAACAACTTGGGTGGGGGGGCTCTGTAAAAAAAAAAGTGAGGCTCAGAGAAGTTAAGCAAGTTGTACAAAGACACACAGTGAGTAAGTGGGAGACAGGATTCAAATCTAGAGCTTCTGACTCTAGTTATTTTTTTTCTTAATTCATTTATTTATTTTGACAGAGAGAGAGAGACAGAGAATGTGGAGGTGTGAGCAGGGGAGGGGCATTGAGAGAGGGAGAGAGAAAATCCCAAGCAGGCCCCATGCTATCAGCACAGAGTCTGGCGTGAGGCTTGATCTCACAAACTGGGAGATCATGACCTGAGCCGAAATCGAGGGTCAGACACTTTTTAAAAAAAAATTTTTTTTAATGTTTAAATATATTTGAGACAGAGGGAGACAAAGCGCAAGTCAGGGAGGGGCAGAGAGAGAGGGAGACACAGAATCCGAAGCAGGCTCCAGGCTCCAAGCTGTCAACACAGAGCCCGATGTGGGGCTCGAACCCATGAACTGTGAGATAATGACCTGAGCCGAAGTTGGACGCTCAACTGACTGAGCCACCCAGGTGCCCCAAGAGTCAGACACTTAACCGAATGAGCCACCCAGGTGCCCCTGGAGCTTCTGACCGTAAATTCACATTCTTCCCTGTAAACCAATGCTCTAATAGGGCAGTCACGAGCCACCCGTGGCTATTATGTACTGCAAAAGTGGCTATGTCACTCAGGGAAAGGAGTTTTAATTTTACTTATTTTTATTTTTTACAGTTCATTTATTTATTTGGATAGATAGAGATCAGGGGAGGTGCAGGCAGAGAGACAGAAAGAGAAAATTCCACACTGCCAGGGCAGAGCCCAATGTGGGGCTCGAACTCACAAACTGTGAGATAATGACCTGAGCTGAAATCAAGAATTTGGACGCTTAACCCACTGAGACACCCAGGAGCCCCAAATTATTTCTATAAAATTTTTTTTGAGTTTATTTATTGAGAGAGAGAGAGAGGTGCGGGGGCAGAGAGAGAACGAGAGAGAATCCCAAGCAGGCTTCCCACTGTCAGCAAGGAGCCCGATGAGGGGATCAGACTCACAAACCCTTGAGATCATGACCTGAGCCAAAATCAAGACTGGGAGCCTTAACCAACTGAGCCACCCAGGTGCTGCTAATTTTATTTAATTTAAAAATAAAAATAATATAAAATATTTTTTCTCTAAACACAACCTAATTATTTTGGCATTTTACTTTTATCACTGAAATTTAGCATCAGAAGACAGATGCGTTGTAAGTGTAACAGACACACTGGATTTCAAGACTTGGTATAAAAATAAGAATGCAAGACATCTCATTAACAAATGTGTGTATTAAGTATGTGCTGAAATGATACTTTGGATATATTGGACTAAATGAGATATAATAAATTTCACTTTAACTTTTTAAAATGCGTCCACATGAAAATTTAAAGTCAAGCACGTGGCTTGCATTTGACTGATGTTGTTCTGCATTACACTGTCCTATCAATTCCATAAGCACTGGGAGAACATTGTGTATAGTATTAAAACGTGAATTTTTGTTGTTGTTTATTGCATACTTTGACCATTACAGATAGTGTCAAGTATTCCCTAAAACAAGGGAAGAACTAAGCAAGAATAAAAGAAGTTTCTCTGAATGGATTGGTAATGTTTCTCTGAATGCATTTCACTACAAATGAACAACAACAAAAAATCCTAAATCTTATTCTATAGTGTTGCAGAGAGATTCCCTGCTTTGATCAAGTTCTGCTTCTTTGTGTTTTTTTTGACAAGGTTTGCTTTCTCCCTGCCCTCCTTTATAAAAGGGCTAGAGGGAGCATCCCCCAGCAGGCCTCAAAATGAAATGAAAAGGGCCTTTCTCACCTCAGTTCTCAACCTGGAAATTGATCTTCAGTTTCCCTCATTGGTCTCTCGTGACTAGCTTCTTTGCCCTGCCTTCCATTTCCACTGACAAGCTTGAGATACTAAGTAATTACAAACGTTTTATGAAGAGAACAATAGTTAACATTGATTAAACCAATGTGCCAGGCAACAAGCTGTGCCCCGTCATAATCAACATCTCATTTAATCCTTTACGGACGCCCAAAGACGTAGATGCTTACCTGAACCATGGGACTAGGAGTGGCCAGCTTGCCCGTGATTAAATATCAAAGACAAGGTCAAGGTTTGAGCTCTTAATCATCGATCCCGAGTATATACTGTGAATCATGACATTCTAGTCAAGATCAAGGAAACTAAAGAGGTTGCTAAGAGGAATTCTTAATCTCGGGATACGTATATGAAGAGTATACGACATTTGACGTAATGTATATAGAAAGAAACTACAAATGTGCCCAGGTTTATTGTGGCTGGGAGAGAAAATGGTAACACAAGAGTATAAGCCATGAATGGAGGTTGAAACCATGTTTGTAAAAATACAGCAATAATGTTCTAAAGATTTTGAAAGGTAAATTTCTCTGAAATTTTTCTAAAATCATTGTTAGAAGCCTTATAGAGTTCCAAGCCAAGGGAATTGTTCAGCTTAAAAAAAAAGGTTTATTATTTATTTTTGAGAGAGAGAGGGAGACACAGAATCTGAAACAGGCTCCAGGCTCCGAGCTGCCAGCACAGAGCCTGAGGCGGGGCACGAACTCCCAGACCGTGAGATCGTGACCTGAGCCGAAGTCAGATGCTCAACCTAGATGCCTGCCACCCAGGCACCCTGCGATTGTGCAACTTTTTAAAGGATCCCGCAAAGATTGCTTTCCCTCAAATGTAAAGTCCTCTCCTGGGAACTTACTTTTTCTCTCACATCTTAATGGATCTCCCTCCACGCAGGCTGACTACCTTGAGTTGGCTCAGACCAAATGATGAGTCCGTGCCATACTGGTCTCCTTGTGTGCCAAAGTAGCCAAACCGTCCAGTTATTCTACCTATTCTAATCCCACCCAGAGGAAGAGCCACCTTTCCCAAAACACTTCCCACAAATGTCCACATTCTCCTTGTTCACTCCCCTTAAGAATGGTTCTGCTGCCCCCTATTTTCCCTGTGGTTATATTCTCTTCTGGTTTGAAGTGCCCTGATTCATGCAGCCAGCTCCTATATATTTAAGGAAAAATATTATCACTTGCCACTCTCTTATCTCCCACTAGACAATTACCAGCTTTTTAAGGGCAGGGAATGCATTTTAACTGTTATTCCTTGCAGAGCAGCGGACCCAGGATTCTCTAAACAAACATGGTTATTTGGAAGGAAGCATTCAATCCAGTGGGTTATAACATCAACATCACTTTGGGTTATAACACTATGAAAATTCTTTAAACGTGATCCAGATTCTTTCTGTAGGGAATGGATGTATTGTGTTAACATGCCCTACCTTACGTGTGGATCCTCCTCTAGCTTCCATTCCTTCTTTTAGGAAAGGACTTATTTCTTAAGAGTCTTTCAAAAGTAGTGCTTACAGTGGTTAAGAGTATGGGTTCTGCAGGCAAAAAGACTTAGGTCAAAATCCACCTCCATCGCTTACTCGCTCTTTGGTCTTACAGTCTCTAGGCTTAATTTTGTTTTTCTTGTACCACGGGATCCACAATACTGCCCACCTCATAGGGCTGTTATGGAGATTAACTGAGAACATGCTTGTAAAAGGCTTAGCATAGCACTGGACAGGTAAAGTATACTCTGTGTATGGATGCTAGAACAGTGTTCTCAAAGGCATCTTCCAGGTATAGTAACTATTCATAATTACATGGCCAATTGTATCGAAGATGGGATAGTATCTTATGGTCTATAACTCTGGTTCTAAATATCTGTTAGTCTACTAATGTCGTAAGGAAAATTTCAATGTGATTTAATGTTATTTCAATTGAACAAATACATGTTGAGCTCATACTCCTGTCGAACCGAAAAGTCTTTATAACTGAGACGGATAGAGCTAACGTTCCTTGAACATTTTATATGGGCCAGATTCTGCTCTAATCCTTTTATACGCATCCTTTCTATTTGATGTTCACGATGATCCTAAAATCATTATTCTTCCCATTCTACAGGTCAGAAAAGTAAAGCTTAGCTGGGTGAAAAATAACACATAATCGAAATTGAAATTCAATTGAAAGTGAGTTATATCTTCAGGAAAAAATGTTGTTTTTTTTTTTAAATGGCTCATTCCATTTTGGGTTACAGTTTTAGATTTATCTATGCTTGACATCCGTGTGCTTGATCACGAGTAATTTCTTTTTATAATTATTTCTCATATGCAGATCAAAGGTTACAAATTAACAGTTAAACATACTGGGGAGCGTACATTCTTTTAAGAGCAGCAATATAGATATCAATTAAATAGCAAATTAGATATACCTTTTGACTTATGTGCAAAGAAGAAAATTGCTACAGTATTAAAGTGTTTTTAACTACTGGATAGTCAGGTAATTAGGAAGCTGTCAAAGCTTGTTATGTTATCTTGTAGCAGTTGGTGTTAAGAATATTTCTTGCTACTTGTGTCTGAATGGGATGTGGTTAATATGCAGCTTTAGTCAACAAAGGTTCAAAGGGGACGATTTAATTATGACTCCGTAACTTCTTAATTTTCAATTATTATGACACAAGGGAACTGCCCTTCACAAAGGGCAGTTAAAAGACATTTTGCCACTTGCATAAGATTGCAGAAATAGACAAATTTGATCAAGCATAATGTTTACTGTTCGCTTATTTTTGAGTGTTGCAATAAGTCTCCAGGGTGTGTGCGTTTGTGTTAACACGATAGCACAGGCTGATGAATAACTTTTCCTGAAGATTATTTCACAGAATACTAATGCTAGTTTCAAGGCATGTTAACAGGTCTTCCTAAAAAGCACTTTTGGAGAAAAAAAATTAGAGAAATATCGGGTTAAATAAAGCAAAAGTAGCATTGTTTTCTTACAGAATTTCCCTGAGACTTCAGTGATGTATATAATAAACCATCAAGGGAGTTAGTATAAAAAGTATCCAAAGTTACTGGACCAGAAGATCTTACTTTGTTTTTCTATAATGCTTTGTAATAGGTTCAATGGAATGTTCTGTGCATTATATTGCTGTAATGGAGAAAAGTCCTAAACGTAGGGTCAAAACACCTAGGTGCTCCAGTTTTGTCATGTACAAGTCTAGTAGATCACTCATTCATTCTTCATTCATTTCCACTTAGATGAATCACCTCAAACTGAACCTGAATAAACATGTTTTTTTTTAGTTTGCCCTACAAATCTTTTTTTAAAATTTTTGCCTGCATAATCATAATCGGTAATACTGTCATTCACCCAGCAGCTCAAGAACCAAGGAGGCATCCTTAATTTCTTTTTCTCTCCTCCCATCTATAAAATTTGAAGGCTTACCTCCTGAAACATTTCTCATATCCAACCATTCCTTTCTATGATCACTGTTACTCCCCCAAATCTAAGCCATAACCATTTCTTGTCCAAACTGCTGAAGCAGAATATTCTAAATGTTCTCCCTACTTCGTCTCTTGTCCATCTTCCATATGGCAGCCAAAAAAGGTCTTTATCAAATAAAAACTAGCCATGCCAAGCCTCTTCTAGGAATATTCTAGTGGTTTCCCATCATTCTCACATCAACAACCAAAATAAGTTTTGGGGTCAATGTAGATCTGACTCCAAAGGGCAAGCAGTAAATCTTCTAGGAAGTAAAAGTGAAGACTATCTTCATGTAAAGAGATTTTTACAATCGGATACAAAAAACACAGGCCATAGCAGAAAATTCTGTAAATTAGACCACAATAAAATTAAGAACTTCTATTCATGAAAAGATATGAATAAAAGAGTGAAAATTCAGCCTACACAGTGGGCTTTTATTAGCACATTGAGTACACAGAGAATCCATGTCTAATCCTTACAAAGAAAACAACAGCTATAAGTCATACAAGAAGCGGAAACAACCCAACAGAATATGGGCTAGACACACGAATAAGACACCTTTAAAATATACTATTTCTTGGCCACAGCTGTGGTTATATACTTTGTGTTAATTCACTGAGCTATAGGTTTACAGTATGTGGTTTCCACTTCAATAAATGTTACAAAAATTTGCATACCCAAATACTTTAAGACATGAGCTAACTTCCTTGGGGACTCAAGAAACTTGGCCTAGTTGGAATACTTCCTTACCTCTACAATGGTCTTTACAAGACAAGTCATTTTTTTCTTTGAAAAGATAGACATATTTCATTTTTTTTTCCCTACAGGGTAGTACCAGCAGAGCATTTTTGAACAAGAATTGCATGCTTATATAAAGCCCTAGCTCTCCATATCATACAACAGTCATTAATAAGTCATTGTGTCTGCCCAAACACTAGCATTTAATATAGACAGGGGGCTCGCTGTTGCGTTTTGCATAAGATGAATAAACAAAGAATCCAAGAACAAGCGGTATTAATATTTTAAGTGCAATATTTAATTTGAAAACCAGGATGGGGAGACATTAGCATTGATAGCAGATAGGGAAAAATGCTTGGATGAGAAATGATTAAGAGACATCATGAAAAATAGTGGTTGGGGAAGACTACAAACACAAAGAATTCTCGTCTCATAATCTTGCATGGGCCAATCCTCCAGTAGGCTGAGCCAAGGAAATGGAAGCTTCCCACAGCCGATCTGCATTTTATTTGCCTCATTTCTGCCTTCACCACCTCCTTTAGATTCAACACAAACATGAGCCCAAGGATAGCTCCATGTTAGCAGAGCTGCTTAAAAAAATAAATGTTCTTTTTGTGCCTGTGGCAATGTCAGGCATCACACGGGGGCCTAGAGCCACGTTCTGTTTTACACTGTGACAGGTGAGCAGCCACAAATGTGGGAGAATTATTACCTCGAGGAGCATATTTTTCTCTATCTGCTAATTCTGAATTAGAAACAGCCATGAACTCTCAACCCTGCAAGGAGAGGGTAGATCATCCATGACCAGAGAGAAAAATAATGGAAAATGAGAGCAAAAGCTTTCAGAAACCAAGGACAGGGCGTCACTAAAAGGAGTCTACATGGTCTCTTGCAATGTCTTCAGAAAGTTGACATTTAAAAAAATCAAAGGATGCTAATCATTTGGGGGCTTTCAGAAAGACAGCCCCCTGCCCCAAAAAACCTACTACCAAACAAACACGTTACAGATGTAAGAAGTGTGTACATGTTGAGAGGTCTAAAAATGTCCTTTATCTATGGAAAGATGCATGTATAATTAGATTTCACAAATGGGCCTTACTTCAGGGCATCGTGGAGGGAGGGATAATAAAGAATCCTAATTGGAAGTGTATATAATGTGTAACACAGGCTAGGAAACATCCACTGTTAAAATCATTTCCTCAGATATATTTTTCATACACTTAAAATGCACACAGGAACCTCAGGAGTGATCTTTAAAGCCTTTAGCAGGGGGCACAATGGAAAGGTGAGGTCCTCCAGTCTGCAAAGGATCTCACAGGGTGCCCAGCAGCCGGGTGTCCTGGGATAGACTTCAAGGGAAAGAGAACAGTGCTTAATGCTCCCTGTCCCGTGAAGGCAAAGAAAAAATCTTGTTGCCCCTCACTGTGATTTTCACGCACCATAACTTTAACTCCAAATGGAACTCATCTGTTTGCTCATGGAGCAGAGGGGGGAGACCCGTGTGGGGGAGGGCAGAACAGCTGCCATTAAAACAAAGCAGCTCGATTAGGTTTCCATAGTTTGCAGGTGATGAATGAAGGGCAAAGGGAAGCCTGTTCCCCATGTAATAGGGTAATAATAGGAGCCTCATTTGGGCTGCGATACTCCACTTTGGCTGGTGTCAGCTTTTCTATGACACACGCAGTTTTTCACGAAGGTGATAATTCAAGGATTAAGGAAAAATAAAAGGGAACTAAATTAACCGTGGGCTGAGACTTGGCAAATAGGGTCTCCACTTGGGCGTGCAGAGCCCAAGGAAATATGAAAGCGGGTCACTTTTAATTCTGGGCCAGAGAAATGGCTATTTCCTGGCATTTTTCTTTGCAGTGTGGTTGACTGCAGGGCCCTGTGACCGTGGAGTTTCCCTGCTTGAAATGCAGGGAGCCTCTATTCCGATTGCAGAGCGTAAGGATGGCACTGTTAAAAGTGTGATGCCAACACACGTGCCTGGCTCTCCCGGAGAGATGGTGCCCTCTTGTTCTGTCAGCATAAGGAGTAGAGAGTGCTTCAGATGTCTCTCACGGGCTCACTCTTCTCTTGTACCCACCCTTCTGGTAAGAGTTTAATACTCCATGTTCTGATTGCTCTGCATTACTGCAACCTTGTGCTTGTCCCCTAGTCCCCAAAGAGTCCAGTGGGACAGCCGCAGGAAGATGTCAGCAACAACCTCTCCACTGCTCAATGCTCGGGGGGGGGGGGGGGTGTTGGGTAGATGGGACGTGCTCAGAAACTATTTGCTGATTGCAATTCACAAAATGCTTTCTGCAATTCCTAAATTTCCTGGGCTTTCTGCCCTTTTTTTTTTTTCCTCCCCTCCTGGGTCACCTCATTCATCCCAGTTAGCCTGCTCTAGGCTCTCCATTCCCTTTGTCTATTCTTTGCATATTAAGCATCTTCGGCCGTGCCAGCTCTTTGGTTCGCTCCAAATATTCTCTGTATCCGGTTTCTTTCAAACCCAGAGCTGCAACTTGAAGAACTGGGGGTCCTTTTATCTTTCTCTCCGGGCCCAACCTCAGTGATGAGCTCTTGGCCCACAGAGTCAGCAAGCTCCTCTTGAACGGCTCACGGGTACATCAAGCTCTGTTTCAAAAAAGGGACTCATTGGGGTGCGTCGGTGGCACAGTCGGTTAAGCATGACTTCGGCTCAGGTCATGATTCCATGGTACGTGAGTTCGAGTCCTGAGTCATTGATGACTCTGTGGTGACAGCACAGAGCCTGGAGACCGCTTCAGACTCTCTGTCTCCCTCTCGCTCTGCTCCTCCCCACCCCTGCTTGCGCATGTGCATGCTCTCTCAAAAACAAACATTAAAAAAATTTTTTTTTAAATGGACTCATTAACTCACCCCTCATCCCACCGTAACACTTTATTATTATTTTTGCCCTACTTATTTCGGTCACCTAAGTCATAAAAGTGGATTTCATTTGTAAAATTCAACATCTGGGCATTATTCTTGTTTCATTTGTTTGCTGACCCTTTACTGGGTGAAATATTTAATGCCAGTCCTAGACACCTTACCATTTTACCTTGAGTCATGATACTATCATCCCCCCTAATGATATAAGCCCCTAATATCATTTAGCAACTAGCTCATGTTCAGTTTTCCCCCAATGACTCAAAAATATCTTCAGTTTTTTTTAAATATTAGGATCCACACAAAATCCACATAAATTGCATTTGACTGATATGCCTATTAAAAAATTTTAAATCTGTGATAGTTACCTCTTACCCCGTTTTTTCATGTCCCATATTTGTTGAAGAAAGTGGGTATTCAGAAAGTTTTTCATAAAAATCAGTAATTTCCTGTGTCTGTCTTATATTAATAAATCTCTTCTAGTACAATAGACAGGTTATTTGGAGTTTTTTGAGGCACAATGTGGATATGACAAAATCTACAAATCTTTAAAGCACATAGGCATACATTTCACACACACACACACACACGCACACACACACACACGTGTTGAATACTGGCACCACCCAGATCAATATTTAGATCACTTTTACCCCAACACTTCTTGTGCCACTTTCCAGTCATCAGCTATCCCCCCAGAAGCAAACACCATTCTGACTGCCATCAGCATAGACTGGTCCTTGTACTTCACATTAATGAATTTATACATTATGAACTCTTTTGTACCTCACTTCTTGCATCAATCTTAACAGTTTTTGAGTTTCATCCGTGCTTCTCAATGTATTTGTAGTTTATTCTTTTTTACTGCTGTGCAGTTTTCTATCGTATGAACATAGCATGACTAATTCACCCATTCTCCTGCTGATGGACATTTGGATAGTTTCCAGTATTTGCTACTGTAAATAAGGGTGCTAAAAACACGCACGATCTTTTTGAAGACATATACCTCAATATCTTATGAACATAAGCTGGGTCATAGAGGAGACCTATGTTTTCTTTTTTTTTTTTTAATTTTTTTTTTTTCAACGTTTATTTATTTTTGGGACAGAGAGAGACAGAGCATGAACGGGGGAGGGGCAGAGAGCCAGGGAGACACAGAATCGGAAACAGGCTCCAGGCTCTGAGCCATCAGCCCAGAGCCTGACGCGGGGCTCGAACTCACGGACCGCGAGATCGTGACCTGGCTGAAGTCGGACGCTTAACCGACTGCGCCACCCAGGCGCCCCGAGACCTATGTTTTCTTAATGACTCCCAGTTTTCTAAAGTGGTTTACCGTTTGACATTCTCACCAACAAAATACGAACGTTCCAGCTACTCCACATCTGCACCAACACTTATTATCAATTTTTAAAATTTTGGCCATTCTGAAAAATTTGGTGCAGTGACTGATGAATTGACAGTGCTGGCATTTATTTTTAATTCCCAAGGTGATGGAAAAAATTAATAATCCAACAGCTTACATAAGTGTTTAGACTTTAATAGGAACACAGTCTTCTGAGTTGTATCTTCTGACATCAATGAAGTGTAATTAAGATTGTTGGCTGAAAAATATATAAAGGCTAAAATCCCATCAAACTTTTTCCTCTTTCAAAATTCTTTGACTGATGTGGGCATCTATGAAGATTCAATATCAAAAGCCTAATGTCAACCTGGCCAGTTACAAATAACACCACGTGGTGGATGTGGAATAACCAGAGAAATCTCAGTCCCGGCTTCTTGTTCAAGTTGATATGTTCATCTTGTAACTTACAGCATTTACCTAACTTAACAAGATGTGTGAAACTACTCAACCATTCATTCAAGAGGATTCAGCCAATAAATGAGTATTTTGCAAGATGTGCACCTATGCAATGTATAAAAGTTAATAGCAAACGAAAACAGCTGCATGCCCTTGAACCCAGGAATGAACACTCATTGCTGCTTTATAGTAGGGAGGGGCAAGCTGGGAAGGAAAGTGACATTAGCCAAGTATTTATAATGTGTCAAGACCTTTGTTGTTAAAATTGTTGTAATATGCAAGAACCTTAATGTATATATAGTCTTAAATCTAATTCAGTCATCACTAAAATATATCAAGGTGGGTTTTATTATTCCATTTTACTGAGAATGAAACTGAGGCTCAGAAGCATTTAGAATCTTTTACTGTAAATGCCTGGGCCAGAATTCACCCAGAAATATAGGAATGCCATGGAATTTTATCTTCTAAGGAGGATGGAGATTTTATTAAATTTAGAGATAATATTAAAAGTATGCATAACTTATCATAAAAAATTCTTTGCATATCCCACAAAGCAGGGCCAAGTGGCTTGGTGTATATAACCCTCAACAGTAATACTTATGTATACTACAGCTTGAGAACCAGTATATTAGAGTAAAAGAAAGAACAAAAGATATCAGATACAGACTCAGGGCTCTCTGTCTTTTTGCATTTTAAGGGAGTTATAAAATCTCTATAGGTGAACAGTTATGGCAGGGTTTACTCATTTAAGTATCAATCCTCTTTAATCATAAAATAAATTACATCTGTCTGTTGCCCTGAGAATTAATTTTACAATATAGGAGAATCACAGGTGGAAGGAAGTTTATCTTCCAAAATCAACCAAAAGGTAAACTGTGTATACAACATGATTTTTTTTATTCCTATTGCATTATGAATAAAACCAAGGTTCAGAGAAATTTGATATAGATGCCCCAAAGTCTAGTACATATTGGACAGCCAACTGAACCCATTCACCTAATTGCAAGCTCAAAGTTGAAGGCTCTTTCCATGAATCAGCCGACCAGCGGTTTGGCTACAGTAGACCCAGAATCAGTTAACCGGGAATTTGATATACTTCAGACTGACTTCGTGAAAGAAAAGACCGGACGGCTTGTCCATGAAACTGTGTGCACTAGGCAAATACTTCACCCGCTAGAGAATGAAGGCCAACAATTTTCCTCTTCAAAGATGAAATGCTTTGGGACAGCTCCTCCCAACCTTGATGCTGCTGTGATGGTGCTGTCCAGGGGGCTGGCTGTGCTCCCCATATATGTACCTCGTTGTGGTCTCCATGACTTTGCTCTACAATCCTTAAGATGGACATAACCTGCCATCTTACGTTACTAAGAAATTGCTACCTTCAGACTTAAAGAGGTAGCCTACACATCGGCAATGCCCTTAGAATAGTTTTCATTATCTTGCTGCATGAAGGGGTGGTTAGGTTGATTGTGATGAGAAGGAATCAAAGTAATGTCAGGCATATGATGTGAAGTTCTCACAGGATACCACCACCCAAAGATATTTCTTTGCTAAGTACAAGGAGATGCCCACAACTCTGCTTTATAGTACCAGGAAAAACAATAAATTAAATATAATACCTAGAAAGACAGCATAATCTGGCCAATTCTAAAAGAATCAGTGTTGGATCTGGAGAGCCAGTGGGTAAATTCCAGTTCTACCAATCACGCAACTATCCTGATTCTCAGTTTCCTCATCTGTAAAATGGGGATAATAACTGCCCAATAACTGTAGCTGCCCAACAAGGTGGTTCTCAGGGTTATGTACAGATAACACACATACTATTCAGAATAGTGTCTGGTTCACATTAAGTTCTCAGGACCTGTCCATGATCATCACCATTAGGAAGAGGAAAGGAAAGAGAGCAAACTGAATTCACCCACTTGGGTGGATCAGATATATTGATATTTTATTCTTTTTTTTTAAATTTTTTTTTTCAACGTTTATTTATTTTTGGGACAGAGAGAGACAGAGCATGAACGGGGGAGGGGCAGAGAGAGAGGGAGACACAGAATCGGAAAGAGGCTCCAGGCCCTGAGCCATCAGCCCAGAGCCCGACGCGGGGCTCGAACTCACGGACCACGAGATCGTGACCTGGCTGAAGTCGGACGCTTAACCGACTGCGCCACCCAGGAGCCCCTATTGATATTTTATTCTAATGGAAATCAAACAAGTAGAATGGTGGTGCCACAGACACATCCACTCTTTTAATTATCCTGAGTAAAAACTTTTCATGGAAGAAGTCAAATGTATCAGCTCCCACAGAACTATCACATCAAATAAAAGGCCCCCGTACCTTTAATTGAATTTTGCAGCTGATGACAGATTGTGTGAACAATGACCCAGATGAATGAAAAATCTGAATATGAATTTTAAGTTGGTTGCAATTCACCTATATCACTATTGTACTGTAAGTAAAGATAATTCAATATAATTCCTTTCAAAGAAGCAGCTATCTGCTTTGTTAGAGTGTTTAATATGGAGATTGGGGCCCTCCCCAAATCAAAACATCTTAAATAACTGATTCTAGGGCTTCATGTTACAGCATGTTTTCAGGATTTTTTATTCAAAAATCACTAAAAATAGGGGCACTTGGGTGGCTCAGTCAGTTAAGCATCTGACTCTTAATTTCTGTTCAGGTCATGATCTTACAGTTGGTGAGTTCAAGCCCCATATTGGGCTCTGTGCGGACAGTGTGGAACCTGCTTGGGACTCTCTCTCTCCCTCTCTTTCTGCTTCTCTCTCACCCCCATGTTTCTCACAAAATAAATAAATAAAAAAGACACCACTAAAAATAAAATTTTAATATGGCATAAAGATAGTATCAAGGGCAAAATGGTGTAACAGGAAAAGTACTAAGTCAGAAAATGAAGGTTTTAGTCTCATAATATCATTTCTTTTTGTGCAACTTTAAGTTTCTTTGTAATGCATAAGGCTTCCAGGTTGTAATCACTGTCTTTAAACTTCCCAAGATTCAAATTAATCATCTGTAAAACCTCAAATAAAACATTTATCACGGCTATCATATAGACCTATTTTAAGAACTGAAGGGGACAATGTATATAAACTTGAAAATGCTAAAATCTTATAAAATATTTTATTAGAAACTATATGGGTTTCTTATTCCTTAAGAATACTCCAAAAGGATAAGAAATAAGTTGCCTAACAGCATCAAAATATTTCTAACCATCCCACCGTGCAGCAGGGGACAGATCACCAAATCAAGTACAGGCGTGCTCAATTCCGTTAGAAATGGAGGTAGAGATCTCTAGCAATGATCGTAAGGCTGACAGTCTGTATCTAGGCATCCTTTTAACGAGTACAATATCCTGCCTAAAAGCCACTTTTTTTTTTTTTTTTTTTTTACCACCTGTGGAATTTCCTAATTCACTTACTAGGCTGAATTAATCAACACATATATGTTGAGACTGTTTAACAGTGAACCACAAAACAGGGCAGAAAGAATGCCACTAACTGTGTAACTTACAAAGAGTGATTGCCAACCAAGGTTGTTAAAGGGATCAATGGTATTGAAAGAATGAGTTGTGGTGAGCGGAGTATTGACCATTGAAAAGAATGATGGACAATTACAGTCCCGGCCCAATATCAGTGTTAGAAAGGTCACTGCTGAAAGATGTCTCAGTTCCCTCTTTTATAAGTCTTTTTATGCTTGATTACAGTTCTTTTTCCTTTTCACTATTCTGTTTTCTCAAGCAATCCTTTTAGAATCTTAATGACAGTGAATAGCGCCATCCAGCAGATGGTAAACATATCACTTACATTATTAGCATTTCATAATTTTTACACCCTGTATAGAAAGCTATACAGGACGAGAATTTAGGAAAACAAGAATGCGGTACAAGACTACAATTGGCACATTACTTAAAATGCAAAAACTACAGTTGTATCTCATTAAGGCTACAAATTGAAACTCCCCAAAGTCAAAGAATGAACAGTTATGGTTCTCTAGGTGGTGTTCACTTCCTCCTGTCGAATATACTGTGTAATGAACAACATGTTGTATTACTCTTACAAACCTAGCTAATAATCGGCAATATAACCCATGTGCAAAACCCATACGATGATTACACGGAGGACCATCACCTTGGCATTCTTAGGCTTTGTGAGATTTCTTGTTGAGCGGGGAGTTTCCCATTGAACAAATGTTTAAATTTAACTTTTAAAAGGGAGAAAGCAGAGAAAGAAAACCAATCTTTTTCTTCTCTGACTTCCTATACAGGTAGATTATGTGTTATTGTATCTGTCCCTTTCACCAGGTTTTCAGATCTAGAGAGATACGATCATCTCCAATTCAACTCCTGATTCATCTCTGCATGGCCCACAGCGTGCAGCAGCATCATGTAAAAGGTCAATGCAAATACGTGTGTCTTGATAAGATGGATGGTTTGGAAAGGAACCAGATGAATCCAAGAAAGAACACCTGTGCATCATCTGTGGCATATAGAGCAGTGGCTGCAACACTTACCTGTGCCCTCAAATTGACAAAAGAGTTGTCTGAAAGATAAATTTCCAGGCTCCACTCCAAACTCAGTGAATCAGGATTTCTCATTGGAGGGCCCTAGAATCTAATTTTTTTTAATGTTTACTTATTTTTGAGAGACAGAGACAGCAAGGGGGGCAGAGAGAGGGGAGACAAGGAATCTGAAGCAGGCCCCCGGCTTTGAGCTGTAAGTCCTGGTTTGGAACTCACAAACAGCGAGATCACGACCTGAGCCGAAGTCAGACACTTAACCAACTGAGCCACCCAGCTGCCCGTGAAGTCTAAATTTTAAGAAAAGTTTCGCAGTTCATTATTCTGTATCCGGTGTGGGCTTAGTCTGTGTAGTGATATTCAGGACTCTTTGAAACCAAGAAAGCCCTTCCTTCTTGGTCAGGCATCGCTGGCTGATTAACTTCACAAGCCTTCTTTCTATGGCAGTGTGGCCACTGAAGATCTACATACTGATATTTGGTCCATGGACCAGCAATACAACTGGAACCTTGTTGGAAAGGCTGAATCTCAGGCTATTCAGCAGACCCACTGAATACAAATCTGCATTCGAACGTGATCTCTAGTGATTCATTTGTGCAGCAATGGAAGCACTGGTCTAGAAAAATGTTAACGTGTAATATATAGACAGGTAGCATCAGCATTGCCTAGTAGGTTATTAGAAATCCAGAATCGTAGGTGCTGCGGTGAATGTACTGAATGAAAATCTATGGAGGAGGGATCTAGGAACATGTTTTTAACAAGCTCTCCAGGTAATGCTATGCATACTGAAGTTGGAGAACCATTGCTCAAGAGTCATAAGGATACACTGGGGCTTCCTGCAAAAAGATGTATAGCTCAATTAATAACATCTACCAAGGTACAGAAGGGGAAAGGTAATGAGATTCTTGCCACATATTTATTATCTCTGTGATAGAGAGAAAACTTGACTTGTGGATATGATGTTTCAAGACCAAATACATAAGACTGTGAAGAAATCAAAATTGGTACTAGGATGACAAGTAAAAGACGAACAACCAAACAATGACGACAACGATAACAATAACAACAACAACAAAGAGTGGAGAGGGAAATGGCAGGAAAAACAAGCCAAGGATTAAACCCCATGCAGATAAAACAAGTCTGGTCATATATTGGTAACTGTTGAAACAGGATTATGGACAATGAGAGTTTGTTGTACTATTCATTCTATTTTTGAGTATCCATGATATTCTTCATGATAAAAAGTTTCAGGGGGCACCTGGGTGCTCAGTCGGTTGAGTGTCTGACCCTTGGTTTCGGCTCAGGTCATGATCCAAGGGTTGTGGGATTGAGCTTCATGTTGGGTCTCAGTGTGGAGCCTGCTTGAGATTCTCTCTCTCTGTCCTTCTCCCCTACTCCTTCTGTCTCTATCGCGCGCACGTGCTCTCTCTCTCTCAAAACACTACAAAATAAACCCATCCAGTGATACATTATTGCCTATGTTGTTATAAAACAATAATATTGATAACATCCATCGTTGATGCAGATATGGAAAAGGAAATTCTCATATATTGTTGGGAACATGAATGATTATGACCTTTTAGAAGGCAACTTGACAGTAATTATTAGAATGTTTAAAAATGTTTCATATGTATTGACCCAGCAATTCTATTTCTAGAATGCTTATGTACAAAAGAAGTCATCCATTTGTGTATGCACACAGTACAAAGATATACACTGTGGCCTTACTTGTTAACAATAATTTGGAGAAAGTCTATGTATCTACTCAGATGGGGAAGTTTAACAATTATAATATATTCACTGGGGGACTATAATACAATTATTATTTCTAAATGGTTTAAGTCTAAACATATTGATCTGAAAGGTTGCCAATGATAGACTGTTGAGAAGAAGAAAAGGTCTACCATACCTTTTAATGGGAAGAAAAAATAACTTTAATGTGTGTGACTCTCTTTGTCTATACATAAGCAAGCATATGGAAGTTTAATTCCAAACAGTCGATGCTTATCTTAGGGAAAGAGAATGTCTACTTTTAGAAAGATGTATATCACTTTTAACTTTGTACAATTTCATATGGTTCTTCTCACCTTTTGCATCTGGATTCACATGACAGTTCTAGGCAAGAGATAGAAATCTACATCACTGGGAAAATTCTTAAGTTCTGAGAGAGCTTGTTTACAGGATCAGACTCACACGGCCCTTCCTGTTGCATTTTTTCCTTTACCTTCTTCCAGTTCAAAATCTGGATGAACATCTGAATGAAGGGCAGCTGTTTTGTAAGCTTTGGACCAATGAATCCATGCTTAGCAATAGCACAAGAGGAAAACAAAGGAGCCTGGGTTCCCAGGGGAAGCGTGGACTCATTGAATCAGCCCCGAAGGGTTCAAACTTTTTATGTAAGTAAGATAAAGCCATTAATTTAATATTTTTCAGGTTTCTGCCACTTAAAGCCCAACAGTTCCTGGCCAAGCATTCCTTAACTACCCAGGTGTCCAGGTACATCTGGTATGAGAGTAGAGGCAGAATATACATACTAATATATATGCAAATAGGCTTCCCCTAAAGAGGTACCTGTACATCTGGTCCACTATGAAACTTGAGCCTTTGCACAAATTCTGGCACATAATTTAATGAGGGAATAAATTAATCTATTAAAGCATAATATACATAGTTACCTCTAGATTGTGGGTTTATAGATGATTTTAATTTTCTTCTGTACACTTGCCTATATTCTCTGAATATTTAAGATTAGGGAAAAAAGCTCTTTTTAAAAATTCTTAAAACTGTATGGGAAAACCGTATGGTACAGCTTTTTAAAAAAAATTTTTTTTAACGTTTATTTATTTTTGAGACAGAGAGAGACAGAGCATGAATGGGGGAGGGTCAGAGAGAGAGAGGGAGGCACAGAATCTGAAACAGGCTCCAGGCTCTGAGCTGTCAGCACAGAGCCCGACGCGGGGCTCGAACTCACAAACTGCGAGATCATGACCTGAGCCAAAGTCGGACGCTTAACCGACTGAGCCACCCAGGCGCCCCCGTATGGTACAGCTTAATGACAAAGTGGAGCTGTGTTATTCCACAGAATACAATACATTGCAGGTCAACTTTTTTTCTCCTCTTTCCCTCCCTCAACAAACTACTTAAAAAATAGAATAAAATTCTGATAAAACTCAATATGCCAGATGAATATTAGTCTGATCCCCCATCAGAATGATAAAGGAGGTTTACTCTACAATTATATTACATATTTATAAAGAAAAACTTTGAAAGTGGTTTCTTTTACAATGATGGATGTCTGAACACTAACCATAAAAAGTCATAAAAAAATTAAGCATCTTTGTTTAGCTGCTGCTAAGAACATATGCATGATGTACAGTATTTCAATTCAGGGGACACATTTCTACCTCTCGAGAAAACTTTGCACACAAATCAGTTGAAACTCCTCCGGGTGGTACATATTCTGCAACATTTTACCAAGTGTCAGGGCATTAATACTTTTTTTTTTTAATTTTTTAATGTTTATTTTTTTGAGAGAGAGAGACAGTGTGTGAGCAGGGGAGGGGCAGAGAGAGAGAGGAAGACACAGAATCCGAAGCAGGCTCCAGGCTCCGAGCTGTCAGCACAGAGCCTGACGTGGGGCTCGAACTCACCAGCTGTGAGATCATGACCTGAGCCGAAGTCAGACGCTCAACAGACTGAGCCACCCAGGCGCCCTGGCATTAATACTTTTATACCCGTTGTCTTAACTAGGCCATATGGCAATATCTGGAGACACTGTGGGTTGTTACCACTGAAGGGGTGCTACCAGTTTCTAGTGGGCAGGGTGTAGCCATGCTGCTAAGCTGAACAGAATTCTTCAGTCCAAAGTATTAACAGTTCTGAGGCTGAGAAACCCTGATTTATATAATTTTTTTCCCCCTGTCTTGTTACTTAGGTTCTATCTACCCTTCCAGGTAATTTGATTGCTTTGATTTCTAGATTTTTAAACATTGGGGTATTAGACTACAAAATGGCTGATGATTGTCAACATTTAAATGATTTCTTTCTAGTTTTAGAATTTTAACCCTAGATTTATGGCCACTTTATCTGAGAGATTCTTTTGTGAAACAAACGTTTGCTGAGTGTCTAATGAGTCCTAGGCACTGTCGCAGGCACTGGGAGTACAGAATAGAGGAAACGTGGTCTCTGTGGAAGAGAAAAAGCCCCAAACCTCAGGAAGCAGGAAACCCAGACAGGTGACAGCACTGGCGAGCAGTAAAATTAATGAGTACACACTCAAGTCCAGATCCTAGTCAACCATTGCCTTCTATCTATTCATCAGACCCAACCACAGTCCTGCTTCCTGGCCTTTGCACCTTCTAGCTCTTTCGCTGGACGAATATCCTTTCTTCCCATCTCTCCTCTGCTGGGTCTTTTGCCCCATTCAGGTCTCCGTTCCAATGTCACCTCTTCCCAGAGATATTCCTGTTTATCCTAGCTACTATCTCCTCTAAGCTTTCTGTGTCTCATTGCCCTGTTCCATATTCCTGCTCTAAAATTCTCTTGATTACTTGTATAGCGTTTGTCTCTCCGACGGTGACTCTTTATGACTTTTGGAAAAACGGCCCACAGTACTTCAAGGCCTTGGATGATGCAACACTGAAGACATGGGTGGTCTTACTTGAAGCCCTCCTGCCTTCCTTCTTTCTCCCTTCTAGCCACACCGGTCTTGCTCTGCTCCTTCATCAGAGCATGCTGCCTCCCACAGCAGTAAAAGGCACACCACAGGGAATAGAGTCAAATGATATTGTAATAGCATCTTGCGGTGACTGATGGTAGCTACACTTGTGGGGAGCATAGCATAGTGTGTGGAGATGGGCAATCACTATGTCATATACCTGAAACTTACGTGACCTTCTGCATCAACTGTATTCGAACAAATAAATTGAAAAAAAGAAAAACATACCATCTTTGAGCATTTGCCTAAAATTCTTCCTACCTCCCCCTGGCAGGTAACTAACTATTCATTCTTGAGCAGTTATCTTTTCTTTTCTTTTCTTTTCTTTTTAAGTCTATTTACTTTCAGAAAGAGACACAGCATGAGCGGGGGAGGGGCAGGGAGAGAGGGACACACAGAATCCGAAGCAGGCTCCAGGCTCCCAGCTGTCAGCATGGAGCCCGATGCGGGGCTTGAACTCATGAGCCAAGAGATCATGGTCTGAGCCAAAGTTGGACGCTTAACCGACCGAGCCACCCAGGCGCCCCGAGCAGTTATCTTTAAATGTGACTTCTTCCACTATCCACCAACGGCTGCCTTCCATGTTTCTCCCCACTTATTACATTTTAATTATTGGCTTCTTTTGGCTGCCTTCTCTTTTAGGCGCAAGCCCTATCAAGGCAGAACCCCAGTTCTTAGGCTATGTGCTCAACAGATGCACACTGATTAACTTCCTCCATCCAGCATCCTAAAACAGGTTTTGAAAAATTAAATCTAATAGAATATTTAATAACACTTACCTTGTCTGCTTTGCTCAAGGAATACTAACTTTAGGTACACACCTCCACGGTGTTTCCACAGATTACATGCAGACTAGATATTAATTCTGCAACATTAACAAAACTGTGAAAAAGGTCCTTTGCTAAGAGAATCACTTCCGGAGAATAGAACTCAATGAGAGAAAGAAAAAAAAAAAGACAAAAAGAGAAAGCGAGCATGCACACATGGTCATAATCTCACTGAATTGAAGCAGGAGCCCATAACTGAACTTTCTAAGGCTAGTGACACACACGCCCCATGGGGAAAAACGCAAACACTAAAAGCCTCTGCGCTCTTGTGAGGTCCTGATGATGTGATTTATGGGTAGTGTAACTATCCAGTCCCCCAACGTCCTCCCAGTACAAAATATTGCCTCCCACAGCAATCCAGACCAACTCCTGGAGAAGCCAAAGCAGGCTGTGTCTTGTCCTTGAGGATATTAGTTGCAGAACGATTTTTGCAAAGCGCACCGTGAAGCTCACATTGATCTGCCGGCAGCATTTGAATCTGCAAGCAGAAACGAACTTTGGCTTTTCTTGAATGTATTGGCATCCCGCACTGGCACTGTTCTGCTCTTCACTTTTATCTGAACGCCAGAAAGAAAACGTCGGAGGAGGTGTGGAGAGTGTTCTCTTTCTAATTCTTTATTTAATAAAACTTTCATCACAGCTCTTTTTACTCGTTTGCACCTCTCCATGAAAACCATCATCCTAAATACCCCCGAGTGAAACTTAATTAACCTATAATCTGGATTTAGGAACTTTATAGTCTGCATTTGGAATTGGACATTTGTTTGTGTACCCGAGTTACCATTGTTTGAAGTCACTGCAACTGGAAAAGAGAGAAAATAACACCGTTTCGAGGCCAGCCAACCCGCGCAGTTCTCAAGAGGATCCACGCTAATTTCTTATTCTTTGGTGCATCAATATTCCCACGCTGTTGCCTTGGGGAAGGTCTGGGAAGCTGGTCAGAGCAAATCACCACATCTGACCTAAGCCAAACAGATTTGATAGAAGGGTTCATCTGGCTTAGAGATATTTATAAACTAGAATAAAATGTTGATCTAGGAGAGTCCTTAGAGATTGTATTCTGCATGCCCTTATTACAGTGAAACGGAGCTCCAGAGATTGAAAGCGATGCAAACAAGTGACACAGACACTCCTAAGGCTGCAAGTTTCTTCTTGTGGGTGACGCTGTCATACATCCCGCCCCCTCCAGTGTAGCCCCTGTCTCCTTAGGGGATTTCTCTAACAGCTTTCTAACTGGTATCCTCTCTACCAAACTCTTGCTCCTTCCCTACAGTACCAAGAGTGGTGTTAAAGATAAGTTAACTTGTTTCTTGCAACCGTGTCTCAATGCACAAAAAAAAAAAAAAAAAAAAAACAAAAATGAAGCAAGCTCTTGTCAACACTACAAGATCACATATGATATGGCCCCTTCCTTTCTGCAATTACACGGTTTTTCCCTGACTAACCCTGCTTCAGCCCTACTTGTTCGGTTCTTCAAAGATATCCAGACTGCACTTAACTCAGGGCCTTTGCACTTCCTTTGCCCTCTGTTGGGAATGCTCTTCTCTTTCTCCTTTGCCTAGTTGAATTCTTTTTACTCTGTATCTCAACTTAGATCTCACTTCCTTTTATAAGCCTTGCTATAGGAAAATAAGGCTGCCTTAACTAGTAATATTTCTGTTTCTCTTGGTCTCTCTCTTTCCTTCATAGCATGTAGCAAAATTTGTTATTATTTTGCCATCACATAGTTTTATCCCCCTTCCCCCAATTAAAATATAACCCCTGTCCTGAGCAAAGAGCAAGGGACAGAGCAGGCACGCAGTTCATCCTTGTAAGATAAAAGCATGAATGGGACTTGAATCCAAAGCGCTCACCTCCCAACCCAGTGCTATCCAACGGTGGGAAGCTGAAAGTATTAAAATAAAGGCTATTTTAATATGTTATCAGTTTCAGCCACTACCAACTCATTGTTTAGCTTGATGTCAAGTTTAGCTCTGTTTCAAAAACATTCACCACGTTCTTACTGTACACAAAAACTAAAGCTACCACAAGTTTTTTTACTGCGAATCTTTTGAGTTTTAAAGTCTGAAGGGGTCTTAAAGGTTGTATTTGGAACCTCTTGTTTCATAGATGAGGAACCTACAGCAAAAAGGGATGTATTCCCATAAGTGTCACAAAAAAAGGGCTGCTTAGGCTTTTAGTTCGACACGTAGTCTGTTTTTTAATCCAGAATCCCCCCAAAGAGAATGAAGGTACCATTTGCCCAACTTGCATGGAATTATTAGGGTCCATTTACTACACCAAACAGTCATATACTTACCGATCGCCAATTGTTTGTGTCCTTGTCGTATGCCAAGTCCTGTGTTTTATGTTTAAGGGGCTTGATCTGACTAGACCCCCATGCTTTCTGTTACTTTATCATAGTCACTGAAGAGATGAGGAAACCGAGGTTTCGCAAGCAAAGCAGGTCGCCAAGCAGGAGAACAATCGGAGGCCATATTGGTGCCAAAGCAGATGGTTTCAAGCCCCCCTCTTCCCTCCCTCTTTGAAGGGCACTCCAGTGGCACTGGGAGCTGACACGGGTTTCCAGAGTGCTGTGCTTTATTACAAAAAAGCAGCTTTTCACCTGGTGAGAATAAGGCTCTTTTCACGGAAAGTGATTTTTATCCTTGGCAGAAAGCGAATGCAGTACAAAGCCGTATTTCACTGCGCTCAGAGCTTGGATCTCCTCATACATCTCCATAAGTCAATAGGATTGGGGAAAGGGAATTTTCCCCTGGGCATCTACTTAGAGTTACAGAGTGCAAATAGCTATATACTTGGAAATCATTTAGCCACATTTCCATCATTTGAGTAAAACCCTCTGGCTGGCATCACATCCCCAATTCTGAGGTGAATAAGCTTACTGTGTACATTTATACACACACACACACACACACACACACACACACACACACACACAAGTATAAGAGTAAAATCTACTATGGAAAGTGACAAAATACTGGTAGGTATAATCCTCCACCCCAACTTCTCAACTCTTAACCCTTTGGAAGCTGTCAAGTATTTGCCAAAAACACCTTGTCTCTGACAGACGTCAGGCACTCTTTCTTGTCAAGGCTTGGATTCTCTCTCACCCAAGTTTTTTATTTTATTTTATTTTATTTTATTTATTTATTTATTTAAAAAAATTTTTTTTTCAACGTTTATTTATTTTTTTTTGGGGACAGAGAGAGACAGAGCATGAACGGGGGAGGGGCAGAGAGAGAGGGAGACACAGAATCGCAAACAGGCTCCAGGCTCTGAGCCATCAGCCCAGAGCCTGACGCGGGGCTCGAACTCACAGACCGCGAGATCGTGACCTGGCTGAGGTCGGACGCTTAACCGACTGCACCACCCATGCGCCCCCCAAGTTTTTTTTTTTAAAGAATATATCACTTTTATTCCCTTTTAGATCTTAGAAATCAGTTCTTTTTCCTGCCCATAATCCATTCTTTCTTCTTGAAATAATACCCTGATTTTATTAGAGATATCGTCTTTATCACATTCTCAGGGATGTAGCCTGCGTGGCCCGGGTCTGGCCAATTAGAAGGAGACAATTCCATCCCCCGGACTATTATTGGTTCCTGGACAAATGTGTGACAAAGCTAGGCCTACAAAACTCCATCTCAGGACTTCCATGGGTCTGTGCTTGGAAAGCAGGTGTTCTTTGTTTCATTGGAGTTTCATGCCGTGGTGGGAAATACAGCTGGAATGGATCGTGGCCCTCCTACCAGCGGAGAGAACTTTCCTGAGATGGAAACCAAACCAGAAGAAAGAAACACCAAGAGATGGGGAGGAAGAGAGAGCAAGAGAGGCGGGCTGTGGAACAGGACACTGATCCCCTGAATCGTGCCATGTCCCAAAGCAGCCGTATCCTGTGAATTGCAGTTATTCAACCCAACAAATTCCATGACCACCACCCTCTGCCTTTTTTTTTTTTTTGGTTTAAGCAGTTTTACTTGGGTTTGTATTATTTTCAACAAAGACTCTTGATTCATATAGATCAAAAATCAATGCTTTTAAGAAGTCTTCAATAAAAACCATATTTTCTGTTCTTTTCCCATCATTCTGAGCTCATTTTCTAAATGGCTCATATAAGCTAAATGGCTCCCATGTGCTTCCCTAATGAATTTTGATTGAGGGTTGACTTTCCTCTACTGTTTAATCTATGATATGTCCCACAGCTGCTGGTGGGTTAGTCTACCACACCTCCCAGGAAATAGTTACTTTTGACCTTTCCACTAGAACCTTCATCCAAAGGATCAACACCAATGTTAGAAGCTCCACGCCAAGCAGAAACCTACTTGTGGTTGAATCATTTGGCAGTTCCAGATTGCATTTTCATCCTTGGCCCACAGATAACCCTGACCTCTTGAAAAACCCTTGGTACCAACAGGAGTCAAGTTCCAAATGATTGTACTGACGGGGAAATCAGTGCTGCATGAAAACACTAAGCCACTTTTATATACACTGAGCATTGTCTAACTTTCCACATACAGTAACACTAAATACTTCCTAATTCCAAGTACAGACAATGTTAGAAATGTTGGAATGGTCTCTCCTCTTCTTCCTAAATACAAACACACCAAATGTGGGGCGCCTGGATGGCTCAGTTGGTTAAGCCTCCGACATCAGTTCAGGTCATGATCTCACGGTTCATGGGTTCGAGCCCCATGTCAGGCTCTGTGCTGACAGCTCAGAGCCTGGTGTTTGCTTTAGATTCTGTCTCCCTCTCTCTGCCCCTCCCCTGCTTGCTCACTTCCTTGCTCTCTCTCTCTCTCTTTCTCTCTTCAAAATAAATAAACATGAAAAACCCACACCAAATGTGACAAGAATCACCTCAAAATATTAACTGCTTACATCTGAACTTCTGTGTTCTGATGCTTGCTAACCCTCCACTGAGGCCATCCACAAACCCATCTAGGCACCTACTACTTTCAAACTTCCTTTAACCAGGGGTTTAGAGAGGTTCCCTTAGAAAGCAATAGAGAATAGACTGAAATCCACTTCTGCTGGAATCTAGAAGTCTTGGAGCCACTTCAATTCTGTACCACAACAGAGGGGAAGAATACATTTGGATGTGGTTCCTGGAAACCTTTTAGCACTGGGGAAGGGCATCAGACTTCCCAGAGTTGAGATGGGAACTGTTTCACCAAACGAAGATCTGAGCGAACAGGTTCTGGCACCTGTTAAAAATCGGTGACCTCTAAAAGCACTAGAAACGAGTGGACCCCTGTCTTGAAGTTTCCCAATGCGTAATCCCACAGTCTGCCTCACGGTCATCTCCAGGAACACTGATAAAAAGGAGAATCCCCAGCCTCATCCTCATCCTACACTTACTGAATCCGAATCTGTATTTCAATAAGACCCCCAAGTGGTGCAAATGCACACCCAGATTTGCAATCAACTGGTCTGGGCCAAGCTATCAGTGTGTGGTCCTTAGAAGAGCCGCATAAGCATCAATGAGAACAAGGCTGGCAGATGTGGAAGAAAAAAAGAAAGGAAGGGGGAAGGGAAGGAGGGAGGGAGGAAAGTGGAAGGGAAGGAAAGCAAGGGAGGAAGAAATATTCACATTCGCTGGAAACTTTCACACGCCTGGTGTAATGGGAGATTAGAATTAATGTTAGTTCAGTCAGGCAAGACAGCTTAGGGTAATGAGTTAGTGTCAGCCACTCTGAAAGTTTACATCTTTTTCAATTATCATGATTACTCAACTGACTGGTTTCTTTCTAACAGCAGGAAAGGGCAAGGAGCAAGCCAGAGAAGCAACAATAGCAGCCCCTACAGCATATGCATAAGGAAAGCAGAGTAGAAATGTCAACCAGGTAAGAGGGGGGTATTTTTAGGTTTCTGGAAGAAAACCGAAGGGCTTCATTGACCCTCTTCTCCCACCCATCAGGGTGTCTGGCCACTGGCCACTGTTCATTCTTTTCCTTTCTATCCCTTTCACCTTTCATTTCCTTCGCCCTATTTTCTCCCAGTGTGGGGGAACAATGATGATAATGGCCATCAAAGCGAGGTCAAGTAGCAGAGGAAGAAAATGCCTCAGGAGCTCTAATATTTAGCTGACAATTGAACTGCCCACCCCCCCCCCCCAACTTGTCAGCACCACAGTGCACTGAGTCACCGGGGCCAGGCAGTTTTGGTCTCTGGTTTGGATGTGCTAAACTTCCAAATGTCAAAGTTAAGGCAACACCTTAAAATATATCTCTTCTTGTTGAAACTGAAATGGCGTTTTCTCCCCTCTTATTTTCTTAGATTCCTGACCCGGCTGTCCTTTTTTTAGAACATTGTCTTTCGGTGCCAAAACTTAAGGCATCTTCTCGAAATCAGAAGGGCACGTAATGGCTGTCAAAGACTTCGGAACTTTATTTTTGGAGCTGGTGTCATAAAAGAGAGCAACAAAATGATGCTGAAAATATGTCTCACCTCTTACCTTTTCCACAGTCAGAAAATTTCAACACAAAGAACAAGCCAAGCGCACTGTCTGGACTGCCAGTGGCAAGGGACCACAGCCCTTCTAATGAGTTCATGACTGTGAAAAACTCCAGAACTGAGTCATCTTAGCCAGTTCGTATTCCTAGTAGCACCTCGTAGCCCTAATAACATCCGACAATTGTCTAGCAGAGATGTATCTCATGCCAGTAGTCTTCCTACTGCGGATGACTTACTGGAAGAAACCAGAAGGAGACAGGGAAAGAGCCCTCAGAGGAAAAGAAAAGGCAGAATTGAAAAGTTACATACACAAAGAGTAACGTAAGGGTTTGGATCTCCCCACCCCCACCCCTTAAACATTAGAAAGGAAATCCTTCAAGCAACCTGTGCAGTGGAGAACAAAATTTCCAGGAGTTACCAGAGAAACCTTGCCGTAATCGAGAATCCTTTTGTGAGGAGGAGTCCCCACAAATTTGCTATACAAATTCACTTACATCGAGGTGGTGACAGAAAGCTTTCCATCCAGAGCAGGGGGACAATTCTTGAGACCTCTAGGTACACAGGCTCTAGAGTCCCACGGTTGAGCTTCAAGCTTTGCCTTCAGACTCGATTTTTTGGTAAAGCTGGTATGAGTAACTTCAGCTTTTGGAGCTCAGATTCCTCATATGAAACGACAGTAGTTTACCCACCGTAACGCAGACGCAGGATCGTTTTGTTTGAATAAAATGATACATGCAAACTGCTTAGTAAAAAGTATGGGTGTAGAAGTCTTAATCTATGTGTCCCAGTGTCCCAGTTTATACCAGGGGTGGGAACACATGGTTACCCAGAGGAGAAATTCAGCTCTTTGTTAATGTACCCCTGGGAAGGAGGCTCATTCGCATGCACGAAGACTATCCCTGGGAAATCTGTTTTTACTGGCACCCAATGCTCCCTGCATCTTTGGGAATATTCACAGGAGAAACTGAGGTGTATTCATCCGCAGAAGCCTCCTTCGCTTGACTAAACCCAAGAGTGGATGTGCCCCACTAAAAACCAGTCAGGTGGGACACATGGCCTCAGATTATGGCAATAAGCCAATTAAAACCACACGCTTACCCCTGGGAGCTGGGCAGCATCCCCTAGGGAAGATGGTTGCAGAAGCCAGATAAGCTGGTGGACAAAGGTGGCCCGATTCTCTGGCCTTCCTTTCCTATTCTCTGCACATCCCCAAGCATCTAGAAACCGCAATTCCCACTCTAGGTCTCCTGGAATGATCCGTGCTCCCAATCCCTAACCAAGAACGGACAGCCCTGTGTTCTAGAAATGCAGCATTTCAAACCTGGAACAAGTGTGGTAAAGGAGAATAGCAATCCTGGGCACGCCACGGAGGTATAAAGATTCAACACACTTCTGTTTGTGAAAGCTCTTTGTAAACCTTAGAAAATGAGCCAAATGTCAGTATCACTAGCAGTGGAAGTGAAGGGAGGCAGAGATTTACTTAGGGTCAGTCTATCCAGACCTCCTCCTCGAGGAAAGGACATGCATTATGTTTCTTATAAAACCTTTAACTCCACAACACACATCCTAGAGATCTCTCCAATTAAAGAGGTTTTCTATCTCCCTCTCATTCCATTAAGCCCCAAATCAAACTTCACTCTTCACCAATGGCAGGGACACCCTTACTCCAATGGTGTCAAAACTTAAACGACCATCCTGGCTGTCGCTGAAATCGCGCCCCATGAAAACGATGACGTTCCACTTCTGTCTCAATTCAGCCCCAGCGGTGACCACTTTTCTTTAATGTTGCCCTTATCACGGGTGCTTTCTTTTCTCTACAAAGGAAAGGTTTTACGCCCTTAAGTATAGCAGCTTGGCATGTGCGAGGGGAATAAGAACTCGCTGACTGCGTCTGGGGAGTCTCATCTGACGGTGCCGGTCAATTTAGAAACTCAAGACGTTAGCATTCCACCGACTGTATCATTTTTTTCTTCTCAATATTCAGAGCTTTTACTTGAAGGTAGAAGCCCTTTAAAATGACATGTGAGAGGGGTGAAGTGTCCCGGAGAAATAGCTCAATGCTATTGGGCCTGGCACCTTAATGAGCCACGTCAGGGCCAGGTGGTCCAGACCCTTCTAAAGGGCTGGTTTAGCTTCTCTGTCACTCAGCAGCGCTTGTAGACCATGGGAGGGAAGGGACTTGGCTGTCTTGGGCCAGCTCTGGAACAAGCCTCACAGAGACAGCTCCTTCCAACTGGCTGCGGAGCCGTGTTTTTCATGTTCATGTGATCTTTCTAAGGACTGAAGATGAACTCAGTAAGTTCGGGCTTCACATCGCATCTGTGCCCCAGAAAAGTTCCTCTCCCTACAGGGACAGATCAAAACATCCTTCCGACATTTCAGAATTCATAGAAATTCCCACTGGGAACATCCAGTGTGATGTGGCCAAACCTTGCCAGGAGTCAATAGGCCGGTCTTGGTGGGATGCTGGGTGAGTGTGCTAAATCATCTTTAATTAACGAATGAGTTGCCCTTGATGGTGGGGAGTCATTTTCACATGAAAAGACCTCTCAAATTAGGTTGATATTGGAGGCAGCAGGGCCAGGGCCCCTTTGGAATACACAGGGAGCATGCTGTGGTTAGATTTCCTAGCAAGAAATGATTAAGACAAAGAGAGTGAAATCAACACATGTTAATAACGGCTGAGGAAAATTAAATAGGAGATTGTGATCTAAGTGAACAGAGGCTCAGAAAGGGTTTTTGATGAGATTCTTTTTTAAAAAAAAAGCTTTCGAGTTAAACAGAACCCTGATGAGGGAAAAATAAAAATTGGAAGGATGGAAACTATACTAAATTGAACATGTTTCTTGCATTGCCAGTTAAGCAGCCCCGGAATTTCTAACTTCAATATTATATAAAAATGCCCCCAATTTTTATGTACATTTTCATAACACATGCTAATTTTATACAAGGGCCATATGTTATTATAGGAGCTCTTAATAATTATCGATAAAGTCTTACCATCTTTTGTCAGCTTTACTGAGGTATAACTGGCAAATAAAATTATAAGATATTTAAAATGGACAACCAACATGATGGTCTGGTGTTTGTATATATTGTGAAGGGACTCCGCCCAGCAGGTTAACATAACTATCACCTCACACATCAACCTTTACTTTTTTTCTGGGTTGAGACATCTAAGCGCTACTCTTTTAAGCAAATTTCAACTGGACGTGCAGTGTTATCAACTGTGTATCGTCGCTACATTATACATTACATCCTCACACCTTATTGGTAATCTGCAGATTCTTATTCAGTGAGTGTGGGGTGGGGTCTGGGATTCTGAGTTTCTACAAAGCTCCCAGGTGCTGCTCGTGTCTGGACTGTGTTGTACATGGAAAACATGCCAGGATACCTTTGATGATATCCAAAGCAAAACATGGCCTGACATCGGAGGAGAAGGCTTCCAATGTTAGGCATCAATTTACAAAGTTATTACAAGACTCTGAAATCACACCATCCGCAGCTGGTATTTCTTGTTCTGTGGAATAGCATTATCAGAAATTTTGATTTGCAAATATTCACTGAACGCTAGATTCACCATGGCAACCACTCAGTTAAACAAAATGACTAAGTCACATCAGTTTCTTATTATTCTGAAACAAAATATTTTAAAGGAAATACTCTGTAACAGAAAGCCAATTTTAAGTTTGTTTGTTTTTAAACAGAGACAATATAACATACTCCTAAGAATCAAAACAGTCAACAACATGCCATACAGGACCCCTGACCAATCAGAACCAACATGTTGCATCAACTTAAGTCATGGTATACTAGCTAGGCAACCAGGGTATATTAGCTAAACATAACTCCTGATTTCTAACCCACTTTGGTTATTTTTTTTTAATTTTAGAATTATTTTAGGTTAAATTTTTTTTAACATTTATTTATTTTTGAGACAGAGAGAGACAGAGCATGAATGGGGGAGGGTCAGAGAGAGGGAGACACAGAATCTGAAACAGGCTCCAGGCTCCGAGCTGTCAGCACAGAGCCTGACGCGGGGCTCGAACTCACGGACCGCGAGATCATGACCTGAGCCGAAGTCGGCCGCCCAACCGACTGAGCCACCCAGGTGCCCCAGGATTATTTTAGGTTAATAGAGAGTTGCAAAGCTACTACAGACAGCTCCTGCATATCCTTTATTCAGCTTGGCCTAGTATTAACATCCTATATAATCACAGTTCATTTGTTAGAACTAAAAAATTAACAACGGTACATTACTGTTGACCGAACCAGAACCGCCTTTGAATTTGACTAGCCTTTTCCCTTTTGTCCCTTTCTTCCCCGGGATCACACATTTTATTTATTACATGTGTGTCCTTTGTCTCCTCTGCTTTCTACCGTTTCTTTATCTTTCCTGGTTTTTCATGATCTTCAGAGTCGGGAAGAGGAATTTTGTAAAATGTCCCTAAAATTGAGTTTGTTTGATGTTTCCTCCTGATTAAGCTGGGATTCTGAGTTTGGGGGAAGGATATCAACCAGGTGGAGTGTCTTTCTTATCCCACCATGTTGGGGAGCATGATATGAATGCTTTAGCATTGGTTATATTTACCTTGATCACTTGGTTAAGACAGTGCCTTCCAGGTTTAGCCACTGTAAACACAGTTACAGTTTTTTACCTTTTTTCCTACCATTTATACTCTATTCTTTGGAAGCAAGTCATTAAGTTCATCCCATACTGTAGGGGAAGGGTAGCCAACTTTTAGAGGAAACTAAGAGTCCCTTCTATGCTCACTCTTTGAAGATAGATCATTTCTTCTTTTGCAAAATGGCAATTCTAAAGGTAATTAACTCAAAAAGTTATTGTGATGAGGAAATAAAATCATGAGTGTTGTGCCCTTGGCTCAGGGCTTGGCACACAGTAGGTGTTCATTTGTCCACGCATTCACCGATTCAACAACTATTCATTAAGCACCAATCATGCCTGAGGCAATATCCTGGGTATCCAAATACAATGTTAAAAACCAACCAAGCAACCAACCAAAAGACACAGTCCCTGTTCTTACAGAGTTAATTGTCTACTGGGGAAGACGGATGTTAAACAAACACAGAGAAAAATGTAACACTACTAACGGAAGTAAGTTATACAAAGGAAAAGATCAGTATGCTTTTCAGAAAAACAGATTAATGATGGGGAGACTAATTTAAATTCTAGGGTAGGGTGGCTGGGCTTCAAAGAAGTGCTCTCTAGGAAAGTTATATTTAGCTGAGATCTGACGGATGAGCAGGAATGAGAGGTAGGAAGTACAAATGGAAGGTGTCCCACATAGGAGAACAGCATGTGCACACGTACTGTGGCTAAAAATACTTCATGTATTCAAGGACCGAGGGAAGGACAGTGTGGTTAAAGGCAGTGAGCGAGGCAGGACGGGACATGAAGCGAGAGAGGGAGGCAGGAGCTTGATGCGTTCTGTTTACCCCAAGTCCAAGAAGTGAGTATGCTCAGCATGGGAGTGACACGAGGTGGTGGACAATCCTCAGTAATCAGGTGGGCTGCAGTGTGAAAAACAGACCAGAGGAGGTACAAAGGCATTTGGGAGATATGGCTAATGTGGGCAGAGCAGAGATGGTGGCAGTGGAGAGAGGGAGGGAGAAGTGGATGGACCCACTCGATAAACACATCAACAAACATCAAAACTCCGACAACCCTCTTTTCCCATATTACCCAGCTTGATTTACATTGTAATTAACCCTCCAGTTAAATTTGTTGTCCTCATATTCCAAAGTCTCCAAAAAGCATTCTTCACGTCAAGTTCATGCACATGAATTTATAAATAAGACTATATGCATGAAAACATTCAAAAACAATTATACAAATGCTTTCAATGCTATCTTTATTTTTTATGGTAGACACTCAAGATGTTTAACAGTGAGTGCTAAGTAATGGACAGAGACATTATTTTCTTAAGGACACAGTAACAGCTCATAAATAACACTGCGGGTGAAGCATCATTTAAAGATGTGACTTTAACTACAATGTGAGGAGATAGGTACAATTATCATCCCCAGTTTACAGATGTGATAACTAAAGTACAAAAATGTTAAATACCCTAATCAATGTCTTGATCTCACAGTTTATCTACATGCTCTGACGCATCTCAGTGCTAAGGGAGTTTGGGTTTGACAGAATACTTGGCATTTCCCTGTGGCTAAAGGAGAATTAAAGAAGTATATTTTTAAAATGTGGCAACGCTTTAGCAACCATGCCCTAAAAACTCCTGAGACCGAGTGAGAATGAGAGACCAAGTGAGAATAAAAATTCTTGTATTCTACTCCACAACTGAAAAAGCTGTTATTATGCCCCAACTTAAAGGTAGCTGGAGGTAGCCATCTGGCCTGATATGAGAATCTAATATTCCACAAATGTTTTAATTCAATTTTCTGGCTTTGATAAATAGTACGTATTGCAGCAGTTAAAGCTACTGTTCTGAAAGAATGAATTAGTCCCAAATAGAATCACTGACAAGATGAGTTATTAGTAAATAGATTCATTAACCCCATTTCTCTTAAATAAAAACATGTTTGTTAAGACCGAAACCTCCTCAGTTTTGACAGCTTTAACTGTCTGTCAGCCAGAGAAACTGGAGTGGCCTTTCAGTTTCTATCAGCCTGCCTCCAATCATCCCTGCTACACACATGTTAGACAAAAGAAAATCCCAAGAAGCTCTGGGTCCCTTAAACAAGTAAATTATCATTCCTCACAAAACAGGCAAATGAACAAACAAACAAAAATGTAAAGATCTCTACCATGGGATTTAGTTTTCCCTTGGTCTTTCCCTATGTTGCAGCCATTGATCGTGGTATCCTATGAATGGACATCAAGACAATAGGTACTTCACACTACCAGACATAAAGTGGAATATAAAGTTTCCTTCCCAATAAATGTCACATTTAAGGAAAAAGACTGGTGACTGCTGATTGTACATCAAGACTTTTTAAAGGGTCCTCAATTTTGAATACTTCTTTGGTATACCAAAGGGTTGGTCAATGTTTTTCATTACCCAGATTTAATGATTACTTGCAATCGGTACCAAACCAATAAATGTAAATGGATTACATTATTTTAAATTAGACACAAACCAGATTTATATACGTAGATTTGTAAGTCAAAGCTAATAGAAAAAACCAATATTTAATAGAAGGTCATACAAAAACCACACTGTTTCTTTATTCCTTCTTTACTCACACTTCTCAGGTTGAATCATCCTACTTTAATCTAATAGTTTGGAGTTGCAGATGACCTAAAGATGCATGAATATTCGTCACCTGTTTCACTAGCGCTTATTGGACTTATTACTTCCTTTTTTGGCAAAATGGTCACTCTTTGGAGGAGTTATTATTTCCTATTGTAAAATCAAATACCTTTGAGTGACAAGTAATTCATTACAAGATTCATTTCCTCCCCACCTTTTCAGTGGGGCCAAGTGTCTGCCACTTCCAGGGCTAGCTTTAGCCAGAGGATCAAATTACCTTTTCTATTCCTTTCATGATGTAGGCTGGCATTGTGTGTGTGGTTTGCTGCCAGCAGAATTAATTTGGTTCTCTGTGATCAATCAAATGATCTCACTACTCCCTTCTGCCGGCATGGCAGATACTATGGTCCTTGGGAGAGTCTGACATGAACATTCTAGAAGGTCACTTTCAGAAAACTAGGACTTAATTGTGGTAGACCCACTGTTAAAAACCAGGATTATTTGTAATATTGCTACTTATCTTTAGCCTTCCTCCACAGAGGTAATAACTATCCATCACAAGATCTCTTTGGTTCCCATATGGATGGATTTCAGCAGTAGTATTTAGAAAATGGCCTTGGTAATTATAGCCCTACTCCCCACCATGATGGCATATGGAATAGTGTTTTATTTCAGAGACTTATGCAAATGATGGCACAAGTATCTTCCTTCCAGGTTTAAAAACTTTTTCTGAGATTTGACTGAATTTTACACAGCAATTCACTGACATTTATCAAAAAGTACACTTTGAATCTTCCACCTCTGCTAACAATCATCTTCGATGGCTCAATCTTGATGTAACTGATTTCCACACTTTCTCAGTAATTATTTGCATTATCTCTATCACATAACCTAATATATCTTGAATTCTCATATTTTGTCTTTTATCCATCTTGAAGACGAAGGCCCCATATGAGCCACAGTCATTTCTGTATGTGTATATACGGTTTCGTATATAACTTCGAGAACTCCAAAGAAACAGACTCCCTAGTCATTTTTATACATTTGCCGATTAGGTTTAGAGCTTCCACTTGGAATTAGTGTCACACAGTCATGACCTTCCACCCATCTCAACCGCCATTCAAAGGGATGGAAAAACTATTTCAACTCCACAACTTTGCAATTTGTAACTGGCTACCTTTTCCAACCTTCCACTGACTGGAAAGAAACATGACCTTCTAACTTGGTATTGTTGGCCAAGAAAAGTATCTTGATAAAATTTTCCTCATGAGGTCTCAGAAAATAAATTTTATACTGCAGAGCATTGGTGCCAACTCTCTGCCAGCAGGTTGAAACATGACCCAATCATCACCTGCCATGCATCTCTATTAGGATTCTCCTATCTGGCTAGAGAGAGAAAAAGCATCAACACAAGATAGCTAAAAAGCAATGCAGGGGTGCCGGGATGGCTCAGTTGGTTGAAATGTCTGACTTTGGCTCAAGATCTCATGGTTCATGGGTTTGAGCCCCACGTCAGGCTTTGTGCTGACGCCACAGAGCCTGCTTCGAATTCCCTGTCTCCCTCTCTATCTGCTCCTCCCCAACTCGCACTCTCTTCTCTCTCAAAAATAAATGAGCATTTGAAAAAATTTTTAAAAAGCAATGCCAAGGAGTAGATGAATGTACAAGGGATAGCACACAAAATCAGAGCTGGAGGAATGGAAAGCAGTGAGAAATGAAGTCCAGCAAGGGTGGCCAGTGAAGGCTTCATAAACGGGTAAGATTTGAAGTGGACCTTAAGAGATGAATAGGAATCAGTGATCACAGTGGATCGGATAGGCAATTTGGGAATGAGGATTGGGATAGGCACTTAGGATAGTGCCTGGCAGGGAGATGAGACTGTAAAAGACATGTTCACTTTGAAAACTATACCAATTTAACTGATGCAGAGCAGAAATTATAAACAACAACCTTAAAAGTCACCTTTTATTGAGTGCTTTCTACATCCAGTCATTGTTCTAAATGTTTTCGCATGTATTAACTCATTTAATCATCACACCAGGGATATGAGATAGGTATCACTGTTACCTACATTTTGCAGAGCAGCCATAGAAATTTCAAGTAACCAGTCAACATCCTAAGTTGAGTAAGTGAGAGAGCTGGAATGTCAACCCACTATTTTGGCTCCATTAAGTACTTAGAGCTAACATTCTTCATTAGTGCCAAAATCCGTGTCCATGCCTACAAGGACCAGAAAGGTTATATATGATGTCTGTGGATGTCTGACTATAGACAGTGGTGCAGACTGTGGAAAACCGGAGAGCTCATGCCCCACACCAAATGGGCAGCCACTGCTCAGCTTCAGCCTGTGGGAACACGGGTCTGGTGTTGTGACTTCCGATTTTTCTAGAAGAGAATCTAGTATCCTAATTTGTATGGAAAAAACATGTCGAAAAAAAGGTACGTATGGTCAAAATATCACCTGCAGATGAGCAATCTGAGATGTTGAGGATATGGGAGAGACGGCATTGAAAAGGTAGGCTGCTGTCAGATCACTGA
The DNA here is from genome assembly GCF_022837055.1 of Prionailurus viverrinus. Classification (NCBI taxonomy): domain Eukaryota; kingdom Metazoa; phylum Chordata; class Mammalia; order Carnivora; family Felidae; genus Prionailurus; species Prionailurus viverrinus. Next base: position 34,839,251 of record NC_062562.1, on the reverse strand, counting down.
GGGTCCGGAAATCACAAGAAGATAGAGCATACATAGCTGGAAGGCGATAGGATAGTGGAACTGAAGGAAAAGAAGGGCCACACCCTGTGAATTTTATAGGGGATAATTAACTGGATCTGTGACTGAAGGAGGGGATTAAGGGTAAGTGAAAGCAAGGAATACAATAAGAAATAAGCCAGCTGAGATTTTGAGTGAGGGGATGTCAACAGAAAAGGAAGTTAATTTCAAAGTTAAGTTTGTCAATAAAGTCAATAAAAGGGCACACACATGTGAAATTATCTACTGAGTAACTAAAAAGCTATGCTGTGATTATAAATGATTAATGCTTTGGAATTGCATAGACGCCTTACCCTGGCTGTGGGCTTCTCAAATGGGTCCTATCAGTGAGTTATTTATTATCCCTTTGTTTTCAGTTTCCTAGCAGGTAAAGCATTTCACTTCCCTGCTCCACCCACACAGGGCTTTCCATTATCCACAGAAAGAGATCCAGGGTCTTTATCTGGTCTCCAAGGCCCTCCTACCCCTCTCAGCACATTCCATTCACAGAGGCCATGCTCTGTTCTTCACAAGCACTGTTTCTTCCACAGGACCTTTGCACAGGATGGTTTCTATGCCTGGAACACTTTCCCCGGAGCTCACTCACACCATTGCTTTACTTAGCTCTCTGCTCAGATTTCATTTTTTTACTCCCTCTCTTCCACCACCGTCTCGTCTTTCATTTACTATCTCGTGCCCCCACTAGAAGGCAAACCTTGCCTTTCCTTATCACTATATCCACAGTACCTAGGACAGTGCCTGGCCTAGAGTGGGCACTCAGCGAATGCTCACTGAAGGCTATGAATGGATAGAATGAAAACGACAAAGGAAGGGAACAGGAGAACTGCTAACAGAGAAGTATGCAGATCAAAGAGACGATACGCGTCAAGCACTTAGCACACAGCCGCAGCAAACATTAAAGAAGAAAAAGTAGCTGAAAAAGACAGGAGGTATTGAGACAGGGCAGAGAGCTGGAGGTGAGTCCTGGAGCTTGGTGTCTGAGACTGTGACCAGGATCGTGAGCAGCTAAATCGGTACCCATCGCCACGACCCAAACTCTTGAAGGTCTATCACCTGCACTGAGTGAGAAGTGAATGGCCACATTTTGTTTTCTTTTGTTTTCTTGTTTAAAGATAATCTATAAACTGCCACTTATCACTGCTTTGCTAATAAACTGGAGATTCGGGAATGGTGCAGTATTAAACCAAAAGCAGCGAGAAGTCAAAAGAAAGCAAATGCCAAATATCTTATGTACTGTAGCTCTTTCAAAAATTACCATTTCATTACCATAATAAGGAAAAGAAGGTTCTTTTTCTGATTGTTGTGTAATTATACCCGTTATGAATAGTAACTGACTTGAAAATAGATCCTTGTCTTGTAGGGTCAGGCTCCAGGGAAAAAGAAAATTGCTAGAAAAATGACCAAAGGACCACTTAAGTTTGCCCAACGTGGCTAGAAAATTCCTTCTCTTCTCTGAATCCCTGTCGGAATCCCCACTCAAGCCATTTTCCTTTTGCCTTAGGGGTTGGCCACCTGAAGAAGAAATAATAGGTGGGGATTTTAAAGGGCACAAGATAATCTGTTGCTAAGTCTGTGAATGTTTTGGGAACAGAGCTAGTCTCTTGACCATGGGAAATATTATGGGTTATTCTGAGAGAGTCTGGATAGACAAGGTAGAGGGCCCCCCCTCGGGATAAAATATGAGCCAGAGGCCAGGCTGAACTAGGAATTATGTAACTCTTGCTCTAGTTTTCAGGTCCCTAATACTGAACATTGGTATATCATACCTTCTCAGGATATTATAAGCAAAGAGGTCTGGTTAATTCTGAGACCATTTTCAAACGATGCCAAAATGCCTGAACAATAATCAGAAAGTGTGTTTACTGTCTGTCCAGTATCAAGATAACAAACCTTTGCAAGGGGTATTATTATTATCCCCATGGGACAGACAAGCAAACTGAGAGTCACTTTTGTCCAGGGTTACATACACAGTTAGCAGGCAGAGGAGTGTGGATTAGAATCACCACATTGAACCATGAGGCAGGGATAGGACTATAGGTAACGAGAGGGCATGCCTATTCACTGAACTACTTTTTCTCCGGAATGGAATTGTTGCGTGCCTTCACATTAATAATCTCGATATACATTTGGGAGATGAAAACCCTGAAAAAGTTGTCGGTCAGAGAGCCATTTTTCATTGTTCGGTGTTCTTCAGGTATGTGCCTTTGGAGGACAAGTAATTGAAACACACACGTCACAGTCTAGGGGCCCACACTGGAGCGGAGGCTGTGCTTCCGGCCCCGGAGAGTACTCAGAAAATACCAGCACGTCTCTGAGACAGGGCTTCATGATGGGGCAGTGCTGCACCTTCTGTAGCTTGGGCAGCCTTAGCTTTATTCTGCTCCCTTCTGTCTAGTGGTAAAGTGGATCTCAGGCACTGGGTGGGGGAGGTAGGCCATCTCATTTCCTCTTTTCAGTGTTTCTCTCCTTCCTGGGCTTGAGGTGTTCAGTTTTCCATCCCATTCCTTCCAAATTTAGCTTTGGCAGGGGGTGGTACAGGACACCATGTTGTTTATGTTTCTTGGGCAGCCATTCTTTTTCTGGTAACGGAAGCTCTACTTCTCTACTTCCTCTGGAGAAGCACCTTTATTTATTTTATTTATTTTTTTAATGTTTAGTTATTTTTGAAAGAGAGAGAGAGACAGAGAGATACAGAGCTTGAGCAGGGGGAAGGGTGGACAGAGAGGGAGACACAGAATCTGAAGCAGGCTCCAGGCCCTGAGCTGTCAGCCATGGCCCGACGCGGGACTCAAACTCACAAACTACAAACTCAAACTCACAAACGTGGGACCCAGATCATGACCTGAGCTAAAGTCGGATACTTTACCGACTGAGCCATCCAGGCACCTCTGGAGAAACACCTTTATTGTATCCTTATGCCTCTTGATACAAGGGAGGAGCAATGTTGAAATCAAGCCCTGGTAATCGTGAACCTCTCAGGGATGTCCTGGGACACAAACCAGGTGACGAAGACTCTGTCTCAGAACTATTGCTGATACACCTGGGAGAGACATTTTCTCCCAAGTGGAATTTTTGACCTGGTGGATGTGAAGCCTGGAACCCCTGAAATATCTTGACTTGACGGGAAGGTTCTGCCCAGTGGTGAAACTCAGGTAAGACAGGCAGGATCAGGGATTAGGGGAGACCAAGTTCTGAGGACGTCATTGAGTTCCTGGATTTGGTTTTATTTCTGGATTATTTTAGTCACTTGAACTACTACTTTTTTTTTTTTTTTTTGGTGCTTAAACCTATTTGAATTGGGTTTCTGAAGGCAGCTGGCTTGTGTGGGGATATCTTCAGTAGGCATGCTGACTTTAGTAAGATGTTTACTTTGATGTCTGGTTTCAGCCATTGTACAAACTTTGTTCTTTCCAAGTGATCTATCTCATCCTTAATCTTTTCTCAATAATTTAATTTTATTTCTAGAAATGTCAAGCCTAAAGGCAGATTGAAATCTTCTCTCCACTAATGATCTGCAACTACAGAGCTTTATCAAGTGTTTGCACTTAGTGGTCCTTATTAGGGTTGTGTATGAACCAGACTGGGATTTTCTTGGATTTATAAAACAAGTAGCCCCACACTCGGACTTCACAAATAAAGCTTTTTGTACTATTACCACTGCATAATGGTTATTAGAGATTATTACAATGAATATTTTTACTGTTTCACAACTGAAAGTGTTCTAGTCAAAGCCCCCTCCCCAGCCAAGCTTGCAGACAAAACTCACAGGTGTCTGTACTTGGCCCTAACTCTTTGTTTTTCTAGGTCATGATGCTCCCCATTCTCAGAAAATAGACCACAATTACAAAACATATTCTTCTCCAGCTGGACCACACCCCACATCCAGGACGGCCCCCTGGCAAACCGTCACCTCCTACTCTACCTGGCCAAGAGATGACCCCCTCCCTACACACTCTCCCCTATGGACATAGCTGTAACCCTCTCACATCCTTCAAACCCCTTAAAAGTCCCACACTAATAGAAATTCGGGGCCATCACTCTTGAGGTCCGGCCCCTCTCCTCCCTTGGAGAGTAAGTAAACTCTATCCTGTCTGTTGATCCACTCCGTGCAATTCTTTGCCACCCGGGTCATTGGCCACCCTAACAACAATCATTTTAGCCATTGTTTTTGACAAGCATGCACTGAAAGCCAGTTATGTTTTCAAGGCTCGCATTCATCGGATTCTCAAAGTCCGGGTCTTAAAAGGATCTTAAAATGAGATTTTTTTTTTTTTTTGGTAACAGTTTTTGCAACTAAGTATTCCAGATGTGGTCACCCTTAGTTCTGCCCTTTAGCCTATAGTACCTTGATATTCAAATGATCTACAGTTATTCAAGGATACAAACCACAGCCTGAGAATTTAAGTCACCTTTCCAAAGTTACACTACATAATTCACAACGACTGACTTTCTACGCGTCTCCACACAAATGGAGACAAAGAGTGATCAGGCCAATTGATTCGGGCTCAGTGCAGAAACACTGCAGAGAGCTCAGAGCCCAAGGTGCCCACCAGAACTTAATTCAATCACCCAGTTGCAAGAATTTCCCCTTCACATTCCAGGGTAGAGTCAGAAGCCTTGCTGCGAGGGTGGTTTTGTTTTGTTTTTTAAATCGGACGTAATGATATCCCTTTCTCCCATGCACGGCTGCAATCAGATCACTGGCTTAAAGAAATTTGTGGAAAAAGGAAAGGATCCAGCACGTACAAATTAAAACGATGAGGGCAGTGCTTGGGGAGAGAGTCAAACAGGACCCTGCTTACAGCCCTACAGAATCCCGGGCCCGAGGGTGCACGGATCCTGCCCAGCCTGTCACCTCCAGGTCCCCTGGCCAAACCTGTAGCGGGAGCGACTTGAAGTGGCTTCAGGCAAAAACCATCCTGAAATTGACAAGGTTCCAAACGAGGCCAGGAGAGGAGGCCTGCTGGAGGTCACCAGGGCTGGAATTAGGACAGGTGCTAGCTCTGGTGACATGTGAAATGAGAAAAAGTAATCCTCCCATGCCTTTGTTTTTGTTTTTTGGTGGTTTTGTTTTTTTTTTTTTTTTTTTGCAGGGGTGGGGGTGGGGAGTCTTCAAAGCAGGAGGAGAAGGAATTAAACAATCCCTAGTAAAAGAGAGAATCTCCTCCAGAGGATGCATATGAAACAGAGAGTTAGCTAGTGTGGGAGGGGATATTCCAGGTGGACTTTCTTCACGATGATACACAACAAACATCTCTGTGTTTCTAATTACACTCATCTTTCACACTCCAGAAAAGGAAGGAGGGAGACAGAACCAGGTAAGAGGTGCGTAGGGTGGTTCGACGTTTTAATAATAGCAACACAATAACTCATATGTCATGAAGTTTATTATGTGCCAGGCATTTTGCTCATCATCTGACATAATTTCATTTCATCAACCCCCTGAGGCGAGAATCATTATCCGCTGGCATTTAGCTGACGGAGAAACTGAGGCACCAGGAAGCTCAATAAGCACAGGGGCCAATATTGGGACTCAAGTGGCCTAATTCCCTAACTTTGTTTTTTTCTCATTCCATGTTTTCATCTGTATTATCCTTCAGAATCACCAGTCACCTATTCTTTTTCGGATCCTTCTCCCCAGGGGGAAAAGCGAAGACTTGCCCATTTTCCAAGTACTCTAATCCTCGCATTATAGTGCAAGGTGGAACCAAGTCAGTGAGCTGAAGCAGAACAATGCACCACTCCCTGTTAGGAGACAGTAACAATCCTTTGACTGGGGATGGCACTCTGCCATTTGCAAAGTCCTTTCCCTGTATAATTTCATTTCATATTCACAACAGACCAGTGACAGCTGGAGTCATTACCTCATTATACAGAGAGAAAACAGTGAGACCAATGAAAACAGACTGACCAAGAAGGATCCCAAACCCTTTTTTTCTTATTCCAATGTTGTGTCCCCGGGAAGGTTGGGACCCCGCTGGAGGTTGGTTTGGGCACATTGAAGGCAACAGATGGCTGGGGTTTGGGTGGTTGCCTTAGGATAAGTGTGAGATACTCAAGTTCCAGGGCACTTCAACTGATTTCACTACCTTACAAGCTCCACACAGAGGTATGGAAAAAGGAACTCCAAGAGCAGACAGAGGGGAATGCCAGACTCTGTTGCTGACTTCGGAGATAGGGGCAGGGAATGAAACACACAGATTCTTGGTCCTTCCATTTCTGGACACTGTGTCACGTTAACTTTTACCCGTGCCTGTGTCTTGCCTACTGCCCTCAATAGGCTTTCTCTTGGCTCCTGTCAAAGACCCACATGCTTACTCTTGCTTCAAAACACCCAGCTGATACATTGCACAACACAGTGAAAACAATAAAAGCTAAGCCTCAAGAGCAAAGCATTATTTTCCTTTGTGATCTACACTAATAAGATGTGCAGGTTTAGAATTGGAGGCTGCTCAAGGTCATTCAGCAAGTAACCAGTAGAGGAAGCAAAACAATTCATCTTGTGATTTTTTGCTCTACCCACAACATTTTCTTTTTTTTTTTTTTTTTTTTTTTTTTTTTTTTAATTTTTTTTTCAACGTTTATTTATTTTTGGGACAGAGAGAGACAGAGCATGAATGGGGGAGGGGCAGAGGGAGAGGGAGACACAGAATCAGAAACAGGCTCCAGGCTCTGAGCCATCAGAGCCTGATGCGGGGCTCGAACTCCCGGACCGCGAGATCGTGACCTGGCTGAAGTCGGATGCTTAACCGACTGCGCCACCCAGGTGCCCCTACCCACAACATTTTCTATTTGCAAAAGGTGACCAAGTACCAAATGTTTATGAAAAAAAGTAGAACTATGGTAAAACAAAACAAAACAAAACAAAAAAGAACTCTTGCCAATTCCCTTCCAGGCAACATATGGCACTAGGTGACCCTCTTGTTCACTTTGCTTTAATTGGCAACATCTAAGCAAGCCTCCATGAAATGAAAACTAGCACATTGGAAATATATGTAAATTGAGGGTATAACATGTAAATCACAAAGAAATCATTACTACAGGTTAATGTCCAGGAAAATAGCCTATCAAGATTTTAAAAAGGAATTAGAGACTCAAATAAGGAAAGTCATCCATAGCTGTGTGATCTTTGTTGGAAATCAGAATGATTCTGGAAGAATTTCTGTTAAATACAAACTGAGTAAAAAAAAGAGCAAAAATGTGTTAGATGCCCTGGTTGTAACCATTGGCAGGGTAAAGAGTATCATTTAGAAAGCGATCCTGGGGGTGCCTGGGTGGCTCAGTCAACTAAGCGTCCAACTTTTGCTCAGATCATGATCTCACAGTCCTGAGTTTGAGCCCCGTGTTGGGCTCTGTGCTGACAGCTAGGAGCCTGGAGGTTGCTTTGCATTCTGTGTCTCCCTGTCTCTGCCTCTCTCTCTCTCTCTCTCTCTCTCTCTCTCTCTCTCAAAAATAGTAAATAAACATTAAAAATTTGTTTAAAAAAAGAAAATGATTATGGATGAAGACATCATTTCATTTTCTAAAATGGTTATAGATAAAATAGCAAACTTCTGGTTGAATTTCATTACTGGTCTCCAAACTTCTAGCTGCTTTCTTGATCTGCAGAAACGTATTTTGAAGGTTCTGCCAAAGAGGTCATTTTGATCCTGACTGAGCAATATAATGACTTGAGAGATGAAAAGCCTTGATTCTGAGCTTCCTTTGGTGAGCAAACATTTTAGTACTAAGCATGTTATGGGTTTTTGATCAGAGACACCTGGATTCTAACTCTTTATATCACATTATTTTTGCGATCTTGTCATATTGGTTAATGTTTTCCAACCTTTGTTTCCACAGCTCTAAAATGAACATAATAATAATGTGCACATAGGTTTGTATGCAAAATAGTTAATAATTTAAGTAAAATGCTTATAAATATGCCTGGCACAGAGTAAGTGCTCAAAAGTTTCTAATTATCATTATGGGAGACGACACATAACTTATTTAAGGACTATGTATCTTTTAAAATATCATGCTGTGATGAAGTGGATGAGGAGTAACTTTTTGATAACCATTGCCAGAGTCAATGGACATCACAGGAAATCAAATGAGTCTGAACATAAACCTCATACTTTTTGTAAAATTTAACTAAAAATAGATCATGGACTTCAATCTAAACCATAAAACACTAACATGTCTAGGGGGAAAAATACAAGAAAATCTTCAGGACCCAGGAGTAAGCAAAAAGTGCTTAGACTTGATGTCAAAAGAACAGTAAATGCAAGGAAAAACTGAGAAAGTGGACCTGGTCAAAATTAAAAACTTCTGCTCAGCAAAAAGAGGATTTTGCTGCGCAAAAGAGCATTAAGGAGATGAAAAGACAGATTAGGGGCTGAAAGAAACTATTTGCCAATCACATATATGATAACAGGCGTAAACTACAATAGATCAAGTTCGCCTCAAACTCAACATTAGAAAACGAACACTGGAACTAGAAAATGAATAAACGACATGACAGTTCACTGGAGAGGATATACCTACGGCAACTAAGCACATGAAAAGATGTTCAACATGATTAGCCATTAGGGAAATGCAAATTAAAACCACAATAAGGTATCACTGAACACCTATCAGAATTGCTACAATAAAAAATAGTCGTCAGATCAAATGCCGGTGAGGATTCAGCGGAACTGCATCCCTCACACATTACTATTGGAATATAAAATGGTACAGCCGCTCTAGAAAATAGCTTGGCAGTTGCATTAAAAACTAAAAAAGGAATTACCACATACGATCCAGAAATCACACAATCGGTTATTTTCTGCAGAGAAATGAAAAATTATTCTCCTTGGAATGTGCATGGCATCTTTACTCACAATACCCAACACCCTGAAACTACACAAATGTTCTTCAGACGGTAAATGGTTACACAAACTGCGGCGTATCTCTATCGTGGAAGATTACGTGGCGATAAAAATGAGTGGACTCTGGATACACCTAGCACCCTGGAAAAACCACAAGGAAGTTGTACCGAATGAAAAACATCCCTCTTGAAAAGTTACATACTGCATGATTCCACATATGTTGTATTTGTGGACTAGTGGAATCATAGAATGGTGAACAGATTAGCGGTCGTGAGCTGCTAGAAATGGGAGAAACACATGGGTGTGGCTATAAAGGGTTTGCACAAAGCAGCCTTGTGATGACAGTCAATCAAGTATCTTCATTGCCGTGGTGGTCCGTGAAGCTACACATGTGATGAGATTGCACAGACACAGGCGTGCTCACATATATGCACACACGCACACACGCAGGCACATGAGTGTAGGAGTCAACCGGCGAAATGCGAATTCGCTCGGTGAATTGGACCAGCGTCAATTCCCTGGCATTGTCATGATACTTTAATTGCACGCCAGGTTAACGCTGGGGAAGCCGCTGAGTGAAGGGTGCGACAGAGGACCCCCAAACCATACATTTGGTCACAACTTCTTTGGAATCTGTGATTATTTCACAATACAAAGTTACAAAAACTATGCTGATTTCAGGATTTTAGGTAAGCACTTGCAAAGCCTGGCACTTTAGGAAAAATTCCACTGTGACACCGAAGCTCACGGGTACCCGCGCTGTTCGGGAGAGAGAATAATTTAAAATGCTTCCTAGGAAATTAGAGATGGAAAACAGCATTTATTTCATCATACTTCCTCCACTGCACACGCACACACATCTCACATCGCTTCTTGAGAATCCCCATATGCTAAGTGTTACATACAACACATACAGCAATGAGTTTTATATAGTCCGCATCAAATTTTACAGTTTATGTAACGATATGTGCCTGCACTTAATTCTGACCAGTCACACTGAAATAGGAGAAAGAAATCACATTTTTGGTCCTATAACTAAATTTGTGATGTTAGCAAATCAACTCTCTAAATTGTTTTTAATATGGTGATTAAACCAGGTGATATTAAAGATTCCAGCTATAATTAACTAACACCTAATAACTAGGAGCAAAAATTCATTAGGTACAATGCTAGAGATGTACTATACTTAATGTACAGTAAAACCTCATTAATTTAGATTCCATTAATTCAGAACTTGTAATAACTTAGACTGCTTTATGTATCTTTATTTTAATATTTAAGAAAAAGAGAAATTTGCCATATAAACAAACTGCAAAGAAGTGTCTAAGAATATTTAAACAGAGCCAACTTATTAAAGGAACAGTGAGTACTCTAGAAATTCTTGTGTATGTGCAAGAACGGAGGGGTATATTAGAAATGCTTCCTATCTATTGCTTCATAGGGATGCTTGAGATACGGGACGCACAGGGACTAGACCTTCCCAAGAGACTCCCCTAAACTCATTCATGCCAAAAGAACTCCCCCCAGCTTCCAGTTGGTACCCTAAATGGCATCCAGCTTGCCAACCTAATAACCCAGCCTCAGGCTGTATCACTGCACAGACAGAACAAGTGGTCAGGCCAAAATCCAGGGCTATTAGGATTAAAACAAACAAACAAACAAACAAAAATTACAATTAACATGACAAAGGGGCAAAACAAAATCTCTGGTTCCAAAATTTTATTTCTAAAATTTAAAAATGGTATCCACATTTTCAGTACTCAGATAATTTGCTAAGCTGCCGGATTTTCCAATGGCCATTTTTTAAAAAAATGTCTTTCTCATACCCTATGCTTCCTGTGGGTCTTGCTTTTGGCCCTGGATCCAAGATTAATGCATTTTTTGGGAGTCTGGGTTCTGCTGGGAAGGAAAAAAATAAAACCTTGGTATCGAGCAATAAATTGTGTGTAATGCACATGTGTCTGTCACACCCTTTCCTCTGCCCATGCATTTATTCACTGAGCTGTTGACCACCACCCCCCACCCCTCACCCCAACTGGCCTGCGAGAGGTCTAAAGTTGGGTCTGGTACCAGAACAGAGCCATGAGGAAGTTTAAGTATCAGACGAAATTAAGATACAACAACGTCTGACCCCAATCCATTATAGGAAAAGCATTATTACATCCTTGGAAAAATACATCTATTTGGAGTTTAGAGTCATTTTCTGGGTCTCGCTCTAAAGTTCTATTTCTTTCTGGCATTAATTCATTTACAAGCTGAAAAAAATTCTTTAAAAGTCATGAAGAGATGGGCTTCTTAACATTGTTTCTCCCATTAATACACTTTGAGTCCAGAAGGCCTTACAAAAATCTCATAGAATCATAATATTTGTCCAAAAAATATCCCTATAAGATAATTATGCCATCTCATGGTATTGGAAAAAAAAAACACACAAAAGATCACCAAGTAATTGCTGTATTCTTTTACTTCTATTTAAATCTGTAATAAAGAGACTTTACCAATTTTGTGTTCTTTCTAATAGGCCAAGTAGCAAAACTTTTTATATGAAATAACTATTCTAATGAGCAATTTTATGAAAAATATAAGGATCATTTTGCAATGCCAACATTTTCTTTACTCCTCTCAGAAGTGACCTAATCATGGTGAAGGAATAAAATTTCTTATTATAATTTCCAATAGGCAAACCAGAAATATTCTGTGATGGTTTATATCTGAGGAGATCTGTATCCCCCCCCTCTCAAAAAAAGATACGAGAATATCCACACCAGAGATGATTTTAGTGCCTCAAAGCTTTCTTTGGAAGAGATAAATATGGTCAAAACACAGACTTCTTTAGTATTTATTACAATTCTGTATTTATGGCTAAGTTGCTTTCTGTCTTTGGGCAACAAAGCCTAGACTGAGGAAGAGAAGCATATCTACTCCCCCTCGCCCCCAACCGGTAGTCCAAATCAGTAAGAGACTGTCTATGAGTTCTTTGGAGAAAGTTCTTTATAAAATGCAAAGCAGTTTCAGAAGGCATATTGAACTCTAACACAATGTTAGAACCAAGATTTTGCCTCTCTTGATCCCTGTCTACCTTGCTTACCAGAGGAGAGTAATACATATTCAATGCATCAAATTCTAGGACACACTATGTCTATGTCACAGAATGGTCCCCGTTTACCAGTGGGCAAGGTTGCTGTGTAGTAAAAGGTCATACGAATGTGACACAGTGTGAAGGTACTGCTTCTCTCTGTGCAGCTGGAGTGATAACAAAAAGAGGAAGGTTTTGGTGATGTTCTTAATCATACATCTTCTGCACTCTCTCTGCTTCGCTTTCTGGTGTCCCATGTAGCGGACCAATCACAATAGTCTGAAACTTGCCTTTGTGTTTAAAAGAGAGGGAAAAATCCCTAAGGTGCCCTTAATTGTTAAGACTTCTGACTTGCTATTTTGCACATGCTCACCTGCCCAGAAGTGCTATTGTGTTCTGAAGCAACTTTCCTGTTCATCTGTCTCTTAAAGGGACACCATAAAGTGGGGTGGACTACTTGAGGATAAGATAGGAGTATTCCTAGATCGTTTGGCATAAAATATCCAAGAGCAACCCATTCCCTCCATCGTTTCTAAAAGTGTAGTAGAGCAAGCACCGAACTGGCAGTCAAAAGACAGTAAGTTCTAATCCTGGCTCAGCCACGAACTTGGCCAATCACTTCACCTCCTTAATTCTCTGTTGCCTCATTTGTAAAATCACTCATTTTACAAAAGAGCTGCTGGGTGCATCAGATTTCAGAATGCACAAGAAAGCCTTTTAGTGGTAAAGCACTATTTATTTATAAGGTGCTATTATATATTTAAAAGGCAGGTTCATTTCCAACAAAACCATCTGTCTTCTCATCTATGAACGTGTCAATGAGGTTTCATGAGGACATGGGGGCCGCAAATGGTTCTGACTAATTGTCTGAGGGATTCAGTGATCAGTTGGCTGTTTGCTCTAAATGCCACAAAAGAAGCAGATGGACTGCTTCCTTCCCCTCGACTAAAGCTGCGAATTGTTTTGGCAACTAAGCCTCCGAGAGATTAGAAGTTACACTAAACACTACTTACACCCTTCTACGTGTGCCTTGAGAACTCTCTGAAAGGCTTGGATCCATCTTTAAATACTGGCAACATCGTCATCAGGGTTAATGTTTTCATTTGGAGCTAGAGTGGGGTAGGGGGTGTAACTCACACAGAATTTCAGGTGCCTCTCCTGGGTAAAGAGTGACAAACAGGAAAAAAAATATCCTCTTCCCAAACATTAGGGAAGAAAGGGTGGTAACTGTTCTCCCAGAAATTGAAAATTTAAGACAGCTAATTAAGAAACAAATCCAAGCACTTAACTGTAAGCAACTATTTTAGTTTAGACTGAAGACTCCTGAGTTCTAACATCTTATTGACAAGCCTTCTAACATTTGCTTAAACTATACTAATTTTTTGGCCCCTACTCTCTTCTTCATGATACTTCTCAATACCGCATTCTTGACAAATGGAAAGTGGGGTAAAGGAAGAAGAATGGAAACCTAAGAGGATTTCCTTAGTTCCCATTTAATTGAGTGATCTATAAAAGTTTGTTTTGGCACAAATAAGTATAAATACACATTCTTAGGGTGGTTCCAGTCCATGCCTCATAAAATCAGTCTCCAGCAAAAATTTAATATGAAAAAGGCTATATTTAGCTCAAGAACTTCCATTTGGGAAAACTTCTTAGATCAGCCTAAATAAAAAAGTGGGATACGTTTTAAAGGTGTGACCCCAAAAGAACTCCATAGACCATTAATTTTCACATTTCAAACTTAAGTATCTGTTGAAAGAAACTAGTCTTAAGCTATGGATTTAAATACGCACTAATAAGGTAACGTTTTCCTTCAGGGAAGGATTTCCCCTATAAAATTACGTATGTATTGACTGGGGCCATGGAGAGAAGAGAGACCAAAAAATGGATTTAATATCATGGTTGTCTGCAGTGTCCATGTTTCCATTAAGATATTACAAAATATTGAATCGTCAACCATCAATTTGGCAAAGGAAAGAATTCACAAAACAATTCCACTCTTCCTTTGGTAGTCACTTTCTGCCAGCGTTTGATTAAAGTCTCATTCAACCCCCTACCAAGTTGTCATTGTCATAAAAGTGAAATTTTCAAAAATTAGCTGCATTAATGGGTCATAGACAAGCATTATATGTATGAAAATTAAAGCTTTTATCCTGGACAATTCACCTGAAGGAAACACATAACCAGACCTGGCACTGAGTTGCCAGTCCCTCTTCATAGCAAATCCTGAATTTCTCCTCTAACCAGTACATGTAACCAATAGGAAAAATTAGCTGGTAAAATTAAGACGGTTCATGAAACCCAACAAGGTCTAGATCTCAGCCTGGGGGAGGAAGGTTCTCCAAGGGTTCTCTGTCTCAGCACTAAGGGTAGTGAGTGTTCATTATATCTCCTATTCTAATTATATTTAGGGTTTCTTTAAATCTTAGTAGCCAATCCCATGGTACTCCAATTCCCTATTGTAGACGATAAATCTTTATGTTAAATTTCTGTTCCAGTTACTGTGTGGTTTCTCTTTTATGCTTGGACCCTAATCCAGCATCTTTTGAAATAGTTTTATTTATTTATTTTTTTACAATGAGTAAGGAATGTATTTGTAGTTGAAAAAAAACAACAAAGAGAAATTTTAAATTAAAAACAAAAAAAAAAAGAGGGGTACCTGGGTGGCTCAGTCAGTAAAGCCCTGGACTTTTGATTTCAGCTCACGGTTCTGAGATCGAGGTCCACATTGGGCTCTGCACTGGGTGTGGAGTCTGCTTAGGATTCTCTCTCTCTCCCTCCCTCCCTCTGCCCCTCCCCCATGCACACACGTGTTCTCTGTCTCTCAAAAACAATTAATTAATTTTAAAAAGCTAAGAAAAACATAGATTATGTATTTATTATGATATAATCTGCCTCAAAGATATGTTCTTCCCAGAATGTCATGGACTGCATTGATGAATACCTGAATTCATATATACATGCCTAATTATCCATTAGCACTTGATGTGTGGGTAGCATTTAAAATAAACCAACTGACAGCCTATTAGCTACTTGAGGATCAATAGTCTACGCTGTGCATTGTGTCTTACAATGCTAACATATGCTTGTGAAATTATTCAGTGGTTTACTGTTTAGTGAACACAGCCTAATTTTGATTAGAGCAGCTAATTCATCTCTGAGATTCCTGTTGAAGCCACATTAATTCCAGCACACGTTTTATGAGCTCCTATTGATGCGCCATCAATATTCCTCCACAAATAATTCCACAATCATGATATCATGAGAAGGTACTGCCTCTCCCAACACAACTCAGCCAGGAGGTTCAATGAAGTGGTTTCAGTGAAGATGTCATTTCACGAAGCCATTTTTATGTGACCCAACAGAGACGTCCTAATTGACACTTAGTTTCAGGAATAATTAAAATCCACTTTAAGAGGAACAATTTCTCATGAATAATATTAACTCACTGTGAATATAAGAGACTGTAACTGAACTATCTGGTGCAATAGAGGTGTTTTAAACAACTCCACTCCATAATTATTTTTTCCCATTGTGTACTTGGTTATTATCTGCCTCCTAAGTTGGGGCCATAAATATCTCCTTTTAGCACATCTTATTTTTATTATCCCAGTCACAGAGTCCATTAACAAGTAATGAAAGGGAGTGAATTTAACTGGTCTTAGCCCAGTATTTCGCCTACATAGGAATGCCATTTCCTAATTCCAGAAATGTAGTAATTTGTGTTTTTTTAATGTTTTTATTTATTTTTCAGAGAGAGAGAGAGAGAGAGAGAGAGAGAGACAGTAGTGAGCAGGGGTGGTGTAGAGAGAGAGGGCAATAGAGGATCCCAAGTGGGCCCTGTGCTGATAGCAGAGAGCCTGATGCAGGGCTCGAACTCACAAACCTTAAGATCATGACCTGAGCCGAAGTCAGATGCTTAAATGACTGAACCACACAGGCAAAATGGTAGTCATTTGTAATTTCATTCTGAAGGATCTAGTATGTGGAAATATATTTTTCAAAGTATGAATTATTGAAATAAACGTATAACTAAAACAATCTCACTCGTGTGTGTGTGTGTGTTTTAAAACATTTTTTTTTTAATTTTTTTTTCAACGTTTATTTATTTTTGGGACAGAGAGAGACAGAGCATGAACGGGGGAGGGGCAGAGAGAGAGGGAGACACAGAATCGGAAACAGGCTCCAGGCTCTGAGCCATCAGCCCAGAGCCCGACGCGGGGCTCGAACTCACAGACCGTGAGATCGTGACCTGGCTGAAGTCGGACGCTCAACCGACTGCGCCACCCAGGCGCCCCAACATTTTTATTTTTTTAACGTGTATTTATTTTTGAGACCGGGAGAGACAGAGCATGAACTGGGGAGGGTCAGAGAGAGACACAGAATCCAAAACAGGCTCCAGGCTCTGAGCCATCAGCACAGAGCCCGACGCGGGGCTCGACCTCACGGACCACGAGATCATGACCTGAGCTGAAGTCGGCCGCCCAACCGACTGAGCCACCCAGGCACCCCTGTGTGTGTATGTTTTAAACAAAAAGCTTAGAATATTAGTCAGTATGCCCTGAGAAATTAGACATATGAATAATTAGATGGTTCATAATTACCATTTTAATTTTTTTAATTAATATTTATTTTGAAAGACAGGGGGAGAGAGAAAGAGGAGGGGGGTGGCAAAGAGCAGGGAGAGAGAATCCCATGCAGGCTCCATGCTGCCAGCTCAGAGCCCACATGGGGCTTGATCTTGCAAACCTCAAGACAATGACGTGAGCCAAAACCAAGAGTCAGATGCTCAACCAATTGAGTCACTCAGGCATGTCCCTCCCCCCAAGTTTTTTTATAATGCGATCCTTTCCCTTGGCTCTACTCTACTGAACTATGAACTGTCACATGTTCAGCCTTTATTTATTTATTTAAAAATTTTTTTTAATGTTTGTTTATTTTTGAGACAGAGAAAGGCACAGCATGAATGGGGGAGGGTCAGAGAAAGAGGGAGACACAGAATCCGAAGCAGGCTCCAGGCTCTGAGTTGTCAGCACAGAGCCAGATGTGGAGCTCGAACTCACGGACCGTGAGATCATGACCTGAGCCGACGTCAGAAGCTCAACCGACTGAGCCACCCAGGCGCCCCATGTTCAGCCTTTACTAAGCATCAACCTGTACAATAGATTGGCAGAGGAGGGCAATATCGTGGTGGTTTTACTACTGACAAGTAGTAAATTAATCAAGACTCCCAACTACAGTTGCCAAAACACCCAACTCAAACCAACTTAAACAAATGGAAGTCTTTGAAGTTCTAGTTTCAGAGGTAGCTCTAAGGTGGTCAACCCATGTGGCAAGAACTCCCTATTTCTATTTCTCTTTGCCCTATCTCAGCTCCACTTTTCTCTGCTTTAACTTCACTCTCAAGACATTTCAATGTGGGGGCACCTGGGTGGCTCAGTCAGTTAAGCATCTGACCCTTGATTTCGGATCAAGTCATGATCTCACAGCTGTGGGATCAAGCCCTGTGTTGGACTCCACACTGAGCATGGAAACTGCTTGAGATTCTTTCTCTCCTTCTCTCTCTCTCTCTCTACTCCCCTTGACACACACACACACTCTCTCTCTTAAAATAAATAAGCATTTAAAAAAAGTTAAAAAAAAAAAGAAATTTCAATGTGCGTGGTGGTTCTTGGAAGCTCCAGATTTATACCCCCCCCCCCAGCTTAATTCCAGCTGAAAGGCAGTTTCTCTTTGCCAACATATACATGAGCATCCCAGCTCTGAGACTCAATGGACTACCAGGGTCACAGGAAGCTTTCATTGGCCAGATTCACAGAAGATGGGTGTGTTCAGCACCAACTACATCATGAGGACTCCCTAGACTCTCTAGGAAAAATGGAAAGAGGTGTTGGACAGATATCAATAAAAATTCTACATTTCCAGCATGCACTATTTATTTTGGTTAAGTACCAACCTATAAGCCAATACTTAACCCTCCTGATACACCTATTTCTTTGAATCATTACATGTGATTTACAGATGAGACAGTGGGTGCTCAAAGAAATTAATTAACATGCCCAGGATTTCATCATTGGTAGGTGTTAGAGCTGCTATCAATATAATTGAGACAAAGTAATTACTCCTGAAGAGCCCCAGTCTGTAAGGGGATGATATCCAAAATGCTTTCCATGACTAATGTGGCAAGATGTAGAAGGAAGAAGTGTTTAACTCAAAATAATACACTTATTTGGATTTGGGTAAGATTTCTACTTCAAGAGCGGAACTCAAAGTCTCTCTAGAAAACAGCAATATTAGAGGCAGAATACTTACGATCCTTACAGAAGCAGCAACTAGCTCCTTCACCTTGAACTGAAATGAAAATGCAATTGCCCTTTTAGGGCAAGACCTTCAAAACTCCAGGGAAGGTGTATATGTGCACACAGGCATGTGTATGCACACGCGGGGGCAGAGCAGAGAGT
The DNA here is from genome assembly GCF_022837055.1 of Prionailurus viverrinus. Classification (NCBI taxonomy): domain Eukaryota; kingdom Metazoa; phylum Chordata; class Mammalia; order Carnivora; family Felidae; genus Prionailurus; species Prionailurus viverrinus. The sequence goes on along the minus strand of NC_062562.1, from coordinate 34,820,811 downwards.
CTGGTCTGTGAGAAATTCAAGGCCAGCTGCACCAAAGAGACAACGCAAGCTACAATGCTTGAAATAAAAGTGACCTGCTCTGTCACTTTGCCCTCAACCATTTGCTTTGCAGGGACTGAATCATCGGAGGAAATCTAAGTACATTGACTGCAAGCGCCAATGACACTGTTTTTGTTCGTTTTACTTTTTGTTTTGGTTTGGTTTTGGTTTGGTTTCCCAGAACTATAAAATGTGGGAGACATTAACCTCTTGGAGAAAACCTAAGCGGGGAAGACTCGGTCTTAGAAGGCCAAGCAGCACTTTGATGAGCCAGGTGAAAGCCAGGAAAAAAGAACCCAGAACAGTGTCACTTGTGAATGGGTCTGGGGCCAATCGTTTTGGAAACAGAAAAATGGGAACCGTAGATGTACAACGTGTTGGAAGCACTGGTGCTTTTTTATACTTCAATTGCACTCAGATGTGACCACCCTCAAATCGTCTCCATTGGGTTGGCAGTGACAATTTTATCCCCGAAAGGAAAGATGCCCCACGTGTGAGGGAGGCGTTCCAGTTGCCCGCTCCCCACCGTTCTATATCTTCAGGGGATTTTAATGTCAAAGAAACCTCAATCTGTTTGCTTGGAAACCTGCCATAGAAGCGACTTCCCTCTGAGAACGCCTTCGACTTCCCTCCTCACCCACGAAGTCAGCATCTAACTCCTTCCTGTAGGAGGCCAATTCCAAAGGCAGTTTCCAAACACCTGCCATTGCTGTTGTCGGGTTGCACGCTCAAATGCCATGGTGGGGGATCTGTTCAAGCAATTACCACCCTAGCTGATAACCCACAGAAATATCAGCTGCTGGGTAATCTGTGCATTTCCCCATCTAGGGATCTTCCATGCAGGTACAGAGATATTCAGCAAAGCGAGCCTCAAAGCAGTCAGCGAAATGATCAACAGCCTGGGTCTCCGGGTTTTCTGGCCACTTTCAGTCTTTCCTCCTTCTCCTCTTTCTTGCCTCATTTGTATCTGTAAAATGGGAATGATTTCGTGCTCTAGGTATAAGGAATTGAAGGGAGCAGAAAGATAACAATAATTATAGGGACATATTTTTTTGTGTCATATAAACTCTGCCTCATGAAAAAAAATAATCAGGTCTCTCTGGTCTTGGACAGTCTCGTAAAAATCTTTGTAGTCCTGGGAACCAAAATATAGGAGCACCCCATGAATCCATGCTACGTTGGTTAAAACTTATGCCCTTTCAAATCTATTGAGACAGAAAACAGACTGGAAGTTGCCTGGGGCTGAATGTAAGAAGAGGGAGTAACTGTCAACGGATATGAGGCATCTTTTACAAGATGATGGAAATGTTCTGGAATTGGAGTATGGCGATGGTTATACACTCTACCAGTTTACTAAAAATCATTTAATTGTGTGTTTTGAAACAAGTGGACTTTCAGGCATATAAATCACATCTCAATAAAACTGTTAGCAAAAATAAAATGGATTCCAAAATAAATGGATCTGTTGATATACGATAAATATAAAATGTTAACTGTGCAAGCTGGATGTTGGCAACGAGTGTTTATTGTTAAATTTTCCTCTGTTTCTGGATATTGAAATGTTCACAATGAAATGCTAGGTAAAATACATGTGTACAAAAGTTGGTATCTCCAGGCCTGGCGGAAAGCATGGAATCTTCCTCTTAGTGTAGTTCTGTGTAAATCCACAAACACAAATGCATATATTTAAGTAAAAAATATAAACAAATGACCCCCTTCCGTCCTTGAGAAAAATACACAAAATATGCTAAGATTCTTGTGGTTAGAGATGGCTCTCAGTAAATAATGAATGAATGATAGTCAAACAATTACTTTTTTTTTTTTATTTTTTTTTTCAACGTTTATTTATCCTTGGGACAGAGAGAGACAGAGCATGAACAGGGGAGGGGCAGAGAGAGAGGGAGACACAGAATCGCAAACAGGCTCCAGGCTCTGAGCCATCAGCCCAGAGCCTGACGCGGGGCTCGAACTCACGGACCGCGAGATCGTGACCTGGCTGAAGTCAGACGCTTAACCGACTGCGCCACCCAGGCGCCCCCAAACAATTACTTATTAAGCCACCGCCATATCTGCTGTGTGCTGTCCTAAGGACTTTACATACATTATCACATTTAGTTTTTATAAATAGCTGTGTGAGGCATGTGCTATAAATACCTCTCTTATACAGATGAAAAAGCTAAGGCCTAAAGGGTTTTAAAATGCACATGTAAGTGGAAGAGTTCGAACATGAAACAGATCCAACGTGAAGGAAAGCCCATCTACATTCCGGTCTAACAAATGTACCTTGGGAGCAACTCACATGACAAATGATCACAATTTTAGGAGTCTCCTTCCTCCTGTGGGGAAAAACTCAACTGTCTAGGTGACAATTAGTCTGGCCATGCTGTACTTCTAGCCTATGTTTCTACATTTTCTACCCTAGGAAAGTATTTTGCAGCATTTGGGAAAAAAAAAAACAAAAAAGATATTTTGTGCTATGACTTTGGTTACTTTGGGGTATTTGCCCCAAGGCAACCACAAACCACAAAAATTGTTGAGAGATGATATTTCAGACTGTAGAACAGCAGGTATTTTTTCTGTTTTAAAATAAGATATCCCGGCAAGAACTTAACATTTTTTTCAGCTAGCATATAAGGATTTCTTACACGTGTTTATTTCACACAGAGCAAACTGTTGCTCTTGAGCACTGAAGAAAAATTAGAACGAGCAACAGGAAATCTGAGTTACCTTCTCAGTGAAGAAAACCAGTAAGGAAACATTCAGAATGACTTTCAAATCTACTGTAACACAAAATGTTGCCAACACTATTGTGCTTATTTGGTTCAAAGAGGTAAAGCCAGTGGCCAAGATTTCTAGAATTGATGAACATCAAGTCACCTGTTTTTGAACAGTTGTGATAGATGCCATATTTGGAGGGGGCAGTGAGCAGGGGGCCACAGGATAGAGGAGGAAAAGTGTCCTGTGCAAAACGCACTCTTTGGGGCAATCCGTTCACTTTTATCCTCATAGTGTCCCTTTTCCATCCTCTTTTCCCCAAATCTCCTCCTTTCTTCAACCTTCATTTATCCTTAGATCTATGGGTAGGACTCAGCTTAGTTGGAGGAGGGGTAGGTACGATCCTGGTCTGTGTCCCTTTCCAGTGTGACATCACATTAGATGGTTTTATTTAGGTTTTGACTTATTTCCCAAAGCATGACTTATTAAGAAGCTGCTTTTAAATCAAGTAAACTTGTATATACGGACACAGTTACTTACCATGGCAGCCAGAGAAAATTAAGTAAGTACAGAGCCATATGGTATTGTTATAAAGAAAAGAAAATATATAATAGTAATAATAATGTGTTTTCTATAGACATGTTTTTGAGTCTGGTTATCAGGCAACCTTGACGTAGTACAAGTTAATATTTATCGAGGGCTGACAACACATCAGGTGATGAGATTATGCTTTACGTGCATGATCTCCTTTTATCTTCATAATTATCCAGTCAGGTCACTATTATTTTCTCCATTTTTACAGATGAGCCAACCTCAAATACACCTGCTGGATGAGGGTGTGTTTATATCTTCCCATCCAGGAGGTCCAGCTACAAGCTGGATGCTTCTGCACCTGTCAGCCTGTCTCCAAGTTCAACCCTTTGCTGCTTTCTCTGCAAGGCAGTGTCCAAAATAAAGCATGTGTTCAACTCTAAGTTACAGCTGGTGATAAAAGATTTCCTTTTGGGGAATCACTTTTCACTTATAATGTACAGACCTTGGTCCATGGAGCATCTGTGGTGGGAAAAAAGGAATCATTTTAATAAAATGAAAAGCCCCAGATGCTCCCAATATTGAGTGATAAATTCACACCCTGTTTGGGAATTCACTAAGGACTTGAGACAGATCTGTAGAGAGAAAGTTAATATCTCTGACAGAGTTGGAATAGAACCACATCACTTTTTTCTATAATACAGAGGTGATCACTATTTTTTTTTCCATTTCCATCCAGCCTTCCTCTTAATTTTTTCCCCCTTGCATTTGGTGGTCTTCTTTGATGCACTCTTTCCACCGCCCCCCTCCACCAGTACTGCTGTGTGGAGTCCAGCTATGTGGGAGGTGGCATTCTGAGTTTGAAGTACTCATGTTCCAGGTTCACCTGGAGATAGGCGGTCTCCAACTTGGCCAGGCTTGAAAGGACCTGGCTGAACGCCAGCCCCCGTAATTATGTTCTAATCTGTCTTTATTCCCTCTCCTCATTTTTCATGTAATGTTCTTAACACAGCTCCAACCACAATTTCATTGCTTTCTAGCAGGAAGGGAAATTAATGGATGTACTGTGAGGTTATCTAATGACATATGATTTATTTTTAGTTCACTCCAGTTAGATGATACCTAAACAGAGAGTGCTAGGATACGAGCCAATCCACAATTTTCAAAGTATCTATTTTCTATATGAAACATGCCAAATTTGCATATTTTAGCTGTATTACATGCAATCGTATGATATATGCAATATTTGCATATATAAGCTAGACATCGTGGAAATATTTGCCTCCCGTTAAAAAATTTTTTTGTGTGAAACACTTAAAGACTAAGTTTTACCAGTAACAATAACTAGTTGACTCCAGGCTTGCAACCCCACCTATGCATCTTGGTTCCCCATAATAATAAATGTTCTCTAAGTGACAGAGGCCAGATCAGCCGCTCTTCATGTGCCCTGCAGCACCTAAGGACAAAGCTGGGTACCCTTGGCCCCTCCAAACGTTAAGTCGGCTTCCTGATGGTGCTCACTGGCAGTCACTGCCTTTGCCAAGCATGGTTTTCCCAAGTGTTTGCATGGCGGGTGGGGCGGAATGAGGAAGCATTAGGATCAGGAAGGGCGGAGCCGGGTAGTGACCAGTCTGAGAATTACTGCTTCTGTGACTTGGGGCAAATCATGTTTGAGCTTCAGTTTTTCAGATTTCAAAAGAAAGAGAGTACTTCATGCACGGCTTACATCTCATGACGACTGATTGTCGTAAGTAACTGAATAGTCATCAGTGTATCTTGTAAACTGTGCTGTATGATGGAACTTAACAGGAAGACGAGGAGGGCAAAGGAGAAGGGAAGCAGTGCCTAAACCTTCACTCTCACTTAAAGTACAAGCTCCCTGAGGTCCTAGATTATAGAGCGCAAGTTTTATTCTCGTGAAGCCCCCGTGTCTCCTATATTAGAACCTCACAGGAAAGCATGATAGAGATGGGGATACATGAGGGAGGCAAGGATGGGCTGGAGGGCAAGTAAACATTTTGAAATGACAACTCATATGCCCATATAAAAATTATGTCCCTCAGAAGCATGAGAGTCATTTATCTGAACATGAAACAGAACACGGACAGCAACCCTGTGGTTGTGCTAATATGGTTTTTCCTCTCCCTTTGTTAATGGGCATGAAAGCATGTCCAATACTTCTAAGCGCCTCCACCTATGAGCGAAAAGCATTTGTCTACGATGCAAAATCATTTCCTTTTGAGGTATACCCTGACCCTTTGTTTTTAATTATCTGATCAAGAAGTGCTAAAAAATAGTGGGGAAAGGTAGACCTCGAGACCAAATAAAATAAAATAACATAAAATAAAATAAAATAAATCACATTTTTTCTATCGGTCTTTCTTTGAACCTATGTAAATTGAACTCTGAGAATGGGACCCGAAATTCAATTCTTGTAATGACTGCATGCCCATTGAGCGCTGTGATACAATTTTTGCAAAATGACTTTTCCAGTCATGTCTCAACTATAAGCTATAAATTTATCCATAACAAACAGTATCTCCCATAATATTGGATGGTTTTCAAAGTATTTTCATAGCGACTATGTTTACGCAATGCTCACAGCAATTCTGAGATGCAAGTATTATTAGCTCTTCCCTTTCACACACGGGTTACCTGAGGCTCAGAGACTTTTGAAAACTTGCTCAGGATTCCACACGTTGGCAGGTAGGGAGACAGACAAAGAGGAATTCAAGATGCGGGAAGTCAGGCTTAGTTTACAAAAATTAACTACAGTGCCGGAGATCTCAAGGTTAGTAAGAGTAAAGGCAGGACTTGAACCCAGAGACACTGAGGACATATCCTACTCCCTTACTATGCTGTTTTGGGCTCTACATGCTGGATGCCTGGTACAGAGCCGGGCACATAGTAGGTGCTTAGGAAATACGTAGGTCCCGTCATTATTGGGGTCCGTGCCCTGAGGCAGAGAGCGAAGACATGTGTAGAGGAGACGTGACCTCCTCAAGGTCACCAGCTGGCCCTCCTTCTGTGGCACCATATTGCCACCACAGGCCGGAACTCCAAGGCCATCTATTTCAACTGTTGCTCTCAATGCTTCCTTTGGTGTGGGTAAATGTATTTTAAATAGATGACCCTGTTTAGTTGCTATGTATGTATGGGCAGAGGATCCTTCTTAGACATTACAGCTTGTTCGAAACTTCCCTGTTGTGTCTCCTCTTACTCTACTAAGTTAAGCCCAGAGAAATAAATTCTACCCAAACAATGAATACAGTGCTACAGGCAAAGCGTTTCTTAAATTCAAAATACCAAGGAGAGCATCACCGTCCTCCTCAGCAATGTCTTACACCCTTCTCCAAACCACAAGTCTGGGATCCCCTCTTTCTATTATTGACTACTCGTATGAGCTCAAAGTCTTTCAGAAATCATTGGGCAAGGGGTGCCTGGGTAGCTCAGTTGGTTCAAAGACTGTTTCTTGGTTTCAGCTCAGGTGACGATCTCATGGTTCATGAGTTTGACCTCCACGTTAGGCTCTGTGCTGACAATCGGGAGCCTGCTTGGGATATTCTCTCTCTCTCTCTCTCTCTCTCTCTCTCTCTCTCTCTCTCTCAAAATAAATCAATAAAAAAAGAGAAATCAATGGGCTAAATGTTGCATTTCAAAGGTGGGGAAACTGGGGCCCAGAGCAATGAAGGGAATTGCTCAAAACAAAAGCCTGTGAACCTCATTCAGGAGAGTGACTCCCATGGCCCATCTGTTTTTGTTTCTTTTTGGCTTTTTTACTATGCTGTTACTTTTCCTCCTATCGGAAGCCACAGGCCATAGAGTTTTCAAGAAACAAGCTCACATCTCAAACTTAACACCCCTCTGATTCCTGGATTTGTAGAATCCCAAAGGGTTTCCCATAGAAGCTAAGGTTAACTTAGTAGCCCTTTGGCTTCGATTACAACAATTTTAAAAAGAAGATTAAAATGTATTTAACGTTTTAGGATTTCCTCTGTCAGAGCCTGGACCCTAAAGAGTAGGTGATTGTGTGACCTCTTACATTTCAAGGAGAGGTAAATAAGCTGGGGGTTCTGACTGCCTCAAGGCAGGCACCCACCTGCAGGGGGCTCAGAGCCAGTAATAGTCTTAACTCCTACTTATGAGCTAGTCTTACATTTGCCTAAATCTACCTTAATCTACTGAAGGTGATTCGGATGTGCATTTCAACCTACCCAAAATATTTCAGATTTTATGTTGAATGTGAGCAGCAAACCAGAAAACATTCATCGGGGAGGGAGACATAATACACCCAAAATACTAGCAGTTTGCCAAGACTCGCATGGTTGATGGCTATAAAATTTGTGCTCAATAAATTTTATTCTCATTAACTGCATTCTGGACAAAGAAAACAATGGATTAAGGTTTAGGCAAATTAATGTATTTGATGTTGGGGCATTCACATAAACATGGCCGTATGGCCTTGCATTCTATTTTAAATGCTGAACTTAACACAAAGCAGGGTGAAACCCAGACAGCTCTGATCAATCACTGATTTCAGTCTAAAACTGCTAACAACTTTAGGTGTGGCATGAATTACATTTGCCCTGACCAGCATTTGTCATGGCTCTGGGTAAATAACATTCCTGATAAATAACAGCCATTTGTCTAAACTTCTTCATCCCATCAACAGGCAAAAGGAAAACTCTTAGAGGGCTAAATATTTGGGATATCACCTAGGGATCTTGGGAGGGTCTTTCAAGAATTGCATGCTATCCATCCGTTTGTAGGTAAAATTCTGCAGACTTAGGTTTTTATTACAGAGGCATGGCAATGATAAGAAACGTGTATAAGAGACTTTTGTGCATCTACGTGTAACTCACACACACTCACTGGAGAAAATTAGCAAGGGTCTTAAAGCGCTTTATTTCTAAAGCTCAGTCACCTTGGTTGTAAATACTGGATGACACTACTGAATAACATAATACATACAAAGCACTTAGCACGATGTCTAAGACATAGCAAGTACTCATTAATTGAAAAAACAAACAAACAACAACAACAACAAAACTTTGAGTAGAAACTCTAGATTGTTTATGGGCAGAGATTTCCCTCCAAGGGTGTGGGGAAAGATTGAGAGGCTTGGTAACTTATCTCACCCTTAAGTACTTTGAAACGGCCTTAAAAATCATTTAATAGGCCCTTAAGGAAAGCACACTGATTATCTTCGCCAGAAAGAGAACCATTCATCCTGATCCCCCCGAACTCGGCCACCCAACGCGGGTTTCAAAGACTTGCTTTCTTTCAAAAGGAAAATGAAGTCGCAAAGGATGAGAAAAATGTCACAATTAAGGGTGTTCAATAGATTGTGATTTCTGTTTTAAAAAATGATAGGCCCTCTCAAAAAAATCCTTTAAAAAGTTGTTTTAATGTTTACTCATTTTTGAGACAGAGACAGAGACAGAGATGGAGACAGAGCGTGAGCAGGGGAAGGACAGAGAGTGAGGGAGACACAGAATCCGAAGCAGGCTCCAGGCTCCAAGCTCTGAGCTATGAGCACCGAGTCCGACCCGGGGTCTGAACCCAAGAACTATGAGATCACAACCTGAGCTGAAGTCGGACACTCAACCAACTGAGCCACCCAGATGCCCCATTTAGAAAAAAAAAAAAGAATTCTTAAGTCACGACTCATAACAATGATTCCTCCATTGGAATGAGCACTCAATCTGCTGCACAGAGAGGGAGCAAAGATCCTGCACAAATAAACTCCAGGAAGCTAATTCTACCAAATTAACTGATCAAATAGATATTGAATCCCCTCCAGGTGGAAAAAGATAAAAAAAAACAAAAACAAAAATTAGGCTAGGAACTGGAAGGGTGAAAGGGTATGGAAATGGAGCAAAACAGCCCCACTCTTCCTAGAACTCAGAAGCTGCCAGCCAGAGAGGCAAGCAGGTAAGAGACCAACTCTAATTGCCTTACTTTAAACCCTGCAAATAAAGATGGACCAGAAAGGGAGACGCAAAGGACAACACAGTGCTTCCCTATCTGGCATGAAATTTATCTTGTGAAAAGAACGATTATCTACAGGCCGACTTCTTCCTCCATGACATCAGATCAAGTTTGCTGGAAAGGGCAAGAGAAACCACATCAACCTTTACTCCTTAGCTGTGCTGTGGTTCTAAAAGACACATGGCATTGCACCTGTAAATGAGAACCACAAACTTTAAATGAGCCAGGCTTTCTTCTGATCCCTCTCACTCTCATTCAGACCATGAAAGTAAAATGACAAAGTGGATTTCGGGTTTGCTCAAGACCAGCAGCTATTCATCTTGAGGAATCAACTCTCCATAGCTGGCCCCAAAGCACTGTCCAGGTGTCATTCTCTATTATATTTCAATGTTCAACAACTACACTCTGAGTTCTTGTTCTACCACACATATTAGGTAACATTTATTGTGTGTGTTCAAATTAAACTGCAAATATTATGATTTTTAATGGCGTATCAGAAGGGATGAGAGAACATAGCACGATCACATCATGTTTTTGTGTATCGTATTCATTAAGAATCTCCCCACGGTATATTTGCTCTTTCTTTTCTACCTACCTATTCTGCTGATTAAATTACCAATTAAACTTTGAAATGAGTTTCAAAACCATTAAGGTGCTTTTCATGGACTCTTTCTTACTTGTACCTCATTGTTCCAGTATAGTCACCTGTTTTGCTGTAGAAGAGGACGGGTATTAGGAAGGTAGGAACAGGAGCGCCTGGGTGGCTCAGTCAGTTAAGCATCTGACTCATGACTCAGGTCATGATCTCACAGTTTTTGAGTTCAAGCCCCATGTTGGGTTCCACATGGACAGTGTAGAGCCTGCTTGGGTCTCTCTCTCTCTCTCTCTCTCTCTCTCTCTTTCTCTCTCTCTCCTCTCTCTCCCTCTCTCTCTGCCCCTCCCCACCTCAAGAATAAATACATTTTTAAAAAGTTAAAAAAATGAATGTAGGAACAGAAGCAGGACAAGGAGAAAGGTAATTTTCCTTCTGGCACTTAAAAAAAAAATCAAGGTTGTTGTGAAACAATTGCTTTACAAGCCATGCTATTTACTTGAGAAAATAGAATCAAAATTATTTTATTCCTCATTTAACATATCAAAAGGCAATCTAGTCTCTTTATGTTACAGTTTCATATAAGGAACATTCAGACAGGAATAGGGATAAACCCCTTGTTTTAAGGCCCAAGGAAATAATGGAAAGGAGAAAAAGAAGAGGGGAGTAAAATTCGGTCCGGATTTTCTTCACTCTAGGTCAAAGCCCAGTGAGTGGAGTTGACTAGATGGGCAAATGAAAAAGGGCACTTGGTGCTAGAACATGATGGTTTTCTTTCTTTTTTTTTTTTAATTTTTTTTTCAACGTTTATTTATTTTTGGGACAGAGAGAGACAGAGCATGAACGGGGGAGGGGCAGAGAGAGAGGGAGACACAGAATCAGAAACAGGCTCCAGGCTCTGAGCCATCAGCCCAGAGCCCGACGCGGGGCTCAAACTCACGGACCGCGAGATCGTGACCTGGCTGAAGTCGGACGCTTAACTGACTGCAACACCCAGGCGCCCCGAACATGATGGTTTTCTAAGCCATTTCCCACTTCAGTTTGAGGACACAGTGTGTCACAAGAGCATGGAGATAGAAGTCCCGAGGCTTAGCATTCCTGAGCCCACTCTTGTTTCTGGTGTGGTAGACCTAAGACTAGAATTTGCTGAGGGTATGACTGCAAGGCTTCCAACAGAGGCACTATAGCAGGAGGAAGGCAGCTTTGTTACTAGGGCTATAAGCAAATCACTGAAGCCAGGTCTTGATGGAGGTCACAGGTAGTCTGCAGAGGTCACAGGCATCTCTCCCAGCGGAGATGACTTAAGTCCGAGTCTGCTTTGAGCACCACCAACTCCAGTGAAGTCAAAAGAGACCTAGTCAACAATACCACCAGCCACCCCCAAAGCCAGCAGTATAAGCTAAAGAGAGAGGAAGAAGGGATGTTACTCAGGAGAGGAGCCAGAGAATTCCATGACCTAAGGACCTCAAAATCTTCTCCACCAAGAGACAGAGAAAGCCATTCCTCTTCACCCACACACCCAGATGCCATATTGGAGGGTATCTCAGGGGTAGTGGTACAAAGCAGAGGCTGAACACCTTTTTTCCAGCACATTCTTGAATAAGAGACTGAACACTTCCTAAAGAGACTGTGTGAACTAAAAGATCAGACAGACCTGTTATCTTGACTGGAAATTCACCCACAGTTATATTTTTTCCTTCACTAATTACAGGGTAAAGGACTTGGAAAGAAGAGCGTATTAGTTATAGATTATTTAAAGAAATGATATCTTTTCTGCACATTCAGGTTGTAGCAAGAGTTAAATGCCTTACCCTGCTCTGCTCCAAGCCTCAGTGCAATTCCTTATCTGTGAGAATTAACTGAGTTTGAATTAATCATTTCTTCATCTAACATCTGCCAGATCTCACTTTACTTGAGCATGGACTTTTTTCAGATTTGTACTGCAGACAAGATTTGTATAACAATGTCCCAAACCTACAAACTCTCTGAGGGTATCCTTTCCAGTGATCCTGTAATATTTTGTCTTATTGACTAAATAAACAAACTGAATTTAGAAGCCAAATGGCATTTTTTTCTAATGAAAATGTTTTGTTTCTAAGGTCTAATTTGTGCTGTACTATAGTTCATATTGTGACTCACCTAATTAAGTGGGTCTATGTAAAACTTGTAAACTGGTTTATGATTTTTTAAGTTTATTTATTTTGAGAGACAGAGAGACAGAGAGTGAGCAAGAGGGACAGAGAGAGCGCAGGGGAAGGGTAGAGAGAGGGACAGACAGAATCCTAAGCAGGTTCTGCGCTGTCAGCAAGAAGCCCGACACGGGGCTGGAACCCACGAACTGTGACATCATGACCTGATCTGAGATCAAGAGTCAGATGCTTACACACAGAGAAAGACAGATACCATATGGTTTCACTCTTATGTGGATCCTGAGAAACTTAACAGAAACCCATAGGGGAGGGGAAGGAAAAACAAAAAAAGAGGTTAGAGTGGAAGAGAACCAAAGCATAAGAGACTTTTAAAAACTGAGAACAAACTGAGGATTGATGGGGGGGTGGGAGGGAGGGGACGGTGGGTGATGGGTATTGAGGAGGGCACCTTTTGGGATGAGCACTGGGTGTTGTATGGAAACCAATTTGACAATAAACTTCATATATTGAAAAAAAAAAGAGTCAGATGCTTAATTGACTGAGCCTCCCAGCCAACCCTAAATTGGTTTATGATATTAAATCTACAAATGATGGTGGAGGACAAAAACTTCATGCTTTGATGACTATAGTAGCTCTCCTATCTGTTGCCCAGTATGCACAAGGTCTCGTATTGTGGTAACAAATCCACAGAACTCAAAACCAATGGTAAGCCAAAACTGTTACCATCTGCGACAGGCAGAATTGAAGATGGCCCCCAAGATTCCCACACTCTGATGTAGGCACCCTGTGGTTCTCCTCATTTTGATGTGAGCAGGACCAGTGACCCCGATAGAATAGTTTTCCCTTGCTTAGGTTACCAATCAGTTGACTTTAAGTTAACCATAAGGGAGATTCTGGATGAACCTGACCAAATCGGGTGGGCCATTTAAAAGGTGAAGCATCGGTGATGGGCTCTCTGGAAGGCCTGGAGAAAGCAAACACCCATGTGTGAGAACAGAGGGGCTCCTGAGAGTGACTCCTGGTAGATAGCCAGCAAGAAAGCTAATGGCATGGACCGGGGGTTAGAGGCAGTGCAACGGTGAGGTGTTACAAAGACACCTGTATTTGCACGCAGTTGCATCTGGTAGATCTGAAAAGGAAGAGGGACAGAGGGCTAGAAAGTCACTACTTTCTAAATACTGTGCATTCCCAACTATGTTTTGATGTTCAATGATGTCTGCATTAGTAAACTACATTCACAGGTGGATTTAACTCCTCTGGGTTTTATTTCACTACAGTTTTGTCAAATTAAAATACTTTTTAAAATGCCTTTGCGTTATAAGAAAACCTGTTCTGGAGAGGAATGTAAATTCATTTCTCACTATCAGGCTATGCCTAAGATTTATTTTTTTAAGACATAATAGCTGCAGCCATATTTCCCTAGTGATAAAAAGAAATCCCCTTAGTAATCCCTACAAAATCCTAAAGGGCTAAAATGCAATGAAGAGGGTTTCTAATGGTAAGTTATAAATCCTTTTAGAGAACATCTTGGTTTAAAATAATTTCAAAAAAAAAAGAATGCTTAGGAATGGAGTAGTACTATTTAGAAATCCTTCAGCATTATCAAGGACACTCAAAAGGATTTCACATTCAGAGCTGAGAACATGAAGTTCTATTTGTGACGGTCAGAGGCGGTAAGAAACTAAAAGGTACCAAAGAAACACATCTGTACACTCTCAAATCTTGACAGAAATCCAGGGGGCCATTCATTCCGTCTACCCCAAATTCAGACACTCCTCTACAGCAAGGATCACAGCCAGAGATCTAACCATCTCACAAGCCAACATATTCCTCCGGTGAATTCAAGAGAAATTTAGCTCAGTGTAAATGTTAACCTTTATATAAATTTTACTTTCTGGCACTCCAGAGAATAAGTTCTCTCTCTTCTATCTGGATGTACTTCCAACATTTGATGGTAGCTGCTAGTATTACTAACTATCATAAAATGGATACCAATCGGGCCAGGCATGAAACTTAAAGACATAAAGATCTAAGATGTAAAACTTCAAGACAATGGGAGTGATAAGCACCACTGCAGACTCCAACATCAAGGTCTGCACTGACAGAGGCAGCGTCATTCCCCACAAACGTGTGGTAATTTGGGAAATCATCACCACAAACCAGGGATCTGGACTATCAAGAATAAAATCCTCCCCTCTAAAAAGTGTCATGAATTAACCTGGATATTAAGAAGTCACATTCGATCCCCCTAAATATATAGTTATATTGAAACACACTTTCAGCTGGCATTTTATACTATTAGTATTTTAAACCACTATTAGTATTTTAAAACTATCTGTCATTCAATGTTGAGAAGATACCCGGAAAGCTACATCTATGTAATTAAATAGAAATGGAAATCTTGAGACCCTTCATTGAGTTTCTACAGTTGGGGCCTGAAAGGCTTGAACATTTTACATTGAGTTTTGCATTGCTGGAAAATGCAAACGACAAATACTGAGGGATGCAGATTACATCTCCAGGGAACATAGTGTGTAAAGATCCATCTGCCATAATGACCGGAAGACATGGTAGGTGCTTTGGATACTGTTCCTAGAAAGCCATACAAGTACATAGCATTTGCCTTATCATTTCTGAGCTTCATCCACCACTTTGAAAGATATTCATTGTCTTCAAGTCTAAATAACCTTCAAAATAAAAATGATAATGATAATAAAAGCTAATGCAAATGAAGTGATGCAAAGGTTTATGGTGAACATTACAAGAGATAAATGCACTTATCAAAGAGTTGTAAGAACGAACTAAATTAATACACATAAAATGTGTGAACTATATACACGATCTTAACTTTTACCAACTCTCCAGTTTTAAAAAAAAATTTTTTTTGAACAGTATTAGACATAGAGAAAATCTATGAATATAGAGCTCCTACTGACTCCACACCCAGTCTCCCCTGTTACGAATATTCTACATTACTTGCCTTAATTACGGATTCCATACTGACATATTATGATTAACTAAAGCCCTAGTTTATTTGCATTTCCTTAGTGTTTTCCTAATGTCCTTTTTCTGTTCTAGCATACCACCCAGGATACATTATATTTGATCATCTTAACTTCTTACGTTCTTTTTGGCTGCGACACTTGGTCAGACTTTCCTTGTTTTTGATGACCTTGACAGTTTTGAGGAATACTGGTCATATAATTTGTAGAACACCACTCAATTTAGATTTATCTCATGTCTTTCTCATAATTAGACTGAGATTACGGGTTTCGAAGAGGATGACCACAGAGCCCAAGTGTCATTTTCTTTCTTTTTTTTTTTTTTTTTAAATTTTTTTTCAACGTTTATTTATTTTTGGGACAGAGAGAGAGACAGAGCATGAACGGGGGAAGGGCAGAGAGAGAGGGAGACACAGAATCAGAAACAGGCTCCAGGCTCTGAGCCATCAGCCCAGAGCCCGACGCGGGGCTCGAACTCACGGACCGCGAGATCGTGACCTGGCTGAAGTCGGATGCTTAACCGACTGTGCCACCCAGGCGCCCCTTCTTTCTTTTTTTTTTAAGTTTATTTATTTGAGAGAGACAGACACACAGACAGAGAATACCAAGCAGTCTGTGCACTGTCAGCACAGAACCCAATGTGGAATTCGATCCTGTGAAACTTAAGATCATGACCTGAGTCGAAACCAAGAAGTCATACGCTCAAATGACTAAGTCACCAGTTTTCCCCCAGTGTCATTTTCATCTTATTACATCAAAGGCACATACTATCGAAATGGCATCACTGATCATGTTAACCTTAATCACCTGGCTGAGGTGCTGTCCGTCAAATTTACCACTTTCAAGTCACCCTTCCCTCCCATCCCCTGTTGTCATAGTGTTCATTCTAGAAGGAAGTCACTACTCACAACCTACACGTAGAGTAGTGAGTTGTGCCCTAGATCCTTGAAGGGAGAGCATCTAAACAAATTATTTGGAAGTTTTCTACATGGTAGATCTATTATTTCCCATGTATTTG
This sequence comes from Prionailurus viverrinus, assembly GCF_022837055.1. Lineage (NCBI taxonomy): Eukaryota > Metazoa > Chordata > Mammalia > Carnivora > Felidae > Prionailurus > Prionailurus viverrinus. The sequence goes on along the minus strand of NC_062562.1, from coordinate 34,804,773 downwards.
TGGGTTTAATTATTTGTTTACATCATTATGAACTCATGGGTATTTATCTTAAACTTTGGGTTATAACCCACAACCACTTTATTTTGTTTTTCTGGTTTTGTTTGCTGGGAGCTCTCTCCATTGGTGCCTGTGTCCCTTTGACTCTATTAGTGTGAGGTGTTTACTTTGTGTGTGTGCACATCCTTGCTTTCAGGCATTATAAGATGGCCCAGGCTCATCTTGTATATTTTCTGCCTTAGTCCTTGAATTAGCCATTTCTGCAAGGAGTCCTGGATCCTTTTATTAGATAATACTATTAGCAACCAAGATCTGGATGCTAAGTGTGTTCATTGTTATAGCAAGGGCATTTGTGTGTCTTTATCAACCCAAATATATACACATTTAACCCATATGTGTTGATACACCTTTATCAACTACAGTGCATGTTTATGTGCCATTTCTTTTACCTCTGGTTTTACAAACTCCATGCATTTCCAAGACTACTTGTCAGTGTTGTTTTTCTCTATTCCTTTCAATGAGGTTGTTTCCTATATTTTAATAAGATTCTTTTTGGTTGTTGTTGTTCTTTTCCTAGTCTACATTCATCTGGGATTCCCTTGACCTCTAAAGGATTTTTTTATTTGCATACATTAAAGTTTATTCTTTTTTCTGTAAATTTTAATAGGTTTTGACAAATGCATAGTGTCATGTACCCATAATAACAGTATCACACATCATAGTTTCACTGCCTTAAACAAATCCACTGCTCTTGATCTATTCAACCCTGCCCCATTCTGAATATCTGGCCACAGATGATCTAGAATACCACACGGTAGGAATCACGCATCACGTAGCCTTTCCATAATGGTTTCTTTTGCTTAGCAATATGCATTTAAGTTTGCTCTGTGTCTTTTCATGACTAGAAAGCTCACTCCTTTTTAAGCCGCATAATATTCCACTGTCTGGGTATGCCATAGTTTGTTTATGCATTCACATACTGAAGCTGTTAAAAACATTTACCTGCAGGTTTCCATGTGGACATCAACTTTTATATCAGTTGGGTAAATACCGAGGAGAATAATGGCTAGATCATATGGTAAGATTATGTTTAACTTTGTAAGAAAGTGTCGAATGGTCTTGGAAAGTGGTTGTACCAATTTTTACTCCCACCAGCAACAAATGAGAATTCTATTTGCTTCACATCCTTGCCAGCAACTGCTCTTGGAAGTTTTTTAGTATTTAAGCCATTCTAATGGCTTGCTATACCTCACTGGGTGTTTGTTTTCCATTCATTTTCTCCCGGAGTCTGTGGTTTTGTCTTTCCATATTCGTAAAATCTGTCACAGAGCAAAAATTCTATTTTTAATAAAGTCTAATTTATCAGTATCTTCTTTGGAGGCTCATGCTTTTAGCACTGTATCTTAAAATTTATCATCAAACCCAACTCAACCTAGATTTTCTCCAACCGTCCAATTTTTAAGAATTATATACTCTTTTTTTTTTCTGGCAAAATCGGGAGTGAAAAATAACTGGGCCAAGTTCACATAGCTTGTATGTCAACTCAGGTTGTCTGACGCCCCCCCCCCCCCCATTTTATGATTTTTCAGAACTATCTCATTTGTGTGAAGATTAAATGAGATAATGCATAGAAAGTACTCTGGGCATGTTGGATACAACCTGCCTTTCTATTTATTATTGTTACTTTGTTTTTGCTACTATTAATATTCCTCTTAGAAATGCTTATTACCTAAAGTTTTTTTTAAGTTTATTTATTTATTTTAAGGGGTGGGAGAAGAGGGGCAGAGAGAAAGGGAGACAGAGAATCCCAAGCAGGCTCCTTCCTGTCAGCACAGAGCCCAAGGTGGGGCTCGAATTCACAAACCTGAGCTGAGATCAAGAGCTCGATGCCTAACCAGTTGAGCCACCCAGGCGCCCCAACTACCTTGGGTTTTGATTTCAGTTATAACCACACTAACTCATGGCGAAACCTCTCTGGCATACTGGCCTAAAAACGTACACTGAATTTAAAGGGGCTTTATGGAGCTTTATGTTGCTATGATTAAATAATGCAGAAATCTGAGTTCCCTTCATTTCACAGATCAGCAATAGATACATGTAACCTCTAAGCAAAACTATCACTTTCTTCCTTATTGAGACACTTGAGCTAAGATTGTAGAGAAGTCCCCACTTGCTCTTTGGGGTCTCTCTTTCCTTATCACCTTCAAAAGCAAACATTTGGCATTTATTATTTAAAAGACAGGTGCAAAGAATTCTCTTATGAGTGCCATGAATCACCAAAGATAGTTCGTATATGGGGGGACTGGGAATAGCCTGCAAAGCATGTCAAGAGGGGACAGGGAAGCTGCTGGTAACTTTAAACATTTTTTGATCTCTTGATGTGTGTTAGACACAGTAACAAGAACTGAACATGTATTACGTTACTTAACCTCAGTTACTCTTATTATATTGGAAAACCAGGAAATGGAGACCCAAATAAATGAACTAATTTGCCAAGGGTCACACAGTGAGGCAGAATGGCATCAGGATTTGAATTTGGGTCTCTCTGAACCCAGAACCTTTGCTCTGAAGCACAATGCCCTTCTACCCAATGGAAATCATGCAGTTAGAAGGCTAGACCTTCTAACATGCCAAATTTCTTGCAAAGGGAAAGATCTCATAGCACCTAAGGTTTGGATGGGAGGATTTTGGAAGACTACTCAAAAGGCTGTACTTACCCTATGTGGCCAGGAGAGTGACCAAACATCATAGCTTCTATTTACAGAGCTCGGTTCCTCATCAGTTTAGTAACTAAGCTATGTTGCTCCAAAATGTTTGACTGTATTCTATAAATAACTAGAAAGAATGAGAAGGAGAGACAAAAGCATCTGGACCATATTGAATGCTGAGCTGTCAATGTATGCCAAGGAAAAGACCAATAGCTTAGGTGATCTGTTCTTTCTAACAAGTTAATCCAAGAAATCAGTGCTATTATGTTTGACTTGGATAGTCAGAATCAACTGAGAAACAGCTTCAGGACATCCCACTGGTATAGCAGAGTAGACACATACATACACAACTGATAGTGGGAACAACATGAACTACTTTGAAGTTAACTCTTTTTTATATATAATCATATGTTTTGTGTATAATAATACCCATCTGAGGCAAGGATGGACAAAAGTCAAGTACTTTTTTATTGAAGTCAAGGTTGAATTGATTCCATATTGGAAGAATGTGCTAAGGGCTCTTCTAGGTTTAAGCAAAACTTTCTGGTTGACTCCAATGGTAAGAATATTTAAGCTAGACATTCCCTCTGGTTTCACACATTAACCATGGGTATAATTCTTAAACTGGAGATTATTATGCAGAAATGCGTGGTATATGACTTTTCATAATTTACTGATCAAATAGCCCTGAACGTGTAAGTTGGGCCTCCTTCTGGCTGGGTGTGAGATTGGTAGAATCCACAGGATCAATTTCCCCTAAGATTTAATATCTCTCATACATCAATATCCTCCCTTGCCTCACCCTGTAGGGAGTCTGGAGGCAGAGGAAGAGAAAGGAAAGTATCACTTGTAGTAAAGATACCCTGATTTCCTTTTGGAATATTACTTCTTCCAAGTACACAGTGTTGAACTACATCAATGAGCTTTCAAGATTTTTAAAGTTAAGGAGAACGAAGCAAAAAGGAAAATAACAAAAGTGGTGAAATCCATTCATTATGGAAGTGAAAACCCGGAGAAAGTGTGAACTAGATCCTATATCTTAAATCATGGCCAGCTAATGACTTCTTTGGGGTTTTGTTGTTGGTTTTTTTTCCCTAAAAATTGTTTTTCCAACATTCCCTTCAATTTACCTAGTCTCCTGGCGGTCATCCAATAAATTTATTTTCTACTTACATTAGCTGAGTTGCCTTTTAGTTAACTGACGGCAAAGTATCATAAGTGATCATATCACCTAAAAGAATCAGGTACCAAGCGGTACTGAAGTGCAAAGAAAATGGTGGCATCTCTAGGTTTATGTTTTATTTTTTCTCTGCCTAAAATCGTTTTTATAAATACCACCATTTGGAAGTTATGTCTGTCAAACCCTGAGAACGTTTACTGAAAGAGACTATAGCATATCCTGAGAGCTTCTCAAGATGACAGCTTCCTCTTTGGCCGGAATAGTGGGCTGCAAGCCCATCTAGAGGCTCCGTGTTTACTTCAGCCTCGGGGCTGAGTGTGCACACGCAGAACCAATGAAAGAAAACAAAAAGAAGAATGACAATAATAGCAGGTGAAACTGTCCATCCATTTTCTACCCAGTGGCAAGATTGGTCAACCTAAAACCTAAAGAACATCATGTTGCTTCTCTACTAAAAACCTGTCATTGGCTCAATGGCTGCCATTGCATTTAGAAAGGACCCACAAGGCACCTGTTATTTGGTGCCTTCCAATCTCACCTCCTTTCCAATCTCATCTCCTTCCAATCTCATCTCCTACTCCTCTCCTCCCCACTCACTGTGCTTTAGCCACACTGATCTGTTTTTCAGGCTTGTGACAGCCTGGTTTTCCTGAGTTGAGTCAAGCTACTTGCGACAAAGCCTTCTAAGTTAGTTTCACTTTCTTCAACTTCTGGTAATAGAATCACATTTCTAAGGTAAAACAAATGGAATGTGTTAAATAATAGAAATTTCTTCAAAAATAGGACTTGATAGTAATAGGAGAGATCGTTGCAATTATTTTCTCCCTTTCTTTTTCTCTCAAAACACAAGCCCTCTACAGATCCGGGGCAGCAAAATGAAAAACAAAACAGATGCGTGATGAACTTTGATGCTTTCAAGGACGCACTTAAGACAAAAATTAAAACTGAGGTACGCGAGTTTAAAAGAGAGGCCCAGAATTTCAGTCACTAAAGGTTTCATGCCTATTACTTGGGACTATGTATTCCTGCATTTCAACCTGATGATACACTAGGTATCAATTTCGGTGGCTCTTACACTTTTTGTTAGAGCTGTATCTGGATTATAAAACCGAAATATTCAGTTCTCCAATATAGCACTCATGAACAACAGAGACAAAAAAAAAAAAAAAAAAACCACCTTAGGGATGTTGCAGTATTTATTGATTCAATGAAAATATTTCGGCGATTTCGAAAAGAAAACATACTACAGCAATTCTGAATCTGGTTAAGAAGCCAGAAGGGACAATAACAACATGATATGCCAGCCTCTTAACTGTCGGTGAGAATCACAGCATTTCTGTGCTGCTTTCCGTTTGCTATGAAACCACATGATCCAGTTTTTGTCTAACAGTTCTCGGAAATTACCACTACGTGGTGGAGTATTCCGGATGGAGGGCTAAACGTGTTCCAGGCTCTGTTTGTGTTCCATTGCCGCCTAACGCCTTTCCATAGAGTTGGTGGTCTCCAACAACGTAAATTGACCATCTCACAGTGTCTGTGTGTCAGGAGGCTGGCACGTTACAGCTGGGTCCTCTGCTCAGGGTCTCTGACAGCTGAAATCAAGGCATTGGCTGCCTGTATCCTCATTTGGGAGCTGGACTAGGCAAAGATCTGAGGCCACGCACCCTCAAGTTGGTGGAATTCATTTCCCAGCAGCTGTATGACTGGGGTTCCCCATTTTTTTTCTAGATGCTGGTTGAGGACCTCAGCACCCAGAGCTCTCTCTCAGGCCCTATCCATTCGACAGCATAAAAAGGAGGAGGTGAGCCTACAGTTTTGCATTTCTCAGGTTTTTCTGACTGATCATTAGGCTCGCTTTTAAAGGACTAACCTGAGTAGGTAACTCCCAGTCACACTCAAAAGCAGGGGTTCTTCGGGGCATGGACACCAGGAAGGGGGGGTCTTGGGAGCCACCTTCTAACTTTGGTTACAACAAAGGCATACAGGTTCGTGAGAATTTTGCACAGAAGGCCAGCATGGGCATAGGCACATGCCTGCCACCAGGAGAGCTGCCTTGGTTCTTTTTTTCTGCAGGGAGAGGAACTGCCTGGGCCACTAAACGATGGTGGTTATGGTATTGTTCCGAGAGAACTGAAACAGCTTTATTCTGAAGACAAGAATGTGGCCTTGCTGGGGCTGAGTTCATCTCAAGAGCCAGCCATTCCCTAAATGAAAGCATTCAAATTATTTGAGTAGGTTCTCCTGACCAGTGACTTAACAGTGACTACTAAAGGCGGGGTGCAGAAAGGATTCAGGTATTTTTTCAAAACAACCTGGCTGGCTACACCACTGAGCCAACCCACAGGGTGTGCTCTGACATTTAAATGCGTGAGGGGCTCTACTGATGCCAGAAGGCACTGAAATGGAATGACGAGGTTTGTACTGGTGCATGGGTCCCAGGCAGACAGAAGGGATAGCTTACAACATGCACATCCTCTCCACAGCGGTGACTGGCAAATCGTGTATTACCGTGGACAATGTTGTAAGATTAAAACTAACAATAGTAACTTTCCCTTTTCTTTTCCCATACAACTAAAAATAATAAAACAAGCCGGGTTGATATTCAAAGGAATATGGAGCCTATTGTTATTCCATTGATACCTGAAGAAAGCACCTTTCCAAGGGCCAAAATGACAGAATGAGATGGATGGGTGAGAAAATGAGAGTGTTGCTATTTAGAGGTATGGCTTTGAAGAGACACTTTTTTTCCCTCCCCATTTTCTATAAAATGGGACTCATAAAAGCACCTAATTGGAGAGAGATGATCACCAAATGAGACGTGCATTACGCCTCGGATACGGTTAAGAGATTAGTAATTACTTCCATTAAGGCAAGGGTTAGTACTGTTGGAACAAAAACTTTTCATGGAATTGTTGTTACAAAACCATGCCAACAAATCGCTTGCTGGTTTCGCAGTTGGTAGTTCTTAAACCTTAGTGTGCATCAGAATCTAGATGCACATAGATGGCTCAACTAAAGAGAGACTACTGGGACCCAGTGTCACAGTTGTGGATCCCAAGCCTGGAGTGGGGCCCCAAGAATTGGCATGACATGCTCATGACCACGGTCTACTCTGTGAAGTTGGCCACTTCAGGAGGGCAACAAGAAAAAGAGGCAATCCAAGCAGTAACGATGTTCTCCTGCACAGTCAACCCTTTAGCACGTGGGCATATTTTTCACTTTTATGAGTTTTTCACAAGGTTTACAGAAATAGTACCTGTTTTAATTAACTGTGACATTTTAACATCATTTAATTTGGAAAACCCCAAGAAAGCACAATGTGTAGGATCTTGGACCCCTGCCTTAAGAATAGGAAAGTTTTAGAAAACCATAAATGTATGGATCTTGATTACCAAGAAGTCACCCTGTATTCCTCAACAGTGAGAAGTATCCTCATTTTTTGCTAATATGGGGCTGAAAACTACCTGTTTTGTAAAAACCATTAATCAGGCAGGTTGGTAACACTCAGGGTAGTCCTTACCAAAGGTAAGGTCCTTGACCTTAAACCTATTACCTATGCATACTATGTACATAACATTTATGGATTTTATTGATGTTAAAGTATGACTGACATAGCCCAGTTTGAAACCACTTGAAAAAAAGAAGTTTTCTTAGGCTCAAAGTAATTAAGGTGACAGAATGTAAAGCAGGAACTGGGGGTTGGGGAAAGACCTTACCAGACAACAATACCAATTCAGAGAACAGCAGAGCTTAGAAATAGGAGCATGATTAATGGTGATGTTGAACAATTGGACCCAACTCTGCCTGAAACATATTATTTTTTTCCATATATATGAATCAATAAATCTTCTTTTTTTTCGTTTAAGCCAATTTAAGTTGATTTTTCTTTTTTTTTTTTTTTAAATTTTTTTTTTCAATGTTTATTTATTTTTGGGACAGAGAGAGACAGAGCATGAACGGGGGAGGGGCAGAGAGAGAGGGAGACACAGAATCGCAAACAGGCTCCAGGCTCTGAGCCATCAGCCCAGAGCCCGACGCGGGGCTCGAACTCAGACCGCGAGATCGTGACCTGGCTGAAGTCAGACGCCCAACCGACTGCGCCACCCAGGCGCCCCTAAGTTGATTTTTCTATGTGAGACTGAAAGAGTGCTGGAAATTGTTCTATTTTTATAAAACATGAGTAACTTATGATCAACACATATTTTATAGCATTTCATGACACATCACAGACATAGAAAAGAGAAGAAGCCCTAACATTTATTTTAAGACTGCCAACTGGCTTTAATCTGTCATTGGTTGTCATACTACATTTTTTCTAAGAAAATATCATATTCTCTACATTGATAGGGAAGTAAATTCAAATCAGCCATTATGCTACTCCCTTAATAAACGCATACTGTATCTCTTTATTATCTCATAATGTTAGACACAATTTAAAACCTGCTCTAAATTTCTTTACTAGTCAAAGACGGCTGGTTACATCTGTGTACATCTGCAGTTTTAAAATAAAACACAGAACAAAGACTGAAACCACTTAAAATCATCCCAATCTCCACGTGACATGGGGATTGATAAGGAAATTTTAGACCATGCCCTTAGTCATATGGTTGCTGTATCAGGGTGACTATCTTCTTAATTCCACTGCAAAAGGATTCCAGTGCACTGTAACCACGCAATGTTTTTGCATGTTTCCAGAAAGCTCGATTTAACTGAAGAGAAAATCTGAACACCACCTAACTTTTCCCCTTTCTCCAGGTTAGTATTTTGCTACCGAACATATTCTTGTTAGTGTGAGCAGGACCAATTCTAGGAATAATTGCTCTTTTTGTCTTTATTCATGCTTAGGTAAACAGTAATTTTATTTTTTCTGGGGCACAGCTTATGATAATTTGTATTTCCCTTATGATCTGTTCCTTTGGAAATTCACATCAGTTACAAATAAATATAGTGGTTTGAAGAAAAGATTATCTAGGGACACTGCCCCATCTCCATGAGTCTAGTGTCAGGCTAAGTTCACCTTTGCCCTCTTATAGCAACGTAGCTGCTCGTTACTGATGGACCTGCCTAGTATGTGATCTCTAAATATCCACCTCTTAACCCATATAGAAAGTGGGACTTGGAGGGGCGCCTGGGTGGCTCAGTGGGTTGAGCGTCCGACTTCAGCTCAGGTCATGATCTCGCGGTTCATGAGTTCGAGCCCCGCGTCGGGCTCTGTGCTGACAGCTCAGAGCCTGGAGCCTGCTTTGGATTCTGTGTCCCCCTCTCTCTCTGCCCCTCCCCCACTCATGCTCTGTCTCTCTCTGTCTCAGAAATAAATAAACATTAAAAAATTTAAAAAAAAGAAAGAAAGTGGGACTTGGAGATTGTGTGCCTTGTCCTAAGTCAGAAAGCCCTGCTGGACTCCAAGCCCTATGTTCTTTTCCATTTCCTACAGTCCCTTATGGTCATTTACCTCTTCTCAAGGCTTTGAGGCCGAGTCTAGCATATCGCAGTGGCTACTAGCTGTGTAAAGAGCGGCTGTGAAATGAACACAGCCAGAGTCCCGATCCTTGCAATGATTTCCATTGGGTTTATCGACTAAGAGTTTCAGCTCATAAAGCACAAACTCCTGCTATTGAACTGATTTTAATCATCTCAGGAAGAGTGTGATGTCTAAAAATCACGCCTATCTTACAGAATAAGTTAAAAATCCTCCTTCACATAATTCTCACACTGCAATGTTATTAAGTCATGGTTCATTTTCTTGGGCTTACCCAAGTTATGGAATCCCCACACATGACATACAAGGTCAGTTTCATCCTGTATGTGCAACTGCAATTGGCCAATCTACTTTATAATTCTATAATAGGATACGATTTACTAAATGGGAAAAGTTATGCTTGAAGTGAAAGGAAAAAAAGGAAGTAGGTTTATAGGGCATCTGGGAGGCCAAATGATACAGTGGGAACAGGCTCTCAACCAGGCAACCGTAGATCTTAGTTATCTCATAGATTAGTCATTAACTCACTGGATGACCTTGAGCAAATCACATTTGCCCGAGCATTTCAGTTTACTCATAAGGGAGTTGGGAAAGTTTACCACTGAAATCAAACTCTATACAGAAAACCTCAAAGAGAGAATGTGGTGGCCATCTGTCCTGAACTGCTCTGGGATTGTTGCTTTTATTTGGTCCTTATTTGTGGGATCTACCTCTTTTTCTCTTCATGTTAGTCCCAGAGGCTGCCAATCCCAGTTGTGCATTTCCTGCCCTGTGATGGTGCATGATTTAAGCTCTTCTATCAGGGTATCTCCGCCTCGAGACACAGTTACTGGTTCAGACATGAGCAGTATCATGAAAGAGAGATAATCAGAATCACTTATTAATTCATATGGATGTAGGGGGACGGAAAAATGGACTCATTTTCTGGGATCTCTAACCATAAGGCCAGGTGAAACTTGGCCTTCTCATGACCATCTTTGCTATGAGATGTACAAGAATTATGCCAAACCAGGGGTGCCTGGTGGCTCAGTCAGTTAAGTGTCCCACTTCGGCTGAGGACATGATCTCACGGTTTGTGGGTTCGAGCCCCGCGTTTGGCTCTGTGCTGACAGCTCGGAACCTGTAGCCTGCTTCGGATTCTGTGTCTTCTTCGCTCTCTGCCCCTCCCCGACTTGTGCTCTGTCTCTCTTTCTCTATCAAAAATAAATACATGTAAAAAAAAATAATTATGCCATACCAGATGAAAGTAGAGATGAAAATATAACCAGAGAGACAGAATCCAGGTTTTATCATTAGGACTTCTGGATCCAGCTATAACTGAGGTCATATTTACTTTCGTGGACATTCCAAAACATAATCCAGTAAATTCCCTTTCTTCACTTAAGATAATTTGAATAGCTACTGATTGAATTCTGATTAGTATCTTCAGAAATTGTTATTTAATCTCTAGAACTGAACACTATGCTGTAATTAAGTAGGTGCTCACTACATATGTGTTGATAAAGTATGTGTTATGAAGCGTTCTAGGAAATCTATGTCCAGTATTAAGGTCTACATTGTGAGGATTTTTAAAGACTAATCACTGTTCATTCATTTGTTGAATATTTATTAGACAACTTTTACATGCTAAGCGAGCCCTGAGGATACAGTACCGAACAAAACAGACAAAAACTCCTGTACCCCCTGAGCTAACATTCTAGCAGAACTTGAGTTACATTGTATTCAGTCACATGTAACTCAAGTTTCAGAAGCATTCAAGCCACTATATTCAGGAACAATTAAACCAAAAATGAAAAACGAAAATATTTAACTAACAGATCTCAGTTCTCCAAGTACTTTTCTTTCACGGTGCAGTGAGTTTGCAACAAAGTTTACCATCGAAGCCTGAAGGTACAGTTATTTGTTAAGTTTTTAAACAAGAGCTCTTACGTGCAGTTTTGACAAAGATATATTTATGCCTTGTCTAATTGTACATTTGTGTAAAATAATTTGGAATAGTTCCTGTCAACCGAAGTTAGATTTAATAACAACCACCTTGCCAGCAATTAAGAAAAAAAGGCACTGACATTTCCTTTTGTATAATTAGATGTTGCCACTGATATGGAGAACAGACACCATGGTCTTGAATTTTGATTGTTGCCTGATGCAATGCTCACTGCGTTCCCCCAACCTCAAAGGAGCTTGTCTTTCTGACTGAACGGTCACAGAATGTACTAGGTAAAAGTCAGGTAATTCCAAAAGATATACCTGATCTGATGAAAGCATACAATCCATACCACACCCACTTAGTTCTCCTAAATTTTACCTTTTTGTTGTTGTTGTTAAGAAAAGCCATACAGTATGCAGTCGGAAACATTTTAGCAAGCATAAATGTTCTATTTATGGGCTATGGAATTTTTCATGCACTGTGCTGGCAAACCATTCTAAATAAACCAGAGTGCTGGCAACACCTAACATAGTAAATTATCACACATTTTCTTCAGTTGGTGATTATATATATTCGCCAATTACAGCTGGGGTATAAAGCTTGATTCTAGGCCTTGTAGAAGAAAAAGAGAGGCAACACTTGGTGAATCTGTGATATGTTATCTGATATACTGGGCATCCACTATGCTTTCTTGTCTAGCAGTTCTTTCTACACTTTCTCCTAGTTATGAACTCCTTCTTTGGTCTCTGAAATTCAGTCCATGCCATTGGCTGGAGTTTTCTCTACCTCCCCCAGCCAGAGATTTGGTCCTATGGTTGGAATCAACCTGTATGGCCAGAGTGATAGGTTCAGAGGCTGGCAAATGACCCACACTGAACCAATCAAAGTTCTTCCTAGGAAGGTTCTCAAGAAGATTCAGGGCATGATTGCTCAGCAGGGACTGACGGTGGCCTTCTGGCCCATCTGTAAGATGGACAGGGACACAGTGCTGACAATAGCAATTGGAACGCCTGGTTCCAATCATACAGGAAATGTAACACAGGAAAACAGAAGGAGGAGGAAAGACAAAAGATGGAAATCTGATCATATCATTTTTGCTCCCCCTATGCAACTACATTCTAGGTCTGTCAAAGTATTTGAGGGAATAAATCTCCCTTTGTTTTTTCCCTTACAGTAACATGACCTGCATTTCCTCAGCTAAAAGAATGGTGACTATACGTTGGGAAACAGATGAGTCAATACAAATAAAGACCCACAGAAGTATCATCCAAACTGACTGATTGATTTATACATTGATTGCCTCCAAGATTCATTCACCCGTTCAAATGCGTGCAAGGTACCTACTGTGTTCCAGGCATTGGGGGGAACAAAAATAAATAAGACCAAGCCTTCAGGAGTTCACTGTTGAGAGGGAAAGGTATGTGCCAAAAAGCTATTCTGATACAACGTAATGATAGCTTTAGTTGCAGTGTGCAGACAGAATTGAGGGTCTGATGAAAGCATTCTTGGATGCTGAGAAAATTAGGGAATGGTTCCACGAGGCCTCAAGCACAGAACAATGAACTAAACTCAAGTTACCCATTGATATGTGAAATGGGTATTTTGAAGACCTAGGGGTAAGTACTAAGTTACAGAGAACAGAGCAATGTGGGCCTGGCGAGAGCTGCTCACCCATGGATGAGAAGGGCAGGGCCAGGTCCCTCATTCTTGACCAGCTTCCACCTTGCCCTTGTTGGAGGATCGTTTTTTCCCAAAACCTCAGCTCTTTGATGCATGACCCAGCTTCTAAGAATCATAATGTTTCTGAAATCCTATGCATTTCTGGTGCTATTTGAATGACAGGAAGAAAGAAAATATATTTTTTCATCCCCAGTGGCAGAGTCACTTGGGTGCAAGACAGCAGACGCCATCAAAAAACATTTATTGAGGGGCGCCTGGGTGGCGCAGTCGGTTGAGCGTCTGACTTCAGCCAGGTCACGATCTCGCGGTCCGTGAGTTTGAGCCCTGCGTCGGGCTCTGGGCTGATGGCTCAGAGCCTGGAGCCTGTTTCCGATTCTGTGTCTCCCTCTCTCTCTGCCCCTCCCCCGTTCATGCTCTGTCTCTCTCTGTCCCCAAAATAAATAAACGTTGAAAAAAAATTAAAAAAAAAAATTATTGAGCATCTACTACTTCCCAGGAGCAATGCTAGGAGCTCAAGGCAACACCAAAACAAGCTATGGAGAGCCAGAGGGGGGAATAATCAAGTATTATATGGTAATGACCTCACTGCAAAGTAGAAATCTCTCTGGTTTGAGACAGTCAAATACAATGTGATCATCCCGGGCATGGTTTGGAGCAAGGTTTCTCAGTCTTGGCACTGACATCTGGGACCTGAGGATTTACTGGCGTGTGGGGCTTGTGCAACAAAAGATGTTGTATACCATCTCTGGCCTCCATGCACAACTTCCAGTAGTATCCTCCCTTATGACAACCAAAAATGCCTCCAGACATTGTCAAATCTTCCCTGGGGGGTAAATCACCTCTGGTTGAGGACCCCTGGCCTAAATGGACTGAAGTTGAAAAACGGAAAGATCTTGGGGCACCTGGTGGCTCAGTCGGTTGAGCGTCCGACTTTGGCTCAGGTCATGATCTCGCGGTCTGTGAGTTCGAGCCCCGCGTAGGGCTCTGTGTTGACAGCTAGGAGCCTGGGGCCTGCTTCGAATTCTGTCTCCTTCTCTCTCTGCCCCTCCCTCACTCATGGTTTCTCTCTCTCTCTCTCTCTCTCTCTCTGTCAAAAATAAACATTAAAAAAATTTTTTTAATGGATAGATCTTATCTGAAATTCCAGCTAAGACACAGTAATAAGCATCTGTACATAAGAAATTCTCAAACTCTAATTAAAAGTTGGTAAGTCCACATGTTTGTAGTAGTGTGCTGGGACTAGGGGGACTAAATGGGAAGAAGAAGCCTTATGTTGTATCCTCTCAGGGCATAAACTTTCCCCTGGAGAATTGAGAAATAAAGTAAGCAATGTAGGAGTAATTCAAAGCACCCATATTTACATTTAAGCAAATGCACATAAATTCGGTAGAAGCTCAAAAGAACATTTTCAAATGCTATGGGCTATTTCAGGCTACAGCCCCAATCCCTTCAAACACACCCTCGACCTCCTCTGCCATTTTTTTTTTGGGCGGGGGGCACAAGAAACCTAGCCCCAGAAAGTAAATTTGTTTTAAATGTTGCTTCATAATGACCTTTGCCATCAAGATAACATTTAAAAAAAGCACATGAGGGGCGCCTGGGTGGCGCAGTCGGTTAAGTGTCCGACTTCAGCCAGGTCACGATCTCGCGGTCCGTGAGTTCGAGCCCCGCGTCAGGCTCTGGGCTGATGGCTCAGAGCCTGGAGCCTGTTTCCGATTCTGTGTCTCCCTCTCTCTCTGCTCCTCCCCCGTTCATGCTCTGTCTCTCTCTGTCCCAAAAATAAATAAACGTTGGAAAAAAAAAAAAAAATTAAAAAAAAAAAAAAAAAAAAAAAGCACATGAAAGCCAGACATAGGTTAGCATACAGGGAACACATCCACTTTAAGCAGGATTATGGAATGGCTGGACTCAAGGAGTGACTATTACTGAGAAATCTGGAAGAAAACAATCACCACTATTCGGTGATGATGTCAATGACAACCCTACCCCTGCAATGAATACGTCATATATGCAAGTCTCTGTATTATGCACTTTCCACGTAAGACCTTACACCCTATGGGACAGCTACTGCTGTCACTGTCATTTTAAAGCAGAGGAAATGAAGTTTTCATACACTGAAGTACTCTGCCCCGAGCTGTATACATAGCATATTAGTTTCCTGGGATTGCCATAACAAAAGACCACATACGAGGTGACTTAACACAACAAATTCATTCTCTCATAGTTCCAGAAGCTAGACGTTGCAATCAACTTGTTGGTAGGACCGTGCTCCTTCTGAGGGCTCTAGGGAAGAATCCTGTAGGCCTCTTTCTAGCTTCTGGCGGTCGCCAACAAGCCTTGTTGTTCCCTGGCTTGTAGCTGCATCACTCTACTTTCTGTCTTCTGGCCTTCTTCCTCATATGTGTGTGTCTAACTCCAACTTATCTTCTCCTTATGATACTCTTTACTCAATAAAATCCAGTATGTCCTCGTCTTAATTTGATTTCATCTGCAAAGACTCTATTTCCTAATAAGATCTCACTTAACCGATCCTGGGAGTTAGGACTTCAATGTGTCTTTTTGGGGTGTGGGGCCACAATTCAACGCACTGCCCCAAGGGAAGGACGTAAGCATGTCTCCCACTCAGGATCCATGTACATCCTCTACCTAAAGAGCCCTGTTATGTAACAAGCACTTATTAAGAGACACTGTGTACTAGACAATTTTCTACGTGTGTTCTAGACATTCATTGTGTCAATTCTCCTAAGAGCCCTGAGACCCTAATGCTACTATTATCCCTACTGTACATAAAAGGTATCTGAGGCACAGAGAGTTACAAAACTTAACTGAGGCTTCCAAAGTCTGGCTCTTACTTCCTCTGCCATCCTGACTTCCCCTTTTGCACAATGAATTATAAATTATAATCAGAATCTCTGGGCCATGATTGGAGGTCACTGCACATAAATAATGTAGCTGCAAAATGCAATAAAGGGATGTCTAGGTACATGAGATACATGGCTGACACCCAACAAAACTTACCCTTTTTATTTTGTTTTTGGTTTTGTTTTTTAGCTTAATTAACACAGAAGATGACTCTTAGTTCTAATCACCTTGTTACCATTTTTAAAAGCAGTATTACTTTCTTAAAGAGAACTTGAAGAGTAAATGTATTGAGTACTACTAAAATCTACTCATGTTTTCCCATTCAAAAGTAATACTTTTGAATTGTTTATTATTCTGTCTTCTTACTCTGTTTTTATTACTTTATTGCTTCTAACTCAACCTCAATCCTGGTTTAAAAAACTATCTCTATTAGCTAAAAATGACAAGCTTGTCTCTTGAAACAGCTTTCATTTCTAATTTTACAATATCTAACTGATTTACTGCATACAAATGTCCTTTTTCCCTGAAGAACATCTTAAGTGGATATTATGTGGCAAAAAAAAAAAAATCATACTGCTTAGTCATATGATCTGATTTTTTTGAATGCAGTTTATCTTTGATAATGATAGCACAGCATTTACTGTTTAATCAACTGACATCAAGTCTGCCATTAGAGGATCTGTAGAGATAATTCTTTGGTTAGTCAAATCTTCCCCCCCACCCCTGCCCCCAGAGTGGTTAAAGAGTTCCAATTTGCACAATGGCATAGTCTAAGTGGAGAAAACAAAGGAGACTCCCATTTAATGATACTTTAGCCACCATGGTAGGCTTGATTATCGCTCCCAATGCTTCACTTCCTCTATACGACAGAACTGTACACGCCCTTTGCACATAACTTGGCAGAGAGTCCCCTTACTGGAAGCAGAACATGCATCTCTAACTTACTGACTTTGAGCTTGACCATTTCACTTGCTTTACAGTGGGCACAAGTGATAATATTTCAATTCTAACCCGTGGTTTTAAGAGGCATTGCAAGATTCCACCAGCCCCATGAGCTTTAGCCCTCTGCCACAGGAAGAACATACCCCAGATAGACAACAATCTTTCCTAAGCCTCAGAACGAATATACACAAAGCCAATGTGAATCTGAAACAAAGCCTAAAGTATAGCCCATCCCATCCAAATTCAGCCAAGACCAGCTAAATCACACTGAAAGGCAAACCCATGAACCTATATATAAATATATACAGTCCTAAGAAACTGGGATTCAGATGATTTCTTGTTATACAGCATAAGAACAGAAATCTAATACAGCTACCATATACCACAGATACAGAGGAGATCTATTCTATTTTTTTGCAACCCAGCTCTAAAGCCTAGGTAAGCTGAGAAACTTGGGGAAAACAGAATTTGTGTAAGGAAAATCATATTTTCCTATTGACTCACATAATCATTTCAGAGATGTTTTTGCCTGGGGAAAAATGTTGGCTTCCAAATGATAATGAAAGCCACACTCTCAAGAATGTAGCAGACTCAACAAATAAAACTCTGCCTAAGTCCCTGTCCTTGACAATGCAAGCAACTGTTGAGTATCAATTCATGCTGAGGGAAGAAGGCTCATCGGAAGAAGACATAGTCTGGCTTTTTGTTTTCTTGATGTTTGGTTAAGTTTCAATGGTAAATGTTCTGGTCAACTTTTCTTTCTAGAATACTATTTAACTTGCTGTTCCCTTTATTGACATTTTTAGTAAAATACTTAAGGTAGGACATAATGTTTTGCTATTTCTTTAACTTGACATCTTTAAAAAAACCTTTTCTTCCCTTGTTAATTTTTTTAAGTTTTTTAAATTTACATCCAAATTATTTAGCGTATAGTGCAACAATAATTTCAGGAGTAGATTCCTTAATGCCCCTTACCCATTTAGCCCACCCCCCCTCCCACAACACCTCCAGTAACCCTCTGTTCCTCAACAAGTACAAAAAGATTGAGATCATACCATGCACATTTTCAGACCACAACGCTATGAAACTCAAAATCAACCACAAGAAAAAATTTGGAAAGGTAACAAATACTTGGAGACTAAAGAACTTCCTACTAAAGAATGAATGGCCTAACCAAGAAGTTAAAGAGGAAATTAAAAAGTTCATGGAAGCCAATGAAAATGCTAACACCACAACCCAAAACCTCTGGGATGCAGGATAGGAGGTCGTAAGAGGAAAGTATATAGCAATCCAGTTCTTCCTAAAGAAGGAAGAAAAGTCTCAGATACACACACTAACATTACACCTTAAAGAGCTAGAAAAAGAACAGCAAATAAAACCTCAAACCAGCAGAAGACAGGAAATAATAAAGATTAGAGCAGAAATCAATGCTATCAAAACTAAAAAAAACTTTTAATACAAAAATAACTTATGTTTGAATAATAGGGAAGTACCTAAGTAAAAATAAGGTATCTCTCTCTTACCAGATCCTACCTCTCTAGGACTGTAGTTAAGCATGATACATAAAAGGTGCCCGGGTGGCTCAGTCCATTAAGTGTCCAACTTTGGCTCAGGTCATGAGCTCACTGTCCATGAGTTCAAGCCCCACATCAGGCTCTGTGCTGACAGCTCAGAGCCTGGAGCCTGCTTCAGTTTCTTTGTGTACCTCTCTCTCTGCCCCTCCCCCACTCGTGCTCTGACTCTCTCCCAAAAATAAACAAACATTAAAAAATCTTTAAAAAAAATAGCATGATATGTAGAATGAAGACTTTTCTGGATCCTCTCTTATCCTGACATACACTAACATTTATCTTTTACTCAGGAGTAAGACATAGGTCTTGTGGCTGATTCCTCATACTTACAACACTTCATTGGCTTCTCATTCCCCCCTGGCGTAAAGCTCAGCATCTCTAATGAGGCTTAAGAAGCCCTGAATGGTATACCCCCACCTACCATCTAGGCTCATATTCTCTACTGTATTTTGTCCTGTTTGATTTACAGTCATCCTGGACCTCTCTGGGCACATTTCTATACTCTATTCCCTCTGCTCAACTATACCATAGGCCCCACCATCCCTGAGTTAACTTCTTTGTCAAGCTTCAGGTCTCACATGATCCATCATGCCCTTCAGGACCACATCTTTTACCTCTTTAGATGAGATAAAGCCCAGGACTATACACTTTTAGAGTCTCCTTTACTTTCCTACTAAAATATTCATTATAATTTTAGTCACATTTGTTTACTTTTTTCCAGCTTTATCAGAGTATAACTGATCAATAAAACTGCAATGTATTTGAAGGGCACAAAGCGATGATGTGATATATGTGGACACTGTAAAATGATTCCCACAATCAAGTTATTTAACACATCCATCACCTCACAAAGTTACTTTGTTCTTTCTTTTGATAAGAATGCTTTAGATATACTCTCAGAACATTTCAAGTATACAATATGGTGTTATTAACGATAGTCATTGTGCTGTATATTAGATCATCAGAACTTACGCATCTTATAACTAAAAGGTGTTTGTCTACTTTTAGTTGTAGTGATCTCCACGAGAATAGAAGCTGTGTTGCTTATTCCCTTATAGCCCCCACATAGGGCACAGAGTAGTCACTCAAAAGTTGTCGGATTAGAGCGACACAATTCTCATAGCTCAGAAGACAAGTACTTAAGAATTAAAGCTAATGACACATTTATGCAAGGCTCTGGGAACAAAAGGGAGACCAAAGCAAAGGAGAGAAACCTAAAACATGGAAGGAAGCCCTGCATTGAGAATTCACCTAATGGTTGAATCAGGAGGAAGCATGTAATTCATTCACTATGACTAAGGAGATTACTCCAATACCATCAGGTCAGGTCCTAGATAATGACTACATCAATCAGGACCCCTAAATTGCCCATGGTGAAAACCAATTGCCCATTATCATCTGGCTTAGGGACCTATGAGTATTTGCCTCAAAGCTGCACGGCCTAAAGTTTACCTGTCATGTTGGGACCTTAAGCCAAGTAGGCTTTGGTAGGCTTTCATTCTACGGCCTTCGCTGTAATAAAAAAAAAATTAATTAAAAAAAAAAACCTGTGGCAACTACAGAATTAGGCTGAGCTGATGAATCAAGTCCAACTTACTAATATGGAACTTGACCTAACTATAGCGTTCCCTCAAATACTTTTGCTCTGTCAGTTCTACAAGTAACAACACCAAAGCCAAATGAACAAACACGCAAAGACAAGAATAACTGGGTACAATTTCAGTTTTGCATCTTTAGTGAAGCCACAAGTTTCAACTTCAATTTACCCGTGAATGTAATTCACTCTCTTTTGACAATAACCATGGTTTTTCACTGCTTGAACAGGATTAATAAATACTTCCATGATGACAGTCCTAGGTGTCTTGGGGAAATGCTTTTAAGGTCTAAATTAATGACACATGCTACCTTGACTATGTACTCAGCTCTTTGTCGAGTTGTTGGCGATTCCGTAGGAAGGACATTAAACGAGAAAGTACATCATATGGATTAAAAGTGTTGTACTGTGTTTGCCACTGAGTTTAACAAAACAACAGAACAGAACAAAACAAACAAGATAGACACGCTATATATTAGTCATAAAACATTCACTAGCCTTTTCTCTAAATGTAGTGTCAAGACCACTTACATGCGATTTCCTCTAGGGCATATTTGAAGTTCACATCTCAGGCTGGCTGAATCCAAATTTCTGAATTCAACCTGCTATGCAGATGAGCATTTAAGACCTCAAAAACATGAGGATTGCAATATGGGGGCAACACCTACAAGTACTAGGATGTCAATATGAAGTGAGAGGTGTTTGTTAAAATTGTGTCTTGGGACAGACACTCTATTTATTGTATTTGAACTCTGGTCTCTCAAAGTTCATACTACCTTGTTTGAGGAAGCCCCAGATACATATTATATTAGGAATAAATAAAAAGTTTATATTTCTCTGGTTCAAAAAGATACATCAAAAATATCTATTCACAGCTCCTGTGGTGAATTTCCTATTCTGTTCTTACTAACCCCTTCCAACTCACTTAGGGTGACAGACTTTAAGCGCATGCTTTTCCCACCTCACTATTTTGTCTTCAGGAAAAAAAAAACCTCCTAATATCAAGTTGAGATGCCTGAGTGGCAGAATCTTCAGGAAATATTTCCAAATGTCTTTCCTAATGACGTGCGGGTATCACCGAAAGCTTATCCAAAGGAAGGCCAGCCTCCCCCTATCAGAAAGACTGCCAAGCTGTAATGTAGTGAATCTCAGATAAGCTATGATCTAATTAATCATTTCTTTCACTCCAGTACAATGTAGCCATAAAAGAAGCTTTTGGTGACCGACAATGAATAATAAAGGGGAAAAAAATGACAAACATTAGAATTTGTTAGTATCTCTCTGACACCATTCAAAGGAGAGAGCAGGCTGATTCCACATAATAGCAGTTCTTTTGACAGAATGTCCTTCAAGTGGAGGAAGAATTCATCCAGTCCCTGGACCCTGATATAAACATCTATGAACTTCACCAGCTTCCTTTGTTCTAATTCTTTCTCACCGAGCAATCTTCTCTTCCGTAAATGGGTCTCCAAAGTCCACTCACATGCCAGGAGAAACTCCCACAGCAGATGACCAAGAACACCAATGATGCCAGTAAGAATTACAGAATTGACAAGAACAAGAGCTAGGGCAACTCCCTTTGTGCCAGGCCCTTGTCCTACAGTGTCTCATTTCATATTCAAAGCTTCTCTATGAGGGAGGTCTCATTACTGCTCTCATTTTAGATATGAAGCAACTGAGGCTTAGAGAGATCAAACAATTTGAATGAAGGGAACAGCTACATAATAATTAAGTGGACAAGACATCATTGAGGCTCTTTTTATCTGAATATAAAGCATAGCTTCTGTAATTTTGTTTTCTTTCTCTTAATAGAGCACCTTTTGTTGGCTTAATTTGTGAACTTCTAAAGGGTGAGTGCTAGAAGTGAGAAGCTCTCAATGAGGCCTTGGAATCAGAGTTTGGGGCAAGGCTGTGAGTGGGCAGCCATATTTAAATATACAAAAGGCTAACTGAAATGGGTTGCCAACCCAGAGTTGATATTTAAACTGGGAGTATAAAGCCCAGAATGTATGAAATAGAGTTAACAAGAACAGGTGCAGGGGTGATGATATTAAAGGTCATTGTGAAGCAACATTTGAAACAAATGTATTTTCTGGGGCTAGATTTCTTACCCCCACCCCGCCAAAAATAGCATATGGGTGAGAATGCTAAATTAAAAGAGCCAAGGATGAGACACACAGTGCTAGTTACTTTCTAGTACATAATTCTTCTTTCACTGAAGTATCATTTCTAGTACATAATTCTTCTTTCACTGAATTTCTTCTTTCACTGAAGCATCTTTTACTGAGCACCTACCATGTGCCTAGCCATTTGAATACAATGATGTATTCAAATCCCACCTTCATACAACTTGCATTCCACAATTTTACATTCCAAGAGTTTAGGTCATGCTCCATGGGTTTCAACTGGTGCAAACAAGCCCCTGAGAATATAATCACTCATGGTGATCCAAGTTGAGAGTCTGACTGCCCAAAATTGATGACCACAGCCTAGATCTAGAAAGACTTGAACATGGTCATAAGCCCTCCTTATTCCATGGCACACACCTGGTCCCTCATCTATTAAGGAAATAGAAATGGCAGGCCACAAAGAATATACTTCATCAAAATTGCACTGATTAATAAAAATTAACTGAAACAATCATCATTTAAAATGGTGCAGTGTCAAAATGTCATCTTTCCTTACTCATCCGTGGTTCTATCCTCAGTGCCAAGAAGAATGGAATTAAGAGTTAAGAAAAGCTACTGTCCTTTCTCTCTAAAGCACTTAATACTTCATGGAAACACAAAGACTTCACTGAAAGAGCCAGTGTTGCTTCTGTAAACATTAACACAGATATACCAGATACTAGTTTCCAATGGCCTTATAGAAAAATATTTAGAGCAATTCCAATCCATTAAAAATTATGCCTTAAAGCCAAATGACTATTTAAAATAATTAACTGAGCACTGATAGGGGAAATCACATTGCAAACTTGCTCTTACCAATGTTCAGGAAAATTGGGCAGCATGGAATTTGTAGGTTGTTACTGAGGATTTTTCAACAAGCAAAAAAGTAGACTTGACTGCTTCAAAGGTAAAATTTTCTGTTAAGTTTATAACCAAGCAAGCAAACACCCGTAAGACAATGAGAAAGTAATCTACAGAAAAGACTATGCAACACAGATGAGAAAAGTCTTATATGCAGAATAGAAATGACTGCTCCCAATCAAGAAGACGAAGCTAGACAATACGGTAGAAAATGGGCAAGAAATGTGAACAGAAACAGCAAGCTCACAAAACAGAATATCCCAAAGGCCAATAACTCATGAACAAGAGTTCAACTTCATTAGGAATTAATGAAATGCAATTAAAGGCAAAATGCCACCGCACCACTCACCAAAATGACCAAAAAAAAAAAAAAAAAAGAAAAAGACTGGCAGAACCCAGAATGAAATGCTGGCAAGAATGCCCGGCCCAAAGGGTTATATGCTGCTCCTGGCATAAATATAAATGTGTCTAACATGTTGAAAAACTGACTGGTATTTTCTACTAAAGCTAAACAAATGCTTTGCATAGAATGACCCCCAAATCCCACACCTAAGTATGTACCCAACAGCAATACGTGCTTCCAGAACACAAAAAGTTTGTGGCCTCATTACTTATAATGGCTCCAAACTGAAATTCACTACTACAGAGGATTTATAAAAATGGTCCTGCAATTCTACCCTGCAGTGATGAACTATACCACTTAACATAGTTAATTTCACAAACATACTACGGCACAAATAGGACCACAGAGTAGCAGTCCATCACCAGAAGTTCACAAATGAACAAAACCAGTCTGTAGGGTTGTAAGTGAGAATCGTACCTTCGTCGGAAGTAGAGGTAAATAGGAGGGACATGAGAAAGGCTCCTGAGTCACCGATAATGTTCTACTTAAGGCTCTAACGTGTTCATTTGGTGACGATACATCAAGCTCTACACGGATAATTTGCACACTTCTTTGTGTGTGATACTTCTATAAATAAAAATTTTAAAGATACTTTGAAGAGCTGCTTATTATACACAGAAAAGGATTTCAAATTATTTGGGAAAGTAGACCAAGAAGCAATGCTCATGTTTTATTTTTTATCCACACTCAAAAATGATAAGTGAGATGAATTGAGCATGCGACTCAGGGCTTCATTATTGCACAGATATTCCTAATTTCCATAAAAGTTTGGCCTGAAACAGAGTGATAACCTAATGATGGGATGGGTATCTAGGAAAACTGGCCTGAGTCATTGTCTGAACAAGTTCCACATGTTTTCAAAAATCTGTTCATTACCCACAGAGGAAAGAAAGATCATTTTTAGGAGTGTATTTTATGGACTAGATATACTGGTCATTTTAAGGGGCCAATTCCTAGCAAGATGGGAAATTAGCATGCCATTCCCCAAAGTTTGAACTTTCCCAGCAACTTAATGCAATTCAATATATCCTGAGCACTTAGTAAAAACTCCGCCACACACTACATTTGATCAATGAATTAATGAACTGGAGACAGCAGGAAAGACAAGGAGAGAAGTAGGGGAAAAGGGAAGGGAAAAGAGAGGGAGAAGGGGAGGGGGGGGGGAAAGAGGGAAGGAAAGAGCCCAGGCAGATTAAGTGTCTGCATGAAGAAGGGTTAATAGAAGGGTGGAGTCACCAACAGAGGCACCAACAATCCTTCCTAGCTCCAAGTGGGGATAAGACAAGGATTCTTCTCAGCAATGGAGATCTGACTCAGAGTACAACATGTAAAATATACAACCTGAATTGCATTGGTTAAATGGAGTAATGAGAATGCAGAACTCTGCTCTTAGTAACTGATGCCACCAGACTTCTTAGAAGCATATCTGAAACATGGAAATATCAATCAAATGCCAATTCAAAAGCATATTTTCCTTCAGTAAGAGAAAGAAATAAATGCATTAAGTGTATGATTTTTAACTGTAAAAATGCATGTGTTGGAGGCCACTAGATGCCACACTACAAACACCAGGAATTTGTCCACTTACTAACATACATTTATGGTGCACTACTATGTGCCCGTCCCTATGGCAGGGATGAGGGGTAGGACAGTGAAAGAAAGTAAACAAAAGCTTAGGATCTGCACTCACATCCTAGTCAAAGAGGCTTTACCCCAACGGTCTATTATTATAATGAGAGGCGGCTGCATTATGCTGGAGAGCACAAAATCACACTTGAATATTGAAAACAGAACACGAGAACTCAAAGGCATTTTCAACTTGCTGCTTTGGCTTCGGGCTTTTCTGGATACTCGGTGGACAAGTTAGGGAAGCATACCATGAACTCTTTAAAAGCCCTCCAACAGTTTCTAATTGCTCTTAGGACAGAATTCAAAATCTTTATGATTTAAAATAACTATTCCCAAAGAGTGGGAAATGTATTATAGAAGACTCTCAAGATGACTGTGGATAGTACTCCAAAGGGGCAGTACATGGCTGAGGCACTAAATAACCATGACTGCACGATGAGAAAGTTTATCAATTTTCTTATAAGAAGAAAGTTTCATACTGGTGCTAGGCTAGCTTTACCTCCTTCCTAAGACCGGCTCCCCTCCCTTTTTGACAAAGAACAGGCTTAGTATCTTCAGAGGGCAGCAATTCTGACTTCGCATTTAACAATCTAATTTTGTTTCAGTTTGGTTCATTTAGAAAGTGGCCTCCTAAATATGTTAGATAGCAGTGTGAAGTCTTTCTTTAAAACAAAGGCATTTGATTGTTTGTATTTATTTATTTTTTTATTTATAATCTTTACTTATTTTTGAAAGAGAGACATAGTGTGAGCAGGGGAGGAGCAGAGAGAGAGGGAGACACAGCATTGGAAGCAGGCTCCAGGCTCTGAGCTGTCAGCACGGAGCCAGACGTGGGGCTTGAACTCACCAACCGCGAGATCATGACCTGAGCTGAAGTCAGATGCTCAACCATCTGAGCCACGCAGGCGTCCCGAAAACAAATGCATTTAAGGAAAGAAATGAATAGATGCAGAGCCTCATATTCAGGAATTAACAGTACAAGCATACTCAAGTGGAACAAAATCATAAAAGCGGTATCAAAGTACTGAAGACAGCTGAACACAAGTTTATACTGTCCTGTAGTTTCCACCTTCATCCAGCCCCTTCTATGCCACAGTCCTCCATTCCATTTTCCAGCCATTAACGCTTTCTGTGTTTCAAATCCACCCTGTTTTATTGACTCCGGGCCCACACATAGGATTGTCTCCATTTGCTAGTCTCCCATCTCTGTATCTTCCCTTCCTTGCCTACCCTTGGCTGGCTCCTATACAGCCTTCAAGGCCCTTCAAATGCTACGTCTTCAGGGGTGCCCTTGCTGCTGCTCCAACACAGATTAGTTTAAGTGCATGTGTGCTGTGTATTCAGTTGTCTGTGATCCCTAACAGCCTGGCAGCTATGCGAGAAAGTGTTTGGGCCAAGTTCCTATCACATATTGTAGTTAAATATTTATCAAGTTGATGAGTGGGGGGGAAGAAGCATCCCAAACAGGAAATTGAATTTATACCACTGGTTATTCAAATGAAGATTGCAGAATGATTTCCTGGGCGCTGGTGTAAAACACACTTCCCCGGGCTTCCACCTTTGAGAATCTGCTGCATCACACTAGGTTCAGGAACCAACATTTTTTACAAGTAAAATAGTCATCCATACATTACTTTGAGAAAGATTAAGTGTGTACGTATGACAGGCAATATCCTTTGGACCCATTATCTTTCTTTTGCTAGAACAATTCCACACAAGTGAGTAGTTTATCTTTGCTCATTTACTCAAACCCAATATTTATTCAACACCTGCTTTGTCGAGATCATCAATAGTACCCATTTAGAGACAGAAGCAAAGACATCCCCCAAATACATTTGTAACATTTCAGCTTATTTTATTGGGGTGTGATTTTTATGCACACGCTCACACACAAACACGTGTGTGCACAGAGCTTATCTTAAATGTGAAAAATATGTTGGTATACCTTCTAGCCACAGCGTTTCCAAAATAGGAGTTCTAATAATTTCCTAAGCCTCCAACCCTGCAAGGCCATCAAATCTGTTATTTGCTTTTGTGTAGGATTTAGGCTGAGATTGCTGTCATGTTATCTTGTAGAAGTGATTTATTTCATCACCATATCCATCTTCTGTCAATCATCTGAGTTATAAATGTTAGCATCAACTCAGTCATTTGATTCCTTATTCACAGAAATTCATAGAAAAGTTCAAGGAGAACATGGTACAGGAGGTACTTTTTGCTGTCCAGGTCCCTTCTGAGGCATACAAATGTAAAATGCCACATTGACATCCTGGAGACAAGGAGCTTAATGTTAGTGTTTGGATAAGACGTTTGAGTTTATTGTTCAGGTTACGGATTAGGAGCAATTACATTAAACTGTGATGAAGGACAGTATCTTTTTGAGTATATTAGCTCTGCATTACGGAAGACCAGGGTTAGCTCATTATCCCTCATTGTGGTTATCTCTGAAGCACACGGAATTATATTACACATTTGTGTATTCATTCTCCCTGACATGTTAACTACAGTTATGACTGTTCGGTATGCATGGATTCCCATTCTCTGAGCAAAATGAAAACTAGAGAACTGACTCCGATCTACATAAAATGTGCTTAGTAGCAAATATGCTATCTTAATCCCTTGTATTACCAAAGTGGGTTTGGAATCACCACAAAGGAAATGAAATAATGGCCAGTACTTACATTCAAAAGTGATGCATGATTAAAAAGCTATGTTTTAAGTGGACTGCGTAAGTGGTGGAATGATCAAACAACCTTGTCTCTCGTGGCTGAGGGCAGCTAATAAATAGTCACTAAACATAAACAGGATCCAATAGACTCTTCCCGAATCATAACAGTTCCAATCTGAAAGTCTTCATTATATCGAAACTATAGTTCATTCTCAAAATGGGAACTTGACCAAGCTATTAATATGCACCTCACTTTATACCTCACTTGAGACAATGTATCTGAGACATAATAAGTTGCTGGAGTGTTCTAATGCATGATAATGCATGTCTTCTAGTTCATTATTTCCTGATGTTATGACATTGCTGTCCAATCCTGGAACATAATGAGGAGCTGGAGATCTTATATTATCACTTAATGAAGCCCAATTAAGCATCATTAACCTTTGATCTACTTTGCATGCTTAATGGACAATGAGTGGTCCTGGGAAAACTTTAAAAGGTGAACTTGGGCAAGATTAGTCAATGGACTTTTTGAAGAGTGAAAGCTGTCTCAGACTACCATTTTCACCAAAAGCAAGGTGATGCTACTGATTGATAATAAAACTACATACACATCCTTCAGGTCAAATGTATTGAATATAGCAAGGATTTTATAATGGGATAATTATTTAGGAGAGTTTATTAATACAAGAGGTAACAGAAATGTGATTTTGATGATTTGCATTATTAACATGTTATCTATTAACTGCTTGAACTTAGATACAAATTATATTTATTTTTATTTTCAACTAAATCTAAGTGATATTTACCACCATCCGATGCATAAAATGAAAATGTTTATAAAACATGATTTATTATCAAGTAAGAAAATAAATTGGCCCACGCTGCTAATAAATGTATGTAATGCATAAAGTACTATGTTTTATGTAAGGTTCACAGGAGTGCAAGGTTTATACCAAGAAATGGTGTAAGGGCTACAAGAGATTACGTTACAACACACAGTGAAGTATGTCTGTGTGAGTATCATTAAGCCCTTTAAAAGGATGTTTCAGGGGCGCCTGGGTGGTGCAGTCGGTTAAGCGTCCGACTTCAGCCAGGTCACGATCTCACAGTCCGTGAGTTCGAGCCCCGCGTCAGGCTCTGGGCTGATGGCTCAGAGCCTGGAGCCTGTTTCTGATTCTGTGTCTCTCTCTCTCTCTGCCCCTCCCCTGTTCGTGCTCTCTCTCTGTCCCAAAAATAAATAAAAAACATTGAAAAAAATTAAAAAAAAATAAATAAAAGGATGTTTCAGGTTAATCTGAAAAATTCAGTATGATACAGAAGTAGGAGAATTAAGACATGACAGGGGTACAAGTTGGAGCAACAACATAGCATTCATCATTCCGAAATCTCAGGTCTGTATTTGAGTATGTTAACCCGTCAAAATAGTTTTGAATAAAATACTATTGCACTGTTTGTAGCCCTTAAAGCCTAAATATTATAATCTCAGAAGCTAAAGGTACCATGCATTGCACTCCATGTCTTATCAACTTTTATCTCGAAACGGAACACAATTACTGGTCCCATCTGGAGGCTTTTACAAAGCTTCTGAATACAGAAATGCACAGAATCCTGTTTTCCAACTGACAAAGAGGAACCCACTAGGGGTTATACAGTGACACTGAGTAACCCACTAAGCGTTATACAGCTTATTATCAAAGAATCATATTCTGATTAGTGAGTACAGGGTCTTTGCCCTGTCCTGCTTTTTTTTTAACTTAGATTTCATCCTACTCTACAGATGAGGGAATTGTAACCACTGCTCTTCACCCCATGCTTACTGATAGGAGCCCATGCATGTGTCTGGAGTTTCATAGAGTCTCCTGTAGGAGTCTGATAGTCTGAGAACTTAGTATAGTCAATAGTATTCAACCTTTTTGAATTCGAGACATACAGAGTATTCGAGATAATCAGAATATTCGGAAGAACATTTGAAGGGGCTTCAGAGAAAATCTACTCAAACAATACTGATGTAATATTATACAAGTGACATTTCTGTGTTAACAGTCTCATGGGACAGTTAACGTACCATTGGCAACCTTTATTTCATAGCAACTGAGTACTTCTAATGTCAGTCATTATGCTAAAACTATAGTTATGAGATTAAAAAAAATCACTGGTTTGATTTTTATCATCACAAGGAGATTTTCTTTAATATTATTTTTGAGAGAGAAAAAGTGCAAGCAGGGGTGAGGAGTAGAGTGAGAGGGAGAAAGACAAAGAGAATCTTTTTTTTTTTAACGTTTATTACTTTTTTGACAGAGAGAGACACACATAGAAAACAAGTGGGGGAAGGGCAAAGGGCAAAGAGAGAGACAGACAGACATAGAATCTGAAGCTGGATCTGTGCTGACAGCACAGAGCCCGACATGGGGCTCCAACACCTGAACCGCGAGATCATAATCTGTGCCAAAGTCAGACACTTAGCCAACTGAGCCACTCAGATGCCCCATGAGAGATAGAGAATCTTAAGCAGACCTCATGCTCAGCACGAAGCCTGGAAGGGGCTCAATCCCACAATCCTCAGATCATGACCTGAGTTGCAATCAACCAACATGCTCAACCAACTGAGCCATCCAGGTGCCCCCAAGATAAGTTTCTTGTATGGGTTACTCAAAGCACCATTTTTCTCTGAAGTGATATGATATATTATTTATCTATTGCTGCTTAACACATCACTCTGAATGTCAGCAGCCTAACACAACATAGTTTCTGGAGGTCAGGAATCTGGGTATAGCTTATCTGGTCCTCTGTTTCAGGGTCTCTCAGGCTACAACCAACGGATCAGCCAGGGTTGTGGCTTTATCTTAAGACTCAACCAGTGAAGGATTTGCTTCCACATTCACCAGTGTGGCTGCTGGCAGGATTCAGTTCCTTATGGGGCATTGGACTGAGGGCCTTAATTCTTAACTGGCTCTTGGCCACAGGTCACTCTTGCTTCCCTACTCAGTGTGCCTCATCACGCCAGCAGCTTGCTTCATGCAAGTAAGCAGGCTAAGAAGGCAAGACAGAAAATGCCAGCAAGATGGAGGTCATATCCTTTAATAACCTACCTTAGAAGATCCCATCAATTTTGTCAAATTTGTGTGTGTGTGTGTGTGTGTGTGTGTGTGTGTGTGTGTGTGTGTTTCAGAAGACAATTACTAGCTCCAGCCCACCACAAAGGGAGGGGATCACACAAAGTCCTAACAACTAGGAGCAGGCTATCATTAGGGGGTCATTTAAAAGCTGCCTACCACATAGGTGATGTTAGTGTTCTTTCTTTTTTTTTTAATGTTTATGTATTTTTGAGAGAGAGAGAGAGAGAGAGAGAGAGAGCGAGCCAACAGCAGGAGGGGCAAAGAGACAGAGATTCAGAATCCTAAGCAGGCTCCAGGCTGAGCTGTCATCACAGAGCCCATCGCGGGGCTTGAACTCACGGAACATGAGATCATGACCTGAGCTGAAGTCAGTCACCCAACCAACAGAGACACCTAGGCGCCACAGGGATGTTAGTGTTCCAATGATCACACACTTGAAAGGCTACAGGGATCCAGCAAGGACTGTAAGCATGTCAGATGCTAAGAGAAATAATGCAGAGATCCTGGCAAACCAGGGGCATGTGCCTCCTCTTTGAGGGGGAAAAAAACACTATAGCTCCTGCTGATTTGGGCCAAGCAGGAATGAGGGCCCCCTTTTGCCAACTGACTAATTTTTCAAGGGACACTGTGAGTCCTAGTTTCTGTCTTAAATTATCTGAATTTCAAGTGTGGCGACAACACAGGTTGGCCAAAGAAAACTTGCTTATAGGTTCTTGTTCAGTATCCTAGCCATCTCTTACATGGCTCCTCTGCCATTTCGACTTACAACCTGCCTAGCTCAAAGTGAGGCTCAGAGTGATAATTAAAACACTCTATGTTCTCCGTTCTAGGCAGGAACAAATCTTAACCGGGTATCAAAATGTGATGTGCACTAGCTGACTTGCCTATATTGGTTATCCATGGTTGATGATTTATTTGCATTCACATAAACATATAAATGAATGGGTGGGGTAGATGAGGGACATACAGAAGGCCGTCCTCCCAAATGTGAAGAGTATGTATTTAAGCCAGATTGCCTTACTTGACTTAAAACACAATTCAAGAGAAATGATGTTCTACTTTACAGATATATATCATCCAACTCATTTAGTTGATAACTAATGCATGAAAAAAAAAACTCCAGCATTGTTGGGGTACAGCAAGAAGAGAAAGATTAGTTGGTGTTACTTTGGAAACTTTACAGAGAAAACATTTTCAGTGTTCTCCAGGGACAGAGTTGCAAATAAGAAGTCCTTGAATAGAGTACTAGATAAGTGCCTGTTATTACATTATTATTTAATAATTCAGCAACACATGGAGTGCAAAAAAAGAAAGCCCTCAATTCAATTTTTACAACTGCAGTTTCTCTAGAAACACGTGCCAAACTAAAATGAGGAAAAAAGAGGGATGAACCAAAAAAGCAGAAAAACCATAGTGTGAAACAAAAAATCGAATGAGACTCCCACATTCAGTCTGTGATCCTTATGCACTCAAATTAAATTATGAAGGTCATATAGTAGTATCATATTGTACGATGCTTAAAAATATTTTCCACCTAGAGAGGAGAAAAATCAAAGAAATAGGCTGATCTGGTACATGTCCTGGAATTTTAAATTTTTAAAAATACCCGAAGTGGTGTTTTTGTGCAAAGAAAATAAGGAGATGGAAACTATAGTTTTTCTGGAAGTAAGTTACGACCTAACGAAAATATGAATGATGAGGTGAGTTTCAAAACAACAGTAAATGCAATCGTGAGTGGTTCTGCTATAAAAAGGTACTCTTAGTTACCAAGTAAGTGCCTTCTGAGCACTCCTTCCCCCACTCCCTGATCCATGGACAATGAAAACATCTAACATCCCAAAGTGTAACAGCTACAAAATAGCCCCAGATAGGGAAGTTTGGAAATTTCCCCTATGATCAGTAAGGAGGAAGCCTGGGGAGACACTGGTGATTTTCTTCGAGCCATACTTGATAGGGCAACTTGAAGCACCTCCTTAAATCTCAACCTTACGACACGAGGTCTTCTAGAGCTCCTGTCTACATTCTAAATGGAATCTAAAATTCTCACAAGGGTTACCAAGCCCAGTACTACCTAGCTTTTGTTTTCTTCTTTAAGCTCATCTAATGATTCTACCTCATCTTCCTTATGGTCCAGCCACCGGCCTTCTTTCAGATCCTCGTGTGTACTAAGTTTTTTCTACATCAAGGCATACACAGCTGCTGCTTCTCCAATAGGAATACTTTTCCCTGAGCTGGTCTTCCAAATATTCCTTGTTCCTCAGTTATTAGGTTCATAAACAATGCTTGCTAGAAACCTTCCCTGAATGCTCTGAAATTAACTAGCATGCCCCTCTCCCCATTGTTGATTTCCAACCTCAACTTTGGTTTGCTTCTTTCCGAACACCTCTTATAATTCATGATCGTGTATCTGATTGCATCCTTTCCACCAGAGGGTTAACTAAATGACCAAGAGACTCTACCTATTCTGGTCACCATTGTACCGTTTTCAGCACATGAAAACAATTGACAGGTGTGACACAGGAGTGAGTGAATGAATAAATAAATGGCAAATTGAAAAGCCTTTCTGGTTAGGCCACCGCATTGCTTAACCGTAGTAATTACCACATACCAGACACTGTGCTTTGCAGGATTATCTTTTTGATTTTTATAATAATCCTCTGAAGTAGCTACTATAATCACCATGATATTTTAGGAAGAGAAACAGAAGCTCAAAAGTCTGAAGTTATTTGCCCAAAGCCCAGACAGATAGTAAAGGGAGCGGTAACAGTGTTTGAATCCAGTTCTGTCTGACCCAGGAGTTCCAGCTTGTAACTATTACACACACCATTAATATTAAATCCCTTGTTGAAAATCAGGAGTTCCTAATTATTTATACGGGGACTACATTTTAGATAACGGCCTAAAACCACATTTAAATGTGTACCCAAGATGACAATGTATCTAATCACAAATTGACTATAATAGGAGTTCACTCTTATTATATTCTTGATTACTACGGCTACAAGTCTCAGGATGGCAAGTTTCTCTCTTCCAAAGAGCAACGTGACCGTAAAGCAGCTGGAAGAGCAGACAACTCCAGGACTGTTTTACTTAGTAAGGCTTCCCTTCAGCCACTAGCTCTGCAGCACATCTACGAGAAGTCAAATGTGAATGTTCGTTTTCTGAAAGAGTCAGATCTAAACTTTTCTAAACATCAACATTGATTTACCACTTAAGCATCCCAGAGAAATTCACAGGAGCACGCTTTGGTGTCTCCCTGGTCGAAATATACAGGCAACCTAGGAATCCACTGCAACCTCCTTCAGTGAAATATGGGACCACTTCTGCCTAATTAGAATTACTCCTTTTCCCTTTTAATGGCTTTCTTATGCATATTTGTCCCCATTTGTGTCATATAAACAGTGGCACCTTCTGAGTGACTGTAATATTTACAGTTTGAGTAAGGTCTAGGAAGACGTGAGTGAAAATACCAGTTCTCCATCATCACCAGTCCATAAAACATCTTAATCCAAATTCCACCAAGAATCAGATGAGCAGTAATAGTGAATCACAAACAATGAAATCAATTTTCCTCCACATTCCTCCCAGATCCGGCACAATCTACTCCCAGGTTGAGCTTTTGTGCTGACTTTCATCCCAGAGCACAACTTTACAGCAGAGTTATAAACCCCTAAATTGCTGATACAGCCTTAATTATCGCTATGCTGGTGACATCGTTGTAATGAACCCTTGGCTATTTTATGTAGCCTGGGAATCCCAGAAGAAGCATTGTCTAAATGTACAAACGCACTGGTCAGGCTTTAGGGGGATATTTTTGGAATGGATTATTAGTAGATGTGTGTATGAGTGTATGTGTGTGTGTGAGAGAGAGAGAGAGAGAAGCTTTTAGCGCAAATATGAATTATGTAAATTTTAATGTGTGTGAAATCACAATGGTGATAGCATTTGCTATTACCAAAGACACTTGAAATACTGTAAATCTTCCCAATTTAAAAATTTATCAAGATTAAAAAGGAGAAAAAATTATCTGTCAACTGTATTTATGTTTGCATTATTTCCTCTATTATCATGAACAAGCAATAATGTGATTCGCAAACTAAAATAGCAGCTACCATTTTCAGTTCCATGAAAATCGGTGCCTCTCAAAGTATAATGTGCTTATGCAGTGCAATCCACTGAAAATTCAGATTGTGATTTGGTATATCTGGAGTGGGGCTTTGGATTGTGCATTTCTCCCAAGCTGCTGGTCCATATTACTATTTATTTGGAATAGAATTTCTAAAAGAGATTTGGGTTACCACTGCACTCTTTTTATAACATTCAAAATCACTTTGAAAATATGTTGGGTAACAGATTCACACCCAGAAAGATGTGTTTCCTTACAAGTTGAAGATATGATTTTTAAAAAATTAAAAAATCCTTTAACTTGTTATCTAAACATTCTTTATTCATTCTAGCACTGGTTTTAAAAAAAAAAATCAGAAAGCCTCTGAAAAATCAGTGACTTTGGAACTGAAGGGAGTAGCTTAAAAATACCACAACAAATGACAAATACCACATTTCATATTGGTAACTTAGGGAAAGAATACTTAGAAATAAAGTTAATGAAAGGAAGACAAAAAAGGAGCATGAACACCAACCTTTGTAGATTTACATCTATTCTTTCAATGTATTCTTATAGGAAAGGGAGACTTGAATCCCACAATTTTCTTAAGTGTTTGATGATTTCAAAACATACTTTCTGCATAAATCTATGGACCAATGTGTATTTAAAATCTAGGTAAAGATAAAACAAGGAACCTCACACTATACTATTTCCCTGGTTCTCTTCGTTTCAAGCTTGATGTCTTAAGATGACCAACTGCTCTTTTGCAACATGAGGATATAGCATTCCCATTAAGGAAAACCTAAGGAGGAGAGTTAGCTCAAAAGCT
The DNA here is from genome assembly GCF_022837055.1 of Prionailurus viverrinus. Taxonomy (NCBI): domain Eukaryota; kingdom Metazoa; phylum Chordata; class Mammalia; order Carnivora; family Felidae; genus Prionailurus; species Prionailurus viverrinus. The sequence continues at coordinate 34,769,051 of NC_062562.1, read as the reverse complement.
ATAGTCCTCAAAGTCCGTATAAAAAAGCACCACAAAGGAAACAGGCCACACTGTGTGATGACAGATTCCAATTCCTACTCGGAAACAAAACAAAACAAAACCATACACACATAAGACTGCTATTACACTTAGAGGATTTACTCAAAATATGCACCTTTATTCCAATGTACTGGGAAATTCAAACATTTATCAACACAGGAAAGCGAAGAGGCCACTTAAGTGCCCTATAGAAATGAATATACATTCTGTTATATTCATTGTATGAATTACATCTCCAAGTTGAGAAAACGCATACATTTCTACGTGTGAGCTGCCACTCAAGTATTTGCAAAGTGGTTCTTGAATGACTTGTGTGACTTACAACTCTGACATATTACATGAAATGTTAATAATACAGCAACACAGAGGCATGGGGAAGATGGTAGAGTAGGAAATCCAAAGTTCACCTCGTCCCATGGACACACTTAGAAAACAGCCACATCAGTGCAATCAACCCAGAAAATGATCCCTGGACAGGTGGAAGAGACTTTCCTCAGTTAATCATGGAGAGGAGGACATACTGAAAAGTGTAGGAAGGGCCGAGATGCAGACGGGAACCAAGGTTCCAGTAAGACTACAATGACAAATGGGATGGACATCACATGCACAGAGAAGGGACAAGAGCATACCGTACACCAAGCATCCCAGACAAAGAGAGCCTCAACTGAGAAAACGATTTCCCTTAACATTTGGTTTTGAAAAACAATGGGGCTTAACCTCATCACTTTTTCTAGACGGTGGGGCTTAACTCCAGGTACTTTCAATATCAGTGGGCTTGGCTCTGGGAGAGCTAGAGGGCAGTAGGAAACTGAGTCACCACCTTAAACATGCATAACAACAATGAGATACAGCATAGAAATGGTTTAAAAAGTGCCTGTGGGGGGCACCTGGGTGGCTCAGTTGGTTGAGTGTCCGACTCAATTTCAGCCCAGGTCATGATCACAGGGTCATGGATGCATCCCTGCATCAGGCTCTGCACTGAGTGCAAGGCCTGCTTAAGCTTCTTTCTTTTTCCCCCTCTCCTCCACTCCCCGCTTCACACGTACTCTCGCTCTAAAAAAAAAGGAAAGAAAATTGCCTTGTGCTTACATAAAGGAGATTTATTTACACATGTTAGGATATATGCTGGAGGAGCAGGGATTTTTATAAGACTTGTCCAAGAACAAAAGAGCTGCTGGGCACCATATCTCTCCCACACTCCCCAGCCTAGACACTCAGACACCTGCAGGAACCAGTGAGAACATTCACCACCTTTCTTACTAACAATGCATGCCCCCATCCTGTATTCTCTTGTTGATGGTCTCATCCAATCCATCCCACTCAGGAGTCCATCCAAACTGGCTCCTGCCTAGTCTTACCCTATAAGCAGCCCTGGCAGGGACTGCTGCCACTCCCAAGTGACTCCTGCCCTGAGGAGAAGGTAATATAACCACACACACCAGTACACTCACAGTCTCAGCAGCTGAAAATTATAACTGGCAATACAGAGAGAGTACCCTGCCAACTAGTGCATTTGAAATCCTGGCAGGCATCTGGCCTGGCTGCTGTCTCTTTTCACCAACAAAAGCCTCTCAAGGGACAAAGCAAAGGAAGATACCCCATTGGTTAGTGATACTGCAGCCCCAAAAAACACACTGGGGGCAGACATCTAGTTTCTCTGCAGGCCCCACCCACCAACAAAAGCCTCTCAGGCGACAATGCAGGGAGAGCACCCTGAAGTTCAGTGGACCTACAACATCAGGAAACAGACTGAGAGCAGGCATCTGGTCCAGTGCCCAACTATGAGTCCATCATGGCCCCAGACTATTCCTTTAACAACAAAGGGACCAAACCCAGGCCACAATAGGCAAAGGAGTCATCGCATCCAAACAGACAGAAGGCTAATGTGGCTCAGCCACAATAGCAGGGCACATTCAACCTGCAAAGGAGACACCTTTGAAGTGCTCGTTTCTGGCGGGCAGGGAACATTGCACTACAGGGCATCAAAGAACTTCTTCTCCATAGGGCTATTACTTTCAAGATCAGGGGACATAAATGACTTTCCTAATACATAAAAAATGAACACAGAGAATTAGACAAAATGAGGAGAAAGTGAAATATGTCCCAAATGAAAGAATTGGACCAAATCACAGCTAAAGAGCTAATGAAATGGGGATGAGCAATATACCTCATCAAAGATTCAAAGTAATGGGCATAAAGATACTTCCTGGACTTGAGAAAAGAGTGGGGGACCTCCGACCTTCAAGAAGGAGAAAGAAAATATACAAATGAACCAATCAGAGATAAAGAACTCAATAAGCAATATTAAAAATACACCAGGGGAATCAGTGGAATAGAAGAGGCAGAAGATTAGATCAGCAAGTTGGAAGACAGATTAATGGAAAACAACCAAACTGAACAGCAAAAAGAAAAAAAAAAGAAAGTGAGAATAGGTTAAGGGAACTCAGCAACATCATCAAGCATAATATCATTATAGAGATCCCAGAGAGAAGAGAGAAAAGGGGGGGGCAGAAAATTAATCTCAAGAAATAATAACGGAAAACTTCCCTAATCTGGTGAAGAAAACACACCTTCAGATCCAGGAGGCTGAGAGAGCTCCCAACAAAATCAACACAAGAAGGTCCACACCAAGATACATAACAATTAAAATGGCCAAAAGTCGTGACGGAAAATTTTTAAGAAAGCAAGAGAAAAGAAAACAAGGGAAACCTCTTAAGGGTATCAGCTGATTTTTCCTCAAAAAACTTTGCAGGCCAGAACAGAGTGGCATAATATATTCAAAGTGCTGAAAGGAAAAAAAAAACCTGCAACCAATAATACTCTATCCAGGAAGACTATCATTCCAAATAGAAGTAGAGATAAAGAGTTTTTCAGACAAACAGAAGCTAAAGAAGTTCATCACCATTAAACCAGCCTTACAAGGAGTAGTTAAGAAATTTCTCTGAGTGAAAAGAAAGGCTACAATCAGGAGTCAGGAAAAGAAAAAAAAAAAAAAGAAAAGGGAAAACAATATGTACACCTACATATAAACGTGAAAATTAGATTTATCACTTACAAAACCAGTACAGAGATCAAAACACAAAAGCAGTAAAATCAATTTTATAAAAATCAGGCAAGGGGTTCAAAAAATAAAGGGATGTAAAATAGGATATTATATACATAAAATGTGGGTGAGAAGGAGTAAAAAATTAGTAATTTTAAGTTGGGCTCAAACTTAAGTGACCATCAACTTAATATAGACCGCTGCATGCATAAGATGTTATACATGATCCTAATGGTAATCACAAATCAAAATATGTAATAGATATGCAAAAAATAAAGAGAAAGGAATCCAAGCACACCAGTAAAGGAAGCAAACAAACTGCAAGATAAGGGCAAGGGAAGAAAGTAGCAGAGAAAAACTATAAAAACAACCATAAATAAGTAACCAAACGGCAATAGGTGCATACCTGCCAGTAATTACTTTAAATGTAAATGGACTAAACGTTCCAATCAAAACATAAAGGGTGGTGGAATAGATAAAAAAGCAAGACCCATATATATGCTGCCTACAAGAGGCTCACATTACAGCTAAAAACACAGGCAGATTGAAAGTGAAGGGATGGAAAAACATTTATCATGCAAATGGAAGCAAAAAGCTGTACCAGAGAAAATAGACTTTAAAGCAGAGATTGTAATAAGAGACAAAGAAGGACCCCACCTAACGATAAAGGCAAAAAACAAGAGAATATAACAACTACATACACTTATGCACCCAGGATGGGAACACCCAAATACACAAAACAACTATTAAGAGACATAAAGGAAGAAATTGACAGTAATACAATAATAGTAGGGACTTTAACACCCCACTACATCAATGAATAGATCTTTCAGACAGAAAAAATGAGCAAGGAAACAGTGTTTTTGAATGACACACTGGAGATGTGGTCGAGATGTACCCAACAGATATATTCAGAACATTCCAACCTAAAAGAGCAAAATACTCAAGTGTACATAGAACATTCTCTAGCATTAGATCACGTTAGGATACAAAGGAAGTCTCAATTTCAAAAAGACAAATCATATCACAAATCATTTTTTACCCCAACAGTATAAAACTGGAAGCCAATTATAGGACAAAATCTGCAAAGAACACAAATACATGGGGGCTAAATAACATGCTACTAAATGATGAACTGATCAATCAAGAAACATGGAAACAAATATAAACAAAAATACAAAAGGTCTAAAATCTTTGGGATGCATCAAAAAGTGTTCTACAAGGCAAGATTATAGCAAGACAGACCTACCTCAAGAAGAAAATTATCAAATAAAAAAACCTAATTTTAAACCCAAAGAAGCTAGAAAATGAAGAATAAGCAAAGCTCAAACCAATAGAAGTAACAATATAAAGATTATGGCAGAAATAAATTAGAGACTAAAAAGCAATAGATCAATGAAATCAGGAGCTGATTCTTTGAAAGATCAACAAAACTGTTAAGTCTTCAGCCAAACTCATCATAAAAGAAGATAAAAAACTAATGGGGCACCTGGGTGACTCAGTCAGTTAAGTGTCCAGCTTCAGCTCAGGTCATGATCTTGCAGTCTGTGGGTTTGAGCCCCACGTTGGGCTCTGTGCTGACAGCTCAGAGCCTGGAGCCTGCTTCAGATTCTGTGTCTCCCTCTCCCCACCCCCCCAACTCACATTCTGTCTCTCTCTCAAAATTAAGAATTAAAACACTTGTTTAATTAGAAAAAAAGATAAAAAACTGAAAATCAAAGTGGAGGGGAAATAACCAGCATCCCAGAAATACAAATGAATATGAGATATTATAAAAATTATATGCCAACAAACTGAACAACATAGAAGAAATAGATAAATTCTAGAAACATATAACCTTATAAAACCAGATCAGGAAAAAATAAAAAATGGGAACAGACTGATTACTAGTGATGAAATTGATTTAGTAATAAAATAACTCCCAACAAACAAAACTCCAGGACTAAACAGTTTCACAGGTGAATTCTACTAAACCTTTAAAGAAGAGTTACCAAAGCTAGAACAAGCAATCCTAAAATTCATATGGAACCACAAAAGGCCCTGAATAGCCAAAGTAATTTTGAAGAAGAAGACCAAAGCAGGAGGCATCACAATCCCAGACTTCAGCCTCTACTACAAAGCTGTAATCATCAAGACAGCATGGTATTGGCACCAAAACAGACACATAGACCAATGGAATAGAATAGAAACCCCAGAACTAGACCCACAAACATATGGCCAACTCATCTTTGACAAAGCAGGAAAGAACATGCAATGGAAAAAAGACAGTCTCTTTAACAAATGGTGCTGGGAGAGCTGGACAGCAACATGCAGAAGATTGAAACTAGACCACTTCCTCATACCATTCACAAAAATAAACTCAAAATGGATAAAGGACCTGAATGTGAGACAGGAAACCATCAAAACCCTAGAGGAGAAAGCAGGAAAAGACCTCTCTGACCTCAGCCGTAGCAATCTCTTACTTGACACATCCCCAAAGGCAAGGGAATTAAAAGCAAAAATGAACTACTGGGACCTTATGAAGATAAAAAGCTTCTGCACAGCAAAGGAAACAACCAACAAAACTAAAAGGCAACAAACAGAATGGGAAAAGATATTTGCAAATGACATATCGGACAAAGGGCTAGTATCCAAAATCTATAAAGAGCTCACCAAACTCCACACCCGAAAAAAAATAACCCAGTGAAGAAATGGGCAGAAAACATGAATAGACACTTCTCTAAAGAAGACATCTGGATGGACAACAGGCACATGAAAACATGCTCAATGCTGCTCCTCATCAGGGAAATACAAATCAAAACCACACTCAGATATCACCTCACGCCAGTCAGAGTGGCCAAAATGAACAAATCAGGAGACTATAGATGCTGGCAAGGATGTGGAGAAACGGGAACCCTCTTGCACTGTTGGTGTGAAAGCAAATAGGTGCAGCCACTCTGGAAAACAGTGTGGAGGTTCCTCAAAAAAATTAAAAATAGACCTACCCTATGACCCAGCAGTAGCACTGCTAGGAATTTACCCAAGGGAGACAGGAGTACTGATGCATAGGGGCACTTGTACCCCAATGTTTATAGCAGCACTCTCAACAAGAGCCAAATTATGGAAAGAGCCTAAATGTCCATCAACTGATGAATGGATAAAGAAATTGTGGTTTACATACACAATGGAGTACTCCATGGCCATGAGAAAGAATGAAACATGGCCCTTTGTAGCAACATGGATGGAACTGGAGAGTGTTAGGCTAAGTGAAATAAGCCATACAGAGAAAGACAGATACCATATGTTTTCACTCTTAGGTGGATCCTGAGAAACTTAACAGAAACCCATGGGGGAGGGGAAGGAAAAAAAAAAGAGGTTAAAGTGGGAGAAAGCCAAAGCATAAGAGACTCTTAAAAACTGAGAACAAACTGAGGGTTGATGGGGGGTGGGAGGGAGGGGAGGGTGGGTGATGGGTATTGAGGAGGGCACCTTTTGGGATGAGCACTGGGTGTTGTATGGAAACCAATTTGACAATAAATTTCATATATTGGGAAAAAATAAATAAAGAAGAGTTAATACCTATTCTTCAACTACTCAAAAAAATAGAATATGAAGGAAAAGCTTAAAATTCATTCCAACAGGCCAGCATTACCTTGATACCAAAACAGAAAAAGACAGTATGAAAAAGAGAACTATAGGCCAGTATCTCTGATGAACAAAAATCATTTCCCACCATCAAGTGTGAGTTTATTCCAGGAACAGAAGGGCAGTTCAAGGTTCACAAATCTATCAATATGATGTATTACACTAACAAAAGAAAGGATAAAAGTTCTATGATCATCTCAGTAGATTCTTAAAAATGAATTTGACAAAGTACCTTTATTCATGACAAAAACAGTCAACAAAGTAGGGGTAGAGGGAACATACCTCAATGTAATATAGTCCATATATGAAAAAGCCACAGCTAACATCATAGTCAATGGTGAAAAACTGAGAGCTTTTCTTCTCAGATCTGACATAAGACATGGATGTCCACTCTCACCACTTTTATTCAATGTAGTACTGCAAGTCTCAGCCACAGTAATCACAAGAATTAAAAGGTGTCCAAGTTGGTAAAGAAGTAAAACTTTCACTATTTACAGATGACATGGCACTACTATATATAAAAAACCCCTTGGGGCAGCTGGTTGGCTCAGTCAGTAGAGCTGGTGACTCTTGATCTCAGGGATGTAAGTCTGAGCCCCACATTGGGGGTAGAGTTTACTTAAAAAAAAAGAATATTAAAAAAAAATCCTGAAGACTCCACCAAAAACTACTAGAGTTGATACATGAACTGAGTAAAATCATAGGATACAAAATAATAAACAAATCTGTTGCGTTTCTATACAGTAATAATAAAGTAGCAAAAGAAAAATTAGGAAACAATCTCATTTACAATTGTACCAAAAAATCCTAAGATATCGAGGAATTAATTTAACCGAAGAGGTAAAAGATCTGTTACTCTGAAATCTATTAAAACATTAATGACAGAAGTTGAAGACTATGCAAACAAATAGAAAGATATTCCATGGTCAGGGTTTAGAAGCACCAGTATTGTTAGAAAGTCCATGCTACCAAAAAGCAATCTACCGGGAAGTATCACAAACCCAGATTTGAAGACCTCCTTCGTAACTGTCATAATCAAAACAATATGCGAACTGACACAAAAGTGGATGCATAAATCAAGAGAACAGAAAAGAGAGTCCAGAAATGAACCCACACTTTCATGGTCAATTAATGAGGAAAGGTATACAATAGGAAAAAGCCAGTATTTTCAACAAACGGTACTGGGAAGACTGGACAGCAACATGCGAAATGATGACAATGGACCATGTTCTTACACCATACACAAAATAAACTCAAAATGGATTAAATTGGAGACCTGAAACTGTAAAATTCCTGGCAGAAAACATAGGTAGTCATCTCTTTGACATCAGCCACAGGAACAGTTTTCTGGATATGTCTCCTTTGGCAAGGGAAACAAAAGCAAAATTGAACTGTTGGGACTATAACGAAATAAAAAATCCTACACAGTAAAGACGACCATCCCAAAACCAAAAAGGCAACCTACTGAATGGGAGAGGTAGTTGTAAATGATACATCTTACAAAAGGTTAATAATCAAAATATATGAAAAACTGAAAGAAGTCAATACCTAAATAAATAAATAATCTGATTAAAAATGGGCAAAGAATCTGAATACACATTTTTCCAAAGAAGACATACAGATGACCAAGACACTGAAATGATGCTCATCAACACTTATCCTCAGAGGAATGCAAATTAAAACCATAATGAAATATCACATAACACATATCAGAGTATCTACAATAAAAAACACAAGAAATAGCAGGTGTTGTCAATGATGTGGAGAAAAAGGAATTCTCTTAACACTGTTGGTGGAAATGCAAACTGGTGTAACCACTGTGGAAAACAGCATACAGGTTAGTCAAAAAAATTATAAATAGAATTACCATATATACCGGTATTTCCACTACTGGATATTTACCCAAAGAAAACAAAAACACAAGTTCAATAAGGAACATACACCTCTATGTTTATTATAGCATTATTTATAATAGCCAAGATATCGAAGCAACTCAAGTGCCCATCAATAGATGAATGGATAAACATGTAGTACACACACACACACACACACACACACGCACACGCACACGCACACACACACGCACACAGTGCAGTTTTACTCAGCCATAGAAATGAATGAAATATTGCCATTTGTAACACCATGGATGGACCTAGAAAGTATAATACTGAGTGAAATAAGTCTGTCAGAAAAGACAGATTCTATGTGATATCAATCATATGTGCAATTTAAGAAACAACAACAAAAGAACAAAAAAAAGAGAACAAAAAGCAGTCTCTTAATACAGGGAACTGGTGGTCGCCAGAAGGGAAGTGGTGAGAGGAGAGGTGAAATATATAAAGGAGATTAAGAGTTTATTTGTTTGTTTGAGCATGACTCGGGGAGGGGCAGAGGGGGAAAGAAAGAGAGAATCTTAAGCACCCAGTGTGGAGCCTGAGGCAGGGCTTGATCTCAAGACCCCTTGATCATGACCTGAACCTAAATTAAGAGTTGGAGGCTTAGGGGCACTTGGTTGGCTCAGTCAGTCACCTGACTCTTGATTTCGATCTCACAGTTTGTGATATCAAGCCCCACATCAGGTTCTGTGCTAACAGTGTGGAGCCTCCTTGCGATTCTCTTTCCCTCTCTCTCTGCCACTCCCCTACTTGTGCGCGCTCTCTCTCTCTCTCTCTCTCTCTCTCTCTCTCTCAAAATGAATTAAAAAAAAAAGAGTTGGACGCTTACCCAACTGAGCCACCCAGCATCCCTATAATATTTATCTCGATAAGCACTAAGAAATGGATAGAATTATTGAACCATTATATTGTATACCTGAAACTATTTTAACCCTGCATGTGAACTATACTTGAATAATACAAATCATATAGCACACACACAGTCTAATTGGAACTGCATGCATTCAAAGTCTGTGGTACCTCAGAGAGTTTATACTCTACCTGTCAGGGACAGTGCAATTTTATTGTGGAAGGGAAGAGTGCAAGGGTTTCAGGGAAAGTATGGAAAAGAGATGGGGACCGTATTTAAATAGAAGTTCCTATCAGAGCCTATGGAGTGACACAGCTTAAAAACACTTCCAAAACATCTAGCCCGGGGACTTGTGAACTTTTCACCAAGCAAAACAACGTACAATGTATAAAACAGATGAAGAAGGATTTAGGATTTGCTCTGGTGCGGGTCCCTCTGCTCTCCTGGCCTCTCTCAGTTCCTCCACCAGGCGCTACCCTTTACCATTTCCAAAGACAGCGCCCTGAGGGAGACTGTTCCACCTAGGGTCTAACTCAAACTCCACATCTTACTCCACAACTATAAAATTACTTGTCAAATAGCGCGCGCGTGCGCGCACACACACACACACACACACACACACACACACACTTGCAGTCGGAAACCTGAACTAGAATTCCAGCTAGGTTCTCCTTATTCCTAGTCCACAGCCGAGTGCCACCATGATACTGTGCTGCCCAAATTGATAACTATCTCTACTACTATAATCTGAACCATCTCTACTGAGAGTTTTACGTGAAGCACGTTTCTCAACACACACACACCGAGGACAAGGATTTCCTAGCTTTTGTTCTGGTTCCTGAATTAACACTGCTTCCGTAACCTCAATTACTATAGTTTTAATGACATGTTACTTAATTTAAAAGGTTCTTCTTTTTTATATATTACAGCTTTACTAAGATATAGTTCAATACCATAAAATTCACACTTGATTTCACAATTCAGCAGTATTTAGTATATTCACAGGGTTGTGCAAACATCACTGTTACCTAATTCTAGAACATGTCACCATCTCAGTAAAAAAAACCCGTAACAATTAGGGTAGCAGTTACCCCTTACTCTTCCCTACCTCCAGGCCTTAGAAAGTACTAATCTATTTTCTGTCCCTATGGATTTGTCTATTCTGGCCATTTCATAAAATTGAATCCTGTATTATATGGCATTTTTGACTGGCTATGTTCATTTAACATATTATATTCAAGGTTTATACATTTCTAGCATTTATCAGCACTCCATTCCTTTTTATAGCCAAATAATATTCCATTGTATAAACCACATTATACTTACACATTCGGCAGTTGATGGACATTTCAGTTGTTTCTGCTTTTGGCTACCATGCATAATGGTGCTATCAATGGTTGTGTACTGGATTTTTCAGAGGATGTGCTTTCAGTTCTCTTAGGTATACAACTTGGAGTGGAATTGCTGGGTCACACAGTAACACTATGTTTAACATGTCAGAGGCCAAGTCTAAGAAGGTGATGTAGGATGACCCTGAACTCATCTCCTCCCACAAACACACCTAATTTAAACCTACATATAGAACAATTGCCCCTGAAGAACAAGTGACAGTGATTTCAACAACTTCTGCGCAACAAATGGTAGAGGGTTCACATAGTGAAGGGTAGGACAGATGGAGGCATGGTAACAGGAACCCTACCTCCACTGCAACAACCCAGAGTAGGGAGGGATATCACTGAGGGGCCTGTATGCAGACTTATCCACCCTAGGGAATGGGGGGGGGAAGCATTTTAAAGGGCAACTAGACTGTAAGTGAAAGAAATCTATTTACCCACCTCAGAACATGTGCCAGAGACCAGGTAACTGCTGGAACTTTGTTTGGGGTCAGAGGCACTGAGAAGCATCAATTTTTATATCCCCCCCCAACTATACCTCCAAAGTAGCCTGATACGGCACCCCCCTGAGACCCTCCCATCCATGCCTACACCAGCCCCAGCTGTCTCACTGGGGCAGCCACAAAACACACACCTCAGGAAACCTCTGGCTCATGCCCACTCCAGGCCCATCCATCCTGGAAAGGCAGCCCTGGTACAGCATATCCCAAGACCTCCTGCAGCCAAAGCCCACTACAGTTTCAGCCATCCAGTTAAGATAACCCTAGCAAAGTATGCCTGATCAAGTGACCCCACCAAGGCAGCCCCAGTGCAGCATGCCCAGAGACCCCACCAGGCTGTGCCCACTCCAGCTTCAGCTGTTCTACAAAGTTGACTCCAGCAAAGTATGCTTTAGGTGCACCTTGGACCATGCCCATTCCAGTTCCAGCTATCTCATGAGGGTGGCCCCAGCAAATAGAGACCCAAGAACCCTAGTCTGTGCCCTCTTCAGTTCCGGCTGTCCTCATAGTGTGGCTCTGGAATGGCACAATCTGGAACCCCTGGATAGCACCTGTACTAGCCCCGGCTGACCCGCCAGGGCGGCCCCAATGCAATGCATCCTGGGACCTCCCCAGGCTACACCCACTCTAGCTCCAGCCAGCTCCCAGAACCTCTAGGATCACACAGTTTACAGAGAGGATGCTCCCAAACAAGGCCCCTCCTTCAAGACTGGGAGAGGTAGCTGATCTACTTCATTCACAGAAACAAACACAGGAAGTCAAAAAGAATGAGGAGACAGCGGAATATGTTCTACACGAAACAACAAGATAAAACCTCACGGGTGGGAAGAAACTACAGAAATGAACATAAGAGTTGAAAGTAATGGTCATAAAGATGCTCACTGAACTTGGGAAAAGAATGGAAAGAACACAGAACTTCACCAAAGTTAGAAAATTCAGAAATGAATCAACCAGAATACAATTACTGAAATGAAAAATACACAAGAGGGAATCAACAGCAGATTAGAGAAGACAGAAAAATGGATCAGCAATCTGGATGAAAAATTAATGGAAATAACTCAATCATAACAGCAAAAGGAAAAACCAATTTTTGAAACTGAGGATAGTTTAAGAAACCTCTCAGACAACATCTAGCATGCTAACAATCACATTACAAGGGGTCTAGAAGGAGAAAAGAAAGACAAAGAGGCAGAAAATCTATCTGAAGGAATAAGAGCTGAAATGACCCTAAACTTGAGAAGGAAACAGTCATCCAGATCCAGAAAGCAGAGAGTATCTCAAACAAATGAACCCTAAGAGATCCACACCAAGATATGATTTTTTAAAAAAACGGCAAAAGTTAAAAATTAAAGAGAATCTGAAAGGCAGCAAGAGAAAAACCAAGAGTTGTATACAAGGGAAGCCCCATCAGATTATCAGCTGATTTTTCAGCAGAACTTTGTAAGATTAAAATAAAGTGGCAGGATATATCTGAAAAACTTATATCCAAGAAAATTTTACCCAGCAAGATTATCATTCAGAACTGAAGGACAGATACAGAGTTTCCCAGACAAAAACTAAAGAAGCTCATCATCACTAAACTGGCATTATAAGAAATGTTCAAGGGTCGTCTTTAGGTGAAAAAGAAAAGACCAAAACTAGAAATAAGGAAATATATGAAAGAAAAAAAAATCTCACTACTGAAGGTAAACATAAGTAAAATATAAGTGTCCTAAGTGAAAGAGTATTTTCCTACTAAAGGTAGTGGATTAGCTACTTAAAAAGCTAGTGCGAAGATTAAAAGACAAAAATAGTAAAATCAACTAAAACTACATTAAGCGATTTAGGAATACACAAAACAACCAGATGTAAAACTTGACATCAATAATATGAAAGTGTGTGTGTGTGTGTGTGTGTGTGTGTGTGTGTGTGTGTGTATGAAGTAAAAATGTAGTGCTTTTAGAATGTATTTGAACCTAAGTGACTATAAGCTTAAAATAGACTGTTTTATATACATATATGTTATATATATGTTATATATATTTATGTTATATATATGTTATATATATATACATATATATCATATATATGTTATATATATGTTATATACATATGTGTATCATATATACACACACCTCATTGTTACCACAAGCCAAAAATCTACAATAGAAAGAAAAATTAACAGAAGGAACTTAAATAGAACACTATAGATAACCACCAAACCACATAGGAAGAGACCAAGAGAAAAAAGTAGCAGAGAAGAGCTACAAAAGCAACCAGAAAACAAGTCCAAAATACTACATACCTATTCATAGTTATACATACCTATTCATAGTTACTTTAAATGTAAATGGACTGACTGCTCCCAAAGATTAGCTGAATGGAAAAAAAAAACAAGACCAACTATATGTGGTCTACCAGAGACTCCCTTCAAATCTAAAGAACACACAGACTGAAAGTGAAGAGATGGATAAAGATATTCCATGCGAAGAGAAATATAAAAAAGCTGGAGTTGCAATACTCGTATCAGATCAAATCAGACATTGAAACCAAGACTGTGACAAAAGACAAAAGAAGACATAGCAAATGATAAAGGAGTCATATAAAGAAAAGGACATTTGTAGATATTTGTGCACCCAATATATAAACACCTAAATATATAAGGTGTATATTACAGACATTAAGTAAAAATTACAATAATACAATAATAGTAGTGGATTTTAATACCCCACTTATCATCAGTGGATAGATTACCCAGACAGAAAATGAGTAAGAAAACATTGGCCTTGGGGCACCTGGGTGGCTCAGTTGGTTAAGCATCCAACTTCGGCTCAGGTCATGATCTCACGGTTCATGGGTTCAAGCCCTGCGTTGGGCTCTGTGCTGACAGCTTGGAGCCTGGAGCCTGCTTCGGATTCTGCGTCTCCCTCTTTCTCTCTGTTCCTCCCCTGCTCTCACTCTCTCTCTCTCTCTCAAAAAGAAATAAAGATTAAAAAAAATTAAAAAAGGGGCGCCTGGGTGGCTCAGTCGGTTGAGCGTCTGGCTTCAGCTCAGGTCATGATCTCACAGTTTGTGGGTTCGAGCCCCGCATCGGGCTCTGTGCTAATGGCTCAGCGCCTGGAGCCTGCTTTGAATTCTCTCTCTCTCTCTCTCTCTCTCTCTCTCTCTCTGCTCCTCCCCCACTCATGCTCTGTCTCTCTCTTTCAAAAATAAATAAAACATTAAAAAAATTAAAAAAAAGAATCAGTGTATGTCTATGAAAACCTTTAAAAAACAAAACAAAACATTGGCCTTAACACATCAGACCAGATGGACTAAACAGATATACACAGTACATTTCATCCAAAAAACTGAAGAATACACATTTCTTTCAAGTATACCTGTAACATTCTCCAGGACAGATCACACCTTAGGCTATAAAACAAGTCAATAAATTAAAGAAAACTGAATCTTATCAAGCATCCTTTCCAACCATAATGGCATAAAAGTAGACATCAATTACAAGAAGAAAACTGGAAAAAAAATAAATGCATGGGGACTAAACAACACACTACTAAACCAGGTGAATGAATATAGCAGAGTAAATCACAAAGTACCTTGAGACAAATAAAAATGAAAACACAACTTTCCAAAATCTATGGGATGCAGGACTCTGAAAACTCTGAGACTTTGATGAAAGAAAAACAACACAAATGAAAAAATACACCATACTCATGAACTGGAAGAATATTTTTAAAATGTACATATTACCTAAAGCGTCCTACATATTCTATGCCATTATTTTCAAAATACCATGACATTTTTAACAGACCTAGAACTATTATAAAATTTGTATGGAACAACAAATGACCCTGAATAAGCCAAAGCAATCTTGAGAAACAACAAAGCTGGAGGCATCATGCCCCCTGATTTCAGTCTATATTACAAAGCTATAGTAATCAAAACATCATGGTACTGATATGAAAAACAGACAGATCAATGGAAGAGACAGCCCAGAAATAAACACACTGAACAACTACATGCAAAAGCATGAAATTGGACCACTACCTTACACCATATACAAAAATAAATTCAAATGGTATTAAAGACTTGAAACCATACCTGAAACCATAAAATTCCTTTAAGAAAACATGGGCAGGAAGTTTGTTTTAAAGAAATTCATCCAAGGATTTTATTTTCACCTAATACAGGCAGAAAGCTCTTGGACATCAGCCTTAGCTACATATATATACATATTTGGACCCTTTCCTCAGGCAAGTGCAACAAAAGCTAATATAAACAAATGTGATTATATGTAACTAAAAAGCAACTCCACACCCAAGAAAACTATCAACAAAACAAAAAGGCAATATAGTGAATGGGAGAAGATATTTGTAAACCATACATCAAATAAGACGTTAATATTCAAAATACATAAAGAAGTTATACAACTTAATAACAAAAACACAAATAATAAAATAAATATACATACAAATTAAAAAATTTTTTAAAAATTAAATAAAATACACAATAAAATATGGACAGAGGACTTGAATATACAGTTTTCCAAAGACATGCAGATTGGCCAATGGATACATGAAAACATGCTCAATATCACTAATCATCAATGAAATGCAAATCAAAGCTACAACATAATATTAGGTCATGCCCATCAGATGGTCTATTATCAAAAAGAGAAAGAATAATGATAGCAATGATGTAATTAAAAGGGAATTCTCACCCACCCTTGGGTAGGAATGTTTAATAGGTGCAGGCACTATGGAGAAAAATAAGATTCTTCAAAAAATTAAAAACAGAACTACAATATGATTTACCAATTCCAATTATGGTTTTTTTAATCCAAAGAAAACAAAAAAAAATCTATCTCAAGAGATATATACACCACTGTGTTCATTACAGAAGTATTTATAATAGCCAAGATATGCAAACAACCTAAGTGTACATTGCTAAATTAATGGATAAAGAAGATATGGGATACATATATGCAAGGGAATATTATTCAGCCATAAAAAATGTAATGTTGCCATTTGCAATAACATGGATGAACCTCGAGAGCACTTTCCTAGGTGAAGTAAGTCAGACAAAAATAATACCATATGATTTACCTTATATGTGGAACCTAAGAAACAATAATAAACATAACAGAAATAGACTAATAGATATAAGATACAAACCTGGTGACCAGGGTGGGGAGGGATAGGGAAGGTGGCAAAATAAGTGACGAGAATAGAGAGGTGCAAACTTAAAGTTATAAAATAATTAAGTCATGGGGATGTGTACAACATAGGGAATACAGTCAGTGATATTATCAGAATTTTGTACGGTGATAGATGGTAACTGGAGTTATTTTGGTGATCATTTCATACTATATAAAATTATCAAACTATTTTAATGTACAGCTGAAATAGGTTACTACATGTCATTATACTTCAGTAATTTTTTTCCAAAAAATTGCCCAACTATTGTCCTAAGTGGCTGCACCATTTTACAATCCAATCAGCAATGCCTAGGTGTATGAGGCTTCCCGTTTCCCTATATCCTTTCTAATTCTTGTTTTTATCATTTTTATTTTAATCATCTTAATAGGTGTGAAATTGTATTTCATTGTAATTATTTCTATTTCCTGAATTACTCATTATTTTGAACATATTTTTATGTGCTTATTTGCCATGTGTAAGTCTTCTTTGGAGAAATGTTTATTCAAATTCTTTGCCCACTTTAAAACTTTTTTTTATTGTTGAGTTAAAAGGGTTTTTTATATATTCTAGACACTATACATTTATCAAGTATGTAATCTGAAAATACTTTCATCCATTCTGGATCTGTATTTTCTTTTTTTTTAAACATTTTATTTATTTTTCCAAGACAGAGAGAGACAGAGTGTGAGCGGGGGAGAGGCAGAGAGAGAGGGAGACACAGAATCCAAAGCAGGATCCAGGCTCTGAGCTGTCAGCACAGAGCCCGACGCGGGGCTCGAATTCACGAACCGCGAGATCATGACCTGAGCCGAAGTCAGATGCTTAACTGACTGAGCCACCCAGGCACCCCTGGATTTGTATTTTCACTTCTTGATGGTGTCCTTGAAATACAAGTTTATTCATAAGGGTAAGTAATAGTTGATAAAATTGAACTCAACATTTCTTCTTTCATTGCTTGTTCTTTCTGTGTCCTAGCTACTAACCTACTGCCTGATACAAGGTCACAAAGATTTACTCCCATTTTCTTCATACTGATTTATAGTTTTAGCTATTACATTTAGTTCTGTAATCCATTATAAAGTATCTTTTCATATGGCGTGAGGTAGGGGTCCAACTTCATTCTTTTGCATTAACTTATCTAGATGTTGAATAGACAGTTGTTTCCCCACTGAACTTGGTTGGCATCTCTGTCACAATCAGTTAACTGTAATGTAAGAGTTATTTCTGGATTCTCATTACTATTGCATACACACAGGATATATGTAAAATATATATAGCATAAGGATGAAAATTCTGTTATATATATAATAATAATTTCCATCCTCATGGCAGAAGCACATGATCCTGTTTTGACTATTCTAGGTTCTTTGCATTTCTATATGAATTTTAAGATCAGCTTTTCAAAATGTAAAAAAGTAATTGGAATTTTGACAGAGATTACATTGACTCTGTGGATCAAATTTTTGTCTTAACGTTAACTCAATCATGACCATATGATCTTTTAAATTAACTGTGACATTTAATTTTTTCAGCCATGTTTTATAATTTACAGTGTATACGTCTTGCACTTTTTTAAACTTTATTCCTATTTTGTTGCTAATAAAAGTTTAATTGCTTCTTAATTTTGAGAGTCTCCATTACTAGTATATAAATATGCAATAGAATTTAAATTTTTTTATGTTTATTTTTGAGAGAGAGAGTGAGCATGAGAAGGGGAGGTGCAGAGAGAGAGAGAGAAAGACAGAGAACCTGAAGCAGGGTCCACACTGTCAGCACAGAGCCCCATGTGTGACTCGAACCCACGGACCATGAGATCATGACCTGAGCTGAAGTTGGGTGCTTAACCAACTGAGCCACCCAGCTGCCCCCATAGAAGAGACTTTTTGATAGTGACCTTGTACTCTAGAATTTTGCCAAACTCACTTATTAGTTCTAATAATAATTTATTCATTCTAAAAGATTTTTAGTGGACTCTACTGGATTTTCTAAATCAAGATCATGGGCATCAGTAAATAGAGATAGTTTAACTTCTTCCCAATGTGCCCAATCTGGATACATGTATTTCCTTTCCTTTTGTAATTTCCCTGACTAGAACCTCCAAAACAATGTTGAATAGAAGCGGTGAGAACAGACATCCTTTTTTTGTTACTGATCTTAGAGAAGGAAGCATTTCTTCTTTGACCATTAAGTGTGCTATTAGCTGTGGGATTTTTGCGGACCTAATTTATTAGGTTTAGAAAATTCCTTTACATTCCTAGTTTTTAGTTTGTTTGTTTGTTTTGGAAAGGCTATTGGCTTTTGTCAATTTTTTTTTTTTTTTGCATCTACTGAGACGGTCATGTGATATTTTCCATTAGTCTATTAATATGGTCTATTATACTGATTTTCATATGTTAAACCAACTTTGCATTCTAGAGAAACATTCTACTTTGCGATGGAGTATAATCCTTTCCATATATTCCTGGATTCTACTTACAAGTATTTTGTATGAGGATATGTCTATATTCATAAGGAATATTGAGCTTTGTCTGATTTTGTTACCAGAATACTACCAGACTCAGAATGAGCTGGGAAGCATTATGTTCTCTTTTATTTTTTTAGAAGGCTTTGTGAACCACTGGTGTTGTTTAAGGTTTGATAGATCATCAATGAAACCATCTTGGCCTGGGCTTTTCTTTGCAGGAAATTATTTGATTACTAATATATTATGTGTGCTTGTTACAAGTATGGTCACATTTTCTCTTTCTTCAGTTTTAGAGACTTCATTCTAGGAATTTGTTTACTTTGTTTGCATACAATTACTCAGATTATTTTCTCATTATTTTTATTTCTGTAATATCATTAGTGATATTCCCTTCTTGACTCCTTATTGTAGTAATTTGATATTTGAGTCTTCTCTCCTCTGGATCAATCTAGGTAAAGTTTTGTCAATCTTGTTGTGTTTTCAAAACACAAAGTTTTGATTTTCTCCCATGTTTTTCTATTATCTGCTTCATTTTTTTCTACTATAATCTTCCTTCCACCCTTCCTTTCTTCCTTCCTCACTCCCTCCCTCCCATCCTTCCTCCTTCCCTTCCTTCCTTCCTCACTCCCTCCCTCCCTTCTTTCTCCCTTCCTTCCTCCCTCCCTTCCTTTCTTCTTTCCTTCTTCCAGTTTAACTTGTGCTTATTTTTCTTGTTTTGTTTTGAAATATGGAACACATCACAAATTGGCACGTCATCCCTGCACAGGGCCACGCTCATCTTCTCTGCATTGTTCTAATATATGCGCTGCCAAAGTGAGCATTATTTTTCTTCTTTCTTAAGTGGACGATTAGGCTGTTAGTTTTAAATGTTTTCTTCTTTTTCAATATAGGTATTCATTGCTATACATTTCCCTCTAAGCAACTGCTTTTGTAACATCCCGTAAGTTTTAGTATTTTATATCTTCATTTTTATTTACCACAATGTATTGTGTAACATTGGCAGTTTTCGTCTTTGACACCTTGACTATTTATGACTATGTTGTCTAATTTTCACCTATTTGTGGATTTCCCCAATTTCCTTCTGTTATTTCAAATTTGATCACCTTATGGTTGGAGAATAAACATATGATTTTTATCCTTTTACATTTATCAAGGCTGGTTTTATGGACTTATATATGGCTTACCCTGGACTATGTACCACATGTACTTGGGAGAAAAATGTACATTCCGTTATTGGTTGAAGTGCCGTATAGATGCTTCTTAACTCTATTTTTTAAGCTTTCTATTTCTGTGTTATTCTATCCATTATTGACAGGGTGGTATTGAAGACTGAAGTCTATCATTAGTGAATCATCTATTTCTTCCTTGGAGTACATCCCTACTACCTTCTAGGCTTCATGATTTCTGATGAAAAGTGATGTTAATCTTTTTGAGGAGGCTTGCGCATGATGAGCTGTTTTTCCTTGTTGCTTTCAAGATTTATTTTTGTATTTTGACAACTTGAACATATGTGTAGGTGTGCATCTCTGTGAGTTTATCCTGTTAGGAATTCAGGGTTTTTTAATCAAATTTAAAAATATTTATGTCATTTTTTCACTATTTTTTTCTGTTTCCCTCATTTTTCTTAATTCATTTATCTATATATCTGTACATGTAATGAGGTTCCCACAGACTGAGGTTCTGTTCATTTTCTTCATTCTTTTGGTTTATTCTTAAAGAATATTCTTAAAGAAAGGAAGGGAGGAAGGAAGAATATAGTAGAAATCTTGGACTAAATTGATCTATATTCAAATTTTCTTTGTTCTCTCTTCTGCCAGATCAAATGTTTATTCCCAGGGATCTTGTAATTTTTGGTTCCATTGCAAATGAGATTGTTTCCTTAATTTCTCCTTCTGCTGCTTCATCATTAGTATATAGAAATGCAACAGATTTCTGCACAGAGATATCTTGTGACTTTACTGAATTTATGTATCAGTTTTAGTTGGATGGGGTATTTCAGGTTTTCTGCAAAATGTATCATGTCATCTGCAAAATGGTCTAAGTGTTACTTTTTCCTTACCAATTTGGATGCCTTTTATTTGTTTTGCTTGTCTAATTGCTGTGGCTAGGACTGAGGGTAGTATGTTGAATAAAAGTGGTGAGAGTAGACATCCTTGTCTTGTTGCTGACTTTAGGGGAAAAGCTCTGAGTTTTTGATGATGTTTGCTGTGGGTTTTCATATATGGCATTTATTATGTCAAGAACTCAGAGAACTTCTATTTGCCTCTTTCTTTTATAATGTCTCTTTATTGACAATTTGGTGAGACATTTTTCTCAAATTTTTCACTCATCTTTAGACATAACTTTTTAAAAAAAATTTTTTAACACTTTATTCATTTTTGAGACAGAAAGAGACAGAGCATGAACGGGGGAGGGGCAGAGAGAGAGGGAGACACAGAATTGGAAGCAAGCTCGAGGCTCCGAGCCATCAGCCCAGAGCCCGACGCGGGGCTCGAACTCACGGACCGCGAGATCGTGACCTGAGCCGAAGTCGGCCGCCCAACCGACTGAGCCACCCAGGAGCCCCTAGACATAACTTTTATTAAACACTTTTAATGTAGTTCACTCAATGCTTTTTTTTTTCCTCACTCAATGCTTTTAATAGCTTACTTACAGTCTTTGTTTATGAAGTCTGACATTTGTGCTGGCTCTGGGATAGTTTCCATTGACTGGCTTTCTTCCAGGGTATGGGACATGCTTTCCTCTTTTTTGTAACCTGTCATTTTAAATATATAATCTTGCAATTCTGAAAAGCATGTCCTCCCTGACCCCATATTACTTTCCTCTTGCCACTGAAACAAGTTACCACAAATTTAGTGATTTAAAACTATGCAAATTTATCATTTTACAGCTTTGCAGGTCCTAAGTCCAAAATGAGTCTCAACAGGCTAAAACCAAAGTGTTGGCGGGACAACATTCCTACCGGAGGCTCTGTGATTGAATCTGTTTTCTTTCTTTTAAGGTTTTTCTAGTTTCTAGACACTGCCTGCATTCTTTTACTGGTGGCCCTATCACTTCTTCCAAGTCATTAGCAGCTCTTTGAATCTTTGCCACATTTTATCCCTCGGAGAAGTCTTCTTCCTCTCTCTTCCACATTCAAAGAGCCTTTAAATTCGAAACTAGATAATCCAGGATAATCTCTTCCAAACCAGCTGTTGGCTAATTTAAGTCCTTTTCAGGTAACAGAACAGATTCCTGTCTCCTGACCATGAGAACTTCTATGTCTTTGGGGAGGAGGCTTTACGGTGCCTCCCACACCTCCACAACATTTGCTATTGTTACTGGTGATGGTTCAGTGAATTTTCCGGACTAATTGTGTAATGTCTGAATTGTGTGTACATGTGGCCACTCACATCTCTGCTTGAGGAACTTAATTGTTAGCTAGTGAATGGTTAGAGATTTTCTTAAATAACTGGAACCAGTAGGTATCCCAGTCTTTGCTGAGTATCTGTATGTTTTAGGACATGGCTCCAGTGTTCTGGCTTTTTACAACTCTGAATTAGCTTTCCACTTTTGCCCTGGACTGAGTCTCAACATGACCCACAGATAAAACACAGTTCAGGACCTTCTCAGTTTATTTCTGACATGGGCACAGCCCTGAACATGTGTGTTACTTCTGGGCTTTTATTCGAGTATTTAAAATATGCTGGAGCATTTAAAATGTTCCTATGGACATCTTATTTCTCAGTTCTTCCTTTTAATTTTTTTGGTCAGCACTTGTATCCCTGCCTCAGGATTAAATCACTGCAGCTGACTGTTTTAACACTCGGGATAGGCTGTTTGCACAGACAAATCTGCATCAGACTACATAAAAGAAAGCCCTAAGAATTGGTTTTTTTTTCAAGGAGCTACTGGATAAGAAAAATAGTGAAAATACTCCAGGGATCGGGCTGTTGAGAGAACCCAAACTGTTTTGCCCTACCCAGCGCGCCTCACAAACTGTTGGTTTTGACAAGTCGCATGGTTGCGAGGTTATCGGTTTCCACAGCTACTACCTTGCCTGGACGGGGAAACGGGAATAAGAAAACTTAAGACGTCACAAAGCTTGCTTTTCTTACTGACATTCAGCTGCATTCTTTGAATAAGTGCTACATTAATTAGAAGCCTTTACTTCCAAATTCCTACACAAGCTGATTTAGACAATGTTTGCAATTGTTATTGCTTTTACAGAGAGCAGATTTTTACAGGGACTTATTCCACCATTTTGGAAGGGCTTCCTGACAGGTCTTTCTTAAATTTCCAAATTTGCCTTTTCTGCAACTCACATCCTTTCTCATTACCAGGATATCAAACCTTCTGACCAACCACTGAAGGTTTAATCTTTTGAGAATTTACCACAAGTAGAAGTTGTTTTCTCTACCTCACCACCATAATCTATTCTTCTAAAACCTAGTTAAAAATTAATTTTTCTCTTAAAATCTTCATATAAACCAACAGAATGAGATATAGATTATGATCATTATGGCAGTTAGCATGCATCCAATAACCTGAATCTTTCACATCATGCTCTTGTCTCTAGTCATAAAACTGTGTATTTATTTTCCATTGTTGAGTAACAAATTACCCAAAAGTTATTGGCTTAAAGCAATGCTGATCATCCATTAGCCATAAAAGTCCTATCCATTAAACAGCTGTTCAGTTGCTATGTGATCAAGCAACTATTGGTCTGTGGTTTCTGTGGTAAGGCAAATTGGGACTGCTTGGTTGGGTGATTCCAGCTTGGATTCTGTTTCGTTGCAGTCAGGTAATGGCGGTGTCAAAAAGACTCACTTCCAAGGTGATTCAACTACAAGGCTAGCAGCTTTGTGTTGGGTTTTTATTCAGCAGCCTCAGTTCCACTCCACATGGGCAAAAGGTTGTTTGAGAGTCATCATGACATGAAAGTTGGTATCCCCTGGAGTGAATGATCCAAGAAAAGAAGACGCTCCGGTGCCTTTTATGACCAAGGTTTGGAAGTCACACATCACTACATTTGGCATATTCTGTTGGTCACTCAATGTCAACTCTGATTCAACAGGAGAAGGGCACCAATTCTTGCAGACATGAATCATTTCAGGACACGATAGAGGCCCAGTGTTGTAACACCTGTTTTGCTTAAGACCTTGTGCAAGATAGAAGATGTTAAAAATATGACCCTTCCCTTAAGGAAGTACAGATCTGGGGCACCTGGGTGGCTCAGTCGGTTGAGCATCTGACTTTGGCTCAGGTCATGATCTCATGGTCTGTGAGTTCGAGTACCACATCAGACTCCGTGCTGACAGCTCAGAGCCTGGAGCCTGATTCAGATTCTGTGTCTCCCTCTCTCTCTCTCTGCCCTTCCACCACCCATACTCTTTCTCTCTCTCAAAAAAACAAAAAACAAAAACAAAAACAAAAAAACATTTAAAAAAATGAAGTACAGATCTAATGCAGAGAAAAAGGTAGGTATTCCAGTACCAATACTACTGCAAATAAGTGATATGTTATAAATGAAATAAAGACTGTATACTCTGAGAATTAAGGTACAGACTTTATATATTATGTAATACATATATATGCACATATATATGCGCATATATATGCGCACATATATATATGCGCATATATATATGCGCATATATATATGTGCGCATATATATATGCGCACATATATATATGCTTGTTTGTGTTTTTTGTTGTTGTTGTTTTAAATGTATTTATTTTGAGAAAGACAAAGAAAGCTTGCGTATGCATGAAACCCAGGGAAGGACAGAGAGAGGGAGAGAAAGGACCCCAAGCAGGCTCCATGCTGTCAGCACAGAGACCCACATGGGGCAATGAGGACCTGAGTCCAAACCAAGAGTCAGACACTTAACTGACTGAGCCACCCAGGCTCTCCAAATACACTTACTTGAATGGCTTAAGCAGCAGATTTAGATTACTTGAACTAAGTTTTTATAAAAAGATTTTCAAGCTCATGGTAGGTAAAATAACTTCAAATATAAATAATTTTTTTCAACATTTATTTATTTTTGGGACAGAGAGAGACAGAGCATGAACGGGGGAGGGGCAGAGAGAGAGGGAGACACAGAATCGGAAACAGGCTCCAGGCTCTGAGCCATCAGCCCAGAGCCCGACGCGGGGCTCGAACTCTCGGACCGCGAGATCGTGACCTGGCTGAAGTCAGACGCTTAACCGACTGTGCCACCCAGGCGCCCCTATCATAAATAATTTTTAGCTAAGCCCTTGATACCAGAATTTATTGGCCACAATTATAAACTGCCAGTAGGATTTGAAGAAAAACCAGTGTCTTCTGAATTTAATTCCTATCCTCGAATAGAAATTACCCTGATATCATGTACAACCAATCAAAACAATGTGAATAGATGGACAACTAGCAAAGAAATTGAATCAGAAATCAAAAACCTCCCAAGAAACAAAACTCCAGGACCAGATGGCTTCACAGACAAATTCCACCAAACATTTAAAGAAGAGTTAATACCTATTCTTCTCAAAATGTTCCAAGAAACAGAAAAGGAAGGAAAAGTTCCAAATTCATTCTATGAAGCCAACATTACCCTGATACCAAAACCAGATAAATATGCCACAAAAAAAAAAGAGACAGAGAGAGAACTACAAACAATATCCCTGATGAACATAGATGTGAAAATACTTAACAAAATACTAGCAAGCTGAATTCCATAATACATTAAAAAAATCACTCACTACAATCAAGTGGGATTTATTCCTGGGGTACAAGTGTGGTTCAATATTCACAAATCAATTAACATGATACATGACATAAATAAGAGAAAGGATAAAACCTATAAGATCATTTCAATAGACACAGAAAAAGCATTTGACAAAGCATACAATCCGTTCATGATAAAAACCCTCAAAAAAGTCAGCTTAGAGTGAACATAATTCGACATAATAAAGGCCATGTATGGAAAAAACCACAGCAAACATCAAAAACGGAGAGCTTTTCCCCTAAAGTCAGCAACAAGACAAGGATGTCTACTCTCGAAACTTTTATTCAACATACTACCCTCAGTCCTAGCCACAGCAATTAGACAACAAAAACAAATAAAACTCATCCAAACTGGTAAGGAAAAAGTAACACTTAGACCATTTTGCAGATGACATGATACATTTTGCAGAAAACCTGAAATACCCCATCCAACTAAAACTGATACATAAATTCAGTAAAGTCACAAGATATAAAATCTCTGTGCAGAAATCTGTTACATTTCTATATACTAATGATGAAGCAGCAGAAGGAGAAATTACGGAAACAATTCCATTTGCAACAGAGCCAAAAATTACCAGATCCCTAGGAATAAACTTAACCAAAGAGGTGAAAGACTATAAAACACTGGTGACAGAAACTTAAGATGACACAAATAAATTTGAAGACATTTCACCCTCATGGATTGGAAGAACAAATCTTGTTAAAATGTCTATACTACCGAAAGCAACCAACCGATTCAATTCAATTGCTATCAAAATACCAACAGCGTTTTTCACAGAACTAGAACAAACAATCATAAACTTTGGATGGAAACACACAAGACTGCAAGTAGCCAAAGCAATCTTGAAAGAGAAAAGCAAAGCTGGACGGATCACAATTCCAGACTTCAAGTTATATTCCAAAGCTGTGGTGATCAAAACAGTATAGTACTGGCCTAACAACAGACACAGAGATCAACGAAACAGAATAGAAAGCCTAGAAATAAACCCACCATTATATGGCCAATTAACTTTCAACAAAGGAGTAAAGAATATGCAATGGGATAAAGACAGTCTCTTCAACAAATGGTGCTGGGAAAACTGGGCAGCTATATGCAAAAGAATGAAAGCTGACCACATTCACCATACACAAAAATAAACTCTAGATGAATTAAAGACCTCAGTGAGAGACCTGAAACCATAAAAATCCTAGAAGGCAGCACAAGCAACTTTTTTTCTGGATAGGTCTCCTCAGGCAAGGGAAATAAAAGCAAAAATAAACTATTGGGACTACATCAAAAGACTACATCAGAGCCTGACACGGGGCTTCAACTCACAAACCTTGAGATCGTGACCTGAGCCGAAATCAAGAGTTGGACAGCCAAGTGATTGAACACCCCAGGCACCTCCTAAGTAACAGACTTTTAACTATAGAGAACAAACTGATGGTTACCAGAGGGGAGATGAGTGGGGAGATGGGTTAAATGGGTGATGGCGATTAAGGATTGAGTCTTTCTGGAAATACAAAGTTGTACAGTTTTTAACTATTTGCTCCAAAGTTGGCAAATATATTAATATACAACAGAGAATGACTATGTGGTTTACTACATTATGTGCTGAACATGCTGGGAACTTCAGGGAATGATTTGCTCTAACAACATTAAGTGAGTTGATAGACACACCCTAATTCATCAAATTTTGATATTTAAGAATCTTTAGTTACACCCAATGCCACCAGGCTGGGAGGAATACAACCTAAAACAAGGTGTAGTGATTCAGAGTGAACTTAACAAATCAAATTTGTCTTGTATTTGCAAAGACATAAAATTAGAGAAAAAAAAAGTTTGTTAGGACCAATAAATAGACAACAATGGTGAGAATTCTGAAGCACTGCGGTTAATAATAGAGATTCCCCCCGGGATCCTACTTCAAGAGAGTTTGATTGGGTGAAGGCCTCCAGTTTGCATTTTGACTCCTACTAGCTGATTTTGAAGCAGTCGCCTAAGACCACACCTAAAGAATGAGAGCATTACTGTATGGGACTTACCCTCTTTGAGCACAGAAGGAACATCCTACATTATGATTCGGTAGATGTGAGTACATGTCCCAACCACAGCACTAAGCAGCCACGTGACCTTGACTAGTTCCCTTCCCATTCCTAAGACCCCTGTGAATCATGGTGAAAATTCTCCTCTCGTGCTTGGTAGTAATGAAGATAAAAATGACAGCGTTAATGAAAGCCTTTATAAACTGTAAAGCTTCTGCAAATGATATTAAGAATATTCTTACTGCTGAGGCATCTGCCAGAGGTGGCTAGTTTACATCCTTGGTCTTATTTATCATTCAGAAGATATTTACTGCATGTCTACTCTGCGCAAGGCTTCATGGCGGATGTACTTCCTCTGGCCTTTATACAAGCCTATAACGGGATTTCAGGACTCACAAATGGGCTATTAAACCACCAGCCTCTTCCTGAGAGTTCTGCCCTCCCTTTGATACACAGAACTTTCCTCTGATGATTAAATTGGCACCTCTGTATAAAAATGTTCCCTTCTTATCCTCTGGGGAGGGTGCTTTCTCCTGTTATGAGCTTCACAAGGGAGGAGTGTGGCAGGCTTTGCTGTAGATTGCAAATTGTTAATTTTTAATGTGAGAAGGCAGATTCTGCTGGCGTTCTTTATGTTACCGATTGCACTGTTGGTCTCTCACCCACTCTGCAACGCATCCCGTTAGCTGCTCCAGGAAGGTGGCTCTTCCTTGCGAGAGGTTTCAAGATGCCAAGTTGTTTAGTGACTTTCTAAGTAAGGAGACACAGGATCCAACTCTGTTCACCATAAAGGACAGATCTGACGAAATTTCAAAGGAATGGTATGCCGTCTGATTGGCTGACAGATGAGGAAGAAAATGTACTAACAGGAAGGACAAAACACTACCCAAGATGGTGGTAGAGGTGGCACAGGAAAGGAGAAACTCAGAAATGCAGATGGGTTCAAGACCTACTCTGCTTAAACATTTTCAGGTGTCACTAATCCATAGGGGAGCAAAACCTTGTCCCTGGCAAGTAAGACTTTCACGGTCGAGTTCCAAACCACCTGTCCAGTCTCTGAGCTTGGGTTGCAGTGAATTTCTGGAATGCCTTATGGTCTTTCACATCTACACTTGTTTGAGCTTTTCTCTCCCTTGTCTGACATTGCTGCTTCGCTTCTCTCCACTCTTCCATCTCCTCCAAACACCTCAAGGTCAGGCTGGACTTCTCAAGCTGATGCAGACAGAAGGAACTAGTCCTTCCTTTGTCCCTGATGATCACTTTGCCATGCAAGGGTTTCTCCTTTTGAGGCACCTGTGACCTTGCTTTACTCATGATTATTTTTATTCAAGTTCACAAATATTTACTGAGTATATACTATGCAGCAGGTACTGTACTAGATGGAGGGGATATAGCAGTGGGCAAAACCAAGTCACTAGCCACACACACCCCACTCCTGAACACGCGTGAGCGCACGTGCACACACACACACACACACACACACACACACACACACACGGTGACTACTGGTGCATTCTTCTTTCCTGGGAGATGGGAGGGCAAGGTATTGCCTATTTAGTTCATCAGTCTACTCCCACAGTCCAGAATAGTGCCCTGAACATAGATAACACTTAATGAATATTTGCTGAATAAACAGACCTTATTTTAATTCTAAAATGCACTATAGGGTACCAGTCAGGAATCTGTTTTGCATAACAGATTGCAGGCAATTTGAGGGTAGAGGACACATCTTCTTTACTTTTTGCATCTTTAGACCAGAGCCATGTACCTGGCATGGAACAGATGCTCCTGAATAAATAAAACAGTCTAAGCTTATCTTTTTAACTACATCCATGCACTTTATATTCAAAAGCTTAGTTGGCCTAATTGTACAATTATTTATTCTGAGACAGCTTAAGATCAAAGTGTTACCCTAAAAAGTCTTGTTCTAAACGTAAGACTTTAGACAGGCTTGGAGTGGAGACAATCTGCTTGGAGTGGGAGTCTCACTGTTGCTGATTAGGCAGTTTTGCTAATAGCAGAAAGGGTGTTGGGGGTTCCCACTTCATGCCAGGGAGGTTGCTGCAAATTTACCAATGTTTTCCACCGTTAGCATTATTGGTTGATTCAGAGTCACTCATCAGGGAGAAGGTGAAATTCCAAAATTCCAACAGTTGATGGTTCTCCATGCACAAAATAGCAAAACTTCTGGGAATTCATCTATGTTCAAATTCTCTTTTAGGCTGCTGCACTGTGGCCTGAACTTAATCCTTTTCACTACCCATTATGGACAACTGTACAAAGAGTTCATGTATGACCAACTACTCTTCACTTCTCCATAGAATGGAAGAAAAGGGACCCATACACTTCAAAATAGTGGCATAGGTAGAACAGCATTTAAATCAACGACTTTCAAAGAGATTTTATCGAGTCTGGAGAACACAATACATTCCCAAAATGATATACCTCAGAGAATCTACAAAGGCCTTTACAATCATTAATGGTGCACTGGAGTGGGGGGAGAGGAGTTAATCTGTTTTATTTCAGATGGGTGGGAAAAGTAAAATCAGAGGAGAAATATAGACCGTCTGCAAAGTGGATCATTCTACGTGAACATTTGAGAGCCAACCATAAGCACTGATATCAATTTCCCCATGTAGACACTTCTTACACCACAATCTCACACACACACACACACACACACACACACACACACACACACACACTGCAATAATAATGGATGTGGTAGATGAGATCATGAGGTGAAAAACTAAGAACAAAAACAAATGGAAAGGGGAAACAATGTAATGAAAAAGAAGAAATTCTGCAAAAAGGAGAATTGATTGAGTTCACAGAAACTGGAAGTGTTCTACACGATATACCCAGGGCAAATACCCAAGGCAGGACAAAGGGATCTATTCAAACCTTGCCTGATGACACGTCCATGATGAAGTGTCAACATTTCGAGGAACAAGTTACAATGCCTTGAAGGCCCTTTCCAGAATTCCACTTGAATATCTATAAACTCTGCAATAGTTCACCTACATTAAACGATGTATTTTAAGATTCTGTTTGAAAAAAAAAATGCCATTCAGAAGCAGGACTTCCTATGACAAGCTTCTACTCCGAGTGAATTTTTATGGCCAAATTAGAAACCCTGGAAAATAGAGATTGTACTGGAAATGCTGACTCAGCAGTAAATTGCAGCAAGGCAATGGGATACTAATTTAATGATGCTAGACCTGAAATGCATCGTTCCTGAGATTAGCATATCTGTTATAGAATAAAAAAGAAGAACGATCAGCAACCCAGCTAAAGCATTTCACTAGCGGTCAGCAGAAAGGAGATTTTTGCATAAATGCAAGATTGGGAGATAAGGTCAGGAGATTCAAAAGGGATTATACAGTTTATAGATCTAAGAGTTTGAGCTATGAAACTCCAGATTGCATTCAGTCTCTGTATGCCTAAATTGTTCCAGAAGGATGTTCTTTAGTACAGTCCCTGGCAGATTTAGACACTGCTTACATGGTCATTCCCATCTTTCTAGTAGATCTTCCAGTTTATTGGCAAGAATTAAGCCTCTATAATTAGCTCATCTATCAGAAATTTATTTAGCATCCACCCTATACTAGGAACAGGAATACCCGGAGGATCAAGATCCAGCTTCTATCCTCAAGAACATCAACATTTACAAGGGAAGTACAGTCAGCACAGCAAGTGATTTCAGCCCGGAGTCAATTGTGCAAGATAGAAGTAAGTAGAGAGGACTATGGGAATACAGAAATGAGACACTTAACCTAGGTTGGGGGAGATGAATGAAATCAAGCGTTTTTAGCCTCACCTCAAGGGTCGTAAGGTTGACTCAGCCTTTAGCATACTTTTTCCAGAATAATTAACACATTCCAAGTACAGCATCAATTTTAGACTTTAAAACCAGTTTAACGTGTATAGGTAGAACCTTCTGATGAAGTGGAGAGAGTAGGTCTTGGTCTTAGAATCAGATCCAGGCTTCAAGCTGAGTCTCTACCTGCTAGTTGAAAGGTTTTCTGCAATTTATTTCTTCAGTTCCTATGAAATAGGAATATTATCAACTTATATGAACTCTGAGATTTGAAGGAGATAATATATATAATGCACCTGACAGAGAGCACCAAAAATGGACCCAATAAAATGGCAGCTGCAATATTTGTTCTGCTGTTGTACCTGCGGAGCTGCTATGCTTACCACTATTATTAAGATACAAATATAGTTTTTCAAGTTGAAGTCAACAAGCACAAAATTTTCATGGCTCTACATTTATTCCTACATTTCTTAATGTATTATTGAAGAATCCTGTTCATCAAAATAGTATTGGGCAGAACTTTCCAATAAACTTTTTACTGATGAAAATATTTACGTAGGTCACTAGCCACATGTGGCCGGCTGTTCAACGCTTGAGATTTCCTTAGTATGAAGAATCGGATTTTAATTTTTATTTCATTTTAATTAATTTAAATATTTAAATGACCATGCTATGGTCTGTTGGTTTATCCAAAGATGATGTCAGCAGGAGGTGGGGTCTTTGAAAGGTGCCCTAGGGTAGTCATGAGGGTAGAGCCCTAGGAATTAGGATTAGTGTCTTATAACAGAGGCTCCAGAGAGATTCCCTAGCTCCCTTCTGCTATGTGAAGCCACACGAAGTCTGTGACCCTGAAGAAGGTCCTCACCTGACCACATGTGTGCTCTGAGACTTCAGAACTGTCTGGTATTTTGGGAGTCTAGTACTTTGGCATAGGAGCCTGAATAGACTAACAGCAACCATGTGTATGGCTAGTGGCTACTGGATTTGACTTCCTAATTCTAGGGCAGTTGTTAAACAAAGTTACCAGGATTTCACTGTAGGCCCAGTTAATCAGGAAGAATGATGAGAATTTGCATTGATAGGAAATCTAATAGAAGATTCTTAAGAATGCCGATGTTGAGAACCACAGTTCTATTCCTCTGTGTGGTTTTGATTTTGTGGCTATGTGTTTGTAGAAGGGCTCTGAGGTATTAATTAAATAAAATATATTTTCCTGGAGGGTATCTCTATGCTAGGCTCTAGAAGTTGAACACAGCCTACAGGTAAGGTCTGTTTTCTCTTTTATAGAAATTTTGGAATTCTTAAAAAATTTTCTATTTATTTTGAGAGAGACAGAGAGAGAGAGAGAGCTGGGGGATGGCAGAGAGAGAGAGAGACAGGCACAGAGAAACTCCCAAGCAGCCTCCACAAGTACAGACCCTGACATGGGGCTCAAACTCATGAACTGTGAGTTCATGACCTGAGCTGAAATCAAGAGCTGGAGGCTTAATCAACTGAGTCCCCCAGGCGCCCAAGAAATTTTGCTATTTTGTAAACTAGTTAAGACATACACAACAATTAGGAAAGAAAAACTATTTTTAAAGTAGGTGAAAAAGTAATATATACAAATAGGTTGTGAGTGGAGGGTCTCTCCCGTAGAGTTATCAGAGAAACCATCAAAAGTAAGCAAGTGTGAAAACAGAAACTACAAGGGCAAGAGTGAGTGTGGTTGGAACGAAAATTTGTTGACAACTAGGAAACTACCAACAGTCTTAATTTTCTCATCTAATAAAAGGGAGATATGTAATAATAAATACTAATTGAGCACGTACTTTATGCTGAGACACTTGACCACATCATCTAACTCTCCCCAAGACTTTACAAGTAGCTTCTACCATCACATTGCATTTCACATCTGAAGACAGTGAGTTAAATAAGTTTCTCAAGATCACAGATTTTGTTTAGTAAGTGGTATCAATCTAGGCTAGAGAAAATGGTAGATCCAGGGGCCAAAGGAAGCCATTAAATCTCAATTGAGCTAAATTTAAGTACTCCTCTAATATTCATCATAGAGGTTCTATTTAAAACACACAAAAAAAGATGGAAACGACACTATCACCAACAAAGATAACAGGTGTCACTTCCTGGGCACTTACTGTTGCCAGGTATTCTGCTAGAATCCCTGAATTCTCCTGACAATCCTCGAAGACAGGCACTGAACAACGAGGAGAACAAGAAAATGAGCAAGCATGTTCCTCAAGAGCCTTGGGGGAAGAACCATGCCAAGCGAAGAGAATTTTTTCCTCTTCAGTACACAAATAGGCTCTTTCATTTAGATCACCAGTATAGAAAAGCATCCAACGGGGATGAGACACATACAATACTCAGGTAATAGTGTTGACATTAGAGTACAGTTCAAGCTTTTGCACTGAAATAACATTTTATTGATTCCTTAAACATGGAGGTTGTGCCTTTCACCTCTGGGTCATAACGGTGAATTCGGGAAGTTCTAGGGGCACCTTTTGCTATGTCAGCAGCTGCTTGAAGTTTTCCATTGTAAGATATTAAGGGATTTCCACTCCCCCCCACACACGCCTACCCACTTCCCATTTTTGGTCCCCAAAAAACTGGGACCAGATCTATAAAGATTACAAGTTGTTTTCTTTGCTAATACAAACACAAATATTTATCTCAAAGTATGGTTTATACAATAAAAACCATTATACCAAGACACTAATATACCTGGGGATTGATTTCTTTGTCTCCACAATCTTTTGAACATTAGACAATGTTCTCTATTATGCGCAGGGTTTCAAACAGAGTGCATAGTTTTTAATTAGAGCTGCATGTAGGATTCTTACTTTGACAGTGACCAATGTTAAATGTATTTTAACAATTATAACTGCTCTATCACCCCTATCTCCCAGATTTATTTTTAGGACAAGGCAAAGTTAAAACTTTCATGCCAATTTTATTGTCCCTCAAATAACCACGAGTAACTATTCACTCTTCCGGGTTCTATCCATATCTTAACATGTGCAGGCTGTAAAATGTAGGTTTATTACCAGAATGTCAAACTACAGAAGATACATAGGAAAAAAAAATTATGATTCTACACAGCATCATAGAACCCAGAGATCATCTACTTGTTTATTGGCAAATCATTTAAATTTATACAGCAGCTACTAATTCTTGAGATGAGCTGTTCAGAATACTGAATTGAGGACAATTTTGAGATTGGCTTCCTGGAGAAAGAAGGTGCAGGGATGAATTAGTGACGTCTGCCATAATGAAAGCGACAGAAGTGATGCTAGAATTCACTTGCAACCCATTTTGTTCACACTGTGACTTTAGTAATTAAGAAAGTGGGTCCCCATGGTTTTGTCATCTACCCAAGGTTGTACAGCAAGAGTCATGTATAAAGATGCTTATCAGTTAACTCCCACATCACATGTTTGCCCACTCTATCAACCTGCAGTCAGGCTATGCATTTTTTTTTCCTCCCCAACCAACAATACTTAAAATCCAGCTAAACGCACTGGAAAAGGCTGATCAATACATAGACGAGAGCAGTCCTTCAGAAGATTCCACAGAAAGAAAAATAAATTGCTATGCCCTTGAAAGAAAAGCTACTTTTATTTAAGTTAATAAAGCTTTATTTGTTCTCCAGCCGTTAAGTTTATAGAAATTAAAAGTCTTGACTATTTGTCTTTTGCCAACATGAATTTAAAAGTGGCTTTAAAAAATCTCATTAACATTGTACTTTTTTTTTTTTTCTGTCCCAAGCTGATTCAATACAAAACAGATTACCTCCTGTCTGTGCCACTAAAGTGCACATAAATATTTTACAAACCAATTTATCTAAAAATTTTGTCATTCCTCATTCTGAGTCTGGACACAGAGCTCACTATAAAGCACTTTAGGTTTTCCAGATAACATAATCATTCAGGCAAGAGTATATTATATTTCCTTTTTTTGATTCTCGCCTGGGCTCAAAATATTCCTCTTGGCGTGTTTTCAGAATTTCGCTATGTCAGATAGGTACAAACACAGTTAATGGGACTTCCAGAGAATGACCAGAATATACTTAAATGAAGTAATTTAATAGTCAGAATACTGATAGAGTCCACACTTTTGAGCCATAGGGGAAGAAGAAAATAAACTTAGCTTTTACTGATTCAGGTGGGAAAAATTATAGTCCTAATGTGAAAAGACGGATCTAGTTCACCAAGAAACACATGCAGACAAGAGCAGAGGAACCTTCAGTACTGAAGTTAGGAAAACAAAGTTAATGGTAGTAATCTTGAGGTATTTTATCAATCAAAAGTAACGTGAGGTGTCTGTTGCCTCTAGATCAGGGCTAGTCATAGGGGAGGCACTCAGCAATTGCGTGTTGAATGACTAGGTGACTGAACAACAACAACAAAACCCACTCTCTTTCCTGGGCCTTGGAACTTCTCCCTTCTGTCACCACCCAGCTTGGCTGACTTCTAAAGGATGCAGGTATTCCCAGTTCCAGCTGCAGGATTCTCTCCTTGCCTCTCTACATGCAAAATGCCCTGACCTGCTACAAAACACATGAAGGTTCAGCATACATTTATTTAAATTATATGAAATCACAGTATTTATTTTGCAAAAAAAAAAAAAGATAAGTGTGCAAATGAAAGAGAAAATGGGAAAAAAAAATTTGATTGCAAATTCGGGATGTCCTCTTGTATTGAGGCCATCTCATCTCAGAGTAGCATTCCAGGGTTCAATGCTCTAGTTTTTATATTCAAGCCAAAGACTTCATCTTATATGGAATGGAACAAAGAGAAAACAAACTGCACTAACCCTAACAACTCGGCTGGGCGGGCCTTTTTGATTTATGAGCCCTCACACCCATCTCCATTGTGGCATTAAATAGGGCCACGATGTATCTAATACCTCTGTCATCAAGATTCACTGAAGACACATTCGCATCATTTTTATGAGCTATTTATACGATTTACACGTTACAAGTTGAATCTGAAATCAACCCCAGCACAAGATGCCATGCCACTCGACTGTACATGTTACACGTTCAAGGACAGCACAGTTACTGAAAAGGGGAGGGGCGCCTGGGTGGCTCAGTTGGTTAAGCATCTGACTTCGGCTCAGGTCATGATCTCACAGTCCGTGAGTTTGAGCCCCGAGTTGGGCTCAGCTCGGAGCCTGGAGCCTGCTTCAGATTCGGTGTCTCCCTCTCTCTGCCCCTCCCCTGTTCATGCTCTGTCTCTCTCTGTCTCAAAAATAAATAAACATTAAAAAAATGTTTTTTTAAAAAAGGAGGATTCCCAAGGAATGCCAGGAGAACCTCCACTTGGACCCCACAGTAGAGTAGGCAGGCACTTCTGAACAGACAATGCTGCAGAGCAACTTCAGGCAGACACATGCCAGCCTAAAAGATGTGCTGAAATCTGAAGCCTATTTCCTATCAATCTTGGGCTGTCAGGAGGATAAAGATCCAGCAAAGCTGTTTGTCTGGGATTTCGATATTCAGGTTGCTCTTCAAGGTAGATTTTGTAAAGGGATTCGGGGAAGCCTCTTCATGGATTTTAATTTCAGCTGATTCTTACTGAAAGGTATTGACTGATCTCTGGAACTTGTTAAGTGCAAGGTGGAGATAATGGCTCTGATTTCACAGTGAAGAGACCCAATGTGAAACCCGCCCAGCGCTCACAGTGGCTCTTCTTGGGCCAAAAAAGACGAGACAGTTTTTCATGACTGTAGCACACTACTTTCAAACCAACGAGGTTGTCTGTTGGTAAGGAAACCGAAGGTATTATGTGGCTATCCGCCTAGCAGTGGCGGATGCTAAAGACAGTTCTAAAATGAAATTTGCAGTCAGAGGTATTCAGAGATAAGCTAAAGATGCCAGCCCTATTTGGAAATGACTAAAGACAGCACATAGGATTTTTTTTATTATCTTGGTTAAATTAATAGGAAACATAAAACCTGGGAGATGAGACCATAGGCTTTCTTTGTCCTTTCTATTGATTGGATAAAGAGTCCCAAAGGACTCAAAAGTATTTAAAAATAAACAAACTGTATTTTTCTCCTGTTTGTTACCTGTGCCTTCTAAGCAAGACTTTTTCCCTCCTCTCTACCGCAGTTGGCAGAAATTAGTTTCCAGTTAAAAAATAAGGCTTACTTATCAGATATTCATGATAAAGTGGCGATAATTATTATTGCAGTTATTTCTAATACCTCTTGCCAATGCTCTACTTTCTAATTTAAGATCATGGACATCACGAAGTTTCCTACCTGCCACTGAATACACTGACCTCAGAACGAGTTTCGACGTGAAACTCCAGAACCCATTTTGAAGCACAGAGACAGCAGGCAAAAATAGAAAGAAGCTAACAAAGATAACCGTGATGAAGACACAACAGCTTTCCCAGGCCCTTTCTGAATACGCATCGAATGCATGTTTTCCATAGCATACTGATCGCTTCTGAGATAAAGTTGAATTAAAACGCAAGGACGAGGCTAAGATAACCCTACAGTGCAATAGAAGAGTTAGTTAATATTGCAAAAAAGAACCTGAGAACATTTCCCTCAGGGTTTCTTAAGTCAGAAAAGAGCAGTGGTTAAAGGGTGATGGAATAAGGGTAATTCCATTAATATATCTGAGTTCTAACTCATCTCCCTCATTTATTAGCTAAAAACCTCCAGGAAGTAATTTCTCTGTGCCTCAGGTTTCATCTACAAAATGGGTACGTTAGTATCTGGCTCAAGGTGAGGGAGGACATAAATTAAAGCTAGCACTGCATTTACGGTGTTCCCTGGCACATTATTCATATTCCAAAGATTACAGCTGTTATTGTAGAAATGAAAATGAGGATAATATTGATCATTTCACAGCTTATTCATGGTCAGTCATCCTAGCTGAAAATGTAGGTTACTGGACTGTTTCCTATTTTGTATACAATACAGATAAAACAGGTTAGCATTAATGAATCACTTCAGTGTAGAGCATTTTTTTAATTAAAAAAAATTTTTTAATGTTTATTTTTGAGAGACAGAGCATGAGAGGGGGAGGGGCAGAGAGAGAGGGAGACACAGAATCCGAAGCAGGCTCCAGGCTCTGAGCTGTCAGCACAGAGCCCGACACAGGGCTCAAACCCATGAGCTGTCAGATCATGACCTGAGCTGAAATCCAACGCTTAACTGACTTGAGCCACCCAAGCGCCCCACGGCACACATCTTAATAAGCAATGTTGATGCATTTTCTCAGTCGGCACAACAGGCATGTTAGCCATCTTGCCGATGAGGAAACTGAGGCCTAGGAAATCACGTAATTTACCTGAAGCCCGACACTTGAAGCAAAGCCAGAGGAAAATAAACAAACAAGCCAGCAAAAAAGCAACTCTGATTTCAAATCCAAGGAGTATGGCCACTAAGAGAACACTTCATAAATTCACACTGCATGCCTACCTTTGGATGTTCATCCTCG
The DNA here is from genome assembly GCF_022837055.1 of Prionailurus viverrinus. Classification (NCBI taxonomy): domain Eukaryota; kingdom Metazoa; phylum Chordata; class Mammalia; order Carnivora; family Felidae; genus Prionailurus; species Prionailurus viverrinus. Next base: position 34,730,016 of record NC_062562.1, on the reverse strand, counting down.
TTTCCCAGAGACTCTGGTTAGAGGCAGTAAGCCAGAAAGTCAAACCCTCAAAGGTACAATGGCTGCTGGTCTAACAGTCTCTGCCTTCTTCCAGACTTAACTCAGGATCCCAGGTGCTCTTCTTTGCTTCTGTGTCAGAAACACCAGGCCGGCGCTTAGGCTTTATTTACCCCGTCCCCATCTACTAGCTTACTGTGCCGCAGACCTTAGTTCCTTCAAAAGCACTCAGCATCCGAAACGGTATCCTGGAGGCGAGTGCAGCGTGCTTGACCCTGGGGTTTAGACCAGCCAGGTACTTGCAGGGGAAAAAAAGCAATAATCTAATTACTGCAACCACCTGCTGCCCTCGCTTTTGTGTTCCTGACTGCAGCCAGGTGCTAAGCTGGCATGCTTGGATCAATTAGAAATTGTAACTGAAGCTGACTGCAATTAATTATATAACTTTAAGCTGTTCAAGCTTAATACCCCCCCCCCAATTACTTCATGAAACTGGGCTATAGCGGATTGCAGCAAATAAAGAAAAAGAGCTATGAATAAGGTTTCTGTAAGTGTTGTCTTCAGGTGTGGATCATACCCAATCCTCATAGGTCATGTGCATGGCCAACTTGTTCCATTTACCCATTATTAACGAAATGATTCGTGAATTTCCAACTTGTGGCCCAAGACTGAGAAGTGTGGCTGTTCCTCTCACAGACCGCGACGGAGGTGACTTCTCCCTTGGGCCGTGCTGTGATGGTCTTCAGTGAGGTACAGGGCAGTGCAGTAGATTAGGGACTACGGGACGGTAGGGGTCAAGGTTTGAGTTCGGGCTCCGCCCTTAGGCAACTGGATAAGGGATAACCTCTACCCCTGCTTCCTCATCTGTAAAATAGGGATAATATTAACACTGGAGAAACTCATCAAAACAGAGTATACACATTGATGGATGTGCTGTCTGGCATAAATTGATGCTTGATAAATGCTGATATGCCACCACTGGCTGCTAACCTTTGCAAATTTCAGGGGACGAGCAAACCTACTGAGGCTCTCTCACAGTGACAGCTCCCCCACTGACCAGGAACTACAGTGTGATACGGTCGTATCTATGGTACCTGGGCTCTTGTCATGGACTATACCCAATAATTGGGTGCATGTCCAGCAACCAGAAATGTAACTTCTTCCAATCCCATTTTCCACATCTTAAAGTAAAGAGAAACGTTACCTGTTTCATAGGGTTGCTTCAATGACTAAATGCCATAGGGCAGGGCTCTGATAGGCATAAACATTAGCAAGACATGCTAACATTTACTCATGGCAAAATAATTTCTTGGAATTATAATTTGTATTTTTTTCTCTTGGCATTTTCCCCTGTCTTCATTCCACAATGGTAGCCAAGCCCGTCAAGGCTTCTCGCTTCAGGAATCTTGGTAAGGCTGAAAATATCAGTCAAACTAAGTGTCCCAAGTGCACTAGGTGAGTGGGTGCGGGTGGGGGCAGGTGAGGGCTGAGAAGTTTTGTGAGAATGGCAGAAGTTCTGCAAGAGAGAGGAGAACCGGCCCCAGACCAGGAAAGAGAAAGGATGTCTGTGAGTCTCCGGAGCAAGGAAATTTACATGTGTTCTCTGGCAAAGCCTGGAATACTAGCAAGAACGTTAGGTAGATAGCTATATGCTGCCCTGAGAAAGATGAACTGAGAACATCATGGTTTCCAGCCTCAGCATGAATCCCCACAGGGGTAGGAAAGAAGAAAAACATGAGCCTCAAAGAAATGGCATGAGTTTGAGTAAGAGGATGGGAAGGGTGTTAGCTGCAATCCTAATAGGCTAACGAGGCCCCTTTTGCAACAAGTTACCTAGATTTTACTCTAATCTAGAAGCAAGAGGAGTGAAGATTATATAGTTGGAAGTGGGTGAATACTATTAAATCCATTTCCTTTTCTTGAACACACAGGGAAACTACCTTTACCAGCCTTCCTTGTGGTTAAGGTGGGTCATCGCAGTTAGATGTGGCCAATGGAAAATGAGGAGACGTGATGTACACAAGTCCCAGGCCTCTAAAACCCTTCAGGTGATGTGTCATAGTCTTTGCCCATTAGCTGACTCTATGCATAGGGTGCAGTTAGAGAATGGATGGAAGGATGGAGAATCCCTGAATTGCCACATGAAAAGTCACTTGCCAAATATGTAATCAGAGTATGAAAAGACTAAGAGGGGTACCTGGGTGGGTCAGTCGGTTAAGCATCTGACTCGATTTCCACTCAGGTCATAATTTCACGGTTCGAGGGATGGAGCTCCTTGTTGGGCTCTGTGCTGACAGCGAGAAGCCTACTTGAGTTTCTCTTTCTCCCTCTCTCTCTCTCCCCCCCTCCCCTTCCCACACAGGCACATGCATATGCCCTCTCTCTTTCTCAAAATGAAAAATAAATGTTTAAAAAGACTAAGAGATAAATTTATATGCTATTAACCCCACAAAAATTGAATGCCATTTATTAGAATGGCTTGCATTAAATACTCTTTTTTTTTTTAATGTTTATTTATTTTGAAGAAAGAGAGACAGAGCGTGAGAAGGGGAGGGGCAGAGAGAGAGGGAGACACAGAATCCGATGCAGGCTCCAGGCTCTGAGCTGTCAGCACAGAGCCCGATGCAGGGCTCGAACCTGTGAACCATGAGATCATGACTTGAGCTGCAGTCGGACGCTTAACTGACTGCGCCACCCAGGCATCCCTCAATACTCTTATTAATAAAATGTCTGGGAGTGCCTGGGTGGCTCAGTCGGTTGAGCGTCTGACTTCGGCTCAGGTCATGATCTCACGGTCCATGAGTTCGAGCCCCACGTCGGGCTCTGTGTTGACAGCTCAGAGCCTGGAGCCTGCTTCAGATTCTGTGTCTCCCTCTCTTTCTGACCCTCCCCTGTTCATGCTCTGTCTCTCTCTGTCTCAAAAATAAATAAACATTAAAAATTTTTTTTAAATAAAATGCCTGACATAGAATTTTTCATCAGCCCTAAAACAGAATTGAAGTTGATTTAAGAGAAATAATCAAATACATGTCATACCTGAATTTGTGCATAACTTTATTACAAAAAGATGGATTTTACACACAGCAAACTGTAAAGGCAAGTCCTTTACACCATGGGTTGTTCAGATAACAACTCAAGAAGTCATATGACAGGGTTCTCTCCAGAAACACGCCAAGGTTGGGGTGACTGTCCCTTAGTCATCTCACCACGAGAGTGCCCACAGATAGATCACAACACCATCTGACTCAACCACCTCTATGAAGTCCTACCTGCAAATATGCATGATGCTACTAATACCTGCAGGTATGAACAGGCAAAATGGACTTGTCTCCGAGAGCTCAATTTCAAAGCCCTCCAAAGCTGTAAATGAGCTTTTCAAACTCTAAGAAACACCCTCATTTCTATCTGTATCTTGCAGCTTTGCAAACCAAGTTCTCATTCTCTCCAGCCCCTCATCTTTCCACGTTTTCAGCTTCTAATTATGACCTTCCCGTTCTCCCCAACCTGCAGCAGTTTCTAATTGGTCCTTGAAAGTGTCCTGTGACCTGTAATAAACCACTTTATCCATTCCAGTGATTTGAAGCATCTGGGAAATAAATTCTATTAGAATGCTAATTGGGCCTGATGTGAACAGTTCACTATTGATCTATGAGGAGACATAACTGACAGAGCGCCGGATCGTGTTAGACTTCGTGACATTTAAAAATATTTGCTAAGAAAATTATGCTACACCCAGTCACCTGGGAGAAAATGACAGCTGAGCTTTGAACAGAGTATAGCTCATTTTATCTATTCATTGGTAAGAAGGATATCCATTGATTTTCGTGCTCACCATTTACTCCTCTTGCTTGTAGTAGCAAGACCCAACTTTCCTTTAAGAACTAAGCCTTCCTGGGGCGCCTGGGTGGCGTAGTCAGTTAAGCGTCCGACTTCAGCCAGGTCACGATCTCGCGGTCCGTGAGTTCGAGCCCTGCGTCAGGCTCTGGGCTGATGGCTCTGAGCCTGGAGCCTGCTTCCGATTCTGTGTCTCCCTCTCTCTCTGCCCCTCCCCCGTTCATGCTCTGTCTCTCTCTGTCCCAAAAATAAATAAACATTGAAAAAAAAATTTAAAAAAAAGAACTAAGCCTTCCTCACTTGGTTCATGAGTGACTGATTCCCCCTCTCAATGCCTCTTTCTCCCAGGTTCAGGACTGTGTACAAGATCCAGTTTGGCCATACTTGGGGAGCATGGCATGCCCTAGCTTCTATTTGGTTCAGGAAGATTATGGTAGCAATCTGGGCCCAAGTCCTAGGGTTTTTGAAGGAATTATGTTGAAAGATGTACTCTTCCCACCAAAGTTCTAACCTGACAGAATAGAAGCCTGGAGGTGGTGGGGGGCCACCTCATCACTGATGGGAAGTGGCTACTTAAGAATGAAGCCAAAAGGAAGAGAGGAGCACCAAAACATGGAGAGAAGGGGGTTCCTGATGATCATGTTTGAGCATCTGGGTGTAGCTGTATTGCACATAGTCAAATGAATCTCCTTTCATACTTCATCCTGTTTGGACGGGGGTTCTCTAAAAGCATCCAGCCTAAAACCATGGGACTGAATTAAACTGGCAACATCAGATTTTCATAGAGGTGGTATATTCAGTCATCATTTACTTCTGGGCGTCCAAAATCGTCTCACTTGCTGCCTTGTACCAATGTGACCATAGTATAGTTACTCTTCAAGGGACTTTTCAAAAAGTATGAGCTTTTTACCTGAATAAAATTTATATGCGTTCCAGGAAGAGTTGGGAACGTTTTGAAAAATTATAGATTCCTAAGCCATATATGGGCAGATTCTGATTTAGGAAGTCTTTTGACCATTCCACAACTCAGCATTTTCAACAAGCAGCCTAGATGATTCTGATACAGGTAGCCACATTTTAAGAAATATTACTGTGACGCACAGATCAGAACTGAGGGACTCAAGTCATATTCATATAAATTTCAAGTCCTGGTTTCTACTGCCTACGAAGTATACTTTGGACGAATGGCTTAATCTTTCTTTGCTTCTGCTTCCTAGTTTACAAATGAAGATAATAAAGCCATCATAGAGGGCTTTGCAAGATAATGTTTGCAAAGAATTTAGCACAGTCTATCATACCAGTAAAGGCTCCATTGAATGGTATCTGTTGGTAATTCATTTGCATGGATTAGCTTCTCAGATAAACCATTTATTACTCCTTAGAATTCAGCAGCATATAAGACCTGGTAACAGTGAGACAGAGGGATATAAGTTTTGGTGCAGAAAAAAGGAGGCAGCCTCTACTTTTCAGCTTGATAAATGTTCTGGTTTACAAAGAACAGGAAAATTGTAAGGGAAAAATATCTATCTTATCTATTATTGGGCCAAAAAACCCTTAGGGCATTATGCTTGCCAATATGATTTTATTCTTCCCACCAAAAACTTCCGTACATTAAATAATAACTACCTAGACACAAAAGTGAATGAGGCGATGGGACCAAAATAGCATCACAAAACATGTTGCCCCTTGTGTAACAGGTAGGGATGTATTTGAGGGGGGATGTAAATGGTGAATGTGGTGGAAGGAATAAAGAGGACACCTGAAAGATGTAAGTTTGTATGGCATCCAGATATGGAGGATAGGCTTTGGAGGAGGGCCAGCCATCTTGGGTTTAAATCACAGAAGCCCCATTTATTAGATTGAGCCATCATGTTAATGAGTCACTTAGCCTCCAGTTCCCAGGACATTAAGAAAAAATGAAGCCAATCTTGTTAGGTTATATTGAGGACCCAGTGAAATAATGATGTAAATGTCTAATAGAAGGCTTGACATATGATCTACGCTCTGAAATGTAGCCATTATTATTATTTATAATAATAGTATTATAATAACAATAGTATTGTTTAGTATAACAATATTATTTACGATAGTAATTAATATTATTATTGTTGTGGGGTTTTTTGGAGATTTTTTTTAAATGGCAAGATGAGGGGGTGCCTGGGTGGCTCAGTCGGTTGAGCATCTGACTTTGGCTCAGGTCGTGATCTCCCGATCCGTGAATTCGAGCCCCTCATCAGGCTCTGCGCTGACAGCTCAGAGCCTGGAGCCTGCTTCGGATTCTGTGTCTCCCTCTCTCTCTGTCCCTCCCCCGCTCACACTCTCTCTCTGTCTTTCTCAAAACTAAATAAACATTAAAAAAAATGGCAAGATGAGGATGTTTTGCAGGAAGAAAAAGGATTCAAAACACTGGATATTTCTGCAAACATTGACAGTGAGGAGAAGTAATAATCATATACACCCCAACCTATCAATTTCAGTACACTGGGGGGAAAAACAATAGGAAGGCTAAAACAAGTACTTGCTGTCAGTCACTGTTGAACTCCCTCGTTTCGTAGGTGAGGACTTGGTTGGCCTTTGCCCACAGACATGTTGGAGCAAACACCAACCACGGCTCTGACTCTAAGGATCTCCACTGGCTATCTCCAAAATCCATGTTTTAATGATTAGCCTTTGCTGCCATAACAGTTGCAAAAAAATCAATTCCACAATTTTTTTCCTTTTCTAAAATGCCTGGTTTGGGGCTGATAAAGCAATGATTTAAGTCAATGGCCGAGGGGGGAATTCGAGTATGTTCTTAAAGGATAATCACTAGGCTCCTTCTTGGGATGCATCTGTTTTGAACCAATTTCTCCACTCTGTGCTAATTAAACAAGGAGGTGTACAAAACATAAACAGTGGAAACTGGAAACGAGCTCCATTAGTTTCTGTATCTTTGGTAACTACAGGTGTGTGTTAATGAATTACACGACTGGTAAAATAAAATTAAAGGCAGCTGCACGTGTTTACAAACCTGCAGCCACAAATTACAGGTATCTGTAGCATCCATAATTCATCCATAATTGACAATTTTCATATTACTGGAATAGAGAATCGAGTCATGCAGATGATTACAGTATTTGCCTCTCAGCACTAGAGATTTTGCTTCATTTTTCATGCAGCATCTCAAATGAAATAAATCACAGCTTTCACGTGGAGCTGGATGTCAAAGGACCAAAGTATTGCAGACAACCTAGCCCCGAGTTCGACCTCCTATGCTTCCGACTTCTGACTCCCTTAACTATTCCCTAAGTTTGCTTACCCACTAGCTTCAGAAACACATGAGCTGAGTCCGGTCTAGATACTGCTACCCAAATCTAGAAACGAGAGCTAAGTTTTTAAAAAACGCTACGCCTCAGTTTCTTCGAGTATTAACAGAATGACAAGAGTGCCTACTTTAAGGTCATTAAGTTTGAGTTCACTGAGTTGATATAGCTCTTCCCATAAGCAACATGAGGTGATCCCTGAAAATAGTGTGCTATTCACTTGACCCAGAAAACCCTACAAAATCATGCAAATCAAGAGGTCCCGATCTTCGTGTTCACTTTAGGAACACATGTGCAACTGCCCAGGCCATCAAGGGTATGCACATCAGAAAAGCTCCCAAGTATCTGAAGGATGTCGCTTTGCAGAAGCGATGTGGGCCATTCCATTGCTACAAGCTACAATGGCAGAGGTGACAGGTGCTCCCAGGCCAGACAGTGGGGCAGGACACAGGGTCAGTGCCCAAAAATAGTGCTGAATTTTTACTGCACATGCTTAAAAACGCATGCAAATCCCCCAAGATGCGGTGTAGAACTTACAGGGTCCACGGTCAGATTAACCCACACATGAGCTCTCCCTGCCACACCGAGATGGTCCTCACTGAAAAAGAGCAGAATGTTCCTAAACCGGAAGAGGAGGTTGTACAGAAGAAAAAGACATCCCAGAAGAAACTGAAGACACAAAAACTTAAGGTCCGGGAGTACATTGCTGCATAAGATAAATGCAAATAAAAGTAAAAAAAAAAATTGAGTTAATATAGGTACACTGCATGAAGATGGAGTAATGGCTGGCACTAAGAGCTTAGCAAACACTTAACTATTCTCCAAGCTTCAGTTTCCTGAGCCAGAAAATAGAGGTAAAAACATCACCTATCGCACATGGTTGGTAGGACAAGGAAGCGAGATAACACACGTGAATTGCCTAGTTTACTTCCAGATATGAGCGCTCGGTTTTCCCGCCAGTAGTAGGCATAGTAATAACAGCAGCTTTACCTCAAAGGGACACAAAAAATGAATACTGTTAATTAAAAAATTATTTTGTGTAAAAATCCCACATCTTCGGCTTTTAATTTTATTTAGCAGATTTTTTTTTTTCCATTTGGGTATTCTGATTCAGGTACTGTTGGGGATTTGATTTTCACAAGGCATCTTGGACTCAAATAAATTTGCTCTTGATTTAAAAAAAAAATCTCGGGGCACCTGGGTGGCTCAGTCGGTTACATGTCCGACTTCCGCTCAGGTCATGATCTCACGGTCCGTGAGTGCGAGCCCTGCGTCGGGCTCTGTGCTGACAGCTCAGAGCCTGGAGCCTGTTTCAGATTCTGTGTCTCCCTCTCTCTCTGACCCTCCCCTGTTCGTGCTGTGTTTCTGTCTCAAAAATAAATAAACGTTAAAAAAAAATTTAAAAAAAAATCCCTCCTGTAAAGAGATGGCCTGTGCATCGTTCTAGATTTACCTCCCCAAAGAGGGCTAGCCAGAGGCACACAGATATCTCTGCTGCTTGATGACGGTGAACAAGGAGGCCACTTTGAAAGCTACCAGAGTTGTGAGGGATCCAGCAGGGGACCTGACAGAGACAAAGCTGGGAAGCTTCAGGGACACAGACTAAAGGCTTGTCTGAAATCTCTGTAACGTTCCCCACAACTTTCTCAAGTACCTGTCGTTTCACAGATGCTAAGTCTCGAGTCTGCCTGCATGCTGGCTCCTATCACTGAAATTTAGGAAGAGAGAACAATGCAAATACACAGTAATGACAACATACAATTTCTTAGACAAACTCATCTGAACTTGCGTCGATGTTTATTGCGCGTTAATGAGGGACCCAGCAGGTAGAAAATGCTCATTGGAACGACATGGACGAGGGAGGTTAAATACGCGAGGCTTCCAGCAAGGTACAAACTGCCGTGTTCCTTGGAATGGTCATAAAAAGCTCATATTTTTATCAGTGGTTGGGTAAATTTGTAGCACAATATGGAGCCATCTTTGGTCATAACCCATTCATCAGAAATAAGTAACCTGTAAGAGAAGCAAATGATAAGCAAATTGATCTGTAGCAATTAATTAGACATACTGGATAACAAAGTTGCTCCTGACTCTTCCGCAGAGGACCATTTTGCACCCAGGCACTGGGCAGCCGTCAAATACAAGCAGCACTGACAGGAGCACAAGGGTCCCGCTTTTCCTCAAATTTCTGCAGCAGGTAATCAAAGACACCACACCTTTTACTTAATGCTCAGCGAGGGAGAGGACGTTTTTCTTTCAGAATAAGAGCATGTTGTAGTATTTTAGATGCATTTGGTGGAACAGTTTACCAAGTGTGTTCTCTACACAAGCTCACATTTCAATTACACACTAGGTCTGAGAAGGAGACAGGGTAGATGCCAAAAGGCATCCGACACCCAAGGAATATTACATCCAGGGGGGCTAAATGTCTTTGCGAGTAATGTATCTTTAAGTGGATGAAAAAGCCAGGCATGGAACTGATGTCCAGTGCAGGTATGGAAAACATTTCTCTTTCAAATATTTCAAGGGCTGCAAGGAAATTCTTAGCTCTGGGCCGATAGCAGACACAGATAGAGACATGCATTCAATAGCACGGAGGCTTTAGGGAGTATTTAAAAGTCCTGTTGCTCTTTCTCCATCCAATCTGTCAGTGTCAGTGTCCCCATGTTCCCAGCCTGATTTAAGTCATGTAAGTCTGTTTAGACAAGAAACCTATTGTAGAGAGGTAGGTCTAACACTTCAGAAGTTATCATGTTTAGCATCTGATCACAATGTGTTAGCAGATACGCTATTTCGACTTCTGAGCTGTCCCCAGGTGTACTCTGTTAGGAGAATCTCTCCCTCCTGTCCAGCGTTGTCCAATGTCCATTCTACATCAGAATCTCCTGGAGAGAGTTTAAAAACTATTGATATCGAGGTTGCACCCCCCCAAATATCTGATGTAACGAATCCAGTCAAAAGACACTTGGAAAATATGTAAGGGAGACACTTGGGGGGCGCCTGGGTGGCGCAGTCGGTTAAGCGTCCGACTTCAGCCAGGTCACGATCTCGCGTTCCGTGGGTTCGAGCCCCACGTCGGGCTCTGGGCTGATGGCTCGGAGCCTGGAGCCTGTTTCCGATTCTGTGTCTCCCTCTCTCTCTGCCCCTCCCCCGTTCATGCTCTGTCTCTCTCTGTCCCAAAAATAAATAAAAAAACATTGAAAAAAAATTAAAAAAAAAAAGACACTTGGAAAATATGTAAGGGAAGTTCTACATTTGACCATGTAAAAGGGTTTTGTTAGCTTTTTTTTTCCCCAGTAGGGTTTCTCAGAGTTTTTAATACATTAACGCATCATGTGACTCTCCAAGATGGGGAACCATAGTTGATAGAGTTTGGCAAACTTATTTCACTCCAAAGTCTTTTCGGTGTTGAACATTTCCTGGGACTCGTGTTGCATACTGACCTAATGAATTCTAGGAGAGAAGGAGGGATGTTTTCATTAGCTCTGAATTCCACAGGAGCCACAAGGCACCTACTCAAGAGAAAGACTGCATCCAAAAAAAGATATGATTAAGACGACCTTCCTAGTCTAGTCTAGAGCTTCATGACACAGTGAGGTCCCTGCACCAGCCTCACCCGCCTCCTGGGGAGGTGGTTAGAAATGCAGAGTCTCAGGTCCCATCCCAGACCCAAGGAAGCAGCATCAGCATTTTGACAAGATTCCCGGGGAAGTCACAGGCACGTTAAAATTTAAGAAACCTTGCTATAATCCACCATTTTTTCAACCCCTTCCCAGGTTTCATCATTGAGGCAGATGTCACCAGTGGGTCGACAGGAGGACTTCCTGTAGCACACCTTGTGCGCTCCACTGATGGACAAGGAAAGCTCAGACTCTGGTGGCACAACTCCAGGGGCATCAGGCACAAAGAACATAAAGGAGACACTGTCCCCCAGAGTTGTGTCAACCAAAGAAATATTTTCAAAATTGACACCATACCATGTAGATTATAGAGACTTCATACATGAGTCCTGTCAAAGAGCTTTAATTGAGTCAAGCTTATCGATAACTGCTAATACTTTTTGAGAACTTAATAGGGTCTAGCACCTTGATGTCACTTTACAGTCTTTATTTTATATTATCAGTATGACAACACTCTAAGATATAATCTGTTATTGCCCTCATTTTTGATGAAACAGAGGTTGTTATGAGTTTATAAAAGATGTCATGCTCAAGGTCAAAGAATTGATAATAACATACGTGGGATTAGACTCTTGATCTAATGCTGAGACCACGCTCTTACTACAGAAAAGCTGAATTAAGAAAAAATCTGTAGGATAGATTATTGAGGTGAGAAATTACAGGAGAGTTCATATGAAGAGAGAGGTAATATGAAAGTCATGGCTAGAATGTGTTCTTAGGGGACTAGGTTTTGCCCAGTTTAAAATGAAGAACACTGCATAAGCAGACAATGATGAAAAAATATTTGCTACATGATTACAATGTCTGATCACACTAACAGATAATTTCCATAGGCATTTAAAAATCTTCAAAGAGCTACTCTCTTGTTTTACGCTCACCACAGTCCAATGGAGACTTTTACCACTTACATGTTCAGGGACAAGGTAAGTCCCAGGAATTTAAGAACTTCTCCTGAGATCTTGAAGCCTGGAAGTGATGATGGTGAGATCCAAAACCAGGTCTTAAAACTTTCATACTCTGAGCTCTCTCCACTACAGCATAGCCACCTTTCCAACCATCAGATAAATGTCAGGACCTTGAGAATAAAAGACAGTAGATCCACTTCTCAGCTGGCCAGCCTGGCCTGGACAGCCAACAGACACAAATGAGAGGGCTCATGGAAATGAATTGATAGAACCACAATAACAAAATTTAGAAAATGCCTTCCAACAATTTTTCACACTTTAGCAGACATTTGGTTCTGACAAATGGTCGATTCTGGTACCTAAGAGCACAGAAAGTTATTTTTCCACAGTCCTTAAATTTGATTTTTTTTTCTCTCTCTCTTGAAAAAAAAATGTTTCTGCCAAGCCTACTAAAAAAAAAAAAAAAAAGGAAGAAAAGAAAGTCTCCTCCAGGTTTCCTGCTGGCATAAAGGGCATTCTGGATACTGCGACAGCTCGACAAGCCCTATCATTAGTACAGGCCACAGGGACAGGGAGAGAGAGGAATTAGGCCAGGTCACAGATGAACAGTGTTCTAGAATTCTAGGGTCAGCAGGGATTTTGAGAAGTCAGGGCGTCCATTCCTCTGTCTCCAGGAATGATTCACCTTTCCCCAATAATATGGACCATGATAGAGCGAGTTTATTCTATTTTACAGAATACCGGAAGACAGGTTTTTCTGTGGATCAACACTTTGCAAACACCTGTCCACTCTTACACATCTTCTCTTGGTTCTGGTTGTCAACTGAACCATGTTTTGCCTTCTCTCCTCCCTACCCTCCCATTCACCCAGGAGATGCGTGACAATGTCTGGAGACTGTTTTCGTTGTTAAGACTGGAGAGGAGTTCACTACTGGCATCTAGAAGGTAGAACCCGGGGTGTTGCTACATACCCCAGAGTGACAGGACAGCCCTGTAGCCAAAAATTATCTGCCCCAAAATTGAATATGCCAAGGTTGAGAAACTTTACAGAAGAGAGAAGGGCAGTCATCCTTTGTATATTGCTGTCACTGTGTGGATGGGAAGGTAGGTAACACAATATTTGTTGATACAAGTGCCTACCCATAGTAGGCTAAAGTTCTATGCTTCAGAAACACATTTCTTCATAAGACATTTAAAGGATATGTAGAATTCTTTTTTTTTAAGTCATACTGACCTAACTCTTTACTGACTAGCTGGGCTTAGCTATTGGACAATAATTCCATGAGGACAGAAATCATATATGGCAAATCTCTACTCTCCCAGGGTCTACCACAGAAAATCGCAGTTGGTAGATGCTTCATATATGTTTTAAAAGTCTCTATGTGGGGCGCCTGGGTGGTGCAGTCGGTTGAGCGTCCGACTTCAGCCAGGTCACGATCTCGCGGTCCGTGAGTTCGAGCCCCGCGTCGGGCTCTGGGCTGATGGCTCAGACCCTGGAGCCTGTTTCCGATTCTGTGTCTCCCTCTCTCTCTTCCCCTCCCCCGTTCATGCTCTGTCTCTCTCTGTCCCAAAAATAAATAAACGTTGAAAAAAAATTTTTAAGTCTCTATGTAAAAATTCAAATTATCTGGTTATATAAAAACCTAGGTGGATTTTCACCAAATTAAGGGCATGTGCTAAGATGGTCTATCTTAAAGTTACTGGTTATTTTGTGTACTTGATATTTTGGTGCTCCCTGGGTAAGGCATCTCAAAAACATGGATAGTCTTCCAGAATAGTTGAAACCAAGGAATCTTTGTGACTGTAATTGGGGCATGGCGTGCCATATGTGTGAAGATTTTATACAATAAAAAGTAACTGTGGTTTCCAAAGTGAGTCCCAAAGTGAAAATCATAGAGGTAAATTCTGAAAATTATGGACATTGCTTTGCTTCCCACAAGGGCAACCCTATTTAGTTATGTAGTGGTCCACTTCTTGGAAATAAGCCACCTCTGAGAGGAAAGTCTTAAAGAGAATCAGAGCTGAGCAATTCATGGCATGGGGTGTATTTAAAGTGCTCTTGGAAAGCTACCAATTACCAATATCACAGACACAACCCATTTCTGTTTTAACAGGAACTGCTTTAGCCCATCCTGTTAGAGTAGGAGGCTTCACCAACTTCCTTTAGACTTTAATTGATAACACACAAATCTGTTGCCACAGATGGTTGGGTGGGCAGCATCTGAAGCTGAGGTCTGGAAGAAGGCTTCCCACCCCCAGCAGATGCAAGAACATTCAAGAAGTGTCGATGCAGGGCGCACCATGGAAACAGAATTGAGGGAAGAGCTCTGGGTTGCACATCAAAGCACAAGGGGTCTGGATTAAAGGTGCCCCTGCATGAAGAAGGTTACAAGGTTCTAGCTCATCTTTATGTCATGTGCGAATCAGATCATATGGTTTTGAATCCCAGATATAGCAGCCATTAACCATGGGATCTTGGGCAACTTATTTAACTTCTCCAAGCTCTGCCGTTCCCCATATGCAATGGAGATTGATATCATACCTCTTTTTTTAGATTTTGAGAAGCTTGAATGAGATATAAAGACATTTTCTATTAATTATTAGTATTTCCCCATGTATAAAAGAGAACTATCCTTGAAATAATCTCTGTTTTCCTTGTCTTGGAAAATTTTTCGTTTGTTTGCAATATGGCATGCAGGATCTATGGCATTCCATTGATCTACAGGTAGGACGGCAGAACTCAACAGTTAGTAAGCTCAGTGACCTCAGATTCTTTAGGGACAACTGAAGGAATCTCATATAATGCCAACTGCTCAAAGAAAGTAGAAATGACCTGTGAAGGTATATATCTCAGAATGAGGAGAAACTTCACTGAACTGGTCTCTTTCAATGGCAGGTGATTGAAAGTTAACAAAAACTGCCTGACGGAATAAACAGGAAGACATCAATGGACTCTCCTTCCAGATGAGAAGCCCAGTGCAAAGCTTCAGGCCAGGTGGTATCTAGCTGATGAAAAGAGATCACGGGGACTCTGTTTCTATCTCTTGGCTTTACTTCCTTTTGTGTTGACTTTGCTCTCAGCAAGGCCTTCTGCAGGGGTGACTCCAACAGCTCCAAATATATATCCTCTCACTGTCAAGGCCAACAGACCAAAATGTATCTTTCTCCTTCACTCTTGTAAAAGGCTAAGGATTTAATCTGTTTTGGTCAGACATGGGTTGTCTGCCTACTATGGGCAATCAGAACACGTTCATGGGTTGAGGAGGGAAGAACGAATGATATATGCACTTCCCCCACTAAGAAATGTGCAATCCAAATGTAGTGGATATCATTCAAGGCGACTAAAGAGAAAAGGGTATGATTCTTGATCAACGCAGAAGCTGAGGCGCCTGGGTGGTTCACTCTTGTTTTCAGCTCAAGTCACGATCTCAGGGTTGTGAGTTGGAGCCCTGAGTTGAACTACACGCTGACAGCGTGGAGCCTGCTTAGGATTCTCTCTCTCTTCTTTCTCCCTCCCCCCCACCAAAGTAAATAAATACACTTTAAAAAATGAAAAAAAAAGTGCAGTAGTTTAATCTGGAAGGAGTTTCTGGAACAGGAAATTCGTTTTGATATTCTAGAAAAAGAGTAACATACTCAGCTGCTTCTGAAAGAGACCCTGTCCTCTTCCTTCAAAGCTTTAAGATAGGATCACCTTTATAGGCAATGAGCAAAGAACACTGGTCCCCAAATCAGCTGCCCCTTTTGAATCAATTGTGATGACTAACATCAAGTGCGGTTGTCCCCAAATTACCCTCCCACTCAAGATGTGAATAGACAGACAATGTGATTGGCTGGAGCCCAAGACTGTTCTCGCTCCTATCTACTACACGATATCCACTGCAGTTTGAGACGCAAGAGTCAAACCAAGTCCAAGGTAGCACAGGAAAGTGGTGTTGGTTGACCCCTAGTGTTTAGGAAGGACTTATTTAGAATTTCACATGCCTTATTTCACTTAGTCCTGACAACCGCTCCATGGGTTAAGTACCACTAATATCCTCATTTGCAGATACGAAAACATGAGCTATAGGCCCAAGATCACATACAGCTAATAAACAGAAGAGCCAGCCACTGCTGAAGAGCTCGTACTCTTAACCACTCTATGTTCAGTTTCCTGTGTTGACACGAGTTGGGACAGAAATAGATGATTGCAGGTAAGATGAGGCTTGCTGTTAATTGGAAGGGAATCCTACACCAGATTCCAGGCATTATTAAAATGCGGAAGTCAGATCTGACATCACTGTAGGAACTCAACTTTTTTTTTTAGGGTGTTCTGGTTGTGAAAAAGTTGTCCAGGTTCCAGAAACCTTCTCGTTCATCCTATTAAAAAAAGCAGTCTAAATATCCCAATTACAATGAGCAATTCCATACATTTAGTTTAAAAAGAAGAAGCTGACAAAAGACCACAGACTCTTGTCTTTATAATAACAAGACACATTGTGCCTACAGTGAATCAATATTTCCCCATAATGGCACTTGTCTCCCACTGAATTCCTGGCAAATTCTGCAGAAGAAAGCAATGCTTACAGTACATTGTCACTTTGGTATTTCAGGGGGAATTATTCATCCCCACGTATTATTGCAACAGTGCTCACTTTACAGAACCAGTCCCCAACTCTAATTTCCAATGGTGCATATTTCTCCTCTTACTGCTCTTTAAATGCACAATTAATTTCTAAGGTTAATTGATCTTGTATTTGGTACGTCAATATTTGCATGTGTTAACATAAATAAATATATATAATGATAGATGCAACAATGTAGTAGAAATTCATTTCCCCATGGAACTCATTAAATACAATTAAAATACGCTGGTAGTTTCCAGAATTCTAAAGGTACACCAGGGCAAATCTAAAATATTGGACAAATACAATTGGATTCTATGTGGCCACACTCAAGGAGAGTGATTCACAGAGCAGAGGAATTTGCACATCCTGCTTCCTTCACAATTTCCCCCTTGGATGATGGCATTTGGAGCGTCAAGTCCCCCAGTCCTAGAGACTTCTAGCAATGTCAAATATATCCTAATTCTACCTGAAAAAATTTGCAGTGATTCAGTGCCCAACTAAGTACAACCTCACTATTACAGAAACCAACCATTGATAATAACAACAATGGAGCACTTAGCAATACTACTGAATGTCTGCCACGGGGCTGGTGCTGTGGACTTTCTACTGTGCATTCCTACGGCTATCGGGACTCACAAGCAAGCTGCGATGTGGGATAGATACGCCCTCTTGACTTAAAATCAGACTCTCTCTGGCTGAATGTCATCTGACAGGACATTCGCTCCTTCATCTAATCATAAAGTTGAAGGGACAATGAAAAACAGGAGATTTGGAAGAAAACAAAAAAACAAGGTATTTATATGAAACAATGTGAAGTGACTGAATGCTTGAGGGTTTTTGTTTGTTTTGTTTTGTTTCTTTCTGTGCCTAGAAGTCTCTTAACATATTACGAGGGAAAGGAAAGATTATCCTACAAAGTACTCTTATTTCTAGACCTTGAGAAACTAGTTTGGGAAACAATAAACCCCTGACATAATGGAAAAATCATTCTGGTGCTTTCACTCTTGTCTTTTGAAAACTTGTATCCTTGAAAACACTATTATGAGATTTTCCCCTCAGTCAAATCCTTGGGGCCTGAGTGGCTGATGGCAGGTCCTTAACAAACAGGTGAAAAGCAGAAGGAAAGTACCCTTTGAAAATTTCAGCGAACCACTGGGCCAAAATTCACTATCAACTGAGAAACAAATTAATTGATCCACACTGTATCTCATCAGAATGCTCACTGATGGAGGAGAGAATCCCACATACCAGGTGATTTTTTTTAATTACACCTTTTTGATTTGTATCCACCCAAGAAGGAGACAAATCAAGAAAAAGAAAAAAAAAAATCCCCCGCTGTTCCCCCAGGGTCTGTTGTTCACCCCCCCCCCCTTTCTCCATTTAGGAACCCAAAACATATATATTTCGTTTCCTTCCCAACCTGCTCATTAAAAAAAAAAAGAGAGAAGTAACAAATGCACTCTGTGAATGGGGTTGCCATGGAGAAGCTGTTCCAGGTAAAGAATAGTCACTACAGAAAAGTGGCATGCGGCTTGTCAGCAGAAATGCTGCCGCAGCCCCAGAGCAATCATGATTCTGCCCCTGCTCATTTAAATACAACAGGGTTCTGCAGGTCTCCAGAAAAGGCTCTGTCCCTTCGTGGGGGGGGGGCCTGGCTTTCCAGAGGAGCTGCATCCTGGCTGTTTGTATTTAAATCAAAGCACACACTGTCTTTAAGAGAACCCTAATGAAAATCCTTTGTTTAAAGCTTTTCCTCTGGTTTCAGAGCATCAGGTTTACGTATAGTGGGATCAACCCATAGAGTTCTAACTCGGGACCTCTGCCAGTGTGAAGGAAATAAAGGTCCATTGTGAGCTGCCTTAGTTTTGACTCTTCCCTTTTTCTTGAAAAAAGGCATCGGCCCAAATCAGAGGAATAAGTACAAGTTTACCTTTCTGGAGTCCAGCCTTTTTCTCTGCTGGTTAAAAATTATTATTTTTTATTTATTTTTATTTAAAAAATTTTTTTTAACGTTTATTCATTTTTGAGACAGAGAGAGACAGAGCATGAATGGGGGAAGGTCAGAGAGAGAGGGAGACACAGAATCTGAAACAGGCTCCAGGCTCCAAGCTGTCACCACAGAGCCCGACGCGGGGCTCGAACTCACGGACCGCGAGATCGTGACCTGAGCCGAAGTCGGACGCCCAACCCACTGAGCCACCCAGGCGCCCCCAAAATTATTTCAAGACTATGTAAGTAAATTTAGGTTCCTTTATTAAACTTCAGCATAACAGCTCAGGTTTCAGAGAAAGGAAGTATGTTTAAGGGGACATGAGATACACACACATACCCTAAATATGCAGGAGCCATATACATCTATCATCATACCTAAGGTTGTTTCAATGTAAAATGGAAAGAGAATCTTGATATTTTGGAAGGAACAAAGAAACGGTGATTGCGACTCAGTTAAGACTTGTTCAAATAAACTGCTATTCAGCAAGCCCTCATGATCTAATCCTTCAAGAATCGGCTTCTAGCTTTGAGCATGCAACAAATACCACTGACATTTCTTAAGTATCTATTATGTTCCAAGCACGAAGCTGGATCCTTTATATTCATAACTGTGTTTGGTCCTCAAAGTAACTCCATGGTGGTTTACAAACAAGAAAATAGTGGTTTAGGGGCGCCTGGGTGGCTCGGTCGGTTAAGCGACCGACTTCGGCTCAGGTCATGATCTCACGGTTCGCGAGCTCCAGCCCCTCATCGGGCCCTGTGCCGCCATCTCGGAGCCTGGAGCCTGCTTCGGATTCTGTGTCTCCCTCTCTCTCTGCCACTCCCCTGCTTGCGATCTCTCTCTCAAAAATAAATAAATAAACAACAACAACAACAAGAATAATGAAGAAGGAGGAGGAGGGGAGGGAGGAGGAGAAGAAAATAGTGATTTAGAGCGGTTAAGCAACTTGCCAAGTCCTATTCTTCCATACTCTGGCCAAGCTGAAGGTTCAAACCTGGGTCTCGCAGACTCCTGCAGAGTGTGAGTTTCCTCCTCCGCGCTGCCAGAAAATCAGGAAATGACAAAATTCAGCTGCGGGACCGCAGCCACGCAAAGCACGTGCCCCATCACTGAGGACTGGGCAGCCTCAGAGAAGCAATGATATAGGCTTTGTTTGGCCTGGGCTAGGTATCCCGGAGATGCATTATGGCAGACACTGCTGGACGACCATCTGAAATCTACTCTCCCCGGCTCTTTGCTAACAAGTGGCAACATGCCCAGCTTCACTACTCCACTTGCCAGGCTGCTGTACAGACACGTGTGGCGAGTGACATGTAATCAAAAGCTTCGGGTAAGGTTTGCATCGAAGTTTTCTAAAAGGGTCTCGTTTGGCCAGTCTGTGTCTTCTTGCGTTTTCACCTGCCTGCACACCCATCTCAGGGCTGAAAGGTGGGTGACAAGTCATAATAATCAGAGAGGAACTCAGAAGATAGAGACCAGGGGCTAAGAGACTTCACTAACCTGAAGACCGTGATTCAAGTCCTGGTTTCTTGTTTATGTAAAAGAAAATTACCATGACTCTTCTTTAAGCCAGTTTTACTTAGGGCTTCTGTCATACAAAGTCAAAACCAGCCCAAATGAAACCTCCAGGGCGTTAGAATAAGAAAGAAAAAGGAGTCAGAATTCATTCCTTTGTCTTCCCAGTGGGATGATAGCCTCCCGGAGGCTAAGAGACCTTATCGCTTACATCTCCTTTTTTGCCTCCCCCAATACCCAGAACTTTTCCAGATAAACAGCGGAGTCTATAGTCACTTGCTTACTTAAGCCAGTAGATATTTTAGAAAAGAGCCAAGGAAGGTCTAACTTTCCGGATGTCATTTTTTTTTTTCTTTTAAAGCTAAACCCAATTCAAATACTTTAGGAAAATATACCCTGGATGGATTCCACAGGCCACTGACACTGACTGACAGTAAGCACCATCTACCTGAAGAAAACAACAACCCAGAATTAAATTTGTCTCTCAAAACGACAGTGGCTAACAAAGGAGATATGTGGATATTTAAATTATAGTTGGCAAAGAAACGACTTTTTACGCACACACACACACACATGCACGTGCACACAAACACACACCTATCAGGGGTCCTTGTAGAAACTCATCCCACTAAGAGTCTGAAGGCAACTTGAATGTCGGTCTCCTGATTGAACCCCCTTCTCCCTCTAAGGACTCACTGTGGCCTTGTTCCCTTTCAGGCCATTGGATCTATTTGCTTTTGAAATCTCCAAATTTCCCTCCCACCCCCAGGGTCTAGTTTGCATACTTACTCTCTCCCCTTGCACGTGCCTTGGGAAACCTGGCTGGCTCAGTCGTTTGGGCGTCTGACTCTTGATTTCGGCTCAGGTCATGATCTCATGGTTTGGTCAGTGAGATCGAGCCCCATGTCTGACTCTGCACTGGCAGCACAGAGCCTGCTTGGGATTCTCTCTCTCTCTCTCTCTCTCTGCTCCTCCCCTGTCCAAATGCACACACACTTTCTCTCTCTCAAAATAAATAAATAAACAAACATTTTGTAAAACTAGAAGGCATTGCTCTGCAGCTGCTTAATCTTCTCTAAAGCCACAGTACCCCCACTGGTAAATGAATAAAAGAATACAATCTCATCTGGTTCTTGGCTACATTCTATGAGGTTATAGATTAACAAGCCTGGCATAGTATAAGCTTCATAAGATATACTCAATCAGTAAATATTGGTGGCCTTGGTTGTATGACTCAATCAAAATTCAATCTCATAGCGACATTTATTTTAGCTCTCCCTTTACTCCAATCAATTAATCAGGGATCTCCTTTTAATCCAATTAATTAATCCAATCCAATTAATCAGTCGTCTCCATTGCACTATTCATTTCAACTAATGTCCACTCTTATTCTGATGCCCAGCCCCAATCCCACACTCTCCAAGAGTCCAGTCCAACCACTATGACATCAGAAATGTCTCCAAGTTTTGCATTCCATCCAGCCCCTGGGGCTTTACAAACTGAACTTGAACCACAATGCTACAGTGATTCTAAGACATGAGCTTGAATGCTGAAGGTTTTATGCAGCCCAACGCCCTGCAGCAAGACACCCAAACACCCACCTGCGCTCAGTAGCTGAAACCCGTATTCACTCTGCGGATTTAACAGTCCACAGCAACAGCGAAAAAGTTTGCTTAAACCACCTCAGAGCAACACTAGTAAGTACAGCGGCAGATTGAAGAAGGGCAGCAGCATGGTGGTGAGAAATCTGAAAATAAACATAAAGATGCCGGAAAGGTGGGACTTGAAGGCAATTCACCTATGCTCTTCCTCTGGGGAGAAGAGAGGCAACTGACTGGCCAGCTCAAACAGTTCTGACAGCCACCTTAGAGCCAGACTCTCCTTTTGGGAATGAGTATGAGTCCAGGGGTGATTCTAGAGAGATGACATCACGCATCATCCAGAGCGTGGGAGGATGTGGGATCTCCCAAGAGGAGCTGTAAGAATCACTGATGAGTATAAACAAATAAATAAATAACCACTACTTCATGATGGTTCCAAAGATCACATGTGCGACCAGTCCCATGTCGCTGCAAATAATTACCCAGGGAGACCCTAATTCCCCAATTCAGTCATTACACATGGACTGGTTTCCTAAAATATTTATTAAGGCATTATGCCGGTACTAGGGATAAAATGGTGAATCGTCAGAAAAAGTCTCTACCTTCATGGAGCTGCTCATCCTTTGGGACAGGCCAACATCAAACAAGTCATCAATGAATGACCAAGAGAATAACAGGTTATGAAGGAAAAGGACAGGGTGGTGGGCTGGAGATGAGCTGGAGAGGTGACAGGGAGGGCTTTACAGGGGGCGTAATATTTGGGCTGAGACGGTCATAATGAGAAGGAACCATCTCTGCAAAGATCTAGTGCAAAGAGAGTCTTGGAGGCAAAAGGAACAGAGGTACAAAGGCCCTGAGGCAGAAGAGACTTGGTGTGCTTGGGGAAGAGAACTATGACAATACAGGGAAACCGAGACAGGAGAGGTTGAAATGGACAGGAGCCAAATCGGAAGAGCTTTGGAGGCTGGAGTACAAACTCAAGGTTTTACTCTAACAAAGGAAGGTTTTAGAGCATTGCAAGGGCAAGCCCCAAGCTCTGCTGTGGCTTGGATTCAATGGAATAAGAGAAACAGGAAGATGACTCAAGAGGCTGCTGTGGAGGCCTGTATGGTTCAAGTGAGTCTGGGCAACGGCAGACATGGGAACAAATGGCAGGATTTGAGCTGATCTTGGAGAAAGAACCACTTGTGGCTTTTACCCAAAGGCCTCACTACTCCAAATGTCAGCAGCAAGCTGTTCAAGTGCTTGAAATTTCCGAAATTACATAATTAAAAAAGAGAACGGGTTATGTTCAAAACTAACTCAAGGCAGAGATTTTAGGAAGTTTTGCTTCCAGCTTCAGCTTCCTGAATGCATGGCTGCTTTGTTGTTGGCCAACTCTTTAAACTAACTGAGGTGCGGTGGGTTCTACATCCCAGGGTCTGTCCCAGGCTACCTGGAAGGGTTGTTGTGAAAAGTTAACTAATTAATAACAAATAAAGTAAAAGCCTTTAAGGCTCTATGCCAATATTTCCCAAACCAAAACATGTTTGTCCCAAGAAATAAGAAAATAAACACTACGTAGTCAGACACAGGTATAGGCTTCTATATCACGGACTTATCAGAGCCTTTAATGAATTAATGGGTATGTTACCGGCCAATATCATACTGCATTTCTCAAAATTATTTCAAGGAGGTTTTTTTTTCCGTCTCAGACCACCTGATTGCAACTGCCATGGAACCCAGTTTGGCAAACACCGTATTACAGAGATGGAAAAGACTATTACTGAGACACCAGGAGCCCTTTTAAAATCCAGAATCTGCTAGCAGGGATCATGTATTGCACAACTTATAATTATCAGGGCTTTGGAGAAGAAATACCAGGTTAGGGAGTCAGCATCTTGCCTAGGTGCCAAACACATAAAGTACTGATCACACAGTAAGAAGAAAAGAGATGCCTAGGCAACACATTTTAGAAATGGAGCCTCCCATAAACCATAGACGAAACCTGTGAAGTAGCCGTATTGATCTCCACGTAACAGATAGGAGAACTGGGCTTGAAGGGGTTGAGTGACCGACATCAGTACATGCAACTAATGTGAAACCAAGAAGGGAACTTCTAACCACTATACCAAAGGCTCATTAAAAAAAAAAAAAAAAAAAAAAAAAGAGTATAGTGACACACAATGTTACAGTAGTTTCAGATGTACAACATAATGATTCAAGTTTTCTATACATTACATTCTGCCCACCACAAGTGCACCTACCTCTGTCATCATACAACTTTATTACAGTATCATTGACCATATTCCCCGTGCTGTGCCTTTTATTCCTGTGACTTATTCATTCCACAACTGGCTAGTGTGGCACCTGTTCCAATTCTAACCACAAGGAGCAGCAGAGAGCAAGACTGTCAAGGGTTATTTAAACCCTGGCTTTCCCACTTACCAACCATGTGATGTTAGGCAAGTTGCTTAACCTCTCTGAGCCCTGGCTAACTCTTGTGCACCAGAAAAACAGTAACAATGCCCCCCATCCACTCTTAGGTTTGTTATGAGGATGAAATGGGACAAAATAAGTACTTAGCTCAGCTCCAGGCACATTGGGAGACCCTATTAAGTATTCAGTCTTGCATACTATTTTGTACGGGATATTTAATTTGTATGTATAATTTGGGATGTTTCAGGGGCAAAGGCCCCCTGGGGGAATTCTGGGTGCCAAAAGATGAGGAAGAGCTTCACACTTTTCAGAGTTTTGATTAGCATGATTTATTCTGATGTCAAAGTCAAGGTTTAAGTGACAAAGCACAAAAGCTACACATTTTCACTTAATCTAGGGAGACTATCTTTTTCCAGAAATCAGCTTTGAGTAAAAGACTTTATTATTTTTTTTCTGGGAGCACTCAGTTTAGAGTTAACTCACTGAGCCTGAGCAATATGAAGAAAATTGGAAACCTAGTGAGAGATAAAGACTTAGCTCCGGATGTCTAAATGATTCCCAACGTATTGCTCTAAGTACCAGATTTTCTCTCCATGGAGCGTGCCCACATAATAGCAGGTGGGGACAAGCACGGGAAGAACGGATCATGAGAACGTGGTAGACAACCAGGAATGACATGTGTGCATATGTGTGGAGGGAGTCTGTTGTGACTATGAATAAAGCTGCTGATTTAAAATCATACCTATTCTCGCCTTAGTTAAATCCACAAGAATCCAGTTTTTGACCTTTAAAAAACAATATCGTCTTGTTCACAGTCCCCTGTGAATTGCTTGTCTACTTAATAAAATTGTTGCCTGGCTCATAAAGTTGTGGCTGAAGTCCTGCCTCTTAGCCATTAACTTCAGGATCTGAGCACAGTCTTCTATTCATTACACTCTTACGTCTCTTAGCAGAAGGATGTAGAGTCTTGCTCAGAATTGGATTTGGATGGCCTCCGATCTTGATGAGTTTAAATTGGAAAACAAGATGTTAGATTAGTATAACGACTACGTGCAACAAAGTGTTCGGCCTCTGGAGTCAGCCTGCCTGACTTTGTGTCTTGGTTCCACTACTAAAGGCAAACTCTCTAAGCCTGTTAATTCAGTTGAATACCTGAATAATAATAATAATAATAATAATAACTACACGACATTGGTACCTGATTATGAGCATTAAAGGAAAAGTAGGGTACCTGGATCATAAACACTCACTATCATTATTGTCACCACCATCACCATCACCATCATCACCATCACCACCACCATTAATCATTACTATTATCATCAATCACCACCATTCCCACCACTATCAGCAACACCATCATCATTACCACCATCATCACCATCACCACCACAATCATGACTGTCAATCACCACCATTGCCATGACCATCATTACCACCATCATCACCATCACCACCACAATCATTATTGCTGTCAATCACCACCATTGCCATGACCATCATCATTACCACCATCATCACCATCACCACCACAATCATTACCACCATCAATCACCACCATCTCCATGACCATCATCATTACCACCATCATCACCATCACCACCACAATCATGACTGTCAATCACCACCATTGCCATGACCATCATTACCACCATCATCACCGTCACCACCACAATCATTACCACCATCAATCACCACCATCTCCATGACCATCATCATTACCACCATCATCACCATCACCACCACCATCAGCACCACAATCGTCATCACCACCACCATCACAACCACCATCATCAACACCATCACGAATCTACAATCACCATCCCCACCACTACCGGCAGCACCGCCATCATCACCACCATGAGCACTACCACTGTCAGCAGCAACAAAAATGTCAAAGTCCACACAAACCTATAAGCCCGATTCTTCAAGATCCACTTAATATCTCCTTATCTTCTTTCATTTCTCCCACGCCCATTTTAACCTGTGCTTATGTTTTCCATGTTACAAGTAAAAGCAATTTTAAGCCTAACAGGAAGTTAATCAAGAGCCATTGTGGCAGCTAGCTGTGGTCTTTAACAACCTAATTTCTATTTCTGCCTAATTTAGATAGCTTAACTCAAATGTTCTGCCCTCCGTCCCTTTTCTGACACTCATACACTATCAATGGCCTTCATATTTTCTGATTAATCCCTAAATGAGACTCATCGTCTTTTAAATATTTATCTGTAAAGACTTCTCCTCCCCTTTAGTTACCAAATGAGTCTACTCAGATCTACTCAGGATCTTCAGAAATATGACTGCTGAATTTTGCTTGGGGTCTGATATAGCAAAAATCAGTTAAGAAAGCTCATTCGTGAGTTTTCAGTTTATATTAACTGTTCTTGCAGTGAAACCCTGGTGTACACATTTTACATTTTCAGGGTAGGTAGTAATATCATTATTCTAAACCAATATCCAAAAATACTGAGTTCATCAGATTCTGCAGACTAAATCTCTAAAACTCCCATCTTCCTCTTTTTAGAAAGACAGAAATTATGAGCCTATTATATTGAAGAGTTCACACAAACTGCTCTTCTGTAATGAAACAGGAACATGACCACTCAGTGAAGAACATTCCACATTCTCAAGTCAGGCTGGCAGGATTGCTGGGTCATCATTGTTAGTGAACGAGGTGCATAGTCAAACGAACCCCCATCTAACATGATGTGCCTCACATTATAACCTCCCAAGGTACAAATATCATCCCATGATGTATTCTTGACTATGCCTTTGGCCTATAAACTCTGTATTTTGTCTATAAGCTCCCTCTTGCTCTGTATTTGGTCTATAAGCTCATCTTTATCTATTATTCCAGCCTGGGACAGGGCCCATAACAGAAAATCAATGGATATTTGCTGATATGTAAAGCATGTTTGTGCTTGGAAATATATAATTTTTGAAAACATAGACAGCCATCAAATTCACTATTTGTTTTCCTTCAGGATTACAGGGGAGAACTGAATGATCTCCAAGACGAAAGATGGAAGTAACCAAGCAAGACATGAGAGCCTTCCAAGGAAGATTCTGACAACCAGCTGCCAAGTTGCTGGTACAGCACTTAGTAAAGAAAATTGAGCAGTGCACAACTGATGTGCTCATTATCAAAGTCTAAGAGTCATATTTATTTGTTTGTTCACTGATTGAGTCATTCAACTAGCATTGGCTGAGTGCCTATAGTGTGCTAGGCACTGGGGGCTCAACAGTAAATAAAGGAAATGGAATTTACAGATTTGAACAATGGCACCGGCTTTGGCATTAGAGTTTTAGAGCAGCATATGTGTCTCAGTTTGGGTCCCAGAAATCAGAGCCTGAGACAAGGACTTATGTACAGGTAGTTTATTGTGAAAGTAATTCTGTGAGACAAGAACAAGGGAAGAAGGAGAGTGACACAATGAAAGAGCAAGTCAAATATAAGTGAGTGTTTTGAAAGTCTGTGTTGAAGGCAGTAGGGACTGCTGAGAATCCACTGGGGCCTCTGAGGAGCACACATGGCACTTTCTAGAATTGTCCACCAGGAAATTTGGAAGGCTGCAGTGTTTACCCACTAGTCAGCACTGTCTCCATTGGCTAAGGGTTGTTTGCAGGCTACCGTTATACACAGGCTGAGTGGGTTCCCTGGAAAAGACCTTGAAATGGGAAGCAGGAAGGCACTGAGCACCCCTGAGGCAGGTGCTGCCAGCATGAAGGGAATCTGAGCCCCTGAGGCACCGCCCGCCAGAGCTGTGGCTAAAATGAAGGGTAAATTGGGGAACCGCAACTTGAGACACCAAAACCCAGGGACTGTCATTCTTTAAGAAGCTTTAATGAGGGCCCGCTTCCAGGCCCTTTGCTAGGATACTGTCTGTGAGCTTGAAAAGACAAAGGGCTTCCACATCTCCAATTATACCCATCTTTAGGCAGGGACTGTATCTCTCCAGCACACTTAGAACATCTTTCAGCTCACAGCCACAGACCAAAGAAACTTTTCTGGTGATGAGATTCACTGTCCCTTTTTAAAGCATATTAAATGTTAATTTTCAAAACAACAAAAAATGGTAGTAGTAGTAATAATAATAATAATAATAATGGTGATAATGGCAAAAAATACACACGCGCGCGCACACACACACACACACACACACACAAAACACACAAAAAACAATAGGACAAATGACTCTTTCTATGTACCAGGCTCTCAGAGCTTTACATATATCATCTCTTTTATTCCTCCACTAATTCAATGACATAGGTACCATTATTATCATCCCCATTATGTAGATGAGGCAACAAAGGTTACAAGAAGTTAATAAGATATGCCAGTGAGATGCAAGGCAAAGACTGAAACCCACAGTCAGATTTGAGTCTGCACTCACTATAGCATTCTGTGTCTGGAAGCCTAATGGAGAACCTGAGCGTTGCCCGCTTGTTCCAATCATCTGCATTTTTTCACACCTATTTCTTGTATACAGTCAAGCGCTTTCAGATATCATGAGTCTCAATCGATGCCTGGTGGAGGCAGAAAGTTGTCCGTTTCTATTCTAGAACTGAAAAGAAATACAGAGCTCATCCACTATGACCCCAACCTCACCCCCCCCCCCCACCCTTTGTCCTTACCCCCTTACCCATATTTACAGATCCTCCAAGAGAGCAAAAGTTCCATGGGTAGGGATAGAGCAGGTTCCAAAACTCTTGTTTATTAGTAAAGGCTCTAGGAGCCCAGGCTCTGAACTCAGATTTCCTGAGTTTGAATCTGACTCACACAAGTTCTCCAAAGCATTGGTTTTCTTACCTACAATATGGGCATGATAATAGTGTCTTACGTGTTAGAGAGTATTTCCAAATTCTGTAGCCCAGTCTCTTAAACTTGGAAAGCATTGGCTATTATGCTTATTCCCTCCACTGTCATATACCCTTTATGAAAGGAGCTCATGCTCCTAACTTAGAGAGTTGGGGCTCCAATTAAAAGTTCATGATGTGGGGTACCCAAGTGGCTCAGTCGATTAAGCATCCAACTCTTGATTTCACCTCAGGCCATATTCTCACGGTTCATGAGGTCTTGACCCCACATCGGGCTCTATGCTGACAGTAAGGAGCCTGTTTTGGATTCTCTGTCACCTCCTCCCTCCGCCCCTCTTCCACTAGTGCTCGCTCTCTCTCTCTCTCACTCTCTCTCAAAATAAATAAATAAAATTAAAAAAAATTCATGATGCTATGAACATATCTTCCTCACAAATGCACATAGGTACCGAATGTTTCTGACGGTCTCAGGGACATCACAACCTACTAAGCATCCTTATGGGCCACACAGGGATATGTTGAGGGATTCCTAAAGTCTGTAGTGAATCAAACACACTTAAAAATAAGTTTCGTTCTTTATCAAAGTGTAAACGTTGTATCGATATTCTCATAGTACAGCTGGTTAATTAAGAAAGCAAAGGTAGTATCCGAACAAATAGCTACTCTATCATTAAACCTACAACCAAATATCAGGTGAGCAACTATACGGATTTAGAAATAATTCCCGTGGACACACTGCTATACCACTTGGTTGTTAAACCAGTCGCAGACCAAGCCACTATGCTAAATGAGAAGAGATGAACTCAGGCTGAATGAAATAAGTCCAATTACTTAATTGAAATTCTCAAGAACAGACCTCTGCCATTTCAGACAACTGAAGGAGTCTTACCAGACCTGGAGGTCCCACTGCCTACCTGACTATGCACCATGTTTTCTTGGGTATACAATAGGAAGAATTCTGTATTATCTTAGGAAGGGTTCCTCTAGGAGTTTTGTGCAAATTGTGCAAGAAGAAACGACTGCTTCCCATTTTTCCCTTTAGAGTCCTTCATCCATCTCTTCCTAATAGACAACATCCCCTTCAGGCACTCTGGGAAATATTTAAATGGAGTAGAGCCTTTGGCAAACCTTTAAAGGTACCAAAGGCAGCAGCCCCCTTTTTCTATGCTTCTTGTCAACTTTTTTCCCCAGTGAGTACCTCTTACCTTCTTAACTTTTCTGCACTTATAATGCATCTTAGCATCTAAGGAGGTGAACCTGAAAATGAGCATGATGGAGAGTTGCCAAGGGAGAAAAATAACACATTTTCCTATGGCAAGAGGAAATGCTTGCGTGAGAGCTATCTAGGGTGGGGAGGAAAGGAAGGAGGAGAAGAACGGAGGAAGGGAGGAGGAAGGAATCTACAGAAGTATTTTCAAAAATGAAGGTTATTTTCTTTACTGCTATTTTCAGTGGGTCAGCCCCCAGTACCCAGTGAGTCATGAAATTTCAATGAGTCATGAAAATACACACACACACACACACACACACACACACACACATATATATATATATAAATGCCATGAAGTAAGTTAAGGTGAATAAAAGCAACTGAAGTCTTAATATAAAAATAAATAAATTTCTCATTTATTTCAAGTTCTGCTTATGGAATTTTAAGCAACTTGCTTTTTCCAGGCTTTGCTTTTTACAATGAACACATAAAATATGCCAATGGCAAACTACTAGGTTTATCTTGACATTGGTTTTCATCAGAACATGGCCCTAAATTCATATTTAACTTATTTTCTCTCCTCATACAGGAGTAAGTGTTCCTGTCATGTGGATTGCTTAAGCTGCACATTATGTGTAGCTCCATATAATCCTTTTCATTCTATTATCGTCCCCTCATTTATGATTCCATTCCAACCTGCACTTCTCCTGGGACATATGCGATTATTTAATCTTTTATAACTTACACTGCATAGAAGACAGAACTCCCACTGGGCCACTGTATTTATAAATATGATGAAATCTATACATTATAGGGACAACTTCCCCCAGTTATTGGCGTCATTGCCTTGGCGGAGATGAAAGACCGGCTGTATAATTGAAAAGGAAATTCTCAAAATCATTAGGAAAGTTAGATCACATAGAAAGCCTTGGAACTAAATGATACAATGAGCAGTTGTATCAGAGACCCAGACAGAGCAGAACATCATGAAAATTTGACTCTGGAGTTAGATAAAATGAACTTTGAAACCCAGAGACGTGACTTATTAGAGATCTCAGCTTTCTTCTTTCTAAAATGGAGATAAAAAGAACACCTACTTCATGAGATAGATGTGACTATAAAGGGACTGTATACCTCAGGCTTAGCAGAGTGCTTGGCACACACATATGGAATACTCTAGAAACACTGGCTGCCATTATTATCAGATACAAAGGACTACAATATATTTGTAAACATCCTGCAATTAACCTTCCTCTATGCTTCCAAATGATGACCCCATACAAAATTGCTATCAAAAATCATACTTAAGCTTCTGGAGGGAAAGAAGGGTACTTCATTTTTAATTGATTATCATTTGTTGTTACAAATCACAGTGCATGTGTTTTAACTGATCTAGATGACAAAGGTATGATATTGAACAAAATAATAAATTATGTCCATTTATGTTAGTATTTTTATACTCAGTCATGAGCACTGCTTCATTGTGGGAGAATTGGAAAACACATGATGATTGAATTAGGAACACCACGGAGAACTTAGTATCCCAGCTGGTTCATTCACACCCCAGACACATACTGTTCTTATTCAATTACAGCCTGTACATTCAGTTCAATAGTGTTCTTCAAAAACCTTGTTAGTGAACTTCAAATTTCTTGGAACGCCAAAAATAAGCTTGATTATGTGAAAGATCCACTGACACAGAATAATGAGTACAAGAATTTTAAAAACAGAGGAAAATATTCATATTTTGTATTATTTAATAATGATTTAGCCAGAATATCCTGAGGAATCTATATATGTATATATGTATGTATATTGTGTATTATATATATAATATGATATTATTATTCACATTCTGTACCTATATTCAGGTATATTTTAAAATTCTACATCAAATCGTGTCCCATGAAAAACTAGGATGAAATGCATTATAAAGAGTATTTTTCAGCCCACGCTGAAACATTATTTATTAGCAAGGAAACTCAGTATTCTTTTCTTTATTAAGACTTGGGGAAATTTACACCCTGGATTGTCATCCCCATACTGCTGACTCAGTAATAGGAAAAAGCTGCGGCCAAAAAAATAAAGAAATGAATGAATGAATGAATAAATAAAAAAAGCTACTGGAAGAAAGAAGACACTATTGGCTCCATGCAGGATTTGAATTTGCAATTTAGCGCTCAATCTAAGCTAAAATCATATAAAGTTCTTAAATGACTTTTAGTTAACTTTTCAGGCATTTGACAATAAAAAATGGAGCCAGACCTTCATATTCCTAAAGGTGAGAGGGATTTGAGAAAAGTACTTTAACACTTTTAGTACTTCACATAATCCTTTTATTCTCTTAGGGGAACTGAGTCCTCTGGGGATATCTCTTATCACATGTTCTAGAATAACCACCCCCAAAGCCTCATGGAAAAACAAGTTTTTTCCATGTATTTTCATAAAAGAGTAGGCCTACAACAAATACCTACCACACAGAAACCTGAAGGTGGAGAGTGGTATCTTCAAAAGGCCCATTACCCAATAGTTATAAACCTCACCACAGGTAAGATGAGGCCGTATCATCTCTGTAACTCTCAGGACGGGAAACAGATCCAGACACAAATGTTAAGGCTGTGGAGGCAATGCGAAAACTGACTGGTGTAGTTTGCAAGCAAAGAGGGCCACTTGAGTATTCTCCACTCACTCTCCAGATTAAGGATACCATAGTTCTCTTAAAAGAAGAATGGAATGGGGGCGCCTGGGTGGCTCAGTCGGTTAAGCGTCCGACTTCAGCTCAGGTCACGATCTCGCAGTCCGTGAGTTCGAGCCCCGCTTCAGGCTCTGGGCTAATGGCTCAGAGCCTGGAGCCTGCTTCCGATTCTGTGTCTCCGTCTTTCTCTGTCCCTCCCCCACTCATGCTCTGTCTCTCTCCCTCTCTCAAAAATAAATAAACGTTAAAAAAAATGGTTTGGTAGTGGCATCAAATCAGACACATAGACTGATGGAATAGAATACAGAGCCTAGAAACAGTCTTGCATATATCGTCGAACGATTTTGGACAAGGGTACCAAGAGTTTGGAATGCACAAAGGACAGTCTTTACAACAAATAAGTGAATATCCATGGGCAAAAGAAGGCAGAAGGCAAAAGTTTAATCCTAACCATATAGTATATACAAAAATTAACTTAAAATGTATCAGAATAAACATACAAGCTAAAGATATAAAGCTCTTAGAAGAAAACATAAGGGAAAGTCTTCTTGACATTGTATTTGGCAATGATTTCTTGGATGGGATACCCAAAGCACAGGAAGCGAAAGTAAAAATAGACAAATCGGACCGTATAAAGTGTAAATTGTGCATCAAAGGACACAGTCAATAGAGTGAAAAGGCAACCAGCAGAATGGGAGAAAATGTTTACAAACTATACATCAGATAAGGGATTAATATCCAAAATACATAAAGAACTCCTACTCAATAACAGAAAAACAACTCAATTAAAAAATGGACAAGACAGTTGAACAGATATCATCTATTCAAGAGAAGGTGCACTAATGGCCAATGAGCACATGAAAAGATGCTCAGCACCACTCACTCTTCATTGGGGAAATGCAAATCAAACCCATAATGAGATACGACTTCACATCCATTGGAACAGTCACTATTTTGTTTAATTTTTAAACTTTTATTTTAGAGAGACAGAGAGAGTGTGCATGCAGGGGAGGCGCAGAGGGGGAGAGAGAATCTTAAGCAGGCTCCATGCTCAGTGCAGAGTCTGGATGGGGCGCTGGATCCCA
The DNA here is from genome assembly GCF_022837055.1 of Prionailurus viverrinus. NCBI lineage: Eukaryota > Metazoa > Chordata > Mammalia > Carnivora > Felidae > Prionailurus > Prionailurus viverrinus. Next base: position 34,696,356 of record NC_062562.1, on the reverse strand, counting down.
CGCCCCTGGGATCCATGACCTCAGCTGAAATCAAGAGTCAGATGCTCAACCAACTGAGCCACCCAGGAACCCCTGGTTACTCTTTTCTTTAAAAAGACAGAAAATAGGGGCGCCTGGGTGGCGCAGTCAGTTAAGCGTCCGACTTCAGCCAGGTCACGATCTCGCGGTCTGTGAGTTCGAGCCCTGCGTCGGGCTCTGGGCTGATGGCTCAGAGCCTGGAGCCTGCTTCCGATTCTGTGTCTCCCTCTCTCTCTGCCCCTCCCCCGTTCATGCTCTGTCTCTCTCTGTCCCAAAAAAAATAAACGTTGAAAAAAAAATTTTTTTTAAAAAGACAAAAAATAGTAGGAAAATTAGAACCTCTGTGCACTGTTGCTGGGAAGGCAAAGTGGTATAATCATTTGGAAAATGGTATGGCTGTTCTTTGAAAAATTAAAAACAGAATACCATATTATCCAGCAATTCCATTTCTGAGTATAATATCCCTAAAAGAACTGAAAGCCTGGTCTCAAAAGAGACAACTGTAAACACGTTCATATCAATGTTTTTCATAACAGCAAAAGGTGGAAGCAACCCAAGGATCCATTGACAGATGAATGTATAAACAAAACGTAGTATATACAGAAAATGGAATACCATTTAGCTCAAAAAGGAAGGAAAGTCTGACACCTGCTACAACATGAATGAACCTTGAAGACTTGATGCTAAGTCAAATAAGTCGGCAAAAAAGACATTGTCCGATTCTACTGATACAAAGTACCTAGAACAGTCCACTTCATAGAAACAGTAAGCAGATGATGGTTGAAAGGGGCTGGGGGAGAGAGAGAAATACTGAATTACTGTTGATGGCATGGAGTTTCAGTTTGGAAAAGATGAAAAAGTTCTGGAGATTGGTTGCACAACAGTGTGAACATAGTTACCTTGGCTGAATTGCACACTTAAAAATGGTTAGGATGGTACATTTTACACAATATGTATTTTACCACAATTTTAAAAAACTGGGGGAGCCGGGGTGGCTGCAGTAGTTAAGTGTCAAACTCTTGATTTCTGCTCCAGTCATGATCTCACAGTTTGTGGGATCAAGCCCCGCATCAGGCTCCATGCTGACAGCTCAGCGCCTGCTTGGGATTCTCTGTCTCCCTCTCTCTGTGCCCCTCCCCTACTCACGCTCTCTCTTTCTCTCAAATAAACTTAAAAGAAAAAAAACCAAAAACTGACGAGTCACTTAAGAAAAAATCAAAGTTAGTTCTGACTCTAGGAAATTTTCATTACGAAGTAATGAAAACTATTAAAACCGAACCCTTATATTAACCCGTCATTCTACTATATTTCCTGGCTATTTGTTATCAAGTTTTGTGTTTATAAAGTAATAGAATTATAAGGAACTATAAATATCAAGTAACCAAGCTTTTTCCAGTTTAAAAGAAAAAGCTGAGAAATACTGCTTGGAGATGGGTCCCACTTCACAAGTTTATACATAGCTAATGGGATTACAAACTTAGAGACCAGTCCTCTGTACATTCTGTTAACTATCTATTAAAAGCTAATGTACTTTTATCCCTGAATGCTGATAACCTACCATGGAATCCAACTGGGGGTTATAACAAATCATATTATCCACTCTGATATACCACATTCCATCCTTATTAACTTGGCTTTTCACTGAACTCATAATCTGATATATTATTGCCAGTTTTCTGAGAATGAGAGCTGGACCAAATCTCATATACGTAATTAATGTGCTCCTGAGAAGTTATGCTTAACTTGATTCTCATACTCCCAGACCTCACTGTACTTTAGCATAACCAAAACCCCAGACTGGCTGCAAGAGAAAATGAAGGGCACTTAATGCAGTGAGGAAAGGAAGTTTGCAAACACAGACCACAGTATAATAAAACAATTAATTAAAGGTAACATGCAAAAAGAAATGTCTTTGGGCAAAAGAGAAATGCTTAGAGACACTAATAAAATGATCATTTCATTCATTCAGTATTCAACAATTACGGAGAACCCACTATATTATAGTTATTGTTCTAGATCAGGGATCAGCCACGGTTTCTGTAAAGGAGCTGATAGTAAATATTTCAGGTTTTGCAGGCCAGACAGTCTCTGTCTCCAACCTTTCAACCCTGCCACTGTAGCATGAAGGCAGCTATGGATAATATGTAAGCCAACGGGCAATGCTGTGTTCCAATGACTTTATTTGTAAAAATAGGCAGGTGGGCTGGATTTGGCCCATAGCCATAGTTGCTAACTTCTGTTGTATATATTAGAAAATAATATGGAACTAAACCCAGTAATATTATTTTCACGAATACCTTCCAGTAAAGAGGCAAGGGGAAAGCATACATACATACATAATACATACATATTCAGATGCTATTAAGTGACATGACGTTATGCTCTTTAATGACAGAATGTTCCAACATCTTCTAAACTAAAGGTTTTAAGATCCGGCAATTCAACAGATTGGCAGAAAAATTTGCCAAAAATTCAGACTACAGGGCTTCATCTGGGAAAACTTTTAATTAAGTAGACCTACCACAGACCTCTAGGATACAGCTTGCAGAGCGTCCCTTTTAAGAAGTTCTTCAGGTGAGATCTCTGATTAAACAACTTTTGTTTCTGTATTATTGATAACAACTCAATTATTAATAACAATTAACAATTGTTAATTAGCAAATAACAGTTATTAATTGTTAATAACATTGAGAGAAAAGCAGAGGAATAAGCTGAATCAATGTTCAAAAAATAAATAGCTTTTTCAACACACAAAGGCCAACACATGTGCATTATTGTAAGTAGCAGAGCTAAATGGTATAGCCGTCCTTTTATGTAAGAAAGCTAATGCACATTTGCATTACGTGCATGATATGAATTCTATGTTCTTCTTTAAGACTTTTTCAAACTGACGTATTTTTGTCAGAGGATAATTGTACATATCAATACCACAGGGTAGTTTGTCCCCGAATTTCGTTTTTACCAGAAATATTTTATGGTAACAACAGGGCATGTGTTACATGAGTATTACAAGCAATTCCAAATCGTCCCCAGACACACTCAACGGGCTTTGAATCAGATAAATAAATCTTCTTGTCATAAAAAAATGAGACATGGGAACAGCTCATAGGAAAAAACTGATAAGGTACAGGCACTTCCTGATTTGCATCCGGCTGTGTTTTCTGCTGACACGTCCATAACACTGAGAGACGGGGACACACATCCAGCATGGCCGAAACTGCCCAGGGATCAGGGAGCAAAGCCTCGAAGAACTACCTCAGCTAATGTGGGTTGCTACTTAGAGCACGTAAAAAACCTCAACCTGGTCCGTCAGATGTCATCTCTCGCTAATTCGGGGGCTCAATATTTGGGCTCTGTGCCAAAATTGCTGTACCAGCATCTTACTTCAACATTTAAAGGACGACTCAGAGCCATCTGGTCAACCAGCCTTTTACTTTATAGACCAAGTAGTTGTGGTCATAGCAGGGGGAACGGCAACAGACTGCTTGGCTTTTCAGCAACATCGTCACACTGCTATTTTTTTGCCCACAATTGCTATTCTTGAACTCCCATGATGCCTCTCTGTATCTTTAACATTTTCATTATGAAGTATAACATGCTTACTGCAAATGCATAAAACATAATTGCAGTAATTAATAAATTACCATATAGCAAACCTTCATGTAATCTTCCCCCAGGCCAAGAAATAAAATTTTGCCAGCATTCCAGAAGGCTCCTGGCTGCCCCCTGGCACTTAAAATCTCCTCCCTCTCTGATAAATGTAACCATAATCCTGACTTTTATAGTCATGGCTTCCTTGCTTCTCTTTATACTTTTATCTCCAGTGAACTATAAATTATACTATAGTTTAGTTTTTGCCTATTTCAATGCTATAATTATATCCGTTATAAATTTCTGTGCCATATTCAACATATGTGATACATCCTGTTGCTGCTCTCGATTGTAGTTTTCTTTTTCATAAGTATATAATATTCCATTGTATGAATATATCGGTGTTTATCCATTTATAAATCGATGGATACTGGTTGTTTTCAGTTTAAGACTCTTATAAATAATGCTGCTATGAAAAGTCCTGGGTATGTCTCTTAGTATACAGATGCATGTGTTTCCTTTAAACATGTATCTAAAATGGAAATTGCTAATCCATAAGGTATTTGTATTTTCAGCTGTGTTAGCTGATTTCAATCTGTTTATCAAAGTGTTTGTGTCATTTTACATTCTTACGGGAATCCTATGAAAATTAAAGTTGCTTCATATCTTTATCAGAAACTTGGCATTGTTAACTTTTAATTCTAGCCGTTCTGGTAGGAGTCTCATTGTAGTTGTGTATTTCTCTAATGATTAACAAGATTGACCTTCTTCTCAGATGTTTATTGGTCACTTGTATATGCTTTTGTGCACAGTGCCTGCTTGTCTATTGTTTAACTGCATCAGTTAATTGTTGCTGAGTAACAAACTATTCCACACCTTAGTAATTTAAAACAAACTAAAAGAGGACATTTTCAGCATTTAATCATTAAATATAATATCTACTTGTGTTTTGGTGACTATATTAGATTATATACTCTTTTTGTTGTTTCCTAAGAGTTTTTTAAACTATGAAATAACATAGTTTTGTCACATCTTTGCATTAATTGAAATGACTTCCCTCTTTTATTCTGTTAATGTGTTATATCGGACTTAAAATCTATCAAAGTTAAGCAACTTTAAATTTCTGAATAACCTCTACATGGCATGATATATCAGTCTGCTAACATTGTTTAGGATATCTGCATCTACACTTACACGAGACTGCCCTATATTTTTCACTTTCTGTAACTCCCTTTTTGAGTTTTGACTAATTACGCATACCTTCTAAAATGAACTGGGATTGTGGCAACTTTTAATATTTTAAGATTAGTTGTTTAAGATTATGTTACTTCTCCCTTAAATGGTTGAACTGACAAGTCAACCTAAGCATCAGGTTTCTTTTTGGCAAAATTTATTTCTCTGCAGATAGAATTTCTTTCATTGCCATAGGACCATTCATACTTACTATGAACATTCTGTGTCAGTTTTAAGCAATTGCATTTCTATAGAATATTTTCCATTTTATTTACATTGTCACGTTTATTGGCACAAAGCTCATAAACTGTCCCTTAAATTTATAGCTGTAGGATATATGATTAGGTTCTGATTTTTATCCCTGATATTACTCCACCCTTTAAAAATTAAGTTCACTAGAGGCTTATTAATTTTATTAATCTTCTCAAAAACTAACTTTTGATTGCACAAATGTTCATTATTGTTGTTTTGTATTTTATTTTTTAATAAAATTTTTTATTCTTTTATGTTTTATTAATTTTTGATAGGCAGAGAGACAGAGCATGACCAGGGGAGGGGCAGAGAGAGAGGAAGACACAGAATCCGAAGCAGGCCCCAGGCTCGGAGCTGTCAGCACAGAGCCCGACATGGGCTCGAACTCACAAATCGCTGGATCATGACCTGGGCCAAAGTCAGACGCTTAACCGACTAAGCCACCTAGGCACCCCTGTTTTGTATTTTATTAATGTCTGTTCTTACCTTTATTATTTCTTTCTTCTACTTTCTTTGAATTCATTCTGTTCCTTCCCTCTCCTCCTTTTTCAACTTCTGAGAAGGACCTTCAGAGAAAGACTTTCCCTTCAGATACATGCATTGAAGACTAGTTTTTCCCTAAAAGCATGACTATAGCTGCATCTCACAACTTCTGATGCTAGTTTCATTGTCATTCTAATGAAAATATTTTCTAATTTCCATTATATTTTTTTCTATGAACTATGGACTATTTAGGAATGTATTGTATAATTTTCAAACAGTTGGGAGTTTCTAGTTACCTGTGTGTTCTCAATTTCTACAGTAATCAAACTCCAGTCAGAGGACATATACTCCGAAAGTTTAATTTTTTGAAACTAGTTGAGAATTACTTGATCTAAAATAATGTAAGTCTTAACAACTGCAATACATGTGCTGAAAAAATATGTTTCTTGCAGTTACTGGATATAGCATTAAATATATCCACTGACTTTTAAAATATTCTATATCTTTACTGATTTTTGATCTGCTTGTTATATTAATTACCGAGCAAGAAGTGTTAAAATTTTTTACTATTCACCAGAAGCCATTGGTCAATTATAAGCCTCAGGAAAAGTTGCAATAGAAAATATATAGCACCACTGAGGAAGAAATCTAGTCGAAAATAAATTGAACCAAAGTCAAATCAAGTCTCCAGAACTACCTACCAACTTGATGGGGAAAGAGGGATAGAAAAACAAGGTCAACAACATGATGAAGAAGCAATAAGTCAAATACAGAATACAGGCATGGTACAGGATGAACAATGCCATTTATTCACCAGAACAACAGCATGAAAAACAAACAAAAAGACAAGGATTATGAAAAAAATAAAACACATTTGAGACAAGTTTCTAATCACTCACTATGACTGTATAATTATTTCCGCTCACGATTGTAACCATTTTTCTTTGCATGTTTTGAGCCATGTTGCTAGGTGCACACATATTTAGAATTGTTCTATCTTCTTGGTGAACTGTGTGTTTTATGATGATGCCATGCCACCTTTTGTCCCTGGTAATTTTGCCTTATAGTTGCTCTATCTGATATTGATATGGCTACACCAGCTTTATTTGGTTAGCGTTTTATGGAGTTTCTTTGCCTATTTTAGTGAAATAGCCATCTGAAATATAATTAGCTTTTACTTGGGGCACTTAATGCAATTATTGATCTATTTCTGTTAATGTAATCTACTATCCTGTTACATGTCTTGCCCTATGTCTCCTCTTTACTCCCAGGATGGCACCCTTCAGGATTCGAGACCAAGCAAAAAGGATTTTTTAATGGACTCCACTCCTCAGGTGTTCTCAACTCCAGCTTTTTTTTCTCTCCTCAGTACTAGGAGCTGCTAGAAGCCCCGATCTGTCTGAGAACCTCCTCTTTTAAGATTGAAAGATGGCCATAATTTATCTACTGCATTCCACAATCAGTTTTACAGCAAGTACTGTATTCTATCTCCAAAACATATCTGTAACTCATAACTATTCTCAGCCTTCAATGCCACCAGCACCTCCTAACTGCATGACCTCAATTATCATCCTACCTTGTCTCCCTGCTTCCACCTTTGCTTCCTTTAGTCATTTCACTGAACAATGAAAACCAGTCACATAATTACATAAATCAGACTATGAGGCTCCCAGCTTAATCCGCCCATCGCTTTCCCACTGAACTTGAAGTGTGCTGTTTCCTGACATTCAAACTTCTTACCTTCTCACCTCTTCATGGTCTTTTCATGGTCTGGCCCCTGTGTTTCTCTCTAGACATACTAGAGTAATTTTTGATCTATGAATAATCCAAATTAGTCCCTTCCTTAGTTTCTTTGTGTATTTTGCTTTATCAGAAAACAAAAACAAAAACAAAACTGGTTCTTCCCCCTTGGTATATCTCATGGTTGGCTCCTCGTGGCCATTCAATTTGTCCTTGAATGTTCTCTCTTTCACAAAGTCCTTACCATCCTAGCTAAAGTTCTCCTCCTACAGTGACTCTTTTGTGCCTTACTCCATTAATTTTGTTCATAGCATTTACCACTCCCTGAAAGTTTCCTTTTTATTACATGCAACAAATTTCAGTCAAAGATAATGTGAAAAGGCCTCTTTTTTTTTTTTTATAGAGGAGACTGCTTGAATGTCATAATCGATGAGAAAAACTAAGTCAACAAAAAGAAATTACACATAAAAGCATGTGGCACAAGGCCGGCACATAGAAGACAGTTTTAAATACGTTTGCTGAAACCGAAAACACAAAGCTCTGGATATCACACATAAATCATTAATCCAGTCATGGTCTTATGAATTCATTCTTCATGCAGCCATCTGATTCTCTTTCCTTTTATCCTTCATTTCAAATCTCTCCTTTGATTATCACCCAGTTTCCTTCTCCAGAAAACAGCATTTTTTCAACTAAAAAAAAAATTGTTTCTGGTAACATATCCAAACAAGCAGTCTCCACTTAAGTGAGCAAATAATTGGGTACAAACGTGTACTGTAATAAGCGGGAAAATGAAAAACCTAAATATTCTTTAAGAGAGATTGGGCAAGTACATTATATTGTATCTTAAAGCCTAATTATATACTGCCCTGAGGTAGACCTGGAGGTATTTTCCTGGAAAAAGTTAATGATAAATTGTCCATTAAAAAATGTACAAGAAGATGTATACTATGGTAAAGCTTTCATTTTTAAAATACCTCTCTCTATGTACACCTATAGACAGAAGTTGTGTCTACAGAGTGAAATTGACATTGAGCAAAGACTGTTATTTTGTATTTCTAAATCCCTGCTATGTTCTAATATTTTACTTATGTATTATGTTTTTTTAAATAATAACAAAAGCCCAACAAGCCCACTCAGATTTTAAAAACCATACCCTATCATTTGTTGATCGTTGCATTTAGCTGTGTTTTTACATCTTTATCTAATCAGCAATGACATTATTCCCAAGGTGTCAAAAATTACTAATGCACTTGTAAAGCTTTAAGCCGTCTAGATTAATTTGCTCTCCTCGCTTCAAGTCTAGTGTGGCAAGTTCTGCCAGGAAACTCACCACTTAACCAAACAACACTGTGATAACCCCAGCCCAACAGGTAGGTATGGCAGCCAGCATAGAGAGAGCATATTGTAATCCTTAACTTTAGTGTATACAAAAGCCTCACATCAGACATTTTCCCCACTACTTTATCTTGGCTTTATTACATTGGACATTCCAGAAAGCAAAGTTACCTAATTTGAACATATTTTGGCCTATTTTTTTTTGGTCTAGGACCTATTGATGCATTAAAAAAAACACATTACTTATTACAGGTCAGCTCAATTGGAAATCACTAAAAAATAGCTCTCATAGCCCTTGTCTGAGCAAGTTGACATTTTATAATATAAAATAAACACTTTATTATCATCATTATCTTTTGATTCTAGAGAGAGAGCAAGAGCACATGAGTAGGTAAGAGGGGCAGAGGGGGAGAGACAGGGAATCTTAAACAGGCTCCACACTCTTAAACAGGATCGATGTGGGACTCGATCCATGACCACGAAATCATGACCTGAGCCAAAATCAAGAGTCGCACACCCAGGTGCCCCTAAAATAAACACTTAAAAGGACAGAAATAATAAGCGATTATACACTATTTCACACATTTGTCCTAAAGAGTTATACAATAATTATCTTTTAAAGATTATTTTATTTTCAATAACTCCAAAACCTTGAAAACCTTGCTCAGAAATGTGGGAACATAATATGACTAGAAGAGAATCCTACCAGCTTGTTAAACTCTGTATTTCTCCACCCATACATTTTAGCATTGAATCATCAAAGTTAGGCATGAATAGGTAATTTCATTCTTAATAAGCGTTTAACAGAATTAGTACCCCGATGACTAGGGCAGAATCATCCAAAGGCCACTGTAAAATCAATAAAAACACAAGAAAGAAATGGGAATAGACATTAAAGTATGTACTAAAAGACTTTAGCCCTTTAAATTTGGATTTAAAACTAGACTTTGTTATTCGATGCTATTGTCTGAGTATCAGAAATCATATGAAATCAAGCCACTCCTAGGAACTTGATCAAGAATGAAAATTTCAAGCTTTTTAGTCTCATATAAGATATGACATGTCCCTGAAAACTCACATAATGGATTAACTGTAATTATAGCCTGTCTGGTAATTCAGAAGTAAGTTTCATGCTCAAAAAATTGGGGCAATGTGAAGCTTTATTGGAATAAAGTATTTTGGATTAGGGTCCCAAGGGAAATACTTAGCTTAATTCATATTTGTAATTCTATTTTTTAAATTTTTAATGTTTATTTTTGAGAGACAGCAAAAGAGCAAGGCAGGGGGAGAGAGAGAGGGAGACAGAATTCGAAGCGGACTGCATGCTGTTAGCACAAAGCCCGACCGACATGGGGCTTGAACCCACAAACCGGGGAATGGTGAGGTCGTGACCTACGCCCAAGTCAGATGCTCAACTGACTGAGCCACCCAGGTGCCTTGTAGTTTTATTTTTAAATGACGGAGAGACAGAGACAGAGAGAGAAACCCTCATCAACCACTCAAAGTCTCTTGTATGTTACATTCTATTCATTGTGGTTTTTAGTTTCCCTAATGACTACTAAGGAAGACCTTCTCTTGTGCTTATTTACCTTTGTGTCTCTTCATTGAAGTATCTGTTCAAGTCATTTGCCCATTTTGTTTTCTTATTATTGCAATTTGAGACTTCTCTTCCCTGCTCTGGCTACAAGCCCTTTATCAGGTAATTGCTTGTAAATATTTTCCCCCCAGCAAATTGTCTTTTCATTCCCTGACCACAGTCTTTTAAAAAAGCAAAACCTTTAAAAACTTTTTATACAGTCCAATTTGTCATGTTTTTGTTTTGTTTGTGTTTTTCTCATCCTATCTAAGATATCTTTGCCTAACCCCAGTTATAAATATTTGTTCTTGTAATGTCTTCTAAAACTCAGAGGTCCAATACAATAGCCAACATCCACATGCGGCTATTTATTTTTTTTTAATGTTTCTTTACTATTGAGAGACAGAGAGACACAGAGCGTGAGCATGGGAGGGGTACAGAGAGGGGGAGACACAGAATCTGAAGCAGGCTCCAGGCTCTGAGCTGTCAGCACAGAGCCCGACGCGGGGCTTGAACTCACCAACCATGAGATTATGACCTGAGCCGAAGCCGGACGCTCAACCGACTGAGCCACCCAGGCACCCCTTACATTTCTTTTTTTAGTGTTTACTTATTTTAGAGAGAGAGAGACAGAGCGTGAGTGGGGGAGGGGCAGAGAGAGAGGGAGACACAGAATGTGAAGCAGGCTCCAGGCTCTGAGCTGTCAGCAGAGAGCCCAACGCGGGCTCGAACTCAGGAACTGCAAGATCATGACCTGAGCCGAAGTCAGATGCTTAACCGACTGAGCTACCCAGGCGACCCTTAGAAGCACTTTCTTACAAGTTTACAGTTGTATGTTTTACATTTAGTCTCTGTATATTTCAAGTCAATTTTTGTAGATGGTGTGAGGTACAAGTAGAGTTTTTGGTTTTGCCCATGAATTTCAAATTGTTCAAGTGATATTTAAAAAAAATCTGGTTTCATTTTTATTACTTTGTAAATTTTGTACGTGAAAGTTAATCACAAAGGCTTCCCTTTGGCATTTTTTTTAACTTCTTGCAAAAAAAGGTATACCTGGGGATAAAATATTACATGCCTAAAACTAGTTGAGTAAGGCCCACCAAATTCACCAGGTCACATTTGCATTCCCTACTGCCCTTGGTCTCCCGAATCAGCACCTGTTTCTGACATCGTGTCCAGTAGGCCTTAGGGGAATTAGCCCTGGTTTATATAGAAAGGCAGCTCAAATGAAAGGGCAATTCTGCCTCTTGCAAAGAAACTACCAAATAATCTGATCAAGGTAGGAAAACCTCACTTTGGCCCCTTATGTACAAGAGATGGGCCTCTGCAAATGGACCTTTATTAGTGGGAACAGGTGTGAGGAGATTTGTTTGTTTACTTTCAATAAGTTTACATTTGAATTCTGCTTTAGAAGAAAAAGTAAATACTTGATTATGGGTTTCTTTAACAGGCTGAACATTTCAGAGTCCCAACATTGTTTTGACATAGCTGTGCTTTTTGTCCATTTGGAAAGTCTCCAATATTAGGTAACTTTGAAGTATTACTGAATTGTGTATATCAACCAACAATTCAGTCTGTACAAACTGTTCAGAGCAGGAGTCCTCAAACATTTTCTATAAAGGACCAGAGAGTAAATATTTTACTCTTTCGGTGTCATATGATCTGTATCACCAGCACTCAACTGTGCTGTTACAGCACAAAAGCAGTCACAGATAATATGTAAACAAATGAGCTTGAGTGTCTTCCAATAAAACTTTATTTATAAAAACAGCTTCTGGGGGAGCCTAGGTGGCTCGGTCAGTTGAGCGTCTGACTTCGGCTCAGGTCACGATCTCACAGTCCGTGGGTTCGAGCCCCACATCAGGCTCTGTGCTGCCAGCTGAGAGCCTGGAGCCTGCTTCGAATTCTGTGTCTCCCTCTCTGTCTCTGCCCCCTCCCCTGCTCATGCTCTGTCTCTGTCTCAAAAATAAATAAAAACATTAAAAAAATTAAAAAAAAAAACAGCTTCTGGGCCAGATTTGGCTTGCAGGCTGTGGTTTGCCTACCCCCGATTTAGTGTTAAAGTTCTTTACTCCAACTCTTTAAAATTTCAGTGCAATTTGTGTAAAAATAAATGAAATGTAAAGATTATTCATTTCCTTTCAAGTGATTTCTAGGAATGTGACTTTTTTTTTAATGTTTATTTATTTTTGAGAGAGTGAAAGCTGGGGAGGGGCCGAGAGGGGGGTGGATAGAGAATCTGAAGCAGGCTCCGTGTTCTCAGGGCAGAGCCTGATGTGGGATTCAAACTCACAACCCATGAGTTTCTGATCAGGTCATACCTGATCAGAAGTCAGATGCTTAACCAACTGAGCCACCCATGCATCCCAGGAATGTGGTACTTTTAACAGCAGTATAAAAGTCATGAATTTTTCCTGTTAATATATATCACAATTGTTATATATTTTTTCTCATTTAAAATTTGTGTATTTTGCCATGCATTTAAAAAAAATAAAGACAACTGAATGAGGTAATATAATTCTTAAGGAACTGTCCTGGGAATTGTTTGACGCAAACTTATGACTTTGGTAGTTATCTAAATAAACACAGTAGACCATATGAGTATAAATGCTAGCAATCTCCCAAACCTCTTAAGGACCAGAATAGGAGACTGGTATAATTAATGATGGCTACTGAGTCCAGAATGCAACCATTATAATAGTAAGGGGAATAAAGATTAATGATACACTCAAGATAGTCTAACATTAGTCTTCAAATTTCTATAGAGCACTGGAGACACATGAACGGTAAAATCAGTAAATCAGGCTGACAAAAGGCATATGCAAATGAAGTGGGAACCCTAAGCTAATTGGACGAGACAATCAGAGACCTGGGTTCAAATTCTGACCCTCTACTTATTAATTCTGGGTTTGGGAAAAATCGCTTTAGAGAAAACCTTTAAATATACTCATCCCTTCCCCCAGCCCCTAGCATTTTCTTCTCAAAAATGTTAGGTTACTCTCCTGCAGCTAACTTCCTTGCACCCCCTTTTAAAGATGGGGCACTAACAGGTCCAACAAAACCTGCCCCAACACTTGCAGGGCCTGAAGCAAGAGCACAAATGGAGACCACCTCCCCAGCCCACCGGCCTCTCCTTGCCCAACTCCAGTCTGTACTAGGAAGAGTTAAGCACATGATTTTGGACAACAAAGCCCTTCAGCTCCACCTTAAAAATATCTACTCTTTGGTGATCCCATATACACACGCTACCAGAATTCCTTTCTGACCTTGAGGTAATAAACTCATGAGAAAAGGAACTTGAAAACAGGTTCAGGGCCACTTGTGCTAAGAATCTGAGGGTCTCAAATACCCAGAGCATGGTGTGGGTGGGGGGCATGGGTTCTGGATGGACACGTCCCTTAGCGCAAAGATTCTCATGGGGAGAGGCTCAACCAGAAGAGGCCAGAGCTTCACTCTAAAGCTCAAGGCCTAGAGTGGGACCAGTGGTCTGGGTCTAGGGTTGTATTGACTACAAATGGTTGATGAACCAGATCTAAGAATGAGAGTAATAATGAGGCTTTCTGCCAGGCAAGTGGTTGAAGTAGATTAGTAACTGAGAGTATGTGTAAGTCTAGACATCTTCTTTTCCTATGTTCCCAGAAACTGATAATAATACATAACAGCAAGCTATCTGTCTTGTTTTTTAATGAGTACTGGCCCAAAAGTCAGCCCCATGTAAAATTTTATGTGTATATATAGCAATTCCATATGGGAGCAATATTTTAAGGACCAGCTTTCTATACATATTATTATTTAAGTGACATTAATGTCTCTACCCAGTTTTCCTACTAATTAGGGGTGTGTAAAAATCCTGCTTTATACATAACTGAATGGTAGGGCAGAGCTACAGGATGTTGCAAAATGATCATACCACAGACACTGAGAAGTCGATAATTAAATGGTAGGAAAAGAGCAGCCTTTTAAATCCTAGGTATAGGGTATTTGAAGAATTGGGAAGTGGTTTGAGAACTTTGATCACAGAAGAGTTTACAGCCTTCTCAATTTTAAGAGATCCCCATCAGCCTCACAGTTCAAGCCAACCTGGATGTTTCCACCTAGAATCATTTAGACAGAGGGAAAGAAAGGAAGCATCGCCATCTGAAGCCAGGACAACTTTCCAGACTTGACATTTCACAATGTTACTAGCCCTAACACAAGGGAAACAAAAGAAGCAAATAAACTATTGGGATTGCATCAATATAAAAGGCTTTAAACATCAGAGGGAACTGTCAACAAAATCAAAACTTGATCCACTGAATGGAAGAAAATATTTGCAAATGATATATCTAATAAGGGATTAATATACAAAATATTTAAAGTAGTTATACAACTCAACATCAAAAAATAAATAAAAAACACAAATAAAAATTGGGCAGAGGACCTGAATAGACATTTTTCCAAAGATGACAGAAGAGATGGCCAACGGTCACATGAAAAGATACTCAACATCGCTCATCATGAGGGAAATGCAAATCAGAACCATAATGAGATTATCACCTTACACCTCTCAGAATGGCTAGAATAAAAAAAGACAAGAAATAACACGTGTTGATGAGAATGTGAAGAAAAAAGAACCCTTCTGATCTTTCAGTGGGAATGCAAATTGGTGTAGACACTGTGGAAAACAGTATGGAAGTTCCCCCAAAATATTAAACGTAAAACTACCATATGAATCAGGAATTCCGCTATTGGGTATTTATGCAAAGGAAACAAAAACATTAATCTGAAAAGATATATAGACATATGGACCTTTATGTTTATTGCATCATAACTTGCAATAACCAAGATATGGAAGCAAGGCAAGTGTTTATTTGTTTACTGATAGATGAATGAATAAAGATGTGGGGTGTGTGTGTGTGTGTGTGTGTGTGTACAACATATTTTTTCTAGATAAGATGTCATCTTGCCGTCTGCAACAACATGGATAGACCTAGATGGTATTATGCTAAGTGAAATAAGAGTGAGAAAGAAAAAAGCCATATGATTTCACCTATATGTGAAATTTAAAAAACAAATAAGCAAACAAAAAAGCAGAATCAGAACTGTGAATGCAAAGAGGGAAGAGGTGTTGGGGGATGGGCAAAATGGATGAAGGGCAGTGAAAGATACAGGCTTCCAGTTATGGAATGAATAAGTGATGGGAATAAAGTTGCAGCATAGGGACTGCAGTCAATGGAAGAGGAAGAGCTATTAGCTACTCTAACACGCCTAGCTCCTCCCGCAAGTTTGTCCAGCTCAGAGTCATCCACTTTGAGATCTGTTAACTTGGGATTCTGGGGGGATGCTTCAGGAATAACTGGCCACAGAGGCAGAGCTACATGAGCTGTTCAAGGCTTGGATGATGGGAGAAGCTGCCAGAGTCTCACACGGCTCTACTCTGAAATGCCCGGAGTCCCTCAAGAGAAACCACCCCAGGAGAACTTAGCAGCAACACCTCTTGGCAGTTGTGTTTCTCAGTCTCTGTCTTCTCACAAGACCTGGGCACGGCTGCTTTCTAGTTCTGCTTGTGCTCCCCTTTTCCCCTTTTGCTTCAGAAATGGATAGGACTCTTCCTACTGGATAATCTCTGGAACCCGGCATCCAAATCCTCGAAGCGCTTACCTCCCTTCAGGAACTCACCTGTCTCCTCTCCCTTAGCCAAAAGAGTGGCTGAACTTCCAGGGTCTGGTTGGGCAGGTAACTAAACACATGGTAACACGTGGTACTAGCAAGGTATGAAAACTCAGGCATACGTTTTTTCCCAGCCTTTGTTTCAGGTCTATGATTTTACCATATTCTGAGTCAGGCTCCAATGATCTACATTTTTTCCTACATCATTTCCTAACCTGGGAGCTTCTTAAAAAGAGAGATGAAATCACACCCCTTACTGATTTCAGAGCAGCATACATGACACACAACCCATGCTCAGGAAATATCCCTTTATGGATTATTAAATCGATGTCGGTAAACAGGTATTCGGAATGACGAATGATGACCTATGAAGGAATGTTTAGCATGGAACCTGACAAGTAGCATAAAACCCTGCATTTGGGATGGAGACTAGAAAACAACGGATCCATCTGGTGCACATGACAGTCCCGTGTTATGTCTATTCTCTCTTGCCACATGTCCATCACTCTTGGTATCTCCCTGCATAGAATTTAACTGCCCTCCCATGTAATAATTTGTGCATGGGCTTGTCTTCTCTCACCTCCCTGCCATGTGCTCCTCCAGGGCAGATATGCCATCATAGGAGTGGCATGGAGCACTGGGTATAACTAGTGACCATAAATCATTTGTCAACAGATGGACTAATGAAGGAGGCCCTACTCAGACATAGGTCTCTTAAAAGCACACTGAGATATAGAAGTTAATGGCTTTATTTTATTTTATTTTTTTAAATACTCTTCTTTTTCATTTTTTTTTAACAGTTATTCATTTTTGAAAGGCAGAGAGAGACAGAGCGCGAATGGGGAGGGGCAGAGAGAGAGGGAGACACAGAAAGAGAAGCAGGCTCCAGGCTCCGAGCTGTCAGCACAGAGCCCGACACGGGGCTCGAACTCACAGACCGCAAGATCATGACCTGACCCGAAGTCGGCCACTTAACCGACTGAGCCACCCAGGTGCCCCAGAAGTTAGTGGCTTTATAAATTTATTTTTATTCTTCTCATTTTAGAGCTTTGGAAGCTGAAACTCCTAGAGGCCCAGTAGCTATACCTCCAAGTCACAAGTGAGGAAGCAGCACAGTGTATTAGAGAATTTTGCTCGTTTTTTTTTTTTTTAATTTTTTAAGCATTTATTTGTTTTAGAGAGACACAGTGCGAGCGGGGTAGAAGCAGAGAGAGACGGAGACACATAATCCGAAGCAGGCTACAGGCTCTGAGCTGTCCGCGGACAGTCTGATGCGGGGCTTGAACTCATAAAGCGTGAGATCGTGACCTGAGCTGAAGTCAGACATTTAACCAACTGAGCCACTCAGGCGCCCCTGAAAATTTGGCTCTTCTTAAGGAAACACTAGTCATTTGGAAGGATGTAAGAGAAACGTTTAAAATATAATCACACTTTATTTTTTTCTATAAAACATGTTTTTCTTTATTGAAAATCTGTTATAATAATTATTGGAATAAATCAGATAGTAACTGAGATTTGGAAACAATTTTTAATATGGATATTATTGTTACACTAATGTATTTTATCTGCAAAATATCTAAATATAAACTGTTATAGAAAAGGTTTTAAGCTCTCAAATCATTCAGATTTTCCTTGCATCAGATTCTATAGAATCTTTCAGATGGCATGTTTTTCCTGCCTCTAAAGAATCAGCTTTTGTTTTTATAATTGTTCCACATGAACTATAATCACATTTTAAAATGTCTAAGTTGGGAGGTTGTGATTTTTTTTCTCCCCTTTTCTATTTGATGCATTCGATTATTGACTTCCATCATGATTCTGTTAAGACACCACAAAGTTTCCTTTCAGAGGAATAACATAATTCTATGCAGTGAGAACCCAACCAGTCTCTCATGGTCAATAGCAATTATAGCTATTGACTGCTTAACCTGTGCTAGTCACTAAAAGCGTCCACATGAATCATTTGCCATTTTACAAAAGAGAAAATTGAGGTTTGGGAGAGATACCTATCAATGCTTTCATGCATAGAAAGTAGGGAAACAGAGTAGAGATTCACATTTACCTGACAGTGGAGGCATGTTCTGGACTGCCATGCTATGAGGGTTTGTTTTCCAGGGGGCTGTCAAGAATGGCAGGGAGAGCTTCCTCTGGGGAAAGTGGTCTAGCATCATACATTTCCATGGCTCTCAGGCTACCCCTTTATCATAGACCTTTACTACATGTTCCGGTGAAGGTACTCACCGGACAACTATTTACTGAGCATTTACTAAGTCCCAGGCATGGGGCACAGCAGTGAAAAAGACAGATAAAATAGCCCACCCTATCCTTTGGTCGGAATGTAAGCTGCATAAAGACAAGGGATATGTTTGCCTTCTTCCCTCTCCCTTCATTCTTGCATAAATGAGATAATTAAATCTACTGAGATTCAAAGCACTGAATAATTGCTGCGAGACAACAAAATACAAGCTCAAGCTATACACAAAGATATTTCATCCAATGCTTATTTCAGGACAAATGAGAACTGTTTAGTATTAGTGTGCCATGCAGGGAACGCAGGATCAAATGCAGATTGTGAAGGAAAACAAACAGAGGCAATAATTTATTTTGTTTACTCAAACATAAGTAGAAACTAATTGCTCTTCAACCTGAACATAATCGTTGTGGCCTCGAGGCTTAAAGGTGTTCATTTCAAATGAGGTTTATTACCGGAAAGAAGCATCATGTGTAAAAACCTATGTTAATGAAGCTGAGATTCTGTAATTATAATCACGAGAAACCCAACCCCGGGTTATGCCCCCATTATGATCTCTACTGTGCTTGTGTATGAGATGATCATTTCTCTTACGGTGTGCTCATGGTGAACACAAGGATGGGAAATGCATCGATGGCGACAAAAGACAATACTTTTACTTTAATAAGAATAATCTCAGAGCATCTGTTACTGAATCCCTCAGCTCACAGAAGCACAGTGTAGACAGAAAGGCACGGGTAGTGAAAGAAGAATTCATCAGTTCCCCAGATACCATTTTACCTGCTGAGCGTGCCTGGGGGCAGACACCTGCTAGATGGTAATTAGGTGTTTTCAAAACCCTCCAATTCATCTGATGGCTCCTTACCATTATCTCTCAGAATAACTTCTCCAAACTCTCACTTCTATCCTAGATAAAAGTGCTTTGTGATCACAATTCTGTGATTACAAAAGTCTAGGGTATGGACACATGTTTGTATATTATTTAGACACGTTAATGATAGTGTCGTCTTTGTTAAAGATCAAACTCCTACAATAGTCTAATCTGCGATTTAAGAGTAGAGGCTTGGTTGTTCCAAATCCCAGCTCTGCCTTTTACAAACTGGGTGGTCCTAGGGAAGTCACCTAACCTCCCTGAGAGTTAGTTTCCACAGCTGGAAAACACAGCTAGTGCCCCTCCTTCACAAAGTGTCTCCAAGAACAGAATAAGATAACGCACCCTAAACATTTTCAGCACAGCGAGAGGCAGGAAATCTCTGAGGCCTGCTCTAATCCTTTGGCAAGCCATTTACTCTCTTTGAGCCCAGTTTCTTCATCTGTGAAAGGGGGACACTGAGAGTACCTAATTCATAGGCAATTTTGCCAGGATTGAACTACTTAATGCACAGCAAGTGTTTAACCTAGTGTCTAAGACATAGTAAGTGTTCCATAAATGTTACCTGTTAGTACTGTGTTGTTGCTATCATCCCCATCCTCATCATCATCATCACCTGATAATCTACTGTAAGTCAGAGACCAGGGTTTACAAATGTTTCCTCGGCCCAGATGCTAGGGAGCTAAAAATTCTTTAATATTTATGGATAGCTATCATGGAAACTTGGGGGTGAAATCTCTACGGAGTAAAGACATACCACTAGGGAGGGAAGGACTTGCTATTAAATAATAAGACATTAAACCCATGATATGAAAAGCCAGGGAGTTCCAAGACTAATATAAAAAGCTCTTCAAGTGTGAGTGCTGGATAGCACCAGGCCAAGCAATCTCATTGCAAAAATGTCTCTGAATAGCACTCTTTGAATTAATAAAAATTTTTATTAATGGTAAGGTCACTTAAACTCAGGCATGTTTCCATTTGAATTGGTATCAAGATCCAGGAATTTCTTCTCATGGGAAGTGAGAAATGAGAAAATGTGTAAGCAGAAGAGTTCAGAACCTAAGAGCTGTATCCGATGTGGGCAGAACAGGAGTGTCTGGGGAGCTGTAGACACAACTTGGTAAACAGCCGATCAGATCTCTCTGGCCTGAAGAGGAGGGACCAGAACGCTGCCTGCCTGAGGCCAAGCTACTGAGGGTCGAAGGACCTCTGAGAGGGGCACGGCCCATTTCCTGTGATGGGTGGCCTTGCACACACTGCTGTTGGAGTTAATTCTTTGAGACTCCCAAGAGTTATTCTACAAGATGACTCCTCATTAACTGGAGAAAAATGGCCAGGAAGAGCGAAAGCAACTTTCAATTATTGTTGAGCACCAGAGTCCTTGTTCAATTTCTTTTGCCTCCCTTCCTTCCTCTGATTTTTCATATCACCCTACAGGCTGATACCTAGGGGAAGGAAATAGAAGGAAGCTACGATTCAGGCACAACACTGTAGGATAGGTAACCCTATGTCCACTTTACAGATGAAAATACTAAGGTTCATGGCAGTTAAACAGCTTGCCCAGTATCACATAGCTAGGAAGTGGCGGACACAAGATAAAAGTTAATCTTCCCCTTTCTCCTTCCATGAGAACTGACATGTGTCTGTTTGTTCCACATTGTCACCTCAGTGTCTGATACTTTCTAAGCATTCTTTAATGTGTATTATTAAGACAACATACTTTCTCACTTATATGCAAGACCTGACTCTTTTCAGTATTTGTTGCTAAATGGACATAAGGGAGTCTGTTTCTTTTATCCATTCATCATTTACCTATTTAACAAACAGTTATGAGACCCTAGTAGGTTCTCGGCACCAACGGATCATCCATTTCAGGCCCTTGTGGATTTTATATTCTCAAGGAGGAAGTGAGACAATAAGCGATAAGCTGAATAAATAAACAAATTGTTTAGGATGTCCAAGAAAGATTCATTGATCCAGAGGAGATGAATGATCTAACCACCCATGAACCCATCGAAGTTGGAAATCATAACTTAATAGAATTAGAGTTTGGATAAGTATAATGTTTTTGAAAATATTAAGCTGATGTACTTTTCATTCCTCTTAAATCACCATACCCTGGTCTCCCTCGCCGACCCTAAAGGGTTTCAGCACCTCAGAGAAAGGGCAGGGATCACCTAGAATAACAAAATCCTTGCTTCATATTGACTGTCAAATTAGGTTTATTTTGAGTCCGTAACAAGATCATAGTTCTGACAGTCAGGCGTTGTCAAAAAAGAAAAAAAAAATTCTCAAAACTCCCTTTCCATATCAAGAGACAAGTCTGATGACTGCCAGCAGTAGACAAAACTCAGGATAGAACATAATGTAAATTCCCATCTAAGTGGGGAATAGAGAATGCTTCCAGGGAGGTCGGAAACTAGGGTTCTTATTTCTCATAAACCCCTTTCCACTGCTGGGGACCAATCTCCAGGAGGAGTCATAAAAACATAAGATATATTGACACAGGATGCTGTGAGGATCTTTTCACCTGTAACTCAGGAAAGTGTTGCTAACAGTATGCACCCTTCTGATATGGGATAGCTACCACACATTATAAATGGATACAGGACAAAGTCAGTCAGAAAATGACTCCATCAGACTGAGCCACCTCCCCAGAATCTACCGTGTGGCCTCATGGATCACTTATGATACAGAAAATATCTGAAAGGATTTCTTGGGTTGCTTAATTTAAGAACCAAGAACCTGCCACAGACACACCAGGATAATTTTTAAGGTCTTTCTCATAGCTGAAATGAGGGAGACTGACGCAAGAGGATCTCCTGAGCCATCAGTAAGAAAATGAGACCAATTTATAGCATGGAAAACGGGAGGTGGAAGGGACAGCCACTATGATCCACTGGGTGAAAAGAATACCGTCACCAGCTGTGAAGTTGGTGGCTGAACAAGAACGATGTTAAGGGAGCTAAGTAAGAACCCAGGCAAGAGTCTTGCTACTTATACTTACTGCCGTTTTCCTTTCTTCATCACCGTGAGTACAGAAAAGCTTTTTATCTATGCCTAACGCCATCTTGGATTTTCAGGAAGGACAGGGGAAACTTTTGAGAGAAAATAAACATAGATGAAAGTGACTTTCAACCATTCATTTGTGAATACTCATCCAAAAGAGGCTGAACTAATTTGAAAGAGACGGTTTACAACCAGCAGGGAATGAAATACCTACAATCAGGCTATTCCCAGGCAACCTCGTTCAGCTAGAGACAATAACGCTGAGTAGTACAGTGTAAATCTTGATCACTGTGTAAATGGGCTACTGACTCAGCAATTATGATTTATCCCACATTATCCTATATGCACATGGGGCCAGCTGGTTTTATTTTGGCACGTTTGAGAAGTACCATCGCTATTCTGGTAGGTCTCCAGATACTAAGAGTTCCTGTCTATGACTGCTGGGAGCTGTTGTTTTCTTTGTTTGTTTGTTTTGCTTTTTTGCTTGTTTTGGAGAAGAGGAAAAAGTGTTCTTCTGCCTGTTGATATACCTGTAAACTCTTTGAGGGAAACTACTTAATAAGCTCCCTGAGAGATTTACCTCAGAGAGAAGAAAGACTGGACTGGCACAACAGGACTCAATTTCTTTTTCTCTTGCGCATTACAAGAGATCACTCATCTATCTAAACTTCCTTTGAATAAGTTGAAATCTCTCACCGTGCCAGTCCTTATTCTTCATAGTGCCTACCTAGACAAATATAGCCCTCATCTCCAATCATTTGCTTATCTCCATCTGCTCAGAGCCTTCCTTTCTGAGTAGGACTTTCTTTTTCTCTGTAACAAGTTACTTTGACTAATTTACATCTTAGTAGGTCTTATTCCAAACCTTGACTCAGCAATTCAGCTCCATAGGGAACCCATGGGTAAGTGGGTTGAGTAAGGAGGCCGTTAGAAAGGGCTTCTTCTAGAATTTGGGATTAGGTAATTGAGATATAGAGTATTAACTTGGTCATTTTGGTGGTTTCTTCATGTTTTTGTCTGTATTCAGAAATGATTACAGTCACTGTCTTGATCAATTAGAGTCAAAGAAAGACCTTCCTGATGCTGATGTTCTGTGAAATTCTTCACGTTCAACAGAGAAAATCCAATTTTCAGTGCTGCTTTTCCCTTGCTCAGTTTGGTCATTTATTTACTCGGTTGTAGTAGTTTATCAAAATTGATAATTAGTTCATTAACTGGTCTGCTTGCTTAGTATTTCATCTATTCCTTATATTAGAAATAAGCTCTAAAAGAAAGATACCACGTCTAACTGATTCATCATTGTATCCCATGTAACTGTTCAGTGCCAAAGAAGAGAGCACCCAGTGGATTGAGAAGTCTTGGAAGGTCTCACTCAAATCAGACACGTAATAATTCCATTACATCTTCTAGCTCACAACACTGGAGACATGAGAAAGGCTAGAAAGTCAGCCACTCAGTCCAGACTTCAAAAAGCAAAACTTTTCAACAAAAAGTTTTTTAAGACATACCATATGCCCGCAGAGCTAACCACTAGGGTATACTTTTTTTCTTAGACTGTTTGTTTCAGACAACCTGCCAAGCTTTTGAAAATGCCCAATTATCAATGTTCCATCATCCCTAGAGGGAAGCCTGTGGGTATCCTGGATGATCACAAAGAGGATTTCAAGAAGCATTAACTTATATTGTCATTTAGGCGGGAAAATCATTCACCTACAATTGTCCAGCTGATCAGAACAACATTCGACAACCAAAACAATGTTCGTCAAGAAAGCCATTCTGGAATAGATCGGTTTTTTTAGACTTGATTTTAAGACATTTCAGTAGTTGGCTCATTGATATTTAACTGACATCGGATTTTTTAACAGAGTAAGAATTTTTCCCATGTGTTAGGACACAAATGTATTTTGGTTTCTGGGGGATGGAAATCTTTTAAGAACAGATTTGGGCTCAGAGAAACAAAGGTCTTACTGACATTGATTTTCAGTAGCATCACCACTAATGTCTTAGTTTTCTATGACATGTTGCTGAGTAGGTTAATTGATGATCTCATCCAGATGAAACTCATCCAGCCTCTCCTGGTGTCAGAAACTTTGCCAGGTGCCACAGAAACAGTAGTGAATAGAAAATGTAATTTTTGCCCTCTGAGGTTATAGTCACAAAGGAAAGCTGATACTGAACAAAGATTACTAGTGAGCTGAGGGTTACAAAAGGCAAAGTACACAAAACTACCAGAGTGCATACAGGAAATCTATCCAGACCCATAGGGTCACAGTTGGAGGGGAACAGCATAGGGTAAAAAAAAAAAAAAACCCAGGATAATAGCATTAGCTGAGATGTCTTTGCATGTCTTTAGAGTTGTAGTTTCAAATCTTACATTTTTAATTCCAATGATTCAAATCTCAATGTAATCTTAAGATTCCAAATCTTAATATAAAGATGAATTGTCAATATCCTGGCTATGATAATAACTAGAGTTTGGCAAGATTATTACCATTGGGGGAAAGCAGGTAATGGGTACAAAAGATCTCTCTGTATGTGCATCTACAAGTATCTCAAAATAAAGGTTTAATTAAAAAAATGAAACATATATCTTACAGGGATTTGTTTGTTTTACGTGTTGAGGAGCATACTCTTGAGTTATCAACAAATGACCGATATTTCTGCCATCACAACTCCAAAAATACTATAATTCTCAGCTAGTAGGATGTCTGGTTCACATTAATTGCTCTTGACATCTTTGTGATTGAATGAAGGAGGGAATTCTTAGTGAGTACATGGGCTCAGGTTGCTAATCTCAACTGCAAAGTCTTGGTCATTGTGGTGAAATATTCACTTAGTGTTTACGAAGGGTTCTTGAGAGGTCAGCCAGCCAATTTCATTTTCAGAGATCACACATATAATAGCTTCTGTGAGTCATGAACATGTTTTTTAACTAGAAATTGTAATTCAAGCCAGGATTGTTTATATTTCTCTCTTTAATATTTTATCCTTTATTCCTAACAAGGCCTAGCCAGACATCAAGGGACCATGTAAATAATAATTCATGGCTGAATTATTAAAAGGATTCTCTCTGAGCATGTCAAGGACTACACAAGGCTTTTCAAGTTAACATTTCCATCTGGGTGAGGAGGGTCAGGACCACACTCCAACCACAAAGATTAGAGTTGGCACAGTCAACCATAATAATATGGACCCTGGGATTCATGGCTTGGTTTCCCTGAAAAGTGTAATTAATAGCCCCTATTTATTCAACCTCTAATCTAAATAAATTTTAGGATCTGCCTTTTCTCCTCTACCCTCTATACCCTACACAGAAGCTAGACAAACACACATTTTCTCCACCTTCTGCAAGTCTCTAATTGGATTTTAGAAGCGTTCTTATTGGCTAATACCTTCACTGCCAATTGGTCCATCCATGTAACATCATAATTAGGAGAAGGAGCTAATATTTATCATCTACTTACTATACAACAGAGAATGTGTTGAGAATTTTATAAAATTCATATCGCCTCAATTAATCTTTACAAAAAGCATCTTACAAATGATTCAGCTGAGGCACAGCAAGATACATTGCCTTGATTAAGAGCATTTAGCCAATGCTGATAATCCCCAAATTTAAATTGCCAGTGCTGGCCTCTCTCTTGAGGTTTTGACCTATATATCCAGTTTCCCCCTTGAACATCTCCAGCGGCATGTCTAATAAGCACCCCAGAGAATATACAAAACCAAAATGCTGACAACCCTTCCCTCCACCCCCATGAAAACCTTTGCTCCCTCACTATCCCCCATCTCAGTGACTGACAACCAGAATCTCTTTAGTTGCTCAGGCCAAAAACTGTAGAGTCATTGGGAACATCTCCTTCCTGCTCACCCTACATGCTACCCATCTGCATATCCGATCAACTCTACCTTCAAAATAGAGCCAGAATGTGACTATTTCTTGCCATTTCTGGTGATGCCACTGTAATCTCTACCTTGTCAACCGTAAGTGCTTTTTCCAATGGGTCTTTCCACTTTCACACGTGGCTTTCTATAGTCTATTCAGACACCTATAGCGATACTAATCTTTCAAAATTTTAAATGTTGAATCACTCCTTGGCTCAAACCTCTCATTGTATTTATTATTTTGTCATCCCTATCTCTTAGCATAGCTCAGATTGAAGGAATCCGTACTCGTATTAGGATCTCAG
The DNA here is from genome assembly GCF_022837055.1 of Prionailurus viverrinus. Classification (NCBI taxonomy): domain Eukaryota; kingdom Metazoa; phylum Chordata; class Mammalia; order Carnivora; family Felidae; genus Prionailurus; species Prionailurus viverrinus. Next base: position 34,670,155 of record NC_062562.1, on the reverse strand, counting down.
AGCATTTTGGTGGTAACTTCCGGCAGTAATATCGAAAAACCCAAAGGCTAAAGATTGTTGGATTGCTAGAAACTGAGAAATTATTTAGTGATATGTTCTCATTTTACAGAGCAGGAAACCGAAGCTCAGGAATATCTGGTGACCTCCAAGGTTAAGCAGCTAATAAGCAGTTTCATATTGAGAGTTCGTGGCTCCTGGCCAGGGCTTTATACATGATGCCACACTGTCTCCACCCACCTGGTGGCTATGAGTGGAAACCTCTGTATGTGTCAAAACCACAAGTGATCAATAAAACCAAAATCAATGGAAAGATAAATTCTGCATATTTGCCTGATACCACCTTTTGACTCGGGCTGTGAAGAGAGCCGGATAATACAACTGTTACATTATTTTTAGTTAAATTAAGATAGGCTATGGATGTCCTGTGAGTACATATTATTCTTTCCAAGCCCATATTACAATGTTATTTATACAAAGTCTCTTAATGACCTTGGAAAATAAAAAACCAGAACTACTAACCTTCTAACTCATGATAAAGATTGTCTCAGTAAAAATAAATATTGTTTCCCCAAACTAAATTTAAACGACCTTATTTTATTTACCATGGAAGCATAGGAAGACAGAAACACGAGTTGTGTCTAACATCGTTGTAGCTAAAGAATCCAGCACGTAGTACTAGCACAACAAATATTTTTTGAAGAAATGATTGCATGGAAGCCATTTATCACAGAAATGTTTATCACAGACAAAACTTAGAAACAATATAAATGCCTAGTAGTAAGAGATCCGATATATAATTTATGGCACATTTATACAACAAAATAAAACTCCCGTGAACTAGAAATGGGAAGACATTCCCGAGAACTAGAATGGCTTGGAAGACATTCAAAGTACACTGCTTTATTACAAAAGCAAGTTATAACAAGTTCAGGTTTAGTATAATATTTAGTTTTGAATATGAGGATGGTTGGATGAAGCGGAAAAAGGGAGGGGGTGCAAGAGGAAGGAGGGAAAGAACGAAAGAGGAAGAAAAGGAGGGAAGCAAAGGTGAAAAGTAAGGAAAGAAAAACAAAACACAATACAAAAGGGTATTTTCTAAAATGCCTTCTCTAGGTGATAGTATTAAATAATCTGTATTTTTATGTTTTTGTGTTAAAATGAATTGCTTACACGAACATCAATCATTGTTTGAAAAAATGCCCAGCACAGAGAGGCAAATTTCATTGGCAACCTCATGTCCTCTGAAGCAAATGCAAAATATTGAGAGTAATTATTTTCTTTGATTAACACAATACCAAAAAGCCCTCCAAACCAAGTGAACATCTATTTCCCAGCATTTCAGCTATTGTCTCAAAAAGGATTTCTACTGAAGTATCTGGGTATGAAAGCTTTATGGATTTTGCAAATCAGATTGAATTCCTTTCTAAATGCAATTCCTGCACAACAGTGGGTATCCAATGGTAACTAGGCAGGGTTATTTGAACAATGCATAAATATTTCATAGTGTGCAAAAAGCCACAAATGCCAAACTCTAAAATGTCTGCAAACATGCAAGATTTCCAGTTCCAAGGATGTAATTATTGTCTTGGGATTTGTGGGGTGTCTTGTTGAAGACCCTTTGTATTTTGATAAAACGATGATCTTGCATGTTATGCTGTAACATCTCCTGCTAACCTCAATGGTCCTGATCAAGGGGAAAGATTCTTTTTGTGAACCCTTTAAGAGAAGACTACCTAACGTCTTTTGTTATCTAATAACATTCAAGAATTCTCTCCACCAGGCCAGCATTTGGGAAAATGGGTTTACCCCACAATAAGTCTGACAACTTCAAAATCATGATTATAGGCATCAGGCTGCCACCGCTCTTTAAGGGTAAATTAGAAATAAATAATGTTTTCTCATCTTCTCCACATTCTCATTACAGAATAATAATAATAATAAATAACACCAAGTCGGGATAAAAATCTTGAAATCAGAAGGGGGAAATTATAGTCAGAATGCTTTTTTATGCAGTTACTAAAGAATAGGTGAAAATGAGCAAGAATGTTGTTTTAACGGGCAATGATTAATCAGACACACCTATGACAATCCGGCCATAGAAGCATATTATTTGTTTTTAAGTTTTATTTATTTGTTTTGAGAGAAAGGGAGAGAGAGCACAGCGGAGAGGCAGAGAGAGGGAGAGAGAGCCAGAATCCCTGGACTGCCAGCGTAGAGCCCAATGCAGGGCTTAAATCCATGAACCATGAGATCATAACCTGAGCCGAAACCAAGAGTCAGATGCTTAACCCACTGAGCCACCCACGTGCCTCCAAAGAGATATATTAAATATACAGCTCACACTGCTGAAATGAAAAGGCAAAGAGACAGATAAGAAGCTCTGTCAATCGTGATGGAACCCCTAGGAAAAAACCTCACATCTCCAAGAACCTCCAAACGTACCTGGAGCTCTACATAGTTATGGGCACCTGACATTGGTCAAGCCCCTAGATGAAGTCACTGATCAGTGCCCTCAATAATCTGGGCCATATTCTGGAAGTGTCTATCAGCATAAGACACTTTGGGATAGGACAGGAAGTGACCTTCAAAGGCTTGCATCCCAGACTACCCACAAACCAGATCAGCACATCAGGTAATTCTCTACTTCCAGATGTCTCGGTTAATGACTGGCCATTTTAGTATTTGCAAATAAATGGGCTGTGCCTCCTGTGAGGAGAGAAAATGCCTTCAGGGTAGTAGGGAGAATTGTGAATTTCAACAAGTATCAGCTGTTGGTTTTCTCAAATACCAGAATTATTGCTCAGCTTCTGAAATAAAGATCAAGACCTGGGGCTAGAGCTTTCCATGTTGGACACATCTGTTCAGGTGGTGACGTACAGTGTGTGACAGCTTCACCACATTCAGTGTGGAAAGAGATTGGGTGAAAGCACAGCCTCCATAAGAATACATATGCCCTCATTAGAATATCAAAGTCTGCATGGGTAGGGGGGAGTTGGTTGAAAACCTACTGAAATTACAGAATATCTAACATTGTATTCAACATTTGTCCTGGTCCCTGAGAGACCTGCGAATCCCAGTGAATTTCAAATATGTGACAGAAACTTACATTATTGCAGTAGGTAGATATGCTCGTGGGAGTGGATGAAAGCTAAAAACAAGTAAATTTCACTTCTAAGCTCTGCAGAAAGCAGTATGTTGATCTTTTGTCTCTCATAAGGGTCAGGAGTTGTGATCGTCTTTAAGAGGCATATTTGACAACTTCCTAAGAAACTGTGTGTGTTTTGGTGAACGAGCTGACTTTTTGAAAAAGCAGAGATGGTGAGAGAGTAGAAGCTGAGAGAGAAAGATAGTAAGCAACGATTGAAAGAAGTCTAGTTGAGAACGGACCAGGCGCAAGAAAATACACCAAAAAGAGCCAAGCCCAACAAAGCAGTTGAAGCCTGTAACTGCCAGAGTGAAGAGGGAACTTTTAATGAGGTTTGCAGGGACACTATTCCTTCATTTGCATTTCCCATGATGCCTGAACACAGGTCCTCAAGAAAGCCCCACTGGCTTACTGGCCACAAGCATTCACACAACTGGGCCATTCTGAATAAGTCTGTCCCATGCCACTGACAGAAACTAAATTAAAGCAAATTTGAATTTAGAAAGAAGAGAGAAAACACTTATAATCTCACCGCTCACACATAATGATCATTTTGGGGTATTCACCTCCAGTCTTTTTGATGTATAATTTTATTTTAAATGATTTTCATGTAAAACCTATTGAAAAGAGGCAATTAAAATCCAGATAATTCAAACAAAGACAAACATATCAACTAAAATATGTAACTGCTTAGAAATTAATAGGTGAGGGTTGGGGGCTGGGTGCAGTTAAGTGCCTCAATCAACTTTCTGATGACTCACCACGCTTTTTCTTGCTAGATAGATCCCCCTCTGAATTGAGAGGCTCTCCCTTATTTGGCATGAGCATGACATAAGGCACCACCGCCTTCACGCTCTTTCACTTGGGCTCTTTTATGCTGGAGCACTTTACAATTACAAAAAAAAAATGAAATGGTAGGCTATGAATGGCATTAATATTAAATATTAATCCCTCACAAATTAAGATACAATTTGGCATTAAGTGTTACATGCATTTTTATAGCATCTCTGAAGGGCAGATAGGCTACCCCTTCTTTATACATGGAAAAAATGGGTAAGCCCAAGAGGGCAGGGATGTCCTCAATGTCAAATCACAGCATAGTCAGTAAGGACAAGCTATGCCTTGCTTACTCTTTAACTCCAATTCATTCAACTCAGTCCTGTATTTATTAAATATCTTCAAGATGGTCAAAACTGTCTCTGAGAACACACATGAATATAATTCACTCCTACCTTCAAGGCATTCACTGCTTAGTGGGAAAGGCAGACATAAATTAGCACACAGTATACAAAGGATATCTCCATCATCATCATCATCATCATCATCATCATCTACACAGAGTATGCTTTCAGACTGTTTTAATTTCTTCATGTGAATTCCATCTTTCAGTCCTCAAACAAGCCAGAGTTTAGGGTCTATCAATGGCCCCAGTTTATAGATGTGAAAATAAGACTTCAAGAGATTAATAACGTACCTGATGTTACAAAACTAGACAATGTCATGGTTAGAACTTGCACCCAGGTTTATGAGACAGCAAAGTTCAGGTTTATTACTGCTGTATTGATGGGCCTCCTCTTTTTAAGATGTATGTACATTGCATCAGGAACAAAAATAAGGAACACATTAATTAGGAAATAGGAATAATGCAAAGACTCCTATGACTTATGGGTTTTTGTGGGGGTTCCTTTGGAGTCTTGCTCTCTTTTGTCAAACTCTGATCCCTAAAGACAACTGGACCGAGAGTCAAAATACCTGGGCTCAGGTCCTAGCTTTCCATCCATCTTACACCAAGAATATTTAAATGGCAGTGGAATCACAATAAAAAACTTACATTTTCTACAATGATCATGTCATTCTGCTAATGGAGATTTTAGTTAGATGATTGAGAGGGATTTTTTTTTTCTATGAGAGACAACGGTCTTGGTCCAGTCACAGTTATGTTGACATTGGCTTTACCATTCCACCCACTTGAGACACTTGGAAGATGTCTAAGGATTAGGAGGTTAACTTACTTAGACAACATCACAATTGCTGCTTCTTCACAATGTGTAATAAAACAGCATTTACTTTTAACAGCCCCCTTGTTAAAGTCTTTGGTACTTACAATGGTGTAAAATGAAAACAATTCATTATAATTCTACTGAAGTGATCTTTTCTTTGCAAAGTCGAATGTAACATCCTAGTTAGGTTTTTCAATATTCTTATCACAAACTACAAGCTGGTTTCTGAATCAGTTTATGGAAAGAGAATAGAGAGGAAGAAAACTCACTGAAGTTGACTAACAGTCTATTAGCCTAAGAGTAAGATTCAGAGTCACAGGGGTCCCAGACTTCAGTGGAAAGTCAAAAAGCAGCTAATTTTATCCCAGTGCCAATTAGTAGGGAATGGAGGAACTGTGCAGCCCGTATAAAACAGGATCCAATGTGGCCAGTCTCAACACAATACTGTATACAAAAAAAAAAAAAAAAAAGCAGTCAGATTTAGAGTTTTAAATACTGTTCCAGTAATAGTATTGATTGAGCCTGGATAATCTTCTGTGATTCTACTTTGTCTAGTCTTGCATGCTAAATGGGCACCTTTTGTCAACTGTCAGTTTCCCGAGAAAGACCAATCAGTCACCTGTGATCCGAAAAGCACTAAAGCTAAAACAGGCATCTGCAACCACTCCAGAGGATTCATAAGTGGAACATTCCATGGAACATTCCAATGCTGAAAATGTCCTGGATAACAATGCAAAGATGTCTAACTAAGATCTTCTTCAAGATTTAACAAGCAAGTTTCAAGATTCGAAACTGAAGTGATCTATTCAAAGAAAATGGCAGTCGTGGTTTTGAACAAGCTTGGGAGTCAGACAGACCTGGATTTGAATTCCTGCTCTACCACAAGGCAGACTTGTGGATTATTTCACTTCCCTGAGCCTCAGTTTGCTACTATGTGTAATGGGAACAATAATAATGCCTCCCTGTTAGAGTTGGGGCTATAAGCTTCACCAGATGTTTCGTGTACGTATGTTTTTCATTTCAGTCTTACCGCATCTCTTTCAAGCAGGCACTTGTATTCTCCTTATCCATACTGATGTGGAAAGTGAGATGTCGAGAACTGAAGTTATTGTTCAAAGTCATATACCTAGAAAATGGTTGCGCTCGGATCTAATCCCAGGAATATGAACCTGAATGTGTTAAGATTTCAATTATACCTTTGCACGGCCTCTTATGTATGTGGCAGCTGGCCTGCAGAAAGCGCTTAATAAACGTCTATCATCATCCTCACTATTACCATCACCATCGTTACTAATTTCACCATGACCGTGCAACTATAGCTACTACCATTGCTGGTACTTGCATAATTAATACACTTTCAGGAAAAGAATGGGCAGGAGGATGTGACGTTTGTCTTTTAAATATGGAAACACTTCAACCCAACAGCATTTTCTAACCAAACCTTACGGGACAGTTTCAAACTAGTATACTATGTTTTGCTGAGAAGAGCTTTCCAAGCCAATGTGTCCACTCCACTCCAGCGGGGCTATATTTATTCATATGTGATGCTCTCCTTGGCTGGAAGGTAAATAGAAAAAAGGGCGGAACAGAATTAAGGGGGGTGCAAAGATATATGCGTTTCAGTACTGAAAATACTGTAGGCAACACTGAGGACGCCCAGTGCCTCAATCCAGCAGACTTCATTCCGAGTGCCTGGTCCTGTCATGTGTTTGCTGTGAAATCTGGAGCAGATCACTCGGCCTCAGGAAACCACTTTTTTTTTTTTTTCACACACACTATAATACCAGGCTGCTTCTAACTCTAATACTGTGTGCATCCATAAACATGCCTTCTTCTTCTAATAAAGCCATAGGTAGAAGTGATCCTCCCATAAGCCCACAACAAATGGAAAAGTCTACCCACGGATCTCTTCTGCTGGTTTATCTCCTTACTTTCTAATTAACCAAGAACAAGGATGGCCTGTCTGGAAATTGCCTTTGGAGGTCTAGAATTTGAATGCATGTCACTGAACGCGGTGTTTTCTTTTCAGAAATCCTTCTAATGAGCTGGGGAAAGAGTATATTGTTTCTTTTTAGAAAAATTTCATTGGAGTTCTTTGTATTCTAACATAAACTAATTATTGCTGAAGACTGCGGCAATAGGAGAGCACTGCTCTGAATACTTTATATGTGCAGGGGGGTTTTCTGCAATTTATCGGAGCGTCTGCATCTATCAGGTCGCACCTTCCAAGCTTCAGACCAAAGCAGTGACTCAAACTGTACACGCGTCATGTCCAGCCCCTACGTGCTCTGTGATAATGGTTGTCTTTATGGGGACAACATACCACCACAGACTCCACAACCCAAACTGAACTCACTGAATCTGCACACACATTCCCTGATGCTTTATCTCCATCGGGGGCATGGCCATTCACCCAATTCCCAAGACAGAAACCTGACTTTTGTCCCTCTCTTCTTGTTAACCTGGCCCCATAATATCAAGCACTGTCTGTATTATCTCCCGAATATTTAAAAAATACTCACCCTCCACCTTTTCATTAGTGTCTCTATTATATCTCTTCTCTGTCACCTGGATCCCCCCAGGTCCTCCTAACTAGTCACCCTGTCATCTTATTTCCCTCAAACCCAAGCTCCGCAGATCCATCGGAGTGCTGTCAAAAATACCGCTCTCTGACACTCCTGTGAAGGTTCTCCATCACTTCAAAATCAATGGTACAAGCCAGGGCCTTTGGGACCTGACCCCCTGCCTGCTTCCTTGGCCTCGCATCCCAGATTTTCTCCTCGGGCAACATGAGGCTGTTTCTCATCTCTATGCTTTTGTGCATAATGATTCTCTGCCGGGAATGCCACCTGCTAATACCACATCTGGTAATCACCTGCTAGACTCTTCCGCATCCCGTAAGCCTCAGCTTAAGGATGATACCCTTGAAGAGCAAAAAAACGAGAGCAAATAACTAAACATCACTTACAAAGTGCCAGCCACTGTTCTAAGCAAACTGCAGGTGTGAACACGTTCAATTCTTCCAATGGCCACATGAGTCAAGTACTATGTCTATTCCCATTTTACATGTGGGGAAACTAAGGCACAGGAAGACTAAGTGACTTAGTCAAGGTAAAACAGCTAGCAAGTGGCAGAGCTGGGCTGGAACTCACGCTGCTTGGCTTCAGAGTACTGGTCCTTATCATTCCACCTCACCTCTTCTAGGAAGCCTTCCCTGATTTATCAGTTATCACCCTACCTATCCCACCAACAAGACATAGTTACTGGCAGATCCAGGCTCTTGTGTTCCATTCTAGCAATTTATTTGTTATATTATCCATGCTCCATTGCTTCCCAAAGGGCAGTTTTAGCAACATCTTCATCGAAATGATCCAGCATGTATGTTAAAAACTACAGGGTTCAAGTTACTCCCTTTCTTTAAACCATCCAAAAAATGCAGAGTGCTGCACCTACGCCAGACCTAGTGATTTGCAATCTCCAAGGGCAAAGCCAGGAATGTGCATTACAGACAACACACATAGTATATTCTTATGTGTAACAATGAGGGGGATTAAATCAGATAATGTGTGTAAGGTACTTAGCTTGTAGATTCTCACTTGATGAACACTCAGAGTGTTAGCTACTATTATCGTATGATTTCTTTGTTACTGTTTGATCCAAAGACAATAAATAAGAATAACTTTTCTATATACTATGAAATGAGGGAGAAAAAGGGAGACAGCAAGCATGTTACTAAAACCATAACACAGGGTCTTTCGTAAGCAGACAAAGACCAATTTTGGAGGAAATAAGAAGTTCGTGGTTTCCAGTTCCATGTTCTTTGGGGTTTGTTTTAGGTAAACCACAGGGGAAGAAAAGACACAGATACATTTTTCTTATAGCAGTTTTATTCCTGAGAACAGTGGCGCCTACTTAAGTAACATGACCCCAAGTGCAGGAATTGGAGTGATTAAAGATTTAAAAGCTTAGAATCATCAGCATGGTCATACTGTGATGTCTCAAGACTCAGAACAGCAGAAATAGCCAGATACCATAACAAGAGGAATCTGTCTGTGCTAGAAATAGGTGTCTGATTCTGGAAAAGAAGATCTACGATAGTTTAACCCATGAAAAGTACATTAAAGTCCTTGATGGGCAAAGTGACATCTTCAGCGTGGTACTGCACAACCTCAAGTCTCATTCCATGTCCTGTTACATTACATGCATCACATATTGAAACCAGTTATTTAACTTACCTGGCATCTAAGGGTCCATTTGAAACTATTTTTAAGTAAGTAGTGTTTGCCCAGTATGGGTTAGTTCTCTTTTTTTTAATGTTTATTTCTTTTTGAGAGAGAGACAGAGAGACAGAGCACAAGCAGGGGAAGGGCAGAGAGAGAGGGAGACACAGAATCTGAAGCAGGTTCCAGGCTCTGAGCTGTCAGCACAGAGAGCGATGTAGGGCTCAAACTCACATACTGTGAGATCATGACCTGAGCCGAAGTCAGATGCTTAACTGACTGAGCCACCCAGGTGCCCCTGTATGGGTTAGTTCCTAATGTCTAGTAGCCAATGCCCAGAGCCAGGAGACCTGCAATCAGTTGTACTTCCTAGGCATCAAAAGCAATGCTGCAGCCTGAAGATATGTGAGGACACCAACTATCAGAGGAAGCAACAGGAAGTGCGATGCTGGTCACAAACGAATAACCATGCCAATCTTCACACTGTTGTTTGAGCATTTCCTAATTCCTTTATTAGAAGAATTATGTTTCTAATTATATCATAATTGTTTATGCATCTGTCTTTCTGCCAGCTCTTTGACGGCAGGGCCAGGGCCTCATTCAACTTTGTGTCACAATATGTAGCATAGAGCTGTCGATCAAAAAATGCTTGTTGAATGAGCGGGAAGAAGGAAGGAAGGAAGGAAGGAAGGAAGGAAGGAAGGAAGGAAAGAAGGGCAAAGGAAGGAAGGAGGGAGGGAAGAAAGGAAAAAAGGAAGGAAGGGAGGGAGGGAGGAAGGAAAGTTCATTAATGGATGACCATAATTTACAATTTAATTAATACTGATGCAAATTCCAAACTTACAAGAATAACACAATAAAAACAATTTTTATAAAAACAATTGCCTCTGCAAATAATGTAAACGTCTACCACGTGCTGGACAATGTGATGGATTCTAAACCTAAGTGCTTGTATTACCTATCAAGCCATGTACTTAAGTATCCAAATTCAGTTGCACAACACTGAGACAAGACACATGGCTCAGAGCAGCCCATTTAAAAGATGTTTAAGAATAGAAATTGGACACAAATTCAAGTATACACTGGCAATGAATAGTGAATGAGAAGTGGGTAAATTGGCCATAAAATTTAAAATGTGATATAAAAAATAGCAAAAACTTAGGCTACATTGACAGAAATATAAAATCCCAAATGGGAAATGTTAGTGTTCTTCAAAAGACAGTCCATATCTAAAGGATTAGGTCCAATTTTGTGTCCAAAAGAGAGTGACAACTTGTTAATTCATTCTTTTGGTGAATATTTTCTGAGAACCCAGCAGATGAAAGACATTTTGATAAATGTTGCTATTTATCAAATAAGAACAGGATAGCCACACCCCTAACACTCACAGAGCCTTCAGTTTGGGAGGGGGAAAGACTTTTTTTTTTTTCAACGTTTATTTATTTTTGGACAGAGAGAGACAGAGCATGAACGGGGGAGGGGCAGAGAGAGAGGGAGACACAGAATCGGAAACAGGCTCCAGGCTCTGAGCCATCAGCCCAGAGCCTGACGCAGGGCTCGAACTCACAGACCACGAGATCGTGACCTGGCTGAAGTCGGACGCTTAACCGACTGCGCCACCCAGGCGCCCCAAGACTTTTAACTTTGAGATGAAAGTGAATTTTCTACGGCAAAGGGGGAAGTACATGATGGTGGTGGGGTAAAAAACAGCAAAGCTGGTGAGAAAATATGAATTATGTTACGAAGAATAGATAAAGGGATGTTGAATGCAAAGAAAATTAGGAAGAATGTTAAGGTGGTCTGAACCAATTGAACAGGTAAATCCTAGACATATTTAGGATGGTTATACAATGTAAAACAAGGACCCAAACATAGATGTCACAAGAAAGTAGATTTGGGGTTAATCTGAGGAAAAATGATCTCATTGTAGATTCTCAAGCTTGAATCCCAGCCAGTATAATGGAAACAATTTTAATTTACGCTGAAGTTCTATGTCATTCTTCCCAAATCAACTCTAACCAGAACATTTATTTCCCAGTTATTCTATGTGGAGTTGACCATCTTGCCTGGTACCATATTGAAGACCCTATACAAGTGACTATTTTTATTTAAAAAAATTTTTTTTTACATTTATTTATTTTTGAGAGACAGAGAGAGACATAGCATGAGCAGGGGAGGGGCAGAGAGGGAGGGAGACACAGAATCGGAAGCAGGCTCCAGGCTCCAAGCTGTCCGCACGGAGCCCCATGTGGGGCTTGAATCCACCAACTGTGAGATCATGACCTGAGCTGAAGTCGGACGCTTATCCAATTGAGCCACCCAGGCGCCCCAGTGACCATTTTTATTTAAACTCCCTTTAAGACCATGTGCCTCAAGGAAAACTATTGCTCTTCCACTCTGATAGAAATCCAGAATCATGACAGGCATATACCTTGTAGACATCATGGGGTTCCTCTCCAGTTCTATCCCTGGTCTTTTCTTTCTCTTCCTCTCTGCCCCAAATCCACCAAATTTTGGTCTCAGGATATCTTGCCCTTACTATTACCTGTTGATGGCTTTTATAATGTTACCATAGCTCCTAAAATGACCAGAGCCTTCATCTCCTGAAAATTAAAAGTTAACTCTGTATGGTCAGATCCTCTCATGAAATATTTGGCTAATCTTTTGTCTTTCAACCTATAGCTGGATTCTCCTTCTACCTGTTTATTCTGTGATTGTGGTAGTGCTCAGTTCTTTGTCACCTGGGTGGGTTTTTTTTTGTGTTTTTACATTTTCCAGGCCCATCTGGAAATGTTCCTACTATATTGAGAGAAAGAAAAAGATGATGATGATTTTCACACAATACACATTCAAAAGAAGGAATAGAAGATTTATATCTACGGAGCTATGTACCCTTTTTTTGCATTTATTTATTTTTTTAATATTCATTTATCTTTGAGAGAGAGAGAGACAGAGAGACAGAGAGACAGAGAGACAGAGAGAGAGAGAGAGAGAATGAGCAGGGGAGGGGCAGAGAAAGAAGGAGACAGAATCCAAAGCAGGCTACAGGTTCTGGAGGTTCTGAGCAGTCAACACAGAGCCCAATGTGGGGTTTAAACTTGTGAACAGCAAGGTCATGACCCGAGCTGAAGCTGGATGCTCAACTGACTGAGCCACCTAGACATCCATAATTTTTTTTTTTTTAACAAATATTTACTGAGCACTTACTAAGTGCCAGAAATTCTAAGTTATGGGAAAATAGCAGTGATAAAAAAAAATCCTTTGCTTCCATGGAGTGAATGTTCTTTGTTTACAGAAAAGGGAACACATGTGCACACACATGTAAATGCACAGACACCTATATAGCTCCACTGACCTTCAACAAATTGTAAATAGTGTACAATTTGATAGACTTTAATATATGTACACACCTGTGAAGCCATTAGCACAATCAAGATAGTTTCCTCTTGCCCCTTTAAAATCTTCCCCCACAACCCCCTCCCATATAACCACTGGCCCACTTTCTATCACTTTGGATTGGCTTATATTTTCTAGAAGTTTATATAAATAAAATCATAAAGTATGTGCTCATTTTCATCTGGTATAATTATTTTGAGATTCACCCATATTGTTGCATGTATCAACAGTTCAACCCTTTTAATTGCTAAGGAGTATTCCTTTGTATGAATATTAAAGTTTATTTCTCCATGTACCTGTTGATGGACATTTGAATTGTTTCCAGTTTATATAAACAGATAGATGCATAGATATACACATATGTGTGCACCTATATATTTACATATGTACATATGTATATATATCTATATCCATCTACACACAAATAGAAATACACACACATACGTACATATTATTAATAGATTAAATGGAACACACATATGTCTCCATTCAATTTGCATTCTCCAACACTTTAACTGGCTCTTTTGGGAGTTCTAAGTAGAAGGAAGTTAACAGTCATGACACTGTGATACAATAGCAAATACATATTTTGTCTTCATCCCTGGTTCCTGGCACAAGAGCTCCTTGAACCCTTGAAATATCATGTGATGAGTGTTTTCGTATACTAATGCGATTACTGGTGGCTCAGGGCCCCTAGGTATCTTTACATTAGAGGCTGGATACCAGAAAGACCAAGGCATGATTAGAAGGTTGGAAATTTCAGCCCCAATTCCCTATTCCAAGTAGGAGAGAGGGGCTGGAGGTTCAGTTCCATCATCAACAATTTCTTCAATCATGCCTACGTAATGCAACCTCCATAAAAATCCCTAAACAATGGGATCTAAAAAGATTTCGGATTGGTGAATGCATCCCTGTGCCAGGAGCGTGGGGCACCCCAACTCCATGGGGATAGAAGTTCTTGTGCTTGTGACCCTCTTTCCTGGATGCTTATTTGTACACTTTATAATAAGCTAGTAACAATAAGCAAAGTGTTCCGCTGAGTTCTGTGAGCCATTCTAGCAAATTGTGGAGCCATAGGAGGGGGGTGTAGGAATCCATGATTTGTAGCCAGTTCATCAGATGTACAGGAGGCCTGAAACTTTTGACTGGTGTCTGAAGTGAAGGCAGTCCTGTGGGACTGAGCCGTTACCTATAGGATCTGTCCTAACTCCAGGTAGTTATCATGGGATGGGAATTGAACTGTAAGACACCCAGCATTGGGTGTAAGACACCCAGCATGGGTTGGGAGACCAGCCCATGGATTCAAGGATTAAGCAGGAAAAGTTACTCAATTACCCCAATGGCATCTTTAAACAAAGAGGGCAAGACACTAGGCACCCTCTCAATCACTCATGAGGCTCTCTTATAACGTGCTTCCACGTTATAGGACATTGCCCAACACAGCCAATTGCTCTGGTTCTAGTTTAGAAAATCTTCTCCCAGAGCTCAAAGAGTACATGTTCCGATTTACGTGATCAAGTAAGGAGCCACTTCGCAATCACTCTGGTAAAATCCTAAGTAAAACAAACCAAAACCCCTACAATATGCCAAGAAAGCCCATCAAAACTGAAACACAGTCACCCAACAACAATCTAAGTTACAACGGACACTGATCTGTGCTTCCTGTCCCTGGTAGAGATGGAAGCATCTCCCTAAATTGAGAGCTGTTACAACTGACATGAAAGACGACGGCACAAACTAATTGGATATATGACCAACAGGAAGCCACTTGCAAAGTGCAAAATCCTCAGTATTACAATCTGTTTGCTCTACTCCATGGGTCTGGATTTACTCACTACCCCACAGCTCCAGGAGATGACATCGTGGGCATATAATGTACACTTAACCATGGCAAGCGGTAACTAGCCAAGAAGTACAGACCAAGGCAGTTTTTTTTCTCAAAAGTGCAGATATTTTCAGAAAAGTACGGAAAAAAGAACTTAAATGAAGAAAAAAGACACCCTAGAGCTTGCGTCTTTGTCTCTCATTAAATTTACAACACAAAATAATTTTATCATCAAAATTATACAATAGCATAAGCCACAATAGGATACATTTTAGGCCAAAAAAAAAAAAAAATTGAAAACACACACACACACACACACACACACACACACACACACACACAATGTTTTCCAAGGAGTTAAGAAGCTTTCTTGGACAAGTTGTGTTACAATAAAATAATGTGTGCTCATTTGTCATGTGTTAATTAGCAGAATAAGCTGTAGGAAGTCCGGATTACCATGCAAATGTTAATTAGGTCATAATTTATGTTAAGCATTTCTGAGTTTAGGAGCACTGCGTCTCATTTAGCAGCGGTTGAACTTTAGAAATAATTTGCATGTGCAACTGCTCCTTTTCAATTTTAATATGACAGTCACTTCATTTTAATAAATATAAGAAACTGCATTTAAATAATAGCAAATTCAGAGCTAATCTGGTCACAGTCAGTACATTTCCATGGGAGATAGAAACTCTGTCTTTAATCACTACACAGGTGAAAAAAAATGCTTCTGAAGATACTTTTTCTAAAAGAGCTAAGAGAGTCCTTCTCACCCCCAACGACTATTCAGAATATTGAAGCCCTACTTCCTTTTTAAGAAAATACACCCTTAGATCATTTTTTCATGATCCAGCTTGACCATCTTTAGGTCCAACGTCATCATGTTTTTCTGTCTCCACTACAGACAACCACTCGGCAAGGTTCTGTCAGTTGTCCCTGACCCTGGTTTTACACATTGCAAAGTAACTGAGACAGAGCAGGGACTGTGGGGTTCTCTCACCTCCAAACACAAAATCCAGAGCTCCTGGGCTAAGTCCACAGAAGAAAATGCTGAGCCACCTGCCTCTTAAGTCATGTATCTCATGGAACTGGGAAGTAGGATATTCACCCAAAAGGGAAGCTTGGCTGCAAGAGCCAGACCAAACCAGTCTACTCCAAGATGGACCCCAGCGCTGACCTTTCACCTACTTTCTCTCTCATTATAACAGTGAAAATCACACCCAGGGGTAGAGATTTAACATGTTAATTAGGCACGTGATGCATGAAGAAGCATGACGCTTGAATGCCTAAGCACAAAAGAACTCCCCGTCCCTACCTGTTTAGACAGCACCCTTTTCCTGCCTAAGCACTCTCAGAGATCCCTCTAAGGACCTCTCCAGACCCCTGCTCCTGAGAAGCAGCCTGAGGACATTTCCCTTTGTGCTGTCTCCGCTGTGCTCCAGCACAACTCCTAGCAAAGCCTTGCCTGGAACTTCCAGAATGGCCTCGTCAATTTCCATTGTTTGGCGAACCCCAGGCTCTGGTTTAGTCACATAACCTTTTCAAAAATCTTTATTTTTTAATTCATTTTTGTTCTCTGTCATAACAGTGAATGATCCCAACTACTCCTGAATTCCTGGGAGCAACAGAAAACTCTCCTGGAAGGGTTGTCTGTCTCCCAGGTAGGAAAGCTTACAGAAAGGAAAGTCAGACTACTATCTCCAGAGCAGATCACCTTTTTATCTACTGTTAACGCTCATCAGAGCAGGGTTTCTTAACTTTTCTCATGTCCTGAGCCTCTTTGGAAGTCTTGGTGAAGTCAGTGAACTCCTGCTCACAGGAATGTTTTTTAATCCTTAAAATAAAATATGGGATTAAAAATGGAACTAATTATAGTGAAATATTATATTTTAGATATGTGACACAGTGGTTTATATATGTGCTTCTTTATGAATACTTTACAGAACATGATCCAGTGTGGGTCTGCTAACCACTGTGGTTTCAAAGTCTCTGTAGAAATAAGTTAAATGTTAAGCCATCTGCATTTCAGCACTGAAAATACCTGGGATTTCGATTGGAGACAAAGTCGCAGAGGTACAGCTTAGGCTTCTGTGGGTTGTTAACCGTTTCATAATGGAAGGAAGTGCTACACTTCAATTAGAGGATAATGAAAATAAAGATGCAATTATGCTTTTTTTCAGGGTCGTACCCCCCACCCACCGAGAATGCTCTTAGGCTTAAACTACTGATTTGGAGGAACAACAATTCCTAGACTTCGAAAAAGATTTCTTAATTAATGTTTCCCTAATTTAAATTTTATACTATAATTAGGAAACATTTGAAATGAAATCATCTTTTTACTCACAAAAAACTATTTTCATTTTATACTTCTTGTCCATGTGCATGCATTTTTTTACATATTTGTAATTATAATGCATGCCAAGTTTATTCTAGCCTCAATGGTCTCCCATTATAGACAGCAGTAATATTTAAAATACGCTTGAGGACAAGAGACCACCCTTGGCTCAAGAAGGGAAAGAATGTAGACTCAGGACTTAGGGCATGAATAACCTTCATCCCCCCAACACCCCCACCACCCCCGGCCAGCAACTCTAGGTTTATTTTACATATGAACTTCCAAATAAGCTTTGCTTCACACTTTTTTTAAATGGGAGTTTGCTGCCAACATTTAAAAACTGTAAGTTTCAAATAAAACCCCAGATTTTAGACTTCTCATGGGCAAGGCTGGCACTGCATTTCTACATGGCAACAATCCACTGGACCTAAGTCTGTTTCTTATCTAGATACAGTGCCCAACCCACCTCCAAAATAATTTTGTCATTTTTGGTTACCTTCCTGGCTCCTGTGGGTGTTTGAGTTGGCAACCGCCTGCTAGAAGATAAAGCTCATCCTCCTTTGCCTGCCTTTTCAAACTCTCAACAACTAGTGCCTTCAACTAATGGTTTTCACGAGCTCTTTACTCAAATGGAAGTGATGTTGCCATTGTCCCAGGAAGGGTGTTAGAAACTCTTTATACCATGGGGCTTTCCCTTCCTTCATTCAACACTTCAGGACTGCTTCTTCTTCGTTATTATTATTATTTTTTGCTCTTTGCCAGCTAATATTCATATTTCATATAATAAATCAAATATTACCATGAATCATCCTCTTTTACTCTAAACTGAAATATTTGCCCCTACTCTCCATGTGTAGCTAGCAAAGAGTACATGTTTTGGCTTATGGTTTAGATTTTCCAGTGAGCAAATCCTGGAGTACTGCACATATAGAAAGACATTAATTACTTGTTGATTTTATTTGAGTTGGTTTGGTCGAGAACCTGTATTTTGTTTTCTTGATGCTTTGCTGTTGCTGTTTATTTAGTTGGTGTTAAACCCCCTTAACAAGTCATTCTCTAGAAGTCACAATTAGAGTTTCAGGGCCTGTATATCATTTCAAATGGCAGCAAACTTTGTTACTTTGACCATATTTCTGGCATCTCTTGAAAATATTTGTGTGGGATCACAACTTCGGGTCTACAGCCCCACATGGAAACTATTGGCTGAAACTGAGTAGTAGCAGCCTCCCTTAACAATGGAATATGATCTCTAGTTTGCTACAGTCCTCACCCTTCCTTAGTAAGTACCCTGGATTCATCTCAATAGTCCTTATGACTCGCCTGCCTGGCCCCTCCTATGTGTTTCTTGGCTTGAGACCACCCAATCTATACAAAGACAAAATTATTACAGAAAAAAATACACAAGTGACAGCCAGCCAAGGGATTTGACTGTTAGAAATGTAGCAGCAAAAGATACATTGACAGCTTCCAAAATAATATACCTCCAATATGTCTGCGGGAAGCATTGGAACCTCTTCCATGAGTATGAGAAGAGAGACTATACTCTTTAAGGTATCATTTCTACATTTGCCCATAAAACGGAAAATGCCATTTTGATGAGGAATAAATGTAATCCATCCAGGGAACATAAAAAGAAAGTAATCTTGCTATAGCTGGGCCTCCACCTCCCCCTCCTTCCGTGAAGGGTGTTTTGTGGAGAGAGATGACTTCATCCTCCAAAATAGAGATGTTTCCTGAATGTTCTTAATGTACCTTTAATCATCAACTACAGTTTTACTCTTCACTTATTTATCTGCCCTTCTTTGGAATCTGCTTCTCTTTCAAGCTGCTGCACATGATCAATAGTGCTTATGACCTGTGCAAAATGCATCCGTTATTCTAGTCTTAAATCACCACTTTCAAGCTTCGAGCAAAACCCTCAGTTTTCAAGGATGTGATAAACAAGTGTACATTTATCACGCCTGGCCCCTTTCTAATTTTGTGCATGGCTACACCATTTCCACTCAGACCTAGTATCCCTGCGCTGACTCCCACTGTGCCTTTCTAGCCTTGTCTCAAAAAGAAACTTGCTCATCACGTTGAACTTATTCAGTCTCTTTTCTCAGGATTTATCCTGCATTTTCTGCCCTCCTTGAGGCACACAAATGGAATCAAATGTAGAATTCTTGGTATGGAAAGTCCATATGAACAGAGAAACTTATCAAGCACCATCCTTTTAATGAAATTTACTTTCATTACTTGATTCGCCATGTTGACAATCAAGTTGCAAAAACCTCTCTCAACCTTAATAAATGTCCTCAAACTCTGCCACCGGATATATGCCATCTGCACAGGGCACTGATGAGAATGACGGAGTTACACATCCCATGTCACAGAGCTTCCTGCTGGGAAGATTCCCTGTCTCTTCACTGGCTACTGTCCGCTCAGTTTAAGCAGATATTTACTTTCTACAACTGTCAGTTGGAAAAAAAAAATCCAGAGAGAGAGAGAGAAAGAGTGTGTGTGTGTATGCACACTAGAGTAACATGTAGTCAGTACAAATTTGAACCTATATCAAAACGCGCTAAGGGAACAAGTGGAATCATCCATCCTGGCAAGATGGTGTGTGACATCGGGACCTGAAGAATCCACATTTTCATTATATGGAGCTTTCCTGCTAAGAAGAGCAATCAAAAGCCAGCTAATTGAATTATCCATGAGCCCATTTAAAGAAGAAATATTGCTCAATAAAATTATACAGTCTCTCTCCAGCCCGCCCCTCCAACTCTTTTATCTTTCCTGTAAGGCATACGTGCCTGACATCATGACAAAGACGCTGGGCTCCGGAGACAGCTGGCCCAAGAACAGGCCCAGAGAGAGCCAGTGTCTCCACATTCATAGGGACAAAAGGAAAACGATTCATACACAAAAAGGGAGTTCACAATGCATAGATGTCTGTGAAAAGCCCATAACCTCACCTGCTGGTCCAGAATATTCTCCCACCTTCCTGTTTCGCTGTCTGAAATGCTACCATTCTGGCTTCAGCCCTTCAAAGCAAGGCAGCATGGCCTCAAATAATGTCTTATGGAAATAAAAATACCCATCCTGGGGGCAACAACAACTTGAAGCTGCATTGGTCATTTGTACACCCGGTGTCTATACATAATGCAGTCCAAGCAGCAGGTGTACGAGCCCTGATGAAGGAAGGCTGAGGTAATTTAAGTTGCTGTATGCATGCACGCACACACATGCACACACACACACACACACACACACACACACATGGTTGCAATGGTAGACTTCTGAGGCAGTGAGCATGTGGGTTACAGGACAATAGGGAGGCATCAAAGATAAACTTTCTCTTCCCAGTTTTGCTTGGGCAAGCCCTGATTACCAAAGGAACAAACCGTCTTAAGTATCCAGAGCAAATTCTCTCAGGTTAGTCTCCTGAATGGGAGGAAGCCAGGAACAAGGCCCACGGAGCCCCCAATTGCCTCACACAAACAGATTTATTTGCAGCCAGCAATTTAGGCTCAGGTGCTCTTATAAGTAAAAACAATTACACTCCTCCACCATGGCACTTGGGTTAATAATTCCCAACTGAGTTGGTAAATCAAACAAACACATTTCTTTTTTAACAAAGACCTATTTCCTCTGAATCTTAATTCATTTAGTTAGGGCTGGCCCTTGGCTAAATGGTGGAATAGAGAAAGATTATCCGGGGGACCTTTTGTTTCAATTCGTTTCCCTCCACCCCAGCCCCCTTCTGTCACTGCACAAACATATATTGAGCACCCCTTGTTCCCACAGTGATCAGAGACACTCTGATGGTACCTTAACTGGGTCTGTACTCTCTACCCACCAACCTCCCTTCTTGCTTTCAAAACTCATCTATGCTGTGTGCTGTTCTCTGAGGTCTGTTGTCTAGATTCCAAGGTAACTTACTAATGAGTAGGAATGTAGGCTCTTGGCGCCTGGTCACTGGAGTTCAAATCCCACTTCTGCCACTTACTAACTCAGGGAACTTAAGCAAGTGATTTAGCCTCTCTGCCTCCATCCCTCATCTATAAAATCAGATAACTAATAGTTCCCACCTTGCAGGGTTGTTATGAGGAATAAACGTATTTATATATATAGCAGGATCACAGCAGTGCCTGGCACTTTCCAAACACTCAATGAGCATTAGCTATTACTGTTATGACAAATGGCATCTAGGACAATAATCCTTATCACATGGTCTCGTGCTTCCAGCCATTAGCATGAATTTTCCCCAATACGTTTTCTCAGCTCTTGGAGTAAATATGAGGTTGCAGGAAAGAGAGGCACCATGATACCACCATTCAACACTGAATGTGACAGGGACAATTACGTATTACTCACTTAGCATGTCGAATAGTGAACAGCTCCACAATTTGGTTCCATCTTTAGCCATCACTGCGTGGCTTCTGATCCTGAAACTTCTCAATTTGGGACGTTTTTCTGCCACCGGACCTCATCTCTCCAGGCAATGTGACTCAACCCCGAGAGAGAGCAGCAGAGACTATTATATGAACCTTTTTTTTTCCCTGCGGCCTATTCAAACTCTAAGAGTTTCTAGAAGAGTCATCAAACTCTAAGGTTTCTAGAAGCCTAAAACCCAGATATCAGTACACAGTTCGGTTCAACAAACAGAAGCCAAGTGCATTCTGAGATAGTAAACCCGTGGGGCTGTGGGTGGGCCATTATTTAACCAAGCTTGTTTTCCTTTACTTCTGGAATTCAACCCAGAAGTGAAAAGAGCAATGGGTTAGGAGACATTCTCAACCACACCTATTAATGACTTGGAGACCTTATGCAAAGCCGTTATCCCTTCCAAGATCCTATGCGTCTATATGGAAAAGGGCAAGGGAGAGAAGCGGGAAACAACCCCACAGGCTTGATTTAAGTTTAAACTAACATGTTGAAAGAGCTCTGTAAACTGTGAGATCATCACAAGTATAATGATCATTGCTGTTACATTACAATAATGATAGCCAACGCTTTTGAGCTCTTACTACATTCCAGGAACTCCTCTTATTCAATGCTCATCATCAATGCTCATTCAATTCATCATCTTATTCAATGCTCATAACAACACTATACCTGACATATCATTACAATGCCTATTTCACAGATGAGGGAACCATGGTTCAAAGTTGCTACCTCACTTTCTGAAGGTCACTGCAATTAAGTGATAGGGCCATGGAACTTGAATTCGGTTTCTTGAATTTTTAACATCTACATTAGACTTCCACCAGAAATAGAAGTGCCTCCACTTTAGCTCCCAAGATCATTGTCATCTATTATACTCTGTGCATTAGTTTCCTATTGCTGTTGTAACGAACTCCTACAAACTTAGTTGTTCAAAACAATGCATGTGTACGTATTATCTTACAGTTCTGGAAGTCATATGTCTGAAACGGTCTTAATGGGGGCTGAAATCAGGGTGTTAGTGAGGTTGCACACCTTCTAGAGGCTCTCGAGTATTCTTTGCCTTCTCCTACTCAAAGAGGCTGTCCCCTCTGCTGGGTTCCTGGCTCTTTCCTCCATCTTCAAAGCCACAATCACATCAGGCTGACCACTGCTTCTGTCTTTACATCTCCTTTCATGACTCTGACTGGAGCCTCTCTCTTTCACTTACAAGGATACTTGTGATTACATTGAGCCTTCCCAAAAATCCAGGATTATCTCCTTGCGTCAAGATCCTTAATTTAATCATAACTGCGACTTCCCTTTGCCATATAAGGAAACATAGTAATACGTTACAGTAATCAGGATGTGAATATCTTTGGGAGAGCAATTATTTTGCCTTCCACATGCTCCAATGGCCAAGTTATAACCTTACAACCAAAGAACTGCTTCTAATATATACAAATGGAAAGGGAGTAAATTCACTCTATCCTACCATCATTTCTGTAACAAAGATCCATGTTTGAGAGAGGTAGGAAAATTGATGTTGACTCATCAAGCTAATAAAATGATGTGAGGTCAGCAGCAGAGTGAATGAGGAACACCCTGGTATCACCTCTTCCAACACTAATACAAGGGGGCTGGCTTTGGATGGGTGTGGGAACTGTTTCAAGGGATGGTGTTTGCCCACATGCCACAGCTAATGGAACATCTCTAGCTGTAAACCATCAGCACCATTTGAGTTATCACAGTGGCAAATCTGCAAACTATGGATTTATATCCCTGTCTCCCAATTCAGGGTTGTAGACTATACAATGACTCTGATTTGGGAAAGGATGCCCCTTCAATTGTGGCTCAGGTCTAAGAGAGTCCTGTAGCTTTTTCCCATTAAACCTCCTGTTGTAAGTCTTGCCCAGCCACCCCTTTAACTATGACAAAGTCAACTTAACATATGTGGATCCAAGAACTGCCAGGGGGTAGGAACACCAAATGTTGAATTGCCTCACTTATCTTCCAGATCTTTCGGTGTCTCCAGTCAAATACCAGCTGCCAACCTCTTCATTCCTGAGCCTGAGCTTTTTTTATGCCCCTGAAACTATAACAAGAACACTCAGACCCTGGTCAACAGGCTGGAAGTACCCAGAATTTAACACCCTCCAGGAGCAGTCCTTCCCAAGGACTCTCAAGGATTGGTAGGCAACCTCCCAGTGTCCTTACATCTCTACTGGGAAATTTCTGGTGCATGTGTTTTGCCCTACTTTCCAGTTTTCCATGAGAGTAAGATCTGATTGCTTACGTGGTATCTGGCTTAATAATGTTGTCTTGATTGGCTGTCTTCCCTTCAACATATCATATTATTCACTATACTTCCTGAACAAATGTGGATGGACTCCAGGGTCCACCTCTGCAGCAATAAAACAGTTGGAAATAGGGTGACCAACTATCCCGATTTGCTCAAGATTTAGGGGATTTCGGGAAGGGATTTTCAATGTCAAAACCAAGAAAGTCCTGGAAAAACCATCCCACATTTACCTGAAATTGAGGACTTTTTCCAGGACATGGAACTTTCAGTGCTACTACAGATAGTAGTAGGCAAACCAGGATGAATTTGTCACCCTCACTGGAACACAAAGTCATCCTAGGAAACAAACCTTTGGAATCGGCTTCTGTTGCTAAACCAGCAGAATGGCAATATAACCACCATTGTTGGTACCAAGGTGAATGGTGTGCTATGTCGTAATTACTAAAGCTGTCACTTGAGGTTGAATTGGGATGGGACAGATAGAAGAGGCCACACCAGTTTGTGCAATCTCTCTAACATTTGAGACATATCACGGCAATGACCAGCGAAGGGTCCCGGGGTTGCATAGTTGTGTCAGGTGCCATCAGGGAGCTGAAAAAAAAGAAAATGGCAGAGGCTCAAGTGACCTGAACACCAAACCATGGTACAGTGGGAAAGCCAGAATATCTCTCCAACAACATTTAAAGAAACTCACCTTGTGCAGGTTAAGGGAAGATCATGTTGAAAATTAGGGCTTAGGATGTGATGTGAGAGAATCATTGTAGGGACTGTTTAAATCACAGTCCCAACAAGCATGCTATGTTAGAGTCGGGAACTGATTGAGCAAATGGGGGACCATGAGATATGGGATAGGTTCATCTGGGTAAATGTACCCTGGACACTTGAACCCTCAGACTCCTCTGGACTTCTGGGACTGCAGAAATCACCCACACCCCACGGTTAGAAGATAATATTCTCTCCTTGCCTGGTGACCAAGCAGAAGCTTCGCTTGAGAGAAGGCTTTGCAAGATGATGCCTTCTTTCCTCGAGACCTTCCCTCACCTTCCCATATGTCAGCACCCAGTGTGAAGTTTCACTGGAGAAGTACCAACTTTGCTTCAGGAAGACAAGAATTATTCGGCAATAGAGCTTTAGGACCTGGCTACCTGGTACCTGTAGAAACTGAGTAAACGTGCTCGGTCGTGACTCTTGTGGAGACTACACTGTGAGGTAAGGGAGGGGAGCAAACTAAAACCCTGGATGAGGGGCAATTTGTAGCTATCAAGGCGCATCCCACATGAGGAAAGCCAGAAACACGAAGAAATTAAAACTCCCCCCCTCACACTTCACACTTTTGTGAGCGCACGGGTGCACACACACACACACACACACACACACACACACAGACCTATTAATGACTCCTGAGAGTTAATGTATCAATAGTCCCTTCCACCCTCTTGTCTCTTAGGTGGGCCATTTCTGAGGTGCGTGTTTTACACATTTCCCTGAGTTTCCTCCTGGGATTCAGCTCCAGTCACCCACTGTGGTAGGTGGCTTAGCAATACATCTTCTATGGACTGCTTTCCCTTCCCCTTCTTACCTTCCCACTCCTCAACCACTCAAATAAAACGTCCATGCTTAAATCCTTACCTGAGAGTCTGCTTTTGGGAGAACCAAAACCAAAACATGGAGGAAAAGATCTCATTACTAAAATTTTACAGCACATTCTTTAATCTCTCCTCTTAAAAATCAAAAGAAGAAAAAAAGAAATACCTCTACCCCATTTACACCAGATTAAATGCTTCTGAATCATAAAATTATGGCTCCCATTATGTTGTGATTACAGATCTTAGAACACTGTCTGGCACACAGTAACCTACTTATTAAATATTTGTTCAATAAATAAATAAACAAATGAATGGATGAAAAGATTAACTCCCACCAATTATATAACTCAGGAGCTGGCAAAACTCTGTCCATAAAGGGCTGGATAATGACTATTTTTAGCTTTGCAGGTCACAGAGTCTCCATCCCAGTCGGCCAACTCTGCTGTTGTAATGGGAAAGTACTCACAGAGAACATGTAAACAAATGAGAGTAGCTGTGACCGAACAAATTTTATTTACCAAAAAAAAAAAAAAAAAAGGCAGTGGGCTGTGTTTGGCCGATGTTTGCAAACCATACAAGCCATAGTCTGAAAACTCTGGTGCAAATCAAAATTCAGATCGTACAAAAACTTCAAATGGACAAAGTCCAGAAAAAGTTCTGATTTATCTGATGGCCACTTTTTAAAAACTATATTACTTAAAAACAAAAACAAGGGGCGCCTGGGTGGCGCAGTCGGTTAAGCGTCCGACTTCAGCCAGGTCACGATCTCGCGGTCCGGGAGTTCGAGCCCCGCGTCAGGCTCTGGGCTGATGGCTCAGAGCCTGGAGCCTGTTTCCGATTCTGTGTGTCTCCCTCTCTCTCTGCCCCTCCCCCGTTCATGCTCTGTCTTTCTCTGTCCCAAAAATAAATAAACATTGAAAAAAACAATTTAAAAAAAAACAACAAAAACAAAAACAAAAACAAAAACAAAAACAAAAACAAAAACAAATCTTCTCATTTTTGGTGGCCCTGCTTTGCTGAAAGCTTAATTTGCCATTTGGGTAATTCTATACCACACAAATTACCATAAAATAAAATTCTGCAAAATGAAAGGCAGAGACAGGTTCCACTGGATGGAAGTAAAACAAATACATACATTAAAATATTGGACACCGAGGTTTGGGAGGAAGAATGCAAAGAGATGGAGGAGAGTAGGAGATAGACCTGATTTTGCTTTTATTGCTATTGGAAAAAGTACCAGAAGAATCTACTAACAGCCTACACTCATGCCTTAAATGTGGACACTGTCACTTGTAGAATAAAGTCACTATCACATTTGTCTAAATTTAAATTTTTTTAATGTTTTTATTTATTTTTGAGACAGAGAGAGACAGAGAATGAACAGGGGAGGGGCAGACAGAGAGGGAGACACAAAATCTGAAGTAGGCTCCAGGCTCCAGTCTGTCAGCACAGAGCCCGACGCGGGGCTTGAACTCATGGACTGTGAGATCACGACCTGAGCGGAAGTCAGAAACCCAACCGATTGAGCCACCCAGGCACCCCTCATTTGTCTAAATTTAAATAGGCAATCTACTGCGAGTGCAACTTGAAACAATTCTCAGTAGGATTTCCTTTGGCTCCCTGGTCTAAACAAGGTCCCACCCCGACCTAGCACCCTGTTTCACATCACGTCGCTTTATTTCTGTCATTTACTTCTGTCCTCATCATCTGAAATGTTTGCATGTTTGAAAATTGTCTGGGCTAGGAATCGTCTGAGAGAATTTGTGAAGACTTTGGAATGAACCACAATAACTGCTGTAGAATGCTAGATGCTGTCTAACGGATCCTCCGGGGATAATACGATTGTGTGGAGTATATACCTTTCATTGTCTTTCACCAATCTATTTTGCAACTCTGGGAAGAAAAAGTTAAATTATAGACAGTGCTGGTGAAATCAATGCATTCTTCAGAGAGCAAGGCAAAAGCTACCTGCTCATGGCAATGCAAATGAATAGAGTGCCAAAGATATGATAATTCTTCATAAATCCAATTCCCATTCAAACTAAGTATTAAATATTACTGGTTCCCTCATTAATTAAAGAGTTAAATAAAATCTTTGATGTGCTTTCATTCTGTGTGTGGGAGTCATGGTTTTCCCTTTCCAAAAATTAAGTAATGCTAGACACAAGATTCAGAACCTGATAGGAATCTTTGTTTGTTCACTGTTGTGCCAGGCACATAGAAGGAACTCAATAGATAACTGTTGGCTGAATGAATACATGATCAAATAAATGAATAAATAAAATAAATGGAGATGATGCAACAGGAGAGAAAGCCAGGGGACAGGTCTGGTTAGGATATAACTTTTAGGAATGTCCTGTAAGAGTATACAAGCTGTGCATAGTTCAAGAGTTCCCCATCAAGGCTCTGTGTCCTGCTTTATGGAGATTATTTCCTTAGAGTAAAAGATCCCTTTCTTTATACCCCAAAGGTTCTACATGGACCAGGGGAAGATGCAAGAACAGTGTAAGGACATTAGAAGAACCAAGGAGCCATGGAAATCTAGGGAGATTCAGGTGTAAGCTGAGCCCCCAAAACAAAAAAGGCTGCCATTGAGAAGGGATATATTGATGGAGATGGCCTATTTAGAGCTGCAATTTTTTTTAATACAAATTCTCTAGCAAATTCATCTGTCAAGTTGAGAGAAGATCTCAACACTTAAAAAATAAGAGAAAGAAGAGTTCATGGTGATTTCTCGACAGTGAAGAGCTATTAACAATCACTCCAATGTGGTGCAATTCAGAACAGAAAGCATTTTGAAATGGGACAGTCCATTTCAAAAATCATGCTGTCATAATATTGGAAGTTAAACAGGTATAAATAATAGCCTTGCATTCTTCTCATTGCCAGATAGCTCGGTAATTTATGGAGAAAAGTCCTCCTTAAATCACAACATAGATGATGGATTGGGGAGGCTGCCCTTCATCATCTCAAATGCTGTCCTAGATTGATAGAAAGATAAGGAATGTAAAGAACATCATTTGTATTGTTAGAAAGATTCTTCAACAGTTAAAATTGTTTTAGAAGAAAATGAAGTATGTGGTTTTGTCAACCAGGCACCTGGCATATTTTTTTTTAAATGATAGTGTCATTCAAAAAATAACACTCCACACCTAAATCTATTTATCTTGACAAAATATTCCCATGCATCTTTTTGAAGCCTATGAAGCTGACAAATCATGATGACAATTTAAAAATCATCTGAAATACCGTGACATACACAGTACCAAATGTTAGAGGGTAAAAGTTCAGAAGTGACATATCCAATCTAAACCAGGTTTTCTCAGTCTCCGCACTAGTGACATTTGGGGCCAGATAAATCTTTGTTGTATAGAACTATTCTGTGCATTGTAGAATGGTTAGCAGTATCCTTGCCCCTACCTACAAGGTGCAAGGAGTCCCCTCTCCCCCGGTAAGGAGAAACAAAAAATCTTTAGATATTGCCAAATAATCCTTGAGAAGCAAGTCACCCCTATTTAAGAACTACCGATTTAAGCCCAGGAAGTTGTAACAGTTTATTCAAATGTAACTGGCAAATATTTGTGCCAGATCCAAATCTTACCAAGGATCTCAAGAACTATTGTGTTACCTTTCCCCAATAGAGTTCCAGCAGAATCTTCCAATGAGAAAGCAAAGTAGTAGTAGAAATCAAAATGAAGGTAATGGAAACATCTATTAAGTTCTGTCTGTCAAACACTGTGCTAAACCGTACGTGGATTAATGCATTTAACCTCCGTAAGAACCCTAGGAGGCAGACATTCTTATCATGTCCATTCTGCAGATGAGAAAACCAAGGGCTGGAGAGAAGAAATGCTTTGCATAAAGTCGCCAAAGCAGAAAGAACACCAGCTGAGGTCCAAAACCAGGCAGGCAGACACAGACACTACTTTTAATGCCACGTTCTATGGTCTCCTGTGAAGTCAACCCTGTTCTTTATCACACATGAGACAGCTGTGGAAAAAGATACTTGGGCTTATGGGAGAAATAATGGTCTAGGGGTCAGATCCAACCCATAACCTGTTTTAGTAAGTAAAGTTTTATTGAAACACAGCCATGCTCATTCACTAAACATTCATCATGTTTAGAGATGATGTTTAGAGAACCATGGGGTTCCATGGTTATGAGAATCCACCATTGGGCTCACAAAGATGAAAACTCTACTACCTTGATTTTCCACGAGAAGTTTGTTGTTGATGCTGACCCCTGCTTTAGAGGCTGAGGAAGAGGCTTCCCGAGGGGTAGGTGGTAGAGCCTGAACTTGAATGCAGCCTAATTCCATGCCCTGGCTCTAACCCACAGGGCTCTTTTGAGCACCACAATAGGCATGGCCCCAGTGCAGAGCTAGGGCTTGCTATGTGCCCGGCACTCTACTAAGCACCACATGGAAACTCACTTCAAGTAACCCAATGAAGTATTAGGATGTCTCATCACAGATGCTGTTAGTGCCCAGCCCATAGCCCCCCAGCTTTCACATCCACACGCTGAGGGCTTTTCTTTCCTTGCTTTGGGAGCACATTTGGTCCAAACACAGGGAAAGTGGGGAGTGCCAGGAAATAACTGACACAAAAGCAACCATCAAACGCTTAGCGATACATTTCTGAGAGTCTTTTCCCTGGAATGGGATAAATTTGAGGTCTCTTCTACACTCACACCAAGTTCCCAGTTGTAGGTTTAATAACACGGCCTTTATTGACTTTTTCCTCTCCCTCTCTTACTTCCCCATTTTCCAACCCATGTTTCCTGGAAACGTTTCCCAAATAAACTACTTGCACTTGAATTCCGCTGTCAGAATCGTATTTGAGGGAATTAAAATCAAGATATGCCATTTTTCTCAGCAGAAAACTAAGGCCCAGAGAGGTTATGCAACTACCCCAAATCCACGCACTGGGAATTGGTGGTGTCAGGATTTGAACCAGGCCGTCCATCTGGCTCCAGACTCCATACCCTTTAACAAAGCACTCCCAAGTAACAACCATTTTGGGGGCATCTGGATATTTCTGCTATTCTTTCTCTACTTTTCAGGAAAAATAAATAATCATGAACACCCAGAATTTATTCAGGGAGAAATATAAGTCATTTCAGGGGGAAAATACACACACACAGAGCATTCTCTCAGCTTCCTCCCCTCCCTATCTACGGGGGAGAGTCAATTTCTGTCTCAAAACCCAAGACAGGGGGACAGAGGCAAACTTTTTTCTCTTTCTCATCTTAGAAAGTCACATCTATATACTCCCTTTGCTTGTGCTCCATTACCAGCCTTACCCAAAATTTTCCCACAAGCTCCACGTAAACAATCAGAATTCCCATTTCCCCAGGCCTTCTAATAGATATGAAAGCTCTGTCCAGATTCCATTACTGAGACGTAGAATCCGTGTGTGCCTACCAACACAAATTATGTTTCTAGTCCTCTTCAGTGTAGAAAAAGACTGCCATTCTCTTTTCTCTTAGGGATTAAAAAAATTTGATTGATTTACCACTGCCATAATCCCTCAACTACAGCCTACAGTCCTCAAATAATGAGACATTGAAATCCCTCTGCCTGTCATGCATACATCCTGCCTAGGGGCTGAATAAAGGCTGCTCCTCAGGGGAAAAGTCCTTCTTCAGTAGAGACCCTTGACCTGCCCCTATCTTAGACACTTTAGGCAAAGGTTTGGGGTTTCTTTTCTTTTCATAACCTATGTGTTATAAAAAGGAAATTTATGGGAAGATGAGTGGCTAGAAAGAGAAAATGCGGAAATAAGCCAGGGCCAATACAAATAGTTATACATTGTGGACCATGTGATTGGGGCTCCCTCGAATTGATTGCTCAGTGAAAAGTCTGGCCAACTATAGGTAGCATCCCTGCCTTAAGACCATCTCCAAGGTTCATAAATCCCATATGCATCTGTCTTGCCCAGTACATTCTTACAATCATAACTACTATATTATTCAGTATCATTGATTTCAGAGTACCAGAGTGCTTCTTTGTGGCAGTTACAGAGTACTCAAAAATAGCACTTATATTTCATAAAGTAGGAAGAAAAGAAAGAAGGTAGTTCGAAGTTTTGATACCCTCATGATTTTAAGATATCTAGGCTCTGTGTTGATTTCTCTGGAATTACCTTGGCTTCCGCCTCATAGTCAAAGGATGGCTGCTAAAGCCAGCTCTAAACATCATCTCTCATAAACAGTTGGCCATCTTTTTTTTTTTTTTTTAATTTTTTTTTTTTTAATTTATTTTTGGGACAGAGAGAGACAGAGCATGAACGGGGGAGGGGCAGAGAGAGAGGGAGACACAGAATCGGAAACAGGCTCCAGGCTCCGAGCCATCAGCCCAGAGCCTGATGCGGGGCTCGAACTCAGGGACCGTGAGATCGTGACCTGGCTGAAGTCGGACGCTTAACCAACTGCGCCACCCAGGCGCCCCAACAGTTGGCCATCTTAATGCATTCACATGGTCTGAGTGACCCTGTTAGTAACTGAGTCCCCCTCTTTTGAAATAAAGTGTTGGAGTCAGAATCCTAGGTTTCTGAGCTTTGCAGGGCTATTTCAAATCTAGAATCACCCAGGAGTTGGTGTCTTCTTGAAGCCTGGTTCTTTTGTTCCTAACATATAAATTTTTCTAACATATCCCTATCCCCCACTACTTAATATAACTTGAGTGAGTTTCTGTTCCTTGTAAACAAATCATTTAAACAACTCAGTTGGCTGCTACTAGAAAAGGATGTTTCTGCCACCACAGTTTGAACCCAGTGAAATCACAGGGCATTTCAAAGAAAGAACAGAAACTGTTAATTCTGGTGCATTCCCGAGATGAGGGTTTTCAGTCCTCTTTAAAAGTACCTGCTACCCATATAAAATAAGTTTTCCCTTGTAGCTTTCCATGAAGATTCAGCCGACTATGTTATTTCTTTGTGATGAACCCCTTCTTGAACTTACTTTTTCTTCTCCTATTTGCTGTGTGTTTTATTTCACCTGGATGATTGTATCATAATTATTTCATACCTGGGTTCATTTACGTTAGTATACGTCACCATCTGATGAGGGTTGTTTCGAATTCCTATACCAGCTTCCTCTGCTGAAAGAGATGATAGTACCCATATCACACCCTAGAGTTACCTGAAGGAGAAGTAAACTCTGGGATGAAGGAAGCTACAATATTTTCAAGGGCCTATTTACCGTGTCTTTGTTTTGAGGAAGAATTGTTTTATACTCGGCAGTCAGTCACCTAAATATAAACCTATCATCATAGGCAACAAATTCCGAAAGAAAATATCTAACCCGCAATTCAATTTTTCGGTTTAGTACCAAAACTAAATAAAGATATGGATTTGTTTCAAATCCTGAAAACCATTGCCAAAATAACTATGCTACTCAACACCGTGGTTGCACAAGTGAGTATCCTCCATGGGAATATGGCTTACGTAAATAATGGGGACAAGAGAAAAATGAAGGAATTACTGTAAATCTAAGAGAAACAGTAAACTTATTAGGTAAAATATGCTGTCAATGGGACAAGTTAATTAAAACTTGTCACTAAACTAATTCCCAAAACTTTAGTCATTAACTTATGGCCATAGCACCAGAACACTACTGCAGATTCTTTACAGTTGATAATCATCTATGAATGAAATCTTCTGTAGGATATAAGGTGTGCTCCACCATAAGAATGTTCCCCTTTATTAATTTTGGCACCTCATTTTAAAAATGGAATAAAACTTGGAAAAATAATAAAATGAATAATTAGAAAGTTGAAAAGACTTAAGAGACAACCTATGAGCTGACGAATAAACAATACGTGATACATAGTAAGTACAAATCACCTGTGCCATCATTCCCCTCTCCAGTGCTCGTGTTAGACATAATAAATCTGAGCTGGCTGGTCCCATAGCTCAGAGGAACGCCTCCCAGCCAAGATCAACTGACTCTTGGTTGCATAAGTTGGCCAGCTAAGATCAGTTGTAAGGTGCCCCCAGTTAATCCAAAGAAGCCTAAATGGGGAAGAAGCCAATACTTTATACCCTGTGATTATGTGGATATTTGTTACACAGCAGTAGCTGACTGATATAATTATGCATAAGATAATGATGATTACTATCTCAAGAACTTCTATATGCCAGGCATTTTGCCATTTTATGTCTAATCTTCGCAAAAGATCTGCAACAACAGTATTCTTATTTCCCATTTTAGAGAATCAGGAATGAGATCCAGAAAATTTTAAAACTTGCCCAAGGTCTAACACCCAGTAAATGGCTGGTCTATGGTTTGAACTTGTAAATTCCAAAATCCATGTTCTTTCTTAAATACCATACTTACTCTCTCTTTTCATCTCCTATCTAGCTATCAATATCAATATATCTTTTGATATATTTCTATTATATTTCTATTCTATTGATATATTTCTATTATATTTCTATTTCTATATTTCTACATATATTGATATATTTCTATATTTCAAAGCCAGAAGGAAGTTTGCAAAGGGAAAATAGTAGGATGTGTGGTCCAGGAGAGGACCAGAGGCTGTGTTATCCAGGGCCACTCAGCTCACTCTGGCAAGTTCCGATTTTACTCTGAGCAAGATGGAGGGCCATGAAAAGGGGAGTGCAGAATGTGCTCGTTCATGTAGTCACTCAGCAGATATTAATAAGCACTTCACTAGACAACTAGGGTTTCAATGGTGAGCAATGAAAGGACAAAGTCCCTACCATTGTTGACTTTACAATGCAGGGGACAAGAACAAAATACGAATTAAAGAGCCAAAAGGGCACCTGCAGGGCTCAGTGGGTTGAGTGTCTGACGTTGGCTCAGGTCATGATCTCACAGTTACGGGTGTGAGTCCTGCATCGGGCTCTGTGGTGACAGCTCAGAACCTGGAGCCTGCTTCCGACTCTTTGTCTCTCTCTGCCCCTCCTCTGTTCCCTCTCTCTCTCTCTCTCCCCCCCCTTCTCTCTCTCAAAAATAAACATTTAAAAAAATTTTTAAAGAGCCAAAAATAAAAAAATAACTGACATTAGTGCTACAAGGGAAGAGTACATAATACATTGAGCACCTGAAGTAGAAACAAACTGAATGAATGATTGGATGAATGAATGAACAAGATGATAGAAAAGATTCCCATCCAAATCTAAGGGCAAGGCATGCTTGTTATACATGATCAAAGAGTAGAATCCTAAAATTCAGGGCTATGAATGTTCTCATCTTTATGTCTGAGTCAAAAGGGTGGCCGGAAAGATGGGGAAGGGGATTCTAGATCAGAAAACGAGAATGAGTTTTCCTAGAAGCATCCCTGTGTGCGTCCCGTAGAAATAACGTACTTCAAAAGAAATACCATCACCAACAACGTAGGCAGCTTTTGACTCTGGCAAACACCATCAAAGAGCCCATATATTAGAATGACCCAAGAAAAAGAAATATAGGAGAGAAAAAAAAAATGTTTAAATCCTACAAGCATCCCCAGCTTCTTTTTAGGATTTGGATGGAAAAAAGCAAAACTCAAGCCTTACTTTTAAGATGCTAGAGAAAAAGAACTCATAGAAAATTCTATGAATAATGAACTTGGATTTTTATTTTTCATGTTGTGGATTCAGCTTTTTCTTCACCAGGAAGAGAAATATCAATTACTTTGAAGAATTCTGATATTTATTAAAGGAAATGAGTAGTTTCTGAGATAGACTAGACATTTGTATGTTTTGGCTTGGCTAATCTTTTAATTATCTTTCAAAAACATACATTGGTATAAATATATACACATCTCACCAAAAATAATAATGTATGAGTAATTTCTTAGAAAATCAATACTACTGACTCATATACCTGGATAGTTCTTTACTTTTGAAGGAAATTCTTTTAGACAGTTAATCTTTCAATCAATTCTTAAAAGTACTTCTCCCACCCCAAATAGAAGAACTCAAAGAGACTCAGGGGAGGAACCTGGGTGGATCTAAAGTGAATAGAAATGAGAATTCAAAGAAAATATTTATTTACTTCTTTTGAGAGAGAGAGAGAGAGAGAGAGAGAGACAAAGACAGCGAAAGAGAGAGAGAGAGTATGAGCAGGGGAAGGGTGGAAAGAGGGGGAAAGAGAGAATCCCAAGCAGGCTCCACATCCAGTGTGAAGCTCTACAAAGGGTTCAGTCTCACAAACCGTGAGATCATGACCTGAACTGAAATCAAGAGTGAGACACTTGACTGACTGAGCCAACCACCCAACCCCTTTTGAGAAGACAGTTTTATCAGTTCCTTCTCACCTTCCACCATCACCACCTTCCCCTTCCAGCAAGTAATACCCGAGTCACGCAGCAATTGGTTGGCAAAAGTCAGAACCTGCTAGTTTTTTTTGTTTCTGTTTCTGTTTGGTTGTTTTTACAGAAAACACTGCACTCTCCTGTTAACACAGAAATGCAGAACAGCACAATGTAAGCGGTTACTGAAGTGGAAATTAATGTACTCCTGAAGTTTTAGGGACCTGAACCAGAGTCACCAGCCTCTGTGCCTCTCATGTGTAAAACAGGAGAAAAACAGTATTCTTCTAAGAGGTGTGCTGATTAAATAAATACGCAGATATCTAGGTACAAGTACAGCTAGTACTCCATTTAAATATAAATATGTAAAAATCAATGTTTCCATTAACCAAAATTGAAAACAGTATTTGCTCTGCATAAAGTCAGAGAAATGTAATCACTATACCAATGTAAAGGATTATTACGATCTCAAACATGCATGAAAAATACATGTTACTTAGGTTCTCAGACAAGAAGTTAAGGCGATACGCAGAACATCCCATAGGTTCACAGTAGGTGAAATAGAATAGAGTAAGAGAAGAGCAGCCATAAAACTGGGGATGGTGTGGTCTGTGGTGAATTCTAGACAATCATGGGAAAATGAAGGCTCCCTGTAGCCAGATCTGCCAATTCTCTCAGAACTCTAGCTTTTTTTCTGAATTTGTATAATATTGGCAAGTAATTAAAATATTTTCAATATGATTACAATACTGAGGGCATCCAGCAAAACCTCTCTGTGATAAATGTTTACAACCTCCAGTCTAGGTCATTAGTTTTCAAACCATGCTACGTGTAAGATCCAGAGCTGGGCCGGAAGATTCAGAATCATGCCTGCATTCAATGGACCACAAGTTGGATTTACTATCCAAGGTGAACTGCCTTTCACCAGAGTAACTCAAATTTTATCTTTTAGATGTTGAACTTCTAGATAAGAAGCATTTTGAATCAACGGATTCAGTGCCTGCAAAATGGTGGGAAAACATTGGTCTGTAGAGAAGAGAGTATGGGTTTTTTGTCCACTTTGGACTGGGAGCTTGCCTGTGTCTGTCCTATTTCTCCACACAGCCCCAGCACCTAGCAGAATGCCCAACACAGTAGACAGTCAACACCTGTTTTTCAAAGAATGAATGACGAAACCAGCTAAGTGTTAAGTTCCAAAGCTTTTCAATCCAGGTTCATTTTCTGGACCTCCCCACATTCAGGTTATTCCTATAGGGAAAATGGGAGACAAAAAATGTGTACTTCACAGGGATACAGCAAAGATGCATGAAATAACCTATATGGGTGGCTTCAGGTTCTCACTAAGAATGTTTCTAGACAACTCGAGGGCATATATGTGTGTTCTCTGACTTTAACCCATGTATAAATTCTTGGAGAGCATACAAACTGAATTTTGGCAAACCAAGTAAGTTAGTTTCAATATTTTTTAGCCAGATTCTTTCACAAGCAAAGAGGATATGTTTTATGTAAAAAGAACCTCAACAGGGCACTTTTGGGAATATGAACAACAACGCAGGATGGAGGGGAGAAAGAGGTACTGGAAAAAAAGTTTTTTGGTTTTGAATTACAGATTTCTTTATAGTGAAGCACATGCCTTATAATTTCCAGCCATAATACTTGCAAATGTTATCATTCATTTTATGAAAATGCTTTAAAAGATATAATCATGAAATAATCAATTTGTATGATTACAATAATCCTTGATGTATTGGAAGAAACAGAGGCATTGACTTAATATGAGTTTCAAAATAATTTCTGTATTTGCATAATCCATAAATGTGCAAAGGTTGAGGGCACTGGAATCTTCATTAGGGACGCGCTACTAAAGGGGAAAAAAAGTCGTTAAGAAGGGTAGGAATTTGCTATTCTCCTCGGAAAACAAAATGAACTTTCCTCTTATACAAATTAATTTGCCACAGACACTTGGACAAATGTAAATGGTAAATGACAACAACTATGGTTCTGAAACTTTCGCGCTCGTGAAAATCTCCTGGAAGGCTTGGTAAAACATATTGCTAAGTCCCATCCCAGAGATTCTGACTTAGTAGATGTGGAGGAAGGAGGGTCCAAGACTGTGCACCTTGAACAAACTCCCAGGTGATACAGATGCTGTGGGTATAATGACCACACCTTGTGAGCCACTGGACGCGAGGAAAGCATAACACTGTTTTCAAAATAAAGCTGTGGTAGCACTGGATAAATCATTCATCCACCAATGGAACACCAACAAAAATTATATCCTGCTTAGTGCTATAGAAGACATTTTCTTGGACACACAGGTTGCATTCAGCTTCAGAGTCATTAAAGCAGTGACTGAGTTTCTTGACTCAATTCACTTGAAACCCACCTAGAGGAGCCATGAACCTCCCCTGGGAGAATGTTAAAGAGTTGGGTTGTGTATCAGGAGAGCCAAAGAGTGTTTCAAGATAATTAAAGTGAATGGCTGACTCAGCAGGAGAGGAAGCTAAAAAGGTATAAAAACAGTTATGCGTGGAACTGAACCACAGAGAAGGTGAGCAACGTTGCCTCGCAATAAGCGTTTTTCACAAGAAAACACAGGAACCAAGACGCAGGGTCTGGGTAAAAGTGTTAAAAGAATAATTTGACATTGTTTCTCAAAAATACTTATTAAAGCATAAACACAAATGCACAAGAAGGTGGCACAAGGATGCCGTAGCAGGTGGTCTCCACGTCCTGCCCACATCCTTTCTAAAAACACTGCTCCCGAACACCCAGAGCTTCCTACTGTGAGCACTAGATTGAGAACTTGCTATGGACATGAATGCAAAGGCATGCTCAGCCCAATCACAGGACACATCAGAAGTGCTCTGGAGTCAGTACTCCGAGATTAACCCATAGCCAATGATAAACTGAAGTTGGTGGAGTCCTATCTCAAACAGGATTTCTCTGAGGCATGTTCTACACAACCCTCAGAAGGCCCCAAGGGGACTGAGTCCCACTTGTCCCAAGCAATGATCCCAAGCAACCCTTATGGGAGCAATATCGTTGGCTCCCCTTCCTTTCCAGTCTTATTTCCCCACTCTCATACTGGTCTCTCCTAAGATCACCAATCACCTCCAAGTGAACTATCTGACCTTAATCCTTGTTTCAAGGCCTTCATCTGGAGAAATCCAGCTGTTCACCAAAATCTTGTTTACAATAATTAGAAAAAGGGGGCAGATGGCTGGGTTGATCAGCAGAGCAGGCAACTCTTAATCTTGGGGTAATGAGTTCAAGCCTCACATGGGATGTAGAGATTACTAGAAGAAGAAGAAGAAGAAGAAGAAGAAGAAGAAGGAGGAGGAGGAAGAGGAGGAGGAAGAGGAGGAGGGGGGGAGGAGGAAGAGGAAAGAAAAATGAATTGCCCATCATTGTGTATCTGTAAGATGAAATCCAACATAATCACTGAGTGGGCAGAGATATGTAGACTAGTAAGAATAATATTGTTTAAGTTAAATAAAATATATACACACAAACTGATAGTATATACTTTTATGAATTCATATATATCATGGAAAGGCTGAGAAAATGATGAGAAAAATTCAAATCCACTAATAACTAGGACCCTCCCTTCAAGGAAATGTGTTTGATAAAGAGTACTTGGGCCTTATTTGTAATGTTTCCATTTTTACATGGTAAATATATCAATGTATTATCTTGTAGGCATAATTTCTAATATTGATAGGAGTGAAATCACTCATCGATGCTCCTGTGAAAAACATTAAAAGTTTGAGACTCAAATACAAGTTTAAGCCTCTACAGAGAAAGACAAATACCGTAAGATTCCACTCGTGTGTGGCATTTAAGGAAGAAAACAGACAAGCAAAGGTAAAAAATAAGAGAGAGAGAGAGACACCAGTCAAGAAACAGACTATTAAGTGTAGAGAACAAACCGGTGCTTACCAGAGGGGAAATGGTAGAGGGAGGGGTGAATCAGGTGATGGGGATTAAGGAGGCACTTGTTATGAGCACTGGGTGATGTATGGAAGTGTTGAATCACCATATTGTACACCTGAGATTACTATTACACTGTATGTTAATTACGCTGGAATTAAAATAAATATTTAGGGGTGCCTGGGTGGCTCTCGGTTAAGCGGCTTGGCTCAGGTCATGATCTCACAGTCGTTGGGTTCAAGCTCCACATTGGGCTCTGTGCTGACAATGTGGAGCCTGGTCGGAATGCTCTCTCTCCCTCTATCTCTGTCCACGAGATCTCACAAACCACGAGATCATGACCTGAGGCGAAATCAAGAGTCAAACACTTAACTGTGTGAGCCACCTCTGTGCTCCTAGGATCTCATTTTCATAAAAACAAGTGCAAAAACAAATATATTGAGTCAGTGTAAAGAAGATAGGAGCTTATATAATGAAACGGTAACAGTAACAATCTCAGGGCAGTGACATTCATTCAAAACCATCTTGGTGAAAGTCTGCAAGAAACTAGAGGTGTTTATTTTTTCCACATTTAAAGTAAACGTTCTCCTGCAAGCATTGACTGTTGTGTAGTTCTTAATTTTTTTTTTAAGAGACGGCCTCTAAAATGACTTGTAACTCCTATTTGAGCAATCTCCATCTGACCTACATCAGTTTCTAGCTTACCCTTCCTCATCTCATCGTGTTTTGAACCACTCAGTGGTTAGGTCAGTACTGCAGCCACCTTGATCCCGGCCATTCCTGCAATTGCCACTTACTGTATTTCTGCTGGAATCCATGCTCTGTGCCAAATCCTGTGCATTCAGCTGAGAGAGACATGCCCCTGGGCTCCTAGGGCTTCTAGTCCAGAACAGAGGACTGATAAAGCAAAGTATGACCTAAGTTGTTACACTGAGCTCAGTAGAGAACTCTCTATTGGTTGTACTGAAATTAGACCTTCCCAACCTTAAGGGAAGATTAATGTGACACCAAACTTCGGTTTTCAAAAGATTTTAATTACTTGTCTCAATTTTCTAAATCCATTCTTTCCCATCACCTTCCCAAAGTGACTCATTAAAAAAGCATAAGGAAGACTTTTCAGACTCCATGATCTATTGTTCTTAAATGTGACAATGACAGTCTTTAAAATTATGATAAAATATGGTAAAGTATTCCACAAGGCAAAACAAGAGTACATTAAGCTAAATATACTGTAGGCAAAATTCAGCACTGCTCTGGAATTTCCTAATGCTGCTTCTGTGGTCTGTTAATGGCACAATCAGTTGACAGTCATGTATAATATAATAATTCAAGTGACATCAGGCTTTTATGCAATTATATGGAAAGGTTCTTTGTGGTTTTCTTTGTGTTTCTTTTCCTTATTCGTCTGTGTCAGGGAGGAGGAGAGAGACCACATATTTTTATGGGGATTGCATGCCTACTTGCACAGAATGGTACACAGCAAGGATATGTTTTCTTCCTCTGTCCTATCTGGCCATAAGATGTTTAAAAAAGGATTTGCTTAAATTGAGACTCCAGAGCTGCAAAATATATCTTGCTACAGACTCCCTCTCCACATTGCCTCTGGGGCGATCTTTCTAAAATGCAAATCTCACTGTGTCTCTTCTCTGAAAACCATTTAAAAGGATCCCTTCCACCTACCACAGGAAAAGATTAGAATATTTACAGGCTGAGTTTTTTCCCACTAAAACTGAAAATAGTTTTACCAAATCCCATGCATGTACTGTATATTCTTCCAAAATGGATTACCTGCTTTATTGAATAGATGAATGTCATTGGGAAAGATTGAAGCTGCCATTTACACAGAGAAAGTTAATACCTAGACGTTTGTGAAAAGCAACATGAGGGTAGCTCTCTAATCTTTCAACCAGAAAACTAGATAGTGGGCTTTAATAGAGTTATATGGAGCCTGTGGCTTGTGGGTTACTCATCATCACAGGCTTGCAAAATTGAAATATGAATTCCTGAGCATCCAAGACCTTGCAGATTTGGCCCTCAAATCTCTGGTGTCATCCCCAGACACAAGCACCTTTATATGTCACCGTCTAGCAATTCTGCACAACTTGCCTTTCCCGGAACATACTTTTCTTTCTGCCTGGAGTGCCCTTCTCCCATCATTCTCTGCCTGGAAAAAAATGTATTCATCATTCAAGACTGAGTGTAGCTACCATGATTTCTTTTCATTCTTCCCTGACCTCCCCCAGCAAGAAATTAACCACTGCCCCTCACCATTCCATGCAATTATTGCCATCAGTTACACATCTGTCTGCTTCACCTGACTATGGACTCCAGAGGGTAGGACTTGATTCTACTTCCTAAGTTCCTGGCCCAGGACTTGGCACTTAGTGGTGCTAGGTAAGTGCTAAATAAATGAATGATTGCACAAATGAAAAGATAAAGAGGAAATTCAATATGACAGGAGAGCAATAAAAATCCCATTGATTTTGAAGTGGCAACAGACTGGGTTCTTCTTACCTAAGAAGTGGTTTTGTTAAATAATTTCCTGGATTTCTGGAAACCCTTGAGGAACTAGAAGGATTGTCCTAAAAGTCAATAGCTTTTTGGAAATCTGCAAAGCAGACTTCATGCTCTAACATTTAGTTGGGAGAAAAGGGCTGAGATTTGGGGGCAGAGCAGATAGATGAGGAGAATAAAGGTAAATGGTCCCTCTTCACCAATACTTGTACAGCTAGCCTGACCTTACGGGAATTTACCAGGCCCTACCTATCTGAATGTCAGCTACATCCAAATAGTGTCACACCCTCCAGTTGGTAGACGCATAGATTTTTACCCAACTCAAAGAGAGAAGGTCCAAACAAAGAGGTGACAGGCTCCAGGACGTCATATAAATCATCCTATCAATCTATAAATACGCCAGGATATCTTTCCTTTTTACACTTTGATTCATTATTTTTAAATTTACTTTCAGTAAAACTCATCCTTTTGGGCGAACTGTTCTAGTTTTGATAAGTTCATACAGTCATGTAACTATCACCACTATCACAATATGAGAACATTTCCATTAGTCCCCCAAATTTCTTCATGTGGCCACTTTGTGGTCCACCCCTATCCCCCAACCCTAGCCCCAGACACTAGTGATCAGTTTTCTGTCTCTATAATTTTGCCTTTTCCAGGAGGTCCTATAAATGGAATCCTACAGGATGGTGTCTTTTGTGTCTTACTTCCTTCATTTAGCGTGATGCACGGTACTATTGTCATTGTGCATACGTACCACAGTGTGGTTTGTGTCGTCTCATCCATTAAAGGGCATTTAGAGCATTGTTCCCTTGTTAATGATTGTAAAGAGAACTTGTAGAGATGCTCATGTATGGGTTTTGTGTGAACACGAGTTTCATCTCTCTTGGACAAATACTCAGAAGTCAGATTGCTGTGTCATATAGAAAGTGAACGTTTAATTTTGTACAAAACTGCGAAACCGTTTTCTGAAGAAATTGTGCCAGTTTTCGTTGCCATACAGTTGCTTCACAGCCTCACCAGCACTTGGTGTTGCCAGGTTTTTTTGCTTTTGTTTCTGTTTTTGTTTTTGTTTTGTCATTCTAATCAGAGGAACTGGGATGCTTGGAAAGAGAAGGTGGGACTTGTAAACAGGTATACAAAACTAACATATAAAATGATAAAAGGAGTTAGTAGTAGTAATGATGTAATTACAGTGGAGGGGTTCTTTTTACCAAATATATTAAATTCTTCATTTAAGGAAAATTGCAAAGACATCACATACATAGAGAGTCTGGGGTTTCTGAACAGGGAGCATGATTGTAAAGGCAATAGAAGCTTTGTGCTAAGTGAGGATGTCTCAACATGGCACGTAGGCTAGACTGGACCACAAATCTCTGGAAAGAAAAGTCTGAGTTCAGATAACAAACCCAAGGGATGCTTGTTTTCTTAAAATCTATCTGAGATGAGACAAGATCTGAGAAGGGAATTATAATTAAAACACACACACACACACACACACACACACACACACACACACAAGTCAAGCTAATGTCATTGTGAACAAAGGGAATGCCCAAATCCACTGTATAAGCAGGTTTATCTATATATGTTGAATGGCTGACCCAGAGGCATAATCTTCAGATCGAAAGAAAAAGGATTTGCGATTAAACCTTAAGATGCCTCCAACCTGGGCACCACCATACAGATGGATGTGTAAACCATAATGAATAGATGATATACCTACTTTGGAGTGTAGATTTTTTATTTCCCCTTTCCCACGACAGTGTCAGATATTTGCCCGCCTACGTGTTCAAACATTCATCCCAGTACTCCTGTCTTTACCAATCTATAGTGCTCCCAGTTTCTCTCACCTCCAAGCTGTCATGTGCACAGGGACGGAAGTGCTTTGGGCCTTACACCCTAGAACATAAAGCATCTGTACTCACCAGAGACGTGCAATGATAATAGTGACTTTCTCATTCTCCAGTCCCAGGAACACAAGAACGAAAAGCAGAAAGGAGCAACTTTGTCAAGCAACCCTTTTAGGCTTTCTGCAATAGGCCAGGTCGGAGTAGAGCCAATTCAAGGTCATCTTTAAGAGCTGGGGGTCTGGGATCAACTGCTTGGGCTCAAATCCCACTGCCCACCCCTCAAGTACTAGGCATGTGATGTTGCTGGGCAAGGTATGGAAAACCGTGTTGCAGGATCCTATTATGTCAAATGGGATGAATAACGTGAGTGCCTTGAAGTACCAAGATTGATGAAGATTAAGTGGATATACACAAGTACAGAGATTAGAATAGCACCCAGAACACTGGAACATGATCATGATCCATGTTGCATATTAACTATTACTACTCTTAAGTTGATTATCATTATTACAATTAATATCATCATATATCAAGTGAAGGAAGTATTCTAAGGGATGTAAGTCTTTGAT
This sequence comes from Prionailurus viverrinus, assembly GCF_022837055.1. Classification (NCBI taxonomy): domain Eukaryota; kingdom Metazoa; phylum Chordata; class Mammalia; order Carnivora; family Felidae; genus Prionailurus; species Prionailurus viverrinus. The sequence goes on along the minus strand of NC_062562.1, from coordinate 34,625,812 downwards.
GCTAAAATCACATGGCCTTATTTCTGCTACAAATCCAAGCTACTATTTACTTGGCTCCATTTATAAATTAGGTCATGTGCACTACAGGGAGGTATGGGTTAGCACATAGTGCTCTACCTACAAAAGTCACCACCGTGTCTAGTTTATAGGTCAAAGGTGAGAGGTCACAATGACTGTCTTTGCTCCTTAGTACATTGCTTTGCTCCTTGTTAGTGTGGTCATTTCTCATTTGGTTCACGGTGATACTGTTACCTGCCCACCTTGCTGTTAAAGGGTTGATATGAAAAGTACATGTAACTTAAAACTGAAAGGTGCAATTGGAAACCCAAACATAATGTCTACTTGTCCATCTAGTCTAACCCCATTGAGATTGTAAATTATATTTCTAGCATTTAGACACCAGTAAAGATCTCCACTAATAAAGATTTTTTGACAGGGGTGCCTGGAAGAATCAGTCAGTTAAGCGTCTGACTTCAGCTCAGGTCATGATCTTACAGTTTGTGGGTTCAAGCCCTGCCCTGCGTAAGGCTCTGCTCTGACAGCTCAGAGCCTGGAGCCTACTTTGGACTCTGTGTCTCTCTCTCTGTCCCTCCTCCACTCACACTTTCTGTCTCTCAAAATAAATAAACATTCTTTAAAAAACCTGTTCTGTAAGGTTGTTTGACAGGGAAATATATTATTTCTCCAGTAAAGAATAAATGAGGCCTATTTAAAATTTTTTTTGGGGGGCGCCTGGGTGGCACAGTCGGTTAAGCGTCCGACTTCAGCCAGGTCACGATCTCGCGGTCCGGGAGTTTGAGCCCCGCGTCGGGCTCTGGGCTGATGATGGCTCAGAGCCTGGAGCCTGTTTCCGATTCTGTGTCTCCCTCTCTCTCTGCCCCTCCCCCATTCATGCTCTGTCTCTCTCTGTCCCAAAAATAAATAAAACGTTGAAAAAAAAATTTTTTTTAAATAAAATAAAATAAATAAATAAATAAAAAATTTTTTTTACTATTGGCTTATATGCATACAAAAGTACCATACTATCAGACGGAGTATTAAAATTGGATGGAGAATGTTCTTTTTTAAAAGAGAAACATCTAACATATTATGCAAAGTCAATATCAATGTCAGAAGCTAAATACTTGCATTGTGAATGCCTTAAAAAAACACACGCACGCAACAACAACAAAAAAAATTAAAAATAAGCCGCGAGTAATCCTATGCTCCTAAAGGAAAAATATAAAGTTGAATGACTTTGAGATAGATTGTTCCAGATATGTCAGGTGTTGAAAGTAAAAGTACAGTCCCCAACTGTGAGGACAGAGAGAAGGTGAAGATTGGAACAGCTGAGCAAGTTGGCAGAAAGGAAGTGGGTATGAAAGCTCAGACATAGAAAAATGGATGAGTCCCCGATTTCATACAATCAAACAGCAACTAGGTCAATGGAAAATGTGGAAAATTACAAGAGAGGTTATCTATTTTTGCTGAACATTGAAGGCAATTTAGTCACCTTTTCATTATCATAAAAGTGTTCCACAACCAGGCATGACCTTCCTAAATGACTGTTAAGTATATATATTTAGTATCAAATACATATACATTTAGTATATGTAATTACATATACATAATTATGTGTATTAGCATATATATTTAGTATTTATAAAGATTTATATACGAAGTACATATTTTTTGCGACAACTATATAATCATACCTATAAATGTTCTTTCCTCTGGCTTAGTTTTGGGAGAAATGAAAAGCTATCACACACAGAAAGGGCAAGAGATGGAATGAGGAATCTGGAGGGGAAGACAGAAGGAATAGGGTGAAGAGGTAAGGACAGAAGTGCAGCAGAGCCAGTGATTCATTAACAAGTGTTAACATCCCCCAAGTCCTCAGGTATGCCGGTCCTAAGGGAGATCCTTTTCCTTCAATGGGCAGGAGGGTATGAGGGCTAAACTGAAGAGGAACAGGTTTCTGTACCTGAGAAATGGTTTAGGGTTTCCCTGAAGAAAATAGCAGAGGAGTCCGGGACAGGAGAAGCAAAGGCAAGAGAGGACAGGGACGTGTGGGGAGGGAAGTGGACCAGGTGACGGTGAGAGGAGGGTTTGGAAAAACATGGACAAGGAACACAGGTGACTATTGGGAGGACTACACCGAAAAGGAGGATTTTAGCGAAGTCTCACTCCATGTTATAAGGTGCAATTACTTTTGTCTTAGCGCTACAAAGGTAGGTCAGCAAAGCCCTATGTTACCTTCTAAAACTTTTGCCAACGAATTAGTATTGCATTTATGCGTACTCATAGGATGAGATGGGCAGAGCTACATGTCTACAACTTCCATGGGGCAAGGGACAGAAGGAGGGATAGGTGAAGAATAAGAGGTCAAAACAACAGTCAACTAAATCTGCCATCATTTGATAATTTTAGCACATCTGTAGGCATATCTCTTTTTGGTATTTTAGTGCACTTGCTCACCTAGAGAGAGAGAGCATTTGTTTACCCTCTAAAGCACTGTAAAAATTCAAAATAATTTTGAGAGCTTCAACTAGTGAACCTCAGATACAGACTGAAGAAGCTCTTGCTTTGTTCTACAAAGACGAGGCTGCCCAAACCCAAAATCAATCCGAAAAGATGTCAAGGATACCTGCATGAGGCTTAAGATTCCAAACACAATGAAATCTCTGAGAGAGAAAAATACCAAGACTCAATTTTTAGTGTGTGCAATGAGTAAATAAACCCTACAGCTTAGAGAAGGAAAATCTATAAGAAAATACAAATAGGTATAATTTAGAGATTAAGAATGAACACCATGGCTCTTCGATTCTGGCGTAGTTTATCACAATGGGATATGACCCAAGCAGTATTTAGATTAGAACTGAAAATAGAGTCCACGGGAAATCTAACAGAAGGCACAAGTCATTGAAACCAACCCTCTCACAAAAATACTATCGTTCTGCATTATTCAGAATGGATGTTTACACAATGACGCCTAAAGTGTCTTTATCAATAAAACTTTTCAGATCACATGTCTCATTTATTCACTCCTCTTTTGAATGATTAGTTACCCTATACAAGGCTTTGGGATTTATGGCAAGCCCATCCAGACATTAACAACTTGACGAATGGAATTATTATTGTGATCTTTCTTCCAGGCTCACTTCCACTGCATCTACTCCAAGAATGAGCTCTCCCCCCAACACCAGGTAGTGTCATTATTCTTCTCTCTTCCTCATACCTTTATTCAACAATTACTTCTCTTTGCCTGATCTTATTGTTCATTTTTTAGGCATTGCCCACCACAACATAAGACCTTTGGTAAAAAGATCTTTTACTCATCTTCTTTTATGGCACACCAGTTCTAGCACAGCACCATGTAAATATTGGAGGAATGGAATCAGAATCAGATAGGACAAGAAATTGGTCACCGGCTATCCCACTAGAAAATTACTTCAACGTCAGTTTCTTGATATGGATAACTACAGGCCCCAATCTGTACTGAATATTTATCTCCTTCCAAAAATGACTGTATTAAAATATTCCTGAGACCTGCTAGTTTCTACTTTTAAATAAGGGTTGGGGTTTTTTGTTTTGTTTTGTGTTGTTTTTCTTAAAAATTTGCTGAGCATTGATTCCGGATGGGAACTTCTGAGGTGGTAGAGAAAACAGTTCCAAAGATTAGAACTGATGCTTGCCAGCCAAATATTAGCAGCATGTTTGAGTAGCTTAACCATCTCCACAGCCACAGTATTTTTTGTTGGTGCAGTTCTTTCTGGTATTGAATCTAAGCTGCTATAATGTAATATATGGGCTGACTTGTGGTCTTTTTAAAACCACTAAAAAGGGGACATCCTTTCCCTTCCTAAGAAGGGTACATTTCAGCCTAGGATTGCTATTAAGAGCAAATAATCGGCATCTTATTTGGTAAACCTCTCAGGCAAAATGCACTATATAAAAGATATATGGCTTAAGACTCCATTAAGTTGTGTTCTGGTTAAAAAAAAAAGTATGAACTTGTTTTGTCTTTATAACTTGTTTTACTGATGTGACATTACTGTTTGCCATTATTAATAATGCTATTCACTATATTTCCAGTTATAGTCACTCTCTTGACATTTTAAATATATTCTCTTATTTCTTCATTTTACAAAACATCAAGTTAACGTCCTGAAGAGAAGTTAATTAGAGGAACTCAGAAGGACATTCAGATCATGTTGGACGAAAACCCGAAATCAAAGTTCCGCTGAGGTTCTAAGCACTGAAATTTCAAATAAACGGGCTTCTTGGGCCAAATACAACTGTCTTCAGATGTATTTTCTCATCGGTTCCCTTATTTATCGTCCATACAAACATCTGACTCATGGGGCACGGGCAAGGTAAGAACACCAATATGAGTTGAGACACATTCCTCCATGAGAGGCAGGGAGTCCTGCCTATCTTGTTTATTACCATATTCTCAGGTCCCAACACACTTTAGGTGCTCAAAAATACTCGCACCACAAATGACAACACTTAATGTCACTTATGGCTAAGTCAGCAATATATAATGGCATACGTCAGCTATTATATATTATTATTAAATTGTAATAATTGAAGTGTTACCACTGCAATGTACAACACAGCACCCACTCGCTACATTTGGCGACTAAGCTTGAAACGTAAGGAAACAAATTTTTCGTTTGTTTATTTCGTTTCGTTCAAATTTTAAAACTAATATTTGATTTCTCACCGGAAAACTTTGAAATATGTTTGGAAGAACTCAAGTATGTGAATCAACTTTTTTCAACTTTAAATTTTACAAACTCTAGAGATCAATAATGTCCAACGAAAATCTGGTGTCTGAATTGAGATGTGCTGTATAAAGTATAAAACGCGTACCAGATTTAAGAAATTTATTACAGAAAAAAAAAGAAGGTAAAAGATCTCATTAACAGTTTGTGGTAATTGTTACAGCAGTTACAGGAAACCAATAAAATAATATTTTGGATATGCTGGGTAAAAATATTATTAAAATCCATTTCACCTGTTTTTTTTAATGTTTTAAAATGCGGCTACCAGAACATGTTAAATTATATATGTGCCTCTCATTATATTGCTATGACATCCCATTTCTCTAAAACAAACTATCAGAGGTTGACTATCTCTTCAAATAATATTTTTCCTGAAATTTCCATCTCTTAGGTCACATATGGAAGAAGAAACTTCAAGATCTTCTTTAATGCACAAAATGATGCAATGTTGGCATACGATTACCATTCCTGGAATGTGGTAGTGCTCAATCCATGTTCAGAAATTAATTTGTAATATTTAATTGATAGATTGCTCTATTCATTCAAAAACATTAAGCTTGTAAGTCTAATGAATATATCCGATGAGAGACCTGGAATGTTTAAAGTTTCCAGTAACATGAAATAAAGGCTGAAATCTAATAAGATGGAAAGTCACAGGGACAAATTTAAAGGCCACACTTGAGTTCACGTAGCCAGCTGTGAAAACAGACTTGAGAAGATGTGTCTTCACTGCAGCATGTGTGAAAGGGACCTGGGGCGGGGTTACTGATGATAAACTCAATCTAAGTTGGCAGGGTGGTGGAGATGCTAAAATAACTATTGTGACCTTGGGCTATTTAAATAAAAATTGGGGTTCTACAACTGATAGTCCTGTTCCAGTCCACAAGTGAGCCATTTCATGTGACAATCAACTAGCCTGGAAAAGGGATGTCCAAAGGGAAACGTATTAAGATATCTTTGCATCTGAAAGGCTCTTCTATGGAAGACAATGAGCTTGCTCTGTTCCCACCATCAGGTTTAAAACAATCTGAATATTCTTCCCCAGTCCCAATTTCCTCAGGATTCTACCAAGTATCAGGGGGTAGAAATCTAGCTAGTATTTTTTAGCTTCTCCGGTATTGGAACACACTACCACAAAAGGTAGCAAATTTTCCATGTCTCGGAGGAAATATAAGAAAGTGCCTTCTATGGGGTCTGAGATTTTTTTTTTAATTTTTTTAATGTTTATTCATTTCTGCACGACAGAGAGAGAAAGAGCACAAGCAGGGGTGCAGCAGAGAGAGAGAGGGGGACACAGAATCCCAAGCAGGCTCCAGGCTCCGAGCTGTCAGCACAGAGCTCAACGTGAGGCTCAAACTCACAAACCGCGAGATCATGACCTGAGCCGAAGTTGGGCGCTTAACTAACTGAGCCACCCAGGCGCCACCTGAGAATGTTATTAATTTGCCTTATGAATGACATCACAAGATAACTGTGTACCCCTTTCCAGAGTCAAGGTACATACATGCGATAGGATAAAACAGTGGTTAGGAGCACAAGCTATAGATTCAGACTGGCTGGATTTGAATCCCAGCTCTGTCATTTACTAGCTGTGTGACACTGGGCAATTTCCATAATCTCTCTGAACTTTTTCCTGACTTGAAAAAAAAAAACGGTAATGAAAGTTCTTACTTTCTCACGATATTGTCACAGGGTCTTCCCATGGGCTATTGGCTTCAGGCCAACCCCCATGCTCACTGCTATGGCACACAGAGTCATGCCAGGGGTACAGACTCTTGAAACTAGAAAACAATTGCATTTTTGGTGGAGACCTGAAGGCTGTGGGGGAAAGATATGAATATTTATTGGGTAACATTTGATGGGGAGAAGAGGAAATGGTCTCTACCTCATGAAGTCCTAAAATTTCTTTTATTCATTCATTCATTCATTCAGTCAGTCAACAAATATTTCTTTTCTTTTTTTACTCATTTACTTTGAGATAGAGAGAAAGGGAGAGAATGCCAGCAGGGGAGGGGCAGAGAGAGAGAGGGAGAAAGTGAATCCCAAGAGACTCAGCGCTGTCAGCACAGAGCCTGATGTGGGGCTTGAACTCAGAACCATGAGATCATAACCTGAGCTGAAATCAAGAGTCAGACGCTTAATTGACTGGGCCACCCAGGCACCCCAGTCAACAAGTAATTCCTAAGAGCCTTCTGGTGCCCTGTGATACATCAGAGAACAGACCTGATGAAAATCTCTGCCCTTACGGAACCTACATCCTGATGGGGAAAGACAAACATTACATTTAATCAGGAAGTGAATGATACAGTATGCTGAAAGGCAACAAATGCTTTTGCAGAAAGTAGCATGGAGTTAGGGGATCCAAAGATCTCAGAGGAGGGTGAAATGAATGTAAATAAAGTAGTCAAGAGAGCAGTCCCAGAGGAGGTGATATTTGAGCAGACACTTGAAAGGGGGCAAGGATGTGTATCTTGCAGATATCTGGGAAGGCATACTATAGGCAGATAAGAGCCAATGAACATGGAAGTGTGCATCTTTGAAGGGACAGCAAAGAGGCAATATGCGTTCAGGAGAGGGAACAAAGGCACAGTAGATGTCACCAAGGTAATGGGGGAAGAGGAGGGCACATTGTGTAGGGCCATGGACTCTAACCCTCACAGAAATATGAAACCAGTGAGAGTCTTGGAGAGACGAGTCAAAGATCTGACTGACTTTTCAGTCTTTCCACCCATTCTTGCTTTCTCTGTGGAGAGTATACTGTAGGCGTAACAGGTGAAAGCAAGAGACCCACAGCCACAACACTCGGGCTGGTATTAAGGGTTAACTTGCTACAAGCTAACACACTCCTTACTTGCTGACCTAAGGCCCTTGATCTGTAACAGAACTAATTTACTTTCTTTGAGATTTGCAGACCACTGGCCTTGAGAAGTGAAGGACCAGAAATTCCCAGGCCCCAGAGGCCAGCAAATCTGTTTGACACGGCCTTGGCTTTCTGACTAGCCCAGCAATTTTTGCTAGCAAAGTGTTTTTCTTTCTTTTAGGTCAAAGAAATGATTTTACTGACCTCCCTTAGTATATCTATAGACCTTGCTCTCCTCTGTAGATAGAACAGAGTCCTCCTGTATATCAAGAAACAAGAACCGGACCCCCTAGCACAATTCCCGAGCACTGAGATAATGCCCATCGAGTCTGCACATGATTGAGAAATGCTGAAGGTCACCACACTCTCTTTACTGATTAACTACCCTAAATCCCTTTAAAAGCCCCTGAGCCAGGCAGAAACCTTGGAGTTGGTCTCTGGACAAGAGTCGCCTTCTCTTCAAGTGGGTAGCCTCCTAAATAAAGCTCCCAATCCTTTTCAATCAAAACTCATCTTTTGACTAATGATCTTTCTGGTGAGGGTAGCTGAAATTGGATTCGGTAACACCACCATAGGTTTCTGTAACAATTCACCTCAGAGAAACAGTGGTTTGGCCCCAGGATAGCAACAATGGAGGTGGTAAGATGTGGTTGGATTCTAGATATATTCTGAAATGAGCAGAGATCGTTTTGCTGAGATAGAATGTGAGATATGGAGAAAGGGAGCTGAGAGAGATTCCAAGATTTTTGATGTGAAGAACAGACAGGATAGAATTGCTATGAGCTGAGATCAAGAAAACTATGAATGGAATAGGTTTGGGGACAGCAGCAGATCTGTTTTATGATTGAAAGAATTTTAGTTAGGCCAGAGAACAAGTCCCAAGTTCAGCATGCCCCAAGTCAATATGGTGGTAAGATCCAACCAGTGAATCAACAACCACTTGGAAGGGGGTATTTTGAGGCAAATAAAGTGACTGATGACAGCTTGGTTTGGATGATTGCTAAAGTAACTTCCAACTCTTAAGTTACTTAGGTATGATATTAAAATATTTTAACACTACATGAAGGAGTGTGTGTGTGTGTGTGTGTGTGTGTAGCAAGGAGATAACGTAGAAAGTCCTTTCAAATCTTGACAAAATAATTGCCTAAGCTTTATCTCACTTCTAAAAGGTGGGAGGTCAGCATGAAAGCCAAGTTTCACAAACCTAACCCAGATGGGTGAGTACCGTCTTCCTGAACCATCCATGGGAAAGCAACACTTGCTAATGACGTCGGGACAGATAAAGTGATGATGGACCAAGCTAGTCTTCCTATTTTTTTCTTTTCTTCCCTCAGATTCACAATAGAGAATTACAGCTTTTTCTTCCCATCAACACAGACTTTTTCTTTGGCTAATCAGGAGAAATCTTGTTCCTTAAAAAAACAGCTCTCAGGAAGCCTAATTCACCCTAAAACAACGTTTCTTCAGCTGAGGTCACTATGGATTATGAGAACGCTTTATTAAAGGAAGGGGGAGAGGAGTAACACTACTCTACTTCTAGGGTTTGAAAATAAGTCATTTAGCACCTAAAACTGCAATGTTCTCTGCTATCAGTTTCCTAGCTTCATTAATTTTTCCTTTTCAAAGTCAGCATCCACCCTTACAAGCCTTTGTCTTGTGCTGTCATAAAAGCATTTATATGCATTAATCCATGACAAATGGATGCACTTGATCCATAAGTGATTTCTCTGCCCGACAACTAGAAACAGATAGAGTGCTGAAAATGAAAATAAGAAGAATTAAAAATACCTAGGAAAATATAAAAATATCACTCACTTGCTCAATATGCCCTAGAAAAGTTTCATCTGAAAAAAACAGCATCCCAGATAGTGTAGTAGGGAATGCTTTGACCTTTTATTCATGGGTGACCATTCTTAAAACTGAAAATCAGCTCACAGACTAGATTCCTACAAATGAGAGCATGGAGGGAGGGAAGGGGAGAGAAGGAGGAAGCAAGAGCCTTAGGTGTTTGCTTGGGGAAAGAGACTGAGCTGAAGAATAGGTCAGGAACTCTCATTGTCTCAAAGGTTTATTTCACATTCACTCAGCTGTGGGGCTGGCTGGTAACACCCACTTACTCAACAGTCAGCTAGGTGTAAACAAACAAAACAAAACTAGATGCTTGGTGTCACATTGTATTTTGATTTGACTTTTTTTTTTTTTTGACTCCCTCACTGAATTATCCTCTTGCTTATAGACTGCAGGACTGAAGTTTCTGGAGCCTTCTCCAAATAGTGAAATAAGCTAAGATGTGTAAGGTTGGATATGTGAGAGTGGAAGAGTTCCACAACAAAGAAAATATCATCTAACCACTAAGGCATTTTATGGTTGGCATGAATGCTCTACATACACCCAACATTGCCCACTCTTGACTTTCTGGGCACGTGGTAGGGATGCACCTCAGAGCCCCTAACCATCATGATGAGTCACAGTACCAGGACTGGCCAATGACTTGTGAGCCGAAGTGACCTGCACCACTTTCAGGCTGGACTCTTTATTTGTAGATCTTAACCTCCCAAACTCTGTCTCTTTTTTTTTTCTGCCATGATAACAGTACTATTTCAAATAGATGCTTCTCCTAATTGGGGATTGAAGATAACATGGAGCACAGCTTCTAGCCAACCTCAGGGAACAGCAGCATGAGTGAGACATAAACTTTGCTCAAATGCAAAATTGCTTCGTGCGATTGAGATTTGGAGCTGACTGGTTACCACAGTATCACCTGGCCTATTGTGAGGTACATCGATTTCCTCCAGATACTGTCCATCACAATGAAAACAACAGTGGCAGAAGCAAAGAATTTCAAGTAGTATAGTCATTAAGAGGGTGGGATCTGGAATCAGATTACCTCAGTTCAAGTCCTGGCTTCACACTTATTACCAGTGCCCTTCGGGCAAGTCATTTAAACTCTCTCAACTTTATTTCCCTCATTGGTGGAAAAAGACAACAAGAATAGTTATCTCACAGTGATAAGTGTAAGATTAATGAAATAAAATAGAATTCTTGGCACAGTGTCAGGCACATAGTAACTACTAAATAAAAATCTATTTAATGTATCTATACATCAGACACAATGAAGAAGTTAATTTTTTAAGGCTAAATTATTATTATTTTTTCCTCCAAAGTAAGTTTCCACTGGGTCTCTTGCTGCCTTCAAAGTATTTGCATGCATTAATCGATGACAAAGGAGTCCCATTTCCCTGGTAGCACAATCTTCCCCAGATTATGCATCTGCCTTCACAATGCTGTTATCTTTGCCTCGAATTCTTTGCTACCCAAACCCCATCCCTAACTGTTGGTACACTTCTTATTTCTTCAGGTCTCGTCCGAAGCCCCTTTTTTTCATGGAAGCCTTGACCCAGATCTTAGACTCTTCTCACCACCAAACAACTCCTCCAAGGAAGGAAGGGGAGGTGGAAAGATGGTCTTGGAGCCCCTCAGGGGACATAGTAATAAGCGATGTCTGCCTTGGCCAGAAGGCCAGTATTCTTACCTAACAATGGATTTAAGATACCAAATACTATGTGAAGCTTCCCTTCCAAATGTTCTATTATAATGACAACTCTCTTTAATTAGCATTTTTATGCTGCTTTCTGTTGCCGAATAATACCGTGCCCAGAAGAAAGAACTTTCCACAAGATCTTATTCACACAAACAAGCACATCAATAGAGCCTTCTGCTTACAATAATAATAAACTACCCTTACTTGTTTTCAACAATTTAATTAAATACAATTAACTCTAGTTTGTTTTGGCAACCTATTAATGTCACAATTGAATATAAATAGACTCCTGAAAAGATTAAAATTAATAAATCCTTTACACTGCTGTAAAATTACTTCAATGCTCTGCTTGCCAGAAATACTTAACAGCAGTTTTGAAGTATGTTAATGAGGACAGTAAAAAGGAGATAATAAAGTTTTATCAAATAACTGAGCAAGGCTTTTGTAAGGCTTTGACCTCTTCAGTTGAGAGCTCTCGCCTGGTGGGTATAGTTCTTAAGAGACTCTGAAACACTAATTGCAAATTTATCATCCTCTTATATTATCTTTAATCCATGTCTCTAACCTTACAGGCTACCCACTCATGCTAACTCGGGTTCCCTAGTGTCTTAAAACATAAGACACTAACCATGGCACTTCTTTTTTTTTTTTGGTTTGTTTTGCTAATTCTCAAAATAAGAGATACAATGATGCTCAGGCAATCCTTAACACACAAAGATATAATTTTGTATTCAGGATAGAAAATATGAGGTACATGTATGAGTACACATAAATGTAATGAAACCTATGACCATTTAGGTACTCATGTGTTTATCAGTATACGCCTGGGTTTCTTCCTTTGGTTGATGGGGTCTATGAAAAAGAAGGGATGGGTTATTGTAAGAAGTCAAATAGTGGAAAGAAAACACACTGGAGGAAACACAGATAAATAGTATCAGATTTCAGTTGATTAGTGGCTCTTTTAATAGAGTTATAATAAGGACATAATGCATTCTGAGAATCACAAAGCACCAATGCTGACTTCTAGACTATTTCCCACTAATGAGTTATTGGCCAGATGTTTAAGTTAATTAACCAAAGTTCACTATTATTTGGCATCACGCAGACTCTACCAAAACTTATGGATTAAAGCACCTTCATCAGTAACTACATAGAGAAATGCCATTGGAAGGAAGGATGCTATTAAGTACTGACCTGTTCATACTGACTTAGCACCCATGCCAACCCATTACATAGAGATTGTCTATAAAATCGCTATCTTTAAACTGTGCTAAGTATATAGATTTTATTAACAAAAGACTCAGGTGTGATCATAAAATGAAAGTAAATTCAAGCTGCAAAATTTCTATGGGCATCCTTTTTTGTACAATAAACTGTTAGGGAGGTATGTGTTAGTATCAAGTTCTTCTCGGCCATCTTCGCATTGACATTCATATACTTAGATGACAATATAATAAGATACCATATGCTGGATACCTACCGTATGGCACGTATAGAATAGACATCACTCTATTCTTCATGCAAACCTACAAAGTGGGGATTTTGTAAACAGGGATCCCCATTTTATGGATGAGGCAAGGAGAGCTACACTCATTTGCCCATATTTAGAGCTAATAGTATAATAATGATAGAGGTGGAATGCAAAACCTTGGTTCACCTTGTACACCAAACTGCTCCTCTCTCTATAGGTTCCTTGTGCCAAGAGTAATTGGTAACAAAGAGGGGGAGGTGGGGGAAAACACCTGCAGGCATGTCAACTTTCTACCCAATTTTCAAAGATGTATGGAGATGCTATACTTGCCTTAAGGGGGACTTACCCTGTTGTGGGAACCTTTCCAAGTGCTATATATTACCTTGACTATTTAAATTATTTCAATCATTATTTGTAAATGAATAACATGGCCCACCTTGAGAGTTGAGTTAAATTACATATAAAGACAGCCTAGACCATTAATGGCCAATATGTTTCATCTTAAAATTAAACAGATAAATCCATATAAGGCACTTTGCACAGAATGTGACATAATATATGCTAAGTGATGATTGTTTTGGGGCGGTTGTGTTTTTTTCTAATGTTTATTTATTTATTTTTCTGAGAGATCATCAGTGCGTGTGCAGGAACGCACGAGAGAGCACGTGTGTGCCGAGGGGGGGTGGGTAGAGGAAGAGGAAGACAGAGAATCCCAACCAGGCTCCACGCTGTCAGCACGGAGCCCAATGGAGCCACCTGAGCCAAAATCAGGAGTCAGACACTTAACTGACTGAGCCACCTGGGTGCCCAGGTTGTGGTTGTTTTTGAAATCATCAGTATCTCCTTTAACAACTCAGTGATTGAAGCATTGTACCTGGAAGGATTCAGAGGTTGAATCTGGGTTGGTTAGCAATGCCTTCAATGGTATAACCATAGGAAGAGTGGGCTTTGTATTGGGAATCTGCCATCACTAGCCACAGGGATATTTTGGAACAAAGGTTTATTTTGATGATGAGAGGAATTTAAAAGGGAGGCTTCAGATTCAATTATATAAGCAATTTCTACCTAGCATGTTACTGGGCTACAGATCTAGCAAGTTTAATGTGAAAGACAGCAAATTTCATACTTCAGCAAAAAGACACTACTACAAATGATCAAACCACTTACCAGAAAGGTCAGCCCACTTTACAATATTCTAGATAATTTATAAAGTCTCAATATGATGAATACCAAAAAAAAAAAAATCTTATCAAAAAGTTAAACTGCCATTAGGGAGAATTCTTTTCCAGTGTGAATGATTTACAACTTCATTTGAAGTGAAACAGAAAATCTACACTAAGACCGAGTCTAATAAATGTAGATTTATCCTATGTTGTTGCTTTGCTACATGGAGCGCAAAAAGGGTCTCCAAAATCTAAAAACAAAAACAAAACAAAACAAAATACTAGGAGACTGTAAAAAATATTTGAAAATGAGGTGCTGTTAACCCAGTAAGAGAACACGGTTTCAGCCAGGGGTATTGCACAGCAAAATTGAGACTAAAGCATTACTCAGCCACAAGACTCAAAATTATTAAGTGACCCAGCTACCCTAATGCTCTTAACACAGAAATTTGTTTTGTAATTTAAATTAACCAGGACTAACTTCCTGATATTCCTAAGGGCTATAGCAGTCCTTGGCTGTGATGGAAAGACTACCGGAGTGCGAGTCAGTGCCAAACCTAAGTTTTCCTCTCAGCTTTATAACTATAATGCACAATTCTGCAGTGTTTTGTACAACGGAGGTAACAGCACCAACCACATAGGGTTGGGGCAGAGTTCAAATGTCATATTCTAAGAATCAGCCCGTATCAGGACCTCCCCACAGCAAACACTCAGTAAACTGAGCTGTTATTCAGAGGCTGGAAACATTCTCAATTTGCCCTCCCAAGCTACATGGCTTTGAATAAATCAGTTAACTCGGTTTATATTTTTCATTGGCTCAATGCAAAGATGATCTACCTCCCAAGTTTATTGTGAGGATTCAATGAGACATCAAATTCCTAGCATCATTCATCCATTCATCCACTCATTCGGCAGTTATTTATTTGGCTCTCGCCATATAGCAGACGCAGTGTCAGGCATTGCCAGACCAGGGCAGGGGGCGGGGGGCTCCCTACCCTCACAGAACTGACAATCTAGTGGGGAAAGTACAGTTAAACCAGTGACAATAAAGCGGCATCACTACCGTTACTGTGGAAGCATAGTGCTCTGTACCTAGTAAGCAGTCAGCAAACATTTGTTGATAATGAATATTAAATTGGTTGTCTGTTAAAAATCAAAAATTATTTATCCTCAGATTTTGGTTTAGAGATATGCAGTTTTCTCTAATATAACAACCAGACTTCAAGTCAACCGTAGTAACATATTTTGCCTTCCTTACATAAAGGTAACAACAATTCAAAGGTGCGAAAGGCCTCACGATGGGGACTCAGAGAATCTGTCCAGAGTGCAGTGCCTGGGTTTTTCGTAGTTAACTGATTTGCTTTCCATAGAGACCTTAACTGTAGATACTGGGACTCTTTCCTTCCATCTTACCTAGCTCTCCAACTGCGGTCATCAGTGTACATTGATAAGGCAGCCCTCAGAATATAAAATGGTGACGAAGAAAAAGTAAATCTTGCTTTCCCTTTAATTGGAATAATCCAAAGTTTCTCCAACCAGTTTAAGGCCAATATCCATCCAAGTCCCTAGCCCACCACATCCCCACTACCTGCTTCAGGTTTACTTGTTCTGTTCCTTCTAGTTGAACAGGCTACCCTCGATCCTCTCTTGTTAGCTGACTTCCTTTCCAACATTCAAAGCCCAACACAAAATCCCGCCTCCGCAAGAGCTTCCCAAATCCAGTCTGCTCAGAATTGGCTTCATGCTTTTTGATCATACAGCATGCTGTTTGGTTAGAGCTCATATCATAAACCACTCAGCATCTTAGACCTAGAGATACAGAAGAATGGAGAAAGGAATGAAAAACTTCCAGAGGAAATGAAAAGAGAGTTTTGTAACTCTCACTATTCGAGAGAATTGTCTAATGCCGCACTATCTTAAACAGCAGCTACGACACACGTGCAGCTCTTTAGATTTTGATTTAATTTCCATTTGGCTCATCGTTCTTATTTTTTAATGAAATGTTTCATGGCGTGTACTTTTTTTGGATAGGAAACAGATTCTTGAGATGGTCGGTCAATTAACCCACAACAGAGATCGACAAAGGCTCCCAACTTGTGCACCACTGACCATCAATGGATAGGCGGTGTTTGGCGAAGAGATTGAGAAAGATTCTGAAATCACATCCTGGCTCTGTGGGAATAATCACACTGTGATTGATGACCTGGGCCTGTGATAGATGGAGGGCTGGAGATTGGCAGTTTGTATGCCATAAATCTGCTGTTACTTCTAAACAATCCTGGGAGTAGCTGTCAAAAATGTTGCCCTACAAATATTCACCCAGTGACCTAGTTTCTCAAGCACATGTTTGATACATGGCATCTTGCATTTTCATCAGATAAAAACACATAAGAAGCTACAAAAACAATTCACCTAATAAGACCTCATCTGAGAAGCTTCCATAGCACCTTCTCCTTGTCTTATAACTTAACATTTTATTTCAGAAAAAAAAGTTTTATTTTTATTTTTTGCCATGCCACATATTTCTTAATTCAGAGTTATACATAGGGCTTCTCTAGTTACAACTTCTTCATTAAATATTTGTGTTCAGACTTTCCTGCCCACAGTACACCAAAAACATGAAATATCCAATTCCAACCTATTTCCATTTCCCAGTGGGAAAATACTCAGTTAATAAATATTTGGAAAGATACACTTAGGAATCACTAATTATTTTTATAAAATAAGATGAGCCTACTAACATGCTCATTTGTTATAACATGATGTCCTGTGGTTATAAAAACAAACCGAAAATGTTACTTATCTTGAGAACTGTTGTTATAGAAGTTAACAGGCAGTATTAAACAATGCCACTATTTAAGTGTCACCATAGAAATAGTTTGAGAGTGATTACATTTACGTGTTTTCAAATATGGATATACGTTATTCATTTCTGAACCACAATTCAAGAATGTCTTAAAGTCTACTCTTTGGTAAGTCTAAAATCCAAAACATGCAAATATGCATCATTACAGACTATACGGTTAATGAAACAGGCCACAGCAAATTTAATTGATAATGATGAAACTAAACCAACGCTAATTTATAATTAAAAAGCAAAGACCACAGCAATTGAAAATCACTAACAACTCAAACAACACTCAAGTTACACTGGTAACAAATTATCCCTCCCCAAATTGCATGAATTCTAATTATTTGCATGCAGGCACTTTGCAATGTTTCCAAGAGCTGGCAGCCAGTTTTCTTAATAGAATACTGAATTAAGAAAGCTCAGTAAACCTTAGTTACATGTCATTCTAATAGAAGGATAATTCAGTTGGTATACTAATAAGTAGACTATTCATACACCAAATGAATGCACATGAGATCTTAAAAGCAGAAGAACAGCAAAACACAAAAACGAACACCAAAAAACCCCCAAACAATGTTGAGTTTCAAGATAAATTTATAACCTACTAGTGGACTGCAGATTGCATTTTGAAAACTTTAATAAAGTATTAAAATTCAGCATTTTATATAGGCAATAGTACTCTGCCTGATGCTAACCTCTGTTTCATTACATTTGTAGTTTATTCCTTCTGCCAAACTTTAATCCAAAGGAAAATTAATTTATTTTTAGCTAAGATTCAAAGGAGACCTCTTTTCAGGCCATTGACTTCATTATATAAATGTTCTTTGTTTATCAGACTCCCAGGGATACCAGTTAGTAGCTGTATACAAAATGCCCAGAGACTCAACGCTTTAGGCATGTTGGGGATAAGTCAGGAGAGGCCAAAACTGCAGGCATGATTTTAAAGCAAGCCAAGAGAGATGTGCATAGAATTTCCCCTTTTAGCCCCACTGCCTTTCACCTTTCTCTACCCTTCTTGCATAAAAGGATTTGAGAAATTCATTAGAAATCAAAAAATGTTGGAGCTGGAGATAATCTTGTCCGAGGTCAGACGCTAACAGCCTACAGGTGGGATATAGCCGTGAGTCAAGTTCTGTCTGGTCCACCTGACATTTAAAAGATAAGGAAATTATACATAAGATTCTAAGTTCCCAGCGTGCCTTGATCTTTCGGATGATCTGGTCACACTGAGCCCATTTTGGGCATAGCTAAGGATGCAATGGGCCCTCTAGATGCACACGTGCTCTTGAGCTGCTACGGTTGTCACCATTTTGTCATGTCTGGCCCCTAGGCGGATCCAATCATTTTTGTTAACTGGTCTAGGAAGGTATTTGCCTTGTCCATCTATGATGGACAAGAATATACTTTATGTTTGCAGATGCACCGATGGCCTCTTTGGGACATCTATACAAAATACGAAAATCATTGTTTCCATCCACCCTCTTACTGGAGGCCTGCAATCGACAACTTATGGGAGATCTCAATGCTCCAGTATCCTACCCCTACTCTGCGGTTCCCTTCTCATTACCATTCCATATAAAAAAGGCTTAATGTGGTGTTTTCCTGCCAGTATATGCATTCTTAAAGGATGTAAAGTTCTTGCCTAGTTGATAAAAAAATACTTATTGAATATTTACACAACATTTATTCAGTGAGAAGTATGATCTGCCAGCCTGCTGACCCTAATCTAAGATATATTACCAATTTCAAGAGCACTGAAGTGCTTTTTCTTCCTATTGTGTGGTAGCTCATCTAAACCTGGGGGCTGACATACTGTAGTCACTTCAGAGCCTATGACTCAATCCATCCATTCTTCATCTACATTCGGGGGAAACACACACACACACACACACACACACACACACACACGCCTTTGGGTGTATACAGACTCAGCTTGCATTTATTCTTGGGTAAAACAGAAGCATGCCTAAAAGAGTAGGTCTAGTCAGGACACAGTAAAGGTAAATACAGGTGATGGCAACAGCAGAACAATGACCTTGGCTGAGGATGGGGCTCTTCCTCCCTTCTGGACTCTGGGTGAGATTTGGTTTGACTCCTTCCCTGCATGGAGGAAGGATCTGCTTAATGAATAGCCACATCACTCAGCATATCCATCCATCTTCTGAGAGAAAATTGCTGTGATTATATCATCTGTCTTTTCTTTCTCTGAACCTTTATTATATAAAGATGGGGGAAGGAGAAAGAAATAGTGCGCCAGCATGGTCCCCTAAGTGCTTTGAAGACATTATCTTTAGAAAAATCCAATTAGTTTACACAAATTGTTAACAAAATAATTCATTTTCTTTCTACCCCAAAGAAAGGAAAAATTGCTGTCTGTTGTTATTTTCTCCCTGCTACAAAGATGAAGTGAATTTTTCTCTTGCTATCAAACAATTTGAGAGCAGAAGGCCTTCCCTTATTTGCGAAGTGAAGTTTCTCTTCAGTCCCTGAAGACCACACTTACAATATTTTCTAAGTCTATAGGAAAAAAAACCCATGCTGTGACTGAAAACCTTAGGGATTTAATTTTGTACTACATCCCTAAGCATATTCTTTGGATTATTGTGATTAATGGAAGTGCTGTCAAATATTAAATAGAGTAAAAAGCTACACAAAGATATTGTAAAAAATACACACACACACACGCATATGCTATACTGACAATTTAATATTTACATCACTCTCCATTTGAGGTATCTCTGAATTGCAAACATGCACACATATACATATACATCCATATATACATACACACTCACACACAAGTAGTAACAAATGAGGGAGAGGTTCAGATTTTACCAGAACATTCATTCCTTCTTCACTTAATAACATAACAACTATTTTCTGAGCACCTATTATATGTGAAATTCCTTACTAAAAGTGAGAGATAAGAAGATGAATAGCACAGGTTTCTAGAATTATTTCGGGTCACGCTTCTCAATGCATGTGATAAGAATAGATACTTGAGACATTGCCCGAGTAAAATAAAAGTGTTTGGAAATTTTTAGTTCAACACAATCAAGTTTCCTATCTGCAAATCTTTCCAGAACTTGTATACACATCACATGCACTGCAAATCTCCGAGAAGAGAACATACCAGACAGTCAGTACTGCCCCAATACTTAACAGCTTTTTTCCAAGGAGCATCGTGAGGGTACAGCATTTTCTGAACTGGAAAATGCTGGCCTAGACATTTTATTGGATTAAGGCTCTAAAAAGGAAAAGGGCCTCATGACAATTTTGTTTTTCTTTCTCCTTAAACTAGGATCAGTGTGATACATTTCTTTTTTTTTAATTAAAAAAAATGTTTATTTATTTTTGAGAGAGAGAGACAGAGCAGGGGAGGGGCAGAGAGGGAGATACAGAATCTGAAGCAGGCTCCTGGCTCTGAGCCGTCAGCACAGAGCCCCACGCAGGGCTCGAACCCATGACCCATGAGATCATGACATGAGCTGAGGTAGGATGCTCAACCAACTGAGTCACCTAGGCGCCCCAATACATTTCTAATTTTACCATAAAACTCTCTATAGCTAATAATTTAAGTTTCTTTTAAAAAAGAAATGTATACCCACATTAAAAACAAACCCATAAAACACGTAAGTATAGGAAATAAAAAGTCTAAGTCATTCTAGCCTAACACCAGGTTTAACTAACACTATATAGGGAATGTTTATATACTTTCTGACATTATTTTATGTCTGCGCTAATATTTTTTCCAAAATTGTTTTGAAACTGTATATTTTGTTCCTTCTTTTTTTCACTCAGCAGTACATCATGGGCATTTTTCCTTAACAGTGTATATAAATCCATCTCACCCTTTGCAGTGGCTACATTGAATCCCACTGTTCAGGTGTACAATGACTTACTTTACCCAACTCCTTTTTTTTTTAAATTTTTTTTAATGTTTATTTATTTTTGAGACAGAGCATGAACGGGGGAGGGTCAGAGAGAGAGGGAGACACAGAATCAGAAGCAGGCTCCAGGCTCTGAGCCATCAGCCCAGACCCGACGCGGGGCTCGAACTCACGGAGTATGAGATCATGACCTGAGCTGAAGTCGGACGCTTAACCGACTGAGCCACCCAGGCGCCCTACCAAACTCCTTTTGACGGAGATAAAACTCTCCTCCAACTATTTGCCGTTAAATTAACAAAATCCTAACATTCACTTTTCTAAACCTGTCCAATCGTTTTCTTAGGATAAGCATACCAAAATGGAATTACGTAGGATCTGCACATTTTACACTTTGGGACACACTGCCGAACTGTTTTCAAAAAAATGGTATACCAAGGTATACAATCAAACTTTGAGATTTTCACACAGCTTAAAACTGGAACAGTTTTTCAAAAAGTTCAAGTTGTCATCTCAAATGAACTTTAAGAAATTGACAACTGAACTCTAATGTTCCTTTGGGCCACTCCTAAATATTTGTTTTCAGTGTGGTATAATATTTATTTTCCTTAACTATGAATTGAGGCCATAGGCTCGAGCTCACATAAATAACAATATTCATATAGCACTGTAATAATTCTCCTATAAATTCATGAGATTGACAGGAAATACTTATTTGCATCTCTACTTGGTTTGGATAATTTGAAGTCTTATCAAATGTCCATAGCTGACTCTGAGACAAGGTCAATATCATCAATCAGATGATCAATGGATTATCACTAGCACGAGCTTACACCAAATAACAACCTGTCTGCTCTAATCCTCAGGTCAATTCGCTACACTTAGCAATCCAGTAGTGGTACCAATTCTTAAAAAGCCAACACGCAACCAATGTTGTTCTGACAATTTCTTTTATATTATAATTGTAAAACAATGCTTTATTGTAATGTGCCAGGGTATTCTAATGCATATTCCTTAAGCAACTTTCAGTACAGTAATATTGAATAGTAAGGTAAAAACAAGTATAAGACATACGAGAAAGCTTTTTAATATTTTAACCAAAAACACCACACTTTTAAATGGATGGTGATATTCCCTATGTAATCATTAAGTCATAAACGAATACCTCTAAATACACAGTTTTGCTTAATACAGTTTTAAATAAGGCCAAGTATGAGTTACATAGACAATTCTATTAAGTGTAATCTTTCCATACATCATTTCCATATACACCTGTCAATACAATAGCAGCGACTCAAGAATAAATGATTCATTAGGCACTTAAAACTTCTTGTCTCATGTAATTTATCTTTATAATTTTAAATTACTAAAGAATCCCAAGGATCTTTTCTTACTAAAGTATTTTGAAATGATCCATATTTCATTAAGTTTCAAGAACAACCCCCCCACACACATACCCACACACTCAAAATTAAGTAACCATTAAACTTACTGTCATAATTCATATATCCATAAGGGAGAAAAACTAATTCTAAATTTAGATAGTTACGTCCAGCGAACCATTCATCCTTTCTCACCTGTTACACAATAACTAACGATCACAAAGAGTTGAAGCTGTCTTTTTTAATTACCTGAAACAAGAGAACACCACTTTTGGGTTTTCGTTGTTTAGTCTTCCTTTATAAAATTATGTGTGTGTGTGCGTGTGCGTGTGTCTGCATGTGTGTGTGTGTGTGTGTGTGTGTGTATAAGGGCACAGGTATTCTTCAAGTTATCATGGCAATTTCCGACATCGTTACCAAAATAAAAACTTGGTTTGACCAAATATTAAAATATTGACATTACAAATCTGTTAACATACAGCTCATTTCACACATTTGTGTACTTTTAAAATTCACTTCCATGTGATTGACTATTTTAATCCTCCTTAACTAGTGAGTAAGTGAAAATAAATGGTGTGTTCCTAATACCAGAAATACGGAAAAGAGAAAGTACTTTGGGTCGACAGGGAAATCTATTAAAACCAGCCCGTTTTCCAGTTAACCTACTCTGATTCTGTTTGTGTACTAACCCACTGTACTGAGAAGACAGATCTCAAATTCATGGGCTCGCAAAAAACATTGTCCCGATTTCATGTTTTGACAGCAGAAATTGGCCCAAATCTCCAACCATTTCCCCTACAGGACCCTGGCCGGCTGGTGCCATCCAGGTGCGGCACAGTCTGACAAGGGGAACGTCGCGTCAAATTCCACTCATCTGTCAGTGTAGTGGATTATTTCTTGAGAGACTGAAATTGGCTACTTAGGATGGGAAGACCATCAATCTTCCTGTGTAAGGGATGGCGAAGGGGCTGCCGGTAAGAGGCTGGCAAGAGGGGGACCAGCCGCTCCTAAGCAGGTGAGGAGGCAGCTGTAAAGCCTTCCCTCTCCCCCACTCAGGGCTCTGAGGGAAAGATTTGTCATTTTTCACATTTCCCGGATACTTGGTATGCACGCTGTGTCCGCCTGCTCCTGCTTTATGAAAGAGGCGATTTTTCAAGCTTAGGCAAATGTGGCAAAGCTCAGGGTCTGCCTGGTGTCTCATTTTTTCTCATCATGTCACTTGTTTTAACTGATTTGAGAAAATGAGATTATGTTTTTCCTTTTTGCTCATTTATCCAGCTATTTATTTATTTATTTGCTCATTTAGGGGTGGATTGTCACAGATAACCGGTCCTGATTTCTCTCTTGTTTTCATACACATTTCATTAGTGTCCCTGAAGATTTAAGGCTCACAAAGGGAAACATCACAACTCTCATCACAAAAAGCATATATTTACTCTTAAAATCAAAACAGATTGTATTAAAGGAGATTGTATTTCTGACTGAAAGAATCTAGAATATTGCTATGTCCAAGATCTATCGCTTTAATCTTCGCAGCTATTGTTGAAAACCCAAGAAAGTTGAATAAACCTATTACGTAGAACAATTGGACTTTCACTCTGATATCATTTTAATCTTTCTGCATCGAGAAAGGAGTAGATATAGTTTCTTAATTTCATCAATGAATCCGAAATGGATCTCAAATGTGTAAGCACTTCAGTTGAAATTGGTTTGGGCACTAAAATTTCTTAGGGTATTTGACACACGGATCAACCACGCATTGATGATGATAAGCAATTTCTATCAGTCGACAGTGGAGAAAACAAACACTGAGTTTCATTTTAGTCAGAACTTAATGTTTCTCAGTTTAAGATTATAATATTTTGATAACAAGCCCCCTAAGGATTTACTTACAAGTAGCATGGCCATAACCCCTGACCAAAAAAACCTCATGTATTAACTGATTAACAGAGATAGTCTAAGTGAAAGCGCGCGTTGCAAAGCATACTATATTTCACAACTATACAAACTGAGTGTAACAGACACATGGCAATTGGTGATATAGTCTAGCCAGGTATCAAAGAGCTAAAAAAACAAACAAAAAACATTCACAAGAGTAAAACGAGATTTTTGTCCCAGGTGGAGTATTAGCTGTGTGCACAGCAAAACTTGACTCATTCAGCGTTTCTGACAAGTACCTTTGCAGTCCATTAAGGGGACACGTCAGTAATCGCTGATATTTATGAAGAGCTTCACAGGTTTGCAAAGCACTTCCGCAAAGACGATTTTATTTACGCCCCCCCGTAATACCCCTAAATGGGAAACTGGGCTCAGAGAAGAAAAGTGACTTTCCCAAGGTCATGCCATCTGATGTTAAGTCACAGACAGGAGGACCTGGCCCGAGCTCCACACCAACCAAGGACACCACTGATGGCCTCTGCCGGGGGCCACCTTTCAGAATGGGTTTGCAATTTAAAAGAGTCCAGGAATTAACATAGCTTGGAAGTTTTCACAAATAATGGAAAACCGTTCAGACCTCCTCAAAGAGGCTACCTGGCATGGCCATTCTGTGCTCTGGGAGGCATTACCCCCTCCCTGGGAAACAGGGCAGGGAGGTGACATCAGACCGTCCTGACTTCCACTGGCAGTTATTGGCTGTGCCTTCTCGCACTAGTCACCAGATCCCTCAGAACTTCGGTCTCCTGGGCAACAGGATGGGGGGTGGGGGGAGGCAGCGCTACGTTTGGGGCGGTGGGGTGCAGAACCTACTTGCATGGGGACTAAGACAACGTGACACTGTGCCTGAGACACTCACAACAGTTACGTCTGTTAGGAAGTCTTATTGTTCAGTATTACAATGCATGAAGATTTCCCGCGTTATTTGTAAGGCTGTAACAAGTCAAAGGCATTTTCGCCACAACAGACTGGCGATTAACTGACTAACCTGAAGATTCCAAAACCTACGTTTGTTCTTCCTCCACCTCGGCGCGGAAGCCTGGGGGTGTGGCGGTCCCCGCTCCGGGTTCAGGACCCACGAGGCAGAAATGCGAGCGCGCGGCAGGGGCGGCAGAGCGGTTTCTGTGCCCGCCTGCAGGGGCACCAGCACCCGCTCGCCTTCCCTCCCGGACCCGGGGCGTGAGGAGTGAGGGTGGCTGGGGCCCAGACGCAGCCCGGGGTTCAGGCCGCCCCCAGCCCCTCCCCCCCGCCCCCGCCCCAGCCCCCTCCTCCCACGGTGGCCAGGCTCCTGCGGCTCGCGCGCTCCCCTGCAGCCCGGTGCGGGCGCGCGGGAGGACCCAGGGCTGCACCCTCGCGCGCTCCTTCCTGCCAGCAGCCCGGAATCAGCCGGGGGAGGCAGCAAGCGGCGCCCCGGGAGATGTTGCTGGACGACTGTGCCCAGGAGCCCAGGATTGGTGCCCAGGCCGCTTGCGGAGCCAGGGAAAGGCTAAGGCGTGGACGCTGGACCGCGCAGCTGGAACGAGCCGAACGTTTGGGAGGAGGCCAGGAAGAATTTGGAGAGGGGCTGGAGGGCTGGGAGCGTTTCAGAACTGAGGATCTGGAGCTTGCCGCGCAACTAGTCCCCCCGAGCCCGGACTTGGGGATGAGGGTGGGGGGAGGAGTGGGGGGGGGGGAAACAGGCGCAGGTGGAGGGGGGAGTAAACCAACGCAAAGGCTGAAATTAAACAGAATGTGGAAAGAAATCTTCAGATAACCAGGGAGGGTAAGGACAATCGAGCTGGGGGACAGTAACGAGAAAGGCAAAGAAGAAGAAAAAAAAAAAAAATCCAGACTGAAGAGTGAGGCCATGGAAGGATGAGAAATGTACTTTAAACAGAAAGGCAAAGAAAGAAAAATGCGTCCGGAAATCAAAATTCAACATAGGGGGGAAAATCAGGCTACAGGCAACGTGTTCCTGAAAGTGTCAAGAAAGAGAGAGAAAGAGAAAGAAAAAAAAAAAAAAAAGCCGCCGAACAAACTGGAAGAACAGAAAGTGAAGGGAGAAAGGAAAGGAGACAAATTAAACCAGACAAGAAATAGTAAGTTATTTTTAAATTTCTTTCTCATTGACAAACTACTTCCAAAGTTAATTTTGGCACATACATCCCCCCAAAATTCTGAGCTGCATAGACACCGACATTAGAGTATCTACTCTTAGATAGGCTATCCCAGGAATATATACACATTATTTTATTGGTAGCAAAGATCATGTTTTGCCTCTAAAAAATCCTCAAGTCTTGCAAGTTATCCCACCTTGTGCAGAATATTTTGCTCTTGGCCAAAGTACCCCAAAAAACAATGACTTCTACTTTTTAAGGCGTGAGGAAGAGGGCAGGGAGATCTCAGCGAAGACCTTTTTTTGTTTTGCTTTGTTTTTTTCCTGAGAAATTAATAGAAATACCTCTGAGGCATTTTAGGATCCCCCCCCCCAAGCATCCAGCCAACAATATGTCTTGGAATTCAGAGGCAAGCTGCCCACATCATAGCACTTTCTGTCACTTACATTCCACCATCTGTTAAGGTGACAGCAGCGAGAGTGGAGGCTGCATTGGAGCCAGCTTCCGACTTACCTGGTCTGTGCAGGTGGTGCTGCTGGAAGGTGTGCTGAAGGGTTCCATGGCACAGGAGCACTGCACAAGCACTTATCCACAAATACAGGACCCAGGACATTGCAGAGACCATTGCCATTCTCTAAAGACAACATGAGACAGCAAGGATCACCTCCAGCTTCAAGCCCCCAGCTCAGTCAGTCCCAATGATGAAAGAAGGAGGGGGGGTGGTCTCAGACGTCATGTCCCCTTTGCTACTTTGCTGGCTGGAATTAATAACCCAGCAGAGGTCATGCCATGAAGTGGGACTGACGGAAAGCTCTCTCCAAGAGATCGTGAATTCTTTTTGAAATTCTGCAAAACCCAACTCCAAGGCTTGCCAAAACACAGAAATAAATTCAAGTTTTTGCCTTTGGGTTAGGCAGTTTGCAACATAGTATCCTGACTATACATCCTGTTTTGCGCAATGATCTTTAAACTATAGTTATTCCAGGCAGTGAAAAGCTGCAGACTCCTGTTCCTTCTAACTTCATTGTAAGTCTGACATAAGCCTGAAAGGAAAGAGTGGATTCTTTTTTTTTTTTTTTAATTCTACAGTCATGAATTTTTAATCATTCTGCTGTCTTCTAAACTAAGTAATCATTTCTCAGAGGCATGTTGTAATCTCCTGATAGAACCGGTCTTTCTGGCTGGACTTAGAATCAGAAGGAATTGTCTTCAGCCAAAATGAGTTTCAGATGCCACATCTATGCTTCTATCCTAGAGCGAGCCATAATTTACAATATTGCTTTGCCTTCTAAGATCCCATTGTGGCATGTGTTGTATAGTGTTGATGAATATGCATATACAGGTGGTGTATGTATTTATGGATGAACATGTACCTTTTCTCAGGCGCTGAAACTTTGACAGTCTTATCTGCACCTATAAGGATCTTAGGAGCTACAGAGATTCAACTGTGCTACATATTGTCCAATTTCTCAAACAACACCTTATGCTGCATTTCATATTGCCAAATTAATCAAACTTGAAGCATCGTCCTTACTCAGCCAGTGATATGGAAGCATTTTCTCTACAAGAATCCAGTTAAGTGTATGCTTTTCTGTTAGAGCTCCAGAACCCAGATTGTTCCTTTTTAACATTTTCTACTGTCAAATTACACACTACAAGTATTTCAACTATACATTTAAAATCTGCTAGTGACCTCCCAGTGTGGTTTCTTTATTCACGGAAATTGGCACTCTTTCAAAAACTGTGATGTTCAGAAAGCAGAAAGATACACACACACACACACACACACACACACACACACATATACACACACACACATATATGTATATACAGACATAATAGAAGATAATTTATGGGCTTTAGGAGAGAGATGCAGTCTTTTAAGAAGGGTTTAGGACTATAATAGACAAATGGTGACAACCATAATTAAGTGCAAAGTAGGAAAACATTATTTGCAACAGCATGGTGCCTTTCATGCCTCACTCTGTGATTCAGATGGACCATTCACTTTATAATTACTTTCACTGCCCACTGTTTACTTTTGTAGACAACAGATTTAGCTTCATTGTCTTCAGAACTATCAATATAACATAGATGCAGTCTCTTCAGCAGAGATAAATAGCAACACCCCTTTTGTGAACCTTGAAATGAATGCGTTTGGGGGCCTTTTTCAAATACCCTGCAAATTGTAGAAAGACAAAATAGAGGTGACTGTGGCATGCATTGACTACTTGTGAATTTCAGTTAAAATGCACTAGGAATTCATCTCAACTTTCAAAAAGCCTACCACAATCAAAACTTAACAGTTTTTCAATGACTGTGCTTTCTCTTGCTCATTTATTCACCCACATATATTTTAGCACTTAAAAAGATTACTGTGACTTCACATTTGCAGTATTTTCCTTCTTTTTCCTTTTTTAATTTAACTTTCTTTCATTCTTAGCATCACTTCCAAGGCTCGTGCATTATCACTCTCATGGCTTACTCTCACCAAGAGCTTGTCTCCATGTTAATAAGTGTCTTCCACCAAAATAATGCATCCAGCCTTACATAGTTCTCTAGATATGACTGAACAGGTTACAAATCTGTTTTCTGAATCTTAAATCCTTAAAGAGGCTTCTTACCTGAAAAATCCAGCCAAGAGCAGAGTACTCTATTAGTGTTCATTGGAAAGCTCTAACACTTTCTAAAATCCATCTGTGCACAATTGGAGATTTTTTTTTAAAAAAAAGAGCGTCCCAATAATCTTCTTTATCAGGATTAAAAAATATGTTTTTTCTTCCGATGCTATTTCCACAGTAAAGAAGACATCGGGTGCATTCAGACTGTATTGTCAGAAAAGGAGCCAAGGTTTGAGGGGTGGAAACCTTGTCATTTTCACCTTTAAATCATCTCCTGGCGTCACCTCTGCCTGATGAGACCTTTGAAGGGATGTTGGAATAATGTGCAGTTTCCTGATGAGAGTCAGTTTACAGTTAATGACGGACCATCCCCGGTCCTGTGCATTCAGGGCAGAGTAAGGCAGCAAAATGCAGGAGCAGGGCTGCTATACGGTGCTGTAAGTAGCAGTAGTCTGGTAGTCTGTTTCGATACATCCCTCCTCTGTAAAGTATCACATGTCTTAAAGTGACATTACCCTCTATTACAGCTACAGTGAATTGTAATGCCTGCCCACTAACTCTTCAACAACTCAAGCAGCACTTTAACACTGTATTGCCTGGTATGTTATGTAGAGCTATTACTGATGCCTTTCATTTGCCAAAAGAGTGAAGAGGGAAGGAGAAACAAAAGAAAAGGCATTCTGCTAATATTGATAGTGTTAATGGGGGTTAGACTTGTAACAATAAATGCTAAAGTGAACTGCGAGCCATTTCTTACCTCTTCACGTTCTTTGAACCAGTACGTTAACCAAAAATATTGTTAGGCTTATACAAATTTAAGTCTGTCGATTGTTTTGGCAGCTAAATCTGGGAATATGGTATACTTGGAATACAATATATGCATAAGCCCGATAGAAACCTTCTGAGGTTTTTGAACATGTTTAATAAATAGAAACATGTCATTTTCAGCATCAAAGACTGGGTTATGACAAATAAATATGCTCAAGGCATTTTTTAAAAAATTTCCCTCTCCCTCTAATAACATGCTGGTGTGGGGAGAGAAAACACTCAGAAATTGGATATTTTGTTTCTAGTACTATGCTTTGGACACTCTCTTCTTTGGAAACATAGTGTGATTGTACCTGAACATCAACGGGCACGCAAGTTGACCTAGTTTTCACTTACAGACTGCATGAGCACTGATTCTCAGAAATACTCATTCAGTTATTTCATGAATTGCTTATAAAGCACCTACTATGTGTTAGACACTTGGACAAGGCAGAGAACAAAACCAATGTGGTCGCCACTGTTACAGGTCATACTAATGAGGGAGCATGGGACAAGCTGAGGGCAAAAACAGGCTGGCACCCCCGCCTCCAAGGTGGAACATGTGTGATATTCCTCAGACACTCCTGGCTACCCAAGAACAGAGGAAGGGGGTTTAAGTGCTTGCCATGGTAATGTGGGAAACTACGGCAAATGAAAAACTGAATTCCTTTACTGCCTACAGCCCATTGACAAGTCCTTGACACCAGGAAAGTAACCTCCCTCTAGGAGCTCAGCTGCCTTGATGAGGACACTTTGCTTGGGGCAAAAGGGAATCTTAGCTTAACATTATCCCAACCTCCGGGATCCTGTAAGTCTACTTCCTTTGTCTCAACTACCCCGAGATATGTGATGTCAATCATACTCCAAGCTTATGGCCCCCCGAAATACATCTGAAGGGTCTCATGATTGAGGTTGTATTCAACAGTAATAAATGGCGTTTCCCTAGCAACAGCTAGCCCAAGGTCCTTGAAACCTTGCTTCCAAAATACCTTAGAGACTTAACTCTATCCCTAACTCCCAACCTGAGGGTATATAATCATTTACCCGCCACAACCCCAGAGCAGCTCTTTCTGCCCACGGGTCCTGTCCCTGTGCTTTAATAAAATCACCTTTTTGTACCAAAGACGTCTTCAAGAATTCTGTCTTGGCCGGCGGCCCAGACCACCCACCATCACCCCAAAATTTCATCAGTACTGTTTAGTCTTTCATCTTTTTTTGAAAATCAAAGTGGTTCCCATAATTTTCCTTGTTCACAAACCTTTGGAAATACCGCAGAATACTCTTGCCTTGTGCAGGTGTCATAAAGAAGGGCCAATGCTGCCACCATGCTATTTTGGAAGCCATCCCCTTTTTTCATCTTACAGAGTGAAAGAGTGAGAGGCCCTGCAGACACGGAGCTCTTCCCCACTGGTCTTTCCCATTGCACATTACATATGTAACAACACCAAAGTTCTAGTTAGTAGTGTGTGTTTCATTTCAGTGGTTCATGATTGTTGTGTTGGTGACACCTACAGAAATTTTACACCAATAGTGCAATCTCAAGAAAAAATAATAATGGCAGTGCAGCAGCTAATGTGCATTGAACTTTTGCTATGAGTAGCATTACTCTATATGATGTTGTTTATAAGGTATAACTTAATCCTTTTTACTAACTCCATAGGATAAGTGTTATCATTCTTATCTCCATTTCAAAGATAAGTAACCTGAGGGAGAACAGGGAGACTTAAAAACTTGCTCAGGGTAATATAGCTAGTAAGCCTTAGAGCAGGTATCAAACTCCAGGGATCTGGCTCAAGAACCCATCTCATAAAATATTTCATGGTTAAAACAACACCCCAAAATTAACCATTACATTTTCTTATTTCCTTACCTTTAAGATGGTCTCAAAAAAAGTATTATTCATTCATTCAAGAATTACATATTGAGCACATTCCAGGCTTTTGAAATATAGATGTGTGTAAGGTAGTCTTTATGATTTTTGTTTTGTTTTGTTTTTGCTATGCTAATGCATTCAAATTAAAAGGAGGTTCACATTTACTAATAAAGGCTACCATTTTGAAAAAGTTACCATTATGTTCTTCCTTTCTAGGGATTAAATAAAAGCTAAACATAGTTATCTACAAATTAGTTCAGTTTAATAAGCTTGAAAGACATAGTAATGGATTATGTTCAAGGCACTCAGATAAGCATTGTTAATTTTTCAAAAAAAAGACTGGAAGAAAGACTTGCTCTTTCAAGCTTAAGTGACTTTCAATACATGTATATGATGGAACAAGAATATCAACGTAGTTCCAGTTTTTTCTCCCAAATACCTTGCAGTCCATTGTATTGCAGTCAATGACCATTTGTCCTAATACTATAGGCATCAACAAATATTGGCATTTAAGGCAATTTAGTCCATTATCCCACCTTTTTTGTGATAGCAAAACTATTCTCACACCTTTCAAAGAAGTTGGGTCTTTCTACAGTCTGGCCATAGAAGGACTGTCTGAGTATCCGAACTCCTTTATGGTTGAGTGGGCCATAAAGTTCTGGCCAATGAAGTATCTGCAGAATTGATGGTGTCTTTTTGAGGCTGAAGCATTTATTTGTTGAAGCAGCATCTGCCTTTGCTTCATGAACAGGGACTAGCCACACTCTCAGCCTGGATTCTTGAGTGATCACAGAGCACAGGCCCTCCCCTTTTCCCACCAACCCAAAATGGATATACACAGTGAATAAGAAATGTCTTGTTCTTTAAGCAAGTGAGATTTGAGGGCTATTTGTTACTGCAGCATAACCTAGTCTACTCTGACTGATGAGGACTTTAACTTACATTATTCATGTATTAATTGAATTTTTATGGTCCATACACTGCCCTAAGCTCTGTGGAGACAGCAGTACACACATCAAACCAAGTTCCTGCCTTTTCAGAGCTCCTTGCAATAGAAATCCATTGGAGACTTTAAGTTTTTTTATTATTATTTTTAATCAGAGCAGCGATAAACCCAAAGCACTGATTGTTGCTACTGGAATCCCTTAGGATTCTTGGAAACCAGGAGTTATAGACTGATTGCTCATGTGGCCCATGGCTGTGTCCTACTCAGCCATTTTCTTATGCAGGCACAGTATTTACAAATGGCCAAGGACTACAGCAGCATTTTTTTTAGCCCATCCAGTTTTATTAATTCAAGATACCTATGTAGCTGGGTGTTCAAACCATGATTCAGGCCAAACTCCTAAAGATCTACATTTCAAACATAGTATCTATGTATACACACATTTGTTTATGTAAAGAAAAGAAAAGTCTATTCATTAGCCTATTTATCTGCCCCATGGAGAAATGCACTTTAATTCAGAGGAAAAGACCGATGAAAATAACTGGGGGTAAAAGCTCAAACACTCAGAATGGTTAAATAGCCAAGAATATTCAGCGAATTGCCCTGTATAATAAGAAGCAGTGGGCAGAGGGATGAGTGATAGAGGATATGACAAGGAGAAAACCAGGAGGGAGAAAAAAAAATGGTAGGAGGTAGAGAGGCAGAGACAGAAATATATTAGAGGCTCAGGAAGAGGCCTTAGAACAGAAATGTCCAAAGGGGATTTCTTGGTGGAAAACTATATCCTATGGAGTGTGACTCTTCCCTGTTTCACCAAATGATTATAAAAGTCTTAAAAAAAAAAAACTCACCTATACTTTGTGTTAGTTATTAAGTTTCCTGGGAAACCCATTGAAGGGGCTAATTCCTGTATCCTGACATAAAGTACCATGAAAGAATCCCTCACTCCCCTGATTACCACACTGCTTACTTCTTAGCATTAGAAATAAAAGCCATCATACTTCAGTTTAAGAACAGTCCACTTAATAATTTGGCTAATTTTAATTCACAAATGCGCAGGAAAAAAATTTGAGACAGGCAAGATTTTATGTCTATGCATATTTCTAAATTGAAAAACAACTAAAGGAATTTAAATAAATTACATCTGGACTAAGAAACATGCCAAGTTTCAATCCAATGCAAATTAAAGTGGCTTAGATGTATACCATTTAAATCGCATTTCTTGAGATAACACATTTTGGTTGTGATTTCCCAACCCTGAGGTTTTTTCTTATTTCATTTCAATTGGTTAATGAAAATGGAGGCATGGATAAAAGGACAATTGTCATGGTACTTTCTATCTCAACTATATGCCTTCTGTAGCACTGAAGTCCAATTTCTTTTTTTCTATAGTCACTGGGGCTACCTATCAATTGGCTGAAAATGTCTATTTTAAAATCATGATCATGAGAAGGCTATATACCTTTTCCCTTGGCTAAGTAATAATGTTATTTTTCTTCCATTTGTGTATATAAATCATTTGTGTTATTTTACTTTTTTTTCTAGAACTCACCTGAAATTTTCCAGTCTACCAAACAGTCCTATGTGCCCTATACCAGATACACAGTAGTTATCCCTAGTTGTCAGTCTTACCTTTGGGACCTAAACAGCATGTATATACTTGCCTTATTTCTCTTATCACCTGCCATGATTCAAAATATATTTAAGCTAAGAAGAAGGAAAGGATGATGAAGAGAAAGTAAATGAAGTACAATAAGAGAATAGGAGTTATAATGATAATATATAATATTGATGATGATTGATGATATATAATAACAATATTATTATAATTAAGAATATAATCAAATATAATAATGATGAGGGGCATCTGGGTGGCTCAGTTGGTTAAGCGTCCAACTTCGGCTCAGGTCATGATCTCACAGTTTGTGCATTCAAGCCCTGTGTCAGGCTGTGTGCTGACAGATCAGAGCCTGGAGCCTGCTTCAGATTCTGTGTGTCCCTCTCTCTCTCTGCCCCCCCCCCTCCCCCCGTCCTCGTGCTCTGTCTCCCTCTGTCTCTCAAAAATAAACATTAAAAAATTTGTATAATAATGATGACAGTGCTATTCTATTAATATCTATTTGGGGGTGCTGGGGGCGGGGGGGGGGGACTCTTTCTATATACCAAACCCTGGCTGAGCCTTTACATTCAGTGTCTCATTTAATACTTACAAAATTGCGAACAGATCTATATCTTATTGATCTCTATTTTATGGGTAGAAAATCAAATTTCAGAGAAGTTAAGTATTTGAACTAATATCACACCTCTAATAAGATTGAAGAACTAAGATTCAGACTTATCTTTAGTTCCCAGAACCTAAGCTCCAATCAACCAAATACAGATAAGCAGTACTAGTAAGAAACAATACATTTTGCATAATAAAGATAAAAGACCAAGTAAACAAAGATGAGCCTGATGTAAAGTTTGAACATGAAATGTAAACTGTCAAGTGATACACAAAAAGCATTATTTTGACTCTAAGTTTCCAACTAGTGAAGAAGAGAAAATTATTTCTTAAAAATCCATAGCATCCACAAGGTAAAAAACAAGACAAAAGCAAACAAGGAAACAAATAAAAAGCCAAACTCTGCTCAAGAGAGAATAAGCATCATTAATAGTAACAAAGAATGAACAGAACCTAAATCATTTCCTATAAAACTAGTGATACTTAGGTCTATATTTGCATCTGGATACATAAGGCAGAATTTTCAGGAACTGTAAGAAAAGGGAAATGGGAGACAAAATTTTTCTTAGGCTGGAAGGAAAGATAACCTTCATGTAGGAATCTCATTTTTCACCTCTAGCAGCCTATCTCTACAATTACTTTATCAATTATAATTCCTCATTGCTTATCTTGTCTGTCTTCCAGGCAGAAGAAAAAGAAAGAACAAGGTCATTTCTTTGGTTCTTCTACTTCTCATCTCTTTACTTTTCTTTTAGAACAGAGAGAAAGTTGAAACAACAGCTTCACTTTCTTCTCTACGATCAAAGTAATAAATAAACTAGTGAGTTAGAGACCAAGTGGCCTCTTCATTACAAGAATATGAACATATAAGCACATAAAGGTCATGAAAATGACTGCTTTGATGATAATTATAAAAACAGTAATGATTTCTTTGGTTCATAAAACTCACACATCCATAGTTGTATTCATCATCACTGTTGCCTAATCCCAATGAATGGTTCAAGCCAAAAATGAAGACTGTCTTTCCCATCTCCCTCTCTATGAACTTCCACATTGTGTCATTTCCTATTACTTTGACTTTCTGTCTATGCCTTAAATCTATCCATTCTCTCCCTCTCCATTCCAACCCTTGTTTAGGCAACCATCATCTTTCATCAACTATGATAATACTTTCCTAATATATGTGCTCCTCCCACCTATCAGTCCCCACTCTGCAGTAAGAGGCAATGTGTTTGAGATGCATGTTGATCATTCCACTCTTGTATTTAAAAACCTTTTGGTAGTTTTCCATTGAGCCTAAAATAAAGCCCATATTCATGACCATGGTTGAGAAGGCTCTGTATCCCTACCCCGGTCTACATCTCCGGCCTCATCTTAAAACACTCTCACTCTTGACTCGTGCTACAGTTTTCTCTTGGGTCCCTGAATGGGACAGGGAAACTTCCTCCTGGTAGCCTTTTGCTCCAAAAGAGATCAAGTCCCTCTGCTACATGCTCCTGCAGCCCTCAGGGTATCATCTCTGTAGCCTTAACCACCATTGTAAATAACTGTTTTTGGCATTACTTGCTTGTTACCTGCTTTATCTCTTTCCTAGAGTCACCATGAGAGCAAGGAAAACCAGTATCTTATTTACCACTGTATCTTCAGAATTGAGCATGTATGTAGTACCTGGCCTACAGTATACACTCAACTGTTTGCATAAACAAATGAATAATAATAAATCAATCAAAAGTAAAATATGAGTTCACTATCATGACAGCATACACAACAAACTGTTTTTCTCTAAATAAGTAGATGGTGTGCCTTCCCCAATACCTTTTGCTAGTTCTCTTGGTAGCCAATAGCATGCTTTTACAAAGTGACACATATTCAGGATGACTGCCTTGATTTGTGTTAGTCAACGGCTATGCCACTTAGTCAAGGAAATTGGCCCATACGTTGTTTAAACCCATACTTACCTGCCACTAAATCTGTGTTGGATTTTTTTTTTCTTTTCCTTTTTTTTGCCAGAAGAAAAGAAATGAAACTGCCCTGAATTTTCAGTCCTCGTTCTCAGTATTTGATATCTGAGTATGATCTCATGATAGAGCGCACAGCTGACCCCTGAAGAATAAAGAAAAGTCTACAAATGTTAAAAATCAAAAGAAAGCACTTAGAATTTCATTATATTGAAACTAGAAGAGATCCCTCCACCCTCCAAAACCTCCTAGTCCAACCTCTCTGCTCTAGAGGAAATAAAAAGATGTAACAAAGGGAAGAAGCTTACTTACCAGAGGGAATATAGTGAGTTTAGTGGCCTGGGTGATGTTAGAACACAAGTTTTCTAATCATTTACTGTCTCTCTTTCTCTCTTAGTAGGCACTATACAGTAGCACTTTCTGTAATGCTGGAATTGTTCTATGTCTGTGCCGGCCAAGATGGTAGCCACTATCCACATGTGGCTATTAAGGACTTGAAATGTGGCCAGTACAACTGAGGCAATGCATTTTTAATTTAATTTAATTTTAATTAATTTCAATTTAAGTAGACACATATGGTTAGTGGGTACTGTATGGGATAACACAGTTCTGGAATATGCCAGCTAGGTCAAGGAAAATAAAACCAGTAACATCAAATAATTTTCTATTAAACTGGAAGATCTTGAATTACCTGATAGTAACCTTTCAGGACAGGGATAACAAAGAAAGAAGGAAATACGATATGCTTGGTTTCAGTTAATGGAAAACAACAACAACAATTCAAGCTACGATGCATAATAAAGAAGATGAATGCTTTCTTTTCTATAATTTTTTTGTTACGTTTATTTTTGAGAGAGACAGAGACTGAGTGGGGAAAGGCAGAGAAAAAGAGGGAGACACAGAATCCAAAGCAGGCTCCAAGCTGTCAATAGAGAGACTGACGCGGTGCTCGAATTCATGAACCATGAGATCCTGAGTGGCAGTTGGACACTTAATCCACTGAGCCACCCAGGCGTCCGAAAAATGAATGATTTCTTAAAGGTTGAGAGTTCACAGGTGGGGCTCACCTCCTAAACTCCGTGGCTTTGATTCAGTAATTCCACCAAGACTTCAAGGACCTAACTCATTTTCAACTCTCTCTCTGTCTTTCCAGTAGCGCATCCTACGGCAGGCTCTCCACAATGGATCAAGCATAGCTGCCCACAGCTGTCTCAGTTATGAGCTTCTTCATCCACATAATGGCAACGGAAAGAACTGTTTTGATTTCTGTCAGATGAGCAAGGAAGATTCTTTTTCAGCTTCCACTAGCAAACCACTTCTCGTATGGCTTTAATTTAACTTGGGTCACTTACTGCTCTTGGTAATCAATGACTTGAGCCAGGTACCTGGCTTGGCCGAGGGAAAAAAGATCATATTGCTAGGCTTAGAGCCACACCACACTCTCCACGCCCAAATCAAGAAAGAAATCAGTTTCTGCCAGAAAAGATGCATGGAGTGAGGTGAGTGTGGTACTTAACGGAAAATTAGGACAAGAATGATAAAGAGGAAATGAATATTGAAGATAGACCAGTGTGTTGACTAAAGCTAATAATGGTTTCATATGTATTTTTAGAACTGATGTACTTTGATTTTTTTTCCTACATATAAAGTGTTAAACAACAAAAAATTTGAAGATCTAATTGGTTTTATTAAGTGATTCAGAGGGGAGCTCCAAGGAGATGTCCAAAATGGAAGATTTTGTAAGAAAGAAGGTGGGGCAAAGAAGCTGTTTACAAAAGAAAAGGAAAGAGTGTTTCTGGCAAGGTCATGTTCTCTTTGGGGAAGTGCAGGGGGTCTTATTAGGTAAATTACCTCATTTTCCTTGGGGGTGGGGATGGAGAAGTGTCCTTTGACAGACTACCTCTTTGGTGCTGACCAGAAAATTCCGGACTCAGTTAAGACCACAATTCTAGGAAAGGTTAAAACTGATATTAGGTGAGGTATTAAGCCCTGGTTTGGTGACTTGGCCAGGCATAAGTGATTTTTTTTTTTTAATGAAAGTAATATATTCATATTTTAAAAGGTAGAAAACTAAAGATCTAAATAGTAAACTTTTGGGGCTACTGGGTGGGTCAGGTGGTTAAGCATCCAACTTTGGCTCAGGTGATGATCTCGTGGTTCATGGGTTCGAGCCCCGCATCAGGGTCTGTGCTGACAGCTCAGAGCCTGGAGCCTGCTTGGGATTCTGCATGTCCCCTCTCTCTCAGCCCCTCCCCCACTCGCACTCTGTATCTCTCTCTCAAAAATAAGTAAACATTAAAAAAATTAAAATAAAATAAATAAAGTAAAATAAAAATAGATAAATAAATAT
Source organism: Prionailurus viverrinus (assembly GCF_022837055.1). NCBI lineage: Eukaryota > Metazoa > Chordata > Mammalia > Carnivora > Felidae > Prionailurus > Prionailurus viverrinus. Next base: position 34,587,078 of record NC_062562.1, on the reverse strand, counting down.
TTCTATTTGCCACTTTTGTGGCACCTGAAATGCTCAGGTCATGATCTCGCAGTTGTGGGTTAGAGCCACTTGTTGGACTCTGGGCTGACAGCTCAAAGCCTGGAGCCTGCTTTGGATATTGTGTCTCCCTCGCTCTCTGCCCCTCCCCCTCTCATACTCTGTCTCTGTCTCAAAAATAAATAAACGTTAAAAAATAAAAAATAAATACATTGAAAACTTTTAAAGTCAACTATAATTTATCACATGTAAGTTACCAGTACTTACATTTAAGTGTACATGAACTTTTCCAAACATCCTTATTTGGTTTTGTTGCTTTTCTAAAAATTGTACGTTAATATACAATGTGTTTTATGATTTGCTTTTTTTCTCTGAAAAATATCACATTTTCCAATGCCACTAACTTATTCCTCTAAAGATGACCTTAGTCTACATAACCAACCTAAAGTACTTTCCTTTCTCTAAATATTTGTTGCTTGTAAACTGTAGTTGATCTCACTCCTGTGCCAGTAAATTTCCTGCTATGCAAGACCCAAGAATTAACAACAGGAATGTTTTTCTTTTTCTATAGGATCTTACATGATACCAATGGTTAAACTACAATAGACAATCATAAATCACCTTTGGCTGGTGTGGGCTTAAACTCCATTAAGTTTTCTTGACACCTTAAGTTTGTCTCTAACTTCTCTTCAAGTAAATTTCCTTTCTGGTCTTTGTCTTATTATCAATATGGCTGATTATCTTTTTCTTCTGGTTTGAATTTTAATAATGGGGGAAGATAATTTCCAGAAATAGAAACAATACAGAAAAATAGAAGTGTATGTGTTCATATATAATATAATATAATATAATATAATATGTATAATCCATAATTCTTTGGGCCTCCTTCCTTTTCCTTCTTTATTTTTTGACGTTGTCAGTAACACACTATAATAGAAAAGCTAAGAGAATGAACTCTGGATTTCAGCTACACCACAAACTCACCATTAGATCCTATGCAAATACCTTCCCCCAGTTGCCTGACGGATACCTAATTCAAAAGATTGTTAGGGTGTGCACCAGAGTGCCTGAAATTCTAAGTCTCCATAAACTCTTAAAATTAAATTTGATTTATATGTGTCACTAAGATTTAGCTCTAAATTTTTAGATACTTTGTTACATCTCCGTGCTTCGGTACATTCAACGTTTTCTGTTTGAAACATCCTGTTGGTCTTTCCATTTCTTTTTTTTTATTTATTTTATTTTTAAATGTTTATTTATTTTTGACAGAGAGAGAGACAGAGCATGAGAGGGGGAGAGGCAGAGAGAGAGGGAGATACAGAATCCAAAGCAGGCTCCAGGCTCTGAGCGATCAGCACAGAGCCCGACGTGGGGCTCGAACTCACAGACCGCGAGATCATGACCTGAGCTGAAGTCAGAAGCCCAACCGACTGAGCTACCCAGGCGCCCCTCCTCTTTCCATTTCTATGTACCTTTCTTCTTCCCCTTCCACCTCCTAAATCAACCCACTTGTGTAGATTTGGTTTTGGTACTACATTCTCCATGGAGTATTTCTTGGCTTCCCGAGTCTAGACTGGACACTCCTCTGCAACCCTACACAATTCAGTGCCTGCTGCATTCGCCCCAGCATCTCTGCTCCGTGCCATATTTACTTATTCACTTGTCTGTCCACTAGACTATCTTTCATCTCTATATCTTCAGGTAAACATAGTGCCTTTCTGTTCTTCAAACGTCTTATGCCTTTCTTGGCTCCCAGCTTCTGCACACCCTGTACCCTCTTTCTGGAACATTCTTACATCTTATTCTTTGGCGCTTTTTGAATCCCTCTGGTCTCAGAGATACCTTCCCTGTCCTTATCATTTCTTGTTTGAAAATACACCCTCGTTTTCCAATGTACAGAATATATGTCAGATTTTGTTTTCAAGCCATAGACTGCAGGCCCAGCATAAGCCATTTATACCCGTATTTCCAACCTGAATATCATCCCAGTACTCCCTAACCACTCCCACCCTCGCCATACTCCAGTCACTGTGGTCTTCCCTCAGTAATACATTCAGGCATTCATTCACTCAGCAAGTATTCATTCAACGACCAAGGTACAGGGACTAGAACTCCAGAATGGGTGACCAAGATAATCATTGTGCCATCTCACACACTCCAAACACTTTCCAGATTGAGGGCCTTGGTACATGCTATACATTTCTGTTTTGTTTACCACTGTTCACTCACCATCTGGCAATGTACCTGGCACATAGTAGGTGCTCAGTAAACAGTTCTAGAATAGATGAGTAAATGAAAGGGTGAGTGAATGAATAAACATAACCGTTTCTCATTTATTCATGTTTTAGGGGTTTTACGAATTCGCAGCAAAATTCTGAGCAAGCGGTTGGCAGTGGGATGCACAGGGAGGAGGCAGGGAAGAATTTCAGATGATGTGTCTGTATGTGTATGGGTGTTTGTGTGGGAATCTGAGTCTGAGAATGCCTACATGTGCATCACCAACCACATCCTGGTGCCAGGAAGAAAGGCTTTTTGCCTCACTTCTTGTTTTCTCTCATCCACCCTTTGGTCCCTTTCTCCTCACACACCATATTGACAGTAGGCCTTCCCCACTCTTGGTTTCCACCCTCACATTCAGGTTTTTTCATACTGTAATGGGGACCATGTGGTATCTCTGGGAGTCCCAGCTTAGAGAGGGGAATCTAGTAGTTACTAGTTTAGAGTAGAGGAGGAAAAGAGAATTATAAAAAGGAGTTCAAGGGAAGCTTGGATGTGACTGAAGGGGGTAGAAAGCATTTGTGCGTGCCCCCACTTAGATGCGCTAAACCAGAGGTCCCCAGTCTTGACTATGAATTACAATAACCTGGGGGAGTTTTAAAAACTCTAAACGGGGGCGCCTGGGTGGCGCAGTCCGTTGAGCGTCCGACTGCAGCCAGGTCACGATCTCGCGGTCCGTGAGTTCGAGCCCCGCGTCGGGCTCTGGGCTGATGGCTCGGAGCCTGGAGCCTGTTTCCGATTCTGTGTCTCCCTCTCTCTCTGCCCCTCCCCCGTTCATGCTCTGTCTCTCTCTGTCCCAAAAATAAATAAACGTTGAAAAAAAAAATTAAAAAAAAAAAAAACTCTAAACGTCCAGACCTCCACCCCAAATCAATCATGCCAAGATTTCTAGATCTGGGATCCACGCGACAGTATCTTTCAAAGCTCCCTAAGTGGTTCCAATTTGCAGCCAAGTTTGAAAACCACTGTACTAAAACAAAAACTTACTGCAGTAGGCCTCTGGTCACTATAGCAACTCCAGAAATACCCACGATTTCTGTTAATTAGTTGCCAACTGAGAAGTACCTTCTCTGTGTTTATCTGCTTTAAGGTTAGCCCAATGCCTGCATCTTTATTGAAAGCTTATTAAGTGCTTAATATGATAATAGTTACCATATAAACTTCTATTTTGTTAATTTGGGTTTTTTTTTTCTTAGCTCTTATTTAACTGTGAGGATTATGTGAACCTTAGATTTTCTAAGCGCTAAATGGTTAGTAAACTTCATGGTTTCCCGCTTACCTACATTCTCCCTTCTTGATTTTTAATCGGTTAGTAGCCACAACCCCTTTGCTTGGGCTAAATGCTGGTTGTAGGAGTCTCTCCTATGGCTCAGGGCAGTCGGATTCCCCGGTCACGGTCAGAGATGAGCAAAGAAGTCAACGGGTGCCAATGATACGCAAAGACAGGTTTATCAAAACAGTTCTTCATTCATCTAAGATTCAGGAAATGATTTTCTCTTTTTGTCCAGACCTGAACAAAGAAGCAGGTCATTGATTCAAAGTCATTAACAGGCATGTGGACATTCTAAAGAGGTTGCCACCCTTAACACGAGGCTGCTACCATGGAAAGCCAAGTGCCTAATGGTAAAAATATTCTTCGCTGAATCAAACCATCCAAGTCCACACAACACATACTAGACCTTCCCTGGGATAGTTTGAGGCAGTTTGAGTAGGGCTTTCTGTTACGTGCAACCAAAAGAATCAATCCTAATTAACAGAGCATTAATAGACAGCTTACAACAATGGAAACATAAAACTAAAAATGCCCCAGAGATTTTTAAATCCAAACTCATATTTTAAAAATAAGAAGATTAAGACCCAAACCACTGATCTGACTTGTGCAAAGTGACACAAAGGACCTCACTTTATGTTTACCTAGATTTGGGTCTTAATCACAGGTGTCCTCATTGCCAATCCATTGTTTATTCTGCTGACGTAGAAAGTTATCTTCATTGTGAACACTCACTTTAATTTTCCAGTGTTGCTAAATTAGCTGTGATGACCCTAATTTTTAAAATCCCATTAAATTTCCTTGGAAGGAACTCTCTCTAGAAATAGATATTCTCAGCACTCTCTTTAAAGACACCCTCAAAGCCTGTAGATACCATCTGATTTTTAAATGTAGACGTCATGAAAGAATATGTAAAACTGTAGAAAATATGTATCACGCAACCCACCCCCAACCAAAAAAAAAAATATTTAAAAGTTCTATCCAGTTAGGCTGCTTCAGTAAATTATGTTGCTGAATATATAAAATACTTGAATCTAAATTTAAAAATGTTCCCCCCCCTTGATTAACCAGATTGTCCCCTCCCCTATATATAGGAACACTGTGTGCCTGAGCCCACTTGCCATCTGTCACCACATTTTCCAAACTTCTCTTCCACCCCCTCCTCTTACACAATCTTATCACATAAAAATATTAGATTTCGGGGATTTGTATAATTTCATTAAATTTTCTGAGCCAAGTAAAAATAGAGGAGGTATTGGTGTACCAAACTGACTCAGTTTTTGAGTGCCCAACACGCATCTGTAGTAGCCAGTAATGCCTTTTAGGTAGAATTTATGTGGCCAGGAATAATAGGAATACGTTTTTTTCCCCCTAATTATGGCATCTCCTATTAGGAATTTGCAGATGTTCCCCATGTTGCAGAGAGGAATTTGGAGAGCTTCCAGAGAATCCTGACTCATATACCATCCTGTTGCTTTGTTTATTACCTTTTATAAAGTTTTGTGAGTTTTCTTAGATTAGAAAAATACTTACAAGCCAATTGGGGATTATCCATGTTACTGCGTCCCCATCTGCTGCCCCCCCCCACAGTTTGAGGAATGATTTTTAACCATCCAAATACAGGGTGCCTCTACTCACCCAAGTACTTAATGACAGACACTTAAGATCTTCCTTGGTTGCTCTCTTTCCTGCTTCTCACGTACGATCCAACAGAAACCCTAACCAGTGCTTTTGTTTCCAGACCACGCAGGAGGTCTTTGAGGAATAAGCATGGGGACTGGGTATATAGTATCAAGTGTACCACACAGTAAGGGACTGTTAGGGATGGTCCTCTGAACTTGGTTCTTCCCTGCTTCTCTACATCTGGAGGGGGAAAGAGGCTTGTAATGAGCATCCTGTTGTGTCTACCAAGCACCACCCCTTCTCCCATCCCTAACCTTGGTTCTACTGAAAGGCTCATCAGTCACAGCACCTCAACTATTCTCCGAACATAGGGGTAGTCATAGACTCAGGCCTGACCAATCAGGAATTCCCATGCCCTGCCAACAGAGACTGTTCTAAGCCCGGGCGTATTACCCAAGAAGAACGCTAGGGAGAAAGAGATTTATTTCCCATATGACAACGACTCGTGGCTATTGGTGCCATTTCCGTCGACAGTGAGGAAAAAATCTGCCTGTGGCAGCAGGGAATACAGTCATACCCAGATGAGAAAGAGACAAATGAATGAAAAATGGAAAAGGAGAAAGAGGGAGAGGAGTAGGAATAGTCCAAATCAGGGGTCAGCCAACTAAGGTCTGTCTCTTGTTTTTGTAAATTAAGTTTTGTTGCCAAACACATACACCCATTTTTTAATGCATTGTCTATATCTGCTTTTAGAGTACTATGTTAGAGTTTAATTGGTGCAGATGCAATACCTGACTGAGAATGCCTGAATAAGGACACATAAAGTATCTTTGTCCTTTTCAAAGACCTTACAATTCACTGAATTGCCAGAAATACAAATACATATTTATAGCACAATACGATGATGGGGGGGGGGGACCCAAAATACAGAATTAAAAAGAACACATAAATCAAACAAAATAACAGTGGAATAATGATGATAATAATGTTACTGATGATGGCAGTTACCATTCATTGATTGCATATTACATTGCTACCTTATGTATATTGTCACTCATCCTCCAAACAATCTTGCAAAGTAAATGTATCAGTCAGGGTAGGATAAGTTTTGATGCAGTAACAAACAACCCCAATATCTCATGCCCCATTTCCAAAGAGGATCAGCAGAAGACCCTGCTTATTGCTGGCAGCCAAACCCCAGATGGTAAAGGCTCCTTCTTCACACATTTCCATATTTGACTCATTGAAGTAGGGGACCATAGCAAACGACACAATGACTCTAAAAGCTTCCATTCATGAGTAAAACACATCACTTCTTCTCAGATTTTATTAGCCAAAACAAGACGTAGAGCTATGACTAGCACTGGTGGAATGTAATACAACCATGAGCTCAGGAGGAGAAGATGTGGAAATATTTAAAGAATGGCGGGAGTGTTTACCCAGATAGGTGTTGTTAGTTCTCACCTTTCCAATGAAGAAACGCAGTAAGAGAAGTTAAGGGACTTCTTCAAAGTCAGAGCTAACAAGTAGTAGTGGTTGTATTGAACTGAGTCAATTGGACTCTAAATTCCAAGCCCTTTTATGTCGTACCTTATCGTTATCTTCCCTCATCAGCTTAATCTGGAAAATAGTACAGTTTACCAATGACAGGAATAGTAGGTTGCATGACAGAGGACCGAGAAAGAGATATAGGCCTAATGAGCTTGGAAAAAGTAAGCACTTTAACCTTTTTGTTAAGGAAATTTACAATATTTAATCAATGTTTAAGCAAGATATGGAAGGTGATTTTTGACTAGAGAATTGGACTCAGTGTGGAATGACTACGGAGGGGGAAGGTCAGTAGAGAAATCAGGATGAGGTAATATAATTTGAAAAGAACAGTGATCAAGAGAGAAAGAGAGAGAGAGAAATAGGGATAGAGTGAGTGAATGAGAGAGAAGGAGTAGTTGTAAGGGAGATTTTAGACTGAAACTATTCCTGTTCTTGAGTGCCTTAAGTATAATTCTTTCCTAAAAGGTTCGGGTTCAAATATTTATGAGACAGAGTTACTATTCCTTTTAGAGGCTTGTCAAGTGTAAAAGAGGAGGAAAAATCTGTTTGTGAAGGGAGTTTACAGTATACTTAAAGTTTATTTTAAAAATAAATAGGACTTGATAGATAGGGCAATAAACAACAGGCCCCACCAGTAACCTGCCAGGAGCACTAACAGGAAGCATCTGTAGGCTGCCAAGAGCCAGAAATAAGAATGAACAGTTCTTACTGTCAGAGAGTCAGAGGAACATTCACAAACAAAGAGATTATTTGGGGTGCATCCTTTCTAAGCCAAGTTACTCTGTCATGCACACACTCACAGTTTATGTGTAATACACCCACACAGGTAAAGTCACATCTGAGTCAGATGTTGCTGGCTCCCTTGGCTATGAATTCCAGGTTTTGTTTCTGATTGAGATTGTTATGTGGCACACAAAAATATGTAGAGACCTTTAGAAAAATGGAGTATTGTAGGGATATTAAACTTTGTGTGACCTCAATCATTAGGAAGTACATGTGATCTGAAAGGGGTCTATGTGTTTCCCTCTAATCTTTCTTTCTTTCACTATTTATATTTATTAAATGTATACAGTGGTGACTTATTATTTATGTGTGCCTACAATGCTGGGTAGGATTGCAGGGCCTGGGGATACAGATGCGAAGAAGAGAAATGGTCTTTATCTTCGTGGAATCTCCCATTTTAATGAAGGAGAAAAATGAGAAAAAAAATACATGAGGTGATTAAAGACTGGGGTAAATGAAATAAAGCCATGAGAACAATGATACACTAGAAAACCTGAGGGTTGAAGAATGGGACTGACTTTAGACAGTGGTCAGGTAGTCCATTGTGGTGGGGACCTTTGAGCTAGGACCAGAAAGGTAAGAAGCAAACCATGCACTGACACGGTTTGATATATGTTTAGGCCTGTTTAAATTAATAAAGACTTCCTTTCTGGAGACAAAAAAAAAATAATAGATCTGGGTTATGAAGCTCATTGAATGAGGGCTCAAGAGATCTGGATTTCTTCGCTGCTGCTTATAATAGCTGCGTGCCCCTAAGCCAGCCATGTAAACTTTATGAGTCTGGATTTCTTCATCTGTGAAATGTGTGAGTTGGGTCGGAGAATCTGTAAGGTCTCTCTAGGCGTTAAAAGTTTATACTATTTCCTCTTCTGTTCTTATTGTATGTGCATGCGTATAAGCACATGTACATGCAAGCACACACACACACACACACACACACACACACACTGGATGCGTGTATGAAGTTTTATTTATCTGTCTATCTATTTATTTATTTATGGCAGAGAGAGTGTGAGTGGAGGAGTGGCAGAGGGAGGGAGAGAGAGAGAGAGAGAGAGAGAGAGAGAGAGAGAGAGAGGGAGAGAGAGAGAATCTCGAGTAGGCTCCATGCTCAGTGCACAGCTGGATGCGGGTTCCATCCAATAACCCTGGGATCATGACTTGAGCCAAAATCAAGAGTTAGGCGCTCAACTGACTGAACCACCCAGGCACACCAAGTCTCTTGTTTTTTGATTGCTGTAAGGAACAGACCCTGGGCAAAATAAAAATGCATACTTAATATGTTTTCGATATAAGTGAAAAATACCTTGCCTTTTCAAACAACTCTACCTTTGCTGAAATACAATTAGTCTATTCCATAAGCATCCCTAGGAACAAAGGTGACTACTTTATGTTAGAAGATATACCCACACCCTTCTCCCAAACTACCTATTACTGGCCACAGCCTCTGATATTACAACAGTATGTGACTCTTCTTCTGTATTCTCCCCCTCCAGAGTACCCCAATCCATCCACATCTGATTGGATCAGGAAAATAAAACACCTAACTCAAATAAGCATCAACCATAGTTTGGCCACGGATCTGGAAATGAAGAGAAAAGGTGAGTCAGGCCAACAGATTGGCTTCCAAGGAATTTGGATTTGGGACTGTGAAACATGATATCTAGGTTGGCGGCAAGGCCAAAAATTAAGGACACATAAAAGACTGCCAAAGCATAATGATGACAAAAAATTTGAATGAAGTCTATTAATTTTCTGACTGTTCTGACTACTGAGTCTCCCAGAGCTGTTTAGATCCAGACTCATTTTCCAGTTTCATTTTCCATGAGGCCCTGACATTACAGTATTTCCTATCCCTGAGATCTATGAAATGTCCATGTTCTGTCCACAGCCCCCATTTCTACTTGAGTTAGTTTAACTGGATTTCTTTCAGCCACGTCACATTCACAAAGTGTGACTCATTCAATAGATAAGCTGAACTCCGTGGAAATGTTCATGGTGACCAGATTTAGAAATGGGAGCAATTTTTTTTTTTAAATGGGGGGAAGACTTTGCTTTCAGGAAATAGAGGTCAGAGGGCCATGAGTTGCTTGCACACAGAGGTTTGAAAGGCACCTGTAGCCAAAAAAAATGGATGCCACAAAACACACCATTTGGAGGTGCTCCAAAATTGCTCTGGAAAGCCTAAAAGAGAAGCCTAGAATGGGAATATGTGACCCACAGTTTTGCTAATGAGAAGCACGCAACTTTGTGGGAAATCAACAGCCCCCGGAGCTCTCAAGCACTTCGCTTCCCCTCCTCCCATCTTTCTCCCAGCACAATGCATGATATATAGTGAAAAATAATAATTCTTATTAGCGGAGGCATGAAATTCTCTCCTTCAGGAACCACACCGGAAGGCATTTTTCCCTAGTCATTCTTTAAAGAACACTCTGTTTTCCACCCCTGCTTAACTCTTCAGAATTTATTCTTAATTCTGTGGCTTATGCTCCTCAACTTAGGGACCACGGGGAGACAAATCAAGCTTGTTGTTTTTAAGAAGAGGGTGGTATGGAGTCTTCGTCCAATAGTCACTTCCAACTGCCATCTGTGACAAGTCTGTAAAACATTTCGTTTGCATAATATATGGGAACGCTATTAAAATACAGCACACTGTTAGAAGAAGGGGGAATATTCTAAGTCAAATTATGTCTCCTCATAAAACAGTCCCCCTGCTATTGGCAGTAAAGCAGAGTTCTTCAGTATTGCTTTAAATTAAAAAAAAAAAAAATCGGCTGCGCAAGGAATTACCAAATAGACACTGAACCTAGTTTAATCCAATTCTGTAGACATGTTGTGAAGTTATAATGAACACAAGGCTGAGCAAAGGTCATTTAGCAGAAATATGCCTGTTCAGATTGAACATCTTCTCTGCTCTGGGGTAAGCAAGGACAGAACAGCAATCAGTTTACAAAAGCAGGCACTGTGGGCCATCCATAATGTAGACCTATATATTTGACCTAAAAAGGCCACTGCTCACGTTTCCAGAAAGGAAAAAATGTATATCAAATGCTTTACCTGCAAGAAAAGATCTCTGTGTTTAGTCAGAAGTGGGCCAGCAAACTATCGGGACAGCATGCTGGAGAATCTAGTGAAGGAGTATGGAGGGTCCTTGGGCTTTTCATTCATTCCCTGTCTCCATCTCTAGAATACTGACCTAATTGCTCTAAAAAAGGATACTTTGCTTGTCTAGGCACCGAATTTTCAAAGCAATGCTATTATTCTTAGGTTCAAACCAGATTGTGGCTACCAATGTGGTTTTTCTAAAAGCCGCCAGGTTAGCAAAGCAAAGACCATGGTAGTTATTTAGTGACTGGTCAGGTCACCTCCACAGCCTATCCAAATTTCAATGATCACTTAGAGGAAATTAGAAGGGAAAACAGGACAGGAGAGAATGGCAGAGGGTGGGTTATCTTCAGTGTTTTAATTAGCCCAATCTAATAAAGTAACGTGAATTATCATTGAACAGCTTAAACATCATTGTTGAAGAATTCCTATTGAAATGTAAGCCCTGGAAATAACCTTCAGAGGCATTTTTAATTGTCTGGTTCCAACTCTGTATAGGGTGTTCAACTCAAGGCTGGAAAAACGTAGAAGTGGTTTTGCCTTACACACAGTGTGAATGACAGTCACTCCTATGTCATATTCCTTTTAAGACAGATGGTGAGAGCACAGTTTACTGTTCAGTTTCAATTCACTGCTGCCTTTTATAAGCAACATGGTTAAGCAAGCTGCTAAAGAGAAAGGCTCCAAAGCCATTCTGCTTAATTTTAACAATACCAGGATGAATCCTCATGCTTTGATATTATGGTTCACTTCCCTGTAGTGTTTTATGAAATTTGCCTTAAATTTGTCATCCCAAACTCATATGATGGATGGAATTCAGATGGTCTCCTAAAAATGAAATCTAGGAGAAGTTTATAATTTTCTGTGTCATTCCTGACACCATTGTCCATCTTTTGTTTTGTACGGGTGTTTCTCATTTTCAGGTCTCTGCCTCAATGTGCTTTTATGGCCCCATTTTATTTCCACATGCCACCAAAGAGAAGCAGAGATGCTCCAAACTTGAATAATCCCACACCTGGATTTGTGTTTTCCTTTATACTGAGTGCTTAAGGTGGACCAGTCACTGTACTAAATGCTTAAAGTCTTTATCTGTATTAATCTCACACAACTGTGAGATCCATTTGATAGATGAGAAAACAGAGACTCAGGTTAGGTAGCTTATCCAAAGTTATATGGCTCATACACAGCGGAGCAGAAATGCAAACCTAGGTGTAAGGTTACAGCCTCACGTGTTAACATACTTCACTAATCAGCTCCTGCACTTCAATCCATTGCTCAAAGGGAATGATTCAGCAATGAGTTTAATAATAAGGCCTGAAAAAGAGCAGTGTTACCTTTGAAATTCCAATCCAGGCTTCCATTTTGGTGAATTCCCACTGGGCCACTAAACACCTGTGTTATTTTGTGCCTAGACCAGGTGGAGGGAAACTGATTTTCTTTGGGGCGGAGACAGAGAGTTCATGCACGCTTTGCCCCCCAAAAAAGGCCAATGTGTATAACTATACTCTCCCTTATGTTTAATCCCATACCACAGTGTAATTTCCAGAAGTTCCGAGATCCAGTCTTATAGCCATGCTTGGAGCCCAGAGATTGGCGCTTAGATATTCAAGTATTTGTTGAAGGAATGAATGAGTGAATGAATGAACAGAGGCTTCGTGACTTCAAGAGACCTCAGTGTAGGAGACTTTCACTCTATGTCTTTCTTTCACCAATTATACTACAGATACCTGTCCATTGCCTGGTTTGTGATTGCCAGTTTATTTATTAACCTAACAAAATCTCCACCCCAAAGCTTTCCCTTGGATCTTTCCCCCTTATTGAAAAATCTGTGTCCACCCACAAGCTTACCATTAGTTTCAGAATGAATTTCCTCTCATGATAGTTTGATACTATTTTCTCCATACCTAGCCTCCAAGGGATAAAGGGGTGGGGGGAACCAGAGATTGCTTTTTTGTGCTTTAAATTAAAGATAAATCATCAAACTTCTTAAAAATGAAATGTTAATAGTCTATCATTTTCATTCATACAAAAAATATTTTTTGAGTTCCTACTGTGTGCCAGGTATAAGAGCTGTGGATACTCTGAGGATGCAAACCAACCAGACAAGAATCTTTGACCTTGTAGAACTTAAATTCCAAAGGAGGGAGCCAGTAGTGAGCCAAACAGACAACTAAAACACAGAGTGTATTAGGAGGTGATAAGCAGCAAGAAAAGAAACAAAGAACAGCAGTGGGATAGGCAGTGATGAGGGCAGGGTGCAATTTTTAATGGATAGGGTGCTTATGGGTTCCATTACAGCCCACCAGAAAGGTACACTGAAGTCCTAACCTCCAGTATTTCAGAATGTGACATGATTTAGAAATAGTCTTTGCAGACATCATTAGTTAAGATGAGGTCATGCTGGAGTAGGATGGGCTCCTAATACAATATGACTGGTGTCCTTCTAAGAAGATAGTGTGAAGACACACAGGGAGAGTGCCATGCAGTGAAGAGGCAGAGGTTTGAGTCACTCAGTTAAAAGATTTAAGACCACCACAAGAAGCTGGGAAGAGGCAAGAAAAGATTCTACCCAGAGTCTTCGAGGCAACATGGCCCTGCTGACACCTTGACTTGGGACTTCTAACCTCCAGAACTGTGGGAGAATAAATATGTGTTTTAAGCCACCCAGTGTGTGCACTTTGTAATGGCAGCCCTAGGAAACTAAAATAGTGGAGGGGCTGGGAGAATCCCTCAACTGTGAGGATGACATCTAAGAAAAGACTTGAAGTTGGTGATCAAACCACATGTGTAGCTATCTGGGAGAAAGGGAACAAAAACTACAGAGGCAAAGCAGTAGGAGCAGACTTAGTATATTCATGTGGCTACAAGGAGGCCACAGTGGCTGGGATAGGGTGAGGAGAGGGGGTATAGTCAATGAAATCCAAGGGTAATGAGATCTAAATACCATAGAGTCTTGTAGCACAGTAGTGCTCAAACTTTAGCTGGGTATCATAATTACCTGATGGACTTGTTAAAACACAGATTTCTGGGCCCACCCCTAGACCCCCCAGACTTTCTGAATAAGTAGATCTGGGGTCAAGCCTAAGAATATGCATGCCTAACACATTTCTGAAGCCGATATTTTTGGTCCAGGGGCCATCTTTGAGAAGCATGGTTGTAGAGCATCATAATGACTTAGATCTTTGTTCTAAGTTAAGATACAAGCTATTACAAGGTTAAAGCAGAGGAGTGACACAATATGACCTCTATTTTAGCAGGATACTGTGTTCATGGGTTGGGAATAGTCTCTAAGAGGTGACAGGTAGAAGCAGAGAGACCAGTTATGACATTATTGAAATAATGTGAAGCATGTATTTAAAAGTTGATATGAAAAATTAACAACACAAGAAACAGCAGGTGTTGGTGAGGATGTGGAGAAAGGGGAACCCTTTTATACTGTTGGTGGGAATGCAAAGTAGTGCAACCACTCTAGAGAACAGTATGAAGCTTCCTCAAAACGTTAAAAATAGAACTACCCTATGATCCAGCAATTGCACTATTAGGTATTTAGCCAAAGGATACAAAAATACAGATTCAAAGAGGTACATGCACCCCAATGTTTATAGCAACATTATCAACAATAGCCAAGCTATGGAGAGAGCCCAAATATCCAATGACTGATGAATGGATGAAGAAGATATGAGATACACACACACACACACACACACACACACACACACACACACACACTGGCATACTACTTAGCCATCAAAAAGAATGAAATTTTGCCATTTGCAATGATGTGGAGGGAGCTAAAGTATATTATGCTAAGGGAAGTACGTCAGTCAGAGAAAGATAAATACCATAAGATTTCACTCATATATGGAATTTAAGAAACAAAATAGATGAACATATGAAGGGGGAGAGAGAGGGAAACAAACCATGAACAACTCTTAAAGAGAACAAACAGGATTGATGGAGGGAGGTGGGTGGGAGATTGGCTAGATGGGTGATGGGTATTAAGGAGGGCAAGTAAATACAACTGGGTGTTGTATGTAAGTGATGAATCACTGAAGTCTACTCCTGAAACCAATATTTCACTGTATATTAACTAACCAGAATCTAAATAAAAAATTAAAAAAAAATAAAAGTAGATATCAACTAGTATGTGTTACATACGACCCAGGGTTTTTTTGGAGAGAGCAGGAGCATGTGGGTTAGTCCACAGAAAGTGAATATATAACTAAGAGACCTAAGTTACCTGGTGCCTTGAGAGCTTGGCATTCTTAGAGGACAACTCTTATTTAATATGAGTTATATTACCTCTGAGCAGCACTACCTTCCCTCCTGTCACCTCCATGCACAGCCAATTCAGCAATCAAGGCCATGTCACATCTTGAGATTTTTAATGGGCTCTGTAGCCCATCCACTGGAGTTTTGAATTCTTGGATTGCTTTTAAAAGAGAAAAAGGTCTCTTTCCTCCATCCTAACACCAACCCAGAATTCTTTGAATTTTAAGAGTTTTTGCTTGAGTAGCTAATGAGGACTCTAATACATATGTCCTGTTAAGGCTCTCAGATCATTCCCACAATGACCTTTAAGAAGGTCCTAAAATAGATTAGAATATATGTATCTTTTTATATAAAGCCTAAACCTTACAGTGGAAGAAATTTCAAATGTGAAGAATAAAACAAAATACTAGGGTTAATAATGACCAAAAAAGTAATATTTAGAAGGAATAATACATCCAACCTTTACAGAGCATTTGATTTCTATTATCACATTCTTTTTTCACTCAGTGTGTGCTCTCACCTTCCTATTGATCTATCATCTTGACAAGACGCTCATAACATCTACCCAGACTGCTTCAAAACATAATGGTTTTATTTCTTGACTGTTTGAAAGACATTTTTATTTTGTAATTGTTTTTTTTTAAAGACCTTGACTTAAAAAATGAAGTCTTTTTAAATAACCAGAATCCTGGAGAAAGACATAGCCTTTCTGCTGCAAGAGAAAAAGTGAAGCATCCTCAAAGTCTTATCTAGACCAATGGAATGCTGACATACTCTATCATTAGCTATGTGACCCTAAGGTAGAAATTAACTTCTGTTTCTCAGCGTCCATATGACTAAGTTAAGGGAGTTTGGACCAAATCGTGTAGGCCCTAGTAAGCTGGAGAATTTGCTGATTTAAACTGTACCACTGTAGCCTAGATTTATTTTGGCTTAAAAAAAAAGGGAAGTTATTTTAATTGTGTTCTCTCTGTTATTAGAAATTTGACCCAAATTCAAAACTTACAAAGAATAGACTGGTAGCATAAACGAGTGAAGCAAATGAACAAAGGAAACAAAGTCAAGGACTAAGAAGTGGTCATGTATTGGCGGGGGGGTGGGGGTGGGGTGGGGTGGGGCGCATGATGACCTCAAAATGAAGGATATTTGATACTGAGCTGCAGCGTATGTGTCCATACTAGACATAGAGACTTGGATTTGTTAGAGTTCCCAATGCTTTACAAGCTCTAAATATTCATTTTTGTTTAAAACACCTTGATACTTAACCTGATGATTACCAGAGGGGAAGTGCATGGGACAGATGGTTGAAATAGGTGAAGGGGATTAGGAGTACACTCATCTTGAAGAGCACTAAGTAATATATGGGACTGTTGAATCAGTATATTGTACACCTGAAACTAATATAACACCATTAACTCCTGAAACTAAGCTAAAAAATAAAATAGGCATAAAAAAACTGCCTTGATTTTTAAATGACAAGTAATTAAAATTAAAATCATCATCATCATCATTGGGCAGGCCAAACCAATATATCTTCCAGCTGAATCCAATCTACAAGCTGTTAGTTTGCACGATGAAAGCCATATTGGTTAAGATTCATCCCTTTAGGGATTATTGTTGCATGGAAGTTTCCATAAAGGGAGGACCAGGTTGCATGAGTCCTTATCTTAATTGATTTTCTTGTTGAAAAATAACTGCCAATCTCATGCATACCCCTCCAAGGAAAAAGTTAAATAAAGCATTCATAATAGCCAAAGATAGGCAGAACGACAGACACAGGATATGTAAAAATGCCTACAGGACAACACCAACTGATTTTGTAGAGGAGGCTTAGCTGAGATTTGAACTGTCTAGCCCTAAATCAAGATATGCTCTATTACTGCTCAGTTCAATTGGCCAAATGGTGAACAGCAGAAGTCATGGTTGGGCTGATTGATCAATCAACCTAGCCACAGGATGAAAATTTATCTTCTTTTCCTTTCCTTCAATTTACATTTCTCCCATAGATTCTGTTCATTCACAGCTTCAACATGAAATTACTCATTGGTCATAAGTCACAGCTGCCCCAATATCTCTCCCAAACCTGGCAAAGAGACAAGTGAGGATATAATTAAAATTATAAATACGGCTTTTTCTTTGAAAGAAAGATTAATAAGATTAAGAAGTAAGCATCTTTCACATATCTACGTGTTTATTAATGATAATTCACTTATTATGTGGAGCTTCATAAAAAATTTCAAGAAAAGGTATTTAGGTTTATGGATTTTCTATATAAATAAAATTAGATTCCCCAGTTTTTCTCCTTGTTACTGCAGCACACAAGAAAATAAGGGGATGAATTTTCGCCACCTTTGGAGACTACAGTTGAGACGGCCTGAGTGAAAATATAAGCTATATTCTGCATGTCAAGTTGGATTCTGCCATCAAACAGCCCGAGACAAAGTCTCGGGTAATTTAGTTGAGACATGATCTCAGGAAGCAGGAAGAATGGGGACAGAAAATGCCAATTAAGCTGCATTATTTTACTGGAGATGGGTATAAGAAACTAGGCTCATTCCTACCTGGAATTTAGAACCTTGTAGAATATGTTTCAGAATGGGTCTCTCCAAAACTGGAGAGGTTGGGAAATTTCTATATAGACTCTCATCCTGCAGCAGTTGAGATTTGCTGTGGGCGTTACCTTCCCAGCATAGTAAGAACTGTTCATAGATCTGGAAAAAGTTTGGAGGCACAAGAGCAGAGAGATCCTGGAGGCATTTTAGGTAGGATCCCAGAACATCATAGGAACGACCCATCACATTTGCAACGACAATTACAGTTACAGTTAACTATTACAGTTGACTACCAAACAAGCAAACAAAACCAAAAAAAAAAAAAAACCCAAAAAACTTGTGAAAGCAGGTGTGCAAAATTGGGATCCATCAGAAAGATAGGATGCTATCCTGCAGAGTAGCTAGAACTGAATGGAGGTACGAAGAGAAATCGACGAATTTGCCATCATATGTTTGCCAGAGAGGAAACATTTGATCTTCACAATTGCCAGCTGTGGTGAGTGCCGTCTATGTACAGAAGTATTCCATGTGTGTTACGTATATCAATTCATTTAATCCTTGTCTATGCCACACATGCTATTTGTACTCTATGCTCTAATAAGCAAATTAAAGATTGGGAAGATGAAACCACGACATTTCAATATACCAAGGGACAGAACATTTAACTGTGCCCCAAGTACATGCCCAAATGAACAGTCTTGAGGGAAGAGACCTTGAATCTTGGGCAGTGATTTGCCGCACGCTGCTTCACACATGGGCAACCCCAGCAAATATTCCCGACCTAGTAGCCGTTAATGATATATTTATTTGAGTGTAGTGTATGATTCTCTTAAGCAATGATCAGCCCACCAGCAAGTCCCCAATTAAAAGTTTTCTTTTCTGAACATCTACTCAAATTATCTGGGAAAACAGGGCTCAAGTTAAAAACGTCTCATGGGTACTGAACTTTCAAGAAACACACCCACTGTATATCAAAAGATCCACTTACATATAACAAGTACTTATGCAAGTGTACGTGAAGAGAGATTTACACTAAATAGAATTATGTTCTTTTAGAAAATATACTTTTCTCTCCTACTGGGCACTGCCATTGTGAGGCTCTAAAACAGAAGCAGGCATTTATAGTTTGTTAACTCAGTACCACACTTGAGTACCAAAGACTTGTGTGCCCCACACAGAGACCTTGCTTGTCTTTTATGGTAACTAATGACTCCTCCGTGTTCTGCTTTTTTGTCTTCCAACACGGGTTTTGAATGCCAAGGGGAAGAAAATGGAAAAACAAGAGCAAAGAGAAAATGAACTGCTGAAAAATAATGGGTAAAGTTATACCATGTCGCAATGAGCATTTTTACTCAGATTCATTTGATTTTATTTAGACAAGTGAGGTGTATAAATGTAGACTTGGTCAAATGAGTCCCCGTCGGTGAACTTATTTGAAATCCTGCTAATGATGCCAAACCTGAGGGTTAAAAACTGATGCTTTGCAATTAAGAGACTTATCCATCTATATTGGTGTTCTTTTCTTTACTGTCATGACAGATCTTTCTGAGATTTGAGTTTCAATTTTGGCTAAACTAGAGGGATTTTGTTAAACTGTATTCCATTCTATTCTATTAGTTAGCTAGTTAATTCCGTTTCCTGGGATATGAAATCATACTGACAAGCAGATATCACACTGTCACAGAAATCTTCTCCAGGTTGCTTAAAAATATAAAAGGTGAATAAAATAGAAAGAAAAAGCAGACACCTAGACAGTATAGATATAAATGGCAATGGACTTAGGTGCAATATGAGAGTTGGCTTGTCCCACCTGTTAACATACTGTTAGAGATGCCAGTGTCTTGCTTACTTACCTTTCCATAGAAGATCTTCATTTTCAAAGTAGATGGTTCTATTAATAACTGGCCAAATAATATTTGTGTGTTAATTTTTTTTAATCAGAGCCTACGACAGTAAGCCTCCTTTTCCTGTTTTTGTAATATTATAATGAGAGGGGAATGATTTTGGCTTGGTCTTCAGAAACTCCTTGATGCCCTGATACTGTGTGCCAAATTATGGGTGGGCATACTTAGGGCACAGAGTCCATCGCTTTCATTAAATTCTCAGGAAGATCTGAGACATTCCCCCACATCATACACACACACACCGTGCACAAATACATACCCCAAGTCCAAGAAGAAATGAACACTCAGGCTGGAATAATTTGATCTTTAATTACCTTTGCCAGCTGGTCTCAAGTGATCAACTCCTGGCTTTCCACATAATGAGGAAACTATCCACATAATGAGGGCTATCAAAGAGTCGCCCACTCTATGACACGGGATCCATTCCATACCAGAAAGTCTTTCTGGGCTGGTAAAATGTTCGCATGAACCCCTAGATGGTATTCATGTTTTGGCGATAGCCAATCTAAGGAAATGCTTGAATAGTTCTCTTTGCTTGAAACAACAGGTTCAGTGCCAAGTTTATGGCTCCTGGGCAGCCACCGTACCAGACTATAAGGTTTACATTTCCATGATCTAATTTAACCCCAGGATGTAATAGTTTTCTGACCTTGTGCCCAACTTCCTCAAATATTTAAGGAATTATTCTGAGCCTTGTGTATTTTTATAAGCTACTTTAAATTCCTGTGCAAAAAGAAATCATAAAGTTCCTTGTGAGGAAAAGTAAACCTGGGGCAGTTAGGTGACATTTTTATTGTTTTGGGCCCTGACCTTGCTTGATTTTTCCTCACAGCGCTTATAAATAACTCTGTGACAATATATTACATATCAATTTGTTTATGAGTTTTGTCTGTCACCCCAAAGAAGATAAATGCCATCAGGCAGGGACATTGCCTACCATATCCAGCACTGTATCCCCAGTGGCTAGAGCCAAGTATAATCCTAATAGGACCTCAGCAGAGACTGGCTGAATGAACTTAGTTATCTGAGTTTCTAGAAAAGCTTAATGAGCCACTGTTCCCTAGAGGCCAGTCAGCCAACTCACTCCTCTCTGCTGTTTTGATTTCTTCTGATGAATACCCCAAAGTGTTCAAATAGAATCACGCATGAGTTTTGCAGTCTCCCAGGTTTAGACAGAAATCCTTTCGAGACACATGAATGTTCCCCATTTAAATAATGGCATAACTCTTACCACTTGTTTTAAGTGATCCTAAAAGGAGAAAATCATTGACTTTACACGAATTTTATAATTGGAAATCTGGGTACATTTGAGCAAAAGCTAAGGGATCCATATCTATTTTCCTGTGAGCCTCTTTTCTGTAGTGGCTTGAAAGGCACTCTTATTAAACTTTTAAGAATATTCAAAACAAGCTTTCTTTTATGTTTCTCAACAAAATTAACATACTGTTTGTAGCCTTACACCGACTTCAGTTTCATGCCCCTTAAATCATCATTTATATACTCAGTGTGCGGCAAAGAACAAAATATGTGTCCCATAGAATTTGTGGTTTGTTTTAAGGACACATGAGAGTACAACTGAGACCCATGTGATTCATAACAAATTCAATCTAGACAAGACAGCAGACCATTAAATGCAACTCCACCTCCTTCTCCTTTCCCATAAGAGACTGGAGAGTGGAAGTCATTTGCTCAAATATGAAATTCATGAAACACTTTAATTCTATGACAACCATACACCACGGACCAGAAAAATCATTTCATCTCATAAAGTTTTAGAGACCCCAGGCAAATGTAAACAGTAGATGCTGTTAGACATTAAGAATTCATTACAAGTACTAAACAGCTAAACTGAAATCTACTGATTTATTTGGAATTCCATGGGATTCTGGTAGGGGATTTGTCAAATTATTTACCAAATATGAACATAAAAAAATTGCTATTTATGGAATCTGAATATAATGCTTACGGGCTTATTTCTTTTACAACATGGTTTATATTAAGAGATTATGTCCGTAGTAAAATAACATCTAGCATCTACCATTAATTCACCAGTAGTGATCTCACTGGTGATCTTACTTCTAGGAGCTGATTCACTGGTGTTTAAATATTCTTCAGATCTCGTGGTAAGATTTACCTTCTATCAGTGAGACCTATCTGGGTCTCAGAGACCAAGATTTGGTATTTATATAGACAGCATGGTATTCTGTCTACCCCTGTCTTTTGAGACAACTATCCACATAATTTTACAACTGGTTCCACGTAACTCATCTTCCAAACTTTCTGAACAGACAGTACAAGCACTGCATATCATTCTTCCCTTAAGTGAGTGTGTTCTTGCCAAATATTTACCTCCATACACTATATAAATTTCTACATGTATATCTGCATACATATTCAGATACTGTGCATGTGTGTCCACATACCCAGATATTGTGAGCATCAGTATACATCCAGATATTATCATGTGTCGGTATATACACAGACATTGGAAGCAACTATACATGTGGCAAAATGAAAATGAAGAACGAGAATTCAGCCAGATAGTTCCACGAATAGTACAAATTATATGGTATGGGTGGGATGAACCAAGACGTCGTTACAAGAGTGTGGGTTAGCCAAAAGATCAGATGACCAAACAAATTTCAGCTCAGATAAATCTGTTTCCTGGTGGATAAGATTTCTTGGGTGATAATGGAATACAATATAATGGTCATTCATCTAAATGAGAACACACTAATTTAAAGCAGGCTAACCAACTGTGGTTACCAATACGTGATGGTAGGGGATGCAGGCAGACTGCGATAAGGAATGGCTGGTCACAGGGGTGAAAGGGACAGCATGAGGCAATTGTATTTCTGTGGTGAAGGCTGGTTGTATCAGGGTCCTGATAAGTGGAAGAGGGAGGCAGAAGAGAGAGAGACAGAGATGGAGACAGAGAAAGACAGAGTGAGAGACTTGAAGATGCTACATGATTGGCCCTCACGATAAAGGCACAGGGCCACAAGCCAAGAAATGCAGGCAGGTCTAGAAGTGGGACAGGCAAGGAAATGGATTATTTTCCAAAGTACCCAGAAGCATCCCAGTCCTGCAGACACCTGGATTTTAAGTCCAGTAAGAATTCTGGTATACAGAACCTTAAGATGACAAATCTTGACTGTTTTAAACCACGAACTAAGTTTGTGGCAATTTGGTGTAACAGCAATATGAAATTAATAGACTCGTTCTTACCAGGAGTAGCCTTTTCTCATGTGACTTGTCTAGAACTATCTCATTTTGTACTCATTGGATCCAGGCAAGCAGAAGAATACTTTTGGATGAATCAACTTATCTTCCATTCTTCCTTCCACACCCTCAGTTTGGGATTGAGAGGTTTATCTGTGGAAAAGTTGTGGTGGCTGGAAGGACTCAAGTAATTCATGACATTTTCTAATCAAATTTGACTGTTCAAATCATTAAGTCTGGTAGACCTCATATTACTTCAGATAATTACTTAATATAAGTTTTAAGACAGTTTAATAATAAAGGGAGAAGTCGATGTTTTCCTTTAATAAGCAATTAAATTAACTGGATTGACTTTACCCAATTTAAAAATTATTTTAATTTATTAACACTGGGTCTATCACACTGAAGATCTAGAGATTTGTTCTTATAGCTTGATGATTCTGTTGAAAAATAAAAGCTAAGTTCTGGTGTCTCTAGACAGAGAAGAAGTAAAAAGTCATTTTCACAACCCATTTCACATTCTGTCTCTCTTTGTTCCTTACATCAATTTACATGTCCCTCAAGGAAGTATGTCTATATATTTTTGTGCATCATAACCTTGTTAACTCCTCATCCTGTTTGTTCATTCTCGCTGGAGGGAAAAGATCAAGGGTTTCCATGGGGTGTCTGCTTAGGGCTCCATAACCATGAAACCTGGGCTGCCTCCTTTCTGTGTGGTCATTTGTCACCAGTGAGAGTCTAAAGGGGACAAATGCCCTAAATTCACCTCCACCCAAGACTGACCAGGGATCATTAGTTTGTAATCTCTGTGTTTTGTCATTTTTTTTAAAAAATAAACAAACAGGAGTGCCTGGGTATCTCAGTTGGTTGAGCATCTGACTCTTTTTTTTTCTTTAAAAATTTTTTTTTTAACGTTTATTTATTTTTGAGACAGAAAGAGACAGAGCATTAATGGGGGAGGGGCAGAGAGAGAGGGAGACACAGAATCTGAAACAGGCTCCAGGCTCTGAGCTGTCAGCACAGAGCCCGACACGGGGCTCGAACTCGCGGACCACAAGATCATGACCTGAGCCGAGGTCAGATGCTTAACTGACTGAGCCACCCAGGTGCCCCAAGCCTCTGACTCTTGATACCTGCTCAGGTGGTGAGATCAAGCCCTGCATTCAGCTCCCTGCTGGAAATGGAGCCTTCTTAAGATTCTCTCTCCCTCTGCCCCTCCCCCACTCATGCCTGCATTCTCTCTCAAATAAAATAAAATAAAATAAAATAAAATAAAATAATAACATAAAGTAAAAACTAACAAACAAAACAACTAACAAGGAAAGCAGCGTAACACAAGTCAAGCCCACAAGTTTTGGAATCAAACTGGGGTTTATCCACTGGCCGCCATTCTCCCTAATGTGTGACCTTGGACAATCGACTCCATTACCTCCAGCTCCTATTTTCAAACCTATGCAAGGGGAGAAGTAACAGTCTTTATTTTGCTTGTCTGTTATGATGATTAAATAAGATATGTCTTCAAAGCTTCTACATAACCCTAGTCTGTGGGTTAATCGCTCTATAAAATGCCTCTTACATCTCTTAAATAACGATTTGAGTGCAAGACATGTTCTTTAACTTCTTTTGGGGTCATCTTCTTCATTTGTTAAGAGAGTTTGACCGAATAATAACTTCTTATTTCCCCTTTAGTAGTGAAATTCTTAAAGCAACAGAAATATAAACAGACAGTTGCAAAAGTGAAGAGATATTTAGGCTAAAGGGTATGGAAGGACGATAATGTATTTAGATGTGTTTCTCCAACTCTTTTTTTATTAATACTTGTTCCCATATTAGCTGTGAAGTTCTTTGGTGCCATGGATCAGTCGGGGGTATGTTGATCTGTGAGGTTTGTTCAGTCAAAATGTGTAGCAAAATAAAAGCTAATATTTATTGTTTATGGCAGACACTGTTCTGAAGTGTTGTGTGTTCATTCACTCATCTGGTCCTTGAAAAACACATGTATATATACATATATATGTATACACACACATTTACACACAAATTGGGAAAGTTATATATACATATATGTGTGTGTATTCTAATATAATATCAGTATATATTATATATTTTATATATAATACATGTTATATATATCATGTATTATAATTAATATAAGAACTGAATATATATATTATATATTATATATGTACACATAGGGAAAGTATATATTTTACATTTACAGTAGAGAAGAAACTCAGGTAGAACTTTCCATTGTAATTATTCAGTACAATTTTACTTCATTGTTAAGTTCTATCTTTATAGGATAAAATTGCTTTGTAACCTAACCCTCCCCCTCTACCTTTATACTTTTTTTTTTTAGAACACTTTAGACTTTTACAACACATATGAAATTCTAATTTGAAAGTCATTTCAAATTTAGGAAGGTTTAACAAACTTTTAAATAGCATAACACGGTCCAGATTAAAGTGTAGAGTGCCAAATATAGGAAATAAACAGATGACTATGTTAATATGAGCCTTAAATACTGGCATAAAAGTCTAAATCATTTTAAAAGGGAAAACATACTAAATAAAGAATAAAATCAGGGGAATATACCCAAGAAAACTGAAAACTCTACAACAGTATTGTGCAATAAAAATATCATGTGAAGTGTGCATGTAGGCCACATATATTATTATACATTTTCTAATAACCACCTTAAAAGAATTTTTAAAAACAGGTGGAATTACTGTCAGTAATATGTTAGTCACATTACATCCAAAATATTTTCATTTTGACATATAATCAATATTAGAAATTATTGAGATATTTTACTTTCTGTCATAGTAAGTCTTTGAAATCTCATGTTTTTGATACTTAAAACAATTCCGACTCTCTACATTTAAGGTGCTTAACAGTGATATGTAACTAGTGACTACCAGGTCAGACAATACAGGTTTAAGTCTATCCAGATCTGTAGCTAATATCCAAGGTGTGAGAAGAGGTTAATCTATGAAAAATCATACATGTACTTCTATTTCGAGATTCAAAAATTGTTTCAGGAAGGTATCTGTAGGTTACATAGAATTCACTGCTTAGTACAGGTGATAGGTTTGGGTTTCACAAGTATTGGGATTGCATCCAGAAGGAGAACACTAGGCAGAAAGAGAAGGCCTGGAATCAAGTCTTAGCTTCGTTGAGTCACTTGAAATACATAGAACTCATTTTTCTCATCTCTCAATTGGGACATATTACATGTTCTATTTACTTCCCTGCGTCACATTTTGAGAATTAAATGAAATAATTTAAATGAACTCGTAGAAAAGAATAGGATATAGGGGCGTGTGGGTGGCTCATTTGGTTGAGTGTCCACCTCTCGATTTTGGCTCAGGCCGTGATTCTAGGGTTGTGAGATCGAGCCCCACTTCGGGGCTTAAGAGTTTCTCCCTCTCCTTCTGCCCCTCCCCCACTCATGAGTGCATGCACACACGCTCTCTCTCAAAATAAATAAACTTAAAAAAAAAAGAATATGATATAAAGAATAGCGACTATGATTGTTGTTGAGATAACGTTGGTGGTAATGATGATGATGTCAACATTGTTCTTTTTTTTTTTTTTTTTTTTTAATTTTTTTTTCAACGTTTATTTATTTTTGGGACAGAGAGAGACAGAGCATGAACGGGGGAGGGGCAGAGAGAGAGGGAGACACAGAATCGGAAACAGGCTCCAGGCTCTGAGCCATCAGCCCAGAGCCCGATGCGGGGCTCGAACTCCCGGACCGCGAGATCGTGACCTGGCTGAAGTCGGACGCTTTAACCGACTGCGCCACCCAGGCGCCCCAACATTGTTCTTTTTAAACTAAAATCTATATCAAATAATCCTTCCAAAGAAGAATAATTCTAATGAATAGAGCTTTGGCTGAATCATTCAATTATAAAATTATTAAAAGTAGAATTACCGTGCAGTTACATAATGATTGAATTTGCTTAATAGTTGCCCTTCTTTTATTTATTCATAAAAATTGGATCTTTAGTTCTAAATATATATATATCAAAAGATAGAGGAAGTATGCATGGAAACTTAATGGAAATGGTGATTTATATATCTATAATTTAGGATATATGAATATACATATATTCATATAAGGAGTTATATGAAATGGAAGTATAATATAGCTAAAAAATCATTTTGACTACATTATTATAAAAAATAATTATGTCAATACTTTGTGTCAATAAAACAGGTAAATAGAGAGCTATTATATTTAATCAGGAAATGGGAAATTTTAAGAAGCAGCAGTTAATTATTGTCATTAGCCGGATTGGTAACAATTCATTTGTCCTAGATTGGTTTAATCGCAAACATCAAATCCTCTCCTCAGTAAGAGTACATGATTGTATGCTAACAAGGAATTGAAGAGTTTTAGACACAATGTCAACTGCATTTACCTTCACTTTTGGTGAGAGAAATGCCAGGCATAGATCCGTGAGAGAAAAGTCTGCATTAACTTACATTTTTGTAGAAGTTTTTCTGAAACTTTGTTTCAGTTAGTTACAGTAAAACAGGCAATATTTAAACCTACTCTTTATTTACAAAGTAACAACAGTATCCTTTAAGGTTCTGTCTCAAAGAATAATAAGCTGGTAAAGAATCACATGTGTAATGATAAAATACATCCTTCATCACTGGTATCATTTAGTTAGAGGAATTGTCTTCTCACATGATAGATTTTGTAGAACCTCAATATATAAAAGAAACTATAGCAATTTTTTATTAGCTTCAGTTAATTTCATGTTCAAATATATGTTTTCTTATTAAAGCCCATCAATAAGAAGGCAGATTGGATCAAATAAAATATTTAAAATAAGATTATTGCCAATCTTGGGGTCTCATTCTCTGTGTTTGTATCTTTATATATGAATTGCTATGAATATTAGGATAAATCATAAGATCTTCTTAATTTGACCAATTTTAATCAGCAAAAAAGAAAACATCGCATCAAGCTAATGGTTATAATTGTGCTTGTGTTTCTTTAACATCTCCACTTGTGCTCTTCCCATTCCCTTTAATTTATAGCATCCAGAAATTTGAAATAGAAATACAGTCAAATTTGCTTCAAGGTGTAATCACTAACAATATCAAGAATTTGCTCACACACGCTATCCTGAGAGTAAGAGTCATACCACAAAAACTGAATGATTTATTGAAGGTTCTGACTCTCACTAAAAGAAACTCTAACAGATGTCTATCAAACAGAAGGAAAATTTTATCACACGGAAGGGCTGAGTTGCAAGAAGGTGAATAAAAAATCACTAACAGTAAAGAATATAATAATATTGTCTAATTTGGGAGGGATTAAAACTCACACATAAAAAATGGTAATATGTAGGTTGTAAGGGAGATGATCTGAGTAAAATGCTCTAAGTTCTTATTATTCTGCAGTGTGATAAAGATACTGGTTAACTTCAGGTGTCATTAAGAGAGGCATGTTACAATAGCTTGGATCATTACTATAATAATAGATATATGACCTAGAAGTTCCAAAAAAATCAAGGGTTAAAATGGAACTAAGGAAACAAAATTTCATAAATCTAAAATAAGAGAAAAAAGGGGGTGGGGTGGAGAAAGAAAAGCAAGACGTACAGAGCATAAATAAGATGACAGCAATCAACACAAATATACTAGAAATCACATGAATGTAAATGGGCTTAACTCTAGCAAATTCTCCAGTCTACTTATACAAAACTGCCTGTTTTTTACAACTTCAGCATCTGCCATTTATCGGAGATACATCTTTTTTTTTTTAATTTTTTTTAACGTTTATTTATTTTTGAGACAGAGAGAGACAGAGCATGAACGGGGGAGGGTCAGAGAGAGAGGGAGACACAGAATCTGAAGCAGGCCCTGGGCTCTGAGCTGTCAGCACAGAGCCCAACGCAGGGCTCGAACTCACAGACTGTGAGATCATGACCCGAGCTGAAGTCAGACGCTCAACCGACTGAGCCACCCAGGTGCCCCTGGAGATACATCTTAATATAAAGATTCAGAACAGTTAAAAGATAAAGGACATACTGGGTAAATAGTAACTCAATGACAATGGGTATAGAAGTAATCATATCAGACAAAATAGACCTTAGGACAAAAATAATTCATTCCAATAGTAATCATTTGATACTAACCATAATAACAATTTAATTCACTAAGAA
The DNA here is from genome assembly GCF_022837055.1 of Prionailurus viverrinus. Lineage (NCBI taxonomy): Eukaryota > Metazoa > Chordata > Mammalia > Carnivora > Felidae > Prionailurus > Prionailurus viverrinus. The sequence continues at coordinate 34,558,337 of NC_062562.1, read as the reverse complement.
GGTAGACAGTTCTAAACTAGTATAAACCTAAAACCATAACCTGAAAATACATAAAGTAGAAAATGACACCTACAAGATGAAAAATAAGCAAATTCACCATCAGAGAAGAAAGATGATGTACCTTTCGTACAAGCAGAAAAAGACTTAGCAAAAATATAGAAAAATCGAACAACAAAATTAGCAAGCTTGATCTCATAAGCCCAATATCTACACGGTTTTCTGGAATGCCTGCCGTCCTTTACAGAAGAAGGGGTTAAACCCATAGCACAGCTTCCTCTTTTTATGAATTCAGGAGCACATCTAGTCCTCTGCTTACAGAGGCTATAGGAGAAGTATGGAAATGATAGAGACACGGTCAGCTCTTAACACGCCTTACGTGGATACCCTTGGCTGACTTCCTTTTGAACAAAGGGGTTCATAGGCCCGAGTTTCATGACAACAAGCAAAGTCCAATGCTACATTCTATCATGCTGGAAATACAATTGCTGAAACTATCCCAAGTGGACCGTGCTCTTGCATATGACCCTGTTGTCACCACACTGTGTGCCATTCTGTTCTTAGGAGAACTGTACCAAAGAAACATCACTGCCATTTCATTGAGCTTGCACTCACCTCCCTGGTTTTATAAGAGCAGACAAGTGCGCTTTGGAATTTTAATCCAATGACACTTTAGAATTAATCCCAAATCATTAACATGTTCTCGGGATTTCAAACATTGCATATGCACAGAAGCAGGCTGTGTAGGCCAGAGGGTGGAGGTGACATTCCAATGTCTGGAGAAAAGGACTGGTTAACCTGGCCACCAAAGTTCAGTGTTAGGAATTTTAATGTGTTCCCAGGAATTATGAGAATGTATGTTGGTTTTTATTAATTTGTTAGGTAGCTAAAAACACAGTTATAAACAAAATCAGAATTAAATATACGAGGAACCCTGCAGCACTCAGCAGACCACAGGTAAGGCAACCAGCAGCCTATGATATGGAGAATTGCTACGCGGATACTTAGACACAGAGGAAAAGCAAAATACGCTTACTTTGGGTACTTCTTTCTAATGAGCTAATTTCGGCCATCCTGCATATTTATTCATCATGCTTGTCACTGTGAGGTCATATCCCTGCCACCAACTATGTAATTCAAGAACAAGCACAGATAACAAACCCCTGGTTGGTAACCAGTGTGAGTAAGTACTATGCATGGTAAAAGTTCCTGCCAACATTTATTCACTGACTGTTTTATCAATTCAACTAATAGTTTTCAAGCTTCTACCAAGTGTCAGGCACCCTGCCAGACCCTGGGGATGCAATATTGACCAAAACAGACAAGATTCCTGCTTTCACGGAGTCTACGTCCTAAAGCGGGAGGTAGGCAAAGCCAGGAAAAGGAGTGAGTGAGAGTTTCAAAGGGTCAAATTCCTTCAAGAAAATAAAACAAGACTATATGTTAGGTGCAGTTTTGCAACTTTAGGACTACGGATATATTGTGCCAGGCAATTGTTTGCTGTGGGGGTTGGGCTGTACATCGTTTGGTAACATCCCTGGCTTGTACCCGCGAAATACCAATAGCACCTTCTCAGTTGTGACAACCATCAATGCCTCCAGACATCGCCAAGTATCTCCTAGGGGTGCAAAATCACCTCCAGCTGAGAACCAGTGCAAGAGTGACCGGAATGGAAGTGGGTTTTTGTATGGTCTGGTTTGGCTTTTTCTTGGGTGCTCAGGGAAGGCCTCTTTGAGGGCTTAAAAATGAAGAGGGGGAAAAAAGATGAGAAAACGATTTTGGAAGAAAGCTTTCCAGGCAGAGTTGAACAGTGAGTACTGAGACGAAAAGGTGACAGTCGACTTGGAATCCTAAAGGAACGGACAGAAGGCTTGGGCACCTAAAGCAGAGAAGCAGGAAATGGTCTCAGAGAGGCAGGCAAGAGCAGATCACAAGATCACATAAATCCTTATAGGCCAGAGTAGAGGGGTCACATTTTTTTTTTCAGGGTGATGAGAAGTTTAGATGAAGGGGAGGATTTCTGATTAATTATGAAGAAAAACATGTTTCTAGCTAGCCCTTTAAAGATGGAGAGGCCTGGATTTTTACAGTCTGAGATGAGAGAGTGTTCCAGGTATGGGTAAGGGATCAGAGATGATAACATGTGGCTGGGCTGGGGCGAGGGATGAACACAATTCCAGAATTGTGAGAAGTGGAGAATCTAATGTAGGAGGAAGGGATTTTTGAGGGGTATCTTCTACCAAACACTTCTGGAATAACAGCTAAGAGGAACTCTGAAGGAGAGTGTGTTCTATGCAACATATTGGCAGCAGCTGTGAGCTGTGGGACCCAACCGTGTGTATGTGGACTCTGGCTCAGCCCCAAACATGCCCCTTTAGGGAGGGAGGTCCCAAAGCCAAGGGCAGGCCGGACTACCCAGCAGGAGCCAGAAACTAACAACCCCGGGACAGGTGACTACCATCACAAAGATGTCAATGTCTTGATTCTAAAATATTCTTGCTTGGAGGTTTAGAGAGTCAACTCTTTGAGACCAAGGGAGACAAGGATAATAACTTTAGCCCTTTATTCCAACTTCCTCACTGTTGTATTATCACTACCATTTTTTAAGTAATGGCACATGTAAGGCATTATTCTAAGTGTTGTCCATCAATTTTCTCATTTAATCTTCTGAACAATCCTATCAGGTAGGTTCTCTTAGTTTCATCATTTAAGAAAAAAGGGCACCAGAGCCTAGAGATGCTCTGGTACTTGCCCATGGAATCTGAAGCCTAAGCAATCTGACTCAAACCCAAACTTTTAAATTTTTTTTTCAACGTTTTTTATTTTTAGGACAGAGAGAGACAGAGCATGAACGGGGGAGGGGCAGAGAGAGAGGGAGACACAGAGTCGGAAACAGGCTCCAGGCTCTGAGCCATCAGCCCAGAGCCTGACGCGGGGCTCGAACTCAGGGACCACGAGATCGTGACCTGGCTGAAGTCGGACGCTTAACCGACTGCGCCACCCAGGCGCCCCATCAAACCCAAACTTTTAAACACTGCATAATACTCAGGTAAAGCAATCCATATGATATGCAGCTCAGACGAAGCAAATGACAAAGATGAAATCACTTGCCGAAGGTCACACCCAGCTAATGTCTGTCTGAGAAATAATTAATGATAAATTTCTAGTATTTGAACACTGACTCGTTTGTTATTTTTCTAAGCACTGTGTATGAATTCTTGTTTAGTCTTCATAAAAACTATAAGAAAGGTCTTATTAGTTGTCTCATTTTATAGACGAGAAACCTTATGTCTAGAGATCTTGTCACTTGTCCAAAGTCACCCAACCAGCAAATTGTGGAAATGAGACAGCAATTTAGGTGGTCAAATGCCTGAGCCTTCACCCCTAACATTGAATCACAGAACGCAGTTCTCTTCCTGCAACAAGAGACTATTTTAGAAACTCTTACCGTCTTACTTGGTAAAAATGACGTGTGTGATTTACAATAATGTAACACCACTGAAAAGAATTTTGCAAACAAGAACATCTGATAGCACAGTCCCTTGGAAAGCTTTGTGCAGACGTTTTACAGAAAATATGTTAAATTCGTTTATCAGTTCATCTCACGTGATACCTTAATTTCCAAATAAGTTTATGAAAAAGGACAATGGTGCATTGGTTCTGCATTCTCTCATTAGAGTCCCAGGAGGTACTGTTCTGGAATCTGTGTGTTTGTCTGACTTCCAGGGGCTGACATAGGAATGCCGGTCTGCTGCTATCCATGCACTGCCCATTTCCCATGGCACCAGTGTGACGTAAGAGAATGACCCAATCTGTTGGTGATGTAATCTGTTGATAAGTATGTTCTCAAGCAAGAAAACTGGAGGTATTCAAAGGCATCCATGGAGCAGTGAAAGAAAAGCAATGTTTGGCATCAGAACTTTGAGATTTGAGTCCAGTTGTACCGTTTAAAAGCTCTGTGGCCTTGGGCAAGTCACTATGACTGCTCTGAGATTAGAGCTCTTCATTACGCAGGAGGCAACCTAATCCTGACCCTGGCTACCAGACAGGTTGCAACGTAGATCAATAAGACGATTTGTGCACGGGTGGTTTATGAACTGTGGGATGCTCTGACAATAAAGGGAGACATTCATAACAGAGATGTCAAATAGCTAGTTACAAGGCTGACTGTTTACCGAACTAGGGATAGTGTGTTTCTTTTCTATTGTCAGGTCTTTTTGACAACGGCAGCGTGCCGAAACGAAGCCAGCTCAAGTCTATGTGTTCTGGAGCTAGAGGAGGGATGAGGTCAATGGGAGCAAGATATTTATCCTTGAGGCAGCTGCTCAGGACAGAAACTAAAACTTCCCAGTATTTTAAGGCACTAAGTCTAACCCAACTAGGTAAAATTTGAGTGAAATAAACCTTGCAGACCCAGGAACAACTCTCTTTTAAAATGTTCAATACCGATAATAATAATGATTACAGCCATAGTATCTCATATATGAGTGAACTACTTGAATAATTACTATTATAATAATAATAATAGCATCTCACATGTCCATCAACCACTTTTGCCAACAAAATATTCTAAGACTCCTCTCCTTGCAAATGATTATTTATTCTCAGTTCTCTAACTGCATGGTGGGTGGGCATTGGTTCATCTACGTTGGGCTCAGACAGGGAGGTTGGGCTCAGACACGTAGTTCTGCCTCAGATGGCAGGCCCACTTGACCTTTCTTCTTACGGTGGGTTGGGCTCACGTGTGCTTCTTCTGGAGTCCAGGCAAAGAGAAAAGCAGCTACCTATGGGTAAGGCCTGCTCATGGCAACAGAAGAAGTGCAAGAGAGCATGTGTGTGATCATATTTCAGGCCTCTGGTTTAATCCCTGTGGGTCCTGTTTACTAGGAACTAACTTTGTGTTCAGGCAACTGTGTTCTAAGAGCTTTACTTTACCCCGTTCTTTTACATAATCTTTACAGCAACCCTGTGAAGCCAGGCTCATTTTTATCCTCGTTTTAAAGACAAGGACATGCAGGTAAAGAGAAGTTAAGAAACGTTCCCCAAATCCTACAGCTAGTAAATGGCAGAGTCAAGGTTCCAGGATAGACAGTGGGACTCCAAGAACTATAAAATTTGCCAGCACATTCTAATCACTGCTTAAGTCCTGGCCCATCAGCACTGCAGTGAAAATGGGACGAGTTTCAAAGTGTTGAATATGTCCGGGTTCCTATACCAGGACACTTAAAAAATGTATGAATTTTGTTTTATTTATATCATGAAATACTTGCTTTGTACAAGGCACCTAGTAAAATGAACACATATGAACCCACCACCCAAGAATGAGAACATTACCAATATCTTTGTGTGATCCTTTCTGTATCAACTTTCCCCCTCTTCCCTGAAGGTTACCATTATCTAGAATTTTATATTTATCATTCTCTTGTTTTATAAAAAAATTATATTGATCGGATATATCAAGTAGTTTTTGCTTGGTTGAACCCTCAACTGTGCTATCACGTGTACCTATAGTTATGTCATGTTTTAAATTGTGGTATAATAGTGAATTTCGTGAATGTATCACAATATATATATTATCCCACCAATGAATACTGGGCTATTTCTAATGTTATTCTATTAAAAATAAGGCTTTTGTGAACAATCTCACTAGTAATGTATGAAAGTTTGTATTATGTTACATTCATTTTATTTTATTTTATTTCATTTTATTTTATTTTATTTTATTTTATCCCTTAACCTACAGTGATGTGTTAATTTTAGGTGTACAAATTAGTGATTCCACAATTCCATGCATCACCTAGTGCTCATCCCAGTGAGTTGTGCTCCTAAATATCCATCACCCATTTCACTCCCATCTGGCCATCATTCATTTGTTCTCTATAATTAAGAATCTGTTTCTTGGTTAGTGCGTGCCTCTCCCTTTTTTTCCTATGGTCATTTCCTTTTTTTTCTTAACTGCCACATAGGAGTGATATCATGGTATTTGTCTTTCTTTGACCGACTTATTTTGCCTAACATTATGCTCTCTAGTTCCATTCAGATCATTTCAAATGGCAACATAACTTTTTTATGGCTGAATAATAGTCCTTTGTGTATATATACATATATGTGTATGTGTATATAAGCACACACATACACACCACATCTTCCTAATCCACTTATTTATTGATGGACATTTGGGCTGTTCCCATAGTTTGACTATTGTTGATAATGTTGCTATAAACATTGGGGTGTATGTATCCCTTTGAACTAGTGTTTTGTATATTTTTGGAAAATACCCAGTAGCGTTGACTGCCGCACCATTGGGTAGTTCCATTTTTAACTTTTTCAGGAAACTCCATACTGTTTTCCATAATAGCTGCACCAGTTTGTATTTCTACCAACAGTGTAAGAGAGTTCCTATTCACATCCTCTCCAACACTTTTTGTCTCTTGTGTTTTTGATTTTAGCCATTCTGACTGGTGTGAGATGATATCTCATTGTAGTTTTGATTTGTATTTCCCTGATGATGAGTGATGTTCAGCATCTTTTCATGTGTATCGGCCACCTGGATGTGTTTTTGGAGAACTGCCTCTTCATGTCTTCTGCCCATTTTACAACTGGATTATTTGTTTTCTTCAAGTTGAGTTTTATCAGTTCTTTATACACTTTGGATACTAATCCTTTATCAGATATGTTAGGTACAAATATCTTCTCCCATTCAGTGTTTGCCTTTTAATTTTCTTGATTATACCTTCACTATGCAGAAGCTTTTTATTTTGATGTAGTCCCAAATGTTTACTTTTGCTTTTATTTTCCTTGCCTTATGAGATGTATCTAGAAAAAGGTTTTTGGCTTTCAGCTTTGAGGAGGAAACGGTGCAACAGTCTTCGATCATCCCAAATCTGGGTTCATCTGACACCAACCGCTGGCACCAACTACCTCCCACACGCCTCCTAAGCTCGACCCCAACTAGATCAAAGTCATATACCTGAGGTGCACCGGTGGCAAAGTCAGTGCCACGTCTGCTCTGGCCCTGAAGATTGGCCACTGGGTCTGTCTCCAAAAAATGTTGATGACATTGCCAAGGCAACAGGTGACTGGAAAGGTCTGAGAATTACAGTGAACCCGACCATTCATAACCAGACAGGCCCAGATTGAAGTGGTACCTTCTGCCTCTGCCCTGATTATCAAAGCCCTCAAGGAGCTGCCAAGAGACAGAAAGAAGCAGAAAAACATTAAACACAGTGGAAGTATCATTTTTGATGAGACTGTCAACATTGCCCAACAGATGCGGGATCAACCTTTAGGCAGGGAACTCTCTGGAACCATTATAGAGATTCTGGGGATCGCCTAGTCCATGGGCTACAATGTTGATGGCGGCCACCCTCATGACATCATAGATGACATCAATAATGGTGCAGTGGAATGTCCACCTAGTTAAGAACGACAAAAGGAAAATATTTTAATAAAGGATCATTTGACAACCAAAAAAAAAAAAAAAAAGGAAGGAAGGAAGGAAGAAAGAAGGAAAAAAGAAAAATGTTGCTACAGCCTATGTCAGCAACATTACTGACTGTACTCTCTTCCAAGATGTTTATGGTTTCCCGTTTCACATTTAGTTCTTTAATCCACATCGTGATTATAATCTTGAGATTATAATCTTGAGATTATTTTTGTGTAGGGTGTAAGAAAGTAGTCCAGTTTCATTCTTTTGCATATTTCTGTCCAGTTTTTCCAACACTATTTGTTGAAGAGACTGTTCTTTTCCTCTTGGATATCCTTTCCTGCTTTGTGGAAGACTCCTGACTATATAATTGTGTATTTTTTCTGTTTTTTTAATTCTGATCCATTGATCTATGTGTCTATTTTTGTGCCAGTACCATACTGTTTTGCTTACTACAGCTTTGCAATATACCTTGAAGTCTGGGATTGTGATGCCTCCAGCTTTTCTTTTCTTTTTCAAGATTGGTCTAATTGGGGTCTTTGCAGTTCCATACAAATTTTATAATTGTTGGTTGTAGTCACGTGAAAAATGCTGTTGGTGTTTTAACAGGGATTGCATGAAATCTGTAGATTGCTTTGGGAAGTACAGCCATTTTAACAATATTTATTCTTACAATCCAGGAGCATGAAATGTCTTTACATTTCTTTGTGTTATCTTCAATTTCTTTTATCAATGTTTTAAAGTTTTCAGAGTACAGGTCTTTCACCTCTTTGGTTAAGTTTATTCCTAGATATCTCATATTATGCTACATTCTTATGAATATTTGGTATTGTCAGATATCATCATAAGTAAAATAATATTTTATTATGATGTTAATTTGAATTTCTCTGCTTAATAACAAGGTTTGGCACATTTCCATTAGGCAATCTACCATATATGTTTTATCTTTTGTGAACTGCATATCATGACCCTAGTCAATTTTCCTATTGAGTTATTTATCTTTCTTATTGGTTCCTATCAGCTATTTATATATTATATATAGTGTAATTATATAAAGTTGTCTATTATTTTTATTACTAACACCTTCTCCCAGTTTTTGTGTTGTCTTTTCATTCTCTTTACAGTGAATGGTCAAAAGATTTATCAGTCTTTTCCTTCATAGTTGTACTGAGTAGAATAGTGCCCCCCAAATTCATGTCTACTAAGAACCTGTGAATGTGACCTTATTTACAGATAGGGTCTTTCTGGATATAATCAAATTAAGATGAGGTCACACTGGATTAGGATGGGCCCTAAACAAATCACTGGTTTTCTTATAAGATGAAAAATTAGACACAGAGAGAGAGGAGACACAGGGAAGAAGACTACATGACAACAGAGGTAGACACTGGAATGCTGCCATGGAAAGCCAAGGAACACCAAGGATTGCCAGCAACCACCAGAACCTGGAAGGAACAAGAAAGGATTCTTCCCTAGAAGCTTCAGAAGGCATATAACCCTGCAGACATCATGATTTCAAAATTCTAGATTCCAAAACTGCCAAAAAATAAATTTTTATGCTGTAAGCAACCCAGGATGTGGTAATTTGTTATAGCAGCCCTGAGAAGCTAATATAATGGTTAACAACTTTTGTTTTAAGAATTTTTTTTAGGGGCGCCTGGGTGGCTCAGTCAGTTGAGCGTCTGGCTTCGGCTCAGGTCATGATCTCATAGTTTGTGGGTTCGAGCCCTGCATCGGGCTCTGTGCTGACAGCTTAGAGCCTGGAGCCTGTTTCTGATTCTGTGTCTCCCTCTCTCTCTCTCTCTGCTCCTCCCCCGTTCATGCTCTCTCTCTCTCTCTCCTTCAAAAATAAATAAAAACATTTTTAAAAAATGTTTTTTTTAAATCCCAAAGCTATGAAGATACCCTATATGTTATTTTCTAAAACTTTAGATACTGCCTCCACATTTGAGTTTTTAACCCATAAAATACTGATTTTGTTTATGGGCATGTGTAGGAATCCCATATTATTGGGTTTTTTGCTTTGCTCTGTTTTGTTTTGTTTTTCTGTTTGGAAAATGTACTGTCCCAGCACCATTAACTGAAAGGTTTATCTTTGCTCCATTAATTTTCACAGGCTCCACCATATATGAAATTGCCATAAAAGTTTGGGCTTCTTTTGGTGTTCTTCTGAGTCTATTCATTGGTTACTTTGCCTATCATGCTATTCTAGGCTCATTATTGTAAATTTACTATCATTCTTCCTATCTAGTAGAGTTAATACTTTCACAATTCTCTTTTTTTTCTTTATAAGTCTCTTGGTTATTCTTGGGTATATGACCTTCCATTAAAATTTAAAATAAGCTTGTAAAGCTTTTCTTAGAAGTCCGATGAGATTTGGGTTAAAATTTCATTTAACCTATAGATCACTTGGGAGAATCACCATTTTTACAATATTAAGCTTATATATTTATAAAAATGGTTATATATTTTTATTTACATTTTAAAATAAATTAATAATACATTTCAATTTTCTCCAGATAAGTCTTGTACATTTATTGTTGAATTCATTCCTAGGTGCCATCCATTCTTTGTTGCTAACGTAATATTTTCCTTTCAAAATTATGTTTTATAAATTTTTGGTTGGTGTATATACATGCAGACTTTTATTGTTGGTATTATTGTACCCACCTTGCTAAATTTTGTCATTATATTTACATGCCAAAAATGATGACAGCGTGGTTTCTTCCTCTGCAACATTTATACTCTTCATTCTTTTTTTTCATGTTTATTTATTTATTTTGAGAGAGAGAGAGAGAGTGTGTGTGTGTGTGAGCAGGAAAGGGGCAAAGAGAGAAAGGGAGAGAGAGAATCCCAACCAGGCTGGTTACTGTCAGTGCAGAGCCCAATGTGGGCTCGCTCGAACTCGCGAACCCTAAGATCATGACCTGAGCTGAAATCGAGAGTCAGACGCTTGACAAAATGAGCCACCCAGGCACCCAACCCTTATACTCTTCGTATCTTTACCTCTCCTTGCTTCTCTGTCTGCGACCTCCAGTATAAGGTTGTGTATAAGCAGTAAAATTGGACACCTTTGTCCTGTTTCCTAGTTTTAAATTTAATGCTTCTACTGTTTTACAATTAAGAATTATGTTTGCTGTAGACTTTTGTGGGGTTTTTGTACTCTAAGAGATTAAAAAATTTCCTTCTATTCATAGTTTGCCAAAAGTTTTATTGCAAATGAGAGTAGAATGTATTAAATGATTATTTGATATCTATTGAAATCATGTGTGTTTTATCCTTAAACACACTAGTGTGGAAAATTAAACAAAGATTTTTTAAATCACTTCAGTGAAGTATGACTGACTTACAAAAAGTTATATATTTCAAACATACAGCTTGATGAGTTTGTAGGTAAGTATACATCTGTGAAACCATAACTACAATCTATGCTAGAAACATCTATCACTTCCAAAAGTTTCTTCCCATCTTCTTTACCAGTGTTTTATATGTGACAAAAACACTACACATAAGATGTATTCTCTTAGCAAATTTTTCATTACACAATAGAGCATCATTAACTATAGGGACTGTGATGTACTCAAGATCTTTAGCACCTATTAATGTAGCACAATGGAAATTTTCGTTTTTGACTAATACTTTTGACTAATACTTCTGTTTCTTGCCTCTTCCCCCAGCTCCTGACAACCACCATGCCACTCTCTGCTTTTCTTGAATTTGACAATTTTAAATTCCATATGTAAGGGGTATTATGTAGCAGTTGGCCTTCTGTGTCTGACTTATTTCACTTAGCGTGTAAGGAAATAAGGTTCATCCATGTTGTCACAATTGGCAGGATTTCTTTCTAAGGCTAACTAGTAGTCCTGTGTAGGAACATGTCACATTTTCTTTATCCATTTTTCTGTTAATGGACATTTAGTTTGCCCCTCACCCCCATCTTGACAATGGCAAATAATGCTGCAATGAACACGGGAGGGTGGATATCTTTTAAAGATTCCAATTTCAATTCCTTTGGATGAATACCGGAAGTGAAATTGCTGTACCATATGGTAATTACATTTAATATTTTTTTAGTAATTTCTATACTGCTTTCTATAGTGGCTGCACCAATTTGTCGTCCCACCAACACTGTACAAGAGTTCCCTTTTCTCCACATCCTTGCCAACATTTACTTTTGCTTATTAAGTAATAGCCATCCTAAGAACCGTAAGGGGATATTTATTGTGATTGTGATTTGCGTTTCCTTGGTGATTAGTGATGTTGAGCACCTTTTCACGTACTCGTTGGTCATTTGTATGTCTTCTTTGAAGAAATGTCTCTTCAGTTTCTTTGTCCATTTTTTAATCAGGTTATTTGGTTTTTTGTTTTTGTTTTTTGCTATTTACTTGTTTGAGTTCTTTATATATTTTGGATACTACCCCCTTATCAGATTTATGGTTCGTGAGTATTTTTACCCATCCTATAGGTTGTCTTTTCACTTTGTTGATGCTGTCTTTTGCTGTGCAGAAGCTTTTTAGTTTGATGTAGCTTATTTTTTATTTTGTTGCTTGTGCTTTAGGTGTCAAATCCAAAAAAAAAATCGTGACCAAGACCCATGTCAAGGATCTTCCTATGTTTCTTTCTTTCTTCCTATGTTTCTTCCAGAAATTTCATGGTTTTAGGTCATATATTTAAGTCTTTAATCAATGCATAGTTAATTTTTGTGAGTGATGTAAGATATGGGTACAGTTTCATTCTTTTGTATATGAATATCCAGTTATTCCAACACCTGCTATTGAAAAGACTGTCTTTTCTCCATTCAGTATTCCTGGCTCCCTTGTCAGGTGACTGTATATGCGTGGCTTTACTTCTGAGCTCTCAATTCTGTTCCATTGATCTATTTGTCTGTTTTTATGACAATACCATACTGTTTTGATTACTACAGTTTATAGTATAGCTTGAAATAAGGAAGTAATAATGCCTCCTACTTGGTTCTTCTTCCTCAGGATTCCTTTGGCTATTCAGGGTCATATGTGGTTCTATACAAATCTTTATATTCTTTTTTTCTGTTTCCGTAAAAAAATGTCACTGGCAACTTGATAGGGATTGCAGTGAATCTCTAGATGGCCTTTCGTACTAATGGCATTTTAACATTATTAATTCTTCTAATCCATTAACATAAGACACCTTTCCATTTATTTGTGTCTTCTCCAGTTTTTTCATCAATGTCTTACTGTCTTCAGAGTAGAAACCTTTCACTTCCCTAGTTAAATTTATTTCCAAATATTTTGTTGTTTTTGATGCTGTTGCAAGTGAGATTGATTTATTTCTTATTCAAGAAATTCATCGCTAGTACATGGAAACACTACTGATTTTTTTTTTTATCTACAACTTGACAGAATTCATTGACTAAAAGTTTTTTGGTTGAGTCTTTATGATTTTCTACTTCCAAAATTGTATCATCTGTAAATAGAGAAAATACTATTTCTTCCTTCCCAATTCTAACAATGTTTAATTCTTTTTTCTTACCTGATTGCTCTAGCTAGGACTTCTAGTACTATGTTAAATAAAAGGAGTGAGAGAAGGCAGATTTGTCTTGTGCCCGATCTTAGAGGAAAAGCTTCCAGCCTCTCACCATTGAGTATGATGTTAGCCATGGACTTTATTATATTTATATTTATTACATTGAGGCATGTTCCCTCTAAAGCTGGTAAAGCTCTTTGCTGCCTTAAGTCAAACTGCACCCTAAGTTCCCTAGCCAAACAGGGCCACTGGCTTTTTTATGCACACTATCAGCTCTGCTCACCCTTCTCTCAGCTTGTGTGTTATTGTGTCACACAGCTTCCAGGAGTTGTCATTCACCCTTCTGGTCAGACAGGGTGAAAGACGCCACAGCAGGTGGGGACTATGTCTCAGATATCTTGCCTGGGTGGAAGAAGGAGGGGCCATTCCAGGCTACTCTCAGGTTCCCAAACAGGCTCTCCAGTTGGCAGAGGCGGAGTTACTCTCGGCATAAGCTTTGAATTAATTGCCTTGCTTGTGCATAGCATGGTACATCTCCACATCTAACACTAGCTTTGCCCTTAGAGCAATCTGCTCTGGCTTCTCATCTCTCGGCCCAAGTGCCACTGGGCCACACAACTTCCAGGAGCTGTTGCCAGTCATTCTAGTCAGATGGGGCCAGAATGCACTTTCCACAGGGTGTGGGGCTGGGATTCAGCTTCTTGCTGGACATGGGCAAACTGGGCTCTAGGACTGGCAAACCTCCCTGTTTGAGGATCCAAATCAGGCCCATCTAGACCCTGCTGACTTCCCTGGTTAAAGTGAGATCCCAACTTCATTTTGCAGATGCAACGATTTTGCAGCAAAACTGCTGGTTCGGACTATAACTTGGACACTGCAGTATGAACTTGGTCTGCCAAGATCCTTGTACTGTTTGTTGCAAGCCCCTTCCCTCTTCCCTGTCACAGTCTGATTCCCAATGCAACATATCCTTGCAATTCTTGTGGTGCAAGACCAGAGCAGGGACTCCTGCAAAGCAACTCAAAATGCTAGTTACTGATTATACTCCCTGGGTTCTCTTTTTCCACTGGTGACACTGACCTCTCCATATGGTGCTGTGCTGGCCAGGGGAGGGGCAATGGGGTCAACAGGTAGCTCCTTCTCTTACCCTTCCAACACAGGCTGTCTTGTTCTCTGTTATATAAGGTAATTTAGCTTCACCCCCTGTGTGTTAAGACTGTTTCAGTGGTGTCTTGTTTTTGAGTAGTTAGTTGTCCTTTTTGTGAGGAAGACTGAAGCCAGGAACAACAATATTGCCATCTTGGTGATATCATTCCCCTAACAGTTTTTCCATTAATCTTTTCTATACATATTTATGTATAGGAACCATATATCTTTGTTTTCTAAAAGTGCCCCAATATTAAAAAGCTGGCCATACTTGATGCAAAAATAGACTTTGACTTGTCAAATATCTGGTTATTCTTGGTAACTTCAGAAGTTGCTTGCTCATTTTCATTGCATCTTTCATTTCTTTAATGTGTTCATACAGTAATTTATATTCTATATATGATATTCCTAGATCAAATAACTAGGTATCTAAATTTGATTGCTTGCTTGCTTTTGCTGACTCACTCATGGTGGTTTATGAGCTCCTTCTGATTTACTTTAATGAATTGGGAACCTGGGTGGCTACCCCCGGAGGATACTTTTCACCAGGGAGAATTTGCATTCGCTTCTGCTGAAAGCCAGGAGATGTTACAAGCCTAGGATGACTTTAGACCCTTCAGGGGCCACAAACTTAAACTAGGAATCTCAGCTTCTGCTCATCTAATCACCTTTGGTAGTTCTATTCTTATGAAATTTAGAGTAAACAATATACACATATATTCATATGTAATCTCTTGATAGTATATGAAACACCTAGAATAGGTGTAGAATACAGCACTTTAAATTCTCGTTATTTCATCCTTCACTTCAGTCACTGGTATGATGATAGTTTCTTCCAAGTTTTGATGGTGCAAGCTCGCAGTGACTCATTGCTTTCTAAGGTTGTCTCCCTTTCTGATATTTTATCCTTTGCATGTTCAATGTCATTAAATAGCTCCAGGAGTTCCTTTAAGGTGAAGTTTATGCCATACTTCATATCCCTCTTGCTTCCTTCCTGAAAACTTATAAGACATCATAGGATGAAATTTCCTACAAGAACTCACTTACTTTCTGGAGGAGTGAGGTAGTTCATGTCCACAGGGTTACTTCTGATCATTGAGGGCTGGGAGTGGATGGATAAATACATCTCTGTCCTTACAATAGATAGCTTAGGTGGGGCCCCAAACTGTTAGGATTGGTTACAACTACACTTTAAGAGGAAGAGAGCTATCTCTTTCCTTGTGTGCAAGCTCACAAACAAGAGTTCATGTGAGCATATGGAAGATGATGGTCACCCACAAAACAGGACAAGAGGCATCAGAGCTAAACCTGCCTTGCCAGCAGTTTGATAGTAGACCTTCTGGCCTCTAGAACTGTGAGAAATACATTTCTGTTGTTGAAACCACCAAGCCTATGGTATTTTGTTATGGCAGCCTAAGCTGAGTAAGACAAAATGTTTTATATATTTATTTAAAAAATTGTATTGCCTTCCTCTTCTCCTCACAGAACTTATGATACTGAGTTAGCATCTTTCCTATGTATTGGCAAATTCTCATACTCTTTTCTAAATATGAGTCACCTTGCAACACTTTCACTGTAAGCTTTCAGCTTTCAGAGTCATGAATGATCTCCAAGAGTCCCTTTATTTTTTTTAAATCTTTTTAAGATTTTATTTTTAAGTAATTTCTACGTCGAACATGGAGCTCAAACTCACAACCCCAAGATCAAGAGTTGCATGCTCTACCAGACTAAGCCAGCCAAGTAACCCTTCAAGAGTCCCTTTAATGGAAGCTTTGCTGATGCCACTTCTTCTGGAACATGTTCCTACTGTCATCACAATCCCTTTCCTCATTTATGTTGATCACTTGGCCTTCACTGAGTTCATCTACACATGTAGGTCATTTAAAAGAAGGCATTTCTATTGTTTAATAATTTGAATCCTCCGTGTGAAAACCATTATCTGTGGGATTTGGTAAGTTACTTGTTCTAATTCCTTTGTACCTCAATATCTTTATTTATAAAACAGAAGTAGGGGCGCCTGAGTGGCTCAGTGGGTTAAGCATCCGATTTCAGCTCAGGTCACGATCTCATGGTCCGTGAGTTGGAGCCCCACGTTGGGCTCTGGGCTGACGGCTCCGAGCCTGGAGCCTGCTTCCGATTCTGTGTCTCCCTGTCTCTCTGCCCCTCCCCCATTCATGCTCTGTCTCTCTGTGTCTCAAAAATAAATGTTAAATTTTTTTTTTAAAAAAACAGAAGTAATAACAACACTTAACATGTTTTTTTTTTTAATTTTTTTTGGTTATCATTCACTGGTAACTTAAATGCCATGCAGGATGCTAAACATGTTAATATGGTAATGCCCAAGAAAAGTTACATTTAATGTTTCATTTTCTTTAGAGATGTTAATGTTTTCCATATTATTTGGTAATGTCTTGTTTTGGAGTGTTATTTATTTATTTATTTTTTGGTCTTCCCCCAAAGATGGCTTACATGTTTAAAAGACATTCTGCTCATAGCAGGTTCTATTCACCCATAAGATTAAAGCATACTGTTCAGAAAAGTCATGACCTGCATATGACTATGAATAGACTCCTTTTAATTAGCTTTTTAAAGAAATACTTAAAATAATTAGTGGTTAAACAGTACAAGATACAATACTTCTTGTGACCTTTCCATTTAGGTTATAGAAATGAACCAACTCATACAATCAAAAAAAATAATAATAATGAATATCATCTGAAAATGACTCTATTCTTTTTTTTTTTAATTTTTTTTTCAACGTTTATTTATTTTTGGGACAGAGAGAGACAGAGCATGAACGGGGGAGGGGCAGAGAGAGAGGGAGACACAGAATCGGAAACAGGCTCCAGGCTCTGAGCCATCAGCCCAGAGCCCGACGCGGGGCTCGAACTCATGGACCGCGAGATTGTGACCTGGCTGAAGTTGGATGCTTAACCGACTGCGCCACCCAGGCGCCCCATGAAAATGACTCTATTCTTGATTTATAAAGCCCTTTGCAACACAGTACATACAACTGATAAACACCAGCTTTTAAAGTCTTACCACCATTTTTTTGTGGAATAACACTGCTTTACTATAACTTCTATTATTTTAACCTTCTCTTATCTATTTATAATTTATTGAGAAATTCACAAAAATGCTACTATTGACTTTGTAAATCATAACTCCCTAATCAAATATTGATGAAAGTTTTAATTCTCCAAAAATCACACACTCTCCAGAGACTTTTTATTAAGAAATGCTATATTTTTTGAGTTGCAAAAGGGGAACTTACATGTATAGGAAAACTTAAACGCATGCTAAGAAAAGGAAACCGCAGGTGTTTCTTCTACAGAGAATTGGTCTTAGGATTGTAATGCACAGACTGCTTTGAAAGGATTGTTTCCTAACTTTCATCACACTGTGATCATATTTTAGGAAAGAAAACCAAAAGTCATTGAATACAGTGATAAAAAGGAAAGATTGTTGCAATAAAAGTTTTTTTTAATGAATATAAAGCATGGGTTAGTCATTCCTACAGTTTGATAAGATAAGGAAGAAGGCCAAAAAATAAACACAAACCAGCTGCCATCACTTTTAAGTTAAATAGATCTGTAATTTTTTTGTGTTCTGTTTTCATGAAGGTGAGTTTCAATGTAAGTCTGTTAAAAACAGCATCTTCCCTATAAAAATAAGAAGTTTTGGGCATTTCTAAATAATTATCTTCTTGGAATTGTTAACCTGAAAACTTCCAATTGATTACACATATTAATCATAGGAAATTTCATTTATAATATTTTAGGTAAGAGATAGAGAGATAGTCATACTGCCTAAAATGAAAGAGAGAGAAAATACCAAGTGATAGGAATCACCATATATTTCTGATGTGAGTATAAAGTGGCAACCAGTTGTGAAAACTGGCATTTTCTACTAGAGATGAAAACATGCACAGTCCACGACCCCAAAATTCCACTCCTAGGTATATTTGCAACAAAGATGTTCACATGTTTATAAAACAACCTGTCTTTGAGCATTCATAGCAGCATTATTTTTCATAGCCCCAAACTGAAAACTACACAGATGTCCATCCTAGTGGAATGGATTAATGATGGAATATTCACTCATCAGCAATGAGAATGAGCCAACTGCAATGTATGAAGTCTCATGGATCAATTTACAAATTCAATGCTGAGTAGAAGTCAGAACAAATAATCCTGAAATTTGTATGAAACCAGAAAAGTCTTTGAAGACCCAAAGCAATCTTGAGAAAGAAGAACAAAGCGGGAGGTGTCACAATCTCAGATTTCAGATCATACTACAAACCTATAATAATCAAGACAGTACAGTATGGCACAAAAATAGATACTGAAGTTAATGCAATAAAATAGAAAGCCCAAAAATAAACTCATGCTTATATGGTCAATTAACCTATGTTAAAGGAACCAAGAATGTACAATGGGAAAAAAGACAGTCTCTTCAGTAAGTGGTGTCGGGGAAACTGCACAAGTACATGTGAAAGAAGAAACCAAACCCCATCTGACACTATACACAGAAAAACTCAAAATGTATTAAAGACCTAACTATAGTTAAGAGTCTGTTTCTTGGTTCGCCCCCCTCTCTCTCTTTTTCCCTATGTGTGCTCATTTTGTTTCCTAACTATAGAGAACAAACTGATGGTTACCAGAGGGGAGGTGGGGGAGGGGAATGGGTTAAACAGGTGATGGGAATTAAGGAGTGCACTTGTTGTAATGAGTACCAAGTGTTGTATGTAAGTGTTGAATCACTATATTGTACACGTGAAACTAATATTAAACAGTATGTTTGCTAACTGGAATTTAATTAAAAACTTAAAAAAAAAGACCTAACTATATGACGTGAAACCATAAAATTCCTTAAAAGAACATGAAGAGTAAGTTCTTGAACATACGCTTTAACAATCTTTTTCTGAATCTGCCTCTTCTGAAAATGGAAACAAAAGCAAAAATAAACTACTGGGACTACATAAAACTACAAAGATTGTTCACAGCAAAACAAAATCAACAGAATGAAAAGGCAGCCTACTAAATGAGAGAAGATATTTACAAGTGATATATTCAATAAGAGGTTAATTTCTCAAGGATATAAAGAACTCATACAATCCATCAACGACGACGACAACAACAACAAAGCCTGATTAAAAAAGGAGCAGAGGATGTCAATAGATATTTCTGCAAAGGAGACCTACAGATCGCCAATAGACATATGAAGAGATGTTCAACATCACTAAACATCGGGGAAAAGCAAGTCAAAACCAATGAGATATCATCTCACACTGAATGACTAGAATCAACAAGACAAGAAATAACAAGTGTTGGTGAGGATGTGGATAAAAGAGAACCCTGGCACATCATTCTTGGGACTGTAAATTAGTGCAGCCACTATGGAAGATGGTATGGAGATTCCTCCAAAAATTAAAAATAAAAAGATTACATGATCCAGTAATTCCATTTCTGGGCATTTATCTGAAGAAAACAAAAACACTCAATTGAAAAGACATATACACCTCTATGTTCATCACAGCATTATTCACAATAGCCAAGATATGGAAGCAACATGTTGAATGGATGAAGAATGGAAGAATGTCCATTATATATATAATGGAATATTATTCAGCCATAAAAAAGAATGGGATTTTGTCTTTTGTGACAACATAGATGGGTCTTGTGGGTATTATGCGAAGTGAACTAAGTCAGACAGAGAAAGACAAATACCATATGATTTCACTTACATGGAGAATCTAAAAATCAAAACAAATAAAACAGAAATATAGTCATAAATGTAGAGAACAAACTGGTGGTTGCCAGACAGGGGGGAGAGTGAGGAGAGGGCGAAGTAGTCGAAGGGGATTACTAAGTACAAACTTCTATTTATAAAATAAGCAAGTTGGGGGAATGTAAAATACAGTAAAAGGAACTTAGTCAATAATACTGTAATAACTTTGTATGGTGACAGATGGTAACTACACCTATCATGGTGAGCATTTCGTAATGTATTATAAATGTCAAATCACTATGCTGTACATCTGAAATTAATACAGTATTACATGCAAACTCCACTTCAATAAAAATAATTAAATAAAAAGAGAAGTCAGACACACAAAAAAGTACATGCCATGTGGTTCCATTATATAAAATACGATGTAGAAAAAATATCTACACTGTTCAAGACTCGTGGTTACTTGGGGAGGCGGGAGGCATCACGTCTGGAAAGAAGCATGAGGGTCTTATAATGTGCTTGTGTGTGAATGCTGGTCACACAGGTAGGTTCCGTTTGTGAAAATGTATTGAGCTGTAAACTTTCATGTGCAAGTATATTTCTCTATGTAAACTGTATTTCAATAAAAATTTAGTATTAAAAAGCAAAATGCTGTGACAATTGTGTGTACTCACTTCAATTTATATATTGTTTTCCATATTAACTTTATGACAGTCAACAGCCAAGCGAACTTAATAACAGAACTCTCACCTTCCCTGCAGAATATTATTGGTAAGTTAACTAATGGCTCATAAAACACAAAGCAAAATCGACTTCTACAAAATGGGTTGAGTAGGGCTTTCACAGCATTGCTATAGCAGTAGAATAGTTATGTCCCCCCCCCTCCTTTTTTTTTTTGGATAGGCTTTAACTGAATTAACACACTTGAAGATTGCAGAGCAAATATTCTATTATCCCACTTCAGAAAGGCGTTTTATTACACAAACATTAAAATCCACTCCTCCAGATAATAAGACAAAGTTAACTGAATTTACAACCATTTGAGGTTTAATGTCAGAATTTTGTTCTTAAAATGAAAAGTATGTAGACACAAAATTATCCTTGAAAGGTCCTGAATAGTGTGGTCCACCAGAGACCGAATTACAACTCACAGTCTCTAACAGATGCCTCTATTACCAATTCAATGATTTTTTGTTTGATTTAACAGGAGATAAAGAAGCTAGCTTACATTTACAGCCATGTTATTAAGAGGAGACAAAAGTATCGGGAACACATCAGCCTCACAGGCATCTGGGAGCTCAAATGACCTGGGTCATAGCAGGTTTACAGCGCCCATCTCAGAGTTGCCGTGGAATACATATTCACTGGATAAAATGGCTACTTGAATTATCCATATTATTTAAGTTATTTTCTCTTTCATTCTCTTCTATCTCCAATCCTGGCCCCAGTGCAGTGCACCAAGACATGAATTCACAAAAATTAATCCCACACATGGACTCCATTGTACTATGCAAAGGTCTGAATTTTATAGCCACACAAATTTAGAATCAGTGGCTGGATCTGCCATTTACCATCAACTGATGAATCTCAGTTTATTTGTCTGGAAAATGGGATTGGTTTCTTATGTTGTAGTGTTAAAAATGAAAGATAAATGTATATACAATGCTTTAGGTGTTGTATTTGACACATTATAAGTGCTCAGTAAATTACAGCTATTATTGTTATGGGAAAGAATGTGAAAATAAATGATGGATTTACTGTCATGCATTCTCAAACCAAAGTTTAATAATACTTCTTTTCAAACTGGGAAAACATTCTTTTATTTTTAAAAAAAGTTTTTTTTTAATTTAGATCCAAGTTAGTTAATATATAGTGTAATAATGATTTCAGGAATAGAATTTAGTGATTCATCACTTATATATAACAGCCAGTGCTCATCCCAACTAGCACCTTCCTTAATGCTCATCCCCCCATCCAGCACCTCTCCAGAAACCCTCAGTTTGTTCTCTGTATTTAAGAGTCTCTTATGGTTTGTCTCTGTTTTTATCTATTTTGGCTTCCCTTCCCCTACGTTATCTGTTTTCTTAAATTCCACATCTGAGCGAAATCATATGATATTTGTCTTTCTCTCATTGACTTACTTCACTTAGCATTACAGTTGATTCACGTTGTCACAAATGGCAAGATTTCATTGTTTTTCTTTGCCAAGTAATAATCCACTGTGTGTATGTATGTATGAATGTATATGTATGTATGAATGTATATGTATAGGTATATATATATATATATATATATACACATATATATATATACACACACACATACATACATATTATATTATATAATATTATTTGTATGTATGTATATAACATTTTCTGTACCCATTTGTCAGTTCTTGGACATTTGGGCTCTCTCCATACCTTGGCTGTTGTCAACAGTGTGACTTATAAGCATTGGGGTGAACATGTCTCTTTGAAACATCACTCCTATATCCTCTGGACAAATACCTAGCAGTGTAATTGCTGGATTATAGGGTAATTATATTTTTAACTTTTTGAGGAACCTCCACACTATTTTCCAGAGTGGATGCACCAGTTTGCATTCCCACCAACAGTGCAAAGGATTCCCCTTTCTCCACATCCGTGCCAACATCTGTCGTTTCCTGAGTTGTTAATTTTAGCCATTCTGACACATTTGAGGTCATATCTCATTATGGTTTTGATTTGTATTTCCCTGATGATGAGTGATGGTGAACACTTTTTCATGGGTCTGTTAGCCATCTGAATGTCTTCTTTGGAGAAGTGTCTATTCATGTCTTTTGCCCATTTTTTTTCACTGTATTGTTTTTTCGGTGTTCAGTTTGATAAGTTCTTTATAGATTTTGGATACTAACTCTTTATCTGATATGTCATTTGCAAATATCTTCTCCTTTTCCATTGGTTGCCTTTTAGTTTTGTTAATTGTTTTCTTTGCTGTGCAGAAGATTTTAACTTGATGAGGTCCCAATGGTTCATTTTTGCTTTTGTTTCCCTTGCCTCTGGAGACATGTCAAGTAAGAAGTTGCTGTGGCTGAGGTCAAAGAGGTTGTTGCCTGTTTTCTCCTGTAGGATTTTGATGACTTCCTATCTTACATTTAGGTCTTTCATCCGTTTTGAGTTTATTTTTGTGTATAGTGTAAGAAAGTGGTCCAGGTTCATTTTTCTGCATGTTGCTGTCTAGTTTTCCCAGCACCATTTGTTCAAGAGACTGTCTTTATTCCACTGGCTACTCTTTCCTGCTTTGTCAAACATGAATTGACCGTACATTTGTGGGTCCATTTCTGGGTTCTCTGTTCAGTTCCATTGATCTGAGTGTCTGTTTTTGTGCCAATACCACACTGTCTTGATGATTATGGCTTTGTAATACAGCTTGAAGTCCGCGATTGTGATGCCTCCGGCTTTGGTTTTCTTTTTCCACATTACTTTGGCTCTTTGGGGTCTTTTCTCATTCCATACAAATTTTAGGATTGTTTGTTCTAGCTCTGTGAAGAATGCTGGTGTTATTTTGATAGGGATTGCATTAAATATGTAGATTGCTTTGGGTAGTGTCAACATTTTAACAATATTTATTCTTCCAATCCATGAGCATAGAATATTTTTCCATTTGTGTACTCTTCAATTTCTTTCATAATTTCATAAGCTTTCAATAGTTTTCAGTGTATACATATTTTACCTCTTTGGTTAGGTTTATTCCTAGGTATATTATGGTTTTTGGTGCAATTGTAAATGGGAAGAATTCCTTAATTTCTTTCTGCTGCTTCATTTTTGGTGTATAGAAATGCAACCAATTTCTGTTTGTTGATTTTATATCCTGTGACTTTGCTAAATTCCTTTATCAGTTCTAGCATTTTGGGGTTTGGAGTTTGGGGTTTTCTTCATAGAGTACCATGTTGTCTACAAAGAGTGAAAGTTTGACTTCCTCCTTGCTGATTTGGATGCCTTTTATTTCTTTGTGCTGTCTGATTGCTGAGGCTAGGACTTCCAACACTATGCTGAATAACAGTGGTGAGAGTGAACATCCCTATTAGGGGGATAGCTCTTGGTTTTTCTCCACTGAGGATGTTATTAGCTGTGGGTCTTTCATGTATGGCTTTTATGGTGAGGCATATTCCTACCATCTCTACTTTCCTGAGGGTTTTATCAAGAAAGAATTCTGTGTTTTGTCAACTGCTTTTTCTGCATCTATTGAGAGGATCGTGTGATTCTCATTCTTTCTTTTATTAATGTGATGTGTCGCTTTGATTTGCGGATATTGAACCAGCCCTGCATCCCAGGAATAAATCCCACTTGATCATGGTGAATAATTCTTTTAATGTATTGTTAGATCTAGTTTGTAGTATCTTGTTGAGAATTTCTGCATTTAAAAATAGATACACTTTGGGGCACCTGGGGGGCTCAGTTGGTTAAGCGCCCAACTTAGGCTCAGGTCGTGATCTCACGGTCCATGAGTTAGAGCCCCACTTCAGGCTCTGTGCTGAGAGCTAAGAGGCTGAAGCCTG
Organism: Prionailurus viverrinus; assembly: GCF_022837055.1. NCBI lineage: Eukaryota > Metazoa > Chordata > Mammalia > Carnivora > Felidae > Prionailurus > Prionailurus viverrinus. The sequence goes on along the minus strand of NC_062562.1, from coordinate 34,533,996 downwards.
CTTCAGATTCTCTGTCTTTCTTTCTCTCTACCTCCCCCCATTTGCTCTCTCTCTCTCTCTCAAACATAAATAAATATTTTAAAATATTTAATGAAAAAATATATACATTTTATTCAACTCAGGGTCCTTGACCTAAAGCTCAAGACCAGGTAGCCACAGTGGTTTACTTTTTAGGACCCATATCCCTGGCATAGCGGCTCTGAAGTACCTTCACCAAGAGGTAGAGGTCTATTTCCCAACCTCATGGACCTGAGCTGACTTGTGGCATGTTTGGCCAACAAAATGCAACAAAAGAAGCAGAGTGCCACCTCTAGCTTTGGGCCTCAAGAAGTCATGCAAACTGTCAGTTTGTCTCTGGAAACTCTGTCTTAGCCATGAAAATAACCTCAGGAGGAAGGGAAACAATAGAGATGAGATGCCAGTCCAGCTAATTCTGCCAGTTGAGATCCCAGATATGTGCTGGGTCCCAAACTACTGAGCAGAGCCAACTTACATTTTTCCAGTGGCCACTCCCAACTGACCACAAACACATGAGAGTGACAGCTCAAATTAGAACTGCCCAGCAGTGGGGTGCCTGGGTGGCTCAGTCAGTTAGGCAGCCAAATCTTAGGTCACAATCTCACAGGTCATAATCTCACAATTTGTGAGTGTGAGCCTCTCATTTGGCTCTGTGCTGATAGTATGGAGCCTATGTAGGATTCTCTCTCTCTCTCTCTCTCTCTCTCTCTCTCTGCCCCTTCTGCACTCTCTCTCTGTCTCTCAAAATAAATAAATAAACTTAAAAAAAAGAACCACCCAGCAGAATTGTGAGCCAAATAAATACTTGTTATTTTAAGTCATTGTTATGGTGGTCACCCATATCTAACTGTTAAAGACCAAATGTTTTCTCATCAATTCTTCAAAACTTTCCTTTAAACTGAGAGCATTAGTTCCCATTTGAGGTTCGGATAGACTATGATATTCCTACATATGATTTAATAGTCTCAGACATTTTAAAGATTCGTATGAAATATACATATACACAAACTTAACAGTTGGTCTCATAAAAATGTCTCACTGACTTCAGAATCTTCTGTATTTCTTTCTCAGTGCACCCCGTGTGCACCTATAGTGACAAAGCCGGTAGTTAGATTCTAATTACCAGTATACTCTAGTCATTTTCTTTTTAAGTTGTATTTATTTTGAGATAGAGAGAGAAAGACAGAGGGCATGAGTGGGGGAAGGGCAGAGTGAGGGAGAGAGAGAGAATCCCAAGCAGGCTCTGCACTGCCAGTGTGGAGCCCAACGTGAGCTCGAACTCAAGAACCATTGAGATTAGGACCTGAGCGGAAACAAAGAGTAGGACACTTAACCAACTCAGCCACCCAGGCCCCCCTAGTCATTTTGTATCTTGTCACATTATAAATAGATTATTTAATCAACACATATACATATGAGAGTTTCTTACCAAGGTAATGAGGTCAGCAACTTATTTCAGACTTGCCGTATAATTAGGAGACATCTAAGATCCGCTTTAATACCAACTTAGTATAGTTGTATGGAAGAAGGCACTTTTAATCTTCTTTTAAATTTAGATAGGTACATATAGTGAAAATTGATTCATCTTCTTCCTCTGTCTTGTTCTAAACGCAATCTCATTGCCAATTTCTTATACATCTTTTCAGAGATATTGAATCTATTTGTATACACACTGAATATGTATACACAAAAGTATACGTGTGTATATTTGTGTGTACGTACGTATACTTGCTCCCCTCCTTGCTCCTTTGAATTTTACAGTTTGTCCTGGAAATCACCTCATATCATTAAATACGGATTTTAAAACAGACTTGAAACAAGACAAGCCCAGGCAAGGTACCCAGAGCTTACTGCTACTGAGTAACTATGAACGCAAATTTACCAGTGTCTAGAAGACAGAGCTTCCTCTCTACTATTCAATTTCCATTTTTTTACTCCTTTCATTGAAGAGAGAGACAATGTATGACTGGCAGAAAATTAGAGATCATTAGAGACCATTTACTCCTCTTCTCATTAAAGTAACATTTGCTGAACTCATGGTATCTTTTAGTGCAATCAGTAGACACTGATTTAAATAAAATCAGCCCCAGAATTTGAAAGGGCAGAGAGAATTTGGCCTTAACTTGGATCAAGTTACTTTAAGTTTACAATTCCTTAAAAACAAACCATTTTATTACCTTAATGATATTAGGAAGTTTTATGTTTTCTAAGAACGTCTATGTACGAAATCAGTCTATATCCTTAAGGGAAAATTAGGAAAGCATCGTGCTATCAAATGTCAGAATGTGTGATCTATACACCCAAAATTTCAGAAATAATTAAATCATAGAGGGGGTGATGGCACAGATACAAGTCCTGATTTAGTCCTTATTTAAAATAGGAGCCAAGTTTATACAATTAAGAACTCTGCATTTTTCAAAGGAACACTTGTGGCTTGATGATCGCCCTTCATAAAATTGCCCTTAAAGATTGTGTTGCACCACAAACACATCTAAATTCCTTTTAGCACCCCGTACAGAAAAACATCAGTGATATAGTTCCTGAAAGTTTTAAATCTGTTCTCAGTCTGTATTGCATTATATGTTGAACAAAGATAGGTTGTTTGCTGTTTTCCTGTTGTTTGATGGTTGGTTGGTCTGTTTCCATGCTACTGCCTAATTCAGATAACGCTAGCTCAGTCCTGAAGACACAAAGTCAATAAAACACTAGCAAGTTATTATAAGATATTGAATCTGCAATTCTGTTTTTAAGAATCAGATTAACTTTCATATGCATTTCCTATAACAAAAATTTCAAGATGCTTCCAATTTGGGACACTTTTTAAGCAATGTTACAAGAACTAAGGTAGTGGAAGAAGAGGAGGGGGGCGCAGAGGTAAAGCAAAGATGGAGGAAGAAAGGGAGAGGGAAGGAAGGAGAAAGAAGAAGGCAGGATACAGGTAGGAGGGAAGAGAGGAAAAAGAAGAAGGAGGAGAATCAAGATTTCTTACTCCCTAAGCCAGCAATTCCATGAAGAGTTAATTCTATTAGAGACATTTAGCTTGCTTCTGAGGACGAAAAGACATTCTTAACTGGACGTTCAATTGGAAGATTGTTGGGTACTCTGGCTTTATCACAGATGAAGCAGCTCATTTTCTTAGAACACCAACAAATAGGCTTCAGAGAATTATATGATGACGACTCGATGATTGCTATAAAATAAGCAAAAGCTTTTGGTTTATCCCTCATTAGATGAGAATCTATAAAACATTGAACAATTCAGAAGAGAAATCTGATACAAAAACTCCATTTAAGAAAACATTAACTTGTACATCCAGAGAGGTAAGGGAAGGAAACTGTTCACACTACTTTTCTCCCCTGTTATATTTTCTCTTTCTGATAATTTTGGGAATAACATCATGTCCCATATTCCTCCAGTTACTGCTAATGCTCTGAACTTTCTGTTCTTGCCTGGCAGGGATCCATCAATACACCATCTTTCTACTATTAAATCTATTTCCCAATATAGGTCACTTGAGTCAGAATTACTCGGTTATGGGTAAGATATAACCCTCCGCTAGAGGGACATACTTTTATCTCAACATGCAAAGTCTTGCCTTCTTAACATTCCCCAGTGTTAACGGAGGTTACGCTCATAGCTCTTTTAGAAGAGAATATAATTTAGAAATGTACTCTACCCTTGATGATTGGGCATAACTTCTAATTAATATAAAATGAGAATTACGTGACCTACAGGCAGCAAGATCAGACCTCTTTGTTTAAACTAATGGTCAAAGTTTTGACTTCTCCATACTGTGGAAGTCTCCTCTGAAGCACACCAGCATTCGTGAAAATGCCCTTTTACCTCCAGAGCAGTTGCCTTGAACTCAACTGGTGAATATTTTAAATCTTTACATCAAGTCTGTATACTGTGGCTGTCACTGATTCGTTTCATGCTTTGTTTTAAATAATGGCTTGCATTTCAAAGTAAAGGAGATTCACTTTGCTAGTATACAGTTGGCCACAGGTGACAGATTCAATTTTTTCTCATTATCACCTCTTGGTGATTTCAAAAGGTCCTGGTGAAGCTTTTACTCAAAGCCTACTTTATGTTTAAGTCACCATAAATATGAATTCTTTTATGCATTTAACAAGAATTAAATACAAATTTGGCTATGACAATAAGACCACAACACTAAGACAATTCCTATCAAAAACTAAATTTTTATAATTCTGAAAAATCTGCTGCATATCCCCGTGGCATATTATAGATATTATTCAGGAATTGTTAACTTGAAATCCTCATGTTTTCCTGTCAATACATTATACAATCAAAGAAAAGGCAAGTTACCCATATCACCTCTTTTAAAAATTAACAATAAATACTGCCCCCCCATTGGGATCATGGAATTATCAGATAGATGTATTATGAACTTATGACAAGTGCATTCAGACTGAGAACATTTTTAACAAACCCCTATGTAGAATTGAGTGGGCAAGGTGGGAGGGATTGGGGTAAATGAGACCCTCAAGAGATCCTTGACACACTAAAATGTGTAAAATAAACCAACTAGTGTGTTTCTTAGAAAAGTATACTCACTAATGACTGATTTACTCTTATTTTAGTCATTTCCTCTTACTTGAGCAATTTTAGTTATTTCATTTCTAGACACATAAGCTGTTATAAAAAAAAAACACGCAAGAAAGAAAACAGAAGTTCAGACACACTTTCAGCAAGAAGTTGTGTCTAACACAGAGGGAGAGGACAGAAAATAATACAGCATCCGACACAAGTATTCACGAAGTACAGCTCGCTGGGATTAGTGAGGACATCTGAAGACACCACTGTTGTCCACATGGTTCAATAATAGCTTTAAAAAAAAAAAAGAAAGAAAGAAAGAAAAGAAAACCCTAAGATACCTTGCACAAAACACAAAACTTGTTGAAAAATACTTGTTGGAAGAGGGCAGAGGAACCGATAATTCATTGTAGAAACGCTTTCATTTCATGGCTAAGTTTTTGCCGTTATTGTCAAGGTTTTGTTCACGGAAGAAATAACTATAATTAGCTAAGCAAGTCGGCTATAAGGACCCAGACTTCCCACGACCGTAAAGTAAACAAGATTATTATGTGTGCCTTTAGTTATGTGCTACAGAGAATTGATTTCATTTGACCCTTATAGAGCCCCTAGCCTAAGAAAGATGCATTGGAAATGAATGACATTATATGTATTAAATTTCTCATCCATTCAATTTAATTAATTCTTTATTGCAGTCATTCGTGACAACGGCCGTGAGAAAATTTTTAAGCCTATGTTTATATCCCCTCCTCACCCTACCAAAACACAATGTCAGTAAAAAAAAAAATTGATGTGACAATAACAACAGCAAATAATGGGATAGCACTAGCTAAGTTTCACACACTGTTCTAAGTCCTTTACAGATATTACTCCATTTAATCCTTACAACCTTCCTGCAAAATAGGGACAATTATCACTCTAAATTTAAAGATGAAGAAACAGACACAAAGAGATTGATTGCTCAGGAACACATAGCCAGTAAGTAGCAGAACTGATATTCAAATTATCAGCATATCCATGAATAAGGATTTTTATAAGAACATAAATGATGTATTTTAAATATCACGAGGACCAATTATCTTAGATTCAGAACTGTCAACATGGTATGTCTAGGCTTAAATAAACATTTGAAACTCTCCAAAATTTGTCATGGTTTGTTCTAAAAGACTGGCCACATATGTACGTATGCACTGCTTACATCCAGTTCAAATGCAAACTGCCTCAATGGGCCTGAATGCCAGAAATATCAGATAGCCTTGTATGCCGTGGACTAAGAGTATTTTCTTTACAATCTGGTTTATTATGCAGTATTCAAAATTTACCATCATTAATGGATCGTGAGAATTAATATTTCAAGTAAGTTAGAAAAAAAAATAAACCACAAGAGATGAGAACAATTGTGTGCGCGAGAAAACGTTCCTGCTAAAACCAAAGTTTCAAAGACTAGATTCTTTTGGCTGTCAATGGAAGAAACTCACATCAAACTAGTGTAGGCAAAAGGGGTGTGGAGGATATAGTTTATTCACTCATGAAACTGGAAAGTCAGATATTCAGTGATTCCAGAAGTACAATGTCCGTAGGGCTCTGCTATGCTTAGCTTTCAACTCTTCTGCCCAAGGGAAGCGTTGCTGTCTGCCTGACTTTTCCTCAAGGCACAGAAAACAGCACTGAGTAACCCCAACACTGACTTTCATCACGGAGTTACTAGGTCTTAGATAAGTTTCTAATTAGCCTGGCCTGGATCAAGGGCCCCTCCTCAGCTAATTACTGAGCACGGAGATCAAATATCACGACTGGCTCTGGGATTAATTGCTTAACCAAGACCTCACGGACGGGGAAAAGGGCAGTTGCCCAAAATAAAAATACAATGTTTAGTTACCTGAAGAAAGGGAAGATACGCTAGACAGGCAGAAGCAACATTTAACCACTACCGTCTTGATGCACATTTCTTCATGGACAAAGCACAGATTTCATGAAGGTAACAACTACTTTATATTGAAGATGAATTATGGCTCAAGCATAATTGTTAAACATTTCAGATGCCTAACTTCACTTAATCCTTGCAACAGTCTTGAGGTAGGCACTACTGTTATTATTTCCTGGAATGATACACAATTTACACATCAATTCACCTATAACTGCCAGGACTCCCCCTAACTGGCCTAGGCCCCTTTCAGTGATTCGGTTCCCATGCACATCAGATGTCTTTTGAATGACCAATCTTGGTTATTTCCAATACTTCCATAAGGCAACCGAGTCTGACAATTTAAAAAAGTAAAATTAGGAAGTATGAACCCTGAGTAAACGCAGTAAGTGTTATTCTTTATTAGTGTTAATTACATCAAAGCCTAAACATGACAAATATTATAAAGCGTTATACTCTAATTGCTTAAGAGCTTCACTGCGGTGCAATTTACATATAATAAGATGAACCTGTTTTAAGTACATAGTCTGACAAGTTTCACCCAAAAATACAGCCTTGTAACTACCACCCACCTAAGACAGAGAACATTTCCTTTGCTCCTTTTCAATCAATTTCTTCCCCTCACGCCTGTCATCCACCAACCAAAACTCTGTTTTGTCACTACAATTTTTTCCCTTTCTAGAATTTCATAGGAATGGCACCATAAAGCACATAATCTTTTGCATCTGAGTTTTATCATTCAGCACAGTAACTTTGAGAGTCATCTACCTCATTGCATGTATCAGCAGTTTGCTCCTTTTTATTGCTGAAGAGTATTCCCTTGTTGGGAGATACCATATTTTACTTACCCATGCATCAAGTGATGGAAATTGTAGTTTACTCTAATTTTTAGATGTTACAAGTAATGTGAATAAATATTCACAGCAGAACTATGAATCCTAGGAGAGACACGTTTCATTTTTGGGGGATAGATAATCAGGAAAAGAGCGGATAGGTCATAAAAATAAGTGTATACTTAACTTTATAGGATACTATCAACCTGTTTTCCAAAGTGGCTATTATAGTTTTGCTTTTTCATCAGCAGTGAATTAGAGTTGCATTAGCTCCACCTCCCTACAAAGGCCTGATGTCATCACTCTTTTTAATTTTGGCCATTCTGATGGGTGTCCAGTGGTTTTTCTTTGATAATTTAATTTTCAAATGTCCAGTGACATGTAACGTTTCCAGTATGCTTGTTGGTCATCACGTATCTTCCTCACTGAAGTATCTGTCCAAATTTTTGCCCACTTATTATTGGATTGCATGTTTTGTAAGTTCTTTACATAATCTGGACACAAGTTTTATATTTATGACTTTGTAAATATTTCTACCAATCTGTCAATTACCTTTCTTTTTTCCTAAGAGTCTTTCAAAAAGACAGTGCTTTTTAAATTTTAATGAAGTCCAATTTACCAACTTTTCTTCTTCAAAGTGTATGCCTTTTATATCATACTTAAGAAATCTTTCGTTAAACCAAGAACACAAAGACAAACGATTTTTTTCTTGTTTTTATCCAAAAGTACTATGGTTTCAGGTCTTACACTCAGGTTTATGATGAGTTTCCATTTAATTTGGATATCCCATACAGATATCCAATTGCATTATTTTTCTATGATTGTAGCACATTGACAGAAAGGTACTGGTTTAAAATAACATGAATTTATTATCTCACAGTTCCGTAGTTTAAAATTCCACCATAAATCTCACAGAGTCAAAATCAAGTTGTCAGCAGCACTGTGACCCTTTCTGAGAGCTCTAAGGGAAAACCCATTTCCTGGTCCTTTGTAGCTTACAGAAATTGCCCTTGGCTCATAGCCCTCTTCCTCCATCTTTAAAACCAGCAGCATTGAGCCCAGTGTTTCTCACCCTGGGACCTCTGTGGTTCTCTTTTCTTCCCGCTTTCTCTTTTCAGGATCCTCATGATTATATTGGGTCCACTTGCATAATGCAGTATGCTCTTCCCATGCTCTTCCAAGGTCGGCTGACTGACAAATTGAATTCCATCTGCAATCTCCATTCCTCTTTGTCATATGACCAAATAGGTTCTAAGGATTGGGTTGTGGGCACCCTTGGGATAGGGAATGTTCTTTTGCCTACCACATTAACTGTACCAGGATCATATGTTGAAAAGACACTTCTTTCCCCCATTGAATTAACTTGGTACTTTTGTTGAAAATCCATGTATGTGTGTATTCATTCTTAGATGCTATTCTGTGCCTCTAATTTGTCTACTTTTTAACTATGACCGTGGCATGTCTTGTTCACTATAGATTTATACTAAGATTTATACTACAGCTTGAAATCAAGTAGTATAAGTCCTTCATTTCATACTTTTCCAAATTATGTAGGCAGTTCCAGGCCCTTTGCATTTCCATATAAATTCAGAAACAGTTTGTCACTTTCTACAAAAATTCGGAGAGAATTTTAAGAAGAATGGAATTGAATCTATATTGGAGAATTGACATCTTAATAACACTGAGTCTTCAATCTGTGAACATGGTATCTCTCCCCCTTTATTTAGTTCATCTTTAATTTATCTGAGCAATTTTTTGTGATATTGTATACAGATCTTACACATTAATCTTTGTTAAAATAACTCTCAAGAACTCTATTTATTATAGGTATCATTGTAAATGCAATTGTACTTTTAATTTCATCTTCCAGTTGTTCATGACTTGTATTAGCAATAGAGTTCAGGGGCACCTGGGTGGCTTAGTTGGTTAAGTGTCTGACTTCGGCTAGGTCATGAGTTCATGGCTCGTAGGTTCAAGCCCTGCATCGCGATCTGTGCTGACAGCTCGGAAGCCGGAGCCTGGAGCCTGCTGAAAATTCTGTGTCTCCCTCTCTATCTGTCCCTCCCCTGCTTACACTCTGTCTCTCAAAAACAAATAAACATTAAAAAAAAAATGAATAGAGTTCATTTTTGGATATTGCTTTTATACTGCATAAAGTTACTTAATCTGCTAGTTCAAACAGCTTTTAAAATATATTTCTTAGGACTCTACATACATGATATTGTCATCTGCAAATAAATATACTTTTCTTTCTTCCTTTTCAATATAGATGATTCTTCCTTCTTTTTCCTGTCTTGTTGCACTGATTCAGACCTCCAGTACAGCACTGTATCCTTACAAGGATTTAAGAATTTAAGAAACAGACATTCTTAACTCATTCCAGGTTTTAGGCAAAATATACTCAGTCTTTAAGTATAATGCTTGCTGTGAATTTTTGTCGATGTTCCTTACCAAGTTGAGAAAGCACTTCTCTGATGCTAGTTTTATGAGATTTTAGTAACACAAGTGTGTGTTAAATTTTTTTCTACTACTATTGAGATGATCAAATAGTTTCTTTAATCCTTTATCCTGTTAATGTCATACATCACATTCATTAATATTTGAATGTTAAACAAATCTTGAATTCCTAGGATTATACTCTCCTCTTTGCGATTAATTTTTCTTTTTATATAATGTTGTATTTGATTTGCTAAGATCATGTTAAAGATTTTTGCATCTGTATTTATGTAGTTTCTTTTCTAGGATATCTTAATATGGTTTTGCTATCAGTGTAATACTGGTCCCATAAAATGCGTTGGCAAGGGGACTCCTTTTTTTTTAACATTTATTTATTTTTGAGATACAGAGACAGAGCATGAGCGGGAGAGGGGCAGAGAGAGAGGAAGACACAGAATCAGAAATGGGCTCCATGCTCTGAGCTGAAAGCACAGAGCCCGATTCAGGGCTTGAACTCACAAACGGTGAGATCATGTCTTGAGCCAAAGTCGGACGCTTAACCGACTGAGCCACCGAGGTGCCCCTGGACTCCTATTTTTTAAAGAGTTTGTGAAAGACTAGTTCACCTCCTTCATTAAATGTTTATTTTGCTAATGAAGCCACATGGTTTTACATTATTTTTTCTTGAACATTTTTAAAAAATGTTTATTCATCTATTTTTTGAGAGAGAGAGAGAGAGAGTAAGAGTGCATGCACGAGCCAGGAAGGGGCAGAGAGAGAGGGAGAGAGAGAATCCAAGCAGGTTTCACACTCAGCTCATCACAGATCCTGAGGACTCGATCCCACAACCCTGAGGTCACAACCTGAGCTGAAGTCAAGAGTTGGATGCTTAACCAACTGAGCCATCCAGGCGCCCCTCCTGAACATTTTTAGATTGTGAATTCAATGTCTTTAATGGACATAGGGCTGTTCAGGTGTTCTATTTCTTCTTGAGGCTGTTTTGGTAAATTGTATTTTTCGATACATTTGTCCATTTCATAGAAAGTATCAAATTTACTGACGTAAAATTGTTCATAGCATTTCCTGACATTGATTTCTGCTTTGATTTTTATTATTTAGTCACTTGTTACTGAATTTAATTTGCTCTTTTTTGCTAGCTTCTTTAGAAACTGGTGCAATTTTAGAACTTGAGTTAGGATGTTTCTTCTTTTAAATATAAGTATTTAAATCTCTAAAAGTGCTGCTGAGCATTGCTTTAGCCATATTCCGTGAAACTGAACATGATTTATTTTCCTTTTTATTACTTTCAAAATGATTTCCATTTTTTTCTTGTAATTTATTTTTCAACTGTGGTAAATAACACGTAACATAAATTTTGCCGTTGTAGACATTTTTAAATGTACAGTTCAGTGGCATTAAATACATTCCCATGTGTGCCACTATACTCTCATTCATCTCTAGAACTTTTTCTATCTCCCCAAACTGATACTCTATACCGTTGCACAATACCTCTCCACTCCTCCTTTCCCCCCAGACCCTGGACACCACCATTCGACTACTCTCTGTCTCTAGGAATGTCGCTGCTCTAGATACCGCATCTACGTGGCATCATACAATATTTGTTCTTTCCTGTCTGTCCTACTACAGTTAGATAACACCCTATGTATGATTTCAATATTTTTGTACTCACTGTGGTTTCTTTTTATAGCCTTGTATTTGGTGTGTCTTGGGGAAAGTTCCATGTGTTCATGAAAAGAATGCATGTTCTGCTGTCTCAGTAGAATCTATTTCGAAAATGTCATTTTGGCGAAACTGGTTCGTATTTTTCAAGTCTTTTAAATCCTTTCTGCTGTTCTGTTGGTCCTGTAAATTACTGGGAGAGGAGTACTGGAGTTTCTAACTATGCTTGCTCATAATTTTTAAATTGTCTATTTTTTTCACTTCTGTTATTTTTTGTTTCATGTATTGTAGAGCTATTTTATTAGGTACATTGACTTCTATAACTGTTTTATCTTCCTGTTGTATTGATCTTTTTTTCATTAAATATTACTGACTCTGCTACTACTCCTTGTCTTAAGGTCTAATACATATATATATTATATATATTATATATATATATATACATATATAATATGTTATATATTAATATATTGATCCCCTTCTTATGCTTACTATTTAAATATTATATAATTTCCCATCTTTTTACTTCCAAATTGTTTGTGTATCTGTACTTATCTATTTGTTTATTTTTAACGTTTATTTATTTATTTTTATTTTTTTAATTTTTTTTTTCAACGTTTATTTATTTTTGGGACAGAGAGAGACAGAGCATGAACGGGGGAGGGGCAGAGAGAGAGGGAGACACAGAATCAGAAACAGGCTCCAGGCTCCGAGCCATCAGCCCAGAGCCCGATGCGGGGCTCGAACTCACGGACCCCGCGAGATCGTGACCTGGCTGAAGTCGGAGGCTTAACCGACTGCGCCACCCAGGCACCCCTATTTGTTTATTTTTAAAGCTTATTTATTTATTTTGAGACAGAGAAAGAGAGAGAGAGAGAGAGAGAAAACACACACACAAGCAGGGGAGAGGCAGAAAGAGAGGGCAGAGAGAGAGAATCCCAAGTAGGCTTGGTCTTCCTCATTCCAAGCATATGTAGTTTTGTGGTCACCTCGGGATTTGGGGAAAGTTTATACTCAGATTTTAGACTGCATCTCTTTAATTTCCGATTTTTTTGTTTAAAGATCAAACTTTTCTGTGCTCAGAACTCTGTCTTCTCTTACTTCCAAGTGATAAGGGAGGTTGGGGTAGTTTTTATTGAGATAATTATAATTTATATCAAGTTCTAAAGAATAATAAAGAGAGATCTCATGTATGCCTTACTCAATTTCCCTCAATGTTAACATCTTGGAAAGCTATAATACAATATCAAAACCAGGATATTGACTGATAAAATACACTGATCTTATTCATATTTCTCCAGTTTTCCTTATTTGTGTGCATATATATTTTATTCTACAAAATGCTATCACACGTGTAAGTTTGTGTATCCACCACCATAGTCAAGATACTCAATGTTTCTATCAGAAGGATCTCTTGTGTTGCCCTGTTAGGAACACATCTACCTCTTGCCTGCCCCTATCCCTTCCTTACCTCAGGCAACCACTAATCTGAACTTCATTTCTAGAATACTATCATTTCAAAATGTTACATGAATAGAATATGTAGTATTCTGGGACTGACTTTTTTCACTTAGCGAAGATTCATCCAAGTTGTGGCATTTGTCAACAGTTATTTCCTTCTTATTGTTGTAGCAGTCATTGGAATAAATACATACACAGTTTGTTTAGCCATTCACTTGTAGAAGAACATCCGGGATGTTTCCAATTTTTAGCTATTATGAATCAAGCTGCTGTGAACATTTGTGTGTAGCTTGTTGGGTTTGTGTGCGTGTGTGTGTATGTGTGTGTGTGTATACAGATTTTCATTTATGTGGGACAAACACTCAAGCATATAATTGCTAGGTCATATGATAATTGCGTATTAGAGTTTTTTAATTGCATATCAGTTTTAAAAGAAATTACCAAACTGTTTTCCACAGTGTTCTAGAGTGACTATACCATTTCTCAGTCCCATCAGCATGAGTGATCCAGTTTCTCCATGTTCTCACCAACATTTGGTGTTGGTACTATTGTTTATTTTAGTCTCTCTCTCTCTTTTTTTTTTTTGAGAGAGGAAGAATGAAATAGAGACAGAGCAAGCGGGGAAGGGGCAGAGAGAGAGAGAGGGAGAGAGAGAATCCTAAGGAGGCTCCGTACTGCCAGTGCCAAGCCTGGAGCCTGACAGGGGCTTCCATTTCACAAATATTGAGATCAAGACCTGAGCCAAAATCAAGATTCAGACACTTAACCAACTGAGCCACCCCACATGCCCCTATTTTAGCCATTCTAATTGGTATCCAAGACCACCTCATTGTGGTTTTATTATATGTTCCCAATGGACTCATACTTAGAATATACTGATAATCTTAACAAATAATCAATTAGAAGGGCACCTGGGTGGCTCAGTTGGTTAAGCGACCGACTTTGGCTCAGGTCATGATCTCACAGTTCATGGGTTCGAGCCCTGCATCAGACTGTGCACAAACAGCTCAGAACCTGGAGCCTGCTTTGGATTCTGTCTCCCTTTCTCTCTCTGCCCCTCCCTCCCTGACTTGTGTGTGTTCTCGTTCTCTCTCTCTCTCTCTCAAAAATAAATAAATAAACAAATATTTAGAAAGAAAAAAATACAAATGATCAATTAGAAAATGGACAAAAGACCAAAAAAAAAAAAAAAAGACGTTTCACTGAAGATGATATACAGATGGAAAATTCTACATATGAGTCTTTTAAGGCTGTTTTGTAGGAGGAATTAGCTGACATCTTCACGCTGCCACTATGGAATTGAAATTACATAGAAAAACATCTGTAACATTAGTATAACACAGAATGGGATTTCATTAGATATGTGAACATAGCACTATTAAAAACAAAAACAGGGACTTTGTCAATGAAAGACTAAGAATAAATACACCAAAGTTACAACGATTATCTTTGATGATACTAACGGAAGTAATTTTTGTCTAGTTTCCATTTCTTTGTACTAGTGGGTAGCTAGTTATCTTCTATAATTACAAATTTTTTCAGCAGTTTTATTAGGTTACTTAATCATGGCTGAAACTGTTTCTCAAAGACGTGAATGAAAATTATACCTGGAATATTATGCATAGTCATAGGACTTTCTACACATCCCCTAACTCAGCTTTGTGAAGGTAATACATTCCCTAAATCCCCTGAAGCCATAAGTAAGTTGTGATGAGAGCATATAGCTCTTCTATTATCAAGTAAGGGTTAGGTAATGATTCCTAATTGATTTAGTATCATCCATACAAATTATATGCATATAACATATTATTAACTATAGTAACATCTCATGAATAATTCAAGCAAAGTTTAACCATCACATAAAATAAGGACTTTAAGGCTAGCCTCCTAAAATATTAAATTTAATACGCCAACAATTAAGGTAAAAATACACATCTAAGGAGTATTATTCAAAGATGAGATGTCTTTTAACATTTTAAAAAGTAGTTTCGCATACAAGAAATAAAATATTAAGTAACAAACTAGAACTTTTATGGACATTTTGGCAAAGTCTCTTAGGATAAGCTGGGCCCTGGGCAACTCTTTCTAATTTGCTAAGATGATACATTCAAGTTATAGTGAGTCGGTCAGAATTTCCTATAAATGTAGCTGAACATTCTGGATTTGCTTAGACAAATCCGCATAATCCATTTAAAATTTATTTTGGTTCATTTTTCCCCCAGGATCAACAGAGAAATCTGTGCTCCGCCAAAATCAGTAAACCTGGCATATTAAATTCAGTCTTTTAGGCTCAATTATTATATTCAACATTCCAGAAAGTTTTGCTTTCAAATTTATAAAAGTTCATAAACACCTATAATTAAAAGATAAGTAAAAATGACGTATTTGACAATCAAGCCATTCCCATGCCAAGATTACAAAATTCTGAAATCCCTCAGTGGAGTGTATAAACCTGTCATTTTTACCAGAAGGCCATTAACATTTAAAAATTGGCAAGGTTGGCATTTCATGTAGTAAATAACTTCTGATAACACTACCATCCACACATCAATGTCAATGGCCTATGTTCCAACCTGACCTGCCTGTTTATGGAAGTCAATGAATATCATTTTTAAGAATATTCTTTTTGCTTGGAATAGAAGTTGGAGGGAAAATCCTCAGAGTACAATATTAATAGTTAGTGTGCTGATGATTAGTGTACAGTTAAGAGCTCATAAATTAGAAGTTCAAGTCATGAATACTGCAAACACTTCACTAACGCACATGCTTCTAAAAACTCAGTGGGGCATAAGGAGGGAGTTGAAAAGGGCTGGTTTAAAAAATTTATGTACTTTTTATTTCCCTTTGGTTTTTATAATAAACAACTGCTCAAAAGAAATAAGCTGCCAAAGAAAAGTTACAGTAAAGTAATCTGGGGGCTGGGACTAAATCAGGGAATCAACATTCTTTATTAGTGCTGAAATTCTGCCCCAATAGATAGAGCCCTGGCCTAGTCGTGGGAGCTCTGGTTTGCTTCTTAAATCCACAGGGGATAAGATTTAGGGATTTGACTTACTGCTTTTGAAAGGCATTTTAAGTTATGTGACAGGAGTGAAATTGGCAAAATGACTGTACTGATATTACATACCTCAGATACTCTTTCAAAGATTTCTCAGCAGCCAATATCCTCAATTTACTTCATCTACTACAATGTTCCTTTTTGCTTTGGGTACCTTATTTTAATGTGAAAACATCCCATTGAGTATCAAGCATGTATGATGAATTTATGCCTAAGGAGTTTTCCCTCTTGCTGCCATTTCCACTTTGGAAAACGTGATTGAATTGGTAGATGTTGTACGTTGACAGAACTACCCAGTTGGCTGCTTGGGATGTGGTATACACCAGTATGATGCATTGCTCTTTTCTTCTTTTTTCAGTGATATATTTTGCAGGGTCAGATGCTAAGGACTGGGAATGCACAAGCCCACTTCCATCAGAAAATTTATGTTTTGGTGCACTGAGCTCTCTCATAAAAAACATTTATGTTTCTTTCCTGACAGTGATGCCCGGTGACCTAACACTGGAATCCTATAACACACTTCTCTGAGAGGCTCCAAACACAGACGGATGGTCCTGAATTCTAGTCCTTCCCAACCCACTGGCTCAGTGACCTTGTGTGAAAGCGTCTGCGAGAGGGGCCAAGATGGCAGAACAGTGTGGGAGTTTTTTTGTGTCTCTCATCCCTGAAATGCAGCCAGATCAACACTAAACCATGTTGCACACCTAGAAAACTGATTTGAGGATTAACACAACAATCTGCACAACCTGAACACACAATCCGGCAGGTATGCAGCATGAAGAGGTAAACTGGGGGAGACAGAAGCCGCAGAGGGCAGGGAGCTATTTTTGCTTGTGGAGAGAGGATGGAGATGGGGAAGAATATGGGAAAAGCACCCCCCTCCCTGAAAGCAGCTGGAGAGAAAATGTCAGAGTGGAAACAACCACAAGGACTGAACAAAAGAGGGAGAAAGGAGAAAGGAGAGGGTTTAAATTCCATTAAGACTTTATAAACAGGGGAAGTGCAGAGTCTGAAACTCTGGAGCTCGATACCTGGCGGTGCTCTGGTGGGAAGGGAAAATCCCCAGGAGCAGAGAATGAGGTCTGAGGGGTCCTTGGGCCACACAGAGGTGGTATCCATGCTGGGAAGACATTTGGTAGAGGCAGTGCGACCTTCACACAGGCAAAGTCCTCAGCAGACCCAGGGGAATGGCCACATTCGCTGGTGTTAGAATGAGGACATGAAGGGTGAAGCTGGCAACAGATGTGTGTTGTGATTTGCCATAATCCCTGAAACCCTGCTGCTACATGATTGTGCAAACTCTTTCTGGAGTGGGCTGGCACCCAGCTGCAATCCCTGGGCTTTGGCAGCAGCTTGGTTTCATGAACGTTCCTGGGGGCAGGCCAGCACCCAGTCACTGCTCAGGGAGACCCTCCCCCAGAGGGTCAGAATGGGTCAAACCCGCAGTCCTTCAGAAGTGAGGGGATGGGAAATGCAGCTGCATCTGAGATATAACTCAGGTGGGAGGTGCCATCTTGAAGCCTGATGGCTTGGTCATGAACAGTGTAGAAGCAGGGAGTGGACAGAAGCCAGAGACAAAGGAGGGGTGTTCAACTGCTGATCAGGGAAAGCACAGAGTTCTGGTACTAGAGACTGGGTAGCTGGGTGACACTATTTTCACCCCTTCAGTGCATACACATAACACGCCTACACGTGCCTTAACAAGCCACCCCAGTAAGATAAACAGTCCCATCTAGTGGAGAATGGAGCCGTCACACTAAGCCCCGCCGAACTAGGCCAACCACACTCTTGAGGAACACAAGTCTCTGTGCCTACTTAGTTTACAGACTATAAAGTGCTTCATAGTTTGACGTCTCGGGGCAACTGGATGTAATTTCAATTGTATTTGATTCTGTTCACTGGTCCATCTATTCAATTTTTTTATTATTGAATATGGAAAGAAAAATTTATTTTTATTTTCCATTTTTATTAAAATATTTTTCTTTAATTTTTCTACCATATTTTTTGCTTTTTTGTAAATTTTTAAAATTCTATTTACTTCCATCATTACATTTTATTCTATTTTAATGTATCCATTTTTCAAACTTTCAAATGTTTTCCTTTTTTCCTTTTTTTCCTTTTCTTATCTTTCCCTTTTTTCTATAATTTATCAAGGTGTTTTTTTTAACAACCAGACCAAAACACACCTAGGATCTAGCATCATTTGATTTTTTTGTGTGTTGTTTTTACTACTTTAATTTATTTTTTATTTTTTTTTACTTTATTAATTTCTTTTCTTCCTTCAAAATGACAAATTGAAGAAATTCATCCCAAAAGAAAGAAGAGGAAGAAATGACATCCAAGGACTTAATCAACACATATACAAGCAAGATGTCTGAACCAGAATTTAGAATTATGATAATAAGAATATTGGCTGGGGTTGAAAATAGATTAGAATCCCTTTCTGTGGAAGTAAAAGAAGTAAAAACTAGTCAGGATGAAATAAAAAATGTTATAACTGAGCTGCAATCTCAAATGGATGCTATGGCAGTAAGAGTGGGTGATGCAGAGCAGTGAATCAGCAATATAGAGGACAAACTTATGGAGACTAATGAAGCAGAAAAAAAGAGGGAGAGTAGCAAAAGAGCACGATTTAAGAATTACGGAAATCAGTGACTCATTAAAAAGGAACAACATCCGAATCATAGGGGGTCCCAGAAGATGAAGACAGAGAAAAAGGAGTAGAAGGGTTATGTAAGCAAATTACAGCAGAAAACTTTCCTAATCTGGGGAAAGTCAGAGACATCAAATTCCAGGAAGCACAGAGGGTCCCATTAGATTCAACGAAAACTGACCATCAACAAGACATATCATAGTCAAATTCACAAAATACTCAGGCAAGGAAAGAATCATGAAAGCAGCAAGGGAAAAAAGTCCTTAACCTACAAGGGAAGACAGATCAGGTTTGCAGCAGACCTATCCACAGAAACTTGACAGGCCAGAAAGGAGTGGCAGGATATATTCAACGTGCTTAATTGGAAAAATATGCAGCCAAGAATTCTTTATCCATGAAGGCTGTCATTCAAAATAGAAAGAAACATAAGAAGTTTCCCAGATACACAAAAATTAAAGGAGTTGGTGCCCACCAAACCAGCCCTGCAAGAAATTTAAGGGGGACTCTCTGAGGGGAGAAAAGATGAAACAAAACAAAAAAGACCAAAAGCAACAAAGGCTAGAAAGGACCAGAGAACACCACCAGAAACTCCAACTCTACAGGCAACCTAATGGCAATAAATTAATATCTTTCAGTACTTACTATAAATGTCAATGGACTAAATGCTCCAATCAAAAGACATAGGGTTACAGAATGGATAAGAAAACAAGATCTACCTATATGCTGTTTATAAGAGACCCATTTTAGACCTAAAGGTACCTTCAGATTGAAAGTAAGGGGATGGAGAACCATCTATCATGCTAATGGTCACCAAAAGAAAGCCAGAGTAGCCATACGTCTATGAGACCATCTAGATTTTAAAATAAAGACTGTAACAAGAGATAAAGAAGGGCATTATATCATAATTAAGGGGTCTATCCACCAAGAAGATCTAACAGTTGTAAACATTTATGCTCCAGACATGAAAGGGCCCAAATACATAAATCAATTAATCACAAACATAAAGAAACTCATTGGTAATAATACCATAATAGTAAGGGATTTCAACAGCCCACTTACAACAATGGACAGATCATATAAACAGAAAAGCAACAATAAAACAATGGCTTTGAATGACACACTGCACTGGATGGACTTAACAGATATAGCCAGGACATTTCATCCTAAAGCAATGGCATACAATTCTACTCCTGTGCACATGAAACTTTCTCCAGAATAGATCACATACTGGGACACAAATCAGCCCTCAGCAAGTACAAAAAGATCTAGATCATACAGTGCATAGTTTGTGCATAGCACAATGCTATGAAATTTATAATCAACCACAAGAAAAAATTTAGAAAGATAGCAAATACTTGGAGACTAAAGAACATCCTACTAAGAATGAATGGGTGAACCAAGAAGTTAAAGAGGAAATTAAAAAGTACATGGAAGCCAATGAAAATGATAACACCACAGCCCAAAACCTCTGGGACACAGCAAAGGTAGTCATAAGAGGGAAGTATATAGCTATCTAGGCCTTCCTAAAGAAGAAAGAAAGATACACAACCTAACCTTACACCTTAAAGAGCTGGAAAGAGAAAAGCAAATAAAATCCAAACCAACAGGAGACAGGAAATAATAAAGATTAGAGCAGAAATCAATGATATTGGGGAAAAAAACCCAGTAGAACAGATCAATGAAACCAGGAGCCGATTCTTTGAAAGAATTAACAAAACTGATAAACCCCTAGTCAGATCGATCAAAAAGAAAAAGGAAAGGATTCAAATAAGTATAATCAAGAATGAAAGAGCAGAAATACAAACAATAATAAGAGAATATTATGAGCAGTTATACGCCAATAAAAATGGGCAATCTGGAAGAGATGGGGAAATTCCTAGAAATATATAAACTACCAAAACTGAAGCAGAAAGAAATAGAAAATTTGAACAAACCCATTACCAGTAAAACATCGAATTAGTAATCAAAAATCTCTCAAAAAACAAGAGTCCAGGGCCAGATGGCTTTCAGGGGAATTCTACCAAACATTTAAAGAAGCATTAACATCTATTCTTTTGAAACTGTTTTGAAAAATAGAAATGGAAAGAAAAATTCCAAAGTCATTCTATGAAGTCAGCATTTCCTTGACTTCAAAACCAGACAAAGACCCCACGAAAAAGGAGAACTATAGACAAATTTTCCTGATGAACATGGACACAAAAATACTAGCCAACCAGATCCAACAATACATTAAAAGAATTATTGACCACAACCAAGCGGGATTTATACCTGGGAGGCAGGGATGGTTCAATATCCACAAAACAATCAATGTGATACATCACATCAATAAAAGAAAGGACAAGAACCACATGATCTTCTCAATAGATGCAGAGAAAGCACTTGACAAAATACAGCATCCTTTCTTGATAAAAACCCTCAAGAAAGTAGGGATAGAAGGATTATACCTCAAGATCAAAAAAATCATATATGAAAGACACAATGCTAATATTATCCTCAAGGGGGAAAAACTGAGAGCTTTCCCCTTAAGGTCAAGAACACAACAGGGATATCTACTCTCAACATTGTTATTCAACATAGTATTGGAAGTCTTAGCTTCAGCAATCAGACAACCAAAGGCATCCAAATAGGACAGGAGGAAGTCAAATCTTCTCTCTTCACAGATGACATGAAACTCTATATGGAAAACCCAAAGGTTCCACCAAAAAACTGCTAGAATTGATCCATGAATTCAGCAAAGTCACAGGATACAAAATCAATGCACAGAAATCAGTCACATTCCTATAGACCAGTAATGAAGCAACAAAAAGAGAAATCAAGGAATCAATCTCATTTGTAATTGTATCAAAAACCATAGAATACTTAGAAACCTATACCTATACCTACAAACATACCCAAAGAGGTAAAAAATCTATAGACTGAAAACTATAGAAAGGTTATGAAAGAAATCGAAGAAGACACACACAAAAAATGGAAAAATATTCCATGCTCCTGGATTGTAAGAACAAATATTGTTAAAATGTCAATACTACCCAAAGATATCTACATATTCAATTCCCTCCCTATCAAAATAACACCAGCATTCTTCACAGAGATAGAACGAACAATCCTAAAATTTGTATGGAACCAGAAAAACCCCAAATAGCCAAAGCAATCTTGAAAAAGAAAACCAAAGCAGGAGTCATCACAATTGTGAACTTCAAGCTGTATTACAAATGTAATCATCAAGACAGTATGGGACTGGCACAAAAACAGCCACTCAGCAAAGTGGAACACAATAGAGAACCCAGAAATGGACCCACAAACATATGGCCAACTAATCTTTGACAAAGCAGGAAAGAATATCCAATGGAATAAAGACAGTCTCTTCAGCAAGTGGTGCTGGGAAAACTGGACAGCGACATGCAGAAAAATGAACCTGGACCACTTTCTTACACCATACACAAAAATAAACTCAAAATGGATGAAAGACCTAAATGTAAAACAGGAAACCATCAAAATCCTCAAGGAGAAAGCAGGCAAAAAATGACTTTGACCTCGGCCGCAGTAACTTCTAACTCAACATGTCTCTGGAGGCAAGGGAAACAAAAGAAAAAATGAAATAATGGGGCCTCATCAAAATAAAAACTTCTGTATTGTGAAAGAAACAATCAGCAAAACTAAAAGGTGATCGATGGAATGGGAGAAGAAGATATTTGCAAATGACACATCAGATAAAGGGTTAGTATCCAAAATCTATAAAGAACTTATCAAACTCAACTCCCAAAAAACAAATAATCCAGTGAAGAAGTGGGCAAAAGACATGAATAGACACCTCCAAAGAAGACATCCAGATGGCTAACAGACCAATGAAAAATGCTCAACATCACTCATCATCAGAGAAAGACAAATCAAAGCCACAATGGGATATCACCTCACACCTGTCAGAAAGGCTTAAATTAACAACTCAGGGAACAACAGATGTTGGTGAGGATGCAGAGAAAGAGAATCTATTTTGCACTGCTGGTGGGAATTCAAACTGGTGCAGCCACTCTGGAAAACAGTATGGAGGTTCCTCAAAAACTTAAGAATAGAACTACCCTATGACCCAGCAATTGCTCTACTAGGTATTTATCCAAGGAATACAGATGTGTTGTTTTGAAGGGGCACATGCACCCCAATGTTTACAGCAGCACTATCAACAATAGCCAAAGTATGGAAAGAGCCCAAATATCCATCGATGGGTGAATGGATAAAGAAGATGTGGTGTGTGTATATATATATATATATATATATATATATATATATATATATATACACACACACACACACACACACACACACACACACACACACAAAGGAGTATTACTCAACAACGAGAAAGAATGAAATCTTGCCATTTGCAACTATGTGGATGGAACTAAAGGGTATTATGCTCAGGAAAATTAGTCAGAGAAAGACAAATATCATATGACTTCACTCATGAGGAATTTAAGATGCAAAACAGATGAACATAAGTGAAGGGAAGAAAAAATAATATAAAAACAGGGAGGGAGACAAAACATAAGAGACTCTAAAATATAGAGAACAAACACAGGGTTGCTGGAGGGGTTGTGGGAGGGGGGATGGGCTAAATGGGTAAGGGGCATTAAGGAACCTACTCCTAAAATCACTGTTGCACTATATGCTATCTTGGATGTAAATTTAAAAATTAATTAATTAATTAATTAATTAAAAAAGAAAACTGCTGCCACTAAATTCTACTAGTTACAGTATCACTGCTAATTTGAGATGAAACCTGTTGTTTTTGCAATAATGTTCAGGGATATAGCTTATCAATTGTTTATTTCTGTTTCTGAAATGAAAGAAAGTTCAAAAGTAAGAATTATCTGTACTTATCCAATCATGCTGAGTAGGACATATTTTTCTAAAAATGTGTCCATATTTGATGGAGATTTGTTTAATTCTAGGAAAGGTAGGGAATGAGGCAGGGAGGAAGGGAAAGCAAGACTGGGTAGAATGTTTGAAGCTGGCCTCAGCATCCCAGCAACCCAGCTGAGTCACTCAGTCACTCAGAAGCCATGCCACATGGCTATGCCCCAGAGCACTCCATTGAGGAGAGGAGTAGCAGCACTTTATCTGCTGACTCGTCTCCCTCTCCCGCCACTTATTGGCCAAAGTTCTGTCCATGGGCTATTATGGTGCTATTCCCTGCACCTTTGGGTTATGGGTTAATATCTTCCCGGAACCTTTGGGCAGCCACTGGGAAAGCCAGAGCTCTGTGGGCACAGAGCTGGGGCTGGAACTGATGTGGCTTCTACCATAGGGAGAACAATGATTTTCACACAGTAATCTGTGTGAGGAGGGAAGGTCATAAAAACTTCAGAACCGTAAGAACAGGAGCCTCCACTGGGGCCATTCTAACAGGAAACTAAGCAAGCAACTGATGTCCGCAGTGAGAGTGCATGTAGGCTGAGCAGGTGTAAGGAGGCATGTAACCTGGATCTTGAATCACCCGCAGAGATCCATATGAAGTCTGCATGGTTCTTTCTCACACAGGACCCCAGTCGAAGATTCTTTCTGAGGTTTCTTTGTGCAACACAGTTTCATGATAATATGGCAGCAAAAGCCAACTGCACTACTGTTTACATAATTTAAACCCCAGATATAAAGAATTACAGTGAGATTTCAATCGTCTTCTTAACTTTCAGGCTTTTTAACCCTTGTAACTCTTTCCACACAGCTGGTGAGCCCAAGTCAAGCGTGTCTGTGGTGGCTGAGGGGCGTGGCTGCTTGAAAGCAGGGCATGGATGTAAATGACGTCAGTGACTATCCTATTTTTTTTCCCAGTGTTTATTTATTTCAAGAGACAGAGCGCATGCATGTGTGTGCAAGTTGGGGAAGGGCAGGGGGAGAGAGAGGGAGAGAGAGAATCCCAAGCAGGTTCCATGCTGTCTGCGTGGAGCCTGACACGGGGCTCATGTCACAAACGGTGAGATCATGACCTGAGCTGAAATCAAGAGCTAGATGCTTAACTGACTGAGCCACCCAGGAAACCCTGTTTTTTTTTTGGTTTTTTGTTCTTTTTTAAACTTTTTATTTCAATTCCACTATGGTTGACCTACAGTGTTATATTAGTTTCAGATGTACGATATAGTGATTCAACAATTCTGTACATCACCCGGTGCTCATCATAAGTGGACTCCTTAATCCCCATCACCTATTTCACCCATCCCTCCACTCACCTCCACTCTGGGTTACTCTTCTATTTTTCAAGAAATATTACAGACACTGAAATTTAAAGCAACAGGTAACATTCTGCATAAAATCTGTTCCACCACCTGGTGCCACTAGTTGGTTCTTTTCCTTATAACTTTTTTGCTTCAAAGCCTCCCTGGGGTTTGGCTGAGCAAATAACTGATTGAGCTGCGCCTCTGATCACTTTCCCAGCTCTCCCCGCAGTTAGGTACCGATCCCTGCCTTCTTCTGTGAAAATGCACTGTCCTTAACCTCAGATTGATGTGACTTAGAGATGTGTATCTGCATTGGCATGTCTGCCTGAAACTTCTAGCTTCCTGCTTAAGTCAGTCCTTTGTGCAATTAGGAGCTTAATACCTATTTTTAAATAATTGCAAAGAAGCTGCTTCAGTGGCGCTGGCAGCAATGAAAATGGCACTGAAATGATTTCTTCATGGGTTTCATTTTGAAAAGCTTCTCAAGGGTGCTTAGCTTTGTATCCTTACTTAGTGGCTAAGCCAGAATCTGCCTGCCACATTGGAACAACTCAGTAAATACCTAGTGAATAAACGAACAGCACGGAGAAGATGGAGAAGATTAGCCCTGAAAAGCACAGACATAGAACAGTGGGAAGAAAATTCATGATTTTTCATTATAATGTCATATGACATATTACATAGAACACAGCTATGTAAATCAGCAGGATGGAAACTTTTACTCCGTGCTAACAAGGCAACTGTGTTCAAAAAGCATATAATCACAAATATAGACACGCACACGTATAAAAATAATGTAAAGGACACCATTGAAAGAAAGTGCAACAAAACATAAATAATAGGCCCCTGTGGCCAGTTGGGGCATAGGTAATGTTTGCTGTGTTGTTTGTATTTTTCAGATTTTTCCAAAATGAATACGTATTACAATTTATAATTTGAAAGATGATACTATAAAAAGTCTTACCCAAAATTCAATAGAGGAAAGAGGAGAGGGAATTAGGATAAGACATAATCATTTTACAATTTATCAAAATATAAGAATTGCACTTATCAGAGTATGACTAACAATGCCACCAAACTTTATAAAATGGTGCACTGGACAGCAGGGTGAAGCAAAGTACATTCTCTACCTAGAATGTGCTTCTCCTATATGATTTTCTGACATCCCAAGACCTGCACCACAGAATGATGGGGATGGAAGAGACTCCTCAAAGAATCACAGAATGAGGATTTGAGGCCATAGTGTGCCCGGCCACTGCTCATGCTACATACCCAGGTAGAAAGTCTCCCTAGAAGAGCCGTACTGTTCCAGTGATAGGAAGCCATGCCATGTTCTTTGTTCCAAATTCTTGCTTTGCGGAACAATTTGAAACCTCCATCTGTGCTTCAAATCTTACACAGTACAGAATGGAACAAGAGAATCAGAAGGGCGGTAGGACAAACAGAATGTATGGTTTTAGGTGAGTGGTTCCTACAGGATGTGATTTTGCTGACAAGGGGACATGTGGCAATGTCTGGAGACAGTCTGGGTTATTACAACTGGGAAATAGGACAGGTGCGGTGGGCACCTCACAGAGACTCATCATCTCACAACGTCAAGTACAGCCCTCACAATAGAATCATTAGACTCAAAACGTCAACATTATCGAAGATTATTGAACATTATACAAACACTGCTTTAGAATAGAAAAGAATGGGTTCAAAATGAGACTTAATGGCCTCCACCACTGTCAGGAAGGTGGAGCATTGAGAAACTGCCTGGAAGGGCCAACTCCAGGCTGGAAACAACACGGATACCAACAAGCCACTGCCATAACAACTATTGGTTTCACAGCCAATACCCCATTTCCTAGATTCACATTCCCAAGAAGGCAAATGGCGTGCCCTTGGCCCCAGCCTGAAATCATAATCTCAGGATTACTCACTGGAACACATCAACAGAAAACTCAAGGCTTGCAATCAGGGTCATGCATGTAGACAGAGTAGAAGCCAAAGTGCACCTACATTTTATTTCTGCTTTGTGGAATCTTCCTGTGGAGCATCCAGTTGGAAAAGTCTAAATCAAGGAATGCTGGGAAAGGAAGGCTTTACTGTCATAGCCTGCACTATAAAATGAAGGTGGCAGGGAAGTTAGCTCTCCTTGCCCAGTTTAGATCCGCTTAAAACAGAGAAGTCTGTAGTGAATAAAGGAGCTGTGGTTGGCTTCTCTTGTTCCCCTGCCCATCCTCCACAGCTTCCTCCCCAGATAGGTCTCTGAGGCATGAAGAATTTAACCCAGAAAGATGTTGCGGTTTAGTGGCTGAGCCTGGGACATTCTCCCAGGGGGAGCTTCTAACTGTAGCTCCCACGATACGAGCAGTGTTTCCTTTTTATATGGCTGCTTTCAACTCTCCTCCTATTCCTGGTCTTACTGCTATTTATTCCTCTTTTGGGTCATTTGACTCATCCTGGGAGTTATCCTAGATGGAATCTCTTTCACAATGCTTCTGTGAAACTATATACCATTTTTTATTATTTCCCGTACTATCACAGACCTAAACAAGAAGGGACACCTGTCCACGTCCCTTAGTGTTCCTCTTATATCACATCTTACTTGGGTTTAGGTAGAAAGACACACAGCCCTTCTCTTCCCCATGAGGGAACAGTGTGCAAACAGGGTACTCCACACCAACACTTTTTGGTGTACTTCCCTCTAATTTTGAGAGCCAGTATAAGCCAGATGTGGATATTATCAAAACCTGGCAGAATCAGGTTTGCAATTGCTCTAAACTGATATCCAGGATTTAATGTATAGTAGCCTGACCAAATGATGATACGGAAAAGTCCATGTTAACAGAAGAATTTATTACCTATATTTCCTAAGACAAGGGGACACATCATGCCACATAGAGCCATAGGGGAAACACCAGGATGGTTAGAAGGCTAAAGACCAGAGTGAGGGGAAAATCTAAGCCCCAGATTTCACAGGGGTTTCCTTAAGAGAGGCAAGGCAGGGCAGAGCAAACAGTTTAGAATTAGCTAGTTTGAATAATTCAGACACATAGTTGGGGCACAGGGGCTGTCCCTTCTTGTCTGGGACCTGGTCCTGGGGTGATTTAGAGCGGGGAAATATTGGCTTGTGTGTTAAGTTCTAGATAAAGGAGGTGGCTGGAGCTATAGACTTGGGACTGGTTGGCTTACATATAAGGGATGTGTTCCTGGTTGAGCTTTTGCTATCTCTAAGAATTGGCCAGCCATGGGAGGGACTTCTCTTTCAAGGTCTGTAAGGCCCCCAGATGCCAGAGCATCAATAATACAGAAAATAAGTAAAATAGTTAATTTAATTAGCCATATGGTGAATTAATCTCAAACAAACAAATATGGCATCTTAAAAAACACAGAACAACCATTTCTTAGCAGATCTTGCTTTAGTGATCTAACTTTCTACTTTATGATACAAGGATAGTTAGTATCTATGGTCTTTTAAAAAATATGTTTATTTATTTATTTTGATAGACAGAGAGAGTGCTAGCAGGGGAGGGGCAGAGAGTGAGAGGGACTGAGAGAATCCAAAGCCCACTCCACACTGTCAACAAAGAGCCAGATACAGGGCTTGATCCCATGAACTGTAAGATCAACAACTGAGCCTAAATCAAAAGTCAGAGGTTCAACCAACTGAGCCACCCAGGCACCACTTTATTGTATTTTTAATATAGGTATGTCACATGCAATAATTGGGGCACATTTATACTAAAATAGTATTATTGTGTTAGTTTTCTATTGATACCATAACAAATTATCACAAATATCGTATCTTAACACACGACAAATGTATTATCCTGGACAGCTCTGTAGGTTAGGAATCCAACATGGGTTCCAGTGGGTGAAAGTTAAGATTTTAGTTGACAGGACTGCAAACATTTCTGGAAGCTGGTGGGATATCCCCAACGTGGGGAAACATCTCTTCATTGTGAACACTGTTAAGGTGCCTTGCCCTCTGGCCAGTGATGGACAGACAGTTTTCCTCAAGTAATTGAATTTTAAGTAGAGCCATTCAAGATTGGAATCCATTGGAGCTATTTCATCACATCTGAGGGGACCTGCAGTGACTAGTCACTTGCCCATGTCTCCTAGATCCATGGCATTGATTCTTGCCCTTTCTGATGCCTGGCTATTTATCTATTCTCTTGACTCTTTGAGCTACACCTTATCTTTCCAAGAAGTTTTTTTCGTTTTTAACCCAAGTTGGCCAGAGTCCATTTCTGTTGCTCTCTACCGGATAAAAATGATATCTAGTGTTAATGTTACACAGAAGAAAAGGGGAAAGGGTTTTGAATAGTAATTCTGCACCGTTGATTTCACAGTCAAGTTGTGTTTCTGTGTTTCCATGACATATTGGATGCTAAGAATCACAGATCGATAATATCTTCATAAAGTATAATACTTCATTTTGCCTCACTCCAGGAAGAATTCATTTTGTTTGGGAGAAGTCAATGAAAGAAAGATAACTAATAAAAATTCACTGTTTCCTTAGAGTGATTTAGGTTTTTGCTGAATTTGAAATTTTTATGCCAATACTCCATGGGTCACTGATTTAGACAAATTAAAGGCATAAATCATATGAAAGCTGTAATTGCCAGAGTGGCTTGGTTTTCACTTTATATTTATAAAATCTATCTGTTTTGCTCTCTCTTATTGTCTCTGCTTTACCTGATTTTGTTGTTATGCTAAAACAATTTCTTCCTTGAGATATCCACTTATCTAGGGCCTGTGTTACAAACTGTGTTGAATCATAGTTGGGGCATGCTGGGCTTTACCTGTTTGCCAAATAGCATTAACATCTTTTAAAAGGAGCCAGTATTTCTGCGGTAGCATTCGTGATACTATCAATCCATGGAAAAGTCCTCTGGGAGATATCTGTGTTAATAAGTACCTGGGCAGTCCATTATAATGCAGAATTATTCTTTTAAGAAATCTGTTCCTTACTTAATAATTAATTATAAATAATAGCTACTTTATTCATTTGTTGGATATTTATTATATGTTAGATAAAGACAAAATTAAATTTAGTTTTAATAGTAACCACATACTTTAGGAATTCATCATGCTCAATTAATAGATAAGAAGCTAGAACTTGGGGACTATAAGCCACATGCTTCAGCATCACCCAGAGGCAGAGCTGGGATTTGACGCCAGACCTAGACAACTCAAAACTCATTGTTTCCAAGGACTCCAACATTTGGATTTCCATTCACCTCCTAAATGATCCAAAATGTGCTTATCTTCTTTATCCATTCATCAGTTGATGGACATTTAGGCTCTTTCCGTAATTTGGCTATTGTTGAAAGCGCTGCTATAAACATTGGGGTGGTTTAAATGGAATACTACTTGGCATTGAGAAAGAATGAAATCATTCCATTTGCAGCAATGTGGATAGAAGTGGAAGGAATTATGCTGAGTGAAATAAGTTAGTCAGAGAAGGACAGATATCGTATGTTTTCACTCACCATGGATCTTGAGAAACTTAACAGAAGTCCATGGGGGAAGGGAAGGGGAAAAAATGGTTACAGGGATGGAGGGAGGCAAACCAGAAGAGACTCTTGAATACAGAGAACAAACTGAGGGTGGATGGGGGGGGGCGGAGAGGGGAAAGTGGAGGAAGGCACTTGTTGGGATGAGCACTGGGTGTTGCATGTAAGCCAATTTGACAATAAATTATATTTAAAAATGTGCTTATCTTTATTTTTTATACTTTCAACAAAATGAAAGCCCAAATCTTTGCCTGAGGTATCATGGAAAACTCAGAAATATCACTTGGATATTAACTTCCTTGAAACCCTTGGCCATCTAAGCAACGTCAGAGTGGTTGTTTGGGTGTTTACTTGGGACGGTATAGAATCTTTGTGAAGTCAGTAAATAAGGGGGAGTTTGAATAACCCCTTTGAGAACAACTCTCATGAAGCTATGCTTTCCAAGCATCTGCGGAAGTGAACCGTGGATCCACTCACACTTGCCTATAAGGCAGCAGGTGGAAGATTCCAATAAATGGGACTGATCCTTTCCTTGGCTGAATCGTACTACTCATCTTACAGAAGGCAAGCAAATAAAGTTGAAGTGGTAGAACTTGACACCTGACAAAAATCTCAATACAGCCTGTTCTTCCATTTTCTGTATTAGGAGATTAACTCGTCATCAATGATACACATTCTTCTTAGCATTTTACGATGGCTGTCTTTCTACTTGTGTCTGCACATTTGTGAATTTATATGTGACACAATGTAGCATGGTGATAAAATACAGGCTCTAAAATCAGAACACTTCGGCTCAAATCTTGGCTCTGTCAGCGACTAGAACATTTCATCTGACTTCTCTGTTCCTCAATTTCTTTGTGTGTACAAAGGAAGTCATAGTTTCTACTTGATTTCACAAAGTTTTTGAGGATTAAATGGGGTAATACAAAGCACTTATAAAAGCTTCTAAATTATTGTGTGTTTGATAAATGTAAGATATGACCTTCATTTTGTATTTCATTCAAGTGTGTGTCTTGAATTGTTAAGGGCATATTTGATACTGAAATAAGGGCCCTCCAAAGTGACTTCCCAAAAGAATCACTATATGCACATGGCTATAATGGCCCTGCCATTGGGCTAAATATACCAGTTAGCGTATGCTAACTTTTACTACTATACAAAACCACCCTAAAATCTCATTGGCTTGCAAAGTTTTATTTCTGGATTGAGTTTCACAAGTGTGTCATCTAAAGCTAGGCTGCATGTCATCACATGCATGCCTCCTCTTTGAAGGAGCAGTCCTTCGTGCCACGTCTTGGCTGGCCTCATGACAGAGGGGGAAAGGGAGCATTGAAAAACCACCAAGGACTCTTAAACTTCTTACTCGAAAGTGATGTGTATCACTTTTACTTGCCAAAGCAAGTCACCATGGCTAGCCTAACTTCAAAGGATCAAGGAAAATCAATCATCCCACATGGAAAAGAAGAAAACAATTTGAAGCCTACTATGGCTACCACAGCAAACATAACTAGAATTTGCTGAGCAACTCCTATATGCCAAGCATTGCTCTACATACTCTGAGACACATTATAGATATGTAATATCCTACAATTCAATAATATCTGGATATATCTTCACAAAAGCCCTGTAACACAGTTCTTTTGTTCTTTCACTATAAATGAAGAAATCTACACACAGAAAATTTTGACATATTCAGCCACAATTTTTGCATTCAGGTCGGTGATAAGCTTTGCATTGCACCTTACTGTGGAGGTACAATAATGACCAGGAAAGTCATGACCTTTACCTGCAGGGAGCCTGAGATTTGCAGAGGAGATTAGTTAACACGTAATTATTTGAATGCAATTGTGAGAAGTGTTCAAAGAAGAGACACAGGATGCTATGAGAATAAATGCAGAGCGGTTTCAAGCAGAGTTTCTTAGAGAAAATCATCTTTAAGTTGAAATATGCCAGATGAGTAGAAGGTAGCAGGATGAACGTATGAGTGGACTTGAAGTGAAAAAGGTCCAAGGAGGGAAAGGACAGCCCTGACTTCATAGCAGCATAGTTACATGACCAATGGGACTATGTCAGAATCAGGGGAAGGACTCAGGTACTTTCAAAGGAAGTAAAGGAGAAGTCATTTAGCCTAGAAGTTAGAAGTACAGGCTCACAACCCATATCATCCGGCTTCAATCCTGGTTTTCTCACTTACTATCCGAATAAAATAAGGCAATTTAACCCCTTGTTGTCTAAGATTCATTACAAAATGGGGCTAGAAACGATAATGACTTTCAAATTGTGCCAAATTAATTAATTTTTGTAAAGCACTTAAAGTACAGTGCCTAGTGCTGAATTATTGTTCCGTAAATTTTAGCTTTTCTTAGTATTGTTATTAAAATGCACAGAACAGGAAACACAGTGGCATATCTATTGATATGCCTGGACACCTGATTCGGGTGTCCAGGTGGGCAATTAGGACAATGAGCAAAATGACAGTAACTATCAAGCATTTAGGTAGTACTGTGACAGAGTAGGACACAAGAGAGGTGTGGTTTCCCCGTTTTTCCATTGCCCCCCGTGGAAGTGTAATGGGCAAGGGGCAGGGGTGGGCAATGCACATGGATGGGGGATTCCTCTCATGGCTGAGGAGCCCTGAACAAGTCTCCTGAGTTCCCATGGGCCCATGGACCGGGAGAGGAAGATGCAGGGGAAAAAAAGGGGTCTGTGGGGAAAGGTACCAGGTCAAAATAGGGAAAAATGCCTCAGCCATGACCCCTGATTAGGAGGTCTCATCAGAGAGGTCTGGGACAGGAATGCAAATTGCAATGCACTCCCCGTGCGCCCA
The DNA here is from genome assembly GCF_022837055.1 of Prionailurus viverrinus. NCBI lineage: Eukaryota > Metazoa > Chordata > Mammalia > Carnivora > Felidae > Prionailurus > Prionailurus viverrinus. The sequence continues at coordinate 34,500,830 of NC_062562.1, read as the reverse complement.
GTCTGGTGTGGGGAGGGCAGCTACCCCTGATCAGACCTGCTGGGGAAAGTCTGGGATTTGCCTGTGGTTGGGTCTTAAAGATCACAGAGAGAATTTTAACCTGGAACCAGATTCCTCAACATTCTGTTAGAGCTGTAAATTGTTTTGGCTTAAATTGTCCCTATGAAGTTTCCCAGCTGCTGATCACCCTGTAATTGGAGTAGGAATTGCAGCCGTTTCCCTGGATGGCTCTCTGGTTTCCAGTCTGGCTTGTCTGCTTTGTTTGTTTTCGATAACCTTCTACCTCATCTCCGTGGATTTGGAGACCGACTTTCCAATTGGTGGAAGTGATTGCCAACAGCCTAGCACCTTGCTCAGCGCCACTCGAGATGAATTTCCCAAGGAAATCCTCCTCCTCCTGGGTGAGGCGTCAGGCCCATTAGAAGACAGATCCTGCATCTCGTTTCAATAAAACAATTAAAAGGCTGATGTGACAGAAGTGAGTTTAAATGGAGGCTCAGGATGAGGCTGGAGAACAGAAAGGGACCAGGTCAAAGTGCAAGTGAATTGACCAAGGTCATACAACCAAATCACTAGGGAGTCAGAACTTGAAGCCGCGTGTGTCTGGTTCCAGAGCCCTGCTGAATACACTGAGTCAGACACACACCATCATTTATGCATGACGATGGTTGAGGAAAATGTCTGGTTTTTCTGCAAAGTCGTACCTGGAGCAAAGGGAGAATGTGGTGCTGTTAAACATAGTTCATTGTCAAAAACAGAAGAAATTTTTGCATGATCCTAGATTCAGATTTTAATCTTTTGGTCCTAACAAGAGGGATTGAAGCTCACAGGGCTATGAAGCTGCTGGGAAGTGACGGACCAGATGAACAACCTGACTCCAACAGTCTATCAGTGCAGATATGGCTAATACCCTCTCCAGCAGTTAGCTTTTCCATGCAACATAATGAGGGAAAAAGTAAATCTGAGTCAATGATACATCTGCTCATAAACTTCCATTTGTTAAATATGAAGCAAAATTCTGACAGCCATAAAACAGGGTGAACAGTTGTGTGTTTGTATTAAAATATCATTGAGATAAGCAATAACCAGCTATCCGAGCAAAGGAACATCTGTGATATTATCACGCTATTTCTGGCTGAGTCATCTCATGCTGGGAGAAAACACAGGGAAATGGAGATATCACTTGTGGTGTTCTTAATTGAGTTAAGAAAGGGCTCTGTTTTTTATCTTCCCAGGGTAGGTCCTGGAAATGCAACAGGTAGCATTTAAAAATAAATTTTTAGCTGATTGTTACAGCTCACTGCAAATCAGTCCTTGCAGCCTACTTGAAAAAAAAAAAGGCTGCCATGATAATTCCTGGAATAAAATGTAAGCACTAAAAGTTTTATAATTCATGAATCTAACTTTTTAGTGCTTGGAAGGACTTTTTTGTTTGACCTCTACAGAGAAGAACAACAGTACATCAGAAACGTTCAAAAATGCTATTTTCCAGGGGCCCCTGGGTGGCTCAGTTGCTTAAGGGTCCAACTCTTGATTTTGGCTCAGGTCATGATCTCACAGTTTGTGGGGTCAAGCCCCATGTCAGGCTCTGTGCTGATAGCATGGGGCTGCTTGGAATTCTCTCTCACCTTCTCTCTCTACCCTCCCCCACTCATGCTCGCTCTCTTTCTCTCTCAAAATAGACTTTAAAAAATGCTGTTTTCCACGTTTTTGCCATGAGAAACCCTAAGTAGTGGGCAAAAACCCTTCTCTACCAGGGAGTAATAAGGTGCTTAGTAATTTATTAACTAAACCCCTTGGATAGGGATGAGACCAAAAAAAGACAGTTATTATCCCAAATTATATTCTACAGAAGAGTAATGAATTCATGGCATCAAGATTTTATACTGTTGGAGGAAGCCTTAGAAGTAAGTGAACATTGGATTTATGGGCTTGAGCAAATTATTTAATAATTATGAGCTTTAGTCTATTCATCTACAAAACGGGGGGTCTTCTAGAGTTCTTGCATACACTAAATCAGATAACACATCTAAATTGCTAGGACACAACACTCTACTCCTAGCAGATACAGTAAATAGTTTTTCATATCAGCTTGAGTCCACAGAGCCTGTTGACTATAGTGAGCTATTTCTGCAAGTATAGTAAAAAGAGAAAGAAAGTCAAAGAAATCTAGATCTTGGAACACTGTCAGTTTTTCCAGGTCAATCTACCAAGCCCATAAGAAGTATATGCCTCTAAGGATTACCACTACACCTAAAAAGTCTACTGTTGGTTTGTTTGTTTGCTTGCTTGTTTGTTTGTTTAAGAGAGAAAGCATGATGGGGGGGGGGGGGCAAAGGGACAGGGAGAGAGAGAATCTTAAGCAGGCTCCAAGCCCAGGGAGGAACCGGACTCAGGGTTCAATCAAACATGAGGCTCAGTCTCACAAGTGAATGAGATCGTGACTTGAGCAGAAATCAAGAGTCAGATACTTAACCGACTGAGCCACCTAGGTACCCCAAGAAGTCTACAATTTAAATCACAACTTGTTCAAGGAGACCTTTTCCAACCCAAGTAATGCAAGGAACAAAGCAAACTTAGCCTGAGGATTAACTGAGTGCAAAAGACTAACTAGACTGATCAGATAATCCTGCCACCTAACTTTCTACGTGGTAGAGAGGAACAGGTATGTTACCATTGTTGCTGACAAGGTAAATTTTGCCAGTTGATTTCGGTACAGCCATGCTTTGTATTCAGAAGATCTGATTCACACATGTCCTCAGCTTCCCCAGATGCCCACTGAAAGCCAAGAACCCACAGCCCGCCAAGTCATTTATACAGACAAATTCAGATTCAGACATGAAGATACCTTATGGACTAAATTTTAAAGACAATGATCTCTGTGTACCTCCGTTACAGATGTAGATCCCTTTGAAAATTACCTTCAAAGAGCCAAATACAAACAGCTGGTGACTTGAAACAAAAATTTACTTTGAAGTAGTACAAACTAGAGTCATTATCTTAAATTTGTGTTCTTTAATAATATAAGCTGTAACCTGGTAAAGTACCTTTTATCTAGGCTTTATTGATCGGGCAGCACATTACAAGTATAAAAAATTAAATAACTCATTACAAATACTGAAAGCTTAGAAGGGTTGCTGTACTTCTAATGCATGGGTTCTATTTAAATATAACTAACTACCTGTAGAGAGATATAATAAATTTATACCTTCCTTCCAAATGCTCAGCCCCTTTGCCAGCAAATGGACTTTCACGACATCTCTATGAGGTCTGAATGCGCTGGTGTTTCACCTTCATTTTCTATTTGTGTACTATGGCAACAGTTACTTCCAGGTGTGAACCGTATTCATTGGATCACAGTGGAGCTGGCACTCCTTGTGGGGTTGACACCCCTCTTTGCCACCCAGTTGATGGCTCCTTACTATACATGTTATCTAAAATTATTCCAGGCTCGGGGCGCCTGGGTGGCTCTGTCAGTTAAGCATCCGACTCTTGATTTTGGCTCAGGTCATGATTTCATGGTTTGTGAATTCAAGCCCCGTGGTGGGCTCTCTGCTGATAGAGGCCTGCTTGGGATTCTCTCTCTCTCTCTCTCTCTCTCTCTCTCTCTCTCTCTCTCTCTGCCTTTCCTCTGCTCACACGCATTCTCTCTCTCTCAAAAATAAATTGATTTAATAAGATAAAAGTATGCTGGGCTTTTGTTGCCCGTTTTTTTTTTTTTCCTATAAACCCTTGCTTTGAAATGGACATCATCTATGTTCTTGCTTTGCATGAATTCTTGTAGGTATTGACTTCAGCAAACACATGGGAGATGCCCACCAGTCCTTCAAGTTATGAGTCCCGTACACATCAGAGGTCTCCCACGGAAAAATCTCAGAACCATATGACCCTATCGATGCAGCGAATGAATATCAAGAGTTGGTTAAAATGAATCTGTATGTGAAAACCTAAACTCCCTTTAAAATATCATGGAACTCCCACCTGCCAGCATTTGCAACACCATAGAAGGCATTTATAGCCAGTTACTGGTAACCAGAAAAATTCCGAGGAAATTAAGAGAAATATCACCATCATAGATCCCATAAAAACTGATGGTTTGGTTTTGAACTGTTACTTTGGATTTTTGTTTCTTTAAATACATTATTTAACATGCTACAAGCATCTATTTGTCATCCTTAATTATGATTTACATTAGTGTTTATATTGATTGGTTTTTGATTGGCTCTGAACTCTTTGTCCAGAAAAAAAAAATTAATTTCCATGAGAATTGCCATGGGTTACGTTCTGTGGTGTTTAAAATGTGCTCTTTAAAAATGCATGCTTCTACAATGACTGGGGCAGCAATCATTTTTAACTACATCTAACCTCTAGTTATTGGGTTATGCTAGTAAAATAATACAAGGTTTACATGTAATTGCCAAGTGGTGTTAATATTTTACAAAGTCTGATTTTCCCAACAATTAAATTTTTAGTCTAGGTTGCCTCAAATGTTTGAATTTATATGTACACTGAATGAAAAGGAACTTGGACTAATGCTTCATTTCTCACATACAATTTAGAATTCTCTGGAGGTGCTTGTTATAAATCATGGACTTGCCTCCGGGCCTAATGAACCAGACACCACAAAGGTTATTGTGGTAGGTGAGTCTTTGGCTTTAAAGTTGGAAAATGAAGAAGATGATGATGTCGATGCCCATTTTAACAGTAAAGAAATTGAGGCTCAGGAGGTTAAGACACTTGTCCTAAGTCACTTAGCTATTTACTAGTAGGCCCAGGACATAAACCCATGTGGGTCCCACACCAAAGCCTATACCCTTCCCCACAGTGCTTCAACGTACATCAAATTCATACGAAATTTATAAATTTATACAAATTTATATAAAAGATTCCCAGAGACTATAGATAAGACAACAAGGAAAAACAGTACGAAAAGGCTGGAAGAACAAAAGGAGAAGTTTTCAGGAGACTATAAAGAATTCCTATTGGCCCCAACAGTAGTTTCCTACTGGGTTTTAATGTTTAACTGAGAAGCAAGCTCCATAATGGGAGGCATCTTGAACGTCAAGTTGAGGAAAATGTTGGTAAGCAAGACAGTGGTTTCCCACTAAACATGCTATTCTGTCTACTTCTCTGGACACCTTTGGTTCAGACTACCCTCACCTCTCAAATGGACCACAACCATGCTGTGCCCACAGTGTTCTTTCCAAAATGAAAATTTCATGTCATTACTCCCCTTGAAAACCATCTTAACTTCCCATTACCCTCAGAATAATGGAACCTAAGATATTTACCCTGGCTTCCACACCCTATTCAAAATCACATCCCACCATACCTTTTTACCCCTCCAGCCTTCACCTCTAATGATGTCTTTTGTCTGCCGCTGTCTTCACTCAGTCTTCCCAATCACCTACTTCACTCTGACCCCAGATACACATACCTTTTGTTTCTTTACAAGGCCATCATTTTTTTCTTCACTTGGCCCTTACATATCCTGGACCCTGCCAGGAACATTTTTATGCCATTTTTACATATTTCACTGTGAACTCTTACTATCCTTTGGTTCTCTGTTTATACACCATCCTCCTCTACCCCAAACCTACCTATCCAGGTACATTTGCATGTTATCTCCCTTACTTATTCTAGCATTTATCTCACGGTGTTCTAATAGGCTTCATGTTGGTCTAGAAACCCCTTTAAAGGCAGTATTCCCTTGGGGTAGGTTCAGGCTCTATCTTATCTGCTAGTGAATCCCTAGTGTTTACTATAGTGCCTGCCAGTAATTGCCCAACAAACATAATTTGTCAAATTGATGAAGAGATGGATGGATAAATGAATTCTGTGGTGTGTGGATATGACAGAACAGATGAGAAAGGATAAGAAAGGATAGACAGGAAAAACATGACCAAGCAATTTAGTCACACTGGATAAATCAAAGAAATATATATATATATATATATATATATATATATATATATATATTTAATCTATATATAAATCTCTATATAAATCTATATATATAAACATATTTATATATATATTTTATTTATATATTGTAATATATATAAATAATATATATATTTATATATGCATATATATATAAACATATTTTTTATTTTACATTTATTTATTTTGAGAGAGAGACCATGCACATGGGAGTGGGGGAGGGGCAGAGAGAGAGGGTGAGAGAGAATCCCAAGCAGGCTCCACACTGTCAGCGTGGACCCCGACGTGAAGTTCAATCTCACCAACTGTGAGATCATGACCTGAGCCAAAATCAAGAGTCAGAGGCCTAATCGACTGAGATAAGGCACTCCAGAAAAACGTATTTAATACCACCAGGCACCCCAGAATAATATATTCAATACCACCATGTATTAAATGTATGCACATTTTCAAAGGGAAAAAAATCTTTTCTTCAAGTTGTCTTGAAGGAAAACAGGAGGTCTACGAAGTCTGGAAACAAAGATAATATTTTATTTCCTATAATTTGAAGAGTTCTTTGATGATATGATATAATAATAGTGATATATTTGCCTACATTTCGAGATTTTGTGGACACCTACAGATGTAAGTATCATGTACATAACTTTTACAATCCCTACTGCCCCAATTTCCATCTGATGTGGAGACAATTGCAGCCCTTCCGGTCATAAAGAGGGGGATTAGTTGATAGTAACAGGTTGATCTGGAATGTCTCATCAATCTAGAGCACATCACCTATGGGATGGATGGCCTCCTCTGTCAATGAGCTCTGTCCACCTCCAGCCACTAGGGAGATGCTGTGACAGGTTGATGGAACACACTGGTCCAGAGGATGGTCTTTTGTGTCATATAGACCTAGATTCAAAGCTCTGCCGGGCCTCAGTAACCTAGGAACATTCCAGACCTAAGTTTCTCACATACAACCTTCCATACCCAAATAACATTTTTGCAGCACCTCTGTACTAAGAAGGAGACTCATTTCCGGAAGTTGTGGCCACTACCGAAAAGGTCGTCAGCAAGTAACAATGTCCCCCAAAGCCTCCTCTTGCTTTTTAAAAGGCATATTTAGAAGGAAACTCTAAGTTACTCTTGGGTGAAGGAATAATATGGAAGAAACAACCTGAACAACAGTCTTGCCCACCTAGAAACCAGCACAGCTGTTGATCATTAAGGAATTAGCCAAAAAAAAAAAAAAAGAAAAAGAAAAAGAAAAAGAAAGAAATTTACAACAGAGAAGGGGAACATGTTTCCCTTGAAGAGAGGCATTTCTGTGTAAATGCCACATCTTCAATATAACCATCTAAAATTATATACAAGTCTCTGTTAACTATAGTTATCTAGAAAGGAGAACCATTTTCTCATTAGCTTCATGTACTCTCAACATTTGTTACTTATATAATGTATTACTATTATTTAAAACAAAAAGAAAGCACTATGGCGAATTGTTGTGTAAAAGTAGCCTATTCTTAGTACTTTTGTTCCAGGCCTGGAAACCTTTCCAGAGTGTCTTATTTTTTGTATTTTTGTGGCAGAATAATCACTTTGGGACATAATGCTGTATATTAGTTCCTTTAAAAATAACATTTCTCTATCAAATATTAAATTCTTCAGCTTTTCATTAATTTTTAGAATATTTCAGGATGGCAGGTTATATTTCTTGTCAAAGGAAAATCACTCTTGGCATCTTCTGCAGTTAGAGCAAGAAACATATTCCTCTTCAAATTGCCTTTTTTATTTTTTTATTGTTGTGTTACAGCACAACCAAGAGTGTGTAGCATACAAATGATAGGTGGTAAAGATATTGTGGGTTTGCATGCATAATAAATGTGGTTTCATTTCAGGAGTTGGCGAGCATTTCATAACGCAAGAGTGGAAAATGGGACAATTTGAATATTTTGGGAGGCTTCAATATATACTCACGGTGCATGCATATACATATTTACATATAATTTTCAACATTCTTATTTATAAGCAAATAGCCAAACAGGCAATTATTTGCATGTGGGCCAATATGACACAGTCAATGGTTTGGAAAATATAGGCTAGCTAACTAACTCATTATTGTAAATAGAAAGTGCAAGTAAGGTATATCAGCTCTTTGAAACATAAGCCACTGAAAACAGAGTTGCTTCCCTTAGAATCAAATGTAGGAGGTATGTTTAGATAGAAGTCCTCTCCTTTTCGTGATATTTAAGAAAACATGGAATTGTGAAGCATCTTAGAAAATCCCTTTTAGAGTAAAATGTGGACCAGTCCCTTTCTACAGCCGCAGCCAGCAAATCAAAACCAATCTAGTCGCTGTGATTTTACGTTTTAATTCCTAGGAATATTATATGAGCTGGGCCCCGGCTTCTAATGCACTTAGTCACCTGAGTCACAAATAGTAATACCTGCAGAGAGTGGTAAAATAAACCTAATGAGCCCTTACATTAGTGTCAGAGTCTCTGTTGAAGTCATGCATCTGAAATTACTCAAACGAAGGAGAAAGAGGAGACACACAGGACACGACAGGTTGTTGCGGCGAGCGAAGGTGTCGCCTGGGCGCGAGGATGCGGCCAGCGCTCCATCAGTGCCCACCCTGCTAAAACACTGAACGAAAATGACTGATCTACAATTTGCATTCTCTTTTCGGTCCATCAGCAGAACATTATTAAAACCAGTCAGCCAAAACCCATTAGAACAGCACTCACGTAGGAAACAATGCCCAGGTCTGCTTGTTCTCCATTTTTATGCACTGCTACAGGACTATAAATATTCATCGTAATGTAACTGAAAATTATTGAAGTGAGAAAAAAGAGAAACAGGGAAGCCATTTGCTTCAATTCATAAACAGCATCTGTTGGGAAGTTATTCATAGATTGCTTCAGGGCCTGCTGAGCAGCAAGCCCACGGAAAAGGATGCCATTGCAAGCAAATTGGCGCAAACTGCATGGAGATGCTATTACACATGATTCACTGACAGCCAGGGAGAATGATCAGGCACTGGGTTGTTTTATGTGTTCTTTTATCACTGGGACGCAGGACTACCCTCCAGCCAAAGTCTCACACAGTTCAAATTAGAAGAGCAACCTTCTAAGTGTATTAAGGCCTAACCAGTAGCTAGAGAAAGTTAGAATAACCAGCCAGACTCCAGGTGATAGAGCTTGTTCATCTGCCCACACCTTAGGCACCCTCACATCCTGCCCGTACAACCTGGCAGATGTGAGTGTCCTGGTAATACTGTGTCCATCAGAAATTAAACATTCGAGGAAAAAGTTTCTAGAAGGTTGAAACGAAATTTCTGGCTGGGATGTCCTGAAAGTAATGTAACGGAACGCTCACCACTTACCAAACCAAGGTTAAGAAGAAACATTGGCAAGGAATGCTTGCCGACCGGGCGTTAGTGGTGAAGTTGTATTTCATCAAAAACTGGATTTACGGCTTCCTAGTCAAAGCACCAGATTCAGTGCAGAGAAAATAAACACAGCAAGAGCTTTCAGAGGTGAAGTGATCATGAATAAAATGGGTGGGTTGATTTAGTAAGTGTTTATGCTTGTATATTGATTTATGTTTTTATGGTAAAAAGGCATCTTCAAGACTCAGAAAGAAAATATGTATTTCGGATTTGGGGTGGTTTTTTTTTTTTTTTTTTGGCAATGTTGAATGTCATCCATTTCAGGCTGAGCCCACTGATCAATCTTAATATCACTAAAGGAGAGAGAACCAGACACGATGTGTCCCCTAAAAGGAGGCAATGAGAAAAAGTTCTACCCTTCCCCATGAAAGACCCTTGTGGTTGCATGTAGTCTCCCCTCCCCCCACAGAGAGGGAGAGAGAGAGAGAGAGAGAGAAACCTAAATCAGATCAAGCGCTTAGATCCAATTATGCTCTATGGAAAACAGACAGGGGACAGGAGAACCCATTACCAACACTATAGAAGTAAAATCAGCAAAATTCAGACTGTGGAAAACTTAAGACTTAAGTGACCTGGTTTCCCCAACAAATAAGTTGCAAAGAAAATAAAGAAGGTGGGGAGACGAAGAGAGAACCTATAGATTAAGAGAGATTTAAGAGATGTATCAACTAAATACAATTGTCTGGATCCTGATTTGGATAGGCTCTGTATATCCTCCCCTTCCCCCCAAAAACCTCTATGTACTCAGGCAAATTTGAATCTTAGTGGTTAGTTGATAGTTTTAAGGAATTATTCTTGGTATTTTTTTTTTTTTTTTGGTATTGTGGTTGCATTTTTAAAGAGTTTGCATCTTTTAGAGACACATTTGAAGAACGGCTTCAAAATAACCCATCTGGGGATGGAAGGAGCAGGTGGGATCCAGATAAAACAAGAATTTGCATGGTTTGATAATTACTGAAGCCAGGTATTGGGAACATGGGAGTCGGTTAGCAAATTCTCACTTCTCTTGAAAATTTTTTTATCAAAAGTTCTTATAACCTCATAGTTATCTTATCCACTATTTTGCCTAAATTGGCTTACACTGGCTCATGAGAGTTGATTGTTAAATTTTCAGAAATTTTCCAGCCTGTTGTTAAACCATCAGTGGCTAGAAATCAGCCAGAGTGGATGTGTTTCCATCATGGAATTCAACCGTACTATAATTAAGTCTCCCCTCCGCCTCCCCGCCCCCCACCCCCACCCCTGCCCACCACCCAAAGAATTGATTGGAAAATATTAATCACCACACCACTGGTCATGACCCCAAAGCCCAATGCACAAAACTCTATATACAAGTTGGATATTTTGTCAATTAGTACAAGATGCTGCCTTTTCAGCTTAGGTCTCTCTCTGTTCTCCCTTCCCATGTTTTGTTGCCTCAGATCCTAAGGTGTGGCAATCCATGGGCTCACCCTGGAACATTCCACCTGGACTTCAATCATTCCTTCCTGTGGTAAGTCTTTACTATTTCTCCTTCTATCAAAATGTATCCAGGGTGTGGCCCTTTTCTCTCAGGACTAATCTGACAGAAAACAGTGCTCAGATGATGAGGTTAACAGATTCTGAATAAGAAGGAGGAAGCCTGAATCCTTCAGAAATAATTTTCTCTGGAAATTTCTGACCTTTTGACAGCCTTCATATTCTTGGGTAATTCTATACCTCCAAAACACCTTTATACAAATAGGTTCATTTACTTATAAATATTCTTGGTATTTTTTAAGTGACTGCTTATTATATAGAAGACGAACCTCATTAGAACATTGCCTCATTAAATCCTCAGAATAAAAATATGAGCTAACACAGAAGCTAGAATTTTGTTCCTCTGACAAGTAAGGGCATAAATAATAATAATGATAATAATAATAATCATGGAAGTCAAGTGTCTTATCTAAGGTCACCTGGCTAGTTACAGACAAACTCAAGACGAAACCTAAGAGTATTTCCTATCATGAATCAAGAATCTTTCCACAAACCACCAACCCACCAAAGCACCCAACCCATTGTTTGGGTGAACAAGCAAATTTTCCTGCCCTCTCCAAAGGCAGGTTTGTGTTAACTATGTGGACAACAAAGAAAAGGAATCCCAAAGGCATTTTTTTTTCTTTTTCACATACATGAGTTTGAAGGCTACTAGTTATTTAAGTCTAATCTAGAAGCATTTATTAAGAGCCTGCAAGAGAATGGAACACCCGCTACATGGTACCAAAATCAAAAACATCCTACATTAAAAAAAAAAAAAGGAACGGTGGCTCCCTCAATTTGTAGTTAGCCTGTATTGCCAAAAGGGTGTGTTTTGTTTGAAATACTGTGATTTGCAAAATTATGTGTTTGTCATTACTGGTTTCTTCCTGCATTTCAACAGAAGCCATGTCAACATTGCCCAGAACTATTTAGGAGGCTAAGCTGTTGTCCCATTAACATCTAAATTTACTGCATTTGTGTCCTTTTCAAACGAGATGAGTAAGACAAACAACCCCATCAACCCTTGTGGTTTCCTTCTGCTTTTCTATGACTATTAATTGTAACTCAAATCCTGCAATGGAGAAAATGGCTGAGCATGGGGAGGGGTGGGACGTACAAAATGTGATCTCCTCACTAACACTGAATAAAGACATATTCTGTCCCTGTGTGTTCTTGGCAGAAATTTGAGGAGTAATTAACTGCTCCTAATTGCTCATCAATTCCATTATCTCTTTTTATTTGTGCATTTGTCTCTTATTGACCAACTGCTATATGCCAGGGGCTGTGTAAGAACTTGGGATATGATAGTGAAAGTCCTTCGTCCCAACTTGCTCACTGGGTTGTGAAAAATAGACATATAAGTAAAGGCACAAGGACATTAGAGCATTCAGAGTGCTAAACACTGAAGAGTTCAACGGGCACACAAAGGGGTAAATGGAGTTCGATGGGCACACCTTCAGCCTGGGGTAAAAAGAAATATTCTTAGAGATGGGGGCATCTAAGCCAACATGAGAAATACAAAGAGAGTTGTTCTAATGAATAACTGAACTGGGAGAAGACACTTCAGACAATGGGAACAACATAGGCTGAATTTGGGAAGACCCAACCCTGAGATGCTCTGATGCAGTAAATCTGAAATGAAACCCAGGACAATGTACTGTTAACAGGCACCCCAAGAACTATTAATGCAAGTGATTAAAAACGTTTAAAGAAAGTCAGAAGCAACATGGTAGTTTGAAACAGTTCGCATGTGGTCATCCTAGAAATTTTGGAAAATATGTTCAGGAATCTGCACAGCACCTTTCTTGGCACCATTTATATAACTAAATCAAGTCATGTTGATTATGTATCTGCTGTGTGTGAGCATGGGAGCATAATGGGGTAGCTCTCGAGGTAGACCAAGGAGAGAGAAGTTCCAAATGAGTGGTACACACAAGAAATATACCACAAGAAGTGTAACATTAAAGAAAGGCTTTCTGGGCTGCACGACGCTGAACTAGGGCTTGTGGAAAGGGTACAGTACAGAATAAGAGGGCACAAGCCGTTCCTGTAATAGAGATTTGTAATTTCAAAGTCCGCATCGAATCAACGTTTGGCTCCTTGCTAGTTGTGACATTCAGCAAGTTGTATGACTTTGTTTCAGTTGCTTCATGTGTAAAATGGAAATGATAATTATTTCAACTTGGCAAGACTAATGTGAAAAACATATGATGTGATCTATCAAGTAAAATATGTATGGGTTCTGGTACATAGTAAGTGCTTAGTAAATATCTACTGAACAAAAAAATGAAAACTAATTATTATTTCTTTTCTCTCTGTGGCTCCTAACCTCAATAAATATTTTTCTAAGCAATGACCTTATATTTAGCAATAATCTCTAAGAAACCTTATATGTTATTACAGAACCATGGCTCTCTTCAAGGGACTTTATGAGATCATTTGATTCCAGCTCTATAATTTACAGTAGGAGACTATGGTGAAAAGGATACAGGTTTTGGGATTAGACTACCTAAGTTTGAATTGTAGTTCACTATTTACTAGCTCTGTAACCTTGAACATGTTTCTCAAACTCTTTTAGGCTTGGTTTATACAATAAAACAACGAATGTCTAACTCTTAGGATTATAAAGAAGCCTATGGATTCATTCACTCAAAAATGTGTGAACTGAGTACAGTTGACCCTAAACAATGTAAGGGTTAGGGGTGCTAACACCCCGTAGAGTTGAAAATCCATGTATAACTTTTGACTCCCCTAAAACAACTACTAATAGCCTGCTACTGACTACAAGCCCTACTGGTCACATAAACAGTGCATTGACACATAGTTTTTGTTATATGTGTTACATACTGGATTCTTACAATAAAGAGAGAAAAAAGAAAGTGTTATTAAGAAAATCCTAAGGAAGAGAAAATACACTTACTATACTGTATTTATTGAAAAAAAATCCACATGTGGACCTTCATAGTTCAAACTCATGTTGTTCAAGGTTCAACTGTATTTGCCAAATGTGAGAAACTGGTCCGGGATCTGAAAATTAGCAGTGAACAAAAATGAGAGACCCCTACCTTCCTCAATCTTATACATAAAAGATAGCTATATTATTTCTCTAGAGATATATAATAAGTTTCTATAAACCTGGCTTAAAACAAAAGTTATTTTCTCAGCCTGGAGACTAGAACACTGAAGAAAAGGTATCCTAGGACCATTCTCCCACCAAAATCTCTAGAGAAGAATCTTTCCTTGCTTCTTCTAGCTCCTGGGAATCGTCGTGTTCCTTGGCTTACAGACCCATCACTCCAATCTCTGCCTCCATTGTCACATGGCATTCTCCTAATGTGTATGAGTCCAAATTTCTCTCATCTTATAAGGACACCAGTCATTAGATTTAGGGCCCATTCTAATCCACTATGACCTTATCTTAACTTTATTACATTTGAAAAGACCCTATTGTAAGATCACATTAACATGCCCCGGGGGTTAGTATTTCAACTGATCTTTTCGGGGGACACAATTCAATCCACAAAAGTAGTTAATGAACAACTTGGCCACATAATTTTTGGCAGGCCATCCTAGGATCAAGCTTCCAGGAAGCCCTCAGTAAATGATAGCTAATATGGGGTGACATATTTTGGTCACATTTTTTCAGGTAAGTTTGGTGAATTTTGCATTGTTTATCAAAGATCAGAAAACTAATACAATGGAATTAGAAATCTGATAAAATAAATCCAAAGAAGGGTCTCTATAAACAGCAGTATCTCCCAAAATTGGTTATTCACATGCCTTACGGCTTCTAAAAAATTTTAGGTATTAAGAGGACAATCTTTATGTTTAATAATTATGTATTTAACATGCATTAGAAGAAATATTACTAGCACTTAAAACCCACGATTTCACAAATAACATTTCTTTCAATGTGTTTTATACAGAGCTGTCATTTAAAACAGGTGTTTGCCTTTCAGCCAGAATTGCCATCTTGCAATTCACCAAAATGACCAACACAAAGGGCAAGAGGAGAGGCACCCCTCTCTCCAGGCCTTTTATAAAACATGGAGTTGTTTCTTGGGCCATGTTCACGGGAATCTACAGGAAAGATGATACCGTAGACAAAGGAATGGGCACTGTTCAGAAAGGAATGCCCTACACATGTAATCATGGCAAAACTGGAAGAGTCTACACTGTTACCCAGCATGCTTTTGACATTGTTGTAAACAAACAAGTTAAGGGCAAGATTCTTGCCAAGAGAACTAATGTACATATTGACCATATTAAGCACTGAAAGAACCAAGACAGCTTTGTGAAATGTGTGACGGAAAATGATCAGAAGAAGAAGGAAGCCAAAGAGAAAGGCACTTGGGTTCGACGGAAGCACCAGCTTGCCCCACCCAGAGAAGCACACTTTGTGAGAACCAATGCCAACGGGTCTGAGCTGCTGCAATCCATTTCCTATGAGCTCATGGCATGGTAAGTGTTAAAATAAATAAAATAGCTCAGGACTGTGAAAATAAACAATTAGGCACGTGAGTGAATCAATTCATTAAAAAAATGACAGAAGAGTTGGTAAGTGGCTGTAGCGAAAAATACTGCAGTGGTACTTGGGTGACTCAAGTTTCAGACATGTCCTACTCCCACATGATGCTTCTTTCTTCATTCTGTCAAACCAACTGGCATCGATGGCTGTATGTCTTCACACGGATCCAATTTGCAGAATGCAAATTTTGGGAATTTCCCAGTTGGGGCATTGGACGTAAAGATGCAGTTTCTGTCTTTATGTCACCTGCCTTTATTTATTTATTTATTTATTTATTTATTTATTTATTTATTTTTATTTAATATAAATTTATTGTCAAGTTGGCTTCCATACAACACCCAGTGCTCATCCCAACAAGGGCCCTCCTCAATGCCCGTCACCCACTTTCCCCTCTCGCCCACCCCCCCATCAACCCTCAGTTTGTTCTCTGTATTTAAGAGTCTCTTAGAGTTTGCCTCCTTCCCTCTCTGTTTGTAATTTTTTTCCCCCTTCCCTTCCCCCATGGGCTTCTGTTGAGTTTTTCAAGAGCCACATATGAGTGCAAACGTATGGTATCTGTCTTTCTCTGACTGACTTATGTTTACTTAGCAAAATATCCTCTAACCATCAACACCCAAGAGGAGAAAGCAGGCAACAACCTCTTTGACCTCAGCTGCAGCAGTTTCTTACTGGACACATCTCCAAAGGCAAAGGAATTAAAAGCAAAAAATGAACAAGTGGGATCTCATCAGGAAAAAAAGCTTCTGCACTGCAAAGGAAACCATCAACAAAACTAAAAGGCAACTGACAGAATGGGAAAAGATATTTGCAAATGATGTCGGATAAAGGGCTAGTATCCAGCTGCCTTCAAATTGATGATCACTTCTCTCAAATCCACATCTTAAATACGTCTGAAGCTCAGTATCAAAGCTTAATGATTAAACTATAATAATCAAGACTGTGTGGTAATGGCATAAGGATATACATGTAAATGAAAGGGACAGAATTAGGAATCCAGAAGACCTCCCACATTTATTGTCAAATGACTTTCAACAAGGGTGTCAAGATAATTCAGTTGGGAAAAAATAGTCTTTTCAACAAATGGTACTGGGACAACTGAATGTCCACATGAAAAAGAATGAAGCTGGACATCACTTCATCTCATATACAAAAATTAACTCCTCATATATAAGAAAAGAGTATGTTATCGTATGTGTGTGTGTGTGTGTGTGTGCGTGTGTGTGTGTGTGTTCACACAAATATTTTATTCCATTCTGGAGGTTGTCTTTTTTCTTTCTTGATGGTATCCTTTGCTATGTTTTCTCCCCACCTTTTGTTGCTTGTACTTTAGGTATCATACCTAAAGAACCATTGCCTAATACAAGGTCATGAAGATTTACACCTGTGTTTTCCTCCAAGTTTTAGTTCTTACATTTAGGTTTTTGATCTGTTTTTAGTGAAATTTTAAATATAGCATTCTCTCCACTTTGATTTATCTCAGAGGCTCTTAATTTCTCAATTTTTTTGAGATATTTATTTTGATGGAAATTTTGAGATAATAGTTTTGATGGATTTTAATAAGCTTGACAGTCTTTTTGTCTGGACACAATGAATATATCACCACACTGTTTCTAGCCTACATGGCTTCTGAGGAGAAATCAGTGATTAACCTTATCGATAATCCCTTTAAATGATGAGTCACTCTTCTCTTGCTGCCTTCAAGATTCTCTGTGTCTACCTTTCAACAATTTATGTTTTACCTAGGTGTGAATCTCTTTGAGGTATCCTACTTGGAGCTTATTGAACTTCCTGGATGTGTAGATAAATGTTTTTCATTAAATTTGGAAGTTTTAGCCATTATTTCTTCAGCTACTGTTTCCACTTTCATCACTCCTTGTGGAATTCCCATTGTGTGTATATTAATATACTTGAATGTCCCTTGGGTCTCGAAGGCTCTGTTTACTTTTCTTTCTTCCTTTTTGTTTCTGTTCCCCAGACTGGATAACTTCAGTTGTCCTACCTTTAAGTTCAAAGATTCTTTCTTCCACCTGTTCAATTCTTCCACTGAGCCCTTGTAATGAATTTTTAAATTTCAGTTATTGTACTCTCCGAATCCAGAATTTCTACTTGGTTCTTTCTTTTTTTTTTTTTTAATTTTTTTTTTAATGTTTATTTATTTTTGAGACAGAGAGAGACAGAGCATGAACGGGGGAGGGTCAGAGAGAGGGAGACACAGAATCTGAAACAGGCTCCAAGCTGTCAGCACAGAGCCCGATGCGGGGCTTGAACTCACGGACCGCGAGACCATGACCTGAGCCGAAGTCAGCGGCTTAACCGACTGAGCCACCCAGGCGCCCCGTACTTGGTTCTTTCTTTATATCCTCTATATCTTTATTGGTAGTCCCTATTTGGTGAGAAGTGGTGCTTCTATTTTCTTTACTTTCACAAGCATGGTTTCCTTCAGTTTTTTGAACTTATTTAAAATAGCCAGTTTAAAATGTTTATCTACTTAGTCTGGCATGTGGGGCTCCTTAGGGAGTTTAATCAATCGCTTCTTTCTTGTGTTTGAGCTACACTTTTTTTTTTTTTTTTTTTTTACAAATGCACTCCTTAATCCCCATCAACAGTTGAACCGCACCCACCTCACCTCTGGTGAATCAGTTTGTTCTCTCTAGTTAAGAGGCATCTTGGCTTGCCCTTCTCGTTTTCTCTTTGTTTGCTTATTTTGTTTCTTAAATTCTACATATGAGTGAAATCGCATGGGTTTTGTCTTTTTCAGACAGAGTGAGTTCACTTAGCATGATGCTCTCTGGCTCCACCCATGTTTTTCTAAGTGGCAAAGTTTCATTCTTTTTCATGGCTGAGTAATATTGCACTATATGTATACATCTTCTTTATCCATCCATCAGTGGAGCTGAGCTATACTGGAGTTGATGAGCTAGACATTTTTATTTCTTTGCATGTCTTGTAATTTTTGTTGAAAGCTTGACATTAAAATAATGTATTGTAGAAACTCTGAAAACCATCATCTCCCCCCCCGCCCCCCCCACCAGGACTTGTTATTGTTGCTGATCATTGTTTATCCTGTAATGTTTCTGA
The DNA here is from genome assembly GCF_022837055.1 of Prionailurus viverrinus. NCBI lineage: Eukaryota > Metazoa > Chordata > Mammalia > Carnivora > Felidae > Prionailurus > Prionailurus viverrinus. The sequence continues at coordinate 34,482,348 of NC_062562.1, read as the reverse complement.
ACTAATTCTGTAAAATCTGCATTCTTTTCCTTATTTGGCCATCAAATTTCTGCTTAGTTAGCTTAGTCATTGCTAACTTGGAAACCAAGAGGCATCCTAGTCTTTGCTAGGGACCTCCATGTGCATGTTGGGTCACATTTTAATACTCAGTCAGCCACTTGACAACTTTACCTTTGTCTTTATTTCATGCTTTGCAAGGAACATCAAGACTGGCCAGAGTTAAGAGGTTAGGACATGTAACATAGGTCTTTCGTAAGCATTCATGCAGCCCTGGGAATGTGCACAGCCCTACCTATGTGCATGTCTTCCTAAATTCTCAGAAATATGGGAGAGTTTTCCAAAGCCTTAATAGACTCCTCATTTCCCAGCTCTTTCTATTAATTTTTTTTTGGGGGGGGGATGGTGTAGTCTATTGTTTGCTGCAACCATCATCCAGTGCCTCAGGCAACCACAAAATTAAACAATCACCCCTACAGATTTTTGACAAATATCTCAGGAAAAAGTCTTCACTAAGGCTTTCTTCAGTGGGTGAGCTGTAAGTCAGGTCAAAGAAAGCCAGCTTCATAACTGGGGTCGTCCTAGGAACTATCAAACAGGTGAAATAATGCTAATTCTCTAGGAATGTGGCTGTGAGGCAACTCCGGCCATATTCTGTCTCCTTATTCTCTCAAGATTGTGGTCTGCTGCTTTTCAGTGTTACTGTGGAGCTGTAGAGAGGGAGATGGGAGGGGAGCAAGTTAAAATACAACAAAGCTCACTCTTCTTAGGAAGATTTACCTGTTTTTCTTCAACGAAAATTCTCCAGATTGCTGCAAGCCTTTGTTAGCTTTTAAAATTTTGAAAAAGTTTATTTGGACAATGCTGTCCAGTTTTCTCACTGATTTTATAAAGAAAAGAACTTTCAAAAGTCCTTATTCATTTTCAATGACATCCCCTCTGTCCTTCTTTCTTTGTCTCTAAGTGCAAGGTTGGCTTCTAACCAGCACTATGCTAAGTCGTTCCTCTTTTTTTTTTTTTTTTTTTTTAATTCTGCCCCTTCTTTTTACTCTGGAAAATACCAAGTATCATAGTTGGGTAGAGACACCGGTGTCAGATTTGGTAAGTGTTGAGAAGATGAGGATCATTGAAGGGTAATGATCCTTGAGGATCATTTTTATTAATTTTGTCCCATCCCAGATGGTGATTACTCCACTTAACCATGTTGTTATTTACACTAAAATAAAGCTGTCTACTAAAGCACATACATTAAATGACATCCATGTCCTGATGATGAGAAGAATATACATAATGAGACCATCACAGATGCTAAAGCTGAAGAATACAGGTTGAGTGCTTCCTTTCCAATCACATCAAGAAACACGGTTCCTCAGACTATCTTCACCTCACCAATAACCCACCTTTCAACTTTTACCCCATTCCCCTTCATCTGGGAGTCCTTTTTCCAAAGAAACAACATTACTGTTATTGTTTTAATCAACTGGTGAATGTTACTAAATACAGCCAATAGTCAAATATCAAAGCTCCGCTGAGATCTTAATGCTGGGCAGTTAGCTAGGTTCACTCACTAGCTCAGTGACTCATTCTTTCACCTTATTTGACAAAGTTGAATATTATTACCTGTTACGAACCTTTGAGGTCCTCAGTGCAAACTCACATTGTGAATTTTGAGTAACAAAGACCAATACTTTTCCGCAAACTGCAGAGACTTTTACAAATGTTTTCTCGAAAAGGAAACAGCCAGTGATTCATAAGCGCAAAAGTAGAATTCACCAGCTGTTTCATATGCCCTTTCCCATCAGGCTTGACCTTTTCTTCACTGCTTCCCCAAATTCCAAATTCTTTCCTGCCTGAGGGGAAGGAAAAGCATTTTCTCCTGCCAGCGACAGACAAGATGCTGCAGAAGCAACAGCTGGCCAGAAGTGATTCTACCTTCCCGGGGAGCAAGCCAAGTCAGAGACGTGGATCATTATGTTTCTAGGTGAAAATCCCAGACTGGTAATTCTTTGGGCTTTTTTTAACTTCTTTTATTTGATGAACATTTAGCATGCCATCTCTCTATGCTCAAAGGTGTAACATTTATGTAACATAACCAGAAATATATCTGACCAAATAGAATGAAAATTATTTCGGCTGAGGCTACAACATCAATATTAATATGAAACCCATGCCACGGTCCCTTAGTGCCATTAACCCATAAAAACATACACAAATTAAGGATGGTTATGGTTCTGAGGTCTCACTGGCAGTTGGGAAATGGGAATTTGTGTTGTAGCCTAAGAAATATTCCTTAAGTGGATACCTAGTGTTCCAAATTTGACCAGTTTTTGGTCACTTTAAAGAATTTATTTACCACTTATTACCTCAGTATCTATGATTCAGAAACTTTGAGTATTTGGGTCTTTTTCACCTTACGGCCAAAATGTGAACAAAATTCATTTGTTGTTGTTGTTTTATTTTTTTAAATTTTTTACTGCTTATTTATTTTTGAGAAAGAGACAGAGGGTGAGCAAGGGAGGAGTAGAGAGAGAGGGAGACACAGAATCTGAAGCAGGCTCCAGGCTCTGAGCTGTCAGCATAGGCCCGACATGGGACTCGAACCCATGAACCGTGAGACCATGGCCTCAGCCGAGGTCAGACGCTTAACCCACTGAACCACCCAGGTGCTCCTCATTGTTTCTTTTTTAAACCGTTGTGTTAAGTGAGGGCCCCTAACCACTATCCCAACCAGGGAGCAGCTCCAGAATTTCCCGACTGCTCAGTGAGGCTAGTTTGACCTGCTGAAGACAAAGCCACCAGTACAAGTGGTGACCGCTCCACTGGACACATTTGCCCATCTCTGCGTATGGCCAGAAACATCTGGCAGGGACAGAAACTCACAGCCATCTGCTGTGTTCTGCTTTTGCACATGTATGAATATCATATATGATTGTGTTTGGGAAAGACAGAAAGAACACCAGCATCTATAGAGGTGAGGGGTTGAAAGCCATATGATTATCTAATTAAAGTGATATGTGACATACCTCTTATTTCCTTTGTGGACAATGTAGAGCCAATGAACCAACAACATTTGAATCTTTGAACGACCATGGAGTAAGCAATGAGATACTACTTTGTCTCAATATCCTTTGTGTAAGAACCCTAAGTGAATTTCTGTTTTGAGATTCATTTCAGAAAAATCGTTGCCTTTGTAGATTAATATATCTGGTTTCTATTTTCAGAAATCGCTTGAGTCACTTGTTATCTTTCTTTTGTTGCTTTAACAGCTTTATTGTTATACCTAAGTTTATCACCCAGGTGGGTAGAATCTGCTCAACCAATATATGCAATGCTAAAAGCATCGACTCCTTCTGCCTTCTCCAGATGGTTTGGAGATGTCTTACCCTACCCAGTGTTTGAAATTGCCTTAGTATATAAAGGTATAAAGAATGGCATAAAATAGCATTTATAAGAGAATAATGTGGCATAATGGTAAGTTGTGCTATTCATGTTTAGCAAACAGTTATTTGCCTCTTTAGTTTCTCCATATCCATTTGTCCAAAGACAAAGGTCTTTGCTCCTACGTTTTGCTGGGTTGGTATGCCCGCCCCTCCCCCTTCTCTCTTCTGATACAAGCCAAGTCAAGTACCATATCCTTGGCAGATCTTTAACCTATCAACAGCTCATGTCAATTACTATACTTCTGTCCCTCCACCGAGAGAGAATTGCCTGGGAGAACATGTGACTCTAGAGGGTCTCATCACAGCAAAGTGCTTTAGTGCCTAATATATGTGGTGGAAACACTGAAGAAAAGAAACTCTCTTCTCAGTAATCCTGGGGCTTTCTGGTGGCCATGTTGATACCCAAAGGAAAGAAGTTGCTGGAAATTTAATAGTGACCCTGTCTCATTGAGTCAACACTCTTGTGAGGGATACCAATGAGTCAATGAGTCATAATAACTGCTAACAGCAAATAAATACAGGGAGTTATGGGACCACTCAGCAAGAGCACTGACCCAATTTAGGGAAGATCTGTCAAAGAAGACAACATCATATGGATTTTCTGTCACCTGCTCCTCAGGGGTTAAATTAAAGATGTTACATTTTTATCCTCAAACTGAGTGCACAGTGAGTAATAACGTTGACACCTAGCCATAGGTATTATCATTATAACTCTAAAACTGTAGCTTTTCCTTAAAATTCCCACCCAACAAGATGTCATACCCCATTCTATTTTAATAGCTAACTTTGCATTATTCATGATTATTGCCTCAAAAACATAGATTATCACAGCTGCTCAGCCATCATATATATAGTTTCCAACCCCACCACCCACTCCCAATCAGAATTTTGGCCATGGCCCCAGTTGGTACTGAGAGAGAACACATAAACGTTAAATACTATAACAATCTGTGGTAGAAGAGAAAAAAAATTAGCCACCAACAGGGCTGCAGAATTGTAACCAGGAAAACAAAAATATCTCATCCAAGTACCTATTTTTAAAAAATGATATATTCTGACACAGCAATTCTTTGATAGGTTTAGTAAACCCATCAAAAAGCTCATGGAATGAACTCAGTAAAACCTTCCTTTTAGGACTCTCTTACTGAGAAAATAGGAGAGTTGGTCAGGATTTGCACAGTAGGTTAATTATCAGAAGCCAATGAAGGACAACATGAATTTCATGTATGTATAATTTGCTGGGTGGATAATCTATTAATTTCTCTCTCTAAGTGTATATATATTTTAATCACATATAAATTGTAAGAGCTGAACATTTTCAACGCTTAGTTAAAATTTTAAAACAAAGGACCAATAATATTAGATTGTTCAGCATCTGCTTTTGGGAGTTTTTCCCAACCCATGTGTCCTTTGGTTGTTCAGTACCAAAGACTTTGTGAGGAATTGCACCACAAGAGATCCAGGATGGAAGCTGTCAAGACGTCCTTCAAAACACCCTTATAAAGCCTGACGTCAGGATGAAAAACTTACAAAAACCAACAACAACAAAGCCCCCCCAAAAACCTAAAATGGAATTAAAAATGATGAAGCTTTCCTTGGCTAAGATATTTCAAATGCGGAGGCCTATGTGAGACATGAATCCACGAGACTAGGGCTGATGAAATGTGGTAGACAGGCTCAAGACAGTCGTTAGTGATTCTTGCCTTCTACATTTATATCCTTGTGTAGTGCCTTCCTACAATGATAGGACTGGCCTTTTCAGTCAATAGGATAATGCAATATAAAGGAGGGTGACTTCTGAGGTCAATAAAGATGTTGCGGCTTCTGTCTTGCTTTCTTTTGAATAGGGCAGTCCACAGAAAGCTAATCACCATTCTGTGAAAACACCGAGAGAGACCTCTGCAGAAGACTAAGTGGGAAGGAACTGAGGCTTCCCACTAATAGCTAACACCAACGGGCCAGCCATGTGAGGAAACCACACTGGAAGCAAGTCCTCCAGACTCAGTCAAGCCTACCAACGCGGATATGTTGATTATGACCTCATGAGATGCGCTGAATCAGAACTACTCAGCCAGGCTACTCAGGGGATTCCAGACAGACAGAAGCCATGAAATAATAAATAATGATTGTTGTTTCAAGCCACAATGGCTTGAGGTAATTTGTTAGGCTATGATATATAACTAATTCACCAGGCAGTTAACCTACTCATGTCTTTTTCTCTAGACTTTACAGCTATTATTTATTTAATAATAGGGTGAATGTGTTTCTGAATATTCATCAATACTGATTACAGTTAAGAAATGAGGTCCATAATATTTTTCCAGTCGTCTACACATGTCAATCTTGAGACGTAACGGATTCCTAAGACTGAAGGCATCTGTAACTCCACTCAGTACCTATCCAGTACACAATTGGCATAGTGGACAAATTACCCATCTACTCTATTTCCATGCAATTGTTTGTAAAAAGATGCTCACACTTATCCATGTATGCAGTATGTTTCTCTGCACCTTGACCTTCATACAATTATTAATCAGAAAAATTGACACAGATCATAAATATCTTCAATTTCAGTCCCCTCTTCAACATGCCAGCTGTAAGTTCTTCAGGCTAAGTCATAACGTTTTCAGGGACAGGAATTCATTATTTATCACCATCTATTGAAAAACTCAAATAAATTTATTCAAACAAAATCTCTCTCTCTCCCTCTGAATTCCAAATACTAGCCTTAGACACTGAGTAAGTCATATGCCACTCCGATCAGTCTTTCAGATATCTGCAGAAAATAGTATCTTCTGTCTGAGATCTCACTTACATAGGATGAACGTATCCAGCTCCTACTATTTCCCTTAAGACATGATTGATCCCCTGATATCCACGATGCTTTCCTCTGAACTTGCCCCAGTTTCTCTTACAATCAGAGCCCATGATCCAGCAGCCTACAGGCCTGTAGATGCTGTTTTGTTCTGTTTTGTTTTGTTTTCAGACATTTGTTTCTGGATGCTTTTGGACGTAGCTTGCCATCTTCAGTTACCACAAATCCCACAACATCTTGCTGTCTTATAGCTCAGTTCCCGTCACCCATTCTTACCTATCTGACTGATGTCTCCCAGAACACAATACTCCTGACTTAGGAGTTAAAACTGCGGCAGCTCCCTTTCCATATGCCACAGGTGGAGATAATTCAGAAAGCTGCTCCTGGTTATTACCGGGAAGAAATCGGTGTCATCACCTTCTCGCCTCATTCTTAACCATATCAAGTTAATCAAGACCTACTAAGCATCTCCTGAAGGTCTCAGACCAGGAGTTGTGTTAATAACACAGAAGACAGGGGTGCCTGGGTGGCTCAGTCAGTTGAGTGTCTGACTCTTTAAAATTTTTTTTTTCAACGTTTTATTTTATTTTTGGGACAGAGAGAGACAGAGCATGAACAGAGAGACAGAGCATGAACAGGGGAGGGGCAGAGAGAGAGGGAGACACAGAATCAGAAACAGGCTCCAGGCTCTGAGCCATCAGCCCAGAGCCTGACGCGGGGCTTGAACTCACGGACCACAAGATCGTGACCTGGCTAAAGTCGGACGCCCAACCGACTGCGCCACCCAGGCGCCCCGAGTGTCTGACTCTTGATTTCAGCTCAGGTCATGGTCTTATGGTTTATGAGATCCAGCCTTGTGTGGGGCTCTGCACTGAGAGCACGGAGCCTACTTGTGCTTGTGATTCTCCCTCTCCCTGTCTCTCTCTCTGCCCTGCCCCCATTCACGCCCTCTCTCTCTCTTCCTCTCAAAATAAAATAAACATTTAAAAAATAATAATACAGAAGACAGAACACTAGTTAGTTCACTCCTCAAGGCCAGGACCTCTACCTCTTATCCACCCCCTAGTCCCCTCCCTGCATGAACCTAGCACGTAACGATTACTCAGCACACGTGATTAAAAGGAAGAAAGCAGAAACGTAGGTGAGGACAACGCCCACATCTCAATTGGCAAAAGACAAGCAAGAACTACGTGGGAAATCTAAACAGGAGAAAGATGTCTACCCCTTCGTATATCCAAATGGTGGGGCCATAGAACGGGGATAAATTCCTCATTGGGCAATTGTTAGTCCGTTTGGTCTATCCCATAAGCCTCAATGGAGCACGACCATTTTGGGGGTGTTTAATCAGTGCCTGGCAATAGCTAACTCTGATTTTGCTTCCCTGTACTGGCAATGTTAAGGACTAGAAGATATTTTTTGCTGTTTACTGCATGATTTACTGATGGTATAAATTTCAGAGAGTTAGATCTAAGGTCTTTTTACCTTTCTACTGAAGAAAAAGTTATAGTGGGTCAGAAAACATAGGCAGTGAGTTGTTCTCAGTAAGAAATATTAAAGGGAAATAAATAATACATGGCACCCCTCAAGAGGTCTATCTTTATTGTTTGTTCCATGGTACACACATCCTTGCAAGCCTCAAGTAGAATAATTACTTCTCTAAAGAGCAGCCGAAGGGGGGGACAAAAACCAGCACACAATAGCACTCGACTTTTAATTCCACTGGCAGCTAGAACACCATTAAACTGTACTTCAAGTCTTTGAAGTGCTAAAAAGTTCACTCAGAAAATATAATATGGCCATGTATCCGACTTAATAGCTAACGCGGTCCCCTCTCTCTCCAGTTGAGAAGAACATTCAAACTACAGCAGAGTGGTGTTGGAAACTTTCAAAACCCAAAGCATAGTAGCAAGTCTTTTGGACCAGTTAAAAAGAATGTGGAAATCATAACCTCTTCCCACTTCACTGCCTCTATCCAATCATATTAGACACTCTTGAGAGGCAGTAGAGATTACTGGTTAACAGTACAGGCTTTCTCTGCACTCAGAGAGACCTCAGCTTGCCACCTAGTCTGAAGCCTGCAAACCATTGTCTGGTTCAACCACCTGATTTCGGTGACACTCAGTTTTCTCCTCTAAAAATGGAAGTGATCGTAGTACTTACCTCATAAAGTTCTTTTTTTTTTTTTAAGTTTATTCATTTTTGAGAGACAGAGAGGACAGAGCATGAGTGGGGGAGGGGCAGAGAGAAAGGGAGACACAGAAGCAGGTTCCAGGTTCCGAGTTGTCAGCACAGAGCCCGACACAAGGCTCAAAACGACAAATCATGAGATCATGATCTGAGTCAAAGTTGCATGCTTAACTGACTGAGCCACCCAGGTGCTCACCTCATAAAATTCTTAAAAGAGTAAAAGCAGTGATATATGGTAATCATAATCACTCTGAGTTCTCTATTTACTGAGCGCTTACTATGTGCCAGGCTCAAAGCTAAGGGGGTACATTACCCACACTGATCCTGACAGTGGTGTTTCCCTTTCCCTACAACTTTATAGAGAATACTCAAGAGGAAGCAAATTTGGGGGAGAATGATACTCAATTGCATTTGGGACAGGTTGAGTTTGAAATATCAGCAGGCCATTGGAGGAGAAAACATGGCCTCCACATCTCTGAACCTCATCCCCAGGTGCTCTCCGGATAAAACCACGCCGAATTTTAGACTATTCCCACTTGCCAATAACAGCCGTAGGAATGAGTTCACGTTCTAAATATAACCTAACAATACTGTATGTAGTGGCTCAAGGCGTTTACCTAGGGTTGTATCACCTATTTAGGCAGCTACATTATATAAGCTGTCCTTGTCACCTAAGTCTATTTTTTTTCTGCCCTTCTGAGGAGACTTTAATCCAAATCATCCTGTTATCATTCTTGGATTTTTGATACCTCTGAACATTAATTGTCATCAGAATTAATCTTAAAGGAATTCTCTACCTTTTTAGCTAGTCACGTTAGATGCTCATTTTCACTTTGGCATTCTTCACATTAGCTCTCTCCCCTAACTTCAGGACAACCACTATATCATAAGGACACTTTTCTGACGGACTTGAAGCAAAACAAAACCAAATAAGACAAAACCCTCTTCACTCTGTGGAAAGAATATGGAGACACATTTCTAATGCCAGCTGGAGTCCAACGCTTTGAACCTGACCTGTCCATACTATTTCTAACATCCAGAGTATAGCAACTGACATACTGTCTACATCCAGCTCCAATATGTAACATTTGCACCTCCATCCCGCCGGTGCCTTAGTTCTCAGGCCATGAAAGAAAATGTACAGCACAAGAAATGTTAGCAACTTAGAAGTGACAATTTATACTGGCTAGAAAAGGCACGTAGTTCTACAACAAGCTATCAGGCACTCCCGTATTTTGAAAATCAAACTTTCTGTACAAAGTGATGCTCAGTTTCTGCAGCTGGAAATTCTTAACTAAAAGCAGATTTCACTATCAAGTTGGTAAGTCATTCCTGTGCAAGTTGAACCTTGTACAATTAACTATTTTACTTTGGATGTGGCTATATTCTCTTATGATATTAAATACACATCCCTTTGTTTCCTATATCCTGACACAAGAAATGAAGCAGAAAGATACATCAAGAGCAATGAGGAGAAACTTCCTATTCATCCAAAACTTTCATAGGAAATGTGAAAAGCCAATAGCGTTCATATGGGAAGAATTATTTCCATTTTCTACAGGATCACGAGGTAGTATGTTCGTAGCTATATATAAGGACTAAAATTATTTAAAATAGTTAACCACATAGCCCACTAGATATTGAGAAATAAAGCTATGAAAGGTTTATAAACAGGTATTGGATGCAAAGTTTAATCACTAAAGTTACATACAGAACATATCAAAGTCCTTTTTAAACTTAGAGTGAAAACAAATGCCTAGGGGCTTGGCTATAAACTAAGAATTTCAGAGAACAATATTTACCATGAGGGACTATTATGGGTTGGTTATATATATTTTAGAGATTTACATGGACTTCTAAACGTTTTATTGGCTGATTCCCTAACAACATGTGGAAGAGAGAATCTGACAAATCCTGATTTATTTTTTAAAATATTTTTTTCCAAGGGGCGCCTGGGTGGCGCAGTCGGTTAAGCGTCCGACTTCAGCCAGGTCACGATCTCGCGGTCCGTGAGTTCGAGCCCCGCGTCAGGCTCTGGGCTGATGGCTCAGAGCCTGGAGCCTGTTTCCGATTCTGTGTCTCCTTCTCTCTCTGCCCCTCCCCCGTTCATGCTCTGTCTCTCTCTGTCCCAAAAATAAATAAACGTTGAAAAAAAAATTTTAAAAAAATATTTTTTTCCAAAACCAATTGTTTGTAAAATTTTTCTAGGATCATTTTCCTAAAAATTACATGGGCCACATCCTTCCACTTCCGGTAAGCTTAGTGGATAATAGCAGGGTTTGATTCTCAGTCCCATCTAGGTTTGATTCTATAGCTTCTTAACTCTGTAATCTTTCATTCATTACTTAAATTCTCTGAGCCTCAGTTTCCTAATCTGTAAAATGAAGATTGAAATGCTCTTAGAAGAACATTCACAATGTTTTAATAATGAAAGTCAACGCCTTTTCCTTCCCTTTTCTTTTTTTTTATGAAATTGGAAGATTAATTCTAAGAATTTCTTTTCACCTTCTGGCATGGTTTCAAGTTTATGTTCTTGATTTTCAAGACAAGACATCTTTCTTGTGGTTGCTAACAATTTGTGTTATGAGTTTGACTCCTTCCTGTCAACTGTGAAAGAATAAGAAGAGAAAACATTTGCAAAAAGAGTAAGAAGGCGGAGAAGGAGGAGGCAGCAAAGGGATCAAAGGAAAGTGGAAGAATTACTTAAAAAATTTTTTTAAAGTAGGCTAGAATCTGGGAGGCTAGAATCTGATCCTAGGAACAACTTCCTTAAAAGATTGAAGATCACCTACCCAGAAGGATCCAGGTATGCAAACTCATGGAATGATCACTTGGAGTGGCACTGTTCACACAGACTAGTGGGTCACATAGATGATCCTCATCACTAATCACATGACCCTCATCACTAATTACCCAGCTATCACTGAAGGAAGAACTTGTAAGGTAATCTTCCCTTGAAAGCAAAACAAATAAAGCATCGCCTATAAACACCTAGCAGGAGTGATATGTATTTATGGTAAAACACTTGGTAGATTTCAATTCTTTGGGCCCAGTGAACCCCCATGAACATACCTCTCAATTACGTAGGAATCTGTATGTTCCTCCAATGGTAATGAGACTTTGGACATTAATTAGGGTGATGATGGAGAAGTTACCTGTGCTCGCAGGGTAGGTAAGTTAAACTGAATAAACCCAAGATTCTCATGCTGGATCAATGATTACACATTATATATTATTTCCTGCCTCGCTGCGTTCTTAGAAAGATTAAGTGAAATGACTTATGTGAAATTCTTGGTATTGTGAGGATTCAAAATGGTAGCTACTTTCATCATCAATATCACAGTAGCAGTGCCTCCTTGTGTTATCAGGACCTTAGACAGCTTCGGCAGAGATCAGAGAGGAGGGATAAATGGTGGAATAGAGTCGGGAACTTTATAAGAGGTAGCCTTGGTCATCAGAAGCTGCCAGAAAATACAGGAGAGAACACGAGGTCATTACAAGAAAAGCTGTCTCAGAATTTTACATTTTTTGACCTGGAAACAGCCTTGGGATTATCTAATTCCAATTACTCATATGCAATCACCTCTAGCTACAGATACACAAACACTGATGAGAAGTTAAGTTTCTACAGATATGTTTTCAATAACTGATCATCTAAAATAAGGTGTATGAGAGATATTCCTGACTTTCACTAGCCCATGTCTGAAGATTTTGCTCTCAAGAGTCAATGCCATTGAACAGTTGTGTTTTTTTTGAAATCAAAATATATTAATCAAGACTCGTCTGAATTGCAAATGAACCCCCATTGAAATTCAATGAAGTAGGAATTTCCTGGCTGACCTGAATGCAATGACTAGAAGACCTTCAAGCAAGAAAGAATTCAGCTGCTCAACAACATCATCAGGATTTAGTTTTTCTCTTTGATCTTCAATTCCTCTGGGTCCTCTTCTCTTGGGTAGTTTCTCTCTTTTGAATAAGAGTCAATGCAGGAGACCTAGTTGAAGAATGACTTTCTCTTCACAACAATCAGATCCAAAATTCCAAGACTGGGTGTATTTGCCTATCCTGGGTCTTGTGCTACATCTCTGAGTCTATGTTGATTGCCCTGGCCTGGGTCACATGGCCACTCCTGGAGATAAAAAAGTAGTCCATCCTCACACAAATCAAATGTATGAGACTAGGAGGTTATTCCCCAGAATAAATTGGGATATTGTTAGGAGAGAAAAAAAAATGCATGTAAGGCAAACAAAAACAACAGATGCCTACTAAAGCCAGTTTTATGAGAATACAGAGTGTCAGGATAGACAAAATCCAAGTATAAATTCAAAGTTCTTCAGTACACATTATTATTGTTTTCAGAGAATAGGCAACTATCCAACTCTTAAAACACTTCTGCAGAATGCAAAAGGTCAGAGAGATACAGACTTTTGGCTCTCATCTCTTTTCATAGACTTACAAATACTAAATCAAGCATTTACAGTTAAATTGTGGTTCCCTTACCATCTTAATGACCAGTTTTATGCAATCAGATTGGTCATTTAATCGATCCTATTAAGTTTGAAAGACAACCCCAAACATCAAATTGACCTCTCAGTCTAGGATTTTCTTAAGTCCTAGACAACGTCTCCTTCATTCTCATTTACAGTTTTCACATCTATTTTTTTCTTCTACTTTCTTCTTTTCTACTTTTCCCATATAAACTCTGACTCCTCTTGCAATTCACACAGCAGACCAATGAATTCAACTTCCTATTTTCCTTTACTTTCTCGGAGTCTCCTAAAGATATCTTGATTACATTATACTCTGCTCCATTTATTTAACAAATATCTGTGTTCCAGGAAGGATGCTAGGTGCCTGGGTCACAGCCACGGACAAGTCAGACAAGATCGCTGTTCTCATAGAATTCACATTCTAGTGCTGAAAACAGGCAAACTTACCACCTACTTGTGATTCCTTGCCTGCTGTTATCCACCATGAACCGTGGTTGTCATGAACCGTGGGTAGCTTTTCAAACACATTATTTGTTATAAACTTCCCAACTCATCGTGGAAGGTAGACCAACTTCCACTAACCTCATTTTATAGATATTATTTAACAGAGAGGTAAAGTGAGATCATTAATTTAATCATTCTAGGATCTCCTAAACCTCTACCTTAAAAAATGCCAGATACTATTTTGGGCTTTGGAACAATAACGTTGACTTTGGCATTATCCGCATGCACCTAGTGAGGGACACTGATAACTATAATTGCAACTAAAAAACAAAACAAAACCAAACAACAACCACAAAAAACCTATGAAATCAAGTAGCAAGTTAGTGGCAGACCTAAAATAGTGGACAGCATTTCAGACATGAGTCTGTTATACTCACAAAAGTGTGACTCTCCCTGCAAATGATCACTTGACCAAAACCCATATGAGGATGAAGCACCAGCACCTAAAGCTATTCTTACCGTAGCACCTGCTACACAAAGCAGGCCTAAAAAAGAATTCTATAATCCCCGATCATGACAACACCTCTACTTCACAAGAAAATCCACTGACTCCGCCTCCAGTCACTTCTACTGTTCAACATCTACTGAAGGTCTTCATGAATGCAATGGGTAAGATCAGATGGATGGGCTAGGACAGGAGGTGACAACCTAGCTTGCCTCTCAGGGCAGCCTGGCTCCAGAAATAAAGCTCCTAAACATTCTGCTATTGTGCCTTTACAAAGAAGACCTTAATATAGGGAAAATACAATTTGCAAAAGAAAAAACAAAATTCACCCAAATGAAAAGCTTAAGAATAACTTAAGATTGATATAGGGGCACCTGGCTGAGTTGGTTAAGCATCCAACTCCTGATGTCCACTCAGGTCAGGATTTCATGGTTCATGACATCGAGCCCCACATCAGGCTCTGTGCTGACAGTGTGAAGTCTGCTTGGGATTCTCTCTGTCTCCCTCTCTCTCTCTCTGTCCCTCCTCTGCTCGTGCTCTCTCTCTCTCTCTCAAAATAAATAAATAAATTTTTAAAAGATTAATATAAAGAAGCAACAGGATATGGATATTTTTTAACACATACAAAAATAGGAAACAGTATTCAGAAAAAATAAGAAATTCTACAAATGAGTTAGAAAAAAAAATGAGCCAATGATACAAACAGGCAAATTAGAAACCCAACAGCCACAAACACACGTACACACAGCTCAACTTCAAGTAGCAACCTAAGTATTACGAATGAAAGTAACGACAGCATAGTATTTCGTACACTCAAATACGATGAAAAATGTCTGACTTCATAAAGTGCTGATAACAGTGTATGCTTCTGGAATGAACTGAGTTGCTGCAACAACTTTTGAGAACAATTTGGCAACATATCAGTAATTTCTAAAAAGGACATAATCTACAACCCAACGGTTCCGTTCCTAAGTATATACCTTACAAAAATTCTTGCACTTGTATCCCAGAAAACTGTTTGAGAATGTTTACACCAGCAATCATGAAATTGTATTAAAAAACCTACACATCTTCCAATAGTAGAATAGATAATTAAGGGGGAGTACAGTTGAATTTAAAAGGAAATAGCTATACCTATAATACGCAGCACAGATATTAAAAACATAATGCCACATGAAAAAAGTGTACATACAGCACATTATACTTTCTGAATCTTTTGCGGACCCAAACAGTACTATATATATTATTTAGAAATAGAATAGAGAAAATAGAAAAAAAAATTTCTAGAAATAGAAAACAATGACTCCAAGTATGCCTCCCTAAGTTAGGAGTCAGTGGGAGATGAAAAGGGAATATGGAGGGGTAAAAGGAATGTCAACATTGCCTGTTCTGTTTTGTTTCTTTTACATTAAAAAATGGGAAATAAGACTGACAAAAGGAAGTCTTTATCGATGTCAATATCCCAGTGTTTTTATATAGTTTTCTGTGCTTTAAATTTTCAGTATTTCTCAAAATTAAAAAAAAACAACTCTCTGTATTTGCTACTTTATGGTTCCAGATGCCAAGATGAGCATAATGGTAAATTAATGGGGCTCTGGATTAGAACCACTTGGATTCCGATGTCAGCCTTGCTGTGTATGTGGGCAAGCTACTTAACTGCTCTCTGCTACAGTGTCTCCATGTGTAAAAGGGGGAAAGCAAAATCATCTTGAGTGTGGGGATATTGAGGGAAACAAGTGAAATGGCACATGTAAAACACTTCTTAGCACCAAGATTGGCACCGGTAGTTACTTTCGTGATGACTAGTGGTAGGGAAAGCTGGCTGGGAGCGACTGTACTCCAGGAATCTACCGCTGAGCCAGAGTCCTTGCCTGCCTGCCATCTCGGGCTTCCAGCCCAGAAGAGAGGTCACATCTCATTCATGCATCTTCCATGGTGCCCTATCCATACTTAACTGAAAAATTACAACTCAGACAATTAAAAGTGCAAGGCAAAAATAGGGTCTCCAAACAAAGAAATCATTAACATATCTTAGCATTTTCTTTCCTTGGTCTTTTTCATTCTTTGCTTTATTTAATAAATATTCACAGAAAGCCTAGCACATACGAGTGCGACTTGAAATGGGGTCCACAGTTCAGCCAAAGGCTCACAGAAGCAGCATTTAACAAGATCCCAGCTGATACATATTCAATTTAAACTTGGCCTAAATCAACTAATGTTTTTCTTTGTTTGTTTGTTTGGTGTGTGTGTGTGGAATGCTTGGGTTTAAATCTTTGTTCTAGTATTACTAACTATTGGACTTTTACCATGTGATACGGCTTGCCTGAGTCTGCTTTCTCATCTGCCATTGGGAATGTAAGCCCCTATCTCATATTTGCTGTTAAGAACTAAAAAATTAGTTCTGCCTAGAAGCGTTTGGCATAGCCATGTGACATAACCCCCCGATGGTGTTAGTTTTGTTATTAAGTTAAAGTCTGAAAGAAATAACAATCAGCCAAATGAAAACATGGAAAGGAGGGGAAGGATCTCTATCATTAGGGGCTGAGGCAAAATGGTTCCAGGAGAAGCAATGGTGAAAAATTAATTAGGGCAGGGTGGAGGAATGATTAAAAACAAAACAAAACAAAACAAAACAAAAAAAACCTTTGCTCTACATTAATTCTGAAATCGATTTCTAGCTATAATACATCATTACTTCTGTTCTAGAACTTCATGCAACTAAACTTTTCTTCTTCATTCCATAAAGATGCACTTTTGATGGTAGTGATGGTTTGTTATGGTGTTTATCCTGTATTTCATGTTTGTTTTTAAAGACTTCAACTAGAAAAATCCATGCACGTGCACAGTGCAGGTTTTCTGCTCATGATGGAGCAATACCAGGCTCAAAAGAGAAGCACTGGACAGAGTCCTACATCCCTTGCTAGGGGCTCTCTCCCCACCCCTACCGCTCATGATGTTCTGTTTATGATGTTCTGGTTCCCAGGAGGATTTAAGACATGGGCCCTCTCACTCTCACCAGATCATCTTCCACGCTTACCCTGTTGCATCCCCTACTATGCAAAGTGGAAAGAAGGAGATTTTTAAAATAACATTTCTAATGTTATCATACCATTTAAAACCCTCAATAGTTGCCCAGCTTTTCAAATGTGGGTGCCTATAAAGATGGAACATTCATGAGCTTAGCTTGCCAGGCAGGCACTGCACAGAGTTCCCTTTCATCCTCCCTGTAGTCATCACCTGGCTTCAGTCCCTCCCACACACCATGACCGCTCTGGCCCATGAAACTTTCCACATGGTCAGTTTTCTGAGAGGACTGCTCACCCGGCACCTGCAGCAGCCCAACTCAGCCCCACAGAGTCCGTTCCAAACACAGGGTCTCCAGTGAAGCTGCCATAACACATGCCTGGCCAACTTTAGCCAGATTTTTTAGCTGGATACTCTCAGAGTACCATCTTGCTTTCCTTCAGAACACTACCCTAGTTGTGGGGCTTCCATATTCTACTGTCCGGTGTGTTTTCAGGGTTTTTTCTTCTAGCTTGTGAGAGTCTCCCTCACTTTTTCCTACATTCAAATGCTTCTTCATATAGTTCATCCAGCGTTTGGAGTATGTTACAACTGGAGGATTTCTTGTTATCCTGGGACTTAATATCACAAGAAATGTAATTACTCTACACCAGAATGTAAATGTGTACTTATGCCATTATTTAAGAAAACTTGTCCATTTCACCCTAGTGCATGGCAACGTCTGTGTTTGACTCATCACTGTCATCAGTTTTGTTGCGAGCGCCCAGCACAGAGTAGGTACTCAGAAAACATTTGTTGAATGAACGAACAGATCAGAGCTTGAGGGTAGGGGGCTATATCTTGGAGCGTCTTGCTGAATAACAGGCTGATAAAATCCAACCAAAGGCGATATGACAAATTCCAAGATGTCCCACATTCTTCCAGGCACTTCAGATGAAAGCCTCAGAATCTTTGATCACCAGAAAATGTGGCTCTCCTACTAGTCTAATGTCGTTAATCTTTAATGCATTTTCACTCCATCCATCCTACACTTAAGTTTCCATATTCTTCATTAATTCTGACATCAGCAGGCTGAATTCCTCTGAGGCCCAAGGCACTAGAGCTCTCCCTTCAAATACCAAAGGCACATTTTTTTAAAAGACAGGCATAATTTTTGCCCACAAGATTTTGTGTAACAATATTACCAATTAGCCTCTTGTGCCGTCCAAATAAATTGCCTACTAGTCATCACTTTAAGGGATTAATTGACCATGCAAATACTGAGAGGCATAAAATTCTGCTGCCAAACAGAGATCTAGTTAAGGCCTCTGTAAGTATTTGTCCTTGGGAGCAAACTCCCTTATATTTTAATCATATTGTATTATTTGAATAAAACTTACAAAGTTCACTTAAGGTTTTTTTTTTTTTTCCCTAGGATCATCCTCAATTCATTTGTTCTTTGCCAGACTAGAATTGGCCAGACTTTCTTCAGACATTGTACACAAAGCGGGCAGGATGCTAGAAGGTAATGTTAGAATTCCAGCTGGTTTTCCATACCTCTCATTGTATGAGATCAACCATGGCAGAGTTCCACCTGACTTATCTGAGCTATGGATAGAGTCAGAATATTGGTAATGGGAGGTTTCTTAAGGGTCATCTAAGTTCAATGAGAGGTTGGGGAAATAGATAAGTAAGAGCCTATTAGAGAGGGCCTCACCAGGGATCCTGAGAAACTTAACAGGAACCCATAGGAGAGGGGAAGGAAAAAAAAAGAGAGCGAGGTTAGAGTGGGAGAGATCCAAAGCATAAGAGACTCTTAAAAACTGAGAATAAAGTAAGGGCTGATGGGGGGTGGGAGGGAGGGAAGGGTGGGTGATGGGTATTGAAGAGGGCATCTTTTGGGATGAGCACTGGGTGTTGTATGGAAACCAATTTGACAATAAATTTCATATATTTAAAAAAAAAAAGAAAGGGTCTCACCAGGAAATAAATGGCACAGTCCAAATAGAATAATGGGGATAGTTTTACTAAAGAAAATGTTTACAAGGGTGTAAGAAAATGGTAAAAGCTGTGAGACTGCCCTGATGTTAGGGCCAACAGAGTTGTCACCGCCCCTTTGCTGGAAGGGGCCAAAAGAGAGAACAGTTACAAGAACTTGGAAAGAAAGAGACATACGAAGAGGCCCCCCTTCGAAGGAGCTATGATCTTTGGTCAAAGAGAAAGCCAGTCCAAAATGATCCCTTAAGTAAGGAGACAAGGAAATAAAATAGACCAGCCTCCCTCTCTTTGCCTCCTCCCACATTCCACCACAGCTTCCCATTGGCTCCTCTCAACAGGAAGCTAGATATCAAGGGAGTTCACCAAGGCAGTTCAGAGCTTGGCCTCCTGAGACTAAAGCATGACTAAGAAAAAAAGTTGAGTGCACATCTAGAGGGTAAAACAGGAGATATCCAATATAGCAGACGCATCTAGGGAAGACTCTTAAAAACGTAGATTCCAGGGCCACAGCCCACACTTACTGAATCAGAGTCATAGCAAAATTCAAAGGCACATGAATTTTGGGAAAACTGCATAGGCAATGATGATGCATACTTATGGTTAAGAATAGCTGACATTTTTAGTTTAAACCCCTAATTTTAACCTTTATTTCACAGCTCTTGGTAGCCCAGGAAAATTAACAATTTTGGTGCTGCAAATTTGTCTTTGCACCACAAACATCAATTTTCATCAACTATCCAAGGGAATGGGGCTATTTAGGGACCCAAGCTTTCAACCTGGGTAGATATCCACCCTGTTCACATGGTTTTTGCTATGCCAGTGGTTAAACTATTTAATTACCTATTAGTTGGCAAATAGCCATTGCTCTAAGCTCCCAAGTATCCAACCTCTACGCGAGCTGTCCAGAACTTCTTCAATACAGCCACTAAAGGGTTAACACCCCAAGGTCCAGTCTGATTAGATGTTTTGAATACCACATCTCAGTTTTCAACTAACTTATTCTCCTTCTCCACCATACTTTCCCTCTTAACCAGGAATGCTCACGTGTAAATCTGATGACTCTCTGGCAGATTTATTAATAAACCCAACAGCCAAAGACTATTTTTGATGAGACACAGAAACCTACTAGGCAGCTGGATGCTTTGTCCCTAAATTAATACCATTGTGCATTTTCCCTGTACCAGTTTTCAACACTGAACCCAATAACTGTTAACCTTAAATCCAAGAACTAGAAGAGCATAAACCCAAAAGAATGGCATTTGCAGTCAAAATCTTGCATTCAAGTTCAGTTCTGTTACAACCAGGTGGTTGACCTTGGTCTGGATATTTAGAGTCTGGGTCTCAGTTTTCTTATCATTTCAGGATTTAAAAACACAACACGGGTGACCAGGTGGCTCAGTCGGTTAAGCGCCTGACTCTTGATACTGGCTCAGGGCATGATCTCACGGTTCATGAGTTCCAAGTCCCACATCAGGCTCTGTGCTTGACAGCATAGAGCCTGCTTGGAATCTTCTGTCTCCCTCTCTCTCTTCCCTGCATTCTCTATCTCTTTCAAAATAAATTTTTTTTAAATTCTAACTTTAAAAAGCAAACAAAAAGCTTACTCCCAATGTTGATGGACAAAATACCCTAAGTGAAAACAGACCTCATGTTTTGATTGTTCAGTTAGTAAGACCAAAGAAAGCAAGGGGGAAAAAAGGAGAGGAAAAGTTAAAATGAACAAAAAAATAATGACAACACATTCCAGCGTGTTATCACATAAGTAACAAAACCCCTACCACATATGAAGCTATTATGTTTCACTGAGAGGAGAGTAGTGACTTTGCACACATTTAGTGCTCACCTAAGTCCTAGCAGCTAGCATTTTTAAAGGCAGAGCACTAAAGTAGACATGAAGCTCTGAAATAACATGTGTAAGAGCACACAACAGCAGAAACCATCTCCCAGGTAATTTCTTGGCCTCCCAAGTGATGTACCAACCTGCTAGTTAAGCCAATAAAATCATTAGCTTATGGTCCCATTATTATAAACAAGACCTTTAAAATCACTTACCGACCAATCACTTACATCTGATTTCAGAAAAAAAAGAAAATTACCAAGTATTGATTTTTAAGGGGAGACCCTTATGAAACTGCTGTATAAAGAAAGGTCCGTTTTCTTAGGACTTCTCCATTTATCTGGATTGGCTAAATTCTAGATTTCTAATGCCAGAAAGAGTGAGTCATGTAAGTGCTTCAGGGATTTGTAAAAAAAAAAAAAAAAAAAAAAAGTAACAAGCTATTGATTTCTCTTTCTGTAAGACTTTGTTTACATGTTTATTAACATGACCAGCATCAAAGTAATTCATGGCTCAGGAATTTTAGTTGTAACAAGAAAAAGAAAGCACTTTCTCGGGAGAATGAAGGCTTAATCACATAATTTGGGGCTCTTTTAACTCCATTCCATCCCCAAAATATGTAGATTTGATCTTCAACCCCCAACACATCTGGGGAAATAGCCTCAGGGGATCTAATACGGTCCTATTCCATAAAGACCACTATGGGGACAAGAAAGAAGTACACTTCACGGACTGTCAAGTACAGAATCAGGGGAATGTTCTTTTTTTTTAAGTCAGTGCTTTTCTGTTTATGAAAAGACATTGACTTTGTTTCCTGTTTCACGGGTTGTAGAAAATGCATCGCTATAACTCATTTTCCCCTAATCCAGGGCTCTAGATCTTCAAGAACTTTTGCCTCCTGATCTCAGGAAATCCTTACTACAGCCACACGAGGAGCGTGCTACCACTGTCCCTGCTTCCCAGAGGACTTTAGGGATTTGTCTAAGGTGGTGGTTCTTAAGAATAGCTGCTTGTTAGAAAGGCAGAATCAGGAGCTCTGTGCTTCTCAAATCACAAACTTGGGGGGTTTAACAAGTTCTTCAGGTGACTCTGATTCTTGGTCAAACGTTGCTTGATAAAACTTACCTGGGATATTATTCTT
Organism: Prionailurus viverrinus; assembly: GCF_022837055.1. Classification (NCBI taxonomy): domain Eukaryota; kingdom Metazoa; phylum Chordata; class Mammalia; order Carnivora; family Felidae; genus Prionailurus; species Prionailurus viverrinus. Next base: position 34,460,491 of record NC_062562.1, on the reverse strand, counting down.
CAACCAGAACTCCTAGCCGGTGAAATGGATGAGTCCCCGAAAACCCCTCCCACAGAAATTTTGTCTCAGGGGGTCCCAGATGGAGTTAAGGACTGAACTGTGTCCTCCCCCAATTCCTCTGTTGAAACCTAACCTCGACTCACTCAGAATGTGACTGTATTTGGAAACGGGCGCTTTAACGAAATAATTAAGATAAAATGAGGCTGTTAAGTTGCGCCCTAGTCCAATTTGATTGGCATCCTTATAAGAAGAGACTAGGACACTTACAAAGAGAGACCAAGGGCACACAGGACAGGGAAAAAAAAAATCATGTCAAGAGGCAACAAGAGGGCGGCAGTCCACAAGCCAAGGAGAAAGGCTTCAGAAGAAACCAAACCCTGCTGTTAACCTTGATCTTGGATTTCCAGACGTGCCCTTGTTTAAACCACCCAGTCAGTACTGTGCTGTTAAGCCAAAAGTGTCTGTATTTTCAATCAGCACCACAGGTGATTCTTCTACTCTGACAAGTTTCAGAGACTCTAACCCATCACCCTTGTTACTAGGATGTGATTTTCAAAATAGTAGCTTTCGCATCTCAACTTCTCAACCAGAATCTACATTTGAATAAAATTCTCAGGTGATTTATATGCATAATAAAGGTTGAGAGACACTGTCCTGGGGTACATTCTAAGGTTGCCATACTTAGCCAGTAAATGTTTGTGGTATTTGGGGCCTGTTCATACATACATTCATATAAAGATATATTTATACTAAAAAGTCACTGCTTACCTAAAATTGAAATTTACCTGGGCATCTTATATTTTATCTGGCAATCCTATCACAACAGCTCATCCTGAAGTGCAGGGGAGAAAGTGGATAGGCTCACCAGAATGATGTCAAAACAGGACAAAGACTCACCTTTGGTTTCTAAAAGCTCCTTTATGGTTGCATGTTTCTTGTCCTCAGATTGAGTAGTATAACAACACTCCAAAGGGCTGACATTTCCATTAGCTGAAAGAATAGCAAATCTCAATGATCTTGTCTAATCTTCAGGTCGTGAAATTTCTTACTGGAAACATCTGTAGCAACCCTCGCCCTTAAAGCCGACAACTTATTTTCCGGAAGGCAGCCCGGAGTTCAGAGCTCCTCATAACCCAAGCAGTCTCAGAAACATCACGTGATTATTTCTTACGGTGGTGTCGTATCTCTCAAAGTAAAAATGGCAGGTCATTAATTTTGTTATTTCTTAAAAATCACAGAATATTAGCGCTGGAAAAAAGTATTGTAAATCTCGGAATTTAACCTCGTGGTATAGTGTTAGTAGTCATAACAATCACTATTTACAGAGCAGTTACAAAACATCAGAGTAATTTACAAACATTCTTTCAAATTTCGAAAAGAGTAGGTATGATGATTTCATTTTTCATAGCAATAACTTGGCTAATGTTACTGCAAACTTACTATATGGTTGGCACTGTACTATAATGTACTATTCTATTCCGACTTACCTTAAGCCTCTAATGTAGATATTATGTACTCCATTTTACAGATAAGGCAAGTTATTTTCCCAAGGTTTGCAGAGCTGATAAGCAATTGAGCAGATACTCAAACACAGGAAAAAATCTCTGAAGGCTTCACTGCTAGTTACTGACATCACCTCACCTGATAGAGGTGGCAAGTCAAAATCAAAGAATTTAACCCACCTCCCTCTTGTCAGAGCTGAAATTTAAATAAAAACCTGTGATTTTGAGAACTATCCTTTGTGTGAGCAAAGTAGAGAACTTACGTGGCTAAAGGACCAGGCTATGGTCTCATAATGACCAGTGACTCAGTCAGTATCAGGACTCTACCCTGAAGAGCTTCAGTTCAAAAATGTTCCCACCCTCTGCACATGGCAGCTGGGTAGGAGAAAACAAAGGCATCCAGGTAGGTCACGTGACAAGCCACGGTTGCCATGATTGACCAACTGGACTTTCATAGTATTGCATGGCTATAGCAGGACTGGACCAAGAAAAAAAAAATCAAGAAAGGACACATAGAAACATAGCATCTGTGTAAGGGCTCAAGGGCTAACATTTGCAGAGTATCGGAACATATTAGAGCATATTTATTCATTCGTTCAACAAGCCAGTATTGAGTGCTCTCTATTTGCCAAGCATTCATCCACTCTCTGGAGAGCCGACCTCAGTTTCAATAGAATAACAGAGTACCTCAGATATTCTTCTTTAATCATCGTGGGAAATATTCTTCGCACACCACCAAGTGGTAGTCACCTTTTACTCTACGAATTTTTGAATTTACAAACCAATTAAGATTTATAACAGCATATTCCACACGTATTAGCATATTAGGCTCTGCTTCCTAGTATCAGTGTGAACCTTGGGAACATTTTTTAACCGCTCTGGGCCTCAATTTCCTTATCTGTAAAGTACTGGTACAAAGAATATCAAGCTAATAGGGTGGCCATGAGGATTGATAGCCAATGGTTTTCAAGTAGCTAGAAGGATGTCTGGTTCGCAATCACTATAAAGTGCTACCTATCAGTGAAAGTAAACTGAGGCTCCAAGATCAGATTTCTTCAAAGATGGTGCCTGGACCACCTGAGTCAAAATCTCTTAGGGTAGTTGTTAAAAAAGGCGATTCCTGGGTCGCCTATCTACTGAATCAGAATCTCAGGAGAAACATTGCCACGTAGCAATGAGAAAGAATGAAATATGGCCTTTTGTAGCAACATGGATGGAACTGGAGAGTGCTATCCTAAGTGAGATAAGTCATACAGAGAAAGACAGATACTTTATGTTTTCACTGTTATGTGTATCCTGAGAAACTTAACAGAAGACCACGGGGGAGGGGGAAAAAAAAGTTAGAGAGGGAGGGAGCCAAACCATAAGAGACTCTTAAAAACTGAGAATAAACTGAGGGTTGATGGGGGGTGGGAGGTGGGGGAGGGTGGGTGATGGGTATTGAGGAGGACACCTGTTGGGATGAGCACTGGGTGTTATATGGAAGCCAATTTGACAATAAATTTCATATTAGAAAAAAAAAGAATCTCAGGAGAATCTCTGGTTATTACGAGACCTCCTTGCCTTTCAGGTGATTCTTATGTACATAAATGTTTGAGAAGCCCTGTCTTGGAGAAGAGACCTGCTCATCTCTCAGTGGTAGTATCTTCGCCGACCAGCAGATGAAAGACAGGTGGGTCCTCCAGAAAGAACTCAGTCCCTGGCATATAGCAGAGTGCCAAAAAAAATGGAATTTTAAGTGGTTCTTTTCAAGCTAACAAGTCGTCCTAATAATAGAACCAGAATTTCAATGCATGTCTGTGACTCTTAAGGCCTGCTTCAGCCACCCCACCAGCAGGAATAAAAATGTACCCGGGAGAAACTCACCTGCCTCTAAATGGAGTGGAATGAAATCTCTCAGAACATCTTCGTCACTCGTGTTGGACGTCAGGCCACCTTTTCCATTAAACCAGAGCATCATTTCTGGCACTAATTTGTGGTGGTCCCCTTTATCCTAAGGAAGTTTTGTGCTGAAGGGCAGACCCTTGGGTGTCTGTTAGAAGGGTGGGTGGGGCCTGCCAAAGCCAACGTTTCTAATTGAAAGCATCTGTCTAGCATGTAAGACCTCACTTTGGAGCCGTAGTTAAGAGCTGAAGGCTGTTAAGAGCTCACACCAGGAACACTGCCTGCAACCAGGATGGCCTTTTGGTCCAACCATATCACTTCTGAGATTTTTCTTTAGATGGGGGTTTAATGGTCAGAAGGGGACAAGGTCAACCAGCCTGAGCTCTTCAACAAGTCAATGTTAAAGGGGGGAAATAGAGGGGGTAGGGACTACTTTAGATTAAAAGACACTTGGGGCGCCTGGGTGGCGCAGTCGGTTAAGCGTCCGACTTCAGCCAGGTCACGATCTCGCGGTCCGTGAGTTCGAGCCCCGCGTCGGGCTCTGGGCTGATGGCTCAGAGCCTGGAGCCTCTTTCCGATTCTGTGTCTCCCTCTCTCTCTGCCCCTCCCCCGTTCATGCTCTGTCTCTCTCTGTTCCAAAAATAAATAAACGTTGAAAAAAAAAAATTTAAAAAAAAAAAAAATAAATAAAAGACACTTAAGAGATAAGTAACAGCCATAGGTGATTCAGCCTCTTGCTCGGGGTCTGATTTGAAAAAAAAAACACTATATAAGAATATGAAAGCATTTTGCACAATTGAGAAATTTCCGACTAAACTTAGTATTAGGTAATATTAGCAAATTATATTTAATTTAGTTATGTATGATAATTTGATGGTTATATAGGGAAATGTCCTCATGTTTATGAAAAACATATGATGTAGTGTTAGGCCAAAATGTCAGGATGAAAGTTTTATTTTTAAATGCTTAAGAAAAATATAGATTAAGTATATTTGGCTAAACATAAACAGGCTAAATGTAGATGCTAGTCATACAATGATATTCATTATACAATCCATTTTAAGGCTTTCTTGTTTTGCAACTTTACACAACAAAAAGCAAATAAAAAAACCTTGAATTGGACACTTTGAGCCCGACAAATCCACTTCTAGAAATTTGTCGATATTTATGTGTTTATTAAACAAATGTGCCAAGCAGTAAGAAAATAATTAGGTAAGTATTTAAGTTGAGTTTTGCAGTGTTATGTGTAATAGATAAAAACTAATTTTTTCTTTTGAAAAAATTTTTAAGTTTATTTATTTATTTTGAGAGAGAGAGAAAACATGAGTAGGGAAGAGGCAAAGAGAGAGGGAGAAAGAGAATCCCAAGCAGGCTCTGCACTGCGAGCACAGAGCCTGATCATGAGGCTTGATCTCACATACTGCAGGATTGTGACCTGAGCCAAAATCAAGAGTCAGACACTTAACTGACTGAGCCACCCAGGTGCCCCCCAAAAAATAATTTTTTGAAAAGCTAAATGTCCAACAATTAGATACTGCTGAACGGTGGGGGGCCTGGGTGGCTCAGTCGGCTAAGCATCTGACTTCGGCTCAGGTCATGATCTTACAGTTCGTGAGTTCAAGCCCTACGGTTTGCTAACGGTTCAGAGCCTGGAACCTGCTTCAGATTCTGTGCCTCCCTCTCTCTCTGCCCCTCCCCCACTAGCGCTCTGTCTCTCTCTCTCTTTCTCTCTCAAAAATAAACATTAAAAAATTTAAAAAAAAAAGACACTGCTAAATGAATTGCAGTTCATGTATACAATGGGGAGGTGTGCATCTCATAAAGACAATGAACGATATAGGTGCCTGTTTCCAGAGTCGTGAAGCCATATGTGCAAAATAAAATTGTTACATGAAAAAAGCAGATACAAAAGAGCATGCAGGCTGTTTTTGTGAGATATTTTGTAAAAAAAAAAAAAAAAAAAAAAAATATATATATATATATATATTTAATACTGATTTTACAAGCTGATCTCAATTGAGAACTTACTAGTTTCTAGTGCCTGGGCCACATCATGATTATTTCATAATTATCAGCATTGTCCAGATTGGGAAGTTGAGGCACAGAGAAGTTCAGTCACTTGCCCAATATCTTCCAGCTAAAAGAAAATTGAAACCTACGTCTGTGGGATTTCTAGGCCCAAAGCCCTTGTGCTCTGCCCTGGGTCTCTATCCAGGCAGACAATCAGCCCCAACGCCAGTCTTAACACTGGTTCTGACTGTATGATGGGAAGATGAGTACTTGTATTCCTGATATGTTTCCCTATAGCTTTTATTTTTTTCTATAACACTAATACCTGGGGCTCCTTATATAAATTTAGGAACGAATCATTAAAAAAAAAAAAAAAAAAAAGGAAAAAAACGCAACAAGGAGCAGAATTCTCCTGATCTGGGCACAGACATCCACCATCGTCTGTGTGATGCTGTCTGTCTACTCTGCGGCCGCCCTGGGAGGCTGTTTCTAGGGACCTGCTCTGATTTTCTCTGGGTACATGTGCCTGGCTGAAACCCAGTGTGTCTAATGTTGTCAAACCTCTTGCCGAACTTCCCTTATAATATCTTCCACTTTGTTGTAGGTCGTATTTGCCAAAGGTCATTTGGCATTTCTCTCGCGCCACATGCTTTTCTTCATATAGGACTTGTCTGTGATCTTGCTATTCCCCCATCAAAAGATGGTGTCTACGGGCGTCTGGGTGGCTCAGTCAGTTGAGCGTCTGACTTCGGTTCAGGTCACGATCTCGCGGTTCACGAGTTCAAGTCCCACGTCGGGCTTCGTGCTGACAGCTCTGAGCCTGGAGCCTGCATCAGATTCTGTGTCTCCCTCTCTCTCTGCCCTCCCCCCACTCAAAAATAAATAAACATTTTTCAAAAATGAAGAAAAAAAAAGAGATGGTGTCTACATCCCTTCCTTAGAACCTAATGGAAGCCTGTGACTGCCTTAATCAATACAGGAAGGCACAAGTGATTCTATGTAACCTCCCAAGCTCCATCATGAAAAAAAACATACAGATTCTACCTGATTCTTCTTCTTCAGGACGTTTGCTGTTGGGATGCAACCACCATGCTTTGAGGAAGTCCAGGCCACATGAAGAGGCCGTGTGTTAGTGTTGTAGTTGACAATCCAAGCTGAGCTCCTAACCAACAGTCACTATCACCCAGCAGCCATGTAAGTGAGGAAGCCTTTGAGAGGACCCTGGCCCCAGCACTCCTGACCACGATTATCCAAGGCATCCAAGCAAGAACCACCCTGTTGAGCCCTACTCACCTCTGGAACCAAAAGAAATAATAATAAGTTGTTATCTCATATCACAAAGTTTGGGATATTTTGTTCCTTGGCAATAGATAACAAACAGAATTGTATAGCACATTACAGTTTATGAAGCATTTTTATGTTCCCTTTCATACAATCGTTACAATTCTGTGGGTGTAGTTAAGATCATAAGAGCCTCTTTAGAGGGGAAAAAACTGGGGCTTTGGGAGTTTGGACTCTGGGATAATTAGTATCAGACATCTGGGTCCAAGTCCTACTTCAGGTACTTACGGTCCTAAGAGTTAAGTTTTGAAAAACTCAGTTTCTTCATCTATAAACTGGGTAGAATGATATTCCCAGCCTAACCGAGCTGAGCAGTGGGTTGTCTAATGCATGTGCAGTGATTACCATGGGCCAATCTCAGTAAATGCTTCTACTTTTCAGGCTCCAAACCTTGGAGGGATCCTTGACTCCTTCCTTCATTTGTCACATTCAACCAAGCATATTCTAGCATTCCAGCCCCAGAATATATGCAGAACTTCACAATGTTTCCCAGTTCCTACTGGTCCAAGCTCCAGCTATCCTCCCGGATTAGGGCAGTAGTTCCAATGGTCTCTCAGCTCTGCACTCACCTTCCCAGGAGTCTCTTTTCAATACAGATGCAGAAGTGACCCTCCAGTCAGAACACCACGTCGTGTCACATCTCTTCTCAGAATTCCCAGTGGCTCCTCACTCTGCTCCAAGCAAATGCCACAGTCCTTCCATTAGAGAGCCAGCGGAATGTGCACAGTCTCACTGCTCTTATCTCTTCCACCTCATCTACTTCAACCCTTCCACCCCGCCCACTTCCCTTCTGCCTGGCTGGCCATTTACTCACTCTCCAGCCTGCAGCCCTGAGTCCTTTGCACTTTGCCATTCCCTCTACCTGGAAGACTTTTTCTGTGGATGTCTACCAGGCTCACTCCCTCCCCTCCTTCAAGATTTTGCTCACATGGTAGCTCTTACTGAGGCTTTCCGGGACCATCCTATTTAAAATGGCAACTGTTCTTAACACCCCCAGAACTTCCTACCCACCTCGCCTCATTTATAGTCTCTTTAGTGCTCATCACCATCAGATATACCGTATTCTTCAGCTTATTTAGTATTTGGTTATCTTTGCTCCACCCACCTCCACTAGAGTGTAGTCTCCATGAGGACAGAGATTTCTGCCATTTTTGTTTATTACTGAAGTCCCAGAATCTAGAGTAGTGCCGGGCATACAGTAGGTGATCAATAAGTGTTTGTTGATCATAAATGAGTGCTTGACAAACGGTAAAAAAGTACAGTTATTGTTGTATTATCAACTGGGATTAAAGCCCAGGTTTCTGACTATCTACTATAGTGGGTTGAATACTGACCTCACAAAAGATATGAGGAAGTCTTGACCCCATGACCTATAAAGGTGACTTTGTTTGGTAAAGGGCTTTTTTGTGGATATAATTAAGAATCTGAAGATGAGATCATGCTGAATGTAGGGACGCCTAAATCCAGTGACAAGTGTACTTGTCAGAAGAGGAGAAGGTGACTGATAGGAAGAGGGTGGCAGAGATTACAGGCAGAGATGTATGTATCCACGAGCCAAGGAACACCAAGGACTGCCATGCAGCCACCAGAACCTGGGAGAGAGGCATGGAACATACCATCCCTCAGAGCCTCCAGAGGAACCAACCCTGCCAACACCCCATTTCAGACTGTAAGCCTCCAGGCTGGGAGAGAGTAAATATCTATTGTTGCCTATCAGGTTTCAGGTGATTTTTTTATGGGTGCCCTAGGAAACATACATCTCCTTGGACACCAAAGTTGTCTCCAGTTTGTCCTAGCTGTCTGGACTTGACCTTAGTTTTTCAACTGGCCTCGTCATAACTACACCCCCTTTTGCACGTGGACAAGCATGCCGGCATGACCTCAACTCCCAGTCCGCACACTGTTTGGGCCACTTCCCTCTCCAGCCCAGCCTGGCTTCTGGTCCTCACGCTCCCCAGCTTGTCTAGACCAGGCCTTGGTACTGCTGCAAGTTGCTGATGAAGCTCTTTGGTCCCGTCTTTCTGCCTATGTTTCTGATTCCTGTCTCCAGACCTAAGTGGACTGGATATGATACAGCATCCGGAGCCAGAACAATTGGCCTCCCGAGCCCCAGCCTGTCTGCGGGGCTGGCTGCGAATCGCCCCGGGGCCCCATACCTGCTGGTGATCTCACCACCCCTCAGAACCCATTGGCCAGACTGCATTAATAGAGTGCTGGAAGGACCTTGGTTTCCTGTAACTTTTCCCAGCCTGATGTCTGCTGTGATGTTTAATTTATGCTGTAAGAAATGAAAGAAGCGTACTCCTTCCTGCTTAAAATCTTTACATCCGCTGAGATCTCCAGCGTTGTTCCTGTACGATGGAGGCAAAGTATCGGGAGGAAGATTCTGTCTGAATCCAGAAAGGTTCAACAACTCCCTCCTCCCACCAGGTTGGAGCCGCATCATTTCAGATGTCCCAAACCTCTAGATAAATCCCTCCTTACCCAGGTAGCTGAATTTCAAAACCCCTTTCTTCTTAACCTTCGAACAGGCATCGGCAACTGAAGAGATGGATTTCCAAATGCCTTTGGCTTCCTGCTAAACAAGCTGCCATGCTCTCCTTCCCAGTCTACCCTAATTTTTCAAGTCTCCCCCCAAGGAACGCAAGATGAAATGGAGACACCTATCTCTTTCGCATCATTCTTTATACCTGTATGGAGCAGTAAGCCATCACGTCATAAAAAACAAGTAAATAAATAAGCAGAGCATTCGTCAAAGGGAAATCTTTATCTCGTTGAATAGCTGATGGCTAAGAAAAACAGTGTCCTCTCTGTGCTGGAAATTTTTCAGTCCAAAAAAAGAATTCCACTCAATGGAACCAAAATGTATTGAGTACGTCTCTGTACCTGAAATGGTTCAAGAAAGGCCAGCCCTCTCTCGCATGTACAGTCCTGAAGGGCAAAGACTTTTTAGCTGTGCTCAATGTAGCCATAGTGCTCTGAATGGTCCCAACACATAGTAGGTCCTCAATAAACACACGATGAATGTGGAATCCTTAGGAAAGAAAGCAACTGGAGATTCTGGGAGAAACTTCCAGAAGGAGTCCTAAAATTCCAAAGTGGCAGGACCTCTTTGGGACCATCTAGTCTACCCCTCAAATTTCATTAATGGTAACAACAGCCAGCACTTATTGTTGAGTGCCGGGCACTCAACTGAGCATTTAAAATTTATTGCCTTATTTAATCCTATCCCAATCCTCATTTTATTTTTTTTTATTTATTTTTTATTTTTTTTTAACGTTTATTTATTTTTGAGACATCGAGAGACAAAGCATGAACGGGGGAGGGTCAGAGAGAGGGAGACACAGAATCCGAAACAGGCTCCAGGCTCTGAGCCATCAGCACAGAGCCCGACGCGGGGCTCGAACTCACGGACCGTGAGATCGTGACCTGAGCCGAAGTCGGCCGCTTAACTGACTGAGCCACCCAGGCGCCCCCCAATCCTCATTTTATACATGAGGCGATGAAAATCACAGAGGGTATCAGATCAGAGTAAACAGGTAAAGAGTAACCTAAGGGCACACAACTGGTGAATGGCCAAGTCAGGATTTGCAACCAGTGCTTTGAGACCAGGGCCGGTACTTTTTAATTCTGTGCTATATTGTCACTTTTTACAGTTCAGTAAGCTGAAGCCAGGAAAGAGGAAGAGGTCACCCTAATTTTCATGCTAAAACGCGGCAAAGAAAGCCCAAACTTGGCATTACTGGATCTCTAACTTGGTGTTCCTGGTATAGGACCACACTGCCTCTTAGCACTTGTAAAACCAGGATTCAAAACCTTCAGCTCTTTTCAGAAAAAGTGCTTTCTTATCTTGCTACTCTTTCCTCTGGGGTTGAGAAAGAAATCTCGTTGGTGCCTTTTAAGAAGAAATTTAAAAATCAAAAAATTCTTTTGGGAAAAGGCAACATGTTTGATCATCAAAAGAAAAAAAAGACTTTTATTCACATAGACAAAGTTAACCTGTTTAAAATATTAATATACTGTTTATATACTGCCTTTCTTCCAGGAACTGAAAGAGTTTAATATAGCTCATTAATTCTTGGACCATTTCTGTAAGGAAAGAAAGCAAGCATCATTATCTATATTTTAATATGAGAAGGAAACTGAAGCATAGAATCAACTAGATAGTCGGGAAATACCGCCAATTCAGATTCCAAGCCAAAAGGGAAAGACATGATCATTAAGTCACACTATAGCTGGAATGTTCACTGGATGTGGATCATTTCCCTGAAGTCCATTGATCTTTCTTGAGTACTAGATGCCTCAAGAAGTCCGTGGTGTCATACCATTAATCAGTGAACCCTGTGATTTATAGCATTTTTCTTGAAGTAAAAGTCAAAATAAGTGATTCTCAAACCTGAGCATCCATGAGCATCAGCAGGAGGGAGAAAACACACATCGTTGGCCCCCACCCTCAGAATTTCTGATCCAATAGATCTGGAGTAGATCAAGATCTTGCAGTCTCACAAGTCGTGGCCCATGGCCAACAGTTCAGAACCACCCTTCTGTTACAGACGGTCCTACGGGAATCCAGCACTCAGATCTGGAAGTAAAGCTGTTACGGGCTTGCGTCCTGGCTCTTCAAGTTTACTTAATTCTTTCATACTTCTATTTTTTCTTTGGAAAAACCGGAGATTATGATAATAGCTTTAACAGTGTATGGCAGAGAAAGAGTGCTCCATAATTGTTGGTTACCCTCATTTTGTCATGACTCAGACCACACACACTTAGCAATCTTCCTTGGTGCTACAGAGCTCTCACTAACAAGGTATCATAAATTAGGAAATATCCCTTCTAAGAAGTTGGGCAGTCCCCAGGGAAATTAACATCAGGCAGAAATCTTAATTATGAGAATGACCATTAAACTCATAGGTCCTGAAACTTTGATCAACGGGTATATCGCTTTAGGATACAGACTTCCAAGACTTGCTTTACAAGTTCTGTGAGCAAGGGTAGAGACCCTAACTTTGATACGTTTCCAGAGACTTAAATAACAAATTATCAATGTTCATGACGCTGGTGAGAATAACTATGTTTGGTGGAGGTATCTGCGGTAATGCTGAGCTCTGAATTTTAATGAAGGAGATTTTCCTCTGTTCCTAGGCTACACTTGTTCCCCACCTAGAAGAAAGGATGCTGTGTATGTGCTGCATGATAATGACATGCTAAAATTTTTGCCCAGGTTTCCACAATTCCTCCGGAGCAATGGAGGAGATGGTACTGTGTGTTTAAATCAGATCACCTAAAATCCCATTGCTGGCCCCTTCGAAGGCATAGGGGGGGGAATGATTCAGATAATTTATACTAATGTTCCTTTCAAGTAGTTAATAGGCTTCATGTTGTTCATGGCACTTTATGGACATGAACAGGTAATGCTATGGATTTTTAAAAAGTGCTTGAGTGCTAGCTCAGCAGCTCGTTCATGACCAGTCCTGCACCTCTCCCCAGACTGCATCCTTCTCCAACCTACGAGGCTGGGTGCACACCCTATCCCCGATCACTATGGCAGGGCATCAGTTTTACATCTTTGCGCACAAATTGAATTCCCGAAGGTAACTACAAAAACTCATCCTAAGTTATAACACACAGAGCTAATTTACTTTACTGGCCCCTAATGAAGGACACTACAGGTATTTGCGCCCATTTGTTGCCCCTCCCCTTGAATCTAGACCAGCTCTGTGACCAACAAAATGCAGCAGAAATGATGATGTGCTTCAGTGGTAAGAAAGCCTATGGCTTCTGCTTTTGTTCTGTGGGGGAAGCCTGCTATCAGGTAAGATATGACCACCGTAAAACTGCCATGCCATGAGAAGTCCAAACTAGTCATGTAGAGAGGGGCATGTGGAAGAGGACCCCAAGCCAGGAGCCCCGGAGGGATTCCCAGCCGACAGCCTGCACCGGCCTGCCAGCCATGTGAATGAGGCCATCTTGAATGTAGAGACTTCAGCCCCCCTGGAGCAGCCGAACTGTGATTTGGGAACACATAAATAAAATAGTTTTTGTATAAGCCTCCGAGTTTGGTGTATTTCATTAGGCAACAACAGATAACCAAAAGAGCTAACTCCAAGCATAGCCCAGCCCTGCTCCGCGTATGCAGACTGTGGAAACATTCGTCCTGATACAGCCTTAACTAGCCCACAATCTTTTATCTGGTGCTTTGTAAACCATATCGATTCCAAGTGAAAAATTACACATGCATTATTTGATACTCGTTTCTGACAACAATTTTCTTTTACCATTTTGTTCTCACCCCTTTTGTTTTGGTTTTTACGTCGGGAAGAACCCAAGAAGAGTTTTTCGTTTTGTTTTGGTTTTGGTTTTTTATGCCGTTCTGACAGTCAAATAATCTAGGCCTGGCATTTAATTACTTCTCATCCCTTGTTATCATAAAAGCATCAGAAAAAATGGAATTGTCAAGTACACAAAGGTGATGACCTGCTTAAGCTGATGGTTTCATGTGCATTTAAAACTGAATGTACTTCAGTGCTTTGGGGTCTGTGACCCATTCCATCCTCTGGCCTTATATTACCTGCCTTGGTAGAGCTACACGTTTCTCTAGGTTATGGGGACAACTACGCAGAGTCAAAATTTCTAACAGTTCATCTGTAACACCATTCAGAAGTCTACCACTGGTCTTTTCCAAATGAGAGAAAGCACACAAAATCCAAATGCACAGATCAGCAAACTGTCACTACGTAAATATTTGTAAAATCGTATCTGTTCTCTTTTAAACCCTGAGGAAAAACTCGTACACATCCGGTTGTAACAACGAGAGACTTCCTTTCAAAGTGTCTTCATTCTCCATGGAACCCTTTCTCCAGATCTCACATGCCCTCTAAATTTTTCTTCCCTCCGGAGAACGGCAGATGATTGCATTAACTGTTTGCTAATTCCATCCTGCAACTAGGGAGACTAGAAAACGTATTAAGACTATGTGTTTACCTTTGCAACAGTGGGGTTTTCCAGAACTTCTGCAAGCAGATCCTTTAACCTCATGAAATGTTTCCTGAGAATTGAATAGGGGGAGGCATATACCTACAAGGAAAATGAACTGCATGGCACGCTTGTCTGCTGCTGCCTACAGGGAGGCGCAGAAAGCGCGCTGGACAGACTCAATGTGCACTTGGTCTGCAATTAATTCCATGGCTTCCTGGGCAAACGATTGCATGTTGAAGCCTCAGATTCCCCATCTGTGAAAGGAGCGTAGGGATACCTAAGCATGCGTGCGGATAAACAAGATGTTTGAGGAAGCACATTGACATGTGCTCTACAAAGTCAAAGAACTGTCCTTACTGTTGCTATTATTATAACATTCTTAATCTGCCCTAAGTATGAAGAATGGCAACCACGTGTTGACTCTTGTTATGCTCTCTTTGCATGAAAACATCGTTACTTGCCATGGTAGTTGTATGATCTTGGACACGTTATGCTCTCCTCTCGAAGGCTTTGTTTCCTCCCCAGCTGATATGAAGACATAGTTGTGGGGATCAAGTGAAATAGCCTGGGAGCATAGCACTGATGACTTTTGCACTCCGCCCCACACTGCCTCTAGTCCCTGAGTGTTTCAACTAGGGCTTTACCACCACAGACTGTTGTGTTCCTTTTGCATCTAGGTTCCAACATGGCGCAGCGGCTGTTGATGTGCCTCCCTGCCCCATATCCCCGCAGTCCGGGTCTAAGCTGACCTGCAGCTACAGTGGACAGTTCCTGGCCACGTTGTATCTTGAGTGTCTTTTTACTTTGCCATCTGGGATTCCTTTGGTGTCCCAGGTGCTCACTTAGCCCATGCCTTGGGGAAAATTTCAACCAATGTCGTATAGAAGCTGGTAGACACCAAACTTCTCTTTGAGACACTTCTAACCTGCCATCTAGAGGACTCCTTACATGATGGTCAAGAATATTGAAATTCATTTGTTTATATTTGTAACCTGCTCATTAACGTTCCTTTTAATGGGCTTTCATCTATCCTCTCCCTCACTTTTCCCATTCCTTCACTTGAACTTCCAGGTTTACTTCCCAAATAAGCAAATAAGCCAAAAACCACATCTCAAGGTGTGCTCTTGGGAAATCCCAAACTACGAAACCATACAAAGTTTGAGGTAGGTGTGCCTAATTCACTAAGGCTGTCATTAGCCCATCCTTTAGCTGTAAGGCAGACTGGAAACCTGGGTGCCTGACATTTCGGCTTCCAGTGAGACGAATCCTCTCAGTTCTGCCTCCGTAGTATCCTTATTTTCTATATTCTCCAAGCAAGTGAAGTCTTTTTAGTATATATATATATATATATATATACTTTTTAGTATATATATATATATATATATATACTTTTTAGTGTATATATATATATATATATATATATACTTTTTAGTATATATATATATATATATATACTTTTTAGTATATATATATACTTTTTAGTATATATATATATATACTTTTTAGTATATATATATATATACTAAAAAATTAAAAAATGTCTCCTATTCAGTATTTCTTTTATCAACAGAAGAAAGTACACCTAGCTTCATATTCCTCTGGCATGTAAATATCTTGTAAAAATGTGAACATCGTTTTTATCTTTACAGTGGTGGTTCTAAAAATCTGTTTATAAGTCTTCATTGCACCACAGCTCCCTCCTGGATCCTCATGAGATTTCCATGGCCTGTTTGGTCTGTTATTAGATTCAACCAGCAGACTCCCTTTGTGTTAACCCAAAGCCTAGAAGAACAAATGAGTCACTGCCTTTGGTCCTTAACTTGTCTGCTATCTAGTTATGGAAGCAATCATACACATACATAGCTCTGATTCAAGGACCCTGGCTAATGCTATAATATAGGTACCGAAGTCAGGAAACTGGGAAAAGGAAAGATTTGTTTCCAGTGAGAATAAAAAACTTTAGCGTTTCACCATTTGCAGACTCTGGCATCTCTCAGTGATAAGCAACAAGACTAGCAAAAACCTAAGCACTAATCTGAAAACATGCAAAAAGTACTTTTAGACCCTTCAAACAATCTATAGCTGTGAGAGCATTTGTGCGAGCAACAGTCTGTCACGGATTTACAAGGAGCTCCTCCGGGCAAGTGCCAAGCAGTGCCCCAAGTGAGTCCCTGATTAACTGCAAGGTCAGGGCTGGTTCATGTAGGAAAGATGGCCCTGTAATTGACACAGTGTTGAAGCTCTGGCAAGACAAGGAGTTTGGGAGATTTCAACTGATTTTCATACTCCATGTATTTTCTTCATGCTTGGGAAGAAGCAGCTTTTTGATTTACAAAGGCAGGGATGGCTCATCTTGACACAGTGATGTTTTCTCTTCTTTAATAGCCACAACATACGACCACAAGATCAGGAGCTGATTTCACATAATGTTTTGGCACCTCTTCTATATGCATTCCCAATTCTAGCACATCATCTTTCCCATTCGTTGCAAAACCATGGGGCTTGTATCCCAACAGTAGACTTCCACCCATTCTCTTCCATCCATTACAACCTTTACCTCCCTGGTTTTGGATGTGGGTGGATCATATTCAGATTTTTGCCACTTTGTCTCTCTGTCTTCTGCTGCAAATTTTTCCTATCCAATCCAGTCATCTTTCCTCTGCCTAGAGCACCTTTCTGAGGCTTAATTCCAAGCAATATAATGGAGAGATTAAGAGAACAAGAGCTGGCACAGACTTGGAGTCTTGGCTCTGCAGATTAGAAGATATTAAATGGGAGTGATGATCTATGTCCATAGTTAGCAAATCTGGCCTGTCGCCTATTGGTGTAATAACCTTTTATTGGAATTAAGCCACTCCCACTCATTTACATGTTGTCAATGATTGTTTTCCTGCTGTAATGGCAGAGTTGGGTAGTTATGACAGGGATTATATGGCCCACAAAGCCTGAAATATTTATTATTTAGCCCTTACAGAAAATTTTTTGCCAATCCCTGATCTATCTCACAGAAGTGCTAGAAGAATTAAATATAAAAGTACATGAGAAGAAAACACTAATGTGCCTGACACATTATAAATGCTCAGTAAATGTGAGCTATTATCATCGTCATTATTTTAGAATCTCTGTTCACTGACTTCCATGTAATCAATTCACCCAATTAACCAGTGCTCTCTATTCCTTGTGTATAACATAATGACTGATGGTCAGGGCATACCAAAAATACTCAGCTAGTCAATCACCTCTTGCCACAATAGTGTATTTGCCTAGAGAAAATGGACTTGAGAACCACACATTTAATCCCTATCTATTCTAGTTTATCCCACATCTCAAGATTTCTATCAGATAGCTCTGCTTCAACATCCAATCTTCATATACCATAGGCCCCAAAGTATATATTTTTATCCTCTCCCAAATGGGCATTCCCTCCTGAATTCCAAATCTCTATCAATGAACTACTCTTAATGCAGTCTGGAACCAAGTTTAAAGATTCAGAGAATATCGGAACTCACAAAACATTAGAATTCTGTCTCCTTAAACCAGAAGAAAATCATATAATTCAGCTGTCTTACTTCTTATAAATCGTTTTGTTTCTTCATTTAAGGCATCTATTTGTAGCCAAATTTTATTTCTTCTTCTCTTTTAATTGTTTCCTTTTCGTACTATTTATCCACTTCCATCTGTACCGCTCCCCTTTCATGAAAACATCCTCTCCTTTATTCACTTACTCCATCATTTATTTATCCCTCTGATATTTATTGAACATGATTAAGTGGCACGTGTTGAGTTGAGGCACTGGGGATATGACAGTGAATAACACTCAGCACCTGCCCTGCAGAATTACCACAAATATTATGGAACTGAATTCTCATTGGGAATAATGAAAACAATGAAATCCTGGTAAGCAGATTGCTCATTCACTTCTCCACCCCTCTGACAGTGGAATTCAGCTTTTTTGGAGTTCTAGATACTTTACATTGGTTGGAATGTATTCATTTGTCTGCATTTAGATATAGTCTATAAGGAAACATATCTTCTGCTTGTACCATGAACTTCTCACAGTTTATTTCAAAAATTTCCACAGTGGTTTGGTTTTATCCATTGGTTTTTTAAAAAACACAACCCACAGATTTCTTGCATTCTACAGAGCTTCTTTGAGTAACAACACTTCAGGAAGGAAAAGGAATAGAAGCAAATGGAAGGGCTTTTCCCTTCAAGTGCACAATGTATCAATCATGATATGTTACCCACTTATAACATCTTGAATAATGAGGACCCGTGAGTTTTTAAAAAGTTTTAAGATCATCTAGAGTCTTATCGATAACAAAAATTTTATTTTCATTTAAACTTTCTGAAAGTAACCCAAATTCAATACGGAAAATAAAAGTTCTTTTATAAATACTTACAATGTGCTTTTTTAATCCTCCCAACAAATGTATTCTATAGACCCCATAATTATGTCTGCGTGTTCACGTGAGTCACTCTAGGGTCAGAGAGGTCAAGTGACCTTCCCCGTGTGCCATAGGTTGTAGGACAGAGCCAAGGAAAGAATCCCAATCTCTTTGACTCAATACCATTGCCTTTAACTGCTCTGCTCTCTAGAGCATATGGTTGACCCTTAACCAACACAGGTTTGCACTGTGCTGGTACACTTGTACGAATATTTTTTTCAATAAGTACAGTACTATAAATGACTTTCTCTTCCTTACCATTTTCTTAACATTTTCTTCTCCCTGGCTTATTTTATGGTAAGAACCTACTCTATAGTATATATAATATACAAAATATGTGTTCATCTACATAAACGGTAAATCAATAAGGCTTATGGTCAACAGCAGACTATTAATAATCGTTCCGGTTTTTAGGAAATCAAAACTTACATGCGACTTTTTGATGACAGGAGAGAGGAGAGTCAGTGCCCCTAACAACCCCCATGTTGTTCAAGGATTAAATGTATCCTACTTTCTCTGTTTCATCACCACATTCTCTCACTCTTTTCCTTTGTTTTGTTTTCTTCAAATAGCGCATGCAACAGTCCTTTGATTTTCACTTAATGTTTTTTTATTTGGCTGGATATTTTTACTTTTGTTTTTTTAAGACTCCAAGTACATTTGCGTGTCTCTGTAATGCCAACCTTTATCCGCCTATCCCACACACTTACCAAATTAATCCACCCGAAATACGTTTTTCTTCTTTGCCCTATTTTACAATCTTCTAATTCTCCCTACTACCTACAATGGCATTATCCAAAAGAGTTTGTTCATTGAGATGCTGCCAGATAATCCATTTAACCAAAGTGGAGAGGTGGGGGGCAGGGGGGACACTTGGTATTTTAATTTCCTTTTCTTAGAAGAAAAAGAAAAGAGAGAAGAAATTAGATATGTTTTTTTTTTTTTTATTTTTTTTTCAACGTTTATTTATTTTTGGGACAGAGAGAGACAGAGCATGAACGGCGGAGGGGCAGAGAGAGAGGGAAACACACAATCGGAAACAGGCTCCAGGCTCTGAGCCATCAGCCCAGAGCCCGACGCGGGGCTCAAACTCACAGACCACGAGATCGTGACCTGCCTGAAGTCGGATGCTTAACCGACTGCGCCACCCAGGCGCCCCTTTTAAAAGACTATAATTCTATAAGGTAATTGAGGAAAATACTTTTAAGAAAAAATAACTTTTTTTTCTTCTGAAGCAACCAGACACCTTTGTTTTTATGGCTGAAGTTTTGTGAAGAACACTGCCGGAATCACTGAAGCAAAAAATTATTACATTTGTTATTTCAAAAAACTTGAGAAATAGGGGCGTCTGGGTGGCGCAGTCGTTAAGCCTCTGACTTCAGCCAGGTCACGATCTCGCGGTCCGTGAGTTCGAGCCCCGCCTCTGGGCTGATGGCTCAGAGCCTGGAGCCTGTTTCCGATTCTGTGTCTCCCTCTCTCCCTGCCCCTCCCCCGTTCATGCTCTGTCTCTTGCTGTCCCAAAAATAAATAAACGTTGAAAAAAAAAAATTATAAAAAAAAAAAACTTGAGAAATAAAGAGGCATAAAATGTTAAATGATTAGTGGTTGGTTACAGCCTAAGCACTTTCTTGGGAGCAATAACTTAGTATCGAGGAGATAAGATTCATTCATTATAATCCAAGTTTAAGTTGTAGTCACCCTCTGGGGCGCGAGATAGAGAAGATGCAACAATCCTACAAGCAAAGAACACACTTAGTGTCAGAGATGGTCTCCTTATAAGGGCAATGGTGTTAACAATAATAAAACTTTTTTTTTCTAATATTTATTTATTTTTGACAGAGACAGAATGCGAGTGGGTTAGGGGGAGAGAGAGACACACACACAGAATCTGAAACAGGCTCTAGGCTCTGAGCTGTCAGCACAGAGCCCGACGTGGGGCTCGAACTCAACGAGCTGTGAGATCATGACCTGAGCCGAAGTCGGACACTCAACCGACTGAGCCACCCAGGTGCCCCTAAAACTTTTAAGTAGTATTAATTTGAAACTCTCTTCTAAGGGTGGTGGAGTCACCAGCCTGGAAAGGTCAGATCCCACCTCCCCAAACACAATCCTTAGAATGAAGAGAAGGAGAAACAAACTTTGATTGTGTCCAAACACTGAGATCTGGGTAGTTATTGCAGCTGGTGTGAGTTACCCTGAGAGAAACCGAGGCCCAGAAATGTGACAGCACGTCTGAAGTTCCACGTGAATTAAGGGTATAGCAGGCTTGTACTCCTTCTACCGGAAGATACTGCTTTAGACGTTGGAGACTTCATTTGTCCGTGTCTTTTATTTTTTAAAACCAATTTCTAAAAGGTCCTTGTTTGCAAGTAATCATTGGTTTCCTTTCATTTACTTCAGGTAAATGTAAAAACTTCAATGACCATGACATTAAACCAAGTCTTTATAAAATTACAGAGGCATCTACTCGAAAACATTTAAAGCCGCTCTATAATGCAGCACATTCAGATAAATGAAGTCACATTGCTTGAAGCTTTCTGCTTTTATCCACTAATAGAAGAGGGCAGCTTGACATGACACAAAGGGTCCCACAGTCTCACAGTAAAAGCTGTATGTACTTTAGACAACTCTCCTCCCCCACACCAATAGTTCTGCTCTAAATTTAATTATATGGGGATTTCTTACTTTAACAATCCCACAATGTAGGGCATGGTGTCTTTAAACACAGTCCTAAATAGAAACCCTAATAAATCACTGTGTTTTGGACGAAAGCCATGTCTGCAGTATAAATTGGAAGGGAAGATAAATGGTTCTGCAGGGGGACATTCACCTAAATAGGTTTATCCTCGGTAACAATGACAATCCCCTCTCTGGGTTGTCGAATAGAATAGAATCGCCAAGGAAGTTGGAAAGGTGAGATTTGAATAAGGTGAGGGCAGGTCCTTCCTGTCTTGAACAGATATGCCCATGCCAATCCTGACCAAGAGTCAAGGATCTCAAAAGCAAAAGATTAAACAATGGAGACATTTGGAGTCTTTTTTTTTTTTTAAATGTAAAGCTGAGGCATGGACTATTGTTCCTGCATTCTGTGTGCCTCTCACAATGCATGTTAAACTGTAAGCCTCAGGAAGTCAAGAACCTATCTTTCTGGTTCATCACTGTTATTTCCAGTATCTTCAATAATACCTGACATGCAGGAGGCCATAAAATTTGTGGGAGGAAGGGAAGGAAGGAGAAAGTAAGGAAGAGAAAAAGAAAGGAAGAAATGAGCATCTTGCTGTACTGAGTGTCTCTATTTTTTGATATAACATGGCCCCAGTGAGAAGCCATCTACTTTTACCAAGTGTGAATGGAAGGAATAGCAACAAATTCTAATGGGGGGAGGGAGGGGCGGGGAACTAGCTGTGTGGAACTTTTTGAAAGAATTTTCCGGGGTAATTTTGACTATACACAATGCTCTGCTTACGTACTTTAAAACCCAACTGCCCAGTGAGACGCAACCCTATTGTAACAGTAATTGTATACAATTGTATAAAAGTAATTGTAACAATACTTGTATAACCTAACTCATGAGGCTCATACAACAACTCACTAAGATTAAAACATAGAATAGTATTCTGCATAGTAAACAAGGTAGTATGCAAATGCCAGGCGTAAGTAGGTTGTATCACTATCTGACTTCACCTACTAGTTTATCCTCTTATAACTGTTACATACCACAACTATTGTATATCGTTTCTATAGTGACCTGACAAAAGGAATTTCTACCGTTCAACTACTGGAAGTGATGATAACGGAAGAACATGAAAAGTAGCCAAGGAAGGAAATATCTGCTATTCATTCCGTCAGCCAACTTAGCCTTGTAGCGCTATTGACATTCCCATCTTGATTCCGTGAAGCTTGTCAATAGAGATGCTCACAAACAATTAAATCTCTTGCTACCACTGTTAAGCTTATAAGCATGTATTCATTACTATTTGTGAGGTGTTTTACAATCTAGTGACAGTCAACTCATTTGTTCAGTTGCTGGTATAATAGTGTAGGCTACTAGCTAAGGGAGACGCCTGTATCTTCAGACAGACCTGGGGTCAAGTTTAGGCTCTCCATTGATTCGTCATAGGACTTTGGACAGGTCATTCGTGCCCTTTGTGTCCTCTTTCTCAGCTGTACAACATGTCAACCATGCATCTCAAACGTGAAGGGTCCTAAATAGCTCTTGGTTCTCATCCTAATGCTCATGCTGTAGTCCTGTCCACCTACAGAGCATCCCTCCACCCCCAGATGATTAAGACAAACACCTAATTGATGCCTTCCTTTCCCTTATCCACGCCCAATATCTAAGTATCATCAAGTTCTGGAGGTTCTTCTTGCAAAGTACATTTCATTTCAAGCCACTTCTCTCCTTCACTACCATTAGCCTACCACAAACCACTACAAGTTTTCCTGAACTTCAATAGCCCCCAAACAGGTTGATTTTCCTCTCTTAGCCCTTCTCAAAAAGATTCTTTTTAAATCTCAGGTCAGAGAATGCCACTACCCTGTTCAAAGCCTTTTCATCATTTTCCTTCTATTTCTATTAGTATAAAATCCAAATTCCTATACTGTGCCCTACAAAAAAAACTTCTTTTTTTAAATTTTTTTCTTTAAATTTTTTTAACCATTTTATTTTTTTAAATATGAAATTTATTGTCAAATTGGTTTCCATACAACACCCAGTGCTCATCCCAACAGATGCCCTCCTCAATACCCATCACCCACCCTCCCCTCCCTCCCTCCCTCCCACCCCCCCCCCCCCCATCAACCCTTAGTTTGTTCTCAGTTTTTAAGAGTCTCTTATGCTTTGGCTCCCTCCCTCTCTAACCTCCTTTTTTTTTCCTTCCCCTCCCCCATAGTTCTTCTGTTAAGTTTCTCAGGATCCACATAAGAGTGAAAACATATGGTATCTGTCTGTCTCTGTATGACTTATTTCACTTAGCAAAAAAACTTCTTAATGCCCTATTGATTGCCTACTTCTGTGAATTCATCTTCTACCCATTATTTATCACTCACTACTGTCTAGGTAAACTGTTCTGTTTCTCAAAACATCAAACATCTTCCCAGTTGATGTCTCTGCCATGATTACTCTTCCTTGTACGTAGAATGCTCCCTTGACTACTTACAAACAAATTAGCTCATTTTCATTCTTCAGGGCTCAATCGGCTCCTCAGAAAACCCTTTTCTGACTACCTTCATGCTCCTTTTTAACCTCTATAATCTCAATTTTCTAGAAACTACCTCAGTCTATAATAATTAATGTATTTAAATATCGTTTCATCCACCAGAAAGTAACTTTCATGACATCAGAGACCTTCTCATCACTGTGTGCCCAGGATGTGGCACAGTGAAGGCACTCAATAAATAATTTCGAGCGATGGAATGAATGCTGGGACAGAAAGGGGTGGATGGATAGCTGGGTTGTACTTATTGAAGGATGGGTTTCCCAAAGATAATTTTGACTATACACAATTTTCTCACTGCATGTTTAGAACCCATCTCCTTAGTAAGGTATAACTCTATTGCAATCATATCTGTGTAAACTAACTTATTAGGCTTATAGAAACTCAGGGAGATCGGGGTGCCTTGGGTGGCTCAGTCAGTTAAGAGGTTGACTTTGGCTCAGGACATGATCTCGCGCTCCGTGAGTTCAAGTCCCGCATCAGGCTCTGTGCTGACAGCTTGGAGCCTGGAGCCTGTTTCAGATTCTGTGTCTCCTTCTCTCTGACCCTCCCTCATTCATGCTCTGCCCCTCCCTGTGTCAAAAATAAATAAATGTTAAAAAAAATTTTTTTAAAAAGAAACTCAGTGAGATTAAAACGCATCATAGACACTCTTTTAAATGTTAAGTAGTCTCCAAATGTCGTATTTTTCTTATTATCAGAGTTTGACTCTTGATGCGTCCTCTTACATTAATATTTGTACGTAACAGACCAATGTTCATGTTAGAGTTAGGATGGATTGGGAGATAAGGAACAGAAAACCCATTTCAACCAAGCTTAAATGACACAGGGAATTTATAGGCTCACATATCTGAAAAGTTCTACAGATACAGCAGACTACTCAGGACCCAGGCTAGTTCTTCCTTGAATTTTCTTATCTCTCCCTTTTTCTGTTGGCTTCATGCTTAAGCTGGTAATGAGAAGGCTGCCACCACCAAGCCAATGTACTCAGCAAGGGGAGGCCATCTTTGTCAATGGCTTTCTCTTTCCCAAATTCCCCCCGCAAGTATCTGATCTGATCCCCTCTACTTGCACTGAGTCATAGGCGACTTTCTGAAACAATTCTTGTGTGCAGGAATGGCTGGGCATCTTGGGCTTGAGCTCCTTCACCAATTATCACCAGAGGGATGCAAGACAAGTCAGACTCCACCTGGGAGCCAGAGACAGACCTTGTTTCCCTGAAGCACTGGTGTGCTGCAAGCAGGAAATGAAAATACCTAAGGGTAAATCAGGCAGGAAGAGGTGATACATTCACCACATTTATGAAGATTAAATGGCTTACGGCCTGTAAAACACCTAGACATCTCTGGGATGTTGGGGGGGGGGGGGGAAGCTCCATGCTCTTTTGTTGGGACTATAACTATTTTTCTAAATAAAATTTTAAAAGTGTGGGCAACAAAGAATTTGTGTCACACCAAGAAAAATCATGGCCTCATACAAAATATTTTGAGGATGTTCAAATTGACATGCGATCAGGTATTATCGTATGTTTTCCAGTTGGGTTTTGACATCGACATGAATATGTTTTAATGTCTACACCATGAAAGACACGATGTACAATGCTGCAGAAGACGTTAAGTCTAAAACGCAGCTTCCTCTAGGAGCTTGGGAGCTAACACACGACATGTGTTCTGAATCAACATACAATAACAATGTACATTAAGTATTTGATGACTGGAGCTCTATCGACATGCAATAATAACATAAGTCAAATCTAATATTTGTATATAACCTAAATATGTATACATACTATATTCACATAATGCTAGAAATACTAGCTAAGTGGTTTACCTTGGCAGCCTGCAAGAGCCTCGGCATTAGAGCCACGCAAAATAGGGGTTGATCCTGGCTCTCGGATTGTTATCTGGGTGATACTGACTAATGTATTACTCTTCTCCTAGCTTGAGTCTCACCTGTAAAATGTACCTAACTCACTGGGCTCTTGTGAGGTTTACTTTAAAGGAGTTGATGCCAATAACCACTGTCACTGTGTCCAGCATATCGGAAACGCTGCATAAAGATTAGCTACTCTTAGAATCACCATCCTTGTTATGATTCAGCTTTACAGAATTCCAGAAAAAGAAGTCAAGGAAACAGATGCGATTTGGTTCTCAATACGAAAGGAAGCGTAGGATTCGAACAGGAAAGGAGACCGATGACCAAGTCATCACATCCCATGTGGGGACTCAGTAAGTAGCCCAAACTGTATGGGTGGGGGGAATCCATCTAATAAGAGATCACATTTGTACAGCATTGCCTGACAATCTTTCTAGTGATAATCAAGGTAGCTATTATGTCCCCTCATCACCATTCCCAGCCCAAAGCACCTAAGTCTTCTGTTTACAAACAGGGAAACTGAGACTCTGCAGGGATGGAAATGGACAAGAACCTGGTTTTTTAAATCAAAAAAAAAAAGTTTCCTACATTACTCAACGCCTTCCACGTAAAGAAATTACAAGAGAAGATTGTTAAGGAGCATCTCTGGAGAGTGTAACGGTCAGAAACTCAGGTGAACACACCACGAACTAATCCATTATATTCCAAGTGTCAACACAGTATAACGGGCAAGTGTACAGGTCTGGTTACAACTTTAGTTCCTCCTCTTACATGGCTCCGCGTCCTTAGGTTCTCTTTTCCTTCATCCATGCAAAGGGGATAAAATAATGGTATTCATTTCATGCAGTAGTAATCGTTAAAGGAAACGGTGCATGTGGATCATGCAAACCTGTGCTTAGAATATAGAAAGCCCTCGGTAAATGTTAGCAATGAGTATTTAGAAAAATGAAAGGACTGACTTTTTAGAGCATTGCTGGTTTTTATTTGTACCCACCAACTCTTGTGTCTGAGTGTATGCAATTCAGAGTTCTGCTGCTCCCTTGTCAGAGCTGTAGATGTGGCTCTGTCAGCTCTAGGAACAACATCCTCAAAGAAAAGAGGACTGTGGTCTCTGTTTTGCTGAAATTACTCCAGGGAAGATATCATCCACCTCATCACACACATAGATTCAAAACTAGGGAAAATGTCTACTCCTCTACTTCCATGAGTCTGATACTCCGGGCAGGCTACCTAATTTGTAGGGACCAGTGCAAAATGAAGGCAGGGGGCTTCTTGTTCAAAACTAAGAATTTCAAGGGGCGCCTGGGTGGCTCACTCGGTTAAGCATCCCACTTTGGCTCAGGTCATGAACTCACAGTCTGTGAGTTCGAGCCCCGTGTCGTGCTCTGTGCTGACAGCTCAGAGCCTGGAGCCTGCTTCAGATTCTTTGTCTCCCTCTCTCTCTGACCTTCTGCTGTTCATGCTCTGTCTCTCTCTGTCTCAAAAATAAATAAACATTTAAAAAAACCTAAGAATTACAAGACAGCAACAGCAGAGGATTAAACCAAGTGTGGGACCCTTGTGAGCACATATACCCATTGCAGACCCTGCTCATGCTTTAAACATCTCCCTCCCTCCCTCCCTCCTTCTTGTCTTCTTTGCAGTCATCTTTCTGCTACTTTTGTCCCAAACAGCTAGCAGGAAGTGTTCCTTGCTTCCTTGATCTTTGCAGTAACTTGCTTTGCATTCTGGAATGCACATACCGGGATTCACATTTGGATTCCACTCCTCACTAGCCCATATAAGCATAGGCAGAATGCTTAACTTCCCTTTACCTCTATGTTCTCATCTGAAAATTGAGGATAATGATAATAGCAACCTTATAGACCTATTAGGATTGAATAAAAAGCTTTTCAGTAGAATCTAACACAGTGGTTCTCGACCCTGGCTTCACATTAAAATCACCCGGGATTTATAAACAAATGCCTGTGCCTGGACCCCACTCATGACCAATTAAATCAGGGTCCTGGGGGTGAGGTCAGCGCAGCAGTAGTTTTAAAAGCTCCCCAGGAGATTCACATAAACAGGAGGGTTGAAGGCCACTGATTTTGTGCCTGGCGAGTACTCAATGATAAATAATAAATGTTGTAATAAATAATATAATACAAATGTAAAGAATATAATAATAAATGTTGGACAGTTATTATCACACAGTTTAGCTCAACAAAGTAAAAAGTTCTATTTTCCTTTCTTCCCTTGGATCTACTCTGCATCTGGCTTCTTTCTCCCACTCTCCTCTGCTTTGATCCAGCATGTACCTGCGACCGATATAAATCAATACCAAAGATGTCTTACGGTACTCCCGCTGAGACGAAGGTGCCTTTGAATACAGGTCTTTCCATTAACCCAGAGATAAGAGGGGAAATGTCAAGTCCTCCAACAGGGGTCCTTCCTTTGATATCAGAATGGTGTATATTCCAAAAGCTCTGCACACTGTGGGTTTTGGGGGGCAGGGAGGACTTCAGTCAAGTCACCAGCGATCCCTAAATAATGCAAAGCGAACAGAGACAAGGCATTGGTGAGAATGTTAATTTCTTGAGCTTACATTTCTCTCCCGTCAATGTGGATAATCATCTTTTTGAAAATGTCCTTTTGTCATATTTATGATGGTGACACATCCATTATGAATACAGTAGCTCATTTGCAACATGACCTGACAAATATTGAACGTTCTAGGCTACATTTAATTCCAAGGTAACTAAAAATCATTTGTGTTTCTTAGTAACCAGAAAGAGTTCTGATCAAAGTTGAAAACAGTAGGGCTTTTTTATGACTTGTTCTTCATAATGTATGTACCAATCAGGACCTAGACTGAGGTTGGGGTAGGAGCTGGAAGACTAGTCGGTTGAGTTAATTTGGCCTCAAGATCGGGAGGATCTCAATTTCGGGGTAAAGTTCATGGACTCATTATTGGAGGACAACTGGGTGAGCCAGGTTTCTTTATGGAAACCCACTGACCATTTCCTCCAGCTAAATCAGGGAACAGGGTTTCAGACCCAAGGCCACTGGAACTCGGAATATAAAACCTGACTTGTGGAGACTCAACAGAGGTCCCAGCCCCAAACATCCCTGTTGTTGAATACCTGCTATGTTTATGGCATTGTGGATCTGAGAAAAAAAAAAAAAAAGATCCCGCCCAGAACTATTTATTAATCTATCTGGCCGTCTAAATCTTAAACACCTGAGAAGGCAACTCTTAAGAGACATTACAAAATTACATAGGTTTAGCTGGGAAAAGGATCGTCATAGTTAGGACGGCGTTTTTAATAAGGTTTGAAAGCATTGGTAAGTCCTAACCGCTAATTTAGTAATTCAAGACAAACATTTTTAGAATAGGATAGATGGAACTAGACTAGATCAGAGTGCTTTCCTTTCAGTGAAGTAGATTTAGGGATTAAGTATTGTTTTCTAAGAGTTTTGCTTCATGCATATATGTTCATGTGTGTTCATATCAGGCTGCAATGTGAAATGGAACTTGCTGCTATGGTTCAAGGTCTGAAAAGAAGAGAGTTCACCAAATCAGGGTGAACTTGTAGTCTCTTCAGGCAGAGTTTACAAACTGGTGAGTCACAGAACAGATATGGCCCAGTAAGTGGATTGGGAGTTATATTATTATCGTTTTTATTATGTTTTTGTGGTTCACAGAAAGAGATTTTGAAAAAAAAAATCTGAGTCGATGGCTAGCAGTTAAAGTCAGGAAGTTTCATATTTTAAAAAGATTTTTCAGCTTCTCTTCAAATGCCGGAACATCTGGAAAAAGTCAATTTGCATCCCACAGGATAAGATAAACTTTTTTCTCAAAAAGGAAAAATTCTGATGGGTAAGTCGAATGGATCAATTCTATATTATTTTCTACCCCTGTGTGCTTTGTCAAATGACTTTATTTTTTATCTGCTATGTCTTCCTTCCTCAACCTACTTAATTGTCTGGCCTTATCACTCGTCTCTCTGAATAGGCCATGAGCTCCCTGAATGCAAGAGCCATGTCATATTTGTCTCTGCTTTTCCATGCGATTGTCCAGACCAGTGAATTGCATATAGCAGATAGTCAATCATCGTTTGACGAATTGGATTACAAAAAAGACTT
This sequence comes from Prionailurus viverrinus, assembly GCF_022837055.1. Lineage (NCBI taxonomy): Eukaryota > Metazoa > Chordata > Mammalia > Carnivora > Felidae > Prionailurus > Prionailurus viverrinus. Next base: position 34,431,115 of record NC_062562.1, on the reverse strand, counting down.
CAGTGTAAGGCTATTCATTACAGCAGTGCTTGAAATAGCAAAAAATTGAAAACAATCCAACTGTCCATCAGTTGAGTTTGAATAAATCACTCATGGCACCTCCACAAAATGGAATTCTCTTAAAAATTACTAAAAACTATTTCGATCTACAGTTGGAGATATAGAAAGACATTCAGGGCATATTATTAAATTAAGAAAGCAATTGACAGAAACACGGAGCGAGCATTATCCAAATAATTTTTAAGTAGACATTCTATATGTAGAAAAGACCTGAGAGGACATATATTCGTTCACCTCACAAATATTGACTGAACACCTACTATGAGCCACATGTGATGCTAATACCTGCACACAGATAATACAACAAAGCAAAATCTCTGTGTACATGGAGTTAACATTCTAGCGAGGGAGAGAATAGAGAGAAAAACTTTAAGACAACAATAAGTGCAACGAAGAGATATAAAATAGAAAACTTGAATAAACAGTGATAGGGGTGGTGTGGTTAACAATTAATTGTAAAAGGTGGTTAGGAAACACCTGTCTGATGAGGGATGATTCCTCCAAACCTAAAGTAAGACAATAAGCCATGTAGTTGTCTGAGGAAAGTGGGTTCCAGGCAAAGGGAAAAGTAAGTGTAAAGGTCCTGAGGTACAACTATACTTGGTGTGGCAGGATACAATAGGTCAAAGGAGAAGCTGTAGGATATGAAATAAGCGAATTAGTGGGAAATCACATTATGTAATGCCCTGTTGGAAATTTTGATTGCCATTCCGAGTATATCAGAAAGACTAGCCGATTTAAAAAAAAATCAAGAGTTTTGGTAATGGACATGTTAAGTTTAGGATGTCTATCAGAGCTCCAAATCGGAGGTAGACAGCTGGATACATGATCGGGGGTTCAGGGGTGAAGCCTCGGCTGGTATTATAGGTTTGGGATGACGCATAAATGGTATTCAAATCCATTTTCTCTGTAGGTGAGACTGCCTTGAAAATAAATAGAGAAGGCAAAGAGGACTGAGCCATATGGCATTCCATCATTAGGGTTCCAGAAGATTAGGAGAGTCCAGTAAAGCTTACTTAGTGAAAAAAACAAAACAAAACAAAACATCATTGAGGAAGGAGATGAAGGAAATAGCTCTCTGAAGAAAACCTAGTGAAGAAAGCACGGTGCGCTCAAAAAGGAGGAGGAGATGAATTCTAAAAAAATTCTGCTGAGTGGTTGGATGGGAGAACTTAGAATTGACCATTGAATTTTGTGCCATGGGGGTCAGTGATGACCTGAAAAAAGCAATCTTGGAGGAATGATAGGGACAAAAGTCAGAGTAAATTAGGATCTCAAGAGAGAATGGGAAGGCAGGAACAGTGAGTTTATACAACTCTTTCAAAGCCCTTTGAAAATTAGGAAATATCAGACAAATTTGAGATGTAGTCCAGAAATCAACTGGCCTCTTCTCCACAAAAACGTCAATGTCATGAAAGATAAAAAAAAGGCTAAGGAAATGTTTCAAGTTTAAAAAGACCGAAAAAACATGACCACTAAATTGTATATATGATTCTTGATATAATCCTGGGTTGGGGGAAATTGTTATAAGAGGCATTATTGAAAACAAATGACAAAAATTTGAAATGGACTGCGTTTCAATTGAGGATATTATATCAATGTTAAATTTTCCGAATTTTGTCATTGAATTGTAGTTATTTAATGGAATGTTCTTTTTCTTAGGAAATAAATCCTTAAACACTCAGAGGTAAAAATGTAGGATAGATGCAACTTCCACTCAAATGATTTGGAAAAATAATACTAAATATATACACATATGAGAATATATGTATACAGATATATTATATAATATATACATAAAGAATATAGAACTATATAATATAAATAATAATTAATATAATCTCTATATAATATGGATTATTATAAATAATCTATTTATTATTACATATATAGAATTGAGGAGTACACGGGAGTTTTCTTTGTTATTCTTACAGCCTTTCTGTAAATTTGAAACTATTTTACAACAAAACACTTTTGAAAATACTATAGTGGTTATCTCTGAGTAATAAAATAATGCATTTTTTTCCTGTCTCTTTATTTCTACTTTCTTTTTTTAACAGCAAACAGGGATCAGTTATGCAAAAATGTATTTTTTAATACCAAGGAAGTATATCAATTGACTGTATCAATCACTCAGAAGGGAAGTGTTTTAATTATCTGCACAGATACTAATCTCAGGAGAAATATGTATCAGATATTTCTGAAATCATAGGACAAGATTTGTAACAGATCTCTAATGATGAGATTGTATACCTACGTATGATACCTGTGGGCCAATGTTCATTTATCAAGAAGGAGGGAGTTAATAAATTGGGATATTGCTTTAAGCATTTTCAATGAATTATGATGATAAAGCACCATATATTCATCATTTTGAATCTTCCTTAACTCAATTGCCAGAGCTTTCTTAAGGGCTTAAATTATTATCTCTATGTTTTGTGTGTTGGCCTGACCATCCACAGAGGAGAAATCTCAAGCAATTAACTAGACCCTTTAATCTCCCTCCCTGAGAAATGTTTATAGGGAACTTGTGAAAAAAATAAGAGCAGAAATAGGATAATCACAAGGAATCTGTTTAGTCAGATTCTCAGCTTGGGGAAAGTCTGCTTGAAGATCCAGTGGCTATCAGAACAAGCTTGCCATTACCACATAACAGACTTGTGGGAGAAACTCAATAGCCACGTGTTGATGAAGTGGCAGGAAAGGCAGGGGAGTTTATACCAGAGACAACTTGACTTTGCAAGATCTGTCAAGGTTAGCATCAACTCTGTCTCAGAATGTACAGTATAAACACCACAATATTTGAGGCTGAGTGAAATTTTTAAAAATGTCAGTCCATTTAACAAAAAGGATAACTTTGTTGACTGCAAGCCTTAGGGTACTTTATTGACTCAACAGCCAAACAAGAAAGAAAAATGGTGGAAGCAGGGAGTAATCAGTTAAAGAAGTGAATAGCAATAATTGTGCTATGGAGATGTGTAATTCAACAGAACTAAGTCATTTAAATTAAGCCTTTAAAACAATTATATGGATATCTTTTCAGATTCATTACAAATATTGTGTTTTAAAGGTGTTTAAAACGTATGTATGTACGTATGCTTTAGTACATCTTTCTCAATTTCGGTTTCTGGCAGTATGGCAGATTAAATAAACTAACTTACCCTCTTGACTAAAATTAAATTAAAATAAATTAAAATATGAATATTCATTTCATTACGTTGACAAATCAACAAGAAGATAAGGATTCTCGAGAGACCTAAAGTTTAGGGAAAATGTAAGTTCAACATGGTAAGCAGAAGACAGCTCACTTTTACCCTGAGGGCATCTTCTAAGCCCAGATAACTTTGGGCATCACTTTTGAAGGCCTCACAGGACGTGAAGATCTGAGAAAAATCTTTCTGGGGGAGGGGGGGTGGTGCAGGGAGGCCTAATAGGAGAGTCTACCCATATACCTGAGCTTAAAAATCACACACTCGGCGAACAAACCAGAAATAAAACCGTACCTTTTAGGAATAGAAAATAAAATTAGCTATCTAAACCTTGTTTCTGGATGGAAGCCAGGAGGAAATATTTAAAAATAGAAAGGAGTACACATATACAAAAGAAATTAAATTTCCTTATTTGAAAAGCACTTGAAACATGTAATTTTTTAAAAAGATAGCATTTGCGATAACACCAACAAATCAATCTCACCAAAGATGTACAAGACATTACCAACATCAAAAAAACTGTGAAAATTTATTGAAACATATTAAATAAGAGCTAAATAGATAGATGTAGAGATGCACCATGGTTTGTAGATAGGAAGACTCAATATTGTGAAGATATCACTTTTTCCCAAATTGATCTATTTGTTCACTCCCAATAGGTTTTACTTTGAAACTTGACAAGAAGATTGTGAAATTTAAATAGCAGAGCAAAGACTAAGAATAGTCAAAAGAGCCCATCACAGGAATACATAGTGGAGCTATCTGCCTTACCAGGCGTCAAGTGTTATAAAAATCTAATATTTACCATAAGGTGGTATTGGTCTGAGATAGAAGAAAGCCAAAAGAACAGTATCATGAACCCAGAAATAGATCCCCACACCTATAGAAGTTTGATTGACAGATGAGTGACAATAGGCATTTTTCTATAAATAGCGCTAAAACAATAAAACCGACACCTAACTAAAACAAGACGACCCTGTATGAATGAAAGATCTAAATGTGAACAGCAGAGGTATAATAATTTTAGAAGGCAATGTAACAAAATGTCTTCACCATGGTATTCAAGAAAGTCTCCACTGTGTCTAGAGTTGGTCTTGGAGTAGGGAAGTATTTCTTAAACACTAAAGAAGTAGAAACCATGAAGCAAGAAACTTAAGTTCCATTACCTTAAAATTAAGATCATCTGTTCATTTAAAACATCGTGTGGCAGAAGCTATGAACACTCCCGACTGTCAGTGTGTTGCTCTACACTTCCCAGACTCATTTGCATTACATGGGGTCTAATGATACAGTTGTGACATAAGCCACTTCCAGGCCTGGCACTTACAAATAATCTGTGCAGTCCTCCAACTGTCCTTCCCTTACTATAATAGCTTTGAAGACCAGGTATTTTCTAAGGTACAGCTTCAAGACAGAGGATCTCCCTACTAACCCCAGACTTTGTTACTCCATTGAAATTCAAGGTTTGTTACCCCAAATGAGCCTATCTTATACTAACTAATAAACGTCATAGAGAAAATGACAGCTGCGAAGTGGAGAAGACATTTTTGGTCCCTCTACTTGACAAGAGATTAAGGTCCAGTTTTTTTTGTTGTTTTTTTTTTAACCTTCCATACATGAATAAGAAAAGGAGAGCATCCCAACAGGAAAAAATGAGCAAAAGATATGAACAGTTTGGTTCATAAGGATCAACAACCACACAAAAAGACATCCATCCTCTTCAGTAAATGTGAAAATGGTACCTCATCATTTCCACTCCCACCAATATGGCAAAATGTTTGAAGTCTGACAAGTGGTCACCCAGTACCCAGTGTTAACACAAATGTGGAACAATGGGAATTCTTATCCACAGCTAAGGGAAGGATAAATCAATGAAATACTTTGGAAACCATCTTTAGCATTACCTAATAAATGCTAAGGAGCTCACGCCGTCCCACTCAGCATCTCTACTCTGACATATATACTCTGGTCCAGGGCTGCCCAGCAGAACTTGGATGTTAATGGAAATATTCCACAATGTAGTTGTCCAATATAGTAGCTGCTTACCATGTGTGGCTACGGAGCCCTTGGAATGTGGCTACCGTGACTAAAGAAGCGAATATCTTATTTTATTTTAATTCATTTAATTTTAATTGAAATATCCACATGTAGCTGTGGCTAATATACTGAACAGCACAAGCCTAGGGGTTTAAAAAAAAAGAACTGGGTCACTTGTGCTTCTGGGAAGAAAGAGTAGATATAGTTTTTCCTATTTCTTTCATTAAGTATAACTAAAAGCCTGGTGGGAGAAGGAGAAAGCTATATGAGCATGCACAGTGGAGAGAAGTCAAACTGGGACCTCAGTTTGTTCACTCCTATTAAGCAGATAAAAAAGACAAACTCGAGATTGAGAACAAATATTTACAAACCACGTATCTAACACAGGTCAGGTAACCAGAATCCTTAAAGAAGTCTTAAAACTCAACATTTAAAAAGCAAGCAATTCAAACAGAACATGAGCAAAAGACCTGAAAAGACATTGCACCAAAGAAGACACATAGACGGTGAATGAGCACGTGAAAAGATGTTCAATGTCATTAGCCATACTGGAGATGCAGATCAAGGCCATGACGTGATTCCACTGCACACCTGTCACAATGCCTAAAATAAAGCAGAATGGCGACACCGATAACTGGTGAGGATGAGGAGAGAGAGCGAATGACTCAAGCATTGCTGGTTGGAATGTAAAAAAAAGGCACAGGCACTGTGGAAAACCTGTTTTGCAGTTTCTTAGACCACAACAATGTAATTGTTATAGGACCCAGTAATTGCTCTCCTGGGTACCTATCATGAAGAAACTAAGGCTTATAGTCCCATCCAAACCTGGACCCAAATGTTCATAGCAACTTTATCTATAACGGCCCCAAACTAGAAATACCTGAGGTTGGGGAACAGGTCAATGGTTAAAGATCCCAGAGTACACACATACCATGCACTAGGACTCGGCAGTAAAAAGAAATTGAAGTATTGTTCCATGCAACTGGCTGGATGAATTTCCAGAAAATTATGCTGAGTGGAAAAAGTCAATCCTAAAAGGTCATATACTGCATGATTCCATTTAGAAAATATTGTTGAAAAGAGAAAACGATAGAAATGAAGAACAGAGTATTGGTAGCCTCAGGTTAAGGAGAGAGGGAGGGCGTGAGAAATGAGTATGGCCATCGTTGGGCTGGTGGAAATGCGTTGTATGTTCACTACATCAATGTCAATATCCTGGTCATGAGATTATACTAGAGCTTTACAAGATGTCCCATTTGGGGAAAACTGGGTATAGGTTATATGGGAGCTCTCTATATTATTTCATTGAACCACGTGTGAGACTTTAATTATCTCAAAGTAAAAAGTCTAATTTAGAAAAATACTGGAAAGAACTCAATATCCATCAACAGCAAAATGCAGGAATACATTGTAATATATTCATTTAATCATTGGAACAAAATAAATTCTGTAAAGTGTATTACCTCTGAAGCGACATTTTCAAGGGTGGGCACCTAAGGGCGCTTCAAATAAAATGTAATATTTTTCTCCATAAACTGAGTAGTGGGTACACAGGCATTCACTGTATATCCATTTTTTATAACTTACACATATTTTATAAAGTTAAAAATATGTAAATGTTAAAGTTCTTTTCAAAGTTAAAACCCTTGTATTTTAATCTGCTTTTAAAGGATATTTTAAGTTCACCAATAAACTAGAAATTAAGAAGAAAAAGTCCACACTCCTCAGTAATATGTGCTGAAAATTTTCAATAAAAAACAAGCCGTGCATTTAGCAATTAAGATTAGGATTCATATTCTGCTTCTGCACAAACTGTGTTAGACAACGTAGCCCCATGATCAGCATGGGGCTCCTGGGTGGCTCGGTTGGCTGAGCGTCCAACTTCAACTCAGGTCATGATCTCACAGCTCATGAGTTCAAGTCCCGTGTCAGGCTCAGTGCTGACAGCTCAGAGCCTGGATCCTGCTTTGGATTCTGTGTCTCCCTGTTTCTCTCTCTGCCCCTCCCCCGCTCACACTTGGTCTCTCTCTCTCTCTCAAAAATGTATAAATGTTAAAAAAAAAAGAAAAGAAAAGAAAAATAATCTGCATGTAATTAGAGACAAGGCAGCAGGGACACAGGAGATGAAGGAGGATAGGAGAACCCAGAATCTAAGGTTAAAATGAAACGATCCCCTTTTTTTTTTGAACATTTATTTATTTTTGATAGTGAGAGACAGAGCATGAGTGGGACAGGGGCAGAGAGCAAGAGAGACACAGAATCCAAAAAGGCTCCAGGCTCTGAGCTGTCAGCACAGAGCCCGATGAAGGGTTCAAACTCACGAACCGTGAGATCATGACCTGAGCCAAAATCAGATGCTCAACTGACTGAGCCACCCAGACGCCCCAGAAGTGATCACTTTCTAAACGCATGTAACAGAATGATGTTGGTCTGGGTCGGAGAACAACAGCCAGAAGAGGTATAACTTGCTACCCCTCAAAAGCAGATGGAGACTTTACTCTTTTGGATGGAGAGGACCCGGGAGACTCTGGCCATTTCTCAGACATGCCAGCACTTCTGTGTATGAGTGGCTTTAAGGAAAAGGAGCAGCGTTTTAGAATACAGCACTCATTAAAGGAAGAGCCTAGAGAATTCTGTGCAGGAGACAAAACCAAAATATTAGGGCATATTGTATTATAAATTCACTGCAAATGTCTATCAAATTTTGAACAAAGTCCATAGTGGGAAGAAAGGATAAGTCCATAGGCGGTGGCTTGTTTTGGGAGCTAAAGGGAAATTTGTAATAAGAGGTGACCCTTATTGAACACTTACTGCATTTCAGGCATGGCGCTAAATGCTTTACATGCACTGCTTCATTCCATAGTCACAGAATTCTTCTCCAGTAGGACTATTATTTTCCTGATTTTACAGGTGGGGAATCGAAGACTCAGTGAGGTTAAGGTTGCCACTAACAAAAGGCAGAACTAAGACACAGACCCAGATTTGTGAGTCTTTAGAGCATGTGCTCTTAACGCCTGTGCAGACTGCTTCAGCATCAGAAAAGGGAGGGGCAGAGAAAAGTTGCAATGACAGGCGACTTTCTGCTTGGGAAAGGGGAAAGGAATGGAAGGCATGAAGACCAGCCACATAAGTAACATTATACTGGTCTAGCTTAGTTAACTACCAGAGAAGTCTGCAAGCTTTCCATTTAGGAAGTGAATGCATGGCTAAGATCCACATCCTTTGTTCTTGGTCTGTCTTTTGCATTTGTTCCCCTCTGTACCTTGGAGTGGATGGGTGGGCGAGGGGGGTGGGAACAAACTACAGAGTCCAGCAAGTGTTAAGAGGAGAAGAAGGCTGTCAGAAACTACAAAGTTTCAAATTGTAACATTTTTGCTGACTACATGAGAGAGGTCTTAACATGAGGAAGGAAATCCTAGTTCTGATGTGGTCAAAGGCAAAACACTGGGGTTTCTAAATATTGAACTTACCTATCTGTCTGGGAAAAAAAAAAAGTTGCACATCACCTTTTGAAGAAGGGCTAGAACCCAATTTTTTTCTGGTTCTTTGGAAAGTGAAAGCCATTTTCCCAAGCCAGGACAGCATCCAGAAAAGAGTAGTTCTGCTTCCCAAAAGGCAAAATGCTTTCTGAGAGCAAAAAACTAGCTTGCCCTTGGTGTAATTTAGCAACGCTTCTATCCACTGGCAGAAATAGCAACACACTTCTGCAGATCAAATTTGCAATTTCTTCGGAAAATATCTTGGGTTTTGTAAATGCATATTCATAAAATGAAAATAACTCGATTTGCTGGCACTCTGGTCCTGGAAGCAGAGGGGCTTGGGGGAGAATTATCCCTAGGGGTTCAAGAGAAAGAGCAGGGCCAGAGAACACAAGACAGTGGAGGGAAAACCTAGGTCAGGTTTCTGGAAAGAGGAGGAATGTACAGATGTTAACAGTGCAGATGTGCTGGGGAAAGAATAGAGCTTTTCTACTCAAGGTACTATAGTATGAACTTGAACGCCCCGCTTGCCTGACCCAGATGGTGGAGACTCTCACGTCTGCCAGTGCAGAGCTGAAGGTGTGTCTGGATACAAGCTGGCTGGGACTCCAGCCAGGGAAACAGAAGTGAAGCTGGGAATCAGAGGGAGGCATTCTGATCTTTTTCAACAGAGGTGCCCTTCAGAAACAGGTTCCTATCTACCGCATTGGCAGCATCTTGTAGAAAAGGAGGGGGAATGAGCTGGATATTCTTTGTTTGCCCCTCCAGTTCCACTCTCTGCGTTTCTGTGTATTTTACTGATGGCTGGCTGGCTGGATGGTTGGATGGGTGGAAGCAAGTGATTTCACCGCATTTATTCTGTAGCCCCTTCCCTGCTAGGCTATGGGTTCTTCCAAGTCCACAGCTGCTGGGTGGCAGTGACGGTGCCCTGCTGCTCTCCGTGGGGTGCCTCACCATCTCCTCTTGTGTCTCTTAACACTGCCCTTGCCTATGTAATGATCTCCTCAGGATATCCTACCCAGTGGGGGTAAATCCCCCCCTCCAGTGTTTGTCTGTCTCCTGCCAGGACCCTAACTCAGGCACTGAATTTCTTCCGGCAAGTAAATGAGTTCCAGAAAGGCAATTTGAAGAGGGGGAAAGAGACTAGTAGCAATGACGGGAGAGAGGCCTCCAGGACAACATGCTGTTTGTGGTCCTTGGCTGTCCTCTAGAAAAGCAGCACTACCACCGAAGCCATCTGGCTTAGGTTACGGTGTTGCAGAAATTAAGCAAATGACATTGGGTGTCATTGGGAGCTCGGAGGTGGGAGGCAGTCTGAGATTATGAAATAAACACAGGTTTGAAGGTCATAGAGACCTGGATCTGTTACTTGGTAGTTTTGCAGCCCGGAGGAAGTACTTAGATCCTGGAATCTCTTTGTTATCATTGGTGCGAAATGATAATGGTACTTCCGTCTTGGGAATTTTGTGAGATCTTTAATTATTAAGGTAAAAAATAGAATGCATGTAGGACAGGGTCCAGAGTGTTGCAGGTTCTCAGTCAGTGTTAGTTCCTTTCTTCATCCTCTGCTTCTAAGCAACAAGACCCACGATGGGAGGCCATGGCCCGGGAGAGTAGATGCTTCTAGGTGAGCGAGGTGATGATGGTGCTGGACTATTGCTTTGCTAATAAAAGGCTGTGGTACCCAGTGGAAGGTGCACTACACTAACATCAGGTTCTGGATTCAAGGTTTAGACCGTCCACAGTGTTAGTTGATATGTACAGGACATTTCTCCTCTCCGAACCCGAGGGTCCTACCAGGAAAGGGAATCATTTGAGTCATAATCTAGGATTATGTAGGACTATAATCTAGACTTTGGAGGAAGACTAGGGCATAAGAAGCAGAGCGTGTAGGGCGCCTGGGTGGCTAAGTCAGTTAAGCGTCCGACTTCGGCTCAGGTCATGATCTCGCAGTTTGTGAGTTCGAGTCCTGCGTCGGGCTCTGTGCTGACAGCTCAGAGCCTGGAGCCTGCTTCCAGTTCTGTGTCTCCCCCCACCTCTGCCCCTCCCCTGTTCATGCTCTATCTTAATAAATAAACATTAAAAAAGTAAAAAAAAAAAAAAGCAGAGTGTGTGTCCCCTCAACTTCCAAAAGGAAAATAGAAACGGCAATAAGGATGAAAAAGGTGCATTAAATTACCTAGAGCAAAAATAATGGGTTGATGGGCCATATGCTAACAACATTTGCATGTGTGTCATCTTTGACCTTGTGTGGCAGTGTTTTTAATTTTTCCATTATTTCACAACCTTTTGAAGTCAGGAGACATCACGTGAGGATTCAGATCATCAGCTTCTTTTGAAGGTCCAGCCACACTATGCCCTCTACCACAGAACTTCCTACAGAGTATATTGGTAGTCAGGGCTGTGGAACAGCTCCCACCCTCAGAGCCTGCATTTGGCCACAACTTCACCTGAGCACCTTCACTCATAAATATATATATATATATATATATATATATATATATATGCTGCACACCAGGCTCCTGGAGACATTTAGGTGCCTGACATGTAAAACATGAAGAAATTCAAGTCCCAACACTAATGCGTCCGCAAGAGCTAAAAATTTGCCTTTTATTTTCATTAAAATAGAAAATAATCATAGAAAGAAAATCTGAGAGTACAGTGGCATAATACAACTGGTCATTGACTCAAGGGACAATTCAGTGACACAATTTGCCAGGAAGAGATTGATTGTGTCACCTCCTCCATTGTTGGCCACAGCCAGAGAAACAGCCACACTAATTGGAAAGTTAATCACTGAGGAGAAAACAATCAAAGATGTGTTCTGTCTTTCTTGTATGAACTCTATTTCCAGGTGACCAGGAGTTGGTGAGGGAAAAGCTCCTTTTATAGACGTATTTTCACTAATAATTGCAGAAGGAATGATAGAATTAAAATATCATCATTTTATAACACTCTTTGAAATGATGATTTTGATAAGCATCAATGGTGTCTAAGGCCACATCCGGATGGATGCACACAATACCATCTAAGATATTCTTTCCCCCAAATCAAAACTGAATCTCATCAAATCTGTAATGCTAACAATATTGTCACCAACTCGGAAATACAAGGGAACAGAGACACCGGACCAATGATACCAATGGGAAGACAACCCACATTATCCAGACCTAGGAAAACCACATTAATTCAACAAATACTAAAGAAAAAGTAATAGAGGGAGGGGATAACCCGTAAAGTAAAAGAGCCAATACAAATCAACTAATGCCAATGTATGCACCTTATTTAGAACCCGATTCAAGCAAACTGTAAAAATAAAAAATTCATAGGGCAATCCGGGACATTGATTGGATGTTTCATGGCATTTGACAAGTGCTGCGTTTACTTGTTGTAAGAATTACATTAGCACTTTTTGTTATTAATAAAATTTACTTTTCACAGCGGTTTCAGACTCACAGCAAAATTGAGCAGAAAGTAGAGTTCTCAAATACAGCCACCTCTCACCCCCAAACACAAACAACTTCCTCTGCTATCCACATCCGCCACCAGAGCGGTATATTTGTTATAACTGATGAACCTATAGTGACACGTAATTTACATTAGAGTTCACTCTTGGTGTTGTACATTCTCTGAGTTTTGAGAAATGTGAAATGTATGCATCCACCATTGTACAATCATACAGAACTGTTTCACTGCCCTAAAGAATCCCTTGTCCTCTTCATCTCTCTCTCTTACCTATCCCTTGGTCATCTTGTTACTATTCTAAATAATTTCACCTTTCCCAAAATTTCCTCTAGTAGGAATCATACAATATGCATCTTTTTTAGATTGGCTTTTTTCACAGAGAATATGAATTTAAGTTTCCTTCCTGTCTTTTCGTGACTTGATAGCTCATTTTTTAAGTACTGAATAACATTCTGTTGTCAGGAGTCACCAGTGTATCTATCCACTTACTGAAGGACATCTTGGCTGCTTCTCAATGGTGACAATTAGGAATATAGCTGCTATAAATATCCACATGCAGGTTTTGGTATGGACCTGAGTTTTCAGGTTATTTGGGTAAATACCAATGAGCATGTTGACTGGATCATATGGTAAGAGTATGTCTAGCTTTGTAAGAAACTGCCACACCATCTTGCAAAGTGGCTGTCCCATTTTGCATTCCCACCAGCCACGGATGAGGGTTCCTGATGCCTTACATCCTTACCAGTGGTTGTGGTTGTTAGTGTTTGCAGCGTGACCATTCTAATCCTGGTGCAGGAGTATCTCATTGCTGTCTTAATTTGCCTTTTCCCAACGCCCTGTGATATGGAGCACTTTTTCATTTGTTTATTTGCCATCTGTGTATCTTCTTTGCTGTGATCCATTTTTTAATCAGATTGTTTTCTTATCCTTGAGCTTTAAGGGTTCTTTGTCTATTTTAGACACCAGTCGCTTATTAGATGCATCTTTTGCAAATATTTTCTCTCAGTCTGTGGCTTGTCTTCTCATTCCTTTGGCACTGTATTTCACAGGGAAGAAGTTTTTAATTTTAATGAAGTTCAGCTTATTAATTATTTCTTTCAATGTTTATTCCTTGGGTGGTGGTGGTGTATCTCAAAAGTCATCACCATGCCTGAGGTCACCTGGACTTTCTTTTATGTTATCTTCTATGAGTTTGGTACTCTATTTTTACATTTAGGTCTCTTATCCACTTTGATTTAGTTCTGTGAAGGGTATAAGGTTTGTGCTTAAATTTTTTATTATTTATTTATTTATTTATTTGCACATGCAGTCAAGTTGTTCTAGCACCGTTTGTTGAAAAGGGTATCTTCACTCCCTGTATTGGCTTTGCTCCTTTGCCAAAGATCAGTTGGCCACATGTACGTGGGTCTGTTTCTGGCCTCAGTATTGGGTTCCATGGATCTATTTGTCCATACTTTCACCAAGACCACACTGTCTTGAGTACTATACCTTTACAGTAAGTCCTGAAGTTAGGTAGTGCCAGTCCTCCAACTTTGTTCTTCCCCTTCAGTATTTAGTTTGCAATTCTGGATCAGTCTGTTAAAGTCCAAAAAATTATTTGCTAGGATTTTGGTTGGTATGACATTGCATTTACAGATTAAACTGGGGAAAACTAACATCTTGACAGTATTGAATCTTTCTATTCATGAGTATTAAGTATCTCTCCATTCAATTAGCTCATCTTTGGTATCTTTCATCAAAGTTTTGTAGTTTTCCTCATATAGATTATATACATATTTTGTTAGTTTTAAATAAGTATTTTATTTGAGGAGAGAGTTACTATAAATGCTGGTGTGTTTTTAATTTCAAATTCCATTTATTCATTGCTAGTATATAGGAAAGTGATTGATTTCTATATATTGACCTTTACTATAATTACTTACCAGTTTCAGGAGCTTTTTACTGATTCCTTCAGATTTTCTAAATATTGTCATCTGAACACAAAGACAGTTTTACTCCTTCTTTCCTAATCCATGTTCCTTTTATTTCCTTTATGTGTATGTGTTATTCCATTAGCTAAGACTTTCAATATAATGCTCCATTCCTAGCTTATTAGGAGTTTTTATCATGAATAAGTGCTGGATTTCATTACTTTTCCTGCATCTATTGATATGATTATGTGATTTTTCTTCTTAGCCTGAAGCAATAGATTACATTAATTGATCTTTTAATATTGAACCAGCCTTGCATACCTGGGATAAATCTCACTTGGTCATGGTAAGTCACTGTTTTTATACACTGTTAGAATCAATCTGTTAATATCTTGTTAAAGACTTCTTAACTGTTCCTAAGAGAAATTTGTCTGTAGTTTTCTTGTAACATTTTGTTTAGTTTGGTGTTAGTGCTGACCTCATAGAATGAATTACGAAGTATTCACTCTGCTTCTACCTTCTGGAAAAGATTGTAGACAATTCATATAATTTCTCTATTGAATGGTAGACTTCAGCAATGAACCCAGTTCTTCTCTATTTCGGAAGTCTATTAGTTACTTAATTTCTTTAACAGATGTAGACCTACTTCAGATTGTCTATTTTTTCTTGTGTGAGTTTTAGCAGATGATAGTCTTTCAAGAAATTGGTCCATTTCATCTAGGCTATCAACTCTGTAGGCATAGAGTCATCCATAATACTCTTTTAATTTTCCTTTTAATGTCAATAGATTCTGTAGTGATGTCTCCCCATTCATTTCTCCTATTAGTAATTTGTGTCTTCTCTATTTCTTTCTTAGTTAGCCTAACTAGAAGCCTACCAATTTTATGGATCTTTTCAAAGGATCAGCTTTTGGTTTTTTGATTTTCTTGTGTTGATTTCCTATTTTTAATTTTATTGATTTCTGTTCTACTTTTTATTTCTATTATTTATTTCTCTTAATTTATTATTTATTTTTTTCTTCTTACTCTAACATTGTAAGGTGGAAGGTTAGATTATTGATTTTAGATCTTTCTTCTTTTCTAATGTATGTGTTCAATACTGAAAATTTCCCTCTAAGCCCTGCTTTCATGGCATCTCACAAATTTTGATAAAATTTTGAAAAGAAATATTTTTCATTTAATTCAAACATTTTAAAATTTCTCTTGACATTACTTCTATTACCCATGTGTTATTTAGAAGTATGTTATTTAATATCCAAGTCAAATGGGACTTATAGCTATCTTTCTGATACTGATTATTACTTTAATCCCATTGTGCAGACGTTATATGGTTCCCATGTGTTAAGGCATATTTTCTGCCCCAGAATGTGGTCTATCTTGCTGAATGTTTCATATGAGTAAGAAGAATGTGTAATTTGCTGTTGTTACATGAAGTTGTCTATAGATGTCCACTATATCCAATTGTGTTGTCCTGTTGAGTTCAACTATGTCCTTACTGATTCTGTGCCTGCCAGATATGTCCATCGATGACAGAAGGATGCTAAACTCTTTACCACTGTAAGTGGGTTTTTCAGTTTTTCTTTGCAGTTTTATGAGTTCTGCTTCATGTATTTTGATGCTCTGTTTTTAGGTGCATACACATTAAGGATTCTTATATTCTGTTAGAGTATTGACCCCTTTATCATTACAGATTATCCCACTTTATCCCTCATTATTTTCTTTGCTCTGAAGTTTGTTCTATCTGAAATTGGTAGAGCTACTCCATTTATTTTACTTGGTGTTAGCCTGGTATATCTTTCTCCACCCTTCAGGTTTATAGGTGTCTTTAAGTTGGGTCCTATTTTTTTGACCCATTCTGGTATTATCTGTCTTTTAATCAATGTATTGAAATTTAAAGCAAATACTGAGATAGTTGAATTAATACCTACCACGTTTGTTACTGATTTCTATGTGTTGCCCTTGTTCTTTGTTACCTATATTTTTTATCAACTTTTTTCCTTGTAGCTTTGAGTATTTTATAGGATTACATTTTCTTTCTTGTCTTAGCATATCAATAATAATTTTTCTTTTAAACATTTTTAGATGTTGCCTAGAGTTGTCTGCAATATACATTTACTGCTATGTATATAGCTCACTTATAGAGTTCAAATATATGTGTATATGTATTTATATAAATATTTCTATTTATTTATATATATTTATATATATTTCTTTATATATATTTATATATAAATACATTTTGCTATCATTATTTTGAAGAAACTCTTATCTGTTAGATTAAATGAGAATAATAAAAATAATCGTATTTATTTTATCTTTACTTACTCATTTTTTGATGTTCTTCCTTTTAATATACAGACCCAAGTATCTGTGTACACCATTTTCTTTCTTTCTAAATAACTTATTTTAACATTTCTTGCCAGACAGGTCTACTGGCAACAAGTTCCCTCAATTTTTATTTATTTGACAAAGTCATGATTTCACTTTTGAAGGACAATTTTACAAGGTACAGAATTTTAGGTTGATGGGTTTTTTTTCTCTTAGCACTTCAAATATTTCACCGCACTCCCTTTTTCCTTTCACAGTTTTTGACAAGTAGGATGTAATTCTTTTTTTGTTTGCTTGTTTTTACCAACAAAAATGCATTGCTTCAGGAATAGCAGAGAATTGCAATCAAGGACAAACAAACAATGGCAAAACCATAAGCAAGTCCCAGCATATAATTCTTATCTTTTCTCCTCTCTAGGCAAGATGTTTTTTCTGGCTTTTCCAAGATATTTTTGTTTCATTTTATGAAGGTTGAATATGATATACCTTAATATATGTTTCTTTAGCATTTATCACCTGGTGTTCTCTGAATTTCCTGGTTTGTGGTTTGATGTCTGACATAATTTAGGGGAAATTCTCCCTCATCATTGATTCAAATATTGCTTCTTTTCTTTTTCCTCTTCCCTCTCTTTCCGGTAATTCCCATTATGTGTATGTTACACCTTTTGTCATTTTTCCACAGTTCTTGGATATTCGGGTTTCTGTCTGTTGGTATCTCTTCTCTTTGCTTTTCAATTTTGGAAGTAGCCATTGTCATTTCCTCCAATTCAGATATTCTTTCCTCAGCTGTGTCCAGATTCCTAATGAAGCCATCAAAAGTATCCTTCATCTCTGTTATAGCATTTTTGATCTAGTATTTCTTTTGGATTCTTTCTTAGAATTTCTTAGAAATCACATTTCTCTGCTTACATTAGCCACCTATTCTCTCATGCTGTCTACTTTTCCCCCTAAAGCCCTTAGCATATTAACCGTAGTTCTAAAATTCCTGGGATGTTAATTTCAACATTCCTGTCATGTGACTGTGGTTCTAATGCTCATTCTGTCTCTTCAAACTGTTTCTCCTGTTAGTAGGCCTTATCTTTTATTCAAGAATGTACATGATGTACTGGGTAAAAGAGGCTGCAGTAAGTAGGCCGTTAGTGATGGAGTAATAAAGAAACGGGAAGAAGCTTCCTACAGTCCTATGAGTAGGTCTCAGTCTTTCGTTGAGTGTTTGCTTCTGGAAGGTGAACTTCACAAGTACTTCCTAGAGACTTCCCCTGACTCAGGTGGGGCAGGATGGCTAGAGGGGGCTGGGTATTTCCCTTTCCTTGCACAGAAGATTAGAGCCAGCTGAGGTTGGTTAGATTAGTTGTGTTCTGGTGAAATAGTTCCTCCTTGTTAAGAACACAATGCTCCAGTGTATTTAAAAATTGTTCCTTTCCTTTTCTCAAATATTTACTGTGAGAACTTGATAGAGCTACTGGAGCTAAAATTCACAAAAATGTGGGGATTTGACCGAGTCTCCTTGGAGTTTTCTAATTCTCAGAGTTGTCCACACTGAGTCTCTAGTAATTCATCAATAACAATTCAGGTTTTCCTTCCTGACACTGGTTCCCGAGGCTGGGTCTGCTTGTGGGTTTCTGCTCCAGTAATTATGATCCTCTGTTTCGGCTTGTCTGTCTCCAATACGGGGGCAGTGGTTTGCTTATGACCTCACGTCTCTGACAGATACAAGAACGATTGTTGATTTTTTTTTTTTTTTTCAGTTTATTTGGCTTTTTACTTGTTAGGACAGAGGGGCAACTTGTTAAGTTCCAGACCAGAGACTGGAAGTCTTTTTAAAAAGAGTTCCTATCTCTTCAAGATACATGGAAACTATTTATAGGTGGAATGATATGAAATAGGCAATGCTTCAAAAGGATCTGAGAGGCTGGGGATACAGATGAGCCAAGATTGGCCATGAGTTGATCATGGTTGACTTTGGAATTAGCTGCAGTGCACTGGTGTCTGGTTCTCTATACTTTTGTATTTGTGTCCAATTTTTCAAAACATAGTTTGTCATGTGGCTTCTTTTCTACTCCCTGATGAAATTCCAGTAGTTACACCTCTCCCGATCCATTTGTCCCCTCCCTCCCTCTCTCTCTCTCTCTCTCTCCTCTCTTTTCTCCAAATACCTTCTAAACATTGAATACAACTCATGGATGACCAAAGAGAAAGAAAAGTAATTATGCCTTGGGAGTATTTCCCACACCTCTGGCCTTTACGTTTCTTCACCCTGATCTTGAATACACCATTCTATTATTCTCTTGAAAATTTTCTTTCATTTTCTTTTCCATCAACTTTTTCATAACTTTGCCCTAAGAATATTGTCTATGAAATCAAAATAAAAGCGGTTGCGGCAAATTTAAATACACATACAAAGAAATCTTTAACCAGCTGTAGGTTCACAACCCTCTGGGGAGATTTTCTGGGGTAACCTGGAATCTGTACCCATACACAAAGGGCAGAGAGAGACCGCAGAGAGAGGCAGGCCACTCGAGGTCGGTAGGTGATGGCCTTAATAAGAGCGATAGGCACTTACACGCGAGGCCGGTCTTGGGCAGCAGCAAGATGAAGAGATCCCTGCACCTGCCCTCCAAATCTTGAGAATTTATAAAGAGCCCCTAATCGGGCTCAGTCGTGTATACTGTGCAGGTGTTTTCAATACCACATCACCATCTCAAGGCTGTGTCCTTGGAGCAGCCCCTGGGAACGGGGGAAGGCAAGCCGAAACCACATTCCAAGCACAGGAAAAAGGATGAGGAGCCGGTGAGTGCCTGAGTCCAGGCACTTTTTTTTTTTAATCACGGTTTTCAACACCAGTAAAATAAAATGCATTGGTTCATGCATCTCTTCTAAAAAATGTTTAATGTTTATTTATTTTTGAGAGCGTGACAGAATTGGGGGGTGGGGGAAGAGGCAGAGAGAGAGAGGGAGACACAGAATCCAAAGCAGGCTCCAGGCTCCTAGCTGTCGGCCCAGAGCCCCACACAGGGCTCGAACTCAAAAACCGTGAGATTATGACCTGTGCCACAGTCCGACGCTCAACTGACTGAGCCACCCAGGCATCCCTGGTTCATGTATCTCTTTCAATCAACATACATTTTACCAGAAGATATATGTGTGCTCTGCTCTGGGAAATACTGCACTAGCTCAAGTGATGGTTACAATCATGGAGAGAGGTACGTGGCTACCCAACGCGCCCCCCCCCCACACACCTTCAAACACTTTAAGTCATATTTGTACCTCCCTGTTCCTGCACTAACATTTGGAAAGTGATTAATTGGCAGAATTGGAATCTCTCACTTCTCCCGTGTGGTAGTTTTTCTTAAACCTGAATGTCTATGAGAAATTGCACCTGCTTTATTATGCAAATTCTCAATAGTTGCAGAGAATTCAACTGTTGTCCTGTCTCTCATATGAGAGAGGTATAAAAACATGTTTGCTTCTTGAGAGATGCTTCAGAACTCCAGCTAAAAGAGAGAGCTGCTGTTTTAGATTCACTTTGTTTTTAATTTATCTGCGAAGGGAACTCTGAATGAATTGATCACAGAAGATGGGATTTCGTTTCTGAATGCAGCCATGTAAAAATCAATGTACATATAAATGTGGCAAACCATTTCAACTGTGCCTAGAGTCTTGGTTTCTCTTTCACCCCTTAGATTGAGTTTTCTTTCATTGGATCAGTGCTGTGGAGACCCTGAGGGGGGGGGGGGGGGGGAACAAAATAGAAGAAAGTACAAGTTTGGGCTTTGATTAAATCTTATAGAACTTGAAAAATGACAATTCTTTGGCTTTTGGTTATTACAATGCAACAGGACCAGCAGCCGAGTGATTATAAGAAAATAAATGTTCCAATAAATTGGTCAGGTACTACCACCACCATTAAAATCTGAGCATTCCTGGCTGGGAACCCAACAAAACCCGTGAAATCCATGTGCAGAAATGCTTCTGAAAATGGAATGACTGTTGAATGCTGGAACTTTATAAAAAAACAACCAGGACAATTTCAATAAGCGTGCCAGGCTTTTAAATTAGCCTTGAAATAATGAACGTCAATTTTCAACCTTTTTGGGGTATTTTATATCAAAGAACGTGATGAATGTTGCAATATCACTTTTTACTCTGGTGCAAAAAAATATTATTCTCTGTAGACATTGCAACATAAAACAAAAATGCTTTTATTACCAGTAGCAGTGATGTGACAAGCCTGATAAATGTAAGTTTAAGATTCCTTTGGGTTTTGGCATCCCTTCACACTTATTTTCAAGTTACTAATAGATTCTGTAGGTTTGACTAGCCATCATTTAAGAATGTCATTTAGTCTGAAATGACAGAAAAGTAAAATGTTCTTAAATGCCCAATTTTTCTCTTTTCCCTGACTGAGTTGCTAATGACTTAAAGTAATATCTTTTATTCATGTTGTCTGAGTGATGAAATGGTCATTGCAAAATGATGAATATCAAGCAGAGATGTTTTCATTTAACACTCTTAAAAAAAAAAACTCTAATGGGAACATGGCTGCCCATTTTGGTTGTTTTTGTTTTTGTTTTTGTTTTAAAGAGAGTTGGATTGACAGATAAATTCTTCCAACTGAATGGGCCTTAAATATCTCTCATGCAAAACCGAGATGTGTTAGATGAAGCCTGCTTCAAATGGGTTGGCTTAGAGGCTAATTGGCGCATTGGAGAGCAAACAGGGTTTTACTGTTTTCTCCTACACTATGGAGGTTTCTCAGACCGCGACAGTTGGCTACCTACACGTAAATAGTTAATGACAAAATGATCCATTACTTTCCAAGCAGCATTTTCTTTGAAAGTTATGTGATCATATTCGAAATGCCACATAATAGCCACATTAGGGATCTCAGGGCTCCTAAACATGTATTTTGAAATGTAAATAACCAGCTCAGGTCCCTCGGGGTGTCTTGGAGGTTGACATTTAACTAGCTTTTAATATTTTCATTTGCCATTTGGAAAAATATAACTTTTTTTCTTTACAAACAATTCCAAAGACACATGAGACATCCCAGAACTTGTGTAAAACAATATTTATCGTTGCAGGAACTTTTCGTTCATTCACTCATTTCTTCATTTATTAATTTATCCCAAGAAAAGACTTTTTTGGTTTCAGACACTGTGTTGCACAAAGGAATAATGATGGCGAACAAGGCAGATGGATCTCCTCTCCTACAATGACTATACCAATGTGAATTTAAATAGTGACCAATAAATGAGGCCGATTCATATAGTGACAGAGTGGCAGAAACACATAGAAAGATGGGGTGCTTTTGTTAGAGGGAAGTGTCAGCAAGGGAATCAATGCCCATGAACAGTGATACTCAGAATATGTTCCCTGGACCGGCAGCCCCTGCAGCATCTGAGATCAAGAAGAAAATGCAAGCTCTTGGGCCCCACCGTTGACCAGAGGTCATCCCAGCTGTCTTGTTTTCACCATCCTGCCCCTTGAGAGATCCTGACGCGTTCTTGAAATTTGGGTGGGGCCGGTGATCTCATTTGAACAAACCTCCAGGAGATTCTGATGCAAAGTTGGATCTTGACGTTCTGATAACGCTGAAGTAATAGTCTACCCTTCTCTTCACTGCACAACTGCCCCCCACCTCCACGTTATTTCCCATATCTTTGCTCTTCAAAGAGAGTTTAATTCCTTCCCTCACAATCTTTCTTGAGTCTACCTCAGTCAACTCTTTGTTGATATCACTACACCAAAACTGCTCAGGCCAAAATCACCAGTGACCTAGCTGCACTGAATCCAAGGATTTCCAGTCTTTGCCTTACCTGAGTTATTGACAACATTTGCCACAATTGACCAACTTCCTTCTTGAAGCAGTTCCTTCCCTAGACCGTCTCCTACCTTACTAGAGAGGCTTCCTGTTGGCTTCCCTCTCTCCTCCACTTGTGAATTGCAGTGCCCCAGCCGTTAGACCTCGGATCTCTTCCTCACTGGTCTCACTTAGTTTCACAGGTTTAAATATCACCTACATACTTCCAACTCCCAAACTCAGATCTTTGTCTTTGACTTTTCCCTAAACCTCAGACTTCCACTTTCGTGTAGGTGTCTAATTAGCTTCTTAAACTTAACGAGACTTTAACGGAGCTTTTGATGCTCACCATGAAACTTGCTTCTCCATCTCAGTAAATGATACCCCCATCTCCGGAACTGCTCTGGGCTCACATCTTGGAGACAAGCTTGACTCTTCCTGGTTTTTTTTTTTTTTCAACGTTTATTTATTTTTGGGACAGAGAGAGACAGAGCATGAACGGGGAAGGGGCAGAGAGAGAGGGAGACACAGAATCGGAAACAGGCTCCAGGCTCTGAGCCATCAGCCCAGAGCCTGACGCGGGGCTCGAACTCACGGACCGCGAGATCGTGACCTGGCTGAAGTCAGACGCTTAACCGACTGTGCCACCCAGGGGCCCCACTTCCTGTTTTTTTTAATCCAGTATTCAATCGTTCAGTATTTGCCTCCTGTTAGCCTTACCCTCAAAATATATCTCGAATCCCGCTAGTTATCACCACCGTCACTACTACTGGCCAAGCCACCATCCTGTCTCACTTGGATAATTGCCCTGGCTTCCTAATGGGTGTTTCTGCTCTCACACTTGCTCCACATAGTCTGTTTTCCACAGGAAGACTCACCCATCTCACTCAAGGAACAGGGCAATGTTTTTACAATAAGCTAAAGTCACATGTGGTCTGAACCCCTCGGAGCTTCTAGCACCCTCTCCCTTGTTCCCTGTACTCCCTGTACTTAGCTTCCTAGCTTTCCTCGAAGAAACAGGCATGCTCCTGCCTCACGACCTTTGCATTTGCTTTTCCAACTGTCTGCAGTGCTCTTCCTCCAGATGTTCTTGAGACTCATCTGTGACTCCTTCAGGGTCTGCTCAAATGTCTTCTTAGCGGTGACATGTGCCCTACTTTACTTATCTCTTTATGTGTCCGATAGAATGTATCACCCTCTGAGACATTATATCACTGCTTCAGTGATTTGTCTACTGTCTACTTCTCCTCACTAGAACTGAGGACAGAGACTCTCAGTCTCTGTTCATTTCTTTCTCTCCAGTGCCTGGGACAGTGCCTGGAGGGCCCATGGCAGGGCTTCCAGTAAATATTAGAACAAAGAATGTATTTAATGCTTCAGGTCTGAGATCAAATACCCACCTCCTCAGGTGCCATCTAAAATGCGCTTCCACACCCCTAATCTATAGCTTATCACCCTGTTTGTTTCTTTATGGGATTGTGAAGATCTGTGCTACCTTATTAATATGTGATTTATTTGTGCATAATATCTTCTTCCCAAACACACTAGATTGTATACCCCATGGGAGTCGGGACCTCATCTAACCTCATGATGTTTAGCACCTAACACAGTGGTGAACCTCAAATATTTTTAAAACAAGTGTGGAAAGAAAAGAAAGAGCTTTCTCTATGCTCTCTTGAGGCCACCCTATTTATTTAATTTTCATATCACACCGCTGAGACATAGGATGTCACCTCCATTCTATTTCTGAGAATACCAGAGCTCAGGGAGTCTAATAGCTTGTTCAATGCCACTTAGAAACAAATCACAAAAGTCAAGTCAAGATCTGAAGTCCACTCTCTTTCCATTTCATTCCTTGATAGGGAAACCAGCCATAGGGTCAGTAGGATCTCTT
The DNA here is from genome assembly GCF_022837055.1 of Prionailurus viverrinus. Taxonomy (NCBI): domain Eukaryota; kingdom Metazoa; phylum Chordata; class Mammalia; order Carnivora; family Felidae; genus Prionailurus; species Prionailurus viverrinus. Next base: position 34,406,931 of record NC_062562.1, on the reverse strand, counting down.
TGACATAATACCCTAGCTTGAGGAAGAAACTATTTCATCTAAGGTGTAAATAATCGATAATGTCTTTATGGCTACCCCTCTCTACTGCTTTCTTATTACTTTAAAAGAGGAATTCTCATTTTAACCCAAGGGAGTAATAAAGGGATCAAGATCTATGCAAGAAAGTAATTTCAGAAAATAAGGTTTTCATTTTCTTTAATGACTCCAAAATGGTAGATAATTTTTGGGTCTACATCTAGGAGTTGGTACAGTGGAGGAAGTATTGAATTTAGAGTCCGGTCTGCTACAAATTAGACTCTGAGAAGCATCCCATCACCCCCCCCACACACACACACACAGTGGCAATTTTCTCACGTAAAAAGGGAAGATGACACCTACTCCAAAGAGCCGCAGAGATGAGAGCACTAACAAAGTCAGTCAAGTTGTTGTCACTTTGACGTCATTGTCATCCCTTCTGGGGTGTCCTCTGCATTGTCCAGAAGCCAGAACCATTCCCCAAACCCCCTTCACAGAACACCTTCCGGGTGGCTTCTGCCAGGAAGAATCAATTGTAGAAGACGTGGGGGACATAAGGGAAAAGCAGTAATTACCAGAAAAAGGCATTGTGGCAGATGTGATGTCCCCAGCAGCTTCTGAGTGAACTCCTGCACATTACTATATTCAGGGCTGCAGGCTTGTGAGGTTTTCTCCTTTCTCCCCTCCATAGAGAGTCACAGCAGCATGCGGTGAGCCCCCCGACCCGCCGGTTCAGGGCTGCAGGCTGAGGTGATTAGAAATCCTGACCTTTCCCCCCTCACACTTTCCAATAATTGCACAAATCTCTAATCCCCGGAATTCAGACTCTTTATGCTGGAATACATGGAGTGATGTCTGTTTGCTCCATAAAACCCCTAGGAGCTCCATAAATCCTAGGAGTGCCTGGGTAGCTCAGCCAGTTGAAGATCCAACTCTTGATTTTGGCTCAAGTCATGATCTCATAGTTTGTGAGTTTGGGCCCCACCTCAGGCTCTGGACTGATGGCGCAGAGCTGGCTGGGGATTCTCTCTCTCTCTCCCACTCTCTCCACCCCTCTCTTGCTCCCTCACGTACACACATGTGCACACCATCTCTCTCAAAATAAATACATGAACGTTTAAAAAACAAGCAAACAGGGGCTCAGTCAGTTAAGCATCAGATTCTTGGTTTGGGCTCAGGTCACGATCTCACAGTTTGTGAGTTCAAGCCCTGCCTGGGGCTTTGCACCGACAGTGCAGAGCCTGCTTGAGATTCTCTCTCTCTCTCTCTCTCTCTCTCTCTCTCTCTCTTTCTCTGTCTTTGCCCCTCCCATGCTCACTGTCTCTGTCTCTCTTGAAATAAATAAATAAACTTAAAATCTTTTTAAAGAAACAAATACAAACAAACAAACAAAAAACCCTGAATCCTAAACAATAACAATGTATGCACAAGGAGCATGTCCTGCCCAAGCACAGAGCTGTGTTTTCAGCTCTGAATTCCTACAGTAGCCCTGCAAGACTGATGCTGTTACTAGGTCCATTTAACTTATGAGGAAACCAAGGTTTCAAGAGGTAACTTGCACACAATTTATCAGCACCAAAGTGGGGATAAGCTAAGTGTTCTGTCAGGTAGGCTGCTGTAATGAAGAGCCAGAGACCTGGTGGCTGGGGTGTCCTCTGCATTGCCCAGAAGCCAGAACAATTCCCGGAGAATGATTCCCAGCATTCCTGGCCTCCACCCACGAGACGCCAGAAGCATCCCCAAAGATATGGTCACCCAAAATACCTCCAGGCACTGTCAAATGTGCCCTGAGGGGCAAAATGCACCCTCTACGTGCCCCCTTTCTGAGCCACTGTGTTCTGGGGCTGCGATGGCATAGATTTAGCCTCCACTATGGCACCCTCAATGGTTTCTGTGCTAACGTCACAACAGGCTCTTCAGGCTAATGCATGCTTTTACAAAACCTGAAAAAAAGATGCGGAGTGTTGTATATAGTATCCCATTTGGCTTACAAATGTTGAAACCTACCTAGAGCAAAAGATACGAAAAGAGTCATACAAAAGATACAAAAAGTGTCAACCTGCTCACATTTATTACATCAGAGATGTGAGCTGGAATAAGAGCCGAAGAGCTGGTGAGCTCCTCTCAATGTGTTCCTGCTGGGGCTTGCCTTACTAGAACGAGTTAAACTTTTCCAAATCGTGTTTCCAATCATTTTATTGATTACAGTTAAATAGTAGAAATCAGATCACGCTGTCCGTGCAGACCCCAAGGGAGACACAGTGAAAGAGGCCAAGAGGAAACACGTAAAGTCCCTGCCCAAAGCCACCAATCCTTTCTGGAAAGATCAGGAGGTTTGAAAAGCTGAGAGAGTGTTCCTGAAATGTTCTTGAGCATTCTAGGATGGGAAGTCAACATCGTGGGCCCTAAAACAGAACAACAAGAGAGAAACAACTCTGAAGGCATCATCGCCCCACACCCCAGCAGCCCCCAAACAACATCTTTGCTTGATGATCTGTGATGAAGGAAACCACCTGCAAGTTCCTGGGGCCGCGCTCGTAGGCAACAGGACTTTATTCTCCACACGCAAAGAACTGACGACCCCCTGTCCCGATTCAGTCCCTACTTACTTAAGCTATCTACCCTCTCCTGCAGGACAAGGTAAGCTATGCCTCAGTGGAAAGCAGAGAGGATCACTGATTGTTGGCGCTCCCTCATTCACTTAACATCGGCCACTAGGGCTCCATTGTCTTTGAATTAAGGATGGTGTTATTCACTCTTGAAACCAGTGAACACCCAGTATGTTTCTGAAACTAACTAACTGAATGAAAGGTACTGGGATGGACACTGATCATACTGCATCTGAATATGAGGGCAGGGGACAGTGTGGTGCAGAAATCTGACCGTTAACTCCTCAGGGAGACATTTTTGCACAGAACGTATAACATTTTTGTACAGGATGCACTTAATAAATATTTTTTAGTCATTTCAAATCAATTCGGATGAAACCAAGTGAATCCTTCATTGGATGCTAAAGTAGAGAGAGTTGTTGAGCTGAAAAGGGACGAGTTTCTCAAGCCTGGCATTTCCCTTCCATAAAACCTCTGTGACTTGAGTAAAAGCAGAGTAACTTCTGAATTAGACAGCAGTCTGAAAGGCCTTTAGAAATGGATATGAGGGGCGCCTGGGTGGCTCAGTCGGTTGGGCGTCTGACTTGGGCTCAGGTCACGATCTCGCGGTCCGTGAGTTCGAGCCCCGCGTCGGGCTCTGTGCTGACAGCTCGGAGCCTGGAGCCTGTTTCAGATTCTATGTCTCCCTCTTCCTATGACCCTCCCCCGTTCATGCTCTCTCTCTCTCTGTCTCAAAAGTAAATAAATGTTAAAAAAAATTTAAAAAAAAGAAAGAAATGGATATGAAACATAACACGAAATGGCCCCAAATTCCAGTAGACTTCACAATTTAAGTCTGCTGTCTGGGCAAGCTATTAGTCAGCTGTATTCGTCTGAGAGGTGTTGGAGAGCAAATAATTATGAAAACTATCACTTTCCTAATTTCATTTTAGAGGATCCAAATTTCCTGCTACCTGGACGTCTGCCTGGAGCAATCAAATCATCTCCGTGCCAGCCAGGTGAGGGGGACTCCTATGTGGTGCAGTTCTAAGAGCATCAGCACCTCTAAGTTTAAAGTCTTAGTTGAAAGTTTCCAGGTATGTCCGAACTCAAAAGGGACGCACTGCAAATTATGATATGGATGGGGGGAAAAATAGCAGTGTTTCTTTAAACCAACCCTAAGAGGGAACACCTGAGTGGCTCCGTCGGTTAAGCCTCTGACTCTGGCTCAGGTCATGATCTCATGGCTCATGAGCTCAAGCCCCATGTCGGGCTCTGTGCTGACAGTTCAGGGTCTGGAGCCTGCTTCGGAGTCTGTGTTTCCCCCTCTCTCTGCACCTCCCCCTGCACGTGCTCTGTCTCTCTTTCTCTCTGTCTCTCAAAAATAAAAATAAACATTAAAAATAATGAAATAAATAAATCCAACCCTAAGAGGAAGATGGCCAAAACAAAGGAAAAGATTTTCAGCACACAACAAACAGAAGGAAATAGATTTGAAACCAGTAAATAAACATTGATTAGTCTTTATAGGTAGGTTGTTAAATTAAATTTATACTGAAAGGATGAAATTTTCGGGAAATGGCACACTGAAGGTTTCATTTTAAATTATAAATTCTCAACTAAAGAGAAAATTGTCTTAAAGGCCCCATTTTATTACTCAGCACTGTTTTCACTTTATGGAATATTTTGCATTATATTTTAATTAAAGTTATAATTACAGAACTAAATATAATTAGCTTCTTTCTTCAAAAGAAATTGGAAGTGAACTTACTTTATTAAATTTTCAATTTGTTTCCTGCAGTGTTACATGGTTTATTCTAATTAATTGAAGGCGAGCTCATAAATATTTTATCAACATGGGAATATGATTAAAAACTCAGGAATTTTACCCTTGATTTTTTAAATTTTATACCCCTTATTTTTGGCTTGTGCTCAGATGTAAGCAGATGAAGTAGGATAAAGTCCCTTGATATATTCCCTCTTGACCTGATGCTTAGCATCTGGGTTAGTGGAGGCATTTATTCCTCCATATTTCTTTTTCCTCTGGGGTCAGCATTTTGAAGTCATTCTGAAGGCTTCCCAAAGGAGGAAAGGAAATGGTCAGGCTTTATTTATCCTTACTGGACGGACACGTTAGTGGATACAAGATGTCAGTGCCAGATGTGGTATTTCTGTCTGCCTCCTGCCCCCCGTAGCCCTCCTGAGAAATAAATTCCTCAAGTACGGGTACTTCATTTGTTTTGTTGGCTGTCCATCCACAGAACCAAAAACAGCACCCAGTACAGAGGGAGTGCTCAGTAAATGCTTACTGAATGAATGAATGAATGAATGGACCCAAACTTCCCAAAATGTGTTCCCTTGAAGACTAGTTCTGAATGATAAGCAAGGGTACAGCATGATGATTTGGTATACACAAGCAATGTGAAAGATCCCCCCCCCATCTAGTTAATTAACACATCCATTACCTGACATATTTATTTCATGTGAGACTATTACAGTTCTATTTTCTTAGCAAATTTCAATTATGTAGTACAGTGTTACCAACTATAGTCAGAATGTGTTCCTAAAAATTTCTGAAAATTTTCACATTTATCAAACTCTCCTTATTTCCCCATCCCTCAGATCCTATAGCAACCACTTTTCTAGTCTCTGTTTCGGTGAGCCGAACACCAACAAAAAAAGTCAAACTCGTAGAAACATATTTAGTTTCTTGACAGAACGACTTCCAAGGGAATCAAATGTGTAACTTTACCCATTGTGATTTAACCAGGAACACTTATCCCCTGGTGGATGTCTCCTGAGACTAGTATTCTGCAGAACATACATTGGGCAATGCCACTTGTATGATGCAAGGAGAAAGAGACTAACACTGAAAGCATACTGAACCATATAAATTCAATTGTATTTCAAATGACTATCATAACTACCCTTGAGTGACGCAGAAAGAAAGGACAAGAGGGAGAGAAGAAGGAAAGAGGGAAGGAAAGAAGGATGAACTAATGCAAGCAACTGACTATACACTTCCAGTTTGTGGCAGAATGGAGTAGGGTGGAGTGGGGTGAGGGCAAGAATTGCAAGCAAATCCACAGCGGTTTTTAATAAGGGCTGTTCTTTGTAATGGTATGGGCAAAGCAATTGTGAAACTATTTTAACTGGATTATAAAATTGAGCAATTGAATAAATTTGGGAGCAAAGTATTCCAGTGAGGAAGAAGATACATAAAGACATGAAATGGGAAAAGACAAGAAAGAAACCTGGAGTGGCGATTTGGAAATTGGGGCTATTGATGTGAATTTCAAAGATATGTATATGAATGAGCATATGTGTGTATATGTGTACATGGTTAAGCATATCTGTAAGCATAGGTACATAAATGTGTGTGTCTGTTGCATTTCTATACAATATAATAATTAACGATCAGAAAGAGAAATAAAGAAAAAAATCCCATGTAATGATTACATCAAAAAGAATAAAATATGTAGGAATAACTTTAACCCAGAAGGTGAAAGTCCTTTATACTGAAAATTATAGGACTGTAGGCATTTTTAATTGTCAACCTTGTAAAGAAACGAAGAAAGACTGTGGAAATGTTCCACATTTTAAAGGAGGCAAATAGACATGACAACTAAATGCAATACTTGACTTTAGACTGGGCCCTATATGAAGAAGAAAAATGCTATAGAAGACATCTCTGGGCCAACTGCTATGCTTGGAATATAATAAAATTGCATCAAAATAAATTTGTGAAATTGATAACTTATGTAAGACGTTATGTAAGGTCATGTAAGATGATATTTCTATTCTTAGGAAATACACAGTGAAATATTTTTTAGGTAAATGTCCATGACTGGTAAAAATTATTCTCAAATGATTGAGAAAAAGAAAAAGAAAATATTAAAGAAAAGGAAAGAAAGAACAAGAGAAACTACATGTGCAATGATAAAGGAAAATTAAAAAAATATTAATAGGTGAATCTGGATAAAGGGTCTCTGGGTATTCTTTACATTATTCTTATTCTTTTTTAAGTTTATTTATTTATTGAGAGAGAGAGAGAGAGAGAGAGAGAGAGACAGAGAGAGAGAGGCAAGGAGGGGCAGAGACAGAGGGGGAGAGAGAGAATCCCAAGCCTCCTCCACACTGTCAGTGCAGAGCCCAATGCAGGCTCAAACTCACGAACCATGACCTTGCGACCTGAGCTGAAAGCAAGAATCGGTTACTTAACCAACTGAACCAACCAGGCACTCCACATTATTCTTATTCTTAGTTGAAAATATTCTATTTAGATGACACTCTTCTATATTAGTCTATCTTATTTGAAATCATTACTGTCATTACTATTACTTATTCTGTTCTTACTTGAAATCATTTCTACGTAAAATTCTTAAAAAGAATGTATTTCTTAAAGGAATACTCTTTTGAGAATGGTGATAATATTGAAGCTGGGTGATGGGTATATAAAAGGTCCAATATTCTGTTGAGTTTGTTTTGTTTATGTATGAAATTTTTCCAGAATAAAGAGACTTTTCATTTTTTAGAAATGGTTTGACTTCTTACTGGATTTTGTATAAATGGCGATTTCTTGTTTTGACCATGGGCAACACTTGTGAGATATTATAAAAGGGACATCTCTGTACTGGATAAGTAAGTGTCCAAACCACACATAACATGCTTGCAAAACTGAAGCTTGCACAATCCCCCATGATCATCTAGTCCAGCACTAGGGCTCTTATCTTTGCTTTTGTCCTATTGAGCCCATTCAATCTTTCTCTCCCTCTCTCCCTCCCTGCCTTCCTCTCTCTTTCTGAAATTTAAAGGCATTTGTTCTTCTGCATGATGATGTTATAAATTAAGACACCTTTTCCAAGTTGATCTCTCACTTCCTTCTAGGCTCTTCCATCTTTTTTTCACTTGTTTACTATTACCTTATATGTCTACAGCATCACTACACTTTTCAAAACACTTCACATACAGAATCTGACATCATCTGCAACCATCTGTAACCACCTGAGAGGTCTCAAGGGAAAGCTATAAATGTATACAACCATATTACACATTAATATAACCATATTATAGTATATATACATATGTATACATATACATATACATATACATATACATATACATATACGGCTATATACACATAAAACCATGCCAACTTGGCCAACAAAGAACCTGGAGAGGTGGATGGCAAGTCCAATGTCTCCAGAAGAAGGGATTAGAAACCAGTCCATTTTCCTCCACAGCATGCATTGGCCCAAGCAAGCTACACCATGAAGTCTGACACAAAATAGTCCCTGACTATTAATAGTTTCTGGTAAGCTTTTAAATAACAACACAAGGCTTGTTTTTAGCTTATGATCCACTCTGACAACCATGTCTTTTTCTGCTGTGATTGTGCAGAGCCCAGCTTTCCCAGTTTTGGAGCTATGTCTTCGCATGTGTCCGTATTGATTTCAATCCCATATGAAATATTTACATATGTTTATCACTTTGTCATCATTTAGCATGGCATCTGTTTGCTGAAAATGAGTCAGGTCTCAGCCACAGCAGCTTGTCAGAGCGGCATATATAAAGGAAAGGGGAAATTGCCTTTTGGTAATTAAAAGTAGTTTGGTTTAGGGGCATCCGGGTGGCTCAGTCGGTTAAGCCTGTGACTCTTGATTTTGGCTTAAGTCATGATCTCATGATCATGAAAGTGAGCCCCCTATCAGCCCCCACCCTGATAGCTCAGAGCCTGCTTGGGATCCTCTCTCTCTTAGCCTCCCTCACTCCCACTCTCTCCCTCTCTTGAAATAAACAAATAAACTTTTAAAAAGTAGGTTGTTTTATTCATTATTACCTGACATTTCATTATTTTACAGTTTCAAATATGTTTTTGCATGTTTCTCTTCATTTCAGACTTAGGACAACCCTGTTAGATATGTAAAGCATCTTATTATTGTGGTTGTGAATTCAAAATCTTGAAAGGTTAAATGATTTGGAAAAGGTCACACACAGCGCTGAGAGCACAAAGACCCAGGTCCCCGATTCTTAGAGTCATGGTCTTATCATCAAACATGCTCAGTCACGGCATTAAAATAAACACTAGGATGTGATGGCTTTTCAAAGATGCCAGAAACCGATTTTACAATTAAAATAACATATACCATTTAGTGAGTATTTAAGTATTCATTTAAATATATAAAAGAATATTACACAGAACGCTTTCTGTGGTTCTGGAAATCAACTAAGTCTCAAAGTTCCACGAGTCAGGAGATAATCCCTTATTCAAAAAAAGGTGACTGAACTGGGCTTCTGACACTCACCCCCATCACCCATCCCGCCTATACAAGCGGAACACAAGTGTTAACAGAGATTGGTTAAATCAGAATGATTGTTGGCCTAGAAGGCATCCCACAAGCCAAGTGAGAGTGTTTCTAAGGAGAGATTGAAAGCTGATTATAAGGTGAGAAGAGCCTCATTCACTGGCAGACCCCTTTCAGGGCTACAGAAAATCCTAACTTCCCACCTCTCCCCCTCCTCTACCTTGTAGTACAGAGCTCAGTGACAAGATTCTTGAAGGAGCTTTACATATGTCCCCTAAATTTGGGAGCATATGTGAAACAAGAAGCTGATATTCAATTCCTGTTTGAAGTTTCCCCAAGACGGAAAGGGAGGCTGGCTGGACCCAACCACACAACAGGGAGAGGAGAGAGCAGCAGTGTGAACAGCCTGCTCTCTCAGCATGGTGAGATTTCCATGCACCAGGTAACTTATTCATCTGACTCAAACGATCCTGACGGTGCCATGCCCAAGATTTCTCCATGAAAGGAGCAGCGAACCCAATAGAAACAGGTCGTATGTGGGCCACAGAAGACAGAAGCTCGTCAGTGTCACCAAATCTTCAACCAATGGGAAGCGAGCATTTTGAATAACTGGTCCCAATATCCCTGTCTTAGACCAAGTTTCCTAGAAGCAGATATTGAGACAAAGATTCAGACATAGGGATGGAGAGGTCTCAAGAGAAATCTATAAAGGAGGAAATAGAAGAGAATCGGGATGGGGAAAGAGTCAATCTAGTCAAGACAGGTAGGTCTAATCATGGTGTAAGCCATGGGTGGAGGAGGACTCTGTAGCATAAACTACACAGCTGAATTGTTCTCTCATGAGGCAGAGGGCTGGTCTTCTCTATCCCTACATCAGTTAGTCAATGGCTGTTGGCACCTGGAATGAGAAGGTGGGCTTAACCAAGGACCGTTCCGAGGAGAAGCAGCGACAGGGTGGGGAGGCAGCTCTGAGCCATCCAATGCTCAGCTTAACTAGGGAACGTTTGCACTGGACCAGTAAAGGGATCCAGGTATGGAGGCAGCAGCATCTGCTACGCTCCCCTTCCTCTAAAGAGAATGTTCTCAGTATGTTCCAGGAGGCATCTCAGAGACTTTGAGCCCCAGTTACTCATTGTAGCCACCTGCTCATAACAAAGCTTTTTGCGGGGGTGGAGGGTGTCTTTCTTTTCTTCCTCTTTCCCCATCTCTTCACTTGTACCACCTGGAACCACCTCCCAGACAAACTCATTGCACCCAAATTCTTGTGTCAAGGTCATTTTGTGAGGGAAACCCAAATGCAGACAATTACCAAAGTGAAATTATTCTTATATCACTGAGTGTTACCTAAGACATGAGCTCCAACTCAATAGCCTTAAGTAGCGAGGAATTGAGAAATGTGGTTGCGGGGGGGGGGGGGGGGGGGGGGGGGGGGATAAAGCTCTTTCCTGCTTGTGCCTCCATGGAATTTAAGTTGGTTGATAAATCAACACCCATTAATTATCTCATGTAATCCTCACAGTGACTTTCTGAGGTGGGTGTAATTACCTCCGCTTTACAGATAGGAAAACAGAGGTTCACAGAAGGTAAGTATGTGGCCCAAAGTCTCTCAGCTGAGATTCAAATTCAAGTAATCTGATTCTAAAGCCAACGTTCTTGTCTGCCACACCACATCACCTTTCTTGAGGTTTTAGAAACATGACACTGATGTTCATTTGCTCATTTCTAAAATTATATTGGGGCGCCTGGGTGGCGCAGTCGGTTAAGCGTCCGACTTCAGCCAGGTCACGATCTCGCGGTCCGTGAGTTCGAGCCCCGCGTCAGGCTCTGGGCTGATGGCTCAGAGCCTGGAGCCTGCTTCCGATTCTGTGTCTCCCTCTCTCTCTGCCCCTCCCCCGTTCATGCTCTGTCTCTCTCTGTCCCAAAAATAAATAAACGTTGAAAAAAAAATTAAAATTATATATAGTGCAAAAATAAGTAAATAAAATTGAATACAGTGCTCCTGAAACAACTCTTAAGACAAGGGTGGTGAGAAGTTCACTTTTTTGTCCGATGAAGGGGCACATTTTTTTCCTTTTCTAATGTAGCCAAGAAGATGAAAAGGCCAGATAGCATGTTCTGTTTTTAAACTGACAACATTATTGATATTTTTCAAATTATTACAAGAAAGACCCAGAATTCACATGTTTTATTTAAGGCACTCCCTGCATTGTTTGGACATGACATTATTTACGCCAAAAATGGTATGTTGGATGAACATTTATTCACCCAATAACATTTATTAGTTACAACCAAGCAGTTTTAAGACCAGAATAAACACTGGGAAAAAACAGGGAAGTAAAACAGTGTCTTATTTCCCTGGCATTCTCTCCGACATGCAGAGATTTTGTTCAAGTTATAAACTACGTTCTTGACATTTTCTCTCTAGGGTCAACAAAACTCCCTAGGTGGCTGGCTACTAGGAGTGACTATTAAATCAGCCAGGTATCAAGCACAGTTTCCATATAGGAGATCATGCTGTATGGTAACTAGGGTCCATTTGTTGGTATCAGACCGTCTTTTATTAAATGAGGACTTGACTTTTATTAGCTTTGCAATCATAAACTATTTATGTTCCTTATGACTCAGTTTCCCCTAAATGAAAACTGGAAACAATAACAGCTGCTCCATGATAGGGTTTGGGAAGCATTACGTCTGTCATGAAGACAAAGGCGTTACATGTATCTGACCACAAAGCAAGTACTCACTAAATGTTTTTATAAGCAGAATAGAGTAGAAGGGGGTACTTAGATGAAAACAAATAAGCGTTCATTTTGCAAAGTTTTGGCCTATCCAGTTCCGGTCTTAGGCATGCCATACTTTCCTGGAGGCCAACAGCTAAATGGTATGCACAAATTCACTGTGCAAAGCACATTGGGATGACTGCATTACTGACAATGTTTATCTGGAATGATGTCACTTACAACGTTCCCCTCTATGGTGCCTTTTGGGGATTAACCCTCTCCCCTGGGAAAGCAGCAGAGGTAGAAAAGGATTATAAACAGTAGAGAGAATATATGTCGATGTGGAGCTCTGTAAACTTCCATTACTGTGGTTCTGGGATGACAACATAAGTCACAGGAAGGGAAGCTTCAAATGAATTACACAGGCCTTCCCCAAGAAGTGGTAATAAAACCGTGGAGTACCATTTGCCATCCCATATTTCATGTGTGCCCGATAAATTCAACTCAAGAATTTTATCTTCATTTTTTCCCCATTTCAAGTCTCTTTCTTATTGCCCCTGCCATGTGACTCTGGGATTTATTTTTTTCATTTAACATATAATTATCGAGTGCCTTTGCTGTTCTGTAGAAAGGCATCGTCGAGCTGTAAGTGCAAACTATGGTGATTATTTCCACGGATACCTCGCAAAACATTGTTTTCCTGTTATAAAGGATGGATAACAGAAAAACAGGAAAAAAATAATGTTTATTAAGCACCATATGCCATCTCTCTCTAGCTGACACCATTATTTGATGTAAATTAAGAGTAAATGTTAACTGATTTCAGGGTTGCTTTTGTGAAATGTTAATACTATAACAAGGAAGGACAAGCAGAAGCTCAATAAAGGAGAGCATAATAATAATAATAATAATGTTATTATTACTATGGTTATTATTTCTGTGTACCTTAAGCCATTCTACCTCTACTACCCATTCCCCAACTCTTCTCCTGTCCCCCACCGGGGTCTCCTGTCCCCCCCCCATGAGGCACTATGGGTGGAAAGGTCATTAAGAATAGATGAAAATGGCAACTGAGGGTCCCTTAGAGCAATGGCAACATGGAAATTAATATCTCTTGGATCAATTTCCCGAAGTACTCTAACAAATGTATGTGATTAATTCCTGATGACCCAAGATCTCTCATTTTCAAATTAGAAATGAATTAGCTCCTTTGCAGGCTTATTTTGAACATTGCATATAATGTATGTAATTTATCTCGCATAACTCCTGGCACACAGTAGACACCCAAAAATAGTGGCTATAACTATAAGTATTATAATTAATAATGTGTGTTCACTGTTCTTAGGATGAAAACAATGATTAAAATCTATTTTTAATCCCCTAATTCCAGCTGATGGGATGTGATGGAGGTGTGATAGTTTCTTTCCCAACATCCTCACTTCCATTTGCACACTAGATGTTCTAGGACATCAAGGTCGGTCTGGGAAAGCTAACAACCTCAAGGAGAGCTTCCAGCAACTCTAAGTGGAGTATGCTATAAACTGTTGTAATACACAAGAATCCAGGCATAAAGTGGGCTGTTCAACTCACAGTCAATTAGAACTCTGATTCTTTATATTTCCCCCTTAATCCCCATGGCTTTAGTTTTAAGCAGAGCTGGGTCATGTGGAATATTAACAAAGGCTTCTCTGAAAATCCAAAAGAGCTATTCTCTCTGTGTTATTATGAAGCCTCTTTTATGACCTTATTATATAAGGGGTTTAGTTAAACAGGATTTTTTTTCCTCCAAATTAGCACAGAACATACTTTACTTTTTTTATGTCTCAGCAAGGTTTCTAAAATCCTTCCCACATTGTGGTTCATTTAGCCCAATTAGAATTCCATGAACAAAAGATAAACTACAATTTAAAAGAGAGAGAGAGAGAGAGAGAGAGAGAGAGAGAGAGAGAAATACTAGGAATGTAAAACAGTGCAGCCACTCTGGAAAACAGCTCGGCAGTTTCTTTAAAAAACTCTACATGCATCTACCATGGACCCAGCAGTTGTACTCCTGTAGAAGTTTCCTAGGGAAATCAAAATTCATATTTACCCAAAAAGCCCTGTACATGAATATTGACAGCAGTTTTCTTTGTAATAGCTAAGAACTGGAATCAGCCCCCATACCCCTCAGCAGGGGGATGGTTCACCAAAATGGGGCACATCCGGGCCGTGGAATATGACCCAGCAATAAAAGAGCCAAACTACTGATCCAAACAACAATCTAAATGATTCTCAGGAAATTAAATTGAGTAAAAGAAGCTAATCTCAAAAGGGTATATACTGGTGACTCCATTTTTATAACATTCTTGAAATGACAGAATTTTTAAGTGGAGGAGAGATTCATGGTGTCCAGGGTCAGGAGCAGCAAGATAGCAAGAGTGAGCAGAGCAGGCGTGGTTAGAAAAGAGCAAAATAAGAGATCCTCGTGGTGTTGGAACCTTCAGGATGGTGACTGTGAGAGTGGACACAAGAACCTAAACCCATGACAAAACTGCATAGAACACACAAATGAGCACAAATCAAACGGGGGAAATCCGAATAATGTTGCTCAATTGTATCAGTGCCAATATCCTAGTTATTATTATCATAGTATAATTTTGTAAAATGTTAACCATTGGTGATAATGTGCATGTAATCTTTCTCTACTACTTCTTAGTCTGAAATATCACAAAATTTTTTCAGTTAGAAAATAAACTAAACGAAAAAAAGAAAATAAATTAAATGAAGCCACGAAGAAAAAGAAAAAGAAAATATTTTTTCTCATATATCATGCTCCTGTGGTCCTTCCCATTCTAAACAGGTTTTCTCTAAGCACATTCCTGTATCACCGGGGTTTCCTTACAGTGATCGTAGTATTCTAAGTGTGATATCAACAGCACAGTAGAGAGGCTATGACTGCTAAGGTTGAGAACAGGGAGAAGGGGAACAGAAGTTGGTGTAGTTGTAAAAGGGCACCAAAACTAGGGATTGTCGTGGTGCTAGAACTGGCTTGTAGCTTGACTGCATCCAGGTTAATATCTTAGTGGCGATTCTGTATAGTTTTGCAAGACTTTATTTACTCGGAAAAACTGAGTAAGAAGTATAAAGGATCTCTCTGTATTGTTTCTTAAAACCATATGTAAATCTAAAGTTATCTAAAACCAAAAACTTTAGGGGCACCTGAGTGGCTCAGTCAGTCGGGTGTCTGACTTCGCCTCAGGTCACGATCTCACTGTTTGTGGGTTTGAGCCCTGCGTTGGGCTCTGTGCTGACAGCTCAGAGACTGGAGCCCTCTTTGGATTCTGTGTCTCCCTCTTTCTCTGCCCATTCCCCACTCATGCTCTGTGTCTCTCTGTCTCTCAACAATGAATAAATGTTTAAAAAAAGGTTTTAATTAAAAATTTTAACTAAAACAAGACGCTGGGTGGGGAAGACCTGCCTCAACTTCTAAGCTATTATAAAATGCTGAGTGCTTGGGGCGCCTGGGTGGCGCAGTCGGTTAAGCGTCCGACTTCAGCCAGGTCACGATCTCGCGGTCCGTGAGTTCGAGCCCCGGGTCAGGCTCTGGGCTGATGGCTCAGAGCCTGGAGCCTGTTTCCGATTCTGTGTCTCCCTCTCTCTGCCCCTCCCCCGTTCATGCTCTGTCTCTCTCTGTCCCAAAAATAAATAAACGTTGATAAAATGCTGAGTGCTCATAAAAATGAAATTTAGCAAACCAAAAATACCCAGATTCCAACCAATTGTTGCGGGTCACAACAAGATGTTAATATCTGTGAGTAAATACGCTTGAAGTGGTTTATGTTTGGCTCCGAGATGTGCATCAGCAAACAATTAGTATATGACCTCTGGCATCTGAATATTTGGAAAAGTACACATATTTAAAGTATGCATTTAGATAAGTATTGCATAGTCTTCATACTTTGGCTTTTTAAAATTTATCCATATGTGACAACAATCCTTGATTGTTCTCCTTGATTGTTCTCTTTCTGTCCCATCACATGCCCAATCTGTCAGTAAGTTCTCTTGTCTTTGCCTTCAAAAATATATCTACAACATGACCATTTTGTTCATCAATTCTACTGCTACTCCCATCTCTCACCTGGAATATATTAACAGCCTCATAAATGGCTTCTACAATCTCCCTGTTACTTTACAGTCTATTTCTTTTCATTTTTTTTATTTGAGAGAGAGAGAGAGAGAGAGTGGGGGAGAGGTGAAGAGGGAGAGAAAGAGAGAGAATATTAAGCAGGCTCTACACTCAGCATGAAGCCTGATGCTGGGCTTGATCCTATAACCCTGGGATCACGACCTGAGCCGAAATCAAGACTCAGATGCTCAACCAACTGAGCTACCCAAGAGCCCATACAGTCTATTTCCAACACAGTAGCTAGAGTGGTTCTTTAAGACATAAGTCAGATAATGATATCCCTCTCTTCAAAACCTCTCGACAGCTTCTAAACACAAAGAAACAATCACGGAAGATGTCAAAATTCTTGCCAGTGCTTTGATGTCCGGCATGGTCTGACTCCCAGTGTCCTTGTCCTCTCTAACCTTGTGTCTTCTACTCCCCCCTCTCCCCATCCGTCAGCTCCAGTCTTACAGGTCTCTTTGCTGATGATCGCAAATATGGCAGACAAACCCAGATCTCAGGGCTTCTGCACTGGCTATGCACCCTGTCATGGATGCTCTTCTCTAAAATATCCACATGGCTAACTCTCCCCCACCACGTAGAGGTTTGCTTAAATGTCATCTTACCACAAATTCCTTGTTCCTTTCTCTGCTTGTTTTTACCAGAACTTAAAGCTATCTGCAAATTATTAATTTTATTTATCAGTCTCCTCCATTAAGTGTGCATTTTGTTCACAGCACGACAGGAGTGTTGCCTATGATATCGAAGGCAGTTTATTGAATAAACTCACTAAATCACTGAAATGAATGAATGTAGCATTTCCATAACAGAAAAAAATGGTTAAAATTTTGAGAAAATTCTCTTACTTCAGGCCTAAACCACAGCCCCCTCCATACTGTCTATTCCTTTCCACGCAGTACAACTCCTTCACCAAATTCATAAACTCCTTCACAACACCCACTGCTTCGTTTTTGTTCTAATTGCTCCATATATGGTTTGTGTTCTCAAGTAAATTCAAGCTCAAGAGTAAGAGCTATGTTCTCATTTTTCCATCCTCCCCCATTACTGGCAGAGAACAAGGCACACTGCAGGTATTCTAGACATAAATACTTCTCCACTTGTTTCCATCCCTGGATTTCATGATCCCTCCTGTACTGTTCTCACTTTGATGTCTATTTTATAATGTATTTTAATCATAGGATGATTATGTCTTTCTTTTTTTTTTTTCCCAAATGTAACTGAGGCCCAATAGCCCTCTGGCTACTCAAGGTTTTCCACTGATGTGATTGACCATATAAACTCGTAAACCCACCCCACTCACATTCCCCAACAGCAATCTCTGTCACCTCATTCTTGCCATTAGTTGACTTGGAAAGTAAAGGCTGTCGCCAAGAATCTTTAAGTCACAGATTAAAGAGATTTCATGGGAAGTTCATCATCAGAGAAGGGGAAAACATTTTGTAGCTCACAAAAACAAGGAAAGGATTCTATGAAATCCTTCTGGCTGTGGGGATTTACCTCGCCATGCATAATGACTGAAGCAACCATTTCCACTAGACTTTAGAAATGCAGATTCAGAGACTTCATTTTAGAGCATATCAGAAACTTAGCTTTTCATCTGACTGTTTCCATCCTTAAATGTCACTCCGAGTTTAAAGCTCTTGAATATTGTTTTATGTAGAGTCCTCAGAGATAACTCTGTATATTGCAGATTGGGTTTGTATAGCATTGGGTTTGAAGAAAAAGATGAGGGCAGTAAGAAACACTATAGGGAATGATAATTCTTTGAGGAGACCGTGCTGATGGAAAAAGGGGCCGGGAGAGGCAACACAAACCACCTTTTTGTAAAAGATAATAAAATGCAATGAATTTCAGGGGTGAGGGAGCCCTAACAATCATTTATTTCACCCTCTTTAAGTAATGCAGGCAAGTAGGTTGGCCTAAAATGGTGAAATAAGTTGCCCACGGTTGCACAGTGGTTCAAGACAGAAATGCGATTAGAGCAGATTTCTCAAGCTTAGCACTACTAATATTGGGACCAGATTATTCTTTGTCATATGCGGCTGCCATGTATATTGCAGGATATGTAGTAGCATCTGCTCGGTCTCATTCCATTCATGTTTCCCTCCCCAGATGTAACAACCAAGAATGCCCTCGGACTTGCCAGTGTTACATGTAGGCAACCCCCCCCCCCCTTTAATGAACAGTGGTGTCAAACCACTACTGGACATGATCAGTGAGAACCACTGAGAGGTTTCCACTTCCAGTGCAACGATCTAAGATTCTACGACCAGTAAGTACTCATGCTGGTCAGAATTCTGGCTGAAGTGACGGAACTCCAAGTGAAACTAATTTAAACAATGCGGTCACGCGTGAGCAAAGCACAAAAGGCAGGTATCGAGCCAGCTGGCATTGGACGGCAGCTAGGATCTCCCCACTACTCCTTTTCTTCTTTCTCTCTTGCCGGCCTTATATTCTCAAGCCATTCGTCTGGGAGTGAACACAACCCTACAGATCTGGAGACACTTCCTTATAATTCAATCAATACCCAGGGGAAATAAAGAGTAATCCTGCTATCTCCAGTCAAGAAAGTCCTAGAAGGACCACGATTGGTCCAGAGTGAGCCATGTATTCAACCCTATGGTTAGGGTATCGGCAGCCCTGTTTTCACCAGAATGGGAGGTGTGGGGAGAGAGGTGAAAGATACTGATCAGCAGCGTAAGAGCAGCAATGATAATAAAATGCACTCTCCAGTGCCGTGAAAATCACTAAAAATAATTATCCTAACTTACGTTACCATTTCCTTTAAATCCGCTATACATTACTAGTTAGGTTGGAGGTTTGTTCAAACCAGATGGAAAGTTCATGCCTCGAGAGCCCAATTTTTTTAATTTTTTAAACTTTATTTATTTATCTGGAGAGAAATTGAGAAAGCGAGTGGGGGAAAGGCAGAGAGAAAGAGAAAGAGAGAGGGAGAGAGAGAATCCCAAGTAGGGTCCGCACTGTCAGCACAGTGCACTGTGGGGCTCGAACTCACGAACCCTGAGAACATGACCTGAGCCAAAACCAAGAGTCAGATGCTTAACCGACTGATCCATCCAGGCATTGGGTGCCCAATTTCTTAGCATGGGTATTTTTGCTGTTGACAAGGCCCACCTCTACACCGGGTCCAGAGTAAGATTACAACTGGAGGCCCACAGATCGTATAGCTAAATATTTATATCTCACTAAATGTTAAAGAAATATATTCTTTCTTCCTACCTTGACAGATATATCCTCATAAAGATCTAGAAGGTCAGGCTTGAGCTTAGAATTCTCAAAGTCCTTGGTGTTCTGCAGCAGAAAGTGGTAGCATGGGGAGGGCCATCTTTCAGCCCCCAAGCACTCATCTCCTCACTCTTCTCTCACTGTGAGGGCCTGTGCATGCACGCCTCATCTGCGTTCTCTGCAAATAATTGCCCTCAAATACCCTGCATGCGTAGGGTTCCCATACTGGCCGCATGGTCTATCCCAGATAAGATAGCTTCAGTTAAGAGGTCATGCAGGCTCTGTGAAGAGAATCTGGACCATCTGGGCAGGGAATTCTAGATCTAGGTGCCAACAGCTTGTGCCAGATGAAGGTGCATGAGCTCCCTGGAGACACATCCCCCTAGCCACAGGAACTCTCATCCTGTGGAGAGCCAGTGGTGGGCCTCTAAAGCCTGGGGCCCAGGGTTACCTCTTGCTACGACCTAAGGGTGCTACTAGGTGGAGCATGATATATATATTCTGAACAAAACTTATGTGGTCTATGAAATAGAAATTAAAAATAATCCACCCGGGGGGGGGGGGGGGAATACAGTCAAGGGTGCTCCAAACCTCTCCAGCTTCATAACCGAGTCAATAACAAAACAATTGGTACCTTGGAAGATGCTTCGAACAACTGAAGAAGGCAGCTCAGTGAGACTGCCATCAAGGCATTACTAATGAGCAAGAAACGACACGATACCAGTGCTGGCTTGTGGGCAGAGTCCGTGCACGCTGAAAGGAAGTTCTGAGCCAGCAGGGCTGTTGTTAAGGTGGGCCTAGAAGGAAGTGCACCTGTTACAAGACAGGAGCTCGGCAAGATTGATGGGGCGGGAGTTGGATGCAGACATTTATTTTTAATTTTCTTTAAAATGGAAATGACAGAAAAAAGAAAATAAATAATAAAATTAAATTAAAATAAAAAATAAAATAAAATACAATGAAATTGAAAAGTCTCCTGCATGCAGAGCGGAGAACCAAAGGCCTTTCCTTTTCCCACTGAAGGCTCTAGCTCTTCCCATTGTTGTAGCCCTCCTTGCCTACGAAAAAGCACATATGACTCCAACATCACTTTCGTGTTTCAACTGACCTCATTCCCTATTTACAATTGCATGTGAACTAATTAACGTTGTGAGAACACATGTAGTAGCAGGACAAACTCCACAGCTCATTTATCTTTATTATTAAAATAATGATTTCTTGGCTAATTATTGAAAGAATGAAACACAGGCTGTCACCCAATTGAAATCACAATTTCATGCCACACTAATTCTATTCCTTGTTCAAGGCCCCATTCGAATGCCACCTATTCAGCATGTTTTTTACCTTTGTAACTTTTTTACATTCTCTCGCTACACGTCCTTTAAGCAGTTTATTACAGTTGTGTTATCTCATTAACTGCAAAATTTATGTTGTATTCATCTTCCCATAGGTCACTGCACCTCATCCAGAGCTTGGCCATGGGATGTGTTTAGTAAATGCTAAAGCAAATAAGTAAAATCTAAGATCTAGAAGCCACAATTGTCCGCTCAAATTCAGTTTTGAATGATGAAAATTAGATGGTGATCCTGTCTTTTATTTTTCTTTTTTGAGAGGTAGAGTAGGGGCAGAGGGAGAGGGAGAGAGAGAATCTTAGGCAGACTACATGCCCAGTGCAGAAGGCGATACAGGACTTGATCTCACGGCAGTGAGATCAGGACATGAGTGGAACTCAAGAGTCAAGAGTCGGACACTTAACCCACTGAGCCACCCAGGTGCTCCAGTGGTCCTATCTTTATTACCCAGCCCCTCTTGCCGGCCTTTGAGAGCCTGAATGTGGTTGTAGAAAACAGAAAACAAAAATTTAACAGAATAATTATATATATATATAACTATAAATATAATTATTTCACTATATATAATATATAATTATAATATAAATGTAATACCATAATATAACAAATATTATAATACAATAAATATTGTTACTATATCATATAATATTTATATAATATTATTGTTATATTGTATGTGTTTTATAATAATATGTAACTATTATATATTTATAATAATATAATTGTAGTATATAATTATTATATTATTATATATAATACATGTTATTACATATAATAGTTTTGTTATTATGGTTATAGCAATTTGAGAAAATAAGGCATGAAGCTAAGTACATAATGTGCATTATCTCACTCAAAAACCATCCCAAAGGTAAATGGCAATACTCTTATTTCATAACAGAAGAAGCTGATGCTCAGAGAGGTTAAGGAATTGTCCAACATATCAGAGTCTAGGTGATGGAACTTACTGGCAAATTATGTGAATGTCAATGTCTCATCTATAAAATCAAGACAAATGTTTCCTCTGCAGACCTTACAGAACCATTGTGAATTGATGTGAGCTGCAACAAGCCTAAGAAAACATTAATTTCTTACATTTGCAAAGGCCATTAAAGGTTTTTAAAGCGTTTTCTCATGCATCAAGCACTTAAAAAGCCCAAGGGGTCTCTGCAAATGTAAATTATTATAAATCTCCTATGCTGTTTTAATCCCTTACGTGTTTTAGATAATAATAGTATCAACAGCTTGTATCAAAAACTGCTAAGCTCAGTGCTAAGAGCTTTACACTGATTGTCTTAATTTATACAGAAAAGAAAGAAGAGGTTAGTTTTCTTAATAACCCGCTTTATAGGTAAGAAAATATATGGAAATTAAGCAATTTGTATAATTCATTTTTAGTACATTAGCATGTCAGGATTTAAACTTATAACACTACTTAAAAATTACTTATTTTATAAGAGAATTCATCCAAGATGTCTTGATTATAACAATGTAGAATTCAATGTACGTGTACTCATCACTGATTATGATAACCTATAAATACAGAATTTGGGGAGGAGATGCTTAAATTTTGAATAAATTGTGCCCTCTAAAGCATCATACCCAAAAATACTTAGCTGGACTCTCTTGAAAAATTCTGTGTACGTCAATCATTTCCATTCAGGAATAACTCAATTTGCCCAACAGCTATAATAGTGTAGAATTATATATTTGCAAGTAAAATATTTGTAAATAAAATCACATTGTGAATGTACTCGGTAAAGCAGTTCATCTTTAAAGCAGAGTAAATTAAGAATTTTATATAGCGTGCCTTAGTGTCTCAGTTGATCGAGTTCTGACTCTTGATTTCGTCTCAGGTCGTGATCTCATAGTTTGTGAGTTTGGATCATGAGCTCAAGCCCCCCTTGCTTGGGGTTCTCTCTCTCTTCCTCTTTCTCTGTCCCTACCCCACTCATGCATGTGCATGCCCATGTGCTTCTCCCTCTCTCAAAATAAATAAAACTTTTAAAAAACTTTTATAAAATAACAACCAAAATGGAAATTACTTTTCTAAGCTATACCATAAGTTAATATTATCTTGTATCAAATTTTCTCACTGATAATAAATGCTTTTTTACTAATCAATTTTTAACCACCTTTATATCTACACAAACACTGAGCAAATTGTGCATAAAATTCCCACATACTCTCCCTACCCAGCCTGGAACACGGTTACCCTTACTACTTATATCTTACATTAGTATGGTATATTTGTCATAATTAATAAACTAGTATTGATGTGTTATTATTAACTAAATACCATGCTTCATTCAGATTTCCTTACTTTTACCTAATGTCCTTTTCTGTTTGAGTAGCCCATCCAGGATACCACATTACATTTAGTTGTCTGATCTTCTTGGGCCCCTCTTGGCTGGGACAGCCTCTCAGAGTTCTTTGTTTTGATGACCTTGATAGTTTTGAGGAGTATTCATAACGTATTTTTCAGAATGTTCCTCTGTTGGGCTTTGTCGGATAGTTTTCTCACAGTTATACCGAGGTTACGAGTTTGGGGGAGGAAGCCAATAGAGATGTAGTGCTGCTTCCATTACGTTATATTAAATGTACATATTTACAAATGTACAAAATGATTTGTGGCTATTGATATTGACCTTGATAACCTGGCTGAAGGACTGCTTGTTGGGTTTCTACACGGTAAATTGACTCCTTTCCCCCCACCTTTCCATACGGTATTTTTTGGAAGGAAATCACTATGCACAGTTCACACTTCAGGAATAGGGAGTTTTGGTCCCCTTTCTTTAAGGTGTAATACCTACAGAGTTTCTATGAAATCCTTCTGCATAGGAGATTTACCTACTCTCTCTCCACCTATTAATTTATCTAGCCATTAATTACATTATGTATATTCTCACGGATATTTATTTTATACTTTGAGTTGAAGTCCAGGGCTATCTTATTTATTTTCTTGCTCCAATTTTTCCAGCATTGGTCATTGAGAGCTCTTGCAGTAAGCTCCTGTGTTCCCTTGACATACCGCCATCAATGTCGTATATATTTTTCTGAGCACTTGCTTACTTTCTGGGGTACAAGATGCTTCAGCCTCATCTTGTGTATTTTCCCCTTCTGGCTAATAATCAGCCATATCACCAAGGAACTCTTGCTACTTTTATTATAAAACGACATTAGAAGCCAAGATCTGCCTCCTAAGGGTGCTCATCACTACTGAGATGTCATTTCTTTTAGGCACTCTCAGCTTATAGAGCAAAGAAATGTATGTATGTACACCAACCCACTTATATACAGATACCTACAAAGATTTCCAGATGTAACAATTTGTACCGACATTAAGTTAAACATAGTTTCCCTTTGATGTCTCCGACTTTAATCCATTATCACACTGATCATGCTAGCCTCCTCCCCTAGTTTATCTGTGAATCCCCACTCCAACTGTGAGAAATTCAGCTCCCATTATTTGCCATCTCGGATGTAATTGTTCAATTCCAGTAAACTTGTATAGCAGTATCAGAATTATTAAACAGATAAATAACTGTATCAACTGGAGTACAGTGCTTTTGTGCACTTCCCTTTGCATGATTCCTTTTGCCTTTAATCATCCAGACTCTATTCATCTCCAAAGTTACTTTTACATTCTGCACCTCAGTAAGTTTACTTCACGCTTTGTAGTACATTTAGATTTTCTTGTCAAGTCTGCATTATTCCTGGAATCCCCTGACCTCCTAAATTATTTTTAAAATTTTTATATATTGCCACTCCCTATGTCGTAAAGTTCCATGGCTTTTGACGGATACATGATGCAATGTACATAATGCAAACTACAGTATCTTACATTATAATCTCATAGGCCCCCAAATCTCTCATTCTTGACCTCTTCTTCCCTTTCCCCCAAACCCTGCCAAACATTGATCTTTTTATCGTCTCTATAGTTTAACTGTATCTCCAAGTATCATAATTGGAATCATACAGTGTATATAGCCTTTTCAGAAGCTTTTTTCATGTATCGAAAATGCATTTAAGTTTTCTCCATATCTTTACAAGACTCATTTCCTTTTTTGTTGCCAAATAATATTCCATTGTATGAATGTACATTTTTATGCTTTATTCATGCATCTATTGAAGCACATTTGGTGGCTTTCAGTTTTTGTTACTATGAATAAACCTGCTATAAAAACTCATATGCAGGTTTCGTGTCTACATGTATTTTCAACTTAACCTGGTTTCAATTAATTAGGAGCAAAATTGCAGATTATTTAGTAAGACTATTTTTAGCTTTGTAAGAAACTGATAAACTATCCCACAAAGTTGCCATACCATTTTACCTTCTTACCAGTAACGAGAGTTCCTATTAGTCTGAATTCTTAATGGCATTGGGTACTATTGGTCTTTGGGAATTTAACCATTATAATTGGTATATAGGAGGGTTATCTCATCGCTCTTTTAGTTGACTGTTCCCTGATGACATATGATGTTGAGCATTTTTTCATATGCTTATTTGCCATTTGTGTATCTTATTTGGTGAGTTGCCTGTTCAGATCTTTAGCCTATTATACACAGTTCTTTCTACATATTGGATCCATGTTTTAACAAGTCTATGTTTTGAAAATATTTTATCCCAATGTGGCTTGTCTTTCCATTAACTTAAAAAAAGCCTTTTATAAACTATTTTTTTACATTTAATAAAATTCAAGTTCACAATGTTTTCTTTCACAGATCATGATTGTGCTATTACATCTAAGAGCTCATCACCAAAACCATGATCAACTAGATTTTCGTTTATCATCTTATAAATATTTTAGAGTTTTTGTTTTACATTTAGATTTATGATCCATTTTGAGTTAATTTTTGTGAAAAGTATAAGGTCTGTATCTAAATTCATTTTTTGCTGGGATGAGCACTGGGAGTTAATGTACACTGTATATTAACTAACTTTAATTTTTTAAAATAATAAATAATATAAATAAATACATAAATAATAAACTCATTTTTTTACATATACTTATCCAATTTTTAATGAACATTTATTGAAAAGACTATCTCTTCTCTCTTGAATCTTGATATTGTACAGAATCAGCTAGCTATATTTGTTTGGGTCTGTCTGGGCTCTTCTGTTCCACTGACTTGTCTATTCTTTTGCCAGTATGACTATACCTTTATAGTATTAACTTGAAGTCAGATAGTGTCAGTCGCCCAACTATGCTCATTCTTGTTTCAGTATTGTGTTGGCTACCCTAGGTCTTGTACATTTCCATATAAACTACAGAATCAGTTTGCCAACATCCACAAAATGGCTTGCTGGGAAATGAATGGGATTACCTTGAATCCATAAAGGACTTTGGAATAATTGATTTCTCAACAATATTGAGTCTTCCTATCCAGGAACATAAACTATCTCTCCATTTATTTAGATATTTTTTGATTTCTTGTATCAGAGTTTTATAGTTTTCCATATATAGCATAGAACTCATACATATTTCGTTAGGTCTCTATCCAGTATTTTTTTTCTTTTGATACAAATATAAATTATATAACAACAACTTTTTGGTTTTGATAATTTTTAATTTAATGATATTTTCAATTTCAATGTTCAGTATGTTATGTATTCTGTATATACAACAGTAACTGACTTCTGTATATTAACCTTGTATCCTACACCATTCCTATAATCACTTAATTAGTTCCAGGCGGGTTTTGTTGTTGTTGTTCATTCTTGGGTATTTTCTAAATAGACATATTCACATGTTATCTGCAAACAAAGACAAACTTATTTTTTCTTCCCAATCTTTATACCTTTTATTTCCTTTTCTTGTATTATTGTGCCAGCTAGGACTTCCAGTAGACTGTTGAATAAGAGTGGTAGGAGAGAAGATTTTTGTCTTGCTCCTGCTCATAGAAGAAAAGCACCCAGTTTCTCACAATTATGTGATGATAGTTATATTTGTTTTATATGTTCTACATTAAGTGAAGGATGTTTCTCTCTATTCCTAGTTTTCTAAGAGTTTTTATCATAAACGGATGTTGAATTTTGTCAAATGCTTTTTCTGCGTTAATGGATATAATCATGATTTTTCATTAGCTGGTCAATGTGATAAATCACATTGAATGATTCTAAATTTTGAATGGTGAACCAGTCTGGCATACCTGAAATAAATGCCACCTATCGTGATGTATAATTATTTTTATACATTGTTGGATTTAACTTGCTAACATGTTGAGAATTTTTGCATCTATATTCATAATATATAATAGGCTATAGTTTTCATTCCTTGTAACATCTTTCTCTGGTCTTGGTATTAGGATGCTAAGGCTATGCTTGCCTCGAGATGCCTGGATGGCTCAGTCAGTTAAGTGTCCAACTTCGGCTCAGGTTATGATCTCACGGCTCCTGAGTTCGAGCCTTGCATCAGGCTCTGTGCTGACTGCTCAGAGCCTGGAGCCTGCTTCAGATTCTGTGTCCCTCTCTCACTCTGCCCCTCCCCTGCTCATCCTCTGTCTGTCTCTCTCTCTCTCTCTCAAGAATAAATAAACACTAAAAAAAATTTTTTTAAGAATACGTTTGCCTCATAAAAGGAGTTAGAAAGGGTGCTCTATGCTTCAGTTTTCTGGAAGAGATTATTGGGCATTGGTATCATTTCTTAACTGTTTGGCAGAATTCACCAGGAAGCCATTTGAGCCTGGTGCTTTCTTTTTTGAAAGGTTACTAATTATTTATAAATGTCTTTAATAAATACAGATTTAGTTAGATAATTTATTATCCTTTCCAGGAGTTTTGATGGCTTGTATCTTCCAAGGAATTAGTTTCTTTTGTCTAAATTGTCAAATTTTGCCACCAGAGATTTTTTTGCAATACTCCTTTAATACCCTTTTACTGCCCATGGTCTCATTAGTGATGACCCATATTTCCTTTCTGATAATAATTTGTGTCTTCCTTCTTTTTTTTCTTGGTTAGCTTGTTTTTGGGTTTATCAATTTTGTTGATCTTTTCAAAGACTAGCTTTTTGTTTCATTTATTTTCTCCTCTTATTTCCTGTTTTTAACTTTATTGACTTTTTTTTTTTAATTTTTTTTAACTTTTATTTATTTTTGAGACAGAGAGAGACAGAGCATGAACGGGGGAGGGGCAGAGAGAGAGGGAGACACAGAATGGGAAGCAGGCTCCAGGCTCTGGGCCATCAGCCCGGAGCCCGATGCGGGGCTCGAACTCACGGACCGTGAGATCGTGACCTGAGCTGAAGTCGGACGCTTAACCGACTGAGCCACCCAGGCACCCCTTCTTATGATTTTTTATCTGCTTATTTTAAGCTTAATTGCACTTCTTGCTCTACCTTCCTAAGGTATAAGTTTAGATGATTGATTTCTTCCTTTTTAATATATGCATTCGATGCTGTAAGTTTTGCTCAAAGCATGCTTTCACACTATCCCACAAATTGGGTGAGTGGTATATTCCATTTGATTTAGTTCAAAATATCTATAAATTTTTCTTGAAACTTCTCTGACCTATTTGTTATACAAAAGTACGTGGTTTAGTTCTAAATATTTTGGGATTTTCCTGCATTCTTTTACTGATTTCCAGTTTATATCTTTGTGGTCCAATCCCACTTCCTCCAGGTCAAATAAGGCTCTTATAAAGCTGTTTCTCTTGAAAATTAAACCTTTGTTATGAAGAATGCCCTAGGAGTATTTCAAAAGAGTTATTTTCCCCTTCCACCTGAGCAAAACATGAGGGCTTTTTCCTAGGATCCCACTATGAAAATCTGGTGAGCTTCCTCAAGGTAAAATCCACCTTGAGGAAGCGGGAGGGAATGTGAGCATTCCCTTAAAATTGGGCCCCCAGAAGTTTCAATTTAGTCCACACTCAGAAATTCATTCCTACCACTTTATGGCTCCAATGTCTTCTTTATCTTCCCTGTATCCTTTGCCTGTCCAGCCATTGAGACAATGATTTGCCTTCAACTCAATTCTCTGATGGGTCAAAGAAAAGTTATTGAGGGGTGTCTGGGAGGCTCAGTCGGGTAAGCATCCAACGTTGGCTCATGTCATGATCTCACATTTTGTGAGTTCGAGCCCCACATTGGGCACTGTGCTGACATTGCAGAGCCTGCTTAGGATTCCTGCTTAGGATTCCTGCTTAGGAATCCTGCTTAGGATTCTCTTCTCTGTTCCTCCCCCTCTTGTGCATTTGCTGGTTCTCTCTCTCTCTCTCTCTCTCAAAATAAACAAATACTTTTTAAAAAGCTACTGATTTTCAGTTTGTTCATCTTTTTGTTGTCGTAAGTGTGGGATTAGTTGACAAGTGACTGTCAAACATTTGGTATATCAGAGCTGAAACTAGAACTTCATACATTACCTTCTTAAATCACCCATTTTTAAAATTCTTTTTGGAATCTTTTTTGTATATTTCTGATCTCAAGTCACAAAGCTCTTGACATTCAGTAAGGCTTAGTGAGAATGCCCGGGAATTATGCTCAGGTTTCTTTCAACTCCATTATTCTAAAATTCAATCATTCACAAGTCTAAGAAAAGCTTGTTACAAATGCGAATGCTGAAGTGGAGAAAGCTGAGTAACTTACCTTCAGTCACACAGCTAGTTAACCCCAGAGAAAAAGCTAGTATCTCTAGGGTCTTCTTCACCCACCGTTTCTGCATATTTCCAATGTGTAATTTCATTCTATAATATCCTTCCAAAATAATATAAGACGGTGAGGCTGTAAACATAGTGTAGTTTCTGTTAATACTTTATCTGGTTGCAAAAAAAATTGTTATAAATCTACATGATTCAATATTAGATACATTTATTTGGTTCCCTTCCTTGTAGATGTTATTGACATAATTAATGGGAAAATCATTTCAAGGTATTAAAAAGTAAAACTTTGTTACAGTAAAAATGAATATGATTAATGACATAAAATCCCATTTTTCCATTAAATAATTTTCTCTTTAAATACTGAGGGATTCTGACTGTACTTCACTGGTTTTTAAAAAATAGGTACTTCCTAAAATGCAACTGACTGTTTAGTCTGTCGCTAAAGAAAAGAGTTAAATGATACAAGTTCATGACATAAGTGTCCATGTTGAATATGTGTGTAGTGTTTAGACAAAACAAAACACAAACAAACAAACAAAAATTGTTATGGAAAAGAATGTGAATTTAGCTAGCAGCGTGTCTTTGAAAAAGAACATGTTAACTTGTAGCCTCTCATCTGCGTACTACCCCATTTTCTAGCTACCGAAAAGATGTTCATTTTAAGGCACCTACAAGTCTGAACTGTTAAGAAGCTGTACTCCAGAATCAATGTGGGTTTTGTCTCCCACCCCTTCATAGACAGCCCTTCTTTGAAATCAATTTCTCTTTGGGGCTAATTGTTTAAAAGCCATGACTTCATTTCCAGGTTAAATACATGTCTGTACCTCTCTGAGAACTAAAAGAAAAATACTAAACAGAAAGAAAAGAAAATCAGTATTTGAGTACTATTGTCAATTTATTGAAAAATGTCTAGAATACTAAGGTATTTCCAAAGGCAAATCTTTGGTGTGACAGATGCATAACAACATCCACAGCTGAAGGGTCTTTCTTAGAAAAGCATCCTGTAGCTACTTTAACAAGAGTACTGGGTATCATCTATAATTCATGCAAGTATATTGAAGCTTTCTGCTGCCATCCAAGAAAGATGGTTTTCAAAGCTACAGAGTGCAATAATCCAATATTCCTTGTAGAGACTTCCATACATCTCATACAGATTTTACACTAGAGATCATTTCCATGCTGAAGTCCTCAAGAACACAATGTGATATTTTCACAAAACACAGATTTATGCTACATGGGTTTTTTGCAGGCTTGGGGAACAGCCATTAGATCATCAAATGGAGGATGTATTTCTAGCTTTCCTTCATCATTACAGGGGTCACTACAAAATGAGTAGGTGTCTAAATGCTTTAAGAACTTCATTTTTCTGTTCAATATATTTTTCAGTGGCAAAATGAGTTTGATGATCAGAGTATAAGCTTGGCGGAAAGCAAAGTGACCATAAGTATAATTCGATTGTTTCTTTTAAAGTATGGAACTTAGGAAACAAGATCAACTTCCGTTGAATTATTTTGCAAGCCAAAAGAGGTGAGCTTCCTAGAGTGGTTTAATTATTTGCCATTACCAGAAAGTGATAATGCCATAGGCTACCATTAACATGTCGTCATTGTAAACTCTGAGAAATACTACAGTGCATTGGAAGAATATGTAGTCAAAAAATAATAGTCATAATTAAAGCCATTTTTCAATGGATCAGTCTATGCAATATCATATTTAATCAGAATTTAACTATAGGAAATTTTCTAAGCCCAGTAATCTTCAAGTAGCCATTTATCTCCAATACTTCTCTCCTTTCTTTATGAATTCTACCAAATGGCATCAGTCTTGCACAGTTACTACTAAACATGGTATAAAATCTCTTGTCAGAGTTGTGCCAGTAACTGGGAAGTTACTCATGGTAGAACTGAGGAGTCTTTACAACCTAGGGCTATACTGCCACAAAATATGTATGAAAGAATATTTGTTGAAAGATATCAATAAATGAACAAACCAATCGACACACTAATTAACTTAATGAATAACTGAATTTTGCTCTGACTGGTTTGCTTTTCATTTTTTTTTAATTCCAAGGCTACAGGCTTTTGAAGTAAATTTTTATTATTACAGAATAGGTTTAGATATAAAGAAAAGTTACAAAGATAGTACCGCCATTCCCATATATTTCATATCCTTCCCCTATTGTTAATATCTTACAAAAGTATGGTATGTTCATCACAATTACTGAACCAATACTTATGTGTTATTATTAACTAAATCCCCTACTTCGTTCAGATTTCCTAAGTTTTTACCTAGCATCCTTTTTCTGTTCTAGGATTTCATCTCAGATGTCACATGATATGAAATCGTCATGGCTCTTTGGTTTGGGACAATTTCTTAGCCAAATTTGTAATGACCTTGAGTATTTCAAGGAACACTGGTCAGGTGTTTTGTAGATTGTCCATTGGGTTTTGTCTGATGTTCTTCTGGTAATTAGACTGGGGCTCTGAATTTTTGGAAGACAGACCACAGGTAAAAAATCATTCTCATCACATTAGATCAAGGGTATGTGCCAGCAAATATGACTTATTACTGATGATATCAAGTTTGATTACTTGGCTGAGGTAGTGCTTGTCAGACTTCACTGCGGAGTTATTTTCCCTCTTCCCACACTTTCTTCCTTGGAAGAAAGTCATTGTGCACAGCCCACACTTAAGGAATGAGGGAATTATGATCTACCTCCCTGAGAGCGAACTGTGTAAATAAAATATTTGGAATCTTATGCACAGGAGATTTGTCTATTCTCTTCAATTTATTACTTTTTTTATTTTTCTAATGTTTATTTTCGAGACAGGCAGAGTGTGAGTTGGTGGGGGGGGGGGGGGGGGGGCAGAGAGAGACACACACAGAATCCAAAGGAGGCTCTCTGCACAGAGGACAACGCAGGGCTCGAACCCACGAACCGTGAGATCGTGACGTGAGCTGAAGTCAGACGCTTAACCGAATGAACCACGCAGGCGCCCCTATTCTCTCCAATTTATTTATTCTGTCATTAACTTATATCAGTGTAGACTCATGGACATTTATTTTATACTTTAGGTTATAATCTGATATTACTTTATTTTGTTACTCAACTTGTTCAGTGTTGGCCATTGAAAGCTCTTTTTTTTTAAATTTTTTTTCACATTTATTTATTTTTGAGAGAAGAGAGAGAGAGAGAGACAGAGCATGAGTCGGGGAGGCACAGAGAGAAAGGGAGACACAGAATCTGAAGCAGGCTCCAGGCTCTGAGCTGTCAGCACAGAGCCCGATGGGAGGCTCAAACCCATGAGCCGTGTGATCATGACCTGAGTGGAAGTCTGGTTCTTAACCGACTGAGCCACCCGGACACCCCGAGAGCTCTTTTAATTGATTTCTGTTGCCCTTTTACATACCTCTATCATTGTGGATTTTTTTTTTCCTTTCTCAGGACAATTTTTTTACTACCTGAATGTAAAAATACTCTGGTTTTCTTGTTTATTTCCTACCTTAGTCCTAGAATCAGCCATTTTCCAAAAACTGCTTGTCCTTTTTTTGGGAGAATGGTATTAGAAACCAAGATCTTAGGTAGCAGTAGATTCTACAGGAGTTGTTGTGGTGGTGGTGGGGGGGGGGGGTGGTCGTTGTTATTTTATGTATTTATTCATAGGATATTGATCATCCTTCCTCTGGTGGTCACCATACGTAACTTTTGCTAAATTATCTGGAAAGTGGGAATAATTCCTCCTTCATAGTCATTAGCATAGGACATAGTATAAAAACAAAACAAACTGTAGCTGTAAATGATACTACTACCGACGACTAGAAATGAAGCAAATAATAATAATTTTGTTTCTCAAAGTTTATTTTAATTTTCTAGAGGTTTTGTTTTTGTTTTGATGTCCTTTCCTTGCCTTTTCAAATAGACAAAGAAGTTAGAGACTACAATTCTAGGCCGAGTTCTGTTATTAAAAATAATTTAGTCCAATCACCTATTGTCCCTTTTTCTCTAATGGGTACAACGCTGTTTGCTCAGTCTAATACCACAGGATTAGTCTGTAGATAAAAGTGAGATTAACCAAAGTTTATACAAATGTATGGATGGCAGTATTACTATCCTTTTGGTCAGTATTAGTAAGTATTATTAACCTCTGACTCTTTTGTTGCTCTTCTGTCACTTCACTTTTTTCCCATTTCTCCAAAAAGTACTCATGATGGATGCCATCTTGAATCTTTCCCTTAACACGAAAGTGAATGATACCAGGTTTTTAAAATCTAGTATCTAAATTTATTTTTTTTTTAATTTTTTTTAACGTTTATTTATTTTTGAGACAGAGAGAGACAGAGCATGAACGGGGGAGGGGCAGAGAGAGAGACAGACAGAATCGGAGGCAGGCTCCAGGCTCTGAGCCATCAGCACAGAGCCTGACGCGGGGCTCGAACTCACGGACCGCGAGATCGTGACGCGGGCTGAAGTCAGATGCTTAACCGACTGAGCCACCCAGGCGCCCCTCTAGTATCTAAATTTAGATGTAACTATTGCTTTCAAATTTTATTACAGGGGATCCAAATTCAGCAACTATTTTAGATGCTTAAAATTCAGTTCACATTTTTCTAATTTATCCACAGATAGTATTTTAAGCTGCTTAGCCTTCTTAGTTCCTTCTTGAGAAACTTCAATTAAACCAAGTATCACTAAGCCCACTGAGTTACCAGGTCATAATGAATACGGGAAAATAGATGTTTGACACAGCAAGAGATGACAGGAAAGTGTAGCGTCTCAAAAATGCCCACTTATCAAATTATTGATGCGAAGCCATTGACTATGATCCTAAGAGGCAAGGCCATCAACTGTCTAGACATGATCAGAGAGCAAAGTTGACGGGTTTTGCAATCTGATCATCTTGTTTTCCTTTACCAAGGTAAAGGAAAGGAGCTTCACCATGCCTCATAGACTACAAGCAATATCAGTATAACTACATGAGTGAAGTGCATCTCCTTAGAGTGCATCAACCCTAGGAGATTAATGTAATTTTTTACTGGTCTATCTGCCGAGGAGTATGGGTAAGGGAGAGTAAATATTTATCTCTAAATCCTTTGTACCTCACTTCCTTTAAGATACCAGTCATATCCCATGGAAAAACCCACTCTAATTTAT
This sequence comes from Prionailurus viverrinus, assembly GCF_022837055.1. Classification (NCBI taxonomy): domain Eukaryota; kingdom Metazoa; phylum Chordata; class Mammalia; order Carnivora; family Felidae; genus Prionailurus; species Prionailurus viverrinus. The sequence goes on along the minus strand of NC_062562.1, from coordinate 34,372,792 downwards.
CTTAAGACTTAAGGGCCACATGTTGAGAAGTAAATTGAACTAGGTTCCCATGCTTAATGTGTTAAAAGTCATTGCTATCTCATGATTTACACTTACAAATAGCAAATTCAAGTTTAACTACTTGTAGGCACTATTTCCTGTGTGTCATCTAATCTCTTAGACCTTCAGTATATCTGAATTTTAAAAAACCAAATATATTAATAATCCTGTGATGGATATGGTATTATTTATTGATGAATGCTTTATTTTAGATTTGCCACTTTAACTGATTTGTCAATTTCTATTTTTTCACAGTCTCCTAGCTACCCTTTTTTTTTTTTGATAATGGACTCCTCTACCAGCATGAACTTCATAGCAAATTCATAACAAGGCTATGCAGAGAGAGAAAGCTTCAAAAATCCACATATACGTGTATTACCTGGAGATTTTAGAAGAGAGTGGAAAAGACATTCTTACCCACTGAGTATAGATGTTGTGCTTGATTTACATCTTACTGTAACAGATAAAAGAAAGGAAGAATTTGAGAGTTTCTGACAACATTGGGCACCTCTGAAGAATCTTATATCCTAGAAGTTCCATTGCCTGCTCAGTCAGAAATACATTGGTTTTTTCACGTGGGCTTCCGAAGGACCATTAAGAACCAACCTGAGGGGCATCAGAGATTCTGGTGGACATGGGAGCAAGGAGTGACAGCGCAGTGCATTCTAGTGCAAACTATTTTAAAAGACAAATAGAGAAGATAGAAAATGAAGGAAATACATCCACCCAGGGCCTGTTAAATATCCCTTCCTCTCTAACTCTCCCATTTTAGCACAAAAGGGGACATGGGCTGCCACTCTCTGCTCATGCCTCATGAAGTTGTAGTTAATAACAAAAATCTATTCGGGGAAGTCAGAAGAATTCTTAGCTATCATTCAATTAAGCCATCATGTCTGATTTTTTCCCTTCATGGAACAGCAAAGGGACTATTGCTCTGGTGTCCAGTGTTTCAGCCAAGCCACATACTATAATAAGCCAGTTTTAAGTGATGAAGTCCCAATTCAAACACACATTTAAAAATGTATTAGCATATCTATATTTCCTCAAAAAGAACACATATTTGGAATAAATAAAGAGCTCTCATAAATCAATAAGAAAAGGAGAGATAACGCAAAAGAAAAATGGGTAAAAGACTTGAATCCTTCATCAGAGAAGGTATCAAAATGGTCAATAAACATAAATTAAAGGTGCCCAACCTCATGAAGCATCTGGGAAATGTAAGTAAAAACCACAATACAAATTCATCACCCAAACAGAATAATAAAATAAGTGAGATGGAAAATGCTCAGTGCTGACAAGAAAGTGGAGTAATCTGAACTCTCATACATTCCTGGAAGAATATCCACTTAGGACAACTATTTGGTGGTTTCTAATAAAGCCTAACATATGCATTCCCTGTAAGCCCGTAGTTTCATCACAAGGTACATTCCTGGTGGAATTGTGTGCAAATGTTCACTGAAGGTCATGTTCAAGGATATTCACGGCATCACTATTCTTGATAAACAAAAAACTGGAAACGTCCACCAACCACAGACTGGATAAACTGTGTTAATATTCACACAACTGAAAATTATACAGAAATGCGAATGAAAAATCCAAATCTAATCTTGTCCACACACATGGACAAGTCTCATGAGCAGACTGTTGGATGAAAGAAGTCAGATGAAGAGGACTATATATTATCTGATTACATTTGTACAGAGCTCTTAGAAAAAAAAAAGCACTAATACATGCTGTCAAATTCAAGACAGTAATTTCCTCTGGGAACTAGTTGAAAGTAGACAAGAGTCAGGGTGTTGGGAAAGCTATAAACTTTGGTGTCCTGATCTTGCTCCTGGTTACATGGTCGTGTCCAGTTTTTTAAAATTCATCAATCTCTACACATAAGATTTATGAATATATGTAATACAACAACTGTCTCTTTTTTATTGAGGTGTAATTGACATGTACCATTATATTATTTTCAGGAATACAACATAATGATTTGAGATGTTTATATATTGTGAAATAATCACCCCATCTGTTACTCTATAGACTTACAAAACTTTTTCTTGTGATGCGAGCTTCTTCTTCTTCTTCTTTTTTTTTTTTAGAGAAAGTGTATGTGCAAGTGGGGGAGGGGCAGAAGGAGAGGGAGAGAGAGAATCTTAAGCAGATTCCAAGCCCAGTGTGGAGCCTGATGCGGGCCTTCATCTCATGACTGTGAGATCATGACCAAAATCAAGAGCCAGATGCTTAACTTACTGAGCCATCCAGCCACCCCAATATGAGAGTTTTGAAGATCTACTCTTAGAGCAACTTCTAAATATGCGATATATTGTTAACTGTAGTTGCCATACTGTATATTACATTCCCACAAATTATTTATTTTATAACTGGATGCTTGTACTTTTTGACCCGCTTTACCCATTTCACCCATCTCCCACCACCTGGTCTCTGGCAACCACCCCCTGAAATTGGCTCTTGTAACTGAAATACCCAGCGTTAACCCTCAGGAAGAGTTCTGTACAGGTACCCGAATCATGCCATTAGTGATCTCTCTTTCTCTCTCTCTCTCTCTCTCCCTATCTTCCCTGCTGTCTTCTTCATTGGCTATTGTTTTTGTTTTTAATTTTTTTAATGTTTATTTATTTTAGAGACAGACAGACAGAGCCCAAGTTGGGGGGGGGGGGCAGCAGAGAACAAGAGGGAGACACAGAATCTGAAACAGGCTCCAGGCTCTGAGCTGTCAGCACAGAGCCCTATGAGGGGCTCAAACTCACGGAACATGAGATCATGACCTAGCCGAAGTCAAACGCTCAACCCACTGAGCCAGCTAGGCACCCCCCTTCATTGGCTATTGTATTCGACAGGCTCTTCCTGTATGGCATGATGATGCACACTAGGAGCCCCAGGCTTACATGCTATTCAGTTAGAAACAAAGCAAAAAGAGAGATCTTCTACTCTTTCTCACGGTGAAGATCAAGACATTGAGTCCGAATGGATCAAACTGAGATATACATCCAACCCTGTATAAAATGATATGAGCAGGGTGTTGAACTATAGTGAAAGAAAGAACTAGGTCATATGTCCATCTCATCAGCTCTCAATACTCGCGGTTGACTGCACTCCCCTATGTAGTTCTCATAGGAGGGTCTTACAATATGGTTGCAGTAAGATAGATTTTTGGCTCGGCTGGACTCATCTTGAAGACTTCCTTCTCATACATCTGTCCGAAAAGGCTTAAACAACTAGGGCTCCTTAGCATCTCCTTCTATCTCTATATCATCTTTCTTCAGAACGTTTCCTGAATGGTGGCTTCAGGACGGCTAAAAATGGTGGCTTGAAGAGTGAGATGCCAAAAAAAGATATACAGGTCACAAATAAGTATATGAAATGTATATGTGTTGCTCCGCGTCATATGCTTTCAGGGAAATGCAAATTCAAACAACAATGAGATGTACTACTGATGTATTAGAATGGCCCAAATCCAGAACACTGACACCACCACATTCTGGCAATGATGTGAAGCAACAGGAACTCTCATTTACTGCTGCTGGGAATGAGAAATGGCACAGCCGCTTTGAAACACTGTTTAGTAGTTTTCTCTCAAAACTAAACATACGTGTATCTTATGATCCACCCATCACGCTCCTTGGTATTTACCCAAATGAAAGCTTTGTCTACACAGATACCTGCACATAAATGTTTATAAGCAGCTTTGTTCATAATTGCCAAAACTTATCTTTCAGGAGGTGAATCGGTAAGTAAACTTTGGTACATCTATACAATGGAATGTATACAGTACTAAAACGAAATGAGCTGTCAAGCTCCTGAAGGAAGCTCATGAAGTGAGCTATCAAGCTAAATGAAAGAAGCCAATATGAAAAGGCTACATACTGTATAATTCTAACTATATGATATTCTGGGAGAAAAATAAAAACAGACGAACTGTGGAAATGGTAAAAAGATCAATGGTTGCCAGAGCTGGGGAGGAGGGAGGGAGACAAAGGTAAAGCACAGAGAAACTATTTTGTATGATATACGGTGGCAGATACATGTCATTATATTTCTAAAGCCACAGAATGTACAACACCAAAAGTGAACTCCAAAATAAACTAAGGACTTCGAGCGATAATGACATGTCAACAGAGGTTCATCGATTATAATAAATGTCCCACTCTGGTGGGGGATATTGACAATGTGGGAGGCTATGGTTCTGTGGGGGGAACCATAAATACACAGGAAACCTCTGTACCTTCTGTTCAATTTTGCTGTGAACCTAAAAATTCTTTTTTTAAGTTTATTTATTTTAAGAGAGAGAGAAACAGAGCACAAGCTAGGGAGGGGCAGAAAGGGAGAGAGAGAGAATCCCAAGGAGGCTCCACACTGTCTGCACAAAGCCTGACGCAGGGCTCAGAAACAGGAATCACGAGATCATGACCTGAGCTGAAACTGAGTCTGACACTTAAGCAAGTGAGCCACGCAGGTGCCCCTAAAACTTCTTTAAAAGAAAAAAAAAGTCTACTTGAAGAGAGAGAGCTAAGCAGAAGCCACATCATCTTTTACAGCCTAACCCATGGATTGGCCAACTATAGCTTGTGGCTCAAATCTGACCATACACCTAATTTTATACAGTTTCATCAGAACACAGCCGACTTCGCTTGCGTTCCATGCTACAGTGGGTGAGCTGTGTAGTTATGACAGAGACAATATGGGTATGGCCTGAAAAGCCAAAAATATTTATTCTCTGGCCCTTTACAGAAAAAGTTTGCTGACCTCCGACTTGGACTCAAATGTCACACAGTGTCATTTCTGCTGCCTTCTATGCACTAGAAGTCAGCCTCTAAGGCCTGCCCATGCTCAGAGGAGATGACTTTATGGGTATCTCACTCCAGTGTGGAGCCACCTAATACACATGCATTGAGAAGATGATGAGGGTGTTGTTGCCTACAGAAGGCATGGGGGTGCTAAGCTGACCCAAGCAGAGAACCCATTCTAGGTGAGATAGCGTGTTTCTTAATTTTTTTTTAATGTTTATTTATTTTATTTTTTTTTTTTAATTTTTTTTCAACGTTTTTTTTTTTATTTTTGGGACAGAGAGAGACAGAGCATGAACAGGGGAGGGGCAGAGAGAGAGGGAGACACAGAATCGGAAACAGGCTCCAGGCTCTGAGCCATCAGCCCAGAGCCTGACGCGGGGCTCGAACTCACGGACCGCGAGATCGTGACCTGGCTGAAGTCGGACGCTTAACCGACTGCGCCACCCAGGCGCCCCAATGTTTATTTATTTTTGACAGAGAGAGAAAGAGACAGAGCATGAATGGGGGAGGGGCAGAGAGAGAGAGGGAGACACAGAATCGGAAGCAGGCTCCAAGCTCCGAGCTGTCAGCACAGAGCCCGACGCGGGGCTTGAACTCACAGACCGCAAGATCATGACCTGAGCCGAAGTCAGACGCTCAGCCAACTGAGCCACACAGGCACCCCGTGATGGTGTGTTTCTAAGTCTCTGGGCAGGTTAACTAAGTTGAGAAGCTACCAATGGTGCATTCTTTTTCCAACTTAATTAACGCTAGTGCCCACACCAGGGTGGTAAGAGAAGAACTTATTCCTCTCCACAATTATACCTATTGCTCAGGGGCACTTATGCTCAAGTCATTATGACAGCTTTTTACAATGCTCTAATTGAACTGCCTGGACACAGAAGAATTGCTTCGTGCTACAGGAAAATAGTGGGGAGAATTACAAAAACGGCATATCAGAAAAAATGCAACATATTCTCAGGCTTTTGAAATGTCAGACTTCTGGGCACCAATTTATCTGACTTACATTACAGGGCTACAAATAGTTGGCAACTCTTATTTGGCCATTTTTCATAATGAAAATACATTTCTAAGTGCTATTTTAGCTCAATAATGATTGCACAGATCTATTTATTTTGCGTTTATGTGTGTACATGTTGGGGGGAGGGAGTGGTTCTCTAAGTAATACCTTGCCTTTGGCAATGGTGGGCAACAGAGGAGAATGTATTATACTAATCAGATCGGATCACTTGCTTAGTGAGGAGAATTTAATCTGAATTTTAACAAAATACAAAGCATTCAACATTCACATGTAAAATTAAGCAGTCACTGAATTCCTTCTACAGAAATATGACACTATCATCTCTTCAGCTCTAGGGTAATGGAGAAGCCTGAGGGCCATTATCATAATCTTGAAGAGATTTCTTTTGATTGTATTATGCCCAAAGAGGCAGCTTACAAGGTGGGTTGGAAATGGAGAAGAGTCTTCCACTGCAGGAAGATAGCAGACTTCTTTTGACTGACCACACTTCTCATAACAATAGGTGTGTATTTATTTATTTATTTATTTTTAATTTATTTTTTAACGTTTATTTATTTTTGAGACAGAGAGAGACAGAGCATGAACAGGGGAGGGGCAGAGAGAGAGGGAGACACAGAATCTGAAACAGGCTCCAGGCTCTGAGCTGTCAGCACAGAGCCCAACACTGGGCTCGAACCCATGGACCGTGAGATCATGACCTGAGCCGAAGTCAGACGCTTAACCGACCAAGCCACCCAGGCGCCCCTAATAGGTGCGTATTTAGTATCTCATGAGAGAAATAGTGGCCAGCAGAACTCTATGAAACATGGGCAGAAATTGACAGACAGCAGTATTTTTACCACCTGTGTTTCAAGCGTTGGTGTGAATGGGGAGATATTTTTAATTACCTTTTTAAGCAAGCTCTTTAATGAAACATTTGGGCACATGCACCACTCTTTAGAAGGCGGGCACAGTGTGCAGAGGACCTGCCACAGAGTAGATGCTTAAGAAATACAAGCTGGATGAAAGCTAACACTCATGTAGGGCTTATACATAGCAAGTAACATGGTAAAGCTGTACACACGTTCCATCTTCGCAATGATTTTATCAATTACAATGCGACTATATTTATTTTAGAGGCAAGGAAATCAAGCCTTCATAAAGCCAAGTAAATTGTTCAAGGTTACATGAATTTGATTTTTGAACTAAGGAAACCTGATTCCAGAGTTTGTAATCTTAATTACTAGGTGTTACAACCACCTAATGGATGGATGAATGGGTGGAAGGATAGAATGATAGAGAAGTGGTTGGGTGGAAGGACAGATGGGTGGATGGATGGATGGATGGATGGACAGACTGATAAATGGAATAACCAAAATACTGTGATAAGGTAGAGGAAGGAGTAAGATCATCTAACTAGCTATTGAAGAAGGATAAATAGAGTCCTGAAGAAGACAGATGTTTCCAGGTGGAGGAGATAGTAATGGACTTCCCCAGGCAGGCAGGGGAGCATGAGCAAAGGCAGACCTCCAAATCCCCATGAATCTAGAGGATGACAGCTAGATCTGCCTGAGTAGGGCATAGATCCTAGAAGATCCAGGGTAGCACCCCAGAAAACAGGCTGCTGAGTGGGAGTACATGGAGAGGGGTCTGAAATGTCTGGTTGAGAAGTTTGGGCTTTTTTCTGCAGGCAGGAAAAAAAAACCTTCAAAGGTTTCTTTCTTAATGATGAATAAAATTTACTGAGGACTTACCTTGTGCCATCCAGGAAGTGCTAATATACTCACAAGAACCCTATCAAAGTTAGGAATAGCTATTATCCCTTTATTTTATAGGTAATGGAGTTGAGATTCAGAGAGGTTCAATCTCACTGAAGTCAGACAATCTAAAACTGCTTGAATCTACATTTGGACATGGGCAGTTCTCCAGGGTTCCAGAGCTAAACAGAGCAAGAGCATGGCATGATTACATCTGTGTTTAAAGAGATAACCATGGAAGCAGTGTGGATGAGACTGAAACATAAGAAAGAGAAACTAATTAGGAGGCTGTTTATGTTTAGACAAGAAAGGCTGTGGAAATGAACCAAGGCAGAGCTTCTCAACCTTGGTACTATTAACATTTGGGGCTGAATAATTCTTTGTTTTGGGAGCCTGGGTATTGTAGGATATTTAGCGAAATCCCTGGCCTCTACTTAATAGATGCCAGTAGTATCCCCTTCAAGCAACCACCACCACCACAACAACAATAAAGTCCCCACACGTTGCCAGATGTCTCCCTGGAGGGCAAACTGTCCCTGGTTGAGAACTATTGAGCTAAGGGATTGATGAGAAAATGGAAAATAGGATATTTCACAAATATGATCAACAAGACCGAGTGATCAAAAGGTAGAGGGTCTCAAAGATATGTCCATATATGTGTGTAACACAGTCATGGTAATAGCCAAGTCAGTACTAACTTCAAAGCTCAGCATCTAGATTTCACAGTCTTGGGTTTGAAACCCAGCTGTGCCACCTACTAGTGGGAAAACTTGGGCAAATTACTTATACTCTGTAGGTTTTAAAAAGAACATCCTTAGAAGAGGGGCACCTGGGTGGCTCAATTGGTTGAGCGCCCGACTTCAGCTCAAGTCATGATCTCATGGTTTGTGGGTTCAAGCCCCACATGGGGCTCTGTGCTGACAGCTCAGAGCCTGGAACCTGCTTCAGATTCTGTGTCTTACCCTCGGTCTGTCCCTCCCCCGCTCATTCACTGTCTCTGTCTGTCCCTCAAAAATAAATAAACATTTTTTAAAATTTTTAAAAAAGAAGCTCCAAAGAAAATATTCGCAAATTACATAACCAACAAGGGGTTAATACTCAAAATATACAAAAAACTCATATAACTTAACAACAACAATGAAACAACCCAACAACCCAATTAAACAATGGGCAGAGGATCTGAATAAACATGTTTCCAAAGCAGACACATACTGATGGCCAACAAGCACATCAAAAGATGTTCAACATCACGAATTATTAGGAAAATGCAAATCAAAACCACAGTGAGATATCAATCACCTCACACTAACTAGATCAGTTATCGTTAAAATGACCAGAAATAACAAGTTTTGGTAAGAACATGAGAAAAGAGAACCCCGATATGTTGTTGGTAAGAATGTAAACTGGTGCAAGGGCACAGGGGTGGCTCAGTGTCCAACTCTTGGTTTTGGCTTAGGTCATGATCTCATGGTTTCATGAGTTCAAACCCTGCATTGGGCTCTGCACTGGCAGCATGGAACCTGCTTAGGACTCTCTCTCCCTCTATCTCTGCCCTTCCCCATTAACGCTGTTTTGGTCTCTCTCAAATGAATAAATAAAAAAAAAACTTAAAAAAAGAATGTAAATTGGTGCAGACAGAATGGAAAACAATATGGAGAGTCATCAAAAAGTTAAGAATAGAACTAACATATGATCCAGCCATTCTATATCTGGGTATTTATCAGAAGAACATGAAAACACTAATTTGAAAAGATACATGTACTCCTACGTTCATAGCAGTATTATTTACCTTAACCAAGATGTGGAAAGAACCTAAATGCCCATCTGTGGATGAATGGATAAAGAAGAAATGGTACAGGAATACAATGAAATACTCCTCAGCCATCAAAAGAATGCAATCTTGTCATCTGTGACAACATGGATGGATCCTGAGGCTATTATGTTAAGTGAAATAAATTAGAGGATGAAAAACACAAACAGTCTTATTTCACTCATGTATAGAATCTACACAAAACAAGTGAACGAGCGAAACAGCAAAAGCAAATTTATAGACATAAAGAACAGGTTGGTGGATACCAGAAGGGAAGGGGTTTGGGAATGGTGAAATGGGTGAAAGATGGTAACTAGACTTTTGAGATGATCACTTTGTGATGAATAAAGATGTTGAATTATCATGGTATATCCCTGAAACTAATATAATGTTATCTACCAATTTTATAAATATACAAATATAAATACAAATAAATATATAAATATATAATTTATATAAACACAACATAAATTTATATTTATATTTTAAAATAATGTAAATATATGTATATACATATATATATATATATACACACACATCATATATATATGATGATAGAGATGATAGAACATCCTAATAGCATTTATTTCAAAAAGTTGTTGTAAGGATCAAAACAGAATACTATGAATCAAGGGCTTAGCAGAGTTTATGCTTTCAGTAAATGCTCAATAAATGTTATTACTAGCCAGTAAGAGAAACACAGGGAAGCTTCTTGAGCCCCAGTTTGTAAAGTTCATGGTTTGAGAGTTTAGTGAGTGGTCCCTGAGAACTCTATACATAATTTTACATCAGATTAAATATTCTCCAACTCATGAAAATTAAATTTAAAAAGAATATGTAAGTGAATACTTATTTTGATACCAATTTGGGTGCCTGGTATATGTATGTATATATGTGTGTGACTCTGTGTTTCTAGGTATATTTATGAGTGTACGTGTATATATACACTAATCAGGTATTTGGAATCACACCAAAATATTAATACCAATTCATCCAAATTAGATAGTAAGGTTATGGGTGAATTTAATTTTTTTTGTTTTTCTATTTTCCTTTAATTTGTTCTATAGTGAAATAGTATAACTTTTGTAAATAGGAAACAAAAGTAAATGGTCTAAAATGTCTTCCCTTAAGATATATTAAGAGGCTACTATGTACCGGACGCTGGGCTAGAAACTGAGGATATAATAATAAAAACTACCCTCCCCTCCCCCCAACACCCACAGACATACGCATATATACACACAGGAACAACAAAAACCTCAATAAATCAAATGTGTATACCAGAGAGCTGGAACTTGAAAAACCAAGTTCAAATATAACAATGATACTCCAAAAGCAATGAAAATGGTGGGTTTTAGCAACATCATCCTGATCATGTTCTTAAGTCTGATAGAAGATCCAAAAGAATTTTCTAATTTTCCTATTTTGCAAGTGGTTCAGCACAAAACACCATCATCCTCTTGTTTTTAAGATTTTGCTTCCCCTATTTAGTAATTCCTATCCTCAAGAAATATAATGCAATTTTGCAATGTCCAAACCAGCCTTGAGTCTGATGAGTAGGGAAGCTCCCCTGAAAATTATAATTTTCCACAGAGAGACTTATTTCAGTAACAAAGGATTTCTTCAGACAGTGTATAAGGGGGTTTGTATTTAAAAATAAAAATCCTCGCCTCCCTGAACATTTAGGGAAATTTAAAACACTATGCGTTTTCTCAGCTCCCACAGGCTTCTGAAAACAACAATTTGGGCCTCAGGAAAACTCTTCAACATTCTGACTGCTTAAGATGGGAGTGCCTGCATTTGACTGACTGTAACAAGGTTCTGGCTCAAAGTTGTCACTCTCAGTTTCAACTGGTATTAGTGTGGACAGTAATGGAAATGATCAATTAAAGATGCTCACCCTACCCTGTGCATCCCTTTTAATTACGTACATAGTCAAAGGATGGGCTTTTTAGAGATGACAGTATAGCCACTCTGCGTCTGCCCCTTGTCATTCTTTCCCACTGCTGTGTTTCTGGAATTAGGCTTCGTGTTCTGCCATCTCAAATATTTTAATACTTTACCGATCTTGAACGTGTTTAGCCATAGGAGGACAGCCGTAAAATAAAATTTTATAGCCAACAAAGTCCTTTATAACTAAAGTTTATTGCACATTTTATATTTTGTTTAACAACACATGGCTCCTTGAGACTCTGAAATAAACATAACTTCCTCCAGTTGCAGTTTGTGTGTGTTTTTTTTCTTCCTGGAGAACTGATTCTGTTAGTGGGATAGAAAGAATTTCTGATAATTGGCCAGAATGGCTGAAAAGTTAAGGGGTAAGTGCTTCTTTCTCCAAAAGTATTGAGACAAACTTAATGCTGAGAAAAGTGGCCCAATTTCATATCTGCTCCAAAAATATATGCATTTTCCACGCAGAGTGACCATGGACTTGCAGTTTTTATCACTATGGTGAGGATTTCAATCCATTTCAACCAACAAGTCAAGAAACAGACAACTGATCAAATTAAAGGACCCCATTTACTCATCGAGTCATTGATACGTATTTCCAGCAACAACTTTTCTTGTCTAGCTACCATCTGTGGAAATGTTACTTTATAAAAGTGACAAAATTATTTCCTGTAGTGAAAAAAAAATTTTTATGTTTATTTATTTTGAGAGAGAGCGCAAGAGACCGCGTGCAAGCCGAGGAGGGGCAGAGAGAGAGAGAGAGCGAGAGAGAATTCCAAGCAAGCTCCGCACTGTTAGCACAGAGCCCTATCCCCTGTCCGGGGCTCAAAATCACAAACTGTGAGATCATGATCTGAGCTGAAATCAAGAATCAGATGCTCAAGGGACTGAGCCACCCAGGCATCCCTGTAGTGAAAATATTTTTTTTTAATTTTTTTTTCAACGTTTATTTATTTTTGGGACAGAGAGAGACAGAGCATGAACGGGGGAGGGACAGAGAGAGAGGGAGACACAGAATCGGAAGCAGGCTCCAGGCTCTGAGCCATCAGCCCAGAGCCTGACGCGGGGCTCGAACTCACGGACCGCGAGATCGTGACCTGGCTGAAGTCGGACACTTAACTGACTGCGCCACCCAGGCGCCCCTGTAGTAAAAATATTTTTAAGTAATTGACATAATCTTAATTACTTCATTGCCAAGTTGGCATGGGTGGCCCCAGAATTAATGGAAGAATTTTAATATAATGTCAGACATTCAAGTAGTTTCTATTTTTCCCAGATTGAGCTAAATAACTGGCTTAAGGTTTTGGCTGTTTTTGTTGAGAGTGTATAGGAATCAAAAACAAACAAAAAAAAACCTCTAGATTTTTCCATAAGACAAGCTGCAGAGAGAACTAGCATCCCCAAAGAGTATAATGTACGGAAACACATTCATACTGGCTTTATTGCCCAGTTTTGATACTATTATTCAGATGACCAAAAAAGCATGTTATTCAGTTGCCCTGTTACTTTTTAAAAAATGGATTAAATTTCATTTCTGAGGTCCTTCTTTACTCCGATTTTCTATAGTTCTCAATAAAATTACATTAACCTGATTTGATCCCAACTACACTATTTTCACAATTTCATATTTCATTCCCTCATCCATATCTCCCACCAAGATTTATTAAACAACCAACGCTCATTTAGACCTCAATATCCTGACTTTCTTGTCACCACTAATATTTCCTCACAGGATATATTTCAGGATATTCTTGGGAGAAAGGGTTAAGGAGAATGCTAACTGCCATACAAAAATAAACCACTGATCTCCTTGGTCTTACTGAGCTCTTGACCTATTTTTTTGCCTGAATAGGGAGGAAAGCGATTCAAAAGGCTTTAACCCTCATACTCAGAAACAGAATCTAAAAATATACACATCTGATAGAAGTTCCTCACCACCTCTTCTTATCTCCAAGGATGAGCTCACTGAGTCTTAGAACAGGAGCAGTGTTAGAGGGGTCACCATTTCTAGATGCTGACTTCGGATTTGCAAGACTCGGGCCATTGCGGTGAGATGCTGTATCTTCTATAAGGCCATCTTAAGAACTCAAATATATCACAAAGAGTAGAGTTTAGTCCTTGGATTTTTTAATGACTTGTTTCCCCAGATATCCTTATGGTTAGGAAGTTCATTCCATTGTCTACCTTTCCCGGCTTCAATTTAAATGTATTTTTTTTCCAGTCTGTCTTCTACTGAGATGGAAATCTCATATACCCCTCAGAACAGCCTTTTTTACCCTTGAATATAGTTGCTAAGGTGCCCTTCAACCATCATTATTGTAAGCCATGTATCCTCTGTGATAAACATAATTAAAAACTGCTCCAGGGCCTTCTTAAAGTAATGTGATATTTTTACATTTTTATGCCTGGTGTGGGTGATGTTAAAGCAAGTACCACTGGGATGGAAAGGTAGGAGGGATGTCAAAAGATACCCTCTATCCTTAGCACTCCCTTGATGGAAATGACAGCCTTATTTGTTTTGTTAACCAGTGTATAATTAAAAGTCAATATTCAAGATCATAATAAAAATCTGTATAACTACTCATGTTATGAGACTGAGGCTTGGAAGGAAAATCCATTAAAACACAGCCATGTGTAATTTACAAGAAATCAGTAATAAAATGTTTGCTCTCGACATTATCTGCAAAATGGTCTGTATATTACCAGAATAAATCCATATTACTTGGAGGCTGTAGATAAACATCCATAGGCAAAGTTCACATTGAGGTTATCTGCCTCATGCTCTGAAATGGGGAGTGCTATTTAGAGGAGATAAATTGTGGTTTACTTCTCCAAGTCTCAAGTACCTCGTGCAGAAATGAGTTTAGTTCCTGAGAGGGTATCTGTCATATCCAAACAGGAGGGAATACCATTACAGGGTTGTGCCCACTGCCGAAAAGGATACAGCTTTTGTCCTTAGTGGAAAACAAAAGGAAGATTGTTAACAGTTAAAAGCCTTGAAAAACACTGATGCATTCAGCAGTCGAGTGATATCTTATTTAAAGTCGCTAGTGAATTCACTGCTCATGCATGTGAAACTGTTCGCGAGGCTGTACCTTGGAATTCTGAAGTTAGAATCTTTTTACACATAGAAAAAAAATTAATAGCAACAGGATGGAACCCCGAAACATCCTAGCAGAGTTTTTATGAGAGGTCTGACACCTCTCAAGGCAAGAAAATGGACAACATCTTTAGATAATAGTCAATTTCCTCACATTAACTAATGACTGTTATTTTATGCTATTTAAATTAAACTCTAAGTGCTGGGGAAAGGGGGTGAAAACATTCTGTCTCTTTATTGTCATTTTGTCTTCTTTCCCCTCCCTTGGTCACTTTTCTCCATCAGCAGAGGGGACTTCTCATCCCATCTGGTAATGACTACTAACATCGATCTGTGATAAAAAAAAAAAAAAAACAAAAACAAAACTCCAGGTTTAGAACTCTATGCTTTGCTTTTGATATGGAAATGAAAGCTCTGAAATTCACAAATCCCACATCTTTCTCAGTACATTTGACTTTCAAGAACTACTGTGATTCTCAAAGTGTGGTCTGAAAATCAGCAGCGACAATATCTCCTGGGAACTGATTAGAAATGTAAATTCTGGGAGCCTGCCCAACATCTAGTAAAGCAGAAACTTTGAACGGGTTTCAGTAATAGGGCCCAGTAATTCGTCTCGTAGTGAACCCTACAACTGCTTCTGATGCTTACTAAAACTGGATAACCACTGCTCTCTGGACTCCAGAATATTCTTTCTGAGGTTCAGAGCCCAGCCATGATGTCTTTGTTCTGGATGGTACCTGTCTTCCCCTCAGCCATGGACCTCATGGGTGGGGAAACATAAGGCAAGATTTACTTAAGTGAGAAAAAGAACTACATTATATTTCAGAAACATTAATCCCTTGATATGCATCCCATTCAGAAAAAAAATTTTTAGCAAATCTATTGGGTCCTTATTTTCATGAGCATTTCTTATTCCCACAAACCTATGTCTCATTCTCTTTCACTGCTGCCAGAAAATATAGTTAGTCCAAAGTTGTCTATAGCTCTAGACCCATTTGACACTACTGGTGTTAGAGAAATAATATATTGCATAGTACAGCTAGTATAAAACTGGCATTCTGATAACATAAATCTATAAGCTGGGCACCACTGAACTCACTAGAACCATGTTCATGAATAATCACGGTGAGGACCTCAAGACTTGGAAGTTCTTCTGAGTCATGAAAAATACAAATACATCAAGCTACACTGACTCTAAATTTAAGTAATAAGTGTATTCTGTTATCCTCTCCAGATTTGATAGTTCATCTCCATGGTTTTAGCTCAATTCAACATGGCTGATGTTGATCCAGTTTACTGGCAACTCTGTGAGCCTATATTTTTGACTAAGCAGAATGCTCCTTGTCCTAACACGAACACAGGATTTGGGGATTAATGCATGGATATCACCACGATAAACAGAGAAAAAATAGCTAAGGTTTGAGTTCCCGGACTGTGCACAGAGCACTTAAGCAAACACAACAGCACAACAGGGTGTTTCAAATGTGTAAAAGAAACAGAGATACTCAAGATCTGTAGACACTGCATGAATTAGTTCACAACTTTGACATTAGCTCCACTCCGTCTGAGAGTGCCCTACCTTTGTAAAGATGAGTTTTCAGCACGTACTCTGATAAAAAGCCAAGGCCACGTAAAAATCACAATGGAATGCAAATAAAGGATGGTGGGTGTTCTCTCTGGCACCAAGATTTGAAAAGCGGTGTAGTACCTGACAGGCACACCCATCTGTCAGTCAATAATTATGGTTGTTTAAAATTGAAGTAAACAGGGGCGCCTGGGTGGCGCAGTCGGTTAAGTGTCCGACTTCAGCCAGGTCATGATCTCGCGGTCCGTGAGTTCGAGCCCCGCGTCAGGCTCTGGGCTGATGGCTCAGAGCCTGGAGCCTGTTTCTGATTCTGTGTCTCCCTCTCTCTCTGCCCCTCCCCCGTTCATGCTCTGTCTCTCTCTGCCCCCCCCCCAAAAAAAAAAACAAAACAAAAAAAATTGAAGTAAACATTTTTTGTTGTCCAGTGCACGTGTGTTTTTTTCTAACAGCTACTAAATTGTTAGGACATAAATATGTTATACATTTTAAATTGTTTAGATCTGGGGCACGTGGTTGGCTCAGGTAACGGCTGACTTCAGCTGAGGTCATGATCTCATGGTTCGTGAGTTCAAGCCCTGCATCGGGCTCTGTGCTGAGAGCAAGGAGCTTGCTCGGGATTCTCTCTCTCCCTCTTTTTTTTGCCCCTCCCCCACTTGCTCTCTTTCTCTCTCTCAGAATAAATAAACATAAACTTAAAAAAATAACATAAATAAATTATTTGGACCTAACTACTTAATAAAACTCGTGGCGATATACATATATATAGATATGGATATATATAGATATACATAGTTGTTGTTTGTTTGTTTGTTTTTTGTCCTAAAGTTACCATTAACCATTAACCAGTTTGTGGGTCTCAGGGCTAAGGGAATTCCCCTCGTTTGGAATCACACAGAATAAGATATTCACCACAGAGGTGGTAGGAACCAAAGTCTGTCAAGGTTACAGTCGAGGTCAAGAATTCAGGTCATTGCCGTCATGAATCCTTCATTAGCCCAAAGCCTTTACTTCCAGCATAGCAACTGTTTCTCTCTGCCTGATATTATAATGAATCTTTACACATCAATCTCCCCCATCAAACTATATATTCCTAAGACTTGTCCTTGTTTCCACACTCTCCCATCAAACCATCTATGCCACGTTCTGAGATCCTCCCTTGGAATCAAGCAACTTTTAGATTCAGATTGAGGCTACTCTCTCAATTTCCTATTTAACCATTCTGGGATCCCTCAGATTTCATTTGGGGTCAATCTTTGTGATGAGGCCTCATGCTATTCCCATGAACTTGTTTAGCTGATCAGATGTCAAAAGTCAAGTTTCCTTTACACCTGAGGTTTGGGGCCCAATGGCCTGGCTGGCCCCCTCTTTCAGAATCTTATACCTGTATTATACTTAGTGAAGGAATCAATAGATGGATGCATGGATGCATGGATGGATGGATTCTCTCCAAAACATTGAACTGCAGTTTAACATTACTGCCATCGGTCTTCTATGTTAGCAAACCAAAGGTAGCACACAAGAGTGGCGAACACAAACACTGCTCTTCTTAACACCTGGGAAGACCTCTTCTGAGAAAGCCATTCTTTAAAGGGCTACACCAAAACCATCAGCTTAAACATTGTGCCTATCTTAAGAGTCATGAAAATCTTTTCATCTGTTTGGAAACAAGGTTTTCTGATCAATTCACTGTACATGAGAATACCTTCCTAACCTCCCGCATACTCACCAGGAAGGGAACTGAGCTCTGTTTAAGGCATAGTTATATCTAGGTCATCTATCCAAATAAACACGATTGTCCCAACTTGTACATCTGATCATATCTGCGAAAAGTTTGCTCAGGAAGACACCTGGTTATTGGAGTAGAGGAGGAAGACTAAGTTAATCAAATGATTCCATGTAATTAAAGTTCATTGATGCATCCCCTAGATTTCTTAGCAGTGTGTGCTTGCAAATGAATTGTATTCCACTGGTTCATTTGTTAATTAGTTGTGTGGAACATGAAATTCATTTTTCCATTAAAAAAATACTTATAAAAAGTAGTTACATTTCCAGTCTAGCCTCCCAAACTTACCTACGCAGTAACTTTGCTAGAATAAAGTAAGTATATTCACAATGGGTTCATATTGCCTTGATGTACATGGTTAAACAAAGTAGAAAAGATAAAATTGAATTAATAATTTCGTTTTTAAAAAATGTAACTTGAAGACTCATGCTTTGAAAAAAGATAGTTTTAATAACAAAAGTGATGTATGTGCTCGTTCAGCAGCACATATACTAAAATTGGAACGATACAGAGAAGATTAGCATGGGCCCTGCACGAGGATGACACACAAATTCTTAACAGAAAAGGCATGTGATAGGAGAAAATTTTCAGGAAAATTCTGAAACAGATTTTGGGAGAAATCTGAACCTTTAGGATCCTATCTCCAATTCAGAAGAGATAGTTAAATCAGAGATAGCAAAGAAAGTCTTGGTGTTTATGGGATTAATTTTCCCCTGACCTCATTCTCTACTCAGATTATAACTTCTTCTGTGGACAATAGATACATGTTGATCTATCTTCCCAGCATTCCTTCCTTCTTTCGCTGATAGTGTCTCAATATTCCTCTATGGGAAATATTCCTACCCTTCCCTCAACTTACGTAGTTCTATAGAACTGACTCCATCTCTGGGGTTAAGAAATGTATTAGGAATTTAGGCTAATCTGAGCATTCCAGTCTTCAGCAGATTGGTCCAGAGATGAGCATGTGACCTTAGTAGTTCCAGTCAGAAAATGTGCATCACTCTTACTATTGTGAAAAAAGACCTTCATTCCCCTAGACTGTCTAAGATTTTAAGATACAAACCTGATGCTGCTTATATAAATAAATAAATAAGATTTTAAAAGTCAATCCTATTTGGAAATTAAGCCAACACAGGAAGGCAGAGCCAAGAATTGTACAAAGATAAATTTCTGACCACAACTTTTAAACCCTTATGCCTCAAACCTATTTATTAAATATACAAGCCGTTGATTTTCCCTTTGTTTCAGGCATTTTTTCGGTTGGCTTTCTCTTACTTTCAAGCAAAAAACTTTATTTCACAAGAAATGTCAACTACTAGTATATATTTTAGACTACTTCTATAACAGTAGAAGGAAGCCCCAACCAACCTCTCTCCAGATTCTGACACCAGGTGAATTGACTTCTAGATAATGTGAAGGGAATTTGAATTACAGGATACAATAGTTATTTTGTAATTTTTTATTCATCTATGTATGGCTTTCCTTTTCTCGATTTGGGTCAATTCTTATCATTAATCACCCAGTGCTAGTGATATTTTATTCCCCTCTACCTTGCCCCCAAGGTGATTATAGAAATATAACAAAAAGAGAAAGAGGGAATTATAAAAATGCAACAAAGAGAGAAATATTTTGTGTTAGAGAACTGGAATTCTGATCTTCTGTTTCACTATGAATATGCCTGTCCTAACAAAACCACTTTAATCTCTCCAGGTCTTTGTTCCCACATTTGTGTAGAAGCAATGGTGATTCTGTGACTTCTGAAGTAATTGGAGCTGGAAGGGGTAAGGTTGGTGGACCAGGGCTAAAGAAAGATATAGGAACAGGTAAGAAAGGGATTTCCTGAGGTGTGATGGACTGAGGTGAGATCAGAGGAAGACAAGAAATCTAGGCATGCCTTGGACACAGTCCCAGTCAAAGGAAAGACAGTGGTTGAGAAAAGACAGAGCCAAACACTTCCCTGGGGGAGGCCTCTGGCAATGGCCCCAGACAGGGGCTCATAGAGTAAGCATTGCAGACCCATAAGCGGTTGTCTACTGACTGAAGACTGTAAACTTTCCCGAAAGCTCTCAAGAAGTCTATGTTTAATAAATCTGGTCATTTATGCGACTCCTATAGTAAAACGCAGATGAGGAAACACTTAACTTTTTATAACAAGGAGGTGAGAGAGAAAGAGAGAGATTTTATGACACGGAATTTTTTTCTCTGAAAATGAACATAACTCTGGTAATATAAGCAAGAATTTTCAACTTATTGGAGTAATTAGTTGACATTTAGTTATAAAATAAACCAATTTTAAAGTGCTGATTTCTGCTTTTTCTGTAGCTACTTAAGGTCCACAGAAAGGTTTTAATTCCAAATAAAATGGACTGCTGGTAGTAGGCTAACAAGCTATTTAAGATATAAAAACTACACAATATGTACAGATTTAAATGCAACAGCATAAGGCCAGCCTTGAATTGTATATATTATATATTCGTCCACATATTTCTTTTTGGAGACTGTGATGCTAACTTTATTGCCACAGGTTACTTGATGCGTATTCTATGGTGCTTTCCTAACTAGGTGATGAACACACGAAAAGAAAATTTGTGTTTGTCTTATGTCTACTCTAAAAAAACTAAAATGCACATTACAGTAAATTAAAAATCATTAGCCATTAAAATGACAGGGTTCAAGTTACTTCCATGACAGGAAAGATGGAGTAGTCATACTTTTTCTTATTCCTTTTACTAAGTACAACTAAAAACCTGTGCATTACATATGGAAGAAACATAAAGAAATTCTTAACGATAGAGAGAAGACAGATGAGCTGTGGATCTTGGGACCTGAAAAACAACACAATGATCAGGTTCCCAGGTTTGTTTAATTTGTGTTTTTTTCTAGTTTGATTTTGGGGGGGGAGGTGGGCAGGAGCTGTTTTGCTTCATGCATTCTAGACAGAAGAAACCAGCAATCCAGAAATTCTAACAGGAACATACAAAAGAAATTCCAGCTAAATCCTGCTTTCTCCCAGGCACCTGGGTGGCTCAGTTGGTTAAGTGTCTGACTTCAGCTCAGGTCATGATCTCACAGCTCACGGGTTGGAGCCCGGCGTCGGGCTCTGTGCTGACAGCTTGGAGCCTGGAGCCTGCTTTGGATCCTGTGTCTCCCTCTGTCTCTGCTCCTCCCCCACTCATGCCCTGTCTCTCTCTCTCTCTCTCTCTCTCTCTCTCTCTCTCTCTCTCAAAAATAAATCAACATTAAACAAACAAACAAATGAACTCCTGTTTCTCCAACCAAAAACCAGCAAAAGGACAGCCTAGCAAGAAAGAAAACTGTCAGAAAATAACTACTCCAGTCACACACCACAAAAAACCACCATGGCTACTTCCCAGCCTGCAACAGCAAAGGCTGATGGGGGAACCTAGAAGTCACCTCTGCCAGGCTGAACAAAGCACTCCAAATGCTGCTAAAGCAGTAACAAAAGGCAGGGCAGGTAGCCGAGATTTCATCCCCACAAGGGCAGTAATGTCTCCCTGTCCCACCCTCAAAGAAGAGTGGGGAGCTGGAACTCCCACCTTGTCTGGTAGTATCAGGGAAAGCCAGCTAAAACAGAAGGCTTAAATAAGATTCAGAAATACCCAAATATTTATAAAACCCCAAATTTCCAGGTTTTAACAACAACAAAAAAAAGTCACACATCATATAAGAACTAAGAATATCCTGAATTTAGGGGCACCTGGGTGGCTCAATCAGTTGAGCATCTGACTCTTGATTTTGGTTCAGGTTCTGATCTTAGGTCTTAGGATCAAGCCCCATGTCAGGCTCTGTGTTGAGTGTAGAGCCTGCTTATGGTTCTCTCTCTCTCCCTCTGCCCCTCTTCCTCCACTCTCTCTAAAATATTAAATAATTAATTTTAAAAAGAATATCTTGAATTTAATAAAGAACATCAATAAATGCCAACACCATGCTGACATAGATGTCAGAATCACATGACAAAATGTTTAAAGCAGCCACCATAAAAATGCTTTGATGAACAAGTAAGAATACATTTGAAACAAATGGGGAAAAAAATTAAGTCTCAGCAAAGGAATAGAAAGTTTTTCTGGAGAAATAGAAGATATAAGGAAAACAAAATGGAAATTTTAAACCTGAAAAATACAATAACCAAAATTTAAAACCTCAGTGGATGGGCTGAAAATCAGAATGTAGAGGATAAACAAAAGAATAATGACCTTGAAAATAAAGCAATATAAATTACCCAACCTTAGCAGGAAGAAAACAGATTTAAAAATAAATAAACAGAGCCTCAGGAATCCATGGGACCACACAGCAAAAGATCTAGCCACTGGATCATGTCATTGGAGTCCCAAAAGGATAGGAGAAAGATGCAGTACTAAAAAAATATTTGAGAAAATAATGGCTGAAATCTTCCTGATTTTGAAAAAGACATAAACCTACATTCAAGAACCTAAGTGAATCCCAAACAGGATAAACTAAAAAAAATCCACACTAAGTGTATTAGTCTACTGAGGCTGCCATAACAGAAGAGAATGTAGCACACTGGGTGGCTTAAATGACAGAAATTAATTTTCTCACAGTTCTGGAAGCTGGAAGTCTAAGATCAAAATACCAGCCAAGTGAGTTTCTGGTGAGGACTTTCTTCTCAACTTATAGATGACTGTCTTCTCGCCCTGACCTCACATGGCCTTTCCTCTGTGCATCTGGGCATGCATGGAGAGAAAGAGAGAGAGAGATTAATCTGATATCTCTTTCCCTTCTTATAAGAACACCAGTCCCGTCCAATTAGGAATTCGCCATTATGACCTCATTTAACCTTACTTACCTCCCTAAAGGAATTCTCCAAATGCCATCATACTGAGCATTAGGGAGAGCTTCAACATATGAATTTGGGGGAGGCACAATTCATCCATCACACCAGGACACATCATGGTCAAACTTCTTAAAGTAAAGGCAAAGAAAATATCTTGAATGCAGTGAGGGAAGTGACGTCTAAGTTGAAAAAAATTTGGATGATAATGAATTTCTCATCAACAGCAATCGAGACCAGAATGAATTCTCACCTTTTCAAGTGAGAAAGAAGGAAGAAAGAGAAAGGAAGAAAGAAAGAAAGAAAGAAAGAAAGAAAGAAAAGAGAGAGAGAGAGAGAGAGAGAGAAGCCCAGCCAGAGCCTTCTATCCAGAGAAATCATCCCTCATAAATTAAGGAGAAAGTAAGACATTCTCTGATAAAATAAAATTAAGCACATTTGTCTCCAGCAGTCCTACCCTAAAATAATGACTAAAGGAAACTTTCTAAGCATAAAGGAAATAATAAAAGAATGAAGTCTGAAATATCAGGAAGGAAGATAGAACATCGTAAGCAAAAATATGGGTAAATACAATAGACTTTTCTTTTCCTCCTCAGTTCTCTAATTTACATTTGGTCATTGAAGCCAAAATTTTAACGCCATTGGATGTGGTATGAACAAGAAATATTTAAGACAATTATGTTACACATGAGGGAAAGTAAAGGAACATAAAGGAAGGCAAATTTTCTATACTTCACTGAACCAGAAAAATGACACCTTCAATAGACTGTGACAAGTCATGTATATGCAATGTACTACTTAGAGTAACTGCTTAAAAAGCTATACAGAGAGATACACTCAAAAGCACTATAGATAAAAGAAAATAGAATTCTAGAATATGTGAAAATAGAAAAGCATAAAAAAGAAAAAACAAAAACAGAGAACAAACATAAAACATAAACAAAATTACAGGTTTAAGTACTAACATATTAATAATTTCATTAAATGTAAACAGTCTAAATACACCAACTAAAGGGTAGAAATTATGCCATATACAAGAAACTCTAAATGTAACACTACAGACTGATGGAAATGAAAAGTATGGAAAAATACATTTTCTGGAAACGTTAATCAAAATAATGGGATTCACACATAAAAAATGAAATTGAACATTCTAACTCACACCACACACACACACAAAACTATTCAAATGGATCAAGATATAAATGTAAGAGCTAAAACTATAAGTCTTAGGAAAAAAAGTAAGTGTAAATCTTCATGGCTTTAGAGTAAGCAGTGGTTTCTTAGTACAACACTTAAAGACAAGCAATCAAAGAAAAAAAAATAGGTAAGTTGCAATTCATCAAAATTGAAAACTTTTGAGCTTCAAAGGACACGATCAAGAAAGTGAAAAGACAACCCACAGAATGGAAAAAAATATCTGAAAATCACCCATCTGATAAGACTAACAAAGAATAAGAGAGGAGGCTGGGGCGCCTTGGTGGCTCAGTCGGTTGAACGCCCTACCCGACTTCAGGTCAGGTCAGGATCTCATGGCTCATGAGTTTGAGCCCCGCATTGGGCTCTGTGCCGACAGCTCAGAGCCTGGAGCCTGTTTGGATTCTGTGTCTCCCTCTCTCTCTCTCTGCCCCTCCCCTGCTCACGCTCTGTCTCTCTCTCTCTCAAAAATGAATAAACCTTAAAAAAAATCTTTTTTAAGAAGAAGAGAGGAAGCAAAATTTCCAGTAGCAGGAACAAAATAGCATTACAGACCCTACAGACAACAAAATCAGGGAATGCTGTGAACAACTCTGCACACATAAATTTGACAATTCATATGAAATGGACTAATTCCTGAAAAAAGCACGAGCCACACCTCACCCCATATGAAGTAGATCATTTGAATAGCCATATAGCCATTGAAGAAATTGAATTTGTAATTTTAAAACTCCCCAGAATTACATCTCCAGGCCCAGATTGTGTCGCTGGAGAATTCTATCAAATGTTAAAAGAAGAATTAATACTGACTCCATATAGTGTCTTCCAGAAAATAGAAGGAAAGGGAACATTTCTAACACATTTTATGAAACTAGTATTACCAGGATACCCAGCTGTGCTGGGTGAAAAAGTCAATTCCAAAAGTTTACATGCTATGTAATACCATTTGTATAACATCCTGGAAATGACAAAATTATAGAAGTGGAGAGCAGGTAGTGCTTGCCAGGCATGAGGCAGGAAGTAGGGGCAGGAGGGAGGTCGGTATGTCTACAAAAGGGCAACATGAAGAAACTCGTGGTCTTGGAAATGTTTTGGTTTTGATTATATCAACAACAATATCCTGGCTGTGATATTGTACTATACGTCTGCAATATTTGCCATTGGGAAAAAGTGGGTAAAAGGTTGATATGTCTTACAATTGCCTGTGAATCTACAGTTTGAGATAATCACAATTCTCTCAAAATAAAATGCTTAATTTTAAAAAGGAACTTCATTGGTGTGAATGCAGCCAACGGTTAACAATAAGGGTGTGTATAAAATGCTTAGCGACAGGTAAAAATGAAATAAAGAACAATGCAAATCTAATGTATATATACATATATATACATATACCTGAAATTTAAATCCTGATGGTTCTGGGTGTATTTGCAGCTATTTGAAGTATCTGGAACCGTAAGTTTCTGGTCGAACATGCGCTCAAAATCATTTAATTACGACTTAGACCACCCCTCTTTTCCTTTTTTAAATTATTAGAAACTAAGCCTGTTTTCTAAATGACCTGCCACAAAAATGTACGCATAATATGTATTACCCGACTTTCATATAATTAGAACAACCATAACAAACCTGTTCCCTTGACACAACCTCAAAATCGCACATACTTACAATAAGTCAAATGGGTTCATTGTTGAGTTCCTGCAAGTCAGAATTGCTGGAGAATAAGAGACAGCAGCTCTCTCAAATATTCCCACTGCCTGATTCTTGGAAGTAGGGATAGGGAGAAGCCAGGTTAGCAGGGAAGCCCCATTTCCCTACACCCCCTGCTATCTTGGTTCTTAAATACACCTCCCCTCTGACCACCATCAAGCCTCCTTCTGAAACTGAAATTCTGGCAGTGGGAATACAAGCTAATATCTTCTGAGTATTTATTATGTGCTGGTCACTATGCTAAGCATATATTTAATGTTAATAATGGCATATGGTCCAGGTGTTATTTTTATCTCCACTTTACAAAAGAAAAAGGAAGAAAGGAAAAAAGAAAACCAAAGTTAAAAGAGGTCAAATAACTTTCCCAAAGTCACAGAGTCTAGTAACAAAATGGAAATTTGAACTAAGATTTGTCTGAATTCAAAGCTTAAGCCTAGCTAACGCCGTTACTCTGGTGGTTCTCAAATTTTTCTATACATTAGAATTGATAGTGCGGGTACCTGGGTGGCTCAGTCAGTTCAGCATCCAACTCTTGACTTCGACTCAGGTCATGATTTCACGCTTTGTGACTTCGAGTTCTGTGTCAGACTCTGTGCTGAGAGCACTGAGCCTGCTTGGGATTCTCTCTCTCCCTCTCTCTCTCTGCCCCTCTCCTGCTGGTGCCCTCAACCCCGCTCCCTCTCTAAAAACAAATAAAAATAAACTTTTAAAAAAATGGATTTTTTTTTAAATCCTGATGCCAGGTTACACTCCACACAACAAAGTCAGAGTGAAGTAGAAGCCAGCCTCAGCCTTTTTAATTTTTTTGTTCTTTTTTTTTAAAGTTTGTTTATTTATTTTAAGAGAATGTAAGTGGGGGAGGGGCAGAGAGAAAGAGAATCCTAAGCAGGCTCTGCACGGTCAGCGCACAGAGCTGACACGGGACTCGAATTCACGAAACTGTGAGA
Organism: Prionailurus viverrinus; assembly: GCF_022837055.1. Lineage (NCBI taxonomy): Eukaryota > Metazoa > Chordata > Mammalia > Carnivora > Felidae > Prionailurus > Prionailurus viverrinus. The sequence continues at coordinate 34,346,305 of NC_062562.1, read as the reverse complement.
TCAGGACCTGAGCCAAAATCAAGAGTCAGACGCTTGACCGACTGAGCCACTCAGGCACCCCAGCTTCTTTCTTTTTAAAAAGACCTTCAGGTGATTCCAACGTGCAACTGATTTGGGAACCCCGGCACTATGATCTCGCCTTTTCATTGAAACTCTAGGTGCCCAGACGTCTAGCATTACCAACCTTCATCCACAAAGCTCTGCCTATTTCATATCCAAGTCTCTAAATGCACTCTGTCCCAGAGAATACCTTCATCCTGAATCTGGCCCCTGAAAACCTGGTTAGAATTTCTGGATTACTCAGGACACTGTTCCACACTAGAGTTTAAGTTCATGAAGGCTGAACACCTTTCCCCTCTGATGTAAGGATTCTCACTGAGGCTTGGATGCCTCAGCCCCGGAGCAGTATGGGAATACAGATATTTGGGACCCTAAAGATTCTCTGAAGCCAGTTTTATTGCAGACTTAGCAACAGCACACGTGAGTATTTGTGAGGCCCATTCCTGAAAAAAAGAATGTAATGAATTAGAAATCACGAACAGGGTCCCTACGATATGAACCAATGGCTTTCATAAATAAAGACTTTAGCAATGATTTGCAAAGGCTCTCAGTGCCAATTGTATACCAGTTGAACTCCCCATGTTGGCAGAAGACATTGAAGATAAGGAAAACAAGGCCCAGAAAGTAGAAAAAGCAAGACGACCCAGCTAGTAAGGAATGACAGTGAGATTATAATGTCCGGGGGCTCTTATGTGGATGAATGTATTCATGCATGGCCAAGTTATTTGCATGGTACCTGTTCCATACCTCCTTACCCATGGACAGACACCCACTGTCTCTTGGGCTGTTACTTCCTCTGTCCTTGTTCACCGTGTTCACAGACATTGCCAAATCAGGGGAACAGAAGGGTAACTGATAGGAACAAATGTCAGTAGACAGAAGAAAGAAAAATAAAGATGGAAAGAGCTTATAAAGTCCACAAACCCGAAAGCGAACACTCAAAGTCAGTGTGTATGGTTCAAAATAAGTTGAATGTTTGGAAGAATTGGAATTAAGCCATGCTCTATTTAAATCCAAATTTAAGACCAAAGTCAACTGAGAAATATGCAGAACCCAAATGCATTCTGACCCCTCTTGTTTGCCTGTCACCCCTACCAAGAAGAGTTGAAATCACTAGCTAGTTAAGAGCAGTTAGGAGAAACCTGGTATCTCGAAATTTTTCAGGACAATATTGGCAACCGTCCCTTCACAAATTACCCTAGAAGCCATATCTTGTCTGGGACTGTACTTCAGTTTTCCTTGTCCCAGGTAGTGATCATATGCCCCTTTGTAAATTCCTCAGAATAACACTGTTGACACGTTTTTCCTTTAAATTTAAAAAGTGATGAAGTTCTGAAAAGATGTCTGCCTACCAAGGCCTGGACTTCCCTGGGCAGAGAAGAAAACTGTTTGCTGCAAGCAGCTAGTATATGAATGGTATTCAGGCATTCACAGACAGTGGGAGGGGTCAGACCTCACTGCAATGCTGCATTGAGGCCAAGGCTGACAAAGTCCACATCTGAAGCAGGTCCCGGGCACACACCTGCTTTTTCAAATACCCTTGAGGTCTACCATGTGCCAGAGACAAAGCTGAAGGAGAAACTCTTTTCAGGGCGTTAACCCAGTGTGCTCATCAAGGAAGCATTAATCCCCTCAGCTGACCCTCCATAGGGTAGTTCCTGTACTCCAAATATGGCCAATTTCTATAGAACAGAATGAAGAAAAGCTTGTGATGAACATAATATATGATGCATCTCTCTCAAATCTCAAAATCGCTTCAGAATATAATGAGTAAATGTAACTGACTCATTTGAGCTAGTAAAGCTGCTTATTTATTTCACTTATTTCAAAGTGGAAATTTCAGGCAAAAGTATACTCCTTCATCCTGAAAAGTGAAACCAACATGTATTAGTTATGTACTGCTGCATAACAAATTTCCCCCGAACACAGTAAACTAGAATAGCAAATATTCATTATCTCGTGGCTTCTGAAGGTCAGGAATCTGGGCAAAGGGCAGATAGACACCTTTGTCTGAGAGTGTCACAAGCTGCAGTCAGGTTACCCCTCAACTGTGGAAGGATCTATGGTAAAGCTCATGCACATCTGATGGCAGAACTCCTGTCCTTTATGTCTGTTGGCTGGAGTCATCACTTCCTGGTCATAAGGACCTCTCCTTGGGGTTACTCACAACAGATCAGTTTGTTTCCCCCAGAGCAAGGGCCGCAAAAGGGAATAACAGAGTGAGGAGCAATATAGAAGTCACAGGGTTTTGTAACCTAATCTCAGAGGTGACAACCCATCATTTTTCTTCTATTCTCTTCTTTGGATGCTATGAAGTCCAGTCCACAGACAAAGGGAGAGAATTTACACATGGGCATGAACGGTATCGAGGTTGCCTATCACACCACATATTCCTTGTCCCCAGGTTATACAATACTGACACTATATTCTTTCCTGACCCCAAGTTAAATAATTCTGGGATGGGCAGAATTTCCCCACGTTAAAAAATGCCAACAACAAATATTACTTAGAGACTGGCTCCAGAAAACACCTACTCCTGGAAGATGAGGGGTAAAAACTAAGACATTTTACTTAGCAAAACTAATCTCTTGCCCACTACGTCCGCTTCAAGCCCCTCACCTCACTGTGCCCGTGAATCCAAAGCTCTGATGTCATAGATTCTGCCCCATCACAATGAAGATTCACCTTAAAGTTCTCTGGCCCACCAGCTAGAACTCTCTATGTGTCCTATTGCCACTTCACATTTTCAGACAGTACAAAGCCTTTGCAAAGGTGCTATTCTTCCTTACTGCAATAGTTTTGATAATAGCTTTGCAGGACCAACAGATTTTTCTGTGGGTTTTTATCAGAGGTCAAGAGCTGATGATCTCAAGTATGAGAATAATTATTTCCATTTTCCATTACCAATGAAATCTTGACCCTTTGTCACTATAGAATGACAAATTATTTCAGTCAAACGCCCCCTGAAATATAAAGGAAATAAAATTATAATGAACCTCAAGAAAAGGTAATGTGCATGGTTACACATTCAACAACATGTCTACACTATAAAGTTATATTATATTATATTATATTATATTATATGTTACATTATCTTATACTAAATAATCTTAAAAGTATCCACTGAATTCGATTTATAGCAAAAGATCCAAATTAATGTCCACATTCTCTTTACATCATGCTGCTATTTCTTAATTCTTTATTGGTAGGTGGAGGCTTTTGATGCCTTTCCCTACTATCCTATGAACAGAAGCTGGAGAATTGCTAAAGTCTCTCTTTTCTACACAGGCAAAAATTTCACCAGATGCATTACTCACAAGATAAAATTCTCTCCCATCTGAAAATGCTAACTTGGCATTTCAATGTTTTTAAGCTATTCTTTAATATATTTTGAAATTTCTGGGAAATTTTTTTTAGGAAAATTAAAGAATCAACCTCTTTTCTGTTGTCCATCGTTGAAAGCAAACACCACTGTGATTCATAGCACTCGTCGCTACTGTGCTTAATTAAAATGCAAGTGTTTGGGGGGAGGATGTTTTGTTAGCTCGTGAAAATTAATGACACTACTTTTGTAAAAAAATATAGTTAATGGGGCGCCTGGGTGGCATAGTCGGTTAAGCGTCCGACTTCAGCCAGGTCACGATCTCGCGGTCCGTGAGTTCGAGCCCAGTGTCAGGCTCTGGGCTGATGGCTCAGAGCCTGGAGCCTGTTTCGGTTTCTGTGTCTCCCTCTCTCTCTGCCCCTCGCCCGTTCATGCTCTGTCTCTCTCTGTCCCAAAAATAAATAAACGTTGAAAAAAAATTAAAATATATATATATATATATAGTTAATACTTAGAATGTTAACATGACTGTCGTATCCCAAACAAAATAAGCTGGCTTCCTTTGGATTGCATCTTATTTTTTAAATGTGTTTCAGAACATTTACCTTTATTTAGAAGTTTTCCTCTACCTAATATCTACCCTTTCAGTCTGAGCTGCCGTGTTCAATTGTAATGATGGAGACAATATTTTTAATGTGAAAGGAAGTCATTCCTACATGCGCTGTTTGTCTGCTAATGATGATTAATGCTGTTCATTTGATGCTCAATTGAATTTATGAATTTTCGAGTATGGTTTTTGTTTGAATAGCCAGATAGGCCATCACTGTACAATAGCACCCATTCAATGAAGGTGAATGGGGAATGAAGGAACATTTATCTGTAGATGATCAAGCATTCAATAGGTTAAAAAATATATACATTCCCAAGTTTTAACTTTTAAAATACATGTAAGCAAATGGGAACTTGTTATTTATCTCAAATAATATGGAGACACACATCTCAAGTAAACATACACAAAAGAAGGATTTCATTATGTTAGTGTCAATTTAGACCTTCCTAAGATAATTTTTCTTTCATTTTAGATCAAAACCATGTCCTTATAGCTCAGAATAGGAGCCCATTGAGACTTTGAGACCTAGCCAACACTTTTAATGAAAATCACTATATTTTTTCAAGTCCTAGGATATTTGAGTCCTAGCATTCTAATGAGTAATTAGTACCACTACCAACCCATTAATCACACATATGGCTCCTTTAATAAGTAATTTTTCTGTGAATATGGCCTAAAGATTATGATGGAAATGAAAATGCCCCAGCTCTATCAGCTTATTGATATTCTTGATGAATTGACTCAAGCCCCATGTTTTCATGTATTTGGAATTGGTTTCACAAAATAAATTATGTCATTTTTCAGAAATGTTCATACTCTTGCTAATGTTCAATATTCAATCTGATCAAGCATTACAATGTGAAATATTAAGATCCAGTGAAAAGTCTGGATGTCAACATGTAACAAGATAAATCATTTTAAAAGAATTCATCTTTACATTCACGGGAATCATTTGTTTCTTTACAAACGTGCCTCTAGACAGAGTGTTATATAGATATGAAATGTCTGTATGTGTGTAATTCCCTCAACTACAGAAATTCTGGCCCACCAGCCTTCACTCACCCTGGCTTCCAGCTGAGAAATCTGACAGTCAAAAGAACAGAGTTAAGGGGCGCCTGGGTAGCTCAGTCAGTTCAGTGTCCGACTTCAGCGCAGGTCTTGATCTCATGGTCCATGAGTTCAAGCCCTGTGTGGGGTTCTGTGCTGCCAGCTCAGAGCCTGGATCCTGCTTCGGATTCTGTGTCTCCCTCTCTCTCTCTCTGACCCTCCCCTGCTCATGCTCTGTCTCTGTCTCTCTCTCTCTCAAAAATAAATATTTAAAAACGTTTTAAAAAATGGAGTTAAGTTTTAAGCCTTATTTCTTTCCAACACTGAGGATCTCAAGGACAAAAACTCCTTTTTTTATCCATGTGCTAATATGTACCTGCCTAACCACCACCCCCAGGAGGAGGAACTTGTTTGGAAATACGCGATTTCCCATTACAGCTTCTTTCCAGGGCCAGCTTCCCAAAGGATGTGTCTGTCCAAGTCATGATGCTGAGTCTAAATCACCATTTTTAATCTGATGAGGCTTAAATTCAACTTAAAATTCAAAGTAGTAAAACAGAAAAAGAATGAGGCAATCAGAAAAGGGCCTGAAATGATCAGGAAAGCCTTCCCTGGCACACCCCTTGGTACCCCCTCTCCATGGCAGTGGCCCTTGTTTGTGTTCAAGGTTCCAGACGTTCTTAAAACCTTTTTGAAATTTTAGAAATACATAAATATATAAAAATATGTGAGGGGCGCCTGGGTGGCGCAGTCGGTTAAGCGTCTGACTTCAGCCAGGTCACGATCTCGCGGTCCGGGAGTTCGAGCCCCACGTCAGGCTCTGGGCTGATGGCTCGGAGCCTAGAGCCTGTTTCAGATTCTGTGTCTCCCTCTCTCTCTGCCCCTCCCCCGTTCATGCTCTGTCTCTCTCTGTCCCAAAAATAAATAAACGTTGAAAAAAAAAATTTAAAAAAAAATATGTGATACTATGCAGTATTTCATTATTATGTATAATTTTATATATTACATGTAATATACAAACATACGTACACACACATAAGATATATATATATATATATAGCATTTTTAGTGCTAGCAAAAAACTAGGAAAAAACTTAGTATCTATTATTAGGAGACTAGTAAATTATCCATCCATACAATAGAAATCTCTGAGGCCAAGACAGGGACTCTTTACATCTAAATATCACAAGGTCTCTGGGCCACTGGGTGGCTTGGTGAGTTAAGCATCCAACTCTTGATTTGGGCTCAGGTCAAGATCTCACAGTTTGTGGGTTCAAGCCCCACATAGGCCTCTACACGGACAGCACAGAGCCTGCTTGTGGATTCTCTCTCTGCCCCTCCTCCATCCCAAAATAAATAAAGTTTTAAATAAATAGATGGATAGTGAAAAGTCTCAAATACACCATCACAGGTAGAAAGCAAGGTACAGGACATTGTGTATTGTGTGTATTTATTTTTATTTTTTTAATGCAGGAAAATATATCTAAAAGGATTATAAAGGAAAACAAACTTGACAACCTCCAGGGAAGGGAATCAAGGAGCTCAGACAGAGGGAGAAGAGAGTCTCAACACCGATCATCTTTCGCACATTTTTAATTTAAATAAGTAAATATAATGTATAATAAAATTAATTTTTAATCATTAAATAAACAAATTTTAGTTATTAGGAAACCTAAATTCTGCCTTATGACTTCTTTACATTAATGGAATTTTATTATGTGGATTATTCTGCAACATGCTTTTTATCACTTAACAATGTCTCTTATAAATTTTTTTCTGTTCAGTACATAGGAGACAACTGAATTCTTTTCAAAGTTGCACATTATTCCAACAAAGAGAACCTAAAGTTTATTTTAAAATTCCTCGATTAACATACTAAAGGTTGGGGGCCAGTCAGTAAGTGCTTCATGTCCTAAGTTAATTAAACTCTCTACTCTTAGAAACAGGAAGCCTCTTGCACTGTTGGTGGGAGCGCAAATTGGTGCAACCGCTCTGGAAAGCAGTGTGGAGGTTCCTCAGAAAATTAAAAATAGACCTACCCTATGACCCAGCAATAGCACTGCTAGGAATTTACCCAAGGGATACAGGAGTACTGATGCATAGGGGCACCTGTACCCCAATGTTTATAGCAGCACTCTCAACAATAGCCAAATTATGGAAAGAGCCCAAATGTCCATCAACTGATGAATGGATAAAGAAATTGTGGTTTATATACACAATGGAATACTACGTGGCAATGAGAAAGAATGAAATATGGCCTTTTGTAGCAACGTGGATGGAACTGGAGAGTGTGATGCTAAGTGAAATAAGCCATACAGAGAAAGACAGATAACCATATGGTTTCATTCTTATGTGGATCCTGAGAAACTTAACAGAAACCCATGGGGGAGGGGAAGAAAAAAAAAAAAAAGAGGTTAGAGTGGGAGAGAGCCAAAGCATAAGAGACTGTTAAAAACTGAGAACAGGGGCGCCTGGGTGGCGCAGTCGGTTAAGCGTCCGACTTCAGCCAGGTCACGATCTCGCAGTCTGGGAGTTCGAGCCCCGCGTCAGGCTCTGGGCTGATGGCTCAGAGCCTGGAGCCTGTTTCCAATTCTGTGTCTCCCTCTCTCTCTGCCCCTCCCCCGTTCATGCTCTGTCTCTCTCTGTCCCAAAAATAAATAAACGTTGAAAAAAAAAATTAAAAAAAAAACAACAACTGAGAACAAACTGAGGGTTGATGGGGGGTGGGAGGGAGGAGAGGGTGGGTGATGGGTATTGAGGAGGGCACCTTTTGGGATGAGCACTGGGTGTTGTATGGAAACCAATTTGACAATAAATTTCACATATTGAAAAATAAATAAACAAATAAATAAACTCTCTACTCTTAATTTACTATTAACTCTTCCTTTGGTCTATTAGTAGACAATACATATAAAATAGCAAATATGTTCAGTTTTACTATTGATAAAAGAAATGAACATTAAAATAAAAATGGGAAAAATCCATTACTTGCAAAAAAAACCCATTACTTATGGATAATAGGGCATCATCATACGTGTCAAAAAAGGAATAAAATTGGACAGTTGGAATGGCAATTTGGTAATTTGACTGAAAACATTAAAATGCATATATTTTTCTTCCATGAATTCTGTCTATGAATTCCTTTATTCTATGTCTATAAATTCTTTTTAATTTAGCAATTAGGCAAGTTAGTCAAAATAAATGTGCAAATGTCCGTTATAGCATTTTGTGAAAGGAAAAAAATGAAGACAGTAAGAATATCTAAGAATAATAGGTCACTTGTTAATTTATTAGGGCATGTCCATATAATAAAATACTATAAAGCTATCTAAAATAAATATGTAGAGAATTATTTTTTTCAAATTGTTGAAAGATAAATTCAGATTACAAACAGTATATTAATTGTTATATTGCTTTGGAAAAGAAATATATTTGCATTTAAAAAATCTGTAACATATATCAAAACATTAAATAGCAATCTTTGCCAAAAATCGGAAGTATTGGTAATCTTTATCCCTTTCCTAGTAAGGATTTAAATTTTTTCGACATTAGCATGCATCACTTGTATCATAAAGAAGTTAACACAAGGTTTAGTAACTGTTGAGTAATCTCTTAAACTCTAACAGAGGTTGGAGCAGATCAAGGGCCATAGCATAGTGATAACAAACGTAAAGAACTTTTATGTTTAAATTTTAACTTCTAAAACTTGCAACTATTTGTGTATATAGTGCCTATTGTTGAAAAACATTGTTTAAAAATAAAGCCATTTTAAAAAAAAAGGGAGCACATGGGTGGCTCAGCTGATCAAGCTTCCAACTCTTGATTTTGGCTCAGGTCATGATCTCAGGGTTGTGGGATCGAGCCCCATGCCGGACTCTGCACTGAGCATGGAGTCTGCTTGGGATTCTCTCTCTCTCCCCACCTCCCACTCTGCCCCTTTCCCCTACTCATGTGCTTTCTGTCTCTTTAAAATATAAATAAATAAATAAATAAATAAATAATAAATAAATAACACCATTAAAGGATACAAACTTTCAGAAATAAGACAAGTAAGTTCTGGGCATCTAATGTATAGCACATATATTGTAGTTAAAAACTCTGTATCATATACTTGGAAGTTGCTGAGAGAGTAGCTCTTAACATGTTCACACCACAAAAAGGAAATGGTAATTATGTGGCATGTGGTGTTAGCTAACACTACGTTGGTCACTATTTCACAACATATAAATCTATATATCGTACACATTGTTCACATTAAGCATATACATTAAACATGTTATATGTCAATTATATCTCAATTAAGCTAGATGAAATAAAGTGAGAGCCACAGTTGGGGAGATGATAATGAATCTAATTCTATGGATTAGACTCAATAATTAGTCATTGCTATCCATCTTGATGTAGATAAATGACATCGCCTATTCTCCTGAACGATTTGTAACTGATCTTTAAAAAGCAAAAAGCAACTCTTAGAACTTCAGAATATCAGATTTGCACAGCAAGTGCCATTCAAGCCACACTCATCAACAAAGCTTGACAAACCAAATAATGTTTGAATGAGTAAACTAAACCTAACAAGAACATGGGCGCTATTGAATGGCAATCCGATGTATGAAGGTTACCCCTAAGTAGGTGATATGACATAAAAAAAAAAAATCTGTGCTGCTCTGTGAAGTCTTCATAGGAACTCCCTGAACCCAGGCTTTACCCTGACAGTGCTCAGAACAGAATATTTATGACACCATGGTTTTTACTGACGTACACACTTTCCCTCCACAGCTTGCATGTGAAGTTTGTTAAAGACACAATGTGACATGGTTTTGTGGTAAATATTTTCTAAGGGCTTTGGTTTTGCTGCCTAAATGCTCTGTTTTTATGTGGGAACTTGGAATGACAAATTATGCTCCCAACTGGAATCTTCCTTTCCAATATATTCTTCAATGAACAAAGTAACTAACAAGCAATACAGACCATGGGATCAGTAGGGTACCAATTTCTTTGAAGAGCATAGATTTCGGTTATTAGTAGTAGTATGCCTACTATCCAAATCTGTTCCCAGTTAGTGGGAGTTTACACAGCAAAGTCAAATAACAAGGGATTCTGCATTATCCAAATCTATTTGGTGGCAACAGGTTGGACAGTGAAGGAATTGTCAGAATATGTATCCAAAACTACATCTTTCCGGAGTCCAAAAAAGGAAAGTTCAAAATTGAATTAAATATTGGATATTATCTCTTAAACAGTCAAGATGAGATTTCAGGAGATCAGGTGACTTTTTACTTTCTTCTCTATTTCCTTTTGTATTATAGAAATTTTCCTAAATCAAGCTTGAATGTTTTGTTTTGTTTTGTTTTAAGAAAAGAACCTGAGCAGTGACTCACATTTCAACAGCTCTTTCAGAAAAGAAAGATCAAAGTCAGTGTTGAGAGGTGAATTATGTGGCCACTGGACTGTTGGCTCAGTCAATATAAAAATCACCACATAATGCAACATACTTTCTTGATCAAAATAAGCTTTGCAATCATCTGAAGAAAGAAATATTCTCAGAAATGTGTTTTTTTAACTGCCCCCAAGCCATTCTGCACAATGCTAAATAAAATTCACCATCTTCGTTACTTACTATATTAAGCCAATAAATTTTTGAAGGAAAAAACAATCTGTAGTGAAATAGGAAGCAAAATTATTTCCCTTATAACAACTGTCTTTTAATCAGGTCACTATGAATTCAATAAAACTAATCTACTTTTGCTCTATCTGCATTGTTCAGATCAATTCCTCAATTGCAAAAGCAATTAAAAAATATTTAATGTCCGAATTAAAATCAATATAATTTATTCCAGAATCCACTCTCATTTACTTGAATTGATGTACCTAAGGCCTGGAGAATCCCTGTACGTCCACTAACGTGAATGTAAAAAGTGAAGCTTCCCCTACATATGGCAATGTAAATACAGCAGTGGCAGTAAAAACAGGGAGGCATTTATTGAGCGTCTGTGGTTTGTGGGGTACCCCAAGAGGTTGTCAAAATGCCAAAGTCTGAGATAGGAATGCATAAGACATGGGACCCCTGGGTGGCTTAGTTGATCAAGCTTCCAACTCTTGATTTTGGCTCAGGTCATGATCTCACTGTTCATGGGATCAAGCCCCCCATCGGGCTCTACTCAGACAGTACAGAATCTGCTTGGGATTCTCTCTCTCCCTCTCTCTCTGCCCTCCCCCACTCATGCTCACACGCTGTCTCCCTCTCAAAATAAACAAATGAACATTTAAAAAAATGTTCCAAAAATTGATGCCCATATATAGGTCAGATGGAGCACTTGCACAAAAATATGTGCTTTGTCACTTAATTTAACTTACTTTAATTTGCAATCATTGTCATAATGATCCCACAATGAATGATGTTCCCTGTGCACATGCTCCATTGTCGCTTCTCCTCTCAAGAGGCCAAGTCTATTTCTCCACTCACTTAAATATTGGCTAGCCTTGTGACTTTCTTTAACCAACAGAATCTGGCAAATTGTGTGTGTTCTACAGCCTAGGCCTTAAGAGGTTTTGAAGCTCCTGCTCTCATCCTTTTAAACCTTGCCACCGCTGTGCCTGAAGAAATGAAAGAACCTGAGATAAAAGAATCCACAGAGAGAAGCCCATCTCAGAGGAGCCCAACAAACCCACCCAAACCAGAAAGCAGAGTGCCTGACCTCCCAGGGGATCTGGACAAAGAATACACAGGTTTTGGTTTCAGCTACTTAGTTTGGGGTGGTTTGTTACACAGCAACAAATAAAATATGGCTTCAGCTCTTTACTCTTCGAGAACTATTTACTGAGTGCAAACTGTGTGCCAGTCACTGGCACCGGAGAAGCAGGGATGAACACCAAATGGTCCCCTCTTCCACGGTGCTTACATTCTAGTGTTTGAAGGCAGAGAAGGGAAAGTCCGATGATTACAAAACAGTGAAATAAATAATAATTTCACATACAAGGAGGTGAGTGCTATGATTAAAACAAAGCAAGATAAAGGGATGAAGCGGGGCAGAGGTGGGAGAAGATGGTCAGAGAAGCTTCTCTGATTGGTGACATTTAATCAGAAACCTGAATGTTAAGAAAAAAGGAACCAGGCCAAAAAAAAAAAAAAAAAAAGTAAGGGAATGACATCCTGTCAATAAATTTAAAGGCTCTGTTGAGGGATCAGGCTGCCTGGGTCGCAGACAGCAAGCTCAGGGGCAGGAAGGCAATGAACTAGGGGTGGGTGTCCCAAGTGGTGGCCCAGGAGGCAGGTGCGGGAAAGAGCTTGTAGGACCTCGGACACCACAGTAAGAAGGCCGGTTTTATTTTCAATTAGTGAGGATTTACTTCACTTTTAACTCTTGCTATCCAGAAACAGAAAAACACATTACTGTGAATAATTCAAACGGTGTGGCAATAAAGTCTTCCCTCTCCCCACCCTGTAAAAGCCAGGCTGCTGTCACCGCCATTTTGCCCCTTGCTTTAAAATTAGCGTCTGCCTCATTATGAGCTTAGAAAGCTGCCTGTTGCATGGATCCACATTAGATGAGCAAAAAGTCTCTGCTGGGAGTAGTATCTTCAAAGTAGCTTGTTCTTACCCCAGGAATCCCTGACACGGGAGGAAAAGATAATTCAAATGTGTGTCCAGTGATTAGGAACTTAGAAAGCAGGTATTAACAGGACAACTCTGCGACTGAAGATGCCGTTATGGTCAGAAACTCAGGAGGAGACTTAGCCGGGCAACAGAGGCCTTTCCACTACTCCTTATACCGTGCAGCTGAAACAGTGGTTGATTTTACAGCTAATAAGGCATTAAACTGAATCTCTTAAGCTTTTCATATTGAAAGTAATTGCAAATTGAATTTGCTAAGACAATAACTTAAAGAGGCAAGACTTGAATGTTGTCGGAGCAAATCAAATGATGATGCGGAATTTAAAGGGCCGCTGAAACAAGTGTCTTCGAGTACTTTATCGATCTGCCAGAAGCAGCTACTGAAGCCAGAGCTCTGCTCGGCAAGTGGAATTATTGCACATTGATTATTCATCATGGAGTGAGGCTGTAAGGCTCTGGCTGGGGGGCGGGGGGGGGGCGGTCATTTACATTTCAACACTTTGATTCTTAATAAAGATAACCTACCGCAGAAAGAGAAGAGCCAACACAAGAATCCCACCTGCGTGCAGAGGCAGGCGCTGGCCCATTTTCAGGAGGGAAGGGGAAGGAAAGGCGGAAAATTTTTAACCCTGAAAAAACACTGCAGCTATCAAGACCATGATTGTGGTTGTTTGTGAGGGCTGCCTTAACAATGTACCCCAGACTGGGGGGCTTAAACAATACAAATGTATTATCTCACAGTTCTGGAGGCCAGAAGTTCAAGTCAGCCTGTCAGGGCTGGTTCCCTCCAAGGCTGGGAGGGAGAATCTGTTCTGTCCCTCTCTCCTGGCTTCTGGTGGGGTTCTGGCCTTCCTTAGCATTCTCTGACTTACAAAAGCCTCACCCCCATCGCTGCCTTCCCCTTCACTTGGTGCCCCTCTATGTGGCTATCTGTCTCTAAATATCTCCTTTTAATAAGGACACTGGCCCTGGTGAATTAGAGCCCAACCAAATGACCTCATTTTAAATTGATTACATCATCGAAGACCTTCTCTCCAAGTAGGATCACATTCTGAGGTAGTAGGGGTTAGGACTCAAAACACATGAATTTGGGGAGAGAAGGGACACAATCTTACCCATAACAGTGATGGCCCAGGAGAGTAGGGAATCACTTAAGTATTCTCAATTTTGGCTCTGTGAAAGATCTCCTGGGAAGCTTTGAAGAGGAGCTATGCCTGGCTCTCACCCTCGCTAATTTTGATTTAATTGGTCTGGGTTAGGGCCCAGGCATGAGTATTTTAAAGGAGTATCTCAGGTGGTTCTAAAGTGCAGCAAGGATTGAAGGCTACTCATGAAATGCCTCCTTCGCTAGCATGTTTAAGAACAGGGTCAACTATCATTCAGAGGGGAACCTATAAAATAGGTCAATTATTTTAAGCACCGTGAGGGCAATGACTGTCTGCATTGATCACCAATACATCCCTAGGACTGCACAGTGTCTGGCCTGAGGTGACTATCCCATAAATATTAATGCGAGAATGAATACATGAATAAATTCAGTTTAAGTCATATTCACCAAACATGTACTGTACCTTAAGCATTACAGTAAGCATTGAACAAACATAAATATTTGTTGAGTAAATGAATGAGTGAATGAAGAAATGAGCTCATATCCAACATGTCCAACATTCCCTTCCGGTCTACTTATAATATGTAATGTGTATTACAATATAGGGTTAGCATTTTCAGTGTACTGAAACCAATTGACTCTAACTAAAATACTTATTTTAAGTCAACTAAACAGCCTGCATTTTGCCTAGGAATTCTTTTTTTTTTTTTTCTCGTTTTTTTTTTTTTTTTTTTGAGCAGGGGAGGATTGGCTCTTATATAACTAGACCTCAGGGCCATTCTCTTTCACTAAGAGTATAGATGCTTATACAAGAGCCAATGGACTCCTTGTTGACATGTTTTAACATCCCCGCAGAATGTCCAAGAGTTGCTGCCAATGTGTAGGAGAGAAAGAGAAGTACACACAAATCATCATAAAAAATACTTGTGTTCACAATAATACCATTCAGTTGCCATTGCCAGTGGAGTAATACAACCTAAGATGCAGACATCAGGACTCATCCTTCACGGAAGTAGTCAAAGATTGACTAGAATAAAGAGATAAGCGATCAGAGATTGACTAGAATAAAGACATAAGCGATCGCCCATTAAATCTGATCAGTTTTCATAAGCTGAATAGATAGTTTTATCCCAGTGAAAAAGCTTATTTGGCTTCTCCTTCTCCTCCCTCTCCTTCTTCTTCCGTAGCTCTAGAGGATTATGGGAAATTTCATTCACTTGTTTCTTTATCCATCCATCCAACCAGGTCTGCCATTAACATGTACTATGCCACTATGGATGTTGCAAAACTGGGACCTCTTCAGTAAATAAATCCCAAAATATCTTATTTTTCCTTCCCTTCCCCTATGTTCATCTGTTTTGTTTCTTAAATTCCACACATGAGTGAAATCATATGATATTTGTCTTTCTCGGACTGACTTATTTCACTTAGCATAATACACTCTAGTTTTAGCCATGTTGTAGCAAATGGCAAGATTTCATTCTTTTTCAATGTCAAGTGGTAGTCCATTGTATATATACACCACAACTTCTTTATCCATTTATTCAGCAGTCGATGGACACTTGGGCTCTTTCCACACTTTGGCTATTGTTGATAGTGCTGCTATAAAGATTGGGGTGCCTGTGCCCCTTCAAAACAGCACTCAAGTATCCTTTGGATAAATACCTATTAGTGCAATTGCTGGGTTGTAAGAATAGTTCTATTTTTTAATTTTTTGAGGAAGCTCCATACTGTTTTCCAGAGTGGCTGCACCAGTTTGCATTCCCACCAGAAGTGTAAAAGTGTTCCCTTTCTCTGCATTCTCTCCAACATCTGTGGTTGCTTCAGTTGTTAACGTTAGCCATTCTGACAGGTGTGAGGGGGTATCTCATTGTGGTTTTGATTTGTATTTCCCTGATGATGAGTGATGTCGAGCATCTTTTCATGTGTCTGTTTGCCAACTGGATGTCTTCTTTGGAAAAGTGTCTATTCTTGTCTTCTGCCCATTTCTTCACTGGATTATTTGTTTTTTGGGTGTTGAGTTTGACAAGTTCTTTATAGATGTTGGATACTAACCCTTTATCTGATACGACATTTGCAAATATATTCTCCCATTCCATCACTTGCCTTTTAGTTTTGTTGTTTCCTTCATTGTGCAGAAGCTTTTAATCTTGATGTGAAAAATAGAGAGGGAGGCAAACCCTAAGAGACTTAAATACAGGGGACAAACTGAAGGTTGCTGGAGGGGAGGTGAGTGGAGGATGGGCTAAATGGGTGATGGACATTAAGGAGGGTACTTGTTGGGATGAGCACTGGGTGTGGTATGCACATGATGAATCACTGAGTTCTACTCCAGAAACCAATGCTACTCTGTGGGTTAACTAACTTGAATTTAAATAAATAAATTATATACTCTTTAAAAAATAAATAAATTACAACCAAAATAGACGTCCCTCCTTGGGGCCGTGACAGCTTATGCCATTTCAAGCTGGATTTTAGTGCACTTCTTCTTAGCGTTACATCTTTCTGCAGGGTGCTAATCACCATATAAAGAAGCCTGTCATCCAACAAACATCTATGAGGTATCTACTATGTGTCAAGACTGTGCTGGTCTCTGGAGATACAAAAATGAATGAGATATGAACCCGACCCTCCCAGAGTCCACAGTCCGCCTGGGCAGACCCAAACCAAATGAACAACTATAGGATGATATAAATAGGAAAGGTAATTGTGAAAATACAGCCAAGGGCTCAGAGAGGACAGAATATTAGAAATGGGTCTTCGAGGATGAGTAGGACTTTAATCACATAGCAAAAACAAACAAACAACGAACAAAAAGAGAGAGTGAACAGAGAATGCCAAAGGGTGATGACAGCAACCCTATGCTTGGGGGGAAAACACACAGTTCTAGAGAGCCAGAAAGAAAAACTGAGTAAATGGAAATAGTTGCAAAATTAGTCTGGAAATGTATGCTGGCACTAAACTACTTATATCAATCAGCTAAATAATAGATAAAGATGGGTCAATTTATTGAAGCTAAGGGGAAAGATTTGAGTAACCCAGATAAGGTTGGGAAGGAAGAAGGCTTAAGCAAACCAGCACTCAGGAAAGATGTACTTACTTTCTGTCCCTGAAAACAGGAAATTTCCAGCATCATACAGTTTCTGTTTTTTTAAGCCACATCTTCATGGGTCAGTTCTATGAATTACTTGGGTTATCACACGAATGGATTCCCAAATGTCTCATGTAGTATTTCATTTAAATTTATGCGTTCACTAAAAATGAAACTGAGGCATCAACCCAGGTTGCTCAAGCCATTTTGATTTGATGTTTAAATACAAGGTATAAGATAATTTTCCAATATTCTCTCATGTGCAAATAAAGAAACTAAAGCCATGTGGCTTTTTCTAACAGCATTGCTGATGAGGTAAAGATGCTGTTAATCCTGGGGTATGTGCTGCTTTGCCCTGAAGCCAGCAAATATTTTTTAGTAAAGTTGGCATACACCCCTCCGAGTCTTTGGTTTATGACCATCTTCTTTTTCTTCCCCGTTTGATCTCTGCACAGCAGTGAGAGATTATAGTAATTAACAAACCCAGTTTATGGTCAGTATCGATTTGAAATTATGTGGTATCATAACACTTTGTGACTGCCCAGTTTCTGTGAAATTTCAAATTAGATCACTTTTTGGTAAGGCTGTCAGTCTACGTTCTTTTTCTTTTTTCAGTTGCTTACATTTTCCTAGCGCCTTGGGGCTCTGTAAGTTCCTACTCAGCTAAAATAACATGGAATCTAATTTGAAAAATCCAGTGGAGTTTAACCATAAATTATTCTGTGTTATATTCAAAGGCTAGAGGTTTTGAAATTGATCACATCAGCAACGACTGGCTCTAATTGCATTAGGTTATTTGATAATGCTTTAACATACAATTTGCACAGAGCGTTGCTTGAAAGATAATCCTTCAGGATGAATAGAAGCATCAGATGTTGAATATAAAAGGAAACTGTCAGATTTGAAACCAGTTACGGTTCCACAGAAGACCAAATTAAATGCCTTGTCAAACCATACAATTGACATGTATCACTGCGACTGCGTGGATGGGGAGATTTTGAGCCATAATCATTTTTTTACCGTAATTCTGCCTTGCTATCTAAAAATATTTTTATAATCTTTTGTGAACTCCTTGAGGGTAAATTAAACAGAACTTGCCTTTGCATCTCCACCGGGACTCTGTCCAGTACATGCTAGGTATTCAAAACACATTTACCAAATAAAGGAATACTAATAACTTTTCCGATATACCAAACTCTCTGCAAAATATTTTATGGGAATTTTCTCATTAGTTCTTCACAGTCACCCCCATGAAGTCATTACCATTGTTAATTTTACAGATGAGAAACACAGGCTTCGAAAGGTCACACAGCTAGTAAAAGATAAAGAATGGGTCTTGGTAGCTCTAAGCTCCCCATTCTTAACTGCTGTGTTATATTAGATGAATGCATAAAATGTTTAAGCAAATAGTGACTCGTGTGCTTGAATCTTTATTTGTGCAGTGACCATAGCGTGCATGTGGCCATGGGAGCCTGTGCATGAAAAACAGTCTAGGAGCCTCTCTTCTACTCACACTCACTACCCTTCTGACAGCAGAGGTGTGGAGATTTTCCTCACAGCAAGCAATTCTTTGCGACACCAGCTGGTTGTGTCCTACAGTTCAATTTGATTCACCTGGAACACTAACCAGAGTGCAGACCCCACAGGGTAAGGGCTCAGTTCCCCAAGACCGCCCTTGACCCCCACCTCAGATGCCAGTCATAAATCCCACGTTGTCACCTGTATTTCTGACCAGCCAGCTATAAATCAGAGGCTCCCATGACCCCCTTCTTCGGTTTGATTATTTGCTAGAACAGCTCATAGATTTCAAGGAAATACTTACTTTTATCAGTACATTACGTAATAAAAGATGTGATAAAGGATACAGATGGAAAGATACATAAGGTACGGCCTAGAAGGGTCCCGAGCACAGGAGCTTCTGTCCCCATGGAGTTGGAGTGTATCCCCCTCCTGGCACATGGTGATGTTCACCAACCCGAACACTGTCCAAACCCAGTACTATTGGGACCTTTATGGAGGATTTATCATGTTGACCTGATCAATTGGTAACTCAATCTCCAGCCACTTTTCCTCTTCCTGAAAGATGGGAGGTGGGTTAAAAGTTCCAAGTTTCCAATCATGGCCTAGTCTCTCTGGTGACCTGCCCCCATCCTGAAGCTATCCAGGAACCTGCCAAAAGCTGCCTCATTACAATGAAAGATGCTCCTATAACCCACGGAATTCCAAAGTTTTTAAGAGCTCTATGCCAGGAACTGAGGCAGAGACTAATATTTTCTTCTATTGTGTCACAGACCCATATACCATATACCCCCACAATCCATAAATTATGATGAGATGCTGCAGGTGGAAATACCTGTTATTAAGCAAAAAGAGATTTGGGCCAGAATCATGCTAAATAGTTGCCATTATTCATGAAATCATCAGGACATTCTGCAATTCTTAATTGTCTCATTCACTATTCCTGTCAAAGGCATGAAGAATTCATCTATCCACTCAGGCAAGTAGAAATCATGTGAAGTTATGGATTTTTTCCAGCATATCTTTGTATTAAATAATCAAGGTCTTGGAGAAATATTATTTTGAGTCAGACTTTCCAAAAGAGGGGCATGGAGCTAAGAGAACTGTTAAATTATATTCAATTACCAAAGCATAACTGACAGGAATCAGACTTCTGAAGGGCAAGAACATGACCTATGTTGTAAATTAGGGAATTTATTTTTAGCTAGACACATATAGATATGACAATACACAATTACCAAGAATTCTGAGACTATGTTCCAAAGAAACCCTGATTGATAGTTTGGTCTAACGCATTAAACAAAGTAATGAAGAAGGCTCTTACCCTGTGATCAAGTTAATTTGTATATGGGAACCTACAAAATAGAGGCCTCCCCAGTGGCCCAGCCCACATCACAAATCTAAACCGAGGTCAGCATGCTTTGCGGAGAACTATTTCCCTGTCAGGGAAACCGAACACAAACCAGTCACAACACTCCAACTCAGCTTTAGCTAGCTTACCTTACCCAAGAAAACAGGACCTGCTAGGCTTATAAGGAGATGCCAACCTCTGAGCCAACCATACCCTATTTCCACGTTGCCTCGGCTAATGCTCTGTAACACTCACTTTTGTCCTAAACCCCTCCAGAAAAATGTGCCACTGTTTGTGAGGCACTGTGCTCTCCCACTCCATGGATTGTTTCCCCTTGAATAAAGGACATCAAACTCATTACTAAATTTAGTTTTGTCATATGACACTTAAAAATGATGAGGTCTAAATTTAGACCCTGGCTTTGCCATTTACTAGCTGCATGTTTCAGCTTTCTCAATAGCTCCATTATGAACACCATGGATGTGGCAATCGCATTGGTCATAGTCACTGCTGAATTTCAAGAGAGTAATAAGTAACCGTGATAACAATAATAGAAAAACAGTTTCAACTACTTTCCATCTGCCAGAGACTTATCTCATTGCTAAAGTGCACTGTACCTTACCTGGGGTCACACAGGACGTGATTGAACTGGGATTTGGACTCAAGCCATCAAATTTGTAAGAACCTACAAAAAAAAAAATGTTACAATTAGGAAAGGTAGGAAGAGGGGGAAAATGTGAAGGGAAGAGGGAAAGAAGATCAATAAAGGTAAACCTCACTGAAATAAAGTTGGAAAGCCGGCAGGGGGTGTCCTCAGGCCCTACCACTCCGTGTCAATCCCAAATCAAACAGGAAGAGATGAACCTTGCTCAGGATACTACTTTAGGTACTACTTAACTACCCCAGCAGGAGAAAGAAAGGATTTCCTCCTTCCCTGGCAACAGCCCAGCCAATGAAAGGCAGTCACAGCTCAGCCAATAAGAAGCCACTATACTTCGAACTCACAGCTGACTACAGTGAACTTCTTGTTTATAACAGCCTCCCAGAACCCTAGCCTTTCCTCCATACAAGAGTGTTCCTCTCCTTTGTGGGGTGGACTTGCTTATGGTTTTTGCTGTAGCTCCCTTGTCCTGGATTGCAACTCTCTGCTCTTCCTGAGTAAACCCATTTTTGCTGCTAAAATAACTGGCAGTTTTATTTTTAAAGTTAACAGGATAAAAGCAAAGAAAGGAGAGGGGAGAAAAGGCAGTCAGGAGGAAGGATGGGAGGGACGGAAGAAAGAGGGAAAAAAAATGAAAGGGGAAAGGAAAAGAAACATCACAGGGTTGTGGTGAGGTCTAATTGAGATACATAAAGCAAGTGTCATGTGCAAGGTGCCATGACGTCATAGTATTGGTACATATCAGCACTCTTTGGGAATTAAATGTCAGTATCAATGGAGGAAACTATCGTAAATAGAGCAAAGCAAATTACAAAGTATGATTTGGCTCGTTATTTACTGAAATTATAGGCAAAGTGCAGTCTCCTTACTCAGTGAAACACACAGCACTGAAATCGTCCTTTGTCCGTTGAGCAGAGAGGATGGATGGGCTCTAACGGGGGAAATGTTTCTCCCCACACCTTCATTCACAGCACAAAATGACAGCACAGGGGACCTGGCTTGATGCATGGACATCAAATAGATCTAAGCATTTCAATGACAAAAATAGCCAAGGAAGGCAGTTTTTCAGCCAAGTTTACCAGGCACTTCATTCAACATTGGACCACCCTAAAATAGCCCTCCTATTTCCTCTCTACCATTCACAACAAAGAAAAGACACAACCGTGCCTCAGAGTCACTTACAGATGCCGTAGGGGGCCACAGGTGAGTGAATATATTTCACACAAAGTGATTTACCACCTACAGCAGAGATTCAACACAGGGGAAATGGGCCATTTGGAAGCACTAAGTGCTAAAGAGGAAGGCAGCCCTAAAAGGACATGGGTGGCAGGCTTTGTATCGAACGTGCTAAGCAAGATGTCCTAAGTGACCCTGGACCTGTGGGAAGATACACCCATGTACCTTAAGTGCCTTGAGAGAAAGGGTCTGAAAAATCCGTTTTGTCCTTTAAGCCACAGCTGAAATCCACTTCATCAGAAAAGTCTTTTCTGATCCTTCGCCTAGGCCAATTTCTCTGCTTACACTGTCAGAATGCTCCCATCCCCTGCCTCACGGCCCTGGCCAATATTTTAACTTTTGTAACTTTTTGTTCTAACAAATTTTAAAATACACAAGAATATTCTCCTATAGACCTGACGCTCACCCTCAACAATCTAATAATCGCAGCACATTTGCTTCACCTATCCCTTTTCCTGCTCTTTCTGCTTTTAGGTTTGTCGAAATAAAACCTGGGCGTAATGACATTTCATGTCTAAATACTTCAGTATGCATGTCTTTTAAAATAACCAATTTCTGTTACAACCACAGTCCCGGCCTAGGTTTCCCCCAGAGGAGACCTGAAACAAGAGCTTGCATGCCAGCTGGTATTTGGGGAAGTGATCCCAAGGAAGGATGTAGAGCTGAGAAGGGTGGAACCGACAGAAGGGAGAGCCAATCCAAGGATGCACCTGTGGGCACCTGGGTTTGATGTTGTTGAGACGACTCTGAGGAGCCGTAGAACGTCACGCAAACTGTGTATTAAGTGACTGAAACAGGGAGTGTATACTCACTGGCTCCCAAGGCTCCCATGCCCTAGTCAGGGATGCCCCACGGAGTGGGTGTTAACACTCCCAAATTTGCAATGGAATGCTTCAGAACAAAACAGAATAGATGGAAAGGTTCCCACAGGCGCCCTACAGGAGGCAGGAGAACAGCTCAGAGCAGAAAGCGAGCGATCGGTGGTGCAGTTTAGGGGCGGTGCCGTCAGATTTCATCTGCACAGCTCTACCTACAACAGCTAACGTGAACACGGAGCTGGGGAGGCCAGTTCCAGGACCGAAGACATACATGACACAACTCTAATGCCATTGCCACAGCTAATCAAATTCATTCTAATGCTCTAAGATCATCTAATACTCAGCCCAAAACAAAATGCTCGCGATTGACCCAAAGATGGCTTTTGAAAAATTTTTTCAATGTTTCATTCGTCTTTTTGAGAGAGAAAGAGGGACAGAGCAGAGGGAGACACAGAACTCAAAGCAGGCTCCAGGCTCTGAGCTGTCAGCCCAGAGTCTGGCGTGGGGCTCTAACTCACGAACAGTGAGATCATGCCTGAGCCGAAGTTGGAGGCTAACCCACTGAGCCACCCAGGCTCGGTGAGAAACCACTGTACTTCCAACCCCCAGCTGGGTACCGTGGACTTCTTGTTTATAACAGCCTCCTAGCCCCCTTTCCTCTATACAAGAGTGTGCCTCCCTTTTGCGGGGTGGACTGGCTTACGGCTCTCGCTATAGTTCCCTTGTCCTGGATTGCAACCCTCTGCTATTCCTGAGTAAACCCATGCTATTCCTGATTCCCCAGAGATGGCTTTTTAGAGTTGCCTTGGTCTAATTAGGACCCAAGCAAGGATCACACATTATGTCCTTAATTAGTTAAGGTTATGCCCTTAAATCTCTTTTACTCTTCAGCGGTCCTCCTTCACCTTTTCAAATGCCATTGATTTACAGACACACACAAAAATGTGTCTCTTGTCCTAAGACTGTTCCACATTTTGGTTTGGCCTCGTTAGACACTCATTTCACGTATTTCTCTATCCCCAGCCTTCCTGCAAGTGATCACAAACTCTTCCGTCCTTATTAAACTCAAATAGCTTTTACGGCAAAAAAACACCGTAAGTGATGTGAGTGCACCCCACCTGAGGACACATGTAATGGAACGAATGGTGGCCCCCCCCAAAAGTTATGTCCACGTCCAAATCCCAGAACCTGTGAATATTACTTTCTATGGCAAAAGATGTAATTAATGTAAGGGTCTGAAGAAGAGCTTACCCTACGTTACCTGGGTGGACTCTAAATGCGGGCATAAGTATACTTCGGCAGAGAAAGTTTGGGGACAGCCCCACAAAACCTAGTGAAGACAGAGCAGAGATTGGAGCGATGTGGTCCCTAGCCCAGGAACCCCAGGGCAGCGCCCAGAAGCTGGAAGAGGCATGAAATGGATTCTGCCCTAGAGTCCCTGGAAGGAGCACAATAATGCTGGATGTCTGATTTCTGAACTCCAGAATTCTGGGATAGTACATTTTAGGGGTGGAGGGACATAAAAGCCTGATCCCCTCTTTGCCAAGTTCCCCACAAACTTTCCTTTAAATGGTTCCACTCACTGATGCATGTGTCCGTCATTTGTTATTCTTCAAGGGTAATAGAAAGACTTCTGGATTCTATCATTCCTTCCCACATTATTAAGAGTTGCTTAGGGGCGCCTAGGTGGCTCAGTCGGTTGAGCGGCCGACTTCGGCTGAGGTCATGATCTCGCGGTTTGTGAGTTCGAGCCCCGCGTTGGGCTCTGTGTTGACAGGTCAGAGCCTAGAGCCTGTTTTGGATTCTGTGTGTCCTTCTCTCTGACCCTCCCCCATTCATGCTCTGTCTCTCTCTGTCTCAAAAATAAATAAACCTTAAAAAAAAAAAAGAGTTCCTTATAAAGATGGACTTTTCATTATCACCTTGGGCTCTTTGCTTATTCTAAAATGCAGCTCGTGCAGGAAACACTAGGATAAATATTTCATCCCTCCCTTTTAATTGCTATACTCCCAAGTAAGGAATTGACCATGATAGTATTTTTTTTTTTATTTTTAAGACATTTTTAAAAAAATTTTTTTTTTTTTTCAACGTTTATTTATTTTTGGGACAGAGAGAGGCAGAGCATGAACGGGGGAGGGGCAGAGAGAGAGGGAGACACAGAATCGGAAACAGGCTCCAGGCTCTGAGCCATCAGCCCAGAGCCCGACGCGGGGCTCGAACTCACGGACCGCGAGATCGTGACCTGGCTGAAGTCGGACGCTTAACCGACTGCGCCACCCAGGCGCCCCTTTAAGACATTTTTTAAAGAACAGATTTAGGTTCACAGCAGACTTGAGAAAGTACAGAAATTTTCCTTACTACCCCCTGCCAAAGGCCTAGCCTCCCTACCTATCAATCTCCTCCATTATAATGGTATATTTGTTACAGTCAACACATTTGGATGTTGTATATTGTATTTGTACGTTGACACATCATGATCATTGAAAGTCCATAGTTTATATTAAGGTGCATTTTGGGTGTTATATATTCTACAGGTTTGGGCAAAGGTATAGTAACATGTATTCACCATTATAGTATCATAAAAATTCTAAAACCTGTCCTAAAAGTCCTCCGTGTTCTGCCTATTCATGATAGTAATTTATTTTTGTTTAATGTTTTTATTTATTTTTGAGAGAAAGAGACTCACGGGGGAGCAGCAGAGAGAAAGGGGGGGGACAGAGGATCCAAAGCAGACTCTGTGCTGACAGCAGAGAGCCCTATAAGGGGCTCGAACTAGGAACCACGAAATCATGACCTGAGCCGAAGTCCAAGGATGTTTAACTGACTGAGCAACACAGGCACCCCCATGATAGTAATTTAAATCCTTCTTTGCATCATTGTTTAATATCTATCTCCCTCACTAGATTCTAAGCTCTGTAAGAGCAGAAAATCTGTCAACCTTCTTCACTGACTAATCTGTAGTGCCTGCCACAGGGAAGGCGCACACCTAAGATGTTTTAATAAATTCTTCCTATCCCTAAGAAATCCCAGAGCCCCAAGAGGAATGTAGAGCCACCCCACCCCCTTCCACCTGCTTTTCTCTTTGATCACAAAGCAGTAAAATAACCTAGGATTTTTTTTTCTCCAGCTCTAAAGCAATGAAACAAAATCCCTTCAGACAGTATCAGCAACTTCTTGGGAAAAGAAACAGACTTTCATGGGAAGGGATCTCAGATGGAATCTTGGCATTATTTTTCTCACTAGAACCATCTTCTAGGATGTAGGGGTGGGGGGATGCATGGAGGGAGGGTACTTTAGCAATCACCTAGTCAGGTGCTTGTAAACAATGCAATTCAAGGGCACCTGGGTGGCTCCTTCAGTTAAGGGGTTAGGCAGCTGACTCTTTTTTTTTTTTTAACGTTTATTTATTTTTGAGACAGAGAGAGACAAAGCATGAATGGGTGAGAGTCACAGAGAGAGGGAGACACAGAATCCGAAACAGGCTCCAGGCTCCGAGCCGTCATCACAGAGCCCGACACGGGGCTTGAACCCACGGACCGTGAGATCATGACCTGAGCCGAAGTCGGATGCTTAACCGACCAAGCCACCCAGGCGCCCCTAGGCAGCTGACTCTTGATTTCAGCTCAGGTCATGATGTCATGGTTCATGAATTCCAGCCCCACGTAGGACTCTATGCTGACAGCCCAAAGCCTGCTTGGGATTCTGTCTCCCTCTTTCTCTGCCCCTCACCCTTTTGCTCCCTATCTCTCTCTCTCAAAATAAATAAAAATAAAAAAAATAAAATAAACAATGCAATTCAAAACAGCCACCACTATAATAATAACAATAACAAGAATAATGGTAATACAACTAAATACATCATATAAATGCCTCAGGTAACTAAATCAACATCTTCAGGATCAAGCTTTGGAAGGCGCAGAGGTTCAGGGGCAAGGACCTCTCTGGAGCACGATTTAGTCCGTTGTTTGCAAACTGAATCTATTACCTCAAGAGCCTTTTCAGTTACCAAATCCTAGAATTTTTTCCTGCATATTCTCATTCTCATGAACGTGAAGCCTGGGAATACATATTTTCAATGAATCTCTTCTGGTGCAAGAAACAAAAACGAAGTCTAGCTTTTGGCTTATTGAATCGAAGGAAAGGCAGAACATACAGGCCCTGATCAGGACTGGGCCAGTTCCAAGGGCCTGGATGGCAACAACTCAAGCGTGATCTCCACAGGTTATAGTCAGAAAGAACTGGGCCATGCATAGGTCACTCTAATCTAGATGAAATTTCAGTGGGAAAGAGTACGTCTAACCTAACCTCGGTCACATTCATACTTCTTGGAAGGACAGACCATTCAATTGTCAATACCATCAAAACTGCACAATAGTAGAGAGATAATTTATCAAAGACAAAAACCAAGGTACTATTAGCAGAGAAGAGGGCAAGGATGCAGCCAGGGAATGGATATCCACTTCTACTTCCCCAAGGTTCGACAGCCAGGTTCAAAAACCAATGGCTTAGTTCAATCCCCAGTCAGGTATTTTAACCCTCCCGGCATCAGAGGTATCAACATACTTGAACATAACCTTGCCAAGTTGACTTTCTTCCTGGAGTATACATATCCATAGCTTTTCCAAAGGTCTGTGGCCTCCCTCATGGTCCTATTGCACAAACAGGGTATCTCACCTCACCCAACAGAATCAGCTCTTTTTTTCCCGCCAGCTCAGTCTCCAAGGTTACCCTGGCATCTTGTTATTCCTTAAGCTTTCCAAACACACGCTTCCCTAAGTTCTTCTGTACCTGCTGATCCCCTGAGTGGAGCACGGTTCCCTTGGGAACCACATGCTTTGCTCTCCCTCTCCCTTCATTTAGCAGTTGCCTTTAATGTCACCTATTCAAAAACCAGCTTCATCTCCCTCCCTGGCACTCCCTTCCTGCTTTTTATTTTCTCTGTTTCACTACCTGATATACTACAAGTTTTCCTAATGTACTTATTCATAGTCTATCTTTCCTCTCTAGAATATAAGCCCCTTGCGGACAGGGAGCTGGTATGTTTTATTCACTGTTGTAACCCCATACTTATTATTGTGCCTGGTGTATTGCAGATGTTCAATAGCTACTGATGATAGCTCAACCCTCA
This sequence comes from Prionailurus viverrinus, assembly GCF_022837055.1. Taxonomy (NCBI): domain Eukaryota; kingdom Metazoa; phylum Chordata; class Mammalia; order Carnivora; family Felidae; genus Prionailurus; species Prionailurus viverrinus. The sequence continues at coordinate 34,318,740 of NC_062562.1, read as the reverse complement.
AGACCCTCTAGAAATTATTCTCTGACCATTCCTACTTCTTTCACTACCCAACAGGTATTGATCCCGAGAGCAGCACCCAAGAAACTTCCTGCACGCTGATCTCTGTCGCAGAGTCTGCTCACCCAGGAAACCAACCAGCAATGATGTCAATCATAACAACAAAGTCGAAGTCATAGAGTCTTTCAGAGCCACAAGGGGTCCCAAGCAGGATTTTCTGTTTTGCGATAATCTTTGCAGAAACTGGCACAACCACAGGTCAAGCTTTGGAGCCGAGCTTCTCACCCATTAGACACGACTGGCAGTGACTGACAGCCACCTGTGTTTTTGCTGGACCGTACAATGTGTTTCCAGAACACTGAAGGGGGGTGAGTGGAAGAAGGGCTAAGACTGCTGTGTGAACAGTAGTGAGTGCACACACCAGGCACAGGCAGGCTCCGAGGTGGGATGATGCACAGGGGGTGGTGGATTCTGGGGTGCACCAGGCGACTTTCTCAGCAATGGCAGGCTGCAAACAGATGCAAATGGCCAGCTAGATCTATGATTATGAAGTCGAGAGTGCCGTTTCTTCACACTCACTCTGACGCAAAGCTGTTTGCCGTATCGGATTACTTAGACCAGTACTGAGATAATGATCTGAGTTCAACTCGAAAGTGGCTATGTAATGTGATGTTTATCGCAGCACTAAAAAACCAGATGCCAGTGTCTTAAGCAGGCCCCAGGAGAATAAAATGGGTTCCCAGTTAGGTTTTGCCTTCCTACCTTTTGTTCCTACCCTACAGACCTTTTCTCTACCCCAATCTCCCTTCTATGTTTTTTTTATATCTGACTCAGGGGCTGACAAAGTACAGCCACCAGGGCCACATCCAGCTAGCTGCCCATCTGTCAATGGTCCTCAAACTAGGGAGAGTTTTAAAAGATTGCACTTGAAATGGTTATATAAGTATCTTTGTAATGGTCTCAATTTTGCTTCTTTGCCTGCAAATCCTGAAATACTTACGATCTGGTCCTTCAAGAAAAAGTTTGTTGAGCTCTGGTCTAGCTCACAAAGCAGCATTTGTGGAGAGGGAAATGACAAGCCAATGCCCGTTTTTTTATGACCAGTAGATTTTGTCGTATAACTGTCAGGGACTTGGGGACGCACACCAGGTGAGCTTCCAGACGTCATCCAGGTGGAATCTTGTCTTGTGATGCTGCCTCAACAAGGCTCTCTCTGAGCAGGTTCGTGCTGGACGTCTTTTCTCAGGATTCGTCAGTCATTAAAGGTTCTAGAGCAGGTAGTAGCTTTTTTATCCCCCCATTTGGCAAAATATGTGCGCTGAGTAAAGAGGGGCCAGGCCCTGTGACAGAGGATGGATATATTTCCATGAATAAAATCCGTACATCCAGGGCCTCGCAGAAATTGCAATCCAAACACTCTGTGCACGATCCACATGTTATATTGTCCTCAGATGGTGGTTTGCAAACCAGCAGCATTGGCATCACCTAGAGGCTTGGTGGAAATGCAGATTCTCAGGCCCCTCAAGCAGATCTACTGAATCAGAAGTCTGGGGCTGGTGGGGCCCAGCCATCCCAAGTTTGAGAACTACTGAGCTATGCCAGTAAAATTTGTGCTGGGATAGAGGTTTCACAAATCAGGTTTTAAGAATGTAATTAGTTTTGGGGCGCCCGGGTGGTTCAGTCGCTTGAGCAATCGACTACAGCTCAGGTCATGCTCTCATGGCTCGTGGGTTCGAGCCCTGCTTCGGGCTCTAGGCTGACAGCTCAGCGCCTGGAGCCTGCTTCAAGCTCTGTGTCTCCATCTCTCTCTGCGCACCACCCCCACCCTGCTCCCCGTTCACACTCTGTCTTTCTCAAAAATAAATAAAAATAAAAATTTTTTTAATTTTTTATTTATTTTTGACAGAGAGAGAGACAGAGCATGAGCAAGGGAGGGGCAGAGAGAGAGGGAGACACAGAATCCGAAGCAGGCTCCAGGCGCTGAGCTGTCAGCACAGGGCCCGACACGTGGCTCGAACTCACAGACTGTGAGATCATGACCTGGGCCGCCCAGGCGCCCCTAAAAAAAATTTTTTTTTAAAGAATGTAATTAGCTCTTGACAAAACCCATGTTACAGGGTGCTTGGGCACCTCACTCTTCTCTGTGTTTATTTTTACGGAAGTTAAAAGAAATTGATAGTAAAAGCACACTACAGAATCTATAGGTTGCTTCATATGTGCGGGACATCGAGCTGGGCGCTTCAGCGAATGCTAAGGGAATAAAAGCTGCTTATCACCCTGCTTCTTTCCCGGTGAAAAAGAAGGTGAACCTGCAGCAGCAGCATCATTATATACTCAGGGACCAGCAACCAGTTTCTGTAAATGCCCAGTTAGTAACCGTTTTAGGTTTTGTGGGCCAATGGTCTCTGTCATGACCATTCAACTCTGTGTTTACAGCACAAAAGCAGCATAACTATAAATTATACGTACATAAATGGGCTTGGCTATGTTCCAATAAAACTTTATTTACAAAAACAGGCAGCAGATATTGCATATGATGACTTAATCCATCCTGTATGTTTCCACTGTATACTTTATCCTGTTCTCACTTTTTACACAATTCTCCCCGATCACCTAATTTTGACCGTATAAAGTTCTGTTGGTATCTTGTTTGTGCAAAAATTGGTCACAGCAGTAGCCTTCTAGATATAACTTATTCCAATGAGTGTTCACATTCTACTTGTGTATTATGACAGTATTAACTGTGGTGACAAAAATCCTTGAAGTTAATATTATTATTTTAGAGATGAGAAACTAAGGCTTAAAGACATAAAACAAATTGTTGAAATTCATGCAAATGACACATTTTGGAGCCAAGGCTCAGACCCTGTTTTTTCTGGCACCAAAGTTCAGACCTATAGCCATTACCGGATGCTTCCTCCACTATGCACGGAATAGCCAATACATGTTCAATGTTGAACCAGAAACTGGACTCAGGGTACAAATGCAACATTTATGTTTGATTGGCTATTTCTCTTCTTGACTGTGTTCTATGACTGTGGTCCCAGTCTCATGTCATTCAATACCCTTAAGTCCCAGTACAATCAGACTCATATTGTAGATGGACCATAACCCAAAACCGTAAGTGCAATACTACTTAGATCATTCTAGAATAATAATATTCTTTATTTTTTTTTAATTTTTTTTTCAACATTTATTTATTTTGGGGACAGAGAGAGACAGAGCATGAACGGGGGAGGGGCAGAGAGAGAGGGAGACACAGAATCGGAAACAGGCTCCAGGCTCTGAGCCATCAGCCCAGAGCCCGACGCGGGGCTCGAACTCCCGGACCGCGAGATCGTGACCTGGCTGCAGTCGGACGCTTAACCGACTGCGCCACCCAGGCGCCCCTAGAATAATAATATTCTTTAATGGCTCAGTCATGAACATAATATCTTTTGCAACATGGTTTTGAGTCATTTTTCCAAGGTCTAACTCTCTATGTGACCAGTGGCAGATCTTTCCCCTCTTTGGATGTTAATTTTCGTGATACAAAGGGTCTTCATCTATATATTAGCAAGGCGTCTATCTCTTTTAGTACAAAAGTCTAATTCTATGACAATGTGGCATTCTTCCTCCAACTATGCCACTATTAAGGAGACAACCCATGTGTTTTTCCATGGTTACAGAATGCACACTTCTTCTGTTGATACATATGTTAAACTAATTGTGCAACTTTGTAGCATTTACAACCTAAAAAATTAAGGAAAAAATCATTGCAAAGCATGGAGGAGAAATTAATACCTGTGGCCACCATCATTTCTAAAGAAATAATAAACAAAGCCAAAGATGATAACACTTCCAGGGAGTTCACATGCAGTATTCTGAAAATTGGAAGAGAAAATAAAGGTTGATAAAATAAAGCGTGTTAAATCTGAGAATATGCACAGATCTGTACAGATGGGAACATCAGTGAACAAGCAACCATATGTGTGTTTTCAGGTCAGATGCAAAGCCACACGAAAATAGATCAGAAAGCACCAAAGCCTGACAGGCATGCATTTGAAAGAGGGGAATTTAAACTCAACCTCTGTAGAGGAAGAAAAAGCCTCACCGTCATTATATTCCCCTAATAAGATTGACATGTTGATCATTCAGAAAAGAATAGGAGCCAGATACAGAAGAGAAATGGCTTACAACCATCAACACAGAAAGGAGGTCCAGACTTTCCTGAAGATTCATCAGTTTATTCAGTGCCTGCTTCATATGAATTTTTTACCCTTCAAAGTGAGATGAAAAAAATGAGGACTTTTTCATGAAGCTGAATTCATCCAATTGAAAGGATAGTGTTGTTTCTTAGGTTACATCCTTCCATGTTTATTGTTGTTGCAAAACTTATTTACTCTAAATGAAATGACGAGAGTAACTGATAGTTGGCTTGGTGTTCTTCCTCATTGTCTTTACTTAACAAGACAAAAGTTTGTGCACTTTCTATCAGCTCCATCAAAACAAAAATGGAAATTTTTTTAGTTCATGAAAGCCAAACAACCACAAAACCTGACTGGTCTGAGGCTTGGATGCTGTGATTTTGCAGATGCTCACAATAGCTTCATTGTTGAGGGCCTGTTTGATTCAAATGCTTTACATGTGTTATTTATGGTTGCCCCCCAAATCCGTCAAGACATGTATTGTCATTTGTAATTCACAAACTAGGACGCTGAAGTTCATGAAAGCACAAGGTCAAATGACGGTTGAAATGGCTGTCTCACTTCCTACATCATCAGGGAAATGCAAATTAAAACGACAATGAGATACTACTACACATCTATTAGAATGGCCAAAATCCAGAACACTGGAAACACCAAATGCTGAGGGGGATGTGGATCCACAAGAACTCTTTTTTTTTTCTAACGTTTGTTTACTTTTGAGAGAGACAGAGATAGAGTGCGAGCTAGGGAAGGGCAGAGAGAGAGAGGAGACCCAGAATCTGAAGTAGGCTCCAGGCTCCAAGCTGTCAGCACAGGGCCCGACATGGGACTCGAACCCCCAAACTGCGAGATCATGACCTGAGCTCAAGATGGCCGTTTAACCAACTGAGCCACCCAGACACACATAAACTGTTAATATTTTTATTTTTTTTAAATTTTTTTTTCAACGTTTATCTATTTTTGGGACAGAGAGAGACAGAGCATGAATGGGGGAGGGGCATAGAGAGGGGGAGACACAGAATCGGAAACAGGCTCCAGGCTCTGAGCCATCAGCCCAGAATCTGACGCGGGGCTGGAACTCACGGACCGCGAGATCGTGACCTGGCTGAAGTCAGACGCTTAACCGACTGCGCCACCCAGGCGCCCCAAACTGTTAATATTTTTAAATGGTCATGCACAACACCTCTATCCTCTCTCATAGGCAATGCAGCCTCTCACTGGTGTACTATTGAAAATTGGCAAAACTCATACTTACCTATAAAGAAACACAAACAGCAATCAGCAGAAAGACGCCCATCGTCACCCACAACCTCCATGACTCAATGTTAAAGTTTCCCCCAAGTACCAAAGAAGATGTAAGTGATGTTACGTGTTTATGTATCTTAATGTGGTGGAATCTATCAGAAAGCTCCATAGCATTTTGGACATACTCCATTTTGGAAGAGTTGGAAAAACAGTTGGCAGCATTATATGCATTTCATTTTAATTTAGAGGAGGGACATTTGAGATCTGCAATCAAGAAAAGGTTTGGCTGTGATGAACTGATGTAATTCACAATTTAAACTCATTTGAGGAAAATAACAGCAGTCACATTTGCCAGGGGGACAAATGGAATATACAGCAATGCGGCAGGGGTGTGGGGGGAGAGTGGACCCAGCTTGTTGGTAGTACTGTGCATTAGGAATTAAAAGGGCAGGAATAGCATCCATGGACAATCACTTGACATTTTATGAAACACAATAGAGACGTTTCTTTTCAAAAGGATTCATTCAAGAAGCTGTAATAATGAGTGCCTGTGTGCAGCTACAACCTTATGATGAGTGGAGTATTGAAAAAAGGAGATATTTCATATCGAATCGTGTTTATTTGTTTTTCTTTTTTAAAACATTTTAAGATATATTTGTACCCTCTTTATGCATTTCTCCCCCTATCCACACCCTGCCTCTGGCAACTACCAATCTGTTCTCAGCTATCTACGAGCTTGGTTTCTGTTTCTGTTTTGTTTTGTTTGTTTTCAGATTCCGCATATAAGAGAGATGATATATTTCTGTCTGGCTTATTTTATTCAGTAAAATGTCTTCAGGTTCCATTCATGTTGTTGCAAATGGTCTGATTTCATTCATTTTTACGGCTGAACGATATACCATTGTTTATATATACAACATTGTCTTTATCCATTCAACCATTGAGGGATACTTCGCTTTTTCCATATCTTGGCTATTGTAAATAATGCTGCAATAAACACAGAGATGCATATATCTTTTTGAGTTATGTTTTCATTTTCTTCAGATAAATACCCAGAAGCTGGAAGAGCTGGATCACATGGTAGTTCTATTTTTAACTTCTTGAGGCAACTCCATGCTGTTTTCCATCCTGACTGCACCAATTTACATTCCCACTAATAGCCCACAGGGGTTCCCTTTTCTCCACATCCTTGCCAACACTTGTTATTATCTTTTTGATACTAGCCATTCTGAGTAGTGTGAGGTGATTTCTCATCATGGTTGTGATTTGCATTTCTCTGATGAATGATGATGTTGAGATCTTTTCGTGTAGCTGTTGGCCATCTGAACGTCTTCTTTGGGCAAATATCTGTTCAGATCTTCTGTCCATTTTTTTTTTAACATTTATTTATTTTTGACACAGAGAGAGACACAGCATGAACGGGGGAGGGGCAGAGAGAGAGGGAGACACAGAATCGGAAGCAGGCTCCAGGCTCTGAGCCATCAGCCCAGAGCCCGACGCGGGGCTCGAACCCGCAGACCGCGAGATCGTGACCTAAGCTGAAGTCGGACGCTTAACCGACTGAGCCACCCAGGCGCCCCCCTTCTGTCCATTTTTTAGTCAGATTGGTTTTTGCTATTGTGCTGGAAAAGTTCTTTATACTTTTTGGATATTAGTCCCTTACAGTATATATGATTTGCAAATATTATCTTCCATTCAGTAGGTTGCCTTTTCATTTTGTTGACGGTTTCCTTCCCTGTGCAGAAGCTTTTTAGTATGATGGGGTCTAACTTATTTTTACCTGGTTGCTTTTCTCTTTGGTGTCAGATTCAAAAAAATTGCCAAGACCTAAGTCAAAGAGATTACCACCTATGTTTTCTTCTGGGAGTTTTATAATTTCAGGTCTTACACTTAAATTCTTAATGTATTTTGCTGTTATTTGTGTGTAATGTGAGGTAGCTGTCTAGATTCTTTCTTTTGCATGTGGCTGTGTAGTTTTCCCATCAACATTCATTGAACAGACTGTCCTTTTGCCATTGTGTATTTTTAATTGAAATATATGCATGGGTTTTGGGGGGCTCTCTTATTCTGCTCCCCTTGTCTATTTACCTGTTTTTATGCCAATAACAATAATGTTTTAGTTAATATTGTTTTGTATATTTGAAGTCAGAGAGCCTGATGCCTCCATTTGTGTCTTTATTTCTCAAGATTACTTTGGCTATTTGGGATGTGTGTGTGTGTGTGTGTGTGTGTGTGTGTGTGTAGTTCCACACAAATTTTAAGATTATTTGTTCTATTTCTTTGGAAAATGCCATTGGAATTTTGATAGGGATTTCACTGAATCTGTAGATTTTATTGGGTAGCATGGACATTTTAACATTATTGGTTCTTCCAATCCATGAACATAAAATATCTATTTATTTGTGCCTTGAATTCTTTCATTAATGTCATGTTGTTTTCAATATACAGGTCTTTTCTTTCCTTGGCTAAATTTATTCCTTGGTATCTAACTCTTTCAAATGCAGTTGTAAGTGGGACTTTCTTTATGTTTTTTTTCTGATAGTTCACTATTATTGCATGAAAACACAACAGATTTTTGTGTACTGATTTTGTATCCTGAAAATTTGCTGAGTTCATTTATTTCTCTTAATAGTTTTTTCATGGAGTCTTTAGGGTTTTCTACATATAATGTGTCATCTGCAAATAAGTACAGTTTTACTTCTTCTTTTCAATATAGAATCCTTTTATTTCTTTTGTTTGCCAAATTGTGCTGGCTAGGACTTCTGATACTATGTTGAATAGAAGCAGCAAGAGTGGGCATCCTTGTTTGATTCCTGATCTTAGGGAAAAGGCTTTCAGTTTTTCACCATCAACTATGATGTTACCTTGTTATACATGGCCTTTATTATTCTGAGATATGTTCCCTCTATACCCACTTTGTTGAAAGTGTTTACCATAAATTGATATTAGGTTTTGTCAAACGTTTTTTCTGCTTCTGTTGAGATGATCATGGTTCCTATCCTTTATTTTGTTAATGTGGAGGATCACATTGACTGATTTGCAGGTGTTGAACCACACTTTCATCTCTAGAATAAAGCTCACTTCATCATAGGGTATGATCTTTTCATTGTATTGTTGAATTTTGTTTACTAATATTTTATTGGAGAGTTTTGCATCTGTGTTCATCAGAAATATTGGCCTATAACTTTCTTTTCTTTTTTCATCTTTGTCTGATTTTATTAGCAGGGTAATGCTGGCCTCAGAAAATAACTTCAGAGAGGGGTGCCTGGGTGGCGCAGTCGGTTAAGCGTCCGACTTTAGCCAGGTCACGATCTCGCGGTCCGTGAGTTCGAGCCCCGTGTCGGGCTCTGGGCTGATGGCTCAGAGCCTGGAGCCTGTTTCCGATTCTGTGTCTCCCTCTCTCTCTGCCCCTCCCCCATTCATGCTCTGTCTCTCTCTGTCCCAAAAATGAATAAACGTTGAAAAAAAAAAATTTAAAAAGAAAATAACTTCAGAGAGTTCCCTCCTCTTTCATTTTTTGGAAGAGTTTGAGAAAGACTGGTATTAATTCTTCTTTGAATGTTTGGTATAATTCACCAATGAAGCTGTTTGGTCCCGAACTTTTGTTTGTTGGTAGATTTTTAAATACTGATTCAGTCTCCTTAGTACTAACCTTTTCTATTTCATAATGATTCAATCTTGGTAGATTGTATGTTTCTAGGAAATTATCTGATTTTTCTCAGTTGTCCAATTTGTTGGTGTATAATTGTTCATTGTAGTTTCTTATGATCCTTTGTATTCTTTGGTATTGTAACATCTCCTCTATTGTTTCTGAATTTGTTTAGTGAATCCTCTTTCTTTCCTTTCAATTTCATTCATCTTTTCTAAGAATCAGTTTTTAGTTTTGTTGATCTTCTATTGTTTTTTTAGTCTCTGTTTCATTTGTTTGGGCCCTAATCTTTATTATTTCTTTCCTTCTACTAATTTTGGGCTTTGTTCCTCTTTTTCTAGTTCCGTGAGGCACAGAGTTAGATTGTTTATTTGAAAATTTTCTGGTTTTTTGATGTAGGCCTGTATTGCTGTGAACTTCCCTCCTAGAACTGTTTTTGCTGTATCCTATAAATTTTAGTAAGTTGTGTTTCCTTTTTTGTTTGTCTTGAGGTATTCTTTTATTTCTCCTATGATTTTTTTCATTGACCCTTTGGTCATTCAATAGTATGTTGCTTAATATCCATGGATTTGTGATTTTTTTCAGTTTTTTTTTCTTATAACTGACTTACTATTTCATACCATTGTGGTCAGAAAAGATGCTTGATGTGACTGAAATCTTCCTAAGTTTATTAAGACTTGTTGTGTGGCCTAACATTTGATCTATCCTGAAAAATGTTCCATGTGCACTTGAGAAGAATGCATATTTCTGTTACTGTGAGATAGAACATTCTATATACATCTGTTAATTCCTTCTGATCAAATGTGTTGTTTAAGGCTGATGTTTCCTTATTGATTTCCTATCTGAATGATGTAAGTTGGGTATTAACATATCCTGTAAATATTCTATTGCTGTCTATTTTTTCCTTTAAGTCTGCTAGTATTTGCTTTATGTACTTGGTGCTCCTATTTGGCTGCATCATTATTTACAAATGTTACCCCTCTTGGATTGATCTCTTTATTGTTATGTAATGCCCATCTTTTTTTCTTTTTACAGTATTTGTTTTAAATTTTATTTTGCCTGATGTAAGTATAGCTACTCCAGCTTTCTTTTGGTTTCCATTTGCATAGACTATCTTTTTCCATCCCTTCCTTCAATTTCAGTCTGTATCCTTACTTCTGAGGTGAGTCTCTTATGGTTGACATATAGACGGGTCTTTAAAATAACAACAACAGGGGCGCCTGGGCGGCGCAGTCGGTTAAGCGTCTGACTTCAGCCAGGTCACGATCTCGCGGTCCATGAGTTCGAGCCCCGCGTCGGGCTCTGGGCTGATGGCTCGGAGCCTGGAGCCTGTTTCCCATTCTGTGTCTCCCTCTCTCTCTGCCCCTCCCCCGTTCATGCTCTGTCTCTCTCTGTCCCAAAAATAAATAAACATTGAAAAAAAAATAGAAAAAAAAATAAAATAACAACAACAACAACAACAACAAACCTATTCAGGTACTCTACGCCTTTTGACTGGAGAATTTAGAAAATTTACATTTAATGTAATTATTGGTAGTTATGTACTTATTGCCATTTTTTAATTGTTTACTGTCTGTTTTTGTACTTCTATGCTCTTTTCTTCTCTTGATCTCTTACTTTGTGGTTTGATGACTTTCTTTAGTAGTATAATGATATTCCTGTTTCTTTACCATTTTTGTATTTACTGTAGGTTTTTGTTTTGTGGTTACCATGAAGCATACCTATAACAATTATATCTATAACAGTTTATTTTAAGTTGGTAATTTACATTTGACCCTACTGTAAAGCTCAACACTTTTAGTCTCTGTCCCATGCTTTGTATTTTTTTTTAAGTTTATTTATTTTTGAGTCAGAGAGACAGAGCATGAACAGGGGAGGGGCAGAGAGAGAGGGAGACACAGAATTGGAAGCGGGCTCCAGACTCCGAGCAATCAGCCCAGAGCCCAACGCGGGGCTAGAACTCACGGACTGCAAGATCGTGACCTGAGCTGAAGTCGGACGGTTAACCGACTGAGCCACCCAGGCGCCCCCCATGCTTTGTATTTTTTATGTCACATTTTACTTGTGGATCCAGTAGCTAATTATTGTAATCATAAGTATTTTTACTACTTTTGTTTTTTAACCTTCATTCTAGCTTTATAAGTAATACCTACTACCTTTTTACTATATATTTATCTTTCCAGTAAAATTTGTTGTTTCATATGTTTTCTTGTTACCAATTACTTCTCTTTCTCTTCAGCTTAAGGATATCCCTTTAACATTACTTAGAGACTGATTTAGTGGTGATGAACTCCGTTAGCTTCTTTCTGCTTGTCTGGAAAGCTATTTATCTCTCCTTCAATTCTGAATGATAACTTTGCTAGGTTTTCTTGGTTGGGAGTTTTTGTTTAAGCACTTTGAATGTATCGTGTCTTTGCCTTCTGGCTTGTAAAGTTTCTGCTGGAAAATCTGCTTATAATCTATTGGGGGTTCCCGTGAACATAGCAAGTTGTTTTCTCTAGTTGCTCTTAGTTTTCTCTCCTTGCCTTTAACTTTTGACATTTTAATTATGTGACATATATATGTGTGGGGTGGAGGGAATAGGTTCTTCTTACATAAAGGGGTTAGGGAAAAGCTTACGGCAGAAAGCCGCCACCACAGGGTGAAAGCGCCCAAGGTTAGTTAGTGAGATACTGTAATGGGATCATGAGTAACTTGTTATATCACCTGCAGAAAATTACCATCCGACGCCAATATACTATCGTACTTTGATCACAAACTCCACTTGCCCCCCCGGCCCGTTGCTTCTTACACACACAAGTTAATGATTACTACCTGATTGTTTTCTCCATGTTCACATGTGTAAGATCTTGTTTTATTCACGCTCACCACATGGGTAATATCTTGTGAGCTCAATAAATACAGAGAGGAAACCCCTGTTCGGGGCTCTTGTCTCCTCCAGAACTTTAGACTCTCTTGTATTCAATTCTGTGTCTGCTCTCTTGTTGGACAAGTGAGAACTCCAGACTTGTAGGATGTATGTATATACTTGTATGTATATACATACATATATATATATTTTTACATATATTTTATATATATTATATATATATGTATATGTATATATACACACATATGTATGTATATATATATAGAGAGAGAGAGAGAGGAGAGAGTGTGAAATGATCACAAGTTACATAGTTATAAGTTTTTTCTTTTTTCTTGTGACAAGAATTTTTAACATCTACTCTTAGCAATTTTCAAATATACAATACAGTATTGTTAATTATAGACACTGTGTTCTGAATTACATCCCCAGGACTTATTTATTTTATAAACCAAAGTTTGCACCTTTTGACCACCCATTTCACTAATAGAATAAAGCAGGAAGTCTATTCTTTTTGTTTATTTTGTTGTAATTTGTAATGTAATGTGGTATATATATGTATGTATGTATCTTCATTTTTTATTCTCCAACTCTTTATCATGCTTTAAAATTTAGAGTCAACATTAATAAAAATTTGGCAGTTACCTTCTCCAGAAAACTCCCTTGTGTCTTGGTACAGATATCTTTAGTTTCATCTTATTTGGAACTCTCTGGGATTCCTGGAGCTGGAGGTCTGTTTCCCTCTCCAGATCAGAGAAGTTTTCATCCATTATTTCTTCAAACAAGATTTCTTCCCCTTTCCCCTTCTCCGTCTGGGATCCCTATAATGTGACCAAATTTATTTTTTCTTTTCGATACTCTGATTTGCTATTCTGAGTCCCACTCCCTTGTCTTCAAGACAGCGGATTCCTTCTTCTGCTGATGTTGAACCTTTCTAGTGTATTTTTAAAGTGAGTCATTGAATTTGTTAGTTCTGTGACTTCTACTTGGTACTTTCTTATATTTTCCATCTCTTTGTTGAAGTTCTTACCGTGTTCACCTATTCTCCCCACTTCAGGGAGAGCATCTTTATGGCTATTATTTTGAACTCTTTATCCAGTAAATTACTTATTTCCATTTCACTGAGGTTTTCCACGAATTTTGTCTTGTTCTTTCATTTGGAACTTAATTCTCCATTTCTTCATTTTGCTTGGCTCTCTATTGGTCTCTATACAGTTGATGAAACAACCATCTCTCCCAGTCATGAAGGAGTAGCCTCGCATAGGAGGCGACCCTTGTCATTTAACCCTGCCCCAATTTGCTGTCATCTCTCAAATCTTTGTGTTTGTCTAAGTGGCCTAATATATAGCTTCCCATAGTTGAGGATATGCCAAGATCTGTTAGTGTCCCTCAGGAAAGGCTTTCAGACCCTGGATTCAGACTGTTTGGAAGCCAGACCCTCTAGCAGCAACTTTTTTTTTTCCAGCAACTTTTAAAAGTATACAAATATTTACATTCCTGTGGGACCACAAGCATAAGTACCATTGGCCAGGTGATCTGGGAGTGTCCCTTAGGCAGTAGTTCAAAAACTGGGACTCCAGACAAGTGTATACTTTCCTTTTCGGGAGATACTAGAGAGTTGGAGCAAAGCAGAAAGAGAGTGCCAAGACGACCAACGCCAGTCTCCTTCCCTGGAGAGTGTCACATCGGACTCTTAGATGTGCGTGTTAAATTAGATCCCTGCCCTTCCTGCTGGCACTTTAATATAAGCAAGTGAGCTTCCTTTAAGTCTGGGTGCAATTTTCTACCTCTGAGCTGGGTCCTTGAGAGGGTAAACCCAAGAGCACAGACCCCTTGGGAGCTCTCTCCAAGATCACTACAGTCCTCTAGGTCTCAGGACACAAAGTCCATTCATTTTCAAAGTTAGATGTTTTACGGATGCCTGGGTGGCTCAGTTGGGCTCAGGTCATGATCTCATGGTTTGTGAGTTCAAGCCCCACGTTATGTTCTGTGCTGACAGCTCAGAGCCTGGGGCGTGCTTCAGATTCAGTGTCTCCCTCTCTGTCTGCCCCTACCCCACTCACACTCTGTCTCTCTGTGTTTCAAAAATAAATAAAACATTAAAAAAAACACAAAGTTAGATGTTTTAGGGGTCATCTCTCAGAAGCAGGTCCTAAAAGCTAAGGTTCCCCCCATGTGGAGTTCACACCCTTTGCTCTTTGGGGAAGAGCTCCAGGTTTTGACTTTTCTCCTTGTACTAGATTGCTGTACCCAGAAAATTCATAATAGTGAAATTGTGTCCTAGTCTCTCCTCCCCACTTCAATGTGTTTTTCTTCTCATTGGCCCAATATATAGTCATCACTCAGACAGGTTTCAGTTTTTGTAAGAGGAAATTGTTCCATATGTACGTGTAGACTCAGTGTATTTGTGGGAAGAGGTAAGTTCAGGATCTTCCTTTGTCTTGAGCTGGAACCTCCACATTGAATTATTAAGTTAAGAATGTGAGCTGGAGCCCTGAGTGACAGGAAATATGTGCAACCAGGAATCGTACAGGAAATTCCCTCATTCTGTCCTCTCATAGGAGAAAAGTCAAAATTCTAATGACTTGAGATTTTAAATCCTGGGGAAATTATGAACTTGAGCATACCGGGTCAGTGACTCTCTGTCCACAAAACTAATATTTATCCATTTAGTGGTTTTCAAGGAAACCTGTGTCTTTGTGAGGTTTACTGCAATATTCCATCTCTGAAAAATCCTCCAGCATTGCAAATGAAAGAGACAGTGACAAAACACGGTTTCCTTCCATGTTTTTTGGCCCGTGAGAAGAAGAAGAAAGTCAAGTTTCATTTCCCACTATGTGAACTCTACTAAGGCTCAGTGTTCTCACTGTTTCATTTAATCAATTAAATATGCAGGAAATGATCGTTTCAAATATCAAACTGTATTTTGCTTCTTGGGACGAAGCTGGTTTCCCCCAGCGGCCGGCCTTCGGCCATTAAGGTTAGGCAAAGAAGCTGAAACAGACGACCCCAGGGCAAGAGACAGATACCATGTAAGACCAGATATTTGCAAGAGCAAAACTGGGAAGCCCTTGCAGAGCTGACAGGAAGTGTCTTGGGGAAAACAAGAAAACAGAGGCAAGGATCCAGCCCCTTGCGTTTTCCCAGACGTGCCTAGTAGATACCACCTTAGGACACCAAGGTACCAAGCAAAACAAGCTGGATACCAAAAAAAAAAAAAAAAAAAAAAAAAAAAATCCAGCATTAAAGACGTTCCTCCCAAATACCAGAATCATATGGGAGCTCCCCAAAAGGAATTTCTCTGGGAAGAAAGTCCAGAAAACTGGGAGGGCGAGAGCTTAGAACACTATGTCTGGTAGAAACATATAGCTGTAGAAGTATATTGCAAGCCCCACCTGCAATCGACAATTTTCTAATAACCACATTTTAAGAAGTAAAAAAAAAAAAGGTAAAATGAGTTTTCATCATATAGTTTATTTAATCCAATACGATTAAAATATTATCTCTTTGGTCTGTAATAAATACAAAAGTCTTTCATTGACAGCACATCTCCACTCAGACTAGCATTCTTCAGGTGTTCAACAACTATATGTATTTGATAGCACAGATCCAGCATAAAATACGTTTACATCCTGGGGTGGTTAAAGTCAGAAGAAACCAAGTGATCCTGTAGGGACAATTCTGCTTCCTTATTTTTCTAGCACAAATCTGAAACAATGATCAGAGAGAAGGGAGAGGTTGGTTTTAGGAAATTGTTTAAAGCCATAGGATTCTTTTAGCTGTTCACTGGGTTTTTCTGAGGTGTCCTGTAGAAACTCTGACTCTACCACACGCAAGTTGATTGCGTGTCTCATGCGTGAGAGGTACTGGTTGTGACCGTGGAAATGAAAGGAGGAATAAGATGTTGAATTGCCCATGATGCTCAGGCGCGTGTCCATAATAAAAAATAAAGGCATAATAGAATACACATAGAGACAAAAAAGCAACAGTGTGGGACTCCGAGGAAGGCAGTAATTAATTTTTTCTGGATTCACCGGTAAGCTCTATGAGGGCTCGAACCATCTCCGGGCTATTTGCCACTTTCTCCATGGTACTGACATAGGGCTCAGTAGAACTTTGTTGAATGAATGAGTGGATGGATGAATGAATGAATGAATGACGACTGGTCAGAGAAAATCAGGTGAGGAGAAGCCTCACATGTGACATGACATCTGAGTTCAGTTTTGAAGAACTAACTGGTCTTCCCTTAGGAGAGTAGATACTGAAGACTAACAAATCTGAACTACCTACAAGGTAACTAGTTAGGGCACATTCAGTCAATGATATTTGAGGTAGGCCTATAGGTGGGGACAAAAGATAAGATGGGAAAGGTAGATGGGGGCCAGATGGTGGAAAATGGGGAAGGGTTTTTATGAATTATTTGCAGGATTAGTCTATTCTAGCCACCTGCTGATAGCACTAGAGGGTGATAAAAGTTCCTGCAATGCAAAAACAGACTTTTGCAGCATATTGATCTCCTGTTCTTAGAGCTTTCAGAAAGCAATCAACCATCAGACAGCCAAATGGTGGTAAGCGACAATATACATTCTTTAGAGCCTCCTGTACATTGCTATTGAATTTTCCCCATCTCGGTTGACTTTTTTTTCCCTCCTGAAAAAAAAAAAGTTACCAAGAGAACAATATAAGCAGGGAATGAAATGAAAATGTGCTGGTTTACATTTCACCCCCAAATGATAGAATGGATTTTTTTTTTAATGGTGAGAGGAGTGGCAATCTTTGCTCACTGTTATCATCAAGCCTCCCTTTAAGGATTTCTTATATCGTGAAATAATATGAAACACACCATCCAACTGGTGATATTAATGCATAAATCCCAGAAATGCATCTGGAAATGTTTGTGCTATAAAATATAGAATGTTCCTGACTAATGTGGTAGTTTATAAATTCAATGTGCATACAGCAATAGCAAGTTTAGAGAGAGGCAATAAACAAAACAAAACAAAAAAGTGGGGGAGGGTAGTTTATGAAGCTTATAAAGGCATTTATTCCAGCATTTGGATAATTGGAAATTTGATGATGGCCTACACGATTTGCCCCCATGTTGAAAGAGATATGGTACCATGTGGATGGTTAATAAAACAAAAATTAGAGTCAAATATGCAAGGGTACCAATCCTGGCTCCTTTTCTTGCTAGAAAGTGACTTTCCTCTCTGATCTTCATATTTTCATCTGTAAAATGAAGTGATAAAAATACTGTTGAGGGGCACCTGGGTGGCTGAGTAGGTTGAGCTTCTGACTCTTGATTTTGGTTCAGGTCGTGATCCCAGGGATTGAGCCCCACGTTGGGCGCTGCCCTGAGCAGGGAGCCTGCTTGGGATTATCTGTCTCCCTCTGCCCCTCTGTCTTGTTCATGCTGTCTCTCTATATATAATAAGAAAATTACTACTTAACTGTGAGGGTTGTTATGAGGTCAAATATTAAAGAAGTGTCTGATACATGGTAAGAGCTCAGTAAATGCTACCTATAGTTTTATTTTTGTTCATTGAGTAATTGTTGAGCATGTATGATGTGCTGAGTTCTAGAAATTCAGAGATAGAAAACAGTTGACTTGAAAAAGTTCTCCGTCGAATCTAACAAATATTTTGTAGAAAAGTAGGCATTGTTACACAGACTCAGGCTATATGTTCTATACAGTAAGGGGAATGGTTTTCTCACACTGTTACCCAAAGCCCAGAGTTTCTCAACTTCAGCACAGCTAACACAGGCTGGATAATTTTTTGTGTGTGTGTGTGTGGTGGAAGGCTATCTGACAATGTAGAATGTGTAGCCACATCTTTGGCCTCTTTGCACAAGATGCCACTAATATCCCCTAGCTGTGACTACCAAACATTGCCAAACGTCCCTTGGGAGACAAAATAACCCCTGGTTGAAACCACTGGCATAGCCCAATGGCAACTGTTCCCAAGTCTTCCTAAATTGGTAGGTGGAAACAGACAGTACTCAAAATAAATTATTTTATCATCTAAGTTAAGGTTTTAAATTCTCATTTGATAAGGCACCATCGCCCAAATCAGCCAGCATGGTTAAGATTACATTTAGTCCACAAAACCTAACTCTGTATCTATGTCCCAGTTTGGTGGTGTGGCCAAAGTGTCATCTAAATCGTGCCCCTCCTCTGTATTTCAAAGGCTTCTTTCCAACTCAAGCTCACTGCATCTCGCCCTCATCAGAGCCACTGAACCACTGAAGCGGTCTCAGAGCCTCTTTTCTCTTCCCACCCATCCTCACATGGTCAGTAGACTCATATCCCCAAAACACAGCACTGATTGTATACTCTCCTCTTCAAAAACCTGTGGTGGTTCTGGGCAGTAATTTGTAACTACTTCATTGGCAATGCTAGAGTGGTCATTTCATCCTGTTTTGCTCAGAACTTCCCCAGTTTTATTATTTTAGCATTGAAAAACTAGAGGGACACCTGGATGGCTCAGTCGGCTAAGCGTCTGACTTCAGCTCAGGTCATGATCTCACAGTTCTTATGAGTTCGAGCCCCGCATCGGGCTCTGTGCTGACAGCTCAGAGCCTGGAACCTGCTTCAGATTCTGTGTCTCCCTCTCTCTCTGCCCCTCCGCTGCTCGTCTTCTCTCTCTCTCTCTCTCTCTTTCAAAAATAAATAAACATTTTTAAAAACTGAAATGAAAGAAAGAAAGAAAGAAAGAAAGGGTGAAAGAAAGAAAGGGAGAAAGGAAGGAAGGAAGAAAGACTGGAAAACTTTCTGCCCTGGGCAGACTAGGTTAGGGGGAGCAATGAGCCCAGTTTATTGCTAGGCAATTCTTCTGTGAAACTCCAGGATGCACCAGGCAGATATGAATCTTGGGCTCTGACTCAGGTGGGTGAAATTTGTCATCACTATTCTTATTATTTTAAAAATAATCTAGCTTCATTTATGACTGTTCCTCATTTTTCTAGGAGCAAAAAAATCTACTTCAGCCTAAACTGTGACCTCCCTCATACTTCCAAGGTTGAGCCGCAGTGCTGGGATCCTAGGCAGAGCCAACAGGTTGCGGATAGAGGGGGTTCCCTGGTCTGCAGTCACGTGTGGGTCCCAGGGAGTTGCTGCTGAGCGCCCTACGGTCCCTGTCCACCTGGCCTCTTCCAGTCCAAAGCCTCACTCTGCTGTATCCACGTCATGTCTGCCAACATATAGCCGTTGCTATGAGGTCTCATAACCTCCTTAGCAGCCCAAATAGGAGGAATTCAGGAACATTCCTCCCCACCGAGGAACCCCCATCTTAGGGGGTGGGAAGTGGCAACAACAATACATTCTTTGCTTCTCCTACCTATAAATTTGGTGCCTTTTAATTTGTTGCCACCTTCTTCACCCATTTCTTCCAAAGTTTAGTCCAGAGGTCATAAGCAGGTAGTACTTGGGCTGACTACAGCCCCAGATAAGCTTTGTGTGGCTTGCACAGTATTTCTGTTTGTTTGTTAAAGCTTAAATCTGAGTCCCTTAAAGGAGAAAAGTGCTCTCTGGTTTACTGTAGACCTTGTCGTTTCTCCCCGCCCCCTCCGCCCCCCCCCCCCCACACACACACCAAATCCCCTTGGCCTGTTTACATCACCTGCCTCATGCTTCTTGGCAAGTGAAGTTTCCAACCTCTGGCCCCCACTAATGGAAAACACAAAACAGACAATGAGCACAGAGCAATTCTCTGTTTGAATGGAGTGAAATACAGAGAGGGAAAATAACACAGGTTTATATCTGAAAATACTGTCTTAGCCACATATGAGGAATTAAAAAAAAAAAAAAGCCAAGACACTACAGTTGAGGTGTAGACAGGTTGTCCAGAGCCCTGGCACTCAGCCTTCCAAGTTTAAAACCACATGCCTGCTGAATGAGTACAAACCTTAACAGTGACATTTGAGACTGTTCATCGTATGACAACCATCTCCTTTGTCATCCTATCTCCCTCTGAGGCTCAACAATCACACTGCGTAACTTACTCTTACATATATCTGCCCTGCTCACATTGTCCTGAGTGATTCAGCTCATTATGTCCCCTCCATCCCTGAATCTTCATCCTACTATTTCAAGTCAGAAGCTTAATTAGCCTTCGAGTAGGAGCTTGAACTTGATGGTCCTATGCTTTCACAAAAGGTTCTTGTCGCCTTTACAGGTTTATTCATTTCCACCAGCCCATTAGCTCTGGGAATTGTCAGGAATCTTAGGGCTTCTTTTTAAATCTCCTCCCTGGACAATCTCCTCCAGGGTCACAGCTCCAGGGATGACTTTTAGGAAGGTGGCCCACCTATATATATTTCTAGCCCAGTAGTGAACACACATCTAATTGTCCTCTTGACATCCTCTTTTTGGATATCTCAAAGACATTTGAAGATCAGTATGACTTAACCAATGATCTTTCTCTCCTAAACCTTTGTCCCTTTTTCAGTGATGCCCGCCACCAACTCGCCATCCGGTTTGCAATCAGAAACCTGGGAATCATCTGGGATATGCCCTTCTGTATTACATTTCACCTGTAAACCATCACAAATGTAATTTTTTACAAGAGGGGGATGTCCTGATCAAAACGGTTTGACTCTGATGCTTCTCGTTGAACGTTATTGACATTTTTATTTTCCTCCACTGTTTTTGCAATGTATCCCTCATCAACTCTGGGGAATTGATGGTTTAATTTCAGAATTGGTCAGGCTAAGAAGGGGAGTGACTCAAAGTGAAATGATTTCCCAGGATAAGCGTCACCATATGAAGGACTGCCCGAGTAGCCCACTCATTATTCTAGGTCCTCACCACTCTGTCACTATGAACCCAGCCACATCAGTCTAGATTCTCCTGAGAAACAGTTATATACATAGCTATATAACTATAACTAACTATAACTATAACTATGTGTGTGTGTGTGTGTGTGTGTGTGTGTGTGTGTGTATTATGAAGAATTGGTTTAAATGATTATGGAGGCTGAGAAGTCCAAGATCGGCAGTCATCCAGTTGGACACCCAGGAGAACTGATGGGATAATTCCAGTCCAAGTCCAAGGACCTGAGACCAAGGAAAGCCAATAGTACAAGTTCTAGTGTGAGTTCAAGTCCAAAGGCAGGAGAAGACCGATGCCCCAGCTTGAAGACAGCCGAGCAGAGACAGACAATTCTTTCTTACTCAGCCTTTTGTTCTATTCAGCTCTTTAGTGGATTGAAGGAGGCCCACCCATGCTGGGATGGACAATCTGCTCTACTCAGTCCATGGATTCAAATGTTAAGCTCACAGAGAAAGAACCCTGTAGATACACTAAGAAATGTTTAACTAATTTCCAATCCCAGGGGCTCAGTCAAGTTGACACATAAAATTAACCATCACAGAAGTTAAACTTTGCTGTTTGCCTTTGTATCTGGTTTGGCCTTATTATTTCATTAGCTCTCAACACTCAGCTTGCACAGAGGCTGGTCCACTAAAGGCGGACCCAGGCCTTCTCATAATGGGAACAAAGTCTGCCTGTTCCTGGAAGCAAATGTTGTATTCTGACCAATACTCTTTCTCCAAGGGAGAGACAAATGTCATTTAAAATGCAGCATTTCCAGGCACCTGGGTGACTCGGTCAGTTAAGTGTCTGACTTCTGCTGGAGTCGTGATCTGGCAATTCTTGGGTCCAAGCCCTTACATTGGGCTCTGTGCTGACAGCGCTGGGCCTGCTTCAGATCCTCTATCTACCTCTCTCTCCCTCTGAGCATGTGCATGCTCTCTCTCTCAAAAATAGATTGTTAAAAAATTAAGAAAAATTCAAAAATGCATTTCCACAAAAGTAATTTCACAAAATACCATTATTGTGAGATACGTGGGAAAAAAAAGAAAGAAAAAATTTCTTGACAATTAAGTGCTGCATGCCTGCATTAGTTTTCTATGCTACATAATACATTACCACAAACTTAGCAGCATAAAACAACATCCATAGTTTCTGTGGATCAGAAATCCAAGCTTGGCTTAGCTGGGCTCTTTGCTCAGATTCCCACAGGAGTTAAATCACAGCCTTGGTTGAGCTGTGTTCTTTTCTGGAACTCAGGTCCTCTTCCAAGCTCATGTGATAATTGTCAAAATTCAGTTCCTTGTGGAGTTTGGAATTGAGGCCCTCAGCAACTAGAGACAGCTCCCTCTATAGGGAATCACATGTGGCTGCTTGTTTTTCGGTCAGCAGGATGACCCTTGTCTCTCTTTTAAGGGTTTTCACCTGATTAAGTCTAGCCCACCCAGGAACATCTCCTTTTGATTAACTCTGAGTCAACTGATTTGGGACCTTTCATATTTGCCATATAACATAACCTAATTACAGGAGTAATGGCCCATCAATTTCACAAATCCCATCCACATTTAGGGAGAAGAGATTCTATAGGACCAAGGGGTTGTAATCTTGGAGGCTATCTTAGAATTTTACCTGCCACAATCTGAGTTTGTGAATTAGTGTGTTACAGGCTCTGAAAAATCCTGGAGCTAAGAACTCTGGTTAACTTTATTGCCCTTATTGTTCTCCAAATTAATTTGGCCTTATTTTCACATGACACCTCTCATCATTCTGGAAATTCGTATTCTGTACCATCCATGTTGTGGGATACACTGGAATGGAAAAACCCTGGGCCATGAAGTTAATTCAGGATTCCAATACCTAACCCGCCTCTTCCCTATGGCTTCAGCTTGGCCTATTTCCCTGACTTCGCAGAGTCTTGGTAAAATGGGTGTGGAATATTAGGACTGTTTCTCATGGCTGTTACAACAGTACATTGAAAGTTAGTAATACCTTGGAAATGGCTGGCACAGGTTAGAGATCCGGCAAGATAATAAAGCATGTTGGCTTCCTCCCTCTCCTTTTTCATGTGAAATTTTAGAAATAATTACAAAAAGGGTGAATATGCTATTGATGTTAGAGTCATATGAAGGTTTTGGATATCAGACATGAAGTTTCTTTCATAACATCCTTAGGCTAAAAAAATCTAAAATTAAAATTTAAGAGGAAAAATAGTTCTTTATTCTGTCTGCGATAATTAATTTATGTTTTAAACAGGCTTTCATCAACACCATCAGACCACAGTAAAGACAGAAGTGAATCATTAGCATATGTAGGAGATTCTGTGCTCATCTGAACCACCCAAACAGCAAAAACATGGAAAAATTGACGTAATCACTTGTTTAATAGGTTAAAATTGATTGAGATGTCTCAAAAATGTTAATTACCACTCCCTTTATCCAGCAAAGTAATGTGATAAGACTTCAGCCACATAATGTAAAGAATAAACTACTTAATGCCTTTAGAACAAGGGACAAGTTTTATTTTATTTTATTTTTTTAATTTTTTTTTCAACGTTTTTATTTATTTTTGGGACAGAGAGAGACAGAGCATGAACGGGGGAGGGGTAGAGAGAGAGGGAGACACAGAATCGGAAACAGGATCCAGGCTCTGAGCCATCAGCCCAGAGCCTGACGCGGGGCTCGAACCCACGGACCGCGAGATCGTGACCTGGCTGGAGTTGGACGCTTAACCGACTGCGCCACCCAGGCGCCCCAAGGGACAAGTTTTAGAGACAAAATATTTGTTTAGACTAACCTGCAGGGCAGTGTCTATTATAAAGGTACAGAATGACAAAATTTGTGGGTAACGCTGAAACATGGTGATAATTGTGTGATCTTCAATAAAGTATTTACCCTTTCTAAACCTCACTTCTACCCTAAGAAATGGGTATAAAAATTGTACTTGTACCATAGGCATATAGTAAAGGTACAACAGGTAGAAACTAAATGTGATGGTGTTACTTAAATATAAAGTTAATTATTGTACAAGTTTAAGCTCTCACTTGATCTCAATTGCTGTCGCATTGTGCTTTTTAAATTCTTGAATGAAAAATACGTGCTGAATTCTGAAAAATTCAAAAACTTTAGAGTGAAGTTCATGCGGGACGTCTCATTAAAAGGAAAAGAAAAACAGCGCGCTTGTATTATTCAATGTCGTTAGCCGTTAACAGAGGCGAGACAAGTGCAGAGAATATATTACTCATAAAATTCTTCCTAAATGAAATCCTTTGCAATATATCCCATGAGGCATCTGTAGGTCTTTAGGGACACAGAACAATTTATTGAAACTTCTGTGCAAATTGAAACTCCTATTTGGAGCAATGCATTAAGAATCTATAGATCATTTATTCCTGCTCTTGCTGAAGGAATTGCAGAGATCACTTTTATTATACAAATGCTCCTTCAGTGATTAAAATTCCTTCTCTCTGGCATATACATGAGAAATAAGAATAAGAATGAATAAGAAATGTAACCTACTCTGATAGATAAATTGCATATATTCAAGAACAAGGAAAATAGTGTGTGTGTGTTATCGTATTAAAAAAAATAAAACATATTGGGAACTCCTTGAGTTTCTTTCCTCAATAATGAGAAGCGCAGAATGAGAATGTTCACTTATAGTAATTTCATCAGTGCACCAGTGAGGCCAGAATGAATGGTAGACAGCAATGTGAAAAGGGTATCATTTTTGATATTACTTCTGCAAACACAGCTAGGCGAGCTAATGCTCATTTTAAGCTGCGTGTCAAGGCTTCAAAAGAGTCACAACCAGTAAAGAAAAAAACATCTTTTTCTGTTTCACTACCTTTTGCTGGGAGCTATAACATACCCAGTCCTTTCCTGGGTAGGATCAACCATATAAGGAAAAGGTGTTAACATTTCCTAGGGCCACAAGGTAAGCTTGTATTCACTATGTACTCCATGATTCCAAAGAGACTGGCCTTAGAGTTTTGATAGTACTTAGAACAGAGTTGGGAACCCTCTTGCACTGTTGGTGAGAATGCAAACTGGTGCAGCCACTCTGGAAAACAGTGTGGACATTCCTCAAAAAATTAAAAATAGATCTACCCTATGATCCAGCAATATCCCAAGGGATACGGGAGTGCTGATGCATAGGGGCTCTTGCACCCCAATGTTTATAGCAGCACTTTCAACAAGAGCCAAATGATGGAAAGAGCCTAAATGTCCATCAACTGACAAATGCACAAAGAAGATGTGGTTTATATGTACAAAGGAATACTACTTGGCAATGAGAAAGAATGAAATATGGCCTTATGTAGCAACGTGGATGGAACTGGAGGGTTATTATGCTAAATGAAATAAGTCATACAGAGAAAGACAGATACCATATATTTTCACTCATATGTGGATCCTGAGAAACTTACCAGAAGACCATGGGGGAAGAGGAGGGGGAAAAAAGTTACAGACAGAGAGGGAGGGAGGCAAACCATAAGAGACTCTTAAATACAGAGAACAAACTGAGGGTTGATGGGTGGTGGGGGAGAGGGGAAAGTGGGTGATGGGTATTGAGGAGGACACTTGCTGTGATGAGCCCTGGGTGTTGTGTGGAAACCAATTTGACAATAAATTATATTAAAAAAAAAAATAAAACAGGGGCGCCTGGGTGGCACAGTCGGTTGAGCGTCCGACTTCAGCCAGGTCACGATCTCGCGGTCCATGAGTTCGAGCCCCGCGTCGGGCTCTGGGCTGATGGCTCAGACCTGGATCCTGTTTCCGATTCTGTGTCTCCCTCTCTCTCTGCCCCTCCCCCATTCATGCTCTGTTTCTCTCTGTCCCAAAAATAAATAAAAAACGTTGAAAAAAAAAATAAAAAAAAATTAAAAAAAAAAAAAACAGAGTTGGGAGTCACTCAGACCCGGGGGAACCTGATTCCGCTACTTAATGCATGAACTTGAGTTTCTTAACTTTTCAAAGGCTTAATTTCCTCATTAGTCAAATGGGAATAAAAATGCCTACCCTTATACGTTCTCTACGGGTACTGAGTGGATTAATGTATATGAAGTACTGAATCCAATATGCTATTAACATGTTATGGTGGTTGCTGTTACTGCTCTAGTCAATGTCTGCCTTTGTTTGGCTTTCCTTAATAGCAGCCTCTTAGACAAGGATTTTGGTACAAGAAGTTTATTTGGGAAGTGACTGCAGGAAGCACAGATAGAGGTGTTGGGAAGTGAGACAGAGAAGGGAAGAAAGACAATGATGGGTGATTTCTCAAGCAGGTGACTGTTGCAGGTAACTTGGCTCAATCCCACTGAGAAACTCTAAGAGACAAAGTAGAATAGTTTCAGAATTATCCCACCCAAGAGGCGAGGGAGCTGAGGTATTTATCCACCAAAATTTGTTATTGGTTGAAGATTGCTTCCAGGGGAATTAACCTTTCTGCACTTTTGGCTTATCCTGCATGCTGGCCAAGCTTGTTCCCAAAGGTAGACAAAGGACCTCAGCCAGAGAGAACTGAAGGGATTTCAGTAAGTGGCCTTTTGAGTATACAGGTGAGGACACAGGGGATATGGACAGAACTCCCAACAAAATGTGCTGCATTCTTAATCACCCAGACTTTTCTTTTTTTGTTTGTTTTTTAAATTTTTTTAAGATTTAAAAAATTGTTTTAATATGAAATTTATTGTCAAATTGGTTTCCATACAACACCCAGGGCTCATCCCAACAGGTGCCTTCCTCAATGCCCATCACCCACTTTCCCCTCCCTCTCACGCCCCATCAACCCTCAATTTATTCTCAGTTTTTAAGACTCTCTTATGGTTTGCCTCCCTCCCTCTCTAACTTTTTTTTCCCCTTTCCCTCCCCCATGGTCTTCTGTTAAGTTTCTCAGGATCCACATATGAGTGAAAATATATGGCATCTGTCTTTCTCTGCATGACTTATTTCACTTAGCATAACACTCTACAGTTCCATCCACGTTGCTACAAAAGGCCATATTTCATTCTTTCTCATTGCCAAGTAGTATTCCATTGTGTATATAAACTACATCTTCTTTGTGCATTTGTCAGTTGATGGACCTTTAGGCTCTTTGCCTAATTTGGCTCTTGTTGAAAGTGCTGCTATAAACTTTGGGGTACAAGTGTCCCTATGCATCAGCAGTCCTGTAGCCCTTGTAACCCAGAATTTTCTCATCTTCCTTCTGGTTCTGTGGCTGCCAAGCTCTTCAGCTCCCACTACTTTATGAGCTTCTTATAACATAGGTAAAATCTCTCAAACTGTATTCTTAGGTATCTCCTCATCTAAAGACTTTAGTCACGTAAGGTAGAGTGTGTACCTTCTGGGTTGAGTGAATTTAAAACTTTGGGCTCGGACATCCAGACCTTATACAGGGCTGGTTTGGTAGATGCTCGCAAAGAGTTTACAACTGAATTGGGAAGACTGGACATGCACAAGTCCAAAGTTTAAATTTATAAATTTAAGGTGCCAATTTAGGTGCAGTGGTGTTTTCTAAGAAGGGAGATGTGAAGTTTTGCCATTGAGGAATCTGCTGAAATTCCCACTGCTTTTATTTCCATTTACTCTGAAACCTCAAGGCATCTGCATAGGACACACACTCAGTGCTGACTTCTCAAACCATCAGCCATTTAGCTCAATAGTGAAATGACCAAATGACTTGCTAGAGTAGAGTCAAAATGACCAATCATTGGGCAATTGCTAGAAACATCCTGCTGAATTACTTTGTTTTACTAATTTTAAGAGAAAAGAGAGAAGAGAAATAGTTATGCTGTTTGTGGCATAAAGAAAGCATCAAAGCTAAAGGTAAGGCTTCTAAGTAAGAGTATAAAATTGGAAAACGTCTGAATATATAGATTTTTGCCAATTAAAGTGGATAACAAGCAGTCGGGGTCTATTTATGTTCTTAGAAGGGTAGGGAGAGTAGAAAAAAACATAGGCTTTGCTGAGTGAAAAGAAAACAAAACCCTGAGCTCTAAGCTCCAATATTTATGAGCTGAGTTATCAGGGAACTTAGTTCATCTCTCTGAGCATAGATGCCTCTTTTGTAAAATGTGCATTAAACCTACTTTACAGCATTGTTGAATGAATATGACATACAAATGTGATATATGTAACATACTAGATTTTATCAATAGGTGAGCAGATTAACAAATTGTATCTTTACAATGGAATGGCACTTGGCAATAGAAAGAATGAACTACTCATGCACAAAACAACATGACTGATCTGATAATAATTATGCTGGACCAAGAACAAAGAGTAAATACTGTAGGGTTCCATTTATGTAAAATTCTAGAAAATTCAAAATAATCTGTAGTGACACAAGGCACATGTGTGATTGGCTAAGGATGGAGGAGTCGGGAGGGTGGCATTGATGGACAAGAAAGGGAAACTTCTGGGGGATGGAGACACTCATTATTTGTTGGCTGTGTATGCACAGTCAAATGTGTATGCACAAGTCAAATTTTATCAAATTTACACTTGAAATATGTGCCGTTTATTGTATCCTAATTACACCTCAATAAAGCTGTTGACAAAAATAGTGTTGGTGATGAAGTAGATTCTCAGTAAATGTAATAATTCCTTCTCCAAAAGTGTGTTTATATGACCTTGCCTCAACTTGCTTGGGGTTAAATTTGGTGAGCCCAAATCTGACGAGGCTATACAGAATTGACATTCATTACTCTGTCTGCCTATCACTTCCTCGTGTCACAGGATCTTCCCTCTTTCAGTAAGCTGTTTTTCCCATGGCTCAAAAACATGGTTCTCGTTGGGGTTACCGATCACAAAGAACCAACACTTTGGCCACTCAGGGATGGGCATATACAGCAGATACCAAGTGCAACGTGCCCAGTCCCCAACTTCCCTGGGTTATGATGCAAATAGCTGGTCCTTGTAACCTTCTTCAGAGGTTTACCCTTGGCCAAGAGAGCTACTTCACCTTTAGAGAGCCAGAGCTAAAAATAGCCAGGAGGTTGTATTCCCTCAGGGCTACCTGTGCTCAGTGACTAGTGCACCCTTGCAAAAATCCAGCTTCCTTCCTCTGAGATGGGAACAATTCTGATATGCAAATGTGCTCCAGAGCTCCCCGTGGGATCAGGCAGAGGCCAGCACTTTATCTGGAATGACAGTCTTCATTGGCTGTTTTCCTCTTCTTCTTTCCCCCATTCCCTTAACATCTCCCACTGAGAGAACTTCCTTAATAAAACCATTTATACTTGAACGCAACCTAAAACAGCATGGCAAATCTCTTTGGCTCCAGAGATCCGTCCAGAAATGGAACTGGGACTCCAATGGCCTGGCTCATCAGAACCTTAGATATTTTTAGAACCTGAGCTAGAGATGAGGGCTCTCATTTATCTAATCAAGTTAAGGGTGTGACACTAGAGCTCCGAGTCCCCAAGTTCCTCATCTTGTGAGAGAAAAAGTATTTTGAAAGAAGCCAAGCTGAGACAAAGTCAGACTCCTCTAGAGGTTTGGAACCATGATGCCAGTTACCTTTAAGAATGGCCCCTCTTTCAGGGTGCCTGGGTGGCTCAGCTGGTTAAGCATCTGACAACTTGATTTTGGCTCAGGTCATGCATGACCTCACGATTCTTGAGTTCAAGCCCCAAGTCAGGCTCTGCACTGACAGCACGGAGCCTGCTTGGGATTCTCTCTCTCCCCCTTTCTCTCTGCCCCCCCCCCCAGTTTGCTGTCTCAAAAATAAATAAACTTTAAGAAAAAAAGAATGGGCATTCTTTTTTTCTGGAGTGTTTTATGTCAGCCAGTGAAAAACCTGGGTTTGGCTTCAGTTTCTGTCTCCTACAACAAAAGGAGTCCTGATGGAAACCCCCGTAAATAGCCGAATTAGGCCTCTCTGCCCTTGCCATGTGAAATTGGCCAGATGGACAAGTTAGAACAAATTAGATCACACAAGTGAATTACTTTCATCCAATTAAGCCACAGAAATACCCCATGTTGAACTTTCAAAGTTTTACCTTTCAGAATTGGAGCTCAAAGAGATTTCACTTTTTCTTTCCTAGCTTAGAATTACAACTGGTGGGGCACCCAGGTGGCTCAGTTGGTTGAGTGTGAGACTTTTGATTTCAGCTTAGGTCATGATCCCAGGGCCGTGGGATTGAGCCCTGCATAGGACTTCACGCTGAGCATGAAGCCTGCTTCAGATTCTCCCTCTCCCTCTGCCCCTTCCCTGCTCACGCATGTATGTGCACTTGGCTCTCTCTGTGTATAATAAAAGAAAAGAAATATAACTTGTAATTTGAGTTATAATCAAATTCTTGAATAGTATTTTCCATATTTCCATGTCAGTTGTTTTTAATCATTTGAACTGATTTTCTTTAGAAGACCAAACTCTCCCTTTGCACAAACTGACGATATGAACAGGGACATAGGAAGATTTTGGAGGCTAATCTTAAGTTCCTTCCATTAAAAATTACACTTTTCCCTAAGACACAGAACAATAACATAGAGCATCATTTTATCAAGAAAAAATGATCTTAATGGCACAGACTAACGCTAATAGTGTAAAGATGATTCCCTGAGAGACTTTAGCTCACAAATGCTCTGAACCCTTACTAAATCAGATGGATAGCAGGACCATTAACTGGTTGGAGAATTTTCAAATTGAAATTTCCTATTTTGCACAGACTATTAGAACAGCACTTCCTCAGCTTGGCTAAAATCAGACTAATGACATGAGAATTACTATTTTAATTCCTTTAATGATTCCATGATGACTTACAACTTTTTACTTCCTTCTTGTCACAGTTTTTTTAAGAGTTTAACCTACTAAAGGGTGAGATATATAAAATGTACATTTTATGCAATAACCCCTGTTGTAATCAGTTAGAATTGGGGCGAGGGAGGGGACATAGCTGCAATTTTGAAAGTCTACAAACAGGGAAATGACAATATTAAGTGTAAGATTTCTGCTCTAAGGACAAATATTTACACCGGTGGTGTAAATATTTATGACAGAGGATTTTGCTCCTTCCCCCTGCCCTCCAGTCTCAGGGGCATTTGGTAACATATGCAAACATTTTGATCGGCACAACTGAGTGGAAGGGAACATTTGCTCCTGGCGCCTAGTGAGAAGAGGCCAGGCCTGCTGATAAACATCCTACAATGCACAGGACAGTCCCTACAACAAAGAATTATCCAGCCCAAAATGTCAGTAGTATGGAGGCTGAGAAGGCCTAGTTTATACCTTTGTTACCAAGTGCTCCCCACCCCTTCTGACTTGTACATTGCTGCAGTCAAGCAGTTAACGTTTGCAGAAGACCTGTCCTCCTTGTATAACCTCTGGATTGGACTCCAGATTCAGAAACCAGTTCTGCCACCTCCTAGCCATGTGACCAAGCTTCCAAGCCTCTTTCTTTTGATCTACAATGCAACAATCACACTTGCCACCTAGGGCTATTTTGACAATTGATTCAGATGGACACTCTTAGAAATTGTGTTTAACACAGTGCCTGCACGTAGTATAGACCCAGATCAACTTAGCTGTTCCCGTTTTTACCATGAGAACTTTGGTGCAGGTGCGTGGAAGGTCGTTTATTTGGTCTGTTTTGATGAAATACACACACTAGGAATATTTTGATGCAGCCTAAGAAAACAAAACGTTAGAATTTTATTTTAAAAATTACTGCGTAACTTCTGCAAACATTCTTTTTTTTTTTTAAGATTATTTATTTATTTTGAGCAAGGGAAGGGAGGGGCAGAGAGAGAAGGAGAAGGAGAATCCCAAGCAGGCTCTGAGCTGTCAGCACAGAGCCCGACGTGGGACTCGAACTCACGAAATGTGAGATCATGACCTGAGTGGAAACCAAGAGTTGGACACTTAACCAACTGAGCCACCCAGGTGCCTTTTGTTTAATGCTTTTTATTTTTATTTTTGAGAGAGAGAGAGTGCTCGCACAAGCAAGCGGGGAAGGGGCAGAGAGAGAGGGAGATAGGATCCCAGGCTCTGCACTGACAGCAGCAAGCCAGATGAGGTGCTTGAATTCAGGAACCATGAGATCATGACCTGAAGTCAGAGGTTCAACCCACAGAGCCACCCAGGTGCCCCCATGTTCTCATTCCCTTCTTAAATCCTACCTTCTTTCTTCTCTTTAACCCCAAATCTCTTGTCCATTTCTAATTCCAGCCTACCCCTATACTATTCTTGAACCTCAGTTAACTGTCACCTTTCTCCCAACTTTCTGTGTCCATGAACCCAAAGGCTTTAAGGAAAAGTTCCAAGCAATTTATATGACCAGACAGTATAAACTATAGGACAAATTTTGTCAGCCGTCTTGCCTTTGTTTGCTTTGCCTTTAAATACAAATTTATTATGTTTTTTTTTTCCATTTGACTGCCTTTAGATGCAACATGTACTTGTTGCCATGGTCCCCACAACTCCTCATTCTCTTGTATAGCAGCTTACTTCACACAGGCTTTCTTGCTTTGTCTTCTAAAGGCAACCGGGTCAGCTGCAGGAGGGTGTGGCTGTGGAAGAGATTTTGGAAGGCTACTAGGAAGAACCTCAGTGGTGGGCTCAGGAAGGGGGTGAAAACGACAGCATTCCTGACAGGACAGATGTTATGACTGAGTGTGCCAAGGTGGAATTTCTAAGGACTCTTTTGAGGACAAAGAGTAATATCCCAGTCTAGCTGAGCAAACCTTCCACCCAGGACAGCCATTGAGGAGACAGTTAGAAACATGTATTTAAACCAGTGGCTCAATAGCCTTAAGTGCCAGGTGAAAGAATTTTGATTTGACATATAGTGATGTAAAGCATTAAATGTTTTTAAATTAGACATAAGTGACAAGATGAAAAGGATCTTATGGTTTATTTCAAAAATAAATTTTATGTTTAGCTTACTCTCAATGTGTGTTAATTTTAAAAACTTTAGAAACAATAAAGAAAATTAAAATTTACCCCAATTCCACTCTGAGCCTGCAAATTATTTATAGTCACACACACACACACACACACACACACACACACACTTTTAAAAACAAAATGCAAAATGTAGGGGCACCTGGGTGGCTCAGTTAGCTGGGCATCTGACTTCAGCTCAGGTCATGATCTCGCAGTCTGTGAGTTTGAGCCCTGAGTCAGGCTCTGTGCTGACAGCTGGGAGCCTGGAGCCTGCTTTGGATTCTGTGTCTCTCTCTCTCTACCCCTCCCCCACTCATGCCCTGTCTCTCTCTGCCTCTGAAAAATGAATAAACCTTAAAACATAAAAAAAACCCACCCCAAAATGTAGAGTAACAAAATGTTAACCTATTTTTAAAAATGTTTATATGTCAATAGTTTGTCATTAAATACTTCTCAAAATGTTATTTCTGATACATTTGCAGAAGTGAGCCAAGATCTATGATCTTTGCAGCATTATTTGTAATACTAAAAATCTCACCAAATGTGGAAATCACATTAGTGTACATTAACAGAAGCAACTAATCCCACTCATTCACCCCACAAATATTGACTGAGCACCTACCATGTTCCAGGCACTGTTGTAGGCATTGGGAAGGCAATAGCAAACAAACCAGAGAAAAATATTTGCACTCACTTAGCTTATGTTCTAATGAGTTTGTATTCTGGTGGAAAGGTCAATGAACTTTTATGCAAAGGGCCAGATATTATACATTTTTAGTGGTATGGTCTTTGTCACAACTATTCAACTCTGCCATTGTAACTGGAAAGCTGAAGTAGACAATACACACACATATGGGTGTGAGTGATTTCCAACAAAACTGTTTACAAAGACAAGCTGTGGGCCAGATAAATAGATACATAGATATAGATATATAGACATTTATGTAGATAGATACAGAAATAGACACAAATACATATAAATAGAAAATGCATAGATAGAACATTTCTTGAAGAAATAAAAGAAAGTATTAAGCGGCTATTATCTTCAGAGAGTTTAAAAATCTTACAGTGTGCGTACATGGCTTCTTTAAGTAAATTTAAATTTTATAAAATTTGTTGGGGTTGCTCAGTATTGTAGTAGACTTTTTATCAACTATTTGCCACTTACGTGGTTTCCAAATTTTCATCATTAAATATATTGGCGCAGTTAACAAATTTGAACAGAAATCTTTGATTGCAAATGTAAGTATTTGTTTAAGATAATCCCTAGAAATAAAATTTAGACTGGAGGATTTAAACTTGTTTAGGTTCTGTATATATTTGCTAACCTGTCCCTTTGAAGAATATAACAATTTACACTTCCACCAACAGGTTAGAAGAGTACTCATTTTCCCCACACAGTTGTAGCCACATTGGGCACTTGTATTTATTTTAAATATGTATAAATTTAACAGGTAATATTATCTTTGTTTTATTTTGCAGTTCTTTAATACAATTAATGAAGCCAACCCTTTCTTTTTCTTATTTATTGCTCCTATCTACCTCTTTTTTCCTGACGTTTATATTCATGTCATTTGTTCATCATGGTGCTTTTTATTTTCATAGGAG
Source organism: Prionailurus viverrinus (assembly GCF_022837055.1). NCBI lineage: Eukaryota > Metazoa > Chordata > Mammalia > Carnivora > Felidae > Prionailurus > Prionailurus viverrinus. The sequence continues at coordinate 34,284,499 of NC_062562.1, read as the reverse complement.
CTTCTAGTTACTTGAAATATTTCCGTGTAAAAATTTTTAATCTAATCTCCCTCTATTGTTTCCCTGTGGCATTATGGGTTTCACTCTTGTAGGAACTCTTGCCCTAACTTTGATCTAAGACTCTCTTCCTTCCTTCCTTCCTTTCTTTCTTTCTTTCTTTCTTTCTTTCTTTTTTTCTTTCCTTCTTTCTTTCTAAACTGACATAACTTGGAAATATCAAAGATTCAGTTCCAGTTCCAGTTCCAAACCACTGCAATGAAGGGAATATCGCAATATGAATCTAATGAAATTTTTTGTTCCAGTGCACATAAAAGTTATGTTTATACTATACTGTAGTCTATTGCTTCTCAACCTTTTGGCTAAGATCAAGTGTACTATACTGAAGTCTATTAAATGCACAGTGGCATTCTATCAAAAAAACAGCACACACCCCTTCATTAAAAAATACATGATTGCTAAAAAAATGCTAACCACCTTTTGATCTTTCAGTGAGTCAGAATCATTTTGCTGCTGGAGGGTCTTGTCTCAGTGTTCAACGCTGATGCCCGCTGACTGATCAAGGTGGTGTTTGCTGAATGTTGGGGTGGCTATGACAATTACTTAAAATAACACTACGATGAAGTCTCCCACCTTGATTGACTTCCTTTCACAAATGATTTCTTGGTAGCATAAGATGCTGTTTGATAGCATTTTTCCCACTGTAGAACTTCCTTCAGAATTGGAGTGAATTCCACCACTTTTTTATCACCTAAGTTGGTGTAATATTCTAAATCATTTGTGTGATGTCAACAATCTTCATAGCATTTCACCAAGAGTAGATTGCATCTCAAGAAACCACTTTGCTCATCCATAAGAAGCAACTTCTCATCCATTCAAGTTTATCATGAGATTCCAGCAATTCAGCCCCATCTTCAGGCTCCACTTCTAATTCTAGTTCTCTTGTGAGGTCCCAGGCAAGGCAGAGAGATGGGATTGGCCTACTGATGGGACCAGTCAGAGAACACGAAACATTAAGTCTGCAATCTTACGTGGGCGTGGTGTGTGGTACCCCAAAGCAATTACAAGCATAACATCCAAGCTCACTGATCGAGGTCACCATAACAACATAACAATCATGAAAAAGTTTGAAATCTTGCAGGAATTACCAAAATATAACACAGACACACAAACTGAGGGAATGTTCTTGGAAAAAAGTAGCGCCAATTTGTGGCTTGAAACAGGGTGGCCACAAAAGTTCAATGCGCAAAAAACAAACACACACACACACACACACACAAATTTTTTAAAAACCCAAAACACACAGTATCTGGGAAGTGCAATAAAGTGGAATGCAATAAAGCCAAGTGCAATAAAATGAGGTATGCTTGTACAATTTTTAAAAGGAAATTTATAGAGATTTGTTATGTGAAGAAATCTCTCCAGGCAGGTTCTTCTTTGAGGTAGCTAAGCCCTCCTCAGCTTCCATGACAGGTCACTGACTCTGAAAGAAGTTTGATCACATTATTTTTGCCCACAATATCGAGTTCTCAACATTCTCTCCGCCCAGGGTGGTAGGGACGGACCAGCAGCCCCTCGGCTCTGGAAGCTAGGACTCTTACCCTGCTCTCTGTGCAGAAGCGAACACACCTCCTTTAGAGGCTGATCTGCCTTTTTGACTTGGCTTTTATTCAATTTACATCAACCATAATTACATGTTGGTTCTTCTGGGAGCTAAACAAAGCTTGATATCAGAAGAGGAGAAACCATTATTTACACCACTTCTATCTACTTCTGCCGTAAACTCTATTTTTTATTCTTATTTTTAAAACCATGTGTATGTTCTCCCTCATTCTCTTCTCTTGCTGCCTCTAATCTTTTTATATATTATCAAATAAAAAGCAAACAAACACTTTCTGGAATGCTTGAGTCTCTTCACGTCTGCACTGAGAAAGTCCAGGGTCAGCTGCTTTACAGCTACATTGTGATGGCCCAGACTGCGGGGGTGTTTAGAGCATCCACGCTGAGCTAGAAATGATACAGAATAGGATAAAATTCAGTAATTGAGGTGGTCAGGAAGCCAGGCAAGAGCACAGCTTAGAACTGTCGTTGGAAAACTTTTTTCATTCTTGTTGGAAAAAGAATTGTGTTTCTTATGAACACAGTCTCAAGTGCCCTTCCTCCCACCTCAGATAAAATAGTAATATGAGCTAATCTCATCATTTTCAAGGGAGAGGTAATGTAGTCTTACCTGACCCCACATCCCCTTGATCTCCCTGGAACTTGCCTGCAGCTTTGCGGGACAGCCCCTGCTGCAGACACCTGGGTCCCTCTGCCCTAAGGATTTATCTAGCCAGCCACAGGGACATGACCGTCCCACGGGTGAGGCAGGCTGGAAGTATGGGTGTGCAGGGTGGCGGGTGGGTGCCCCCAGAAGCAGCCCTCAATAATGAGGCACGGGAATTGGTGGACAAACATAACCATTTCCTTGCCCCGTTGCCGGGACGATTATGGGATGTGTTCTGTAACAGTCTATCAGTGTTCCCTGAAAACATTAGCCCCGAAGGTCTACAGCCAATTAACACAGCCTTTATTAGTTTCCCACCTGCCTGGTCTCACTTCCCCATTCCCTCACCTGCTACCTAGGATTGTCCCTGAAATAAGCTATTTGTACCCAAATCCTTGTCTTAGGAACTACCATGGGAGGAAACCCAGTTAAGGAAATAGTGTAGGAGCTCCTGGGTGGCTCCGTTGGTTAAGCGTCTGACTCTTGATTTCAGCTCAGGTCATGATCTCAACGGTCGCGAGATTGAACCCCGCATAGGGCTCTGCATCTCTCTTCTTCTCATTCCTCCCTTGCTCTCTCTCGAAAGAAAGAAAGAAAGAAAGAAAGAAAGAAAGAAAGAAAGAAATGAAAGAAAAAGAAAAAGAAAAAGAAAAAGAAAAAGAAAAAAAAAAATAGTGCAATGGTGCAAAGTTTGTACATCAGTTAGATGCGTGCTGGGCGATATGGTAGCCACTAGCTATGTGGTGTTATTCAAAATTAAATATAGATTAATATTAAATACAATTTTAAAAATTATTTTCTCAGTTCCACTAAGCCACACTTCCAGTGCTCAACAGCCATATGGCTAATGATTATGGTGCTTAACAGCATACGTACAGAAACTTTCCATCACTGCAAGAAGTTCTGTGAGGTAACGCGGCCTAGAATCAATCCTAGATTGATTGAGATTGGGCTCCTCTTGCTTTATTACCTCAGGCAACTTACTCTCTGCTATAAGTGCCCGCCTGTACATCTGTGAAAGATGGCTGTGCTGAAAATCAAGTAAGAGGATTTCTGTAAGGCTTTGAGAAAGCACATAATAAGTGTTCAGTAAATGTAGGGGAGAGAGAAAGAGCAATAATAAGAACAAGAGTGATAGCGGTAAAGAGGGAGGGATGGTGAGGGAGGGGGGAGAGAAAGAAAGGAGACGTGGAGCCCGAAGGCATCTGAGAACTCTGAGGAACAGTGTGTAGAAACCACTAGTGTAATGTGTGATGACGGGCAGGTTATTTCTCATCATGGGCCTCAACTTCCTTTCCTATTGAGGGGTACTGACATATCTCTAGACACCACTAAATCTGTGATTTTTCTTAGGGTGACTTTTGCCCTGGCTTCTCTTATATACCCATTCAGCTCCAGGCACAGTGCTGTGATCAGGATAAGACCTTTCAAGAAGACAGTACCTGTCATGCAGATTTTAGAATCTTGCAGGAAGAAGCCGATAAGGAGCCAGTGCAGTGATCGCCCTTTGGGAACCACTGAGGTGACCCCCAGCCATGCCTTCAGGGAGGCTTCCTGAAGGAGTGACAGAAACTCAAGGGATGAGAGGACCTGAGCCAGGTGAGCAACGAGGAAGGGTGTTTCAGGCAGAGGGAACAGTGTGTAGTCTTTTGGAGGCTCATTCCATACCCCTTCTCTCATGTAGCAAATCAGATTTTGGAAGGAAGGATTAAGGAGGATAGTGGAAGTGGAGTAAGAAATGGAAAGAAAGGGGGGGGGGGGCGGGAATTGAATGATTGTTATCCTTCCCCTTTAGGCTTCTCAAAATCCACCTTCTGGGTCAGTGCTTCTTCAACCAGGGACCAGGGACCACCTACAATAAAGGAGGTGGGGAGGGGTGCCTGGGTGGCTCATTGAGTTGAGCATCTGACTTCAGCTCAGGTCAGGACCTCATGGTTTGTGGGCTTGAGCTCCACGCTGGGGGCTCTGCGCTGACAGTGTGGAACCTTGCTGGGAATCTCACTCTCTCCCTCTGCCCATATCCCTCGCTTGCGCTCTCTCTCTCTCTCTCTAAATAAATAAACACTAAAGAAATTAAAAAAAAAAAGACAGTGGGGTGGGAGAATTACTTACAAAAATGCAGATCCCTGGGCTCTAAGACACCCCTACTACATTAGAAACTGTGGAGAATATGGCCCCAAAGACATTAAAAAGAAAGAGCTCTTCAAAGGCTTCTATTAAGAATCACTGTTGTGATTGCTTAGTTTCTAATAAAGCAGGGCATTTGAACTAGATGTTCCTTTAATTTTTATTTTAGTATTTAAAAGAAGGATATCTTAGTCATATTGGAAGGGCTAAGTTCCATGGCTTCCCATTGTGATGGGAATTCTTTTCTACAAGCTGGTGCCACTTTTCTTTTTCAGTCCATGCCCTTCCATGGTCTCTTCTGTCAGTGTACTCTACTCCAGTTTCTATCATCCTCCATTCATCGCCAGACTCCCTGCCAATACAACGTCATCACCCCTGTTCCCGCCATTACTTCCTGTTCTCCATTTGTAGTTTTTGTTTAGCTGACTTTTTCTCTACCTGCTCCTTCTCTGGGTTTATGATGTCCCTTACTCTTCCTTCTTTTTCATCTTGACATTGACCTGGTGCCACCACTCTAAGCTGGTCCCCCCGTTCATTCTCCTGAGGTAAGGTAAGAATTCCTCTAGAGTTCACTGCAGTTCTGTTAGACACTTTTAGTTTTAGATCCCTTTTCTCCTGGGCACCTTGTAATTTAAATAAGCTTCTGAGAAATGCCATCAGAATTAATCATTTTAATGTATTATTGAAGAGAGGAAAATAACTTTAGCACAATGGAAGTTCTCTCTGTGTCATTGGCAAATAACACAATTGAACCATTGGTTCAAATGGCTGTCACAAACAGCAAGAGAGATATTACCTATGTACATAATGAAAGGCCAAAGTTTCTTTGCCTATAAATTCAAGAAATCTGCTATCCATCAAAAAAATAATAACCAAACACAATCCACAAATACCCTTTATCTCATCATCATAATAGTGATTTTCATTTCTGGCATGCAGCAGCATGAAGTCAAATATGTTATTCATGAAAATTAAGGTTGTTTCTTTAAAAATTCTATTCAGTTCTGCTGGTTATAATGAGTTTGTCTTTGTCAAATGGTTTTTATGTTTAAATGAAAAGGTAGTGGTAAACTACCAATGGAACTGCTAGATGTACTACCCCTGTGCTAAGTTTCATGACATCCCTCCTTGGCAAATCAGCATCCCTTGAGTAATCCCCGTGGCTATGAAAATGAGCATATTATTTCACTGTTAACATGCACTGCTAAGAAGAAAGAGAAGGTGTGTGGGCTTATTGATGTTTTTATTTTCCTTCCTGGATGGATTCACTGAGTAAGAAGCAGTGTAGGCAGGGTGTTCTAAATTCAAAGTTTGATCATGGAGTTTTAGAACTTAATGCTTCCAACGTATGCAAAGTTTATGAGAAGTAACACGTTGTGAACTCTCAGTTCAAATAAGACGCTGTCACACCTGGCCTTCATTTTACTAATAGGCAAACAGGCTCACAGACATGAAGAGTAAAAAAGCAAACATGAAAAAGGATTTCTGAGTCAAGTAAAGAAGGCAAGGTGAGTAACAGCCCCTGGATCTCAAGCACTTGTCAACACATCTCTGGCAAAATAGGTGCTATTATAATCCCCTTTACACAGATCAAATAACTGAGGCTGTGATGTAACTTACTCAAGATCATGGAGTTTTAAAAGCACAGAATTAGTACTTGAACTCGGTTCGTCTCCTGTCTGCCTCTGTGCTTCAATCTGATACCAGACAGCACAGAAAGCTTTCGATCATGCTATTGCCTGTGGCCATATAGGATATTCAAGCAGTCCACGTGGGCAATTTTGATAAAGAAAAAGCATAGAATAGCTATTCATTCTTCCTTAACCAATGCTTCCATATGTTGAAGCTGACCTAGACCCCTGGGAGAAGGCAGATTTTGTGTGCATGTGTCAGGTGAAGGTCTGTGGACGCAGCATTTAGTCAATATGCACATTTACGATTTATCACTCTACATTTAGGAACCCCATGGAGGGAAGCTGAATAACTTATTGATTTACCAGAAAATTTCAAGAGAGTTTGGCATACTGTTTGGTTTGTTTGCTTTCCTCCTTTTCAGAGTAAAGAACCCCTAGAGAAGATTATTTAAAATGCAGATCCCAGACTCATCCTAAGTGATTCTGATTCACTAGATCTAAAGTGGTGTCTAAGCATTGGTATTTTGGAAGCTCTAAAAATGTAATGGTTCCCTGACCACTACCCACAACCCTCTTCCTGGAAGCAACCACTTTAGGACATTTTAACACTTTTGACTGGCATTTATGCATCTCCATAGTTCTCCACTGCTATCAAGTTAAGTTCCAAAGCATCTGGGCCTTCTAATCCATGTGTCAGATTGGCTTTAGTGTTTCACATTAGCTATCAAACATTTATTAATAACATTCTAGAGGAAGAAAAATAACACTTATGAAGCCCCTACCATATAAAAGGTCTTTATACACAACATCTTGTTGAATACCTACTACAACTCTAGGAAGTAGGTACATACTTCAGGTCACAGGTTTGCAAGGGGTAGAGGGGGCTTTTGAATCCAGTTTGGCTAAAATATCAGTGCTTGTCCCCATGAAGCACAGTACAGAACCCTGTGGTGGAATCCCTGACCTCTAAGAGCTTTCTATTTGGGATATAAGAGTAGAAAATAAAGAGAAGTCTTAGGAGGAACTCAGTAAGTTTGATTCATGATGTGTTTGTTTATTGTGCCCTTCTTCTAGTCCTGGTCCAGTGCTAAGCACGGGAGATAACCATATGGATGCCCGTCGTTCTGTTGCATCATCCCAATGCCTTGGTCACAGAGAAGGTAGAATGACAGAAAGCAGGTAAAGACATTGAGAAATTGCCTACACAAGACTTGGGCCCCCCTTGAGAACCTGGCAGTTTTCCAAATGAGACAGGAAAAACTTAGATGGCACTGGATGAACTGGAAAGTCCCCAGTTATATACTAGTGAGGGTGAACCAAAGACTGCCAAATGTACTTGAACGGCCATCAGAAAGCCCCTCCCACTCCACTTCCCCAAATCCTGACCTAATAGAAAAACCTCATCCTGACAGAACACTCATCAATCAAAGAGCGTCTTAAGAGTTTCTCCTTTCTCTTTGTAAAATGCACTCTCCCTTCAAACACCTTCTAGCCTCTGCTGGAAGGAAAGTGATGGTAGCAGACGCCTTTACCATAGTAATGTGTGAATAAAAAGCCTTTGATTAATTCTACAGGTAGTCTATTTCCTTCTGACAACCAAGTTTAAAGGTATGACCAAGTTTAAACACTGTCGACTGTTTGTAGTGTTTGTACTCCAACCCGGCTGGCTAAATGGCAGACCCAGTAGGAGTAATGATGGATGAGATGGGAAATCAGATCCACTCACTCAAGGGGAGGGTGTGGAGTAGAATGATTAGATTCCAGCTTTAGGGTCTGATCCCAAGCTGTGTCACCCTGGGCAAGTTACATAGTGTTTCTGGGGACCTGTTCTCTTTTTGGCAAATGGGAGTAACAGCAGAACCTCCTCGGAAGGTTCATGTGAAGATTAAATGACCCATATCCAGAGGCAGCAGAGTAAGTGTAATAGGAAAGAGCATAGATTTGGCACCAAAAAAGGAATCCACAAGTCCATACTGATACAAGCAAATACAAGAGTTAATAAAGAAATGTGGGCAAAAGTAAAGCTCACTTCAGAGTAGAATGTAAACAAAAATGTAGAAAAGAATGGAATTACATAATAACTATTTTGCAATCATCGTAGTCATAACTGATGCAAGCAATAATCATCAATAGATGCTAAATCTAGCAGGTAAACTTGTGACAAGTAATGGTCTACAAATCCATTTATATATACTACCTATCAAGAATGTGAAATAGGGGGGGCCCGTGGGTGGCGCAGTGGGTTAAGCGTCCGACTTCAGCCAGGTCACGATCTCGCGGTCCGTGAGTTCGAGCCCTGCGTCAGGCTCCGGGCTGATGGCTCAGAGCCTGGAGCCTGTTTCCGATTCTGTGTCTCCCTCTCTCTCTGCCCCTCCCCCGTTCATGCTCTGTCTCTCTCTGTCCCAAAAATAAATAAACGTTGAAAAAAAAATTTTAAAAAAAGAATGTGAAATAGGGCAAAATATAGGTGGGGAATCCAGGTTAAGGATACCTGGGCATTTGGGGGTAATATTCTTGTAACTTGTCTGTGTATTTGATTTGTCAAAATATATATTAAGAAAAAATAAACGGAGGGAGGGAAGGAAGGAAACTAGCAGCAATAGTTGCCTAGTTCTGTTACACTGCAAGTTTTCTCACGATCATAGGCTCAAGAGTAAGTAAGGTGAAAAAAGAATCTGTAACAGCTCTTAATGGGGCACGGAGAGAAAGCATGGGTTTGAACATGCTTCATCAGAGCGGTGACCTATCAGAGCGGTGACCTCTCTGTGCCTCGTTTTCCTCTTCTGCAAAATGGGGATTTTAGTCTGGTACCTACTGGAAAGGTTGCTATGGAGACTAAGAGTTCCTATTTGTAAAGTGCTTGTCACACATCAAGCATATTTGCTACAGCATTTTTATTACCTGCACAGTGCTTAGTGTCAGGAGACTCCAAATAAATGTCTGCTCTTATTATGCTGATTACCGGGCTCAAAACCCTTCAATGGTTTTGCATTGATCTTCCGTTAAGGATAAAAACGTCTTAACTGAGTTCTAGAAGGCTTCCACCGCCTTCGCCAGAACCCTTGCCTCCCCTTTATTCCTTCAAGTCCCAGCTCAGACACCGCGTGCCCAGGATCCTCTGCGACCCCGAGACGAGATCTGAGCTCCGAAAGCCCCCGGTTCCAGTTCCACCGCTCGCGGCAGTGACTACTGTTCGCTTGCCCTTTGGTCCTCGGTAGAGTTTAAACCCCACGACCGCAGGGCTGGGGATCTGCTGATGCCCACAGTGGGTGGCGCGGTGACAAGGCCACAAGACCCCAGCAAGCTAAAGGCGAAGACGGGGCGGGGTCGGGGACCGGGGGCGGTGCTGGCCCCGCCGGGCGTGGGGCGTGGGGCGCCGGGGCGGGGCCGCGCGCAGAGGGGCCGCGCGCCGGGGCGCGGGGGCGGCCGGGGGGCCGGCCGGGCCCGCCCCTCTCCTCCTCCTCCCTCCTCCTCCTCCGACCTCGGCCGCCCGCGCGCAGTCGGCTCCCCCGCGCCGAGTTTCCTGTTTAAGATGGCGTCCCCCGTGGCAGCGCAGGCCCGGAAACTTCTGCGAGACCTGGCGCTCCGGCCCCCGCTGCTGGCGGCCAGGTCCCAGGTGAGCGCGCCCGGTGGCTGGAGCCGCGCGGAGGGCGCTGGCGGGGCGGCCGCCTGCCCGGGTCCTCCCGGCCCTCCTCGTCCTCGCCGCCGCCTGTTTCCTCCCGGCAGCGGGTGCCCGGCGGTGCGGGCGCTGCACCCCCGGAGGCGACGCGCGGAGCTGCTCCCGTGCACGTGGGAGACCCCCCTCCGCCCCCAGCCCCCTCTCGGGTGTGGACCCGGGGCCGAGGAGGGCGACACCCAGCACTCAGCAGTCGCTGGCGTCGGTTCCCTGGGCCCACGCGGAGGGCGCCGGCACCGCACCTGGCTCCGCCTGGCAAGTCGAGAAGTTCTCGGGCCGGGTTTAGGAGACCTGAGGTTTTACCATCCACGTTGCCAGCTCTCCTTTAGAAACGTCTCGACCTCTGAGCGCGTGTGTTAGGCCACGTGAAGAACATGCCCAGAAACTCATCCCAGCCTGGCTGGTATTAATGATTCACCTCCCTGAGGAACTTTCTCCGGGGGGACAGTTTTTGCAGATTTCAGGGGCGCCTGAGTTGGCAAAATGCGGGGGTCGAGGAGGAAAGTGGGAAACGCTCTCCCTTCCCTGCAACGAGGAATCAGCCTCGTCACAAACACACGTCAGAGCATTCCCCCTGTCCACTTTCTCCTCGTTTATAGAGAATAGAAAGCTCAGGGGCCGCGGGTGGATGCCGAGTAGCTGTTCAAACTTGGCCTCCTGCAGAATGGCACGAGCCGAAGTATTCAGGAGCCTTTTGGGGGGTTAAAAGTTGGTGATGACTCTTGGAGAAATCACTCAACTGCTCAACCTCTGATTGTCCACAGATAAGTTCTTCCCCCCCTTTAAAGAAAGGGCAGCGTGGGGCTCAGCCCCAGCTGAGCAACGTCCTTGTTCATTTTCCTCATTTTTAATTTATGAGAGTCAAATTATCACATGCAATTTTAACCAGGATATGCATAACATAGTTTTTAGGAAAATTATAAGATAGCTACCAATGATTCTTTGAGTTACTCTAAGCGTTGGCTAATTATATGCAAGGTTTTGTTTTTTTTCTTTTTTCCCCTCTCATTTCCTGACTTCTCATTTCTCTGTTTTTGTTAACGTAAATTTAAAAGGTGCTAATACTTATTACTGTAATATCCTTAATAGGCACTTGACAGTATGGTGGGATAGTGGAAAGGAATGGCAGTTTTGTCTAATTAAAATCACTAATAACTATTGTAATGCAGCGAGGAGAATACCTCCAGGTGATCAAGTCCTATTCATTATTTAAGTGTTACAAAAAACAACTGTAGTGCTAACTATGAGTGCAGACTTGAATTGATGAGACACATAGGGCCCTGGGCAGTGAAAACTCAAGCAAAGCTTTAATTGTACAAGGAACCCAAGTGTTTAGGCGAGGTGTGATAGGGCTTCCTGCCTAACCAAGAAGTGAGATCTGAACGCAACACTCCAGAGAATCTGTCTGGGGACAGATAGCCTTGGTTTGGCAAGACTGGGCAAAAGGTTCTGTTACCTCGCTCCATCCAGCAGCTTTGATTTACATCACTCTTGGATGATGTGTTACCCTGTAAGCACAAGGTTTCAAAGATGAGAATTTTTTAGAAGTTCGGGTTAGTGCTTAGTGCCCAAGAACCAGAAATGGACATTAGCCAGTATCTAGTGCAACCAGCTTATTTCACAGGTGGAAAATTGAGGCCTAAAGAAATTCAATGACTTGTTCAAAGTTATAAAGAGAGTTTGTGACAGAGCCCCATTCCAGAATAGTTTACTTTTAAGTTTCTGTTACACCGGGCTGTTGCTTGGTGAGTGTAGACTTCATGAAAATGCGTCATGTCAGCATTGAGGTTAGTCTGCTTATCAAGTAGCCACTATATAACATTCAAGTCCTAGAACTACTGACATTTAAATTAAAAAAAAAATTTTTTTTTAAACTTTATTCATTTTTGAGAGACAGAGGCAGAGCGTGAGCGGGGAAGGGGCAGAGAGAGAGGGAGACACAGAATCTGAGGCAGGCTCCAGGCTCTGAGCTGTCCGCACAGAGCCTGATGTGGGGCTCGAACTCACGAACTGCGAGATCACGATCTGAGCCAAAGCTGGATGCTCAAGCGACTGAGTCACCCAGGCGCCCCTAAATTTTTTTTTTTTTTTTATAAATCTCTTAGAATTGACAGTATTAGGAGAGTATTGCTCATGACTTTTAAGGTACTTTTCAAATTCTTGGGTACTTCTTAGTATCTCTTCCAACTGAGTCTCCTTTGGTGTTGTGCGTACCTACTCCCTTGGCCACGGCAAACATTACAGTTGAACATGACCCCCTTTTCCCACGAACCTTAAAAATCCTAAGTATTTTCAGAAATTTGTTGCCACTCTTGCCTCACACCTAGTTTTTACTAGGGCCTCGTGCAGAGCTGTTGGGTATGCAGAGATAAAAGGCCCAGTTTCTGCTTTGAGAAATAACTGTAACCACTCAAAAAGATGTCCCTAGAATGACACTTTAGCTCCCTCCCTTCTCCCACCCTGTAGTTAAATTTAACATTTGACACATATTCCCGAGGTTTAATGTCATTGAAATTTCTTATTTCCTCTGCTCTTGGCTTCAGTTATTTGACTTATGATTGATGTTATAGTCTTAGAAAGCCTGCTTTAGCCATTTCTTATTTTACATACATTTTTTATTTAGTCTATACCTAGGACAGGACTGTTCTAGGTGCTGATATTTGGGAGTAGAGAACAAAGCCGGCAGAGCACATGGCCACATCATACTTGATTTTAATGGGGGTGGGGAAGGGCTAGACTGTACATACATACATAAATAATGATGATGATTTCAGCCAGGGACAAATGCTACACAAAGGTAAAATAGAATCCTGGGATGGAGAATGAATAGCTTAGCCAAGAAGGTGTAAGTAGATTAGGTGGTCAAGGTAAACCAATTTGATAAGGTGGGGTTTTTGTTTTGTTTTGTTTTGGCTTGATTTTTTTTGTTGCAATGTAACACATGTACTGAAAATGTACATATTATAAATGAACAACTTGAAGGGTTCTCACAAACGGAACATGCCCAGGTCACCAGATTCAGATAAAAAAACTAATCATTTAGTGGCAACCCCGAGGGTCCCCTGGTGTTTCTACCTGTTGCTGCCTCCACCCTGGAAAGGGTCACCAAGTCCCTACACTTACACCACCAAACCATGGTCTTGTTCCTTTCTGTACTTATGTAAATGGAATTGTACAATATGTAGTCACACGTTCAATATTAGGTTTATGAGATCCTGGAGGTGACTTTTTGACATTTGAGCTGAGACCTGAGTAACCAAAAGTGGCCAGCCAGGTGAAACTTTGGGGAAGAGTGTATTAGGCATAGAAGACAGCAAGTGCAAAGGCCCTGAGGCGGGAGTGAGCTCAACATGTCCAAATAGTTAAAGAGGGGAAAGTGGTAGTACCAGTAGTAGCTTGAGGTAGGCAGGGGCCAGATCATGTGGGGATTTGCAGCATCTGATAAGGAGCTTTTAAGAGTCTAGAGTGGATAAGTGGCTTGCTCAAAGTTATTTAGCTAGTAAAAAAATAGCTGGGTCTGAAACCCAGTCCTGGCTGCTAAAGATGAGGCATGTAATTACTGTACTGTGTAATTCCTACTGCAGACGTAGGCTGGCTTTGGAAACTTTTAGGGGGAATGTTCTGTGAACTCAGTACTCTAGTAAAGATCTCATCATTGTTAGGGGATTTCTCACATGTAAGGGCTGTGTTGCTGTGTCCAAATAGTCCTCCAGGAGAACAGGGTGCTGTACTACATGGCAATGTCATACAGCATGACACGGCTGCGGTGGGCACAGAGATGAGCCCACTCTGTAGGTCAGGTCACATGGGAATTTTGGTTGAGGGCACAGAGTTTCAGTGGTTAATGATAATCCCAAACGTGGTATTGTTGCCCTTCTGCACACGTTCCCTCTCATAATGGCAGGGTGGGGTTTGCGGAGCTGCTGTGTGGTGAAGGGTAGACCTTGTGGGAAACACACCCTGTCAGCTGTGGAGTTGTTGTGTGGTTCTCTGCAAAGCCCGGAGCTTCTGTCCAGGAACTCCTAGAGGAACACGTGGTTTTGAAGGAAACTGTTTAAGCCCATGCCCCTGCTGTTGTATTCTTCTAAGTGGGTGGCTCCAGCTTAATTTTCTGCTCCTTCAGGATGGAGGAGGAGAAAGAGGGATGCGTGGCTTTTAGAAGTGAAGGACTAAAGGTCCCGTGTAAGTCCTTATCAGCTAAATGAGCCTGTGGAGGCTGGGCCAGAAGTTGTGACTCACATATTTGTGCCTTTTGCCTAAAAGAATAAATATCTGACTTTTTTTTTTTTTTTTTTTTTTTACAGCTGCAATTTCTTCTGTTAGAGGAAGAAATCTATATCAGATAATTTAGAAGCTAAACTGTTGACCTTCTGTGTGGGGAAGACCTTTAAGTGTCCCAAGTTGGTTTTGTTTACTGTAAATGAAACTGATCTTTTATGGGCCAGGGATGGAGTGCGCAGACCCATGGTTGTGAGAACGTTGCTGCCTGTGTATCGCAGCCCTGTTCCCCAGGCACAATGCTCAGAAAGTCGCTGAAATAATACCTCATATTTTGGGAAGGAAGAGAAATTATCTGCCTAACCTCAGATCATTTGTCCTTCAGTTCTCTTTACTACTCAGTGTGGGATTGTCACTTGATTTATCACTTTCTGTTACTCGATGGAAATGTTTTGCCTCAAGAACTTGAGAGATTTGCCCACGTTTGAGCAAATTGTAAAATCAATATCCTAATGAAACTTTGGGAGATAATACTCGAGTTAGTCTGGTGAAGAGGGAAGTGGGGAGGGCTCTGCAGGTGGGGTGGGCAGTGTGCAAAAAGGCAGAGGGGAGAGAGAACGTGGGGGAGAGTGCAGGAGTCAGTTCTTGCCATCCCTTTTGTATGGAGAAGGGAGAGGCAGGTATGTAACTGAAGGTGATCTTCTAGACAAATGGGGAAGGGGGACGGGCTGCAGAAAGCCTAGAACTCAGCATGCATAGAATTCCATCCTAACTAAAAACCAAGCAAATATTGTTCATTTTTTAAAAGAGTTTATTTATTGCGGTACCTGGGTGGCTCAGTCAGTTAAGCGTCCGACTTAGGCTCAGGTCATGATCTTGCAGTTCGTGGGTTCAAGCCCTGTGTCGGGTTCTGGGCTGATAGCTCAGAACCTGGAGCCTGTTTCAGATTCTATGTCTCCCTCTCTGCCCCTCCCCAGCTTGGGCTCTGTCTCTCTTTCTCTTAAAAGTAAACATTAAACAAAAAAAAGTTTATTTAGTGAGTTTTTTTTTTTTTTAAGTTTATTTATTTGAGAGAGAGCAAGAGAGCACATGGGTTTCGGGGGGGGGGGGGGGTGGTGGTGCGGGGAGTAGCAGAGAGAGAGAATCCCAGGCAGGCTCTGAACTGTTAGAGCAGAGCCCAACTCGGGGCATGAACTCACAAACCATGAGACCTGAGCCAAAGTCGGACACTTAACGGACTGAGTCACCCAGGCGCCCTGCAAGTATTGTTCGTGTAGTTAGTTTTCTGAACACTTGGTCTGTGCCTGGTGGTATTGGGTATAAGCTCCCTGAAGGCGACAACTATGTCAGTTTAGTTCTTCCCTGTAAACCCAGTGTTGACGAGAATGCCGGGCATGTCGAGGTTGCTACATGACTGAGTGAATGCAGATGGGAGATACACGGCCCCTACCCTCAGGGGGCTCAGAGTTTGGTGGCAAAATTGGCGCGCAAACCAAGCATTGTACTAGAGCATGTGAATGCTGCATTTGGGCTGTGTTTTTGGTCCTCTCAGCGGCTGTGCTTGTTCCTGCACTGGGGGGCTTGCTGTGCTCTCCTTCTGAAACATTGTTTCCTCTGCTCCCAGACCTGTTCTCTTCCTTCATTAGCTCTCTGACTCCATGTTAAATCTTCAGACAGGGCTTTCCCTGAATATTTTATCTGATTCTGCCTCTCCCCAGAGATGTCTCTCTACCCCTTACTTGCTTTATTATGCTAACGTTTTAAAGTGTGGTGATTTATTGTGTTTCTTCTTTGTATATTTATTTATTGTCTGTCTTCTTCCCTCTCTAACAAATAGAAGATTGTAAGCTCATTGAGGCCGAAGATTTTCTTATGCACTACCAGTTTCTCCAGCTCGCCTGACAAGGTATTCAGTAAGCTTTTGTGGTCTCAGTGACTGAGTGTGGTTCATAGAGAAGAGGAAAGGGCAGGTAAGTAACAGAAGTTGAGCAATGATGCAGACAATCGAGGCAAGCGAGGAAGGAAGGGGCTGTAGCAAGTCTAGTTGTGAAAGGACTTTCATAATAAGACTGTTCATTTCGCATGTGCGCAGAGACCCTATGCAGGTGATCTCTGCATACCATTTCTTTAGCCCTTGCAACATTACTGCTAAGGAGGTTGTATTGTCTTCATGACACATGTAAGGGAACAGTCACAGAGAGGTCAAGAGCAACTTGCTTAATTACAGTTAGAGTGCGAGCAAGTCACCTGCCTCATGCTGACAAGCCACTTAGGCTGTTAAAACATTAAACCGTTGCTAAAGGATCCTATTTGGGCGGAAACATCCGGTTACACTGATTGCTTGCATTTCCCAGTCTCTCTGCCCCGAGTGGCTTGTGCTGACTCAGGTGTACTGATCTGTGTACCAGGTTGTCTTCTCCAGGCTCTTATCTGACTCCTTCCCTGGCTTCAGGCTCTGCGAAACAGGGTAACAGAGAAGAGGGTGTGAGTTCTGCATTCAAATCGAACAATATTCAAATTCTGGGTCTGCCAGGCTCTTGCTTTACAAACTGTTGAACTTGGTTGAACCTCGATTTATTGTTCTCTGAAAAGGGATAAATCTCATATGTGGTTACAGAGAGTACATTTGACATAATGATATGGTTGGCTCACAACGGTTATTTTTCTTACGGCGAATTTGAAGCTAACTTTACTTGCATTTTTTTATGCTTTACTAAGCTAGAAGCATTTTCCCTTCTCAGATCTGATACACATGTATTGTTTGCTGCCATCTCAGGGTTAGGCACTAGCTTGGTGTTTTCCATATGTTTTGTTCCCTTGAATCTTTGCACCAACCACGTGGGACCGAGATGATCATTTGCCATTTACATCTGGAGCCCTTGAGGCTCAGACAGTCCACGGCCTGCCTCCTGTACCCCAGTTCTACATTATTCTGCAGGGCGTGAAGAAGAGGGCGTGAAGTGAAGGTCTGTAGAAGCCCAAGGTAGCAGTGGGGAAGGTCACGTGGTGAGCTCCGTTGCACCATCCTGGATGTGGCTCATTCCAGAAATGTTTGCACATCTTCGTGTTTACTTAGTAGTAATGGCTTCTGGCCCTCATGTGCGTCAAAGGTCTGAGGTGGCGGGGACACCTAAAGAATAGACTGTAGTCACAGCCAGTCCCAGGTGCCTTTTGCTGTCTGCCCAAGTGTGGAGCACTGACTGTAGCGTTTCGGGGATTCTGAAGTTGTGAAATTGCATTGCTTTTGCAGGGTGGGCTCCGGGGGTGCTCCTGGAGGACAGAGCTTCCTGGCATTCTAACTGCAGACTTGGATCAGTGTGCAGGTGACACGGCTAGCTTTTGCCTCTTTCAAAAATGGTTCCAAAAGGATAGCACTTCAGCACCAGTCACGAAGGCATAGATTTCTTAGGCTTAACTCTGTAAAGTTTATTTTTGTTTTGAAATTGGAGGGATTTGGTATAATGTATAAATTGATGTTGGAGACATGGCCAAGCATTAGGGGTAGTTGTGTGCAAATTTGGGACCTGTGGGGGGGTGGTGGCATGTGGGTCTGGTGTCTCTTTTCCTACCACTTCCCGTTTCTCCATGTGCCTGGCCCGCTTCCATTTCTGGGCTGTCCGGGTACCAAGGTTGTGACTTGTGGGCACCGAGGAATTCAGGAGGGCTGCCTTGTGGAGTTTCGGGTGGCGGGGCAGTCAGAGATGAGGCCGGAGACCAAAGCAGGGGCACCATGCTGCTGATCCTGGCGTCTGGTATTGGAGTTAAGGTTTATTCTTGAGGGCAGTGGAGAATCATTGAAGAGTTTAGATAGTGAGGCAAAGGGGGAAGTTTGAAGCTTTAGAGGACCCTTTCTGCATATAGGATGGAGATGTGGGGGGGGAATGTTGCAAGCATGGGGCTCCCTTGGGGGACTGTGCACTGATTCAGTGCCCTTAGTAATTGTATCAGGAGAATGTGCGTAAGGCAGGACTGGGGTCAGACTGTCTGGGTCTAAATCTTGCCTTAAACACTGATAATTCTTTTGATCTGTAAGAATTACGTATTTTATTACAAGACTAACTTTTTCACATTTCAGCATCTCTGAAAACTAAACTTTTTTTATTTGAGAAGGAGAGAGAGAGAGAGAGAGAGAGAGAGAGAGAGAGAACCCCAAGCAGGCTCCACGCTCAGCATGGACCTCGAGATGGGCCCTCATCTCATGACGCTGGGATCATGACCTGAGCCAAAATCAAGAGTCAGATGCTCAACTGGCTGAGCCACCCAGGAGCCCCTGAAAACTAAACTTGTTTGCATACTTGTGATTGATCTACAGGTTTCCTTTTTTCTTCTTCCTCCAGTTGTACATAACATGGGAGAAGATGGGGGCTTGCACCAAAATTAGGTTGGCTGCATAATTTGTTGCCAGGTTGGGATACTTTGAAAGTGACCGTGAGCACTGTGAATTGTTACCACACCAGGGCAGCAGGTGTAACAAACCAAGACTGTTTCTGGAAAACCCTAACTGAAGTGGATGAAATGTTGGTAGTGGAGGTAGGAGAGAAAGATTGGCATTATTAAGGCAATATATTGGTCAGGAGCCATGATTTCTTCTGATCCACAAGGTGTTGCCCCCTCCTATCCTGTGCTGAAAGCAAAAAGGTGATAAAAGGCTCTGTACCATCCCTGAGCCGAGAGGGTGGGAGCAGCCACTCTGGTTATAAAATGTCCCTGCTTATCTTTACTCCTAGAACCAAGTACTTTGACCCTATGGCTGGGTGTTCTCTGGACACTTTGTTAGGGCCTCAGAAAAGGAACGTGCAAATAAAGGAAGAGAAATAGAAAGCCCCATACATCTGCCAGCCTTCCCAAGCACAGATGTCTAAACCTGAGCACAGTGACATGCTTTCCCAAGCCTGAAGCCTTTTCTGGTGTTAATGACATCCTGGGCCCTGTTGAAATGGTGCATTCTGGCTTTGTTATTTCCTTCTGTGCTCTCAGTCTTGTGTGGGTGGTGCTGATGCTTCTTAAATCTTCTTTGGTTGAAAGAGACCTGCTTGGACTTATTGCAAGAAGAATAAAAGGTTTATTGAAAGGGACAGGTACTAGAACTCAACACTAATCTTCCTTGGTGTTGGCTCTTCTGTGCCCTTTCTGTACTGTAACCAGTCACTTACTCATGGTTACATCTCTTTGTAACTTCTGCCTGCACATGACTTTGACTGTCCAGTCCCATGCCCACTTTAGCCTCCCATCCCCAAAACATCATCTAGCTTCCATCTCCCAGAATAGTATACTTTTTAGGAGAAAACCTTGTTTGTCTAGCTCACCATTTTGTATTCACGTTTGGGTCACTGGCCAGCTGATAGATGGACTGTTTGGCATAAGGTATCTACCCCCACCCTGCAGCCCATGGCTAAGATGGGGGGCGGGTCTTAGGAGCAGCACCATGGTATTCCCCACGTAGCAGAGCTCTGCATGCAGTGTTGGGGGGGGGGCGTGGCCTGGTCCATTAAGAACATCATTATATTTTCCATCCTTTGTGAACTTCTTGTCTCTAAGATCACATTTTCATGATTGATTTGTTTCCTTTTTCACATTTCCAACTTTCTGAAGATTTCCTTGGGGCGCCTGGGTGGCGCAGTCGGTTAAGCGTCCGACTTCAGCCAGGTCACGATCTCACGGTCCGTGGGTTTGAGCCCCACGTCGGGCTCTAGGCTGATGGCTCAGAGCCTGGAGCCTGTTTCCGATTCTGTGTCTCCCTCTCTCTCTGCCCCTCCCCCGTTCATGCTCTGTCTCGCTCTGTCCCAAAAATAAATAAAAATAAAAAAAAAAAAGTTGAAAAAAAAGAAAAAAACAAAAAAGATTTCCTTATGATTCACCTTTTTTGTCTGTGTTGGACTCATTTACCAGAGTTGAAGAAAATGGCAGTGGGCCTTGTTTTAGACTGTTTTCTTATGATTACAATGAAAAATATTTCTCAGGAAGGAATTATTAAGTGGGAAGATGGGTTGTCATGAGCAGTCAGCTCATTTGTCCAAATACCCAAATGAGTATTTTGAAGACACGTGTAGACAGTGGGCTTCTATGAGCCCAGGGCGCTTCCTCAGCTTTACTTGGAAGAGTGTTCTGCGTTGAAGTAACCTAGCTTCTCTTGTGGGTTGAAGTGGTTCACCTCCACTTTGCGCTTCCCAAAGAGGATGTGTTTGGGTCTTTTTGCCACCACTCAGTAATGAGCTGCTTTCTTGGGCACATCCTTCAAGCTACGTGCAGAGGCCGCTGGTTCCCACACCAGTCCCTGGTGCAGTCTGCTGGGACTGAGGGGGCAGGGTTCATTTCATTCAAACGCATGGTTTTGTGAAACTTACTTATGTATTTTATTTGTAAGACACACGCTTTCCCCCCACACTTCAATGTCTGAATTCCAGGTGTGTTTTACGCTTGTGCCATAGATTGATTGGGAGGTTTTTTCCCCAATGGTTACATAAAGATGGTACGAAAACGCTGTTGTTTGTTAGGTTTGATGAAATTACGCTGTGCCTGAGCTTTCTCAACTGCAAAATGGGGAGAGGTAGAGTAGTCACCCCCCAGAGTTGCACTGAGCATTAACTGAGCTCATGCACACCATCTTAGCACTGTGCCCTAAATGGTTAATAAATATTAGTCATTGGTTTTGGTATTTTTATCACTAACTATAATCATAAAGGCTTTATTTTCATAAAAGACCCCCTTTGATCTTTCCCCCATCTTCCCTCTAAATCCGCTCAGTGCCTTGGCTTGTAAGAAAGGTGGGTAATGGAACCACAGGATAGAGACTCAGAAGAGTCAAGGTATGGAATGACATGAGGGGCGAGGACGAGGCTGCTTGTGGTCCCTTGTGTGTGCTCGGGTGTAGAGGAAGAAAATGAAAATCTCTTGGGAAAAGGACTTTCTTGCCTCAGCACTGATTGGGAGTGGAGACCAGATTTTTAGCCTTACCAGAAAATATTAGTTTTCCCCCGATCGATGGACCTGTCTTCACATTTTTATAAGGAAACTACGGTATCGTTTGCTTGATGTCCCCCCATTTTCTGATCCTGCTCTCCTAGTTGCTGTCAAGATGCTGTGGTTACAGTTGCCTGGACTTTGAAGGACTTATTTGGGTTAACTTACCTTTGAAAAGAAGGGGAGGAAAACCACATTTAATATGCACTCTTATTCCAGCCTTAGGGCTTACATAGGCCTTTAATAAGTAATATAAAGAATGCTGAAAGTTACTAATTATTTTTGATTAAGGGAATAAACTATTAATGGTGAGTGTTTCTTTGTTAAGACTCAGAACTCTTTTTTAAAGTGACATATCATTAAACTTGAAAACCAACAATATAGGGAAAAGAAGAATGAATTTTTCAGTTGATAGCTTTTTTATAATTGGCATGAAAAAATAAATGTGCTATTTGGCCAGTTAGAAAAACGAGATACATTTTGAGATAGTGGAGTTGTAAACTAATTTAAAACGATGAAGAAGGGTGAATGACCAAGTGTTGAGGAGGCTCCTTTGAAATGGAGGCAGAACTGTTGTGATTGGTCCTTGGGGAGACTGAGCCTGTGGTGTAGGTTCTGACATCGATTCAGATGTATGGGTTTTCCAACACCACCAGGCGATTCTCAGACACCAGTTGAGTGTCCTGTAATTCAACTCCGTTCTCACGCTGCTTGCTGGAGATAATGTCACATCCCACAGGTCAAGGGCTCAGTCCTAAAACTTCTGGCTACCCCCTCCCTCACACCAGTCTCAAGTCCACATTGTCACCCATGCTTCTGACTGACCATAGATTTGCTGTTTATGTGATCCCCCCCCCCCCCCCGGTTCATTCAGTCTGCTAGAGCAGCTCCTGGGACTTAGAGAAACATTTTACTTACTAGATTACTACTGGTTTCTTACAATAAAGGCTGTAAGTCAAGCACACCCAGGGCAAGGTGTGCTATTAGAGTTGTACAGCTCCCATGCTCTCTGAGCACACGACTCTCCCCGGGTCTCGGTGGGTTCACCAGCTCCAGAGCTCCCAGAATCCTGTAGGTCAGGGATTTTTATGGAGGCCTCATCACCTAGGCATGGCTGATTGAATCTTTGGTCATCGGTGATTGAACTCAGTCTCTAGCCCCTCACTCATCCTTTAGGAGGGATACAACTGAAAACTCTGACCCTCTGATTACTAGCTTGGTTCCCCTGGCAACCAGCCCCCATCCTTAGGTGGGGTCCAGGTCACCTTGTGCACATAACAGACCTGTATCACTCTCATCACTTAGGAATTTCCAGGGGTTTTAGGAACTCCATACTAGGACCATGGATAAAGACCAAATACACATTTCTTATTAAAGTCACAACATGGGGGCGCCTGCGTGGCTCAGTCAGTTGATCATCCGACTTCGGCTCGGGTCACTATCTCGCGGTCCGGGAGTTCGAGCCCCGTGTCGGGCTCTGGGCTGATGGTTCAGAACCTGGAGCCTGCTTCCGATTCTGTGTCTCCCTCTCTCTCTGACCCTCCCCCGTTCATGCTCTGTCTCTCTCTGTCTCAAAAATAAATAAACATTAAAATTAAAAATAAATAAATAAAATCACAACATCCCAGGTGCTTTTAGGATTGGAGTACCAAATCTAAAACTCGTAGCAGGGCATATTGGGAGCGTAATGGATGCTTTCTTTTTTGTCTGATAAAGGTTTACGGTGAGGCTTTTATGAGTGGTATAAAATTGATTTTATAACTGTATTTTATATAAAGTATAATTTAACATGGGGAAACTTACAGAGTTAAACTTCAGATAGAGATGAGAGAAAATTATTAAGTTCCATTTCCATTAAAAGGCTGCAAGGGAGTATGACATTTCATTTATCTTAGTATTGGCAGTATATCAATAATGTTATGTCTACAGTAATCCATGAGTTACAGTATTCCTTTCTTGAAGATATTTTGTTCTGTGCTACAGGATGAGTCTATTTTGCCCCAACATACTTCAAAGTATTTTTTTAATAGGCCAGAAAAGAATCCTTTTCTTGGACCTTTGAAGTTTTAAATAAACAATATTGTTGTAATTTAAGTAAAATTAATTATGAATGCAAAACAGTGTTTTTGTGATTGAATTTTGGGATGTTGAGGGAAGTAGCAAAGGGATTGCTTTTTTGATTCAGAATTTGAAGCTGAAAATGCCTTTTATGTCTCTGAAAACCTTGTTTTTCACTTCTCATGTTTCTCAAGGTACTAAAATATGTGTATCTATTTTTTATTTAAAAATTTTTTAAATGTTTTATATTTGAGAGAGAGAGAGAGAGAGAGAGACAGAGTGTGAGTGGGGTAGGGCAGAGAGAGAGGGAGACACAGAATCTGAAGCAGGCTCCAGGCTCTGAGCTGTCAGCACAGAGCCCGACATGGGGCTCGAACTCATGAACCGCAAGATCGTGACCAGAGCTGAATTTGGATGCTTAGCTGACTGAGCCACCAGGCACCCCTGTATTTTTTTATTTAAAATTTTTTATTAATTTACTTTTTAATTTTTATTTTAATTTTGTAAAATATACGTAATGTAAAATTGTCATTTTAACATGTACATTTTTGTGGCAGTAAGTACATTCACACTGTTATGCAGCCATCACCACCAGCCACGTCCAGAACTTTTTCATCTTCCCTTACTGAACTTTGTACAAATTACATACTAGCTCCCCATTTTCCGTTCTGCCAGCCCCACAAGCTGCCATTCTACTTTCATTTTCTATGAATTTCACTCTGGGGACATCATGTAAGAGAAATCATACAATGTTTGTTGTTTGTGTCCTTTATTTCATTTAGCATAATGCCCTTAAACCTCACCCATACAAGTGCCAGAACTTACTTCCTTTTTAAGGCTGGATTATATTCAGTT
Source organism: Prionailurus viverrinus (assembly GCF_022837055.1). Classification (NCBI taxonomy): domain Eukaryota; kingdom Metazoa; phylum Chordata; class Mammalia; order Carnivora; family Felidae; genus Prionailurus; species Prionailurus viverrinus. Next base: position 34,260,708 of record NC_062562.1, on the reverse strand, counting down.
GTGCGTGTATACATTGTATGTTTATACGTGTGCGTAACATTTTGTTGATCCATTCATTCATCAGTGGACACTTAGCTTGCTTTTGCCTTCTGTCTTGTGAATAATGCCTCTGTGAGCATGAGCGTACATGGATATATATTTTCTATTAACGTTATCCTGAGTAGAAATGTTGTCCGATGTATAGTTTGAACTATATTTCCCGTTTCCCATGTCGGGTTAGAATGTTTAAGAAACAACTTTGCTGTTAATATTTTCTTAAATATTCATATTTTATTCTTCCAGTGAGTATTTGTTAATGCATCACTTGTTAAATGCACTTACTAGGCTCAGAAGATGGTAGGTCGGTAGGACACTAGGGCACACGGGACAGATGCTGCCTTTAAGGAATGTACAGTCCGGTCAGGTGGAGACTACAGAGAAATGGTCAGTTACAGGGAGAGGCGTTTGGTGTTGTAGAGGGCTCCCCAGGGCTCTCTGGAATGCAGCAGCACCAGTACCGTTTCTCCGGGACTCGCCTAGACAGTGGCTGGTCATAGTGTCTGTTTAGAAACCTCAAGTTGCGCTCATGCAGGAATGGACTCCTGACACTTCCCGCCCGCATTTCATGGGCCGAGCCTGGTGCTGTGCAGTGGAAGAGGACTGCCTCATGGCATCCTTACAGTGATCCTGGGAGGCAGGCATTCTTACTGCCATCACCAAGCCCATTTTTTAAAATATTTATTTACTTTGTAGAGAGAGATTGGGAGAGTGAGCCGGGGAGGGGCAGAGAGAGAAGGGGACCGAGGATCCAAAGCAGGCTCTGCCCATGCAGGGCTGGAACTCAGGAACTGTGCGATTGTGACGTGACCGAAGTCGGATGCTCAACCAACTGAGCCACCCAGGCGCCCCCACCAGGCCCAGTTTTAAAAGGGGCAGACTGTGGTTCAGAGACTGCACAGAGCTGCTGTCACAGCTGTTGTCCCACACGGCTCCTTGCGTTGCCACTCACATCCGTCTGTTCGGTTGTGCCTGTCGTGAGTTGAGTGGTGTCTCCTCCCAAAACAAATTTATACTTCAAGGCTAACCACTAGTACCTCAGAATGTGATCTCATGTTGAGATAGCATCATACAGAGATTATCAAGTTAAAGGAGATTACTAAGGTGGGGCCTAATCCAGTGAGACTGGTGTCCTTATAAAAAGGGCAAATTTAGACTCAGAAATGTTAGTAGGCAGAACACCCATCTGAACATGACGAAGGAGCACGGTGATGCTTCTCTCAGTGATGCTTCTCTCAGCCGTGGGACAACAAAAAAGGCCGGCAAGCCAGCAGAAGTGACGGGAGAGGCACCGCCTCAGAGGAACCAGCCTTGAGGACACCTTGTTTGCAGACCTGTGACCCAGTATGTTACCCCTGAGCCCCCGGGTCTGTGTTACTTTGTTCTGGCAGCCATAGGAAATGAACATGGTGCCTTTTGTGGTTGCGTCACTTGCAAGTTTCTTGACTCATCTTGAGCTTTTCCATCCTGGCCCTTTTGGCCTCTCTGAGTTTATCCTAGAGATGTGTATCTTCCATAGCTGCTTGGAAAGCCAGCTTACAGACCATGAATACAGGTTGTCTTGGTTTATGCTTCATATATTTGTTTTTGAACCAAACATTGTTTCCCACTATATTATTCACCAGTGTGGGTTTGGGAAGCTCTGACCATTTCTGAAAGTGAGGTCATTTTATTTTATTACATATTTTTACTTTTATTACATATTTTTACTTTATTTTGAGACAGGGAGTGTGAGTCGGGGAGGGGCAGAGAGAGAGGGGCAGAGGATCCCAAGCAGGCTCTGCGCTGACAGCAGAGAGCCCAATGCAGGGTTTGAACTCATGAACCGTGAGATTGTGTCCTGAGCCAAAGTCAGACCCTCAACTGACTGAGCCACCAGGCTCCCCAAAAGTGAGATCATTTTAAAGCAGGAAGAATTGCAATTAAGAAGAATATTCTAAAGAAATAGGGTGTGAGGTTTGATATCACTTCCTAAATAGGAATTGGGAAATGTGTTGACTGCAGCAAGAAATTGAAATAAATACAGAACCTTACTTATTCAGATGTGTCATTTCTGGTATTGTCCATTTGGCTTACGTAAAAAACAAAGTTCATAGTTTTTTGATCTCACCCAGTTCTTAACCATTCTCTGTATTCAGACAGCTCATCCAAAGTTAAACAGAGAACTACGTTTTAAAACTTATGTACAGGCCTTTTAAAAAAACAGTTACATAACTTATTCCAGCTGATTTTGTAATCAGAAGCTTAACACTAAGCACTGTTTTTCCTCAGTAGTATAAAGTTGAAATTTAAGAATAATCAGCATGCAATCAAAAGCTGATTATAAATGAACAATAATGAACATAAAAGTGAAATCAATTCTGAGGGTTATAATGAAAGAAAAAAGGAGTAATAGCAGTAGTTGAAAAAGGAGAGTAATAAAAAGAGGTTATGCTAATAGGCAAATAGTGGATGAAAATCAGCAGTGATGTTCTATGGAATTCTCAAAGAGTTTGGGGGAGAATGGGAGAAACAAAGATCGTGTAAGAGTGATCATAAGAGCCAAAATGTGTATAGTTGTATGGATTTACTGCCATAGATGCAGTCATCTAGGAAAAGTAGAGTTTTAGGAACGAATCACATCTGGTTCTGGATGCTGGCAGGTGGCATGGAGAGAAACGGTTCAATTGTATCTGACAATGTAAGACATTCAGCTTCTCTGAGCCTCAGTTTCCTTATTAAATGGTTTAATGCTTATTGTACATTGGTTATGCCCCAGGAATTGTGCCACGTGCAAGGGACAGGCACAGCTTGGCAGGATGGCTGCGAAAGTAACACGTCCCAGAGTGCAGGGCGCATATCATTGACACTACACAGAAGTGGGTGGTATAACATACCAGTGAGTCACACAGTGAGGAAGTTGCTCTCTTAAATATCTTTGATACCTTAAGATTTTGTCCAGGAGAATTTTAGGTTTTGTGCCAGAGTGCTTTTTAAGATCTTCAGCTCAGGACTTTTTATCTGAACTAGCCAGAGCAATCCCTTTTGTTTTTAGATTGTGTTGATAATTATCTTCTACTTAGGCAAACAGATGGGTCGTTGTTGAAAATAAAGTCATCTTATAAGTTAAAACCAGTCATGTAAAGAAATTGGTAACAGTATTAGTGTTCTGTGGATATAGCAAGCATTGTGTGTGACCAGTTGTCATTTGGAAAACTTTGAACCAGAGTAACCTTGGAATTGCTCTCAGTTTGCATTCCCTGGTAGCAGATAGGGAGAAAAGTATTCACCCAGAAGTAATTTTGGGGGGGGGGAGGTATTTCCAGGAAAATTTGGAATGGTATCAGGGAAGTTGAACCAGTAGGAAAAGGAGGATAAGGAGGGTGTGTTATTCAGCTGAGACTCAGGGAGGGTACCTTTGCTTTAATTCCACAGGGCAGCTTGGGAGACGGTGTATGTGCATTACACACTGCAGTTGTCCCCATTAGGGGCAGTGGGAGTTGGGTTACTTACACATCCTCATCCCTCCTGTGAGGATATGAATTCCCAACCACTTCCGGTTGTTCATGCTCGAGGGCAAGTGAGCATCAGCACCCCATGACGAAGGGCCACAGGGGCTGGCTGCTGGGAGTGGGAGCACACAGGGACTGTGTAGAGGGATCCGAGGCCATGTGGGTGGAGCCCTGATAACAATTGCTGCAAGTCTGTTCCATACTTAAGTGACACGTAAGCCGCTCAGCTCTGTGCATTGGACATTTAGTTTAGTCCTTCGTGTCTTGGTTTCCTCATCTAGGTTAGAATAATGCCAGTAGGAAAACTTTTAATTCTTCTGATGAAATTCTAGAATGTTAGAATGGTTAGACATCTTTGACATTTTCTCTTACACGATAAAGCAACTGAATTGCAGAGAAGTTAGATGTGGGAGACCATTTGTACTGCCTTGGTCATAGCAGGAACTTTGAACCCTTGTCTTTTGATTCCTGTTCCAGGGTGTTTACACTTTTTTACTGATTTACAGCTTCTGAATCAGGTGAGGAAAATGTATTTGGGCCTTGGGATATATTTTGTTTTTGATGTAAATTCTGTGGTTTATGTCTCTGCATGGCATTGCTTGGTTTTTAAGCTTTTCCGAATTAAGAACCATTTGAGTTTCTGCGAAGAGTTATTGGATATTTGGGTTAATATTCCCATGAACCTTTGCCCTAATAAATCCTAGCTTTTTAATCTGCATTAAAAAGATATTTCTCTCAAAACTTGACATTTTGGTGAAATGAGTTTCTGTATTTGTTTTGAGGCTTTCTTCTTACACGTTTGAAGTGTAATGGACCACAGGAACCTGGAGAGTGTACCAATTTGTATTGGTCTCCTTTCTGTGGTTCTCTTAGGAAGAAAATAGATGCTCAAGTTTTCTTGGAGATTTTAAAGAATCCCACATATGGATTGTACTTCTACATTAACAATGGTTAATAGAATTTGAAGACAATAAGGAACTTTGAAAAGGATTCAGTCCTAATGCAAATGGCAGGGCCATTTTATATGGGCAGTGAAAACTTGTTTATGGTCCCTGAGACAGAAATCTACCCCAGATTTTGGCTGTTACGTGAACTCAGATTGGTGCTTTAAAGACTTTGTTTGCATTCACCTTTAGTAACAAATACCGTTTGACTAAGGCTGTGAAGCAGGATATATGGTTTAGTGGGTTAAAAACATAGGTGAGGGATTATGGGATGGGAAATAGGGGTTGATAAAAGTTATCAAGGGGTTGATTAAAGTTTATACTTTAAGTTTTATTTATTTATTTATTTTATTTATTTATTTTTATTAAAAAAAATTTTTTTTTCAACGTTTATTTATTTTTCGGACAGAGAGAGACAGAGCATGAACGGGGGAGGGGCAGAGAGAGAGGGAGACACAGAATCTGAAACAGGCTCCAGGCTCCGAGCCATCAGCCCAGAGCCTGACGCGGGGCTCGAACTCACGGACCGCAAGATCGTGACCTGGCTGAAGTCGGACGCTTAACCGACTGTGCCACCCAGGCTCCCCATATACTTTAAGTTTTAAACGTGAGTAATGTCTAAGGGTCTAATTATAACATGGTGACCATTGGTGACGATATATTGCATAATCAAAATTTGCTAAGAGCGTAGAATTTAAATATTATCACCAAAAAAAAAAAAAAAGGTACGAATGAGAGGAGATAGAGGTGGATGTGGTAATTCACTTGTTGGGGTGAATCCTTCCACATTGTATATAGATCCATCAAATCATTACATTGTGTACTCTAAATACCTTACAGTTTTGTCAGTTATATCTCAATAAAGCTAGGGAAAAATTAAAATTAAGCAATATGAAGGCAAACAAACTAAGAATTAAAAATACAGGCTCAGGCGCCTGGGTTCTAATCCTGACCCTGACCTTACTAACTGCGTGTTCTCAGGTGGGGAACTTTTTTTTTTTTTTTTTTTTTCAACGTTTATTTATTTTTGGGACAGAGAGAGACAGAGCATGAACGGGGGAGGGGCAGAGAGAGAGGGAGACACAGAATCGGAAACAGGCTCCAGGCTCTGAGCCATCAGCCCAGAGCCTGACGCAGGGCTCGAACTCACGGACTGTGAGATCGTGACCTGGCTGAAGTCGGGCGCTTAACCGACTGCGCCACCCAGGCGCCCCCAGGTGGGGAACTTAAACTGTCAAAACTTTTCCACCTGTGTCAGTTGAGGAACTACAACAAAGGGGGTGAGGACTTGGAGAGGTAAAGACTGCTGGGCGTGTAGTAAGTGCTCAATAAATGGTGGTGATGGTGATGTTATTAGGAGTACTAGTTGTTTTGTTAGGAAGGATAATAATTTTGTCTGGTTGTTTAATACATTGAACATTTTCTTAATAGACCATTTTACATATTGGTATGCCGTGAAGTCGGATAGTGTGGTATGCTTTTTCAAATAGCGAGCTAAATAATTTAAGATAAACACACAACCTACACGTTTGGAAAGGAAGAATCATTCTGATGGTATTCTCTCTGGATCATCAGAAGCGTGTCTTAGATAGTGAACTTGGTACCGTGTTGTCTGTGGACACGCTTCCTGTTTGCTCTTCAGCCGACTCTGGGCCTCATTCTCTTTTCTCCTCCTGCATGTGGACTCAGCATGAAAACACACGCTGATGTTTGTACTGCCCTGAACTATGAGGTCCCCTCAAACACTGGACTTGGCTATCCATGTGCTTCTGTACATCATTTCCTCTGCTGGAAATGTCTTTTCTTGACATGTCTCTTTGTTGTCTTCAAGATTTAGCCCAAATGGTACTTCTTACAATGCCTTCTGTGTTTTCTGCTGGCATCCCTCCTCTACTCCCTCTTGTTTGCGAGTCGGAGCCCCACATCAGGCTCACTATTGTCAGCAGCACAGAGCCTGCTTCAGATCCTCTGCCTCCCCCCCACCCCCGCCCCTCCTCCACTTGCACGTTCTCTCTCAAAAATAAATAAGTCAGCGAAAAGAATGAGTATGTCCAGTTGCGGGCTCACAGAGGTTGGCAGTTAATCGAAGGCAAGGAGTTAGCTGCTTTTGATGGATGATTAGTAACTTTAAATTATCCAGGAGGAAGTACCTGGATGGCATCATTAGAACTTGAAAAGTTGAGAGAACAGTTCTCTTTCTCATTTAATAATAAAAAAAAAAGGCCCATGAATAACTGATCAAAATTTAATTGAGGACAGAAAATCAGATACTGCTTCCAGACATTTTCATCACCACCCCCCATGTGAAAAACCAATTACTTCATCCTTTTACCCGAGGAGCCCTTTAATGAGTGTGATTGGGAATAGATTGTAAGGGAAAAGTTAAGTGTTGATGGTTTAATATCTGTTCTTAGCTTTCAAAACAGGCTGGGGAACTTGGTGCTATACCTCTAGTTGGCTCTTATTTTCTATATTATTTACAGCCGTTAGCCTGCTTTTCGGTAAGAATTTAGTATACTGCACGGCAACCTGACAGATAAACACGGGAGTAAGTTGGAAAAGCTTTTTGGTTCTAATGTGAAATCTGCTTCATAAAGAACAGAGTATTTGAATCCTTCATTGGTTAATGTTGTTATCCTAATCCTCACTTATATTTAGTTTTCAGAGTTTACTTGGTGGCTCCTGATGTTTCCATTTATTTCATGGTATGAAATGCAAGAACGAATGACTCAGTGAGATAAACTATTTGAGGGGGTGTCAGAGCCCAAATCTAGTCTTTTTAAAAATATTTCATTTGTTTGGGTGTGAAAACTATTTCAGGAAGAAACCCTTTTGATTAAAAAAAAAGGTTCTGTTTTGTCATTATCTGGATATTTTATGCCTCTTTCCCACCAACTCTGGCTTTTTCTGTTACTAATCTAAGTGTTATTAGCCATCTCAAAATAGGATGTCTTCTAGCTTCACAGGTAGCCTTTGGCTTTGTACTGAAACTTTAGTTCTGATAGGAGTTTGATAAGATGTTTGAAACACTTTTTTTGACGATCAAAGTAATATTTTCAAGGTATGAAGTTGCTGATGTACAGTGACCGATATAAAAAGCAAAGTCTTGGATTAAAACCTACGCATGTTAAATATTTTAGATGTCTTGTCTAAACAGGTAATATTATGTCATTTCTAGTTTTATATATGAATAAGAAAATTTATCTTGCACGTACCATAAAAAACTGAGAAGCCACAGAATGTATTAAAAGGCCATAAAGATCTCCTGCAGTCACCTGTTCCCTAGATAACACACTGTCAAGAACAGTGTGGACGTTTTCATTATTTTGGACACATGTGCATTAGATACATATATGCGTTTTCTCTTAAAATTAGGATCACACTGATTAGATAATTTTGTTATTTCCCTCCCACCTGATGTCAAATCGAGAGTACTAACCTGTGCATTAACATTTTTTGCACATGCTATTTCTTATACCAAAAATTTGGAGGAAAGGAGGCTGCCCTCATGTAGATGTCCTAATTTATTTTGTCATTTGTTTATTAGCGGGCATTTGTGTTATTTCTGATGTTCCACTGTTTTAATGTTGTGGTGGATATTCTTGAATGTAAGTTTTTGTTTACTAATCAAATAAATTTTGAGGTGTTTTTTCAGATTGCCCTCCAGAAAGGCTGTACAGATTTATACTCCCTGTGGTGATTAATAATAGCAATAATAGTGGCTCCTACTTATTGAAATTTATTACAAAGTATATGCCACATGCTATTCTAAGCCCTTTGTGTGGATTAAATGTTTTATTCCTCAAAAAACCTAGCCTCCTTTCAGAGATAAAGGAAGTCAGGATGTAGTATATGACAATGCATGTTGTGTAGTATCCTCACTTTCATCAAATAGGTTTTAAAAAAGTTTTCCTGCTTATTAGACGGGACATAACTTCTCACTGATTTCAGATTACATTGCTGTGATGCTGCAAAGATTGTACATTTTTTTTCATCTGTCATAAATAAAAAATTATTTCTCTCTTAGGAAGAAATTTGTTCCTGAAAATCTCCTAAGACAAATTCTAATTCTTATTAGCCAAATATATAGTTACTGATGGGGGAGGTGGGCAAGGGGATGGGTTTTTATTTTATTTTATTTTATTTTATTTATTTATTTTTTTTTTCTCAACGTTTATTTATTTTTGGGACAGAGAGAGACAGAGCATGAACGGGGGAGGGGCAGAGAGAGAGGGAAACACAGAATCGGAAACAGGCTCCAGGCTCTGAGCCATCAGCCCAGAGCCTGACGCGGGGCTCGAACTCCCGGACCGCGAGATCGTGACCTGGCTGAAGTCGGACGCTTAACCGACTGCGCCACCCAGGCGCCCCGGGGATGGGTTTTTAAATAAGTGATGGATATTAAGGAGGGCACTTGTTGTGATGAGTGAGCCCTGAGTGTTGTTTGTAAGCGATGAATCACTAAATTCTTCATCTAAAAGTAATATTACACTTATGTTAACTAAACATATTACACTGTATGTTAAATAAAAATTTGGAGAAAGATGAAAAAATACAGTTACTGTTAGTGCACAGCTGAACTCCAAAATTAACACCAGTTTATGTTAAACAACACTGTTGACTCCTGTTAAAGTGGACACAGTTTCTTCAAGAGTTAAAATCAGCAGTCATTATGTGAGATACGTAACAAAACAGTATCCTTTCATTATTTACTCTGTGACGTGTTTGTCACTCATGTTCCTTTAGCTTTGTTTTAGCTTTACATATAGCACACTTAATATTGGACTTCCCAGGCATTCATTGATATTCACTGTTTATGTAATGGGAACTTTAATGCAAGCCCTGGGCCCTGCTTAAGAAAACCATAAAGTATACAGAAAAAAAAAAATCAATGCAAACAGTATAGGAGACAATCACTATTAGGAACTGGTAGGTCATGAGCACACCTAATATCAAATGTCCACATAGAAGGCTGCTTGCACGCTCACTCTTGTTTCTCAGTTTTCAGCTGCGCCGAAGTCGTGAGGTAGCCCAAATGAGCCTTGCATATACAAATGCAAATGTATGTCAAACTAGGTTTATTAAATGAAACTCCTCATTAAGTTGAATTCTTGTAACCTGGTGGATGTATCTCAGGGTCTTAGTGTATTATAAATAATTGGGTTAGGGGAGGTTGACTGAAGCTTATTTCATGCTGTGTTGCTCAGTTAAGCCTTGTTAAAATTTTTTTTTAACTTTTTAAAAATTTATTTTTGAGAGAGAGAGAGAGAGCAGGGGGAGGGGCAGAGAGGGAGGGAGACACAGAATCCGAAGCAGGCTCCAGGCTCTGAGCTGTTGGCACAGAGCCCATCTTGGGGCTTGAACCCATGAACCATGAGATCACGACCTGAGCCAAACTTGGACCCTTAAGCAACTGAGCCATCCAGGTGCCCCTACTCACTTAAGCCTTTTAACTGTTCACCAGTGGAGGGTTTGGAGCAAGGAGGCTATGTGATTAAATTTCAGTTTTCAAAAGACCACTTTGGTTATTGGACAAAGTAGACCATAGGCACAAAAGTGAGGCAGGGAGGCCGGAGTTAGGAAGCTGTTTGGAGGGTCAAATGGAACGATCCAAGATGATTCTTAGGCTACCTCCATCAGGATCACCTGGGATATTTGTTAAATGCAGATTCATGGGTCCCCTTGGATATAACTTGGGTCTAAAACCCAGGAATCTGCATTTTAACAAAATTTCCCACATTAATGTTTGAGAGTCATGCATGGACCTAGTGATCTTTAGGATCCATTTTAGCTCTAGCATAGGGGAAAGACACAGTTGGGTCTGTTTATGATTTTTGAAGAAAGGAAAAGAAATATTTTAGTGCCTTCTAATGAGAATTCATTTGAGAGTGTGTTTTAGAAAAATAGGGAACATTTATTGGGTACTTAATATGTACCAGGCATTGTACTAATAGCTTTCAATAATTTTTTTTCTTAAACCTTCCACAACTGAGTAAGCTCAGCATTAATAACCTAATTTCTAGATGAGGCAACAGAAATCCTTAGAATCTTAAATTATTTTCAGTTAGGATGTGTTTGGCTATTAGTAAAAACTCTGTCTCAAACTGGCCTAAGTAATGAAGTCTTTATCATTGCATATGTCAGGACTCCAGCAGTATGGTGTGACCCAGGTTGGGTGATTCAGTGGCTCACATATATGATTGAGATTCCAGGATTTTTGCTTCTCTCTGCCATAAAGTGGTATTGATCTTGACCTCACTCTGGAGGCAAGATGCCTTGCATTTCTGGGAGAGAACTTCCAGAGGAAGAACAGAGATGATCTTTTTGTTATTCTCCTAGGGAGAAGAAGTTCTTCCCATAACCCTCCTATCAGGCTTCCTGTCATTTGGTGCCGGGGGAAGATTAGGTCTTTTGCTTGCTGCTGTAACAGCCCTTGTCAAAGGGTGGGATTCTCGTCTTTGGCTGAGACTGCTGCTGAATGCTTTAGAAAACGCGGAATCACTTAGTGTCGACTCCAGCCACGTTGCTGGTGAGTGGCAGACCTAAGATTTGAACTCTCTCTCTTGTCAGACCCCAAAGTCTTCATGATTTCTCCCATGCCATACGCGTCCCTAAATATCTTTCTGTTTGCTATAAAGGCTGCCACTTGCACCTTTTCTTATTGGTTTCTTGATGGCCAATAATCCCAGATTATGTTTATGTGTCTCCTTGCTGGCTTTCTTTACAGACCAAGCCTGAGCTCCTAGCCACGGTTAAAGGACTACATTTGCATTCAGCAGTGTCCTGCCCCAGTGGCTACTGGGTCCGTTAGGAGGTGCAATGTCAAGTGTAACTACAACCTGGAAATGTGTTGGTGAGCGTCACCTTGTAAATGATGCAGGAGCCAGTTTCTGAGCCTTTGCAGGGACAGCACAGCCCAAAGGGGGCCCACTAAGTACACGTTTTCTCCTTGATACCTACAACAGTACTCTGAGGTCTGTACCAAATTATCATCATCTGCCATCATCCTCAGTTTACAAAAGAAGAAACTGAAGCTTAGAGAGGTTAAGTTGTTGGCCTAAATTCACCCTGTTTGTAAGTGAGAGTCTAGATTTGAATTTAGGACCATGAGACTTCGAAGCAAGCATTTTCATTTCAAGCTTCTTAAAATTATGAAATAGCATAAAGTACTGAGTAAAATCCCTACCACCTATGTGTAGTTTCATATGTAATCCTAAAGTGAACATTATTCCCCAGAACCCAGATAGAAAGTTGCCAGGACCCCAGAAAATCCCATCCTCACTTGCTCTACCGATCGGTTAATGTTTGTGGTACTTATTGAGTCATAAAACTTATACTCTTAATTACCCTGCTTGATTGATTGTCTTCCTTAGCAAATCATAATACGGTGTAGGGGAAAGCTGTATGAATCAGAAATCGGAGGCATAGATGCTCCCCATCTGTAATTGTATTTACCTTAGGCAAGTCCCATTTCTTTGAAAAAGACTGGCATAAGGCCAAATAACTTATAAAAACCTCAGTTGCATTATCCAGATAAGGAATTTGCTAACTGGAATGTGAAAATCAGGTTGGAGGCCAGGTTTGGCTTGCTTTTTTTTTTGTTGTTGTTGTTGTTAATTTGGTAGTGTGGATACTTTTAACAACCCAGTGACAGACTTCACTCTTTTTTAACAGCAAGTATTTTGTTCATTTATGTAAGTCAGTAAATTGCCCTTACACCTTATTGATTAAAATGTCCTAGCTCTTGAAGGACTCACAAGTATAATTTCTCTGAGACAGACTGTGCTTTCGTTTTTTAAAATCCACTGTTGAGGTCTGTGCATGATAAAGTGGAACCAAGTGGTTATTAATTTTTCATTGAAATCTTCTGAATAAGTGTTTTCTCTTGGTTGGTTTCAAAAGGAGTCATATTCCTGAATCTAATTAGAGGCAGTTTATGTACTGTGGGCTTATTAAGATTCAAGGCACTTTTTTATTTTAGTCTGTCTGATATCCCTTTTTAATTTCACTTAAATTTAAATTACTCTAAACATCATCTGGGCATACTGAAGATACTCAGTGTTATTAATAATGATGATGTTGACGAATCCATCCTGTCTTACTCTTCTCAAATTCCATAACCTTATTCTGGTTCTGGCTTGGTTCTGGCTTGTGAGTGTGTGGGACTGTGCAGCCCCTCCCCTCTCTCTTCTTGTGGCAGACATCAATAATCAATCATGACACCATTTTGGTGAGCCCAGACAAGGCCTCTGGGACTTTCTTCATGTAGCCGCCAAGGCGCCTTTCCCAGTTGGTCAGAGTTAGCAGGCTCTGTGCCACCCGTCATCCTGATGTGGGCTGTCCTAGGTCTAGACTTGCATATTTTTTCCTTTTGACCTCTCGAGTAAGTTACAATATCAGCTGATCGATTTTCTTCTAAATCTCTGCCATAGACTCCCGTTTTCCTACCGATTTGGATGACAGTCTTTCTCTTTATGGGGCCTCTCTCTAGCACCTCACTTCCCAAGGGATCTCAAATCTCTCAAGCTGCCTACAAAGTGTGTGTATCTCACAACAAGCTACTAGACTTAATCCTTGACCGGTCTTCGTTCGTTCCTCTGGAATTTGTTCTTGGAAGTGACTTGTGTCTTAAGGTGAGAACTCTTCCTCTCATTTAACGATATGAATGCTCCCAGTATTGTGTCTGCCAATGAGTATTTCCTGGCTATTTGGAATAGAAAAGACATGTCTGCTTGAATCCCTCCTGAATTTGTATCAGGCTACATTTTCGGTATGACCATGTAAGCTCTTAACAGATTTAACCTTCCATAGTTAGTGATCATATACTAGGGACAAAAATACAAAACCCAACTACTGGAAGACTTTGGAGAGTGAAGAAAAGCAGGGAGATCTTGGAATAAAGTCAGAATTGGAAGGGACATACTCACACATACTGAGTTTCCAGTTTCGGTTTTTCCTGTTTTGTTTGTGTTCTTTGTTTTTTGTGTTTTGTTTTTTTTTTTTTTTGTTTTGTTTTGTTTGAGAGCAGACCATGATGGTGTGTAGAACTCCAACAGAAAACTGAGTCTTTCTGCTCTGAAGAACCAGAGGACAGAGTTCTGGGTAAGCATGGTAGCTGGAATATGAGGTGGGGGAGGGGGTACTCTGGAAAGGAGAGACAGAGAGGAGTGAGTCCTGGATTCGGTGTGTAAAGTCTACCCAAATCAGGAGATATCCTTGGAAGGGTATGTGTAAGAGGCTGACTACAGACGGCCCAGCCAAAGTAAAAAAGATTGGAACTAAGATTGGAGGTGCTGCCCATGAGACAGAGTTCGCAGTTTGAGTCTGAATATGTGTCACCCATGAATCACGCTTGACTGAGAGCTCAGCTATTTTCACTTATGTCTGATACATGCAATGTAAATACACACTTCCCCAGTGTTCAGTTGCCTGTCTGGATTTCATATGCTTTGTTCACAGTTGTTGCGTTTAGAAGGCAGGCAAGAGGTCTAAAATATTTAGAACTAACACAAAGCCTCTTCCAAGGCAAGAGTTTGACACGAGATTTTAAGGATGCTGGTTCTGCCACAGGTCCCACTTGTTCTGAGCAGTCACTGGCGTGCTGTGAAGATTGCCCTTATGCATTCTGATGTCATGCTTACCTCAGTGCTTTGTTTACTTTTCAGAATGGTGTTGGAAGCAGTGTTGAATGTTGTAATAATCACAGTTCTCATAAATGATGATAGCTAATATTTTCTGAGCCTTCATTACACGACAGGCACCATTCTAAGCATTTTACATGCAGTAACTTACTTTATTCTCATGGTAACTCTTTGATTATTCCTGGTTTATGGTTGAGGAAATAAAGGCTCAAAGAGGTTGAATGCGTACCTATAAAGTGGTAAAGCCAGGAGCCAAGAGGAAGAGGAAGATAGGCTAATATGGTGTATACTCATGTGCACATTCTCAATAGCTGTTGTCTGTACTGAGTTCGAGTAGATTCCTGAGCATGATAAATGTGAAAAATACCATTTTCTTGCTGCTGTGTCCTATCAAGTTTACTGGCATGAGCCTGGTAGGGAAAAGGTTAAGAAATAGTAGTGTAGGCTGAAAGATTGAATCCTAATTTAGTTAAAGGGGTAAAATATGAGTGAGCAGTTAGTTTATCTCAGATGAAGAAGATTCTGCCTAGGCAATTGTTTATTGACTCTTGTGGCTAAAATGCCACTGAAATTTTTATTCATGTTGAGGAGCAAGTTATTGAGTTTAGTCAATTAGAATGAAAGGCAAAAAATAAACTTCGCTGATAACTAATAGTTTACTTTGTTCGGACTGGAATTCTTACGTCTGCTCAGAGGCCTACAGGCTCTTGACCAGAACCTTGACGATGGTGGTGGTCCTGTCCTTCTCAAGAATGGGCAGAGGAAAGAAAAATCACTTCCTGTTGTTGCACCGAAGAACTTTTAATGATATGCTGAGCACCGCAGTGTACTGGTTAGATGACATAGGATCTCTGTGTGTACAAAAGGAAGCTGTTACAGTATTAGGCTTAGGTAACATATATTGAGGCTGTCCAGGAGGGCGATGTGATCTTTCTGCTCTGTTCCCTTTTCTTCAGACCGCCTGTGGGTATTTGTCCTCTCCTGAACACCGTGTTATAGAATGGACACCTTATCCTATCAGTGGAGTAACTTAAATTGTATTAATACATAACACTGAGCACAATGATAACCTCTGGACAAAATGCACAAAATATGACAACATTTCGAAAATACTTGAAAGTGTTGGAGAGTAACCAGAACTAGGTAAAAACTGGAGAGGAGTCTGTCCTTAAAGGAAGGGAACTGCACTGAATGAGGCCCACGTTGCTGCAGCATTTCTTCTGTGAGCCCTTCCTGGTCTGCCCACGCAGTGCATTGAATAACTCTCCATTCAAATATTATTTTTCCTTATTTGCCTAATGAAGTTTAAGCCGTACTTTGCCCAGAACACTTATTGACACTGATAGGAGGTGCTGTTCTTTCATTGTTATTTACCAAAAGTAGCTATTTTCTTGGCGTTTTATTATGGGATATTTGTTTAATTTCACAAAGTCTTGGGGACTTAACATTACTTTATAGGATATAGGACATGAGAAAAGTAACAGAATGAAGGAATCAGGGTGTGTTAACCATTAGGGTTTTGACTTAGAACCTTTTTTTTGAAAAGGTGCAAAACTCATTTGCTTTTTCTGTGTTTTAAAGGTTTGACCTCTGTGTAAATGACTTTACTACTGAAACTGATTGCATTGTATTATAATGTTTTTGAATAATGATATAATAAATATTTAATAGATACATTTTGCTCGTAAGTACTTCATCTGGGATAGAATTAGAGAAGTTTTACTTGAATCAGCTAACAACATTACCTGTGAAATAGAAAACATCATCATGTTCTTTTGAATAACCTTAAAAACATCTTACTCTTCATTATTAGTTTGTTCTTGCTTTTGGTTTCTGGCTTAAGCAACATTAATTAAAAAAGGCAGTCGCTGTACATCCATCTTTCTACACTTGTGGGTTCTAGTGAGGAGGGCAGTAGAAAGACAAAAATCATAAAGCACAGATTTGTATTTCAATATGAAGGACCCTGAAACATTTTTGTACACATTTGTTAAATCTGAGAAAAACCAATTGGGTTCTTTGCTTGACCGTCTAGATGATTATGGTGATGTGATAGTTATTATGATGAAAGCATTTAGTGAGTATGTGTTTTGTGTTAGTTCCTGTGATACATGCTTCAGAGGGTGCATCTCACTGATGACATATGATAACCTGATCTTATAGTGATTAAGGAAGGCCACAAGGTCCACATGTCTGGTGTGAATCCTTGAGATCTCGGAAGAATGTCTTTGTCTCAAGGTTGCCGGGGAATCAAGAATAATCAGGGATAATTCTTTTCCTACCTTGCTGTTTCCAAGTGAATGCACTGGGATGGAGCTGCCTTCCCTGGTCACCTCTTATTAATGATCAAGGTCATTATCATAGTGGGGCCAGGGCTCAGAAGCAGGTCTCTGTCTCCACAGTCCATGAGTGTAACCACCTTACAGTATGCTGCCTGACATACAGTAAGTGCTTAGTATATATACTCTGAGGTACGTCTCTGTAGAGCTAGCTTGTTTTTAAACTTGTTTGGGCGTTTGTAGATAATATGTGGCAGAATGCAGAGAGAAGCTTCTCGGCTTTGGAGTCTTAGAAATAAATGATGGGCAGATGGGCTGATAGCTGTATAATTCTAGAAACATACCTACTGGACTGTTAGCCTGGCGAAGTGCCTGGCCTTGTCCAATGTATTTTACTGTCATGAGGACCACTGTTATTTGTCTACCATGAAGGCAAGTCAAGGGCCTCAGTTTTAGATTGAGGGTCATTTTATCAGTGGTTCTTATATCTAATTAATTAACATTTAGCAAATACTTAGGAAGCATGTCTTACATGCCGGGATTGTACGGGCAAGGGGATGCATTTGTGAATGCATAGTCTCATGGGATGTGCTAGACATTGACACATTACATAATTGCACTTTGAGAGATGCTATGAGGGGATATGACGGACTAGAGTGAGAAAGCTTAGCTTGGGAAGGGAGTGCTAATATGGGTTTTGTGGGAGTCGGCAAACTTTCTGTTAAGTGCCATATAGTAAATATTTTAGATTTCCAGGCCTTACATTCTTTGTTGTAACCACTCCGTCCCTGCATTGTGAAAGCAGCCCCGGACAATACGTAAATGAATAGATGTTCCTGTGTTTCAGTAAAACCTTCCTTACAGAAACAGGCAGGTGGGCAGATAAGTCCCATTGATTAATTTGCTGACTCCTGATTTAGGGAATCAGGAAAGATTTTTCAGAGAAAACTGTTTATTTGAAAAGGTAATTTATGCCCTCGGTACAGAATTCTAAAAGGTACGTAGGGTATTATAATAAAAATGAAATCTCTCCCACCCTCATGCCCTTCCTCACAAGAAAACACTCTTGCCAGTTTTGGGTGGAGTGTTGTGTGTATATAGTGTATTTTATAAGTCACACCTATGACTGTTACTAGACTTTTTAAAGTCCTTAATCTGGGAAGCTGAGTTAGGCAAGTTTTATATTTCCATACAGACTGGTGCTGCTGCTCCTGGACCTGTTGCTGTTCCGTGATGGGATGGGGCTAGGGAAGTCCACTCGTACGTAGTCTTTTTTCTCCATCAGTAAATGGGACACAGCCTTTCAGTCCTTGAAATAGATGAGGATTTGTGAAAACTAGTGTCTACTCCTGAGACATTCTGATAATAAAAATAATATTACTGTGAGGAGAAGGAGCACTTCTGGAATTGCCACGGAATGGCAAGAAAAATGAAAGTAACAGTCTGGAGCTTCGTATGCTGCTTTCCCTTTTGTAACTTAGGGAACTCTTCTCAAGTGAGCCAAGTGTGTGTGGCAATCTGCCGAGCACGTGCTGAAGGCTTGGATTTGATAGTCCCTGGATGGAATTTCCCATCTTAATTTCGTGTCGTGGAATCACATTGTGATGTAATCCTCTGGCTGTTTTGCATACTCTCATTTGGGAAATAAAATAGCATGAGCAGAATCTCCCCCTCCCTTCCCTTTTGCCCTGTGCCTCTTGAGGTAGACCAAGGCTATCGTCTTCTCCCATGATCTGGATTGATGAGAAAGGACATTCGGGCTGGCAGGCTGTTTCTGATGACAGTCAGAGAAGCTCATCAAAATCCATAGGTGGTTTTTACTTAAAGCAATGTCTTAATATATCTACGCTGGGAAGCCGCTTGGATGCGTTCACTTAGCTACTGTGGTAGATATCTCTCCTGTGGGACTCTTGGTGCTGATGTAGGAAGGCAGAAGGATGCAGGTTCGTCCTCTGAACTCTAAGGAGTTTGTCCCCCATCTCTCAAATATAGGACAGGGGTCAGCAAGCTTTTTCTTAAGAGACCAGATAGTGTATATTTTAGGTTTTGCAGCCATATGGTCTCTGTTATGACTCCGCTGTAGTTGTAGTGCCAAAACAGCTACAGACAATGCACAAATGGGGAACCTTTGTATTGTATTTTCAGAACGGTTGATTAAGACTTAGTGTTCTAGGTGCTGTGGACTGAGTGTTTATGTTCCCCCCAGATTCTTACACTGAAGCCTCATCTGCAATGTGGTGGTCTTTGGAGGTGGGGCCTTTGGGAGGAAATTAAGTCATGAGGCTAAAGCCCTCATGAATGGGATTAGTGCCCTTATAAGAATCGAGATGATTCCTTTCTCAGCAGGATGGCTCTTATCTACAAGCTGGGAAGAGAGTTCTTGCCAGAAACCGGCCATGCTGGCAGCCTGATCTCAGACTTCCCAGCCTCCAGAACTGTGAGAAATAAATGTTTCTTGTCTAAGCTGTCCAATCTGTGGTGGTTTGTTAAAACCTCAGGAGTTGATAGAGACACCAGGCAAGTAGGTTTTACCTGGTATCTCAGTTCTTACTGATGGTATCCAGTGGAGCGCTGTGTGATGAGGATTTTGAGGCCAAGATCATTCTTTGGGGACGTTAAAGGTGGCCAGGTACATTTGCAGATCTAATGGGCTTCAGTAAAGGATTCATGAATTGGACAGCATCTCATCTAGCAAATAGAGGGGTGATCTGAAGAGACCTCCAAAGTGCAAGGTTTCTATGGGAGGGTGGGGCAAGAAAGATATAAGCAAAAGAAAAAAATCTTGTTTCAGGCAAGATCAGGACTTCCCTTAGTGGGGAAAGATGGGAGTTCTTTTTATGCAAAATACCTCCTCTTTGGAGGATGGACAAGATCCTTGTGGTAGATTACATAACTGGTAACTGATGGTTCTCAGAAAATGCCTCATTGACAGATTAAGACTTATTCTGGGGTGGGTTGAAACTGTAATTAGATTAGGTATTAAGCCCTGGTTTTGGGACTTGGCCTAGCCCAAGTAATGCCATTTGGGACCCGTGGTTTTGTTTTTGACAACATGCTTTTCTCTAGTTCTGTTTTTATTGCATTTGTAACTAAGGCTTTCATGTTTCTTACAAATGATACAAACAATACAGTGCAATTAGAATTTGTATGAATATTTCTTTTCAAATATGTAGAATGGGTAGTGATTTTTCATGTGTGCTTCATAAAATTGGTTTCACTTCTTTATAGTAAGTAGAGCTGGGTGCCTTATACACTTACAATACTCTGAATGCTTTTTTAACAAGCATAATACACATTTCATGGCTGTATCACACTTTTCTTTTGTGTCTTTAGAGTTGTAGGATGAGAAGGGAGCTGAGAGCAGGATAAGAGACTGCAATAATCCCCATCAAGTGGGCTTTTCTATCACGTGATATATGGCGTAATAGAAAAAAATGCATTTTTTGTCTTTGGCACCAAACTCCTAAAGCCTTTGGAATTTCCTGAGTGGTAGGAGTGTCTTTTGTTATCAGTAACAAGCCCCTTCAGGCAAACCTGAGTTTATGCTAATGAGGTGACTCCTGGTGGCCCTTAGCTTCTGGGGATTGGCTGGGGGATCTTCCTCTGTTGGAACTTTCAGTCCCCTCCCTCATCCTACCTATGAGTAGGGGAGGGGGCCTGGAGATGGTAGAGTTCAGTCCACAGTGGACATTTAGTCAGCCATTCCTGTGTAATGAAACCTTGAGGTAAACTCTGAAACAATAGCTTAGGGGAGCTTCCAGATTGTTCCACAAATCTAACTGCTGCCTGGGAGGGTGGTATATCCCGAGAAAGCAGAGGAGCTCTGTGCCACACCCTTGCATTTGTAGCTGGCTGGGCAGAACTGTGGGTCCCTGGGAACCCCATTTGCAGCTGGTGTCTGAACTGGGAGTCATCTTGTGGGGCTATAGCCTGTGGGGTCTGCGCTAACTCTGGGAGTTAGTGACAGGGTTGAATTGTGGGACATGTAGTTGGTGTTACGAGAATTGGAGATGGGAGAACCGCATGTATTTTGGTGCTAGGAAACGCCACGATAATGTCCTTTCTTGCCAACTCTTCATTCACCGTAGGGCTCAGTATCTCTTTACATTTGGCACAAAGAACGTTCTTACACCAAAGCATCAGTGAGCCAGATTTTGCTGAGGGAAAATGTTAAGGCTTGGCAAACCTTGGCGAATGACAGCCTACCTGAGGCTTTTTTGTCAGGTGTGTCACTTGTCCCTCCTTTTCTCTTTTTCTCTCAGCCTTCTGCCCTCACACCGAGAAGCTTCCCCTGTGTCAGTTAACGGTGTCCCCAGACTTGCATTTCCCCACATCAGAAAGCCCTGTAGTCAGCTATACCCCTTCTCTTAGATAGGAATTTAGTGACCCTCTCTAACTACTTAAATATGCCTTTCTGGGTGTCTCATCCACTCACTCCAAACAGCTTACCAAAATACTCCTTCCAAAGCTGGATTTGGCTTGACAGCCATAGACACGCTGAGAGGATTTGAGCGCAGGTCCACCTTCATCCGTCTTGTACGTTCATACATACATCCATTCAATAGAAAACTGAATTGAGTACCGACTGTATATCTTCCAGTGCTGTAGGTGCTGGGCGTTCATCCTGAACAAGACAAGAGTTTGCTCAGTGGAGGTGGTGTCTTAGCTGTGCAAGTATAGAATATTAGTTACAGGTAAGAAAGTGTGAAACAGGGAGAAGCACTGACTACATTGCTCTGTATTCAGACTTTCCTTTCGACTCCCACTTTTATAATTTGGGGTCCAGTCAGAAATGACCCTAGTTATTTTAACAGGGATCATTTAACCTCAAGAACTGATTAAGGAAGTATTGGAAGGGCGAAAAGAACTCAGACTCCAGCAGAGATTGTAACTGCAGGAAGCAGCTACCGTGCCTGGAATAAAAAGCGACTGGGGCTCTGGAAGAGCTTGGAGACATGGAGGGAGCCCTCCTGCAGAGCAGGGACCCAGAGCATTAAGGAAGAGGCACTGCCTGGCTGGTTCCCCTGGCTCTGAGGCTGGTGTGGGGTTGCTGGCAGAACCCATAAGCTGCACCTAACTGCTCTTGGAGGCAGTTGCTACAGCTAGGGTGAAGAGCTGGGGCTGGGGCTCTGATGGTGGGACATCAGGCACCCGAGAGGAGCAGATACATACTTTCTCTGTCCTTCAGCCTGTTAGTCTCCCAGCGGTGCTGCATTTTGGCGGGACGTAGTGGGAAGCCAGCTGGCAAAGGAGAAGGCCATTTGGAGAGTTTCAGCCCGCCAAGTGGTGAGCCGGCTAGAAGGGAGGTTTTGGAGCTGATAAAAAAATAGCTCAATAACTGGCACGTCACTAATATGGCCCAAGTGTGGGAAGACCATATAAAATATAGTTATTGATTTTTTTTTAATGGTTGGACTTCTCAGAACCTTTAATAAGACGTGTATTGAGAATTTCTAAGTAAGGAAAGCAAAATGACATATTTCCCAAATATTTGACCATGAGCCTTCTTCAATTTCTAGCTCACTACCTTGTTTTCTGATTTTATCCCCTCTACTTTCAACCTTGCCCTCCCCCCCTCCCCCACTTTCTTTGAGTGATCAGTTTTAAATTTTCAAGATTCCTAGTTAATGTTTTGGTGGGTAAAATGTCCTCTCCCATCTCTCTGATTTCTGGTACGTCTTCAGGGGGTTTTGTGCTGTATGCTCCATGATCTTTTTTCCTCAGCTGTTTGTTCTTCTGTTTGTTTCTCTTTGCTGATGCTAGTGGGCCTCCATTGTTTAATTATTCTTGATAATGTGCTTACAGTATCCTGACATCAGTAACGGAGGGGGGGGAGGGGAGGGGGAGGTACAGAGGGTGTGGCCACGCCATAGGTGCCAGGAACTGGGCTTTTCTTCATGTGTCGGAGGTGCCCCACCATTACTGATTTTGTCTGGGAGCATATCCTAGCACAGTGTCTTCCTAATGGTTGCCTTGGCACCTCCTCTGTTCCCTGTGTCCCTGAGAGCTTTCGACTTTAAAATATAACCAGAGCTATTCCCACTTTTGGTACAGTCTCGTCCTGCACTCTGTTAACTGTGGGATTTTACTTCAATATATTTCTTATTGACCTGCCATTCTTCAGGGATTCCTCTCAATTTCTTGTTTGCCAGGCGCCCACTGCCTTCTTTATTATTTTCCCCAGTGCTGCTATGAATATTTTGTTTAGGCATATTGTTCCAATCTCATATTCTTCCTTTCTGTATCTGTTCCTGCCTTTGCTTAGCGCAACATCTGGCCCTGTAGAGTAGAGGATTCTTTCTCTCCAGTGGATTGCTTTTGGGGTTTGGTCACAAGGTCTTAGGTTACTTTTCTAGCTATCAGTGTGGCAGCACTTCCTTGGCGTGTTTCCTTTATCTTGGTAAGGTCTGGTGCCTCAAAGATAGCAGGATCTTGAGAGATCAATTTTTAGATGACCTTGCCCTCTCATACAAACAAGGAAGTCCTCAAGAGAAGAGATATTTAGGCTACTTATCCTTAAGTTGCCGTTTGGATGCTGGCTGGATCTGGCCAGAGGGAAAGTAATGGAACACTGTGTTTCCATTGTGGTAGAATTTCTTGGCTCTGAAGTTGCTTCTGGATCCCAGACCCCATTGAAAAAGGATTTCACAAAAATCTTTTAGTTTACGTTCCAACAACCTTTTAAGGTTGTTGTGGTTGATATTCTTCCTTAGCCTAAGTAAACCGGTTAAAGTTACCTGCCCTAAGTGCCCGGGGAAAGGTGGCTTACCGAGTCTCCGTCTCACCCTGTTAGGCCCGTTTTTCACCATCAGCTCCTGAACCCGTCATCAGGACATTGCTGAGCAAATGTCATATTTTGCTCTTTTATGTCTCATTTTCTCTGTTAACTTCCAGTTTGGACCATTTGTTAAATTGTGGTAATATCGTACAGCATTTCACTGTATAAGATTTTAAAAGAAAAATCATGGGGATTAAACATACTTGAGATTTCTTTGATTTTATTGAATCTCCCAATTTTAAGAAGGTATGCTATGGTTAGAATATTATTTTCTTTGCTGCTTGGGTATTAAGTGTCAGATTAAATGTTTTGCCAGGGTCCTCTTTTCTGTGTGGGCTTTTTGGATTTTCCCATCATTATAGTAGACTTTTCAAATGAATGACTGTATTCTTTCAAAAGTTTTCTGAAGTAAAATGAATGTCATGTATGCTACACTACTGTATAAATTCTCTTTTCGGGGATTATTTTGAAGTTTCATTTTTATGTTATCAAGTTTTCTCAAAGCTTGCCTTGAATTTAACTTCTGTGGTTTATTTGCACAGGTATAGGTAAGGTTTTGTGATTCTCCCCCCCCCCCCCCCCAAACTCTGGGTAAAGAAACTCAAATTATTGCCAGAGAAAAGATAACTAATGTGAACTGAAAGATTTGGCATGCACTTTTTGTTCATAACTAGGACATGACATGTAGAGTATTGGGAAGGGCAGTGGATTTAATTTTTTCTGTAAATGAGGATTCTAACAATGCAAATGTGAAAAAAGGGATAATCCCTATCTTGTTGTCACCTCTCTTAATAGAAAATTCTAAGGTCTAGTTTTCCATAGTAGCAGTATTTTACTCATCAACAAGAATGAAATCAGTTAAAAAAAATTTTTTTTAATGTTTATTTATTTTTGAGACAGAGACAGAGCATGAACGGGGGAGGGGCAGAGAGAGAGGGAGACACAGAATCTGGAGCAGGCTCCAGGCTTCGAGCTGTCAGCACAGAGCCCGACGCGGGGCTCGAACTCACGGACCGTGAGATCATGACCTGAGCCGAAGTCGGATGCTCGACCAACTGAGCCACCCAGGCGCTCCAAGAATGAAATCAGTTTCTAAACACAAACAGTGGACTTAGAACCTTGCAGACACCAATTATCATTCTGTACAACAAACCTTCAAAATGTCAAAGAGACAGTCTCAGGAATTTCTCCAGCAAAGGTCACTCATTTACTACTCTTGGTCATTTCTTCAGCATGCCAGGGCGACAGGCAAACCTGGGAGAGTGAGTTAGCTTGGTCGCTCAAAACTGGCGCTACAAAGAAGTGATGAGAAGTCTCTTTCTATCGGTAAATCCCATCAAACTCAATGTATCCTGAACTATTAAACACTGTTAGATTGTTAGAAAGAACATGAGTGGGTTGATTAAAATGAAGTCTGCCCCTTGCATGCTTTCCTTGAATTTATCGGATAGGACTTTTGGGACTAGTTTAAGAAGGGCTAAAATTGGGAATGGAAGAGGGTGGAGGAAGGAAGGGGACGGGTTTATGACGGAGCTGTATCAGATGCACTGACTTTGACCACATTTGACCCATTGTCATGGCTCTGTTGAACGCACATATGACAAAGCCCCTTCACAAACCTTGCATGTATGTTTCCTCCCAGCACCCCTGGAGGGTGGGGTGTTGTGTCTTAATAATATCTCTTTACTTGCTCCGTATCACAAGCTCATTCTGGGTGGAGAACTTGAAAAACACCCCGTAGGGTCTTTTCGTCCTGATGATCTTTTTGTTTAATGTGGTTGAAAAAATATGTAGTGTTTTTCCCTTCTGACTCTCTTAACTCGTGAGAGTAATAGTTTGCTCTGATGGCATGTGTAAATGTGTAAAAAGGTTGGCTGGGGTTAGCTGAGCAATTAATGGCCTCAGATTGATCAAGGTTGAGCTCATGGCTATACCATTATTGTACTCTTTTGAATTTGATTTGAAGTTAGCACTTTACTTGAGACTATTCTTAGAATCTTTAAAACCCCTTTTTGCTGCCAGAGGTAGCAAGACTCACTTGAGTGAGTTAAAGAAATCACACACACATACACACCCATTTTTATGAGATGAAGCAGTGACCTAATGTTCGGTAAAGAACTTCCGAGTTATTCACTTAAGTCATAAGTGAGCAAAATCCTGATTTTTATGAACATAAAGCTGACATGAGACCAAGGCAGTTGGCATAAACCTTCGAGAGTCCAGAGATGAAAACCGGTTTCTTGCCCTCCTTCCCTGAGCTTGCCTGTTCCTCAGAGGTGTAGTGTTAGTGTGCTGCGAGGGCAGTGCCAGGGCACGTGGCTGGACGCTTTGCACTGGCTTGTTGAGGCAGTGCCCGCTTGGGGGCAGGCGTCGTAATGCCTCCAGGCCTCAGCCCCTCCTCTATAGCATGGGCCGTTGGCTCAGCATGATCTCAGGTTTCTTCCAGAACTTATTTTTTATTTTTTTCTGATTACAATTATGTTGTATAGCCTACTTTCTTTCATTTTATTGATTAATAACTTCATTGTCATGGAATTATGTGGTTATTAACTTTATTACACTAAGTATGTAATCATTTTTATTTAGAAAAAAAAATGCAGGATATTGAGATTTATGTCACAGTCATCTGTGTGTCCAGTATGAACAATTTTAAACATTGCTATTTTCTCACATTTTCTCAGATCATTTTTAAATAAAAGACATAAAGCATAACTGATAAACTTGAAGTCTCTTGGTGCCCCTTCCCCAAACCTGTGGCATTCTCTCCTTCTCTCTAACATAGTCACTATCCTAAACTTGACACCTTCCAGACTTTTTTTTAATTTATTTTTTATTTAAAAAAATTTTTTTAAATATATATATTTTTTAATGTTTTTTCACTTCTTGAGAGACAGAGACAGAATGTGAGCAGGGCAGGGGCAGAGAGAGAGGGAGACACAGAATCTGAAGGAGGCTCCAGGCTCTGAGCTGTCAGCACAGAGCCCAATGCGGGGCTTGAACTCACGAACCATGAGATCATGACCTGAGCTGAAGTCGGATGCTTAACCGACTGAGCTGCCCAGGTGCCCCAGACACCTTCTAGACTTTTGGTATGGCAATTTATGTATGGAGGTGAGGAGAACACTTTTTTCCTTTACCCTTGTTAAGTTCCTTGGCTGAGGTCCTGCAAGTTAGTCTGCCAAAGGACAGATTCACTAGAGAAAAATAAGTTTATCAACGGGTGCACACAGCCCTGAGAATACTCATATGTGACTCAAAGCGGTGGTCAGAACTTGGGCTTATGTTGCATCTTAACAAAAGAAGAGTAAATTTGCAGAGAAGTACCAAGACAAAGGAAAAGGACTTGGAGCTTCTAGGGGCAGCAAACTATGGGGAGGAAAGTCTCTGGGGACACCGGTAGAAGATAAGGATTACTGACGTTTGTTATGGTGACCCTCATGCTGCTGTCTCTGGACTAAGAGTGTAGATTTATGTCCCATGATTAAGATTCATCCTGCGCTCTTTGATGGAGGGAAAAGGGGAACAGAATTTTTCTTGTTATCTTCAGCTCAAAATAATGCTTATGGCATATTTTAGTGTGTCATACTCTGAACCCCTTCATTTGTCTCTATAAGATGGCTTAATTTTTTTCCTGTTTTAAATATGCATAGTCTTATGTGTCCCTCTTATCTGTCACTTGTTTTTTTCCGTGTTTTACTTTGGAAGTACATCTGCGCTGATACATTTCAAGAACTACCTTATTTATTTGAATTGTTTTATAGTGTTCATCGAATAGATCACAGCTTCCTCATTCTTAGGTTTTTCTTTGTTGGTTTTTTTTTCTTTTCTTTTCTTTTTTTTTTTTTTTGTTATTCCTACGTGGTATCTCTTTAATCAAGGGAGGCCTTGTTTTCTCCTTCGTAAGAAGTTGCAGATGGCCAGCATAGCAGAATGGGGCTGTAGCAGGGCGGTTTGTGTGTCACACACTGGGATTAATATTAAATAATGGAAGATGGTTATACGATCAAAGAACCAGAAGCTCTGATGTGGTGGAATGGTGGATGGGACTCTCAATAATTAAGTGTGATACGAAGAGCAGTTTGGGCAAAAAATCCAAAGTTAAGATTCTTTTATAGAAATGCTTCTAAAGAAATGCTTCTTGGGGCGCCTGGGTGGCGCAGTCGGTTAAGCGTCCGACATCAGCCAGGTCACGATCTCGCGGCCCGTGAGTTCGAGCCCCGCGTCAGGCTCTGGGCTGATGGCTCAGAGCCTGGAGCCTGTTTCCAATTCTGTGTCTCCCTCTCTCTGCCCCTCTCCCGTTCATGCTCTGTCTCTCTCTGTCCCAAAAATAAATAAATGTTGAAAAAAAAAATTAAAAAAAAAAAAAAAGAAAGAAATGCTTCTTTTATAGATAGCAGGTACATAAAATTCACTAGATTCACATGAACTAAATAAATATATCGTGTGTATGTGTGTGTGTGTGTGTGTGTGTGTGTCTAATACTAGATTCCCTTTCACCTTAAAGCCCACATCTAATTCATAGTAAGCTTTACTTCATCACCAGACTTATCTGGAATCCCTTCATTCCTCTCTGTTTCTACCTCCACTGCTCTTCTCTGTTATTTAGTTGAGGGTCTGCAAACTGTGGCCTCTCTGCTAAAACTGTTCTTGCAAATAAAGCTTTGCTGGAACATAGCCATGCCCATTCTTTTATATATATTATCTATGCCTGCTTTGACAAAAGTGGAGTTGCCGCAGAGAGTGTCTGGCCTCAGAGCCAGATTTACTGTTTGGCTATTTACTATTTACTATTTGGATGTTTATAGAAAATGTTGCTGAGTCTGGTCTGGTTTAATGCAGCTTTCATAAGTGGTTTCCTTCTCTAAACAGAAAACAATGACTTTTCCAAAATGTGAACTTGATCTCACTTCCCCGCTTAAAACACTAAGTAAATAAAATCTAAACTAAACTCTGGACCGCAGCCTCCAAGCACCTGCGTGGTCTGGTCCCTGCTCCCCTTTCCACTCTCATCTCTGACTTATTCCCCCTAGCTTCTGTCACTAACTAACTGTATCCTGCCTCAGGGCCTTGGACCATGCCTGCTAGGTTTGTCCTCAGCTTCTTTACATGCCTGTTTCCTTTCTGTCTTCTGGTCTTTGGACAAATGTCATTTCTTCAGAGGTTACTGCACATTGTGCTCTTTGTATCCATAATTCATCATGTATATGTTAGCACGTCCCATTCTGTAGTTACATTCTCCATTTATGTCTTCGTGTCCGTCTTCCCTGCATCCCTTCCTAGGACACGAGCTCTGTGGCAACAGAGAACTTGTGTGTGCTGTGGACCAGCGGATCTCAGATGCCAGCCACAGTGGCCGCCACGTTATAAATGCCCAGTAGAAGACTGTTAAATGAATGAACAAAGTACAGATTCTGCAGTTTCCTTAGTAGAGTTAAATGCGAGTCTATATTTACCTTTCCTTAATTTGTTTTCTTTCTTCATGTAAACAAACCTTGCCCACTTCTGTTCACAGTATAAAATTAAGGTGATATTCCTGTGCAACACAATCGAGCTGGCACTCTGTCCTCTAGGGGATGGGCAGGCATTTTGAAATGATGCACTTCAGTCTTTTCAGTGCCTTTTATACGTTTGTTTCTGCTGTTGTGTTAATAACGCTAATGTTTATCAGTGTTGTATTTTCCCCCCTCTCCTTCTTTTTTGCTGCTGGCAGAGCAGTGGAGTTAGGGAACGAAACTTCCTTTGGGCATTTGTCCTGACTACAAAGAGTTTTACATTTCTTTGCTCCTTGAAAAAAAAAAATGCTGCTTTTCCGCTGAACCTAGGATAAAAAGGAGGCAGTATCTTTGAGAATCTTAATTCTTTTGACTTAGTGCAACTCATCTCATCCACAAATCTTTCTCTCATTCAGAGCTTCCCATTCTTCTTTCCAACCTCATTTTCAGGACAGCTTTGTACCTTCCTGCGGTGAAATCTATACAGGGCCTCCTGTTTCTCCTCCTGCCCCAGTCACTGCTCAGGACCCACTTTTGTGGACGGGGTGAGGGGGGGCAGAATTCCCTGTTACTGTTTCACTGAAGAGTGGATGTGGAGTCAGGCACACCTGCATTTGAAGTATGGCCCAGCCCCTCACCATCGCTGTTAGTCTTAGCAACACTTAGCTACTCTCAGCCTTCATTTGTTCATCTGTAAAATGGGCTTCTGTCAGTTTCTTCCTTGTAGGGTTGTTGCGAGTTTTACATGAGGTAATGCTCTCCAAGTGTATAGTATCGCTTTTATAACTTCATGGCACTGTTCCGTGTTAGCTAGTATTTGGTTTGGTTAAAAATACGAGATTTTGTTGGGGTACCCCGGGAAGAATTAATTCTAAAATAGAAACCTGCTGTGATCCAACTTCTGGATAGTCTGAAAGGTGAACTTTAATTTCTTTTCTGGTAGGACAGATTCTTTAATTTTTTTGAACAGATGCTGACCCCCACCCCCCACCCCTTCTGTGGGATCCTTAGACGGAGTGGTGTGGTATTGTCAGAGACACAGTGCCAGAGGAACGCACTTGGCCTCGGGCTCCTCCTCTGACCCTAGTCTCATCTCTTGTAAAGAAGGGCCCAGCTGTTTTTCCTTTTCATCAGTAAACTTTACTTTCCTTCTCTAGCCCTTTGCTCTGGTGAAGCTGCACATCCCGTGAGCACATTCTTTCAGGTACCGCACAACCTTCGTTAGTGTTCTCAGTTTATCCGCTGCTTTAGCTGCCCTCCTTTTAAATGGGAAACTGTGTATTTAAGTCACAAATGGCAGTATGGTTTTTGTCTGTGGTCTTTCCAAGACCTTTTTATTGACATAGGATTCAGAAACTGCCCAAAACAAACAAAAAAACAGAAAACACGTTGGAATAATAGAAAGCTCTTGGGGTTTTTAGACTTGGATTCAAATCTCGACTCATTCACCCAGCTGAGTAGCCTTAGATAAGTTACTTAATCTCTCTGACCCTCACATTTGCTCCTCTGTGAGGTGGGGGTACCCTGGCTCAAATGAGGTAGAAAGTCAATGTACTTAGCATGGCACATTTTAATTTGCTCACTGAATGTGAAATTGGTCCTTCTTACTGTAAATTACTGTCCTTTCTCTTTCTGTGACTGTTGAGTAATTTAAGTGTAGAGATTCCACTATCACAATTTATTTTTTTGTTTTTTTATTTTTTTTGAATGTTTATTTGTTTTTGAGAGAGAGAGAGCAAGTAGGGGAGGGGCAGAGAGAGAGGGAGACACAGAATCTGAAGCAGGCTCTAGGCTCTGAGCTGCCAGCTCAGAGTCCGACACGGGGGCTCAAGCCCCCACACTGTGAGATCATGATGTGAGCAGAAGTCCGGTGCTTAACCAACTGAGCCACCCAGGTGCCCTTCCACTATCACAATTTAAAAATACTTCCCCATATGCATTTAAAACGAAGAGCAGGACATTGTGGGCACCTCTTTATCACTGACGGGTCACCTACTGTTTTTAGTTTGGGGATTGTTCAGTATTTCCTTGTTATACTTTCTTTCCCCTTTTGTAGTTCTGCGTTCGTAATAAGAGCAGAACATTCTTTTGAGTACTTGTGATATGCTGCACACTATCCCAGTTGATTTGCACATTTTAACCCACGTAATCCTCAAAGCAACCTGTGAGGATGGATTAGTTTCCTCCATTTTGTAAGTGATCATGGTCTCCCTGTACCCCTACTAGAGCAAAGAGCTCAGCCGTAGAGTACTAATTAATTGGTTAATTCATTTCTTTGTGCAAAGAGGAGAAGGGTCAGGAACATGCCAGTTCTAGATAAAAGGGATGGTGTATTTCCAAAGGTGACTCCAAATGAATGCCCCACACTTTAGCCTGAACATATAATGAAATGTAGCAGAGTGTTGGTATGCATATTCTTACGCTTTCTTCCTCGTCTGACATTAGTTTTTCTTTTCTATAGGCTCTGGTTTTTTTTTTTTTTTTTTTTTTTTAGCATGTTGTCTTTATGGCGGAGGAGTTGACATCATCACATTAGGGGTTAAAGGAAGAGTACTTTTATTTTTATTGTTATTATTGCTGCTGTTACAATTTTCCTCTTAGAAACAGGATTCCACTCAGTCCCTTATACAGGGTGATAGTGAAGTGACTTCTTCATCAGAGCCTGTTTTAAGCAAGCGGGTCTTTCATTTTGTGATACCCATATTGAGACGCACTGAGTTATATCTGTCTTTTCGTGTGCATCAACACGTTTATTTGAAGCCTCGTATTTCCTAGGTAACGTGACTAAGGTGGATTTATGGGTCCTGATTTGCATACAGAATAACACTGACAGAAACTAAAATATAACCAGCACACTCCGACTCTTGGCCTGCCACAGCCCACTGAGCATCTGCCTGCCTTGCCGTGCGTGTAGTGAGAGGGGAATGTATTTTCCTCCGAGTGTACAGCTAATTCCTTGTTTGTATTCTGCCGTCGTCATTGCTGTTGAAAGCTTGAAATGAGGTTTAAGAGCCTCTTCCTATCTCACAGTGGGAGTTTATATTAGGGTTGGTAGTTCTGCGTAACAGAGGATGTGAGCCTTTGGCCCCCTCTCCTTGATTTCACACCGCATTTGGAGAACTCTGGGTAGCTAAAGTAAGGGTGCAAGGCCTCATTTCCCAGACGAGTTAATAGATACTTAAGGCTATGCCTTTGGGTTAAAGCCTGGGTTTGATTTCTTCCCCTCAGTGTTGTCTCTAAGGAGATTGATTTTCATTGCACGAATAATAAATGAATGCTTTTCTATAAAAATGTTTTAAAAATTATAGACTAGGGTAGATCTTCCTTTGATTACCATCTTTCTGGTCTGCCCTCCCAAGTTTACTGGCATTGAATTAGTGAACTTAATCTGGAGCTTTCTGTATGCATGTATGTATGTATAGCTTTATCCATTCTTAACTTATTTATTTGTGAGAGAGAGAGAGAGAGAGAGAGAGAGAGAGAGAGAGATGGAGTATGAGTGGGGGAGGGACAGAGAGAGGGAGAGAGACACGGAATCTGAAGCAGGCTCCAGGCTCTGAGCTGTCAGCACAGAGCTGGACATGGGGCTTGAGCTCACAGACTGTGAGATCATGACCTGAGCTGAAGTTGGACGCTTAACCGACTGAGCCACCCAGGCGCCCCATAGCTACATCCATTCTTAAAAGATAGAGAATGTGGCGTTGTGTGTGGACACACGTGTTGGAAATATAAATGTTATTCTACTTTAAATATTGAAAGAAACTGGCTATTTTCTTTCAGTAATGTGCCTTGGAGAACAATCAATGTTAAGACGTTCATACTTATCAGTCTAGACTAGTTCGATGAGGCGATTACAAGTTATTCCCAAGATCTCAGTGGTAAACACATCAAAGGTTTATTTCTCATTCATGCATCTTTGGGTCAGGTGACTGCAAGGCCAAGGCAGTGGTCTGTACAGTAAGTCAGTAATCCAGGCTGCTTCAACCCTGTGACCCCACCCTCTCCACCTGGGGCCTCCAGGACCTTGCAGCCAAGGAAAAGGGTCCCGGAGGATTGTGCCTGGTTGCTTAAAAGTTGTGGCACCCTAGCTGCAAAAGAACTGAGAAGTAGGGGACCACGTGGATACTGGGTGCTAATTGTGTTGCCACCGATATTTTGAATGGCTCATATATTGCGGTTTATTCAGCCCATTTCCTGTTTGGTATGCATTTAGATACCTTCCAACTTTACCCTTTACTATGCACAGCAGTACACAGAAGATTGCACTGTATGTCCCCAGTTCATGTTTCACTGAATTAAGCACCCAAGGAGGAGACTTTCCAGTTTAGAGGGTGTAGTTGTTCTAGTTTTCATAAATGCCGTCACATTGGTCTTGAAGGTGCTTGCAGTGGTGTTCTCTTTGCGTGGGTGTGTCGTGTACTGGGAGGCGGGTTTTAGCCTACCTTCACCAGTGTCATCACCAAACCTTCGTTTTTGTTGTAATTTCTACTTCCCTGGTTGCTAGTGGATTTTCAGCTCCTCTCCAGACTCTGCTCCTCTGCCTTCTGAGTGAGGCAGTGCCGTGGATTGTCAGGCTGCAGAAAGACCGAGGGAGTGCAGAGAGCCAGTGGGCAGGTGTGGCTCACCAAGCCTCCCTTTGGGGGGCGCCCCACTCAATGACATTTTCTTTACTCCCTTTATTGATTTTTCTCCTCCTGTGCTGCTATTTCAGTAGTCTTGGCACCTCTAATTTTAAAACCGTGGGGCGAAGGATGATTTCTTGGTCGTGTCATTTTTTTCTGTGTAGCTGTCTAATTTTGTGCTTTGAGTTTTCTTGTGAATTTTTGCCTGCTTAGTCATTGTCTTTTTATCTCTTGGTTCTCTCTGTCTTTTCCCCTCATTTTTCATTCTTTTTCGTCTACCTCTGCTCCCTTGTTCCCACAGGCCCTTAAATCTTTATGCCGTGCTTTTCTTTTAAGTTGTATTTCCTACTTTCCCTAAGCTTGGAAATGCTTGCTCTGGCCAAGAAACACGGTAGGGAAGGTAGCCATGGAAAGGTCAGCATGCAAGCCCAGACGGAACTAACCCCGGGTGCCCACCCACCCTAGCTGTTTTGAGGATGTGGTGCTGTTCCTCATATGGTCAGTTTGCCAAAATCTGAATGAAAGAAGGACAGAACGTTGGAATTAGTCTAGTTGTCCACCTGCTTCTGTCCCCCTAGAGGATCCCTAGGCATGTTACCTCCCCTGTAGAGGCCTCAAGGTCCCTGATTGTAAAATGAGGCGGTTGGACCCCCCTAGTCCTTCCATCCTTTGGAAGCCCAGGCTGTGAAACATGATTTCCTGAGAAACCGCTGCAGAGGAGCGCCCCAAAGCCCCCTTCCTAAGAGGGCCCCTGCCATTGTCCTTCTACTCCTGTGCCTTGAAGCGGCACCTTCAGGCTCTGTGGAGGGCCACGTTGTTTCATAGGTTTAATGGGGCCACCCAAGTACCAACAAAGGCGTTAGGACTTTTGGAAGGCAAAGCAGGGCTGGCAAGGCCACCCGGGGATTGGCAACAGCAGGAATCTTGTAGGAGCTTGAGGGGTAGAAGGAGGTGGTGTTAGCAGAGTCCAGGGCCGGCCCTTCAGTGCTGGAGTCCTGGTGGGGCAGACAGTGTGAGCTGGAATTATGAAGCAAGGGCTTTCTGGGGTGGGATCGGGGGCTGAAACGTCAGAAGAGCGGCAGTCACTGCTGGAGTCGCCACCTGGCTCAGAGGAAGACAAAGCCTGAAGTCTTCTTCTCACTTTTCAGTCTCTGAGCACAGTCTCAGATTTAGGCAGAAGCCAGCTGGCAAAGAGCCTGGGGACTGACCTGATGGCAAACAGGCAAATGACTGGCAGAAACAGTTGAAACCTACTGGGCCACATGGTCTTCAGACTGCTCTCCACCGTTCACGTTCTGGAGTTCAAGGCTTCCCCGAGAAGAGATTAGTCTGAGGTTTTAACAGGTAGTCTTCCTACGAGCTAAAATAAACTGCTTCTGCCAGTGCTTTAGGTGAGCCTCTGCTCTCATCTCCACCTCCTTCTCTCCCAAAGCCTGACGCATTTGTCCTCACACGCATCATGCGTGTGTCCGTTCCTAATAGACCTCTGGCCTTCTGAAGACAAGGACACAATGTCACTGATCCTGGTCTCAGTCTTTATCATCAAGGGGCCTCTGGCAATGCGAGACCAGAATATAAACACGGGAGACCAACAGTGTTACACAGCAGATTGATGCTGTTGATCAGAGAAGTTTTGTTGCTTCACAGCTGCCTGTCATCTTTGGCCAGTGACTTAACCCTCAGCCTGGGTTTCCTGATTTTGTAAGATGTTTTTTTGTTTGTTTGGTTGGTTGGTTTTGTTTGTTAACTTTCGAGAGAGAGAGAGAGTGTGTGTGTGAGAGTGTGTGTGTGTGTGAGCAGGGGAGGGCCGGGGGAAGGCGTACAGACGATCAGAAGCAGGATCCACGCTGATAGCAGTGAGCCCAATAGGGGGCTTGAGCTCACGAATCGTGAAATCATGACCTGAGCTGAAGTTGGCCACCCACTTGACTGAGCCACCCAGGTGCCTCAAGATGGTTTTTAGTCAGGATGGTAGAGATAAGCTAGGTTCCGTAACAGTAACAAGTAACCTCTAGAATCTCAGTGGCTAAAAATCCACAAAGGTTTATTTTTCATGACACATTCTATGTGAGTGACCTGGGAATGTGTCTGTTTTCCTTGAGGCCCCTGGCTGATAGATTAGCTGCCGCATGAATATTCCCATTCCCCATGTCAAGACAGAGAGAACTTAGGGGGAGAGGGGTTGGCAATCAGATGTTGGTCCGGGTGAGTTACACACCATACGTATTTATGAACGATCTTACACGGCCGTACGTAACTTCATCTGAGGCAAGGAAGTATTGGAAGAAGGAAGGTTGCATCAGTGACAACTGCAGAGAGAAATAATACTACTTCATTTTTCACGATTGCCTTGACTATAAGATAACACGCGTGCTTAGTATACTGCCTACACATGGCCAATGCTCCGTAATAGAAGATGAAACTATTCTTATTATTGTTTTTATGATTCAGCAGTTGATTATATTTCTAGCATACTTTACACCATCCACTTACTTAGTAAATTTCTCTTCTCCTTTTTTCTTCCTCCTGAAAATGCAGAGGTGGATTTAACCTTTTCCTCTCTAGACGTACCACAAATTCTTAGTCAGTGCAGCTGAGTTCATGCAGTTTTAGACCCAGTCAGGGACCCTGCTCTTCTGAGCTTAGGTTTACAAAGGTAGCCGATTATTCTATAAGATGATTGCTTTGTGGAGTGATAGCTTGGGTATCTGCAGTGGCTCAGAACTGTGTTCACTGTGTTGGTTTTCAATTTAAGAGCAACAGACTTCAAGCAGGCTTTTTCATCTGAGTCAATGTAGAAATGGTCAATATGTATTATATGTCTATGAAGCTGGTCTCTCGATCAATTGCAATTAGTTTGCAGCAGATTGCATTAACATATCTAAAATTAATACCGTGAGTGTTCTAATGAAAAGGAATTGACCACACCATACTTGTGGCAGTTTTAGTGTCTCTCAAATGTTCTTCACAAATTGTATTTCTTTTTTTCTTTTTCTGTTAATGGCTTTAAGTTGGTATGTCAACATATACTTAATCTATTGATCCTTCCCCATCTGCCTTTTAAAAGTGGTCCCAGAATATAGTATACATCTAATGTTTAATCTTTTCTTTCATTAGGGGACTTCACTAAATGTTTTAGACTTGAATTCTTTTGGTACGTTATGTGATGTGTTAATAAGACTGTTAGGTCAATGTGTATGTTCATGTGTGAAATTTTGTGTTTTTCAAATTACTAATGTTTCATCAAGACTTAAAATTCAGAAGTAAGATTAACAAATCATATACAGCTAATAAATCATATAGTAAATGATGTGACCATAACTTCTCTGGCAATTTATTTTAAAACTCTGGTATTACGTATTTCTAAAGAAGTGCAGACAACTTTAGCATTGAAAACATCATTACCAATATTCAGAAGAGTGGAACAGAAAGATATCTTTAAACTAGATCATGTCAAAATTTGAATTTTTTATGAGTGTGTACAAATTAGGTTGTTTCAGGTCTGAAGGACTTCTGCTTTTCTATTTTTAGAGAAAGTCACTTTGTGGAAATGAAAAATTACCTGTAGCTGGGAACAATTGAACAAAAGGCAGGACTTACTCATTTGGCCATTGTACGGATATTCTTGACTATCTTCCATATGCCAGGCACCATCATATTCTTCTTAAAGATACAAACAATTTGAAGATATACTCTGCCCTTGGGTAAAACTCAGCTTAGTTGAAAGGTTCTAGAGCCTTTTGGAATGTCCCTTATCCAGAAGAGCTCCATGAGTGCATTGTAGCTTGGAGATTCCAGAAGAAAATGCCATTTTAAGAACACATTTGAGGTCCTGAAAGCTAATGGTTCCGTGTTGTAAAGCCCTGTGGACCTTAGTTTATGGTCTTTGTAATGCTGCTTTGGCCGTCCACCAAGGCCATTGACAAAAGACACTAGGCAGTATGACAGGTGATTTTCCTTCACTCTTGTGATCCTGTTGTATGATTGACTTTTTCGGTTTGTGCATTAATGGTATTGTTGTCTTACCTACCCTGGGGCAGTGGTTTTTCTGTTTTTTTGTTTTTTTGTTTGTTTGTTTGTTTTTTTTTTTTTTTGCATCAGGACTCATGGATGGAAATGAGCTTAAACTAGGTATATTCATTTTTTTTTCTTTTAAAAATAGGGAATGATGTTGATCTTCCTGAAAAAAATGAGAATTTATTTGTTCATGTTATTCTGCTCCTTAATTACTTTTTTTCAGCACAGATTAAAAAGTAATTGATAGCGTGAAAAACTTGGAAAAAACTTCTGCATGATACGTAGGCAAAGTTACTTTAATACACGAGTTGCAGTTTTTAGGAAGTAGTTTATTTATGATAATTGTTTCAGGTTACCGTATTCAAATTTGGTTTGTGAAAGAGGTAATCTTCTTCATCACATAATGATTGTACCTAGAGTCCATTAAAAACTGTGGCAAAGAAGTGGATTAGTCTGTGGTCCATTGAACCTCAAAGTGTTAAGAAAATTTTCTGAGATACCTTAGTGATTAACAATGTGCACAGTTATTAAAACAATGCTATGAACTTTATTTGGGGTGGGAATGTGGGGGAGGTATATCCTTTATAATGCATTTCTTAACATTTTGAAAAGTAACTCTTAAGGGGTGCCCACCTGGGTGGCTTAGGCGGTTAAGTCTCCAATTCCTGGTTTTGGCTCGTGTCATGATCTCATGGTTCCTGGGTTCCAGCCCCGAGTCGGGCTCTTCACTGACAGTGCAGTGCCTAATTTGGATTTTCTCCTCCCGCCCCCTCTCTGCCCCTTCCAGCTTCTTCTTGCATGCTCTCTCTTCCTCTCTCAAATAAATAAACTTAAGAAAATAATTTTTATTCTTTTTTTTTAAATGGTCTCATTTATTCTTAAATATTTACAGACTCAGGGAGCTGCAAAAAAAGTGCAGCAGTCCCACATACCCTTCCCCCTCTTCTCCTCACGTTGATATCTTAGGTCTTTTTAGTTCAATATCAAAATTAGGAAATTGATATCGGTACATTCTTGTTAACTAGATGATAGACCCTATTCACTTCTCACCATTTCTTTAAACCTGGATTCATTTGTGTGTGTGGTTGTCTTAAACATTTTTGATTAGAAAAACAAGCATGAAGAATTTATATAGGAGTTTTTTTTTCCTTTTAAAAAAAGGTGTTGCTGATTGTTGTTTGTGGGTACCTATAAGACTGGCTACATACGTTGACTGTCACTTTTCTTATTTGTAAGTGTTCTTACCTCTGTCTTTCTCAATCTCTCTAGGCAGTGCAGTTAACCCCCCGAAGATGGCTGAACCTGCAGGAATACCAGAGCAAGAAACTGATGTCTGACAATGGAGTGAAAGTTCAAAGATTCTTTGTAGCAGACAGTGCGAACGAAGCTCTGGAGGCTGCTAAGAGACTAAGTAAGCTAATTCACAACAGGTGAAATGCACTTGCCCAAATTAGTGACCTCACAGGTAGCAGTGTCCCAGTAGGTAAATTTCTATGTAGTGGGTTATACGAACAGTGCTGATACAGTGGAAAGCTTTTGAATCGCAAAGGCAAAAGAGCCCAATTAGGAAACCTTGATTCTTTTCTTCACGAGATAGCAGCATATGGGATGTCACTCTGGTAATTTTTCCAAAATATTCAGCCATATTGTCACATAGTTCTCTTTTCTTTGGGTTAGTGGCTGGGAGAAATAAGGGTGTAGAGTATCAAAGAGAAACCCACAGCAGGGTAAGGCAGGAAAGATGGTTGGCATCCTTTTTAAGCCTCTAGTAGGGAAAGTTCTCTGAGTGGAGGAGAAGAAGGGGAAGGACATGCATTTGGACATGCTGAGTTTGGGTCAGGGTTTTGCCCTCCCATTTATCAGCTCTGTAACTTTGTATAAGTGCCTTCTTTTTGTGCCTCAGTTTCCTCATTATCTATTAAGGCTAATGTGTTATCTCCTAATGCTGGTGTGCGCCTTCAAGGGAGACTATACATTGGTTTGTGGTAGAAAATCTAATCTCCCTAATTATAGATTGTGAAATTAGGAACCAGATCCTGCTGTTTTTCCACGCATATTCCTTCTGGTAGCATACAGACTCTTTTACTGTCAGTCTGGATTAGCACTGTCCAATAGAAATATAATGTGAGCCACGTAAATATTCCAAAATTTTCTGTATTAAGAAAAGTAACAAGAAATCGGTGAAATTAGTTTTATTAATATATTTTGTTTACCCCAATATGTCCAAACTGCTATCATTTCAACATGTAATTAACGTAAAACAATTATCAATGGGACAGTGTACGTCCAGTTTTTGTCCTCATCTTTAGAAATCTGGTTTGTATCTGACATTCCAGCCCATTTCGTTTCACACAAGCCACATTTCAGATACTTGATAAACATGTGGGGCTGGTGGCTGTGGTGTCAGTCAGCCTAGATCTGGACACTAGAAGGATGTACATGTGTATTCTTTGTCTTCAGGCTTGGAGAGCAATTGTTTCCCACCAGAAAGAATAGAGCATCTGCTAACTGCCCTTGCCAGGCAGCCGTAGCAAACAAGTTTGAGAGTGCAAGATAGAAGCAGGCTCCACATTTCAATTTCCCAATTTTCTATGCTCTTCTAAGAGTAAGTGGCGAGGTACTTCAGGTAGTAATTGTTCTTTTATCTCCCTTACAGAGTTCCCCCAGATGCTTATTTGCCAGATCCTTTCTATGTTATGTCAGTTGAAATGTATGTTTATTCTTTCCTTCAACAAGTATTTATTGATTGTCAGCCACATGTATTAGGCACCGTGGATACAGCTGTGGAAGATAAGCAAGCCCTCTTTCTTTTTAAAACTTACATTCTAGAAGAAAATTAATTTGTAATTTTCAGATGCTAAATGTAGAAATTGAGAGTGACTTATAGTTTAAGAAATGGAAATTGGTTTCATTTTCAAAAACTATAAAAATTGGTTTTCATGGTGAAAAAAAAGGTAAAATTCGACCTACACGAGGATGAGAGCTCCACTGTGCAGTGTGGGAATAGACTCAGTAAAGGTTAGTATTCCAACCTTTTTACATGAAAGGATCATTTTTGTTTTATACTCCTGTGGTTTGGGGAATGGATAATGAGAACAAAGAAATGTAAAGTTCAAGTCGGTCTTTGGTCTTCATTTTCCCCATTATTTCTGCAAATGTGCTGACATGCTAGTATTCCAGGTCCAAGGATTCTTCTTAAGGGAATTCTGGAAGCCAGCTGATTACTACTCCCTCCCCACTTAGGTATAGCATAGCAGGGAGGGCTTACCTTTCAGATTTTCAGTGGAGATTTTGGCTTACTGAACTAAGCGGCTTCTTAGTCACAGATTAGTTTTATAAACATTTATATAGCTGCCACTTTATGGTTGGGCATTCTCTACCGTGTTTGTAAGACAGAATTTTTGCTCTTCAGGAATTAACGAGGTGCCCTTCATATGCTGGGCCCAGGGTGAAAGCATGGAAAGAGACAGACAATAAAGCAAGTTTAAATAAAAGTAAAATTTAGAAAATTAAAATAAACTTTTCAAAAAGCCATTTTGTTTCTTGAGGAGTGGTTTTAGGAAAATCATACTGGATTAAAGGATTGAGAATGACCCAGCTGTGTCTGTACCTGGGCCTGTGCAAACCTGTGATAATTCATTTAAGTGATGTGGCCATGGGAGTGCTTCTCTGATCCTATTTAGAGCTAAAAGGGAATTTAGAGAACAAGTCCAAGCCTCTCATTTGCTGAATGAATGAGTAATCCTTCTCTTACTCAGGGAGGAGTTTTGGAGGAAGGAGGTTCTCCTCTGGCTTTTGTTGTATAATAGACAGTTTTGATCAGAGGGAATATTTATAGTATTGGAAGAAGAGATGGTACCAACTCTAGTTAGTTAAAAGAGTAACAAATTGATTGTAAATATAAAAGTCACTGAGGTTGGCTGGAGAGAGCAAAACAAGAAGCATCTGGCAAAAACTTCACCGCGTTTACCTGATTGTTGCTACAAGGTAGACAAGAATCAATAGCACAAGTTTTACTAAGTAGATTTGAGGTTAAGGTTAAAAAGCTGGACTACACATGCATTTTTCTGCCTGCCCCGACAATTAGGATATTTTAATGGAGAAAAATTACAGAAAAGGGTAATATGCTTAACATAGTAAGTGCTATATAAGAGTTTGTTACTATCATCATCATCAGCAGCAGCATATGATTCCAAGGAATTCACCGCTGTCGTGATTCACATTCATAGACAGATAAGAGACGTGTGATCAGTAGTTTCTTGATCCTGTGTTAAGACTTCATATTTTAATTTGAAAAATTTGTAAATGACTGAAATGCATTTGCTTACTACCTTTCTATTTTATTCATATTTGGATGTATTTGAAATACAATGACACATATAAAATATTTTGCAAATAAGCGTTGGTGTCAGTCATGCCTTTGATTTCCAGGAATCTCCGTATGGATTGTAAAGCTTTCTTTGTGTCTGAACCCACATTCCTGGCTCCTGTTGGCCATCTAGTTGTGGGTGCCTCCATATTTCTTGGCCCAAATGGAATTTGTCACCTCTGGAGGTTGCTCCAAACCTTCTCTTTTTCTTATCTCCTCCTACTTACCCATCTGAGATTCCTCCAGATCATCTTTCTTTTTTCTTTAAGTTTCTATTTGAATTGAATCTAACGTTTCGAGGAACCTCCACACCATTTTCCACAGTAGCCTCACTAGTTTGTATTCCCACCAATGGTTCATGAGTGTTCTTTTTCCTCCATATCCTTGCCAACACCTTTTGTTTCTTGTGTGTTGAGTTTAGCCATTCTGACAGTTGTGAGGTGATATCTCATTAGAGTTTTGATTTATATTTCCTTGATACTAAATGATGATGAACATCTTTTTATGTGTCTTTTGGCTGTCTGTATGTCTTTGGAAGAATGTCTACTCATGTCTTTTGCCCATTTTTTAATTGGATTTTTTGTGCAGTTTTTTTAGTGTTGAATAAGTTCTTTGTATATTTTGGCTACTAACCCTTTATCAGGTATGTCATTTGCAGATATCTTCTCCCATTTCATTGGTTGCCTTTTAGTGTTGTTGATTGTTTCCTTCACTTTGCAGAAGTTTTTTATTTTGATGAGGTCCCAATAGTTCATTTTTGCTTTTGTTTCCCTTGCCTCAGAAGACATATATAGAAAGAAGTTGCTACAGCTGATGTCACGAAGTTCCTGCCTGTGTTCTCGTCTTGGATTCTTGTCTCAAATTTAGGTTTTTAATCCATTTTGAATCTATTTTTGTGTGTGGTGTAAGAAACTCATCCAGTTTCATTCTTTTGCATGTTACTATCCAGTTTTTGCAACACCATTTGTTAAAGAGACTGCACTTTTCCCATTGAATATTCTTTCCTGCTTTGTCAAAGATTAATTGACCTTGTGGTTGTGAGTTTATTTCTGGGTTTTCTATTCTGTTTTATTGCTCTATGTATCTGTTTTTGTGCCAGTACCATACTGTTTGGATTACTGTAGCCGTATAATATAACTTGAAGTCTGGAATTGTGATGCCTCCAGCTTGGCTTTGCTTTTTTAAGATTGCTTTGGCTATTTGGATTGCTTTTGGCACCACTTTTGTGGTGCCATACAAATTTTAGGACTGTTTGTTCTGGTTCTGTGAAAAATGCTGATGGTATTTTGATAGGGATTGCATTGACTCTGTCAATTGCTTTGGGTAGTATAGATATTTTAACAATATTTGTTCTTCTAATCCATGAGCATGAAATGTCTTTCTGTTTCTTTGTGTCCTCTTCAGTTACTTTCATCAGTGTTTTCAAAGTACAGGTCTTTCACCTCTTTGGTTAGTTGTATTCCTAGGTATCTCATTATTTTTGGTGCAGTTATAAATGGTGTTGTTTTCTTAATTTCTCCTTCTGCATGGATCTCACAAACCATTAGATCATGACCTGAGCCAAGAGTCAGATGCTCAACCGACTGAGCCACCTAGGTGCCCCAAAATGCAACAGATTTATTTACATTGATTTTGTGTCCTGCAAATTTATTGAATTCATGGATCAGTTCTGGCAGTTTTTTTGGTGGAGTTGTTCAGATTTTCTTTCTATATATAGTATCATGTCATCTGTAAATTGTGGAAGTTTTTACTTCTTCCTTAACTGATATGGATGCCTTTGATTTCTTTTTGTTGTCTGATTGCTGTGGCTAGGACTTCTAGTACTGTGTTCAATAAAAGAGGTGACAGTGGATGTCCTTTTCTTGTTCCTGACCTTAGGGGAAAAGTTCTCAGTTTTCTCCCATTGATGATAATAGCTGTGGGTTTTTCACATACGGTTTTTATTATGTTCCCTCTAAACCTACTTTGTTGAGGGTTTATATCATGAATGAATGTTGTACTTTGTCAAATGCTTTTTTGCGTCTATTGAAATGATCATACGGTTTGTCTCCTTTCTCTTGTTGATAGGGTGTATCGCATTGTTTGATTTGCAAATGTTGAAACCCCCTTACAACCTAGGAATAAATACCACTTGATTGTTGCGATTTTGTTAGTGTATTGTTGAATTCAGTTTGTTAGTATTTTATTGAGGATTTTTGCATCTATGTTGATCAGGGCTTTTGGCCTGTAGTTCTCTTTTGTGGTGGTGTCTTTATCTGGTTTGGTGTCAAGACAGTGCTGGCCTATTAGAATGAATTTGGAAAACGTTTTCTGTTTTTAAGAGAAGTTTGAGAAGAATAGGTATTAACTCTTCTTTAACTCTTAGAATTTGTCTGTGAAGCCATCTAGTCCTGGACTTTCGCTTGTTGCGTTTTTATTTTGATTTCTGATTCTATTTCTATGCTGGTTATTGGTCTGTTCAAATTCTCTGTTTCTTCCTGTTTCAATTTTGGTAGGTTATATGTTACTCGAAATTTATCCTTCTCTTCTAGGTTGTCCAATGTTGGCCTGTTCCCTTATAATACTTTGTGTTTCTGTGGTGTTGGTTGTTATTTCTCCTCTTTCATTTGTGACTTTGTTTGAGTTCTTTCTCTTTTTTTGTTTTTGATGAATTTGGCTAGTGGTTTATCAATTTTGTTGATCTTTTCAAAGAACTAGTTCCTGGTTTCATTGATCTGTTCTATTGTTTTTTTTAGTTTCTATATCATTTATTTCTGCTCTAATCATTATTATTTCCTTCCTTGTGGTTTTGGGCTTTGTTTGTTGTTCTTTTATTGGCTCCTTTAAGGTGTAAGGTTAGTTTGCTTATTTAATGTTTTTCTTGCTTTTGAGTAGGCCTGGATTGGTATAAACTTCTTTTTTAGAACCACTTTTGCAGTATCCCAAAGGTTTTGGACTGTTACGTGTTCATTTTCATTTGTTTCCATGTACTTTTTTATGAACTTTGATTTCCTTTTGACCCATTCATTGTTTAGTAGTGTGTTATTTAACCTCCATGTATTTTTGGTCTTTCTAGATTTTTTCTTGTGATTTACTTCTAATGTTATAACGTTGTAGTCAGAAAAGATGCATACTATGACTTTGATCTTGAATTTGTTGAGGCTTGTTTTCTGGGCTAACATGAGATCTGTTCTAGAGAATGTTACATATGCACTTGAAAAGAATGTGCATTATGCTGTTTTAGAATGGAATGTTCTGAATATATCTATTAAATCCATCTGTTCCAGGGTGTCATTCAAAACCATTGTTTCC
The DNA here is from genome assembly GCF_022837055.1 of Prionailurus viverrinus. NCBI lineage: Eukaryota > Metazoa > Chordata > Mammalia > Carnivora > Felidae > Prionailurus > Prionailurus viverrinus. Next base: position 34,215,748 of record NC_062562.1, on the reverse strand, counting down.
TTGTTGATAGGATTTCTGTCTTGATGATCTGTCCATTGATATAAGTGGGGCGTTAAAGTCCCCTACTATTATTGTATTATTATGAATTAGTTATTAACTGTCTTATGTCTTTGGGTGCTACTCTGTTGGGTGCATAAAAATTTATAATTGTTATATTTTCTTGTTGGATTGTCTCCTTTATTATTATATAGTGTCCTTCTTTGTCTTTTGTTACAGCCTTTGTTTTAAAGTCTATTTTGTCTGATATAGGTATCGCTATTCTGACTTTCTTTTGACTTCCATTTGCATGATAGATGTTTCTCTGTCTCCTCACTTTGAATCTGCACTTGTCTTTAGGTCTAAAATGAGTCTCGTGGGCAGCAGATCCACGGGTCTTATTATTTTTTTTATCTATTCTGTCACCCTGTGTCTTTTGATTGACATGTTTAGTCCATTTACACTCAAAGTAATTACTGGTAGGTATGTTTTTATTGTCATTTTATTATTTGTTTTGATGTCTGTTTCTGAAGATTTTCTCTGATCCTTTCTTGTTTTTCTCTCTTTCATGTTTTACTGATTTTCTTCAGTGATATATTTTGATTTTTTGTCTTTATTCTTTGCATATTTATTAGTGGTTTTTGATATATGGTTGCCATTAGGTTTTTATATAACCTCTTCTGCATATAGCATTCTCAATTAAGTTGATGGTCTTTTAAGTTTGAACCCATTCTTTACTCCTCTCCTCTCTACATTTTAAGTATATGGTGTCATATTTTATATCCCTTTATTTTGTTAAATTTTTGACTGATGTTTTTACAGAAATACTCATTTTTACTGCTTTTGTGTTTCCTACCTTTATACTATCATTTCTGTCTCTCCTTTCCACTCAGTGCCCTTTCATATTTCTTGTAGGGGTGGTTTAGTGGTTATGAACTCCTTTAAGTTTTATCTGAGAAATTCTTTATCTCTCTTCCTATTCTGAATGATAGCCTTGCCGGATAGAATAATCTTGGCTGCACATTTTTGCCTTTCAGCACTTTGAATGTATCATGCCACTGCCTTCTAGCTTAGAAAGTTTTTGCTTGAAAAATCTCCTACTATCCTTATGGGTTTTCCCTTGAAAGTTAATGCTTTCTTTGGTTTTGTTGCTTTTAAAATCTTTTCTTTTTCATCATATGTTTTCCAGTTATTATGTGTCCTGGTGTGGATTTGCTTTTGTTGATTTTGATGGAAGTTCTTTGTGCCTCCTGGATCTGGATATCTGTTTCCTCCCCCAGATTAGGGAAGTTTTCAGCTATTATTTCTTCATATAAATTTTCTGCCCCCTTTTCTCTTTCTTCTTTTGGGACTCCTGTAATATGAATATTACTATGTTTAATGGTGTCACTGGGTTCCCTAAGTCTATTCTTGTTTTGCATAATTCTGTTTTCTCTCTTTTATTCAGCTTGGTTACATTTCTTCAGTTTGTCTCCTAGGTCACTAATTTATTCCTCTGATTCTTCTATCCTACTGTTCATTCCTTCAGGTGTGTTTCTCACTGCATTTACTTTTCACCCTTTATCTCTGTTGTTTTTCCTTCTCTGTGTGTTAAGGCCCTCATTTATGTCTTCTACAATTTTCTCAAGTCTAATGAGTGTACATATGATCACTCTTATTTCTATATGTTTTGCTTAAATCTCCGGCCATGGCCTTATCCTAGTCTTTCTTTTGGGATAAATTTCTCTGTCTTCTCATTTCCTCTAAGTCTGTATGCCTCTTTCTGTGTGTGTTAGGAAAGTCAGCTACATCTCCTGTTCTTGAGGGTAATGGCCTTATGAAGACGAGAACCTGTAATGCCCTGCCATGTCATGTCTCTTGTTCCCAAAGGTTGATGCTTCTGGGAGTGTCTCCAGTGTGTGCTGTGCATGCTGTGCTATTTTGTTCCAGCCACTTTATCCTCTACTCCAGTTGTTTACAAAGGGCCTGTTTGCCTGATGTGGACAGTGTTGGATCCTTGGCTTGAATGTGGCATGTTTTAATTAGGCGTGCTCTGATCTGCTTGTGAAATGAGACCTCTTGCTGCTGCCACTGGAACCAAGGCTCCACAAACCTGTTTGGTTGGGAGATGTGTTGTGGACAGGAGTTCGGACTACTCTTATCAGGAAGGAGGACTGGGAAGGGCGGTTCCATCAGGATGTGGTGGGGTGGGGCTTGGTGTAAGCAAGCTAGGTAGTAAGTGTCTGAGCTGTGCTGGTTCCCACAGGTGGCCCTGTGCTTATACTGAGGGATGGTGGAGGGAGATGGTTTCCCCCAGTTCCTCTGTTCCTGGAGGGGTTTCTTCACAGGTTCTGCCCCTCTGGGACATACTCCAAGATGTGGAAGCCCCAGGTGCTCTTCAGATGGCTGTTTCCATGCTGTATGTCTGTGGGGTATTTGCCCTGCCTTTTCTCCATGAGCAACTCCAATGTCCTCTGAGCTCCCCCAGAACTGAGCATGCTGACCTTCAAAATTCCAGACTCCAAGCCCCGCTGGCTGCAAGTACTCATGGCCCTCTAAGCCAATTGCTGCCGGCATTCACCCTCCCTGTGGATTCTCCAATGTGCTAGTCTGTCTCTTGGCCCTTTCTGTTACTGTGGCTTTCCCTCCACTGTAATAATGGCCACAATCTGTTTCTCTCCCAAGCTGTCTCCACTCTTCCCATCCTCCTTGATGTAGTCTCCCCTGTACCCTCAGTTGTGGAGTTCGTTTTGCTATTCCTTAGAGTTGGGGAGTATTTAGGATGATATGATAGTTATCTAGTTGTAATCATAGGAGGAGGTGAACCTGGAAACTTCCTACTCCACCACCATCTTCCCTTCCTTCCCCAAATGTTGCTGTTTTTAGTGCTGTGTTGTTACTTTGCTAAGCAAAGAAGCAGGTAGAGTAAGGTTAAAAACTTGCCAAAGTTGTATAGCTAATAAATGACAAAGATAGGATTTCTACCAGCCAGATTAGATTTAATCTCCTCCCCAAACGTTTTTCCTCTTTGCTAACCTAATGATGATATTCTTGGGAGATTTTTGTGTGTGAGTCAGCATGTTTAAGATGGAAAATGCATATTAATAAAATTAGAAGATTGAATTAAAACGATGTGGCAGGTTCTAAGGCACAATTTATAGAAACTGTAATCTGCAGACATTTTCTTAATGATTCATTTTGTTGTATCTCTTTGGGCAAAAGAACATTTGCCATATAGTTATGGAAAGCTTGTTCATTTGAACATTTATTTGAAATGGGTAATGCAAACCTTTTTTTGTGTGAAACACAATTCATAATGATAACATATTGAGTGAGAGCCTCATTTTCTTGTGTAGAAAGTAGACTTATGTCTGATTGAGAGAGCAAATTTGGTTTGGTGAATTAAGTTTTTAATATGTGGATAATACTCATTTCTGAAGCAGTATGTATGAACCACCTTTTGTAATCATACTTTAAGGAGGGCATTGTGTCTCTTGCATACAATTTTCTCAGAAGGTTTAGTAGTTATGCTTTCCTCTGTTGTTAAATTTAATGTATACAATCAATAGTTAATTACAGAATACCTACTGTATGCATAGCTAATCTTTATGTTGCCTTTCAATTCTCTTTAAAGGTGAATGAAAGAATATGTCTCTCATGTAAATCAAAACCCTGTCTTAAGGGAGTATTTGCATATAACTATAGGTGAAACTACCTTTTAGTTTTAGGAATCTCCATAATTTATTAATTTTTCCAGTCATGTTGATGTGAGACTCTCAACATTTGATTAAGCAAGAAGAGTATAATTCAGAAACTCACAGTTTTATTTTTTGCCAGGAAAGAAATTGAAATATGAATGGAAAAATTAATCTTCTCTGAGCTAATGACATGCATCCTAAAATGGAGATAAGGAGCTTTTATTGAACTTGAATAGCTTTGGATTGCTTTCAGCTACAACATGTTTCCATTTGTCAATATGATAACTTATTCTCTGAGTTTTATATAATCACATCCTATAAAGCCTGGTGAATTACAGCATTAAGGAATTGTATTTTATGTAAAAAGGAAACTGCTGCCCATTGACTACTGATTGACGTATACTATTAACACTGTAGGCAGTTAAATTCATGGCAAACCTCCTCGATTTTGTGGCTTTGTCCTGTCACCTTATGTGGTTAGGATCTTGCAAAAGATTTTACATCCTGTGTGTTGAGATGATGGTCATGATTGTCTTATAAAGACAGTTTGAGGGTAGCCTTGATTTCTGTGTATTAAATCTTCATTTTACTTTTGTATCAGCCTTTCATTATTTTGAATCTGGAATCAGGGCAAAGAAGGAAGAGTCCTGGCAAGTGTGGTCCATCAGAGTTGAAGCAGTGTTTGCTTTCTAGGAGTAATCGTGGTGCCTTCACGAGATAGATGGTTTCTGTGATGAGATGTGTTCCTGGCTGTTTTGATGTCTTTTGATGCCTTTCTATTTTTTGAGCCTGATTTTCTCACCTCCTTTGTGCACCTTCCTAATATCTCTTCTGTAATTTACTTTATGCTTATTTCAACTAGAGTTAATTTTTATTGCTTTCCGCTGAGAACTCTGACTCATCCAGACAACAAAAAGTGCTTAGCATAGGTCCTGAGACATAGTAAATGCTCATTAAATATTTTTACTTAGAAAATTTTCACTTGCTCATGTTTACTTCCAAATGATCCTTAAAGAAACACCTTGATTGACTTTAAAGACTTTCCTTAACTGTCTTTATGAATGGATCCCCTTCAACAAGTTGTGTCTTTTAATATTTTATATGGTACATATTTTCCAAAGAGATCCCCCATTTTATGAAATGTTCCTTTCTATTCTTCCTGAATCTGCAGATATGCATGGGCTTCTCTGGTCATCTCCTTAGAATTTCTCTCTCTCCTTAGAATTCTCTCTAGAATTTTCGCTTCTTTTTCCTAATTGTCCTCTGGTGTTCACTGATAGAAACGGCAGGGGACCTATAGAGTCAGGACAAGATCAAGGCAGGTTGTAGGCAGGCAGGCTTTAGGGAAGTGCACATGTAACTTCCTCTCAGTTTCCTTAGAAACTAATGAGGACAGCACTTTGAAAGTAAATGTCTTAACTTGAATTTCAGTGGTATACTAAAGCAAGGATTAATTATTCTTCTCACATTTTAACCAATAAAAATTGTAGTGGTGACATTAACCTTTGGCCTCTTGCTATGTGCCTGGCATTGTGCTGAGCATTCAGTAAGCATTCATGTAATCTTCATTTAAACCAGAGGGAGACGTTTTCCTTTAGGGACTGGTTCTGAATATCACCAGATCTCCACATGCCCGTGATTGTGTATCCACGGTAACTGACATAATTTCACTTTCTGTTTTCTCAGTGTGTCATTAATGCAGTTTATTTATCAACTTGTGTTTTAGAGCTACCTCATTGTGAGTAAACAAAGAAGTTATGTTGCCACATGGTCTCATTTTCCAGGACTTTCCTGTGAACTGTTGCTCCCTGGGGTCTTTTAAGTCACCAGAGGGTAGCTTACGGGGTTGTAAATGTAGAACAACTTTGCCCGGGCTAGGTGGGCATGGGGAGTAGCTCTGTATTAACTATCTGGATAGAGTGGCCTTTTTAATGAACTCTTAAATGTAAACAGACAAGTCTCTTCTGCTTATGAAAGTAACATGCTTTATTATTTCGATTTAAAAAAACACAGAAAAGTACAACGAAGTGGAAACCTCCTCAAATCTCATTATCCAGAGGGAACCTTCCTTAATATTAACATATTTCCCTCCATTTTTCTTATGCATTCATTCATCCAGTCAGTCAGCAACATTAATTCCTGTGCACATATGTACATAAACATAATTGAGAGGCAATCTTTGTTTGTAAATTTGGGGAAAATATAATGCATATAGGCTTGTAATTCTGCTTTACAAATTTTGCATCATAACTTAAGCATTACCCAAATATTAATTTTTTTTCAAAAACACTGTTTTAATGGTTGTATGGTAATTCCAGTTTGACTATGTTATTTCTTTTTTTTAAACGTTTTTAATATTTATTTATTTATTGAGAGACAGAGACAGAGTGTGAGTGGGGGAGAGGCAGGAAGAGAGAGAGGGAGACATAGAATCCGAAGCAGGCTCCAGGCTCCCAGCTGTCAGCACAGAGCCCGATGCAGGCTTGAACCCACAAACTGTGAGATCATGACCTGAGCCGAAGTCAGACGCCCAACTGACTGAGCCACCCAGGCACCCCTTGGCTATGTTATTTCTTATCATGACTCATTTAGATTTTTTTTTCCTATTTTGGCATATTAGGTAATGCTAGTCTTATAATACATAAACTACCAAATTCCCAGTAGCTTAATATAATAAAGAAGTATTTCAGTTGTTTTAAGTTTATTTATTTAGTTTTGAGAGAGAGAGAGAGAACGAGTGGGGAGGGGCAGAGAGGGAATCCCAGACAGCCTCTGCACCATCAATGTGGAGCCCGACGTGGAGGTTGATCTCATGAACCGCACTGTGAGGTCATGACCTGAGCTGAAATCAGGAGTTGGACGCTTAGCCGCCTGAGCCACCAGGAGCTCCTAAAGAGGTATTTCTTAGTCACTTAGAAGTCCGGTGTGGTGTTCTGAGTCTGCCTCCAAGTGCCGACTCACAGATCGAGCTTCCTGTGGTTCCACTCTGCCCCCTTCAACACATGGCTCCCAAACGTGACCTGGCAGTTGTGTTCATCCCAACCACTTAACAGGTGAAGAGAGCACGGAGGATTACCTGTAGACATTTTGCACGGGGCCACATCGCTTCAGCTCACACTCTAATGGCCGAAGCTCCTCAGCTGATCACAGTGAACAAGAGAGACTGGGCCGTTGTCTCAAGGCACGCTCAGGAAGAGGAGGAAGTGGGTTCGGTGATAATGTAGTATTCTCTGTAGCATTTAGAATTTGGAGGAAATGGGGCGCCTGGGTGGCGCAGTCGGTTGAGTGTCCGACTTCAGCCAGGTCATGATCTCGCGGTCCGGGAGTTCGGCCCCGTGTCAGGCTCTGGGCTGATGGCTCGGAGCCTGGAGCCTGTTTCCGATTCTGTGTCTCCCTCTCTCTCTGCCCCTCCCCCGTTCATGCTCTGTCTCTCTCTGTCCCAAAAATAAATAAACGTTGGGAAAAAAAAAAAAGAATTTGGAGGAAATGGGTCTCTCTGCGTCCTGGCTTAGGCTGAACGTGGACTGTACAATGAGAACAGACCTCTCCCTCCGGCCGTGTTTTGATTACTTCAGCCACAACTGACTTGACTAGAACATTGAGGATGGTAATGCGTACTTCATGGAACGATTCTGATAAAAACACGCAAATACCTTCTACAAGTGAGGCACTCACCCAATTCCCTTCCTTCTTCTTTTCCTTCTTTTTTGACCCAATCTGAGTGCGTGTTCTGAAGTGTAATAAAAGGAATATAATAATAGTTATTAAAAACATCAACAGCAGATGAAAAAAAGGCTCATTGCTTTTGAAATAACACCCGAGTGTTAAACTATATTTAGTGTGCAGCTCGTCAGATGATTTGATAATGAGTATATTACTCATATACTGTTGGTTGATATTTTCTAGGGAGATGGTGGTATATGAAATCAAAAGTTGAATAATTTTGAAAGAAAATGAAAACCGTTCTTTTTTATACTCTAACAGAATAAATATTACCTAAGGAATTATGCTTTTAAGATGCTACGCTGTTCCCCAAGGTGGTTGTTACAGGAGTTGGCAGTGTTTAACAGATGTTCACAAGTCGTACCAAGGCTCCACTTGAGTTTTCTAGGTTACTTACAAAAACGTCAGGAAATGAATTGAGAAAGTTAAAAAAAAAAAAAAACATTGCTTGATTTACCTTAGGAGGAAAACCAGATGAGTAAACAAGCTACCTCAATTATGTATTTCTTTTTTTGTTTCTACTTTCATTCAACATGGAACACGCTAAGGGATGTGTGAGTCTGTTGTTCTCTCAAATTAAATGTGGGCCAAGTATTAGAATATTTTTTGTCTTCAAGGCTTTTATTTGAGCGAAGATACTAGTCACTTCAGTATGGGGAGAAAGAAGCAGATGGGGTGTGGATAACAGGGGAGAAATCACAGTGCTGGAAGTATTTGATATGCAAAACTCCAACTGTTCCCAGTCTTCAGGTGCTAGATGTAGCACTGAAGAACAACTTCACATAAATATATATTTTCTTTATAAATAAACTACACGTGAGCATCGTAAACATGAGAACATATAGATCCCTTCATGACTTTCCTCTTGCTTGGAATTCCTTACTGCTCTAACGTCCTCAGTGGATTCAGGTTAAACTCACATGGCCGCTTGTGCATGACGTACTCATGATCTCTCTTTCCCCCACTGTCTGCCTCTGTGTGCTTATTTTCTGTTGTGTGGTCACATCGCTTTCTTTCTTGCCTTTGTTCATGTTCCTTCCTCCCCAGAGTACCTTCTAACCCAGTGGAGATCACTGTGGAGTTGGTCTTAAATTCATATCCTGAGCCTGCCCCATGCTAGCTGTGTGACCCTAGGTGAGTGACCTAACTTGTAGAATTCTCAGTTTCCCCATCTGTAAAATGGGTTTAGTAATAATACTTGCTTCCTGGGTTTAGCAATAATACTTGCTTCCTAGGATAGCTATGAAAGTGAAATGAAGTCGTGTGTATAAGGTATAGCAGAGTCTCAGTAGCGGGTAGCTGGAATCATTGTCATTATTATTATCTCCCATTCATCTTGGTCCAGCTTAACTGTCACCTCTCATAGATACCTTCTGGGAGATGTGTGGTGGTGTTTAAGTTGGTGGACTCTGGAGTCCACAGCCTTGGTTTCAGGCTTTGCTGTACCCCCTTACTAGCTGCATTTTAACTCCTGTAGGACTCCACTTCCTCATCTGTAAAATATGGGGCATCAGTACTATGGGCTTGGTTGGGGAAATGTCCTAGGTCTTATTACAGTGTCTGGCTCAGAAGAAACATGGGTAGATGTTGTCGTAATATATATTTATATATTTGAATTGAGATACAATTGACATGACATATTAGTTTCACGTAATGATTCAATATGTGTATATATTGGGAATGATCACTACATTCAATCTAGTTAGCATCTATCACCAATCTAGTTAGCATCTATCACCACATATAATTAGAAGATTTTTTTTGTTTTCTTGTGAAGAGAACTTTGAAGATCTCCTTTCTTACCAACTTCCAAATATACAGTACAGTATTTTTGACTATAGTCACTGTGCTGTGCATTATGTTCATGTGGCTTATTTAGTTATTATTTATGTATTTATATTTTATTTTAGAGAGAGAGAGAGAGTGCACGCAGGGGAGAGGGGCAGAGGGAGGAGAGAAAGAATCTTAAGCAGGCTTCATACTCAACACCGAGCCTGTCACGGGGCTCTGTCTCACGACTGTGAGATCATGACCTGAGCTGAAATTAGGAGTCAGATGCTTAACTGAGTGAGCCACCCAGGTGCCCCTTATTTATTTTATAACTGGCAGTTTGTACCCTTTGACCCCCTTTACCTATTTCACCCACCCTGCGCCCCTTGCCTCTGGAAACCACCAATCTGTTCTCTGTTTCTGTAAGTTCTTTGTTTTGTTTTGTTGTTTTTTTAGATCCCACACATAAGTGAGATCATACGGAATTTGTCTTTCTCTGTTTTGACTTATTTCATGTAGCCTAATCCCTTCAGAGCCCATCCATTTTGTTGCAAATGGCAAGACTTCCTTCCATTTTATGGCTAAATAGTATTCCAGAGAGAGAGAGAGAGAGAGAGAGAGAGAGAGAGGGAGAGGGAGAGAGAGAGAATGTGTATGGTTATACATCTTTATTCATCCATTGACAGACACTCAGGTTGTTTTCATGTCTTGGCTATTGTAAATAATGCTGCAATAAATGTCAGGGTGCAGATACCTTTTCAAGTTAGTGTTTTCGTTTCCTTCGTACAATTATACACAAGTGGGATTCCTGGATCCTAGGATAGTTCTATTTTTAATTTTTTGAGGAGCCTCTATACTGTTTTCCATCGTGGCTACACCAGTTTATGTTCTCACCAACAGGGCAGTTGTTGGCATATTGTTCTCACCAACAGGGCCGTGGTTTTTGCTGTTACAGTAAGTGTTGTGCTCCACGTGTGTGCACACGGTGGGGGTAGCAGCTGCAATTTAACCCGAGGGGTCTATATCCCAGAGGAAGCACACTCTTCATGAGATAGTTGTGATCTGACCTCCCACACAATGCTTTGTATTTGAGAAATAGATTATATGTGTTCCCATAAACCAAGACAGGAGGTTTCAAGAATTATCTTCCTAAAATTTTCATACATGTCCCTAAGCATAGATGACTATCTCTATTAACTTTGCCTGGGACCGACGTGGATACATCTGTTATTCCAGAACTGTTATTAATAGCAATTCCATTCACTCTCAAAACTGTCTCCCATTTAAACAATGAAGTAAGTGCTCACCTTACTCGAAGAGTAACTTTAAGGATGACTTTTTGATTACAGCTGTCTTCAATATGAAGCCTGTTCAGTAGGACAGAATAGGACAGCTTTGAGTATTACCCCATTAGTTCACTCAGCTTTTAAGTGAAAGACAAACAGGCACTGAATAGGCCTTCCTGACACTGTTAGGGATGAATGCAGGGGCAGGGGTATAAAACACTTGGGTCGGACAAAGCTTGTGCCTCTGTTCCAGGGCTAAGGCTGTTTCCCATTCATTTTTGCATGCCTGGTACTTCAAATGTAGTATGCATTCCATAAATGGTTATGGATTGGAAAAATCAATGAGAATAGATAGCCTAAAGAACCTTCCATCTAGGTTAACACTTGCCAAGAGGGACTTTTCTGATGCACACACCCAGCAGGTTTTCTTTACTGCCATTGGGCCATGTCCTTAAGCTCGGTAGGAAGAAGGCAAAACTTAGGGAGTAGCAGCCCTGTGGGCTGTGGCAGGAAGGTGGAAGCCATTAACAGAGACATCAGGTAGGTAATTACTGTCGGGAAAGAGAAGCATGCTGCCTGAAAGAAGTGTACGTGGCCACCTTCCGTGATAGGATTCTGTGGACAACCCCTCAAAGAGATACTACTTTGAGTATACCCCAGATTGTTTTTTTTTTCCTTTGTAGCTTGGTAAACTTTTGGGTACCCAGTCAGAATTCAACAGACTAAGGAGTTTAGATACTCACCAGCCAAACTCATGAGAGTGATGTGTAAGCCAGAATGCCATTGGGGCCCTTTTACAAAATGCAGTGTTTTCCTTCTGACTGGGATATTCATATCCACCATCCTAATTGATGTCTTAGAAGGCAGATTTATCTTGTTTTACCTATACCTGGGATTTTTTTTTTTCCCTTCCCAAGCAGAAGAGCACACTTCAGCAGAAGCTGAGGCTTTCAGAATACTCACGCACTCAGCAAATATTTATTGGACACATGTGTTAGGTGGTTGGACATATATTGGCTAACATTGTCTTGAGAACTTGATGTATGTTTAATAAATGTGGTTAAGTGCTTTGCTTGTTTTGTCTCAAAATCCTCATAAGATATTTCGGAGGTAAGCCATCATCTCGTTTGTAGAAGAATCCTAAGAGGTCCAGGCAGGCTGGACTCTGAGGCTGCCCTTTTAATAGGTATAATAATATGCTGTACAAATTCCAGAAAAAAATAGAGCTCTTCTGAGTGACAGAAAAGCAAAGACAAAGGCTTTTACTTCGGCATCCAAAGCCAAGGGACCAAGGCCTCTAGTGTCCATAGCCCTGCCGAGGAAGCTGCCTGCCTTCACCCAGGGACTCTGATGCACGTCTGCACACCCTCTTGCTTCCCACAGTTTAGTCCAAAACACTCTCAACTGGACAGGCACCCACCAAAGCCCTCCCTTCCTGCTTGAGGCCTGTCTGACATCCTGTCTCTTGGATCTCTTGATGTTGTTAATCGAAACTCTCAAGAGTCCTGGTGTCTCCCCTTCCCCTGCCGTGAATACTGCAAGCAGCACCCATTAGCTGAGCAAGGATTTCGGTCTGTTGTGTTTCACATCACAAAGATATTCTCAATATAGAAACATCCGCTGTCATGATTCATTGCCTTTGAACTTCACAGTGGGTTAGAGTTTAAAGGGGTCTTTTGTGAACGTTGAAGTCCCTGAAGAAGGTGGATTGCTAAGATTTTCCACTTGGCCAATAGTATGGAACTCCAACTAATGATAGAGAATGATACTTTCATTGTTTCATTTTTAACATCTGTGGCTGAAAGGCTTGTGCGTCCATAACAGGCCAAGCAACTTTTTATTTGTTCAGCTTCCTTTGATTTAACCAGAGTAGTTTTGGTGATGGTTGTGGCCCAGGTGTGTGTGTGTGTGTGTGTGTGTGTGTGTGGGTGTGTGGGTGGAGGGTACTGTTATAGAACTTTGATGTTGAGTACTGTTCATTTGGAAAGAGTGATACAATTAAAAGTCTTGTGTGATTCTCTCTGGTTTTTATAAACTTCAGTTCAGCTAACTTTTTTTTCCCTCTTAAATCCCTTATGAACTTTTTTTTTTTTTAATTTTTTTTTTTTTTTAACGTTTTTTATTTTTGAGACAGAGAGAGACAGAGCATGAACGGGGGAGGGGCAGAGAGAGAAGGAGACACAGAATCGGAAGCAGGCTCCAGGCTCCGAGCCATCAGCCCAGAGCCTGACGCGGGGCTCGAACTCACGGACCGCGAGATCGTGACCTGGCTGAAGTCGGACGCTTAACCGACTGCGCCACCCAGGCGCCCCTCCCTTATGAACTTTCAATTTAAAACTGTATCAATGATTGATAAACATCATCTGTAGCTCTACTATCTTATTGATTTTCACTTTCTGTTTTCAATAATAAAAATCTTTTACGCTTAAGACCAGGAGGGTATCAGATTAACAGACTTCCTGGACCATTGGGCAACATTCAATTGATATTCAGTAACTTACTGAGAAAATAGTTTGTATAAGTGAAGTTAGTGGGGATACAGAGAATAAACAAACAAATTAGCAAACAATTTACAGATTGTGAGGAATTCTGTGACAGAAACAAACAAGTGGTCAAGTCATGGAAGACTGAGGATGGTCAGGGAAGTCTTTGAGGAGATGATTTTAAGTCCATAAGTAAGGATGGAAGCAACCAGTTGTGAGAAGAATGGGGAGTAAGGTGTTCCATGCAGAAGTGACGGATAAGGCCGAGATCCTGAGTCGAACAGCTTTGTTAGTTTGAACACAGACCAGTGAGATTGATGTTTAGAGAAGGGCAGTGGGTGAGATCTGAGAGGTAGGTTTTTGTTAAGTGTCGGTAAGTAGTTTGGATTTTATTCTAAGTGAAATGGGGAGCTGTGGAGAGAATTTTATAGAATCCTTATCAGTTGGGCATCTCAACAATGCTAGATACCAAGCCACCACAAGACTCACCGAACCATTTGTTCTGCTCACAGGTCTTCATATTGGTTTATCAGTGATTCCCACTGCAGGTGTTTCTCAGCTCCCTTGGAACAGCAGACTAACAGACAGATCTCCACAGGGGAGTGGCCAATGTCACGAGAGCAAGCCTGACCACAAACATGTTTCAAGCCTCTGCTTGCATCACATCTGCTAACATCCCACTAGTTGAGCCCAAAGTCAAAGGACCAGGGCCTGTAGTAGAAGGAGCTCTAAAGGGCCCACGGTAATGGGTGTGGATCCAGGGAAGGGGAGAGAGTGGGGGTCATGATTCATTTATGCACAACAATGACTTGTTGTTACCTATCGTATAAAATGTTCACCATAGACTGGAGTGACCAACTGTCCTGGATTGCCTGGTAATGAGAGGGTTCCTGTGATAGGGGACTTCCATTGATAAAACCGAGAAAATCCGAGGCAGACTGTCCTGAGCTGTTTCCTATTCTGGATTGTCCTGTGAGGAATGGATTAACAGGGCTGTAGGAAGAGGTAGACTGTTCTGCTGGTCATTCAAGTGAGAGAAGATGGCAGTTTGGAGGATGAGGGTGACAGAGGAGGTAGAGAGAAGAGGATGTCTTTGCGATATATTTTGGAGGTAGAGCTCGTGGGACTTGTTGTATGGGATGTGGTAGACAAAGGAGTTGAGGATGTGTGAGATGCTGTTGGCTGGAGCATGATGATCTGAATATCCTATAGAGGAGAATAACAAATCTTAATAATCATTGCAAGAATATTACAATAAACCGGTACTTGCAAATACATTCTGTATTGCCATCACACAAGATGTTATTTCTCTTTCAAATCACGCCAAAGAAATCAGTGGAATAAATGTGGAGCTTGCTGTGCAGTGACCCAATCCTATAATAATGTCAACAGGTTGTATCAGAGAAATTATCAAAAAAACCCCAAAACCAACCAACCAACAAACAAAAAAAGCAAATCTTCCTAATAGCCAGCATCAGCACCTCAGCTCACCATAGCACTTTGTTTATACAGTGAAAACCGTTGAGAGGCACCTGGGTGGCTCATACAGTTAAGCATCCTGATTTTGGCTCAGGTCATCATCTCACAGTTCATGCGTTCGAGCCTTATATCAGGCTCTGTGCTTTCTCACCTCTCTTCTGCCTCTCCCCCACTCGTTCTTTCTCTTGCTCTTTGAAAATAAAACTCGGGGCACCTGCGTGGCTCAGTCGGTTAAGCATCCGACTTTGGCTCAGGTCATGATCTTGCAGTTTGTGAGCTCGAGCCCTGTGTTGGGCTCTGTGCTGACAGCTCAGAGCCTGGAGCCTGCCTGCTTCAGATTCTGTGTCTCCCTCTCTCTCTGCTCCTCCCCTGCTCATGCTCTGTCTCTCTCTGTCTCAAAAATAAATAAAAATATTATTAAAAAAATAAAACAAAAACAAAAAACAGTTGATATTGGAAAATGGCTCCTGTTGTTTTCGTTTTGATTTGCCGAGGGCTGTACCCATCATGAATTACACTTACATTTTTAATTTTTTTTTTTCAACGTTTATTTATTTTGGGACAGAGAGAGACAGAGCATGAACGGGGGAGGGGCAGAGAGAGAGGGAGACACAGAATCGGAAACAGGCTCCAGGCTCCGAGCCATCAGCCCAGAGCCTGACGCGGGGCTCGAACTCACGGACCGCGAGATCGTGACCTGGCTGAAGTCGGACGCTTAACCGACTGCGCCACCCAGGCGCCCCGATTTACATTTATATCATGTTTCCTAAATGGTATCTTGGGTGACTGTACATGGAAAGAATATTTGAATAAGATTCTGAAAGGCTGAATTTGAGTAGTCGCTTTGGTATTCAGTCATCCCCTCCCCTCCTTTTTAAGGAGGAGAGCAATATGTATGCTTGTGATTGTATATTGCCAACTCCTTTTCCTCACCTGTTTAGTATCTTGAATGACAAGGAGGACCTGTTCCCCTGGACCATTTGGGGAATGCTGGGTGAAATTAACATTGAATTAACACCAGTTTACATGTGGACAATGCCACTGAATCCTTTTGTGACTCTGAATAACTTGTTTGGCATATTCGGGTTCAGTTTCTTCCTCTGTGGACACAGAATAACTGGGAAGTTGTGAGGATAATATGAGAGAACGTATATGATGGTACTCTGTGAGGTCTTGTCAGTAAGGTCCTTTTCCTCCTCCCCTGGGACAGTGAGTTTCCAGATGTGGACTCAGGTCATCCACCATGCCTTGCACTCTTGTATGTGGTAGTGATAAACACATGTGTGTGGAAGGCATGGCAGATAAAGTGTCCATTTTCTAATAATTATTCTTGATTCTGTCACTTAACTCTGTAGACTGTTGGCTTTCTTATGAAGCCATACCTCCTGGGTTTTTCTTCTAATTTGTTGGCATGAGATCGAGGGCAGGTTACTTAACCCCTCCTGACTTAGTCTCCCCATCTAAAAAGGCACTAATACTATTTCAAGCATCAGAGATTTGCTGTGCGTCTCTTTATTATGTTAATTGTAATAACTCTTTGTCTTAACACAGCCGAATCAGTGCATGAAAATTAAAACCACTCAATGAATTTAAGCCTTCTTAATTATTATTGCTGTTATTATTTATAGTAGGTTTTCTGCTAAATTTACCTGATTTTTAGTCTTGAACAGTGAGCTAAAAATACCTAGTTATTTAGAAAATTGAAATGCTTATGTTGTGATAATCTTCTAACGGGTACTTTGATGTAGATTTTCATTATTTATTTTTTGGCAGTTTGTGATTTTTCTAATAGCAGTTAGTGTACTCCATTTGATGAGTTTAATGCATTTTATAAAATGGTTTTGATCATCTGAAATGCAGCCCTTTTGAACCTCAGTCCACTGAAATCTTTTTCCATTTTTCCTTGTCCTGTATTTGCCAGAGTTTTAACTTTTACTGCATTCTGGCCAGCTTACTTTTGTGCTTTCTTTAAGTTTTTGAGTTAATCTTTATTTATCCTAGCTTCTTTATATGTTCTGTTTGTGCTCTTGACTTGCTAAATATCTGAGATCATCCTTTCTCTGGGGTGGGAAGAGAGGCTTCTGGACAGATAGCCTGGTAGATCTAAAACATTCCAAAGGGTGTATTTCACTTTCAGTTCATTCTAACAACTGATTAGAGATCAATAAATGCACAGCACTTGTGTATATTATGTGCTTTTCCTGGAAAACAGGTCTGTGTTCAGTGGGCTAAATAGTAGGAGAGGCATTTTTCAGCTGGCATGCCTGTATTATACCTATAAATAACTATAAATGATTCTAGACATTAAAATTTTTTTTTAACGTTTACTTTTATTTTTGAGAGAGAGACAGAGCATGAGTGGGGAAGGGGCAGAGAGAGAGGGAGACACGGAATCTGAAGCAGGCCCCAGGCTCTGAGCTGTCAGCACAGAGCCTGATGCTGGGCTCAAACCACAGACTGAAAGATCATGACCTGAGCGGAAGTTGGACGCCTAACCAACTGAGCCACCCCAGCCGCCCCAAGACGTTTTTTTTTTTTCTTTCTTTTTCTTTTTTTAAGACAGTTCTCTCTCTTTTGATGTCTAAACTCTTAAGCAATCTGTTATCTTTTTCCTTCTGGAAGGATGTGAAACTTTGCAGTTTAGAGACATAATTTTATGAGTATCTAATACTCTGAACAAAAAAATGAAATCAAAAGCAAAATTCCATCTACTTTGAAAGTTTCTCAAAAGCCAAGGTAGCTCTGAGATCAGCAGTGGAAATTGTCATTGTCCTCACTTGCCAGAATATATAGGGAGGCATGTGGGAAAGAACACAATACAAATATTTTTAAATTATGCTTTCTATAGACTTTTATGTATGATCTCATTTGTTCTTTACATAATATGAGGTGTTGGCAGAATAGGAATTACTTCTCTTTCTCTAGTGAGGAAACAGGCTCAGAGAACTCAAGGGACAGGATCAAGGACCAACAAGCCCACCCCCAACATTTGTAGGACTCGGGCAAGAGTACAAATAGAGGCTTGTCTCCCATTTGTTCCAAATACAGTGTTATAAACCAAGCTAACATTCGATCAAATGGACTAAAATGTGTCCACAATAGAATAAAATATCTTACTTTGGCAAACACACCTTCCTAATGACTTGGAAGGCCTGATCTAAAATTCCCATTACTGGACTTCATGGAGTTCCCTGTGAGAATGTGCAGCATATGGATTACCTGCCTGGCCTGTGCTTCTTCCTGTCACCCCAGGGCCATCCACTATTGTGAGATGCCTCATGTACATTCATGTGTAGATCCATCCACATCTCCTGTAGATAGCCACCCCTTGGCCAGACCTTCAGCCTGGGAGTATCCATAGGGAGTGCCATGTTCTTCCCCTGGGAGACCAGATCCTGAGATGAGGCCCACCTTGGGAGACCATCTGGGCAGAAACTTCAACAGAATAGGCTCTGGGTATGTTCTGTTGGCTTCATGACTCTCACCCCTTCTTAAGTCTGATTCTGAGGCCAGTAGAGGGGTATCCAAGAAACAGGTTGAATTCAAATGGATTGTTTGGCCATTTCGAGTCAGTGTGGTGAAACACAGAGTTAGTTTCTTCCTGATGTATTCGTTAGGTGCAGCTACTTGGTGCTGCAGAGATAGCTATGAATAAGACATCTCTCTGGAAGACCTTTAAATTCTGGTGGGAGGAGATAGAAAATAAGTGTGTAAATAATTAGAAAATATGTCCCGAGGGTATCAGCGCTGTGAAGAAAATAAAAGAGGGTAGCAGGCTAGAGATTGAAGGGTAGGAGCAAGGTTGATGGTCAAGGAAGGCTTTTCTGTGGAAGTGATGCTTGTGATGTGAGTGCTGAATGGCTACAAAGAAGACCTTAGGGAGGGGTGCCACAAGCAGCTGGGTAACATAGGTGATGGCCATGAGCTTGGTGGCTTTTTCGAACACAGAGAGATGACCATGGAGGCTTGAGTAAAGCTGGTTGGGAGTGGAAGGAGATGAGGTTGGAGAAAAAGAAGCCTCTAGGAGGCCAGTGGGACGTTGTTGGCCCTGCAAGGGGTTTGAATTTGTTCTCATAGGATCCTTTAGAAGCAGGGGAGTGATAGTAAAACTTCCTGATGCAGTTCACTACCTCTCAGTTAACTCGAAGTGGCCTGTCAACATTTTAATTATTTTGCCAACCTTAAATGGATCCCCTTGCCATACAAATCCTCCTCCTCTAACAATAGTTGAATGTCACAGATATATTTTGTGGACATTTCAAAGACTTAAGCATTGGTGCTCCTACAAGTATTGTGAAAAAAGTGGCCATATATTTAGCTATCAAATTTCATGTCTTTTGCTAAAAATATAGAACCAAGAGAGCTCTGAGCATAAATACAGGCATGCTCGTGGTGTTGGTTATTTCATAACTGTTCTTAGGTGCCAAATGTCTTCATCTTCATGCGATTTATAGTAATGTAAGTAATGTGTTGGGGACTAACAAATCAAAATCTCATTTCAGATGTGTGACATTAATGTTGTGTTGACTTATTGTTTCATGTGTTAGATTTCTGATAAAATTTCTAAAACACCTTCTTGAAAGGAGTAACAGGTAGAAACCATTGTGATGATCAGATATTCATCTGTGTGTACTTTGTCATTGATAAGAGATGACTAATAGGTTCTTAATTGGGTGGTGTAGCATGTCACAGTGCCCCGGTTTAGGGATACCCAGCAATTTAAAGTCTTTTGATAGCAAAGCATTGAGAAATAGCTTGATGTTTGTTAAGAGAAAACAAACAGACCAGTTTTAGTTTTTATTTATCATAATGGTGTTATTTTACTCTTGAAGTTGTTTCCTCAGCCATAACCAGATGTGTAACATAGAAGCAGCTGCATGAAATTTTCATTTTTATGTATAATATTGGAAATCTCAGACAAGCTTTCTTCTGTGTTCTAGAAAATGAAATGATCTTTTCCTAGTCTGAGCAGCTGTGTAAAACAGAATAACATCTTCTCCTGTCTCCAAGTGACCATCTGTTTTTATGGGATTTGACAGGTAATTTATTAATTTTAAGAGGTTTGTTTTAGTGAAATGTTGGCAAATATGCTTGTAGCAGACTTTTCGGTAAATACTATAAAGCTCTAGAACTTTTTAGGGCCTTCCTAAATAAAAGTCTGGTGGAATCTGTAAGAATCCTTTTTTCTTACATGTTTTGAATAGTTCGCTAAAGATATTTGCCAAAGAACTATAGAACAGGGACTCCTGGCATCAGTGGTATGTTTGACTGTCATTCATTTTGGTTATGGCCAGATTTAGAAATATTAACTGTTCAGTTAAGAAAGGGTTTATTGATATGTTTCTTTCATTGCCATCTCATGTTGTTTCTTTTGTCTTTCTCGTACAAAAATTAAACCTAAAAAAATAAGTGGTTAGTTGCTTTTCAAGCTCTGTCATCCTCCATTGCAGCTGTCATTGTACTTTGCTAGGGTCCTCCTGGCATCTCCTCGCATCTTGCAAGAGATGTCAGCTTTTTTTCATGTTCATCTGTCACTTTTAAGGTGTCACCGAATTACCCAGGCTGAATGCAAAACGATAAGAAACGCCACAGTTATTATGCTGACTGCAGACAGTGTGGGAATTCTTTATGATAGGCCCTTACTCATGTCTTAATATTTTATTTATTCCAATGTGCTTAGCAAGCCAGCCTGGCCTTGTTTTTCTCCAGGTAGATCGGATGGCTGGAAACAGTCCTCCCTGTTTTCATTTGGGAAGCTTAAATATTTTTAAGATGAGTGATAATACTAGGTGAATAGAGTCGAGCTTCATTAGTCTCCCTCTGCCTCTCAGTCATCAGCTGATGCTAGAAGACTTAATCATTTTTAGCTCAGTTCCCCAGTTGGCAAAATGAGGTTTATGACATTTTCTTCACTACTTCACTGGAATGGCACTAGAAAAATGAATGCATGTGGTAACTCTTTATTGGATGACATTTGCTGAGTGTGGCTTTTCAGAGTTTGACTTGATTAATTTAAAAATGGTATTACTGTGTATAATGTGGCTCTCTGATAGTGATGATGAGGATGATGATGGTGGTGCTGGTGAATGAGCAGT
This sequence comes from Prionailurus viverrinus, assembly GCF_022837055.1. NCBI lineage: Eukaryota > Metazoa > Chordata > Mammalia > Carnivora > Felidae > Prionailurus > Prionailurus viverrinus. The sequence continues at coordinate 34,195,259 of NC_062562.1, read as the reverse complement.
AATAAGGGTAGTAAATGGGAGGCAGCTTAGAGTCGTGATTAAGCCAGTAGACTTTGTACCCAGACTGTGTTGCTTCAAACCCCTCTCCTGCCATTTACTAGTTGTGTGTGGCCTTGAGCAAGTTACTTAAACCTGAGTGTTGTAATGTCAGGTTTGGGATCTGAACCTGTGCCTGTCCTCACCTGTGTTTCTAATCATCATACTGTGTTGCCATCATAACTTAAACACAAAAAGCTTAAAAGTATTTTGAAAAATACTCCACTGGGGTCCTGGAGGTCAGAACGATTGGGGAAGGTAGATTAACTGACTGCCTGGGGACTGAGATTGGCATATTGGAATCGGATACAAAGCTTGCTTGTTTCTGATCTTTCAAAATCAATAGATTTCATTATTATTAAAAGCTCCCTTTTTTTAAATAAGGGAATTCATTTGCAAAAAGAATTTGGTCCCATGCACTTAGGCTTTCAGAGTTTCACTAGCACTATTCTCTGAACTCTGAAGTTTCTATACTGTGAATTGGGTGATGAGAGCTTTGGCCATAGTAAGAAGGAAAGAGCCTCTCCTGATGGTCAGGAGCTCCAGCCTGTTAGGAAGCCTTCAGCATTACAAGTTGTACTGTCTATCCTTGTGTGTGTGTGTGTGTGTGTGTGTGTGTGTGTGTGTGTGTGAGAGAGAGAGAGAGAGAGAGAGAGAGAGAGAGAGAGGGGGGGGGGAGGGAGGGAAAAGAAAGCCTGGTTTTTTAAAAAGTGAAAATAATGGTTTCTTTTGGAATTAAATTGCAATTTATTTCACTGCATGAGTGGTTCTGATAAAGTGGAGGTGGTGACCTTTTGTTCATTTAGGATATAGGTTGGTTGATGTTGGCATTATTTTACAAATGTTGAGGATAATGTATCTTGGAAATAATTGAAATAAACCAGTACTCATATTGGACAGGGGAGCAAGAGTGGCAGCGGGGAGAAAGCATTTCAGCATGGCAGTGATTTGTGCATTCCTGATGTAGTCAGCTATTATATTCTAGCAGCTTATTGGCATCCAGTGGCAGCTGGAGACAGATGATGGAGTAGCCCTGTTCTGAAGAATGTCCTTTGCCTGCTCTCTTAAGTATCACAGTGCTCAACTTGCACTGATTTTCACAGTGTGATCATTTTTCATTATACATTCCCTTGCCCTGTAGGAGAGCAAAGAGAAGCAGAGGGAAGCAGTGAGTGTCCTCCTGTTCCTTCCTTGGTCAAGACCATGTTAATTGAGAACTGATTCAAGAGAGAGCTGGATCTAAAGCCGCCTTGACAGGTTAATTCAGAGGATTGAGTTGATAGGATACATTGAAAGGCCCTGAGGCAGGAATGTGTGTAGAGTAATCAGTACGGAGGTAAGGAAGTCAGTATGGGAGGAATGGGCTAAAGGAAAGAAAGCACAGTAGGAAATGAGGTCACTTTGAGGTGCTGGGAATGCAAGTCATATAGGACCTTGTAAACAGTTGGAGGGATGCTGACTTTCAGTTTGCATGAAAGAGGAACCACTTTGCAATGGTTTTATTTATTCTTAAATTTTCTAACAAGTTTATTGAGTCATATAAAATTCACCCATTTCAAGTGTATAGTTCAATGTCTTTTAGTAATAAAATTTATCAAGTTATGCAACCTTGACCACAGGCTGATTTTGGAATGTTTTCATCCTCCAATAAAATTCCTAATGTCAGGGCACCTGGGTGGCCCAATCACTTAAGAGTTCAACTCTTGTTATTGGCTCAGGTCAGTATGGATTCTCCCTTTTCCCCTCTCTCTGCCCCTACCCTGCTTGCCCTCTCTCTGTCTCAAAATAAATAAACATTAAAAAAAAATCCTCATGTCTAATTACTGTCAATCCTGTTCCTATTCCCGGCCATAGGCACCCATTAATTTCCTTTTGTCCGTATAGATTTGCTTTTTATGTAAATTGAGTCATTCAACATATGTAGTCTCATTTCTTCTTTCACATAGTGTAATGTTTTCAAGGTTCATTCATGTTGTTGAATATATTAGTGGTTCTTTGCGTTAATGAATAGTGTTCCGTCATATAGATATATATCACATTTTGTCTATCCACTTACCAGCTAGTGGGCAATACAGGTCGTTTGGAATTTTTACTTGTTGTGATTAATGCTGCTAGGAACGTGTATGTGCAAATCTTTGTGTGAAATATATCTTTAATTCTCTTGGGTAGTATGGTAGGCAGAATTTTGGCCCCATGACCTTCCCTTCTAGTAGCGCACTGGGATTTTGTGACATTACGTGGCAAAAGGGACTTTGCAGGTATAATTAAGGTTACTAATCAATTGACCCTAAGATTAGGGGAGTATTCTGGATTAACTTGATAGACCCAGTGTGATCACATGGTCCCTTATAAGCAGAAGTGGAAGACAGAAGAGGAGTTCAGAGAGACTTAGCAGAAGTCAGAGAGATTTGAAGCATGAGAAGGACTTGATATACTGTTTTGACTTGAAGGTAAAGAACCGTTTGTTAAGGAAATGGAAACCTCAGTCCATCAGGTGTAAGGAACTGAATTCTGCCAGTAACCAGTGAGCTTGGAAGATGACCCTCCTGAGCCCCAAATATGTATTATAGAATTGACTAATTCATTGATTTTAGCCCAGGGAGCTCCTGAGCAGAGAATCCAGTCACATGGTACCAGACCTCAGCCCTACTGCACTCTGAGATAATAAATGAGTATTGTACAAACCACTGAGTTTGCCATAATCTGTTACAATAGCAAATGAAAACTGATCGAGTAGATCCCTAGGGTAGAGTTACTGGGTAATATGATAAGTTTCTGCTTGAAGAAACTTTGCAGTTGTTTTGAGCAGAGGAGTGACATGATATTTTGAAAGGATCCCTTACCTGTGCTGGAACAAGCCTGTTGAGGAGCCAAGGGCAGAAGTAGGGAGAATAGTCAGGAGGCAAGACAAGCAATGATGGCAGCTTTGACCAAAGCCGCTGTGCCTTAGTTGGAATTGGGACAGAGATATGGGTGACAGAGGCATTTGGAGTCGATTTGGCCTTCTGGGGGTGGTGGCATGGTGGGAGGTGCCATGGAGAGGGATAATGGTAGCACCCATGAGCACTTGTTGATTGAACATCCCGGGACGACTGGTCAGTCTCAGATGGAGTCTGAGTTCGCAGAGGAAGAGGGAGGCGTGCAGTGGACTCAGAGGTAAAAGAAGGGCGCTGTAAGATATTTTCCCTTTCATCATTGCTTATAAATAAACACCCCCATTCACTACCCTGAGACTGTCGAGTTACTGGTGAAGGTGATGGAGGTTTGACAGAGGAAAATGAACATCAAAATCATTGGATATGAAGAACTGTCTCATAGGAGAAGAATAAGTATGTACTAAAAGGTGGTTTTGAGGGTGTGGAATGCCATTCCACAAAATGTATGTGTGCTGTCTTGATATGTCATGCACATTGCAAAATGTCTCTAGTACTTACTATCAAGTGTTAGGTGCAAAAATTTCAAAGCACATGCTTAGCTTGATTGACCTGAGAGATAAGCAGACTTGCTAAGTTGGTTTCCTAATTAAACACTTAGTGTTTAACTCTCCAAGTATTTTGTGGCGAATTCATGACTTGCTCATTCACTGTTTGGACGACGTAAATGCATGTGTGACAGACAACCATACTGGTATGAGTGATCTTTACCTGACTGAACCCATATCTTAAACACCTTTGGGTCTTTGCATACACATCATTCTTCTTTTACTTTGGTACTTAGTGCTCAAGACACTTCTTAGGCTATACTACAAGAAACTTTTCTGACCTTCAAATTAGGTGTCCCTTTGAGATGCTGCCACTCCTGGCACTTTGCTCATTTCATACTGTTTTGTCTTTGTCTGCTTCTCATCCATCTCTCTAAATTGATTTTTGAGTTCCAAAAGTTCAGGGCTCAGTATTCACCATTGCATCCCTGGTGCAAAGAACCTGACACAGGAAGTCCTTGGTAAATATTGGTTGCATTAAAGCAGAGAATCACTCTATTGCGTGCCTGTCTCTTTTAAGAAAATATTGAACATTTAATCTCAGGGAAAAAAGAAATGTCCTGGTAAAGTAAGTTTGTGATTGACAGACTTTGCAATCCTTCTGACAAACAGATGTGGCAGAAGAGAGTACATTATGTTGACTACAGACATGTGTGTGCCGTATCTGGTTGTTGAGATCCTTTTCAGCCTAAAGGAAACAGCCATGTAGTAAGCACTTTTGGTCTTGTGCCTATTAAGTTGGCTCCATCTTTGGAGTCTGCTTTTGAGAAAAGACTGCCATGAGAAGTCTTAAGAACCAGCATTGGTTGCATGCCTTAGTAACTTCCCCGGATCACTGCACAGAGATATGTGTGTGAGAAATGTGTTTATCAGAACAGTGACTGGACAGCCAAGTATTTAAAGGATAAAGTTCTCTTCACAGGAAGTTAGCACGGTTTACTGTACAGGGTATCATGGAGGCAGAAAAAAACCCCTTGATTTCAGGAACATACACTCAACCAAATGTATGGGTTTTCATTTTCAGAGGGTCTTGCCCAGGCTCCCCGTTCGGACACTCACAGGTTCCTGCAAACAATTCAATTTTATTTGACATTTATTGGGTTACACTTGACATTTCCAAGTGCAGTAGATATATATTTTTTCTTTCTGGCAACTCAGTTGTGAAATTATGATTGACACTCTATAATGTTCACCTGGATTGTGTTCAAAACTGACCAATGGTAGGTTTTAGAAGATGAACCAGTTCCAAATTTTGTGACCCATGGATAACATTCTCCCCCGTGGAAGTCGCGATAATATCAGTAGTTAATCAAGGAAACGTGTCCACTGGTGGTCTCAGGATTCATTTCAGACTCAGAGCTTTGGCCACCCTATGTATGTATGTCTCTTAGAGTGCTCTGAGTAGGCCCTCAGCAAATACTGGGTCAAAGAATAAATAAAGCCACTTTGAGAGTGTATCTTTCATTATGTTTTAATTAATTAATTAATTAATTCAATTTGTTCCTCCACAGCAACAACAAAAGATCAATTAGAATTATCCCACCCAGAGATTTCCACTCTTGTCTGTCTGATTGATGGTCTTGCAAACCAAAATGTGGTTTGTGCTGGGCTTACCCATTTTACTGAAGGTATCATGATCTTTCCTTCTCAGGGATTAGAGAGCTCTATACTGTAAGTATGTACAAAATCATGATTAGCTACAATTTGTCTTATTTAAGCAGTCCCGTTTTCTTAAACATTAAAGATGATTGCCTTTTCCCTCCATTATAAACCACGCTGCCATGAACATCCTTAGTCCATGTCTCTCTCCTCTTCACTGAGGTGATTAGTCCTTTAGGAGTGGAATTGCTGGCTGCTGAGTATTTCACTTTTGATAGTCTTTTGAGACTTACTGCCTGTGTGAGATAGGATCACTCTACACTCTTAAAGTGATGATTGAATCACTCTTAGTCAAAGTGAGTGAACGTATGGTGTACATGTTCACCCATATCTTCTCTGAAGACGCGTATTGTCATTCTTGTTGAGTTTTTGCTAGCTTGTCTGTCGTCTTTTGGACACTAGCACTAATTCTCATGGAGAATATAGCAGGCAGTATGTTGTGGGCTTTATATCGTATTATTTGAGACCTAGCTGGCTGCTGCATGTTGTAGCTCTATGTACGTATGAGTGTAGATTATAGACTCCTTGAAGCTGTGGATAGCCTCCTTGGTATTGTAGCCCACACACAAAATAATGTGTGCAAAGGTGTACACAGATCTCCAGTCGCTCTTCTTTAGTGAGAGGAATTTCACAACTTGGTCTCCATGAGAATGCCCTCAACCCTCACCTATGGGCAGTTTTCCAAGTCTCGTTTTCAGAAATCAGGAGCTGTCACTCCTCTGCGTGATTCTGCCTGCTTCCTCATGCTATTCTGCTAGACTTTTTACCCACATTCTTTTTGTATAGTGGAGTCCACTCTGTCTTCTTGTCATCTCTTGTCTTTATCCTGTGTATTTTATGCTGTTCTAGAGGACTGATTCTTCCTAATTTTTTTTCATCTGTAAGGGTCCATATGTAATTTATTTGCATTGGTCATTTATTGAATCTTATTTGAGCAAATAGTGTGTCTGTATAACGTTGTTGAAAACAAAACATGTATTTAGGAGTGGTAATCACAATTTTTTGTTTCATTCCTCCTAATTCTGGTGCCTTTGTGATTTGGGAAGGTCACATTACTACTCAAAGCTCTTTACTCATATGTAAGATTAGTAAAATAATATGTCTACTTCACAAGGTGTGGTGAAGACCAAGTGAAATTTCATGAATATAAAAACTCTGAAAAGGGCTATAATGTAATGGAAAAGTTAAAAGTCTCTGTTGCCTTCTAGAGGGGCCAAACCCAGGAGAGCAGACAACCAGGAGGCTGAAAATACAGAGGGTGGGTAAAAAAAATAAAAAAATAAAAATACAGGGGGTGGGGGGCTGTGTTTCAGGCAGCGGTTAATGAAGAAGCTTTCTAGGCAGTAAGGGGCTAAAAGTGAGTGGGAAAAACATGGCTTTGTGGTTAGGGAAAGGGCTGGATTCGTATCACCCTGTGCAGGGATGTTTTATGTTATCTCCCTCTTGGGAAATGGTTGGTTTTTCTCTGTGGTGGATGGTTTGGGAGCCCTAGTTTGAAGGCGAAGTACATGGCTGGGCTGAGAGCAGGCGGCAGTAGAAGGAAAGCTCACATTATATTGAGGGTCTTTCCCATGTCAGACGTCATACTAGACACCTTGTCGAACATCGCTTCCTTTGAGTTCATGGAGTCTGATGAGAACACATTTTGGACTTAAAGCACACTGGGGCACTTTATTGGTTTCTTAGGGCTATGGTAACACATTAGCACAAAATGGGTGGCTTAAAACAACTGAAATTGATTCTCTCATAATTCTGGAAGCCAGAAGTCTGAAGTCAGGATGTTGACTGGGTTGGTTCCTTCTGGAGGCTCTGAGAGAAATGCTCTTCTTTCCCTGGTTTTCTCCTGGCTCACAGTGGCTGCTAGGAAGCCACAGTTTTCCTTAGATACATCACTCCAGTCTGTCTCTTCACATCACTCTCACCTGAGTTTCTCTGTGCCTCAGATCTCTCTCTGCCTTTCTCTTATAAGGACACGTGTCATTGGATTAGGGCTCACTTGCATAACCCAGGACAGTCTCATTCGGAGAATCCTCTATTTTGTGCAAAGACTCCTTTTCCAAATAACCCGACGTTCACTACTTCTGGGGTGACGTATCTTTTGGGGAGTCGCCATTCAACCCACTATAGACAGTGACTGCAAATGAAAGTAAATTACCTGTTCGTGGACAGATTTGACATGTAAGTCTTGCCCTTTGGATTATAAAAATAGTGCTCTTCTCTCGTACCCTGGGGGGAGGCCTTCTGCCACATCCTAGTGAAAGTAGCCACAATACTTCCCACTTACCAGATACTGCATGTTTTTGCATGCCTTCCTTCATTTAGCCCTTAACAAAGCCCTGTGAGGTAGAGTTTTCTACAGATTTCTACAGCACCCATTTCACAGATGAGGAAATAGAGAGCTTGGCCCTACACCAAACACCAAATAATTGAAAACAAAACAAAACCTGTACATCTGAAACTAAAGTAATAGTTATATGTCAATTATATGCAAATAAATAAATTAAAAAAAAAGACAAAAGTTGTTTGACTACAGAGCCTGCAGTCTTAACCCAGTGCACGTTACAGAACAGGAGCACAGTGATCCTGCTAGAAAAGCCTGGCATGTAGTTGAGGTTTAGCTTTAAGGTATTTGCCTGTGATATGAATGAATTATCATGGACCAGGCGGAAGAGGGGGGCTTTGGAGGTAGTTGGGGGGCAGGGGAGTTGTTCTCTCTGGGCTGCCATTCTGTCTCAGTAAGCTGAAACAAACACACCCACAAAGATCGCGAGGAATCATTACTTTGTATGCCTTATTCTATGAAGTTTGATTTTTTTTTTTTAAACTCTTGGAATACACTTGACCCCTGAACGACATGCGTTTGAACTGAGCAGGTCAACCTTATGTGTGGGTTTTGTTTTTTTTTTTAATTTTTTTTATAAATATGGTACAGTCCTGTAAATGTATTTTCTCTCTTTTACAATTTTCTCAAGAATATTTTCTTTCTCTAGCTTCCTTTATTGTAAGAATATAGTACCTAATATACATAACATACAAAATATGTGTGTGTTATCCAGAAGGCTTCCAGTCAACAGTAGGCTTTTAGTAATTACGTTTCAGGGGGAGTCAAAGTTCTATGTGGATTTTTGACTGCGTAGAGGTTTGGCAACCCTAATCCCAATGTTGTTCAAAGGTCAATTGTATCATCATAAAGCATTAGTGGAATTAAATAAGGATTAAATAAAGTAAGGTTGGACAAAATTATAAAACCTCTAGTATATTGAGATTTGCCAGAGCATATTCTAGTTTGATGGTTTTCCCTCCCTCCCTTTCCTCCTTCCTTCCTTCCTTCCTTCCTTCCTTCCTTCCTTCCTTCCTTCCTTCCTCTCTTTCTTTCTTTCACCATTATGCTTTCTCTTTTACTGCCCTGGTTTTTTAAAGTCTTGTGTTATACCGGCTGACACCTGTGACTTAAATATTTGTAATGTATCTACTTTCCTTAGAATAATATGCACAGTTTTACTCGCTACTCAGTGTCTTGTGTTCTACAAAATTATTTTTTAAGTACTAACCTGATTTTTAGAGTATGGCATTGAAATCTGCTGGACAATGGGCATGCACTCCATTTCCCATGCCACATACAAATTTTATTTTTCTGACAACATCCTGGTTTGTTTGAAAGCCTTAAGTGCTGTATCAGTGGAATAGCACTGTGCTCCCAGAACAGTCTTTCCTATCAGGTGGGAGTGAAGCCAGGCCAGAGAACCCCTGTTGGAGGTTTCTTGATTTGTGATTTAGCTGCAGTAAGCTTTTTAAAAAGCTGTTTGGATTTCTCCCCTTGATTTTGTATTACATGCATTCTAAACGATAAGATTTCTTTCTTTCTTTTTTTTTTTAATGGTAAGGAATAAAACCTGTAGTTCTGAAGGGCAGCGTATTAGACTATGATTACTGTATTAGTCTCATCCACTTTCAAGTTTCATTGCAGAAAAACAAAGTTCTTTGAGCACTTTGCATTAATTAAATTAGGTGTAGAGAACTTATTCCCACTTAAATTAATGCCACTTGACATTCTAAATTTTTCTACTCTTAATCTCGTAATTGCTTCATTTTGCCATGATTTATAAAGTGTGAACTTGGACCCTTTATCCTGCTGAAAACTCAGTTGTAAAAAAATTCATTCATGAGGAAGTAAAACTTTTATTTTCAGCTTTATTTTAATATAAATCCAGGTATTAGATATAACATACTAAAATTAATAATTACTCTTTTTTTTTGAGAAAAATTTTGAGATTTCATGATATAAATTTTAGCCTTTGGGATGAACTGCAGGGTAGCCAGGGGCACTCGGGCCCTATTGTAGGCTGTATCCTTCCCTGTGGCTCCCCCACATTGTGGGCATGGGTGGTAGGCACCCTTTATCCCTTCTGAGGCCTAAGCTCAACCATGCCAGACCCGAGGGTCAGGCTCCTCTTGTCAATTTTTGTCAGATTTTGACCTGTGAAAAAAGGGAGACAGAAGACCCAAAAAGCCTGCAGGTAAATTCATTTTCTGCCCTTCTTCCCATCTTCTCCTTGTCTCCTGTCTCATGGATTATTTCTAGACACAGTGGTTCCTGCAGCCTCTCTGGGGACATCCCATCTTCCATGACCAACACACCAGCTGCACTCTCTGCTGAAGCCCAGGCCACCTTGGCAATGACATACTACTTTGTATTTCTTTCCTTCCTCCCTTCCTCCCTCCCTTCCTCCCTTCCTTCCTTCCTTCCTTCCTTCCTTCCTTCCTTCCTTCCTTCCTCTCTACCCCGTCCCTCTCTTTTTGGCTTACCTGAGATTCCACCCTAAAATACATAATATACTTGGCATATGCTTTATTTTTTTAAAAAAAAAATTTTTTTAACATTTATTTTTGAGACGGGGAGAGACAGAGCATGAACAGGGGAGGGGCAGAGAGAGAGGGAGACACAGAATCTGAAACAGGCTCCAGGCTCTGAGCTGTCAGCACAGAGCCTGACGCGGGGCTTGAACTCATGGACCGTGAGATCATGACCTGAGCCCAAGTCGGCCGCCTAACCGACTGAGCCACCCAGGCGCCCCAGCATATGCTTTTTAAAAAGTATGCTCTTACTTTTTGGATAAGCCAATCTGAGGCATTTTGAAAACACACATTTTTTTCATTATTTTGTGTAAATATTTATTAGGTAACAAGACAAATTCAGCAGACATATGCCTTTATTCTTGTTGAGGTGCCACAATTTCTTTACCTCTTGGATATGAAAATAGCCTTTTAAATTATATATATATATGTAAATATATATATACACATAGTATTTAAGTTCAATGTAAATTATTTTTCAAAAATGTTTATGTATTTTGAGAGAGAAAGAGGATGCAAATGAGGCGAGGGGCAAAGAGAGAGGAGAGAGAGAGAATCCCAGTGTGGGGCTTGATCTCATGACCCATGAGATTATGACCTGAGCTGAAATCAAGAGTCAGATGCTTAACTGACTGAGTCACACATGTGGTCCATAAATTGTTTGCATACATATGAAATATATGCAATCTGTATTACTGTGTGTTGATTATATTACTGAATTTATACAATTTAATATGCAGTGTGTAATGAATCTCAATGAAAAGTAGGCATGTTATTTTTTTTTGTAAGTAGTAGGATTTTAGGATGTTATTTTATGACCAAATCAGAGAAAAAAAAAACCACACAGAGAAAGAAAGATAGGAAATACCCCCCTAGCATTTCCTCACCCCATCCACTCTCACCAAGTGCCCTTCAATTGGTTGAAAATGTATGAAACTCCTTCCCCTTCCTCCTAATGTTCTGAAGATTAAGAACTAAAGTGAGTCCCCTTCACTCTTCTTGGCCTTTATTAGTTCTTTGGGCAAATGGAGATTTGATTCTCTTACCCAGAAAGATAAAGTCGAAAGAGTAACTGCATGTAAAATATGTAATATAATGGCTGCCTAGACCATAATGTGGCTGTCCCTCCAGAACAGAGCTGCACCTGGCTGCCCGAGTTGTATAATGAGACTTTGAAGAGCTTCTGTCCTCTCTCTCCCCAGTCCTGCCATTACTGGAAGACAAACATCCAGTTGGGATAGAGGCTCAGTTACAGGCTCCGTGGCTGGCAGATTTTTGCCCTGAACATTAAAAACAAATATATTCTGTAAGGTCTCCACTGCTTGAAATGCCACCAAGGTTTAAGTCTCTGTGTTATAGTAACAAGACGTCTTTCATTTAACATTTAGCTGTGAAAAATTAATCTTTTAAGCAAATTTTCTTCTTAAGTGTCTTCTTTTACTTGGTCTAATTCTTTTTTTTTTTCCCCCAGTTTCATTATTCTACTGAAGATGCATTAACCAGACTGTGCTTTCGGAGTCCTAATTTTTTTTTTTTTTTTGTAACGAAGAACACACTTTGTATTCTTGTTTTGTTTGTTTTCACTGCATTTATTACTAGTATCAAAAATGTTAAAAAGAGGGGCGCCTGGGTGGCGCAGTCAGTTAAGCGTCCGACTTCAGCCAGGTCACGATCTCGCGGTCCGTGAGTTCGAGCCCCGTGTCGGGCTCTGGGCTGATGGCTCAGAGCCTGGAGCCTGTTTCCGATTCTGTGTCTCCCTGTCTCTCTGCCCCTCCCCCGTTCATGCTCTGTCTCTCTCTGTCCCAAAAATAAATAAACATTGAAAAAAAAAATTAAAAAAAAATGTTAAAAAGAAAAAAAAAATCATTCTCAGTTCTCCAGCGGCTCTCTCATCCTTCCCTTGCATCCTTGCCCTCTCCACTCCTGACACATTTCCTCAGGACCAGTCTAAAACTGAGCCTGTTTACTGCCGTTTTCACAGAAAACAACCAATGCCAGGGATGTAAGGAAGAAGGTTAGAGAGGGGCGACAGTACTGTCCAGGTTCCATGCACAGGTAAGCTGGCTGGAAAGTCACAGATTTCAGATGAAAGGACTGGTGGCCTCACAGTGATGCAGTCTAACTAAGAGGAGATAGGGTAGCCCATGAGAGGATTTAGAGGACATCCATGGGCTTCGGTCAAACCTAGAAAAGCCAACACCAGGTTGGGGAGACCAGGGAGACAGTCGTGCGGAAAGTTTCACAAGCCTCCCACATTAGGAGGTGCGGACGTTCAAAGGGCACCAAGAGCCTCACTCATTTTGGCAGAAAAACTTGAGTGTAGGTAAGTCACAGAGATGCCACAGACGCTGAGAGAGAGGCTCCATACGAGAGGATGCACAGTTTCACAAAGCACAGCGGTCACAGACCAGAGCCGTGGGGATCGTGCTACTGATACAGAAACTACAAAATCCAAAAGCAGGTTGAGTTGAGTTGCCTTTCAGGGGGGGCGACGCTGCACCAGTCATCCATACTTGACACCAGGTCAACCTGGTGAGTTCCACAGAGCAACTGGCAACTTTGGGGATAGGGATTGTCACATGAAAGGGACTTAAGCCAAGCAGCTAGAAGAAGGGAATGCTAAGAAACTGCTCCAGGGCTCCCAGGAACCGAGGGCAGTACCAGCGACTGGGTGGACAGATACACAAGAAACAGCAGCAAAGAGGTTTCCTGTTCAGTAGTTGGTGAGGGGGAAGAGGGTCCAGGAAACAGTTGAAGGGAGCAAAGATGGGGTGATGAGGCTCTGAAGGCAGTCTCTAGAGGCTTGAGCAGAAGAAAGAGCACACACTGGGCACCAGTGTTGAAACACAGCTCTGTACCCCAAATGGAGGAGGTGGCAGATGGGAGTGGGTGTTACTGACTGAGGGTGGTGGGTGGAATAGCACAGTGGCAGTTACAGGGCCACATGGAAATATGTGGCCAATCCCAGAGGGCTCCTTCCAGCCTGGTGGGAAGGCACAGTCTCACAGAGAAGCTCTGTTGACATCAGAGTGGTAGAAGGTACACAGGCCCTCATATCAACAGTGGCCTTTTTTGGCAAAGTGTCGGCAGACAAGGTAGTTGGATTTGTCTTCCATAACTTGGGGGCCATCCTTGGAGAGACAGGCATTTTTGATAAGAGACCAACTTGTGAGCCTTTGAGAATTTCTCTGCTCTTTGTGAAAGGCTCCCCTGGAAGGACCCCCATGGCCTGGTCCAGGAAAAGGAGGTTCAGTATTGGCCCCCAACCAACCATGAGCATATGGGCCACACCTAGGGCCTAGGTCTCCCTGAATTAGGCCTCTGCCCTGGGGAGGAGCTGGGAGACTCAGTGGCGGTGGAATCATTGGTCCCCTTGATCCCGGAGGACCTGTGCAAAGAGAATCTGTATTCTTTTCTGCCCAGTTACCTTTTACTCAACATCATGTTCGCGAGATTTATCCAGGTTGCCTGTAAGAGGAGTCCTTCATTTTCATTGCATTGTGGTATCCCGTTGCATGCACACTCAACATCTTATTCATCCGTCCTGCTGGTGGGGTACATGTGGGTGGATTCCAATCTAGAGCCAACTTGCAGTCACCAGGCTTTCCATTGGCCATGGGGGAGGGCCCAGAAGCCTGGGTGATCCCATAGGGCTCCCATCCTCCTCGTCTCCTGTGTCTTCCCCCTCTGGCAGTGGCAACTGCTCCGGTGGCAGCTGCTGCTGCTGCTGATTCGTTCTGCCTTCTTTTGTTCTGGCATCACAGTTGCGGCAGTGTTTGCAGTGGGATTTGGAGGGCAGTCCATACCTTGTATTCTTAAAAGTTCTTTTATTTATGACTTCAGCATGACTTCAGATACTTCGGAGAAGTACTACTTGTTTATTTTATGCTCCGCATGGGATCTTTTATGACTCTTCCTTAATTTTTCTCATAGAATTTGTAATTCTCTTCTCAGTTGCTTATTTTTATCACAGAGTGAACTGTACTCCTAACTGCTGTAGTTGAACTTAATTCTTTATTTACTATGCTATCCAGCTGGGTCGGGTCAACCTGTAGAATGGTTTGCACTCAGGTGGTTGATGTGATTTGGGTTTTTTTTTTTTAAATCACTGTTTTGGTATTGACAGTAAAAGTTCATTTGAACAATTTTGCTATCAATTTTTTGTTATAACAGTTTTGTTATTTATTTATTATTTTATTATTTATTTATACTCAGTGAGAACTGAAGTGTTCAAGCTATGAATCAAGTGAACCTGTAATATTTTCTGTCTTCTCGACTTGCTTTCCCCCCCAATCCACTTGGCCTGAGATATTTATATTTCGTTGGCAGAGCACAGGTAACTCTCAAGTGAAATTCTCTAAAATCAACAGTTGGGAAAGATCTGATTCTCAGTAAGGTTCTTTGAGAAGGTTTCTATTTTCCTTGATAGAATCTCCATCTCACATAGCAGAGCAGTTTTCTCAAGCAGAGGGTGTTCTTGACATTTTCCCAGACGGTTGCAGCTCCTCAAGATTGCTCTGGGAATTTAAATATGTTTATCTAAATTCATCTATCTATTTGCTATTTAAAGAGAATGTTTCAACACATTTGTGAATGGGAAATACTTCTTAAAACTGTTCGGTTCTGAATCAGGAAACTTTCCTAAGGCTCCCTTTTTTCTATATAAGTTGTACAGATTATTTACTGGCCCATGTGAAATGTTATTGTCTTCTGCTTTAAGCAAATCCTATCATACCATAATTTGTCCTTCCCTTCAGAGAGGGTCTCTGGGTTCTGAACGAACAACTTCTCTGCGTTCTCAATGAAATTGTCACACAGGTAAGATTTAATCTTCGATTTCTTGGGGAGACCTATGTTGAGTTCTTTCTTCTAGTCATCATGATTGACGAGTAATTAAGTTTACATACTTATAATCACATCCACACAAATTGGTGTCAAAATAGCAAGGAAACATGTCTTTTCCAACATATCCAGTAAGCTGTAGTTATGTAGAAAGCCAGGGTAAAAAGGGGTCAGAGGTCCGCAGAAGTGGAGACCCAATTAAGCCCTCTTTATGGATGTTCCTGTATTTTATGTGTAGAGAGTGGCCACATGGGAAGTGCCCCATTTTTCTAGTTCAGTTCATTGTAGACCAGAGAACAGCTGCCCAGAATCCACTAGACAGCTGACTTCATGTCATTCATTTTCTTCACATCTGTCTGGATGAAATTTTGTTTTTTATCCTTAAATTCATTGTTAGTGGCATAATTTTGATAGTTTTCTGAGATCAGATCTTCATATTGGGGTGTTTCTCATGGATTTCATGGCTGTTTTCTTTTTTATAAATTTGTTTTTTAAGCAACTTTTTGGAGAAACACCAAAAATTTGGAGAAATTACAAAGCATAATTTACTCATTGCACATGTGCCATTCTATGACTTTCGGTAACTTGGTTGACTTGTGCACCCATCGTCATAAGTTGTAGAACATTTTGATCCGCCACCCCTAGTGAGACCCTTGATGTCATTTATAGTTAATCCTTTCCCCTACTCCCAGCCGCAGACAACCCCTAATCTACTTTTTGCCTCTCAGTTTGCCTCTTCTGGGTATTTGGTATACTGGAATCAGGATATGTGGCCTTTTGTGTCTGGCTTCTTTTGCTTAGCATGTTTTTGATGTTCATCCCTGATGGCATGTATCAGTAGTTGTTTCCTCTGAATCACTGAATAGTGTTCCATTGAATGGATGATACTACATTTTGTCTATCCATTCACCTGGTGGTGAACAGAGATTGTTTCAATTATGGGGCCATTATTGTTCATAATGCTGCTACATGAATATTCACGTTCAGGTCTCTGTGTGGACATATGTTTTCATTTCTTTTGGGTAGATGGCTAGCATTAGAATTGTTGACTCATAGGTAACACTGTGTTTAACTTTTTGAGAAACTACCAGTTTCCCAAAGTAGTGTACTATTTTACATTTCTGTCAGCAATGCAGGAAGTTTTCTATTTCTTTTTACCCACACCAATATTTGTTATTTTCTGTCTCTTATGGTAGAGCTATTCTAGAAAGCATGGAGTGGCATTTCATTGTGGTTTTAATTTACATTTGACTATTGACATGATGTTGTGTATCTTTTTATGTACTTAGCCCTTCGTCTAAACTCTTTGGCAAATTGGTCATATCTTTGGCCCGTTTTTTGATTGAATTTTGTCTTCTTATTCTTGTGTTGTGAATGTTATTTACAAATTAGGGAGCCAAGTCCTTTGTTGGATATGTGTTTTGCAACTTTTTTCCCTCCCAGACTATTTCTGGTCATTTCATTTTTCCAGTGTTGCTGTTTGAAGTGCAGAGGTTTAGAATTTTAATGAGGTTCAACCTAACAACTTTTTCGTCTTTGAACTGTGTTTTGGATGTCATATCTAAGAGATTTTTACCATGCTCAAGTCTCAAAGATTTTCTCCTGTATTTTCTTCTAAAGGCTTTATTATTTTTAGTTTTTACATTTGTCTATGATCCCCTTTGAGTCTGTTTTAATATATGATGTAAGTTGAGGGTCTGAGTTCATCTTTTTGCAGTTGTTCCAGAGTCATTTTTTTAAGCAAACTGTGCTTCCCCCAGAGAATTGCCTTGACACTTTATTCAGAAGTCAATTGATAATCAGTTTAAGGGTTTATTTCCAGACTCTCGATTCTGTTCCATTCATCAGTATATCTGTCTTTATATCATGTGGTAGGCAGTAAAACAACCCCCAAAAGATGTCCATGCTCTAAACCCCAGAACCTGTGACTTAGGTTGCTTTATATGGCAGAGGGAACTTTGCAGATAGAATTACATATGAATGTGGGGGAAGGCGAGTATCCTGGGCCCCTGAATGGGGTCCCTCTAATCATACAAGTTCTTGAAAGTAGAGAACTTTTCCATGCTAGGTCAGAGATACAAGATGGAAAAAGGAGGTAGTATATACTAGAATATGATAGGGACTGAACCCACTGTTTACTGGCTTTGAAGATGGAGGAAGGCAGTCACCAGTGAAGGAATGTATCCGGTCTCTAGAACCTGGAAGCAGCTTTCAGGTGACAGCAAGAAAACAAGGATCTGAGTACTACAACCCAGGAACTGAATTCTGTTAATAACCTAAATGAAAAAGGACACAGATTCTCCCCTGTAGCCTCCACAAAGGTTACACAACCCTGCCAACACCTTGATTTTAGCCATGTGAGACTGATTAAGTAGGATATTTCCATTAAGTATGATAATTGCTATATTTCTGGATGTTTTAACCTAGAGCTTGTACTGTGGTGCTGCGAAATGGAAAGCAGCTTACTTCTAGCAAGAATCAAGCCTGTTTTACTGCTCTGGGTTTTATCATTCACTGAAAGTGGGAAAGTACATTTGTTCCTTGTTCAGAGTATGGCTCTAAACCAAGTTCTGTTGTCGAACAGTTATGCCCTGTGTAAATATTATAAGAACACTCGTATTTTAATTTTGTGCAAGTTCAAGCAAAAATTGGTAGTACTGCTGTTCATAAGCTAAAGAAAGAACCATTTTAATTATTCATTTGTACGTTCTTTTATTCCTTCCTCCATTTGCTGTTACACTTTTTCATCCATTTGGCCATCTGTCCATCTGTTCTCCCATCCATCCAAGAGATATGAATTAACACATACAGCATGCCATATGATAGGTTTTGGGGCCTGGGAGGGAAAAGTTATGCCCTTTGCAGGAGGAATTCAAATGGATGGAAGGTGTTGGATGTAGAAGGAGCAAAAGATACAACGTGCACAGGTCTGTGACCTGAATGATTACAAATGCGGGAGATTTGTAGTCTTCTGGGAAATGGGTCACACGGGATGAATTCTTTGTTCCACGGACTGTCCAGTAGTGCCAGCTCTGGATTGCTGAGTTTATTGTCCTTGGTCATTGCCTCTGTCGTCACTGTCATGTGTCATATAAACTTTGTTTCTTTGTAGAAAGTGGACACACACAAAAGTTACCATGTGTGGTGATGATAAAGACAGAGAAAAAATGCTCATGGGTACCAAAGACAAATTATGCATAGAAAGAAATATTTCTTTGGCAGCTTGGATTTATGACATCGCGGAGTCATCTATCTCTTCTGCAACAAATCAAGAAAACCTGATTTGTGAACCTGTTTTTACCAGTGTCTCAATCAGTGCAAAAATTATTTTAAAAAATGGTTTTTGTTGTGCAAGGAAAATGAAGTGGCATAGAGTGAATATTCAGCTGGTGGTTACTTTGGTTCAAATTCTTTGCTGATTTTTTTCCATAAGGGATAAATCCTATTATTGGTTTTATTTTACAGATGAGAAAATTGAGGGCCATAGGCTTCGAGGGTTTGTTTGGCCAGTGTCAACAAATGGGCTTTTTATGGAGGTGGCATTTGAACATTGGCCCCTTGGAAGTCAGGGTGCTATCTCCTCACTACCTCTAGAGATGTGATCTCAGATCTGGGTGTTCACTCAGCGACAGTCAAGTATATAATGCAGAGTGTCTTAAACTCCACACTGTTTATACTTTGGGCAAGAGAATTCTTCGTTGTGGGGCTGTCCCGTGTATCACGTGATGTTGAGCGGCATCCTTGGCCTCTACTTGCTAGATGTCGGGAGCAGCCCTTCGTTGACACCACCAGAAGTGTCCACATGTTGACATATATCCTGTGAGGGACAGTATTGCCCTTACTTCAGAACCACTGCGGTTACCACGCAGATTAGGATTATGTGCTCTGGTCCCTTGAGAAGAAAATCATGGCTCAATGTTTCAGGTAGGTAGAAGAAATTACCATTGGTGATGGTAATATCTGAGATTTTATCCCTGCTGGAATAAGCCAGACTGTAAAATTTGAGGGCACAGTCTCCAAAACCACCTTCACTTCTGACATCAGTTCAAGTTTGGGAGTTCCCCAGAACCATTCTCATTTTCATGGTTTGCTAAAAGGACTCCCAGAGCTCACTGAAAGCTGTTATACTCATGGTTACAGTTTATCACCAGGAAAGGATACGAATTAAAAGCAGCCAAAGGAAGAGTTGGATAAGGCAGGGTGTGAGAGCACTCCATACTTGCAGTTCCTTTGTCCCTTTCCTGTGTGACATTGAAGTGTGTGTGACATTACATACAGTATTGCCAGCCAGAGAAGCTCACCTGAGCCTCAGTGTTCAGAGTTATTATTGGGGCTCCATTACGTAGGCATGGTTGGTTGATTGATTGCCCGTGTTTTGATTCAGCACCTGTGTGACCCAAAATCTCCACCCTAAAATTCACGTTTGATCATTCTGATACAGCCAGCCCTTACCCTAAGACTATTCTCTAACAGGAATGACACAGATTACTTCTTAGAAGTTGAGGGCAAAGGCCAGACCACTCTTTGGTCGTGGTCACATTCTTTATTACACAAACCCTGAGAAAAGGAACAGATGTTCACTTGCGGTTTGAAGGACCATGGCACATATCCTCAGTAGCAATTCAGGGATAGTGTAAATGGCAGACACAGCAGTTTGCTAGGGCTGTTCTCATGAAATACCACAGATGTAGTGGCTTAAACGAAAGAAGTATATTTCTCACAGTTCTGGAGGTGGCAGCAGGTTGATGCTAATCTGAGGTCTCTCTCCTTGGCTTGCAGATAGGGGTCTTCTCGCCATGTCCTCACATGGTCTTTTCTCTATGCCCACCCATCCCTGGTGTCACCCTCTTCTTATCAGGACACAATTAAAATGGATAGGACTCCACCCTAATTACCTCATTTAACGTAATCATTTCTTTGAAGACCTTGTCTCTAAATATGGTTACATTCTGTGGTCCTGGGGATTGGGACTTAAACATATGCATTGGGTGGGTGGGTGGGGAGCACAATTCAGCTAATGACATTCTGTTCTCCAGTCTCTCTCACCCCAATTCATGTCCTTCCTGCATGCAAGCTATACTCCCCCATCCCATAGCCCCAAATGTATTAAACCAGTCCTGCATCAACTCTAAAATTTCATCTAAATATCTAAATCAGCCACTGATGAGGCTCTAGGTATGATTCATCTTGAAGCAAAGTTCCTCTCCACCTGTGAACCTGTGAAAACAAATGATCTGTTTTCACAGTGCAATGTGGGGCCAGACATAGCATAGAAATTCACATTTCAAAAGGGAGAAATCAGAATGAGGAAAGATATCACATGTTCCAAGCAAGTGTAAAGCAAATTCTTTTAGATTTTAAGGCTGAAAGATGTTTTGTTTTGTTTTATTTTATTTTACTTTATTTTATTTTACTTTATTTTATTTTATTTTATTTTATTTTATTTTATTTTATTATTTTTTTAGAGTGAGAGCATGTGTGCATAAACAGGGGAGGAGCAGAGAGAGAGAGAGAGAGAATATCCCAAGCAGCCTTCATGCTCAGTGTGGAGCCTAATGTAGGGCTTGATCCCACAACCCTGAGATCGTGACTTGAGCTGAAATCAAGAGTCAGATGTTCAGTCGACTGAGCCCCCCAGGTGCCCTTGTTTGTTTTGGTGATGCTGTATCCTCTGAGACCACTGGGGTGTTAGCTCTTCTTTCTAGGCCCATTGGGGTAGCAGGGTTGCTGCCTCAGTCCCTGAGGGTGTCAGTCTCACCTCTACAACTCCTGAACAAAGTTAAAATGATGAGATATGTCTATCCAGTAAGAGAAGTACTAAGTCCTACTTGATCCTCATATTCTTACAGGTTACAGTCAAGCTGGGGAAACAGAGATCTATCTGTATAAATAATTGTAACAAACTAGTGTAATCAATACTTGTAATAAGCCATAAATTCTATGATTGAAGAGGTTATGTCCTAAGACTTTAGAAATATTTATCTGGAATATCCTGAGGGTTTTTTTTGTAATTTTTTTGGCCTCATATCTTATAAGAAGTTATTGAATTAGTGAATCATAAAAGAGAATTCATGCATTTGCTTTGGTAAGATTGAGAATTTCAGGATTCCAGATGAGATTGGGCATGATAATTGAAAAGCTCATCAGTCCAGTCATCATCCCAAAATGTGTTTCTAATGTAGTTTTAACTTCCACCAATTAGCTTAGCTTAGCTTTAGGAATGATTTCCCCAAATAGCTCTAAAATTGTTTTGAGAGCTTTTAATATTTATTTATTAATTTATTTATCTATTTAATTAAAAAAAAAATTTTTTAACATTTATTCATTTTTGAGAGACAGAGACAGAGCGCGAGCAGGGGAGGAGCAGAGAGAGAGGGAGACACAGAATCCGAAGCAGGCTCCAAGCTCTGAGCTGATAGCACAGAGCCCGATGTGGGGCTTGAACTCACTGAATGTGAGATCATGACCTGAGCCGAAGTCAGACACCCAACGGACTGAGCCACCCTGGCGCTCCTAATTTTTAAAAGCTTTCTGCTTTTGGAAAAATGAGACAAGATAATTTGAAGGATTCATAATTTGTGTTCATAAAATATTTGTGACTTTTCTTTAAAAAATAAGTCACTTGTCCACACGCAAACTTGCACACAGATGTTTATAGCAGCTTTCCTCACAATTGCCAAAACTTGGAAGCAACCAAGCAAGACATCCTTCAGTAGGTGAATGGATAAATAAACTATGGAACATCCAGACAGTAACCAGTAAAGAAATTTGAACAGTGTAATATTTTTTAAAAAGCACTAAAAAACAAAACAAAACAAAACAAAACAAAACAAAACTATCAAGCCATGAAAAAACATGAAAGAAACTTAAATCCCTATTAGTAAGTGAAAGATGCCAATCTGGAAAGGTTACATACTCTATGATTCCAACTATTTGATGTTATGGAAAAGGCAAAACTGTGGAGAAGATCATTGGTTCCTGGTGGTTAGAGGGGAGGGGGAGGGATGAGTAGGTGAAGCATAGAGGATTTTTAGGGCAGTGAAACTATTCTTTGGTACTTTAATGATGGTCATTATACAAATATTGTTTTACATTTGTCCAAACCCATAGATTGTACCACACCAAGAATGAATCGTCATGTAAACTCTGGACGTTGGGTAATTGTGATGTCTCATTGTAGGTGGGGGGGAGCTGATGATGTGGGAAATTTCTTTATCTTCTCAGTTTTGTTGTACACCTTAAACTGGTCTAAAAATAAAACGTATTGAGAAAAGGAAAAAAGAAGTCTCTTAAGTTTTAAGACCAGGATGGAGAGCCTTAGTTTTCTCACATTTTCTCTTGCATTTGTCTCTTTCTGTGTTGCTATGGAATCTCAGGCTAACATAGGATCAAAGAATCACTGCTTTTCAGTCTTTTGTTTATTTTTCATCATTTCCTTACTTTTCTGCTCTAAAATTTATTTGATGCTTTCCCCTCAGAGTTGTAGCTAGCTGGCTCTCACCATTTGGTTGAAAACCACACCACACCCCTTACTCTTTCCTCATTTGCAGAATCATCTCAGATTCTCCTTTTTCTGTTGCCTTTTGTATAACACAAATCCCCTTTTCTTTTGCACATTTAGGCCCAACACCGAATTTTGCTTAAATTGAAAAATGTTCAGTGACCTTAATACTATAGTCCTTTTGCTGTCGTGGCCTCTCCCTCGGGAGCAACAAAAGTCATGCAAAACTGGTCTCTGTAGTGCCTGTGTTTTACATTTTGGTGGAGTTTTATTTCTGCCAAGTCTTCTTGAGAGAGCTAATCAACTCCCATCTTTATTCTTTGCTGAGGCAGCTAACAGGGTTGTCATCACCGTCTTTTCTCCCCATCTCTTTTTGGGGTTACATACAATTGAATTAACTTTACAGAGCAACAGTTTCTGGAAACATTTTCTGAAGAACAAAAAAGGTAGATTTTCTTTGTGTATAAATAAAGAGAACATTTTATGCTGAATGAATGAAGATTTTTTAAATAAAACATTGCCCCTCCTCTACTTTGGTTCAGCTGGGGAAAGAATCAATTTTATGTTCTGCAGGTACAAAGAAAGATCAAAAGGAAAAGCTGACAGTCTCAACAGAGGGCACGGTGGGACGCCTGGCTTGGTCTCTGTTTCTCTGGTGGACTTTAAACAGCCTCTTTTCACATGGAATAAATTAGAGAGAGACTCAAGTTTTCTTCTGTGGCAGTAGGAATGAATAGTGAACAGAATCAAAAGATTTCCAAAGAAGTATAGTTGTACCATATTAAAATGCAGTGTACCTTATCTTTAAAAGTATTTTGTTAATTGGGGTGCCTGGGTGGCTCAGTCGGTTAAGCGTCCAAATCTTGATTTCAGCTAAGGTCTTGATCTCACGGTTTGTGAGTTCGAGCCCTGTGTCGGGTTCTGCACTGACAGCCTGGAGCCTACTTGGATTATTTCTCTGCCTCTTTCAGTCTCTTTCTCTGTCTCTCAAAATAAACTTAAAAAAATGTGTTTTGTTAATTTCCACTGATTTTTTCCCACCCTTCCAAAGGAGGCTAAACCTTATAATTATAATTATAAAGCATTAAAAATGGAGAATGGAGGGGCTCCTGGGTGGCTCAGTCAGTTAAGTGTCCAACTTCAGCTCAGACCACGATCTCATGGTTCATGGGTTCAAGCCCTGTGTTGGGCTCTGTGTTGACAGCTCGGATCCTGGAACCTGCCTCAGATTCTTTGTCTTCCTCTCTCTCTGCCCATCCCTGCTTGCCCTCTGTCTCTCTCTCTCTCAAAAATAAACATTAAAAACTTTTTTTAAAAATGGAGAATGGAAGATACCAAATTATAAAACATGGAGAATGGAAGAAATCCATAATTATAAATAACCATTAATCTTTAAAATCCTAAATGATTAGATCTTTTAAATTTCTTAAAAGTTAATTTATTCACTATGGAGAAGAACATAATGGTTTTTCTTTACTTCTGGTATATATGTTTTTAATGGATACAATTCAATTAAAGAAAAGATACTGTGTTATTAGTGGGAGATAGTGGAGGAATTGTTGCTTTTCAAAGTCTATAAAATCTCTGAAGAAAGTATGCTTTTTATTTTTAGAAAAAAAAACATTATTTTCAGAATTTCTGTACGTATTGCATGGTCATAGTAGAAAGTGTTGAACTGAGAGGGAATTATAAAGAAGAAAGTAAAACTCATCTATATGATTTGTTCCCAGAGAGATTACAATTTATTCATTGCCTTTATTTTTCTGTGTGCCAGTCTATATATTAAGCATTTCATATAGCTTTATTTCATAAAATTGAGATCATGCTTTATGATTTTGTAGTCTGCTATTTTACATTAACATGGTAGATGAAAATTTTTTCATGTAGTTAAATATTCCCTGCAAATATACTTGTGATGATTGTATTAAAACCCATCATTTGATGAATGGGAATTTTTTTTTTAACAGCTTTTCTCTTGTAGGATTTTCAGGTTGCTTTCTCTAAATTGGGTGTAAATTTACAACCTGAGGTTAAAGATATAACTTTATAAGGGAATTTTCACCATCTTCGGAGAACCAAGGGTTCGCGGAAAAGGCCCATCAGCTGCCTGATACTTCAGCACCCTCCTGCACGTTCTTGGCTTTGAATGTAAAATCTTGTCTTAAGTGGGTGGTGTGCAATTCCTTCCACTGCCCTGCACACTGTCTCTCTGATTGAGCCCGGGTCACCACCACGGCGATTGGGATGGAGTGTGCCACAGTAAATCAAAGATAAGAGGAAGGAATGATTTTCAGATATGGCAGACTGCTGAGATGGACAAGCGTTTTCGGGCCTTTCCAGTTTAAGCAGTGAGTATGCTTTGTGACTTTGAGGGACAGCTGTCTTGGAGGGGTGAGTTCACCCTGTGTCCCGGAGGCATTCAGCTATATGGAGCAGCTGCAGTGTGCCGGGTACCGGGGAGGGCGCTCATGATACGTCACCAGGGAGATACGCTGTGTGCGCACAAGGAGCTCATGGGTTACTGAAGGTGACCAGTGACTCTAGTACAACGTGATAAACACAGTAGTAGACATATAGGTAAGTTATCACGGGGACAGAGAGGTTGCAAACCTTACCTGGGGAGTTGGGAAGGCTTCGCAGGGACAGTGGCATTTCTCACACCGTTGGATTGTGGAGGCAGTTTGTAATTGTAGCCAGTGTTACGTGGTTTGGATTCAAACCAGTGACCAGTGAAAGGTATTATGTTTTTTTTTTGTTTGTTTTTTTTTTTAATTTTTTTTTTTCAACATTTATTTATTTTTGGGACAGAGAGAGACAGAGCATGAACGGGGGAGGGGCAGAGAGAGAGGGAGACACAGAATCGGAAGCAGGCTCCAGGCTCCGAGCCATCAGCCCAGAGCCTGACACGGGGCTCGAACTCACGGACCGCGAGATCGTGACCTGGCTGAAGTCGGACGCTTAACCGACTGCGCCACCCAGGCGCCCCAGAAAGGTATTATGTTTTTAAACACATGGCACATTTGTATTCTAGTAGCTAATATTGGATTATAGAGTTAGACTGAAATCATAAAGTGGCTGGTTTTGACACAGAAACCTCCAGGCCATCCTGTAATGCTGTTGTACGTGTATTAAAAAGAAGAAGACTACACCATATTCGGTAGAGTTTTTATTGATCTTCTTCATAGAAAGATTTTTTTAAAGTATATATGACTGCATCAAATGATTTATGAACTTATTTGTGGAATGACTTTTTCCCTTCCTAGACATAAGCCCAGTGAAAGCCAGGACCCTGTTTATTTACTTCCATATCTCCAGCACCTAGTACAGTGCCTGGTATAGAGCATATATTCAATAATACATTCATGTCAAAATTCCTTTTAAGATAAGGTTTGATTGATGTTGTTAGGTAACAGAGTAGCCCATTACTTTTTCAAATGCCACAGACTGAAAATCTAATATATGTTTCATTGTTTAAAAAATCCAGCAGGAAGAATAGAAGTGCTGCTCCAATACAAGGTACAGGAGAAGTGCTGCTCTAAATAGAAGAATATGTTTATGTCATTGACTTTTGAAACAAATTCTGATTCTTTTCTGCTAGAGTACTAGGATTTCAGGCTCTAAATCTATTGTGTAGATTGTAGAACATAATTAGGCCTGCAAAGTACACACAAAAGAGTATTTCCTTTAGGACTTCTTGCCCATTATGGTGAATGTAGAGATTATATTGTGGCATTTGGTTTCCATCCAGTTTCGCCATTGTAGAGTGCCATTCTGGCTTATTTCCTTCCTTATTTCAGTAGACTCGTTTGTAGGTTGCTGAAAATCTAAATCAAATTCAAATATGAAATAAAGATTGGAGTGAATACTAGCAGGTATACGCTAGGATCTGGATTCTAATATGCTAGGATATATGCGAGGATCCAACCCTTCAGATACAATAATCCAAAGGGAAGAAAGCTGTCCAACAAAATGGAGAATGCTTACTTTCCTTGTGTACAGCCTGCTCTGATTACAAAAAGAAAACGCCTGTTAGGTTATTCAAGTTATGTTGATACTGCGATATGCTTAACTTCTCTACAACAATCTTGAAAGTTGTGTTTTTTTTTAATTCCTCCCCCTTTATTCCTTCACACATGTATTAATTAATTGGCAGAAGAGGGCATCAAGGACAACTACTACTTTTCTTCTCTTCTAGTTAGCATCTGCTAATAATAGAGCAAATGCAGGCCCCTTAAGAACTTCAGTGAGGCTTGATCAGCTTAACAGGTAACGCATGTTCTGTTCCATACCTTGCCATTCTTTACTGAGGAGTGTCTTCGAGGTTGTTCTATAGGGAACTTTCTTCATTTATCCCAGTTTGTGAATACACCCTGTTTACTTAACCATCTCTGTCAGCCCCGTCTCCCCCAGTGTTCTTGTTAGAGGTCCAAAAATACCCTTCTGAGGTGTCTCAAGACTTGAAAATCGGGGAAACAGGAACAACAGAGCATTTTCCAGATGACCCAACTTGCTCAAAGTAGAAGAGGAGACTTAGTTCTCCCTGCGACACAACATTCTTCCTCGCTGTTCACAGCAGAATTCCAAAGACTCTTCCCTGAGACAGTGATTTCAGACCCAGGCTTTGGGGGGGTACGCAATGCATTTCTAGTCTGTTTTTGTGGTATTGAGTGATTTTCAGAGAACACATGTGATGAAATTTATTTTCTATATTATGGAAGTACAGTTATGATTATAAATAATAAACTATAATAAAAATTAAGAATAATGGAGTATAAATTATGTGCATTATAAGTTATAAATTGCAGTGTGGAGTCGTTTGAATTTAATAATTAATAAAGTATAAATTATAGAGCTATATATTTTAGAAATTATAGTATTAAAATATGTAAATATGTTTTTCATGTGTGTATGTACATACACAGCCCACTAATGTTTGCATGAATCAAACTTTCAGCGTTAATGAGAATAATATCGATAGGAGTAATAGGAGCCACTACCTACTGAGCACTTACTTTGTGCCAGGTGTTAAATTAGGGCATTTTATAAAAATCAGCTCGTTTTAATGCTTCAGCAACCTTATGAGGTGAAAGATGTTTTCTCTATCTTATGAACAAGGAAATTCATCTCGAGAAATTTATATACTTTGCCATGCTCTTGACCATCAACATCATGCTACTACTTTACTCTGTGCCCCAATAAAATTGGGGCACTGTTTTGCTGAGGAGGATGTAAATTGGGGAACTTGGGCTCTCAGATTGCATTTTCAAGGGTAGGCATACCGGGAAACCACCCTGACTGCCTGCAGATTACACAAGAAGGAGTTCACAGTGAAAACGTGCTCCACTTATCTGCTCCTAGCGAGGGATTTTGCAGGGGCAACTGGTGGCTTTAAATGACCAGGGTCTCTTCAACCTCTCACTGACCTGTTCCTCTTTCGCCCATTAAAAAAAAAAAAGTTAAAAAAGGAATGTTAGAGGGACAGAAGGTTGATGGAAACCAAATGTTGGTCTGGCCCAGTCTTCGGATCTAACTCTGATCTGAAAGCCTTGTGGATGGCAGATAGCTATAGGATGAACCATAACTTCAAACGCGATAGGATGGGTTTTGGAAACCCCTAATGTAATATGGTAGCAGACTACCCTTAGATTTATTTACACAGTGCGTGTCATATGTGTCTCTGTCTGTGTTTTACTCCGGTAATGAAAGGAGCACAGAAATCTAGGATGCACGTGATACTCAAAGCTGTTTCATTTCATCTCATTTTTGGGTATGCACCACTGAAAACTGAACCTCTAAGAATTTGTTTTAGTCATTTTCACAGAGGGCATGGGAATAGAGTGGGGGAAAAAAGAAACCATGAGGGGATGATTGAACGTCGATTGAATGTTGAGGGGAGGAATATGTGATCAAACATTTGTTTTTCGAAATATTTATTTTCACTGGAATCTTGAAGACGCATAAAATCTTCCAGCTCATTTTTGCTTATATAGTTAGTTGGCAAAAAAAAAAAAAAAAAAAAAAAAAAAAAAAAGATGTTGCAGCTGCTAAGTTTGTGTTCTTCTTTTCTCAGGGGACTTGAGGAGGGGGGAATTGTTGAGAGCATTAATATTTGCTTTGCGTCAAATACCGCATGTAATATTGTCTCAATGTTGGGAATGTTTAATCAAAAATAATGCAGAGAATAAAAGATATCAAAGAACCCACTTCATTTTCTTGGTGTTCATCAGTGTCCACAAACATTGGTGTAGATAACTGCTATATTCAGTGGTCATTAACTCTACTACAGAAAGATAACAGACAAAATGCTTATCACCTTACTTTTGCTCATCAGGTTTGTGGGAGGCATTAAAACAAGATGCAAGTAGCCTTTGGGAATAAGATAGAGTGAATATAATGCTAAGTGTCTGGCAGAGTTGTGTTGTTCCCCATAGAAAAGGAAGTTAGCTATCAAAGAGGATTTTTTTCTTAATGTTTTCCAAGCATCTGGCAGGGTTAGAAGCCTAACATTCTAAATGAGCAGAATATATACAGCTGTGTATTAAGTTGCTGATTTTATGTTTGCTGTGCCTTTTTTTTTTTTTTTAATTCACATTGTAAGTGGGGCAGATGAAGAAAGGAAATAAATGGGGGCAGGTTAGGGGTCAGGGGAACTTGTCTGCTTAATATTATTAATAGAGACCACTGCCAACTTTGACATCTCAAGGCTGGGCAGAAAGGAATGGAGGTTTTGCTGTCTAATAACCTGAAAGAACAGAGCAGTTTGCCATTCTAGGGGTGTGAAAATGAAGACCCTGTGTGATGATTGGAGTTACTGGGAGGATGTGCTAGAAAAAATGACCTGAGGTTTCCCCTTGCTCGCAGAGGCTGAGCTTCGTCTCGGGGCAGGGGCTGGTGATGTGGGGTAGGAGGCACTTAACCTGCATGCCGAACGCTGTGAGGATGGTATTGTTACCATGCGCTTATCTGGGAGAGGAGATCCAACTTAGAGAAATCTCTTGCCCTTGATCACAGAGCTAAGAGGTGGTAGAAGCAGGGCCTGAACCCAGCTGTCTCCCCCCCCCCCATTTTTTTTTATTAATGTTTATTTATTTTTGAGAGTGAGAAAGAGCATGAGTCGGGGATGAGCAGAGAGAGAGGGAGACACAGAATCCAAAGCTCCAGGCTCTGAGCTGTCAGCACAGAGCCCGACGCGGGGCTCAAACCCACAAACTGTGAGATCATGATCTGAGCCCAAATCAGATGCTTAACTGACTGAGCCAACCAGGCGCCCCCATCTTGGGTTTTTTGTTTTTTTGTTTTTTTGGTTTTTGGGGTTTTTTTTTTGCCTTAACCTTCCTGACGCTGAGTGTGTAAGTTTCCTCCGGCTGCTGTCACAAAGTGATACAGACTGGGTGGCTTAAAAACAGAAATTTATCGTGTCTCAGTCCTGGAGGCTGGAGGTGTGGGCAGGATTAGTTCCCGCTGAGGCTGTGTGGAAGACTGTGCCCTGCCTCTCTCCTGGCTTCTGGTGGTCTGCTGGCCACCCCAATCTCTGCCTTCCTCTTAACATTGCATTCCTCTATACGTGTGTCTGTCTCTAAACATTCCCTTTTACAAGGACGCCAGTCACATTGGATCAGGGCTCACCCTAATGAACTCATCTTAATGAATTACATCTGCAGTGATCACTTTCTGAGTTCCTGGGGATAAGAACCTCAATATATGAGTTTGGGGCAGGGATATGATTCAACCTGTAACACAGACTCAGAGTTTTTCTTTTCTTTGTAGCCAGTACAGTGTTTATTGATGAAATTTTTAATATTGATTTCACCAAGTTTTACCTCTGATACTTTTTTTTTTTTTGCAAACAAAAAACCACATGGGTGATTTTTTTCCCACTTGTTCATGTGAGAATCTGAAGAGCCTTCAGACCTCCTGCTCCCCCGCTCATGGTTCCTCAGGAATAATAGATTCCTGCTCATATATATTAGCCATGGAGGGGATTTGTTATAAAATATGACAACATGCGATTTCGTCAGGTTTTCAGCAAAACATGGTAATATTATTTTTATAATGTTTACTTATTTATTTTTGAGAGAGAGAGAGAGAGAGAGAGAGAGAGAGAGCGCGCGCGCAAGCACAACCGGGGCATGGGGGCAGTGAGAGAGAGGGAGATACAGAATCCGAAGCAGGCTTCAGGCTCCATGCTGTCAGCACAGAGCCCGATGCGGGGCTCGAACTCACGAACTGTTGAGATTATGACCTGTACCAAAGTCAGACGCTCAACCAGCTGAGCCATCCATGTGCCCCAAGGTATTCTTTAGAGTAAATCTGCGCTGTGATATTATTTATTCTCACATAAAAACTGGACAAGTTGAGAGATGAAAACTTGTGGAAGTTTAATAAAGTCGAGCATTTTTATTTTCTGTCACACTGTTTACCTTGAATTGAGTCTCGATATCAAAGTTTTGCTTTATTTTTTTAACCCTTCAAGTGATGAATCTGCCAAACTTGGACCCTTGGAAATTGAAAAACTCATACCCTATGATGACTATAAAAGGACTGTCCATCGAAGTAGCATGCTGGTCAGACCGTCCAGAGGGAGTGGTTTTTCCCCCAGCCTCGAATAATTGTGTTCACTCCTTAGAAAACATGACTGGCTTTCAGTGGGACTGCTTGTTGTCCCCCTTCACCTGGACACATTGCAGCATTGTTTCCGAAACTGCCTTTTGGAAATGGGTCAGTAGAAAAGTTCTGTTACGAGAAATCATCTGTTATGAAAGGAGGCTGTTCTTTCAACCCAGCTCGCTGCCGTGAAGGAGAAGCCCAGCACTTTCTCATAGCCACTAGAAGACATTTCACCAGTTTAACAGACGTGAGGAAATAAGCATGCTAAAAGCCAGCTGCCATCTCTGTACTCCCCCAGCCACTGCCGAGCTAGAAGCAGGAGTATTGGGGCCAAAATGTGAAAAGTGGGGCATCTTCTTTCTAGAGAACATCAGTTGCTGTTGAAGTTTCAATTTTCTTTGTGGCATTTAAACTGTGTGATTTTTTTTTTATTTTTTATTTTTTATTTTTTTAGTGTCAAAGAATAGAAAATTAGTTTTAATTGTTACTTACGAGGCACCATATGGCTACTCTATAATTCTGGCTTCCCATGGAGCTGTATGTGCATATGGAAAATGAAATTAATTGGAAATCACACCCTGAAATCTATTATTAAGTTAATATAGCTAACAGCTTGTGGGGTGTCCTCATCCTCAGCATGATGTAATTGCATATAACAAGTAACTATAAACTCATATAGGAGACCAGGAGGGATAAAGAGAGGTCAAAGGGACAGGCTTGGGAAAGGAAGAACATTAATAATGAATGCTGCAGCAAACATTTCAGTTCCTCCCCGTCCACAAACCCAGGGTAGAGGGAAGCAGTTTAATCATATTCGAATGAATTAATCAGAAGTCTTATGAATTTCACAGCCAAGAGACTGATTTTTATTTTGCCAACTAGTGTCGTAGTATGCTAAAGGTCACTCATAGTAGAATTAGCGACAGTTAATTTAAATCAGAAGTTCTCAACCTTGGCTATGCATCCAAATTCACTGAGGAACTCTTAAAAACACATTCTCATTCCTGGGATTTTGATTCATTAGTTGTGGATTTCTGAATTATGAAGAAACCCTAGAGATGTTTCAGCCATGGAAACCACTGATTTAAGTGGTTTATAGTTAAACGATGCAGTCCATAGCTAGTTTGTGTGCAGTTTCCCCAACTTGATTCCCAATTTTAAAATACAATGAAATAAGTAAAAGTAAAAATCTAGCCTAGAGTCTGAGACTTCATTTGGTAAACATAGAAATAGTGAGCAATTTGATGTCATATGTGCTTTTCATGAATGTAATTTGTTAGTTTACCTGTCTGTCTCCTTCCTCAGTGAGGGAGTTGGCCATTTTATTCATGTTGGTGTTCTTTTTTTTTTTTTTTTTTTTTAGCGTTTTATTTATTTTTGAGACAGGGAGAGACAGAGCATGAACAGGGGAGGGTCCGAGAGAGGGAGACACAGAATCTGAAACAGGCTCCAGGCTCTGAGCTGTCAGCACAGAGCCCGACGCGGGGCTCGAACTCACAGACTGAGAGATCATGATCTGAGCTGAAGTCGGCCACTTAACCGACTGAGCCACCCAGGCGCCCCTCATGTTGGTGTTCAAAGCACAGAGGGTAGGAGTTCAATAGATGTTCATGGGCATTTAAACATACAAGTTTGATGTGAAAAGAGAAGTTCATGTTTAAAAATAATAACTATATTTTCTTCATTATAGGCATTGGGTACTGTCTCTGTTCATCATGAGTTGATATTAATGACAGGGTTATAATGGCTCCTGAATTTGTGATGGTAGTATTTCTTAAAGTGTCCAACCTTCTGTTAGGTCATTCAGGACCAAATCCATGGATTTGAAACTAAGAAGGAGATTTTTCCTAGTCTTTTTATTCTTTTTCCCATAAGTGATAGGTCTGCACACCTAACTGATACTTGCGAGGGCAATGTCTAGAATTATAGTTGTGGTCTTTGAGGTAATGGTGGATGGTCTTTGTGCATGGTATAAAGGTGCCCTAAGGCTGTATTTCAGAAACCTGCTCCCATTTTCTCTTTTATCTACAGTTTGTGATGTCTCATACTCCCCACGGTGCCTGGATATTACGCTTGTTCTCTACTTTTCTTGGGTGTGTTACCTCCATTCTTCTATTCCTACTCAATTTCTGCCTCAGGGTAGGCTTTTGTGGAGAGACCCTTAAATGGTGTGCAGGTACTGTGATGTTGAAAATACTCTGTTATCTATCCCAGAATGTGTTGCCTCTGGTTACTCTGACTGGCTTGGACACAAGGCAGGTTGGCAATCTCCTTGATGGACCAGAGGAAAGGAAATGATATTGTTAAGGTGAATAACTGGGGCAGAGACAGTGAGAGAAAGGGTTATTACTGTAGAATTGAACAAAGCCAGGGAAGACATGCACATACAGTAGTATGATTCGTGGCCTGACCTGCAGAGACCAAGAGCTGTATCTCATTTATCAGGGCTCCCCTTCTTCCTGAACAGTGGAACCCTGAGTTTCTTTATTTAATACTTTATTTTGAAATAATTTCAAATTATGAAGAATTTCAACGACCATGCAAACAGCTGCCAGATCACTTTTACCTAGATTCCCCAACTGTTCACATTTGAGAGCAAGTCTACAGACCTGGTGATGCCTCATCTCCTAAACATTGTGGTGTGTATTGCCCAGGAAACAAGAAAACTCTCGCATCGTCATGATTCAACCCTCCAAGTCAGGAAACAATGTTGATGTACTCTTCATCATTGAGCCTGCAAAACCCATTTGGATTTCATCAGCTATCCTTACAAGTGTCTGTTTTTCTGTCCTGAACCAGTATCCAAGTCAGGGACACACGTTGCATGTAGTTGTCATGAGTAGACTCCAGTTTCCTCTATTCCAGAATATTTCCTTCATCTTTCCCTGTCTTTGAAGTCCTTTCTTGAAAGCATCTGGGGCTTTCCTTCTGTAGATTGTCTCTGAGACTGGGTCTGTCCGGTGACTCCTCATGGCCAGATTCAGGTCCTGCATTCTTGGTAAAAATGCTGTAACAGTGATGGTCAGCTGTTCACATTTGGTCACTTTAGGCATGACCTTAGGCAATTTAGTGCATGATGTGTCCCACCAGTGGTCAGGTTTGTGTTTGCCATGTCTCCACCTTAAATTTGACATTTTATCCTAGTAATTGATTAGAATTGTGTGGGGAGGTGTTCTGAGATGACACCAATATCATGTTCTTCATCTGACCTCTACTCAGTTAACCTTGACCTTCATGGATGTTGCCTCGATCAGTTACCTCTCTGATGGTTTGCCAATTGGTAAGTCTCATTTCTGTCATTTGTTCTGCATTTATAAGCTGGCGGTGTACTGCAGGAAAAGATTTTCCTTCTCTGTGTATGTGTATGTGTGTGTGTATGTCATCAAAGACCCATGAATTCCTGTTTTATTTAGTGCATTGTCATCCATCCCTAAATCTTTTTGACATGCTTCATCATTTCTCTGAGCATTTTCTTACTTTCTTTCCCAGAATGTCCTTGTTTCAACTTGTACTTCCCTGGTTCCAGCTCTCATACCAGCCATGTCTCTAAGAATCCATGGTTCCTCCTACTAGAGATGGTGTTTATAAACCAGGATCTGGGCATGTGGTTGTGCTCATTATTGTTGAGGTGTTATTATATTTAGGCCATCTCAGGAGATAGTTGGATGTGTATACACACACACACGTGTATACATATACACACAGGTGTACATATAAATATATAAAATAACTGCATGCATTCTACTCTACGTGTACACGTTTACTTATACATAAATATATCAAAAACCATTTCTTTGCATATGTTACAAAAACCGTATGTTTATATCAGTACTTGTGATTTCAGTCCTAAATCTCAGAGTTCTTTTTAGCCTCCCACCTTTCCATGTTGGG
This sequence comes from Prionailurus viverrinus, assembly GCF_022837055.1. Taxonomy (NCBI): domain Eukaryota; kingdom Metazoa; phylum Chordata; class Mammalia; order Carnivora; family Felidae; genus Prionailurus; species Prionailurus viverrinus. The sequence continues at coordinate 34,160,388 of NC_062562.1, read as the reverse complement.
AAATACTTTTTCCCCCATTCAGAAACCTGGCTCTCATTATCCTCTTATATATGCACACTTATATTTTATTATATAGCTATTGCCTGAATCAGTTTACTATAACCTATCAATGTGACCGATTTCCCAATTGTGCTGTCTGCGCACCACACACACCCCAACCTCTTCAGTTTTGGGGTGCTGTCAGAGATGATATTGATGTGCATACATGAGGCTACTCCCTCCTTCCCTCAGTAACTATGTATTGGGCTCCAGCAGGCACGCTGCAAGTACCTTCCTGAGCCTTCCCCTTTGTCTCCTGAGCACCCCTTGTTCTCAGGTTCTAGGGCCTCCTCGCTTTTTCACTAAGTGTATATGGCTGCACAGAGGAAAGAGTGCATTTCCCGGTCTTCCTACAGCTAGTTACAGACTTATGATTTGGTTATGGCCGGTAGTAGCCAGTTTGACCACGAAGTGGAAGTGATGCATTGCGGGACTGTGATGGTTCTGGAATTAGTAAATGGAGGATGAAGTGTCCAAAACCCATATGATGAATCCTAATGAATTATTAATTACGTGCATATATTTTTTAGTTGATGTGTTTGTAATGTTTAAGAGAAGTTGACATGTTACAGTAACAGGGTACAGATTGATTCTACTTTATATATTTAATTGTGTGATTGACATTTCTGTTGTAAATTTTATATGGAAAGATAAGGTTTTTGACAAAGATTATAAACAGGGATGTAATGCTTTCAAAGTTCACTCTGTCTTTTATTTGAACTTGGGAACTACTAGTCCAATTTATTATTAGGGAAGGTTTTTCTTGAGAGGTCAGACCATGGATGTGCTTAAGAAAAGAAAATGGATATATTTAGTTTGTAAATTCAGTTTAAAATGTTTAAGAAAAATTAAATTTGCAAATGATGCTGATTGCCGAGGAGGATTTTAGTGTGTCCAACTTGAGTTTTTAAATGAATGTTAAAATTTTAAACTGACAAGTAGAATGATACGAATTTCAAGTTGAACTCAAAGGCTTATGGGAAAAATGTATTTTTAAATATTTGTCACTTTACTAAACTAAATATTTTGTTTAAAACAGTATGTGAGCTCTTCCTTGCAGCAAAGCACCCCTACCTCTCCCAAACACAGCGACTCAGTGAACACTCCTCTGCTGCGTTGTCTGTAATCACAAATCTGCAGTGCACAAGCAGTGCTGGTCGACCCTAATGCCAGGCTGGTCACCAAAGCAGATTGCTGGTGAGACCACCTGGGCTGTGAGGTTGAGGGAACTGTCAGCCCTCAGCAAGCCCTGGGTGGCAAGATAACATTCACATACCCCTCCTGGTTGGCTTGGAAGGTGTAATAGAAAAAGCATTGGCCGGATGTCACACATCTCAAGTCACGTGTTGCCTTTTGAACTCTCGTGTTTTAACTATGTGCTGGGGACAATAATTTATTTAATGTTTACTTATTTTATTTTTGAGAGAGAGAAAATGAGCAGGAGAAGGGCAGAGAGAGAGGGGGACAGAGGATCCGAAGCAGGCTCTGCGCTGACAGCAGCAAGTCTGATATGGGGCTCGAACTCAAGAACTGCGAGATCATGACATGAGCCGAAGTCACAGCTCAACCAGCTGAGCCACCCAGGCGCCCCTGATGACAATAATTTCTAAATTATGGGATTGTTGAGAGGATTAGACATAACAGACATAAACTACCCAGTACCTTACCTGTCCCTTAGTAGGGGCTCAAACAATAGTGGCATTTGTTAGAGGAAGATACGAAGGCTGATGGATTGTTTAGAGATTGTTTGGGAAGAAAAGAGAGGCTTTAAGACATAAAGCCTACACTAGTTCACATTCTTTGGTTATCTGCTACGTTGCCAGGCATTGTGTAAAGTCTATATGTAGATCACATCCTTGGATTCTCCCAATAACTTGTGAGTATTTACTATTGTCGTCTTCATTTTACAGGTGGAAAAAAATGGAGGTTTAGAGAGGTTGACTTTTAAATTTTTACACAGAATTGTTGAACCTGAATTTAGATCCAGGAACCCTAATGCTATACAGTAGACCCCAGACACCCTTGCAGCCCTCTGTTGGAGACACTCCTGTCTTTAGTAACAGTAACACCGAGAAGGTAGGGGCCGGTATTGCCTTTGACTTCACAGAATTCCTCTGTGACTTTTGTACCCCATCAGTTTGGATTGCTTTCTTTTTTAACAGGCATAATAAAAGTATTGAGAGAATACACCAATGGAGGGGGCTTTGTTTTATTACAAGATAATCAGATGTGTTAAGTCACAAAAACATTTGATTGTGGAGGTAGTAAAAGGAATTGTCCTTGAAGCTGTTAATCCTTGTAAACTACCAGGTGGGTGTAGCCTGTCCTAGCTCAAAATGGGAGGTTTTTGCTATTAATGCTTTTATTGAGCCATTATCTTTTTTCCATTTTAATTGGCAGCCAGTTACCCTGGAAGTCATCATCAGGAATTCTGGTCCAGTTTGAAAGTGGATAGTTTGCCTTCTCTTTGACCACTGTCACCTCCCTCTTTTCCCAACCTCTTTCACTCCCACAGTGTTGAATGGCTGAGGATAATGCACAGTCATCCTCAGGTGGTGTGGGTAGAGCTACAGCCCTGGCTGCATCCTGTGCTCGAATTTACACTATGTCATCTTAGACAAGGGACTGACTTTGAGTTTCATTGTCCTGATCTCTAGGAATAGTATCACCTGCAGAGCAGGGGGCTTATGTGAAGATTAAATGAGATGTGCTGTATTAAGTCCTTTGAACAGTTCTTGGGACAAAGTCATTGCTGAATATGAAGTATCTTTAAAACACATAACGACAACCCCAACTGCCATAGTAACAGTATTAAGAGTCGTGAGGACACTGGAGGACGCATAGCCCTGTATCCCAGTGCCACTGTACGAAACACCAGACAACCCTGCATCTAGCTTTCTTCCCAGCTCACTTTCCCTCCTCTGCAGGCTGCCACAGGACTGGAGTGGTCCCAGCCTCGGTGTTGGGGGAGGGAGGCCTGTGCTGGTACAAACCTCAGCCTGCCAATGAGGCCTGAAGTTGAGCAGCTCCAGATGGAGTCGAGTGACGCCTTCTCTGCCAGGAAACGTGGTGGACAGCCAGGGCCATTCGCGCCAGGCAACAGCCGTAGATATATCGAAAGGGAGACAGGCAAAAAGTAAGGGAACATGAAGACCCTGGGACTAAACAAATGTTACAAACATAAACAAAAACATGGTGTGTGTCTGTGGCAGGCAAATGCTATCTAGGATCCAGGGATAGTTATTTTACGTACAAAATGGTGGTGCCTCTTGGTGGTGGCAGGGCAGTGCCAAATGTCTGTTGAGTTTGGGCTGCTCTTGAAGGCATCTGACCTTTTGTTTTCATTTTTGTTTTGTTTTATTTTGTTTTTGAAGAGAGAATGGGAGCAGAGGATCTGAATTGAGCTTTGTGCTGATAGCAGCGAGCCCAATATGGGGCTCGAACCCATGAACTGTGAGATCATGACACGAGCTGAAATCATGGACACTCAACTGACTGAGCCACCCACGTGCCTCTTTTTAAAATTTTGTTGGAGAGAGAGAGAGAGAGAGCGAGCTGGCGGTAGAGAGAGAAAATCCTAAGCAGGCTCCACTCTCAGTGCAGATCCCCACTTGGGGCTCTATCCCTCCACCCTAGGATCATGACCTAAGCCAAAATCAAGAGTTGGACACTCAACTGTCTAAGCCACTCAAGTGCCCTCATCTGACCTTTTTGAATTAATATGATCTTGTATGTTCTCATTAACCACGAGCACATTTTATTTATCTTGTCTGAATGATTGGAAACAATACAAGACATAGGTATCGGAATGTGTTCTTAATACTTACAAAAGTCAGTAGCAGCAGATTTATTGTTTACTATGAAAATTATTTTGCCCAGTGGACAGCATATTTATCATTATGATATCACATGCCATGAACTTGGTATTTAAGAGGTAAGTGTAATTAAAAGCCAATACAAGTAAGGATGCTACGAGTAAGTTTAACCCAGGCATTGTATTGTGTTAAATATTTTACATAATTTACATGCAGCTTTTTCTTAATTTATCCTTCGTATAGCAACTCTGTGAGGTAAGTGCTAATTTTATCAGCGTTCTCTCACAGATGAGAAAATTGAGGCTCTCTTCTGTAGTCAAGGTCACTCAGCTGGCTAGTAAGGGGCAAAGCCTGAGTTCTGATCCAAAACTTCTGACCTATGAACTTATCCACTGTACTCTAATCACCTCCAGTGTGTTGTCTTCGTTAGGAGGGGCTTGAGAGGGATGGTACATTTATGTACATAGACACTAGAGGATTTAAGGATTCTGCCTGTACCTCTTAGAATGTTGGTGCTGGAGGGCATCTCCAGAGGGCGCCACACCCTCTTTAGTCACCCTTCAGGATCCTGGCACTTGAGGCACAGTGACTCGTCCTGAGTCTCAGTGGGATGAATCTTACGTTACTTGCCTGGACTAGATGCAGCTAATTCTGGCAAGCAGAGATACATGTGGCCCCCAGGCCCGCAATGCTGTGACTGTCTTTGTGCCAGAGCGTCAGCTGCAGCGTTGAGAAGTGGCAGTGTTTACCCCACCCTCCACCGTGAGTCAGTCCTCCCGCGGAGTGAAGTGGTGTGGTAAGGCCAGTATAGCTGAATGGCAGTGTTCTGTGTACATCTTAGGCACTGAGAAAATCTAATGCATAGTAAGCTCATTTCAGAAATAGCTGTTATTATATGTGGGACTTAAGAAACAAAACAGATGAACATAGAGGAAGGGAAGGAAAAATAAAGATGAAATAGAGAGGCAAACCCTAAGAGACTCTCAACTATAGAGAACAGAGTTGCAGGAGGGGTGTTGGGTCGGGGGATGGGCTAAATGGATGATGGGCATTAAGGAGGGCACTTGTTGGGATGAGTACTGGGTATTATATGTAAGTGATGAATCACTGGGTTCTTCTCCTGAAACCGGTACTACATTATATGTTAACTAACTTGAATTTAAATTAAAACTTAAAAAATAGCTTTTATTTTCTCCTATTTATAGAAATCCTACATGTTCCCTGTAGCAGATTTGTAGTCAAAAAGAAGAAAAAGTTAACCATAATCCTCCCCTCTAGTCAGAGTTAATACCTTGCTATATTTTATTCCCAATCTCTCCTCAGTATATATGTTGTATTTAATGTTATAAATTTTGGGTTAGAGCACGCTTCTTCCCCTACCCTGGCCTCATCTGACAATAATACCGTTACTGTGCTTACCAGGTCAAATAAACATTTTTTTTAATCTGAAAATAGTTTTTCTCTGATTATAAATGACATAAGAACTTGTTGTAAGATGGGGCACCTGGGTGGCTCAGTGGGTTGAGCATCTGCCTCTTGGTTTCGGCTCAGGTCATGATCTCACGGTTTGTGGGTTTGGGCCCCAAGATGGGCTCCATACTTTCTCTCTCTCTCTCAAAATAAATAAATAACCTTACAAAAATAAAGAAGGAAGTAAAAATCATTTGAACTTTAACCCATATAGATAACCTTCTGATGATGTGGGGTTTTTATCATTTCAGATTTTTAGGCATTTATATCTGTATTTTCTAAAGTTTCCAAAAGGGTAATGCACTCTAGTTTGTGACACAGGTATGTTTTGTCTTTTAATCTTCTCAATACTTTCCGGTAGTTTTCCTTCAAATACATTGCAGGCTTATCAAAAGTCTGGAGTCCCATGATGTTAAGCTTTAGGCAAGTGATGTTGATATTGGCAGTACAGAAAAACTTTGGCTTAGAGATTGTCATTTTCATCACTCCATCCTTTAAGCACCAGACCAAGGCTCCAAGCATCATCCTGGCTTTTCAGGTGTAGGTATCCCTAGGAGAATTCCCTCCTTTCAAAATGGAATAGCCACACTAAGATACCAGCACCGGTGTGGGGCAAGGAAACACCTTTGGTGCAGCTATTATGGGTAGTTTTCTCTGAGCCTATAAAACATCACTGTTGTAAAAATTCACATAATAATATAGTTGTTTTCAAAAAGCTATATATGTTCATGGTTAAAAAGAAATCCCCTTTGAGACCAGCACTTTGCATATCACTCAATTAGGAACGTTTCAAACGAGGTTCTGATTTGGAGGTGGTAGTAGGAGGAGGTGATTCCTTTTTTACACAGCCGTGACTAGTCGCAGATCTGTTGGGTGTCTACGATAGGCCAGGCATTGACCTTTGTGCTGAGGTATATGAATTCAGTATTTTACTATGATTAGTTAGCAAAGTCTTAAGAGACTTAAGATCTCCATTGTCAGTGTGCTTCTATTTAGATATTTTGTCCTAAAGACACTCTAGTAATATGTTTTCAGCAGTAGTAATGTATTTCTTGATTGGGATTTGAATCATATAGATATATGCATTTGTCAAAATTTACTGAATGGTGCACTTCAGATTTGGACATTGCACTTCATGTATATTTTCTCTCTCTGCAAAAAGAACCATAAACGAATATCAAACTTTAGCTATTGACACGCGTGCTGAAGAGTTTAAGGGTAACTGTACTGAAGTCTGCAACTTTCAAGTGCAGGTAAAAGATAAGGTGGCTCTGATGATGGAGAGATGTGTGATAAAGCAAGTCTAGTGAGATGTGAGCAGTTAAGGAATCCAGTGGTGAGTATGTGGATGTTTACTTCTTGGTGTTAAAATATTTTATGTGATAGGAAATTGTCATAATAAAATGTTTGGGGGGCAAACCCAGTAACGAGGCTGTATCTGAAGGGGTTAAAGCACAGTCTCTAGAATTATCTTTCTGGCTTAAAATTCTGACTGCTTCTTGCTAGTTGCGTGACTCCATCTAACGAAACCTCAGTTGGATTATTTGTTGAATAGGGACGAGTAAGTACACTTAGCACAAATCTCATTCCATAGTAAGCTCCTAACAACCACTATGGTTATGATTTCACAGATTCAAGGAAGTGATGATTATAAATGAATGACCAGAGGCTGAGGTCGCACTGTGTGCCACCATATACTGAGGGCCCACTATGTGCCACTCTCATTTGGCCATTTTCAGGAGAATGAGGCAGTCGCATTCTGCATCGTGCTGTGTGTGTTCTTCAGTGGAAACTTCCACACAAGTGGAGGTGTGAGGAATGTGATTAGCAAAACTGAGAGTGGCTTCATTAGGTTTGACAGAAAGCTTCCCTGGCTCTGTTGCTCCTCCTTGGCCTGGCATCTCCTTTAAACTAGAAGGCGTTTCAGAGAAGTGGCATCTGCTCTGTTAGACACTGTGGCATTTCTGAGTCGATATTAATTTAGTTCATCGTAAAAATTACTCCCTTTGTGTGAGGCCAGGCCATCTCCTATTTGGGGGCTTAGCCTGTTTTTGCTCTAAGGACCTGTGTCCTGGGAAATTCTTCTAAGGTGTCAGGATCTCCCTCCCTTCCCAGAGTCGAATCATGTTTATGCATTATGACAGCCTGTTCCAACCTGGCGCTGGGAGGCCAGGAGAAAGGGTCAGGAACCTGGAAGAGGCTGCAGCTGGGTCTAAATACACAGCAGTAGGGGGATGGGAGGAGAAAATTTTGGATAGTTCTGTGGATGTGCTGTTTACTGCTGGATGTCTGATATTGTGCTGCTCTGAAGTCGGGTGGAAAACAGTAAAAAAAAAACCAAACTATGGTGTTGAGGGTAAGTGTGGGATATAGAACAAATATTGGCCACATTCTGAAAGGAGAATGAGCTGTTAGTGGGTAGGAGGAGTAGACTTGGATGCTAGCTTTCCAGCTGCAGTGATGAAATGTCAATCTCCCAAGTAGATGTCTTGGAATGATTGGGATTTCCAAGGGTATCTTCATACTGGACTGCTTGATTCGTCAAGTATGAAACAGGACTCAATTTCTCTGCCTCATTGATACTATTGGAAAACTACTTAGAACATGCCAGAATTTTCTTTGAGTTTTACCAGATATGGATGCTAGCTCTTGGGTATTTTTCTGTGTTGTTGTGGGTGTTACCATTCCAAAGTCAACTCCAAAAGTCTTATTATTTTTCCCCAGGAGTAAAATGAATAGCAGCTTATTAATTTGTTAATTTCCTATTTGTGACACTTGGCCTGGCTCCCTCTGCTATGAATTCTTGGTGAAACCAGGCATTTGTTTATAAAGATGGAGAAAGTCCTATCCAAAGAGACTGTTTTAGCTTGAATGTTTCAGAAATAATCAGAAAAGAAGACAGTCCAAGAACATAGATCTAGGTTTTGTGATTTATGAGGTCTGGCGTAGGACAGGTTAATATATCAAGCACTCTAATTCACAGGGATTTAAGGTTATAAGTCCTTATTGGGGAGTGGTTCTGAGGAGGAGGTGATAGGAGGTGGAATTTGAAGTCATTGCTGATGTCTCTGACTGAACGGATGGACCTGTTCAGAACGAAGTCAGTTACCTCAGATACAGTTGAGCATGCGCTTGAGGAACTTGGACATATTCACAAGGTATAGGGGGACAAAAGGAGGAAGAGAAAAGGATGGAGGAAGAAAGGAAGGAAACCAAAGAGAGCTCTCATAAAAGGAAACAGTATTTCTCAGGCCTTCACAATCCTTGAAAGTCAGCCCGATATGAACCCTTCCCAGTTCCTGGAAACTGCGTGCTTTCACCCTCCAGGATGCAACCTAAACGCTTCTTTGTGTTTAACATTCAAGCAATAGACTGAGATTTCAGGCACAATGAATGGATCCAGACAGGCAATAAAAGAGCAAGACGCTGCAATTTAAAACTCAATGCAGTTTGGAAGGGACATAACAAACTATTCTGGACCTCAGTAGACGTGTGTGTCATGGGCAAGTGGTTCTGAGGCCCTCCATCTCTCTGGACGTGTGTCATTCCTGGCTTCTGTTCAACTCCAGTGTGTCATAAACCACTTTACCACTCCACCGTGGGAAGGAAAAACCTTCTGGGTTCCTTCTTACGGCAGCACCACTGAGCCGTTGTTCAGAATTCTGTGACTACAGTACTTGGATTGTAGCAGATTTTAAGTCTGGAATATATGTTTATTTGCAGGTTGGGAAGGGGTGGACATATCCTTTATTATTGCTGCTGTTAACGGCTTAGTTTGAATCTCACTGACCCCTTGGGAGCTTTCATAGGATCCCTGTTTGAGAGTTAGCTTACCTGCTTCAGGTTTTGTTTTTTTTGTTTTTTTTAAGACCTCTGTGATAAAATTATGGGAGATCTTAAAAGCAGTTAGGGCAAAATAAATTTAACAAAGGCCATAAATGTGTTTTTCTGTTTATTTTCTGTTCTTTTTTTTTTTGTTTTTTTATTTTTTTTAACGTTTTATTTATTTTTGAGACGGAGAGACAGAGCATGAACAGGGGAGGGTCAGAGAGAGAGAGGGAGACACAGAATCTGAAACAGGCTCCAGGCTTTGAGCTGTCAGCACAGAGCCCGACGTGGGGCTTGAACTCACGAACCGCGAGATCATGACCTGAGCCGAAGTCGGCCGCTTAACCGACTGAGCCACCCAGGCGCCCCTATTTTCTGTTCTTGAATATAGGGAAATAAACTTTAATATGGACAGATTTTTCTGAAGATCCAAAATAACAAATGTGAGTGACTTACAGTGCTGAATGTTGGCATGCTTTACTGGTTTGTTTGAGGCGGTGCTATAATGATTTCTAATTTAAATAGATAACCAAGAAGCCAAGCAAATACAGACAGAAAAGCAAAGTAGCCTTTGTCCGTTGTGGATGCCTTTAGGTCTTCTCTTCCCAGCCTTGTCTGTCTGGAAAACAAGTCTCTTCCTTGTGACATCGATCAGCCCTCCTTTATGGCTCTTCTGTTCTCTCCTGCCTCGCTCAACGTGGCACCATTTCCCCTGCTCACTACACTGCGTTCTTAACATTTATTACAGTGTTAATATTTTTCAGTAATTGTTTGTTTGTATCTCTTCTGTCCAGGAAGTTTTAAGTTTCTGAAGGCATGGACTCTGACTTTTTTTTTTTAAATCTTTGAATTCCCACAGAGTAGGTGCTCAGTAGCTGTTAAAACGGGCAGGACATTTTCCTGCCACTGTCATTTTTCTTGCATGACACTTTAGGGGGTCATGTTGTTAGATGTTGAGCCGTGTTTTCTGAAGATGTCTTCTTTTTTTTTTTTTTCTTTTCCAACGTTTTTAAATTTATTTTTGGGACAGAGAGAGACAGAGCATGAACGGGGGAGGGGCAGAGAGAGAGGGAGACACAGAATCGGAAACAGGCTCCAGGCTCCGAGCCATCAGCCCAGAGCCTGACGCGGGGCTCGAACTCACGGACCGCAAGATCGTGACCTGGCTGAAGTCGGACGCTTAACCTACTGCGCCACCCAGGCGCCCCATGAAGATGTCTTCTGGAGGCCTCTGCAAATATGACATCCCTGCCCCATATGATAAAGTTATAAAGGCTGATACAGAGAGGAACATTGAAATATTCAAGACAAGCTACTGTGGACAACTTCCTGTGTTTATCTCACACTTTAAACTCTTTTTATTTATTTTTAGTACAACATGTGATAATTGGGGAAAAATGTAAATCAGTACTGAAAAGATGTAATGCTCCCCCCCATGATGCCACTGCTTGCCCCTTCAGATAACCTCAGTTAACAGTTCAGTTATTATGTTCACTTAGACTTCATTATGAGTATATAACTAGTCACAAATGTGAGTATTCATTTTTTTTAAAATATTAATCATTAAGGTCTGTTTAGAGTGTATAGTGTATGTGGGCTTATTCCCAAGTTCACACATAAAGATATATTTAGTCATTGTCAGTGGACCTATAGTATAGTATTATTTCATTATGTGGCTATATAAAATTTATTTTTTCTAATCCCAAATGTCCACATAGTGATAGTTTGGTTGTCATCAAGTGTTTCAATATTCTAATTACACTGCAGTGAAAAATCCTTCTTTCTGTAGTGCATTTTCACAGAAGTGGGATTGCTCTACCCACAAATTTTCTGTGAGCCCTGGGTAGGTGGACCTCCTAATTGAGAACGTTGCAGATGCTTTTTAACCATGACTTTTTCCGTGACTTTTTCCGGAGTATGGAACCAGGTACCCAGTGATTTGCATTGGGCTCAGAGGTCTGAGAAGGATTTTGAGTGCACTCCCCGATTAGGAAATCACATACATTAGGCCTGTCTAGAGAAAGGGTCCCTTGGGAGCAGAGCTTGTTAGAGAGTGGAGGGGCTCTGTGAGATGATCTTTGTGAGGAAAGGAGGTGACCGGGCAATGTAGAAGGCCCAGACATCACAGGTTTAGGGTGTGGCGGTGCCTGACTGCACCATTCTCCCCCAGAGAGAGTGTGCGTCAGGAATAGAGACTGCCCTGCCAAGGGAAAAGCTGGGTCACTAGGGGCTCAGCTGCTCTGCTTGAGCGTTCATGGGAAGGTGAAAGATCCTCCTTGATGGTAGCGGGGGAGAAACCTAGAGGAACTGGCTGTGGTGTGACCATGGGGTGCAGAATGATAGCAGACAGCAGAGCAGGATCCAGACAGCAGCACGTGGCACCTCTCACCAAATGGAAGGCTCCCCGGAGAAACCTATGTACCCAGACAAAATAGAAGACAACCTTTCTAATCAAGAAAGTTGGAGATCTCAGAATGCTAGTTATATTTCTGTGAAATATTTCTGTAAATACAGGTGTAGGTGGGCAATGTGTATGTTACATTTTAAATTCCATAGTCCTTCCTGTTGCTTCTGAAAGTAAAACCTTCATTTTATTATATCAGTTTATATTTATATCATTTCTCAGTATTACCATCTTTCCCCCTCCTCTTGTTCATCACTGGTTAAAGATCCACAAGAGGTTTGTTTTTTGTCTGTATTCAAAGGTAGCTTCCAGGTGTCTGCTGCTGCAAGAGGGGGTCTCTAACCCTGGGGTTCTCAAGCCACCCCAAGAAGTTTAGAGGTGTTAATTCTGTATTTGCAACACTTGGGGTCTCTTCCACTTGTTACTCCCATCTGTGGTACTTATTACTATGTAAGCCTGATTAAGCTAGAACGACATTTCCCAGAATCCCCTTCTGTATAATTCCTGGTTAGAGTGGGCTAAATGAGAAGTTTGCACAGAATTTGGAATGCAACCATTACGCTGTGATGGACAGATGGACAGATGTAGAAATGCTGGCAAGGTGGTCCCGCTCATCCTTGCTCATATCTGTTCCATACCCATCCTCTGACCCTGCTGATGAACATTGACCCAGACCTGTCATGAGGCCTGTATCCACCCTACAGCTCCTGGGTGTGCTTTCTTTCACTGGTGACCCCTGTGATCCTCTAGCCCTCACTTTCAGACCTTTTCTTTCTCAGCATCTCCCCCAATTTTGTCAGCTTTTTGTTCCTTGTGACAAATCCCTTATTCATAACTCATAGTGGTTCTGCTTCCCTAATTGAACCCTGACTGAACATATCTTTGCTTTGAAAATCAGAAAGAAGATGATTTCTTTATTTTATTTTATTTTATTTTATTTTATTTTATTTTATTTTATTTTATTTTAAGTAATCTCTACATCAAACTTGGGGCTCAGACTCATGACTCCTCCATGAGTCATGTGCCCCACAGACTGAGCCAGCCAGCTGCCCCAAAAATGGTTTCTGATAACTAGTTTTCCTTTATCCTTCTTTCACTTCAAGTGCATCACAAAATACTGTAGAAATGCTGTTGGGGTTCATAAATGCTTTTAATCTTCTGTGGCTGTTTTCAGGATCTGTTGAAGCTGCAGATGTTATACACAAATCTTTATTATCAATGTATATTATAAATTTGTCCCATAATCTGTACAAAACACTGTATAGATTTCATCTGGAAATTTCTTCTTCTGAAGAAACTGGTTTTTTCCTCAAAAGTTGCCATTTTTTTTTCCAGGTAGCTTCATTTGCAGGAGATCTGTTTCATGTCCTCTGGTTGCAATCTTATAATATTAGAGATTCTTTGATAACACAGGTGTCTAAATAAATGTGGTCTTTTTGCCATCAATGTTAAGAGGTTCTGCCCTAATGGTTTCTTACAGAAGTATATATCTTTTAATTTGGTAGGCAAAATGTAAGATTGTTTTAGTAGTCTTAAGCTATAGAAATAGTAAGATACCACAACTGAATTGAGCATTTCTGAAGTAATTTTTATCTAGCTTTAAAAATTTTATCACCAACAAAGTCTGTGTCAATGGTTATGAAAATAATTAATAACATCAGTGACAAGATCAGAAGAGTAGGCTAGTTTATCATTAGAGATTTTAATGAGAACTATAATGTAATAAATATACAATATTTTTTAAGTTTGGCAATCTGAAAATACAATGTCAAACTTTAAGAATTTGTATAGGAACTAAAATTAAAATTATTCACTTGAAAGCAAAAGTGTGTTGTCTTATGATATAATTATCTCCTTTATAATCAACAATCTGTTCCAAATGGCAGTATCATGCCCCTACACTATCCAGATGAAGGAAGTACTTTAGATAAAGTGGAATTAATTGACTACTGTGTTTGATAGGAACTTTAGGATTTAAAACTTACATAAAAGCTTTATCAGTAAAAGATTTCTTAATGTAAAATAATGTCTCCCTAAACAGCTTCCTAATTTGTATCACAAAACCCTTGTCCTAGAGATGGCTCTAGTTCCATCTTTACTTTAAAAGTGACTATTTCAGGTGTGTGTAATTTGAATCTTCTTGGGTAGCAGTCTGGTGGGGAGCCAAGTATCTGTAATCCCAATTCAATCAATGGATGTGACCAATGATGAAATAGTTTATTCTGACGCCTTTCATGTTTGAAATTTTCTGTTCCAGTACTGGGCGAACCCACATCAGACATGTTGAAAGGTGAAATAATTGTTTTAGTTTCAGAGATGACATTGGGCATATGGAAAGAGTCATTGCAATATTGTCTCATTCCCGGTGACCTAATTACAACTTGAGGAAATAGGACTCCATCTACAGCAGCTATTATAATAATCGAAGATAGGTAATTCTCCAATTTTAGGTTTGGGTTCTGGGGTCATAATGAAGTCACAGGAGTTAACTCATTTTCTTTGGGAAATTGGCACTTAGGCACTTATCACCGTATAATTGTATGTCCTTTATAAAGGTTCCTCTTTCTGTAGTATCTTTCAGCTCTTTTCATGCATCACCTTCCTCCTTCTTCTTGCCTTCCAGTAATAGGTCAATTTGAAATACATTGTAACTTTCTCAATTAAGAATCCTATCAAACCTCATGAAAGGTGATCACCGTGCTGGAAATTATGCCATGCAATTGTGCTGAAAACTGGATATTCCAATTTTGCTCCAGTCAGTGAACCATGGAAATCACAGTTCCCCCAAGAAAGCCAATGTTACTGACTTGAAATAGATGGTTACCTTAGTAGTTTCCAGGTATATACTGCTGCATTTGCATTTAGGAAGCTATTATATATTTTGTTAATGTTTATGTATTTTTGGGAAAGAAGGGCACAGAGAAGGAGACAGAGAATCCCAAGCAGGCTCCACCCTGTCAGGGCAGAGCCCCGTGCCTGAGCTCCGAGCTGCCACTGACAAACCCCATGAAATCATGACCTGAGCTGAAATCAAGAGTGGACGCTCAACTGACTGAGCCACCCACATGCCCCGGAAGCTGTTATATTTTTGAAGAGAGCAATGTTGAATTCACTAAACTATTTTAAATAGATAGCTGAAAATAACATTCTTACTGATATTCCTGATAAACATTTTCACACATATACTAGGTCCTTTTGCATTATGGTTCTGAACTGTGTCTTATAAGCACTCTTTTGCATAAATGTATTTTCAGAATGCTGTCTCTAAAAAGCACAGTGAACCAGTTTTACAAAGCTTGTCTAATTGAAAACATTTCTTATTTATTCTCTTTAGGTTATGCTTTTCTTAATGAATTTAATTTTTTTCTTTGTATATTTAATAATGCTTCTAAGAATGTTTGTTTTCCAGCATAGGACCATAAGAATTGGCATAAAACTTTGTTATTGTAATTAGAATGAAACTTGTCGTAAGAAATGAAAGGAAAATATTTGAAAAAGTATTGTTTTAATGTGGCTAATAGAGTCAAACAAGACCATGGTGTGGGGTTTTTTTGAGGGGGGGGCTTTCTAAATGGCTATAAATATTGTTCTCATAAGAGATTTGGTAGTTGAGAATCTTACATATTTATAAGCTCGTCAAATATGTCACAGTGCTTTTTCTCCTAAAATATATATAAATCATAGTAAACTGGTTTCCATCTAACCAAGAGGAATCCTAGTCGTGAGCACTGTTCATTATCAGAAACTAAACAGAAAGGGAACAAAATAAAGTGAATGCATTGCACATTTACGCTGCTGCATATAAGAGTAGTAGTTAAGGATAAGGAGTTTGGAGTTATACATACCTGGAATTTTCCACCTCAGAGTCCAGTACTATGGTTATCAGTACAGAAGTGTAATCTGTTTCCATACAAAAGCTATTAGAGTAGATGTTATTTCTCCCTCCATCTCTTTTTTTAGCTTGTTACCCCTAAAGTATGGCTAAATCATCTTATGGTAGACAAACATTGGATTTCGTGTCTGAGATATTCTTCTGTAATTTTGCTTGGGATTAGGAGAGTGACGTGAAAACCCAAAAGCAATCCAAAAATGTGTGTATTTGGCGAAGTCAGATTTATTTTAAATAGAATGGAAACAGTGACTGTGTGAATCAGCTTGGTTAATACTGGATGAGAAGAATAGCTACTGTTCAGTAGGATTTGGCTGCTTAATTTTCTCCCCTCCGAATAAATAACTGAATTAAATTACTTCACGTGAGTTGCAGTCAAGATGAGACAAACTTGCTTTCTTTTAGGCTATTGACGTAC
Organism: Prionailurus viverrinus; assembly: GCF_022837055.1. Lineage (NCBI taxonomy): Eukaryota > Metazoa > Chordata > Mammalia > Carnivora > Felidae > Prionailurus > Prionailurus viverrinus. The sequence goes on along the minus strand of NC_062562.1, from coordinate 34,144,525 downwards.
TATACTGATTTAACATCTGAGATCTAATGAGAAGATTTTAGTGAGCTTATTTTCGGCCTGGGGTGTAAGTTGCAGGAGACATACCTAGATGGGATACAGTTTTTTCCTTTGTCTTTTGCCATTTGTCCCAGTATAGCTTCACAGTGCCCAAAATGGTTGTTTGGTCTACCAGCTTGGTGGCATGGAATCCTTTGACACGTGGTCAAATAGTGACACATGTAATTGACAACCACTTCATTGAGGCTACAACTGTTTCTTTGTCTTGATGGTTCATGCTTAAGGCTGATTTAATTAAGCATATCTAGTGCCAATTAACGATGCCCAATTAGGTATTCTGTCTGGCTTTCAAGTGTTGCTGCTGGAGATGTAGAGAAAAGCATCTCTTTCTTCTGGATGACAAGCATGTGAAAATTGATAATGGCAATGGAATGCTGGTTATCCTTTTTAAATAATTTGAAGGGATCACAATTAAAAATTTGAGTAGACCGTATTTTTTCTATTTGATGGCTCCAAAAGAGAAATAGGAAGTGTCTTCCTATATACCTTTATTTTTTTGGTTAATTGCTAAAAATAATTAGCGATGATAGTTACCATATTTTGACTTCTTTTTAATGTGCCATGCATTGAGATAAGCACTTTACCTACTATATTTCACTTACTTTTCACATCATCCTAACACTATAGATTATTATAGCCATTTTACTGACAGGCATATCACTTTTCCCTTTCTGAACCTCAGTCTCCTCCGGTCTACAAAGAAAGTGATAGGCAGAGTGAGAGATTTTAGGTCTGTTTAACTCCACAGTCCGCGCTCTTACTGCTGTTCTTAGGCGCAATAGCCAAGATACGAAATAAATTCGTTTTACTTGGTTTCTTTCCTGGTGAGTTTCTGGTAATGAGCTGTCATCCCAACTTGCTCTTTACTCAGGTTGATGTGAGCCAGTTTATCCTAAGACATGGGTTTGACTGATGTTGTGATGGTTCATATCTAGGGCAGCAACAGGTGTAGGAGGACATCGAGGGCAGCAGAGAAGGAGCCATGCTTGCTTCTGGGAGAAGGTGAAGCCTGGTTTTCTGAGTGTTAAGAAAATTTAGGGGAAGGGAAGACCAACGAATAAAGACCAAGAACTTTCATAATCTGACTACCTCAGCTGGAGTAGCTGTCTTACCCAGTGCTGTCATAATGTCAAATCTTGTTGTAGCTCTTGTTGCCTTCATGACAAAACCCTCTGTGGCTCCTTCTCTTTGAACCTTTGCCTGCTTGTCTTGAGTAAGAAGAACAATAATAGAAATAACTGAAACAGCCAACGCTTACAGAGCCCTCCACCTTCCATGAATGGTGGCTGACACCAGCAAACTTATTATTATTATTCACCCACATCTGCCTGAGTGGAAATAATCCTTTTGATTCTTTAGAAGATAGAAAGGTATTAAAATGAACTAAATGGTCATGGCAGTAGCCTTTCATTAATCATATGACTTTCAGGCTCTTGGGATAAAGTATTTACATGTATTGTCTAATTCTTAAACCAATCTTCATCATTTTTTCACAGTTGGGTAAACGGAGTCTCAGAGACATTTAGTAACTTGCCAGGTGTCGTCACCTTGATGAGGGACAGAGTCCTGATGGAAACCCAGTCTGCAGATTCTAAACCTGGTGTGTTAAACCAGAAGGCTATTAGAGCCTTATAGAAGATTGACTTAGTTTTCTGATGTTAGACAAAGAGGAACGACAAACAGAGGGTGCCAGCTGTGGCTGAAGATGTGTACTATTTGGTTTATGAAACATGTTTGATTTGAGGGCTGTTTGTTTTTTTTCCTTTTGTGGTTGGGGAGGGCAGTGTCCCTCTTTGTTCAAGACCTTATTTCTGTCACTGGGCTGCTTCATGCATTCAGCTTTCAAACCAGGCGCATGAAGATGTTTGAAGTTTATGACTCGGGTCTCAAAGGTCAACAACAGGCAGTACCTGCACCCCCCCTCCCCCCCGTTCCTTGAGTATGTCGAGAAACAAAAATTCCACAGCCACCTTCCTCCAGGATGTTTTGTTACCCTGCCACCATTTCAGAAATATTGCTTGCTTTCAGGTTCAATCCATTTCCTCTTCCCTTATCCAGTCCCATCAATATATAGAACAACTGCTCAGAAATCTGGTGGTTTCCAAGAATACAGTTATTAACTGCTCTCTTTGCATCTTGTCTTAAACGTCTCCCCTATGTAATCCAGTCTTCCCTTCGACATCTCAGCCGGCTGACAGGTAGTTAGTTCTTCTGACTGGCAGATTGGTGCCTCAGCCACATGGGAGTGTCATTACACAGTAAAATTAATACCTCCAGCCTGGATTTATTTAGCATCTTCTGACACTCAAAAGAGCAAGGGAACACATGCCTTGCTTTCTCTTGGGATGGTTGAGTATTAGATTAAACTGGTAGGAAATATTTTAATGCCCTCGATAAAGACTTTGTATTTAGGTGCATTGATGTTTTTTTTCTGGACGTTTTTTATGCCTTTATTTTCTAAGTTGGTTTAATAGAGCTTTTACAAACACTTTTGGAAATTAGGTGCATTTCCACGTTCCTTGTTGCTCAAAAACAAAACAACAACAACAGAAAAACCCACTACTGACTCTGGGTTTTCTTTTTCAGATGCAAAAGAAATTGTTTTGAAAGCCCAGATCTTAGCTGGAGGAAGAGGAAAAGGTGTCTTCAGTAGCGGTTTGAAAGGAGGCGTTCATTTAACAAAAGAGTAAGTCTGGAGGTGTTACTTCTCTGTCTTTTGGCTAAGTATTAATGGAAGATCTTACTCATGATTGAAGGGAGCATTGAGAAAAATGGTTGGAGTGGGGTGGGAGCAGAAGGTAGCAAGTAGAGGAAATGAATTATAGGTAGAGGAGGGCTCTGGCAATGCTCCAGTGTTCTTTCTGCCATAAAAGGATTTTTTCCTCACTAATTGGTGAAAAATCTGACACTCCTTCTGCTCTAGACAGTCAGTGATCCATCATAAATGTTGAAAATGATAACACAAAATAAATGCTGCCGCCATATTGTCACTTGCCTATTCTGGAGCCTGCAAGTGGCTCCCCATTACCAGTGGCTTCACTTGTCCCTCCTGTCTGACAGTCTGAACCCTCCCTTATCATGGCCTATCTCTTGTGTCTGCCAGCACTGCCCCTGTGCCTCTCTTCCGTCACATACCTTTTCATTATTTACTTTGAATCATACCCTCTCCCTTATGCCCTCATTGGCCAATACTTCTCACATTACCCAAGTCAGGTTTTTGTTATTCAGCTCTTATCTAAATCTGTTGTGCATTTCAGTATTGTCTTTCTACTGTGACTGTAACTTATTTTGGGGAGAGAGGATAGCAGAGGGAAGCAAGAATCTCCCCTTTCCCTTCCCTTCCCTTCCCTTCCCTTCCCTTCCCTTCCCTTCCCTTCCCCTCTTCCTCCTTCCCTTTCTTTCCTTCCTTCTTCCTTCCCTTTTTTCAATCTTCCTTCCTTCCTTCCTTCCTTCCTTCCTTCCTTCCTTCTTTCCTTCCCTCCCTCCCTCCCTCCCTCCCTCCCTCCCTCCCTCCCTCCCTCATATATATTGCTCTCAGTGAGCCTTTGGTACCTTGCTAGGTACCTAGTACATTAGCAGAAAGCCTTGTGGACCCTGTGAGGGTGGAGCTGGACCCTGTGCGATGTGGACACGGGGACATAACATGCACTCTGCTTTAAAATAATTTTCACCGTAGACAATGTTTTTGTTTTTTCTCTTTCCCTTTTCCTTCACTCCTAGCCCTCAAGTTGTAGGCCAGCTGGCTAAACAGATGATTGGGTATAATCTAGCAACAAAACAAACTCCAAAAGAAGGTGTGAAAGTTAACAAGGTAATATGAATGCTTTTGGTCATTTTCTGTGTATGTGTTACAAGAAAAGAAAATCACATTTCATTTTTGACAGTCTGATGAAACAGTGCACTTTGGCCATGTGCCATTTTGTTTTTTAAACTTCTTATAATCTCTTTAGGTTGTGGTATGACTTTGAGGAGGAATAAAAAGGGTTCTGTGATAGTGTGAGTGTTTATCATCGTCAGCATTTAGTAACCGTAGGTGCGGGTGAGTGATCAAAACAACTGCTTTGCCTTTCAGAACATTCTGTTTAAAGCTGGAAAGGGCTTCGTACTCAGCTCTTCCTGCTCAGTGCAGGACATTCTCTGCTCCTCCACAACCCCATTTCATTATGTGTCAGAGTTACCTGTGATGTTGTTTTTCTTTTTTTTTTCAACGTTTACTTATTTTTGGGACAGAGAGAGACAGAGCATGAACGGCGGAGGGGCGGAGAGAGAGGGAGACACAGAATCGGAAACAGGCTCCAGGCTCTGAGCCATCAGCCCAGAGCCTGACGTGGGGCTCCAACTCCCGGACCGCGAGATCGTGACCTGGCTGAAGTCGGACGCTTAACCGACTGCGCCACCCAGGCGCCCCTGTGATGTTGTTTTTCTAAGTGTCACTATACCTTACTTTGAGTTTAGTAGCGTTTAAAGCCATGTTATCCCTGGAATTATGGAGTATTAGTGGTCCTTTGGGGTTCTGAAGTGTATATAGGCTGCACATCATACACACTTGCAGAACTTAGAGCCCTGTGTGAAGTGGCCTGCCTCAGGCATAAAATTGGGGTGGCGCAGTCGAGGCCAGAACCTAAGTCTCCTCCTGTCATTTTGTTTGCTGTACCCCCCTCATCAATGGAAGCACCAGAACTCGCTACCTGATTTGCAGGACCCGGTGCCAAAACAAATGCGGGGACCCTCGTTCAAATTTCAAGTCACTTACAACAAATAATACACCAAGAGACCAAGAGGAGGGCCCTTCTGAGTTTCGGCCCCTATAAGTTTGACTATAAGGACAAACCCCAGCCCTGGCAGGCATAGATCGTTGAAAGGCCCTGTCATAATGGTGAAAGGGGGCCCAGCATTTTGGGGAGCAGATTAGATAAGGTTAAAAATATACCCAGGTTCTGCCAGTGTGTTATGCCTAGAGAACCTGAGGTAGTACATTCCGTTTTTAATTTTCAGGGTGAGTTGTGTGGAAAGTTGTTAACATGACGAAAAAAAAAAATCGCTGGGTGGTTTACTTAGCGTACCATGACAGGGTCTATCTTGGTCCCAAAGAGGGAGATGGAAATCCTGGTGGTCCTTAGCTCTTTCACTCTGAGAACATAAAGCTTTTATAAATGTTAGGAAAGCATATTGACAAAACTGGTTATGCTGTTTTCCCTTTACCCCCACTTCTCACAGTTAAGAACTATTTAAAACTCAAAAGTGTTTTGTTTTGATTTTTGTTTGGCCCAACACAGTACTTGTATTTGCCTTTTAAATCTGATTATGAGCCTGTGCCTTTGTTAACTTCTTCAAAATTTGTCCATAGATGACATGATAAGTATTTTTTTGTTTGTAGGAATTCGTTGTTTTATACGAATATATTTCTTTTTAGATTATAGTTTGTGATACTTTTTAAAAGCATGTAAAAAATACCTAAAGCAGATTTGCACTGTGTGGTAATGCATAAAATTAGTTTGTAGATAGGTTTTGAAAGACTGAAGATAAGTGCATTCCTGTACATTGAGTCATTGCTAGGAAACATCTAGAATGATTTACTTTTAAGTAGTGGTTTTTTTTCCCCTGATTGTAAAAGTGATTCACACACATAAAAACTTCCAGTAGTACAGAAATATAGAAATTAGAAAATAAACGTTTCTTGGATTCTCACCACAGTGAAATATCGTTTCTGTCCTTTTTCTGTATAAAATGTATGTTACCCCGTTTCTATAATAATATTATATGCGGTTTTAAGGAACATGCATTTTTTTTTTTACATATGAATATCTTGGACATCAGTAGAAGTCCCCCAGAAACTTTTATTTCTAAGTTTAATTGAGAAGCTGTTTAAACACACATACGTACATTTATACACATTGGATATTTTTTTCTAAGTCTGTGCCAATGCATTTTAGGTGTGTTCCCTAGAATAATAATAGGGGAGGTGAGACTGCACTCCTCATTATGTTCTTCACGATTCAGTACCAGCAAAGCTTACTGCTCTGTAGCAAGCAAAGTTCAGAAACCGAATATATTTTTAATGTTATCTAATCATGGTCCTGTTGCAAATAGTTTGTGCACTGGTACTCATCCACAGTTTCAACAGCACCATATTAAAAACAAAAGCAAAAACAAACCAACCAGCCAGGTTCAGTGGTCCAGTAGGGTAAAGTAAGTGAAAAAGCTTTCTTTCCTGGGGGACTCCACGAAAAGGCTGTGCTGATGATACTGTTTTTGTCAGTCACAGATGAAGTCACATTATTGAGACGTATCTAACTGAGTTCCTGGTGGGATGCGAGCGTTCGTGGAATTCACTGGGAATGTTTTCTTAAAGAGTGATACTTTCTTTCCACCAAGCAGGAGCCAGTTCTGACAGCAGCTGGTCTCTCACAAATAGAAATTTGATGGAACGTACAGAACATCTGTTAACATTTTAGAAGATTCAGAATAGGACTCTTGAATGACACGTCTCCTAAAAAGTTAGAATGTTGTGTTGCTTCTCAGAATAACTACTGAAAATCATTAAATCTTGTTCTCTAGACTAGCTCTTATTAGATAGAAAGTGAACTTGAAAACAGAATGCTTCTATGAAAATCTTAACACCACGTGCCAAGAAGTATTTCCTACATAGTCATGAGTTACCATTTATGATGAAAGAGTCAGTATGATGCCTCTTATTAGGTATTTTATTTTTAACCAGTGATAAATTCCACAAGTGTTTGAAAAGAAGAAATTTTGAGTTCATTTCTTTATAGCATTTTAGGTCGTCATATGTTTATCCCATTTCATGTGACTTAAAAATTTGTGGTTTTGGGGCGCCTGGGTGGCGCAGTCGGTTAAGCGTCCGACTTCAGCCAGGTCACGATCTCGCGGTCCGTGAGTTCGAGCCCCGCGTCGGTCTCTGGGCTGATGGCTCAGAGACTGGAGCCTGTTTCTGATTCTGTGTCTCCCTCTCTCTCTGCCCCTTGCCCGTTCATGCTCTGTCTCTCTCTGTCCCAAAAATAAATAAACGTTGAAAAAAAAAATATTAAAAAAAAATTTTGTGGTTTTATGACATCTGGGTAATTAGCAAGAAATGCTGTTTTATCTGTGACTTTCTTTTGTGAAATTTATTAGTGTACTACTTTTAGGAAAAACAATGTAAATGCTTTCATTATTTTCACTTCTAGTACTGATGATGAATATTCTTTTCTTTCTTTCTTTCTTTCTTTCTTTCTTTCTTTCTTTCTTTCTTTTCTTTCTTTCTTAACCATCCAAGACATCTTTTACCATTTTTATTTGGAGTGTCATTTGGTACACAGTCTCTCTCTCTAAGGCAATTTGAGAGTACTTAACATCTTAAATATGAAGAGTCTAAAACCTAGCCATCTTATTTCTAGGTACCTTACTATAGGGATATGAAAACAAATGAGTGAAGATATACACACAAAAGTAAGCACTCAAGTGGCATTTGAGAAAAATTGAAGTCCACGTAAATGTCTGTCAGTAGGGATATGGTCAAATAAATACTGACATATAAGTACCATCTAGTCACAATGAAGAGAGAGAATGTTGGAAAGATTTCCAAGCTGTAATATTAATATTAAAAACAAGAAGAAAGAAAAGCGTTCAAGCACGTATAATATGCTTCCATGTGCATTACTGTAATGCTTGTAGATGTATAGGAAAGAGAGAAGTCAGCGGTGATTTTTCCTCGTAAGCCTGCTGCACACAGCTGTTGTGGTTGTGCACTGAGCAAGACAGCCAGCCGAAACAGTGAGAGCAGAATGAAATCCTTCCATCCCACTTGTCTCTTGCCCAAGCACAGTCCTCGCATACACTGGACCATATCCTCCCAAAGGTGCTACTTTATCTGATGATCACAAATGTTTCATATGGGCTCCTGATCACCCTAACTGCTGAGGCCCAAGCTCTGTATATGTGCAGCTGGGGGCTGCTTTCACTGTCTCATTTATATACATCTAGTACCTTTTGTGTTATTTTTGAACATGCAAATAGTATATTTGTAATTTAAAAGGAAGCATAAATTGAATTAGCAATACAGTTGATCAATGAGATAGAGGCATATATACATATAAAGCATCAGATGTACTGTAAAAGAATCCTTTCTGGGGCAGCAAACTTGGTTTTCCACTAGTGTAATCTGAGAAAAATCAATGTGGCGATATGTATGTACTGTTAATATCTCAAATTAAAATAACAACTGCTTCCCTAGAGTTTTTCTTAAGTGTCAGGGTTTCTCAAGGAAGAAGAAGAAGAAAAAAAAAAGATTAAAGTGGGAAAGCTCCTTGAGGCAAACCAAATACCTGTCATTTGAGCAAGTTAGCAGGATCCATTAAGGAGGTGAAAATGGGCATTCTGTACCATGAAAGCAGAACTCTCAGATCTCTGGGAGGTAACTCAGTGGGTTTGAAGAGCCTAAAATGAAGCTGTTTGATTTTTGTAGCAAGTTTATATAGATTTCCAAGTGGGAATGAGCTTGATGCTGAATTAATTTGACTTTCCCACTAATGTGGTAGGTGATGGTTGCTGAAGCCTTGGACATTTCCAGAGAAACCTACTTGGCCATTCTGATGGACCGGTCCTGCAATGGCCCCGTGCTGGTGGGCAGCCCTCAGGGGGGCGTTGACATCGAAGAGGTGGCCGCTTCGAATCCAGAGCTTATTTTTAAGGTGTGTTTGTATTCCTGACTATGCTGTGTTCATTGACTATTGTTGCACGAGCTGTTAAAGATTTAATGTGCAGTCTGAGGCTGGTAGCAGCACGTTCCTGGGATTTAAGGCATGAAAGACCTTGAGTCCTTTTTCTTACTGAGCACTAAGCTGAGGTTGGGCAGAACCAAGGTATTCCCTATCCAGGGTCTTTTTCTTTGCTTTCCCCCTCCATCTCTTTATTCCTCCTTCCTGCCTTTTCTTCCTTTCTCATTTCTTCCATACCCTGCCCTAAGAATTAACCAATGGGAGAGGACTGTGGTGCTTCCATTTCCCCCGGTTGGCTCCACCCCACCGCACAGTGTGTATGATCCAGAAATCCGCTCCTAGGACACCAGATGTGAGCTGGAGACTGCCATGATGTCTTTCAGTACAGCTTATGTAAACCGGAATCCTTCAGAGGCCCAGATTCTATCAGTGTGCTTCAATCCTTTAAAGCTTGCCCTTAGTATCTGGTCACAGATCTGGCTGAGGTCAAATCCTAACTCACCAGCAAGCATCTCAGTGTTTCCAGGCCTCATTGTTTTTGAATCACTTCAGTGATTTCCACCCCACAGAATTGTGAGAAATAATGAGGTATGTGTACAAAGTGCTTCTCAACCTACCTCAGCTGTGAGAAGAAAAATCTACGGTCTTTAGAACTGTAATTCTGGTTTTTAATTTGGGGTTCTTGGTGTCAAAAAATCACATTAGAAATTTTTAGCAAAAAGGTTTATTATTTCTTTTAGAATGTGATTTTGTTTCCCTTCAAAAAGCAGGAATTTTTTTTTCCTGAACCTCTTTGTTTAGATCAGGTACTGATACTTTGGGTGATTGGTTTTGGAATATTTTCACCAACATTACATCTTTTAGGTTAGCTACCTTGGAAGTTAAGTTGAGACTTTACATGCTAGCTTACCAATAATACCTACTCATTTTCAAAATTACTGTGATTTAAACAAGCCATTCCATTTGTGAAGAGAACACCTGAAATAATGTATATGAACAGCACTTAGTATCTTGGAGAGAATGGCACTTTGTAGAGCTCAGGTATTATTAATAATTATCATCATCAATAGGGTATTTAAATCATATGGTAATATTTAACCTACATATGACAAGCTCCAAACTTAACAGCAATATTAGGCAGGAAAACCTTACTCTGGAAGTCTTCCAAAAGATGTCATAAAAATTAACTGACTAAATATTCGTCGGTGCCATCTGTATAGTAATTAAAAGTGAAAACTGGCATCCGATTGTCTTGTCAGCATGCCACCCTGAAGAATTACATAGTTTTTGGAAAGGCTGTGTTTTAGATGGTCTGCTAATTAAAACATACCCTATAGGCAGCTGCAGTAGCCCTGCTCGGAGATCTTTGGAAAGGTGCCACCCTTGAATTACTCATTTGCAAATAAATACTGAGCCTTTTCTTTCCAGGTTGTGAATCTTTTCATTTGCCTGTCTTGAGTTTTCCTTATTTTATTCATTTTTTCCTAGGAAGAAATCGACATTATTGAAGGGATAAAGGACAGCCAAGCTCAGAGGATGGCAGAAAACCTAGGCTTCCTTGGGCCTTTGAAAAACCAGGTACCTGAGCATTTGGAGGCCACTGTGCATATGACTTGTTTCAGAAAATGTGTGCTACCTTCCTTACTTGCCTCTGATGTTTGTGCTTCTCCAGGACCCAGGATTATTTATTTGTCTAACCATTTTTCCCCAGTCGTTTGTGATGAAGAAAAATATTTCCCTTGTGTTCTAGAAAAGGGTGTTGATGAGATGTGTTCAAATATACGTGTGAGCGTTGTGCGCGGATACATGCGTTTTGCTGTGTATGTTAGTCTCTCTGTTTTTTTCTGCAGCACTACAGTGCCAGCCCATGAATTAGATGAGGCAGCATAGTGGTGAGAGGGACAGGCTGTAGAGTCAGGCAGACCTGAGTTTGAATCCTTTACTGCCATCCAGCATGCCTGATTCCACCCATCTGAATGTCTGTCATCGTCTGTGAAATGGGGATAATGAGACCCCAAATGAGAGGCCTCTTGTTAGGACGGAGTAAGCCCAGTACACAGGTGCTTAGTCAGTACTCCAGAAAGGTCAGCTGTTATTGTTATTAATAATACACATTACTTAACTAATTGCTATTCTTTCATAGCTAGTGGGATTTGAGATGAATATTAATGGCCTGAAAGTGATACTTCACTGAAAACAGCTTAAATTATGCCAATTTAATAATCATATCTCATGACTTCAAAGACAGAAAAACTGTCCTCTGAGCTGTTGGGGGAGAGACTCTGTCTTGAGCTTCACAGTTCTGCGTTGTCCTTGGTCCAGCCCACCGAGCCGCATTGGGTGTTTACATGAGCAAGCTTCTTTGTCTCACAGTTAAACGAGAAGGATTTACTGGCTGTTTTCTTCCTTCTCCACTACCAAGAGAAGCCATCTTAATAACCCAAGGTCCTGTGTGTATGTATATGTGAGTGTGTACGTGAGTATGTGTGTGTTTCCTGGGGCCCCCAATGGTTCCAGAGTATTTCCTGCTATTTAGCTGGGCAACATTCCTCTGATAAACAGATTTCACACTCTTTTCTTTTTCTTTTGATTGACTCTATCTCTAGAAATTGAAGGCTGGAAATAGGCAAATCATAGAAGGGTAAAGCAGAGTAAGACTTTAAAAATATCTATGTTTGAATTAAGAGAGGACAGCACTTACTTGAACTTGGGAGGAAAGGCTCCCTTGGAAGGTGGAAGGTTCAAGATGGAAGAAGGGGCAGGAACATGTGGGACTAAACCTTAGCAGGAGAAAGAGCCAGGACTCAGTGGACAGTTACAAGAACTAATTGTCACTTCTGAGACTGTCAAAGAGATGTCAAGTTAGTGACGTGCTGAAAGGAAGTTATCGTGGATTCCTGAGTAAGGGCTGCCGTGGTTGGAGTCACCTCCTGAGAATGAGGTCACTAATTAGCTTAGCCGTCCACTTGACACTTATTGTGGGACTTCTTGTGTAGGGGTGTGGTCACTGAGACCGTTCTTCCATAGGGTCCCCATGTTCTAGAGACGCTGCCCTACAGTCAGCTCCAGAATGTGCTCCATAACCCTATTCACATTCTCTGTATGCCTCTGCACATCGCTGTCTGTCTTACTTAGTTGCAGTCGCCTTTGTAGATCCTGGTGTGCACCATGGAAGGGACATTGTCAGCTTTGCTCACTGCTCTGTTGGAAGCGAAGTTCTTGGCAGGTATATCAGATGCCCTGCAAACATTCATCATATGCGTGAATAGGTGCTACAACACGTCCAGGATATCCACTTCGAAGAGCTTCCTGGGGAGTTGGTGATAGGCAGGAGAATAAATCTGGAGCGGGCAAATCTGCTAACCCCTAGGCTTGACAGCTCAGGAGGTGAATGTGACAGAGAGTTCTAGAGAAGGCAGTAATAGTTCTAGGGACCCCAGAAGATAGTTTCCACCACTCTTCATTTAGAAGAGAAATTTAAGAGTCGTAGCTCTTTAAATGGTTGAATCACGTTTTTTCCAGCACCTCAGACACTCTGGGTTTAAATGAATTACCTGCGGAAGGAAGATGAGCATGCAAGTTCTCAGGGGTCATGAAGAGCTATAATGTCATTGGATTTTTGACTTAAATGTGCTAAGGAAAGCAGAGAAGTTTTGAATTCATTTTTTTTCCTGTTAGTTTTTTTTTTTTTTCATTGCCGACCAAATGAAAGCCTTTAAATCTCCGTTTGCTCAGCAGAGTTGGAGTGAGCTCTCCCTGGGTGCTGCTCACTCTGCCGGACCCTGGAAAACGCGATGAGAAATAGCCACTGTTCTCCAGGGGCTCCCAGAACAGTGATCAGGTGCTGGTAGCGATTATAGGGACAGGGAGTAGGAAGGAGCGCGAGGGTAATCCTAGTTGTAGGTGTGTGGGAATGTGTTCATCTAGGGACACCTGATTTTATTTGTACGCTAGGAAGGAGACTGTATGTGTGCTGGAGTAGTAGGTTCGGGAATGCATTAGGATGCTTCCTTAAGCCACAGGGATCAGTGAAATGTTCCAGAAAGTCCGTGTCTAGTAAGCAGAGGCTTCCTCGCAAGAAAAGGAGACTTGGGAGGAGGCTCCCAAGAAGAGAAAGCATGAAAATTGTTTTTATGTTTTTATCCATTTTTGAGAGAGAGACAGAGTACGAGTGGAGGAGGGGGCAGATAGAGAGGGAAACACAGAATCCAAAGCAGGCTCCAGGTTCTGAGCTGTCAGTACAGAGCCCAGTGCAGGGCTTGAACCCATGAACCGTGAGATCATGACCTGAGCCGAAGTCAGATGCTTAACTCACTGAGCCACCGAGAGCTCCAAGAAGATTATTTAAATGACCATCGATCAGTGATCCTTTGGTCAAGAAATGGTACTTTCAAGGTACCTTAGATTCAGTGTGACCTTGAACATTACTTAATTTTCATCTAGGATATGGTTTAGGCATGTGGAGGCTGTGCTCTCTTGGATGAACAACTTACAAAATGATTATCTTGTAAAGTTACTAATATCTTTCCAACCCATGCCTGTTGTGTCTGAACTCAGTGAGGTATTCACGTTAGACTTAAAGAAATATCACCTGGTACAGAAATTACCAAGTATGTGTTCCTGACAGAATTCATTTCAGCAAGAATTGGTTGAAAAGACTAAAGCCACAGGAAAGCAGAAAAGGACTGAAAATTCATAGATCTGTCAATTGTGTTAGTTATCCTCTATACTATTAACTTCTTTTTTTTTTTCTTTTTTTTTAATGTTTATTTCTTTTTGAGACAGAGAGAGACAGAGCATGAGCAGGGAAGGGGCAGAGAGAGAGGGAGACACAGAATGTGAAGCAGGCTCCAGTCTCTGAGCTGTCAGCACAGAGCCCGATGCGGAGCTCGAACTCACAAACTGTGAGATCATGACTGGAGCCGAAGTCGGACGCTTAACTGACTGAGCCACCCAGGCGCCCTAATACTATTAATTTCTGAAACATAAGCACCCTATATTGTCAATATGCAACTTCAGTATTTAAGCTAATGAAAAGATTTGATGGGCCCAGTTAAAAAAGATCACCAATACCTCTGGGAATGGTTTGTCCCTCTGGCTAGCTTTAAGAACTGTGTGTGAATGTTGATGACATTGGTTCCTGGAGTCAAACCAAAATATTGCTAAAAATTTTAAGCTATTCAAACACTTTTGAAGGTACCTGGAAATTTGTCAGGGTTTCGTACATATGGCCCAAAGGATATTTGATTTTAGGCATCATAATTTTTTAAATTGCTTAGCAAACAACCTTAAAATAACATTAATTGGTGGCAAAAGAAGAGAAAACAAATAGTCTGTAGAGTGTGGTTATGAACTGAGGAAGTAGGTGGCAGTAGGAAGCTGGCTGCCTATAAGGTAAACAGCAGAATGTTTCCTTTGACTTGTGTTTGGTTTATTCTTTAAATCTGAACATGTTTGGAAAACTAGGGAGCTAACCCCCACTTTTCCCAGGCCCTGCCATTTCTGTTGTCGCACCTGCTCAGACTGACACATTTGCCTGCCAAGCCTTCACAGTCATTTACTTGGATGGCCTCTGGAACAGGGCACGTTCGGTCTCCAAGCCAGGCTGATTCTCCCTTTTTTAGATCTTACATCGCAGATTTTGTAACAGGTATCCCTTAGAGATCTCACAACGCAAATCTAATCATGCTTCATTCCTGCTCAAAAAAATGCTTATGGTCTGTCTTTGTACAGAAGTGAACAGTTCTAACAGTGAATACCCCCAACTGCTGTGTTAGTATGTGATTGTAGTGGCACTAATGTTTAGAAAATTCGGGCTTCATGGTAAGTTACGTTGATAGAAGCTTAAGAAACATTGTTTCTTTTTAAAAATATTTTCATGTTTATTTTTGAGAGAGACCGAGAATGAATGGGGGAGGGGCAGAGAGAGAGGGAGTCACAGAATCTGAAGCAGGCCCTGGGTTCTGAGCCATCAGCACAGAGCTGATGCGGGGCTCAAACCTATGAACCACAAGATCATGACCTGAGCTGAAGCCAGATGCTTAACTGACTGAGCCCCCCAGGTGCCCTGAAGCTTAAGAAGTTTTGAAGTGACCCAGTTATCCACTGACAAATAAGTGGATCCGCCACAGAAGGTTGTTTAGCTTTGAGAAAGAGGAAGATTCTGACGAGGCATGGACGAACCATGAGACATTGTGCTAAGTAAAATTAGCCCGTCACAAAAAGATACATATGATTCCATTTATATGAGGAGCCTAGCGTCGTCAGATTCATAGTGATGGAAGGTAGAACGGTCGTTGTCAGACTAGGGGAGGGGAGAACGGGGAGTTGTTATTTAATGGGTATAGGGTTTCAGTTTTGCAGGGTGAGAAAGTTTTGGAGCGTGGTTGCATGACACAGTCAGTATACTTAACACCATAGGAATGTACACGTAGAAATGATTGGGATCGTGAATTTTATAGTATGTGTATTTCTAAAAAGAAGAAAGTTTTAAAGGACCTGGGATAAGATCTTATACATGTAGGCACCCAGAAGATGTTTTCTGTTATGTAGTTTCTCCTCATTATCCAATCAGCCATTAATTGAGCCAGTATTTTATTGCGTGTTGACTGCACAGAGGCTGTGTGGGTACAGGATAGCCTGCATGCCTCTCTCATGCAAAACAGTGCAGGCTCAGATCAGTGGCCTAGAAAACCCCCCGAAATACAAGTCTGTTTGGCAGTGAGTTACATATCAGCTTTGCATTGTAACTCAAAATCCATTTGGATTAAAAAAAAAAAAGTAAACATCAAATAAAAGAAATCTTACAGTATTTGAAAAAACTAATTGGAGAACCTCAGAGTGAGACCATCCTTCTTAAAGTCTGACCCAAAGCTAGAAGTGCTGAATGAAGAGTTCCATTATTACTGTTTTATGTGGCAGAAATAACAGACCCATGGGTGAAAGGTAAATGTTAAAGGAGAAGAATACTTGCAATTTACATGGGATGATGAGCTAATTTCCTTCATGTAAAAACCCTTCTTATAACTCAGCGAGAAAAAGACTAAAATCTCAACAGAAGAATAGGCAAAATTCACAGAAAAGGAAATACACATGTCTCTTAAGCTCAGAGAATAATGCTTAAATTAACTAATAGTAGGAGTAGTCTATATGAGAGACCCATTTTTACCCGGCATAGTGGCAAAGATTGATAGCCTGTGGTTGTGACTAGAAAAACTATTTCTATGATCCTTGTTTGTGTAGTGGGAAATTAGTGAGAGCTTCTACCAAGAATTATTTAAGATCACCTTTTATTATTTAAAATCCCCACATCTCTTTCTTTGCTCTACTCTGGGGAATTTATCCTTTAGATATACATACAGAAATGGATGAGGCAACATTTTAAGTAATGTCAAGCTATTGGAAACCTAAAGGCTATTGTTTAAGAGACAGGTAAACTGAATTATGGTAAATCCATTCAATAAGCTATTCTGTAGGGGCGCCTGGGTGGGTCATTCGGTTAAGCGTCTGACTCTTGGTTTCACCTCAGGGTCATGGTCTCATGGTTTGTGGATTTGAGTCCTGCATCAGGCTCCATACTGACTGTGGGGAGCCTGTTTGGAATTTTCTCTGTCTGCAACCTTCCCGCTTGTGTACTCTCGCTCTCAAGATAAATTAAAAAAACAAACAAACAAACTAAAAAAAAAAAAGATATTATGTAGCCACTTATAAGAGTAAGATCATTGTATTTGTGTGGCTGGTGAAGGCTTTCTAAAATCTGTTAGGTGAAGAAACAAAGTATAGAACCAAGGTGGTTTTTGCTAGAAAGGTGAGCGCAGAATATGTATACTTGCACATACACAGACTGTCCCTCAGTGAAGCACCAGCCGGGAAGGGGGCTGCTGCTGGATGAGACGGGAGCCATGTGGCTGGGGAGTCTGGTGAAGGTTCATAGGGTGACCCTTGTGTAGCCAGAAAAAAAAAATCAATATTAAAAAATATTGTCTTACTCATTATGTGTGTTTACTTATAGCTACTGGGTTTCAAATTAGGATTTAAGAAAGTTTATATAACAATATACATATATGAGAAAAGAAAGATATGTATGTGTATATGTATATATGATAAAGACCATGTGAATTTCATTTCCAGGAGTTTTTCAGTCAGTACTGGAACAGAGAAAGTACTCTCAGTGTTTAACCACAGTGGGACTTTATTCTAGGGACTTGGTTACATGGTGATTCAAGAGTTGAGAAATTCCAGGATGGGCAGAGGCAAGGTAGAGCTAAGCCATAGCAGGAAACTGTTGTTCCCTGCATGCTGGAGGGACCATGTGAGGACGTGGTATTTCTGTATCTTGGGATACAGAAGGTAGAACCCTGCTGGGCTTCTGGTGGTTGCTAAAGCCACTGAAGGTGATGCTTTTTTTTTTTTTTTTTTAAATATTCAGTTTATTTTTGAGAGAGATTGAGAGACAGCCTAAGCATGGAAGGGGCAGAGAGAGGGGGAGACACAGACTCTGACGCAGGCTCCAGGCTCTCAGGGCCTGACATGGGGCTCGAACTCATGCACCATGCAATCATGACCTGAGCCGAAGTTGGACGCTTAATGGACTGAGCCACCCAGGCGCCCCTGGAGGAGCTGTGTTTGCAAAGCAGGAGAGGTGTCCAAATACCCCAGCTTTTCCATTTCTCCTACCTCTCGTCTCCTTCCACTGCCTCCCATTGGCTGAACTGCGCTGGAAACCATCTAGCCCAGGAGCCTTGGAAACTCAGCCTCCAAGTGTCAGCTCCCCTGATATACATAATAAGGATGGAGAAAAGCCAGAACTGGGTCTGAGGACAAAAATGCAGGGCTAGAACAATGAGCAAAAATGTTGCCAAGGGAAAATGACGGCTAGGCAGTAATAAAAATAATAAAAATTTTAATAATAAAAAGATGGCCCCAAGCGTGAGACTGATCCCCAGCATTCAGCCATAATTGTACACAAGTCTTGCTGTGTTGCATCACAGGTGTTCACTACAGGTGTGAGCTTTCCAGGGTGGTGTCAGGCCTCCTCTGTGATGTCTTCCCCTCACCCCTGTTCACACAATGCCAGCATGCTGTGACATAGGCCATGAATAAAAGTTGGTTGAAAACAATGATTGGGTGAGTGAATTTCAAGCAGCCTTGAGAAAAATGAAGTCAGGGCATACCATCAGGGAAACTTGGGATACTGTTGCTCTTTGTGGAGTATGCCTTTGTGACAGACTGTTCAGTTTGAACGGGCTGGGCTGTTCAGTAACTGCACTGTGTAGGACTTTCATCTTCCTGTCTTGCAACAGTTTCCATAAGACACTCAGTAATTGTTGTTTCGCAGGTTATAGGTTTGGGCTGATGAATGTTAATAACTTTTATTTTAGCATAATAAGGAAAACCTGGTCATTATAAACTCTCAAAATCATGTTTACATTTTACTTAAATGGAGATTGTTTATATTAAGGATTGTGGCTCATACTGCATCATAGCTTGGCTAATAGGAACATGAAAATTTACAAAAAGATTAACGTTTTTTAGGCTGTACTGAAAATATCTTGTTTTCCTGATAACGGTCTTTCTTGGTGTCTGGAGGAAAGTTGAGCAATTCCTTCTAATGAATAGAAGTGGAAATTAAAATACTTAATGCTTTTCTCTTTTTCACTTCAGAAAACCGAACTGAACGTAAAGACATAACTTAATATATTTAAGGTTACATTAATACAGCAAAATAAATGTTCTTTTACTGCTTTGGTGTAATTTCATTGTACTTGATCCTGTTTAGGCTGCAGACCAAATTAAGAAGCTGTATAATCTCTTCCTGAAAATTGATGCCACTCAGGTGGAAGTGAATCCCTTTGGCGAAACCCCAGAAGGACAAGGTAACCAGAACAACAACAACAACAACAACAACAAAGAAACAAATGAGTATAATCATTTATGCAAGCTATGAATTAAATTGTACAAAAGACTGTAGCAGTAGCTTTGCGTTCATTTTGTTCCGTAATTTAATTTCTGCCATGGTTTCGAATGCTCCGTGGTACGGTTGAACATTTCAGGACTTGAGTTTGTTTGCAGTCAGATGCCAGGCCTCAGGGGAAGCTCCTTCTTGTTTTATTTGGAAACATCCATCCACCAGCACCACCTTGTTTCTTCGGGGCCATTCTTGCTTATCGTGTGGTAAAAATTTGGGTAGAAATGGGATCCTCTCCATTGGGGTGTAATGAATGCACCTGCTTTTTATGGAGCTAGAAATGCTTGAAGATTTGTAGTTTGCCTAAATCTGTACAAAATCACTTTGTTCTCCCCTGCTGGATTTATATCATCATAGTGAGACCCTAGTGCCCACCATCCAACTTACTTACTTACTTACTTACCAACTTACTTAGTTACTTAGCTTCTGATTCAGGTGGGAAAATGTTTCCCCAACTTCCCTTGCAGGGAAGGTTTTTTCCTACCCATCAGGTAATTAAAAAGTATAAAGAACTGTTTTCTATGTCAGCACCCATCACCATTTCCCTGTGCCTTATATACAGCTAGCGTTCAGTAAATTCTTTTTAATTCGATAACAAAAGCTTGTGAATGTGCGTGTGTTTAAAGGTAGAGGCTGGCCTATCAGGTGGATAGGATATGGATACCAATATGTAAGTTCCATGAACCTTGTCTTTTTTTTTTTTTTTTTTTTTTTTTTTTAGCACATTTCACTCCCAATGTCTTGTATGGTATCTAGCATTTTGTGGGCAGTTCGTAAAGAGGGATTTGCCACTGAGTTGGTACATTAGGTGATCTGTTATGTGCAAATACAACCAGCTAGTAAGCCGAGGTGGACAGTACACTGTTTTACAAAGGGGCCTGGGTTCAAATTCTGGGTCTGCCATGTTCTGGCCACAGACCTGGGCTACGCCTTGGAGTTTGTTTGTTGTTTTGTTTCTTACTCCGAAAGAGTGGTAAAAATGGTAACTGTCGTATCGAGTGGTTGTCAAATGAGGTGACTGGTGTTTGTGTAAGCATCCGCTGTCGCACACAAAATGGATGAGCACCACACATTCATAGATGCTTCTCTTCTCAGATAGTCCAGGAAAAACTGCCAACAAGCAAAACTCCAGGACCAGGTGCTTCACAGGTGAATTATACTAAATATTTAAATAAGAGTTAATACTTACTTTTCTCAAAATATTTCAAAAGACAGAAGAGGAAAGAAAGCTTTCAAATCCATTCTGTGAGGCCAGCATTACCTTGATACAAAAACCAGAAAAAGATACTACAAAAAAAGAAAACTATAGGCCAGTATTTCTGATTAACATAAATACAAAAATCCTTAACAAAATATTAGCAAACCAAATTCAACAAAACTTTGAAAAGATCATTCACTGTGATCAAGTGGGATTTATTCCTGGGATGCCAGGTGGTTCAATATTTGCAAATCAATCGGAATGATACATCACATCAACAAGAGAAAAGATAAAAACCTTATGATCATTTCAATAGATGCAGGAAAAGCATATGATAAAGTACAATATCCATTTGTGATAAAAACTCTCAACAAAGTAGGTTTAGAGGGAACATATCTCAACTTAATAAAGGTCATCTATGAAAACCCACAGGTAACAGCATACTTAATGGTGAAAGATTAAGAGGTTTCCCTCTAGGATCAGGAAAGAGACAAGAATGTCCAGTCTCACTAGTTTTATTCAATATAGTACTGGAGGTCCTAGCCACAACAATCAGACATGAATGAATGAATGAATGAATGAATGAATGAATGAAAAATAAATAAATGGAATCCAAAGTGGAAAGGAAAAAAATAAAACTTTCACTGTATGCATATAGCATGATACTATATATATAGAAAATCTGAAAGACTCCACTAAAAAGCTGCTAGAACTGATAAATGAATTCAGTAAAGCCACAGTATACAAAATCAATATATAGAAATTCATTGCATTTCTATACACTAATAATGAAGTGACAGAGAAGTTAAGAAAACAATCCCATTTGCAGTGGCAGCCAAAATAATAAAATACCTAGGAATAAATTTAACCAACAATGTGAAAGTCCTGTATTCCAAAAATTATAAAACATTGGTCAAAGAAATTGAAGATGACACAAATGAAAGATATTCCATGCTCATGATCGGGACAACAAATATTGTTAAAATGTCCATACTGAACAAAGCAATGTACAGATTTAATGCACTCCCTATCAAAATACCAACAGCATTTTTCACAGAATTAGATCAGGTAATCCTAACATTTGTATGGAGTCACAAAAGAGCTTGAATAGCCAAAGCAGTCTTGAAAAAGAATCAAACTGGAGGTATCACAATCCCGGTTTTCTTTTAAAAAAAAAAAATTTTTTTTTTTCACGTTTTATTTATTTTTGAGACAGAGAGAGACAGAGCATGAACGGGGGAGGGGCAGAGAGAGAGGGAGACACAGAATCGGAAGCAGGCTCCAGGCTCTGAGCCATCAGCCCAGAGCCCGACATGGGGCTTGAACTCACGGACCGCGAGATGGTGACCTGAGCCAAAGTCGGACTCCCAACCGACTGAGCCACCCAGGCGCCCCACAATCCCGGTTTTCAAGATATACTACAAAGCTATATTGATCAAAAAAGTATGGTACTGGTACAGAAATAGAGACATTACGACAAAGGAGACAATATGAAATGGGAAAAAGTTTCTTAAAAAATGGTGTTGGGGAAACCAGACAACTACATCCAAAAGAATGAAACTGGACCAACTTTCTTACACCACACACAAAAACAAGCTTGAAGTGGATTAAAAATCTAAATGTTAAGACCTGAAATCACAAAAAAAATCCTAGAAGAAAGTACAGGCAGTAATTTTTCTGACATTGTCTGTAACAGTATTTTACTAGATATGTCTCCTGAGGCAAGAGAAACAAAAGCAAAAATAAACTACTGGGGTTACATCAAAATAAAAAGCTTTTACACAGCAAAGGAAACCATCAACAAAACAAAAAGACAATGGGAGTATTGAATTGGGAGTATTGAATTGGGAGTATTGAATTAGGAGTACTCCCTATTGAATGGGAGTAGATATTTGCAAATGATATATCTGATGAGGGGTTAATATCCAAAATATATAAAGCACTTACACAATTCAACACCAAAAAACCTAAGCCAATTAAAAATGGCAGAAGACATGAACAAACATTTCTCCAAAGAAGGCATACAGATGACCAATAGACATGTGAAAAGACACTTAACACCGCTCATCATCAGGGAAAAAAATCAGAACCACAATGAGATCACTTCACACCTTTCAGAATGGCTAAAATAGAAAATGTAAGAAACAAGCGTATGTGAGGATAGGGGGAAAAAGGAACCCTTGTGCACTGTTGGTGGGAATGCAAAGTGGTGTACCCACCATGGAAAACAATGTGGAGATTCTTAAAAAATTTAAAAATAGAATTACTACTGGATATTTACCCAAAGAAAACGAAAACACAAATTCAGTATATATGCACCCCTCTGTTTATTGTAGCATTATTTACAATAGTCGAGATATGGAAACAATTCCAATGTCCATCTATAGATAAGTGGATAAAGAAGTGTGTGTATGCATATGTGGTGTGTGTATGTATGTGTGTATATATACATAGGTGTGTACACCTATGTATACACACCTATGTATATATACACACATAAATATAAATATATATACACTTATATATACATATGTATGTATATACATACAGTGGAATATTACTGAGCCATAAAAATGAATGGAATCTTGCCATTTGCAACATGGATGGATCTAGAAGATATAATGCTAAGTTGAATTAAGTCAGAGAAAGACAAACCTTAAGATTTCATTCACATGTGGAATTTAAGAAAGAAAACAAATGAACAACAAAAAAGGGACAAACAAAAAAACACACTCTTAAATGCAGGGAAGAAACTGGTGGTTGCCAGAAGGGAGGTAGGTGTGGGATATAGGTGTAATAGGTGAAGGAGATTAAGATACTCATTGTGATGAGCACTGAGTAATGTGTAGAATTGTTGAGTCACTATATCATACACCTGAAACGAATATAACACTGTATGTTAATTATGCCAGAATGTTTTAAAAAATACAAAATGGGGACAGTAATATTAATACCTACCTTAGAAGGTTGTTATGATGGTAATGTTCTCAGAACAAAGCATAGCATACAGTAAGAGGTACAGAAGCGTTCGCTATTATGATTTTATTATTTCTTATCCTTTTGAAAGTCAAACAAGTAATAGACATTGAAAGTAAAACATCATACAAAGATTAGGATTTGTTTAAAAATTTAATTGTCACCAACTGCACTGGAACTAATACAAAATAGCCCTCAATTCCCTCCATGAGTCTTTTGGTGTTTCTGGTGGAGGCTTCTGTATTCTTCTAATAAATTCTCCATTTTCATTGACAAATAGTTAAATTAAATGATAGGTATAAAAAAAGTAATCAGAAAAGGTATGGATTTCATCTTTTTACCTATTTTTTTCTTTTTTTTTTTTTTTTCTTGTTGTAAGGATTTCAAGTTAGGATAGACAAATAGCTAATGTTTAGGAAGTCATTGAAAATAACATATTCCATGTTTTACACATGTGACCCACCAGATTTTTATCTGATGGGTCATTTATAAGCAAACTGCCTTCATTTGTAAATATTTTTAAAATTCTGAGTATAAAATCATCAGTATTTCAGATAGAGAGGAAGTGAATGGAAGAAGATTCTGTTTTGAACTCACATGACATAGTGTATGTACTGTGATAGACTTTTACATGCATTCTTTTTTATTACTTACAGCAACCCAGAAAAATAAGAGGAATTATTATCCCCATTTTACAGAGGATTGAAAATTAGTATGACTCCACCGTAGACATCCAGTTAGTGAAGCTGGAATTTGAACCCATGTCTCTCTCAGGACAGTGTACATGTTGGTTTCTACATACCAGACTGCCTCCTTTTCTACCTTTTTTTCTCTTTAAACTGTTAATTTACTTTTATCAGAGTGATCTGGATGTAGTCTCCAGTTTGGGAATGTTAGTCAAAATTCATGCTGCCTTGAGTGGCTATTAATTACATCCCGGAAACAAAAGAGAAGGAAGTTCAATAGAAGTTCTTAAAGGTCATGGCTTGCTTTTCAAACTAGTATGCGTAAGCAACCTGGTTATTTCATATTTTTAAAAAAATGGAAATTCAGCCAAGGAGTTGGATAAAAATCATTCATTCAACTACTTTCAACTCTTTGGTAAGTTGTCAGTCACGGATTATAAGGATACAAGAAATTTTCCCTAGCGTGTATTTGTAAAACCTCAGGAAATTGGAAGTTTTTATTTTTTAACTATCAAGAGAAAGGAAATTCTTGAACTTTTTTAAAGGAATCATCATAAAATATATTCCGTGTATACAGCTCATTAAAGCATAAGTCTTATGTGATATTTTTAAGAGCAGAATTATCTTTAGCTATTAATTTGTTCATTGTACCATAAAAGTTCAGCTATTGAATTATAATCACAATTAAATGAGTATGTTGGTTTATAACTCTAATGAGCAGTAGTCAAATTAAACCCAATTAGGAAATGGTGATTAATGACCAAACGTACAAATTGATCTTCATCATTGTCACAATCCCCTAAAGCAATCCTTTATTTAGGAGCTGTAAAAAAAAATCATTTATATCCTAGAAGTATTAATAACCTTAATATTTATAATGTGAATATTTAATTTTTTCCATTTAGATCAGTAATAGCAGAGCCTATAACATTTCACATTAAAATTGTGATTTAATAATGACTCTTAATTTAGAAGTTTAAGGAGCTTGGCATCACACCAGACATTTTTACTTTAAGCTTATTCATTGCAGAGCTTCTTTGTAAGAGAATTTCTTCCATCTTCCATTGGTTAATGAGGACCATTTTTTAAACGTCCAGATGATTGGTCATATATTTGCACAGCAGATGATACCCGGTTGAATGAACAACGGTGATCTTGATAACATCTATGCTGCTAGGTCACCTATGGGAAATGTTTAATGTGGGGGAAAAACTGTAGTCCAAGAATTGTTTTTTCCAATGTGATTAAAAATTTGAGTCAAAGAATATAATTTGGCATCATTGACTGTAATGTAATTTAGTGACTGTTAGCTAGGATTATAATGGTTGTTAGTGACAGAAACCTGTATCAATCTAGTTTTTGTTAAAAAGCTTCCAGGTCAGGGAAGGACACCTATTTTCCTCATATAACAGGGAAGTCTACAGAGTGGACTGGTTTAGGGCATGAAGGGAAGTAGGGATTCTCTGATCTTCCAGCCCAGCTTGCCTCAGGATTGGCTTGTCAGCCGGGCTTTCTGAAGTAACAGCCAAGATAGCTCCCAGTTTCCATCATTCTCCCCCAGGAACCATAGCAGTCTTTTCCAATGTTTCCAATTGGCCCCGCGTGGGTCACATATCCGTATGTAGACCAATCACTGAGCTGGAAGCACATGTATAGGAGAAAGGCATTTTCTCAATGCAGAAAGGGACATTGAGTCACAACGTGCCTACCAAATTGGACTAACTTTTATTGACATGAAAGTAAACTGTTAATTAAATATTCGAAGAGAAATTAACTATTTTCCTTGCTTGTCCAGTTGAATTGCCAGAATTAATTCATTAAATATGTGGCCAAGTTAGAAGCAAGGTTTTCTTTATTGTTATTTATCTACCTGTCCATGCATTCATTCATCTATTTTGCAAGCTCCTGTGGGATTTTATGTTCTATTTCATTTCTTCCCACTTTCAGGCAGATCTGGCTGTACACAGACTTCTTTGTTGGTGTCTTTCATGTTTTTCAGTGAGGAGAATGAGCATATTGTCCCCTCAGGAGATGTTTCCCAATACCTAGAGCCTTTTTAATTGAGATATAACCGACATGTGACATTGTATTAGTTTCAGGTGTACAACACAGTGATTCCATGTGATCACCACCGTGAATCTAGTTAGCACCGTTTTTGTTTATTACAACTGCGACTGTAGGATGCTACATGCCTCTTGTGTGTGGAGGCCAGAGACACTGTGCGATACACAGCACAGAAAATGATCTCACCTCACCTACCCGTGAGTCCTGAGAATTCCTGCTCCAAGACATTTTCATCATTTGGAGCCCAAATCCATTCACCACGCTAAAGGGATGAAACCCAATTTGAAACCCTGACTACCTGGCCAAGACTCCATGAGAGCTAGGGGTGAGTGATCCAAAGTTAATTTGCACATCAAATCCCTTTCTTGCTTCAAATGAATTTCCCTAAATAGCTACCCTGTTGCTTCATGTTAGCAAGTGCCCATGTTGTTGGTGGGTGTTTGTCTCTGTTTTTCTCTTTATACATAAGACTCTATTTTCAAGAACATTTTCAGTTCTCTACCTTCACCCAAATCCCCCTCCTGCCTCGTATCTATTTTCTCTTTCACAGCAACTCCAGAAAAGTTCTAAAAAGTGTACAACTCTTGGAACATCGCTATTTAATGGAAAGTGGGACCAATTTTAAAGTATCAGCATTTTAAGGCCATCTTGGCAAGGTGCATTTCAGTAGCCCATTATGGTTACTTAACACAAATCAAATACAGTGCAGTGCTTGCAGACAGATTATTTTTCAAACTAATTATGACAGTCTCATTTCCTGCTGTTTTTATGTTCCTTTTATATGCGAATTCCCCTCTGAAATGTAGTTTTATTTTGTTTAATTCTATAGCACATTCTTCTGTTGAAACTCTAGGGTCAGAGGCTGCTAACCGCCAGTCAGATTCTTCATCTAGGTTGGTGAATTGGCAACTCACAGAATCTCACACCGCTAAACAAAAAAACCACAACGCCCTATGAATCTAAGTACCGCAGCTTTCTTTGATATTTGTTCAGAAGGAAAATTCATTTGTTTAATCTATCAAGCATGTAACAATGTGCTTTTGATGGTGAAAATTGTTTTATAAATATTAATAGGTATGTTTTTTCACCCACTTTGTACACAGAATGGCCTTTGTTCAGGATGAATTTTCTATGGAATTGAGGTTTCATTAATGTGACACTCAAAATCTTATGTCGAACCAAGATCAGTACCTCCAAACATACATCTTACCATAGTTTGTTGTTATAATAAATGAAAAAGCTAAGGTTTGAGTAAGCAGGTTTATTTTATTGCCCTGCCATTCACATAGACATCAATCCATTTTTAACATGCTCATTCTAAAAGTGTACTTGGACAGTCTTACAGAGGGAAACAAGCATGTCAGAGTCCATCAGTATTCAGGGATTAATGCACACCTTTTGTGCAAGCTGCAAGTTTTTGTTTATTTTTCCCGTTATGCTTTTTTGTTTTCATGCCAGCTGCACTTTTCTGAGTTTCTCTTTCACTGTAATAAGTTTGGTACCTGAGGCTATAGCAGCAGGAGAAGTGTGACGTCGTGCTTGGTGATTGGCAGCCTTTTTCTGTAAAGGGCCTGAGAGCCTCTGTTGTATGGAGTCTGCTCTGATATTATCTGGGGACAGCAGCTAGTGAAATATGTAAACGAATGGGTGTGGCTGCATTCCAGTCCCAACAGCTATACTTTGCCATCCCCTGACTTAGATTCTCATTTGGGGCTATTTTATACCAATCTTTGGCCACACTGGCCTTCTACAAAGGTGTGGTGTGTGATTTGAGGGTCACCAAAGGCATCTCTGCCTTTAGACAATAACCTCCTTCTCCCATCAGTTACAAAGCCGGAAAGGCCAACCATTAAAATCTTTCCTGTGGGACATTCTTATGTTTTCTGAATATGGCATTTCACTGAAAATCATAGGCAACTTATACATCTGTAAACTCCAGTAGGCTTTAGTTTCAGTTCATTGTAAATAGAAGTCTAGGGTTATCGGGAAAGAGGACCAAGTTACAAGTCATTTCTAGGGACAGGAAGAGGGGAGAATCTAGCCTGGGCTGCAGCATTGTGAGGCTGAGTGTAAGAAAACAGTGCGTCCAAGGGCAAGGGAATTAAAAGCAAAAATGAACTGTTGGGACCTCATGAAGATAAAAAGCTTCTGCACTGCAAAGGAAACAATCAACAAAACTAAAAGGCAACTGACAGAATGGGAAAAGATATTTGCAAATGACATATCAGACAAAGGGCTAGTATCCAAAATCTATAAAGAACTCGCCAAACTCCATACTCAAAAAACAAATAATCCAGTGAAGAAATGGGCAGAAGACATGAATAGACACTTCTCTAAAGAAGACATACAGATGGCCAACAGACACATGAAAAGATGCTCAACGTCGCTCCTCATCAGGGAAATACAAATCAAAACCACAATGAGATAGCACCCGACACCAGAGTGGCTAAAATGAACAACTCGGGAAACAACAGATGCTGGCGAGGATGTGGAGAAATGGGAACCCTCTTGCACTATTGGTGGGAATGCAAACTGGTGCAGCCACTCTGGAAAACAGTGTGGAGGTTCCTCAAAAAATTAAAAATAGAACTACCCTATGATCCAGCAATAGCACTACTAGGAATTTATTCAAGAGATACAGGAGTGCTAATGCATAGGGCACATGTACCCCAATGTTCATAGCAGCGCTTTTAACAATAGCCAGATTATGGAAAGAACCTAAATGTCCATCAACTGATGAATGGATAAAGAAGGTGTGGTTTATATACACAATGGAGTACTACGTGGCCATGAGAAAGAACGAAATCTGGCCCTTTGTAGCAACATGGATGGAACTGGAGAGTGTGATGCTAAGTGAAATAAGTCATACAGAGAAGGACAGATACCATACGTTTTCACTCTTATGTGGATCCTGAGAAACTTAACAGACCATGGGGGGAGGGGAAGGAAAAAAAGAGAGGGAGGGAGGCAAACCGTAAGAGGGTCTTAAAAACTGAGAATAAACTGAGGGTTGGTGGGGCATGGGAGGGAGAGGAAAGTGGGTGATGGGTATTGAGGAGGGCGCCTGTTGGGATGAGCACTGGATGTTGTATGGAAACCAATTTGACAATAAATTTCATATTAAAAAAATTAAAAAAAAACTGTGTGGGTGGAGTATGACTGTAGTGATAATAATAATAATGAGTGAGTGCCAGCTGTCTGTGCTAAGTGCTTTGCACAGAGTCTCTGCTTGCACCAACACCATGCAGTCGAAAATACTCTGGTCCCCGTTTTACAGACAAGGCCACTGGGCTTAAGAGTGGGTGATGTTGGAAGTGTCTGACTAGGAAGTGTCCGGTGTGTGTGATGCCAGAGTTCACTAAGTGGTGAAGTTCACAGGAAAATGTCCAGGCTATACGGCATTATGAACTGGGATAGTGAGGCAGGAAAGCCCTTTGTATGTTTGTGACCACTTTAAAAAAATTTTTTTTAACGTTTATTTATTTTTGAGACAGAGAGAGACAGAGCATGAATGGGGGAGGGTCACAGAGAGAGGGAGACACAGAATCTGAAACAGGCTCCAGGCTCTGAGCTGTTGGCACAGAGCCTGACGCGGGGCTCGAACCCACGGACCGTGAGATCATGACCTGAGCCGACGTCGGACGCTTAACAGACCGAGCCACCCAGGCGCCCCGTGACCACTTTTAAAATAATAAGCAGATATAACAACTATGTGTCTCAAAGAGTCTGCCTCCTTAAAGTGCTTTTTTTCTCCCTGCCCTCCACCTACAGAAAAAGATTAAGGCTTTTAGGGTGACAGTTCAGTTTTGGATCACCCTTTTTAACTCCCGAGTCACCTTCCTTCCTTCCTATTTATGTGGTATTTCTGACTTGCTAAAGCACTTGAATGTAACATACATTGACTTAGGTGTGTCCTTGGTTTTCTCTACAGAGAGAGAACAAATGGCCACTATAGATAGGCCATTTATCCCACAAGTATGATACCTGTATGTACACCTTTATTTCTTCTGGTAGGTACCCCTTTTATCCCACATTCACCATTTTCAAGCTCTAGTTTAAAGTTTTTGTGGGGTGGTCTCCAAATAATGAACTCATTTCTGGACTTGGTGTATCCAACGTACCCCTGGGAAGGAGCATTTTTTGAAAATCTGGTTTTGCAGAGTTTAGGTGGGACTGCCTTCTGAACTTTGCATACGTATCCATTAATTATGTTCCGTGAAGTAGCTTGGAATTGTAGCCTTTGTAAGGGGCAAAGATCAGCCTGGACCTATGTTGATTTACTAGTTTATTGATTTTGACCGAGAAGTCTTTTATTTGAAACTCTTCAGTTAGGAAGTCAATTTTATAGCCTTTGTCCACTCATTTTGAAGGTGTCAGTTACAAATAGTCGTGCCAATGAGTAATTGAGGAGCTAAAATTACTAATACATTAATTAAAATGTATTTATAACCTAGTGGAAAGCCAAGAATGAAGTTGCTTTCCTATTGATTATTATACCAGTCATTAACTGCTGACAAAATGCCATTGCAGCAGGCAGAGAACATTGGCCAATTCCTTTGGTAATTGTAGGATTCCATCATTAAGATTGCAGTATTCTGGACAGTAATTACTCATTTGCTCCGTGTATTCACAGTGTGTGGGTAAAGTGGTTGGACATTTTGTGGCAAGACTAAGGATTCTGGCAGACATTAACTTCTACATAAGATTCTTTCTTGACAGTCAGTGCTACTTTAATTTGTGGTTTGAGCTTTTATTTATGCCAAGTATTCTTAGATGTTAATATGCCAGTTCTGCATAGACTTGTATCAAAGTACTTGATTTTTGTGGTAGAGAGACCCTTGTAAAAAACCTCTATGTAGGATCTGTAACTCTAGGATGTTGTAATATAGCAACATTTTCTTGTAAGCAACTGGGAATAACAGTCTATGGTCATTGCTTTGGAGTAAATTATTGCAGGGTGGTTGTTCCCCTCTGAAGAGGTAGGTGCCTTTCAGCTATGCTGGGGGAGGGTGGGTAATTTCTCTAAAGGCTGAGTCAAAACTCCCCGCCTACCAATATCTCAAGTAAAGTAAAAGAAGGTTACAATGGACAACTAATTTCTGCCCTAAGAAATATAATAAAAGGGGTCAGATCCCAGGAAACCTGCATGCCATCCCTCCCCACTACCACTTCTCCCTGAGTGTTAGTATAGAGATATCCTGTAAGTCAATGAAAGTGCTATTTTCTTGGTCCATCCATATCATCCAGTGAGTTTCAACTGTGTCCAAGTCTCTTGGCCTTGAGAGAATTGGAGATTTCTACCTGCACCAGAGTAGAAACAGTAGAGCTGATAATGCCTAGCTACCTTCCATTATATCTGATCAGTCTTAGTGTTTTATAACTTGAATCAAAAGAATCACATCCTGCACATAACAAGATGATGGTCCTGGTTTGAGCAGACCCCGGAGGAGGTATATCAGCAGTTTAGGGACTGTTATTTCCATTTTCTGAATAAAAAAGCTGAGGCCCAGAGAGGAAGTAGGTTATTATGATTATTTTTTAATCAAGTCATAGAGTTAGTTAAAGGTCAAATAAAAACTATTGGTTCTAGGACACCTGGGTGGCACAATCGGTGAAGATTTCGACTTTTTTTTCTTAAGTTTTTTTTTTTTTTAACGTTTATTCATTTTTTTTTTTTTTGAGAGAACAGAGTAAGCAGGGGAAGGGCAGAGAGAAAGACACCCACACACAATCTGAAGCAGGCTCCAGGCTCTAAGCTGTCAGTACAGAGCCCGACACGAGGCTTTTCTCACGAACCATAAGATCATGACCTGAGCAGAAGTCAGCCACTTAACCAGCTGAGCCATCCAGGCACCCCGGCATCTAACTTTCGATTTTGGCTCAAGTCATGATCTCCCCATGTGTGAGATTGAGCAGGCAGGCACCAGGCTCCACACTGACAGCAAGGAGCCTGCTTGGGATTCTCTCTGTCTTCTCCTTTCTCTGCCCCTTCCCTGTTCATGTGTGTGCATGTGCTATTTCTCTCTCAAAATAAGTAAATAAACTTAAAAAAAATATATGGATTTTCACCAAGTGTTCTTGCCAAGAAATCTTTCAGAAATATTAGTGAGGATACTGATTAAATAAAGATTTCACTTTACAGCATCAGAAGGACAAAGGACAGTGGGATTAAGCATTATAATCTAGGTTCTCTTTGCATAGAAGGTAAAGGTGATGATTAGTGGTTAAATACTAAAAATGAATGTAATGAAAATGGCCTATCAAATCTGTATGTAACTGTGGCAGTCTGTACCTTGTAATGGGTGACCACAGTTTATATTACTAATTTATTAAACAGAGACCGACAGGTATAAATTACTATGTTCTTTATTGTAATGTAAGTCCCTTGAGAACAGGGTCTTTGTCATAATCATCTTTGTAGCCCTAAAGTGTAAGATCAGGAAAGCCATAACCACTTCTCCTGCCTGTATCATGAGAAAAAATGACAGTATTTTATTTTTCTTTCTCCTGTGTTAGCCTGGGGAACTAACTAATTTGTAGATTCTTAAGGGATATTCACGTATGTGCCTTGTTCCCTTTAGTTGTCTGCTTTGATGCAAAAATAAACTTTGATGACAATGCAGAATTTCGACAAAAGGACATATTTGCTATGGATGACAAATCAGAGAATGAGCCCATTGAAAATGAAGCTGCCAAATATGATCTAAAATATATAGGATTGGATGGGAACATTGCCTGCTTTGGTAAGAAAGTAGTTCTATCAAA
This sequence comes from Prionailurus viverrinus, assembly GCF_022837055.1. Classification (NCBI taxonomy): domain Eukaryota; kingdom Metazoa; phylum Chordata; class Mammalia; order Carnivora; family Felidae; genus Prionailurus; species Prionailurus viverrinus. Next base: position 34,112,095 of record NC_062562.1, on the reverse strand, counting down.
AGAATGATTTGTGGATTTGGGGGGAATTTAGGAACTCCTGATTTCTGAACCTTTCTGAACTGTTATTTCCTAAAACCCAGTAAAAATAGGAGTTTGTTTGTTTGTTTGTTTGTTTTTGTAGCCCCAAAGTCTTAGGAAACAATTTGCAGTTTCTTCCCAATACATTTTGCTCAATGGTCACTGGTTTAAAGCGGGGTTTCTCGAGTCTGGCACTTTTGACATTTTGGGTCAGATAATTCTTTTCTGGGGGTTGGGGTGGGGGTCCTGTACATTGTCAGATATTTAGCAGTGCCCCCTGGCCTTTAGGTGCCATTGACAGCCAAAAACATTGTGATAGCCAAAAATGTCTTCCAACACTGCCATATATCTTCTCGTCAACAAAATCACTCCAGTTGAGAAATACTATGTTAAAGCATCTCAGTTAAATTTTGTGTCATAAAAATGGAAATCTTTACTACCCCAGTCAGTGTTAATATGCTAGGAACCATTCTGGAAATTTGTGTTTAAGATACAGTTTCTCCGAGGAAGTGGAAGAGAACATACACTTGAATCATTATACTCCAGTTTCGGCTTTTATGATCACCAAATGGTAAAATGTTTAATCCATTATCCAGTTTATTAATAAAACAATTGATTCTATCATACTCATCTAAATTTGTGAAAATGGCTTATTCAGCTAAGAATGGATCTATAGAGGCAATACAATTTCTGTTATTGTCCACAGCTTATAGAACTGAGATTTATAACGCGTCTGTGTTTCTGGTAGAACCAATTCATTGCCCTGGAAACTGAGGTCTTAATCTTAATGGAATTAAAATAAAAAAGATTTGTAGCTCATTAAGCCAACAGTATTATTATATTCAGATCTGAACAGACCTCATCCAGTAGTCTGCTGTGCAATACAATAGAAAATGACATCTAATTACAAGTGATACCAAAAGCACTTGCTTTGTATTGGAGTAATAACTGTAATGTACCAGATCACGCGCATTGTTCTGATCTTGATAAGCTAATGCGCTCTCAATATTTGTAGGCATTTAGAAAGGAGAATGATATAATGGTGTGTTGAGAACAAATTAAATACAGATTCTTTGTAGCCTCTGTGGGAGTATGCATGATCTGACCAAGTTAGCAGCCTCAAAAGCTACGATTAACACATTTCAAATTGTTTTAAGATCTTATATAAACCATTTTTATTGTAGTTGCCCCAGACTTAATTAAATTAGTCACAGTTCACAGGCATGTCTGGGGAATTCAAGGGTCAGAAAAAGTGAGGTATAATTTTACCATGTGAGTTTCTGCTGTGTTCTGAAGGTTTGCTTTTCTTCTTCTTCCCGCCCCCCCCACCACCTTTCTAATCTGAGGAAAGTAATCTCATATAATTAAGCATAAGAAGTGAAAGAAGTACAATTAAAACTCAGCTCTGGAAAATAAGAATTGCAATGTTAAAACTTTTTACTTGTTTTCTTAAAAAAAAAACCTCCTAAGATGTTAACACATTTTGGTTCTAGTTTTAATGATCGGGTTGCTAGTGAACATTTCTCATATTAATTTGAAGAAGGAACAGAGGGATAGGAGTATTATTTTGATGCTGTCATTTGTTCATTTGTTTTGTGAGTTTATCCACATAACCTATAAATATGCGTGGTTGAGCTGAGTGTAAAAAAGCATGGAGTCCTATTGAAGTTGGGACCCCTGTGGTTCAACCCCAGAGGGATGCCATATTCAAAGCATATTCTCAGCAAGCAAAAAATTAAATGAATTCCATTTTTTTTTTACTCAGGTCTCTTAAAGGATATTAAAGACAATGCAATTCATAGACCCAAGCAACTTCTTGTAGCCTTTCTTCTCTCTTTCCAGGTTCGTTTGAGTTCTGTATTTTTCCAGAACCCAAAACTCCTTCTTCTACTACTAGCTCAAATTAATCAATTATGCAAACTCTTCCCTTTTATCTGTTTGCCAGATTGATTTAACTTGTTAATAAACCTGTCTTTGTATCCCCAGGTCTTTTTTTGTTTATTTTTTTGTTTGTGCATTTCCTGACTCTTTATCCTAAAAGTCTATGAATTTATCTGATTGAACAGGATTCTAGGCAGGACGTATTGGCCTGGTAGTGACAGGGGTCTGTCTCTGGCAGTATGGGCGAGGGAAACCGTTCATGCACCCTTTCCTGTTGCCAAATTGATCTTGTTGTGTGTGCCATTTGCATTCCACAGTGAATGGTGCTGGCCTTGCCATGGCTACTTGTGACATCATCTTCTTGAATGGTGGGAAGCCAGCCAACTTTTTGGATCTTGGTGGTGGAGTAAAGGAAGCTCAAGTGTATCAAGCCTTCAAACTGCTCACAGCCGACCCTAAGGTAACCTGTCGTTGTAGGCAGATCGCGTCATGTTCTGATTTTTCACCATCAAGAGCCACCTCTTTCCTACTGCTAAAGGATAATAAGCCAAACATTTATTTTGTAGCCCCAGATGCAAATCCTGCCTTAGATCTGATTGTAATACACAATGATTCGACTCGTTTCAGGTGAAAGGCTAATAAGTACTCCCAGGATCCAGTTTCAGCTTCTGTGTTTCCAAAGTCCTGGGAGATAGGAGGAAGTAAAAAAGGGGGTAGTGCTCCAGACAGGGAAACACCGGTTGGTGTGAAACATTATTTGAGTAATTTATACTGAAGCCCATTACTGAAGAATATTAGTCCCATTCTTCACATGACTTACAGGACTCATTCTCAGATTCCTTCCATAAAGATACCGCAAGTATTATCACACGATTGGAGACAGAAGAAAATTATAGGATTATAGAAGTGTATATCACTAGAAAATAATAACCCCACATTCTTCTGTATGCTTTTAATTTTCATGGCTGATAGTTGTATAGTTTACAGCATAGGTACTAGGTAGCATATAATGTTGCTTTATGACCCTCTTTCCTTAACTAGAGTATAGCTGTCACACCCATGCTAGTGTATAGTAGGTATTCCATGAACATTTTTTGAGTTAAAATACCAGTATGCTTTGTTGGAACTGTAGGTACTCAGTAGTTTATGACAACAAGGTTTAGGTGGACGTTTGTTACGTGGAAAAAACAAACATGTTTTGAATGTCTGATATATACCATTTAATTCTCTTAACAATTCTGAGTTTAAACTTTCAGAATCATTATGTTTATACTGTTAGAGTATCTGATACATTCTGTTCTTTTTCATGTTTTTTTTTTTAGTGTTCATTTATTATTTAATTTTGAGAGAGAGAGTGAGTGAGCAGGGGAGAAGCAGAGAGAGAGGGAAAGCAGAGAAAACACCAAACAGGCTTTGCACCGTCAGCGCAGAACCTCACATGGGGTTAAACCCATGAACTGTGACATCATGTTCTGGACCAAAACCAAGAGTGGGATGCTTAACCGCCTGATGTACTCAGGCACCCCTCTGTTGGTTCTTAATGTATCTGAACACATGGGAAGTCTGAACCATCACTAAGAACAACAAATGGAAATGATACCAGCTTTAATTTTTTTTTAATTTTTAAAGTTTATTTATATTGAGAGAGACAGCATGGGGGGGGGGGGTGGGCAGAGCAGAGGGAGAGGGAGAGAGAGGGAGAATCCCAAGCAGACTCTTCCCAGTCAGTGCATATAACCCAGTGTGGGGCTCAAACCCATGAACCCTGAGATTGTGACCAGAGGCGAAATCAAGAGACAGACGCTCAAGCAACTGAACCACCCAGGCGCCCCCATATTGTTTTTTAAGAAATGTGGTCTGAACTTAATATGGAAACTTCTCATAAATAAGTGTACCAATAATAGTCTTTTGGTTCACAACTATAAAATTTGTCTTCTATTTTCATTATGACTCACATAGTTGCTAACCTTATGTTTTTGCTAAGTCTTTCCCTTCTGATTCATGAAATAAATGGTAAGGTATTATCAGCTACTTATTTTCAGTTTTCCAGTGCTATCCAGGAATAACAAAGTCATCAAAATCCAAAGTCGCCCAGCCATGAAGAATGTGTGTGCGGTTGGTTTTTCTGTTTCTATAAGTACCTTGTTTCTGTTGGTTAGGTAGGAATATTGTCAGTGGCTTCCTACTTATTAATTTATTTATCCCTTCTTATTCTTATTTTCTAAGGGAAGCATCATTTTCCTTCCAGAGATTTTCTTATCAATTTAAATCTGTAAATACCGTGGACATAACTCACACACAGCTTTTTAAACTGCTTGAACCACAGTATACTTAGAGAACAGGGCAATTGTAATAAAATAGAACTTTTAGTGTCTACTGAAATTCGGTGCTAAGAATAATAGAGTGCTATCGAGGGAGTAAATCTACCAGGACAATCATTGCATTTTCTTTGGAATATCTTTTCTTAGTAGCTGATCTGGAATTTTAATTTTGTAACAATGCAGGAGGAGAAGGAAAAATCACTTGCAGAACCATTTTTTAAAACAGTCTCTTAAAAAATTTTTGACTTTGCCCTATGGAATATTTTCAAATGCTTGGAGTATTTAAACTTTTTTGAGATTGCCTGTCATCTTGGGTAGAGAAAGATATGTGGGAGTTATTTTATTTTTCTCATGCTATATCAGGAAAATGAATGCACAGCCCATCTCACTGTAAATTTTCCAAATCTTGAAATTTCAAAGACAGTTAAAAAGCATAGAAATGTAATGGGTATTTTCAATCCTGGCATTGTTTCACAGATTTTAGAGAACAGAGGCTAAAAAATAGTATAGATGAATTGATTTGATTTTGCAAGGAAACTGGTTACAGTTCTGGCTGTAATTATTTCAAGTAGAACCCCATTCAGCTGCCCAGAAGAAAAGAATCCCAAAAACCCAAAGCTGATTATTACAAAGGTATTGATTTTCTCGTTGGATGTAAGGATTAGTCAGTTGAAGACACTGGAATTCAAAATTGAAAAAGGCCTTTTGTTGCTAAACTTGAATCAACTGATAGTAACAACTAGTTGTTTGTCATCTGTATAAGCTAATTCTTTTGATCAAGTAATAAATGTCATCATTCGAGAACAATATTGTGGGTTGACATATATTTCTACACATAATGTCAGCCATAGAGCTGAAACTTAAATTTATTTTGCCTGACTATTAGCCCTAATGCTGACATCAGGACCCAACACAAATGCCTTTATAACTAGTGTGTTCTTTATTTGTTTGTAATATATATGAAACAGAGCTCGTCTGCCAAACTAAGACAAGAGTCTTTTCAAGATAGCTTAAAAAACTGAATTCACATTAAATATTTTATAATTCCCTAGTTTTCTAGTTGAGCTTGAGATGAGAGTTGAAGAACAATGTAGTTTGTTCTGTTGGTGGTATAACCTGATCATCATTTTTAACATCCAGTATGGTAAGCCCTAGGATTCTTAATCCTAAGTAGTAAAGATCACATTAAATAGGAAGTAGAAGTAGGGGTTTGTGGTAAGTTATAAAGAATTTGAATAAACTTGAGGGAAAAATCCTCCAAGGATTGTGTTATCCTTAAACTTTCGTTTTCCTGAGTCATACTTTGGCTTTTACTTCTAATTCTAAACTTAGAATTCCAGGGGCGCCTGGGTGGCGCAGTTGGTTAAGCGTCCGACTTCGGCCAGGTCACGATCTCGAAGTCCGTGAGTTCGAGCCCCGCGTCAGGCTCTGGGCTGATGGCTCAGAGCCTGGAGCCTGTTTCCGATTCTGTGTCTCCCTCTCTCTCTGCCCCTCCCCCGTTCATGCTCTGTCTCTCTCTGTCCCAAAAATAAAAATAAAACGTTGAAAAAAAAAATTTAAATATTAAACTTAGAATTCCAAAGGTGTAGAAAATGAGTACAAATGACATCTGGAGTATGTAAAACATCTTGCATCAATGAATAATAGGAAAAGACAGTTGACCGGAATCTCAGCACTCACCCCAACTCTTTTGGCCAAAGTTAAGCAAATCTGTTGCCCTCTGGAGGACTGACTTTGAAAAGCAGTAGTGTGGGAGTGACATTCCTGAAGACTCCTCACCTGATATGTCCCTGTGCTTCCTGGGTTAGATCCAACTTAGAGTCGTGTTTTCAAAGCTCTTTGTTTTTTAATTTTTATTTCTCTTAATATTATTTTTTTGATTCCAAGTATAATTAACATAGTGTTTTTCAAAGTTCTTTAAAAATCCAGAAAGGGGAAGCCTAGGTGGCTTGGTTGGTTAAGTGTCTGACTCTTGATTTCTGCTCAGGTCATGATCTCGCATCTGTGTGGAACCTGCTTGGTGTTCTCTCTCTCCCTCTTTCACTGCCCCTCCCCCTGCTCATGTGTGCACATGTGCACGCTTTCTCTGTCTCTGTCTCTCAAAATAAATAAACAAACACTAAAAAAAAAAAAATCCAGGAAGAAATGTGCTACATAAGCACCAAGTACCAGTTCAAAAAGGAATGGAAGGATTCTTAGTGGGATTCTTGTACCAGACTGCCCAGGTTCCTGTCCCACGTCCCATCTTTACTGCTTATTGGTTGTGGGAGCTTGAGCACGTTATTTAACTTGTGTATATCTCAGTTTGCTCTTTTATAAAGTGAAATTATAACAGTATTTATTACCTCTGCGGGTTGCTTGCTTGCTTTATTTATTTATTCAAGTATTTAGAGCTTAAATTTCTTGAAGTTTTTTAAATTCAGATATAACTGACATGTAACATATAAGTTTAAGATATATAATGTGTTTATTTGATATATCTATATGCCACAGTATGATTACCACTGTTGCATTAGGTAACACCTCTATCATGTTTCATAACTGTAATTTATTTTTTGTGGTAAGGACATATAATCAGAGAATCGCTTATTACATTAACTGAGATTATACATACACATTTCCCATTTAAAGGAGGAATAATTTCATATGATAGTGTCATTTAAAATTTTTAATAAATTTTCATTGAAGTATAAACTTCATATAGAACAGTATGTAAATCGTAAGTATATAGCTTGATGAGTTACCATGAGGTGAACATACTGGCAGCCAGATCATAAAATAGAACATGACCAGTGTTAGGGACTGAATGTTTCATGTCCCCCCAAATTCATATGTTGAAATCCTAACCCCCAATCTGGTGATATTAGGGGGTGGGCCTTTGGGAGGTAATTATGTCATGAGGGTGGAGCCTCATGAATGGGATTAGTACCCTGGTAAAGGAGACCCCAGAGAGGTCGCTCACTCCTTCCTCCATAGGAGGACAGATCTAAATGATGGCCATTTCTGTACCAGGAAGTGGGCTCTCATGAGACCCAGAAGCTGCCGGTGCCTTCACCTTGGACTTTGGCCTCTAGAATTGTGAAAAGAAATGTTTGTTGTCGCATCAGTCAGTCTATGGTAATTTGTTAGACAGCCTGAACAGACCAGTACGCCATCTCAGAATGGGTATCCCATCTCAGAAGCCAGTGAAGTACCCCCACGCCATACTTCTACCCTGCTTTCCCCTGAAGGTAACACAGCTATCCCAACTTCTAATGTCGTAGATTTTGTTTTGCCTTAACATAGGTAGGGTCGTACGGTGTACATTCTTTTGTGTTTGCCATCTTTCACTTAACTTTTATTTGTAAGATTCATCTACATTTTATGTAGCAGTGGTTCACTCATTCTTCCTGCCGTATGCTGTCCTACTGTGTGACTCTGCCAGAAGTTTTCATCCTTTTCTGTTGATAGGCATTTATGTTATTCACAGTTTTGACTGCTACGTTGCTGTGAACATTCTCATACATGTCCTCTGGAGCACATTTCTGTGGGATATATTTTTGGAACTAGGATTTCTGGGTTATAACATATGCGTGTCTTCAGCTTGAACGGATGCTGCCAAGCAGCTCTCCAGATGTGCCAGCTTTACACTCTGGGAACCGTTCATGGCAGTCCCAGTGTGTCTCCACACCCTTCCCCACCCTTGGTGCAGTGAAGCCTTTGCAACTTTAGTCATTCCAATAGATGTATGGTAGCTTTCACTGTGGTCTAATGCCTTTCTCTCATGGCTAATGAGGTTGAACACCTTTTCATATAATTATTACTATTAGGATAATACTCTTTAAACTTCTGTTAACCTTGTCTGTAAAGTAGACATGAAAATAACACCCCAAAGCATTGGCTTTCAATATCAGCGGAGATAATATATGTGTGAGTACTTGGCAAATATTTCTAAAGCACAAGGAAAACTTTCGTTTGTGTGGACTTTTAAAAAAAATTTTAATGTTTATTTACTTATTTTTGAGAGAGAGAGAGAGACTGAGATACAGCACAAGCGGGCAAGGGGCAGAGAGAGCAGGAGACACAGAATCTGAAGCAGGCTCCAGGCTCTGAGCTGTCAGCACAGAGCCCATGTGTTGACTTTTTTTGTTTTTTAACGTTCAATTCCATAATCATTTCTGAGGCTTAGATTTATAATTATTGAAACAAGAGGAAGTAAATGCTCATCTTTGGGATAGGAGGTATCTGAAACAGATCCATTAACACCAGTGTTACTGTATGGGCTGTTTTGAAGTTGATGAAATGGGTAAACAATTCAGTAGTTTGCAGTGATTCTCTGTTCAGACGACCAAGAAAACACAACTTAATCGAGGGAGGATTAAATTCATATCTGCAAGAACCACAGAATATCATTTGGTATAAATTTGAAAAGAGCCCAGCTATTTTAGCTCTGTGGTATGTGATTCAAAATTGTTTAGAATTTGAGGCTAGAGAAGTAAAAATGCATGCCATATTTTCAGTATCAAATGCCTTTTAGCATGCAAATGCCTTCACTTGTAATAAATATTTGCTGATACTAATATGTGCTAAATGCCTCACGTACATATTGTTGATCATCATACATTTAGAATATATTTAAAAACAAACCACAATATCCTCTTCTTCACTTATTCACATGTTTATATCAGAGGCATGAAGCAAAACTCATTTCATTACAGTCCACTTGTATTTGCTGAAATACCTTATCTGCAGGGGAATATTTATTTTTGGTGGGTAATAGAACTCTTGTAGAGATTGATTTTCAAATGTAATACCCAATACTTGACACAACACGAGCATTATTTTTGAAATAACTCCCCCATCCCTGTTCTTACAGGCCTCTTTGAAAACAAATCTAAAAGTTGGAAAGAGAAGTCCAGGCAGCCATTCTTTATGGTGATAGGCTGCCTGGTAGTCTAGTCTGAGAAGGATAAAAATGATTCTGTGCTTATGAATTTGTAACCTGTCACCTGGTTTCAGCCCTGTGCAGGGGAACACCGTGTATAAGCTGGAGAATGGAAAGCTCGCTGCCTTGTTCTCATTTCTCTTTGTTTCCTCCAAGTGCTTTTCCTATTGTGTTGCATTTCTTTCTCTGATGTCCAGTTGATCCACATTTCCAAAAATGTCTTGCTGTCCTTGTCCAACATGCACTTGTTCCATTTTATCGGCCAGTACTACGCAGTAAGAGCTGGGTCCTGGGAAGGCCGTCGGTTCTGTATCTTACCCAAGACCAGTGTTTCTGAGAGCTACCCCTTTTCCACGCATCCCTAATGGAACTCTCTAAATCTGTTTTCATGCTGCTTGCTGACATACTGTCAGAAATAAATCAAAAATAACGTTTTTTACTCTTTGCTCTGCTTCTCAAAATTCAAATTTGGATGTGCTTTGTTTTGTTTCATGGTAAGTAATTTGAAGAATTTTAAGACTTGGGGATATTTTAGTAAATTTTATCATTGGTCCCAACATGCTCATAATTGATTATGAATCCTGTATGGAGAAGCCTTTGTAGATGTTAAACAGAAATGAACCACTAATAAAGGTATAATGTCACCTAGATTGGAAATAATATATAATTATTAGAAGAGTTGGGGATATTTTTTCTCTTAATGTTACCGCACTGTGAAAAGACATGGTTCAGTTCAACAGTTAAGAAAATAGTGCATTTTCTAACAATGCCAGGATTAATGTCAGGTATCTCTGAGTCTTAAGAATTTTCCTATAATGCTAGACTGATCAAGCATCTGAAAGTTTCACTATTATTATTTTTGAGGTATTGTTTTAGAATCCAAATAATGCCTGGTGGGAGAATCACTAGATGTAGGGGGTAACTTGGGAAAATAATTCAGGAGAACAAGGTGAAGACCCTTTGAACTGGGAAGGGTTCTGGGTCCTCTCCTTTATAGGGGTGAGCTGTAGTCGGTGGGATGAGCCCCACTGCCTTCAGAAGGTTGAAGACACTGTGAATTCCCTCTCTACCACCCCCTGCCAGAGAACTAGGGGTTAGGAATGATTGTCTTGTTCCTAAATGAACAACACGTCCATATGGGCTTTGCCGAAGAAATTGGCTTGACTCAGAGTGGCTCGCAAGATAAAAAGTGTTTTGTCTTTTTTTAAAGGCTGTTTTATTAAACAGCATCCCCGTTTTCCTAATTATTAAATTAGAGAAACATAAAGTATAGAAAGGTACAAAAATAGATCAAATTACATTTATATGCACTTTTACATATACTTAAAATGAATACACAGAGTAGTAGTATTTTTGACAAAACTGGTATCAGTATGATTGACACTCTTATGTAGTCTGCTTTTTTCCACTTTTTACCTACCTTTTCCCCTGTCATTGTACAGTCCTCTGCAGCATCTTCGGGAGCTGAATAGTATTCACTTGTATGAACATATAAATTTACTTAACCAGTCCTCTGTTATTTGGTATTCAGGATGTCTCTCCCTTAAAATAATGCTGCCGTAACCTCCTTGTACTCTTAACTTTACGTACACTTCAGATTACTCATGTAAGATGAATTCGTAGGGGCGCCTAGGTGGTTCGGTTGGTTGAGCGTCTGACTCTTGATTTCAGCTCAGGTTATGATCCCACGATCGTGAGATGGAGCCCCATGTCAGGCTCCACACCGGGTGTGGAGTCTGCTTAAGATTCTCTCTCCCTTTCCCTCTGCCCCTCTCCCCTGCTCACATGTGCATTCTCTCTCTCCCTCTCTCTCTGTCTCAATCTCTCTCAAACTCTCTCAAAATAAATACAATAAGATGAATTCTTAGAAGTAGGAGGCTAACTATGTATGAAGATTTTAAGGTTTTCATACTGACTGCCTATTTGTCACCACAGTAGGTAGAAGGATGTAGAAGGCTGTTGTCAATGAGAGGAGTATGCACTTGGCTGTTTAAGGTGGCCCCTTGTGTAGTGCCACAGTGCTGCCTGGTTTTCCCAAGTCATGTCTACTATGATGGATCTTACAGAGAAAATACATGTTAGATAAGCTTTGTTCAAGGGTGAGTAAAAATTCAATACGAATGAATTAACAGTATATATGAAGTAAGGTATCCTCAAACGGAAACACAGAAAACAGGTTATGCATTGCCGTTTTGATGAAAACGGTGTGAGGCTTATGGGAAACTAGCCCTTGGTTTCCTCAGGAGCAATGGTTCGGTATTTGCTAACTCAGTGTTCGCTGAAAGTTGATAGACCGTGACTACTATGGATAACGAGAATTGCCTGAATAGTGTTTTGGCTAATTATGGATGGCTCTTCAGAGATTATGTGAAAGAGCTGCTCCATTTTATCTAAGAAAGGACAGTCCGGAACCCCTAGCCTGAATGTCAAGTCAGAAACTCTTTTCTTTTCCTCAATTGCTTTTATATGCTTCCTAAAGGGAAGGAATTTGACTATGAATATGAAAACCTTCAAAATATGTCAGTAATGGTATTTTAGACGTATTACCTTTATGTTTAAGGATTAAATGAATAAACCTTGAGAAAATTTTAACTTAATTTTTCCACTATCCAGGTAAGAATGATTTCCTTACACATGTAAGTCCCTCACTTTATGCTTTTTGAAAGGTTTCTTTACATTTAAAAATTGATTATTTTTTCCACTTTTAGAAATTTGCATTTCCTACTAAAAGTCAGAGATTAAAAAAAATTGTCTCTAACTTCATTACCGTAACATGACCACTATTACAATTTTGTTAAATTTCCTTCCAGCATTATCTACACATATCTTCTTTATAAGATTATAATTAGAATACCCTTCCTATTGATGGCCTTTAAAAAATATATCAAGTATTACATGATGTATATCCTCCAGTGTTGTTAGCTGGTCTCTCTCTTACTGTTAGTTTTAATAGCATATTAATAGTGGGCAGTGTGTTAAAGGCCTCTTGTTATTTAGAAGGTTATTTAAAGCTCAGCATTTAAAGTCATTTTCAGAAAATGTGTGAACTTTGTAAATCTGGTTTGCTAAAGTAGAGTACAGTATAGTTAACAAATGCAGTAGTAACAAGTGTGAAAAACATTTTGGTACAAAACAGTCTTATAGAACAATAAAAAAAAAAAAGAAAATCAGCATTCTCTAGGGCTCAGCTAGATACCCCTTTAGTGTCTTATGCATTTACTACATCAGTGGACTACTGATCTGCCTTTGTTTTAATTATCGCAGGGTTAATGAATCATTCTTTAATATTTGATACAGTCATTTAGAATTGCCTAAATTCTGAAATACCTAAGAATTCCAAGTGTGGCCTAATGTACCTTCCTGATGGCTGAGTTGAAGATCTTCCCTGTATCCTCCTGATATATCTGGTTCAGTGAGGTGAGACCGAGTCCAAAACAAGACTTGCAGAAGTTAGAATAGACTCACCTTTATTTTTCCTTGCTCTTTCTTGCCAGAATTCTTCCTAAGAATCCATTGGTTTCTCTGTGCATCTTCTGTCTTTGTAAAGAGCAAGACACTTTAGGCAGACTTGTTAATTAGGTGCCTTTTTAATCTCTAGCCCTCATCAGATGCCACCTCAATGATAATATGTGATAATATGTCCCAGTCTCCCTTTTCTTTTCTTTGGGGTATTTACAAGTTACAGTCTTTACCACTTAATCATCTCCTTTATTCATACATTTCTCTTTTTAAATCTTATAAAATCGCCTAGAAATATTCTCCCTCCCCCACCCCCCACTTCTTGCTGCTGTTTCATTAAACTTTTCATTTGTTCCATATTCTTTGAAAATAGCTCCAAGTATAGTTTTGCCTTGAGTTTTTTTTCGCCCAGTGCCTGGTTTTGTCCTGTTCCACTATTATTAATACACTTCATTATTTCTAGCCACTCTAATAGTTCAGGGAACATAGTAGGTCCTCCAAAAAATGTCTTTTCAGAGCAAATTCATATTGACAGCATGTCTCTTTCTTTCCATGGAAATCCTATGGCTCAGTGGTCTCAGTCAGCAAGAGAAGCATAATAAGTTAATGAGCTGTCCTTGTGAAACCATTTCCCAAGGTAGGTGCCAGTGCTCTGTGTCTGGCAAGACTCTCATGGGACGGGACAGCCTGGTAGGGTCCATTGTCTAGAGCAAGACTTGCCTCCCCAGGGTCCAGGAAGCAGTGGAGGGAAGGTCCTCTTTGCAGAGGGTTGGGTGAAGTCCTATGCAGCAGCCAGACTCAGCAGCAGTCGGTAATAACAATACAGGAGGAACTGCAAGTGGCAGGGACCCTTACCTGAAAGCAGGGTGTTAGTAGAAGACAGCAAGTGTGCCAACAAAGGGAGGCAATTTTAAGGAGTATTTAGGGAATTCTGTTAACCAGTAGCCAGTGCCACAGTCCCCAGGCTGTAGTGCATGGCCAAGCTGCCTTCATACAAAGCAAAGCATCCCATACGCAGAAGCCTGGTTCTAAGGAGACTGGAGGGCCGGGCAGGCAAGTAAGGCAAGAATTCATCCATAGTACAAGTCACTGTGTCAACCATGAGGTTCACTAGGCTCATCCCATAGCAAGAACAACTTTATGGAAGGAGGGGGGTTCCCCCCCAGCTTGTTGGGGCAGCTCCTCAGACCACTTCATGAGGTCAGGACTAGTTCTCCAGACCAGAGAATGACTAAGCTGGACAGAAACCCATTCAGTGATATCAGCCAAATGATAATGCATGGTGTTATATATGCCAGGCATTCCTCTAGACCCAGAATTGTAGAGCAGTGGGTGAAATAGAGTCCTGTTCTCTTGGAGCTACCATTTCAGAGTGGGAAAGTTAGTTAAATCAGTGAGTAAATAGATACGTTATACAAAACAAATAAGTAATATATTGGGTGGTGGTACAAGGTTAAAAATAGAATTGAGGATGCCAGAAATTTGTTATTTTTGATAAGTTTGTCCAAGAAGCCCTCTGATGAGTTTACCTTTGAGAAAGACGTGTCCTGACTGTTAGATGCGGAGTTTGGGTTTGTAGGCAATGACATGAATGCTCCCAGTGAGGGGAATCTGATCAATATCTGCACCCGTTGGAGGTGCCCTATGTTCCTTCATGTTTACTCACTACTTCTTTTTTTTTTAATATATGTTTTTTAATGTTTATTTGCTTTTGAGAGAGAGACAGAGCATGAGTGGGGGAGGGGCAGAGAGAGAAGGAGACACATAATCCGAAGCAGGCTCCAGGCTCTGAGCTGTCAGCACAGAGTCCCCATATGGGGCTCGAACTCACAAACCAGGAGGTTGTGACCTGAGCCAAAGTTGGACACTTAACCGAATGAGCCACCCAGGCGTCCCTCACTACTTCTTTACCTCAGTGTCCTAAGCCACCTCGCTTGCTTTATTGTCAACTTAAAAAAAAAAAAAAAAGAGGTTTGGTCCACTTGAACTTTGCTCTAATTCGGGTGGCAACTGTCTTCCACTTAGAGGTCCTTTGTGCATGTCGGTGGATATTTTATCTCCATCCCCAGGACCCTCTCCTCGGGATGCTCTGCTTCCAACTTTGAGGACTTACGAAACGGAGCACTTTGAACACACGTATTAGTTAGCATTCCCAAGGGGCAGCTGGCACAAATCCAAGTTAATTACTTTTCTTCCAGCTTATCTGTGAGTTCTTTCATTAATCGTTATCCGTAAGCATTCTGGACACATCCCTTTTTCTCAATTAGAACTCCACTGGAGTATTTCTGAACAAACATTTAGGTGTCTGCTTTAATACTCAGAAGCCTTAGGATCATAAGTAGTGAACAGAAATCCATTCTGACCTTTAACCATTGACCTAGATTTCACGTGCTCGTTCATCCCAAATAGCACATGCCTCTGAGAGATATGAGTGACCTAGAATCTTCAGTGTGTCATTGTTATCCAAGAATGTGGACATTTAGTAGCAGATATGAGGGAGAAATGCCCAAATTTAGATATTTCTGATATTTTTCTGTTTTACAACCTGTGACTGTGAGTGGATCTTCTTGTCTGTTAAACTGAACTGCCAAATGATTAATCCAGATGCAGACTCTGCTGACCAGATTCTGAAAGAGAGGTGTTTGGTAATCAAATGAGAAGAGTAAACAAGGGAAAAGTAAAAAATACCCCCTCCCCAAAAAAACGAGAACCTTTACTGAAAGCATAAATTCTGTGATTCTCTTTTTCTCTACCAATGTATCTTTAAAAGCTCTCTCTGTTGTAAGTTGCACCAATTTATTAAACGATGCAAAAAAAACATCTTAGGTAAGACAACAGGACAGAAATTCGAGCCTCACCATCATCCTAGCTTCCCCCTCGCAATGAACACAGCTTGTGATTCCAGCCTTCAGCGGGCAGTCAGTGCCTGTTCTTTGATCACCTACTGTGTGTCAGGTCCCAAGCCAGTCAACAGAATGGGAAACCATCCAGCATTTAATGTCATTGGTTCCATTATGCTGTCCTTGTCAAGTCTTCCGGTTGTAATTACCCCTTTAGAGCAGAGGAAGACTTGAGCCTGATTGACAGATACAGTCCTTGCTAAGCTCAAAGAAGACCAGTGTAAAGCATCCATTCATACTGACATCACACCCTCTTCTCTGGGTTCACAGAGAAGAGTCTGTGCAGCCTTACCACTCAGAATGTGGGTCATGCACTTTCAGTGTTGACATCAACTTGAAGGCCGTTAGAAATGCAGGAATGTAGCTCTACCTCAGATCATTGGGGTCCGGATTCGTGTTTTCACAGGATGCCCAGGGGATTCTCTGCACATTAGAGTTTGAGGGGGCACTGGTCCATAGCAGGGGGAGGCATACTGCGGTTCACAGCCAAACTCTGCCTCATGGGTATTGTATAAGTAAAGTTTTATAGGAACACAGCTTTGCTCATTCATTTCCTTAAGCAGTTGAGTAGTTGTGACAGAGACCTGGTCCCCAGTGGTCTAGGGTCGGCATGCTTGGAGTGTGGTATTGGCCTAGTGTCAATTTGTATAGAAGCACCAGCCTATGGGCTGTTTTAGGTCTATAATAAATACAAAGACAGAATCAGCATCTAGAAACTTTTATTCCAAATTTCTGTGACATACAAGTAGAAGATCAATTTTCTAGCATTTCATATGATTGTGTTTTACAAAAACATCAGTGACTGTCAGGGCATTTAAGAAAAAATTGTCCTTCACCACAGATTATGTGAGAAGCACTGCTCTGTGAGTTTCAATGGGTACGTGGTAAAAACCAGTACAGTAAGTGAAGGTGATTGTACAGGGTACATCTTGATGCTAAAGTGAGCTTTATTACAGGCTGCAGTATTCACATTGTCCTGTTGTTCTTTGCTCATCAAGCTTTGTCTTGGTTTCTTTGGTGATACTTCTCCTTATGGTCCTGGTGATGCCTTCATTCGCCGTCTGCATCCCCACTTGGATGCTGTCTTCCCCCCTCCTGCCCACAGAGAATGCTTATACCTGGCCCGGGCCCGTTGCTCTGCTGCATCCCTGGCAGAGGGTTGCTTTCAAGGGTGGGCGCCTGGCAGAAGCCCCTCAGTCCAGCCAGAGGCTTCCCTGCTGCTGTTCTCATGACACTCATGCAAAAGCCCACCTGCCTGTCGGATCACAAACTAAAACAAGGTGGTCCAGGAGGCTCTGAGTATCCCTTTCCACTTGGTGACAGCATGAGTAAGATCCAGGAGCAAAGCTGTGCCATAGAGGCTCCCCTAGTCATAGGGCTTCATTCCTAGGGCTTCATTCCTAGGGCCTGGCTTCTCCAGTGGGTGGACCAGCAGGAGTGGCGTCACGTGGAACCTCTTTAGGAATGCAAATTCTTCGTCCACTTAAACCTGCTGAATCAGAAAGTCTGGGGTGGGGCCCAGCAGTCTCTACCTTAGCCAGCCCCTTAGGTGATTGTCATGTTAGAGGATGTCTGCTGGAACTCTGTTAGCGTCCTCTGGCTTATGAGAGCTGCTTCAGCTCCCATCTCAGCCAGGAGCCCTTTCGTTCTCTGTTTACCTTTCAGGTTAGAGTGACTCCTGTGCTGTGTGCTGTATGTGTTACTTGTACAAAACTGACAGTTGGCCCCAGCTCACCCTTGTTGTGCCAAGTAGTAGCCCGGACTCCACTCGGTTAACACTGATTTGAATTTCTTTCTCCATACACTTGACATCCCCGTGTGTTTTAAGATTTTTATTCCCTTATTTCTGTGTCAGAATCTCTCCCTAAAACTCAGAGGGACTCTATCAGTTCTAAAGTGACTTTTCTATCCAAATGAGAATTAAGGATAATCTTCTAGTTAATAGGTAACATTCCTCAGCTGGGTTTGTAAATGCATTTTTCTGAAGATCAGTTCCCTCATGGAGAACTTTTATTTCCCTTCCCTCTAAAAGTAGAGAACAAAAACAAGTTGTATAATTTTCAAGTGACTTTCTATAAACTTTATGAAATTACCTCATCTTGAGCTCAGTCACTGAAGTAGATCTAATTCATTTCTGTCCCGATTAAGTTACCATCAGCTGCTTCTTTTCACAAGAGATTTCCTTCCTATTATTGTTCTCTGTGCATTTAATCTCTCTGGGTACTTTTCTTCCCCTCTCTTGATTTGTAAGTGTTTTGCTGCGATTCAATCTCCTGTCTATTCTTGTTACAAAGTACAACCTTCATTTGTTATCTGAGTTCCTTTTGCTATTTGGGGAAGAGGGAAGTGGTCAGATCTTTCAGTATTTGACAAATGTCATGATAATAGAGTGTTTCAAGGTGGAGATGTTGAATCAGCTTTTATGTTTGGTCAAGAAAATTGATTCATAATGATATGTGACATAAAGTCTTCACTGAATTTTTCTCTGGTATACATGAGGAATGAAAAAAAAGAAAACCACTTCTTGTAAAAAACAAAATTTAATGTTTCTTTATCTTGATGGCTCTTTGTACAAGCTCCCTTTACAGATTACTCTGTGTGCCGACAAATCAGCATGTATCTTTCTCCAACTATTAGGTCATCTTGATATATCAACTACCATTGGAAAATTGAGATTTGCATGGGTTCCTTTCATATTTTCAGTATCAGGCTGAGGCCTTATTGCTGTCTCTTCCAGTTTTGGGGTTGTATCATGTTCTTGAGTGTTCACGTCTTCCTTGGGGGGCAGGGTGTGGACCAGACAAGACATAGGATACAAGCTCACTTTCATCCCTACTTGTAGGTCTGCATGTCTCTAACTCACTGCAGCTACTACACGTTGTAATCGCATCTCACATGTAGGTGAGGCTCTAAAAAGACCTTTCAGAAGGCAAAAAAAAATTATAATCAAACTTAACTTTGGAAATCCTTTTAAGTCCACTCATAAATTTTAGTATGGGTGAGGAGACGCTGATCTTTCTCCATGACATTCCTCACCACTGTGGTCTATAATTAAAAAACCGGTGGAATGTTTTATTAAAGTCTGTCTGGCCCCTGACACTATAAACTCCTACAAGGAGGATGGTCTCTGTTTTGTTCACTCCCTCCCTACTCCTCACAAAGTGGCAGAAATATGGTGCACAATGAGTAATTATTTTTCTTCAATTATAAAAAAATTAACTATCAAAGTTAATGGATAAAATAAACAATAATAATAATGGCAGCTAACACTGACATAGGTATTAAGTATGTGCCAGGAACTGGTTTATGGGCTTTACAAATATGAACTCATTTATTCCTCACCACAAACCTAAGATAGGTAATAAATCATGGCCATTTTACAGATGAAGAAAGTGAGGCACTTTCCTCACTTGCCAAAGGAAAGTTGCCAAAGGACACACATGAGTGGTAGAGCAAGGATTCAAACCCGAGCAGCCTGCCTCTAGTCCCTCTTCAACCAACTGGATTATACAGTGCCCTGTGAGCAAAGGAGCTCATCCCCTCTCACCTCCCTCAGCAACTTGTGTTCTTTGAATGGACCGGTGTTGGGGGCTCCCCCTAGATTTGGCTCTTTCTTGCTCACTTGCTTGTTCCGTCCCTGTGCCTGCATATTTGGATTTATATAAATTAAATGTGTGTCTGATGTGACTTTGATGTATGGGATGAGGCTAAATAACACTCCAGTGCAGGTATAAAGAAAGCAGTAAAAACCAGGAGCTTAGAAATTGTTGCAGAGTATTTTTGTCATGCATATTAGATCTTTTTTTTAAACATGCAACTTTCCAACCAAAAGGGTCATTATACAGTGGTTGAAAGAGAGACATAAAGAATGCCTGTTCAAATTCTGCGGTTCTAAGAGATTTTTCTATATCTTACTCCGATGAAGATATCCTTCCAGGCAGTATTTTAGGTTTATAATTGCATGGACCTTCAAAAGAAAAACACAAACAAACAAAAAAAAACAGAGGTGCCTGGGTGACTCAGTCAGTTGAGTGTCCAACTCTTGATTTCAGTTCACACCATGATCCCAAAGTTGTAGGATTGAGCCTCAGGTCGGGCTCCTCACTAAGTGTGGCTGAGCCTGCTTGAGATTCTCTCTCTCTCTCTCTCTCTCCCTTTGCTCCTCCCCAGATCTCTCTCTCTCTCTCTCTCTCTCTCTCTCTCTCTCTCTCTCACACACACACACACACACACACACACACACCCTCTCTCTCTAAAATTAAAAAAAAAAACAGTTATCAGGGAACACCTGGAGGAAATGCATGTGCAAAGCACATCCTGGGTGGTTGGAGAACTTGAAAGCTTCATGCTCAGCAAGTCACTTAATGTAAAGGGACGACAAGGCCTATCTTTTGATTGAAGACACATCATAGGACAGGTTACAGGGAGCTGACAAGTTCCAGGACATCCTCCTAATTGTTTAGTTCCTACTGCTCCCTGTAGGCTTTGCTCTTGGACTCTTCTTTGGGGCTGTATATTCTCAACTGTGTATGTGCCTTTACTCAGAGTTCCCGAACCACACGTCTTTTGTTACATGGAAGGGAAACTGGAAGTTTCTCTCACCGTTGTTACCGTGATGAGAAAGAAGTCAGTTTGTTGTTTTTTTACAAACAGAGGAACATTTTCACCCTTGAGGTATTCATGTCTTGATCAAGGTAGCTAGGGTTTATATCACGTTTCTTTCTAGTTTGCTAATAGGAAGTAGTCTTAACTAAAGCGCATGCTTTCTCAGGGGTTGCCAGCCGTGAGTCGGTTGCTCTGAGTCATGTGCTCGGTGGCATTTTGTTAATTACACTTACTTATTTAGCACTAATGCAAGAAACATGACTAGTAAGTCTTCAGTATTTGGGTTTGTGTTTTAAATTCATTCCTCGGTAGCACCCTTCCTCCCTTTCCTTCTCTCATCTTTTCAGACCAGGGGAAAGAAAGGGCCTTTGGAGCTAGGTGTTGTCCTGAGTGAGCAGTCCTGAGGTTGGGGAACATGGAGTCTGTCTATGTGTGGGTTGTGGGGTCCGCTCTGTCAGTAGCTGGAAAGAAATGGAGTCCTAGCCTGCACCCCTGTATCTCTTCCCCTTCCTAGGTCAGGAGTGGGGCTTTCCTGAGGGAGAAATGCCTTTGGTGGAAAAGGACCCAATCATAAGTATGAGAATCATGAGTGACCTGGATGCTTGTATGGGGCATTGAAAATAAAATAAAACAAAAGTAAAAACAAATTAAAGGAAGGTTCCATTAAGCCAGTAAAGTATGTGTTTAAATCTGATTTTAAGTGAAGGTTCTTTAAAAAAACAGTTTTAAAACTTCACATGAAGCAGTATCTGAAAATTGGATGAGACCGTCTAAATAGGAAAGAAAGCAATCTCATCAGACGAGTTAAGTCTCAGCAAATGTAGCAGGATTTGGCATGTTCTTCTGAAAGGGGGCCAAACCCTTTATAGTCACCAAGTAAATCAAGTCTTGTCTCCTCTCTGTCAGCTCTTTGATATATCCGTGGGAATCCATAGAGTGAGACCAACGAGAACAGAGCAAACGAGCTTCCTTCACAGGGGTTATTTTGAGGCATTTGAACACAGCAGTATTCCTTTCTTCAACGTTCACAATGTATAAATTCCCGAAAATTTTTAGTATATTCGTACTTTGTCCAAGTCTATCATAATTTCTGCTGGGCAGTGTATTCTTAAAACCTAATGGACCCAGGAAGATGACCCCAACTTTCTACCATTTGCCATCACTAGGGACAGAAGCAGTAGCCCCCTTAGAGAAGAGCCGAGCAGGCTTTGCAAATTGTGAGGGGACTGGCAGTATGAACTCGTGTTCCATTTACTTTAAGGAAATGGTTTTAATTAAACAACACTCACAGCTTTATTGCTGTGCTTGGCAAGCCTTGAGGAGTTCAGGGCTGGTAGTGCCGACACTCAGAATTATCTCAAGAAAACAGCCTTATGTCTTTCCCAACCACAATGCCTTTTATCATGAAGGTGGGTCAAAACAAAACTCTCCCCAAAATAAAGTCGCAGTGCCTCCTCTTACATGCTTTGAACTGTGTGGTCAAGAGTCCTAATGATTACCTGTCGAAAACATATCCCTCAATGCTCATTCTTTTTGGAATTATAAATTAATTTCTAAACTACTGATTTTTTTTTTTTTTTTTTAGTTTTAGAGTTAAGTGTCTATGAGATTTATTTCATTTCCTAAATAATTGAGTTCCATAATTTAATACATGGTCATTAGGGAGGATTTGGCATATAGAAAAGCTCACAATAAAATAAAGTCACCCCTAATTTTTTAGCTCAGAGATAACTCTCATTAGGGTCTGGTGTGTTTCCAATGTTTTCTCTTTCTTTCTGTGTAAGTACACGACTCTACACTAAATGGGGATTGTACTGGTTTTTTTTTTTCCACTTAGCAGTGTACTGAAATCATTTTACCACATCATTAAATATTTTTGTGCCACAAGGTTTTTAGTGGCCATGTCGTGTTCCATTACGTGAATACACCCTTGTGTTCGCAGTTATTTTCTTACGGTTAAGACATTAAGCTGGCTCCCTATTTTCGTTCTTATCATAATGTGGTCATTTTAAAAATATTTTTGTGGCATAAATTTATAAGTGGAATTGGAGCTTTGGTGGCTTTTTCCCCCCTTTGAGATGTGGGACTCTAATTTTTTAACCCTATACCTATACATGAAAGCATTTTCTTTTTTGCTGTCCTACCCTAAAATGGTATCTGGTGACCATTTAATTAATTGAGCTTGGTTGGCTTCCATCATTCCCTGAACAAAGCATTTTGCTAAATGATCCCAAATGTTAAATAAAACCAATTAACAAATAGATGCTTAGACATTAACAGATGTCTTCTGAGGGTATGTATATAATTAAACTAAATAAATCTCACTGTAATAATGACAGTTAAGATAACAACAAATTATTATCATCAAGGGTGTTTCATTATAAGACAACCCACTAAACAGAGTCCATGGTAAAGTATAAAAATCACATAACAATCTAGTATATTTTGTAGTAAATGTGTGCTTATCAGAATTTGGATCTGGTACAAAATACATGACACTTTGTGGTTGCTATAAACTTTGCATGCAGCAATTAAGGAAATATCTTTTTTAAAAAAATTTTCCTTTTTTTAATATATGCCAGTAGTAAACAAGGAATATGTGAACTTTCTAGACTTTACCTTTTCCATGTATTGAAGAGATAAACATTACTGTGTTAAAATTGCCTCAAATTAGAGGTGAAGAAAGAACTTATTTCCTGTGTTCTTGTTGGAGTCACATTATGGATTTTCATGGACAAACTAGTGATTGCCAACACCATTAGCAACATGTATGTTCTCCGAGTTTGAAACTAGACTTGATTTTTTTCACTGATAGTATCAGTCTCTAATGTGACATTAAATTCTTTTCACTCATTTTATATGTCTTTTTTTTTATTTTTTTTATGAAATTTATTGACAAATTGGTTTCCATACAACACCCAGTGCTCATCCCAAAAGGTGCCCTCCTCAATACCCATCACCCACCATCTCCTCCCTCCCACCCCCCATCAACCCTCAGTTTGTTCTCAGTTTTTAACAGTCTCTTATGCTTTGGCTCTCTCCCATTCTAACCTCTTTCTTTTTTTTTTTTTTCCTTCCCCTCCCCCATGGGTTCCTGTTAAGTTTCTCAGGATCCACATAAGAGTGAAACCATATGGTATCTGTCTTTCTCTGTATGGCTTATTTCACTTAGCATCACACTCTCCAGTTCCATCCACGTTGCTACAAAAGGCCATATTTCATTTTTTCTCATTGCCACGTAATATTCCATTGTGTATATAAACCACAATTTCTTTATCCATTCATCAGTTGATGGACATTTAGGCTCTTTCCATAATTTGGCTATTGTTGAGAGTGCTGCTATGAACATTGGGGTACAAGTGGCCCTATGCATCAGTACTCCTGTATCCCTTGGATAAATTCCTAGCAGTGCTATTGCTGGGTCATAGGGTAGGTCTATTTTTAATTTTCTGAGGAACCTCCACACTGCTTTCCAGAGCGGCTGCACCAATTTGCATTCCCACCAACAGTGCAAGAGGGTTCCCGTTTCTCCACATCCTCTCCAGCATCTATAGTCTCCTGATTTGTTCATTTTGGCCACTCTGACTGGCGTGAGGTGATACCTGAGTGTGGTTTTGATTTGTATTTCCCTGATAAGGAGCGACGCTGAACATCTTTTCATGTGCCTGTTGGCCATCCAGATGTCTTCTTTAGAGAAGTGTCTATTCATGTTTTCTGCCCATTTCTTCACTGGGTTATTTGTTTTTCGGGTGCGGAGTTTGGTGAGCTCTTTATAGATTTTGGATACTAGCCCTTTGTCCGATATGTCATTTGCGAATATCTTTTCCCATTCCGTTGGTTGTCTTTTAGTTTTGTTGGTTGTTTCCTTTGTTGTGCAGAAGCTTTTTATCTTCATAAGGTCCCAGTAATTCACTTTTGCTTTTAATTCCCTTGCCTTTGGGGATGTGTCAAGTAAGAGATTGCTACGGCTGAGGTCAGAGAGGTCTTTTCCTGCTTTCTCCTCTAAGGTTTTGATGGTTTCCTGTCTCACATTTAGGTCCTTTATCCATTTTGAGTTTATTTTTGTGAATGGTGTGAGAAAGTGGTCTAGTTTCAACCTTCTGCATGTTGCTGTCCAGTTCTCCCAGCACCATTTGTTAAAGAGGCTGTCTTTTTTCCATTGGATGTTCTTTCCTGCTTTGTCAAAGATGAGTTGGCCATACGTTTGTGGGTCTAGTTCTGGGGTTTCTATTCTATTCCATTGGTCTATGTGTCTGTTTTTGTGCCATCATTTTATATGTCTTAAATGAAGACCATCAGGCATTCTATACACATGGAAGATTTTTAAAACATTTTTTGGTAGTAATTAGGATTTTTTTTTTAATTTTTAAATTTTTTTCTTATTTTAGAGAGAGGAGGGAGGAACAGAGAGCGAGGGACAGGGAGAATCTTAAGCAGGCTCTGCCCTCAGCACAGAGCTCCACATGGGGCTCAATCTCAAGACTGTGAGATCACCACCTGAGCCAAAATCAAGAGCCCAACGCCCAACCGACTGAGCCACCCAGGTACCCCAGCAGTTAGGATGATTGTGTGTTTGTGTGTGTGTGCGTGTGTGTATAATACGTTTTCTTAATCACATTGTGGCCTCTGGGGGAACTAGTTTCGTGCATCTACTTTTTTCCTCATAATTGCTGTGAGGAAGAAATCCATGGATCTGATTTGTGTCATTAAAGAACGTTTGTTTGGCCAGTGACCTGGTGGGTGGAGTCAAAGTGTCCATTTAAAAGGTCTGGAGCTCAGACATGTTGTGGTCCCTTTCAGAGGTCCTCCTTGCATGTAACACAGACCAAGGTTCTCCCCTAAAGCTGGCCACATCAGTTTCCTTCTTCTCCTCTCCTCCTCCTCCTCATTTCTCCTGCCCTCCTTCTTTTGTATCCTACTCCACAGAAGGCAGGACCAGTAAATACCAGACCAGTCAGAGCCATTTATGGAGTAAATACTAAATGTTCTCTTTCTGTCTGGCTACTCTTCCTGTAACTCTAGAAGAGTGAGTTTTTCTGGTTTCAGTGGAGTGGTATGTTAAGAAACTTGGATTGAGAGGGTTGGAGTTGGAGCCTGGGGGATGGGGGAGCAATTATGATGTTTCAATATCTTGAACTTAACTTGGCTAAAGAAGTCCTCAGCTCTGTCTTTCAACCTGAATAAGATCTGAGCGCAGTCACCTCCGCTAATTACAGAGGTCACCTTCACTTGCCTTTACTTTGATGGCCCATAGTTTCCCCCACTGACCCTGTGTGACCACTTCAGCGTCCACGCTGAGACACTCCAGACTCCCCGGGTGCTGTGGCCAAGTGTCATTTTAATATCATCGTAAGAGCACCGTGATACTATGATTTTTAGTAATTATTTCTTGAACATTTCTTCATCTTCGCAAACACACGAAAGCAAGCGAACAAAACCGATGGAGACCACTCAGATCCCAACACCATTAGCAACATATATGGTCTCCGAGTTTTTCTCATCACGGTATGTTAAGTTCCTGTGGTTTCTGGCCTTAGGCAGTAAAGTGCTGGTCTCCCTTTCTGCACAACCTGTCACCCATTAGCAGGCCCTCTCGTGGCAGAGGGGTGGAGTCTTCAGATGTGCAGAAGCTGTGCTTGGAAAGAGCTCTCCTGTGATACGTGTTTGGTGGGCAAGGTGAGGACGGTGTGTAGGGCAGTGATGGCAGAGCTTATCTGTCTGTCTAAGTGGCGGTCTTTGAAAACATGGGCATTTTCGAGAAAAGCATGTAAATGTGATGAGAAAATGGATTTACATACTGGGCAGGAGCAGACAGCTGGAGCAGAAGCTGAAGTAGAAGAAGCTCATTATGTGCTCATTTTTAGCTAACTTGGGCCTGAGGAAACCACATGAAATGTGAAAAATTCATTTAAGCTGGTTACACCACGCCATTCCTTTTCTCTTATTTTCTTCAGTTTATTAAATTTAGCCACATTTCGCTCCCTGGATTAGGTCAGATTTATGTGCGGACTATACTCTTAAACTCATTTTGTGAATTGTAAAGTTTGAATTGAGAAAGTAAATTCCCTAAATTTCCTGGACACTGTACTCCTTTTTTTAAAATTTAGTATTTTATTTTATTTAGCTAAGAACCTTACAGCAACATGATACTTAAGATAAAGGCTGAGTTTCACTTCAGGGCATTCTGCTCTTGAATCTTAAAGTCCTCATGTCCAGTCATTTTCCCTGTTGACTTCCCCTGACACCTGCAGTGACACCTACAGTTGACCACAGGTCTTGGTCATTCCTCTTATTGGGCTCCCATTATGCTTAAGACAGTGCCCACCAGCCACCATGGCTTACGAGCCTCTTGTGAGCCGCTACCTGCCACCTCTCCAGACTGCGTTGTGCCTTTTGTTTTTGTTTTTGTTTTTGTTTTTGTTTTCCAGTTTGGTTCAGTTGGTCACTGATCTTCTCTCCCTTCCTGGAATGTATGAGCACATCCCCATCCTCTTCTTTCCACCCCATGTTCTCTCCTCTCATGTTTTTCTTTCTTGTCCTCATTCTTCAGGACTCAGCCTGACTGCAGCTATGCAGCGAGCTTTCTACAAACCCCCACAGACCCGGTTTCTGAAGGTGAGGGTTGTTTCCCATTAGGACTTCTCAAATTATACTCTCCTTCTAGTTTAATTATGTAGTCATATAGGTAACTTTGTGTTCAGTTCTGTTCCTATTATCCATTGCTTCCCAACAACCCACCCTCAAGCCTACGTAGTGGGTTTGGACAGAAGGAATCCTGTCTCTCATGGTTCTGTGGGCTCCCTGGATTCTGCTGTGTGGTTCTTATGCAAAGTCTGCCGTGAAGCTGCAGCCATTGGTCGCTGGATCTCCAAGGTAGCCTCCTTACGTGCGTGGTGCCTTATGGTTCCTGGGCCTCTCTCTTTTTCTTTCTCTTCATATCTCTTCTCATCCCTCCATGTGGTGTGGCCTTCCCAAACCTTGGTGGTGTCAAAAAGATCCTGTATGGTGAGTGGCTTCCAGGAGTCTGGGAATGGAAGCTGCTGCCTCGGGACCAGTACTGTGTCATTTGTGCCATATTCTGTTAGACCTGTCACAGGCCCTGCCCAGATTCAGAGGCGAGGCTGTGGTAGAGAATCAGAGCCTGTCTCTTAATGTGGGAATGGCAGAATCAGAGTGCGGAAGAGTATGTGTGGTGAGAGAAGATACTGGGTGACCATCTTTGAAAACTTCCTAAGCTCCCCAGCCAGACTCTGACCTTCATGGAGTCAGGGTCCATGTTTTACACTGTATCAGCACATAGTAGGTGCTGAAAAAATATTTTTGAGCAAATAAATGAATAGCTCCAGGGAAAAGCCTTGAACAAATACAAGATCGGGCTAGGAAACAAATATAAGTGAACTCGGTCTTTTGCTTTTTCTTAGGTTAAACTCCCTTTCCTATCTGCGCCCCCCAATATCTTCTAGAATTTGTTACCATCCAGCATGCTTTTATTTCACACATTCGCCCCTCATGTAGCACTCAGCTGAGCAACTGTTCCTCTCTCATCTGTTTTCCCCAGTCAAGTTTCTTGAGAGCATGCATTGTATTTTTCAGGATACTGAGCTCAGTATCAGACAAGAGCGTGTGGTAGTTAAGCCGGGCTACTTACTAATTAACCTTGAATGGAATGCCAGCCCCCCCCCCCCCCCGCCCCCGCTTAGCTATGTGACCTTGGCAAGTGACTTAACTCCTGGAAGACTCCTTTATTTTTTTCCTGCCAGTAAAATGGGCACATTAATGGAAACAGCTGCACGTGGTCGTTAGGAATATTACATAAGCTGATCAGACATCAGGCTTGTAGCACATGCTGTTCGTTATTATTCACTTCCAGTAACTCTTGGATTTCGTGTTGTGCTGGTAAAGCCGTCACTCAATACATAGTTGCTGAGTGAATAAACATTTTACAATTTTCAAATACTCCCTTTCACCGACATCCTACCCTATACTTGTACAAGGTAAAATTACAGTATAAGTTCCCAAAGACATTATCCTTTTACTAAAACTCTATTTGAAAAAGCTGTCATCCTGGGCTTTCCCATTTCAGCTTTTTTCCGTGTTTATAGGAAGGCAGTGGAGCTGGTTTCTCTTCACTTCACCTGTCAAAGTTGTTCTCTCTGGAGCTTAACCAGGTACAATACGTGCTTTGACCCAACCTTTGCACTTGGTAAGAAAAGTGTGAGAAACTGAAAAATTTCATATTTCTCAGTTTTTCAGATTATAAAAATACATCAGAGCTGTTATTTTGACTAGCAAAGTTTAAGAGATTGTGGCTAGTATGGTAAACCTTAGATTCCACAGAGTAATGATATAGTTAAGTGTATTTACACCATCTACCTGAGGAAGTAAGAGAAAAACAAAGTTGTGGAGAACATTCTGAAATTCTGCAGATGGCCTTAAAGGCCAGAGGTCATTAATTAGGAAGGAAGGTCTTTGTCTCTGAATTCATTTCATTGTGGAAGTTCCCTTTCTCAGTTCTTAAGAACGCATTAAGTATTCGTACTTTTCAGATTTCTGACTTGTATCTAAAGTTATAATGGGCCTGATTTAATATACCTTGCCCCTGGGGAAAAGATACTTACGGATTTATGTTGGAAAGGAAACTTTCTGCTGCCTCCTCCTCATAAGCAGTAAAGCACGTTATATCCTTTTATCTTGGGTGTTCAGCCAGATAGTATTTCATACCTTACCGCCCATACGTTTCCCGACTGTAATCAATCCATTGTCTCGTTATCATACTTGCCTGCACGGTGCCTGAGCTCTTGCCATCACTGTGCGCCAAAACCTCAGCAGTTTCTTTCTGGAGATCATGGTATTTGATCTAAACGGAGAAAGTGAACAAGACACAGGTTTTACCACACAGAAATCGATAGTGACAAACTTCAGTACCATTTCGTCTTGCCAGACGCCATCTTGATAGTGCTCCAGCTCTCCCACGTTCGTAATGGCAGAACATCAGATTAAGGTTTCCTCAGAGGAGAGTGGTATAAATTGAGAAGTTTATTTTTACTGCCTAAAAGCTACAAAGCCGGTTAGATACATGGAGGCATTCAGCCACCATCAGATCAGTGTTTTGGAAATTCCTTCAGCTTACCTAGTAAGTTAATGCCCATTTGTTAAAAGAAAAACAAAGTTAAGAAACTGACAAGGGTTTGAATTCATTTGTTAAAGTAAAGTACTTCTGCAAAGATACTATCTAAGGATTGTGTTATTAAGACTACCCTTGCTGAGAAATAAACTGGTAATTCACAAGGCTGGGTCCTGATTCTTACTCTGGTTATCATTAGCTGTATAATATTAGGTCATTGTTTCTCAAACTTGAGCTTGTCCCAGAACTACCTGAAGGGGCTTGGTAAATGCAGATTGCTGGGTGGTGTTCTAGGTCATTTTCTTTAGTGCTCAGTGCTAAGAAGATGAATAAAACTGGGTGACGAGGTGATAATATGTTGGTCAGGGTCTTAGATACCACCAAGGCAGGATTAATGTGCAAGGCTTCTTTCTCTTAGAGGCAGTACCTTTGAGAGGGAATGGCAAAGAACCAGAAGAGACTGGGGAGCCATCAGACTGTGATGCAGGTCTGACCCTGCATGAGGGAAAGAGGGAAGGAAGGTTGGGTGCAGACACATCCTGTACTGGTGTGCAGAGTAAGAAAGGTTTGGCCAGGCTGTCAGATAGACCTGGAACTGCAGTCACTGATAGAGAAGTCTCAGGTCTCCTGGGAATGGGCCTGCCTTAATGCCCCTCTACACCGAGTCACTGGCTGGGAACAGACCAGGAGCAGTGTGACCTTGACACCAGTACAGCCAGTCTGGCTCCCTGTTTTTGCAAGTCATGTGAGCAAGTAAGCAGTTACTTTAGTTGCAGTGTCCATGGAGGGCCTCTTGGAGGACGTGACATTTAAGCTGCAGCCTGAATGATTTAAAGGAGTTAACCTGTGGTGATCTGAGGCTAACTGGAAAGAGCAGGGAAAGCAAGGGCAAAAGTTCAAAGGCAGGAAGCAACTGAACAGTGAGGCAGAGCAGTGAGGAGAACTGAGTGGGAGGTAAAAGGTAGGCTGTGGCTGGCTAGGGAATAATTTGTAGGCCAAATTAGGAAGTTTGAATTGTATTCTGATAAAATGGTAAGCCTCTTCTTAATGGCTCTAAGCACCGGGATGATGAAATTGGAGACAAAGCTGGGAGTATACGTTGTGGAAAAGGGAAGAAAGAAAACAGGCCAGTTAGAAGTCTAGCTAGTATTAGTCTAGGCAACACAAAACCATCTGTTTGGGGGCACCTGGGTGGTTCAGTTGGTTGAGCATCCAACTCTTGAATTCAGCTCAGGTCATGATGCCAGCATGGTGGGGTCTAGCCCCGCATCTGGTACCATTATGAACGTGGAACCTGCTTAAGATTCTCTCTCTCTCTCTCTCTCTCTCTCTCTGTCTCAAATAAATAAAGAAAAAACTGTCTGATTTGAATTACTTTCTTTTTATCCAAGCCTTTGGGGTCCTGAAAATATGGTGGGTAGTATGCTTATATTTACAGAATTTGCTAGAGATGCCCTGCTTTCTTCTCCCCCAAAATATATTTCAGGCAGTCATTTTGCAAAGCCCATCTTCTGATTTATCCTGGTGGCTCTCACTCCTCATATAACCTGTTGTCCTCCTCTATGTCCCCTTTGGTTTTGAACTCCATGCTGTGCATGCAGCCTCATGTTTTAAGGCAACTTTCAAAGACCTTGACCATCACATTCAGACCAGCCAAAATGTACTGACCCACCAATCTCATTTCTCATTCTACATATTGTCCCAGTAATTCCCAAGGGCAAAACTGAAGCATAACACTGGTTAATATATGGAGACAACTTCTAAAGGAAAACAAATGAATGGAATTTAGCTAACCTTAGTTAAGAATAATTTCTCCTGTAATGACAATTCTTGCGCAGCCCCCACCCCAGAAGCCCAGTTATAAGAAAGAAGGTTGGAACGTTGGATG
The DNA here is from genome assembly GCF_022837055.1 of Prionailurus viverrinus. Classification (NCBI taxonomy): domain Eukaryota; kingdom Metazoa; phylum Chordata; class Mammalia; order Carnivora; family Felidae; genus Prionailurus; species Prionailurus viverrinus. Next base: position 34,080,975 of record NC_062562.1, on the reverse strand, counting down.
GTCTAGGTTCCTGTTCCACCACTGAGCATTCTGGTCTGTCTGGAGCTGCAGATGTCTTTGACACGTTGTTTTGGGGGTTTTGGTTTGTTTGTTTGTTTTGCTGTACCTTTTGATTGCATTTGCAGAAGCCACAGTGAAAGCGGAGTAAATCCTAGCCATGATGTTTGAGATTTGGAAATATGCCCCTGGGAATTGGAAGTGTCCCCATTTCAAAGAAATGCCAGCTTAGAAAAGCTCAATTCCCACACTTGTAAAATTTCACTCCTGTGACAACTTCTCCCCTTCTTCCAGTTGTGGATCGCTCTGTTTTGTCAGCAGGTAGGGAGCTCTTGCAGGCCAGGAGAAGTCCGTGCTTATGCTTTAAGTAAAGCACTGATTGCCCTGTCAGTCAGAGCGCTGAGCAACTGGGAACTTCTGAGATTGATGCTTGACAGAATAATTAGAAAAGTGTCACTTTCGGTAACCATTTGAGCACACTCTAAAGGAATGGGCCTAGGCCAGGTCTCTGCTGTCCAAATCAGAGGTTAAACGTTCAGGAAGACAAAACATAGTATGTCATGGGAGAAAATTGCCTCAGATGCGCAGAAAGGGATGGCCCTCCAACTCCCAAACTATCGACACCCAGTTGTTTGGGCGTTTGCACATGTGTTTTTCTGGCCTTCTGCCAACACTGATGGCCACTTTCATACCTATTTGAGATTATTTCACTCTCTGTCGGTTGTTTGCCTTAGACTGATGTGTGCAGACAGCTGGCGAGGCAGCTCTCTCCTTGACCTTTTCACAGGGATGACACTTTCTTCCTCATTTCAAGATGGCCCCTGGCCCTTTCATAACCTCAGGGACCCACAGCCAGAGTCTTTCCCCGACAGTTCCCGTCAGCTTGATCACATCAGTATTTTCCAGACTTGCAATATCTCAAGTAGAGTGGGACACCAACAGGAAAGCATGAGAGAGGACAGGAAAAGAGTGGCCTCATAGACAAATGAATTGCTTCAAGAAAAGATTTTAAAAAATCATTTATGTGTTCTCTTTATTTTATAGGAAAATAAAAGTTAGGGAAATTAAGCCTTTATAAGAAAACGTATGGAGATAAGAATTCCTCCTATTTTACATCCTTTGTCATGAATGACTTCCTTTAAAAAATTTTGGAAATGAAAGAATTCTCTCCATGTGTACATCTTTGTGCATATACAGATATTTTTAATACCTCCAGATACCAGAATTTCTTGGGACATACCTGAGAAATGCTGACACTGGCCATCATTACCCTGTCTTTCAATGAGCATAGCAACAACAGCAATAGCAATGAGGAATTAACATCGACGGAGCCCAGTGTGTGTGAGGCAATGTGCAAAGTACTTTCTAGCAGTTAAAATATTTTGTTTTAAAAAGCAGAAGATTTTCAGTGTTGTTCAGCCACTTTGTTAAGTAGACAGTTGTAGAGAAGGATTATAATTACATCATCCCCCCGCTGGTGTTTAATTAAAGCAGTAAAAGGGCAGAAGCCACAGCAGCTCACATTCAAGCTCACCTCTGAGGACTTGGCTTTTGTGCATTTGCCTCAGTTCTTGCTCACACACTTAAGCTGATCCCCATTTTCTGCGGACTACACTCTAAACTCCTGAGGCAGAGATTCAAAAGCACATGTCATCCGGCCCCAGAAAACCTTACCTTCCGCTGCTGACATCGATGTCACCATATGTACCAAGTACCCTTGCCCCAGAAGGTGCGTCCTTCCTCCCCAACTTTGCTGACCTCCTTGGAAATCTCCCCAGATAGTTTGAACTGGAGGGTGTTTACCAAATCAGCAGTTTTCAAGTGCAGATCACGTTGGCCCCCAGTGGAAGTTTGGCAACATCTGGAGACATTGTTGGTTATCAGTTCGCTCTGCAGCTGGCATCTAGTGGGTAGAGGCCAGGGATGCTGCTGAACATCCCTCAATGAACAGGACAGCGCCCCCTACCAAGGGGTTATCCGCTCCCAAATGATAATAGTGCCAAGACTGAAAAATGTTTCACTGGAAGGCCTTTTTTTGTTTTTTTAAATCTCTGAGTTCTCAGTGCCTGATACAAAGTATATGATTAAAAACATATTGAAATGAACACACAAACCCCTTCCTCCTCAGAATGCTGTCTTTCTTTGTGCTTCTTCTGTTAGAGTTATGTGGAAACCTAATTACATTTTATGTTTTTACTTGCCAGAATACCGGAGTCGCTTAAATATATAATCTCCACTTAAGATTTCAAACAGATTTATGGAGTTGGCAAAAGAAAATGAGAAATGAGGTAGCTTCAATGCATCGTTAATGTTCAAAACCCCTGAGTCTTGTCTTGTGTCAAACTCATGTACGGCACGGTTTATTTGTTAATGGTTGCCGTTTCAGTTTTCTGCATCTTGGTCCTTGGAAGAGAAACATAAAGAGGAATTTTCTTAAAAACCCATTGAAAAAGGGCAGTCCCTGTCATAGAATTTTCAGGCACATGTGTATAAGGAATGTCTTTCAGCAGGAAAGATGAGATGGACTTGGGTAGAATGAATCTGAGCCCTGGTTCCTAGATCAGAGACTTTAGGCAAATTACTCAGCCCTTCCCTCCTCCACCCATCCATGAATCTGAGTGAGGAAAACCCCCAGAGAATGCGCACTGAAATGTTAATATTGGTTACATTTTCTCAGATTGGTGTATTTGGGGAGTGATTTTTACTTTTCTTCTTTTCTGTATTGTTTGAATTTTTCCTTTTCAGTCAAACCAGAGTCAGTGCTAACCTACAGAGCCAGAATGAGAAGCTAGATTTTCTAGCTCCTTCTCTGGGCCTCATAAGAGCCAGTGGGTAAAAAAAATCACTTTACAAACAAGATCCTACCATTGGTTCAAAATTATAGTACATCGGGGTGCCTGGGTGGCTCAGTCAGTTAAGAGTCTGACTTTGGCTCAGGTCACAATCTCACTTTTCGTGGAATTGAGCCCCACGTCAGGCTCTGTGCTGACAGTTTCAGACCCTGGATCCTGCTTTGAATTCTGTGTCTCCCTCTTTCTCTGCCCCTCTCCCGGTCAAACTCTGTCTCTCTCTCTCTCTCAAGAATAAACATTAAAAACGTTTTTTTAAAAACTTATAGTACATTGTAATTATAGTAAACTAAAGCACTCCATTATTTGAACCTTAGTTTCCTCAGCTGTAAAATGGGAATATTAATGACTCCCATCAGTGGTGATGATTATAACCAATGTGATCAAGAGGGCTTTGGTGGTACTGCAGTTCTGTCTCTTTCTGGTGAAGTAGAACCTTAGAAAAGTCACTTCACGTCTCTGAAGTTAATGGCTTCTCTGAGAAATGGAGTTCATTAAACTCTCACAAAGTTGACATATAAAGATTGGTTAAAGTAAGCTGTTAGACCACATCATGAAGAACCTGGTGTTCAACGCATGATAGGTGCTGCTACTAATTTCTGATATCAGTATTAATTATTATTGTTCCTCTTATTGTTACTATCGTGCTATTATTGTGTAAGCCAGATACAGCTTTTACATGCAAGTTTTTCAGATTTAAGATATTATTACCCCTGTCATTGTTTTTAGCTGTACTTCTAATTGGAAATTCCAAGACCTCGGTCGGGGATGATTTACTCACTCACAAGACATTAATTGACACAAGGCATACTATTGGGATATCCAGTATAAAATCTGTATTTCTTTTTTAGTAGCACAATTGCAACAGAATGTCAATTCCCTGATATTTTTCAGCCTCTCTTTCAGTTAGGTTGGAGTCATGTGACTGCCTTCTGGCCAGTGAGGTGTAAACCAAAGTAAGGCGGGGACCTCTGGCAGGGTTGTTTTTAAAAACTTGAAGCAGCTGACAAGGGAGCCCTTTTCTCTTTTATTGTCCTTTCCTGCTCCTTGGATTACCTTTGTAACGGCAGGCACTCCACCAGCACTCTCGGACTTAGAGTTAACCTCAGTTGGTAGCCTTGTGTGATGGTGGAGAAGGTCAAAGGGTCTGAGTCCCTGCTTGATAGTGATATACATTCCTGACCCATGTACTTACCTGTCTTTTTTTATATGAGAGAATAAATACTTTTATGTTTGTGTCCCTCTGTTTCTTTGTTCTTGACCGATCCAGTCTTACCCCTGAGGGCTTTGGCATACTTCTTCACATTTAGCATGGAATACTTCAACGTTTTTGTTCTTTTCTGGTGAATTTCTCTTCTACTGTAACAGATAAGTTGACTCTTGAGCTAGACCCTTGAGCAAATCACCAAACAAAAGCCTTCATAGTAAGTGCAAAGACAAATGTATGTTATTCTTCAACATGCATTTTAGGCTTATTTTGAAGATGAACTTGTTTTAAAGAAAGGAATGATCAGCTATTCAATATGGGGTTTTTCTAAAGGTGGTACCAATATTACCTTAAAGCAGTAGTGAGGTTTTCTTTCAAACAGGTTGGCTGTACGGTGAACCTGGTGTTTTTCCTATATATTGACTGGAGGGAGGCCATAGTGAATATGTTTTCAAAAAATGTTTAATGTCCCCCCCCCCCCACTTAAAGTGCTTTGTCAAGCAGACCATATTAGCTTAACTAGTAGAAAAAAGAGAAAAAGGTAAAAATGTGGTAACTAATTCATATTAACACTCCTCTACACACACACAAAACAGCTGCTCTTTAAATGGTTCACTGGCCACCAAGATCAGGTACAGGCTGTGTTAAGAGTTTTGGGATAATTGACCTTCTGTATGAATAAATTAGAATAGATTAGATTTGATTGACCACATGACAGTTTAAATCATAAAAAAAAGCCTCTTTTCTCTTTCTAAGCTATCTTGTTATGTTGGGTCTCAAAGGTGATTAACCATGTGTTTTTCATATTGGAAGCCTTTTCTAAACACAAATTAGCAGACCGAGTAAGGAGAAGGTAATATTTACATGTGCAATTTCCTTTTAGATTCAGGGACTCAAAGGGCTATATGACAGAGTGGTTGAAAGACGTTCTAGAAAGGTAGTGTGCTTCGATTGTTTTAATATGCATTAACCCTTCCCTTCCAGCCTTCTGGCTGGTTTCTGTATTTCTGATTGCCTGGGCAGTTGGTATGTGACATTCCCAGGGTATTTTTTGCACTTCTGACCTTTGTTCAACTAAGGACACATGGCGCTTGCGTGAGACACGCTGTGATGAAGAACACACTAGATAAGCACTAGTTACAGAACTCCTACTGTAAACGGAGCCATGAAATTTCGGATCTGAAAAGGCCCTCAGACACCCAGTGAGTTTGCTTTACAGGTGACGAGCCACGCTGCCTGGCACAGTGTGATCATAGTCTGTCCTCACATCAGAAAATGTACCACTGGGTATAACGTAACAGATAGAATTGTTCTTATACACAGAAGCCCTAGCCCTGTCTCTGCACTTACTGATGTGATGCTTTATTCACATTAGATAAACCCATCTGCTTAGAGGATAAAACGGAGGATATTGGTAAAACCTAATTTGTAGGGTTGTTTTGCAATTGAAATGAAACAAGTGTCTGGAAACCACCATTTGAGTTACTACTGCTGTGTGACCCACCACCCCAACTCTCAGTGGCTTAGAACAATAGTCCTTTTTCTTTTCTCGTAGTTCAGCAGTTTGAGCTGGGGTCAGGTGAACATTTCTTCTACTGTTCTTGGTCTTGGACTGCATTCAGCTGGCTGGTGGCTCGGCTCAGTTGTGATTGTTGGGGCCACTGGACTCTTACACACCCCATGTTGTTTGAGGGCCTCTCCCTCTTCACGTGGTCTCTCCATGTGGTCCCTTCTTACGGGACCCCAAGGCTGCTTCCCAACAGAGCAACCCTGACTTATTACATGGCAGGCCCCTCACGGCTTCCAGGAAGGTGAGAGACTGCCAGGACTTTTATGCAGCGTCTCTTCTACACATTCTCGTGCCGAAAGCAGATCACAGGCTCTACAAGAATCCAAGAGGGGCTACAGTTGGGCATTAAGGGACATCAGTACAGCGGACTAACACACAGTTCCTCCATTGTGCCTAGTGCATCGTAAAGGCCCAATGAATGTTAGCTGCTCTCTTTTGTTGTATTAGTAGTCGTAAGAATTGCTTTTATTGTTTTGTTGTTCTTATGTGTAGGTGTCTGTGGAAAATATTTCATATAGAAGTTGTGAAAGAGTAAACAATTGTATTTCTAGAGATCTTAGTTTAAATCTAAGACATCACCATCCACAGTACTTCTGGGATCTCTGCTGTAAAACCACAGATGGAAATAGACTTTTTGTCAGTAGGGCACAGAGGAAAGTTCCCTAATTCAGCAATTGTCCAGGAAATTCCCCAATCCTGTAATTCAGGCAGACCTGGTTGGGGCCAAAGCTGTGCATTTCACATCACTGTGACATTGAGAATTGTAAAATTGAAATTGTTCATGTTAGGTCGTTTCTGCGTTTTCTCCCCACTAACAGTACGTTACAGTTTCCATATATATATCACTTTAGAACATTGCATTTTTATAAGCAGCAAGAAGTTAAAAATCTCTTTTCTTCTGGCATGAGTTGTCACCTGTGTTCAGGTGATTTTCATGCTGCTGGTCCTGAGAGCTACACTTTGAGAAGTGAGGCCATAGTCTACAACTCAGAGGTCTCAACCAGAAACAGCATCCCCAAATAGATATCGTTAGGTGATACCAATAACGATACCGGATTGTTCTGTGGAAGATATTTGGGAAATGTTTGGATTTGATGAGCTTTCTGTGTCCAGTGTTCATACAGTGTTATTATATGACTACTTGAACATTTTTTCTTTTTGCAAAGGCTCTTTGTCCTTCTACTTCTGAAAGTTAGATATTCACAATTTTAAATTTTCAGAGAATACCATAAAGGTGTAAAGCAGTAAGCAAAAATCACCTGTAGCCATTCATGTCAGCGTTAATATCTTGGTGTGTTTCATCCCAGACCTATCATTTTAGTATTTTATCCCAAACACGTTTTCCTTTCTGGCAAATAGGTGCATGTGGTTTTAAATAGTCATGGCTGAAAGTCTTCAAGCAACTTTTAAGTTCAGCTGTTTTGCTTGAGAGAGAAAGATACCGTGATCTATTTTTGCTAATATGTTTTAAACTTTGCATTATTTATAGTCTCTCCCTAGAAGCTTGAAATTAAATTTTCTTTCCTTACTGATTTTGATTCTTTCCCGTCTGGCTTACATTGATTTCACCTCCCTGTGTTTCTAATGAAGCCTGAAATTACCATGCTCTTGTCTGAGGGGAGTGTGTATTTCCCTGTGCCCTCATGTACCATGGACAGCACAGCAGCTCTGTCCCTGTTACCTACGATCTACCCCTACTATCCATGTGCCATCCAGCGTTCCCCAAAAAACCTTTGAATGAGGGTTTATGCTGGGACTGAGCAAACACCTTGTTCAGTAACATGTGAGGAGCATTGCTTTCCTCTGGAGAGAAACCTATTTTCCTGTCGTTTCTCTGTTATTCCGTCTCTAAGATTTGCCTGTATTATGACCCTTGTATATAATGGGCTATACATTTTTGGTCCAACGAATTGTTGACTGATTGGTAACAGGGCATGAGTGTGCGTAGAGACTGGGGAGGAATGACATTGTGGCCCGGTGGATACCAGAAGTGCCACACCATACTTTTGTTTACCTGTCACTGGTGAGAAAGCAGTCACATGAACACGTGTTGAAAGGGAAGCTGAAAAACATGTAGAATTGACTTCCTATTGAGATTTTGCTACTAAGGAAGACATGAGAAATTAATACTTGGCATTCCAGTAGCTCTGCCATATACCAGTGGATGTCTTGGCAGTGAATCATCCCTGATTGAGGTCTTACTACTTTCAGTGTTAGAAGTATAGCTAAAACTGTGACAGTCCTTGAAGTTGGAAGAGCACTGGACAAAACACTGCTACATACCTCAGATATGCCCAAGGTAGATTGAGAGATGTATGGTGATGTCCTAGAATGTTGTGATGGATGTTGCAGTGGGATTGGAGTGCAAGGTAGTGGAGCAAAAATGGACAGATCCACCCTTTCAGGTTCCCATATTTGAAATCTTTGGTCCTCATTGTCATCACTTTTTCTGCCACATTCCTTAACAAGATCTCTATCCCTTCTGTGTTTTTCTCCACCCTCTACCTGGAACACATAGTTTATTTTGATTACAGCGGTTATCCTAACGTAGAGAATTATAAAATTGAAATTGTTCAAGTTGGAAGGTTGATTTCTTCCTACCTTCCCCACCCAAGTATTTTACATTTTTAATATACATCACCTTAGAGCATTCCATTTTTAGGAGCAGGAATAAATGAAAAATCTCTTTTCTTCCAATCTGTTTCTGGAAAGTAGGCTCCCTTTTTAGTCAGTGGATTTGAACTAAGTTGATGAGGCAAACATGCAAGATGCCTATAATGATTTAATGCTCTGAATCCCATGTGTATATCAAGAGCAAAATAGTGCCTGACCTGCAGGAGAATAGACCAAATGACCTCTGGGTACTCAAAGGATGAGAAGGATGAGCCAGAGATTTCTGCAGTGTCCTTTTTCTCTTAATCCACAAAACTCAGTTTCAAGCTATTTACTGTATGTGCCAGGTACTATTCCAAGTGCTAAAGATACATCAGTGAGTAAGATATTATCTCTTTACTTCACGAACTCATAATTTAGTGTATTTCTTTTGCTATTTTTATTTAGTTCTAAGCGAAATTCTTATAAAATCTTCCAAGTGAAAATAGAACTTTGACTGTTTAAGCCCAAGGTTTTTGTTTAAGCAGTGTATATTGATTCTAAGGCTGTTGTCACTCAGCCCTGTAACATCTAATATTTTTTAGTAAGTTTTGTGCAAGAACAGTAGGCCATAATGGACATGCTTACCATGTTTAAACATGAAAGCGTAACCATGACAACCTTGGGAGCTTGCCCAAGTACATTGTAGCATTGTGGGTGTATCTAGATGTATTTCTTAACATTTGCACCTAGAATTGTGTTTGAACTGGATAGTGCCATTTGTAACCAATGTGCATGTGACCTGTGAACACGCCAGTTTTCCAGAGGCAGGGCCTTTGAGGAGGCAAGTGGTTGATATGGATCCTCTATCAGAGAATGTCTGGAGTGCCCCGCTACCTGAGGGTAACTACATTGAAAAGTTTTTTTTTTTTTTCTTTTTTTACCCCCTGCTTTCTAATTTCTAGCCAGATAACCAGAAACGGTGCAGGGCGGGGCGGGGGGGTGGGTGGGGGGAGGTGGGGGGGTGTTGTCACACTCAACATTTCCTTCCCATCATTCCTTAGAAGGAGAAAATGCTCGCTTAATTCAGGCTTTGTGACGTTTAAAGAACAGTGTTGCCATCCTTGCTGATAAGCTGAGAGGTAAAGAGAAAAGCATGGTAAGGACGAAGGGCAGTGCAGCAGAAACACATGACAGATTTGTAGGTTGTCCTAAATTTAAGGAACTTAAAGGAAAGGTAATAGGAAGGTCTACGGTAGACCTTGATCTGTGTTTCTATTTGAAAAGGAAATAATACCAGATGCTTCGTTTAAAACACATTAGATCACTCAGTTGTAAACAGCCACTGATTTGGCTAGAAGACTCTTGAAACATACCCACGAAATCTACAAAATTAAAATGGTGTTCATGAATTGTAAATAAAGCTGCTAATTGAAGTGTAATTTACAAATGCAGACCGGAATAGAATTTCAACTGCTGAGTGACAATTAGATGAATTTATTGGATGTTATCTCTTACACCCAGGAAAGTGTCTTAGGTTGGCTGTAGTAGCCTCTACTCCACACACACTCAATGAGTATGTGAACTCAGGGCAGGAAGGGATGACAAGAGGGAGGGAGGGAGGGAGGGAGGGGGAGCTAAACTGGATGTGGAATTATTTAGTAAACTTGATAAGGAGCTTGTTATAATTAATTTAGATGACTAATTGAACGTTACCTCTTTACTACATGTAAGAGAGGGTTTCATGAACTAATAGAAGAGAAAGTATTTTTTATCTGTCAAGAGGACTAACTCTTGCCAGCCTGTTAATCAACAAGGAAGCACTTATTTACATAAAACCAACGCACTAATTACAGATCAGTCTCTTTGTGAAAGTAGGCCCAAAAATTGAGAAAATACTCACACAGGTATAATTCATGGCCATACAGGGAGCATGTTTGAAACTCACAAAATTTAAAAATATTATGATAAAAAATAAAAATATAATTTGATATTTATTAATGTACACTTTGTTCCCTGCCCAAGTTCACAGGAAGAAATGGGGATCTCCTAACTAGGCAAAGTAAAGTAGGGGAATGAATTTTAGGGGTTCTTGAACTTGGTTGTATCAGAAGCACCTGAGGGTTTTTTGGTTTTTTAGGGAGGAGGCAGATCTGTAGAGATTCTTTTTTTATTCTTTGGGCATAAGACTGAGCAAGTATGTTTCCAAAGTTCCAAGATAATTCTAATGAGTGGGGAATAACTAGGCTAGACCAAGAGTCAGTTAATCTGGCTTCTACACCAGACACTGACGTTTTTTTTTTTTGGTTTTGTTTTTTTTTTTTGTGACCTTGACCAACTCTTGAACCTCTTCATCCCTCAGTTTCCTCACCCTTTCAGTAACAGATCTGGAGTCTAACAGCAATGGTAAGTATTTAGGAGTTATGTGAACAGATTGTTAAACTTTTGGTAACCTGAAATTGGCCATGGTGGACTTCTTTATGCCATGGAAATTGGTAAACACTACAAATCAGGGCTTACAACTGCCACCATCCCCCTGCCTCCCCTCTAGAGATCCAGTTTACTAGCATGCCAGAGACTACACTATCTGGAAAATCTTTTCAAACTTTAAGCCTCTATGAATCTATGACCCATTACTTAAAAAGCAATCTTACAGACATTCTGAGAGATTTAGCCATGATTTTAAATTAATTTGTGGTATAACTGTCACCAGAAATAAAAGCATAAGGAAAAGAATGAAAATTGATATCTGAGTAGTCATTTTAATAGAGTATCTTTGTATATTGTGTCGAGGACCTGAAGAATTCAAGGATACTAGAAAGGGGATGCCCTCTAGGGAAACATCATACCAAGGTGCTAATACCTAGTTTAACAGTTTTGAAGTCACTCCCTTACAGATTATTTAGAATCTGCTGGGTTTTTGTCTTAGCATTTCTTTCTCAAACCAGATGTTAGAAATATTTTCATCCTGGCTGTTTAAAGACTTGCTTACCAAAAGACTTAACATTTCATTTAGTTTATCAAACAGAAATTTTGGCCTTGTGTGTAAGTATTGGCTCATTTGAGCACTTATCACTGAGAAGGTGACATTAAAGTTGTGTTTCAAGGAATGAGTAAGGCTTGGGTAAAGGACGTATAGGGAATGCAGTAAAGCAGTAGAAGCCACAGAGTGCAGAGCATGCAATCACGCAGGGTGTTGGGAGAAACATACGTGTGCTACGTAAAGGCTGCTGGAACACTGAGACAGTGCATAAAATGGTTCCGTGATAGAATTGAGAGTAACACAGGCATGGGCAGGGTTAGAAATTTGTCCTCTGCTACCGTTTGCTTACCCATAAACCTGAGAGTCATATGAAGTTCTTCCTCATAGAGCTGTTGTGGGGGAAGAAGAGATAAGCCAGGAAAATTCCTGGGACGGCACCTACCGTACAGTTAGCACTCAATAAAAACCAGCTCCTGGAGTTACCATGAGGCGAAATGGGTGAATTAGGGCCAAGCTGCCCTTGACCTTTTAATTGTGCAGGTCATCAGACAGAATCCTCTAAGTGATGGTGACTGCAAACAGTTGGTTCAGTTCAGTTGTGCACTTGTGTGTTGGGACTAGTTAGAGATTTGGAAGAAACTGAAGAAGGGGCTAGATACCGTAATAAGCCTTCCTGGGTAGGCAAAGGAGTTAGGGGGTGATCATGTTACCTTTCAGAACAGTATTTCCAGAATTGTGGGTGGGGACCTTGAGTGATTCTTGAGAGAACTCTCTCCAGGTGGTTAAATAACAGTGTTACATAACCACAGCTCCTGGATGGAGAGATGGGTAAAAGACAGGTAGGAAAGAAAATGGAGCACATGCCAACTGGTGGTCTCTACGTGATGGGTACATGTGTGTTCTCTGTTCAACTTTTTCAGCTTCTCTGAATACTTGAAAATTTTCACAGTAGAGTATTGGAACAAATGAGAAGGTTTGTTCACTCTTTATTTCCCTTTCAGTTCTTAAAAATTTCAAGAAAGTGTCTGGTGCTAATGTGGCTTTAACACTTCACTTTGGCTCAGAGCCAGTGACAGGATGTATCTAGCTGGAATTTAATAAGAATACTTTACTTTTTCCATTTCTTTTATTATTTTAATTCATGGTAATTCATAGCACTTTTTTCTTGTTGATAGTGATAGCATTCCCTCTTCAAATAATGTAGTTAAGTTTCAAAATATCCAGTAAATAGATAGATGGTGCACTGGTGTTGGGAAAAACACAATTTTGTAGGGCTGGTGTACATGAAACTGCTGTAGGAGAATGTTGGTTATGAAGAATTTTAAGAGTCCTCACTTTCCAGAAGTTATATTATTCATCTTCTGCCCTTTGTATGACTACAGAATGAACATGGTTTGTGACTTCCTGTGGCTACTGTTAAACATCTATGCGGAGTGATGACTGCATTTGTTCATATTCACATTTTCCTCAAAAGCCTATGAAAGCTGAGTTCCAAGATAGAGATTGTTGATTGTCTAGTGCTTAAGATCTGGCACTCTTTATTTGCTTTTGAAAATCATTGACATATTTTTGGGGGGAGAAAATTATATAAATATATATGTGTATGTGTATGTTCATGTTAATTTATGTATATATTTTCCTGAAATAAGAGGAAGCCACGCAGTAGAGTAACTCACCAAGCCAGGTCTGGCTGAGGGTTAGATCTTAATTGTATGTCACAGTCACTTATTCATATAATTTTCTTTTCTTTTTTTTTTTTTTTTTTTAAATTTTTTTTTTTCAACGTTTATTCATTTCTGCGACAGAGAGAGACAGAGCATGAACGGGGGAGGGGCAGAGAGAGAGGGAGACACAGAATCGGAAACAGGCTCCAGGCTCTGAGCCATCAGCCCAGAGCCTGACGCGGGGCTCGAACTCCCGGACCGCGAGATCGTGACGTGGCTGAAGTCGGACGCCCAACCGACTGCGCCACCCAGGCACCCCTATAATTTTCTTTTCTTAATAGAATATGGAAAATATTTTAAAGTACATCTCTTCTACAAAGTAAATATACACTAATGTGTCTCTGTAAAAACAAAAAGCAAGAAATATTCAACAAGTTAGGCAGTGTTTTTTATATAACTTCCATCTGCCCATTAGAGGATTTTTATGTTCATTACTATCTCAATAGAATTTGAGGGTTTTTTTCCATTTCGAGAATCAACAGGAACAGAGATAAGCAGTCAGTATTACTGGAGCTTACCCACTGAAAGACAACTTTTTTTACATGTATGCAGGAATGTGGTATTCTCATGTACCATTTAAACGATTTAAAAGTATATTGCTTCCCAGAACCAATCATAGGCAGAATTCAGGTGTACCCCTTCCCAGTCTACTCACTGAATGTGTTTACATACATGCACATATACCCACATATGTGCATCTTCATTGTTCTTTAAATAAATGGCCCATCCTGTATGTGTTCTTCTGTGACTTACATTTTCACCTAATAGATCTTAGAGATAGTTTTATGTTAATATACCTGAACTACTTCATTCTTTTTCATTCCATAAGATGAATGTCTGATAATTTATTATAAAGCCCTATCTTGATGGCTGTAAAGTTTTTCAGTTTCTTTTTCCAGTGATCATTAACTTTATGTGTCTTTATGAACTTGTGTATGTATTTCTGATAAATTGTTAGAAGTAAAATTGCTAAAAGAATGTATGAATAGTTTAGCTACTTCTTAAAACAGATTTACTTAAGTTTTTTTTTTTTTTAACATTTATTTATTTTGGGGACACAGACACAGAGTGCAAGCAACGGGGAGGGGCAGAGGGAGATGGAGACACAGAATCCAAAGCAGGCTCCAGGCTCTGAGCTGTCAGCACAGAACCCAGCATGGGGCTCAAAATCACGAACTCTGAGATCATGACCTGAGCCGAAGTCCGCACTTAACCAACTGAGTCACCCAGGCGCCCCAGACTGGCTCGGGTTTTTATGAACCCTTATTCTGTATTGGCAAATATGTTGGCTTATAATATAGTTTATTAGTGACCTAGTATTCCAGTGGTGGGAGTTCAGGTTTCCTCCTTAACAGTCTTGCTAACATTGGCTTTGTCTGCACCTTGTGTTGTTGTCTGTGTTCCTACCCTGACCACAAACATTCCTTCTCCCTGCCCTCTCCACCCCAGCATTCAGACCAGAGGTTTATTGATTTCTGTAGCTGTCTGCCTCAGTTCCTGCCATGTATTAATTGCTCATTGAATTTTGAAAAGATGATGGGAAAACCCCAGTCACACACACTTATAAAATCATACCTCTTTTTATATTCAAACAGTTGTTTTTCCTATAATGACTTGGTAACATTTTTCCTCATTTCTGGTGTTGGTCTTTCTCGCGAATTTTGTATTTAACTGAAGTGTCTTATGGTACTTCTAGTATTAGTGTTCTTGGGAAATGAGGTAGAAATCTTTTGAAAGGTGTAAGCCAATTTTTTGAAAACTGACCCAGGTTTATAGACCTTGAATTTTAGCAGGCTATCCAGTTGAGAGTGATTCCTGTTAACATATGCATCTTGAGAATACACATTAAATAAAACGAGTGAACCAAAGTACAATGTATTTTCAGTAGCTAATTGCCAGTGATGATTTTTAAAACTTGTTTGAGGAACTGGTGTTAATTTTAGCTTTTAATCATTTTCTTCCTCAAACATAGGTGATTCTTTGAAAGTTTGCATTTTATTAAAAAAACCACACTAATGGAAGTCAAATTAATAGATAGTCTGAGTTTTAAAACTTACAATTGAACACAGTAAAATGAACACTGATTTTCTTAGCTACATATATTACTTAAAAAAAATGAAATGTCCTTCTCATGACCAGCATGCTTTTAGTATCTGGCATTGTTTTCCCTAAAAAGACCTGCACATATGTACATACCAGATAGACCTAATTATTATTTATGTATGTGACTCGTATATTGAGAAGGGAATACACATTTTGTATTTGTATTTGTATCTTCTCTGAATTAGGACTGGGAAATGATTAATTATAAGGCTGTATTTCTTGTCAACTTGTGAATAAATATGTTCAGCATTCGTATAGCTGTTTACAAACAAGAAAAGCCATACTGCTTGCCAAGCACTTGATTAAAAAATGTATTCAATTCATCACACAGTCTCCCTAGGAAAGATCTTTACATTTGTATGGGTTGGCATTTAGTAATTAAATTCTCTTTAAACATTTTAATTAGGCTGAAGGCCACCCAAAGCCTTTGCTCTCATCTTGAAAACACTTTGAGCTCTAATAGGCCTAAAGCTGTAGGGCAGCCATTGTCATTTTCACAAGTCTTAAATCTAGAGCAGTGCTTCTCAAACTCCTGCCTGCATAAAAATCACCTGGAGAGCCTGTTAGAACTCTTGAGCTCACCTTCAGAGACTCCAATTCAGTAGCCTGCCCTGGGGCCTTTTGAATGAGCTCCTGGGCCTGGGCCTGGGCCTCTCTACTCCACCAGCCTGGGCTGCTGGTGCAGGGACCATGCCAGGGACCATGCTTTGGGAACCACTGGACCAGGAAATCCTGTTGTGATTTGAAAGAAGACAACCTGATTGATCTTCTCTAAGGGTTTTTTTTAACCAAATCTTTAAAAAGACACTTCCGTTTGACAAGTATTTCAGATATTTTATTTCAGATATTTCAGAACAAGATAACAATTAGGTAATAAAATGACAAAGGTATTTTTGTATAAACTTGGGGAGCAGGAACAGAAGTAAACCAGAATGGCTGCTCCTCTGTTTCTCTTGTTTTTATTCAATCTTGGGGGAGACCTTCCAAATTATTCTTAGTTCTTTTCCCACCCTGTCCAGTTTCCCAAACAGCAAGCTTATCAAATTGGTTAAGAGCTTGAACTCTCCCACTTCTAGCCTTGTCACCTTGGGCAAATCATTTTTTGTGTTGTTATCTAATATTGCTTTGTAACCAAACACAAATTCGGCGGCTTAAAATAGCATTTATCATGACTTACATTTTCCATGGACTGGAAAATGGGAGCAAATTAGCTGGACGGTTCTGGCTCCAGGTCTCTCGTGAGCTTGTAGGAACGTACGCGTTCAAGCTCACTCAGGTGGAAATTTGTAGGGGCTTCTGTTCCTTGGCACGTGGGCCTCTTCATAGGATTGCTTGTGACATGGCAAGAGAGGACACACAGGGCTGAGGCCACAGTCTTTCTATAACCTAATCTCAGAAGGGACGTTTATGTTCACTAGAAGTGAGTCAGGAAGTCCAGACCATGCTTAAGTTTCATCTTCTCAAGGGAATATCGAAGAAGTTTTGGACATGTCCTTAAAACTATCATACTATATTAGCATTATTTCCTCATCCCTAAAATGGGAAAGTGAGATTTGATGGGAACTCAGTACCGGTACCAACTAAGTTATGATGATAATCATAATGGAATTTTATTATCCTCCTTCCTTAAGAAGTTTAGACCCAAACCAAGTGGCTGATTTGTGAAATTCTCCTGACCCAAATCTATATTCTGTAAACTGTCACATTTTGTAAAAGCCCCCTCCTTTTTTGAATGAAGGAACTGTACCTTGATATAAAACCAGAATTTATACAAAGGAGTTATTAGACTGATACTGTTACAGCAAATACCCAGCACCTAGGAAAAGATAAGCCACATGCACTTGGGGAATCAGAAAAGACTGTTTATTGTACACTGGTGCCCAACGGAGTCACCTCCAAAGGCTGAGCCCTGAACCTTGGCATCAGCCTCCTTTTATGCCTGGGATGGTAGGGGGTTGAGAGAGAAAAAGAAAAATGGGAGGCGGCACTTACCAGCAGTGCTACGAGGGCAGTTGGTGGATGCAGGAGGCAAGCAAGATTACAGAAGCCAAAAGCATGCAAGGGGAGTATCCAGCCTCGGACATATGGCTGGCCCCTTTTATCCTGGCTTTTACCAGCTTTTCTTCTCATCCCCCCCTCTTGATTCTGACGCTGCTGTAGCTTACTTAGAGAAAATCAGTTTGTGGGGGCCAGGGAACCCTTTGCTGCCATAGGAGGAGGGGCAAAGACCATTCTGACTCCTTCCTTCTGGACAGCAGCATCAGAGGGAGGGGTGGGGCAGCTAGGGTTCTTCACCATTCAAAGGAGAGTAGGGACAGCTAGAATGGTCCAACTGGAACCTCATGTGGAGTCTTATAGCTTCTAGATGAGAGAAAGCAAACCTGGTTAGCATATTAAGAACATAAGGACCAAACAGGAGGGCAATGAAAAGCATTAGGAGAGGACTAGCTAAAGGGAGGAGCCAGGATGCCCAGTTCCGTATGTTGCTCGAAGAGTTCCATGAATCTGCTAGTTCCCGTCTTCGTTTGTTGATTTGCTCCCTTAACTGATGGACCATATCTCAGACTATCCCTGATTGGTTGACAGGGAAGCAACATTCTTCATTTAGGAAGAGACCTAGTCCTCCCCTTTTGGCACTTAGTGGGTCCAGCCCTCTTCTGTTTTGTAAGACTCCGCCTGCTAGGGAGTCTACTTGGTCTTATAAAAACATCAGAGACTGGGGCGCCTGGGTGGCTCCTTCGGTTAAGCGGCCGACTTCGGCTCAGGTCATGATTTCATGGTCCGTGAGTTAAAGCCCCGCATCGGGCTCTGTGCTGATAGCTCAGAGCCTGGAGCCTGTTTCAGATTCTGTGTCTCCCTCTCTCTGACCCTCCCCCGTTCATGCTCTGTCTCTCTGTCTCAAAAATAAATAAACGTTAAAAACACCAGAGATTTGGTAATCTGTTCTATGTCATCTCTTAGGTCCTTGGATGATTCATGATAATAAGTGGTCGAGGAGACTATTCCTCCTCCTCCAGTGCCCACTTCTTCCTTTATCCCTAAGGCAATCGTCAGGGCTAGGACTTGAATGGCTCTTTATGATCGAGTTTATGCTTCCAAGGGTACTATGAGAGACTGATGTTGGGTACAACGTTCATCTGAAGAGTGAGGAAGGCCAGGGTGCAGATGCCCATCAAATTGGCGGGTAGACACAGGTAGGCATCCAACCCACATACAAAGAGAAGCCCTAGAAGGGGTCAACCCCGGAGTTGGGTTATAGGAAGATGACTGAATTTCTGACTGTCAAGAGTCTGTCTGTATTTGCCAGTGGTCACATTGCCGACTGGCTCCATTCCCATTTTGTTTGTCAGGCACCTGGGAGCTGTTTGGGACAGTTCGACTCAAGTTAGTACAGGTCTTACCATTGTGAGGGCGTGGGTCTTTAGTTAACAGGGTAATATTTACAGTTGCCTGTGTTATCAAAGTAGCTGTGTAATGGAGGGGGTCCTGTGGACAAGCAGAGCCAGTAGGCTCTGGCCAGGCTGGGACTGGTATCATTGAGAAGGCGATGTGTTGAGTTTGACATTTGGTCTAGATGGGGATCTAAGACAAGTGGTCTCTCTGATTTATGTTCAGACGGAGGTTTTGAAGGGTTAGGTCAGAAGTGACTGAGCAGGCATGGGGAACATTGGGGCAGGGTGGATCAGGCAGCCCCCAGTAGTGTTTTCTTTTTATTTTTCCCCTCCAGTAAGTTTTCCCGTTTCTGGTACAGGGAGTGACCCTCCTGGTGTCATAACATCTATTCAGCACCATGTACGTGGGGGTACACGGTGGCACAGGGACATGGTGGTAGTGTTGTTTTACCTCTGTGAACCGGAGGAGCAGGAATTGGCACAGGGGGAGTGATTGGAGCAGGAAGGGCACAGGGGGGAGGCCGAGTGGGGTAGCAGGTGGTGCAACCCCGTGCACCTGTAACATAAGTTTGTCCCTCATGGAGACAGTAGATGGGGTTCAATGGTTGGGGGCATAGAGTGACTCTTTGTGCCTTGGGGGATAAGGCGAGTGATAAGTCATGCATTTGCATGGTGGGAGTGAGAAGACTCCTCTTAAACAGGTTGGGAACAGAAATATGTGTAGCAGGGACAGGCGATAGGCCAGTCCCTTCCTGGGGGAGGAGATGGTTATAAAGGCAGAGAGCAACATCCAGAGGAAGACATCAATCATAACTCAGATCATATACATCTAGGGAGAATAAGGCATCCTGACACTAGTAGGTAGAGGAAGGCTAACAAGAGTTTGTGACTGAGGTGCCAGTCTGTGGGAGTAACTTGGGTCAGCCCTGCAGCAAAGAGTATAGCAACAAGTGTGGAAAGAGAAATAGGTAGGGGATGACAATGAAATCTGAGAGAGAACAATTTGTTTTAGTTCATTTCAGTTGCTTGGTGTTTTCCTCAAGCGTCTGGTTACAGAGAGATCTCAGGGCTTGGCTGCAGGCCACTTATCATCTACTGTCTTCTTAAGGGTGATCTGTAGAGGATCTGTAGAGGATTATTTTGTTTAGCAGTCTTTTCCATTTAGTTGTCAGGTGACAGGTGACATTCTTTACTCAGGAATGGTGGGTCCAAGTGGTTAGTCCTGCAACCTTGAGAGCTGTGGGTGTGGTTAGCACAACTAAATAAGGTCCCTTCCAGATAGTTTTCAGCGGTTCATTTTTCCAGTCTTTTATCTGAACCTAATGCCCAGATTTGTGGGGGTGAACAGTTATTCCTAGGGAAACAGGTATCCTGTCTGTCACCCATCTATGTATCTCAAATACAGTATTCCATAGTCCTTGTAGTTGTTTTTGTGTTTCTAAAATTAGCTCTATCAGGTCCCCCTTGAATTTGACTAGTGGAGGGAGTCTTCCATGTAGGATCTCAAATGGGGAGAATCCTGTTTTTGCCCGGGGTGGACAGCATATTCAGAGAAGAGGTAGGGGTAGTATACCTGGGCCGGCAAGTTAGTTTCCTGACATAGTTTTGCCATGGCTGATTTAAGGGTCCTATTCATATGTTCCACTTTCCCTGAACTCTAGGGCCAATAAGCTGCATGTAAGTTCCATTGGACATGTATGGTTTTGGCTACTCGTTGCATCACCTTGGCCACAAAAGCCGAGCTGTCGTCTGAGCCTATGGTTAATGGCATTCCATGTCTGGGAATGATATCCTTTAGCAGGGCCTTGGTAATTTCTCTTGACTTTTTGGTGCGTGTGGAATAGGCATTGACCCAGCCCGAAAACTGGGATGGTATTCTAGATGAATACCAAAAGATATTTGTATCCTCTACTGGGCCTTATTTTGGTAAAGTCTACCTCAAAATTTTCGAAGGGTGCCTGATCACATCGTTGAACTCCCATGAGCCCAGTGGGGCCTTGTTTGGTGTTATTTTGAGCACATAGGAGGCGGTGTTGAGAGACCAAGGCACAGAGGGAGGGGAGTCGAGCTGTTACATAGTGATGGCTCAATAAGAGTTCAAGGGTGGTTTTTCGTAGCTGTTGGAGAATCACTTGGTGGGCTAGCTGCTCCAGTATGTAGACTCTTTGGTCTGGAAGTACCCACCATCCTTCTTTTGTCTGGCCTCCTGTTTCCTGTTGTGCCCATTTTGTTTCTTGGATTGTGTACTTTGGGGAAGTTGGCAGTTCCGGGGCCAGCATGGTTTTTGAGGGTGTTGTTTGTTTTCCTGTTGTTTGTTTAGCTGTGGCCTCAGCCCATCGGTTACCTTCTGACACTGAGTCCTTTCCTCTTTGGTGTCCCTTACAGTGGATGACTGCTGCCTTCCTCAGTTCCCAGACTGCCCTTAATAGTTTAAGGATTTCTGGGGCGCCTGGGTGGCGCAGTCGGTTAAGCGTCCGACTTCAGCCAGGTCACGATCTCGCGGTCCGTGAGTTCAAGCCCCGCGTCAGGCTCTGGGCTGATGGCTCAGAGCCTGGAGCCTGTTTCTGATTCTGTGTCTCCCTCTCTCTCTGCCCCTCCCCCGTTCATGCTCTGTCTCTCTCTCTCCTAAAAATAAATAAAAACGTTGAAAAAAAAAATAGTTTAAGGATTTCTTCCAATTTTTTATTTCTTTTCCTCCTGTGGTCAAAAGTCCTCTCTCCTTGTATGGAGCCCCATGTACATGTAGAGTGGCAAAAGCATAGCATGAGTCAGAGTATATGTTGGCCCATTTGTCTTTACTGAGTGCTAGTGTTCTTGTTAGGGCCCACAGTTCTGCTCTTGTGGAAGGGCCTTGGCTTCTATGACCTCAAAATCAGAGACTACTGCATAACCAGCATATCTTTTGCCTTCATTCATGAAGCTCTGGCCATGGGTATACAGGATGAGGTCAGGATTTTATAAGGGCCTGTGTGATAGGTCGGGTTGGCTAGAATAGACTTAAGTATATCTAGACAATCATGCTCTGGGGCCCCCGCCACTGCGGGCAAGAAAGTGGCAGGATTTAGAATTTTTACAGCTTCCAGTCTTATTCATGGGTGCTCACATAGCAGACCCTGATATTGTATCATCTGACCATGTGTTAGCCAGTGTTACCCTCTGGCATCCATCGAGGTAATAACAGAATGGGGACCCTTAATGTTTAGGTTTTGCCCCAACACGAGTCTGTCTGCTTCCTTGATTAACAGTGTGGTGGCTGCTAGTGTCTTCAGACAGGGTGGCCATCCTGCCTCAACTGAGTCAGTCTGCTTTGAAAGGTATGCCACTCATCTTTGCCAAGGTCCAGATTCCTGGGTGAGAACCCAGGGCCACCGTATTCTTCTCATGTACCAACAGGTTGAAATCTCATGATTCTAGGAGTCCCAAGGCTGGTGCTTTTGTGAGTTTTGTTTTTATAGTTTCAAACACCTTTTCATGATTGGGGCCCCAGAAAAGGGGTTCTATCTCTTCTCCCATTAGTGCCTCGTATAGAGGTCTGGCCAATTCCGAGAACCCTGGGATCCGTACCTGACAGAATCCTGCAGCTCCCAGGAACTCTGGGACTGGCTGATGGGTAGTGGGAACCGGAATGGCACAGACTGCCTGCTTCCTTTCAGCTACCAGCATTCGTTTGTCTTGGGTAATTTTGAATCCCAAATATTTAACTTTCTGTTGGCAAATCTGTGCCTTTTTCCTTGACACCCGTATCCCGCCTTGCTAGTAGCCTGAGTAGGGCCCTGGTTCCCTCCCAGCACTGGGTCCATGTGGCACTGGCTAGCAGGAGATACTCCACATACTGGAGGAGGATGCATCCTAGGTCCCATCCCAGAAACCGGGCTAAGTCAGATGCCAGTGTCCCCTGAATAAGTTTGGTGAATTTTTGAATCCTGCGGCAGTCTGGTCCAAGTGAATTGTTCCTTTGCCCCTGTGGTAGGGTTTTCCCATTCAAAAGCAAATAAGGGTTGGATATTAGAAGAACTAGCTGGAGACAGAAGGAGTCCTTTAAATCTAAGTGTGTGAACCATCGTGCTTCAGAAGGTATGAGTCCTAAGTAGAGTGGATGTGTTAGGTAACACTAAATGCAGCATAACTGCTTCATTAATGGCTCTTAGGTCTTGTACGAGGTGGTAATTGTTTGTCCCAGGCTTTTTCATGGGCAGCAGGGGAGTATTCCATGGGGACTGGCATCATTTTAGAAGTCCCCATCTGAGTGGCCTGTACAAGTGTGTCTGGATCCCCAGGTGCGCCTCCCGTGGGACCATGTATTGGCGTATTTTGACAGGTTGGGCTCTAGGCTTTAGGTCAGTTAATACTGGGGGGTGGTTTTTTGCCAGACGAGGCCTGGGGTTTCCTTCTGCCCAAACTGAAGGGAATTCAGCTTCTAGCTCGGGGGCCACAGTTGGCTCACCAGGAGGGGAAGTATATAATCTCCATTCCTTTTCCCATGGAATTGTGAGGGACAAAATCATGGGTTGCGCCTTTTCGTTTAGGGTGCGGTTGCATCTGTCCATCTGAGGTGAAGGCTATTTCTGCACCCAGCTTGGCTGTGAGGTCCCTATCTAACAATGAGACAGGGCGATTGGGTAGGTACAGGAATTCATGAACTATTTGGTGACCCCCCCCCAGCTGGCATTGTTGGGGAGCACAAAATGGCCTTCAGGTTTGCATCCCTGTGGCTCCTACGATGGTGACTTCTTGACCCGATGGAGGTGGTACCTTGTGTATCATCCACTGAGTGTTCAGCCCCAGTGTCTACCGTGAAGTCTCTTGTTTGGCCCCCTACCTTCATTTTGACCATGGGCTCATGGAGGCCTAGTTGCATAGAGCCTGGTGTTTCGTAATCAGAGTTCACAGTCCTGCCAGTCCGGGTCAGCCTCAGGTGGTTCTAGTTGGTAGCAGCTGGGTGGAGCAGAGGTTTTTGGTTTTCCCTTTTGATAGTTGGGGCATTCATTTTCCCAGTGTCCAAATTCTTTGAAGTAGACACATTGATCCTGTCCCAGTGGCATCCTTCTTTTGGTTCTTGCATCCCTTGTGGTTTCCACGGGGGCCCTTCTAGAGGGGGTGGTTGCCCCAAGGCCATGGCCAGGAGAGCTGCCTTTTGTTTCATTCTGCAGTCTGCCTCCTTTCTGGCAGCTTGATCCCGAGTTACAAAAACCTTGTCGGTGATTTCCAATAATTTGGTGGTGTTTTTTTCCAGCAAATCCTTCCAATTTTTGGAGCTTCTGTCTAATGTCACTTTGGGCCAGTCCCACAAAGGCAGCATCGACCATGCGCGATTTTTAGGGGCTTCTGGGTCAAAAGGAGAGTAAACTTTGAAGGCTTCACATAATCTTTCATGGAAATCAGCCAGACTCTCTTCTGGCTTTTGTAGGACTTCAGATACCTTTGCCATGTTGTGGGATTTTTGGCCTCTGCTTTTACTCCCTGGAGGAAGGTGAGTCCGTATCTTTCCAGTCAGGCCCTTCCTGCCTCTGTGCTGGGGTCCCACCAGGGCTTCTCTTCAGGCATAGTCTCCTGTACCCAAGCCTCAACGTCTAGATGCCCATCTGCTGCCTGAGTCTGCAGCCGTTTTCTGGCTTCGGTGACAATTTGTCAGCACTCTTCTGCCGAAGTTTGGAAGTGAGTTTGGATTATGGATTCCAGGAGATCTGTCATCATCTGGGGTGGTGTGTGGTGTTTCTGGTTGAGGGGGTCAGTAGTGGAGAACGGTTGGTAGTAGAAAACCGATCCCCCCCACCTCTTGTAGGGTCTCCTAGAGGCCTATTCTCTGGGGACCCCTGGTTTCCTGCAGTGGAATCTGCATTGCCACTGGGGCCTTGGACCTTGAGCCACAGACCTAAGGCATCTTCCTACTGGCTCAGGTGTCCCTGGTTGGGGCAGGCTGGCTGCTGGCTGAAGTAAGACTGACGGGGGTGGACTGTCAGGCAGGAGGGATTCCCCTCGCTCGATTGATAGGGCGCTGGGGGCATATGGTGGTGGAAATGGAGGGACTTCTTCTGAATTTTCTTGGAGGATGGGGGGCGGTTTTTTTCTGCTGTGAGGTCTTCTCGGCCTGTGCCACTAAGACCCCATGTTGTCCCTTACTCTTAACACAGAACCGGACCCAAGGAGGCTTGACTTGGGCTGTCTCCAGCCACTGATCAATATATGGGAATTGATCTGGGTGGCCAGGGTTTCCACTAACTACTTTATAAACAGCTCAGACTGTGGGGATATCTAGGGTGCCCTCAGGGGTAAGCCTACACCAAATGCAGGCCATTCTAATTCACAGAGGGTATGTAACTTCCTGGGGGTCAATTTGATACCATGGACACTTGAAAATCCCTTTTTAAAATTCTTAATCATATATTCCAAAACAGTTGGTTTTGAGGAATTTCCCCCCATCCTGGGATTCCAGATGGATCCCTCCTAATGTACAGTGTTGCAGGACCAACACAAGGGAAGAGGTCGCTTTGTCTGCCTGGCCGCTCCCTCTCAGGGACTTCGACACTTCTTAGCATTGGCAGGCCAGTATAAACCCCTGACTCAGATCAGGTGTCTGTGGACCTGATTCTGCCTTGAGCCATATGAGGTCATCACAGAATCTAGGGTAAGACCCACTCAGGCTGTGTAGCCAAAACCGTGCAGCATAGACACTCACACGTTCAGACAGATTGCAGACTTCCACCCAGGACTTCCCTGTCCTGCGTGGTGACTGTGTCACTCAGGACGTGATCAAGCTCCCCTTCACCTCTAGGGTGGGCCTGAACGTGGTCCTGGGTCTCCACGGACACTGAATCCAATGTCCTGTCCTGGCAGCATTTTCTGATTCCCCCTGGAGTCTGTTCAAGTGCAGTGGTGACCAGCTATTGGGCCCGGTGAGCATTCGGGTCCAGTGAAATCACCAGCAGAGCACCTTCCTTTCCGTCACAGGGCCCACGAAGAATGGCCTCTGACAACGGTGGCTCAAGGGGCCAGCAGGGCTGTCGGATTCCCGGACAGTGCACCTTACAGCAAACGCTCGGTGCCCAGGAAGAGACAAGCCACACACCCTTGGGGAATCAGGAAAGACTGATTCGCACACCGGTGCTGGCCCAGCAGAGTCACCTGCAAAGGCTGAGCCCCGAACCTTGGTGTCGGCCTCGTTTTATAGCTGATGGTAGGGGGTTGAGAGAAAAAAAGACAAATGGGAGGGGGCACTTACCAGTGGCACTACGTAGGCAGTTGGTGGATGCAGGAGGCAAGCAAGATTACAGAAGCCAAAAGCATGCAAGGGGAGTATCGGACCTCGGACATCTGTCTGGCCTCTTTTATCTTGCTTTTATCAGCTTTTCTTCTCAATATCAGTATGATCGTGGATAAGAATATCTATAATAATTTATTATTGAATAGGATTCAACATACAATAAAAATTATCATACCATTGGGCCCATAATCCATCTCTGCAATTTTGTCTTAACAAAATAATGCCAAACTTTTTGATGCAGAAAGATGTTTAGCACAGGACAATGTTGCATTTGACGGCTTGCAAGATGGCCTGCCATGATTGATCTCATCCTTCTCATGTTCATGTTCTTGAGTAATTCCCTCTCATTGTACGGGGGCTGAGCCTGGTGATTCACTTCTGCTGAAGAGAAGTAAAAGATTAAGTTATGAAAAGACTGTGGCTTCTGTCGTGGTAGCTGCCATTCTCTTTATTTTTTAACACGCAGTAAATTAGATTTTAACTACATCTGACATCAGTCTTCTTCTCACCTCAGAAATATGTTGGGAGGAAATATTCAAAGTAATGACACACTTTGTCTTTGAGTATTAGGTGTATATGTGTGATTTGGTCTGCTTTTTGTATTTTTCTATTTCCTGTTGAGATCATTATATATATATTTTTTACAATGGGGAAACATGTAGAAAGAGCAAGAGAAATAAAAGAACAAAAAAGAAAAGGATAAGGTACATGTAGGTGTTTAAACACGGGTAGCATTTGAGAAGTATTTGATTACTTAGGAGGAAAAACTTGTGAATTTGTGTATGTCTCGTTAAATGCTTCCAAGGAAAATGTATAATTTAAGATTATGTAATATTTAGAATTTTATTGTGATCATATGTCAATATAAGAAAACAAAAACTGGATGAGATGTCTGTAGAAAAGTACTGGTGAGTTTTTACCTGGTACTTGCAGGGGCAATGCACCGCGTAAATCCATAGTAATGTTATTGATGACAGTTTAGTAACGGTTTAGTCTGAGTCCTATAATAATTTAGCAACAGACTACTAGCACATCTTTTCTAGTTTGTTTCCACCAGATCTGAACTTTAACAAGTGAAGACTTTTGAGTTGTTGGTCTTATTTGGTGATACGATTTTTGTAAATTGTAGTCAGTGATGCTTAGCCGTCTTGCCTTCTTACTGTGGGTTTACCTTCTCTATTCCAATCATTTCTGTAACATGTTGATGCCATCCACGATGGTTGATAATCTCCTATGGGGCTCTCCTTTGGAGTCCGCTTCAGGTCACCGCAGTATGAGTGTCTAGACAAGGGCTGGTGAGCAGAGACATTAAATTGCTTCAAGTTGGTTGGGATCAGATACCTTTTCTCCTGCCAGAACTAAAACAAAGCAGGGTTTTGGATTGGTTTATTTTTTCCTTGTTCTTTTGATATTAGCAGTTATTAGCTGACATTGTTTTTGGAAAAACAGGTTTGTTTTTCTTTTCCAACTTTTAAGCCTTTTTTGTTCTTTTGTTCTTACCTAAAGCACTTTGCTAAGATATTAGTTCATTACATGCATTTCTGTGATGCTCACAACTTTCATTCTTTGTATTTTATTTTATTTTCTGAATTGATCAAACCAAATGGAATAGTCTCCAGAGTCCCAAATTTACTAGAATTCCAAGTTTTCACAAATGTGTCCATACTAAAACATATGCATCTTTCTGACAGCAAATACAATTTCAGAGGCCACTTCTGGGGGGTACCATTTTTCATACGCTCATGTTTCAGACAATATTAGTAGAGTTTTGCTTCTAAAATTCAATAGGAAGAGAACATTAAACTCTACTAAATGCTCAGTGTAAATTCCATTTGGCTGTGTGCCTATTTGTTTCTAAGTGAGGTTATTTAAGGGGGAAGAGTCATAATTGAAAAGAGCATATAATGTTCTCTTGTCTGTACTTACTTAGTTTTAAGAAAAACTGATTGCTTTTAGAATCCATTTTCTTGTAAAAAAAAAATCACATCATAAAAAGAATATTTCCTTTATTTTGGCAAGCTTTTCTCTTCCTATAGCCTTAGAGCCCCTATGTGTGGACATTATAATGGGCTAAAATACTTGTATTCTTTTTAATCTATACAATGATGCATATACATTTTCCCCACTGAGTCTTAAGAGCTGCTTCAGTTTGAACAGTGTAGTAATTTTGCATTTTCATTTTCTCTGATTTAACCGATGTCTATAAATAAAGGCCGAAGCTTACTTTAATAATAATAAACCCATTATCACCGTGTGGTGGAGATAACGTATTATCATTACAACCATTAACAGCTGCTGGTGTTAATAATACATATTTTCTGCTTCATCCCAGTGCAACCTACGTTTGAAGGAAAAGATTGAAGTATACAGTCTTTTAAGCTTATTCTCTCGATGTGTCGTTCAAAAGGAAAATAATTGTTAAAAGATCCTGCAAGCACATTGTTTGGGTCGAAGTCAGTATTACAAGGTAGTGGACTGTGCTCATTTAAGTACACTTGTGATTTACTGAGAATTACAGAGCAGCTGGTCCTCAACCTTCATCAACTGTAGCTACACCATCCAGTGGAGGAGAGAGGGTACTGTAGCTCCCCACTCCAGCAAATTTATACAGAACGCAAGTGACAGAAAAACCATTATAGGGTTGACCTTGAGTCTTTTGTGCTTCATTTGGAAGCACAAGTGAATCATTCATAGGTTTATGTATTTAACTATTATCAGTTCCTTATGATGGACCACAATGGATGGGACACCTGAAGAATGCACATTTGAGAACAGTGTAACATATGACCTTGGACTTGACTCAGCTCTTCCTGTGTATAGTTCTCTTGCCTGTTTATTTGGAATGGAAAGAGGAAAGAAAGGAAACCTCTGCACTTCATCCTGACAGTGGCCTGTACGTGGACGTATATGCAAAAATTAATAAGTAAAGAAGGAAATACATTTTTAAAATGAAGTGTTTGCTTTGTATTCACATTTCACCGTCTCCCGTCTCCCCAGCCAGTATGACATCTCACTGCTGGCTTTCTCCTCCTTTCTCAAGTGTTCAAAAATAATTTAGATATTTCTTTGTTTGGTACCCTGTATGCAATTTTGAACTTATTTTAGTTTCAGGACTCTGTAATTCAGCAGTAATGATTGTCATCCCAAACGTGTGTGTGTGTGTGTGTGTGTGTGTGTGTGTGTGTGTGTGTACGTGTGCACGCACGCGCGTGCATGTATGTGTACTTTGTTGCCTTTCACAGAGATTTTTAACTGATTATTTCATGGGATCAATCTGCATATGTAGCAGTTATTCTCATTTCAGTGATTTAGGGATGTGAGATCAGCACTCCTGAGACCTGTTTTCCCATGTACTTTGTCAGCCTCTGGATCTGTAGTGGCATTTGTGGATTTGGCCTTATTGCTCAATTAGACAGACTTCCCATAGATGTAGAAAGCTTTCTTCTTGGCAGCTGTTTTTTATGAGCAGAAGTCACACTAATTATGAAACCAGCAAATAGACAGTTAAAAATGTGTAGGTTATAGATGGTTTTATAGAGCTAGACTTCACTGAGCCTCTCACTGCAAATTAGTTCCCTTTTTAAAAGTTTATTTATTTATTTTGAGACAGAGAGATTGAGAGCGCGCACACACAAAGGAGGGACAGAAAGAAAGGGACAGAGAGTGAATCCTAAACAGGCTCCACACTGTCAGCACAGAACCCTACACAGGGTCTGAACCCATGAACTGTGAGATCATGACCTGAACCGAAATTAAGAGTCAGACGCTTAACCAACTAAAACACCCAGGAGCCTCAAATTAGTCCCTTTTTGCTAAATCCTGCACCTTACAATCCCTGGCTAATATGGCCCCAATTTAGTCCATAGACCTTAAATTTAATTTATCCACTCTCTGCATTTATTATTAATTCCCTGAAGAATAGTCTGTCCCTCTGGACGTTTGAACAGTTTGCTTAAGTCAGCTTGTATGTTAAGTTTACTTCATACCACTACTCACTTTCTCCCTCACTTCTCAGTTCTTCAGGAAGGAATAGCCTTTCTTCCCAACATGGTGGCTAAACACAGAAAGGTCACTTGATAACTTTATCCCAGGTCCTTCTCTCCTCCTTTCCACACCTAGAAAATACTGTCACCCTTATCTTCTACCTCCCCAACCTTTCGTTGTTGAAAGGTCATCACACCTCCCATCCGAAATCTGTTTTAACTGAATAAAATTGATCATTTTCATCCGATTTCAGCCACAGATCAGGTCACAGCTGGTCAGTGGAATGAGAAAATAAACTTCAAGTAATAGCTAAGTGTTTTTATACTCCTTTGAGCAAGGGTTTGGGGAAGAAGCCATATGAAGTGGTTTTCCTTAGAGGTCAACTTTCAGATTTTTAATATGGTTATAAAGTGATGTTTTATAAAGCAGTTGGCTTTTATAGAAACTGTGTCTTGAACTTTTACTCGAGGGAATGGCTATCAGCAGGTTCCCCCCAGAGGTACCGTGAAATGGACTGGCATACACAGACTGCCGTCTCCCTCCGAGTAGAACTGCCCAACATGATGAGGTACCACCATGATTTTATTTCTTACCCACTTGAAGGTTTAAGAAGCAAACTCCAGAGAAATTAGACACTCCTTGTAATTTAATCCAACTCAATAAATGTGTACCAAGCTATTGTTCCTTTTTATTCTGTGCCTTTGCTGTTGTGAGAAGGGGTTTCCAGGTGGAAGGGTAACAAAAATAACCAAGGTTCCATTTCTGCCCTCGGACAGATTTGAAATAGATAAATCACTAGTGTAGCTGAGCATTCACAGATGACCACAGAAAGTTTCCTTCACAGCTGTTTGCCCATAGTTTTACCACTGTGTAGAAGTTTGTCTCTAAAGATAGACTTTGGTGATCATAAAATTAGTATCATCACCTACAGCGCTGACCTCAGCACCTGGGACTTGGCATTTACTAAGATCATTTGTTGTCCATTAGGAATTCTCAGCCTACTGTACCATGTAGCCAGTTACTTGCTGCTTGTTTATTAAAACCGGTTTAAACTTTTTTTTTTTTCAACGTTTATTTATTTTTGGGACAGAGAGAGACAGAGCATGAACGGGGGAGGGGCAGAGAGAGAGGGAGACACAGAATCGGAAACAGGCTCCAGGCTCTGAGCCATCAGCCCAGAGCCTGACGCGGGGCTCGAACTCACGGACCGCGAGATCGTGACCTGGTTGAAGTCGGACGCTTAACCGACTATGCCACCCAGGCGCCCCAAAACCGGTTTAATAAGTCAACAAAACGATGACTAGCAACCCAGTATTTCCAGCTGTAAAAGTGAAGGTGCTGCTGTCATCTGCCAAGGATATAGTTGAACAGGTCGTTAGCCCCTCAGGTGATCTCCCATTGTTAAATCTGGTCCCTGCTAGAGCACCTTTTGACAGCTGAAAAATGCTACTGGGACAAAGGGAATCTGAGCAGACCATCCATCATCCCTTCCTCCTATTCTTAAGGTCACTTGCCCTCAGTGTATACCACCCAGGGAGAGCAAACTTGGTCTCCATTGCCCAACCAAGCTGAACCAGTTGCTGAACCTCTAAGTGATTATTCCTTGTTTATGTTTAATTTCACTTTGAAGGTGGAACTGACTGCATTAGTGTCAGAGATATAATTTTCCCAAAGAAATAGTTCTGTCCTATTGCTTCCTTGATAACAATACACTTCTGAAACCAAGCATTTGTGTCCATGAACAATAAAGAAAGTCTAGGTCTTGAGTTGGTGACCTCGTTTCTATTGTTAACTCCCCTGTCAAGGGCCTTCTCCTCCTTGAAGTTATTTTAAAATCTGATCTCACAGCAACAGACTCAGTTTCACATGTGAATTTGGTGGGCTACTTCTAAGGGAAAATTATTTTCGCCAAAAGGAGAAGAGCACTAAAAACATAAAGCACGATTTAGGTGACTGAGCCCATTACTAGTCATTAAAGTATTATTTAGAGAAAAATAATCCTGTCTTCTCTGATAAAAGACAAAACCTTTTTGTTCAACCTTACTATGATAAGGCCAATAAGCAGGAAGAGATCCTATTGTGAATTACATCCCTAATGTTATTCTATTATTTCTAATGTCTTTGAAAAATTTTTTTAATGTTTTTATTTATTTTTGAAGGAGAGAGAGAGAGACAGAGCAGGAGCGGGGGAGGAGCAGAGAGAGAGGGAGACACAGAATCAGAAGCAGGTTTCAGGCTCTAAGCTGTCAGCCCAGAGCCCAATGCGGGGCTCGAACCCACAAACTGTGAGATCATGGCCTGTGCTGAAGCTGGACGCTCAACCGACTGAGGCACTCAGGTGCCCTTCTAATGTATTTGAAGTGGGCAAGTGATCCTTGGTCAAGTAGATACCTTTTGCTACTGATTTCATTTTATTTTCATTTATTTGTGAATTTTTATATAATTTTGATTTTCCCTCACTTGTTACTCAGCTGAAATATTACCTTCTTTGCCCAGGCTAAATGATTAAATTTCCACTCCCATGAACACTTTTAGGGCCCTGCCTTCTTTTTTAGTGAAATTTAGTCACAATACTTGTATTTATGTATTTATTGTTTCAAAGTCTGACCCCCACTGCTGGAGTATAAGCTCTAGGAAGACAAGGATTATGGTGTATATACCAGCACCAGACGTTTCATATATATTCACTTACTGTAATTCCACTTCTGGATATTTATCCAAAGAAAATAAAACACCAACTCAAAAAAGTACATGCACCACTGTATTCCTTCTAGCATTTTTACAATAGCCAAAATATAATAAAAAAAAAAAAAACTAAGTATCCCATTGGTGGATGAATGGGTAAGGAAACTGGTGTGTGTGTGTGTGTGTGTGTGTGTGTGTATACAGTGGATTATTACTCAGCAATAAAAAATGAAATCTTGCCATTTGTAACAACATGGATGGACCTTGAGAGCATTATGCTAAGTGCAATAAGTCAGGCAAAGAAAGACAAATACCTTATGACCTTGTTTGTATGTAGAATCTAAAAACAAAAACAAATAAATAAAAAAAACCCTAAAATCCCAGGCTCGTAGATACAGAGAATAGACTTTTGGTTGCCCAAGGTTGGGACTGCAGGTGGGGGTGGTAAAATGGGTGAAGATGGTCACAGGATACCAATTTCCAGTTATAAATAAGTCATGGGGATATAATCTACATCGTGGTGACTAGTTAATAATACTCCAGTGCATATTTGAAATTTGCTAAGACAGTATATGTTAAAAGTTCTCATCACAAGAAAAAAAAGTATAACCATGTATGTTGACCATGTTAACTAGACTTCTTTTGGTGATTATTTTCCTATATATATAAATACTGGATCATTATATGTGCACCTGAAACTAATATAATGTTTTATGTCAATTATACTTCAATAAAATAAGTTCTAATTATAAAGCATTTACTGCCTATGACAGTGTTTCTCAATAATGTCAGATTTAATAACCCTTTTTATTACAAATAATCTCTCATGCTCCCTTTAATAGCCTATTTTGTTTATCTATTGCAGTGAAATAAAGCATCCCAAACAGCAGTCAATCAACCAGTCAATCAATCAAATTAATAGTAAGGAATGTCTTGTTATTAACGAGTCAAATATTTATAAATGAGATGTTTTGATTCTAGAGAAAAGTTTGTTTCCTTAAGTATGATAAGTGTGTTTTTCACAGTCTTATTTCAATATTTTTTTACTCAACAAATTCTTGCTCTTAGATAATGCAAAAGTAAATTTCAGATAAGTCCACATCTACATTCTGAACAAATGGAGTTTGAAATGACTTTTAGCTATTTGTGCACAGGGACTTTATTAGCATTTTGAGTAGTAATCAGAGGAGTTTTCCAGCCAACAAGTCCTTTCTTGTATGTCTGTTTGCTTATTTTGTTTTTAATTGTATAAACCAAACTTAATGATCATAGGTGCTAACATGATTCTGGGTTTTATAAGTAGTGAAATAACCGTGATGATGGAATTTTGTTGTTTGTTCCCGTGCTTGTTTTGTTTATTCGTTGTTTAGCTCAGGAAAATGTACTCTAAAATACTAATTTGGCAGTCCTCTATTCATGTCCATCACCCTTCAAGTGGACCCCCCTTAACATATTCTGTTACCCTCTAGTATGGAATCTTTCACTTAGCAGCTGTGTGTTGGTTATTTTAAGTGAGTCAGTTAATAAATGGGTTGTGTTCTAGATTACAGGAAGGCAGGATCTTCCGGAACTAGAATTCCTCTGTACATCAAACTCTGAGCTTACAGTAACATTTTACAGGTTTCAACTTGAGGCTAAATGTCTTGTATTTTATACTGTATGAAACCCTACTAGCCCTGATGTTAAGTGCTACTCTACTGTCCAGTGAAGATTTACTTCATTTTCAAGATTCCTGATATTAATTCTAGGGATAATTAATACACTTGAAAAATAAGTGTGAGTTAGTTCAGTGACAGTCACTGTGTCTTATTCTGTGTTCCCAGAATGTTGCCAACTGCAAGAAGGCAATACCAAATAAGAATAGGAAACACTTCACCCGGTAATTAGAAAGACAAGTTAAATTTATGAGTCAATTAGGAAGCCATAGATCATAGTAATCTTATATGGCATTGAATTTAAAACTAAAGAGCACTTAATCAGATGTGAAATGATTATCTGATGCAAGGTGAGGAAGAAAGAGCAGTGATTAGGCGTGGGTACAGGGAGCATATTCTTGGAGGCAGGGATAAGTGTTGGAAGGGTGGAAAAGAAAGAATAAGGTCTTTTAGACCGAATGATCAAGCAGGAGAGGATGGTAAAAAGATTGTTCAGGTTGTAAAAAAGGAGAGCGATAAGTAAGATCATCTAGTAAGAAGGGGTCAAATCGCAGAATCCAAGGAAAACTTGTGTCACCTTCCTATCTGCTGTTGCACCGAAGTGATGTTCATTTGGGGTTTTCTATCAAACAACGAGAGCACTGATAGAGCTGAGGTGATAGTGGTCGTATTAGTAATGCCCAACAGTTACTGAGCGTTTAGTATATGCCAGCTTCTTGCATTTTTTGTGGTTTTTTTACCTGCACGCATTGTTACTATAATGTTTCATAGCTAAGGAAAGGAGGCTTAGAAGAGGCTCATAATTTACCCAAGAACACAGAGCTAGTATGTTACAAAGTCAGAATTTGAGCCCAGGCAATCTTACACCGTAGTTCACATTCTTAAATACTTCCTGTATCCATCTGGCCAATAAATATATGCATAAAGTGGCAGTTCTGAGGTACCATCCTACACTTTGAGTAAGGACATTGCTATCTGGAGTCCATCCAAAGTAGGATAATTGGGATAATAAAGAATCCTGGAATCCTTGGGAATACGATAGAGACGTCAAGACGATAATCAGGTTTGTGAGAAACAGTGATAATTTTTGGCCTTCTGTACACACCCTTTGTTCTCTTCTTCATTAGTCACAGTGGATTGAATTCCCTCACCAGTACATATTATAGAGATTTGGGGGAATTAGGTAGAAATGTTTGGCAGATCACACGATTATCCGTGATGGGTGAGACTACGTTTACCAGTGACAAAAGAGTTCCTAAGAGGTGTCCTTCAGTGGTCATTTTTGAATGAGGTAACATTGGCTTTTATATTCCACTCAAGCACTTCTTGAAGATTGAGTACAGAGGAAACAAAATCATGGCACCCCAGTGTCTATACTTGATTGTGAGCCAAACACAGGAGATCCTTGAGAGCTTTCAGGAAGTGGGAGAAGAGGAGGGAGGTACTGGTGTGTTGTTAGTATCAGTGCTGCTATTGGTGAGGAACTAAACAATAGAAATTCGGCATGTTTCCTGTTCTAGACTCTGAACCGTTCTAAAATATAGCACTTGTTTAATAGTAGTGTTTCAGGGGCAAAACAGCCTTCAGTATGGGAGGGCGTCTGTTCCCAGATGGATTCCGATGTCAGAAATAGTAAAGTATCTAAAGGATTCTGTCTTCGAGGGGAGGAGATAAGAAGGAAGTTCCACCCCAGTCTTTACAAAATCTTGTGGTGGGTGAAGGAGAGAAAACCAGGCACATTTTGGCAAAGGCAGTATATTTTGTGGGCATTTGGGCTTTGAGAGTTGAAGGAGAGATGTGGAAGAGAATCAAAAGCCAGGCATAGAAAGGACAAAGATGAAGTTAGTGGATGTAAGGAAAAGGGAATTCTAGTGTGTGGACTTGAGTGTTCTTATCAGTTCATCCTAAACTCTAAAGGAGACTGCATGAGGGGCACCTAAGTGGCTCAGTTGGTTAAGCGTTCCAACCGTGGTTTGGGCTCAGGTCATGATCTCATGATTTCGTGAGTTCGAGCCCTTGCCGGGCTCTGTGCTGACAGGGCAGACAGAGCCTGCTTGGGCTTCTCTCTTTCTGCCTCTCTCTGCCCCTCCCCCATTCACGCTGTCTCTGTCTCTCTCAAAATAAATAAATAAACTTAAAAAAATTTTAAAGGAGACTGCATGAAATTCTTTCTCAGGGTACACCCATTAACCATCCTCAAATAAGATTCGAGCCCTTGCCGGGCTCTGTGCTGACAGGGCAGACAGAGCCTGCTTGGGCTTCTCTCTTTCTGCCTCTCTCTGCCCCTCCCCCATTCACGCTGTCTCTGTCTCTCTCAAAATAAATAAATAAACTTAAAAAAATTTTAAAGGAGACTGCATGAAATTCTTTCTCAGGGTACACCCATTAACCATCCTCAAATAAGATTCAATCAGCTGTGGCAGCCCAATTCAAGGAAACCTGCCTTCTGCAGCCTAATCAGTCTGTCTCCAAAGGCAATGGCCACATCACCCTATCTCCT
Organism: Prionailurus viverrinus; assembly: GCF_022837055.1. Lineage (NCBI taxonomy): Eukaryota > Metazoa > Chordata > Mammalia > Carnivora > Felidae > Prionailurus > Prionailurus viverrinus. Next base: position 34,044,473 of record NC_062562.1, on the reverse strand, counting down.
GTTCTCAGTTCTAGAGGCTTCAGCCTGATGTGATGAGTGTCCTGGTGAACTTTTGACTTTTGACTATACCTCGTGGTATAGATGAGGCATTGTGAACACTATACATGATTTATGTGTCAGCTGTCATCCCCTTTAATAAGATATGCAGACAATAAAAAGAATATGGTCATTCTGTAGGTATCATTCTAAGTAGGTGGTGAAGTAGCTATTAAATGGGGGTTTTAGCATTTATAAGGAGATATTCTCAGTTGACCTATACCTTTGAAATCTTTTTCTCACTCTCTAGATCATGTTCACCACTGGATTACAAAATCAGTAAAGGCAACCTGACTTTCTGGCCATCAACTTACTCTGTCCCCACATCTGAACCCAATACTAGAGACATTGTAGGAGCTTTGTCAATTTCTTTTGAATGTTCTTTCCTCTAATATCCCTGTCATACTTTATTGTTCCCAAGGCTATGTAAAATAAAAAAAATAAGTTTTGAAGCTTAATCTGTGAGAGTCCAGTAGAGCTGAGAGACACTCCTGTTTTGCATTTACCTGCCTCTTTTGAGTAAACTTCTCCATACCTTGGAGAAATGTACATATATTTAAGCTCATTAATGTGTAAATATTCACTGATTTAATTCTAAGAATTGGAAACGCTTCTCATTGAAATGTTCAGCTCCTAAACATAACCCACAATAGGCTTTTTAAAAGCCCATTTTAATTATTTTTCAGTCCCCTTTATGCCAAAAGATGCAATTCAGTTCTGACAGTGTCACTATCCCCTAATTAAATTCTTTGAGTTTGCAGCTCTTCTTCTCAATCTTCATTTATCCACGAGAGCCAAATTTGACCTAGATATGTAGTGGTGGATGACCAAACATTGACTTTCTGATCCCCATTCTTTTCCGTGTTGCTTAATTCTCTCTCCTTGTTGTAGTACTAAAAAGTTTACAGAAACACGACACAGTGCAACAAGAGCCCGGTGCTGGCGGTGTCCCCCGTGACCGGCATGTATTACTTGCGTATGCATTTAGTGCATTGGTGCAAGAATGTTTCCCTGGGGTTTCCGAAACAGATGATGCAGTTGGGGCTATGACCGATGAAGAGGTGTTTCCAAGGTCCCGTACCTAATTTGGATCAAAGACCCAAGTCTGCCACTTGACTACTGGTGAAATGTTTTATATGCTTGCTTCTTCGTGCTTTTTTTGTTTGTTTTGTTTTGTTTCTTTTTTTTTAATTTTTTGTATTTATTTATTTTTGAGAGACAGAGCACAAGTTTGGGGGGGGGGGTGGAGAGAGACGGAGACACAGAATCGGAAGCAGGCTCCAGGCTCTGAGCTGTCAGCACAGAGCCCAACGCAGGGCTCGAACTCACAAACCTCGAGATCATGACCTGAGCCGAAGTCGGATGCTTAACCGACTGAGCTACCCAGGTGCCCTCTTTCGTGTTGTTTTTTAAGTGAAGGAGGATTGTTTGGGGAAATATAAAAAGGCCTCCTTTTAGCCTGGGGTTGGGGTCCTGGTGTACTATAGTAGTGAAATCTGAGGTACCCTCAAGGTGGCAGGACATGGGGTACATGGCCATGTACCATGTTGGGTAAGAGTTGGGGCTTTATGGTCAAGTAGAACTGGATTTAAACTCTAGCTGAGACCTCAAGCAGCCATTGGTTCTAGGGCAAGGTACTGACCTCCAGGCCCTCCAATGTCAACACCTGAACTTTGGTGAGGATGACAGGACCAAATACCCATGATGCGCCTAGTGTTATAGCTGACACAGTGCCATGTCTTTAACAAAAAGTTAACTTACATGTTTATCTCAGTTAATGGATTACTGACAAACCCATAGGTGTCTGAAGATAAAATCAGGCTCATGGCAGTAGAACAGGAAGCATTAAATAGCCTTCTTTCTTATTATTCTCTAGTTGGAACATACACTAAGCATGTGTGTGTGTGTAGCTATTTCTATGGTTGTTTGGTTTTTACTATATCCTCTTACGTAAAGGAAGGTTGGCTTTGGAAATATAAAAAGAATTCTTTAGCATACATCTAGGTCATGTTGTAGCGTGGAAACTTTTGGGGCTTCCCCTGTTGAACAGTGGCAGGCACAGGGACATCCTGCCCCTACAGAGGTGGCAATAAACGAGGAACGGGGCTCCAGGAGGAGAACACTGAGCAGCAGGAGAGATAGCCCCTGGAAGCAGGGCTTGGGGCTTCACATTTCAAAGTCTGCCACCATGTCCACCTCCAGGATCCCTTGATGTACTGTGGATCAGAATGGAGGGGTCTTGTGGTTAGACTTTGGTACTGGTCACTTGTAGGTCAGAGAAGGGCAAAGTTCACTATCACATGGAATAGGGATTCACCTCACTTTTTATCAAAGCCGCTCGATTAAAAGCTTTTGTAGCAGAATAAAGCTTTTGTAGTGGGATAAAGCTATGTTGAAATCCTGGTGTGTCCATTGACTAGCTGCTGGTGCTTGTAAGCTGCTTCATGAATCAGTTCTCCTGTCTCTAAAAGTAGTGTAATTAATAATAGATAAATCATACCCCCTAGGCATTTGGTAAAGATTTATTTTTTAATGGAACAGTGTCTAGCAATAATAGCTAACAATTACTGAATACTTACCTTACCCCGTGCTAGGCTGGTACCAACTCTGTGAGGTAGGTACTATTATTATCCCCATTTTATAGATGAAGAAACTGAGGCCTACAGAAGTTAAGTAATTCACATAGCTAGTAGCTGATAGAACCAGTACTTGTGGGTCAGAGGTCTAAATCGGATTCTCATAGGTGGAATTTTATATCTCCTCAAAGTCCGGATTATATGTTATGTATCTTTGTATCTTGCCTCCTCTTTTTGACCTCTGGAACCAAAACAGCATTTTGTTGTATGTTGTATGAGATTCCTTAATATAAGGATTAAAGAATAATTTAGAAACAATTATAGCCTTGACAATGTAATGGGCTACTATGCAAAGGAGGAAACTCTTTGTCTTTGAAAAGGTTCAAGCTGTGGCTGGCTGACTTCTCAGGTCCTGTCCGACTCTAATGGTTCATTTATGGTTAATATCCTTGGCATGTCCACGTTACATAAGGCGCCTTCCTCTGCTGGAGGAGAAGGGAAAGAGAACTCGTCTGGGGGTTATGTGTTAAATGGCTCAGCCTTCACTCTTACAAAGTTAAGTCTCTTACACAGGATCCTACCAAATGTTATTGTCTAGCTTTACTAAAGAAGCAAATTCTCATTTCTACTTTCATGTTTAGTTTTAAGAAGCTGGTTTAGTCCCTTGTTAAAAAGTATTATGACCATGATGTAGCACCATTATTAAGAAATGTATTATACAGTATGAATGTAGTGTTGGATGAATTTATGTGAATTATTCCATATTTGAGAAGGAACCACTTGGTAGCTGTTCTGAGTAAAGTTGTTCACGGGAAGGAAATTGCAAATGTACAGTTTTTCCCACCCCTCTTCAAAAGTGTTCTCATTGTCTAGGCAGCTAGTAATGGTGATTGCCCTGAAAATAAGATTACTGTGGTACTTCCTAGGTATTCCATATCTTTAATTTCTAAAATCTTTGCCATATGAAACATTTATGGAAAAGCGTACAATTAAACTAGGTATGTTGAAAATTTATGCTTACATTGGTGAAACATCAAAATTTTATGGTAGTGCTGTTTTTTTCTGGAGACAAGAATTCTCTTTTCCCCAATTTTTCATGACTCATCCTTTCTCAACTCATCTTTCTTATCCTTTGAAATTTCCTCTTCAGAGAATCAAAAAAGCTTTCTTCATCATTTTTTTTTCTCCAATTCACAAGAGCTCCACTTTTAAGTGGAAGAAATAATGTTAGTTTTTCCACAGGGATTGATTATAAATTCCTTCTCTGTGCTGAATTACACTGGCCTCTAGTGGATACCTGTCACAATTATGTTTCATATCGATCTTTCCTTAACTCACTTACTGTAACACTATACCACATATTTTAATAATTTTCAAGAATCTATATTAAGCACCACAGTCAGAATTATCAGAAGTTCGAAGGAGATTTAAGCATGCAGTTGATTAAACTTTATGGGGATAGTCCCATACTTGTCAATGTTCTTAACAAATTTAGATTATTTGCTGGAGTTTTGTAAGATGGAATTGTGACGTTAATGCCACGGTATTTCTCATTTAACACACATTGTACCTAAGACATTTGTAACATCTTTTTTAGAAAACAACCCAAATACTCTCTTCAGCTAAATAAGATATTAATGACATATCAAATTATCTTATATCCATAAAAACAAAGCATAGCTGACATGTTCCAAAGGAACATCATCACAGTGGAGTTTTCACTCATATAAAATTTAAGAAAAACATCCTCTTACTAAGTATAAATCCATGTCACTTCCTTGGACTTGGCAGTTTAATAAGCATATCTCACTATGACAGAGGATGACAGTCTTCATTCTAATACACAGTCAATAAATGGTAAAACTACATCCATATTTATTTGGTGATCTGCTATAAATTCAAGTGTTAAGTATTTTCTATTGAAACAACTCAATTTCATCCTATTTTTAATAAAGCTGCTTAAACCATTACTGAAATCTACTCTTGATTGCCAATGAGCCAACAATCAAACCTCTAATTATTTGATAAATGGCACTGGATTTTATTTATATGGTGGTTTTGCCTCAGGGTCTCTCATAAGGTTGTAATAAGACAGTAAACCAAGTTTACTGTCATCTGAACTATGATGACGAACTTGATGGGTTTAGACTGGGATCCCTTTCCAGCATGGCTCACTCACAAGCTGTTGGCAGGAGTCCTGAGTTACTTGCTATATAGGAGCCTCATTTAGGCTCCTTGAGTGTCCTTAGGACATGACTGTTGGATTTCCCCAGAGTGAATGATCAAGGATAGAGAGGAGAGAGAAAGAAAGTGGGAGAGCGAGAAAGACAGAGAGAGAGAGAAAGCAAAGAGGAAGAAGCTCCAGTGCTTTTTATAACCTCATCTTGGAAGTTGCTTCCTGCTACCATATTCTCATATTTGAAGTGAGTCACTCAGTCTAGCCCACATTCAAGAGGAATAAAGCTCTACACATTGAAGGGAAGATATTGAAGAATTTGTGGACAGATTTTTAAAGCCACCAGAGAAGATAATCATCATGGGAGGATTTGGCCCTTCAGGTTGGATTGGTATGCATAGAAAAGGTGTTGCAGAGGCAAGGGAATTAAAAGCAAAAATGAACTGTTGGGACCTCATGAAGATAAAAAGCTTCTGCACTGCAAAGGAAACAATCAACAAAACTAAAAGGCAACGGACGGAATGGGAAAAGATGTTTGCAAATGATATATCAGACAAAGGGCTAGTATCCAAAATCTGTAAAGAACTCACCAAACTCCACACCCGAAAAACAAATAATCCAGTGAAAAATTGGGCAGAAAACATGAATAAACACTTCTCTGAAGAACACATCCAGATGGCCGACAGACACATGAAAAGATGCTCAACGTCACTCCTCATCAGGGAAATACAAATCAAAACCACACTGAGATATCACCTCACGCCAGTCAGAGTGCTAAAATGAACAAATCAGGAGACTGTAGATGCTGGCGAGGATGTGGAGAAACGGGAACCCTCTTGCACTGTTGGTGGGAATGCAAACTGGTGCAGCCACTCTAGAAAACAGTGTGGAGGTTCCTCAAAAAATTAAAAATAGATCTACCCTATGACCCAGCAATAGCACTGCTAGGAATTTACCCAAGGGATACAGGAGTGCTGATGCATAGGGGCACTTGTACCCTAATGTTTATAGCAGCACTCTCAACAACAGCCAAATGATGGAAAGAGCCTAAATGTCCATCAACTGTTGAATGGGTAAAGAAATTGTGGTTTATATACACAATGGAACACTGCTTGGCAATGAGAAAGAATGAAATATGGCCCTTTGTAGCAATGTGGATGGAACTGGAGAGTGTTATGCTAAGTGAAATAAGTCATACAGAGACAGACAGATACCATATGTTTTCACTCTTAAGTGGGTCCTGAGAAACTTAACAGAAGACCATGGGGGAGGGGAAGGAAAAAAAGAAGGTTAGAGAGGGAGGGAGCCAAAACATAAGAGACTCTTAAAAACTGAGAACAGGGGCGCCTGGGTGGCGCAGTCGGTTAAGCGTCCGACTTCAGCCAGGTCACAATCTCGCGGTCCGTGAGTTCGAGCCCCGCGTCAGGCTCTGGGCTGATGGCTCAGAGCCTGGAGCCTGTTTCCGATTCTGTGTCTCCCTCTCTCTCTGCCCCTCCCCCATTCATGCTCTGTCTCTCTCTGTTCCAAAAATAAACAAACGTTGAAAAAAAAATTAAAAAAAAAAACAAAACTGAGAACAAACTGAGGGTTGATGGGGGGGTGGGAGGGAGTGGGGGGGTGATGAGTATTGAGAAGGGCACCTGTTGGGATGAGCACTGGGTGTTGTATGGAAACCAATTTGACAATAAATTTCATATTTAAAAAAAAGAAAGGAAAAGCAAAGGTGTTTCAGGCTACACACAAGGACTTGAGCTAGGACGTTGCACTGGGGTGACAGGTGTATTGGGGACAGCATGCAGGGCAGGGAGTATGGCATGGTAGCTTTGGAGCCATGCTAGGGGTCTGCCACTCTCCAGGTGTATGACCTTGGGGATGCCTCCTAACATCTCTGTGTTGGAGTGCTGTCTATAAAAGAGGGAAAAACATCACTTTCCTCACAGGATCATAGTGAGATAGAAGTGAGTGAGCCCATCTAAAATACTTAGAAAACCGCTTGGCATCTTAAAAAGTGATCAGCAAGAGTTGGCCAAACTGCTTCTGGCATAGCAATATTGTTACCATATGTGGATTCACACTCTTAACTCTTCATTCCACTCTTCCTTAGCCTAAGAAATCCTGCTGGGATCTCGTCTTCAAACTTGCTAAATTTTTCTCTGCCTTTACAGCTTTATTCTGCATCCCTCCATTTACCCATGCAACAGTTGTCCCCCTGAATATTTCTTACCATGCAGAGATTCTACAATCACTTGGGAGAGAGGAAAAGTCAGAAAGCTGCAGAGAGGGTGGGCATAGCAGCAGGAAGGTTTGGAGAGGACCTTCCAGGATGCTGACATGCCTGGCCCCTGAGGCAGTTGCAGTCATGAAGCACTGAGGACGGATGCAGCTCTCAAATACGTTTTATCTAGTAAGCTCAATGTTTTCTAAAATCCATACTTCTGGCTTTTGAAAATGCAAAGATCTTAGCTCACATTCCCATGGCAACAATTGGATGGAGTATGTAGCAACGGTCCCTTTAGAAAAGGCAGGTCTTCTTCAGTGTGTCAAAATCTGTTGTTTTAATCCAGGGCCTCCTGACTCATTTATTGACCTCCGAGGCCCTTGAAGGCCTTGAGTGTGCAACCCCTCTCTCCAGGTAAAAGGTTGGCACTCTGCAGTTTAGTCACATGGTGTAATCTGCCGTAGGAAGGGCCTCCACCTTCAAGATCCCCGGTGCAACTCTCCATGGAGAGAACTACAGCAAGAAACTGAGCAGGAATTCCTGTTCACAGACCTGACTGGGTAGAGCTTATAGTCCTCCCACCTAGCTGATGAGAACTTTGGAGGGTAGCTAGATGGCATCGTGTGGAAGGAAACTTTTTAGGCCACATGTGTGGCAGGAATGGGCATTGTGGGAGTTGTCAGTCAGGGCAAACAGGAAACTGGAGTTGACTTTAGTCAACTTGAGCAACTTGAGCAACTCAGTCTTGAGCAAGTCAGAAAACTATCCCAAAGTTTCTAGAGTGAAAACTTGGACATGGTATTCAGGATGATCTTAACAAGAAACAAAAAGGAGTCATTTCAAGGCATTTACAAAAATGCATCTTTGAATCCAAGGGAGCTTCTACTTTGGTAAGGACATAAACAGACTTTAAATAATTCAAGATTACGTTTTAGACTTAGCACGTAAGAAAATACACACTCATTAAATAAATCCACGCCATGGGATATGGAGCTGGGGAGATGGGTTTCTACAAACAAAGGGATTTTTATTTTTCTCCAGGTGTTTCAGAGTATAAAGGTCAGTTATGATTATAGGGAAGAGAAGAAGAATCTCTGGCATATCAGAAAAAACAAATATGTGTCTGAATCTTATGGATTCCAGTAGTATACATGCATGTCTACCAGGGGATGCTGACTTCTTAGAAAAGCTATATAGATCTTTACATAGTTTGAGTGCTTCTGTTTCCTTTCTTATATTTTTTCCTGGTAAGCCATCCTGTATGTATTCCCTTGGGGTACTTTTTATTGTTGACTATTAACAGCTCAATGATACCGTTTATTTACTTGATAAAGCAGAATAATGCGACTTTTGAGATAAATGTGAGACCACTGCTTACAACTGGGTCATTGTAGTTTCATGGAAGTTAAACATCATCTTTTTCCAAGGCTGCAGACCTACATTTTTACTTATTAACCATCTTTTCAGGTTTGTTTTCATGTTACCTGTATTCCTCCTTTAGACAGACTGGGAGGCCACATGGGGATTGGGACTTATTGAGCCTATCTTTCATTATGCTGAAAATAAGGTTTGCAAGTCTCCTTCTAGATGGGCCTTCCTTAGTTTTCGTTTGCAGCTAATAAACCAAATAAAGCCATTTTAGTGCTGAGATGCTCGTTTTCACCTAACAAGCTATCATTTGTCATTTATAATGGACAGGACCCAAGATAATAAAGCATTTGGCTTGTTTTCCTTTCACAGCTTTACCTTGGGTGTAGATCCAGACAGTTAATGAGCAATAATTTCAGATTCTTAGGTGTTAGGCATCTCCCAAAAAGGACCAGAGAAGGAAGTATTTGATAATACTCATTAAGATGGCTTGAGTTGTAGTAACAATTTTTTTTAACTTTTATTTCATTGTTTAACCACAGATACGTTGTGGAGAAGGGAAAACTAAACAATTAACCTTCTAGTTCTACAAGGTTCAGATGAATGGACTTTCTCAAATTCAAGCTGGGTTGGTCAAAATAGGGTGTTGTTACCAGTCTCACTAGGAAACGATTACTGACTCAACTCATGGTATATGGAGAAGAATTGACTTACAGAGAGGTGGATAGTGAAGGTGGGGGTAAGGAGTACAAGAACCAAAAGAGAAAGCCTGGGGACTGAGAACTAGTGGCCTGGAACCTCTTATATCTCTAAACCAAAAGGAAGAGAGAAGGGGGTAGTTACTTAACTAAAGAGTCCATAATGAAGGCTTTCTTGAGATCAGGGATCTTTTGTGGAAGGATGCACCCACTCAAGACAACCTCACTGGGAAGGACCTGGAGGAATGTAAACATCCTGACTCTCCCCTCCTCCATCAAAGGCTTCCCAAATGCTAGAGTGAGAAAGGAGCCCATTCATTTGTCCCTACAGTCAGCCTTCCAGGACCGAGAGGAACAAGGTGGAAAAAGGTGGGATGGGTCAGGAGGGGCACAGGGATCTAGAACATAGGTCCCAAATGACATCTTTTTTTTTTAAGGGAGCAAAAGGGAGAGAGCACAAGTGGGAGTGGGGGGGGGGGGGGGCAAAGAGAGAGAGGGAGAGAGAGAGAGAGAGACAGACAGACAGACAGACAGACAGACTCTTATGCAGTCTCCACACCCAGCATGGGGCCCATTGTGGGGCTTGATCCCATGACCCTGGGATCCTGACCTAATCCAAAATGGAGATTCAGATGCTCAACCTACTGAGCCAACCAGGTGACCCTAAATTACATTTTTTTTGATAGTTGGTTGAGCCTGTGCCTCAAGGGATAGAATATTTGGGAATTCTTTTGTAGAGAAAGTCTAACAACTTGAAAACTCCACTCAAGTCCATAAAAGGTTAAACTACGGGTGAGAGAAGGTGTGACCAACCAATGATTTAGATCACTTTGAGGTGAAAAGTTTTGTTAAATTTCATCCTGAGCAGGCTGTGAGAAGTAATCTGCTCCAGACATGTTATTCTGACATTTCCTGAACTGCTAAATAAATAGATCAGACTTCTACACAATAGATTACAGCAAGGTCAGACAGTGATATCAGTAATTTTAGAATATTGTCTATAGCTCAGGGTGTTTTTTGGCGACAGTGACATTGGATGCTGTTAGTAGGTGAAAAATGAATTCTGTAGATTCCTCTCTTCCTGATATTAAATCTTACAGGGCTGCCCAGTTCTGCGCAGGCAATTTAGAGAAGCCCTACATCTGGTGGGATGTTGATTTTTATAATTACAAATGTTTTAATGGGTAACTTTCTTGGAGGTTTTTTGTTTCATTTTGTTTTGTTTAATGTACATGATGTAATGTACTTTTGATGCTAAGGCATACATAGTATCTTCAATGAGTATTTTGGTGTCCATCATTAGGGGTGTGAAGTTTGAGGGTGGGGTCACTTTACTAAGCTGGACAAAGGGTGGGATTTTAGGAAATAAACCAGAAGTATGTTGTCACAGAGAAGATTTGGGGCAGTATACTGATTTTCACAAATGTATGGGAAAGATGTTATGAGAAGAAACATATGTATGTATTTTTAAAATTATTTTACTTAAAAATTTAATGTAAATTTTAGTGCATAATGAATAGCTTGTAACTTATGAAGATCTTGGTTGAAGCTTACATTTTGACTTTTCTGAGTTATATATTTATCCATTGGGGTTTTGATACGAATTTTTGTCAATCCTTTGTTTCTCCAGAAAACTAAATAATCTAATATATTTATCTGAACAGATGTATGAAGCATCACAGAATCATTATATGCCACCTTCATCTTACACTAGACTTGTTATTTACGGAAACAGTGGGTTTTGCTATTAACTAAATTTATCTTCATTTCTCTATGGTGTGAAGTGTGAATCTGTGTGGTCCTAAGTTTTGGCTCTGTCTGCTTAGCTAATTTTTTTTAATTGATGTCAGTCATGAATACAGGCAACAAAGTCACCCATAGAAGCATTTTTCCACCTTTCCTGTAGGAACGGTTACCCTGTGGAGACTGTTAGGTTGCAACAATAGATAGTAGACATCCAGCTTATAGATTAATAAATGGGTCTTTCACCAGGTTGCCAATTTTATGGGTATTTTCTATTTTAACTCTCTAATGAATGATGATGGAGCATACATATTCACATTCATCAAGATGACATAAATCTGAGAGGACTGGACAAAATACTACTCAGAAAGAATGTGCCAATAAATATTCTTAGTCTGTACCAATGTAATTCCCATTACAAATAAGATACAGATATTGCCTTATGAGCAGTGAGTATCCTGCTTTGAAAGCAATCATCTGTTAACCTGGGAAAGCAGTTTTGTAACTAAAATATTTTTTAACAGTCAATTCTGATAGTTGAGCTCTTAAGTGAGAATTGTATGCCTCTTTTTTTTTTTTTAAAGCCTTTAATGTTTCCTGGTGAATGGATAAGACCAAAACCTCCGTGTTCGTTTTTATTCTTTTCTTTTAGTTTGAAATGGCTCTGTGGCCAAATTATACACCATAGAAGTTTTTGCAAGAGCTATTTTAAACACATGACACTCAAAAAAAGAACCTTGCTTTTGCCATTCTGGATGTCCAAGTAGTTTTTGTAATCCTGACAATGGTTCTGATTCTCAGTTCAAAAGGATATGGGAAACGTCTCTGCAGAGGATTAAAAAAAAAAAATATGTCTGTGCTGTTCCCTCAAATATCTGTGTTCTTCAGTCATTTTAACTTCTTGTCTCCTGTGCCCGCTTATAATGCCAACCAATATTTCCATCTTTAGATGTTTTTTTCTTTTTCCCATTAATAGCTGACTTAACCCCAGCTACAGTGTTTGCTGGCAAGTGAGGAAACATTTGTATCCCATTCTTGGAGTGGCCTTGGCATTCATGGTTGGTGTTCTTGATTACAAAAGCCTTCCAGTTTTGCAGACACTTACTTACCACTTATAAATGCGATGTAAATAGTGACATGATTAGTATCCTTGGGGAGAAAGACCCTAGATCCCTGGGGCATCCAAACACTCAGTACACTAGCTCCTGAATTCATTGGCGATCAAATTTCCAACCCTTTGACTCTTGTAGAAAATGAGTAAAATAGGATATAGAAGTTAGAACACAGATCGTCCACTGAAGTTGTCCTAAGGTAGAATCCATAGTATTTGACCAGATGGCTTTTTCATAAAGGATTACACAGGCCTAGAGTTTCTTAGGACACATGTTAGAAAGCTTTCACTTTCTTTTTATTTTTTTATTTTTTTATTTTTTATTAAAAAAAATTTTTTTTTTCAACGTTTATTTATTTTTGGGACAGAGAGAGACAGAGCATGAACGGGGGAGGGGCAGAGAGAGAGGGAGACACAGAATCGGAAACAGGCTCCAGGCTCTGAGCCATCAGCCCAGAGCCCGACGCGGGGCTCGAACTCCTGGACCGCGAGATCGTGACCTGGCTGAAGTCGGACGCTTAACCGACTGCGCCACCCAGGCGCCCCGAAAGCTTTCACTTTCTAATAGGCACTCATCTGGAGAGGAAGTGTGGCATAATAATGTCTATGGTGCACTATTCATAGTATTTTTTAACCTATTAAAATAACCAGTATTCATAACGGAAGGTGCCTTTGTCCTGCCTAGTGCTGGAAGTCGATATTCGTTTGTTTGTTTGTTTGTTTGTTTGTTTTTGGTTTTCATGTACTTAAACATACATGATTAGTGAGATTTTAGTCATGCTGGATGTGAATTAGGTTTCCTTACTGTCTGTTTTTTTTTGTTTTTTTTTTTTTTGTAAAGAAAAGGCAGTGTTGACAGACTAAATCTTTCAGTTCTAATTATCAAAGTTTGTGTTATGGAACTCCAAAGTTAGGGAGACAAACCTATAATACACTTGATTTGACTCTTTCCTCCACTGCGTGGCAGACATTGCTTATAGGTCACAGATCCCCCTAAACCAGGTCATGACCCTAACCTCGTTCTCAACACAGTACTCCAAATAGCCCTGCAGAGTTACTGCACCTTGCAGTGACCATTCCATCACCTAATACTTAAAATCTATATCAACAGTATGTCTCAAATGACATATTCTCCATTAGAATTTTATGGATCATAATTAGAAATAATTAATATTTCCATATTCTAGTAATAATAATAATGGCAAAGGGATAATTTTCACCATGACAGAAATGAGCAAGAAGACTTATCACTCTACAGAGAGAGGTCTTATAGGGACATCTGTTTGTTTCAGGACAGACTCCAAATTTTGAGGGCCAGGATCCACTTTTACACCATCATCATCACTCTGCGATCCCATCTAAGGATTGCAGACAGCAAGCTCTGGACAGCTCTTTAACCGTGAACAGGAAACATTGGATAGTAAAGAACTGAAACCCATTGCTCCAGAAAACTGTAAAGATCTCTTCCCTCTGATCCATTTTAATAAGGCTTTGGGATTTGGAAGCAAGAAATACCTGGGTACCAGAATATAGGACTCAGAAATGTGCCCTTGAAGTTTAGAATAGAGCCAAAGTAGAGTTGGGGCTTTGGACTAATCGTGAAAGTCACTGGCTATAGAGAGACAGCTGGGAGGAATAGAAAGGCCATGAACTTTGAAGTAAGACTGGCTTGGTCCAAATCATGCCTCCATTGCTTCCTAGCTCTGTGCCCTTGAACAAGTGATTTTAAGCTCTTTGAGCCTCAGCTTACTTACTGGGGAAGTGGTAGTATGTGATTACTAGCAGCTAGGAAAATCAACATGCAATACATATTCATCCTCCATACCATTTTACTTATTTTAGTGAGGAGAAGATTGCAGGATATAACTAGGAAGGAATTCAGGAAGAGGAGAATAAATCAAGGACAAATCAGACACATTTCCCTCTGTTTATTCTGGCTGTTCTCAGAGGTCACGCTCAATGGAAACTTGGCTCTCCATCCAGATACTGTTTATCTACAGATGCTATTTCTATGCTATCAGTTTTGGAATAACTGATTCCAGGGTTGGAATGAAATGGTTGGGTTTATCTTGAATGAGTAATTAAAAATGCCAAATGTTTGATATTAAGGGTGGTATATAAAGATATTTTCTTTTGACTCTGAGATTATTCAGGCTGCATTGTGTAAACTTACTAAGAAATGGAAGAAATTAAAAGGGCAGAGTGAGAAGGTGAGTTTTTCAAGAGATACTCTTGTTCTCATGCCATTCATTGGGATTTGGAGGGTGTATCACTTGCTTTAACCCAGCAATCCTAGTGCACAAATTTTCACAAAAGAACATAATTTGAAATTTCAAGAACAAACCAAAAGTAGAAAAGCAAGCCAGAGCAGCTCATCCCAGTTGAACTGAGCAGTCGCCTTATTTATAAGTTTACAACAAAACCCAAGATTGAATTCCTCACCTGAATCACTTCCTTATTGACTGAATCCATTTAGACTCCCCTCTAATTTAGCGGAGTATTTTTATTAAAGGCAGGCATACAAACATCAATTATCCAAGCTGCATCTAATTTCCTTCACCGTTTATTTTCCTTCGTTGGCTGCCAATGGATTAGAAGGCATGATTAGAATTCAGCAGGAAAATAAAAACAACAACAAAAAAGAGAAAAGCAGTTTAACAGAAACAGATGCTTAAGCAAGAGCAACAACATTTGGAATTAAAGTAACTTGTGATTTAAAAAATGCCCTTATCTTGCCTAATATAAACATGCTTGCTTGATTTTTATCAGTCTTGCCTACTGTAACGAGACCACATTAGCATGCTGAATTAGAATAAGCAGAGACAAAACCCACTGGTCGCACTGACTGTGCTTATTGTAGATATTACCGTGTGTTTTAAATGCAGCCAGTACTTCGGCATTTGCAATCACCGTTACAAAATGGCTTGCTTATTGGTGAAGGCGATTTGTTCGCTTCCAGCCAATGTTAGAAAGAGAGTTAGCAAGAGAATGTTAACAAGAGAATAAAGAAAAGGCGCTCAAGACATTTTATGGACTTGTGAAAGGTACAGACTTTGTTTCAGGGAAATGATATTAACGTTGGCATGGGCACATTTATTTAATCAGCTACTGCTACAGTGATGGCAAGAAAATGGTGAACCAAAGGAAGAGGACTTACAATGTGAAAAGTTCTATCAAAGAGATTTCAAACGACGCAAAGGAGAGGTGGTGGTTGCAGTGGACTTGAGGCTAACCATGAATCAAATCATGCCTGTGTCAGGAGGTGACAAACTTTGGCCTACAGGGCAAATCCGACCCACTTGTTTTTGTAAATAAAGTTTTATTGGAACACAGCCACACTTACTCATTTATGTATTGTCTGGGACAGCTTGCATGCTACAGTGGCAGAGTTGAGTAGTTGGGACACAGACTGATCTACAAAGCCTAAAATACTTACTGTCCCTTAAGAGAATAAGTTTGCCAGCCCCGACGTGTATGGTATGTGTCAGTGTTACCTGTTCCAGACAACCCTGTGTGTAGTAAGGTGAAACAGACCGTGGTTTGAACTTAGGACCTCTTAACAGCTAGCAGACCCTAAACTCTCTGAGCCTCAGTCAGTTCATAAAATGGAGGTCATTAAACCTATCACATAACTTAATATGGTTGCTGAATCAATGCTAATTCCCTTTCCACTGTCCCTGAATTCTGTGCAGGTGCCTTGAAACCAAAGGCTTCTCAGACTCCTTTTCATGGTGTTTACTCTGTTAAGATTCTGCATGATTTGATCCCAACCGGGGGTGGTCCATCTCATTTCCCACCACTCAACTTCTCAGGCTCCGGGTACATGAGCCTCAGGTGGGGAAAATGGTTATGCCCACCTCATATACTACTCATTTGTTAAACATGTTAATACATGTAAAACAATTAGAATCCTGTCTATCATCTGCTAAATGCCTGGTAAACATTAGCTCTTGTTGTTTGTAATTATTATTAGTTTTGATTCTTATGGACACTTTTGTCAGAAAGGTATACATTCACATAGCATTTTATAATAGTTGCGAAGAACTCACAATTCCACCGAAACTTGTGCCCCTATCCTACACACACAGGCTACATGTTATCCTTTGTCATTATCTGCCTTCGAGACCAAATCCTAAAGGAGAGTTTGGTCACAGGACTTATCTAAAATTACCCCCCAAAACTGTAGTGTGTGTGTGAGTTGAGGAGATTGAAGTTCCCTCATTTCATCAGATCCTCAAAGAGATTATGTTGCCAAAAAAGGATTTTAGTCTGTGATTCTGTTGGTTTCTTTGTTTATTTGGGGTTGAAAGAAGCTTGATAAATACCAACGGCTGTATCGCTTTTCATCTTTTGAAGTTCATTCTTTACTTTTAATTGTGGACTCAAATATGCAGCCAGAGGGTATCTTGCAAAGCCAGACACACAGAGACATTTGAAAGCCCTGCATTTGGACCCCCTGACCACCTGCACAGCTGCCAGCAGCCGCCGCAGACCTCGCCGTGGGAGTAGCCGTCTGGGGGCCGGGGACCTGCGCCGTGCATCTGGCACCGTAACTGCCTCACTAGATGATCTTTACTTTTGTGAAACAGTAAATAGCAACCCTTGTAATTCTCACCTGAGAATTCGGAGAAGCCTGTTGGTGTAAGCACTTAGGAATCTTCCAGGAAAATCTCTTGATACTTAAATAGACCTAAGGGCTGCCCTTTTTTTTTTTTTTTAGCATTCTCTTTGCCAGGAAAACAAAACAAAACAAAAGACTACTTAAAGTTGCTATTGCTATTGTCATGGAACAATTAGTGGTTGTCATAACAGAAGGACACGTGAGGGACACGTGGGAAATGGGACGTGCTTTATACATGCTAAATAATAACAGTGATGTCACAAGGCTTTCCTTTGCAGACTGTCTTAATTTCATTCTCAGTTTGAGATTGCGGATTGCAGTAGTTAATTATAGAAATCGGTCCAGAGTGAAACTTTAAATGAGATTTCCATTAAAGTGCATGACTGCAGCAAATTACTATATAGTGGAAGAGAATGGCCTCATCTCTCGTGGACTGGGGTCTTCCACCACCCCTGGGGGTGATCTTGCTCGCTGTGCTGTATGGCAAGGCACGTCTTCTAAGCAGTCAACTTTCCCTGAGCTAAGCAGTCTGTGTACTTCTGTGTCTTGTCGTTCTTTTAAAAGTCCTAACTGACTTGTTAGTATAGGTCAAACTCTTTGTCTCTCATCGCTTTCTTTCCCTTTCTCTCATTTTTACATTTTTTTTTTTAACATTTATTCATTTTGAGAGACAGAGAGATAATGTGATCAGGGGAGGGGCACAGGAAGGGGAGACGCAGAATCTGAAGCCGACTCCAGGCTCTGAGCTGTCAGCACAGAGCCTGATGCAGGGCTTGAACTCATAAACCATGAGATCATGACCTGAGCCGAAGTCGGACGCCCAACCGACTGAGCCACCCGGGCGCCCCTCCTTTTTTACATTCCTGATCTTTCTCTCTCTCTCTCCTCCACCCCTCTCACGTGGGCTATACTTCTCATCTCAACATTCGCTACTTTCACAAAAGGCTGCTTTCAGACACCTGCCTTCACCCAGCTCTGGAAAGAGAAGGAATAAGCAAAAAGAGCCAGGTACTCACCCCGGACCTCTGGCACCTGCAACTCCATCCCCATTTAATCTGTAGGTCCCAAACAAACTAAGTGGGGTGTTCACTCTGCCTTCGTCCTGGCTGCTCCCTTTTACCTGAGTTCCTACTCTTTCCTTTTCTTTGCTGACTGTAACAGAAAAGAGGTTTCTCAGAAAGCCTCTTGAGTAGCAGCAGTCTGCATCGCTGGCTCTGCCTTCCCCTCACCTTAGCTCTGCAAGGCGGCTATAAACTGTGGATTGTAATCACCAGTTTACTTACTGGTCTGGCTCTCAAACTAGTCTCTGAATTCCTTGAGGACAGGGAACATACCTTATTCATGTCCACATCCTAAGCATGTAACTCTGTACCCGGTATAAGGATGATGGTCATGAAGCATCTATTGAAGTTAATTCATTCACTCTTGAAACCACCATTTATTTGATGATTATGCTACGTCATGGATTGTGCTAGCTGCTGATGGAAAAAACCCATGGCCCTGGTTGTAGAGGAGCACAAAGGTGACCCTCCTTTGCTAGGAGTGCAGTTGCAGGATGAGCGGTGAATAAACTACAGTAGAGAACAGTAGTCCATTTCTCAGTGAGTCAAACAAGGGCAGTTAATCATTCCTCCACTGTTGGAAAAGAGGGCATTTTCCTGGGGTCAGTACCAGTCCACATGGTTGGCTTACTTTTAGCTACAAGTTGTTAAATGAAGAGTATGTATTTTTAAAGTGTATCTATTTGTAATACGAGATGCTCACTAAACACTGTGAGATATTGACACTCCCTGCAGGGCATGCACCTCCTCAATAGCACTGAGACAGGAGGTCATGGGTATCTTTTCTTGCTCCCCACCTCCTGCCTATTTAGGTGAATTCACATAAGTTTGTTGTGTGCGATATAACTACTCTGTAAAGATGAGTGAAACTGATCAATTCACCCTAACCTAATGAGGCAGGAGAAGTTCACCTAGAACTTTTTTACCTCTGAATTCCTCCTTAAAGAACGTATAGGTTGAAACGTGGCAGAGGTCTACAGGTGCCAACGTGTGCTTTACCAGAAAAGCCTAGTTTTCCTTACACAAACCTGAGTGAGCCTCAGCAGTTACTAAGTTTCTCTCTTGGACCCCGTGGAGTCATTATTGCTCTTGAGTGTTTTTTATTTCATTGTTTTGGCAAGTTCCTCTCCATCCCACAGCTATTTGGAAACTACTTCTGTACGAAGCCTCAGTGCTAACAGCACTTAATAGCTGTCATTAGAAAGCGGGCTTCTGCTTACCAGTCAGCCTGCTGTGAATGTTAATGGGAGATTTCTGTTTGGGGAGTGCCCCCAACCTCTAATTGGTTTGAAAAATACTGGTCATTTATTTTATTCATAAGACGTTACCTTTTGATTGGACTTCCGTAAGTTTGCGTTTCTATTATATTCTAATTCAGCATAGCTATAGTGTACTGAACCAGGCTTTCTTATTTCTTACACGCTATCTAGGTAGCCTGTCCATTTTCATCATGGCTTGTTGCAAATAAATGCATATGTAAGTATCCTTTGAGTACTTTGCAGGCATGTACTAAGTGGTTTACGTGTATTACCTCATTTAGGCCTTCCAACAACCTTACAGACAAGGTACTGTTAGTCCCATTTTTTAGAGCAGGAAACTGTGTTCGGGACAGGGTATATACCGCTTGCAAGATTCAAGTTCAGAGATTTGACATGCATGAAGAATCAGCAGGCAAGCTAGAGAGCTGACGTGGAGCCTCACCACTGCTACATGTGAGCTGTGTAACCTCCTGAATTCTCTGTGGAGCTTTATCAGCTACAGAGGGCTCACCCTCACTTTACTTACCGAATAGGGTTTGGGCAAGAATAAGAATTTTAAATGAGGGTTCATATAACGGGCACTTTCTAAAACAGTGAAGTGCTGAACAAATACCGGGCAGTCTTTCCCGATATGTTTTGTGTAGTAAATTTAGCATATTTAAATGACAGGATTTGAAAATGGCACGCATCACACATATATATGCTTTAGTGTACCCTAATTTAATTGTGATGACATTGTTGGAATTTTGATGCCTCCAGAGTGATGAATAGCCTTTTTCTCTGGGTGTTATCAATTAGTCTAGGTAATGAATTCTCTTCATTATCTTGTTCTTCATGTTAATTATACAGGATTTTCTTAAACCTATTTATCAAGTCAGGATAAGTCTTTTTTTTTTTTTTCTTTTTTTGCCCGCATGCCTTTGAATATGGAATGTGTACCCAACAGGTTAACATAATCAGCTTAAATTTACATTTCTGAAAAATTCCAGTTACTGGTTGGACTTTCCTCCGATTCTTACTTGTGGTATGAGCTTGTATCTCATTCTTCTGGGGCTCATTTTTTTTTTAAATGAAAAAGGTTGTTATCTGAGATAATTAAACTATCTCTGGTTTTTGAGACTGTACCTTTAGCATATCAAAGAGGTATTAAGGAAGCATGGAAAAGCTTGAATCTTACCTGCTAGTACAAAACAACAAATAATTGGCTCTTAGTTTTGAAATATCCCATAAGGTACCATGACAGATAAAAATTTGAGTATAAATCATGGAGGGAAAAGAAGTAAGTGCATGAGATTTTAAATGACGCTACTCATCAAGAAACAGTTCTAGACAACAACACAAGAAAACCAGAAGAGAGTATATAATAAATGTGTGGGGATTGATTTCATTTTGAGTTCAGAGAAGTGAGTGATAGAAGAATATGGGTTCATATGGTAATGGTATGTCTTGACCTTTACTAATTCAGTACTAAATTTTAACTTTCTTAACATCTTGTGGGCCTTCTGTCTTACAGTTTATAAATCTGTGTTAAAACAACAGCAGCAAGGAGTCTTAATGCTAATGTCAGCTAGCACTGTTTTGACGGGCACCTTCCTGTTTTTGATTCCAGGTGGAAGCCATCCTTGTCAATATTTTTGGTGGGATCGTCAACTGTGCCATTATTGCCAACGGCATCACCAAAGCCTGTCGGGAGCTGGAACTCAAGGTGCCCTTGGTGGTCCGGCTGGAAGGTGAGTTACAGTCGATTTCCACAGCGCCCGTACCCCTTCTCCAAGACTGGGTGACCAGCGTGTTTTGCACTCACAGTCTTCCTAGGACAATGTGAAGAAACCCTGGATTAAATAAGGTGAAACAGATGCTGTACAGCAATGCTTCTCCGAGTCTCTAACAGGGTAGCAAGGACTGCAAGTCTCCAAGAATGGCATACGTTATGATTCTCCAGATTTTCCAAACTCATTCCAGTGGGGAGCCGTTTTATTTTGAATCCTTTCATGAGAGGAGTGCTTTGGGAAAAACACACTGAGAAAGGCTGCTCCCAGAATCATTCATCCTGGGAGAGCAATGCTTGTCGAGCCTTTTGGTCTCAGGACTCCTTTACTTGTTAAAATCGAGGACCCTAAAGAGCACAAGGTTTATTCTGGGTTATAACTGTTGGTATTAACTAATTAACTAATTAAATTATTGAATTAACTAATTTGGTAAGAGGTAAAACTAATTGGAACTTTTTAAACACTTCTTTTTAAACATTTTTTTGTATTCTATTATTTTGTGTATAAATATATATGCTATATATTTTATAAAAAATATCTTTTAAAATTTTTAGTGAGAATATCAGGACTGTTTTACTTTTTGCAAATCCCTTTAGCATCTAGCTTACTATTGGCTCCTGCATAGTAACTGTTGCAACATGTTGTTTTGGTTTAAGTGCCTGAAAAAATATGACTTCTTAGAGATATTTATTTGGAAAATGGGGGGGGGGTTCCTAATAACCATTTCATATAATTGTGAATTTTCTTCATTGGTACGACACTAAAGTTAATAGGTAGTAGTTTCTTTTTAAAGATTAGTTTTAAGCGAAACTTGACACTATTCCAGTGGGCTTTTGATACTCTTATATTAAAATCCATTGATCTGTCTTGCACATTAGATGCATTTTATACATGTATATCCTGCACTGTTCGGTATGAAAAATATTAGATTATGTAGATCTTCCAAAGTTTGGCACATTTCAACATACACTATCAAAAAGTTGACATTTGTTCATATCACAGCATCCTCATTGGAAAGACGTCTAAATATTGGCATGTTGTCAAGAGTGGTAGATGCAACTTTTCCAGAAATCTAATTTTCACTTTAAAGCATAAATTTTATCATCAGCCACACAACGGTCAGTTGCTTTCCTCAAAGTGATAGCCTCACTTCACTCATAGTTGAGAAAATTTCCACCACATCATGAAGTCAGGATGACCATAGTGTGTCCATCATTCTTCCAAGAAAATAGAATATTCCTTGGAAGATCCGTTGGCTTCGCTTGCTACTCAGACAGCTGCACAAACGCATTGTTTCAGAAGAGCCACCAGAGTTCAGGATGCCCCAGACTTGCTCTCTGTGCGTTTGCCGTTTGGTCACAGAGTATTCAAGAGACCTGTGCTCAAGACTTGGTATTTAATAAAATTAATATTCTTGAAAAGGGCACCTGGGTGGCTCAGTTGGTTGAGCATGCAACTCTTGATTTCAGCTCAGGTCATGATCCCCGTGTCGTGGGATCAAGCCCCGTATCAGGCTCCAGGCTAAGCCTGGAACCTGCTTAAGAGTCCCTCTCTCCCACCCTCTGCCCCTCTACCCTGCTGGTGCTCTTCCTCTCCCTTTCCCTCTCTCTCTCTCTCTCTCTAAAAAAACATAAGTTAATATTCTTTTACTGTTCACCAAGGACACTCTTACCTGAAAGTGGCAACTTTTTATTACAAGTATGTGGTGGTGAAAACAGTGACTGTTAGTACAGCTTGGTGCCAGGGCTCTGATTCCACGGTAATGTGCCGCTAGTTTCACCCTCCCTCATTTTGCTTCATCAGTGCAAATCCCAACAGAGTATCGTTGTTGTTGTTGTTGTTGTTGTTGTTGTTGTTATGGAATAGTTTTACATCAGGAACTTCCCCAAGGTTCTGTGGACCACACTTTGAAAACCGCTGTGGGAGAGAAGCAAAAGAAGGACTTTAATGTGAGAACTACGCAGAAGGTCCAACCAGCTGATCAGCATATTCAGATTACAGTGATCCAGCTGCCCCCTGGGTAAATTTCTGCAGTACTATTCTTGAGACAGCTCATTTTCCTCAACTTCGGAGCTGGTGCCATAATTCCCTAGAGACCTCCTTCCCTTCAAGATAAAGTCCTGGGAGTTTTTGACCCTGTTCTGTATCCCTGTCCTTTGAGGTCAAGATTCCAGAAGAGCTGCAGCTTGGGTTTTGTTTGTTTGTTTGTTTGTTTTTTCTGTTTACTTCTTTCTGTTTCTTTTTTCTCTCGCTCTCTGCCACTCTCCTTTCACCCTGAGCCTCTCTGCCACACAAGTGTAGATCTGTACCATATGGACTTGAAAGAAGTATGATCCCCCCCCCCCCAAAAAAAATGGAAATAGCTGGAGTGCCAGTTGGCAGAGTTTAATATGGACATTAAAACATACGAGTGAGGGGCGCCTGGGTGGCGCAGTCGGTTAAGCGTCCAACTTCAGCCAGGTCACGATCTCGAGGTCCGTGAGTTCGAGCCCCGCATCGGGCTCTGGGCTGATGGCTCAGAGCCTGGAGCCTGTTTCCGATTCTGTGTCTCCCTCTCTCTCTGCCCCTCCCCCGTTCATGCTCTGTCTCTCTCTGTCCGAAAAATAAATAAATGTTGAAAAAAAAATTTTTTTTAAATAAAAATAAAAATAAAACCATACGAGTGAATTACATCTTCTTAAAAATGTAAATGTGACATAATTGACCCCTATAAAAGTAATTTCAATAAAAGGAAAATTAGTGGCAAGGCTGCAGTGAAAAGAAAATTGACCAAGAAGTTAGTGGGTGCATCAGTGTCGGTATAATTCTGGTTAAAATGTTGATGTCACACTGTTTTCAGGGTTTGAGTGACCACTGACCCTCGGGTTCTAAAAGTTAGCTCTCCTTGTGTTTTTAAAGGGGAGCAAGTCTCTACAAGCAGATTAGACTCATGTCTGTTCCTTGGAAATGACTAGAAATGAGTGTATACTAGGGCAGGCTCATTCTTTCTACTGATGCTCACCATGCCTGTGTGGTCAGCAGAGGTCCCTAATTATTAGTCACGAGTACATTCATAGAAATGAAGGTTACTCCACTTTACTGTTTACTTTTTTTCTGGAGGAGCCCTTCTTTTATTTTCACCCTGCACTATTGTTCCAGAAGTATTAAATGATTCCCATCCTTTAACATATCCTTATCGTGTGTATCTGATTAATACACATGCTAAAATATGAAAAGTACCACTTCCAGCATTTTCTCCTCAATAGTCTTTGTTGGCTGTATCAGACGTCTATCTGAGCTCCTAGGAAGAAGCTGGAAGTTTCTGTTTGTTAGACAATCAGATGTGCATCTTTTAAGTTACTGTACTTCCAAAATATATGCTTGTGTTTTTTTAATCGATTAATTAATAAATACTATGTGCAGATCATTGCACTTTAGACATTAGGATGTATAGAAGTGTTTAAAAAACTCTTGTCAGTTACTAGATAAGCAAAAATATAACAAAGAGAAAAAAGAAAAAATTAACAGTACAGATAATATATACAAAATGTTAACAGGTGTTTGCCCCAATAGACTCTGCTTCTATCTTTGTAGCAGTAGCTATTGGGGCATCCCAGAGAGCCATCAGCTTGGCCAGTGGAATCTTTGCAAATACTGATACCTTGCAATGCCCACTGTATCATGGAGAATTGTATGTGATGATTCAAGGTGAACTCAAAAAGCATACTGTCCCCCAAATTTACGTAGGCTAAAAATATCCATGGTGACCTTCTTTGTGACTACTCTTCTTCACTGTGATGCCCCCTATCCCATAATAAGCATCGAGGGCCTTTTATCAAGAGAGAAAAGCAGGCAAGCTTTTGACATTTCTGGAGTCCTAGCTGGTGTTCTTTTCTTCCTCTTGTAGGAATTAGTCTCTCGTGTGAAAAATGCCTCTCACGCTCAACATGGTTTGTACCAAGGACAGCGATATTTTACCATATGTGATTTCTTGAAAACCAGCAGCCCCACACCAAGAGCAAACCTGTCCCCAAATTGTGTTTGTCCTACATAATAAATAAGAGAAAGATGAAGAATTCTGCTTTAACCGAGCTCTCCTCACTATTCATAGATAACAAAATGCAGAATATTGGTGATGGTTTTACCCATAAAGTCCCCATAAAAAAGAACTATAAATAAAAACCAAGCCAGTTCTCTTTATGTGAAAGGAATGTAGACTTCTGTAAAATATGTGTCCGTTAAGCTGAGTGCCTGTGTATCTCAGCCCACTTTCTTTGGCATACTCCTTTCTTTAAGCTTACTCAACATTGACTACTATAATTATAGCACATTTAGAGATGTGAGTCAGCAGAGAAATATCATAAAAGCAGACTTTCCAAGTTGAGCATAAGTTGAAATAAGTAAGATTTGAATCCCTGGAAAGGAAGGGGGAGGGAATTTGGTAAAGGATCAGGAGCAACTCATCAGATCTGTTCCATACTTGGCAGCTGCTACTGGGACCATAATAGTGGTAAAACCTGCAGCCTAGGACCTGGATAGATCAGGAGGCTGTTCTGGAGAGAGGAATGGCTTTGCAACAATATGTCATGGCTAAAAAAACCAAGTGGGGTGGGGCGCCGGGGTGTCTCCGTTGATCAAGTGTCCGACTTCCACTCATGTCACGATCTCACAGTTTATGAGTTTGAGCCCCACGTCAGGCTCTGTGCTGACAACTCAGAGCCTGGAGCCTCCTTCAGATTCTGTGTATCCCTCTTTCTCTGCCCCTTCCCCGCTCATGCTCGCGCTCTCTCTCTCTCTCTCTCTCTCTCTTAAAAATAAATAAACATTAAAAAAAAAAGTGGGAAAATCATGTCAATAGCTAGAGTCTACAACATTAGGTAGTATTTAAAACCCAAGTAGGATTGTCACATAGAGGTAAAAGTAGAGTAGACAACGGCAGAGATAGAAGTGGAACTGAGGGGGTGCCTGGGTGACTTAGTTGGTTAGGTGTCTGACTCTTGATCTCAGCTTAGGTCTTGATCTCAGGGGCATAAATTCAAGCCCCACTCTGGGTTCTATGCTGGGCATGGAGCCTACTTGAAAGAAAGAAAGAAAAAGAAAAAAAGAAAGAAAGAAAGAGAGAGAGAAAGAAAAAGGAAGGAAGGAGGGAAGAAGGAAGGAAGGAAGGAAGGAAGGAAGGAAGGAAGGAAGGAAGGAAGGAAAAGTGAAATGAGCGGGGATAAAAAGGAAACTTGGGTTTTAAATAGTGACTGAGAATGAATGGTGGCATGGTTGACTGACCTGGGAAAGTCCGAAGTGGGAACCAGTAAGAACGGAGGCAGATGTGGCACAGAGGTATTGTCATACTTGGTTGAGATGACCCTGTACAGTGTCAGATGGAGCACGTTTGGAGGTAGACATGGAGGAATACGGGGAATGACCCAAGGAGAAATGTCATAGAAAAATGGGCACGTCAACCCATTTTGAAGTCCTCCAGTAAACCACGCTCAGATCTGGCTGCATGAGAAATTGGTCTCCTTGCAAGGGCATCTGGGTGACTCAGTTAAGAGTCTGACTTCAGCTCAGGTCATGATCTCACACTTCGTGAGTTTGAGCCCTGCATCAGTCTCTCCTGACAGCTCAGAGCCTAGAGCCTGCTTTGGATTCTGTGTCCATTTCTCTCTGCCCCTTTCCTGCTCGTGCGCTCTCTCTCGCTCTCTCTCAAAAATGAAAAACATTGGAGGATCCTGGGAAGATGGCGGCGTAGGAGGACGCTGGGCTCACCGCGCGTCCTGCTGATCACTTAGATTCCACCTACACCTGCCTAAATAACCTAGAAAACCGCCAGAAGACTAGCAGAACGGAGTCTCCGGAGCCAAGCTCAGATGAGAGGCCCACAGAAGAGGGTAGGAAGGGCGGTGAGGCGGTGCGCGCTACAGGGACTGGCGGGAGGGAGCCGGGGTGGAGGGGCCGCCCGCCGGCCAAGCAGAGCCCCCGAGTCTGGCTTGTGAAAGCAGAGGGGCTGGACGGAGTGTGTTCCCACAGCAAGCGGGACTTGACATCTGGAAGGTTATAAGCTAACAGCTCTGCTCGGAGAGTGGGAGGACAACGGGAGGGAGAGTTGTTGAGCCCCGGACGACAGAGGTCAGCTTGGCGGGGAACAAAGGCACTCGGCAGCGCCATCTCCCTCGCCCATCCCCCAGCCAAAATCCCAAAGGGAACCGGTTCCTGCCAGGGAACTTGCTTGCACCGCGCAAACACCCAACGCTGTGCTTCTGCGGATCCATCCCTCTGGCGGGTCTGACTCCCTCCTGGTGCCGCAGGACCCCTCCCGAAGCGGATCTCCGAAGGAAAAGTAAGCTGAGCCTGCCCTTCCCGCCCCCGTGCACCTTGCCGATCTACCCCGGCTAATACGCCAGACCCGCAGCACCACAAGCCTGGCAGTGTGCAAGTAGCCCAGACGGGCCATGCCACCCAACAGTGAATCCCGCCCCTAGGAGAGGGGAAGAGAAGGCACACACCAGTCTGACTGTGGCCCTGGTGTGCTGGGGGCAGACATCAGGTCTGACTGCGGCCCCGCCCACCAAAGCGAGTTATTCAAGACGGCACAGGGGAAGTGCCCCACAGTCCCGCACCACTCCAGGGACTAGCCAAAATGACGAAACGGAAGAATTCCCCTCAGAAAAACGTCCAGGAAATAACAACAGCTAACGAACTGATCAAAAATGATTTAAACAATATAACAGAAAGTGAATTTAGAATAATAGTCATAAAATGAATCGCTGGGCTTGAAAACAGTATAAAGGACAGCAGAGAATCTCTTGCTACAGAGATCAAGGGACTAAGGAACAGCCAGGAGGAGCTAAAAAATACTATCAACGAGTTACAAAATAAAATGGAGACAACTACATCTCAGGTTGAAGAGGCAGAGGAGAGAATAGGTGAACTAGAAGATAAAATTATGGAAAAAGAAGAAGCTGAGAAAAAGAGAGCTAAAAGAATCCAGGAGTATAAGGGGAAAATTAGAGAACTAAGTGATGCACTAAAGAGAAATAACATATGCATAATTGGTATTCCAGAGGAGGAAGAGAGAGGGAAAGGTGCTGAAGGTACTTGAAGAAATAATAGCTGAGAACTTCCTGGATCTGGGGAAGGAAAAAGGCACTGAAATCCAAGAGGCACAGAGAACTCCCTTCAGATGTTAACTTGAATCGATCTTCTGCACGACATATCATAGCGAAACTGGCAAAATACAAGGATAAAGAGAAAATTCTGAAAGCAGCTAGAGATAAACGTGCTCTAACATATAAAGAGAGACCTATAAGACTCGTGACCGATCTCTCTACTGAAACTTGGCAGGCCAGAAAGGAATGGCAGGAGATCTTCAATGTGATGAACAGAAAAAATATGCAGCCGAGAATCCTTTATCCAGCAAGTCTGTCATTTAGAATAGAAGGAAAGATAAAGGTCTTCCCAAACAAAAACTGAAGGAATTCGTCACCACTAAACCAGCCCTACAAGAGATCCTAAGGGGGGATCCTGTGAGACAAAGTACCAGAGACATCACTACAAGCATGAAACCTGCGGACATCACAATGACTCTAAACCCGTATCTTTTTATAGTAACACTGAATGTAAATGGACTAAATACGCCAACCAAAAGACATAGGGTATCAGAATGGATAAAAAAACAAGACCCATCTATTTTCTGTCTACAAGAGACTGATATTAGACCTGAGGACACCTTCCGATTGAGAGTGAGGGGATGGAGAACTATTTGTCATGCCACTGGAAGTCAAAAGAAAGCTGGAGTAGCCATACTTATATCAGACAAACTAGACTTTAAATTAAAGACTGTAACAAGAGATGAAGAAGGGCATTATATAATAATCACAAGGTCTATCCATCAGGAAGAGCTAACAATTATAAATGCCTATGCGCCAGATACAGGAGCCCCCAAATATATAAAACAATTACTCACAAACATAAGCAACCTTACTGAGAAGAATGTGGTAATTGCAGGGGACTTTAACACTCCACTTACAGAAATGGATAGATCATCTAGACACACGGTCAATAAAGAAACAAGGGCCCTGAATGATACATTGGATCAGATGGACTTGACAGATAGATTTAGAACTCTGCATCCCAAAGCAAGAGAATATACTTTCTTCTCGAGTGCATATGGAACATTCTCCAAGATAGATCACCTACTGGGTCACAAAACAGCCCTTCATAAGTATACAAGAATTGAAATCATACCATGCATACTTTCAGACCACAATGCTATGAAGCTTGAAATCAACCACAGGAAAAAGTCTGGAAAACCTCCAAAAGCATGGAGGTTAAAGAACACCCTACTAAAGAATGAATGGGTCAACCAGGCAATTAGAGAAGAAATTTAAAAATATATGGAAACAAATGAAAATGAAAATACAACAACCCAAACACTTTGGGATGCAGCGAAGGCAGTCCTGAGAGGAAAATACATTGCAATCCAGGCCTATCTCAAGAAACAAGAAAAATCCCAAATACAAAATCTAACAGCACACCTAAAGGAAATAGAAGCAGAACAGCAAAGACAGCCTAAATCCAGCAGAAGAAGAGAAATAATAAAGACCAGAGCAGAAATAAACAATATAGAATCTAAAAAAACCTTAGAGCAGATCAACGAAACCAAGAGTTGGTTTTTTGAAAAAATAAACAAAATTGATAAACCTCTAGCCAGACTTCTCAAAAAGAAAAGGGAGATGACCCAAATAGGTAAAATCATGGATGAAAATGGAATTATTACAACCAATCCCTCAGAGATACAAGCAATTATCAGGGAATACTATGAAAAATTATATGCCAACAAACTGGACAACCTGGAAGAAATGGACAAATTCCTAAACACCCATACTCTTCCAAAACTCAATCAGGAGGAAATAGAAAGCTTGAACAGACCCATAACCAGCGAAGAAATTGAATCAGTCATCAAAAATCTCCCAACAAATAAGAGTCCAGGACCAGATGGCTTCCCAGGGGAGTTCTACCAGACGTTTAAAGCAGAGATAATACCTATCCTTCTCAAGCTATTCCAAAAAATAGAAAGGGAAGGAAAACTTCCAGACTCATTCTATGAAGCCAGTATTACTTTGATTCCTAAACCAGAGAGAGATCCAGTAAAAAAAGAGAACTACAGGCCAATATCCCTGATGAATATGGATGCAAAAATTCTCAATAAGATACTAGCAAATCGAATTCAACAGCATGTAAAAAGAATTATTCACCATGATCAAGTGGGATTCTATCCTGGGATGCAGGGCTGGTTCAACATTCACAAATCAATCAATGTGATACATCACATTAATAAAAGAAAAGATAAGAACCATAGGATCCTGTCAATCGATGCAGAAAAGGCCTTTGACAAAATTCAGCAACTTTCTTAATAAAAACCCTCGAGAAAGTCGGGATAGAAGGAACATACTTCAACATCATAAAAGCCATTTATGAAAAGCCCACAGCTAACATCATCCTCAATGGGAGAAAACTGAGAGCTTTTTCCCTGAGATCAGGAACACGACAGGGATGCCCACTCTCACCGCTGTTGTTTCACATAGTGTTGGAAGTTCTAGCATCAGCAATCAGACAACAAAAGGAAATCAAAGGCATCAAAATTGGTAATGATGAAGTCAAGCTTTCACTTTTTGCAGATGACATGATACTATACATGGAAAATCCGATAGACTCCACCAGAAGTCTGCTAGAACTGATACATGAATTTAGCAAAGTTGCAGGATACAAAATCAATGTACAGAAATCAGTTGCATTCTTATACACTAACAATGAAGCAACAGAAAGACAAATAAAGAAACTGATCCCATTCAGAATTGCACCAAGAAGCATAAAACACCTAGGAATAAATCTAACCAAAGATGTAAAAGATCTGTATCCTGACAACTATAGAAAGCTTATGAAGGAAACTGAAGAAGATATAAAGAAATGGAAAAACATTCCCTGCTCATGGATTGGAAGAATAAATATTGTCAAAATGTCAATACTACCCAAAGCTATCTACACATTCAATGCAATCCCAATCAAAATTGCACCAGCATTCTTCTCAAAACTAGAACAAGCAATCCTAAAATTCATATGGAACCACAAAAGGCCCCGAATAGCCAAAGTAATTTTGAAGAAGAAGACCAAAGCAGGAGGCATCACAATCCCAGCCTTTAGCCTCTACTACAAAGCTGTCATCATCAAGACAGCATGGTATTGGCACCAAAACAGACACATAGACCAATGGAATAGAATAGAAACCCCAGAACTAGACCCACAAACGTATGGCCAACTAATCTTTGACAAAGCAGGAAAGAACATCCAATGGAAAAAAGACAGTCTCTTTAACAAATGGTGCTGGGAGAACTGGACAGCAACATGCAGAAGATTGAAACTAGACCACTTTCTCACACCATTCACAAAAATAAACTCAAAATGGATAAAGGACCTGAATGTGAGACAGGAAACCATCAAAACCCTAGAGGAGAAAGCAGGAAAAGACCTCTCTGACCTCAGCCGTAGCAATGTCTTACTTGACACATCCCCAAAGGCAAAGGAATTAAAAGCAAAAATTAACTACTGGGACCTTATGAAGATAAAAAGCTTCTGCACAGCAAAGGAAACAACCAACAAAACTAAAAGGCAACCAACGGAATGGGAAAAGATATTTGCAAATGACATATCAGACAAAGGGCTAGTATCCAAAATCTATAAAGAGCTCACCAAACCCCACACCCGAAAAACAAATAACCCAGTGAAGAAATGGGCAGAAAACATGAATAGACACTTCTCTAAAGAAGACATCCGGATGGCCAACAGCCACATGAAAACATGCTCAACGTCGCTCCTCATCAGGGAAATATAAATCAAAACCACACTTAGATATCACCTCACGCCAGTCAGAGTGGCCAAAATGAACAAATCAGGAGACTATAGATGCTGGTGAGGATGTGGAGAAACGGGAACCCTCTTGCACTGTTGGTGGGAATGCAAACTGGTGCAGCCACTCTGGAAAACAGTGTGGATATTCCTCAAAAAATTAAAAATAGACCTACCCTATGACCCAGCAATAGCACTGCTAGGAATTTACCCAAGGGATACAGGAGTGCTGGCATAGGGGCACTTGTACCCCAATGTTTATAGCAGCACTCTCAACAATAGCCAAATTATGGAAAGAGCCTAAATGTCCATCAACTGATGAATGGATAAAAAAAATTCTGGTTTATATACACATTGGAGTACTATGTGGCAATGAGAAAGAAGGAAATATGGCCCTTTGTAGCAACGTGGATGGAACTGGAGAGTGTGATGCTAAGTGAAATAAGCCATACAGAGAAAGACAGATACCATATGTGTTCACTCTTAGGTGGATCCTGAGAAACGTAACAGAAACCCATGGGGGAGGGGAAGGAAAAAAAAAAGAGGTTAGAGTGGGAGAGAGCCAAAGCATAAGAGACTCTTAAAAACTGAGAACAAACTGAGGGATGATGGGGGGTGGGAGCAAGGGGAGGGTGGTGATGGGTATTGAGGAGGGCACCTTTTGGAATGAGCACTGGGTGTTGTATGGAAACCAATTGGACAATAAACTTCATATAATGAAAAATACATAAATAAGAAAGAAAGAAAGAAAGAAAGAAAGAAAGAAAGAAAGAAAGAAAAAGAAAGAAAGAAATTGGTCTCCTACAGTACAGCCAAGTTAAAAGGAAAAACCAACTCTCCTATTACAGAAAGTCTGGTTCTCAGTGCTTCCAAGAGGAAACAGTGGCTAACTCTGGGACCTTTTGAGGAATTTCTCTTATACTTAATATAAATTTTCCATTAGCTTTCTCTAGGTTGGAACCCAAAATCTGTTCCTCCCACAAATCTCTGTGCGTTTGGTTATATTTTACCCAACCTTACACTATGATACGGATTCTTCTTTTTTTCTTAATTAAGCAGCTCTTCATCCGTCCTGACAGAGCAAGCAAGGTAAAGTGGTACAAAGAGGCAGGAACATTGTGGAGAATTTTAGTGGCAGTTGCTATTTAACTTGATAACACACTATACTTTTATTTTAACTGATGAATTTTTTAATTGTATTTATTCTTGTTAATACTCAGATTGGTTCACATTTCCCGAATGCACACCATCATCTAGCTGGTAAAAGGGAGATGGGAAATGATGTCTGTCCTCCCAGCATCTGTGATAAAGCTTAGCGACCCATAAAAAACTAAGTGTGGTAGAAAAATTTTACTGGAGTCTGAATTGCAATAATAAATAATTATTATTGCTAACATTTGTTAACTTGCTAAGTTTCAGATACTCTGACCTATAGCTATATAGTCTAAATAAATGTCAGATTTTTAATGACCAAGAAAACAGGCGTTTCAAAAGCCGATGACAGATTTTATTATAAGTGTCTACTTCTTGTAAATAAAGAAGGTAGTCTCTCTTAGTTGTTATGTAGCCATTTGGAAGATCCAAGATCCTTGCCATAATTCTCACTGATTTATGACCCACGTTTTCAAGACTCTATTGCCACACACAATGTAATAGAAATATCTTGATGAGGAAAGTTTTAATCAAATCAGGCTTGATTTAGTGGGATTTTGTGGACAAATCTTTGTTCTCAGCTGTGTAATAAGTACAAGTTGTTTTACCAGTGGATAAGGAAAAGATTACTCTCCTCTTTGAAAATGGTAACTTCATAATTACATATATTTACTTGCCTTATTGCAACAGAACTCACCAGCTGAGACACAGGATTATTTTTATTTAAAAGACTCCTTGGTAAATCAGACAATCACATTTTGGTGGGGGAATTTAGTTTTTTTTTACACAGTTGTTTCTGGCATAAATAAAGGACAAATAACCTGACGTTTATTTTTTTTTTGTCTCTGAAATATATATATATACTTGGCACAAAAGTTAACTAGATGGTTAATTTAGCCCATACCATAATACTATTGAGAAAAATGTACAGACGTTTATTAACAGCATTGTATATCCAATGTGCAAAGATGTTTTAGCCAAAGCTTTGGGTTTTGTACAGGTAGTTTTACTATTCTAGATCAGGGCTTTCTAGTATCTTTATAGAGAATTTTTTTTAATTTCATTTTTTTGGTATTGTCCCATTTAAATCTGCAGCAAACTTCTATACCTCAGATAAGCTGAAGAGGAATATGCTTTTCTCTCAGGTGCTCATTGTGATTCCACGTTAGGCTATAAATAATAATGAGCCTAGATAATTGATAGATTGGATCCTGTTTCTTAGTCAAATCGTTCAGTTTGATTTTTCCGTACAATACAGAAAGGTTTGTTTCAGCAACATAAACATTCTGCTTCTCTTTTGACAAATATCTTTCAAAACAAGAGTCCCTTGTGGTTCCCTTGCTTGTTCTTATCAATCTCTCTAATGTTCCCTAGACTCCCTTTATAGCTGTTGAGAACATAAATGTCTCCAAGTCCACAACTTCGTATCCCGTTTTCTTTTACTTTCTTGACCAAGGCTCTGGCAGCTCTTCTCTGTGGACACTGCCTTATTCTTGCTCTCTGAAATACTGACACATTGGAGCCACAGCCAGGGCAGTGCACCCGTAGTATCCTTCTTAGCACAGACACCGTAAAATTGCCATGTGATGCTATAGTCTGCTCAAGGGACAAAGAAGCCTCGAGTATGAAAGCGTTCAGGGGCAGCCATACAGCTTTCAGCTGTGTCCACACACTTGGCAGCCGTCCATTCTGCCAGTCTTCCATTATGCTAAGATGTGAGACCAAGAGAGGAGGCCAGTAATTATTCCTTTGACTCCCATCATAAAAGGCAGCGTTGGCAGACTGACTGTGGCTGACTAGCTGGGAAGACTTTTCATTCAGGCTGTTTGAGCCCTAGGTTTGCTGCTGACCCCCAGAGTCATCAGAGAATAAGGGAGCCCTGGTCGAGGGACTGCATGATCCTGGGCGGAGGGAACGTGGATGCCCAGCAGGGCCAAGGGGCTGATGCTGTGCCCGTTAACATCCCCCGACCTCTTAGCACATTTCCCAGCATGTGCTCTCTACTGAGTTTTCTTCTTCTATCCTGTTCTCACTCTCTGTTCCCTTGCAAGGCCAGGTGGACCTGTTCGCCACCTCCACCCCCAGCCTCTCCAAGCACACCTTCCCTCCACTTCTCAGTTTGTTCTGTGGTCTTTGGAGATGTGGCTCCAGGAGAAGGGGTCAGATGTTCTCTGTGAGTGCTCGTCTCGTTTTCTTTTTGGGTTCCGTTCTCCTTGTTCTTCCTGTCCCCATTCTCCTGGTCCCTGTTTTCTGCACACCTTTCTCCTCACCTTGCTTTCTGCCTCACTAGTGCCCATTCACCCCTCCTCATCCCCTCCCTTCCTTCACTGTCCGTGGATGTACCCTTCCTAGGACTGAGTTCACTTGCTGTCAGTGTCTGTCACCTCTCCCCGCTTCGGTCACCAGCACCATCTTCCTGAGTATCCTCCCTAGTATTGATTCATCATCACCAGGTTAAACCAGAGGACATGTTGGAGACCATCCTGCTCTGTCATCAAGGCTTAAAACCCTCTCATTGTCTAAATCGATAAACATTTCTGAATGCTTCAACCTTGCCACACTTAAACATTACACCAAGTCTCACAGGATATAACCTAAAGTATTAGGGTAGCTAAAGCCTTTTTAGAGCAAATATTTTAAGTTTCCAGACATAGATTAATCAACTATACTTGGTCTTTTGAATTTTCATCTTACCCCTGGATGGTTCATGTGAGTAACTGAAATTTTTACCATGTTGGACATTTGCACAAGAGAAAGCCACTCATTGACCCTGAGGACAGTAGGCATCCAACCCGTCCATGTTGCTGGGTCTTTGAGGTGATCCTTCCTCCTCTGGGGACCCTGGTGAGAAATACAGTGACGCAGTAAGAGACCAAAATATCACCTTCGTTACTGGTGAAGAAGGTGAAGGATGAACCGTATTGTGTGCTGACAGTGAGCATTCTTACTCTGAGTCACAGACGCGCCCAGTTACAGGCACCACAGACCCTGAGGGGCAGTGTGGGCTCCCTGAGAGAGCACAGTCCAAAGGACAGGCAAAGGAAGGGGCTGGGCTACACATACCAACTTTCTTCTTTCAAAAATCCCGGGTTGGGGTGCCTGGGTGGCTCAGTCGGTTGGGCGTCCGACTTCGGCTCAGGTCATGATCTCACGGTCCATGAGTTCGAGCCCCACGTCGGGCTCCGTGCTGACAGCTCAGAGCCTGGAGCTGTTTCAGATTCTGTGTCTCCCTCTCTCTGACCTTCCCCCATTCATGCTCTGTCTCTCTCTGTCTCAAAAATGAATAAACGTTAAAAAAAAATTTTTTTTAAAAAACAAAAATCCTAGGCAGAGAGGTTTCTCCACTGCCAGTGCAGTGTCAGTGATGGTCAAAGATGAGCCCAGGAGCATCATGCTGTGTGTGGAAGGAAACACCCCCTAACGCACATCCAGGCGATTAGTCTGCCCTGGACACCGGCTGCCGATGCCTTTTGGTCAGGTGCCCACCTCAGTCTAGGCAGTGGTCCTTGCTTCAAAAGCAGGGGCCTCACGTTGTTCCCATGGACACTTGTAATCAGGAGGGATTTTAGAGCATGACAGGTCTGGGGACTGACACATCCTAAGTCCCACACATCACGACACCACCTTCTGCTTTGTGGGTGTCTTCTGAGTGATCAGTCAGTTCGTATCTCCGTGCCTCAGTTTCTTTATATAACACTTGAAAGTCACATTTGTTCAGCCACCGACAAGAGAGAAAACACGTTGCTCAGGAAGGGGACACACTGGTAGATTCTGTCTGTCCTACTTAAAAGCGACAGATGTGTCCTGTGACTGAGACTGTCCCAGAGGGTGCCACCTTGAGGCTGTCCTGAGGCAGAGCCATCTAAGAGGAAGGCATGCCCAAGAATGGGTTAGAACAGGCAGGACAAATAAATAGCTTTCATCTCATGCCACCTTCTATTTATTGGCAGTGGCTGCCCACTGTGCTGGGCCAAGAAAGATGCTGAGACTGTATCCCAGGTCAGCGGAAAAGAGCTCTGTGGTCATCGTCTTCTGCAGTTTGTGGGAAAGGAGAGTAGGGGCACTCCAGCCAACTATCAGCCACTGTTGATTCAAAGAGAGCAAGAGTAGGTAGAATTTTCTGTCCTGCAAATACAGCGGCTTGCTGCATCAGAAGTGGGAAGCAAGAACCGCAAGCTGGAGAAGTACATGATGAGGCCGGGTTCTTGTCCTCCACAGCCACAGCACCAGAAATTTGGATTGTATGGAGCAAAGGTCTGCAGACTTTTCCTGTCAGTGGCCAAACTTGAGGCTTTGTGGGCCGTGTATTCCCTGTTGCAGTAACTCACCTCTCCCGTTGTAGCACAGAAACAGCATAGACAGTATAGGGATGGGGATGACCGTGCCACGGTAAATCTTTGTTCCAAAGACAGTGGGACATAATTTGCAGCCTGGTGTAGAGAAGAGACCAGCGGCAAGGCCTGGAATTCTGGAAACTCCCCACGGTACCTGAGTCTAAAGCCTCCTCCGTCCTCAGCTCCGAAAGGTTTTTTAAAAGTCAAGAAAAATGCGGTAATACTAAGCTCTGAGAACCTAACAGCTCAAGGAACAGATCAGCAGCGAGATCCACTTGGCCATTCCCCCCACGTAAGTACAGAATCACAGACAGTGACGCCATGATGTCACTTCTCAGGCAGCATGGGAGCTCCAGGGTCAGGATCACAGACAAAAGTCCCACACTGCCAAAATTACCTTTGAAAATTCCTGAAATCATGCCTAAGTTAGAATATACATGAATTGAAAGCCATGCGGTAGACTCCAGGAAGGCAAATCTCCCTAAGTCTGTGTCGATGTTTTTTATGAGAAAGGCTCTATTCTGTTCTTTATGAGAACGGCCCTATTCCGAGCAGGTACAGAATTGTAGGGCATTCTGGCTTGCCAGAGGATACATTCCATTCCATACATTTGTCTTAGGTTAACATATATGTTGCTGTTTTGAGGGTTTACGTGGTTGAAAGTGAAAGTGTGAGCACCTAGCATGCGCCCTCAGTGAATATATGTTAGACTTGGTTCTAAATCTGGCTTGCACACCCTTCTTGGAAGCACTGTGGAGAAGACCCCAGCCATCGGCTTCCTGCCACTTGCGTCGGTGGTTCCTGTGGGCATCATGAGAAT
Source organism: Prionailurus viverrinus (assembly GCF_022837055.1). Taxonomy (NCBI): domain Eukaryota; kingdom Metazoa; phylum Chordata; class Mammalia; order Carnivora; family Felidae; genus Prionailurus; species Prionailurus viverrinus. Next base: position 34,006,653 of record NC_062562.1, on the reverse strand, counting down.
AACACTCACACCCTCGGCGGTGGTTTCTTCTTACCCCGGGAAGAGAAGTCATCAAGGAGAATAGGTGTGCACAGGATGTCTTTTGTCATTTTTAATTTTTCTAAAATGTGAGGAATCCAGCGTAACTTCCCAAGGTCGCTCATTTTCTCGGTGACAGCCAGGTTTAAAATCTCCATTTCCTCACCTGTGAAGCAGGAATAGAAATATGGCGGTCTCATGGGGTTGTTGCAAGGAGAAGATGAGTTTTACAGTAACCCAGACAGTCCCTGGCTCAGTAAACGTTGCCTGCCATTATTACTCGAGCTCTTGTTTGTAACTCCACCAGGGGGCACTCTGTGCGCCAAGCAGGGCCAGTCTGTGGGCTGGCAGCAAAGTGCCAAGCAAGGTGTTAGATACTGGTTGCACATCATCTGTGGCAAGTGAGGACTGCTGATGCAGCAGGAGTTTTACCTCTGATTCTCAATGAATTATTCCATTTTTAGCAGTACAATAACAAAAGACATGTGATAAGTTATCTACATTTACATGTCACCAAGAAAATGGGCCCCTTCTATCTGGTTGTCACTTGAAAGGAGAATAATGGAAGAGGAGCAAGGGCAAAAGGACAGTGACCATTTTAGGAGGAATCTGCTGCTCTGTGGAACCTGGTTTGTTTCCACTGACCTCCTTTCTCCCTGGGGTGGAGGCGGGGAAAGATTTGATTACTTAGAGCAGGGGTCGACGTATTTTAGGATTGATGGGCCATGCTGACTCTGTCACAACCGCTCAGCTCTGCCTTTGGTGGCACAGAAGCAGCCATGGACAATCTGCAAATGAATCACTTTGGCTGCATTCCAGTAAAACTTTATTTATGGGCACGGAAATTTGAATTTCATGTGACTTTCATGTATCACAAAATATTATTCTTCTGATTTTTTTCCAACTATTTAAAAATGTAACAACTATTCTTAGCTGACTTAGAATAGCCCTGATTTAGAACACCAGACCGAGAGTCAGTCCTGTACATGGCTCGCTGATTATTTCACCAGAGCAAATCACCTAACATTTCCGGGCCTCAGTTTCCTCTAGTGAAAACAAGAGACTTTGATCCTAAAGGACGCTTAGGATTCCTCCTAGCGCTTAGACGCCAAGTTACACGGTTGTCATGCAGCTTTGCAGTCATACAAATCTGTGTTCTCACGTTGGCTTAGCCTTTGACTTGCTCGGAGACGTTGGGCAAGTTCCTCAGCCTCCCAGTGCCTTAGTCGTCTCATCTGTAGAATGGGGATGAAGATGATGTCTTTTTTAGGGTTGCTATGAAGGTTGAAGTGATATGATAATTGTGAACCCCTTAACTCCTGTATCCAACAAATATTTATTGTACCTAGTATATATACAATAAGTGCTAACTGTTGCATTCTTAAAAAGTTCAATTCCTATTATAATATTACTCTTTATTTATTTATTTATTTATGAGAGAGGGAGCGAGAGGAGAGAGAGCACATGCATGAGCAGGGGAGGGGGCAGAGAGAGGGTGAGAGACAATCATAAGCAGAATCCGGTTCAGCACAGAGATCGATGCAGAGCTCGATCTCATGAACTGTGAGATCATGACCTGAGCTGAAATGAAGACGTGGATGCTTAACCAACTGAGTCACCCACGTGCCCCCGCAAATAATACTTTTTCAAAAAGCCTAATTTCTCTATACTTTTGACTAGAGAGTAATTTTCTTCACAGCCCTGTGATAAAAGACTGGCCTGAGTTGGGGGCAAGGGGCCCACCTTTTGAACAAAACCCTGTGATTTCTGTCTACTACCATGGTCTTCTCTCCCAGGTCATGAAAGCAAAGAACAAATTTTGATAAATTAACCTTCATCTCTCTTTACAGCTCTCTCACTCCACCTGGTGGCAGGAAGTCAGTGGTAAAACATGCACAAGTGGAGAATTTTTAAAATTTCATAATTATTCTTTTTATAATATACCTCTATTGGCAGAGCAAGACTTCATTTTAGAATCATTCCCCTTTGATTGTCTGTGTATTGCCATTTTTAAGGCACGCGTCGGGGAGATAACCGCTTAGCTTAGCAGCTTTCAGCAAGCAGATGTTAAGAAGTACTTGAAGTTGAACCAACGTGAGTCAATCAGTTATCTGTACAGGTGGTTATTAAAACTGTAGTCCTGCAGTCTCATTAAAAAGCAATGCAGCATTTAATAATTTTTAGAACATGTCAGCGGCACTAATTTAAATGTGGGGAAGAGATCAATTTCCTTTGTAATTGGGTACACAGGCATAAACATGGTCTTTGAAACTCTCAGTTCCGAGCCAGAGTTTAAAGTGGCTCTGATGGTTCACTATTTGGAAATAAAGGCAAGCAAGGGGGTGGGTAGCAGGTGTCAGCCACTTGGTGAATCCAGAAGAAACCAACCTTGAATATTCAAAGAACAGCATTAATGAAAGAAATCCACACAACAGCAAGCGTTTGCCCAAGGCTTCCCCTGATTCTCTTTTCTTTTCCAGTGACCTCATTTCCAGGCTTGGTTTCCTTTCTGACCCTCTTCTCTGTGCATTCCCCCTACCCCTTCTAGCTGCTCTCTCCATAGGAACCAGGCAGCAGGGTCTGTGGGCAGCAAGGCCTGCCCTAGCTTTGCTTCTTTCTCCCTGGCCTGTGGGCAGGAGAACCAACGAGGGAGAAACCAGCTTGGAAGCCAGGACAGGTGCTGGCAGAGTCAGGGCAGGGGCTGGTGCCATGGGACTTGGCGGGCTCACTTGTCTCCCTTGTTCTCTATGCTCTGGGATATTCCTTACTATGTGTTCTCTCTCTCTCTCTCTCTCTCTCTCTCTCTCTCCCTCCCCCTCCCTCCCTCCTCCTCCTTCTCCCCAGAACCAAGCCCTTTTCCTTCCCCCCTCCTCCCCGCCCCTCTCCTCTCTCCTTTTTCTCTTCTCTTCTTCTTCATCTCCCTCTCCCTGTTTCATGCTGGGGTTCTGAGTATGCCTAGCCTGTGCTTAATAATTAAGGCTGTAATTAAAGTGTAACTGGAAGCATAATTAAAATTCACTTTAATGGATCCTGGAATTGTGAAGCAATTAGGCATTTTGCTATGGCCCTGCAGGAGCAGCTGGAAGGAGAGAAGGGCCCATTTTCCTGGGCTCTGCTCTACCCAGTCTCTTCCGGCCCCGCCCCCTGGTTGTTAACCTTGAGGAAGGCCTTCCTGTCCAGGAGGGACAGAGGAGTGGTGGCAGCTTGGAGTCTTCTAGGGCACCGCATAGAGCCAGCTGCTGTTCAGCCCTTCTTAGAGAAAAGAGGCCACCACAAAAGCCCCTGGAGAACCTGCGAAAAGTCAGGAACAGTCACTCCTAATTTCCCTCAGGTCGTTTGGGGCTTCTGTTTCAGTCCTATTAAAAAAATGGGTTATTTGGGGGTGTCGGGCCAGCAAGGTGATCAGAAAAGCTCCCGCACCTCACCAACTCAAGCACACTTGGTATGTGTGAGTCCATCCACCGTCATTCAGCCCATCAGCAAGCCCGGGTTGTGTCATGGAAACTGCACTGAGCGCAGAGATCCTGGTGGGCCGGCCTGACAGAATGTCAGCCTAGATGAAGCTTGTGTTTGGCGGGGGCGAGAGAAGCGTCAGTGAGCAGTCCCAATAGTGCTGTGATTCCGGAAGTACAAGGTGGGATGGAAGCTCACTTACAGGTCCTGCTCTAGTTTAGGGGCTGGGGGAGTAGTGACAAGGGAGGCATCCCCAAAGACATGCCATTTATTTTTATTTCAATTAATTTATTATTTTGAGAGAGAGACAGAGACAGCACAAGACGGGAAGGGGCAGGGAGAGGGGGAGAAAATCCCAAGCAGGCTCTTCGATGTCAGCACAGAGCCCAGTGTGAAGCTCGAACTCACGAAACCATGAGATAATGACCCGAGCCAAAACCAAGAGTCAGATGCTCAACTGACTGAGCCACCCAGGCGCCCCAGGAAATGCCATTTAAACAAATATCTCATGAACGTTTGGGTGTTGGCCAAGCAGAAGACAAGAGTTCTGGTTGGAGGACTCGAGGCCAAAGGTCCACCATGTCTGCGGGTTCACGGATTTCTAAATCGGTCGTTTTCCACCTTTGGGAATACCTGATGCTCAGTTAAGTCCTGAAGAAGATGTTAATTCAGGAACTGGTTTAGTTAGGTTTCTTGGTTGCAAGGAAGAGTGACCTGTTCCAGTAGTCTCAGAACCCTAAAACGGTCCACAGCCAGTCTGTAGCCATGAAAAGAACGCAGGTAAAACTGAATAAGCAGTTCTCAGAATGGACACCAGCCGTAATGAAGCCGGCCCCCAGGAGGAGGAGGATGTGGCATGGAGGCCAACCTCAGGAGCAGCACTCCAGCAGCCTGTGCACTTGACTCCACCCCTCTCTGCATGTTTGCGCTGCCTCTGTCTCACCTGCTTACTAACGGCTGATTAAGTCCTTTTCATGCTACTGTTCCCCATTTCGTGTGTGCTACCCATTCAGATTCTCAGCAGAGCAAACCTGACTGCACAAGCTAATGGCCATCGTCTGTATTTGCACCACCCTTGGGTCAGGTGCAGTCATCTTGGGAACAGTCCATGTCTGCCTTGGGACGAAGATCACCATGTGGTCCTTCCTCGAGAAGGGGACAGTTGGTAGGGTCGGTGTAGCCAGGCAGGGAGGCTGGAGAAAGCAGACACCCTACTTGTACCCGATCCTTGCTCTCAAATAATTTATAGTATCATTGAAGTTTAGACAATCTCATGCGTGCAAAAGTGCCACAAATTTTAAGTTGTAAATTTGACTCCTCAAACAGGAGTCACCAGGAAATCAAAGTAGAGTGGGAAGACCAAAGGATCTTGAGACCTCATCCTGCCAATCACCAGGCCTCAGTGCTCTTGGCCAAGAAATAAATAAATGAATAAAAAGCACGCATTTATAAAGACCTGACTCACCAGGTCTTTTAGAACCACCAAATTCACAAGTTCAAAGGCTCAAAGTAATGTGGGAAGACTGGAAAACAGATTATTTTTTTTATTATTGTCAATGTGATTATGACGATATCCTCTATTTATAAAGGTTGTCATTCATGGTTCAGCATGGATGTTTCAAGCATTAGTTCCAGGAATCATTCAGATCAGTGAGAGATCAAGTTCAGTTTTCATTCAACTACTTCCTAACTATTCCTAGCCATGCTAGCTAGACTTTAGCCTTTAACTTACTTGTGCCTCAGTCCTCCCTTCTGTAAAAGGAGATAATAATGGTAGCTCTCTCAGGGATGCTCTTGAGTAGCAAATGAACTAATAGAACTGAACATTGCAGGACACCTGCTAAGTTGCTGTTAATGCTTTTGTTACTGTTACCACTCCTGTTGATGCTGCTAATTCTCTTACCGGTTCAGTTCCTCAGAGAGAACTTGACAGGCTTGGCTAAGATCTGTGTTCACAGGAGGACTCTGTCACCAAAGGAAGGTAGTCAGAGATGTAGAATGTTCAGGGAGATGAATCTGCCTCTTGATGCGTGGGGTTCTTGGAAGCTGTCTGTGTGGAGGCTGTTCTAAAGAGAAAGGAAAGAAGGAGAAGAGCCTTTCTGACCCAAATTTAGATTTCTTTCGTGGTGGATTAGAGGACAGGTAGGCAGAGAACTCTAGTCTATGTCTCTGTTGAAGGAGATAGAGGTTTACATATTTAACTTTCATTGACCTTCTGGTCCAAAGACCAGTTCCATTCTGTGTCAGTCAGGACTTTGCTGCACACTGTGTCATTCTTCCATGAAAGCCCTACTTACGGATTAATGTCAGAATTCCTTAGCCTAATATTCAACACCTGCCATCGTCTGATCCTCTGTTCTACTTTTCAACCTCTGGGACCTTGTCGGAAACTTCTACCATATGTATCAAAATGAACACTGAGGTTGGATTAATGAAATAATAAATCTTTACATCTGCATTAGGTAACTAGTGTGTAACAAATTGCCTTTAACACAAGGAACGTTGTTGATCTCACAGTGTTCTGTGGTAGGGAATCTGAGTGTGGCTTAGTTGGGTCCTTTGGTTTAAGGTCTCAAAGCTGCAGTCAAAGTGTCAGCCAGGGATAGGGTCATATCAAGGCTCGACTGGGAAAGGATCGCTTCCCAATACATCATTGTTGGCAGGATATAGTTCCCCATGGGCTGTCAGGCTGAAGACTTCAGTTGCTCCTCGGCTTTTGGCTGGAGGCAGCCCTGAATTCCTTGCCTCGTGGACTTCTCCATAGTCCACAGTATGGCAATGTGCTGCATCAGAGTGAACAGAGTCAGAAGGAACAAGGAAGAAGTCCTGGGATTTTGGAACTTAGTCTCAGAGATGACATTCTGTCACTCTTGCTCTTCTTAGTCATTAGAAGCAAGTTGCTGGTTCTACCAACAGCCAAAGGGGTTACACAGGGGCGTGGACACCAGGAAGTAGGAACTGACCACAGAGAGCCATTTTGGAAGCTGGCTACCACCCTTACAAAGTAATGTGTCCATCAAAGTAACGCCGGCTCCTGTAATAGATAAATGTTGAAATGTGATTCTTAATGTAATAGAAAGCTCTTTCTCATTAATATGAAGTCTGAAAGGGTGCATGAGTAGGGTGCTCTGCTCTACAGAATTATTCTGGTATCCATGCTGAAGGAGGCATTGCCATGTCCAGAAAGGGGATTTTCAGAGTTGTCTTGGCTGGTGACATTCCAGAAGGTACACAGGGAAAAAAACGAGTGACTGCAGGAGCTCACAAGGGCAATTTTTATGGGCACATATTTCATGGCGCTCACACATTCTTGGCCAGAACTCAGTCACATGACCCCACATACATGCAAGGGAGACCTGGGAAATGTGGTTCCTGGTTGGGCAGAAGAGGAGCGTGACTGTCTGGTTGATGGCGAGCTAAGTCGGCCACAGATTCCTAGACATTTACAAAATCCTTTCACATGTGTTATTTCATTTGCTCCTCCTCACAACCCATGCTGTCAGCATTATTATCCTCATTTTATAAACAAGGAAACCAACTAGCGATATTCTGGTTAGAACATTCAGAGTTGTATTATTAGAACAGAGTTCAGGTTCCCATCACTGCCACATACAGTCTGTGACTGTAGAAAAGTTCTTTAACCTCTCTGTGCCTCTCTTGCCTCATCTGTGAAATAGGGACAGTAAGATCTAGGCATCGTCGTCATAAAGATTTCATATACTGCATGGAAGTCACTTAGCATTATGTCTGGCGTGTGTATTAGTTATGAGGAAGATGATCATAATGTTATGTCTGGGGATTAAGAAGTTGAGGCTCAAAGGTGTTACATAATTTACCCAAAACTGTGCAACTAATCTACAACAGAGCCAGGGTGAGAAGCTAGGGATTTTTGTTTGTTTGTTTGTTTATTTTGAGAGAGAGAGCCCAAGAAGGGGCAGAGAGAGAGAGAGAGAGAGAGAGAGGGAGAGAGGGAGAGAGAGAGAGAATCTCTCCTCACCGTCAGCAAGGAGCCCTTCTCTGGGCTCAATCTCACAAACTGTGAGATCATGACTTAAGCCAAAGTGAAAAGTTGGACCAAGGCTTAACCAACTGAGCCACCCAGGTAACAGCTTCCTTACCTTTTGAATTTTGTTTCCCAAAGAGGATATTTAGCAGATTTCCTGTGGAAAAGAGCAGTGAGTTATCCTGGAACTAAAGATGCAATGCCAGGTGTTCACTTCGCCACAGCTGTGGTGGCCCCCAGCTCCCAGGGAATCCACACTACATCACCTTGTTAGCGCAAATGTTCCCCTTGAACTCGGCATTTGCCTGTTTGTATGAAACATGCTGACCAAGTGCTTCCTTTTTATTTGTACTCTTAGGTCCTCCAAGGCCTATATTTCAAGGTCTTTGTATATAAATAGGCTCTGCCTTGCTAACTAGATAAAAGCACAGGAAATGATGTAAGATGAGGTATTTCATTAGACTCTTAAATGTTACCACATTTCTCCTAGGGGCTTGTTCACTCTGCAAGAACAGGAGAGCAGTTTGCTTGCTAAATAGTCAAGTCGCAGAAGCACACCTCTGGGTGGGGTAGCTTGGCCCACAAGTGCTACAAATCTGCCGAGAATGGGAGACAAAGATACACCATCACAGGCTGCATGCAGTACTCTTTTTGGGGCCCTCTGCCCTTTTTGTCATACGGAGCAGGGAGGAAGCGAGAACACGTGTGTTGAATAACTATCATTGTTTCCAAAGCGGTGGATTCATGGCCATAGGTGGGCAGACCCTCAAAACTTTAGTTTCATGAGATCTTTAAGACAGTTGCCTTCTAGTATGGGCCAAAACCACGTTAAATCCACTCGACTGTGGATTATCAGCTGAAATGTCTGCTTTTATCAGTAAAAAAAAAAAAAAAAAATGTCCATTAGTCTCAGGCAATTCCAGTCTTTCGTCTTGCTTATTATTAGCCAGACCACCACTTGTTAGAGATCTTGCCACGTCATCTTCCCTGTCAGTGATGTCGATCAGAACATATATTTACTTCATTTCCTGGTGAAAAGCTAGCTCAGATCAGTCCTGTGCATCTTCACTTGTTACTTTCAGTATTCTGTGGCTACCAACCCATCGACTCGCCGTTCTCTCGCTCATACTGGACACATAGCTTTTTCTTTAGATTCCATATTCAGGTTGTTCAAGCAAGGGGCACATCGGTTTCAGAAGATTTTCTTTTTTCGAATCAGTGGACCAAGTAGTTATTGATCTTTCTTCGTTCACAGTCTTATAAGAATGTCATTATCTGCATTTTTTAAATGCCAGAAAAAAATATAGGTAGTATATTTTTATGTAATATTTTATGTATGTTATTTATTTATATTTATATATTTTATTTGTATTTAAGTAAGTTTATATAATTTATATTGTATAAGTATGTGTATAAGTGTACATATATTTATATGTATTTTTATTTATATTTTGTATATACATATATGTGTATATGTATATATACACATGTAGATGTATATATACACATACATGTATATATACGTGTATATATATGTATATATATGTATGTATATATATATATGTATGTGTGTGTGTGTATATATATATATATATATATATATGTCTTATAATGCCAGACATTTGAGGTGAAAAAAAGGAAAAAAGTAAATTTTTCTGGTGGCTACGTCTAAATAGCCAAATCTGAATCATAAAAAAGCTGAACCTGAGCTGTAATTGGTGAGACCTGGGTCTCGCACAATTTCAGGTTGTACGAAACTTTCCAGGGCCCCACCTCCAGTTTCATTTCAGTGACTGTCCGTACCCCCCTGCCCACCTTCTAGGAACCAATGTCCACGAGGCCCAAAACATCCTCAGTAACAGTGGACTCCCCATTACTTCAGCTGTGGACCTGGAGGATGCCGCCAAGAAGTCTGTGGCCAGCGTGGCTAAGAAGTGACAGCTTCGTCCTGACCCTTGGAGGAAGAAGGCCATTGTCTCATAAAAATGAATGATTCATCACTATGAAGGAAACGGTCATCCGATTGGGGGGAAAATGGGTGAGGGGATGAGCCATAATCACTCTGTGAAAAATCTTAAATCTGCATTTTCTTGAATAAGATAGCTAGCCCACCTCAATAATCTGATGTCGTTTACAGTCTTCCGTGTTCTGTTCTCATACTTTTCAGTCACTGTGAACCTGCTCAGTAAGCATTGCTTGTTGCCGACTTTAGGGGAGCAGTCTGTTTGGGCAAGCAGTGTGTGTATATACAGAATTTGAGATCAGACCAATTCTACGATTTTTAATAATAAAAAATTCACATGCTCTAAAAAGTCAAACAAGATTACATTTAACAGCTTAACTTTCAAAAAGGCACAGCGAAGACATTCAAAACTGTTATACACTGCAACAGCTTTTACAAGTTTCTAATTCCAACGCACTTAGAAAGTCCATGAATGTTCCAAAACACGTTGTTTTACAGTGGAAGATCTACATTAATATCTCACACATGTATTCTACCATTTGCCTTAATAGTGAATATGCTGTGTACCTCACACTAAAAATAACGCCAGAAGCCTTATTTGTGATTTTGGAATAGAAGCTTCTATTTCAACGTCAAAACCGAAGGATGCTGATTCTTATGGAAATCTCCATAATTAAGTCATTTCAAGAAGAGACAGCACTCAAGATCAAATTATGTTGTGTTGGTATCTTTCCTCCCCTCCTTTTTCCCTCCAGAATCTACCAGCTGGGAAAATGTAATTGAGAGAATCTGGCTTTTTTTTTTCATAATGCCTGTTTTTGTGGTGGGAAAGGATTTGAATTAGGTCTTTGTTGAAATTTTAGTAAATTCTTATCTGTACACAAATTTAAATAAAATCCTATGTTTTGTAAGCTGTAAGAGCTGTGTATTTCTTGTGTTCGTCAATTTCATCCCTCAATTTTATGTCTTAGATAAGAATCCAAAATTAGAAAATTTGGAGTGTTCCAGGATTACTTCAGTTTCACTCACCTTTATCAACAACCATTTCTGTTAGCAGCATATGCAATGAAAGAATAAAAATTATAAGCCCAGGTAAGTGTTACAGTGTCTAACAGGTTAAAATGTGACTTCAGTCTGCATAGCACTGAAGGAAATATAGGTGTAAACTCATCCTATTTAATGAGGTTCAGTTGCCAGCATTGAAGGTCTTTCTCTTCATGTATGAATGTTTAGCAGACCAGACTTTTGTTTGTTTGGTCAGTTTACATTGTTCTCATAAATCTCACATATGGACAGCAGTTAAAATGTCATTTTTTTTTATAGCTCCATATTTGCCACGGAGAAAAAAAACATTGAATGGATCAGTCTTACAGTCTTTTTAAATTGTTATGCAATGAATGAAAAATATTACCAATGTCTTTTTAAATGTGGTTTGGCTTTTGATCGCTTAATAACTAGTTAGCAGGTAAAAGAAATAACATATACATTGTCAACTAGACAAAAATCAGCATATTTAAATTTTTTGCCCTTTGTAAAAGCTTATGTTCACATAGCTATATTTACTGTTGTTTCAAATGAAGCCAATTTGGAGGAGGAGATAAAGGAATGAAGTCATTCATGTGGTCAGTTTCTAACAGGGTTAATAGTAAGCAAATAGTCCTTTATTTTCAAATAAGTGGTTTTTTTTCCATTTTTTTTTTGTCAGAATTAAGTTCTTTTTTCCCTCTTGGAAGTTCGAAGTTTGAGTTTATGTCGTTCACATAATATCTTGGGGCAGACCTCAGCATAGTTTCCATAAATATTTCTGGAATGAATCACTGGTATGTGTGTGTTGACCCAGCTATTGTGACTGATGACACAGGGTAGAATTAGGGACAGTTGGTGTTGGTAGTGTATCTAAAATCTTCCATATGTTACCTACACCAGCATTCCCTGCATTTCTGACCTTCCAGCATCCCTTTGAAGTCTGTTTCCTGATCTATATATAAGTATGAACAGTAATTTCCTTTAAATCAGATCAGTAATTTTTTTTTTAGGGAGAGAGAGAGTGTGTGTGAGCAGGGGAGAGGGGGAGAGGAAGAGAGAATCTTAATCACGCTCCACAGTCAGCACGAATCCCAATGCAGGGCTCTATCTCACGACCCTGAGATCATGACCTGAGCTGCAATCAAGAGTCAGATGCTCAACTGACTGAGCCACCCACACGCACACACCCCTCCCAGAGCAGTATGTTTTAAGCTATTCTAAGCAAGAATATCCATTAAAGGAGGTGACAGTCCAATCATAGTACTATGCAAGAAGTTTACAGAGTAGTATACACTTTTTACCTGAAATGCTTTGCACATGAGATTTTAAAGATTTTGTTACTCTATTCATCCTTCTCCTGGAACAAACATCAGATTTAGAGGTGATTAAAGTCCTGACCCCTCCCACTTAGCAACATTCACTTTCTTTGAGTTGATTAACCAGTGGTATTTGTCCAGTCTCTTGTAATGACAAAAACCCAACTCAAACTTAAGAAAAACGGGGGAGAACTGTTTTGCTCTTTTGATTATAAAAGACAGGGGTTCCGGTTTCACTTAAGCCTGGATCCAGAGATTCAAACCCTCAGAACTTGGACTCTGCATCTCAGACCAGCTTGTGTCCATGTTGCTTTCGTTCCAGGCAGGCCATTTCCACAAGCTGGCAGAATGGCTGCTTTTCGTGCCTAGAACATGTTCTCAGGTTTAGCATCCCTGAAAGAGAAAGAGAGAAAGAGGAGATGAGAAAGAATGAAAGGAAGTAGGGGGAGACAGAGAGAGGAGACAGAGAGAGAGAGAAAGCTTGAGGGAGGGAAGAGGAAGGAAGGAGGGGAGCTACTCTCTCTTGGTAATTGTGAGAGACATTCCAGAATTGAGATGACCAACTGTTTTGGCCACGAAACAATCCGTGGGCCAGTCTTCTGGCCAGGAGTTTACAGGACTCTGATGAATCCTGTATGATGAATCCTCTGACGAATCTGGATTAAATACCTACCTTGTTGGCCTAAGGATGATACCAGCCTGACCCAAACTGCCAGAGCTGGGAGGGAGGAGTAGCTCCATAAGGAAAACTAGAGCTCCAATAAGAAGAGTGTATTCAGGGAAGGAAAAATAACAGAAGACAACCATGCTCATCAACCATAAAGCAATGAGGCTGCACAAATTATTCCGTAAGGATGCTTCCAACTCTAGAATTTCATGATTCTGTTCTAGTAATTTCTTACCATTTCTTTGAATTACATTTTCACCTGTGCATACAAGTTACTAAGTTTTTGTTTATAGATGTTACTTGAGTCATCTAAATATTTGACCTTAATTGATCTGTCTTGAACAGTAATGTCTGTCTAAGAAATAATGACATTGTGGCAATTAGCTCAATTTTGCTTTTGTATTTAAGTTGTAATTCAATTTGTAAATTAGTAACATTGCCAGGAAACTTTAAATGGCCTGGTTGGATCTGTGAGTCATTTTTAATTAGTTCTTTCATGAACTAATCCCCCTCAGTTTGTGGTCTGAAAGGGAAAGAAGTCATCCTAAACAATTATATATTTTTTTATTCAAGATCTTAATAAAAGTGGGAAGAAAAATTTATGTTTTGACATTTCTAAATTAAACATTTAAAAGCCCGTGATCATTTGCAGGATGCAACCTATGTTCGAAAAATTAAAATAAATGGAAAACAGATAATAGTGGTTAAAAAAAAAAAACGTTGGGAAGAACAAGGAAGGGTATGTGAGAAGATAGTCTTCTATGGATATGTTCTTCAAGTAGATGTTCTTAAATATCCTTCTAGATCTGGAGTTGGCAAATTAAGATCTAAGCAGCTATTTGAGTAACTAGAGTTTTATTGGCACACAGCTCTGCCTTTTTATGCTTCTGTCGTCAGTGGTTCATGTCATGCTGCAGCAACAGAGGTTAGCTAGTTGTGACAGAGATTTTATGACCATAAAATATTTATTATTTGCTCTTTTATGGAAAAAAATAAACAGATAAAGTCTATTTAGCTAAATAAATTAAAAAATATAATATTTCTCCAAAACTGACAGCAACAGATTATGGTTTCCAAACTGGGGAAAGGCAGACTTAGACATTAAAGTGAAACCAATGAGTAAGTAGGAAATAGGATCTCTGATCTTTCCATTTTAAATCTGGGGAGAAGTTAGTAGTCTACGAAAGGCCGTTTGCCATTGAAAACTTACTCAGTTATGCTAATTTGTGTCTTTTCATCGCCACAAAAATTGCCTGCAGGTAGCTTGGTGTGCTATTGAACATATGCTGTTCTTGACTACATACGGGTGTGTTGGAATAATATCAAATCATGGTTATGAATATTGAGCTCACAAAGAGCTGTAGCTATTGAGTCATCTTCAAAGTGGTCCTTGTTAGACATTGTTGCACATAATTTAATCTTGGGGTCCTGGAAAGATGATAAGAAAGTAAGAAAAAAGTCATTTCAGTGCACCTGCCGCCCACAACGTTGCTGCAGAGGCATTATTCCTTTTTACCATTGAGGAGATAGTAACATAATGAGATAAAAGTTGTTCTGGTCATGTTACATAGTTAGTGGCAAAAATTTAGACTTCTGGACTTCTGATAATCCTATCACTTCTGTGGCATCCCTGCCCAAAAGAACTTTCTTCACTGAGGGCAGTGATAAGTATTGACTCTATCCGATATGTAGCTGCTAGCCACAGGTGACTTTTGACCACTGTGAACTGAATTTTAAAGTCTGCTTAATTTCAGTTAATTCATGGCCACTTGTTGCTGGTGGCTACCATATTGGACAGCATAGTTCTGTAGTCTAAATCTGATGGGTTTTGGGTTGCATCACTTTGACATCAGAAGACTTCACATTGATTTACTGCTTACTGTCTGCTAGGAACTTTACCTGTGTTGCCTTCATTAATCCCCTTAGCAATTCTGTGAGTCTATCATTCTTATTTTATGGATGAGAATCTTGTATCTCAGGGAAGGTAAGAACATGACCAAGAACACACAACTGGCATTTGGCTGGTCAGGATTGAAATTCTGATCTTTTGCATCCAAAGCCACTGCTCTTGGTTTTAAACCCCAACTCTGTATAGTTGTGCTGCTTGTAGTCATAGAAAATTTGAAAGAATGTTTGAGGCTAAGACATTTAGGAACCTGGGTTCTTGAATCTGTTTCCTTTTAAGTGTACCCCATACCTTGGGAAACACAAGTTAAAAGCCCAAAGATAATCTTATGCAATTGGACAAATAGTATGGACTACAATGGGAATGGCACCTTCCTGGATTTGCACAGTGCATAAGGCAAGGGCCCTTTTCCAGAGTCCTAATTCCAAGTGCCTTCTCATAAATCCATTGCCTTTCCCAATATACAAAACCATGATCACCCTATAAGACAAAAGGCAGGGAGGTGAAGGCTGGAGACAGCATTATCACAGCAGTAGGAGAAAATGTAGCTAGCAACATCACCTTTCTTCTAGAGTACGTTAGGTCCAAAAATGTTGTCTCAGATTTTGACATTTGAAAGAGGCCAGTTGAGATTCTTAGGCACCTTATGCCGAACTTAACAAATCCAAAGTTGATTAGATTTCATATGCCAACTATGGGAAAATATGCTTTTTTCCCCCTTGTTCTTCCTTTGTGTGTAAAGAGGCAGTATATAGAGACATGATTTTTAACTGGGAGCTTGTTTATCTAACTTTATTTTCTAGCTAGCAGAGAAAGAAATGAAAGTCATTAATGTAGCAATCACAGAGATATCTTCTCTGAGGTCAGACAAAGCCTGGTGAGACAAACTGGAAGATTTGAAGATTTTTTTAAGTTCATTTATTTATTTTGAGAGAGAGAGCACCATGCTCACGCTCGGAGAGGGGCAGAGAGAGAGAGAGAGAGAGAGAGAGAGAGAGAATCCCAGGCAGACTTGCGCTGTCAGCACAAAGCCTGCCTCAGGGCTTGAACTCATGACCATGAGATCATGACCTGAGCCAAAGTCAAGAGTCAGGTGCTCAACCTACTGAGCCACCCAGACACACTGATTTGGAGATTTTTATTTGGAGTTTGTTTCGAATTCTCCTTCAATATTGAATATTTGTGTGCTCTAAATCCTTGTAATTATTTGCCATTTTTAAAAGACCTTGTATTATTAAAAGCATACACTACAAAGACTAAACTGCACTTCATTAAAATTTTTAAAAATTTGCAGAAAACTTTTTCAGAGAGTAGAAGCAATCCAGATATCTACCAACTGATGAACGGATAAATAAAATGGGGTGTATTTATGTGAGGGAATTATTCATCCATTAAAAGGGATGAAGCACAGAAATGGTATGGTATGGATGAACCTGAAAGCATTACTAAATGAAAGAATCCTGTCACAAAGGCCACATATTGTATGATTTTATTTATAGGAAATCTCTGGAATAAATAAATCTATAGACACAGCATGTAGATTGGTAGTTTCCAGGACTGGAGGGGAGAGGAGAATGAGGAGTGACTGGTAAGTGGTATAGGGTTCGCTTTTAGGGTGAATTTAGATGGTGGTGATGGTGGAAACCTCTTTGAATATACTAAAACCCACCGAACTGTATACTTTTAAAGGGTGAGTTTTATAGCATATGATCTGTCTCAAAACATTTTAGATAAATGGATAGGTGGAAGACCTTGAATTAGAATTTCACGTGTTATAAAATTATTGGTTGGGTTTTATTTCCAGCTCTTGGTTTATATTATCTCATGAATACAGTCAGGTGACCCTACCAGTTGGTGCTCATTTTTGTATGTGTTCATGGAAAGAACAGTAGTCACCTTGCTTTCTAGATTTCAATGAGAAATCGGTTACTTTTTGAAAAATATATGAACCTCTGTGTATAAACAATAAAGTCATTGTTACCCACCTTAAACACTATGTCATGGAATGCTGAGGTTTATTTTTCTTTTTTAAATGATCCCTAGTTTTACATATTTGGTTTAAAGTTTGCCTTTCAAAGATGCCCTTTGTGGGACTCTTTACACATTTATTAAATAAGAACTCTTTTAACTTTCCGTTGTTTAGAATATTACACAGTTTACGGGCATCTCGGTAGCTCAGTTGACTATGTGTCCAACTCTTGATTTTGGCTCAGGTCATGATCCGAGGGTCATGGGATCAAGCCCTGCATTGAGCTCTGTGCTGATCATGGAGCCTGTTTACGATCCTCTCTCTCTTTATCCTTCTGCCCCTCTCCCCTGTTCTCTCTCTCTGTCAAATTATATATGTGTGTGTGTGTGTGTGTGTGTGTGTGTGTGTGTGTGTGTGTGTGTATGATTAGAATGTTACACACTTTGTGTAAACACATTGATATTTGTAAGCTCTCAGAATATTGCGTGTGGGTTTTAAAAATATTTTTTAAATGTTTGAATGCATTGAAATGCATTAAACTATATTTTTCCATAGTTTTATTTTTAACTTTTACAAAAACCCAGTTGTGTTAACAATAAGCATTTTAGTAAGCAAGATTGGCAAAAATATAAGGAAATGGATATTTCTCTTTAGTTTGGCAATTGCTGTGTAATCAGGAAAACCTTGCTGGAGGGCAGTTTTTTGGTGCAGATTAACAGACTAAAAATGTTCATAGTTGCATGTCTTCAGGATTTGGAAATGGCTGTTGAATGGCTCCCAGTGACACAGAAAGAGACAACATCTGGGCTGAGCTGTCTGACTGAAGCAAAAGTGGGAAGCTCCATTCCAAAAGCAGAAATGATCTCAGGCCAGAGGGTTTCTCTCCTCACCACCATTGTGAATGGGGACAGCATACACTCCCAACTAGCTCCAGGGAGCCCTGTTCTGGGATGTGTAACACAGCCACAGAGGAGAGAGCGTGGTTTAGTTCTTCTAACTGAGACGGCAGATAGACTGAGTTTCTGTGCACCTCCCCACCAGCATTCCCACTGCTGGCACACAGACTTAGCAAACGAGTTGGAATGTCACTTCCCAGCCCTCAGAGTGGTGGAAAACTGCTCTCTGATTAGGTGGGCAGAGAACCGAAGAGAATTTGCACGTACAACTTCAGAACAAAGCGTAGAAACATGGAATGATTGGTGTCAATCATGAACAAGAAAAAATGAAAGAGCATGGTGTCTTTACCACGTAGTAAAGGAGAGAGAGAGGAGCACTACACATAGCATACAAATGATCTTTTTTGGAAAAGCAACTATTCAAAAAGTAGGAAAAAAAATTCCCTGGAAGACCTTCATGGTATAGAAGAACTTAAGAAGAATATTGATTCAGTTAATAAACAAAAACCTGCTCCGACTAACTTCCAAACAGAGGAATAAAAGAAAGCTGAAGAAACCAAATGAAGACCAGAACAATATTCAAAAACTAATAAGTCACATGGGTCCGTAAATTTTAAATATCTTGTAATGCACAGGAGATCCTTATCCCTGCAATGGAGAATTTCCCAGCACCAAATGTCAGTAGTGTCAAGGTTGAGAAACCTGATTTAACTGCATTTGGTAATTTATGATAGTAAGTGTGGGTTATTGGTGTAATTAAAATGAAAAAAAAATTAAACGAATTTCCAATTTGAAAACAAACAAGCAAACAGAGAGCGGAATAAAATGAAGTGTGATTCACAATGAATGCGGGGGGGTGGGGGGGCAGAATGAAGAAATAAAAGCAATTAGGAGGAAATCATAGGGATAATCCAACATAAGGATAACATGTGCCTTTGAGGTAGAGAAACCATCACCCGGATGAAAATGAGTTATTTAAAGATGTAATGGAATTTTTTATTGAAAAGAATGTGGAATTGTGCCTAAATATTTAAAGATAGAAATTCTCGGTGGCAGAGGGGCCAATATGGTGGCACAGCCTAGAAATTCTCTGCTTCTTTCATTCCTAAAATGCAGCTAGATGAGCACCAAACCATTTTGCACACCTAGAAAATTTGATCTGAGGACTAACAACAATCTGTATAACTTCAGCCACAGAACTCAGCAGGTACAAGGCTTGGAGATGTGAACTGGGGGAGAGAGAAGCTGTGGAGAGTGGGGAGCTTTTTGTTTGCGGAGAGAGAGGATGGAGATGGGGGAGAGTACGAGAAAAGCACTTCCCACCAAAAGCATCTGGAGAGAAAGAGTGGAAACACCCGCAGAAACTGAACTAGAAGGGGAGAAAGGAGAAGGTTTTGTTGCCATTAGGACTCTATAAGCAGGGGCACAGAGTAAGAAACTCCACAGTTCGACAGCTGGCAGTGCTGTGGTGGAAAGAACGAATCCCTAGGAGCAGACAGAGAGGTCCAAGGGGTCTTTAGGTCACAAGGGGAGAGGACGTTCCCCTGCCGGGAGGACATTTGGTAGAGGCCATGCAGCCTCCCCAAAGGTCCCAGCGGACCCCAGATTACAGCCATGTTTGCTGGTGTTAGAACAAAGAAGGTAGGTTTATGGAAAAGCCTGCTGCCAGATGGGTGTTGTGATTTACTATAATCCCTGAACCACTGCTGCTACACGATAGCACGAAATTTTTCTGGGGTGGGCTGGCACCTGACTGCCGTCTCTGGGCCTCTCCAGAGATGTGGTCGTGTAACATTACCAGGGGCAGGCTGGCACCTGGCCATTGCTTGGCAAGACCTTCCCCCAGAGGGTCGGAGTGAGTTCAAGCTGCAGAGCCCTCAAGTGAGGGGATTGGCAACACAACCCCATCTGAGATAAAATTTGGGAGGGAGGTGCCGGTTGGCAGGCTGATGGCTTGGTGGTAGACAGTGTAGAAGTGGGACACAAAGGACTCAAGTAAATAAAATCAAGAATGAAAGAGGAGAGATCACAACCAACCCTGCAGAAACACAAACAACAATACGAACAATAATAAAAGAATATTATAAGCAATTATATGCCAATAAATTGGGAAATCTGGAAGAAATGGACAGATTCCTAGAAACATAAAAACTACCAAAACTGAAACAGGAAGATAGATAATTTGAACAGACCATAACCAGTAAAGGAATTGAATTAGGAAATAAAAACCTCCCAAAAACCATGGTTTTCCAGGGGAATTTTACCACGTCTTTAAGAGGAGTTAACGCTTATTCTTTTGAAGCTGTTCCAAAAAACAGAAATGGAAGGAAAACTTCCAAATTCATTCTATGAAGCCAGCATTACCTTGATTCCAAAACGAAAGACCCCACTAAAAAGACGAACTACAGACCAAATTCCCTTATGAACATGGATGCAAAAATTATTAACAAGATAACAAGCCAACCAGATTCAACAACACATGAAAAGAATTATTCACCATGATCAAGTGGGATTTATACCTGGGATGCACAGCTGGTTCAATATCTGCGAATCAATCAATGTGATACATCATTTTAATAAAAGAAAGGACAAAAACCACATGATCCTCCCAATAGATGCAGAGAAAACATTCGACAAAATACAGCACACTTTCTTGATTAAAAACCCTCAATAAGGTAGGGATAGAAGGATCATACCTCACGATCATAAAAGCCATATACAAGAGACCCACTGCTAATATCCTCAATGGGGAAAAACTGAGAGCTTTCCCCCTAAGTAAGGTCAGGAACACAACAGCGATGTCCACTCTCGCTGCTGGTTTTCAACATAGTATTGGAAGTCCTAGTCTCAGAAATCAGGCAACACAAAGGAGTAAAAGGCATCCAGATTGGCAAGGGGGTAGTCAAACTTTCATTCTTCTCAGACAACATGATACTCTTTGTAGAAAACTCAAAAGATTTCCACCAAAAAACTTCTAGAACTGATCCAGGAATTCAGCAAAGTCTTAGGATATAAAAATCAATGCACAGAAATCAGTTGCATTTTTATACACCAATAATGAAGCAACAGAAAGAGAAATCAGGGAATCCATCCCATTTACAGTTGTACCAAAACCCATAAAATACCTAGGAATAAACCTAGACAAAGAGGTGAAAAATCTATCCACTGAAAACCATAGAAAGCTTATGAAAGAGATTGAAGAAGACACAAAAAAATGAAAAAATATTCCATACTCATCGATTGGAAGAACAAATATTGTTAAAATGTTGATACTACCCAAAGCAATCTACATATTTAATACAATCTCTATCAAAATAACACCAACATTGTTCACAGAGCTAGAACAAACAATCCTAAAATTTGTGTGGAACCAGAAAAGACCCCAAATAGCCAAAGCAATCCTGAAGAAGAAAACCAAAGCTGGAGGCATCACAATCCTGGACTTCAAGTTATATTACAAAGCTGTAATCATCAAGACAGTATGGTACTGGCACAAAAACAGACACTTAGATCAATGGAACAGAATAGAGAATGTAGAAATGGACCCCACAACTAGTATGGCCAACTAATCTCTGACAAAGCAGGAAAGAACATCCAGTGGAATAAAGACAGTCTCTTCAGCAAGTGGTGCTGGGAAAACTGGACAGCAACATGGCAGAAGAATGAACCTGGACCACTTTCTTACACCATACACAAAAATAGACTCAAAATGGATAAAAGACCTAAATGTGAGACAGGAAGCCATCAAAATCCTAGAGGAGAAAGCAGGCAAAAACCTCTGTGACCTTGGCCGCAACAACTTCCTACTCAACACGTCTCCAGAGGCAAGGGAAACAAAAGCAAAAATGAACTGTTGGGACTTCATCAGGATAAAAAGTTTCTGCACAGCAAAGGAAACAATCAAGAAAACTAAAAGGCAATCAGCAGAATGGGAGAAGATATTTGCAAATGACATATCAGAGAAAGGGTTAGTATCCAAAATCTGTAAGAACTTATCAAACTCAACACCCAAAAAACAAATAAGCCAATGAAGAAATGGGCAAAAGATATGAAGAGACACTTTTCAAAAGACAGATGGCTAATAGATACATGAAAAAATGCTCAACGTCACTCATCATCAGGGAAGTATAAACCACAATGAAATACCACCTCACACCGGTTGGAATAACTAACACCTCAGGCAACAGCATATGTTGGTGAGGATGCAGAGAAACAGGAACCCTTTTGTACTGCTGGTGGGAATGCAAACTGGTGCAGCCACTCTGGAAAACAGTATGGATATTCCTCAAAAAATTAAAAATAGAACTACCCTATGAACCAGCAATTGCACTACTAGGTATTTATCCAAAGAATACAGGTGTGCTGTTTCAAAGAGGCCCATGCACCCCAATGTTTATAGCCACACTATCAACAGCCAAAGTATGGAAAAAGCCCAAGTGTCCATCAACAGATGAATGGATAAAGATGTGAGATATATGTATGTATGTGTGTGTATATATATATATATATATATATATATATATATATATATATGCACACACACACATACACACACAATGGAGTATTACTGGGCAGTCAAAAAGAATGAAATTTTGCTCTTTGCAACTATGTGGGTGGAACTAGAGGGTATTATGCTAAGCAAAATTAGAGAAAGACAAATATCCTATGACTTCACTCATGTGTGTAATTTAAGATACAAAACAGATGAACATAAGGGAAAAGAAGCAAAAATAATATAAAAACAGGGAGGGGGGAAACATAAGAGACTCTTAAATATAGAAAACAAACAGAGTCGCTGAAGGGGTTGTCGGTGGTGGGGGGATAGACTAAATGGGCCAGGGGCATTGAGGAAGACACTCGTTGGGATGAGCACTGGGTGTTATATGTAGGGGATGAGTCACTGGATTCTACTCCTGAAGTCATTATTGCACTATATGCTAACTAACTTGGATGTAAATTTAAAAATAGAAATAATTTTAAAAAAAGAAAAAAATTCTCAACTTCAGGATAAAAACGAGAATCCTTCAGGTTTCCTAAGGGCACATGCAACCAAGAAAGCAAAAAAGAAAGCATTCTGGACTTCTGTTTCTCTCCAGCCTCTTTTAATATCAGTAGACAATGAAACGCAAAATTCTTTAAAATTCTTAGGAAAAGAAACTGTTACCCAAGAATATCTTAACCAACAAAATGAGCACTTTTATCATATATTGTCTGTGAGAGAGAAAGACTGGGAATAACTTCAGTATCGGAAAGTAGTGAATTGAACAAATAAACTGTATTCTATCTAAGCAATGGAATGCTATGTAGCCATTCAGAATGATGAAGAAGGCTTATTTGTGAAACAGCATACATATTATATGCTGCAGAGGGGCAGTAACAAAACAATATATATGATCATTTTTAAAAATTTATCCATTATCCTTGTGTTTATATATGTAGAAATAGAAAATTGATCGTAAAGGTATAAACTAAGTTTGCTAGAAAAATAGGTGCCTTGTTTTCTTTTCATTTAACTTAATGGTTCTCAGCCGGGGGCAGTTTTGATCTCCCCGGAACATCTGGCAATATCTGAAGACATTTTTGTCTGTTGCAACTAGAAGAATGCCAGTCACTTCTAATAACACTGAGGATGCTGCAAAGCCTCCTCACATACATACAGCCCTCCACAACAAAAAGAGTATTCAGCCCAAAATCAGTAATGCTGAGATTGAGAAATGCCGGTTTCATTGTATTTATGAATTTACTATCATAAGTGTGGGTTACTGGTATAATAAACATGAAGTTACCATAGAAAATTACTATATAATGTGGAACTGGAGAAGAGTTTGCTTAGTAGATGAAAGTATTCAACTCAAAAGGATATAAATTAATTTTTTCAGTCTCTTGTTAGGGATCTTGGATTAATTTGCAGTGCAAATCATCTATAAGAGTGCAAACTTGTGTAAGTTATACTGTTCTTTTAAATAACATTCTCATTGGGGAGAATATATATTAAATTTTGAAAGAAAGGAAAATATGGTCAGTACAGACCTTGAGTAAGTGTTGGTTTCTAAAATGGCCTATTTAAATAACATTTAAAAATCTCTTCATTCACTTTTCATTGTAGTTTTCAGAATAAATGCTAATTTTAGTCTTAGGCCTGGGATTGGAATAAATACTGATTCTCAACAAGCCCAGATTTCATGGATATGCCCCCCACTTTTGCAATATTTTAAATTATTTTTGCTATAATATGAGTTGTGATGTATTAATGGTTTCATGTTGTTTGAAGTCCCTTGCATCTTTGAAGTGTGGTATCTAAAATTCTAATATTTGAAATTGTGCCACAGAGTGTCCCAGCGATGAGTGTCAAAACAGTATATGGATCTATGTTGAGGCATTTAGTTGGGGATAAAACTTGCTGTTTAGGAAGAAGCGTAGTATAGGGACCAGCCAGAACCTCAGAAACATAACTGGATAAAGGGAACATGGCATAGCTTTGCCTCCTCCGTTTATGAAAAAGCACGTTCTAGGTTGTCAGCCCTTCTTGCCAAACTGCCACAGAGTCCTGGACAGGACCCAGCACTACTCGACGTCATCACCACTGGTGCTCATGTCGTAAATATGGCTGGTGGGTTTCAGGTTCTTCTGAGTATGTTAATCCTGTATCTAAAATCCTAGTACTTGAAAGTGTGCCATGAACACCAGACCTCTTCAGGATCACTCTCCCAGCAGACGCCATTTTAAAGTAGAGCTTGAAAAATGTGGCTAATTAAGTTTAATTCAAACAAATGTTTGTCTAACATCTGTTCCTCACTGGCAAGATGGCAGCTGCTGGGAGAAAACAGATTAGATAAGGACGGACCCTCTACTGAAGGAGTGGATAATCCAGATGTCCTTAGAACCACTCACTGGAACTTGACAGGATTTTTAGCCATGATGGAAAATGAAACCCTAGAGAAACCTGACAAGAATTTCCCAGAGATGATAATCATACCATGTGTTCTTGTAATGTTTATGTCGGTGTGAGGGGTTTTTACATCTTAGGGGCAGATTTTATGTACTGAAAAGATTTTTTAAAGATTTAAATTGGTATGAAAGTTAATAACTGAGTTGTAAATTTTAAAGCCTACTAACTAAAGTTATCGATCTTGTTCTATTTCTAAATCTATCCAATTTAATCTATCCAGTCCCCTTTTAATGGGCCCTTCGTTTGTGCTTCAGTCTGTTTTTAAACTTAGATTCTTTTAAACATGCAAACTGTGCAAATTTAATATATTCTATTTCATTTTTGAGTGTTCCCAATTTTACAACAGGCCATCCGAACTACTTAAAGCAATTCCCTTAATCTAACAAAGTTAAAAATAGTCATTCTTAAATTATCTTAAATGTGCTCATATTGTTTGTATACTTAGTAAGATTTCAGTGTAAAATCTTGTGTGTTTTTCAAGTGTTCACTCACACATCTTAGATTGGAAACGTGATGCTGACCTGTTAATCTAAACATCTCTTACCCCTGATGAGTACACAAAACACCACATTCTATATATACAAAAGTATTGAACACTTGAATGTCTTAAACGTTTCTCTGCTTACCTCTGAGCCTTTGTGTGTTAGCTGCAGTTAAAATAGCACATCACTTGGGCCTGGACACAGGAGGGTGAGACACTTCCTTACAGCCTGGTGAAGGTGGAGTTCATTGTAGGCTCCGTGCTCAGCCTTTGCTACCTTGACTAGGAGTGGGTTACAGGTTATTTGTGTGGTGTTTGGCTGAAGTCACGAAGTGGCATTCTTGACTGTTTTCTGTCTTGGTAGTCTGCTCTTTTTCTTGTCCTTTGTCTAGGGAGAACTGCTTCTGTTGGGACTTTTCTCGCCTGTACCCATTGGCATTTCCAGGTTACCAACTTCACCAGCTCCAAGTTTAGAATATGGGGGGCAAAAAACCTCCAGGAAAGTCACCTTTATGGTCTTTGCTTCCTGAGAACCTTTTTGTTCTTTGTTTCCTGAGATCTCTAGGCGATCTCCTTTTCGTCACCTGTAAGGCTCATCTTATGTTTGTCCAATACATGATGTGCAAGATTTATATTTCTTATTGGGAGAAAAAGAGGAAGGCACATCTCCATTTTCTTTACAAGTAGAAGACCCCCTTCTTAGACATTTGAACTGAGTTCATTTAGGGGAAGAAAAAGTGTCATTGTTCTCTATGATTTTTTGCTGAGTTATCATTTGGGTTTTTTTACTAATTTTTTTTTAATGTTTATTTATTTTTGAGAGAGACAGAGGCAGAATGCGAGTGGGTTAGGGGCAGAGAGAGAGAGGGAGACACAGAATCCGAAGCAGACTCCAGGCTCCGAGCTGTCAGCCCAGAACCTGATGTGGGGCTCGAACTCATGAGCTGTGAGATCATGACCTGAGCCATGACATGACCGACGCTCAACCGACTGAGCCACCCAGGCGCCCCATTTGGGTTTTTTTAAACCATTAAAATAAATTTCAGTCATGCTTTGTGTTAAAAATTATTTGAGATTAAAAAAAAACCGTAAAAAAATTAAAATCTTTCATAACTCTCCTGCTAGTGTTTTACACCTTGGTATGCTTCCTTTCATTAATTTTTCAATGCCTAGGGAGATAGACAGATTTGTTTTACTGTTTAGGATTTTACTATGTGTAGCTTTGTGTCATTTTTCTTTTAACATTACATTATGAGCATTTTTGTAGCCACCATCACTTCTTTAATTATCTTCTGAAAGTAGCAAATCACCTATAGAAGTGAGACAGAACTCCTGTTTGTTAAATATAGATCATGCTCTCTACCTGGATAGTTCTGTTGAGAAATGTGTTATTATATAGTGATACAGTAAAGGGAATATACATTTCCAGGAAGGAATAAAGCATTATATATGCTAATACATTTATTTACTCAATAAAATCTTATATTTGAATTTTTTAATGTTTGTTCATTTTTGAGAGAGAGAGAGAGAGAGAGAGAGTGAGTATGAGCAGGGAAGAGGCAGAGAGAGGAGACACAGAATACGAAGCAGGCTCCAGGCTGTGAGCTGTCAGCACAGAGCCCGACGTGGGACTTGAAGCCACAAAGTGTGAGATCATGATGTGAGCTGAAGTCGGATGCTTAACCAACTGAGCCACCCAGGCGCCCCAGAAAATCTTATATTTGAAGGAGTTAGTGTTAATGACCATGGAGGCTCTAATGAACCCTGACATTAATTAGACGTCTGTGAATTTCTGGCCCCTTTGAGAAAAGTGAGCTCTTAACTTGCCTCTATACAAAGATTTATCCCAGTGGATAATATTTCAGGGTTCTAACTTTGCTTTCCTTCTTGGATGGGCAAGAAATGTTCAGTTTGAACTCCTGTCTTTGGTTGGGTTTGATTGGAAACAGAACCTGACACAAAGATTCTTTTGCAAGTGATTTATTGAGGTCAGGTTCTCCAGAGAAGGATAAGGGCACTGAGAGGAATGGCATAGTGTAAAGGAAGGGACTAGACAAAGATGTGATGTCAAGGGAAGCCTAGCTTAGCATGGTCTCATAGGAGTTCTAGAGCATAAATTGCACCACAGAGGTTGTCTCACCCAGAAGGGAGCAGGCCAGACTATTCAGTACCTGCGTTGGTCAGTCACTGGTTATTGGTTTCCCCTGGGGCTGGTTTGGGTAATCTCTAAGGTATCTCTGAATGAAACAACTCCTGTCACTCAAGGCCATTCCTCTGGAGAAGGATACAGATGTTAGTTGTTAACCGTCACCACCCACAGAAGGTGAGGATAGGTGCATCTTCTACAACTCCTTTCTTTATTCCATAAAAACTAGTGCAAGTCACAGTATTTGGCATTGTCCACTGCATTAGGGCACACTGGAGCACCAAGAGTTCTGTCCTCTAACCTCCTGGACTCTGCAGTCTAGTGTAGATGACAGACTTCACAATATCACAAAAATTCGTGTGTAATGATAAGCAGAAGACATATCAGTAAAAAGTGCTCTGATATAAAGTAACATGAATATATTATAAAGAAACTTTACTTACCCTGCGGTGCAAGGAAAAGCTTTTGAGCCAAGAACTGATGAATAAATATACTCAACTAAGAAACTGACTAAGGTTAAGGACTAGGGAGAGAAACACAGGAGATAATTCCGGGTAGAGAGGGAACAGTGTTTGCAAGGACCCTATGTGCGTGCACATTCTCTTCAATAGATATGTCTAATGTTGCTGAAGTTCAGAAGGAAGAAGCGTTGCTGACTGTACCCAGTCAGTTGCCACAAGAATGCTGTATAACAAATCGTCTCAAAACTCCGTGGCTTAAAATAATAGGCCTATATTTTTCTCCTGAGTCGAGTCAGTGATTTAGATTATACTCTTGCTGGTTTGGCTCATCGCGTGTCTGGGAGCAAGCTGGCTGATGGGTGATCTAAGTTGACTTTGGCTGGAACACCTGGGCAGTTTGACTCTGTTCCATATGTCTCATCCTTCAGCGCCCTTGCTGGGACGTGTCCTCCTCACAGTCACAGAAAAGCAAGAGCAAAACCAAAAATATGCAAGCACTTACTAGGTATCTGTTTGCATCACCCCATTTGCCAAATGGGGTTAGCAACTGCTAACACCCCATTTGCCAAAGCAAGTCACTTGACCCAAGTCAAACTCTATCGATACAGTAAATACACTCCAGTTTTGATGGGAGTTGCTTCAAACCCCGTGAACAAAAGGCATAGATCCAGGAAAGCACAAAGAATTGGGTCATTAATGGAATCAAACCAGTAATAGAGAAGCAGGCAGTGGCCAGACCATGTTGGACCTTACAATCTGTATCAGAGTTGCTGTAGCCCACACGATGGCCCATTTGCAAATCTGTGGCAGAAATCTGACCTCTTTGTCTCCGCAGTTCTGCCTTAGGAATTAACCCGTGTCATCAATTGCATCATTTTCCTTTTTCACCTATAAGCTGCAATTGTATTTACTCCACATAACCCCTATCCTAAGACATCTGTCTGTGCCTTGTTCATGATTCATGGTTTCCTTTTCCTTTCCTGTACCACTTGATTTGGAATTTAATGTACATTTTGCATTCCTGTCGGAAGCTCAAAGTGATTTATACTCCGTGCATTAACTAAGTTGTCAACTACTCCTTTGAGATAGTTATGTATCACAATAGATGTTAGAGAGCTCTATAATAGAAAAGCATAATTACCATTTATAGGTGCAGCCCAGAGAGGTACCAAGAGGTTCTTGAGTGATATTTTCCCCCCAGTATCTCATAAGTCTACGACTGAACAATTGGACTCGAGAGCCCTGTCTTCCAGTCTAGGCTATATTATAGTCACTCTATTCTATTTTTTAAAGAAAATCTTGTATGTAGTTTCTATTTCTGTCTGGAGATGAGAAAGTTCATCTGTTTCATGCTACCTTATCTAAATGTCCGCAATCTGAGGGGGACCATGGAGTTATTTTCCTAGCAAATAAGGGAGAGGCAGGAATAAAAAAAGTATGTTCTTCTTAGCATACTCCATCGGCAAGATAAGAACCAGCAATACATTATATTCCAACAATGAGTGGGAGTAAATCCCATAATCTTGTATGTCTAAATATATTGCAAGAAAAAAGTCATGAGTCTATGACTCTAATTTCAAGTACTGTTATGAAAAACAAGGAAGTTGTATGTACTTAGAGCAAGAAACGGAAAACTCACATGAGACTGTAATTGCTTTCCAAGAGCATGTCACTGACCGAAGTCTGAGTAAGTGTGCTATTGGACATCTTTTTATGTTAAAGGCTAATTTTTCTAGGAAACCTTTGCTAAAATTGCTTTCATAAATTAATGACTTGTCAAAAATTTTTTTTTTGACACTGAAGTTCAGCCTCCTGGTAAAGTAACTGAAAAATTGAAGAGCATGGATTATACCTTTCCAATCTCCCAAGAATATTTTAGGATTGTGTTTAGGTAGGAACATTGTGGAACACATGTACTTCTTTGGTTGAGGCATTTGAAGAACCATGGGAAAGAAGAGAAAGTGTAGTCAAGGACTACGATCAGATTTTCCAAGAGCGTTGGCTTCTTAATAAGATGGAGAATGGGCCATTGGGCCTTTCTCTTTAGACATCTTATGTGACATCCCTCGTAAACCCTGCTTATTGTTTGGACTTTGATGAGAAGGAGGCAGAGAGTTAAGGTTCTAGAGCCGTCATCCTGTGGTGGCTTCTCTCCATGCCTGACTCCAAGAGTGCAGTTGCTATTGAAGAAAGAAGGTTCTTCAGGTTATTCCATTCTGTTTGGGAAGAAAAGTTGTGGTTTTTGCATTAAATTCCCATTTTGAAAATAAAAAAAGAAACTGCTTTCAGAATGCTATGTCCATCACAATTTTTTTTTTTTGCTCCAACTCATAAAATACTGTTATAAGCTGATTAAACAATAAGTAATGTACTTATTTCACATAACTAGAATCTGAAGTTAATTCTGGGGTTGGTTTCTTTGGGGGCTCAGCAATTTTCTTGTGACCTCCTCTCATTCCCTTGGTTTTGTCCTCGTGTTCCAATATAGCTGCCACAGCACCAAGCATCACTTCTTCAGAGTATAGCACCCAAAGACAGAAAAGGGAAGTTTCTTGTTTTGTGATAAGTCCTGGATTGGGGGTGGCGGTGGGGGAACTTTCCGGGAAGTATTATAGCACAATTTCCCCTTTTCTCATCCTTTTCACAAGGAATTGTCTTAGGTCTATGCCTACCTAAATCACTAGCAAAGGGAATAGAATTATATTACTCCCAGATTAATAAAATTTTAATATCTGTAATATGTCTCCTTTTTGGTATTCTTAGTCTTTATTTATGCATTCTCTTGTTTTGTTTTGTTTTGTTTATTAGCCTTTCTAGAGATTTTTAGTTTTTCCAAGAATCAGTATTTGGTTTTTTAATCCTTCCTACTGTATTTTTGTTTTCTATTTTGTTCATTTCTTGATAACGTTTATTATGCTTTTTCTTCTGAAATTTAGGGGTTTTCTAAAACATTTTTGTAGATCTTCAGTGTAAATACTTAATTCATTTATATTTAGCGTTTTTGATATGAGTATATGGATTTAAACTTATCTCTAAGTATTTTTATTTTAAGTTTTTATTTAAATTCCAGTTAGTCAACATACAGTGTAATATTAGTTTCAGGTGTACAATTCAATGATTCCACACTCGCATACAATACCCAGTGCCCATCCCAAGTGCCCTCATCACCTATTTCATGTGTCCCTCCCCTCACCTCCCCTCTGGTAACTATCAGTTTGTTCTCTGTAGTTAAGTATTTTTAAAATCTATTTTCCATTAGTTTATGTTGCCTTTTCACTGGTTTTCTGTTCCAAATATTTGATAATTCCCTCACTGTGGTTTTCCTTTTGGCTCACGAGTTACATAAGAGTGATTTTTTTTTTTAATGTTCTAAATATGTGATCTTTTAGCTATCTTTTGATTCTTGATTTCTGGTTTAATTACTATCAGGGAACATAGTCTGTGTGCTAGTGAAGCCTTGAATTCTGTTGATATTTTTATGACATAGTCAATTATTATAAAAGACACATTTGTATTTGAAAAGAATATAGTGGTAGAGGATTCAATATATTGCTATTAAATAATAATTTTGTTTTCAGATCTTCTCTATCCTTAATTTTTTTTTTAGCTTGATCTATCCATATTGAACAGAGCTATGTTAAAACTTTTCAGTTTAAATTTGTCTTTATTTTGGGGGTAGTGTTGTTAGATATGTGTAAATTCGTGATTATTATATCTTTGGGGGAGTTACTCTTTGTATAATCATTGATATTACTCTTCTTTATTTCCAGTAATGCTTTGTTTTTGGACTTAGGTTCTGTTTTGCCTGATGTTAAATTATAGCCCCAGCTTTGGGGGGATTACATTTTACTGACATATGTTTTTCATTTCCTTACTTTTCAATTTTCCATGTTTTATTTTAGTTTGGCCATTACATAAAAACATATAGCTGGATTATTTGGGGTTTTTTTTTTCTCATTTTGAAAATTTAATTTCTTTATATTTATTATGGTAACTGGTTTATTTGTATTTCTTTCTACAATATTATTTTATATCTTCTGTTTACCATGTTTAAAATTTCTTTTTTTTTAATTTCTCCTTTTCAGCTGATAAAGTTTGTTACATATTTATTTTTCTCCCTTTTGCTTTACTGCGGGCTGACGCTGTAATAGGATGAGACTTGTGGGAACCTTGGAAGGGTGAGTGCATGTTGCATTTGGGAAGGTTGTAAATTGTTATGAATCAGAGAGCAAAATATGACAGGCAGAATTCTAAGATGGCCCCTAAGATTTCCACCTTCCAGTGTACCTACCCTGTATAATCTTTCCCTTTGAGTATGGGCATGACTGGTGAATCTGATGGGACAAATTCTGGTGATTAAATTACATTATATGGCAAAGGTGAAGGGATTTTGCAGATTCAGTTAAAGATTCAGTTGCAGATTCAACTGACTTTAAGCTAATCAAGCGGGAGGTTATTCTGATTGGGCCTTACCTAATCAGGTGCACCCTTCAAATGAAAGTCTAGAGGTTGGAAATAAGAGAGATTCTCCTATTGGCCTTGAGGAAACAAATGGCCATGATGTGAACTAACTCTGGAGGAGACCATGTGGCAAGGGCCTGAGCCAATAGTTAGCATTAGAATACCAAAATTTCAGTCATACAGCTGCAGCAACATGAATGCTGAGGGAAATGGGAAGTGGCTCTTTCCCTCTAGAGCTCCATGTAAGGATCCAGCTCAGCCAACTTTGATTGCAGACTTGTGAGATGCTGAGCAGGGAGGACCCAGCTAACCTGTACTCAGACTCCTGACCCACAAACACTTGAGATATTGAATGTGTTTGGGTTTTTTTTGTTTTTTTTTTTTTTTAATTTTTTTTTTTTTAAAGTTTATTTATTTTTGGGACAGAGAGAGACAGAGCATGAACGGGGGAGGGGCAGAGAGAGAGGGAGACACAGAATCGGAAACAGGCTCCAGGCTCTGAGCCATCAGCCCAGAGCCCGACGCGGGGCTCGAACTCCCGGACCGCGAGATCGTGACCTGGCTGAAGTCGGACGCTTAACCGACTGCGCCACCCAGGCGCCCCATGAATGTGTTTGTTTTAAGCAGATAGGTTTGTGGTAATTTGTTACATGGCAGTAGAAAACAGAGAAGGCATATGTTGGTAGTCTTTAGTTTTAGTAACAACCCTTAATTTTTGCCCCCACATATCTATTTCGATATAAATATTTTAAACAAATCTGAAGTTTTTTATTAATCTTCCTTCTTATCACAATTCAACCAAATTGCTCTCTTCCCCATTTTGTTGTTTTCATCGAAATCCAATATTTAAAAGACACCCAAAGTAGTCAGTTCTCAAATGTACTGGGAGATCTCATCAGTTTCTTTAGTTAACCATCATTGTTTCTTGTCTAAGTTTATGTGTCACAGTCTGTTCTTTTAATGACTTTTGTTCCTTTTATTTCTATCTTTAAATATTCCATTTATTTTAAAGTCATTGTCAGACTCTTCTATAAAATAAACTTTTTAGAGAGCAAATTTTGCCAACAAAAAAGTCTGTATTTTAATGTTTGTTTTCTTGTTTCTTCCTCTGTACCCCCCCCTTCTCCCTTCCTCTCTCTGTTGCTGACATTAGACAATTGTACCTAGAGTCTCTATGGTATCACTTTGAGGCTCCTGCTTCTCCATGATACCACGGATATTGGTTCAGTCTCCATTCACACAGCCCTGTCTTTGGCCTCTTGTCCCCTGAAGTTTACAGCTTGCTAAAAGCTTTAATCCCACACAGTGGTGTGCAATTTCCACACCCCCTACCCCAGTCCGCTGTCCTATCCCTAGCTTATAGCAGTGAATCTGACTCTGCCTCTCTTTTGTACATATATTTTGGTCCCTGTTAAAACCTAGGTGCCTAGGGGTGCCTGGGTGGCTCAGCCGGTTAAGCGTTCAGCTTAGGTTATGATCTCAAGGTTCATGAGTTCAAGCCCCATGTTGGGCTCTGTGTTGACAGTGCAGAGCCTGCTTGTGATTCTCTCTCTTACTCTCTCTCTCTGCCCCTCCCCTGCTCATGTGGGGACTCTCTCTCTCTCAAAATAAATAAATAAACTTAAAAATAATATAAAATAAAACATAGGAGCCCAGCTCTCGGCTGTCACTGCTGCCTTCAGACACAGAGTAGAGCATTCCTGCAGTTTCAGCTTCATTTGTTACTTAGTATTTTTGTTCTATTTCTGGTTCAAAACACACTTTTCTTGTTTCCAAGCCAGGGTATTTTACTGCTTTTCTCTTTTTGTATTCTTCCTGTGTTGTTATTTGCTTAGAGCAGGGAGAGTGTATCAGGGCTTAAATCTAAGGCGCCATCTTGCCAGGAGGTCCCTTGAACATTCTCTATGCATTATCTCATTTAATCGTCACTGCTATGCTTTGAGGGAGGTAGGACCATTTTACCTATGAATGAACTGAGGCAGTGGTCAGCAGTTTATCCAAGATCACGTAAACTGGAGAGCCAAAATATGAACCTGAATTTTTGATTCCAGGGCATGAGACCTGAACTTCTGAATCTTTTTTTTTTTAATTTTTTAAATGTTTTTATTTATTTTTGAGACAGAGACAGAGCATGAACAGGGGAGGGGCAGAGAGAGAGGGAGACACAGCATCTGAAGCAGGCTCCAGGCTCTGAGCTGTCAGCACAGAGCCCGATGCGGGGCTCGAACTCACAGACCGTGAGATCATGACCTGAGCTGAAGTTGGACGCTTAACCGACTGAGCCACTCAGGCGCCCCAGTGAACTTCTGAATCTTGACTAGATGGAGCCACTGAAAGTGTAAATAAGATGGAAATGAATAATTGATGAATAGCGTAGAGCCTATGAGGTGAGTCACCCAGTGGGGGGTTGGATCATGGCCTAAAGGTAGGATGTGTTTTCCTGGGAGACAGAAGATGTAGGGAAAAAAGGGAAGGTGATCTTCTGGAGAGATCCTGAAGAGGAAAAGGTTCAGCTGAGAAGCCTAGGTTGATAATGTAAGTGGTTATTAAATCTGCTTAGAGATGCCAGGGCCAGGAATGGGTGTAAGAAGGGCAAAGGTGTATAACAATCATTGTGAGAGATTTGATAAAGGATAAATTTGATAAAGAGAATTTTTAATCTGAACAAAGGAACACAAGACAACAGGTATGAATATTTGGATCCAGGAAGTTCTTTTTCAAGTCTTTCTTCTTCCTAAGGCCTCAGGCAAGTGGATGGGGACACCTTTTGCCAAATTAGACACTTTTATGTCCCTATTTGTATCCATTGCAAGTATTTTCAAAGGAGACCTATAATTACATATTCTCCCCTCTCTTGATCTCCTGTACTTTCTAATAACAGCAAGAGGTAAGAGGTAAGGTAAGAGGTACATACCTTAGTTTGACTTGCAAAGTTTTAGTTTATACCTTTTGTCTCTATGTAATTATTAACAGCACCCTCTATCACTCGCAAAAGCAGCCAGATATGTAGATGAATTATATGTTTACCCTAATAATAACTAATTGCTAATGTTTATATTCTAAATCTGTGCTCAACATTTACATACTTTATCCTGTGTCTTTCTCACATCTACCCCATGAGATAAGGTACATGACTATTCCCATTATTAAATTGATTATTTCAGGCATTGAATATTTGTTAAGTGCCTACTGTGTCCCAAGTAATGTGTTAAATTATGGAGGTAGAATTATGAGGTCAGTAGATGATGTCCTCCTCACCTTTATGCAGCCTGATTTGAGATTTAGAAAAGTTGAGTTACTTGATCCAGATTATACCGTTTGTAAAATCCCAGCATTTTAATCTTATAGTTCAGTTTCACATCAAAGCCTAAGTTTTACCACTGACTATTGTATTTTTAGGAACAAAAAGTATTTGAAATTTTTTTTTAACATTTATTTATGTTTTGAGAGACAGAGCATGAGCAGGGGAGGTGCAGAGAGAAAGGGAGACAAAGAATCTGAAGCAGGCTCCGGGCTCTGAGCTGTCAGCACAGAGCCCAACATGGGGCTCGAACCCATGAACTATGAGATCACGACCTGAGCCAAAGTCAGTTGCTTAACCGACTGAGCCACCCAGGCACCCTGGAACAATAAGTACTTTAAATGACACCTTATTGAATGAGCCAGGTAGCTATATAAAAACTAAACTTGTCAACATGTGTCAGATTTCAGTCGTAGATGAAAATATCTCACACAACAGTATTTAAGGGTGCAAATATCTGACGGCAAATTTTTATGTTAGTGCACATTGCCACTTGGCCTCATCATCGTTCTGTTAAACACTGAGGAGCATTAACCCACAGTGGTCTCCCTTCGAAAGAATGCAGCAGGTTGGAGATCTTGGGGATTTTGTCAACATTGTTTTGTTTTGGTTTTTTTCCCCTCTAAAAACAGGTAGATGTGGGTTTCTATAGCATAGAATATGCAAAGGTAACCCTTTATGATTCTTTCATTTTACAAAATTTCCTCTTATCGATGAGGAAAATTACAGCACTCAGAATATCCGCCAGTAACTTTTAAAAATACTGATTGTAAGACATTGGACAGATAGGCCATAAGCACAAGCTGGCCCTTTTGATAGGGAAAAATTGATCTTTTTGTATTTGCCAGTTTTTAAGGTAAGAAGAATGAGAACATGAAAGTGTTAATGTTAGCGTCCAGCTGTGTGAAAGTGCCTTGTGTGACTTCCTAAGGGAAAGGTCTGAAATAGGAAAATGGAAAAGGAGGCGAGAATACTTGTCAACAACCCCCACTATTCAGGGATCAACCAGTGGTTAATTTTTCATTTAATGCCCTCATGAAAGCATTTTTTTAAATGCTTTTCCAGGTGGTTAACAGGGTTCATTTCATTTCAGCTAAAGTAATTTTATGACTTGGGTGCTATTATTTATGATTATGAAGTGTGCACTTTTCCTGTTATTTTGCTACATTATTCTGCCAATTGACTGCAATGAGTAAATGACTAGAAAAAGTTCAAGCTTAAAAATAGTGAAAGGAAAAGTAGAATTGTTTACTTTTTGTTATTTACTGCAGCTTAAGATGAAGTTGTAAGCTTAAGGACTGAATACAGAATCGGAATCTATCTGCTGGCACAAGGAAACTTACAGGTGTGAGATTACTCAGACAGCCAAAACAGCATAAAATGTCTAAGAAATACGACAACGAACATCTGAAAGTTGCGCTTTATTGGAGCCATAGAGAGCCCAATGTTCACCCCACTGTCAGTTTTTTATCATGATGCCACAATGTATTTTATGTTTTTTTTATCTTTTCAAATATTATGCTGGTAAAGTAATATTTTATCAGAAAAAGAAATGCACAGTAAGGTTGCTGTTACAAAAAGTGATCAATTGTGTAGATAAGGGCAGGGAACAGAACTACAGAGGCGTCATGCAGACTTGCAACCTCATAGCAAAATGTTGAGCTAGTGACATACATACTTGGAGAGCAGAGTTCCTTCATCAGGTGACACTGATGGCCATCATCTAATGCAAGTGGCATTCACTGGGGCATATAAGCACTCTCAATGTGAGTTGACAGGTGCTTTGATCACAGCTGAGTAACAGTATATGTGTAGTATATCTAAGAGACAGAAGTGCTCAATGATTTTGTTCTGTTTACTAGTGAGCATTCATTCTAGAGAAGAGATATTTTCTTTGGTTGATGGTCATTCAAAAGCTATGAGGTGGAATAGAAAATGTATGTCCTAATTAGTCCCATAAGAGTGCCAACTACATAGGCTGCAATGAAGGTCTTTGAATTAAAAGGGTTATGTGTGATCCAACACCATCTTATTTACAGAAAATAGCTGGTAGTCAATAATATGTCTCTGCATCTGGATTTAGAATTGAAGAAATAGTAACAAAAAAATACTGTTAAATCATGGCAATTGATTTTAACTCTTTACAGAATACTGTGCTGTTATGTGACAATTTCAGATGTTACTTTTCTATTTTGCTGTCAAGGAGTAAGATGCTTACGTGAACTTTAAAATGAGGGGTGAGATTTTTGAAATGCATTTTTTATTACACTCATGGTGCCAGTCAAAACTGTTTCTATGATTTCAGATGGTTGCTCAAGTGACAGATTTTATGATTTATTCAGGATCTTGAATCCAAATCCCCATCACTTTAAGGAAACATTATCATTATTTTTTATTGTTGAAGATACAACATCAGAATTTCTTAAGGACAACAAACTGTGGAGCAAACATCTCATTCTTTGCAAATTTAATTACTTTCAAATGCTTGGTGAGTTCCCTTCTTATCAATGAAGGAAATTAATGACATATTGATGGACATGCTTAAGAACCCCTCCAAAAATGGCAAGAAAGGACAAATACTTTCTGGAGTGTATTAGGATTCCATTCTCTGTAATCCTTCAAATTAAACATTGAGTATTTGAGGGGGTTATGTGGTATGGCTATTGTCTCCAGGATCAGACTGAACTGTCACGGTCTCCAGTGAGAAATTTCCCTGTAATGGGTCTATAGTTGGCCCACATACCATTTCTAGAAATGATCGCATATCATTTCCTAGAAATAAAAGATTTAAAGGTAGAATGGGTGAGGCCCCTCACCTACAGGTAATGTTCCTTACTACAGAAGTGGATATGTATACCTCATTAGCCTATGATACTAGTTTAGATTATTATTATTACAAAACCATCTCTCTTTTTGATAAACATTTTGTTGCATTATTACATATTTTAATTTACTAAATGTGGTGATGTGCTTGTCATTCATCCGTGAATGCCATAATTTAAGGAATACTGTTCTAAGTCTTAAGGGATAGACTGAGTCCAAATCTGCTCGGTGAAAAGCAGACAAAAATAAAAGTGAAGCATAAATCCATGAGAAATCCAGGGTAACACCTAATATATCAAGTGAGCTAAACTAATATTTTATTTTTATTTTTTATTTTTTAATTTTTTTTTCAACGTTTATTTTTGGGACAGAGAGAGACAGAGCATGAACAGGGGAGGGGCAGAGAGAGAGGGAGACACAGAATTGGAAACAGGCTCCAGGCTCTGAGCCATCAGCCCAGAGCCCGACGCGGGGCTCGAACTCACAGACCGCGA
Organism: Prionailurus viverrinus; assembly: GCF_022837055.1. Classification (NCBI taxonomy): domain Eukaryota; kingdom Metazoa; phylum Chordata; class Mammalia; order Carnivora; family Felidae; genus Prionailurus; species Prionailurus viverrinus. The sequence goes on along the minus strand of NC_062562.1, from coordinate 33,968,320 downwards.
GATCGTGACCTGGCTGAAGTCGGACGCTTAACCAACTGCGCCACCCAGGCGCCCCTAAACTAATATTTTAAAGAATCAAATTCCCAAATGGTCATTCCATGAAGTGGTTTTTAAATTTTTTGGCCATCAACCTCAGTAGGAGATACATTTTATTTCATCATTTCAATACACATTTGCATCTTTATTAGTCATCATTGGTCAAGTTGTGCTGTTTAAGAAACAACTCATAATCTCTCTGGCTTCAAAACAATGGCTTTTTTCTCCTTCACGATATTCCATGAAGGCTGTGCATTCTCAGTGGCGCTGCTCTGGGCTGTGGCTGTCTCCTTCAGGCTATCGGGAGCCTGTGACTCTTCTCCAGGTAGCTTGTAATTCCAGGGTTCAGGCTAAAGGAACAGCCTCATCGTGATATGTGCTCACAGCAGAGGGAAAGGTAAAACCCTGAGCCAAATTGTGTAATTGCTGTGAAAGCGATAGCTTAGGTTGGCATACATCACATGCTTTCCTTCCATTGACCAGAAGGTCCCGTAACCACTCCCAAACATCAGTGCAGTGTGGAAGCATTCCCCTCTCCTAGGAGCCCTGCCTGTCAACCGGTAAGGGCCCAGGATGAATAGTCCTCCAATAAGGAAAGGGAGGTGGGAGAGGGAAATAGTTGTGGAAAATAATACAGTCCACTACATGTGTGCACGTATATGAGTACATATGTGAGTGAACGAAAATTTCACAGATTAATGATTACCCTTACTTTGGTATTTTCTAATATTCTCTATGCCATTGTGGTTTTTAAAATTTTGTTTGAAAGTCACTAAATTAAATTTTGACCCATTAATGGGTTACTACTAGCCTTTTGAAAAGCACTATTCTTAGGGGCACCTGGGTGGCTCAGTCGGTGAAGTGTCTGACTCTTGATTTTGGCTCAGGTCATGACTTCATGATTGAGCCCCACGTCTGGACTTCGCAACCTGCTCAAGATTCTCCCTCCCTCTCCCATCCCCTGGTAGCACTTGCTCGCTCGCTCTCACTCTCTCTCTCTCTCTGGGGAAAAAAAAAAGAAAGAAAAGCACTGTTCTAATAGCTCAAACAATGTCTTGCAGCTTGTGGAATGTCATAATCAGAAAGTGAACAGGTCTTTAGTAATTGCTTTCCTCAGATTTAAATGAGTCAAGCCCATCTTTCTTGATTCTGAATTTAAGGATGTATTATAGAGAGTGGAACATTAGAGTTGGGAGTTGGAGAGTTTAGTTCTAGCTCAGCCACTGACGGGCTGTGTGACCCATTCACTCTTTCTAAGCCCCATCTTCCCCACCTGCACAATAGGGATAATGACACCTGCCTCGTCTATGTCAAATAAATGACATATGTAGTTCCTGCCATTGTTCTAAACACTTTACTAGCTCACTTAACCCACACAATAACCCTCGAGTTAAGTACTACTAATATTCTCACTTTACAGAAGAAACTGAGGCGTGGAGACATTACTGATTTATCAGTAGTAGATACAGAATGCAAACCCATATGGTCTGGCTTCACAACCACTATGCTAGTTGGCCTCTCTCGTGGAAAATAACATTTCCAAGGTGTGAAACTACCACCTTTAAAATTGTGCTGTATTAATCTTGTTGTTCATTCTCCGGGAAAATAATGGTCTGTTTTTGACTCTTCAAAGCGTCCATGGCAAAATTTGCACATCCACGAACAGTGAGATTGGCAACAGTTCTGATGAGCAGATGTCTTGGTCCCAAGTCAGAGATGCAAAGCCAGATATTCAGCTTCCTATTTAGTTATGGCATATCCATGGGTCTGTTGTGTCTCTCCGGAGGCAGAGCAAGAATCAGTAAGTCAGGCTCAGAGAGCATGACTGTACATTTGCCTGGTAACGATAACTACGATCACTGCACGTGGACCCCAAAGGTTAGCTTATTACAATTCCACCCCGTTCAGCTTTGGTTTATTAATGTTGCTAGAGCATACAAGTAAATGAGGGTCATCATTTGTCTCGTGGGCTTGTATTCCCCATCTCTGCAGCGGAATCACTTTCTGGATTGTTTTTTAAAAGGCTTGTTTACAGTGAGATCCACTCTTGCTACAGTGAGGTCATTTCTCCAGGAAAAATGAAAAAAAAAAAACAAACCATTAAACCTGTGTTTAAATTTCTTTTTCTTCTTTTTTTAAAGGACCAATTTCAGCAGGTTCAAGTCAAAGCCTTTGAAAAAGCACCCTATAATGAGTGAACGTATAATAAACTCCCTGTTTCTGAGGAACTATTCTAGAGAATAAAATCCTTTGTATCCAGATATAATTTCTACTGTATAGATTCCATCAGAAAACTAAGGATCTTTATCCAAAAAATGACTATATTTTAGAGTCTATTTATGCCCAAATATGTCAATATCCATGTGCCTGCCTGATGGAGAAATCCTTTGCAATGAAACGTACATCTGCTTTTTAAAATTTTATTTTAATTCCAGCGTAGTTAATATACAATGTTTTGTTAACTTCAGGTGTACAAATACAGTGATTCAATGATTCTATCCATTACTCAGTGCTCAAAAGGATAAGTGCACTGTTAATACCCTTTACCTATATCCCCATCCCCTACCCACCTCCCCTCTGGTAACCATCTGTTTATCTCTATAGGTAAGAGTCTATTTTTTGGTTTGTGTCTTTTTTCTTTACTTATTTTGTTTGTTAAGCCCCACATAGGAGTGAAATCACATGGCATTTGTCTTTTTCTCTGACTGACTTATTTCACTTGGCATTATACCCTCTAGATTAATCCATGTTGTTGCCAATGGCAAGATTGCATTCATTCATAAAATCTGTTTTATAAAAAACAAACAAACAAAAATAAACAAAGTTTTTAGTGTTTACCCTGGCTATCAAAATGTTCATTTCATCAGTTGGCATTGATATTGTATCTAGAAGAATTAGGGCCTAGAAAAATCTTAAATTGCTTGGCGTTGCTTTTTTTCACACACCTTTTGAAAGTCAGCTTTGCAGTATGATTTACATGCATTAAAAATCTTCAACTTCAAAAGTACAAACGATGATTTTGGCAAATGTACCCTCTACACAACCATGATATCAAACATTTCTGTCACCTTAGACATTCCCCTTGGGCCCTTTAGCAAACTCTGTTCCCACTCCTGCTCCCTGATGATAACTGAACTTATTGTCACTACAATTTTGCCTTTTCCAGAATTTCATATAAATGGAAATATACACTTTAAAAGATTGTCCCAGTTTCATCGAAGAATCCATTCATATGAAGTATACAATGCTATGTGTGTGTTTTACTTTTCAGTATGTTCAGTACATGCAACAATCACCACAGCCAATTTTAGAAACTTTTCATCACCTCAGAAAGAAAGCCTTTAGATACCACTCTTCTACTTCTCTGATCCCTGAGCGCTAAACAACTGTGAATCTGCTTCCTGCCTACGTGCCTTTCCCTGTTCTGAACATGTCATGGGAATGGAATCCTCTGGTGTGTAGTCTTTTGTGACGGGCTTCTTTCACTCAGCATAATGTTTTCAAGGATCATACATGGTGTAGCATGTATCAGTACTCCATTCCATAGCATTCTATGGCTGAATAATGTTCCATTGTATAGATACATCTCATTTTATTTATCCGTTCACCAGTTAGTTTATGGAAATTTGGGTTATGCGGTGTCCTTCCTCGTTTTGACTGTTATGAGTATACTCCTATGAACATTCATTTACAGGGTTTTTGTGAACACGTGTTTTTTTTTTCTTCTTGGTAGAGTGGAATTCCTGGATTGCATGGTAACTATGTTCAACCATTTGAGAAAAAAAAAAAAAAAAACTCCTGGTTTCCATTCCTTCTGTACCATTTTACGTTCTAGCCTGCAGTATATGAGAATTGTAATTTCTTCACATTCTTTCCAACACTTGTTACTATCTGACTTTTTTATTTTAGGTGTTTGAGTGGATGTGAAGTGGTAACTCACTGTAGTTTTGATTTGCGTTTCTCTGATAACTAATGATGTTAAACAACTGTTCGTGTGCTCATGGGTTATTTGTATGTCTTCCTTGGAGAAATGTGTATTTAGATCCTTTGCCCGTGTTTAAATTGGGTTGTCTTTTTATTGAGCAGTAAGAGTTCTTTATGTATACTTGATTTGGTTGCGGTACATTCTTTTTATATGTTGCTGGATTCAGTTTGCCAGTATTTCGTTAAAGTCTTTGGCATTCATATACACAAAAGATATTGGACTGCAGTTTTCTTGTGACGTCTTTATCTGGGTTTGGTATTAAAATAATAGTGGCCTCACAAAATGAGTTGAGATTCCCTCCTGTTCAGTTTCTCAGAAGAGTGTGTGACGAATCGCCCTTCATTGAATGTGTGGTAGAATTCACCAGTGAAATCATCCAGGCCTACTAGTAGTGTTTGGTTACTAATTCAGTCTTCTGACTTGTTATGGGTTCATTAAAATGGTTATTTCACCTTGAGACGGTTTCAGTAGTTTGTGTCTTTCTAGGAATGTATCCACCTCACTTAGAGTATTTAATTTGTTGACATGTAATTATTCGTAGCATTCATTTATGGTCATTTTTATTTCTGTAAAGTCAGTGGTAATATTCCCTCTTATTTTCTGTATCTTTCCTTTCCTTTTTTCTCTTAGCTAATCTAACTAAAGGTTGGTAAATTTTGTTCATCTTTTCAAAGAACTGGGTTTCAGTTATATTGGTTTTCTCTATTATTTTTCTGTTCTCCATTTTATCAATTTCTGCTCTCCTGTTTATTGTTTCTTTCCTTCTGCTTGCTTTAGATTCACTTTACTCTTCTTTTCCATTTCAGGGTGCAGCAGGCTGGGTTATTGACCTGAGATTTTTCTTCTTTTTAATAATAGGAATTTGCAGCTATAATTTTTTCTCTAAGTTCACAAGGTTTTGTTAAGGATGTTTGTACCTGTACTCCTAAAGGATGGTCATCTGGATTTATCTTTTCTTGTCATGCCTTTGACTTAAAATCAGGGATATGATGGTCTTATGAAATGAATTTCCTTCTTTTCTATTTCCTGCCTGAGCTTATCTGGGTTAGTATTATTATTTTCTTTAAATGTGTTGTAGAACTCACTAGCGAAGACTATTTTTCTTTGTGGGAAGGTTTTTAACTACAAATTGAAATAATCATTTTTTTTGTTTTGAAATTGAAAATAAACTTACTGATTTTATAATACAGAAGAATAGAGGTAGATATTTTTCTTAAAGAAACACTTGCTTTGTTTCTGAATTGAGGTTTAAAACCTGCATTTGAATATTAGTAGGTTACAGGACATTACTTTTTTCTCTATCCCTCTCATTCTGTGCAAGTGTAAAGATTCACATTTTCTTCTAAGATTGCTATTTTAAATCACTCTTTGTGTATGAGTAATTATTCCTATAACTGTGTGGATTACCTATTACTGAAATGTGAGTTCTTGTTTCCATTTACTTGTAATATAGTTTAATTTTCTATTCAGCTAATTTAGGAAATGTGTTCAGTTTAATTGGAACAGACTATGGCTGTATGGTTGAAGTCCTGTTTCAATTTGTATATTGAGTCCCTCTGAATACTTTTGTGCATTATCTTGAGGATTGTTACATCAATCACATTTCTTTTTTTTTTATCTCTGAAATAAATTCTGAGCCTATCATCATACCTTTTGTACTCTATAAAGGGTCTTTTAGTACTGCTGTTTGTAAAGAATAAGCTGATAACAGAGTGGTGTCTTTAGTATAGCTAACACACACATACATTAATGTTAATATTTCTATGTATCTATATCAAGCAAATACTTGTTTCCTGGAAACGAGCATCCTAGCCATTATGGCTCAGAGAACTTGGCTGCCTTTGCCAACAAAGCTGAAGCTGTTCCAGGTGCGTCCATAAGATGAAGTCGTTGCAGGTGTAATCATAGGATGCTTACTCTTAAGCCCATTGGTATTAAGACTAGTCTGGATTTTTCTTAGGTTCCCCCCCCCAGCTTTACTCAGATATAATTGGCACAATTGTGTATGTTTAAGCTGTGCAATGTGTTGACACTTATATATTATAATATGTCACCTCACACCTGTAAGAATGACTTTCATCAAAAAGACAAGAGATACGTGTTGGTAAGGTTGTGGAGAAAAGCAAACCTTTGTGCACTGCTGGTAAGAATGTAAACTGGTACAACTATTGGGGAAAACCATAGGGAGGTTGTTCTTAGGCTTTAGAAGCTACAGCTAGAAAGGAGGGTAATACATGGCATACAATAGTTCTGTCTAACCAGACCATCAGAAGACCTGGAATTAGAAAAAATATTTCCAGCTTGTATGTATTTGCTTCTGCTTATAAGTACCGCTAATATTTCTAGATTCTTTTTTAAAATTTTTTTGTTTATTCTTTCTTTTTTTTTTTTTTTTGATAGAGAGAGAGAGCGTGAGCAGGGGAGGGGCAGAGAGAGAGGGAGACAGAATCCGAAGCAGCTCCAAGCTCCAGGCTCCAAGCTCCGAGCTGTCAGCACAGAGCCTGACAAACCCACGAACGGCGAGATCATGACCTGAGCCAAAGTAGCTGCTTAACCAACTGGCGCCCCTGTATTTCTAGATTCTTAATGCTAGACCTTCTTTTAGACCTTTATTCATTCTAACTAATGCCATTTCTCCCTCTCTTCATCGGTTCTACGTATTTTTCCCACTTTTTAATTCACCTCTTCTCCTAACAATACCCCGTCAGTAAGAAAAGCAAGGCAGGGCACCTGGGTGGCTCATTCGGTGGAGCAACCAACTTAGGCTCAGGTCATGATCCCGTGGTTCCTGAGTTCGAGCCCCCACCCCCACCCACAGCTTCCAGCTGCGTGCTGACAGCTCAGAGCCTGGAACCTGCTTCGGATTCTGTGTTTCCCTCTCTCTCTGCCCCTCCCCCGCTCACGTTCTGTCTGTCTGTCTGTCTGTCTCTCTCTCTCTCTCTCTCTCAAAAATAAATAAATGTTAAAAAAAAATGTTTTAAACAAAGAAAAAAGATAAGTAAGGCAATTTCCTATTAACTTTCTCAACTTGGTGCCTTCCTACTTTATAGTCACTTCTTTTTTTTTTCTCCCAGTTCAATGAGAATGATATTTATTGCTCTCCAGTGGGTGCGCTTATTGGTGTAGCTTTGAACTCTGTGTTAATAATTGTATTTTTAATATAGAAAGTAAGCTTCTAAACTATATTTGCCTGAAAAGAACCAACTATATCTTTGAAGCTCAGATAAAATTGAAAATCTATGAAACCCTCAAGAATGTTTTTGGTGCTTGCTACCTAACCTCTCTTTAAGTCTGGTTTACTGAAGTGTAATTTATATAGAATGAAACGGAATCATTTTCATTGTAGATTTCAATGGGTTTTGACAAAAACAGTTCTGTTGCCCCCACCGTAATCACGACATAGAACAGTTGTAGCATTCCCAAGTCCCCCATTCCCCTTGGTGATCAGTGGTTTCCCCCACCCCCACCCACCGAAAATCACTGATCTGTCTTCTCTATTGTTTGCCTTTGGACTTACGTCACATAAATGGAATCGGATAGTACACAGCCTTTTGAGCCTGCCTTATTTAACTTGGCGTAATTCATCTGATAGTCATGCATGTTGTGTGTAACAACAATTCACTCCTTTTTTATTGCTGACTGATATTGAATAGCAGAGATGTGCCACGGTTTTTTCATCCATTCATCAACTGAAAGATATGTGGGTCGAATGGATTGTTGGATTATATGGTAAATGTATGTTGAACTTGATAAGAAAATGCCAGGCTGCTTTCCAAAGCAGCTGTACCATTTTGCATTCCCTCCAGTAAGGTCTGAGAATTGCAATTATTGTGCATCCTCATCAGCATGTGGTACTGTCAGAATTTTTTAAATAGTTATTTTAACCATTCTAATAGATGTTTGGTGAAGTTCAATAGATTTGAGTTTCCCTAATGACTTATGATGCTGTTATTTGCTTATTTGCCACCTCAGGACTTGGTGCACAGGACCATGCTGAATAATAAATAAAAACAAAATTAGAACTACTTTCTGAGGAGGCTGGAGCAGGATGCATAGATATAGGTTTTTGGGCCACAGTACCTGTTACATATTTATATGTTTAATTTGAACCAGGAATCGGTGTATGTGGACCCAGTCTCAGCTAAAATTTGTCTAAATGATACTTGTCTTAAGTTAGATTCCTCCCCGCCAAAAACCCAGTGTTTGAGAAGGGCTTGCATATAGCCATTTGTTTTTGGAAATTATCTCAAGAGAGAATTATAGGTGGTGGAAGTTAAAATAACAATCCAGCGGTGTTACTGAGCTCATTACTTCTGGAGTAACTCACTCGATTCTGGATCAAGGTTTGGCCTCACTCAAGCAGTCATGATGACGTTGATTTGCTTGTCTTGTTTTATTTTTTTAATTCTTTCTCTTCTTCCCCCCTCCTCCCATCCTTCCTAAATTCCTTTCCATTCTCCCACAGTAACTGTCATGAGAAATGCACAATCATGAGTCAAGAAATATCTATTGTCCGGAAAAGACACAGAGGACCCACTTCTCTTAAGATCGTGACTCTCAAGTCTGTGTCTTTGAAGATAACAAATTATGTCTTACTCTTTTTTTTTTTTTTTTAGCATTCAACCTATGCACAGAACCCAGAATATAGTACATGCTAGCAGATTGTGTTTTTAATGAATTAATGAATGATTGACAATTGAAGCCATTCCCAGATTAGAAAGTTCTTCTCTTTTTTAGATTTTTGGTTTTTTGGGTCTAGATATAGGCAAAACTATGGAGCTAACATATGCTTAACAATCTTAAACACTCCCCAGGGTAACTGAAAAATTATCCTTGAGATTTTCTCATTCTTGGTATCATATGAAGTGCAGACTTTACAACTTCATGCACTGCCTTCTCTAAGGCTCTCAAAAAAACCACTCTTTTTATATCAGAAAAGAATCTATGGAAATTTCTGTGTTGCATTTGCATGTTAAGTCTACTTAGAAGTCAATGTTCCTATTCCTATAATTCAGGCCCTAAGACACTGGTTTTTCTCACCCAAGCCTGTGAACAATGATCTATCCCCCGAAGTTAGTAATATTAGCTCAAATTTATGCGGGTGGGTTTTCAGCATATTTCCCCTTTGGAACTGCCTTCTTCTTCCATAGCCTGCATATGAACACCAGCCTTAGTTATAAATGTTTCCCAGGGAACCAACACTCCAGACGACAGAAATGAAACGTATTGTAGTTCTTCCAAAACTCTGACATGAATCCCACCAATCACCGTGGCACATGGCTGAGAAATGTACTTGGCTTTGTGGCCAGTGTTTTATCACTCCACAGTGAACTGGCAGGGCTTGAAAGTCCTCTGATCAGGTCAATTTTCTTAAGAGAGTGGACGGAATATTGTCCAGTGAACATATTCTTGACTGGCAGGGAACGTGGGGACCGGTTTGGTCAATAGAATGTAGACATGATTACCTTCTACCTTGAATAATACCAATACGGTTGTTAGAAAGGAAAATGGGGCAGCAGGAATCATGTTCGGTATTTTGTTATTTTGTTTGTTTTTATTTAAAATCCAGTTAGTTGACGTAAAGAGTAATCTTAGTTGCAGGTGTACAGTTTAGTGATTCATCACTTCCGTACATCACCCAGTGCTCATCGCAAGTGCCCCCCTTAATCCCCATGACCTATTTCACCCATCCCCCACCCACCTTCCCTTCTCCCTTTCTCCAACATATACACACTCCCTCACTCATTCGCACCCGCATAAACTACGGTGATTATCATTTGTAATGTTTGCCTGGCAACTTACCTTGGAAAGCATCTCTAAGCCTGTTGTATCTCATTCAGTCCCCACCACCCCTATCTGTAGGCAGTTGTCCTGCCCATTTTCCGCTGTGGAATCTGATGCCAAGGGTGGTTCAGTGACTTGAACCCACAAGGACATATTGGCTTGGTTCTCCTCTACCACACTTACGGATAATAAAATCATCTACCTCAAATGGTTATTGAGAGAATTACATATGACAATGCACATGGGTCATTTAGCACGAGACCTGATATGGAATAGGAACTAGTAAAACAGTGGCTAAACTTACAAATATCCTGGGGAAGTTCATGCCAGGTATCTTTGGCCCTTTCCACAGCCTACTGCATGGAGCATATTTCTCAAAAAGTCACTTATCTTAATGAGCCTTAAAATAATACTACTTTCCCAAACCATATGTATGTTGTTCTTCAAACACAGGATTTGTGTGTCAGTAACCTCCATAAAAAGACAATTTGGCTACCTCTAGTTCCTACCATAGAAATCCATATTAAAAGTATCACATTGGTACCCAGGTGGCACAGTCAGTTAAGCGTCTGACTCTTGGTTTCAGCTCAGGTTGTGATCTCATAGTTCATTGTATTGAGCCCCTCATAGGGATTCTCTCTCTTCTGTTTCTGTCCCTCCCCCCACCCCTGCTCTCTCTCTCTCTCTTAAAATAAATAAACTTTTTTTTGAGTATCTACCTTGTGTGGATGTTTATTAAGCTCACTATATTTTTTTTTTATTTTTTCCAGTGTTTATTTATTTTTGAGACAGAGACAGAGCATGAGTGGGGGAGAGGCAGAGAGGGAGACACAGAATCCGAAGGGGGCTCCAGTCTCTGAGCTGTCAGCACAGAGCCTGTTGCAGGGCTGGAACTCATGAACTGTGAGATGACCTGAGCCAAAGTTGGATGCTTAACTGACTGAGCCACCCGGCCACCCTCTCACTATATTTTTTGATTATCATACCTGAACTTAAAATTCTGACATTTGATGTTTATACATCTGTATAAGAAAATGGCTCATTATACCTGTCTTAAGTCAGGTAGTTCAGAAAGCAGACTGTGAAGTAGAATTTAGCAGGTAGGAAGTTTACTGGGGCGTGCCCCTGGGATCAACATCTGTGAGGGGTGTGGAAAGAAGGGCTGAGCAGAGGGGAGGTATTGTGGCTGCACTAGAACATTAGCCTGAATGAAGCTAGGTAGCTTCAGGTCAGAGTTGACCTACTTGGGCCTTTCTATGCCATCAGTCAGTCTTTGTGTGCAGGCTTGCTTTGAAGAAAGGCATTGCCTGGAGTGCAACTCAGCTGAGACCCGTCAGCCACCAACACTCAACACTGACAGCAACTGAGAAGGAGGAGGGAGGTGCAGGCATGAAGAGGGTATCTATGCAACACATCACAGCATCCGCTACAAAACAGTGTTTGCTGCTACAAAACAGCATCTGCTACAATTCCCTTTCCGCGCGTCTCTTGTGCGTTTAAGTGTTCTTGATGCCTTCTTGACCTCATTATAGGAAAGAGAACTGGCAGAATGATGCATCTTAAATGCTTTTCTTTTGGCTTTGTCATTGTGGTTTAATTATCATTTCTTTTGTCTCTTCACCTTTAAAGGTAGGAGGATTAGGAGTTTTAAAAAGCTCCTCCCTGGACTTGTTTCCAACTAATGCTAATGATTTAGGTTAAGTCCAAGGATCCTGGCAGGAAACAAATGGCATATTCAAATGAGGGTAACCAAAGAGAGTTTATTTTTTTTTTTTTAATTTTTTTTAACGTTTATTTATTTTTGAGACAGAGAGAAACAGAGCATGAACAGGGGAGGGGCAGAGAGAGAGGGAGACACAGAATCTGAAACGGGCTCCAGGCTCTGAGCTGTCAGCACAGAGCCCGACGCGGGGCTCGAACTCGCAGACCGTGAGATCATGACCTGAGCCGAAGTCGGACGCTTAATCGATTGAGCCACCCAGGCGCCCCAACCAAAGAGGGTTTAAATGAAAGGACTGTTTAGGAATGTGTGGGCAGAAGTTAGGAGAAACTAACAATGAGTGATAAAATCCTTGTTTGGGCGCCAGTGGAATGCCATCACTGCCCCTAACCTTGAAGCTCAAAGACAGGGAAAGATGAAGGAAAGTGGAAAGAGTACATTCTGACAAGAGCCACGCCCTTTGGAAGAATGTAACCACTACAGTCTAGCCCGGAGGGAGCTGGGTAAATAAATGCCCTGATGTCGCTCTTCTGATCCTATCCCCTGATCTCCCGTTGGTGGCACACCCATTAACTGAATGTTACCAGAATGTAGCCGGTGAGGGAGCCTGCAGATGGAGTCCATGTGGGTCAGCCTCCTGGGTACGCAGCAGGGTAAAGTAGATCTGGAGCAGCAAACCAAAGGTCTCTCGTTACGGTCTTGTGCCATTTCTAGTATCATTCAGGTTTTTAACATTCATGTCAGTTTTTTGTTTTTTTTTTTTAATTTTAGAGAGAAAGAGTGCAAGTAAGGGAGAGGGACAGAGGGAGAGAGAGAGGGAGAGAATCTTAAGCAGGCCCCATGCTCAGCGTGGAGCCTGATGCAGGACTTGAGCTCACAACTGTGAGATCAAGAAATCAAGAGTCAGACGCCAACTGACTGAGCCGTCCAGGCGCCCCTGCACGTCAGTTTTTGAAGCCCTTTCCATGAGGTCAACTCTAGTGCATATCATCCAAAATTGCTTCCATGCTTGCCCCCCACAAAAATCCTTTTCCACCCAGTAGTCAGAACGATCATTGCAAAACACAGTTCTCTTGCTACCTACTTGCTGAAAAAGTCCTTAAGCGTCCACTCGCTTCTCTTAAAGACAAAGGCCAATGATTTTAACATGACCCACAAGATTCCTGGTCTGATCCTGTGTACATCTGCTCCAGCCTCATTCTGTGCCAGCCATTTCTTAGGTCTTTGAACAATCCACCCTGCTTTTGCCTTCCCTCCTACTGTTCTTTCTCCCTGCAACGCACTGGTCCTGGTTCACCTCTCCTGGTTTTTCACATTTCAGCTTGGAGATTTGCTTCATCAGGAAACCTCTGATGCTTTTTGCTCCACCCCCGTGACCCTTCAGGACCCTCTAGCAGATGGTCGTAGCACCCTCACATTTTTCCTCATTGCATTCTTTTAAATTCATAATTTTATAGAGCTGTTTACTCTCCATTGCCCCTTAGATTGTACATTCTAGGAACACGGAATCTAGCAAAATGTCTTGTGGCACATGGTAGATACTTAAGAGATATTTATTGAGTGTATGTATAAATGAATATCTGAATGACTGAGCTGGATAAGAAACTGTACAAACCGGATAGCTCACCCCTGCTTAAAGGGTCCCTGCGGACCACAGGCTCAGTGTTGCCAAGGGGTGACATGGGACTCATGTTGAGGGAACTTTCCGTGTTTTACCAGATATCAATGATGAACTTGATCTAATGTAAAATATCTTGACTTTCAGATGTTACTAATTCCAATTTGTTTAAAAATACTATACAATATAAAGAAACACTATATAAGCTGAATTCAACCCAGGGGTTATGTCTTTTAATTACTGGTGCATTTGGCTTCAAAGAAGGTAAAACTTCATGTTGGAGGTTCTCTGTTTAGCATGGAGATGCAAGACATTTTTTTTACAATCGTCTTACGAATATCTGGGTTTACCCAGATGTGTTTGTAGTCAATTAATGGTCCACCCTAGCTTCCACTTAACCACCATAAATCCAAATATTTTAAAGGAACAGTCAGGCAGAGGACAAGATCTATGGAGTAGTCAAACACCCCCACTAAAAATACGAATTTATAAACACTGGCTCATCTGGCCTTTTTAATGATTACTGACAGAGAATGAGTCAATTAACATGAGTAGTGTTGTTTTCTTAATGGTAATTTGTTTTTTTCATGGACTTAAAACTTTGCTTGAAGACGAGTTGCCCTGGGAGGAAATGTGTTTCTGTTTCTGTGGAATTCATCAAGCGTTTCGTCTCTTCTGTTATGAGGGCTCGGTGCTCAGTCACTTAAGAGCCAGGTAGTACAGGTGCTGAAGACCATGAGTGGTAGGGAAATGGGGAGTGATTATGCCGTGGAACAAATGGGGTATCATTGAAGCTGTCTGAACAGTAGGTAGCATACGTTCAGACACGTTGCATAGGTTCATGAAAAGGAGCAGATTTGACCTCTTTGCTTGATCCAGTGAGTGTTTTCTTGGGAACGAGAGTATCCTTACCATTCCAAACCACAATTTTCTGAGGAGAGGTGTAGATATTTGGCCTCTTTTATACTTTCAAAAGCTATATATTCTTTCCCCCCTCTTCTGCTATTGCTTAGAATGAAAAAAATATATGTATCTAAACTACTGATGTCAGATACCATTAACATCAGATGTCTTTCACCCAGGGTTAGGTTTCCTAGTGACTTTCAAGCTCCTTCCCTTGGAAAGCTCATGCACCTTGTCACAGGTGATATTTTCCAAATGAAGAGGCATGCAGCATATCAAGATCATGTATCACATGGCATTTTGGTCAAGTATCTAAACACCTTTGCCAGGCTCCGGACATGCAGCTGTACAGAAATTAGGTCATCCCTGAATGAAAAACAGGCCAACCATGTCAATCACATTAAGGAATTTACACACTGCCCTCTCCCAAATGGGAAGTTTCACCCTAAAGCTGAAGGTGGACTCTTGTTTTTAAACCTGGAAGCAAATTTTGAGGAGAAAATGAATTTTTCTCTTCAAATTAAATACGTGATTGCGAAGAAGACTTTTTTTTTTAAGTTTATTTATTTTGAAAGAGAGAGAGCGAGCATGAGCACAAGTGGGGGAGGGGCAGAAAGAGAATCTCAAGCAGGTTCTGTACTGTCAGCACAGAGCACGACTCAGGGCTCAAACTTACGAACTGTGAGATGGTGACCTGAGCAGAAGTCAAGAGTCAGACGCTTAACCGACTGGGCTACCGAGATCAAAATGATTTCATAATATCCTGGCCAAGCTTCATGTACATAACAGTTCATGCATCTTTTTTAATGTAACAGTCTGGAACAGAGACCAGCGCTTTCTAAGTATTTTCATGTCAAGACATACATAGAGTATATGTACAAGATACTAGAGGCTGGTTATGGTCTGGGGCCTCCCAACCCGTACCCCTGACGTCTGTAGGTATTAATATCCTTGCATACTTTCACGTACCCTGAGCACACTGATTGGGAATTCTGAGTAGAACCACCAGCCTCTATTAACATTTTATTTATACATCAATTTCACGTACCAAAGAGCAGTGATGAAAAACTTTAATATTTTTTAAATTATTTCCAATGAGCATCTTCTCTATTAACTCACCAAACAAAACCTGCTATATTAAAATATTATTCTCATTATCATTCCTGACACTGATATTTACTATGTGGGTAGAAATTTAAGTAAATATTTATTTTTCATGTTGAGTGTAGCAATCTTAGGGATCCCTTCCAGATGCAGAATGCAATCTCAAACCATTTGGTGTTTGTCACTTCACGTAGATTCCCATTTAGTAAGTGGATGAGGTTTTCTTTTTTTAGATAAGTAGGTCTGTGACATTTTGGGTAAAGTAAATAACAGGTGCTGGGGATTAAATTTTATTTTAAAAATCAATAGAATATTCATTGATGATGGGTGAGGGCAGTGAAAAGAAAAAGAATACCCTGGGCTGCCTGGGTGGCCCAGTGGTTGAGCATCCGACTCTTGATTTCAGCTGGGGTCATGATCCCAGGGTCATGGGATCAAGCCCCGAGTTGGGCTCCGTGCTAATAAGCATGGTGCCTGCTTGACATTCTCACTCTGTCTCTCTGTCTCTCTCCCTCTGCCCCTCCCCTGCTCTCTCTTTCTCTTTCTCTCTTTAAAAAAAAGAAAGAAAAAGCACATCCTGCATAAAGCTCTCTTACTGACTGTTATTCATGTCTCAGTATTAAGGAAAGCGCCTAATTGACTTATTTGATACTTTACCTGAATCTTCTACAACCAGTTGTCAGAGGAAACACAAACTCATGGGAAACCATAAAACCTTCAAGAATTTCCACTGCCGTGTTTCATTAAAAAGATATATTTTTCTTTTTTTTTTTTTTTAAATTTTTTTTTTTTTTTTAACGGTTATTTATTTTTGAGACAGAGAGAGACAGAGCATGAACAGGGGAGGAGCAGAGAGAGAGGGAGACACAGAATCGGAAACGGGCTCCAGGCTCTGAGCTGTCAGCACAGAGCCCGATGCGGGGCTCGAACTCACGGACCGTGAGATCGTGACCTGAGCCGAAGTCGGACGCTTAACCGACCAAGCCACCCAGGCGCCCCAAAAAGATATATTTTTCAATATGAAAACACAGGATAGTGTACTTTACTAATAGACAAATTAGGCAATACTGGTAATTAGAACAAGTGAACATAGGAGAAAGTTACCATCTATCCTTTCTTACTTAGACAATTATTCTGAGAAGAATCTAACATTAGAAATGAAATAATTTCACCAGAGTTAATTACTGACAACGCTGATTTGCTACGGTAGAGTCTGGTCTCATATCTACTAAAAATGTTAGTAGTATCTATATCCTCCTTGGGAAAGTACAAAATTTTCTCAAAATCAGTAGTTTTTGGTAGCTAATACATTCTTTTCAATATGTTGCTTAATACTCTTCCAAAAGACAGCTCCTTTTCTCTGCTCCCACTCCATCATCCCGTGCTGACAGCTGGTGGCTAATGGCATTCTCCTGCCACTCTATTCTCTGGAAGTTCCATTTCCTCTAACATCAGTGCCCCGGGCTCTTGTTTCTCCACACTGCCCTCCCTCCTCTTCCCTCTGGAGCACATTAGCTCGTGAAGTATGTTGACTTTGGTGTATCCTCTGAGAAGATAGAGGTTCTATAGTCTCTTGCCTTTCTTTGTAATCACCAATCCATCTTTTTCCCCCTATTTCCTGTTTTCTCAGTGTCCTTGTGTTCCATGGGAAGATATTGGCATTAATATCAGTCATGGGTCATGGGGTTTGAGATACTTCCTGTATCTCAAAGCTTGTGGTAATTGTGTTGTATCCAAAAATCATACTGAATAGCCAAGATAAAGTCAGGCTGCCTTTAAAGGTGATCCTCTAGTTCTGTGAGCTCAGGGGAGCTAAAAATAAAAAGGGTTTCCCAATTGTGCACTGTGTTAGGGAATGAAAAATATTATAGAGTTCAAGCTGGGGAATGCATATATACTCAGTGAGTCAGATGAAATCAGTGGGAAGCAGTCCTATGCTCCCTTGTCCCCCTTCTTTTTCTAGGCTCCTGTATGTTATAAGGTGAATAAGAGACAGGTGTGAGGCACCAGAAAGCATGGCAGAAGCTGAGGATGAGAAACTGGAAGATTGTAAAAATTATTCAATAGTTTCTGTCTGAATATCGTGATTGCCTTCTCAGGCAAATTTTTCATAGAGTAACCTGAAACCCTGAGCCCGGGTTACCTCATATATTTTGGTTATAGGGACACTAGATAAAAGCTATCATCAGTATTTCATAGGCATGAGTTTGTATAAAAATGATGACTTTCTAATCATTTAAATTGGTAATATCAGTCTGAGTAATTGATAGGATTCAAGAATTGATTCTCAGATATTCTCCCAGCATCCTGTCTAACCAATCTGCTATTTATTTCTGCCTGGATACTAATAAACAAACCGCCTAGGCTGAATACCATCTTTCACCCCTCCAGATCCCTTGTGTACCTTTTTTTTTTTTTAACCTGGCATCCTGTCCTAAGAGGCTGATGTCAGCTCCCTTGTCCCCTGACTTCCTTTTAAGTTCAACCATTAGGAGCCCTAAGAAGAGCTTGGAGGAGAAAAGAGAGATCTGGATAATTCTCTCCCCGCTCGGAGGTTCCCTTGGCCTGCATGCTCTCTGAACTGTTCTCAAAATGGACTTCTCCGCATGGCTGTCCCCTCCCAGGTGGCGGTAGCTGCTCCTCTGTCCTTGCAGGCCTGGGTATGGTGACAGATGGGCTGCTGTTCACACTTTATTCTTCAATATCATTTTTGTAAACAGTTCTCTGCAAATACCTCTTGTGTGTGAACAGTTTCTGTAATTATGCTCCTATCTTGAGTATGCTTTTTCTTTCCTGTGGTAACCTACAGATACACCCAACTCACCAGTCACAGACTGACACTTATGTTGCAGGTATTGTATATGGCTCATATTTAATAGTTTTAAATAAGGTTATCTTAGCAATGTAGATGTTATAAAAGATTAACATGGTTTGGCTACCCCGAGAATCGTTAAATAACAGACCATCTATCAAGTACTGGACACTAAACCCGAGAGATGAGCAAAGGCTTGAAGGAATTTGAGAAGAAAACAATGAAACTTGCAAACATTTGCGATTAGCTCCTAGTTTGGGCAAAAATTACTAGGCAAAGGCGGGCTTTGGAGATCTAGCAAAGAGATGAACATTTCTTACTATGCGACATCATAGTGAAATGGCTGTGGCCAGGGCAGAAGAGGATTTTAGAGCCAGGGAAGTGGGCTCTCTAACGAGATCCTAGAAGAATCCTAAGTCCCACTCAAATCCGGACAGTGTGGATTTGAATAACAGGCTTTTAAAATGTGGTATATCCATAGGACAGAGTATTATTCAGCCATGAAAAGAAATGAAGTGCCGATGCGTGCTGCCACGTGAGGAACTTCGAACACATTATGCTAAGTGGAAAAAGTCAGTTGCAAAAGGCTATATGTTATAGGATTCCATTTATCGGAAATGTCCAGATTTATAGGCAAATCCATAGGGACGGGAAGTTAAGTTAGTGTTTCTGGGATCTTGATGGAGGGAGGAATGGTTGTAGGGCTCCTTTCTGGTGGTAAAAATGTACTGAAATTAGGTAGTCATGAGGGTAGTACAGCCCTGTGAGTGTACTAAAGACCACTGAAGTGTATACTTTACAAGAGTGAATTTTATGATATCTGAATTATATACCAACAAAGCTATTAATTTATAAAGTGAAAAGAAGGGGGGAAAAGGAAAAGAAAAATAAAGCAAGAGCAGTTATATTCATAACAGGCAAAGTAGAGTTTGGATCAAATAAAATTACCTGGGACAGAGAGGGACAGTATGTAGGATAAAAGTCAACCCACCAAAAATACATACGTAACCCTAAATGGATATGCACCTAACACTACGGTCGTAAAATATGTGAAGGAAAAACTGAATGAACCGCAAGGAGAAATGGGCCAAATCACAATGATAGCCGGAGACGTCAACAGCCGTGTCTCAACAATGGATAAAACACCAGCACGGAACGTCAGCAAAGATATATCATCAACACCATCAACCAACAGGATCTAATCAATACACATAAAACCCCCCTCCCAGCTGGAGCAGAATACACACTTGGTTCAAGCATTCATGGGATGGCACTGACATAGACCATAATCTGGGCCATGAAACAATCCCCAACAAATTTAAAAGAATTAAAACTATTCAGAGTGTGTTCTTCATGCTAGAAATGAAAAACAGAAAGATAACAGGGAAAACTCCAAACACTTGGAAACTAAACAACCTACTTCTAAATCACCCATGGAATTAGAGAAGGTGAAAAGCCTCAAATCAATAATCAAATCTTAACAATTTAGGAAATGAGAGAAATCAGAGCAAATTAAACCCAAAGTGAGCACAAGGAAAGAAATAACAAGTATAAGCACAGAAATAAATAACATTGAATACAAAACAATACATAAAATTAATGAAACAACTACAATATCC
This sequence comes from Prionailurus viverrinus, assembly GCF_022837055.1. Taxonomy (NCBI): domain Eukaryota; kingdom Metazoa; phylum Chordata; class Mammalia; order Carnivora; family Felidae; genus Prionailurus; species Prionailurus viverrinus. The sequence goes on along the minus strand of NC_062562.1, from coordinate 33,948,739 downwards.
TTCAGTAGGTGAACGGTTAAACAAAATGTTGTAGATTCAGGTCATGGAATGCCACTTGGGAATAAAACAGGAGTAAGCGAGTGATAAACGTTTTAACCTTGGATAGAACTCAAGGACGGGATGCCAAGTGATCAAAGCCCTTCCCAATAGGTCACACATTGTATGCTTCCATTAAGGTAAGATTATCAATATAATAAAAATATGGAGATGGGGAAAAAATATTAGTATTTGCCAGGTGTTCAGGATGGTGGAAAAGTGTGGCCAAGTGTGATGATAAAAGGGTAGCATATGGGAATATTTTATGGTGGCGGAATGGTTCTGTTTCTGGATTATGGCAGTGGTTACATCAATCTACACATGTGAGAGGATGAGATAGAACTGTAACGTACACATTTTCCCATTTTCTTTGTTTTGATACTATAATTAGGTAAGATATAACCATTGAGGAAGCAAGATATAGGGACGTCTCTGTTACTATCTTCAGAACTTCCTGTGAATCCAATGTTCCTGCAAAATTAATAGTTTTAAAGAAAATTTACCAGATGAATTTCTATTTAACTTTCTAGGACCATGCATGTTTATTATTTATAAATGCCCACTTAGGAATACTTTGGTCTGAATACTTATTCAAAAACGAAGGGAGTCTCAGAAAACTTGGTTTTAAGTTCTGACTTTTCCACATTTCAGCTTTGTGGCTGTGGGAAAGTAAATTAACCTCTATGAAGGCTCTCAATGGTATTTACTGGAATATTTGGTAGATTTTGTGTTCTCTAATGTGCTAGACATGAAGCTAAGGAGATCTAGCCTGCTTATGTCACAGAGTGCTTGAGAAGAACACCAAGGGATACATAGTCATGATTTGCACATAGTAAGTGCTCAGTAACTGCTTGCTGGATTAAATTAGATTGGATCACAGATAAAGGTCATATAGGTATTATAAAGAAATATCTATTACTAGTGCTGTGTTTGTGTTGTGTAGTGTGTCCAGACAGAATTAAGTCTTGCCAAGGCAGAGTTCAGTAAATGATGCTGCCTTTTTGAAACATCAAAATCGTGAGTAGATTTTGAACGTGAAAAGATGGCCCATGTAGTCCAACTGGCTACCTACAACTAGGATATCTATAGTTGACGTTGATGCCAAGATCCTCTTTACCCGGAAGGTTCCCTTGTCTCCCACCTGCTATGAATCTTATTGCTCATTGCTGAGGGCTGACATTTACCTTCTTCCCCAGAGAATTCTCGGCAAAGTAGGTTAGTCTCACCTGGGAAGTTATTCCCAGTTCTGGGAGCTGCCTACCGTAAATGCCTAACACAGGTCACAAAAGGCCACCCCTCCTTGCTCCAAAGTGGGACCAACTATGGGGTCCAGTCTGTAATTCAGAGCTTTTCTTGGGATTAGGCTAAAGCTAAGGTCCAGCTGAGAACACGGTCTTGCATAGCCATCTCCCCTGGTCTCCTGCCCCTCTCCCTGGCTCCCTTTCTCTGTGAGCCTTCTCAATCAATCATGTGCTTCTGAAGCCCAGTCTCAGGATCTGTTGAATTTAAATTCCTACAGTGGCCAGCGAAGCAGACTGGAATTTAAAAACTGAATAGATACGGAGGTAGAAATGCCAGAGAAAATACAAGGTGCCCAGTTAAATTTAAATTTCAGAGAAATAATTGTTTTTGGTATAAGTATATCCCAATTAGTGTATGTGTGTGTATTTGTGAGTGTGTACAGGGGTGTGGACATGTATTTGTGCATGTGTGTGTGCACATGTGTTTTGTGCATGTGGGTGTGCGTATGTGGTCACAGCGAGGCTCTAGTTTTTCATTTTTCCTCTCTTTTCTTAGCAGCTGCTGAAGAGTTTGGTTAATAGGTCCGATCTCCTGTACGTATCTGTCATTCTCGTCTCACCCTGGGATGTGCGAGAGCAGCCAACTTCTCATCGTGGTAATCTTGTTACTCCACCAGAAGAACTCTAGCTTCAGATTCAGATTAGCTGTTAAGTGGGCACATCCCCCCTCCCCCATCATTTGAGGGAAGGTGCCTTTGTGATTCTGTAGAAGGACTTCTCTCTCTGACTACACAGTCCGGTAGCTTTCCGTCTCCCTCCTGGAGATGTCTGTTCTGCCTGACCTGCAGACACAGGATGACTTTCAAACCCCTTTTGTTGGTGGCGAACAAGCTGGTTAAGTCCAACCAGTAAGGATCTTTTTGATCCTAGAAAGAGACTTGGCGATACTCTACTCCTGTTTGCTACTAACGCCCAGAATTTTGCAGTATTACTCTATTACTCCCTCTGACACATGGGTTGTATCCAAATGTGCCCACAGGCATATGTGGACCCACAAATGCACAGGTTCGTGTGTGTGCCTAAGTAAGCATGTCAAAGCCGGGGAAGTACCAGTGCCATGAACCACAGAGGCCCTATCAATGCCTCTGTGTCCACCCTGCATCTGTTTGGTTGGAATCCCTTCATATGGGGTAGGCAGCATTTTGGGGAGAGATGATCCTGTCTACCTAATGAGGTCAGAATCCCCCTACTGCCTTAATCTTGATGGGATAGACTGTTATATATAACTGGATTAGTTCTATTTGACAGTATCTGTTCCTGGTTTACATGAAAGAACATTTTACTCAATCATATTTGAGCCATGCTTACAAAAAATTGCTATTAAATTATCCCTAATTGCAGAAAAGAATGTGCTTTTAACAATTGGTGTTGGACATATTCCCTCAAAATCATCCATTTTGTATTTAAAGTTTACACGAAGTTTCCATTATGTCCCTTATTATGTCCATGTTTGCTAAGTTTTGAATTACATGGAATAAAATTCATACCTTTGGCAATTCTGCTAGGTTAACAAGTATAGGGGTAGTTTGTTCATTAACTCTTTTTCTCTTGCTTTCCAGTTTTCCTGTGAGCAATGGATAATAGTAAGAAAATAGTGCTCAAGTTGGGGCGCCTGGGTGGCGCAGTCGGTTAAGCGTCCGACTTCAGCCAGGTCACGATCTCGCGGTCCGTGAGTTCGAGCCCCGCGTCGGGCTCTGGGCTGATGGCTCAGAGCCTGGAGCCTGTTTCCGATTCTGTGTCTCCCTCTCTCTCTGCCCCTCCCCCGTTCATGCTCTGTCTCTCTCTGTCCCAAAAATAAAATAAACGTTGAAAAAAAAAATTAAAAAAAAAAAAGAAAATAGTGCTCAAGTTAAAATAGAAGGACGATGTAAAAATATTTTGTCCATTTAAAGCACATTTGTCCATAAAATCCTTTTTCCTTATTTATTGTTAGAAAATGGTTTCTTCAGGAGCACCTGGGTGGCTCAGTCAGTTAAGTGTCTGACTTCAGCTCAGGTCATGATCTCACGGTTCGTGGGTTCGAGCCGAGGTTCTGTGCTGACAGCTCAGAGCCTGGAGCCTGCTTCGGATTCTGTGCCTCCCTCTCTCTCTGCCCCTCCCCCGCTCATTCTCATTCTCTCTGTCTCTCAAATAAATAAATATTTAAAAAAAATTTTTAAGGAGAAAATGGTTTCTTCAGCTCTCTTATTGTAGCTTGATATGTAAGAGCTTTCAATAATGTCAACCAAGAATTTTTTCACTTCTTTACAAGCCTGTTATGGTTGTTTTGTACAGTGAATACAGAAGATGAGTACAGTCAGCGTACATATTCTTTGGCAGTAAATGTGGCACTCTGGGACCGTTAACAACTCTAGTATCTTCCTGTTACTTAAGTGGCCCCAAAGAGATAGAAAACTTCCAAAAGGGTTTAGCTCACATCCAGAGGAAAATCTGGCTCACCCACTCACAAATAAAAAATATATAGACACTTTGAGTAAGCTTTATGATTGTGATGTGTGGGAATATCTATTCCTTTTACTTTCCCCTTGTGAAAATTAGGTAGAATTGAACATTTATGTTACAGTAGGGAAAAAATGAAAACCTGTGCTTCCTGAACATGAACCAAATCAAGGACTGTTTTTCCCCCTGGAATTTATCTGCATTTCTGTGTTTTTGCAGCCTCTGTCTATGAAAGCAGAGTTCAATAGCACAGTGGCAATAAGTTAATATATATTCATTCAACAAATGCTGAGGGAGGGCTCACTATGTAAACACAACAGTAACATTATCCCTGCCTTCACAACATTGATATGGGGGGAGGGGGGGAGCAGGGGTGGGGGGTGGACAAAGAAAAAGTCAACAAAATCATTGCAAATTTTGAAAAGTACAACAAAAGAAATTGCCGAACGGGACAAGATCTACTCCAGATATACCAATGAAGAAAGAGCTCTCCAAGGAGAAGCTATTTTAGCTGAGATAGGAGGAAAAGAGAAGGATGAAACATAGTCCAAACATAAAGAAGAGCATTCCTTGAAATAAGAAAGAATTTAGGGTGGCCAAGAGGTATGGGTACATTGTCGTTGGTTCCATGGGAAACGAGGTTAGATAGAGAAGCAGAGGCTAGCCTTTAGAGGCTCTGAATTTAATACACTTGGATTTTTTCTAAATGCAGTGGGAAGACGTTGAAGATTTTAAGCTAGATCAACTTACTCCGATTCTTCCCTCTACTTTATGGAAGATGGAATAAAGGGTATCAGAGATAGAGAACTTCAAAACACAACAAAGACTTTTTTTAGGAGACCAGGCAACCAGGGGTGGTGGTCTGGTCCAGGATGGAGCTAGAAAGGATTGACCACTTCATGGCACATGTTAGAAGGGAGAATTGACAGAACTTGTTGATGGCTCGGAAGTGGAAGGAAAGGTAAAAGGAGGAAGAAAAGAGGAGCCCTCTGGATCTGGCTTGAGCATCCGAGTGGAACTTGGTGTCTCTTACTAACAGAAGCCAGACTACTTTCATGGTTCATATCTGCATGAAGAAGAGAACAGTTATTCTTACTTGTTAGTGTTTCAAGTGATGTTAGCAACACAGCTTTGGTACGTTTGCCTTTAATCTTATGCGTTATCTATTTTTTATTGCATCCTAAGTGTAGATTTCTGCAGTTACGTAATGTATGGATAATGTTGATACTGGTTATTTTTAAAAACAAGGAAAATACTTCTCTTAAAAGCAGTTTCTTGGGGCGCCTGGGTGGCTCAGTCGGTTGAGCGGCCGACTTCGGCTCAGGTCACGATCTCGCGGTCCGTGAGTTCGAGCCCCGCGTCAGGCTCTGTGCTGACAGCTCGGAGCCTGGAGCCTGTTTCGGATTCTGTGTCTCCCTCTCTCTGCCCCTCCCCCGTTCATGCTCTGTCTCTCTCTGTCTCAAAAATAAATATTAAAAAAAAATAAAAAAAAAAAGCAATTTCTTGTGTACAACCCTGGAGGTGACAGTAACCCTTATCATGGAAAAACAAGCACAAGAGTTGATGTAAAGCTTTCTTTCAAGTACCCATTGTGTGGTCCATAATTCACCCTGAAAAGCTGATAGTATGATAGCAGGAGCCCTCTCAAATATATTCATAACAATATACAACTGCAGATTTCTGTTTTATACAGGTCAGTGGAGAACCATCACTGCTGAATCAATGTGTCTAACTTCTTGAATGTCTAAATTTAAAAAGAATACATTCCTGCTAAGATTCCTATCAACCCTTGCTGATTATGTTTCATAAAAGCAAATTCTCGTACAGTGGGCTCTTAAAAGGACCAATTTTCTGCTTCTCTTGACTATATGAGACATTCAGGAATTAATGAAAAAAAAAAAAAAAGCAATGCCTGTCTGGCCTGTAAGCACTGCAACCTTATCTCTGCATAAATTCTCACAGGTCAACTCAAAAAACAGTTCAGGGTCAAAATCTCATCTGGTCACCTAGATTAAAAACTAATTTCTCTAAAGTATATCCTGTATTGAAGCTTTTTCATGCAAATACATAGCAAGAGCCTTGTCCTCTCTTCCTTTATTAGTTGGGCATGTCATGAATTTGAACAGAACATTTTGTTCTGTACTCTAATTACATGCGTTATCAGGAAAAATCTATTCCTTGCATATGTATCGTCAGAAGCAGCTCTAAGAGTGTGGTTTCCATCACAGGGCTCGTCACGGTGGTTCATCGTAATACTGACAGTTTAATCTTTTGTTTCATACGAGATGAAAAGCCGCTTGATACCCATTTCTTCACAGCTTGGATCGTGAATCCAGTTGGACTCCATCCGTATCTAAGTACCGTCTCTTTCGTGAAGTGGACTCCATTTTCCCACATACGCTAGGTAATTATCTGCAGTTACGGGGGAAACACTTCGTTGATGAGAAAACCCACGCAAACTGATTTTCTAAAAAATAATGTGGACTCACAACTACGTGGCTAAACAAGGCGAATCACCACAGTCCTTTCCCTTTAGACGAAGCGACACAACCAGAGTTGTCGCTCGCTCACCGCCTCTTTGGCAGTTTGAAGACATCATTCTATTTGGTCATTTGTTTTATTGGCTGTTGAAACGTGATGGCTACCTCTGAAATGAAATGACTTCTCAAAGCCCTTTATTGGATCTTGGGATGTGTCAGTAAAAAGAAAGAAAATAAATAAATAAGCAGATGGAGTTTGAACACAAAGAAAAACGACCTTCATTCTGAGACTATTTATTAAAATGATAGTACAGTGCACTTCGCCTGTGAGGTGGCAAATCACAAATAAGAAATATGGGAACCCGTGGAGCTGTTGAAATTTAAATTATGTGGCAGCTTTCCATCAGAAATGCAACAGTAATTTAGAGTTAGGCTTTCCTGGCAGATTTATGTTTCAGTAAACAAACAAAAGGACTTTCTTGATTACAGTGCCAGGTGTGGGAAAAGATCCATGAGAATTGGAAAGAATGTTGGGGAACTGTTGTGGCTTTCCCCTCTCATTCGGTATACTTACATATTTCACCCATATTTATATTCGTATCAAGGGCCAAAGCTCTATGAGTGAGATTCAGCACATCCGGTTAGAATGCACTGAAACATTACACCTTAGGAGAGCTGGCTTTGGAAAGAGGAAGCTCTTTTCAGTTCTTTGTAGTCCTGCTAAATTTCAAGTTTAATTTCTGAACCGTGTCGTGGGTGTTATTTCATGACTGAAATGATTTTGCAACAAGCGCCTAGTATTGCACAAATGAGGACAAGCTTTGTATCTCAATAAAAATGAGTAGACGTGAGTAGAAATGAGAGTTTCGAAGAGTGCTTCCGAATATTTGGCAAAGCATCTTTTGTACTTTGAAAGGAGCAGCAGACAGCTTCTCTATCTCATGATCGGGGCCTCCCTCTCCCCTGCCTCCCCTGAGATGAGCATCGACATTGTCGCTTCCCTGTTTTTATCAAGGTCACTTTGGAAAGCATGAGGTGCTGGGGAGCTTTCCCTGGCATCCCAGACCTTTACCGAAAGGCTTAAATGCAGACTGTGGGATTTTAGGATCAGGCTATGGTAAGATTGGTCCTCCTGTTCTCCTTGCCCAGGTGACCCTGAAGAATGGATGGTAGTAGACAATCCCACTCGCCCTTCTCCGTGGAGGTGATCTAACTGAGCTGCTGAGTGTCATTGCATGTCTTAGGAGTGATTTTTTAGGGTCCTTTTTTGTCTCCTGTTTTGTTACCCTAAACCCGCACACAATTCTAGGGCATATGGCCAAGCAATGAAACCCAGAGGTTTTCTAAGAGGTCTAAGAGGTCCCTAAGGATTCCGTCTTAGCAGCTTTTCTTTACTCAGGGGTAAGGCCAGTCCATTCTAATAGAGACTCTTTGGGAAAGCATCCTTAGTTTGCGTTGGGCTATTGTTGCCCTATGTAGTAATCACAAAGCCCAACGTGTTGGAAGCCTTTGTTTGAATTCCAAAGACTTGCTCTGGGGAGAAATGTGTTAGTTAATCACTGGCCACTTTTGTCTCTTCTCTCCCATTGTGTTATCAGGCAGCAAGTGCCCTGGGGCAATGATGAGCACTGAAATACTGTCATATGTAGCCATCGGATTTAAGGCATAAAGCAAATGAGTTGCGATGGAATCATTATCATATGGTAAGACTACTTTTCAGGAAAGAATATTTCTTGACCTTTTCTAAAGGGCAAGCTCCTGTTCAACCTTAGAGGAGAGGATGGTTTGTTTTATAAAGGGTGAAAGTATCTGAGGACATTAGGAAGAACTCAAACACACAGTGGAGAAATACGAGAATAGATTAAGATGCCCATTTGGATTGTCCCTTAAAGGATGGAGACTTTCTTTCCTTATGAGTTATAAAAAACCCATTCAGTTTAAACTTGGCAACTACCTTCAAGATAACAAAGAGGAGTATGTGTAATGTAGTGACTATATAATTTATGAAAATTGATGTGTAGTTATACATAAACAGTTGCTACTTTGGGCTTTTTTGCACTTAATTAGGCAAATTATTTTTGGTATTGATATATGTTTTACATAACTATAAATAATACAAATATATCCTATTAGTTTTGGATAAATGTATATACACGTATATGTAATATAAATAAATAATGTTATATCTTTTATATATAAATAGACACATTTATATATACACGTACTTAATGAAAACATATTGTTGGTTTTTCTTGCCTTTTGTGGGTGCTATTCTTTTGGCAAATATTGTTAAATGGCAGTTTCTAGACCGTGAATAATATATATGGCCAACTGCCTCTTTCCCTAAATGTAATTAAGCAGGAGAATGAGTCAAAGATAAGCTCCAGCTTCTAGTTCATTTTTATAGACATTTGGTAATGATGAGCTGAGCAATCAAGTGTCTGTGTAAACTGATGTAACTTTTCATACCATGAGCCTAATTATAGCTCTGCTTAAACACAAGCTAAATTGATAGCGAGTATACTTCTAACCTGAAACCTAGTCTCCAGGACACTTATAATTGCAGGGGTTGTTTTAGAGGGGGGAGGGGTCTGGAGAGGGGCATGTGAATTATTGCAAATGTTATTCTTCTCAATATCATCCTAAAGAGAAGCCTTGGCTTTGTAATCTATCCCACTCAAGCCCAGGAAAGCATATTCCCACTGCTCGATTCCCCTGGTTGTCTGGAAGTATTTCCATAGCCCAAGCACAAGACAAGGAGATATTTTGCCAACTCAGTGCACACCAGATAACCAACCGCTTCTCATGGAGCTTATTTTCATGTGGGAGAAAATAGAAAATAAAAAAAAATACACAAAATGATTCATTTTTTACAATTTACATTTTTTTTTAACCACACAATTAAATAATTGTGGTACGTACCAGGAAGGAATCCAACAGAGTCTCGTGATAAAATATAACAACTGTGGCCACCTATGGTGGGCATCAGGTATGTCTTCTCAGAGGAACTGACCTCCCAACAGAAACCTGAAGGAAGATAAGCCAGCCTCGCTGAGAGGCCCAGAACAAGGAACAGCAAATGCAGTGTTCCTGAGGCAGGAGAGAGTGTGACTGTTAGAGGTATTCTTGGAAGGCTTGTGAGCTTGCAGCTTAGTGAGCGACAAGAGCAGGAGGGACAGACCTTTGGATTTGGGGTGGAGCAGAAAGAGAGGGGCAAAAGAAATGGAAAGAGAGGGGCCCCCTTCATTAGCTGTGAATCTCATTGCTCTCTAACCCAGCACTTTATTCCTATTGCCTCCAACTTTTTTTTTCAAGTATAAAAAAGTAAAAGGAAGTTTATTATTTACGTTTCATACTCAAAGACTATTGACAATATATGAATCGTCCCACTACCACGGACATAGACTCCATCAGAGCATAAATGTCTTATCATAGATAAAAAAATCGCGAATTGTCTAAACACTGTGCTTATAGAAAGGCTGGTAGCAATATCTTATCTAAAGGGCAAATAATCTCAGACACATGCTGGCATCCTCAGCAATCTTGGATCAGATAAAACTGATAAATTACAAACTGGTTCACAACTATTTGGCACCGTGAAAATAATCCTTTACTGAGATGTGTTTAGTATTAATTCCTGGTCTCTTACAAGGAAATTGTAAAACAGCTAATCCCCATGCGAATGGCCAGTAAGCCTATGATAAATCACCCACCTAACAAGAATGAAAGAAAGACAAATTGAAGGAATTAATAAGCAATATAAAAAGATATTCGACCTTGCTCATAATTAAAATCTAACTTAAAATACTACTTTATTTTTTCCTTTTACCTATCAGGTTAGTAAGAATTTAAGATTTGTTATTACCCAACGCTGGTAAAAATGTGAAGAGTATGTGCCTTCAAATACTTTTGGAGAGAGTGTATGTTACTATGACATTTTAAAAATTGAAATATAATTGATATATAGTATTAGTGTCAGGTGTATAACATAGTGATTCAATGGATATATATATGTACATATTGCAAAATGATCACAATGACTCTGTTTAACATCCATCATTACACATAGTTACAATATTTTTTTCTTATCACGAGAACTTTTAAGATCCACACTTATCAACTTTCAAGTTATAATACAGTATTATTAACTATAGTCACCATACTGTATACTACATCCCCAGGACTTACTTATTTTAGAACTTGAAGTTTGTGCTTTTTGACCGCCCCCCTTACCCCTTTCCTCCCACCCCCTCCTCTGGCAATCACCAATCTGTTGTCTGTATCTAGAAGTTCTTTTTTTTTTTTTAATTCCACATAAAAGTCAGATTACATGATATTTGTCTTTTTCTGCCTTATTTCACTTAGCATAGTGCCCTGAAGATTCATCCATGCTGTCACAATCGGCAAGACTTCATTCTTTGTATGCCTGAATAATACTCAGTTGCATATAGTACACTACATTTTCTTTATCCATTTATCCGGTAATGGATACTTAGATTGCTTGTATGTGTTGGCTATTGTAAATAATGCCGCAATAAATATGAAGGTGCAGATATCTTTTCACGTTAGTGGTTTTGTTTCCTTGTGATAAATATCTAGAAGTGGAATGGCTGGATCATATGGTAATTCTATTTTTGATTTTTTGATGAACCTTCATATTGTTCTCCATCGTGGCTGCACGACTTTACATTCCCTCCAACAATACACCATTGTTCCCTGTTCTCCACGTTCTCACCAGCTCTTGTTATTTCTTGCCTTTTTGATAATACCCAATCTAACACTTGTGGGGTGATATCTTTTGGTGGTTTTGACTTGAGTTTCCCTGATGATTAGTGATATTGAGCACTTTTTCAAGTACCTTTTGGCCATCTTTATGTGTTCTTTGGAAATATGTCTATTCAGATCTTATTTTTTGATTGGACTGTTTGGTTCTTTTGCTCTTGAGTTGTATGAATTTTTTATGTATTTTGCATATTACCCCTCATCAGATATATGATGTACAAATACTTTCTTCCATTTTGTAACCTAAGTTGCCTATTCATTTTATTGACTGTTTCCCATGCAGTGCATAAGTCTTTTGGTTTGATGTAGCCCTACGTGTTTAGTTTTGTTTTTATTGACTTTGCTTCTGATGTTAAATAAATTTAAGAAAATCAAGGCCAAGACCAATGTCTAGGATCCTACCACCTGTGTTTCCTTTTAGGAGTAATATAATAGTCTTGTTCAAGTCTTTAACCCATTTTGAGTTGATTTTTGTGTGTGTTTTTAGATAGTGGTCCAGTTTCCTCCTTTTGCCTGCAGCTGTCCAGTTTTCTCAATAACATTTACTGAACACACTGCCCTTTCCCCGCTACAGATTCTTGGCTTGCGTTCCATATATTAATTGTGCATGTGTGCATGGGTTTATTTCTGAGCTATTTATTCTGCTCCATTTATCTATGTATCTGTTCTTGTGCCAATCCTGTACCGTTTTGATTACTATAGCTTTGTAATGTGGTTTGAAATCAGAAAGTGTGACGCCTCCAGCTTTGTTCTTCTTCCTCAACATTTCTTTGGCTATTTGAGGTCTTCTGTGTTTCCGATACAAATACCAGGATGGTTTTTTATATCTGTGAAAAATGCAGTTGGAATTTTCGTGGGGATTACACCTGTAGATTGCTCTGGGTGGTATGGTTATTTTAACAAACAACATTAACTCTGCCAATCCATGAGCATGGAATATCTTCCTGTTTATCTTTAGGTTATTTCATCAATGTCTTGTAGTTTTTCAGGTACAGGTCTTTCCCCTCCTTGGTTAAATTTATTGCTAGGTATCTTGTTCTTTTTGATGCAGTTGTAAATGGGATTGTTTTCTTAATTTTGCTTTCTGATAGTTTATTATTAGTGTATAAAAATGCAACTGGTTATTACATATTGAGTTTTTATCCTGCAGCTTTAGTGAATTTTTTTTTAGTTCTGTCAGTTTTTTGGTGGAGTCTTTAGGATTTTCTATATATAAACTGCCATGTCATGTTTTACTTTTTCCTTTCTAATCTGAATGCATTTTATTTATTTTTCTTGCCTATTACTCTGGCTAAGACCCTCAATTTTGTGTTAAATAAAAGTAGTGAGTACAGGCATCTTTGTCTTATTCCTGACTTTACAGGAAAAGCTTTTAGCTTTTCTCCTTTGAGTATGATGTTAGCTGTGGACTTTTCATATATGACCTTTATTATGTTCAGGTACACTCCCTCTACACCCACTTCATTGAGAGTTTTTATCATAAGTGAATGTTGAATTTTGTCAGATGCGTCTTGATGAATTGTTGAACTCTGTTTGTTAATATCCTGTTCAGGATTCTTATATATTTTTTCATCAGGGATGTTGGACTACAATATTCTTTTCTTGTAGTGGCCTTGTCTGGTTTTGATATGAGGATAATGCTGGTCTTGTAAAATTAATTTAGAAGTGTTCCCTCCTCTTCTGTCTTTTAGCAGAGTTTGTGAAGGATAAGTATTAATTCTTTGAATGTTTGGTAGAATTCACCAGTAAGGCCATCTGGTCCTGGCATTTTCTTTGTTGGAAGATTTTCGATTGCTGAGTCAGTCTCCTTAGTTGTAATTGGTCTGTTTGGATTTTCTGTTTCTTCATGATTCAACTTGGTTGGTTGAATTTCTAGGAATGTATCCATTTCTTCTAGGTTATCTAATTTGTTGGCATATAATTGTGTATTGTAGTTTCTTACAATTCATATATTTCTGTGTCATTTGTTATAAAGTCTCTTTCATTTCTGACTTTATTTGAGTCTTCTCATTTTTCTTCTTAGTCTAGCTAAAAGTTTGTCAATTTTGTTTATATTTTTGTAAAGAAAAATTCAGCTTTTAGTTTCACTGATACTTTTTTATTGTGTTTTCTGGCTTTGTATAATTAATTTCTGCTCTGATCCTTATTTCCTTCTTTCTAATGACTTTGGGCTCAGTTTTTCCTTATTTCTAGTTTGTTGAAGCATGAAGTCAGGCTGTTTATTTGAAATCTTTCTTTTTTCTTGATGTAGGCAATTATCACTATAAATGTTCTCTTAGAAATGCTTTTGCTACACCCCATAGTTTGCTGTATTGTGTTTCCATTGTTATTTGTCTCAACATATTTTTGGATTTCCCATTTGATTTTTTTGTTTGATTGACCTTTTAGCTGCTCAGGAATATGTTATTTAATCTCCACAAAATTTGAGTTTTCCAGTTTTCTTCTTATAGTTAATTTCTAGTTTCATACTGTTGTGGTTAGAAAAGATGCTTGATATGATATCATTACTCTTAAATTTATTAAGACTTGTGTTGTGGTCTAACATATGATCTGTCCTAGAGAGTGTGTATTCTGCTGCTGTTGAGTGTAATGTTCTTTTTATGTCTTTTAGGCCCAAGTGGTCTAACGTGTAGTTTAAGTCCATTGTTTCCTTATTGATTTTCTGTCTGGATGATCTATCCATTGTTGAAAGTGGGGTATTGAAGTCTCCTATTATCATGTTGCTGTCTGTTTCTCCCTTTAGATCTTTTCATATTTGCTTTATATATTTAGATGCTCCAGTATTGGCGCATAAATATTTATAGCTGCTATATCCTCTTGGTGAATTTCCCCTTTTATATAACATAAGGACCTTTGTGTCTTGTTATTGTTTCTATCTTAAAATCTATTTTGTCTGATACAAGTATAAGTACTCTTTTGTTTTCCATTTGAATGGAATATCTATTTCCATTCTTCCCTTTAAACCTATGTGTATTTTTTTAATGTTTACTTATTTTTGAGAGAGAGAGAGACAGAATGCAAGTGAGAGAGGAGCAGAGAGAGGGGAGACACAGAATCTGAAGCAGGCTCCAGGCTCTGAGCCATCAGCCCAGAGCCCGACGTGGGGCTCGAACTCACGGGCTGTGAGATCATGACCTGAGCTGAAGTTAGATGCTTAACCAACTGAGACACCCAGGTACCCCAAGCCTATGTGTATCTTTAAAGCTGAAATGTGGGGGCTCCTGGATGGCTCAGTCAGTTTGGTGTCCGACTTTGGCCCAGGTCATGATCTCACAGTTCATGGGTTCAAGCCCCACATTGGGCTCTGTGCTGATGGCTCAGAGCCTGCAGCCTACTTCGGATTCTGTGTCTCCCTCTTCTCTCTGCCCCTCCCCCACTCACATTCTGTCTCTCTCTCCTTCAAAAATAAATGTTAAAAAAAATTTTTTAATCTGAAATGAGTTTCTTGTAGTCAGCATATAGTTGGTTCTTGTTTTTTTCTTAAACCTTTTGTCCACTCTGTGTATTTTGATTGCAGATCTGAATCCATTTACACTTAAAGCAATTATTGATAGGTATGGACTCATTATTGCCATTTTGCTAATTGTTTTCTGTTTTGTAGTTTCTTTGTTCCTTTTGTCCTCTCTTGCTCTCTTCTTTTGTAATTTGATGATTTTCTGTAGTGGTATGCTTAGATTCCTTTCTCTTTCTCTTTTATTATCTACTGTAGACTTTGACTTTGTGATTACCATGAAGCTTACATAAACCATGTTATAACAGTCTGTTTTCAACTAACAACAACTTAACTTCAGATGCATACAAAGTTCTATATTTTATAACCCCCCCACACACACAATTTATGTTGTTGGTGTCATAATTCACATCTTTTTACTTGGTCTACTTATTAACAAATCATTGTAGTTATAGTTTTTAAATGTTTCTTCCTTTTAATATTTATGCTCGAGTTATAAGTGATTTACCACCCACTTTACAATATTAGAGTATTCTGAATTTAACTGTATATTTACTTTTACTAGTGAGTTTGGAGGGGAAGCCCACCCAACAGCACCTGCATATATCTTATTTGTCTGGGTCACTTGGCTACCTCTGGTTGGATAGGAATCAGAGGATATAAGTAATTTTAGCTTAGAGCATAACATTGTTGCCCCCACAAAATCAGGATATTGTTAGTAAGGACAACTAACTACTACTAACTGGAGAGTGGATATTAGATAAGCAGTGAACGATGTCTGCCATACTATAAAAATTCAATTCTTACTACTTAAATGGCTCAGCTTGGAAGTAAACCAGGTTGATGCTCATGGACACATCTTTGTGGTTCTTTATTTTTCCTTCTCTATTTTAAGAAAAGCCAAAAAGAGAATAGATTTTTCATACAGGTTTCCATGGCTGCCTTCATCTGTTCTCTGCCCTGTTTCTCTCATGAAACTGATGCAATTGTTTAGCATGAAAGACTTTCCCAGCACATCTTACTGGAAGATAGCATTGCCAGTCTACCTCCTGGTAGAGTTGTATTGACATTTCTGTCTTCCAGAGAAAGAAATGTATCCCCTCCCCTCTGACAGAATAAAACTCTAACCCCTTAGCATGACTTTTAGTGGCCTTTGAAATTTGACCCCTTCCTACTTCATCACCAACTAATCCTAAGTGTTGACTTTCAGCCTCAAGTAGCATAAAATTGCTTTCCCTTCCCTGTACCTATCATGCTGTTTCTCCCTATTCTGCCCTTGTTCTTGCTGTGAGCTCTTTCTGGAGTGTTCCTCCGCCACTTTTTTACCTAGCTACCTCTTATTCTTTAAGTCATTGGTTCTCAACTGAGGTTATCCCTGTCATCCCCAGCCAGGGGACATTAGGGAATGTCTGGAGACATTTATGATTATCCCAACTGAGAAGAGTGTGATGGATGTTTTTAAACATCTTGTAACTCACAGAACAGCCCCCGCAACAAAGAATTATCCAGCCCCAAATGTAAGTAGTGCCAAGTTTGAGACCTACTGCTTTAGATAGTGTCTCCTTTAGAAAAAAAAAAAACCTTTTGTGAACTTTCCAAGTCTGTCTCAGCTATCTCACTTAATGATGCTTTAATACTATTGAGACTTCTTAAGAATCTCCTATTTTGGTGGCGAAGAGCTTGGAGTGTTGAGTCAGAATTTCTGATTTCAAATTGAGTTCTACCACCGTCTGTCCCTCAGTAAATTACGAAGTCTCAGTTCCCTCATCTGCAAAAATCAATATCTAATTCATGGGATTATGGTGAGTTTTAAATGAGACAATGAATGTAAAGTGCTTAGCGCAAATCTCGGTACTCAGCATATAATAGTTGTTCCTGTTGCTGTTATTGTTGTTAGTGTCCTTGTTATTATTTATTACTCTACTTTTAGGGTCACAGGCAGATTTACCAAGAAATCAGTGAAGCTTAAGCTTCAGGGCTCCTATTTTTGCTTGAGGGTTCTTCCAATGCACTGCACTTTATTGTATATTAAAGATTTTACGTTATCATTCTTTGTAAATTTTTTAATGTTTATTTCTTTTTGAGAGAGAGACAGAGTGGTAGTGGGGGAGGGACAGAGAGAGAGAGAGGGAGACATAGAATCAGAAGCAGGTTCCAGGCTCTGAGCTGTCAGCCTGTAAGGCTGTAAGGCTCAAACCCACAAACTGTGAGATCATGACCTGAGCCAAAGTAGGATGCTTAAGTGACTGAGCCACCCAGGTACCCCTACATTATCATTCTTAAAAACTACCCCCGGCTCTGCTTCCTATTCTCATCATATAAGCTCCAGACGCTACAGAATTAGACCCACTCCTGGTCAGGATCTAGTATAAAGCCTTGCTATCTGGAACACAGTAAATATTCACCAGTGGCAATAAGTTACCCAGAACCATAACCTCTTTAGCAAGTCATGAGCCAGCCTGAAGACAAATGTACTTTTCCATTGTTGTCTGGGTTTTTGAAAACCCTTCAGCCTGAAACTCCCATTGTGTTGTCTCTTCCTTATTGGTGGAGTCCTCTAGGAGGCATTTCACCTATCATTCAGAAATCAATAGCATCCTTTTCCTTTTGTTCTCTCTTTCCATTTGATGATTCAGCATTGTTACGAGGACAATGAAGGAAAGTAAATACGCGCTGTCCCTGATTATTTACTGAAGAGAATTTTGATACAACTTCAACAGCAAAGCCTTGTTTCCATGGGGACTGTCTGGGTCTCAGAAATGTTTGTTAGTACAAACTTCAAGTTATTATGGTACCTGCTACGGAGTTATCCGACTTGCCTAGCTCCTCCTTCCTCAACCTCAGCTGACTCCAACATCCC
Source organism: Prionailurus viverrinus (assembly GCF_022837055.1). Classification (NCBI taxonomy): domain Eukaryota; kingdom Metazoa; phylum Chordata; class Mammalia; order Carnivora; family Felidae; genus Prionailurus; species Prionailurus viverrinus. The sequence continues at coordinate 33,931,390 of NC_062562.1, read as the reverse complement.
TCCCTATGTTTCCTGTAGTAAATACTTGTGTGTGTGTGTGTGTGTGTGTGTGTGTGTGTGTGTGACTGGCTTCCAGCCTTTCACTGTTAAGGGTGACATGACAAAAAGAGGTGGACAGGTCAATAAGAAAACAAAAACAAAAACATGGCAGTGGAGTAATTCCAAAGTCCAAGCTGACATTGAAAACTATATGAGACATTGAAATTCCCACCATAGAGAAGTCCAGTGACAGACACCTAATAAAAATGGAAAGCCAATAATAGAAAAAGTAATGCAAGAAAATTAAACTCGTGGGCTAACAAGACTCAAATAAAAATGAGAAATGATACTACAACTATCAAACTCTTCCCCTATGTAGCTCTACAGCTGATTGTTCAAGGAGAATGACTTACAGCTTTTCTTGCCTTAATTTTGATCTCTTGTCATTATCTGATAGCATCCATCATCCAAAATAGAAGTCACATAGGTCTTCATTGAGAAATCACAGGCAAAACCTCCTCCTTGATTTTTAGAAGTGACTGCTATTTTGTCCATGATTTTTTTCTAATTAGAATGGAGACTGGGGAGAGAACAGGCACATTTAATCATTTTGACCTGAGAAAAAGTAGAGGATAAAGGAAGACAGGAACATTTCATCATGAGAGAAGCTCTTGTCTGCTTATCTTTGAGCCTCAGTTCCCTTATCTGTAAATCAGGTTAATAGTATTCACACATGAGGTTTTTGCAGAGTATAAATGGCATGAGACATGGCAAGAGATCTATCTGTATCATGGTACTTCCTCTCCAGAGACTCTTTTCCATGGATGCATTGTTCTAATTAACCAGAAGGACATGCTAGTGTTGTCCACCTTGATGTTTCTTTACAGACTTTTTACTAAGCTTTCTACTCATATATTCTATATTCCTAGAATATCTCCACTTGGCCTTCTCCAGGGCATCTTAAACGCACACAAACCTGCTGAACTCACCATCTTTGCCCCGAAATTTTGTCCTTTCCTCATATTCTCCAGCGCACAAATGGCATCACCATTAATCTGACACACACACACACACACACAGGAACCTAAATGGAAATTTTGCAATCTCCAGTGACTTCATTATTCTTAGTATAGAGTTAAAGCATTCTGAATGTAGTCCCAGTTCCTTACGTCTAGGAAAACAGGCATAGAGAAGAAAAACAGAGATTATTTTTCTGGAATACAGATTCTTTAATAAAGTACTTTGTATCTGAACCTCTGAAGCACATGGAGTCAACAAATAAGGACCCTTCCCTGGACTGCTAACTGCCAAGATGGATACAGCACACAGACGAAGGGTCCTGGGAGAAGGAGATGCAGTGTGCAAATTGGACCTGATTTTGTTCATGTTAGCTTCTTCAAAAAGGCAAAGGAAACTCAAGAGGCTTTAGAAGAAGAAAAAAGGAAGAAATAAAAGCAACTGAAATGCCACTTCTTGCCTCCCAACACACATTACATTTATCAAAGTAAATAATATGACTTATAAAAATGTCTGTTACTGCCTTTTAATTTCTCTTCAATAGCATCACTCAAAAAATACGATGTAGGCTGTGAGAGAATTGGAAACTAGCTTGGGAGAATATTCGGTATGGGTGACAACTTGATTTTATTCTCATGTGAATATATTTCAATATTCACAACTGCTAGTGATCTCTGTTTTAGAAGTTCTGTTGGAATTGTGATGCATCAACTTTTTTTTTAAGTGATGTACAGAATCACACAATTGCAGGCTCAGAGGGATATTTGGAATTATCTAGTCCATCACCTTTATTTGCAGAGGAAACTGGGATAGAGCAAGATTAGGACTTGTCCAGAGCGATGTGGATAGTGTTAGCACTGAGTCTGGAACCTGGATTTCGTGAGTCTCTATGTAGTTTCTTTCCTCTGGTACTGACATCCTCTCCCTATTCTATTTTAAACATTTTTGTTTTAACAAAAAGTTCTCTCACCAAAACTCAGTAAGAAATTTGTTTTGTTAAATTATTTTTACATGCTTGATGACACTGTAATCATAATAAAGATAGAGTAAAACTTTGACCAAAAACCAAGGGAAGTAAATGTTGTATCTTGACTGTTTCCTTCCCATGTTATCTCTCCCCATTTTCCCTCAGTGCTCTCTGTATCAACCATTCTGAATCTTTCCTTGACCTTGACTCTTTTACCACTTGCTGCAAATTTATTATTAACGATCTTTTGAATTCATTACCAAAATAATCTAAACCTATTATTAAAACATTTATATCCTCACTTGTCTACATCTAAACATTAAACTTTCATTTAAAGTTGAATCCAATAAAATAACTATTTTTTTAAACCTCTTGGTAACTGGCTTCTTACCCATCGTTTTTAAGGAGCTGAATTAATTATTAAAATAACAGATTATTTGCCTTGAGATTAACTGCTTGGTTTTTAAAGCCAATTTGTATCGGTAGACAGCCTGCTGTTCCCGGCATATTAAAATTCAGAATATACAAAGTAGATTTCAGCTTTGTTCAGCTTCTTTGCAGATCCCGCGTGATATTACACTACCCTTGAATGCAGTGTACTCCTATGAAAAACCCTTAGTATTCACTTGTGAGGTATATTTCTCTACTTGTATCACAGAGCAAAACAAGATCTCACAAATTAGAGATGCTCTCTCCATCAGGAAATATCGTTGATCAAAGTGATAAATATAATAAGGACAAATGCACATTTTTTTCAAGGTTAAGCAGCATTTTTACCTCCTCACCCCCCCCCCCCCCAGATACAAGCATTATAGAAAAATTGGGAAAGGAAATAGGCAGGTAGGCAGGCATATCTCAGAGCAAGCTTGGGAATATCAGTACAAGTTCATGCTGAAGTTTCTCTGAGTGGCCTCTAACTTAAAGGTCTCACCTGCAAAAGGGGCACTTAGCCCCTTTCCACTGGGGTTGGTTCAGAAGTAGACATTTGTCCCAATCAGAGCTTCTGAGGATCAGTCCTGTTGTCAGTAGTGTTGGGAAGGGAGGTGCTTTCTTGGTATGATAAGAATACAATTTTTCTTAGTATGCAAGCATACAATTTACATTTTTCCTTTTTGTTATATACATATTACATATATATTATATATGTAATATATATATGTATATAATATATATATTTTTTAATTCAAGTTAGTTAACATCCAGTATAGTATTGGTTTTAGGAATAGAACCCAGTGATTCATCACTTTCATAGAACACCCAGTGCTCATCCCAACAAGTGTCTCCTTAATGCCCATCGCTCATTTAGCCCATCCACCATTCAGCCCATCCCCCTACCCACCTCCCCTGCAGAAACCCCCAGTTTCTTCTCTTTATTTAAGAGTCTCTTATGGTTTGCCTCCCTCTCTGTTTTTATCTTATTTTTCCTTCCCTTCTCCTATGTTCATCTGTTGTGTTTCTTAAATTCCACATATGAGTTAAATCATAGGATATTTCTCTTTCTCTGAATGATTTCTTTCGCTTAGCATAATACACTTTAGTTCCATCCATATTTTTACAAATGGCAAGATTTCATATGTAAGTATGTATACACATATATACCACATCTTCTTTATCCATTCATCTGTTGATGGATATTTGGGCTTTTTCCATAATTTGGCTATTGTTGATATTTTTCTTAATTTATTATTATACCATTCTTCCAAAGAACTTTGAATGAAATATCCCATTCTTTGATTGATCAGACATGGAACTGGTAAAATATCATGTCGGTTAAGTTGTTTCAGTGCTAACAGTCATAAGTTCTGGGTCTCTCTCCTTATTTTTATGTCCATAGAGAAATCAAGTCTGCAATTGCTTTGGCTCTTGTATTGCAAATCATAGAGTAGAGAGGCTTAAATATGGACCATCCTAAGACTCCCATCAACTGATTATTTCCTAAAACTCCTCTGATCTTCTTTAGTATAAAAGAACAACTAAGCTGATGTTTGCCTCTGTGCTTTATTTCCTGATTCCTTGTACCTGAATTTTGTTTTTCCAGGGTCTCTCAATCTATACAGTCACACCCTAGGGCAAAAGGAAATTATGTCAAGTGAAGGGTTAGATAAAACGATGACACCCACCATTGGCATTGTAGAGATTCAGCTAACCATGCGTTCCAAATGAGTTTACTTACCAGGCTGGGTGACAATGAAAGGATCGTATTTGTATTTCAGTATTTATAACATCACTGCATCACCTTTTAGTGGATACCTTTTTTTCTGCCTTGTATCCATTCGCCCTACCTGTGATGTACTATTACCTGAGTTTCTTAGAGCAATCATTCTTCCTTACTTTTCTTATTTCTTCATTTTGTCAGACTGGTGTCACATAGCCCGGGCTTGACCAGCTACAGCACTTGAACCTACCAGAGGCTACAGTTTCAGAACTTATGCTGGAACAATTACATTTATTAAAAAGGGAGGGTCTTCTTTCACCCATTAGACATGAAGCTTGGCAGATATCAGCCTGGAGCAGCTGCCTTTTGAAGCAAACAGTATTGGCCTTCCCATAGCCCCTAAGCTCTCACCATTTCCATGCTAGCAGACCCAACAGCTCCCGACTGCAAGCAACTATGTCTGTTTGTCTGAGAGCTTTCTCTGGCCATAGCAGCCAGCCCATTCATTTGGCATGTTCATGGGACAGGCTGTAAGTGCCAGAGAATTCAAGTTCCCAGAGCAGCTTTCCACCAGTGACTGGCAGGAGTTGGTGCATCAAAACTCCAGTCCCCTCTCCCCTTAGTTGACAAATCTCTGAAGTGTGGGCTTGAATTTTCAATGTCAAGCTATTCTTCTTAATTTACTTTTGGATGGATATATGTGTGTGTGTGCACATATGAATACATATATTTATATGTGTTTTTATGAATATATGTGTATGCGTGTGTGAACACATACATAAATATTCATACAAATGCACAATTCATATTATTTCTATATTCATAATATTTTTATATTGTTTTATATTGTTATATATCTCTGACTTAGGTAGGAGGAGTGATTTTTTTCATACCTTTCTGGGCTCAATCATAGTACACTGTTCTAATTAGTTCAGTAAAATCACTCAGTGTTTATTCAGTTCCGGAGCTAATATTCAGCCATATTTACCAGTACAGCCATATCATTTCTCTAGCTTGTCCTTATTTTATGGGTGTTCAATCTGATTGGTCAAGGTACATTCCATACATAATCTGTCAAAGCTGGAATCAATATCATGTCTGTCTCTTCACACCCACCGTCAAAACCATGCCCTCATCTCCCCATCACTCAGAATTTAGATCTACATGCTCATAGAACATTCCTGAATCTGCAAGCCGACACCCAAGATAATCAAAATTGGGAGGAAGACTCCCAGGAAAGGAAAGGTGAAGAAAGGGTTTCTCACCTCCTCCCATCTATAACAGACTGAAGGCAGGATAAGTTTTTCAGAGATATTTGCATGTTTGGGTTCTCTTATCTTTTGCTCCATTCCAGAGAGCCAGACCTTCTCTTGGTCTATCTTTGTCTTTGGATTTTTGCAGGACTCAAAACTAAATCTTCTTGGGATCCCTGCTCCTATTACCGTGGATAAATTCCTGAACTTACTGGACCTATTTCTGCTCAGAAGGGTCAGGGAAAAAGGAAATAGATCCCAGGAGGGAATGGGTGCCATGGCAGTGTGTGTGTTGGCAGAGAAGTAGAAAGATCCTCAACTTCACATGTCTATAGTGGAATAGGACAGTTGATGTCAGCACACCCTGGCCCTGTTTTCCATCAGATAAATCTCCCAGCATCTCTCCATTACACACTAGTTTCTTTCAGCCAGAGGAATAATGTTTGGGTACATTAATTTGATTTAGGGAAGTGTATATTTTCATTCAAAATGTATGTTTTTCGCCATTGAGGAGGGCACCTGTTGGGAGGAGCACTGGCTGTTGTATGGAAACCAATTTGACAATAAATTTCATATTAAAAAATAATAAAAATTAAAATGTACGTTTTTCAAATAAGGAGACATCCTTAGGACATAAATAAATAGGGAAAAGTAGGAAATGGACATTTTTTACCCGCTTGAATTGTGATCGAATAACTATACCCTTAATAGCCATATAGATCAGGCTTACAAGACACAGATGCTGTTCTCCTGTAGTGAGAACATGGACCCTGGACCAAGGGCTTGTCATCTTATGAGGAATCCTATTGCAACCTTATGTGGGAAGCATTACTTTGTATTTCCTGTGTGAACAGGGTAGGGAAACTGTTCCGGTCTCTCTGGAATGCTCAGGTCAAAGTCTGCTGGCTCAAGATGATACAGTGTTTTTCCTAAGTGTTCCCTGTGAGGGGAACCAGGCACAGTTTTTTGTGCTCTGGGATTGAGCGCTTTTTGTTGTGTTTGCAAATGCCTCAACCAGGTTTCTAATCTATTTGAGAATGTTTGCACCATATGAATAACGCCCCAAAGGCTTTAAAAGGGAAAAATATGCACACTCTGACGTAAAGATTTATGGGTTTCAGTGCAAAACATTTCAGTGGGGAGATTTAAAAATTAATTTGTATTCAAGGCAGCACAACATGGAGTATTTGAGGCATTTAAGAATTTTAAATATGAGGGAGTGTGCAGAATAAGGAAGCTATTCATTTGAAATAGTGTGTCAGAGTTTAGAACAGGTGGGGACACTCAACTTTTTTTAATGGCAGAAAATGTTGCAAAATCGAGTTTTGCCTTGCCCACACAGGAGTACTAAGAAACCAAAGCACCAGGCTTCATCTCTGCTAAAGAGCTCTGAATATGGAATATTACAGTCACTTCTATACCTACAATGCAAGCCACCATGTGTGTTTGTAAACAACTAAAAGCCCCAGCTAATCTCGAGCAATACACAGATGAGCCATCTTTGAGAATGCCAGTCGCCTGCTAATAACTTTCTAAAACTGCTCTCCAGCACTAATTGAAACCATAAATCCTCATCACATTCAAAGCCTAACCACTGTATACCATTAGCTCACTTCAGTTCTTAATCTTCTTCTGGGTACTTTTCCTGCTGTATCCTTCTTCCCCTCGGAGGAGCCACATTTGTTATTACAGTTCAAATACCTTGAGATATCCTGTCGGAGAGCTGTATAACATCTCTCCAAGCATGTCAGTACGAGTGTGTACTTAATAGGAATAGCTACTCCGGTCCCATTAGAACAAGGTCAAAAAATGTTGGGGATTGTGTTTTCACCAATTTTATCCTAGGTGCCTGTAGATAACACAGATCGAAAGAATATTTAAATTCTGTTTTGCTAAGACAGGCTACTTCTGTTATATCGTGGAGCAGGTAGGAGGTTATGGTTGCCTCTAGACAATTTGCCAGACAAGAAAAATGGCTTCGCGGGCCAGCTGACAGCTTTATTCTTGTGGCTCTGGCAGAAAAATAGGCAAAAAAGATTGCAGAGGCGGCTGAGTGGAATATAACACAAAAGTTCAGAAAAAATATTAACTGGTTATAAAATGAGTGGGAGGATGTAGTAAAGGAACTGGCATTTCAGTTATATAAAATCACTTATTACAACATTTTTATAGCCAAATTATGCTCCCTTTCTGTGCAGTATCTTTGGGTCTGTTGCCCGGAATAGGCGGTAAAGAATCCATCCACGAGGCCCGGAATGTTTATATGGAAGGAGAGAGAAGCAGCAGCCATGAATCACTTTATGGCTGCATCATGCTCCCGATCCCAATGAAGACCCCGTGGCAGTTTGGGTCTGATTTATATTAGGCCCTGTGCTTTCACAGGTACGTTCTGGCCCCATTTACTTACAGGCACCATCACTCCTGTGCCTGCTAATGGACCCGTGTAATTAGTGTGGAATGCTCGGATACATGTATCGAGACAAGCCCATTCGGGGCCCTCAAACTGCAAAGACAACACTGAATGCTGCCATTTTTCTGTTCCTTGAAGCAGGGAAGTGACCAACGAAGTATTTTCTTAGATGACGACACACACACTAGAGTCACCAAACTGGCTCTTTGATTGTAGGAGAGAAATGGCGGCCTCAATCTTCCGTAAGGGGTTGTAAGGACGTGGTCAGTCCATTAAGAAAGTTCTTTAGCATAAAAATTGAAGGACACAGACCACCAATCCCTTGCAGTGATGCATCCTCTAGTCGTAAAAAATATTAATATATATTCATTCAAAGACAAAAATCAGTAGTAATACTGGGGGAAACACTGGGTGAAGCAGTTAAATAGTTTTTCCTACTGTGGGACATCCCAGTGCCTCTCACATCCTAACAGACATTTCAGATGTCCACAAGAGGAATATTTGCATTTCTGATATGTGGTTCACCATGGGACTCTATACTTTATGAAGCTTTCATGTGGTCAGTATTCCTTAGAGTACTCTAAGATAACCAGTGCCCTTCTTTCTCTGGAACCCTGTTATATAAGGAGAAATGATGTTTCTTTTAAGTGGCAAATTTACATTCGGTAAAACCTTGGTTTGTGAGCATAATTCATTCCAGAAACATGCTTGTAGTCCAAAGCACTTGTATATCAACGTGAATTTCTCCATAAGAAATAATGGAAACTCAGATGATTCATTCCACAACCCCAAAATATTCATATGAAAATGATTACAATACTGTAATATAATACAAAATTACAAAGAAAATACAAAATATAAAGAAAAATAAATTAACCTACACTTACCTTTGAAAATCTTTGTGGCTGGTGTGAAGGAGACAAAAGAGAGGAGGGTTATTGTGTAGGACGACTTACACAATCACTAACAGAATCACTGCTCTCTATTGGCTCGGTGGAATCTTTGTCTTTCCATGCAACTTTAACAAGGAACCTATCCAGTGACCTAGAATGAAGCAAAGCATTCCTATTCTATTCCATGTAAGCTTACTCTTACATGGAAAAGCAAAGGACTGTCCACAGGTGTTTTAAGTGACAAAAAAATACACTAATGCTAGTTGTGGGCACCTTCCAACGTTCTGAAAAATCACTGATTTCTGCCAAACACCACAGCTAAAGACTGAGCATCTGAGCATGGGACACAATCACCCACAATCCCTCAGTGACAGAGAGAGAGAGAGAGAGAGAGAGAGAAGAACCATTGGTTCAGTTGTGATCATGTGACATTCAGCATCACAGACTACTCATATTGCAAGACACTGCTCATTTATCAAGTTAAAATGTATTAAAATGTTTGCTCATCTTGCAGAAAGTCACAGAACAAGTTACTTGCAATCCAAGGTTTTACTGTGCTTGGTTTTTCAAAAAGTTTTTAGGACTCCCCATTCTATTGAATAGTGATCAAATGTCTTTTTTTTTTTCTTTTATTTTTGGCATTCCTATTCCTAGTTGGTGTGGCCCCAGCTTATTTTCTCCCATTATGACCTGTTACTTAACCTGCCTTCCCCCTTACGCTAGGTCTAATTTATTTCTTGCTGTTCTGTGTATACTCTTTGTATCTCTCATCTCTATATCCTTGAACATAATGCTTCCTCTTTCTGAAGCAACCTTTCTCCCTACTTCTACTCATTTGGAACTTAACCGTTTTTCTGGATCATTTTTTCTGCGTTAGTGTTTCTGTTGCATTCAATGTGGACCTCTGTTCAAGCTTACATCAACCCTCCCATGTTCTAGTTGTTTGCTGATGTCTGTGAGTTCTTAAATATGAGTTCCTTTAAAGCAAGCACTGCGCCTTGATCATCTTTGAGTACATAGCCTGTTAGATTATCAGAAAAATAGAATCTAGGTCAGGGTAAATTGAGATAGGTGGTCCCTGGGCCCCCATTTCTACTTGACTCTCTCCCTTGAGCGTTCCTCAGTGGTTTTGAAATGGCCAGAGGCCTGAGCCTTTCCCTTTTATCAGAACACACGTGCAGTTACTTTGCATCATTCCAGAAAGCACTATCATACACATTTAGGAGTAAATAGGAGCTCTGGAGTCAAGCTGTCTGAGTTCCCAACACTAAGGTCCCAACACTAAGTAAGTGTAAGTTTGGGCAGATTAACCTTTGTGGCCTCAGTTCACTTAGCTGTAAAGTGATGTAACGCCTATTGCACATGGGTTTTCGGAGCGTGTTTGTTTGTTTAGAATCAAAGGGAATGATGCACATGAAATACCTGGCACAATGCCTGGCATGTTGTAAGTACTCAAAAATGCTTTTGTCTTAGAATAGAAAGGAAGGGCTAGTTTAAAGTCCAGGGAGCTCCTGTGTGGCGTGTTTAGCATCCCCACTGTCCTTGCCTGTCAGATGGATGTGTTCATCATCTATTGTTGCCTAAAAGAGTATCACAAACTTAGCCACTTCAGGCAACACACATTTATAATCTCACAGTTTCCAGGGGTCCGGAGGCTGGCCACAGCTTAGCTGGGTCCCCTGCAAGGCTGCAGTTAAGAAGTCAGCCTTGCTGGGGGCTCATCTGGCAGCTCGATCGGGGAGAGTACCCTCCCCAAGCTCCCTCAGGTTGTTGGCAGAGTTTGTTTCCTGTGGTTGTGGGACTTGGGGCAGCTCACTTCTTCACAGCCAACAGTGGAGAGACTCCATCAAGACGGCAGTATGGTGTGATCAGCACATCCCATCCCATTGCCATATAACATTGGTCAGAAACAAGTCAACGGTCCCACCCACACTCGAGGGGAAGGGATCACACAAAGGCATGAATGCGGGGGCCATCTTAGTGCCTGTCCTCCATGAGGGTGATGATACTAATAGTAATTATCTCATTGGTTGTTGACAGGATTAAACAAATTAACATATATAAAGCTTTGGGAATAGTGCCTGACACAAGTCAGTGCTCAGTAAGGGCACTCTGTTTATAACTGGGCCTGTGAGTGGAGGACGTGAGCAAGTCCCCCAACCATATAAATGAATGAGGCTACATTCAGGATTCATAACTGGGTAGATTCTCCCAGTCAGGCTTTCTGCAGGGCTGATTTCCCCAGCGGTTTTAGATTAGTGGCTGTGAACTCTGCTGTGGGTGGTATTGAATGTCAACTGTAGGTGGGTGTGACTTGCCTTAGTCATGTGTAACTAATTTAGAGTACACCACGTATTCAGGCAAGTGTCTATAGTTGCCATTTTTGCGAATGGTGAGAACGACTTGTTTGCCATCTTCCCTTACAACTAAAAGAAATGTGAGTTAGGAATCAAGTAGCGGGCTTGAATGAAATGGCTTCTAGGTGTTCGGCACAACAGGTTGGCTTGTAGGCAAAGTTCAGACAGTCCTAGAGCTAGGAATCAGCTCGGAAATACTGTGGCCAGGCACAGGCTCCCTGGAAAACAGAGGATGCAAAAAATGCAATTCCCTCACTCAACCTGTGCCTGTTCTGTGCCAGGATTTGTACCCGACGTTCAGGGGACAAAGGAAAAGAAACTTAGACAAAAATCATGCTTGTGGAATTTTTAACATCTGGCCCCCAATGGCTTCGCTCTTCCCGTTAAGGGGGAGGGGGGATTTATGTCTCCTGTCCTTGAATCTGAGCTCTGCGACTATTCAGCAATAGAATGTAGCAGAAATGATGCTGCTCCAGCTTCTAGTCTCAAACCTTAAGAAATTCGCAACATCTACTCCGTGTCTCTGGGGAGGTTAACTCTTGAAACCCAGTCACCATGCCGCCATCGAGAGGCCCCGTGCAGATGGGATGGCAGCCAGCATCACCTGCCAGCTATGTGAGTGACCCATCTCAGAAGTGTATCCTCCCATGCCAGTAGAGCTGTCACCATGGGGAGCAGAGATGAACTGCCCTCATCAATTCCCGTCCAATATGCAGATTCATGCACAAAACAGTTTTGTTTTAAGCTACCACATTTTGGGGTGGTTTGTTATTCAGGAAGAACAGTCTGGGAGAGGAGACAGACGCTAATCAAAGACTCACACTGGCAATTATATATCTGCGAGCTATGTCCACTGCTCTGCAGAATAAGGAAGAACATGGTTGTATGAGGCCACTGAACAAGGAGACTCCGACTTAGGTTATGCAGCCAGTGGGGGCTTCCCTGAAGAAGAAAGGCTTGAGCTGAGACCAAAAGAAGTTGACTTGGTAAAGGAGGGGCAAGACACAGCCGTGCAGAGACTGCTGGTGTGCAAGAACAGGAGGCCTTTGAAGACGCATAAGTGGGAGACAGTTGGAGTGATATGAGGAGTACGCAGGTGGGCAGCGTTCAGCTTTAGAGTGTGCCCGTGACCATGCGGGACACCATCCTGAGTCCTCCTCGGGGAATCATAAGAGATTGGGGGTCGCACACACGTGGTCAATGAGTGGGAGTGAAAGGATTAAAGCTTTACGGAGGATTTGGTGTGACCCGCCCATCTTACCTGCAAATGCAGCCTATGGTGAGGGACTGAGCTGCTGGCACAGAGTAGGGGTTTAGATCCCTAGGGAATTAATTGCTTCCTGGCAGAAGAAAGTTTGAGAGACTTTTTCTTAAGAATTTTAACTCCTTTTCCAAACTGCATTTCTCAGCTGACCCAATTCAGTAGCAATGTCTCCAGGAGTTTTTAATAGATTCACAGGGGCTACACAGACTGCTGTCTATTTTTACATCTTTACAGCGAAGACGCTATTCCCTATAGCGAAGCATGCTTGCTGGGATTTTGGCCTGCTTTCTGTCTTCTGGTCTCTGTGTAGATGGGGAAACGTAGAGCAGAAGCTGTTGTGTGCATTTCGTTCACGTGTATGAGGGTAGCTGCTCCCATTCTCTTCCAGACTCCCAACTTTTTCAAGTTGTTCCTTATTTTTCAGGCAGCCTCTTCTGCCCTAAACCCTTGGGTTCACTCCTTCCTTCTTGACACACCTCCTCATGTCCATGTCACTTCCAACCTCAGTCTTGGCTTCATGTCAGCAACCATGTCAGCCCTTATTTTCAGCCCTTCATGTCAGCCCTTATTTTTTTTTCTTTTGGATTACCTATCAGGTATTAGGTACTAGGCACTGGGGATTTCGGAATGAAGTTGACCGTAATCTGCCCAGAAGAGTGGTTCTCAACCATAGCAGCATGTTAGAATCACTACAGGAGTGGAGGATGTAGCAATGGAAGCTTTGATAGTGCCTTGGATCCCTTCCCAGAGTTTCTGATTTTTTGCTTTTTCACTGTTGGGGTGAGATGTTACAAATAAGCCAGAGGAGTAAACTAGGATGATCCATGTGGTCAATGATCAAACTCAAAAACATCAGTATGAACTCACGTTAGAGTTAGTATAGATACAGATGGTTACATGTAGAAATATTTAGAGAAATATATATATATATGCACATATATATTATATATATATTTTATACATATATATATGGTTCTATATGGATTAGTATATTCACATATATCTTCTTGCTCAGTGAGCAATGATCCTGCAGTAGCATGGAGTACAACAGAGCCCAGATCTTGGTTTCTAATACCATTTTCCCCAATCAAAGAAAACAGAAATTCTTATAGAAATGGCCGACTTTAGGACTGAGGCAGGAAATATACACAAGATGATCCTGGAGGATCTTGTAGTGTGAGAAAGTAAGGAAGTACACAAAAATGAAACACACAATAGTGCCCACAATAATGATGATATGTCAAACTGGCGTTGATAGAGCTTCCCGGGGCCAAAGCTACAAAAATGTAAGCAAGAAGAAAAATAAATGGAAATGCCAACTGGTGCGGCCTCTCTGGAAAACAGTATGGAGGTTCCTCAGAAAACTAAAGATAGAACTACCCTATGACCGAGCAATTGCATTACTAGGCATTTATCCACGGGATACAGGTGTGCTGTTTCGAAGGGACACATAAACTCCCATGTTAATAGCAGCACTATCAACAACAGCCAAAATATGGAAAGAGCCCAAATGTCCATCGATGGATGAATGGATAAAGAAGATGTGGTAGATATATACAATAGATTATTACTCGGGAATCAAAAGGAATGAAATCTTGCCATTTGCAACTACGTGGTTGGAACTATAGGGCATTATGCTAAGCGAAATTAGTCAGTCAGAGAAAGACAAATATCATATGACTTCACTCATATGAGGACTTTAAGAGACAAAACAGGTGAACATAAAGGAAGGGAAACAAAAATAATATAAAAACAGGGAGGGGGACAAAACAGAAGAGAGTCATAAATATGGAGAACAAACTGAGGGTTACTGGAGGGGTTGTGGGAGAGGACATGGGCTAAATGGGAAAGGGGTATTAAGGAATCTACTCCTGAAATCAGTGTTGCACTATATGCTAACTGATTTGGATGTAAATTTAAAAAAATTAAAAGAAAAGAAAAATCAAGAAGTTGTATGATAATCCCAAATATAAAATAAATATCCATGAGTCCATATTGGCACACAGAAATGATTGGATAAACAAATAAATGGGGCAAAGAGAGAAACGAGAGAGATCTCCCATGCAGAGGGATTCCAAATAATTCGTGTTATGTACTTTGCTGTCAAGGAGGTGAAGCGTAACTCCACACTCCTTAAATGCATGCTGTGCATGGTGATTTCTTTCCAAAGAGTGTTTACAGCATGGTTGGGGGAGTAAAGTAACTTTACTATAAAGAAACCTCAGTACCTCAGCTGGCCAGGTAATCAAAGTTAACATCGACAGTAAGACTCATTGATGGTATGTGCGCTTGACAAGACACGATGCAAATAGCACTTTACCTTTGTGATCTTTCTTTTCAAAATAACTGCAACTCTAGACTCATCATGAGAAAAACGTTAGACAAATCCCAGTTGAGGATCATCATAGAAAATACCTCACCAGTACTCCTTTACACTGCCAAGGCCATCCATCAAAAACGAGGGAAGTCTGAGCAACTTTCACAGTCCGAAGAAGCCTAAGGAGCCATGAAAAATAAATGTCATACAGTCTCCTGGGTGGGATCCTGGAACGGAAAAATGACAATAGTTTTAAAATAAAGGAATCTGAATAAAGCATGGGGTTTAGTTAATACTAATGTATTGTGATCAGCTCATCTGATGTGACAAGTATACCATAATAACAAGATGTTGGGGCACCTGGGTGGCTTAGTTGAGCATCTGACTCTTGATTTCACCTCAGGTCATGATCCCAGAATCATGGAATCCAGCCCCACATCGAGTTTAAGATTCTCTCTCTCTCTCTTCCTCTGCTCCCCCGCCCTCAAATAAATACATAAATAAAATAACATGATGTTATTGGAGAAACTGGGTGTGAAATATATGGGAAATCTCTGTACTTTGCTCAGTTTTTCTGAAAATCGAAAGTCTTCTAAGATAAAAAGTTTATTTAAAAAACAAAAGTCATTTTCATGATATTTTGGTCACTTCCATATTGTTGTCTTCAAGCCAACTAACTAGACTATAAGTTCTTTGCTGATGAGGAAACTTCTTTCCTTTTATAGTGTTTTATTATGTACTAGAAGATCCCACACACAATAGGTAGGCAACTATGTTTGTTAAATTTATTGCAATGACCCGATACTCTGTAGTTTTTAAGTAACACACATTCCTTCTGTAAAACTGAGAAGGATTTAGTTAAGGCAAAAAAGAAGGGTATTTAGACATGGTTACATGACATCTAAGAAGATCACGGTTAATGTTTTGGTATTCTTCTAGATATTTTTTTTATTCTCCACTCTAATTGGGAATTATGCACTACCTACTATTTTGAAAATGATTTTCACTTCTGGTCTCTTATGAACTTTTTTCCATCCCATAAATAATCTTCTTAAAGCATAAAATGAGCGTTTTTAATGGCTGGATAATGATGAATTGGGAAGTTTGCTCAAAGAGCACAGGGAAGGAAAGAAAGAGGTGGATGAAGGATAGGGAAGAAAAGGAGCAGTTGTGGGTGATGACAGTGGCTTGGCAATGGGTGTCAGGAGTGCTTGACATGCTGGTGTGGTGAGAGTTCGGCAGGCAGAGGGAAAACTAGTCCTCCTTGCTCCTCTAAGTCTACTTTTCTGTAGACAGAGGGCCTAGAGAGGTAATTTCAGTGTTTCTCCTTTTCTACTGCAAAGGAGGAAGAAAGACATTCGCCAGCAAGTTGAGTAGCATCTTTAATGCCATATCATTTCTTCATCTCATTAGATGCATATTCCAAAGCTTAAAAGTTAGTTAGGAGACATCGAACCACTCTGTTGTGTCTTTGTAGAGCTTCAGCTTTTTCAGCGCAAAGCCGCTTTCTGGACCATTTGTACAACATAGAATGTTTCCAGGAAAGAACCGATTGAAAGGACACTGGTTTTCCCTCTTCTCCTCAATGTATATAAAAACACAGAGTACCCAGAAAGATCTGGGAATTGATCCCATGTTTCCGTCCTCCATCAATTTCCTACTGCCCCTGAGATCTAGTTCCACAGTGCCCAAGCGGCTTCCTTCTTATAGAGCAAGCTGTACTTGAGATATACTGAGTCATGTTGCCTCCATTTTTAGTTAGGACAATGCTTATATCTCTTCCTTACCCAATTATCTGGAAGCAGAAAAAGAACCAAATTCTGTGATATCCATTTCTCTTTTGGACACTTGGATGCAAAGTTGAAGGGAAACGTTATCTGAGTGGGTTGCTGTGAGTGGAGACTTATTTTTGGCTGCATAACGAAGACATTCAGAAAACAATGAGTGTTTACATGAGGAGTGACGGAGGCAGTCACGAAAGTGTGGGACCAGTGTGGATTTGGGGTTTTGAATAGCATGTGGGTGACTCCTGACATTTGAGAACTTTTATTTGGGTGGATTACAGATGTAGGAATTAAATGTGTAGGCATTGAATTGCCCATTTAGTAATACTAAATCAACATCGGATTCAGCTTGGTGAGGAAAAAGGTCCATGCATTGATTAATCTTTTTAAGAAAGATCCTGTAGGGTCACATCGATAAGTATCTCTGGGTATTAGGGAATGTACATGGCCACTAAAAATCAACTTTTCTGAAATACTAGGTCTTCAAAATTATGAAGATTTTGGCTTGGGTTTTGGTTTTTATTTTTGGGGGGGGTGTTTTGATTTGGTTAGGTTTGGTATTTGGCTTTAGGGGAAGTTTCAAATCATATGAGTCCATTTAAATTCCATCCCAGGAAAGTTAGTGAGAGACATAATTTAAGGCCCTTCTTAAAACTTGTCTTAACTATGAGAGATTGGATGTCCCTGGGAAAGAGGGAAAGAGGAATGCACTGGGAAAGAGGAATGAGAGGTTTGTGTTCAAATACCTGCTTTGTCACTACCTTGCTATGCAGTGACAGCAAAATACAGAATCCTAGGCAATTGTATGTCCTTATTGCTAAGTGCTGCTGATATGGGATCAGAAAGTTGAGGTCCAGATGCTTGCTCATCACTTCGTAGCTATGTAACCCCAAGCAAGTCAGAGAACCTTTCTGAACTTCAGTTTCCTGTTCTATAAAATGAGAATACTGGGGCGCCTGGGTGGCTCAGTCGATTAAGCCTCCGACTTCAGCTCAGGTCATGATCTCGTGGTCCGTGAGTTCGCGCCCCGCGTCGGGCTCTGTTCTGACAGCTCAGAGCCTGGAGCCTGTTTCGAATTCTGTGTCTCCCTCTCTCTCTGACCCTCCCCCATTCATGCTCTGTCTCTCTCTGTCTCAAAAATAAATAAATGTTAAAAAAGATTAAAAAAAACAAATAAAATGAGAATACTGATAGCAAATACCAGCCTTACAGCCTCTACCATATTGTCATCAGAATGAAATGAAAATGTAAAAGCATAGATACTATTAATAACAGTATGAAATGCTGGCACAAGGCCCAAAATGGTCTTGCCATGTGGTTCTAGTTCTGAATGAGGACGTTTTAAGACCTTGAAGTATATCCTTGTAATAACGAGTTGCTTTTGTTATTGTTGCTCACACAACCCTACACCAACTCTGTCTTTAGAGCAAAAGGAAGAGCTTTGTCTGTCAGCATTTGCTCATGATGGAGGTGGTAATCCAGAGGACATGTTGACCTGTGAGCTGAATCCGTGCAAAGTCTCCTCAACCCCTCCCCTGTCATTGGAATGTACATTCTGCCAATGTGCCCACAGTGAAAACTGTTCCAAGGACATAGCCTTGAGAGAGTAAGGTGTTGAAACCATCTGGACCAAACCCAGTTAAGGCCTCTTTGTAAACTTCTAAGATTTGACTGGTGGGTGTGGAGACCAACTTGTCTTGCAGCCACCCAAGACAAGTCTTGTAAGTCAGTTTCCTTGCTTATTAAAACTGCCACCCACCAATCTGGAGTGATCTGTCTTCTGTCTTTAGTCTCTTCTGACCCTCCATGTAATGGGGCCAGTTTATGAACCAACTCCCCACGAGAGTACCAGGAAATTGTTCAAAAGGGGAAAGGGTTTCCAGCGAAGGAGACTTGGCTGATCCAGGAACTGTGTTTAAGCTGATGTGGTCACATCAACCAGCTCTTGAATTCCAAAGTGGTACAGTGAATGATGCCACGGCCAGTTTTCCAGTTGGCCTAAGGGCTAGGGAAGGGAATCTTCCTCATAATTCTCTCTATGGATAACTGCGAGGTCCTTACCGTGAAGGCAGCACCGACTGGGCCAGACCCCATTGCCTTGACATGAAGAATTCTCATAACCAGGGATCCCAGGACACTGGTTCTAGGAAGTCCCTTGTGTTCAATTGTCACTTAAATCTTTTTAATTTATACACTCTTGCCTTATATCTTCCTCTGCTAATGTGTAAGCTCCTTGAGGACAAGCTTGTGGCTTGTTCATTAGCAAGAAAGCATGTGGCAAATGAGGATAAAATACTTGATTTGGAGCTAGAAAAACCAAGTTCAAATGTCATCTCCAGAATTCGTTAGTTGTATGTGATAAGGCAAGAAGCTTGCAAACCCTCTTTGAGCCTTATTCCTCACTTTTGTATAATGGGAGTTATAATCTCCAACAAAATGGTTTTGTTTAAATCTACTTACTATTGATGCTGTGTGCTAGGATGTATACGTTTGCTGCTTTGTATTTTTTCCTGAAGCCTCACAACTCAATGAGACGTAATATTATTATATGCATTTTGCAGAGACAATCGTTTGCCATCTTACAGAAACATTAAAATACCCTGAGACTCAGTTGTTGGTTGTTCTCCAGTCTTTTCTATTTTGACTTATTTGTCGAGGATGTCATCTGTCCTCATGACTTCATATACCATCTAGATCCCAAGGACTTCTAACTTAATAGATTGGGCCAAGGATACTCCCCTGAACTTCAGACTTGTATACCCAACCATCCACTCGGTATCTAATAGGCATCTACACATGACCTAAGCCAAGTTCTTGATATTCCTCCTAACTGTGCTCCTTTTCTAGTTACTCCCTGGTAATTATTAACTCTATTCTTTCAATAGCTAAGGGCAAAAAACCTTGGAGTCATCCTTGGATGACCTCTTAGTCTGAGCTCCCACATTCAATCCACAAAACAGTAATTTCAGCTCTACCTATGGACCCTCTCTTTTGGGCTTCTATTGCTACCCACTAGTCCAAGGCATCATGTCCCACCTGGATTATTGCAAGAGCCTCCTGACCATTTTCCCCACCTATGACCTTGCCCCCAGGATAGTCTTTACTCAACACAGGAACCAGGGAAATGCCATTGGATGGTTAGGGTAGATGATTGTCCCCTCTGTTCTACACTCCTTGATGGCTGCCCATCTTTTCAGAGGGAAATCCAAGTCCTCACGTGGCCTGTGAGGAGTGACATGATCTTCTGCCTCCTCATGGTGGCCCCTCTGACCTCATCTCCTATGAACCTTACCCTCCTTGATGCTTCTCTAGCCCCCTCACAGCCTGGCTGACTGTCCAACACACCAGCACATTTTCTTCTCAGAATCCCTGTGCTTACTGCCCCCTCTGGCTAAAATTTTCTGCTCTCATGTATCCACATGGCTTCTTCCCTCACTTCCTTCAGGCTTGTCTCAAACGTTCTCAGTGCGGCCTCTCCTGCTCCCACTTGTTAGAAAACCAACCACAAAACACTCTATTATATCACTTCCAAACGCCTTCCCTGGTTTATCCTTCTCCTTAGCACACAGAATTGACTAAAACATTACATATTTCTTTTGTCTGTAGTCTGTCTTTCCCTCCAGAATGAGAATGCAGCAAGGGAAAACATGTCCTCTTGGTTCATGGCTGTGTCCCCAGTGTCCAGAGCAGGCCCTGACACATAGTGGGTGCTCAATACATATTTCTGGAATCAACGAATAAAGAAACCAAACCTCAGAGAGATTAAGAAATTGCCCATGCTCCAGAAGGTTGAAACAGGCAATAGTAATTGCAGTCTGAAACGTAAGGTCTCTCTGAGATGAGGACGCTCGGGATTCAGGCCCTTCTGGCTTTGGTCCATGGATTTCTGATAGCCGCTGAAGTGCTGTTCTTGCCAAAAAGTGTGTTTAGAACTCTCTGCTGGGGTGCCCCAGTGAGTAAGACCTGCCGGGGTGCCTGGCACATAATAAGCTGACACTGCTAACTCCTGGGGTTCTGTGTATAACCCAAATTCATAGCCCTTGACATGGCCTGTCAGCTTCCACTGCCTTCTGTTCTAAATTTGTATGATCTTAGCATAATTAGCCCAGTTTTTGTCATTCCACAACTGCTAAGTATGCAGTGGCTGTGGCGTGTTACGGCTCCTCTTGGAAGCAGATGACATATCATGAAATATTTATTAAAAAAACAAGTGCAGGCTTTCTTAATTATTACCACTGACTGCTTTCCTCTCAAAGTCCAGGAGAGTCGAGTCAGTACGGCAGAACTGCTTGAATATGATAATTTCCTTTTGATCTTTAATTTCCCTCCTCTGCGTTTGGGCACATTTTATGGTTTCTTTGAAAAGCTCCACTCAGCCTCACTGGTGGCTTGTTTATTGTCCCCAGTCTGCAATGTCTTTTGTTTCATCATTTACATTTCTTGGGCTGTTTCAGATGAATAAATATTGCCCCAACTGCTCTAGCTTAATAAAACTATTATTGCTCATTAACTCTCTGTGCTAGAATTAGCTGGAAAATATGCACTGGGGTTGTTTCCTGCTTTTGTGTATTAATATTTAAAAAAAAATCATCTCATTCTCTGGGACCTCTGAAGTTTATTCTTGCCAGTGGAGAGACAGATCTTTGGACACAAATTAGTGACCCCAGGTCATTGGTCCAGGGGATATGGGGTTTTTTTGGTGTTTGTTTGTTTTTAAGGAATCACCTGTTGTTGGCTGGACAAGGGGAAGGAGAAGGTGAACCATATGTTTCAGTTTCTCATAGGCTTCCTGGAGTTCATAGGAGGAAAATGAGTCACTAAAGCCGTCTTCTCTTCCTGGTCCTGGACAGCCCCACAACTTCTCCCTATTTCTCTCCTTTTTCTCTTGCCCCCCAAGTCCCTTCTCAGGTGAATACCAGAAGCTTATTTAATGCCTCTTCACATGTGACTAAACCCAGGGTCGGCCCGTCTTCACCAAATGAAACTGGAGGCTGAAAAGCCTGTTCTGAGTGAGGATCATAAGATCAGTAAGCATGCAACCACATTAAGACAAGAGCACACCATCTCTTGGGATTTTTTTTTTTTTTTTTTTTTACATTTTTCAGCTGTCCTAAGCCTGATTTTTATGGGAGAAGACAAGGAAGTTGGAATAGAGAGACACTTTTGCCCTATGTTCTCAAAATATTCAGGGGCGCCTGGGTGGCGCAGTCGGTTAAGCGTCTGACTTCAGCCAGGTCACGATCTCGCGGTCCGTGAGTTCGGGCCCCGCGTCAGGCTCTGGGCTGATGGCTCAGAGCCTGGAGCCTGTTTCTGATTCTGTGTCTCCCTCTCTCTCTGCCCCTCCCCCGTTCATGCTCTGTCTCTCTCTGTCCCAAAAATAAATAAACGTTGAAAAAAAAAATTAAAATATTCATTTACTCTTATACTCTCCAGTGAAGCAAGTGGAAGCTAGTGTTCTACTTCTCATTTCATAAATAAGAAAGCTGATGAATGAGATACTAAGATCTAAAATATTCAAATGGAAACTGCAGGTAATTAGAGGGGATCTTTAATACATACAAAATAATATATATATAATACAATGAGACATAAAATACAATCACAAAATGATATGGAGAATAATCTATCCAACTCAAGAACCAGAATAGTACTAATTCCATTAAATCCATACATAGATAGCCCCAGAGCTATTATCCTAAATTGTTTGTTTCTTATTCCTCTACTTTTTACAAAATGATATTATTACATTTTCCTCCATTTCTAAACAATTTACTATTTCATTAGGGTTATTTTTTTTTAACATTTATTTTTATTTTTGAGACAGAGAGTGACAGAGCATGAACAGGGGAGGGTCAGAGAGGGAGTGAGACACAGAATCTGAAACAGGCTCCAGGCTCTGAGGTGTTAGCACAGAGCCCGACACGGGGCTCGAACCCACGAACCGTGAGATCATGACCTGAGCCGAAGTCGGACGCTTATCCGACTGAGCCACCCAGGCACCCCTCATTGTGGTTATTTTTAAGCCCTATAAAATGGTAACGTACCGCAAGTAGTTTTGTGGCTTACTTTTTTCCACTAATACAGTACAACCCCATCATAACCAATACATGCGGTCCAGAAAATTCAAGCACATGAAATATGGGATCACATTGCTTTTAGATTAATGAAATTTAAACCTGAAATTGAAGCCTGAAAAGCTAGTGGGCTGGAAATCTCAAAGTCCAGATGCACAGTTCACACCCACCCTGGTCCTGACTGCTCCTGGGAGCATTTGCCTGCTCCTACTGAATATCAGTGGGGACAATTATGTAATCTTTGTCACCATTTGGAGAAGAGCCACCAAAGGGAGCCAATTGACCCTCACTGGGCAGTGACTAGAATTTTTTTAGGTCACTGAGATTGGAGTTGTTTCTTTAAAGTGGCTGGTTGTAACTTTTCTGGTCAATTTAGCCCCTTTCCATTCCAAATGCCTTTTTTCAGACTTGTGCCGTCTCTTTCTCTGATCAGCCTTAGGAGAGCTTTGTTGACTTGACTAGTGTTTTCAAATAAATGACTTTGGCTTAATGGATTATCTCTAATTGAGCGTTGTGTTTTTATTTCACTTAAAGAATTATTTTTCTTACACTTCCATCGAGTCTGTGTGATTATTCTTTTTCTAATTACTTTAACATGTTGCTTAGCCTGTTAATTTTCAGCCTGTCTTCTTTTCTTATATAATCATCCAGAGCTGCACATTTTCTTTAAATACTAGTTTTGATCCGTGCCACAATTCTTGATTTATAGTTGTATCAGTCAGGATAGCCTAGATATGCTTCAGTAATAAACAGCTCCAAATTCTCTTTTAGTTACAACAACAAAGATTGTTTCTAACAAGTTCCCAGTTGATGCCGATGATGCGGGTTCATGGCCCACACTTTGAGCAACACTGCTTTAAATTCATACTTTCCTTCTTACTCAGTGGTACTTACTCACTTGTACTTACTCAGTGGTACACAGCTATGAAATAGGCTATGCCCCTTAAAATATGAAATAGGTAAGTATCCTCTAACCCTGAAGTCACTTAATCCTTTTTATTATCGCTTCAGACATCCTCTGGGGACTTATCTTGATGGTGTTAATGTTCCTTTCCAGGTAGGGAAATTAAGGGGCAGGAAAAGATTTCCTCTTAAGGCAAGTATTTAGCCCTCACATGATCTTCTGACCTCACATGATCTTCTTCAACTGTGTGGACCACACATGAAGGCAATTCAGAGATCTCATGTAGTATATCATTCTAACATGCCCCCATCACTTTTCCAAGAACAAACTGAGTTGTTTTGTTTTGTTTTTGTTTTTGTTTGTATAGGCTAAATCTCCTAATACCTACCATGCCTACATCACAATTGAATTGGAGTTCCTTCCACATAAATCAACTTTGGGGCATTTTATAGTCCTACCCCACCAGTGATTGGGCCAGAAGTGGGCACCTGACTCAAAGGCAACCTAGTGGGAAAGTTCCATGCAACAAGAATAATGAGGATTAACTGGATTACACAGATTCTTATTCCCATGAGC
The DNA here is from genome assembly GCF_022837055.1 of Prionailurus viverrinus. Classification (NCBI taxonomy): domain Eukaryota; kingdom Metazoa; phylum Chordata; class Mammalia; order Carnivora; family Felidae; genus Prionailurus; species Prionailurus viverrinus. The sequence goes on along the minus strand of NC_062562.1, from coordinate 33,907,440 downwards.
CCGGGTGTATTATAGTTCTTGTTCTTCCCAAATACCAGGTTATAAGGCTTTTCATGTTCAAAATGTTGAAATGTCTGTTGTGGTAGGAGACAATTCAGAGGGCTTGTTTTCCAAACCTAGGCTCACTGGGACATAGCACTTGACTGTTCAAAACACAGTGGCATTCCAAGGATGAGAAGTGGGGATGGTCTGCCTCCTGGCAGAGATGAATGAATGTTTTTAAATTGCCTTCTGGGAGACAATAAAAAAGCAAATTTGTGGGTTTTATTTTTTTTTCACATTTTTTATAGACAAGGCATCTTATTACCTGTCTTGGGACTAAGTATATTCACCAGCCACCCTTGGTATGCCATTGTCAAAAGGACAGGCTTCCAGGGGCGCCTGGGTGCCTCAGTCGGTTAAGCGTCCCACTTTGGCTCAGGTCATGATCTCACGACTCATGGGTTCAAGCCCCGTGATGGGCTCTGTGCTGACAACGGAGAGCCCGGAGCCTGCTTTGGATTCTGTGTCTCCCTCTCTCTCTACCCCTCCTCCACTTGCTCTCTCTCTCTCTCTCTCTCTCTCTCAAAAATAAACATTTAAAAAAAAGGGACATGCTTCCAGAGGTTGAGGGAAGATGTCATTGAACAAGAGCTACACTCCTCCTCCTTGGTATGAAAGGGAAGGGAGCACCCCTCCCATGTAGCCCCTAGGAGAAGCAGACCTGCTATAGTGGTGGCATTTGCATGCCTGGACAGTGGGCACTATATGCTATGAACCTGGGACCTAAAATATTAAAGGAAGTGGATGCCTGAGCAGCTCTGAGTGAAATATAGGAACTTAGTCAATGAAAATCCTAGCTGTTTCCCATAATGGACTATGAATATTAGAGGCTCTTTCCCAGGCTTACTGGGCTTCTATAGATTCCGGAGGTCATATTCATCCATCTCTCCAAAAGGACTAAGATTTCCCACCCATGTGCTCGTGGGACATGGGGGAAGGTGGTACTAGATTTGTTTTGATTTTTAGGAAAATTGAGGAATGTGATGTTTCATGTATCTCCGTGTCAAGAAGCAAAGTCTTCTGTATTAAGCTGTCTTGCTTATTCCCACATTTATTCTTATAATAACTCCCATGTCTTAAGGAAGTCTGAGTAACTCTTTATTCCTTGCATATAAAAAGGGCCAAGCTGACTCAAAAACATATTTCCAAATGAATCTTCCCCAAGCAGCTGTTTGCTGTTTCGGATCAAAGGAGGGAAATAAATGGCTTATTTGGAAAATCATGCATTTTCCCATAACTTGTCTGAACCTTCTGTACAGGATATTATATCCCTACTTCATTGATACATCCTTCGATGGTTGTCAGACCAGCCTGTGTTCCTCCAGAGAAACATCAATGCCTCCCTGACCTTAAAGTTACCATCAGATTATTGCAAGGCTCCCAGAATTCTTTATCAGTAGGCTTTCAGAAGCCCCTTTTTGCCCATACCTGGTGGTTGAATTTTTCTTTCAACCCAGGAAGGAAGTCACAGACAGTGGATGTAATGATCTCTGGATGAGACAGGATTCATTGAAGGCTCTACTGAGAAAGATTTCAGTTCTTACCCCCTTAATAAAATGCTCTTCTTCTTCCAGAGAATTAGGATTTGGTTCCAGCAAGTATTTCAATCCAGGCAGCCTCTTAGACAAGGCAGAGAAATAGTATATTTTCTGAATGCACTCATCTTCTTAGAGCACTTTTCTCTGATCCTTGGAGTAATAAGAGAATCCTCCTCCCCAATTCTGGCCTTAATTTTTAGGAAATTCTTCCTTTCCTGAAAGCTACACTAAAATTATCCTGGATTGACTTAAAACTGGGACAAATTTAAGATTAGGCATTAATGGTTGTTTATTTATTGATTGATGCATAAAAATCAACCCAAAATCTAGTGACTTAATCAGCAATATTGAAGTAGATCTCCCCCAATTTCTGGTTCTTCAGATACTTGGAAAGGGATCTGATGTATTGTTCTCAATTGAGTCTCTCAGGTAGTTGCAGTCTTATATTGGTCGGGCTGCAGTCATCTGAAGGTTTGACTGGGGCTGAAGGACTCACTTCCAAGTTGCCGCATTCACATTCACGGCAATTTGTGCTGACTCTTGGCTAGGGGCTCCAATTTCTCTCTGAGCGGGCCTGCTTAAATATTCTCAATGCATGGCAGCTAGCTTTCCCAGGGTAAATAATCCAAAGAAAGGTCGAAGTTGCATTTCCTTTTTTGTTCTAGTCTTGGACATCACTGCCACTTTTCCCATATTCTGTTGATTGAGGCACTTTAAAAATTCTGCCCAGGTTCTAGAGGAGAGAACATCACTCCTACCTCCTGATGGAAGAGTGTCAAAGTCACATTGTAAAAAGGGCATGTGGGATGGGATATAAGCTACTGCAGCCAGTTTTAGAAAATATAATCTGCCGTCACGGCTGATTAAACATTTAATGGATGTCCCAGAGTTGTAATTGTTGGAAACAAGAGTTTCCTAAACTTCTGCAGTACAAAGCGTTCCCACAAAAGCCTGGATACATAATGTTAGAAGTAGGGTTGTCCCTTGCATGGTAATCTAGGACAGCAACAAAAACTGCATGAAAAATTCAAAAATGAGTGGGATTTAGGACCTGACTTGGGAGGTGAAGAAGGCAAACTATTAGCACTTGCAGTTTGAGAGTGTTCCACTCTTTTCTCCTCCCCACATTTGCTTAAATTAAGGGGTTCTGAGATGATATTTGCTAGGGAAGCTCTGAGTTTGCAGACTGTCTCCTTGAGCTTCAAGGATAGAGTTGGGAGAATAGGGCTATGCAGGTGGGTTGGAGTGGAGAGGGAAATGGGAGGAAGGAAAAGATAACAGATTTCGGTTTGCATGGGTGAGCTGATCTATTTAACCAAAGTCAGTGAGGAGAAGAAAAGGAAGCACTTTGGCCTGGGATGAAGGAGGAGTTGGGGGGTGTTAGTTTCACAGGTCCCTGCATGACAGTTGTTAGCTGTGAGAGTAGGAGAGGAAACAGGATTTGGGACTGTGTTTGGACTGTGCATTTGCTATGCTTTAGTGTTCTTGATAGATTTAAGCAAAGAATGGGATTCTCTTTAAATTAATTTTTCCCACTGACTTGTGCTTTGGGAATAGGATTCGTCCCCAAAACTGAACCACTGCGTGTTGGGGTTTAAGAACCCAGAAATTAAGTGTGTCATTAAAGGCATGATCTCTGAAGTCACACAGACCTGGGTATAAGTTTTGGCTTGTCAAGTACAAACTGTGAGACTTGGGGTGAGCTATCCACCAACTTTGGGCTTCAGTTTTATCTCCAGTCAAATGAGGTAATGCGCTTCCAAGCCTTCTCTATTAAAATGCTAAGTCTTCTCTGGCATTTTAAATACTAGACCTGATGCAGCCCCAAATCATATGACTTCCTACAGTTTGGCATCCAGGCAAAATCAGGGCTTTGAAAAATAGAGTCCCTGAAACAGAATAATAAGAGGAGTCGCTTAAAATAGAGGTTCTCCAGCAAATCCAGGGCACAGGACTCTTCATTTAAGACAATTAAAGCTTTCAGCCCTTGCTGTGGAAACTGGGGCATTACACCTGGCTCCTGTGCTCCTGTTTGGCATATCATTTGGATCAGGGAGGAAAATAAGTTGTAGAAGAATCAAGTAGAATTCTTTAAAAAAATAATAAATGAACTATGATGTCCTCATTAGATTTTAACTCTTCTTCAAGGATATTTAAGGTGAACATAAAGGTGGAAACTGAGGCAAAATATCAACTCTCCCCCCAAACTTACTATTTTATTTGGAAAAATACCCAGAGATTTATTTTTATTTTTTACTTAAGGCTTAGTTGTGTGGATTTCCCCCCTCTCTGCTATACGGGGGTGGAATTTCTTTATGACTCATGCACAATTTGAAATTACTTTGAAAGACTCCACATTTTTCCTATCATTTTCCTAACCTATAGGGTTAAGCTTGAATTGAGAGTTTCAGGTTGCTGATGGTAGTAATGATCATAATTGAATATGAAAAATCTGCAATATTCTGAAGCGCTCATTTACCCTCAGATCAGTTATATTTTCCTTCCCTTCTCCCTGTCCTTTCTCTAGGCATCATCTTCAGGACCATCATCTCTGCCACTTTTTAAGCCAGTCACAGTGCTTAAAACTTTTCATGTATTCTCTCATCTAATTTTCATGGCAACTCTTTGAGTCTCCTATTATTATCCCCAATCTAGAGGTAGTAAATATAAACCCAGCATGATTAATTAACCTATCCAAGGTCTCACAGCCTGCAAGATGGCAGAGCTAGGATTTCCTGATGCCAAAGTATTTCTCATAACATGCCAAATACTTCATTTATTTTTCAAATCAACCACTAGCACTGTTGACTTTTTTCCTCCCAAAACACACCCAGTAAAACTTTTACAGAACTGCTATATAAAATAATGACGAGTTGGGGCGCTTGGGTGGCTCAGTCAGTTGGGCATCCAACTCTTGATTTCTGATCAGGTCATGATCCCAGGGTCATGGGATGCAGCCTTGCGTTGGACTCCAGGCTAAGCATGGAGCTTGCTTGAGATTCTCTTGCTCTATCTCCCTCTACCTCTCTTCCCTTCTTGCATGCTCCCTCTCTAAAAATAAAATAAATCTTTTATAAAATAAGACTAGTTTATAATAATGGGCTTATTGTTTTAAAAAAAGAGAGAGAGAGACTTTATTTTCTAGGAAAGTTTTTTTTTAATTTTTTAACATTTATTTATTTTTGAGACAGGGAGAGACAGAGCATGAACGGGGGAGCGTCAGAGAGAGAGGGAGACACAGAATCTGAAACAGGCTCCAGGCTCTGAGCTGCCAGCACAGAGCCCGACGTGGGGCTCGAACTCACGGACTGCGAGATCATGACCTGAGCCGAAGTCGGATGCTCGACCGACTGAGCCACCCAGGCGCCCCTCTAGGAAAGTTTTAAGTTTACAGAAAATTGACCAGAATGTACAGAGAATTCTCATATACCTTTCCTGCCCAGTTTCCATATTATTAACATCTTGCATCAGTGTGCTACTTTTGTTAAAATTGGTGAACCAATATTGACACATTAATTAGAAACCGTAGTTCACTTTAGAGTTCTGTGTTGTACAGTTCCATACATTTTGACCGATGCATTATGTCATATACGCTCCATTACAGTATCATATAGAATAGTTTCACTGACCTAAATATCTCCTACCCCATTTATTTATTCCTGTCCCTCAATGCCAGAGCCCCTGGCAACCCCTGATATTTTCATTGTCTCTATAGTTTTGCCTTTTTCAAAATGTCATATAATTGGAATCAAATAGTTATAGCATTTTCAGACTAGTTTCTAAGTTTTGTAAGAAGGAAGAGAAACGTCCTATTTACCCCTTGACTGTATCCCAAGCAGTCAGACTCACTGCTTATGCTTGTGCTCTCAATGTGGGTGCAAGGGCATTACTATAGAATAAACTTGGAGAATTACTGGAGGTAGTCTGTCCCTAAGATGGAGCTGATCTGTGCCAACAGGCCACCAGAACTGAGGTGATGAGAATGGGGTCCTCAGATTTATTGGGAACCACCTATGTGTAGGGCAAACAGGTTGTGTCAAAGGTATGTATCTTGATGGTACCAGCAACAAAACATGAGCAAATCCTGTGGGAAATAATCCCTAGCAGGGAAGCAGGTACTGGGATTTAGTGTCTCACCTGTCTGGCCTTTTGGAGCCTGCACAGCATACCTTGACTCTTCAGACCTTGAACTATTAGCTGTCATGAGACAGAGAAAGGCAAGAGTAATCTGGTCAACATGGCATAGGGACACTCACGTTCAGAAGTGGCCATTACTGCCTACAAAGAGTACAGCACTTAATCATGGTGCTGTGATTGAAGGATGCAAGCGAACATTAGTTTATCTCCTATCCTGCCCCAGACCAGATGAGCAAGGACAGGGTTTGGGATGGGAAGCAAGGTGTGGGAGCACATACCCACTCCACGCCAAATTCCTGGTCCCAAAGTCTACACCTGTGCTGGGGGATTGGAAAACCCTTTGAGCTGAATGGAATATTAGATTGAAGATAGGAAACACTGAATCTCAACTTTCGTGAGACCGGTTGCAGAATTAAAAATGACTGAAAAGCTATGGAATTGAAATAAGAGTATCAAAAAAGCTTCTCTATAGTGAGAAAGGTGAGTTTTGACAAAGCTCGGTAGCAAATTTTAAAAAATGAAACTCTTTCATGTTTGTAACTCAGAAAATTGAGGCTGTAATCAAACTGGCTCCATATAATAACTCATATTGGTGTAGTGCCTGCTAGTTTAAAAAATGCTTTTATTATCCTTTTTCTCTGTGGCTCCTTTTTACAGCCCTGAGAGATAAATAGGACAAGTATTATTTCCTATTTCTTGGATGAGGAAACTAAGGTTTCAAGTGATGAAGTGACTTCATCAAAGCTACATGGTCACTAAGTAACTCACCCATTTTTAGTGTCCAGGCTCTCTGATCTCCTTTCTGTTCTCCTGACTAACATGATGTGTTAAGAAAACAACTTTAGGATTCAGATAAATCACCCATGTAAAGGAAAGAGTAGAGTCAAAGTAAATGTTACAAATAGGCAGAGAAAGAAGTAAAAAGGAGAGTATTTCTCATAGTGAGATCTTTGGCCCATAGGCATTCAAATTTCCTGGGTATGAATCTACAAAAGTCCACATTTTTAGGATTCACCTTCAGACCTTTTGAATCAGAATTTCTGGGGCCAGGGCCCAACCTTCTACATTTTTAACAAACTTCCTCCATTTCACATTTAAGAAAACTGAGTCCCAGACATGTAAGTAACTTGCCCAAAGTCATACTATTATAAGCAGAAGAGCTAGGGTCCAAACCCAGGATCATCCAAACTCATGAGCCTCTATGTTTAACTTTTAGGCTCGAATGCTTCTCTGTACGTTTTCTGTTTTCATGTTGCCTAGATGTTATAAGCCCTTTGATTATAGCAAAACACATTGCTCTGTCCCATCTGGAGGAGGAAAAAAATCTCAAACCTACCCAGAGTCAAGCAACCTAACCGAGGTTAGATAAGCTCATTTTCCAGTCCTACAAAAGTCACCATAAGATAGCTTTTAAAGGATGCTGCTTACACACTGATTTAGTTCTCAATAATTTATTAATCTATGAATATCCCCCCCCCTTTTTTTTCAATTTTATTCTCGGAGGAAGCAGTCAAGTTTTCTCCTAGGGTGTGTTTTAGTGTGAGGATGCGGGGTATAGGGTTGTTAATGGGTTTTCCATTATTGCTTGAGATTTTGCACCCTGAGAATATCAAAAGCTGGCGGAGGTGCTGGGGCAGGAAGAGGAAAAAGAGCCCCTCCAGGGCCTTTGCTCTTCTTTCTTCTGAAGTGTCCATTCAGCACAAGATCCTTGGGAGTTCAGTCTTTCCTTCCCAGCACAGCTTGACTCAGAATCCTGTCCTTTTATGCCTATGTCAGTGGCTTAGCCCTGTAACTCTAGATGTCCCCTGGAAGCTGCTGTGCTTGCTGAGGTCCATCTTCATGGACCATAGAGAGAACCCTTGCCAGCTACTCAACAGAGGGAGTTCAATATACGGGTGTAGTGTCAGTGGACTCTATTTTGGGAATCCTTCCACATCATCACCGTGCACACTTTAAGTAGATGTCAATTTCATTTGCGTATATTATAATTTGAATATATGACAATTTCATTTGTCAATTATACCTCAAAGTAGCTGGAGAGAACATGTTGGGATCTAGTTGTGGAGGTGTTGAAGGAACGGAGAGTGGACAGGAGGAGAGGGGCCAGCCCAGAATTTAACAATTGCAGGAAGGGGTGGCTATGGTGAGAGCAAGAGAAGGGATGGTGTTAGAATTCTGGAGTCAGGGGTGCCTGGGTGGAGCTAGAAGCTGGAGGAGGAGCTGTCCTATGGGACTATGTGGCTGGGACTGTCAGGTGAAAGGTGGAGTCTGGAGAAGGGACTACTCGTGAGCTGGAGCTCACACAGGGTTATTCCAGAACGAGTAAGGAAAACAGAGGGAATGTGTGTCTAGCAGGAACTCACAGCCGCTGAGAAGATGCTGCCTGAAGCAGCAAGAAAGGGGGAGAACTATCCTGGCTGCTCCTTTCTACCTGCCCTCCAATCTGTCTACATGGCCTCCCATTGGAAGAACCTAGCCAGAAACCCATCAGCACAGGACCCTGAGAATTATAGTTTTCAGCCACCCACTTCCTTTGGTACAAAGCAGAACAGAGAAAGTTTAGGAATGAATCTGAGAGCAACCGGGCACATGATCAGCACAGGTGCCAAAGGGAAATGACATCTGAGTTACATCACGAATACAGCTGACAAATGGGGCCACAAAATTTGGAAACAGAAAAGAATATATACAATACGTGACTTATTGATGTTGCATTATGCTCCATATGTTCAGTGACATTAAGTAACATGTTGAATGTTTCGACCCTCGTTAGCAGTACATAGTTCGCAGAACTGTGGAAATGGCCATGAACGTTGCATCAGTGCATTTCCATCAACTCCTGTACAGGCATCTGAGATCAGTTGATTCCCACGAATTGTCTCTGATTGCCATTGCATAAGCCTGCATCTTTAGCATATCCCAGAAGAACTGTGTTCAATCTGGGGTTTTTTTTGTTTGTTTGTTTGTTTTTAATCATCTACGTTTCCATCTGCCTCCTATACATTAACTTGTTTAATTAGCTACCGCTAAACATCAAACTTCTTCTCCAGTTTATTCCAGAGAGAAATATGAGCTAAGCTGCCACATGGAAACTTTTTCCATTCTCACATTCCCAATTTCCTGACAAGCAACTGACGCCCTAGTGGTCAGGATGCACTAAAGAAATAAATCAACAAATATGTGGCTATGTGCCATGATTCACTTCAAGATGGTGGATTGCAGTGTAGAAGTCTAGAAATGCTGTCTACCAGTGCGTAAGAAATCAAGAAACAGGAGAAGCACCACTGGCGGGTCACAATTTGAAAGAACAAAGGATTTGAAGTTTATTTATTATGGATCCAGAAACAAAAGTTCACGGAGAGCGGAATATAGTCAGATTATTAGGTCAGAAGTTAACCTCAGAATCTTCAGAGACCATGCATGATGGACAGGGCCGGTGACCTATTTTGTTTTCCACCTTCTTATCTAAATTATTAGTCTTAACACCCATTTATTTGTCCAAAGTCAAACTTCAGGCTTGCCCACTGCCTATTGTTTGCCACTTTTCTTGGCAACAAGTCTCGTGAACCCGTCTTATGCCATTGTTTCTGTGTAGGTGTCTCGCTCATTCTCCTGGATGCGACTTTATTTCACATCCACATCTACTTACGCCTTGCTCACTGCAGTAGCTTCCAACTGGGCCCCCATGTTGACTCATGAATTTATTTAATAAATTTTCCAATTTTTATTTCTATGTGGTAGCTAGAATGATATTTCTAAAAGGCTCGTCTAAGTAGGTAACTCCTTGGTTAAAACCAATAGTCCTATTAACAGAAGCCCATTAAGACTTGACTTTGAACACAGGAAAAAAAAAAACACAACTATTAACTCTTGATAATAGTTAATCTTTCTAATCTGATTCCTTCCTCTCTGACTCCCACCTGACTTTATAGATCCTCTCCTGCAATTTCTCTATATTCATTTGAAGGAACAGAACTTTACTGAAAATAGTTTGGGTGTGGTTGCAATTTTCAACATCTGTTTTAATCTTCAGTGCTGTTTGTCAAACATCTCCAGTCCTCTACCTTCGTGGCACATCGTGGCATTGTACCTCCCCTTGGGTTTGAACGGGTATGTATGACTTGTGCTGGCCAATGTATTTTACCTGGTTGTAATGTGGCTCGCTTCCAGAATGGAACATTTAATCACTGGTGAGAGACTTCCTGGAGCTCTTCCCTTCTGCCACAGGGTTTGACAGTGTTCAGCATGGTGGCTGCTCTGGCAGCTTCCTTCCTGGAGGGAGGAGACTGGGAGCAAAGCTCCCAAGTGATGGGCAACATAAGTGAGAAATAAACCTTTCTTGTTATAAGCTTCCTTTTGTTTGTTTTTTAAGTTTATTTGTTTATTTTGAGAGAGAGACAGAGAATCCCAAGCAGGCTCTGCACTGTCAGCACAGAGCCCAATGTGGGGCTCAAACTCACCATCTGTGAGATCATGACCCAAGCTGAAATCAGGAGTTGGAGCTTAACCAACCGAGCCCCCCCCCACCCCCCTCAGGCGTCCCTCTTGTTATAAACTTCTAAGTTGTGGAGATAGTTACTACTATAGTGCAGGGTTGGCAGACCTTTTCTATAAAAGCTTTGCAAGCCACATAGGTAGTTGACACTCCTCTTCCTCCTTCTTTATGATTCTTAAAACCATAAAAACAATTCTTAGTTTAGGCCATCTAAAAAGAGATCCTAGGCTAGGTTGTCCCAAGGGCTGTGGTTTACCATCCCCTGCTGTAAGGTAACCTGGTGTGTTTTGACTAATACAAAGACCAGAAACAAAATCTATGCAGTACTTTCATCGTTGCCTTTTTCCGTGAGTCTGTTCAGTTCTTGCTTACTCTGGACCAGCTTCCTCTCCTTTCTTGGCCTGCACATGGTCTGATACATTCACCACAGATAGCTGAATGTGACTACCCTTGTCTCAACTTTTCAGCCTAAGTATCTCTGGCCTGTTACTTCAGATTCTCTAAAGACCATCTGACTTAACGACCATGTATTGAGGTAAGGTGTCCATCTTTGATCTAGTCAGCATTAGCTGATCAGGTTGTAGGCATATAGAACCATCAGGATCTGAGGTGGGGACAGGCTCTCTAGAAGAGACCACGAACAGGGGATGTTTATAGAGTTTTCTAGTAGAGTACTAACATTTGTACAGACCCTTTCCCATCCCCTTGTTTCGTCTAAGTGGTACATGTTTCTTTTCCCTGCTCTTCACCTGGCAATCTTCAACCATTTCTCAAGACTCAGCCTACGTATCACCTCCTCTGTGAGGTCTTTCATTAACCATTAACATCATCTCAGGTCTGCCCTTCAACCCACTAGGCAGAGTTAATTGCTTCTCCTCTGTAATCCTGTAGTACTTATATGAACATACCAAATCAAGATAATGTAATGATTGCATGTATTCATTAAATTAAAAGGGCCTCAATCTAATGGAAGAGAGCCTAGTTTATTCACTATCATGACAGCTTTTTTTGCCAAGGAACTGCTACCCCCTCAAGTCCTTGAGGGACACTGTCCACTCATAATTTCTATCATTAAATATTTAGATTCTCTTTGGCAATCATATCAGAGGTTCTTAGTAACAAGAATTACCAAAAAATAGAGAGCCAAAGAATTTTCACTTTTCTTTAGCAGAACACAATCTTATGTTTATTAAAAATTAGTTCTCAGGGGGGCCTGCATGGCTCAGTCGGTTGAGCGTCCCACTTTGGCTCAGGTCATGATCTCCTGATTCATGAGTTCAAGCCCCATGTCGGGCTTATGGCTGTCAGTGCAGAGCCCACTTCGGATCCTCTGTCTCCTCCTTTCTCTGTCCCACCCCTGCTTGCACTCTCTGAAAAGTAAAACATTGAAAAAAATTAGTTCTCAGAAGTGCAGTAATTGCAAAATCTATAGGCAGTGGTGTGTAAAACGTAGCCCCAAAATACAATTCTAGCCTGAAAGTTAAGAATTAGGTAAGTGCTGTTTGTAGCCAAAACCCACGTGATGGTTGGGTTGGGGTTGTTTGTTTGTTTGTTTGTTTGTTTGTTTTGCCTCCAGTGCGGTGCAATGTAACAGCCTTTTTTAGGGAGTTGAGATATAACTTCAGTTATCAAACTGCCACCAGCTGGCTTAACTTTAATAAAACATCAAGCCGCTGAATATGTCATGCCTTTTTGGTTCCAGCAGTTAATATGTATGTTGAGTGCTTACTATTTCTGGAATGCAGGCCAAAAGTAGATGGAATAATGTGTGTAAAATATTTATTTCAAATTATTATTTGGCAACGTATGGATCCCATGATGTCAGCTTTGAAACATTTAGGAAGTTTTTAAAAAAACATGCAATGCCATTTAAAAGTAAGATTTGCCCTCTTATACGGCCACTGAAAATTTGAAAATGCTAAAGTTTATGAACTAGGGACCCCTTTTAGGCATTTCAGTCAAAATGGTCATGATATATCAGTTAGAGAATAAGCAATTGTTGGTTGATGATTTTACTCATTTTACTCCTGGATTAGCACAATCTGTTTCTTTGCTCTCTAGTAAAATGATCTGTTTGAGTGTTCCCTGATACTGCTTTGGAGGAAAGAAACTTGGGGGACAGTTAGCAATGGTATACGGGCTAGAAGTCAAGAAGTGATAAAGAGGAAGTAATGTGGAGTAGCCAGTAGGTATTTGGGGAAAAAATAGTACACAAGTTGCTGAGGGACTAAGTAGAGAGAAGGGAAAGGCACAGGAAAGGGGAAAAGGTCCCTAGAGAGAGAATACAGATTGAGAAAAATATGCCATATTTTCATAGAAATTGACCATCCACCCACATACTGACTCTGTTGGACTTTGGGATGTGTCTGATGTTCTACATGTCACTCCCATGGCCCAAGAAACTACAAATTCTGCCTTGGGCCAGCCACCCATTTTCTCCATGAGGTCCTCCTGAGAGATACATGCCTATAGACAGTTACCAGTGACAGGCTAACTGAATATTATTATATCTGAACCTAAATGCAGAGTTGTATTAGTTGTAACCTAGCTGTAACAGTTTTATTAATAACACAGGGAGAATTTTAATAACAAGGCAGAGTTTTAGTAACATAGCTTGACCAAATGGAAGCCTCTTTTCTCCAAAGCCAGTTAGGCCCCGTCAGCCTCAGACAAAGCAGGTAGGAAAGATAGCTCTGACTCTATCCATCATGTCCCCAGATGCTCAGACTCTGGTTCAGTCTCCATGAGGTTAATGATGTCCGATGACTACCAACCATGGGCAATCTTGCTGGATCAAGCTGGCCAAGGTTCCCTTCCAAAGCTACCAAACAGGAAGGAAAGAGGGCATCTCAGGAGGGACTGAGAAATGCCAGGCCCTGCAGGAACAGCTCTAGGCTCTTACTATCTCTCTGGTGGATCAAGGAAGAAGGAGAAAACAGGCCAGGCCCAAGTATGACATAACCTTTATCTCCTCTGAAAGTAGGCCTATCAACATCTGTAAATTTTAGCAACTCTTCCCTTCTTGGGAGGCCAGATTTCTTGCTACTGATCTTAGAAAGGTAGAAATCAGGTCAGGCAGGGTTGAGAAAGGAAGGAAACAGTCTTGACTCCCCCTAGAGACCCATCGTGCCTCACTTTCTTGGTTACATAAATACACTGTAGGTAGAATAAAATAGTGTCTACCAAGGGTAATATTGAAGTCAACCCCTACCTTTGTGAATTTCCATTGAACAAAACTTGTCAATTTTTCATAAACCTCTGGCCCTTGGATCCTAAATAGTACCAATATTTCAGACCTTGACCAAATTCCTGACCCTGATAATGACCATTGTTTTTCTATCTGACCCCTTTTTATCTTACTGGTCTTCTTTCTGAATGCTACCTGCCTGCCTGACCTTTCAGAGATCCCTAACTCCTGTTTGAGTGACTTCACATCTTTAATGCAAGATTCTGATTCTTGATTTTTAAAAGATTAGGCATTTGAGCAGGCCACACTTTCCTGTAGGAAAGCTTTTTGTTTCTTTTTTTAAACAGCAAGGGAAGAGCTATTTACAAGGGACCAATTTAGCAACATTCATTTCCAAAGTCATTTTCTTTTTATAGGCTGTAAATAGATTTGCAAAATCATGTAACTTCATGGTAATAACATGACCTGGAAATTACAAGGTAATTAAACTCAAAGCATCTAAGAATAGTACTCCAAGAATCATTTACTTCTCAGGGCCAGGAGTCAAGATTTTTTTTGCTGCTAAGCACTAATGCAAAATGAATTAGTACTGAAAATTTCCAAGCTGCCATACTCCAGGAATTATAGGGGGCCACCTCTGTAGTTGCCAGGTGTAACTGATGACTGCAAGAGTGCAAACATTGTAAGAATGTTTGGAGGTGACTTGTTACAAAAGTTTCTTGTAACTTTAAAGTAAGTTCTGTGTTCCTGGAGAAGGTGAATAGAGACATCTGGGTGGCCTATATGAAGAACTACTGCCCTCAAAGTCAATGTTCAGTCAAACCTGGATGAATCTAAAAGTTTGAAAATGGAGGTGATAGTTTGATGGTATAGCTTGAATTTAGTGATACCATAGGAAAGTGCTGGAAGAGATTTTTCTAGGGTAAAAATGGAAAGTTTTCAGATTTCAGTTTGGACTGTCCAATCTCAGTGGAAAATAATCCAAAGCCAAGCATTTTTCCTAAAACTTGAGGCCGACTGCCTGCCCCAAAGACAGCAGGCTAACAGACATGGTGGCCATCTTGATATAGACACTGTTCTTTTGGACTGTCCTTATCTACCTCACCAGATGGCTGGCATTGAAGGGGCCTTTCTTTCTGCTGAGAAGAAAGAGATAAAATACATAAGGTCCTCTCTACCTTATCTACTTGGGCCTCCGGAGAAAACAATAAAGAGACATACTGCCTTCCAGCCTACTGAAAGGTTGGCATTGTTTATGTGTATTGAGGCTCAGTTGAAGTGGCTGCAAGTATACTAGGAATAGAGTTAGTATTGTTGTCTCTTCGGGGCCTCAGACTGGCTATACCCTCAACCTCAGGTTACTTCTCTTCTCAAAGTTGCCCTCTCATATGACTTTTTTTCTTCTAAACTCTGATTATCTTTCCTGAATCTTGCCTCTTCAGACTTAGGGTAAGTAATCATTCCACTCTTATTAACCCTGGGGTACTCAACTATTCATTGTAATTTCCTACATCTCTCCACATCTTTTAAATATCACCTTCACAAGCCCTCCTTGAATTTTCCTAATTTGAATGAAATGTTCCCTGTTGGAATGATGACTGATACTCTTACTAATGTTGGGGGCAGGGGGTTCATTAAATATTTGCAATTGACATCTGTTTTTATTGTTAAGAGCATGTGGTCCATGGAGTACAAATTTTAATTCTTTATGGTTTTCTTTATTTTGTTTTAGTGACTTGTGAGATAGAATGTGGTCCATTTTTTCTGAATGGTCCATGAATGTTTAAAAAGTCATATTCTTTATGTGGAAGACAAGGTTATGTATAGATTCTTTATACCACACTTTCAAAAAAACAGACTCACCAGAAGTCATAAGACAGAACTTCAGACATGAATTTTCTCCCATAAATTATAATAACATATGACTGAAAATTGTAAGTCAACCCCCCACATCCCTCAAGAAAGAGAGATTACAAGCTTATAATGAGTAGAAAAAATACTAGGGGACTAGTGGAGGCTGGGCTGTCTGCTAAGGTCATCCACAAGCTCAGTTCACCTGGGACAGACCCTCAGAATTTCAGGCGTTAAGAAAACCACACGTATCTCTGTTCCAAACACCTTTGGAACACTCGTGTAATCAGACCCACAAGTGCCGAATCCATGAATGCTGACTGACCTGTGTCCTGCAAATCCAGTCACCTGTGTCACTGGCCAAGGCACCCAACAGCTGTGATGCAGGCATGATCTGAGGTGCCCAAGGACAGAGAGCCCTGGTGTGAATGCACGTGGAATGCATATGTATGGGACATAAAAATGAAGACAGAATCTGGTGTGTGGACCACAAGGCAGATATGTGCTATGGCTGCCTGAAGCCTGTGAGGATAAGAGAGACGTGTTAATGGAAACAAAAGATAAAGCAGAAAGATGAGCAATTCAAAGATTTCTACAGTTTTTTTTTTCTCTTGGTCTTTGCTTTTGAAGCTGTTTCTCTAAGGCTAATCCTAATAAGGGACATCAACATAGATTAAACTTTTAATTAATGACCATTAACTTTTAATGCTTAAATATTTTATATATCTTCAATCATGTTGTATGTTTGATTCACTAGTGACTAAAAGAGATGTGATAAAATTTCTCATCATGACTGTGTTTGTCAGTTTCGGCTTGGAATCTTTTTTCTTCATCAGTATAACTTATCCGTCATGGATCCCATTTCCTGATCTTGGTTGTCCAAGGTGACAGTTTTGTTTCAGTTAATTTACTCTAAATCATTATTGATTCGTAGTAAATTAATATGTTGTTTGAATCCATAGACCATATCTAGAAAGCCTCTCTATTTGCTTTAGTTCTGAAAGATTCTACTTGTAAGTCAAAGAGACCACTAATGCCTTTTGTGGTGGTATTTAATGGGCTTTTTGATGTAGTGTGTTTCTTTCCTCATATTTATAGCAGCTTGCATCAATGAGAGCCCCAAAGTTGAGAATGCATAATTAGAGGTTCTTCTGTATTAACTTAAATCATATATCTGCTCCACAATGAGGAAGGGATGAAATGCATATTGGGAGTCATAGCAGACGTATGTAATTCAGATCCCCCTTTAAGAAAGAAGTCCTTGCTCAACTGTAAGATGTATGGTTAGCTGAAAGCCTCTGGCTGTTCCTCCTTCAGTGGACCCTAGCTTTTGAGCCAGGGTCACAGTCTTCCCTGGGAAGACCCAACTAATGACTGAGCAATAATACAGTGGTACAAGGGCTGAGCCCTTTCTACCCAGTGGAAGACTCCTCCAAAGGACAGGCTGTGCTCCGCAGAGTCCTGTCAGGCTCCCTGCCCAATTCAACTTCTTCCCCTGTCTTTTTACAAATGTTACTTTTCAATAAACTTGATGCACTCCTAACTCATTCTTAGCATCAACTTCCCAGAGGATCCAACTGGCACCAGAGTTAACCAAAAATGTTCATTCCAATCCAGTTCTTTGATTTTCTCTCCATGCTGCCTTTATAATCCTCCTAGAAAGATTAAAGATTTTATTTCAATGTTGGGATCAGTTTTTATTTCAACCAGTGCAGTAACGTGTGCAACAGATTCATCAATACGTTCAGGAAACCATTAGTTCATAGTACTCTTCTGACTCTTGCTCAGCCTTAAAGTATTTTGCCAGAGCAAATTCAATAACATTGAGGTACAAATGTTACGTTACAGATGTCATTGATCTCCTACAAGGTACTGCAAGGAACAGATGCATTGATTCCATCCATGGACACCAATCTGCATCTGTGTGAGGAGAGACCATGCAGGGAGATGCAGTTTTTTAGACAACTTCAATTCTAACTGCCAAGTGTTTGTTTCAAGAGTTTGGTCTTCATCTATACCTTTACTGTTCTTTTAAATTTTTTTTCAACGTTTATTTATTTTTGGGACAGAGAGAGACAGAGCATGAACGGGGGAGGGGCAGAGAGAGAGGGAGACACAGAATGGAAACAGGCTCCAGGCTCTGAGCCATCAGCCCAGAGCCCGACGCGGGGCTCCAACTCACGGACCGCGAGATCGTGACCTGGCTGAAGTCGGACGCTTAACCGACTGCGCCACCCAGGCGCCCCTATACCTTTACTGTTCTTTAAAAAAAATGATTAGAATACAAGAGGGAGTTTAGTAAGTTGTGTTTGGGCAGGAAGGGGGTCAAAGAGGAAAGTGAAGTGAATTCCAGGCAAGAGATACCTCCTTTGCTAAGAAGACGGGAGGGAGAAAAGCAGATAACAGTAAACTCTGTTCTTTAATTACTTGAACCATCCAGAGGAGTGGCATCATGTGGTCAAAGTGAAGATGGGATGTTCTCACTGTCTGTTTCTCATGAATTTCCATACTTTGAAATTCTAGACTCACCCCAGTGGTAGTGTCCTAACACAACTGTGGATTTACCATGAGAGTACAGGGTAGGCATATGCAATGGGATGGGGTTCAGTGATGGTATAGAGTTAGTGCCTATGGCCAGGTGGACCACATCCAATGTGGTTTATAAGGCCTCATGGGGTTCTAAAAAGTGGGTCAAATATTTATGCAAATATTATAATATATTATAACAACCATTTCCTTTGCTTCACAACTCAGGGAGATTGACAAGAACCACACATCTTTAAGTTTTTTATTTTAGTTTCTGTGTAAGCTAGTGACAGCTTCCACATGGGCAGGAGGTGGGGGTGGGGAGCAGGGATGGTAAGTTGGTATCTGTCATGTAAAGGGAAAAATTTCACAGGCAAAACTTCACTTACCTCGGGGGAGTGGGAAGGTCTCTATGAAGGTGATCATACACTTTAAGTGGTTGAAAAGCAGCGTCATTCCCTTCGCTCTCCATATGTCCTAAAGGTAATTCCAGATGCCCAGGTAGAGAAGTGTCTGGGAGGGGTGAATGGGTCATGTTGCTGACATTAATCACTTGCACACTGGTTCCTAGATTTCCTTCGGTCCTGCCCTGATGTGATCTACAGTATCTCCTGGCAACAAGGTGTGTGAAAGCTCAGGTCCTCCTTGGGCGTCTTTCTTCTCCAAATGTCAACCTCAGAGAATTATCCTGGAGAAGAAAAAAAATTATCTCCTGTAGCTCCTTTACAACAAAAGCATTTTTTTTTTACCCATGCATTTTTAAAAGAGAATTGCAATGCTTATGTTTTTTTAATTTATTTTGGGCAACACACTTAATGTGTTACATAGTGTGTAAGATGGAGATCATGTATAGATGGAGTTGATGTATACTTGTCGCCCCTACCTCAAAGGATTGTTTGACAAGCCCTCAAGTGGTATGTCATTGCTACTTATTTATCATACCTCATCCATCAGCATTTGTCAACATGTGTTCCATGGAACACTGGTCCTTTGAAAGGCTCATGAAGAAACAGATTTGGTTCCATTTGGTCTTGAGCAATGCCACCCGCCATACCTCAATCTCAGAGATTCACAGTGCATGTTAAGGAATATGAGAGGTCCTACAGTCAAGAAACCTGTTCAACTTTTTGTTTAAACTATTTCCTAAACACTTTTAATGATGGAATCCTTTCTGTAGGTGTGTGACATTTGTTAACATCCCCATAGCCATGTGCTGGGGACATACGGTCAAATGATTAAGAGCCTACATATTTAATGTTTGGGTTTGAATCCCAGCAGTGACATCCATTGACTGTGTGACCTTGGGCAAGGTTATTATCCTCTTTGTTCCTCAGATTCCTCATCTGAAAAATGGGAACGGTGATAATACTGCATTTGTTTGCTGTGAGGTTCAAATAAGTTCATATATTTAAAGTGCTTAGTAGAATCCCTGACATATGGCAAGAATTTCATGATGTTTCCTGTTATCACTGTTGACTTTTCTCTCTGTATCTCTGAAAATAACTTTGGTTTAATAATAACAATAAATACGAAGTGTGTGATCTTATGGTGGACAGACTTTCCCGTATAAGCCTACCTAATCTTCAAATCAATCTTAATAAATAGGCATTATTGTTATACCCATTTTACTGATTAGGAAAGAGAGGCCAAGAAATCTGAGTATACTTCATGAATGGACAGTAAAGGGGAGAACCAGAATCAAATATGTGTCTTTTGACATCAGATCTTGTGCTTTTTCTTCCTAATATATTTGGTTTTTCTGTGGTTCCAAATTAAAATATGAAACCTGTCTACTTCTAGTAGCTGAAAAGGTTTGCCTTTCAAAGGGCATATAACTTAAACCCAAGATTAAAAATAGAAGTTAGAAATTAAAGACATTACAGTGGATGAAATTTAGGCAAAGCAAGTAACTCAGGGCCTTTTAAGTAATAAAGTCCCTGGACTAGTATTGTAGACGAATGAACACACATGGGATATTATAAATACATTTGCTAGGTTATAAACTAGAAATCAGTACATATAATATGACCAAGGATCTTTATACTTTTGTCACATGCAAGAGGAAATTCTAGGTGTTGAAATACTGAATTTCTATGAGAGTTTGATAGTTATAGGGAAAATCAAACTCATTATTGAGATCTGGATTTGAGTTAAAGAGAAATTATTGGTCCTTATTTTAGCCCGATGTATGATCTCCTTCAGCCACCCATAATCTGAAATTCAGAAAAATCCTGCTTTGGCGCTTAATGTTTCCTAAAAATGCAGTTGGTGTATTAGCCCGGTTGGTCCATGGGCCCTCATGATGCTATCATTCTTGAGTCATCTTTGGGTCTCTGACTAACACTGAAATAATTGGGTGATCTTTAAAGAATATTTTAGGGGATGGTGTCAAGGCTCTATGACAAACTTATCAAAATGTTTTATTTCTTTTTTTTAAGTGGAAATAACAGAGGGTGGGGGTAGGATCATAATCTCACTGATTTGCAGTTGATCAAACGAAGACAATCTCATCATAAGTTCAACTTCTGGTCAAAAGAGTTAAGAAAACTAAGTAAAACACTTGTGTGGAGGAGTGTGTAAGAAAAAGGGAAAACAATTCTTTCTTCCCAAATCACCACAGTCTAGTAATGTGCCCAGGCTGATCCAACTTGATACGTGAAAAGCCACATAATCCTTTCCATTAGGTTACTATCACTTGATTTTAGTACCCCATATTTCCCCCAAAAGTTTATCTTGCCATATGAACTACTTTGCTGCTTTTAATTAGAAAATGGGATCTATTTCTCATTTTGCTTTGCCTGCCGGGGAGCTTAGAGCTTAGGGCTAAACTTAGTGCTGAATCATAGTCATGATTTCATGTATCTGAAATTTGATGAGTCTCACCTCCTTTGTAGCCATGATTGCTGGTATTAATTTCTCTCTATATAAATTTGGGTATTCCTTCCTGTGCTGATACTTATGTCCTTTTTTGCATGTCTCTTAGAAATTAGGATGAAATGAAGGAAAGCATTTAAGAGAACAGTTTTCTACAATGAGCACTGGAAAATTAAAAAATCTTTCTTCATTAGGGGCACCTGGGTGGCTCAGTTGGTTGAACATCCAACTCTTGATTTCAGCTCGGGTCATGATCTCATGGTAAGTGAGTTCAAGCCCCATGTTGGGCCCTGTTCTGACAGTGCAGAGCCTGTTTGGGATTCTCTCTCCCTCTCTCTCTGCTCCTCTCTCTCTCTCTCTCTCTCTCTCTCTCTCTCTCTCAAAAAAAAATAAACATAAATTTTTTTAAAGTTTTTTTTTTTAATGTTTATTGTATTTTTGAGAGAGAGAGAGAGAGATCGCGAATGAGTGGGTGAGGAGCAGAGAGAAAGAGAGAGGGAGACACAGAATCCGTAGCGGTGTCTAGGCTCTGAGCCATCAGCACAGAGCCCGGCATGGGGCTCGAACTCACAAACCGTGAGTTCATGACCTGAGCCCAAGTCGGCGCTTAACTGACTGTACCACCCGGGCACCCCTAAACATAATTTTTGTTTTTAATCTTTATTCATTAGCACTCAATTAACCAGAGTTCCCCTAATCCAGACATTTTATTTAATAATACTGTTAGTATAATAATTATACTTAAAGATAACCTTTGGGAGAAAACGGGAAAATATGTTCAGGTGGAAAAGAGAAGGGTAGAAAGACAAAACCCAATCAATACCTATGATTTATGAAAGGTTCAAAGGAGATAGCTGTCAATATTAAGATAAACATTTTGCAAAGTAGAGAAAGTCTATTACCTCCACCCATCCGAGAGCAGCCAAAGAGACAAAGAAAACTGAAAGTTGAATTTGGGGGAAAGGTACCTCCATCGCAAAGTTTCACGCAAGTCTCCGTTCCTAGTTCAAGTTTTTTGAGACCTTTTACCTGACCATAAGATCTTTGCACTTCCTGGTCCTTTAAAAATGTTTCTCTTTTCTCCAGGGTATCAGAAAGGAAATTCCTAGGACATGTCACATTTCACAGGAGAGAGAGATTCCATTTCCACTGCAATTCGGAATGGAAGCAAGCCTGGCCTCATTCTTTACCTGGGAACCTCCATAATCGTCCCTTCCAACAACGCTGAGGTTTGATGGCAAGAAGACTGTTAGCAACAGAAAAAGGTGAGAAAGAGAAAATGAATAACTCAGTGGCCCTTTTCCGGCTCCCCGGGAAGGGCTAACACAATTGCTCCTGGTACTTCTTCGGGCATCTCCTAATGCCTGTGGTCTTGTGGTGCTATGGTTTTGTTGTTGCTTTATATGGGATCTCAGTTTGCAGACTTGCATCTTTCTGAAGACCAGTAACTGTTTATTTATAAGCCTCAAACAGCTATTAAGTGGGCATGTGGAGGCAAATAGAATTGCTGCTGAATGCATAAAGTAAATTGATTTGTACCTACAATTTACATTTATTCTCGGGGTATATTTGACACTAATGTTGTGAGTGAACTACCATGATGAAGATTAATTACGTAAACATTTTTTGCTGACTTTGTGAGCAGCCAAGTTGGTCGTTTTACTTGATTTTCTAAGCTTAGCGCCTAATAGCAAGATGGCAGACATTTCTTGGTTTTGCCCTGCACCTTCATAGACTAAGTATCCCAGACCAGTCTTACCGAATAAGCGTTGGGGGAGAGTTTTTGCTAGCGACAGCATTCCAGCCTCCTTGATTGGGAAGGAAGAAGTAAAACACTGCTTAGTTCTTGGAATTTTGCAAACATCTGGATTTGGCCAGGATTCCCCAGAATAAAATAAGAATTGTGCTTCTCAAAGGGGTATAAATGTGCTACATGCACAAGAAAGGGCAATTTGTTTAGTTTTTCTTGTTCAACCAATATTAGCCTAGACCCCAAGCACCTTGAGCTGACGAGAGTTAAGCACTCAGAGGCTCTACTCTTCTCCTTTGGGAAATGGAGATAATTATAGTACCTCCCTGCGCTTTATGGACGACTCACAGTGGTGTCCATGGGGTACCTCCTAAAGATGCAGTTTAGAGGCCCAACTCATGTCACACAAAATCAGAATCATTGTGATAGAACCTGAGTGTCTCCAGCTCTGGTTTAGCAAGGTTGTCCCTTGAGATTATGGAGAAATCCTGAGGGCTTTGCATGGTCCCAACAATTAACTAGAAAGGCCTCTAACTGCCAGCACATCATGGTCACTGCTGTAGGACTCGCTGGCCAGGCCCATGTGTGCCTTCCAAGAGGGCAGATATTTTTGTGAAAGGCTCGGGTGAGAGCTCTTTGCTGCAGTTCTAAAAATGCACAGCGGCTCCACCCGAAGGCTTGTTCTTGGGAGTGAAGGTGTGCCCCCCACGATCCCTCTTGAAACCCCCCATCACCTTGTCTCCCTGAGCATCCATGCTCAAATAAAGCCCATGCATTTAGGTTGGCCTTTAACTGCTGTCTTCACCTCTGAAAAACCGACGTAGGCTTAGCTCCTGAAGCAAGAAAGCCCAGATTTGACAAAGCCTTATAACCTTTTTGTGCCAGGCCTAGAGAATAATAACCCTTGTTTTTCCACATCCCATAATCGAGGCAAAAGAGACAACAAGACATTATTTTCAGAAATTTTCCTGCCTCGCTCACATTTGAGTTCACCTTCCTAATGTGTTGTTGACGCATTCATCAGAGTCCTGGAAACGCAGGACAAAGATGTGCACAGGGGAAACCACAGGAATACTCCCCTACCTCATAGTTCTTGTTAGCAGGGAACAGGTCCCACCCAGTGTCCTGAGTAAGCATGGGGATGATCATTTATGGGGACATGAAGACAAAGCAGCTAGGTGGAAAGGGATGTTCACCTCCATTTCATTGATGAATGCCGCAGGGAGGAGCCGGGGGAAATCAGTGCCCTGACCCGGCTCTTTCTCGTGCCTCATTGTTCACACCGGGAACCAGGAAAGGCAGGGGAGCCATCTGATGGGGCCCATGCTGGCTAATCTCAGGGCAGGGAGCAGAGGAGATTGGATAATGCATGAGGGAGCAAATGGAAGATGCCCAGCACACCTTCTTTCCATTAGGCTCTTTTTTCTTCTTACCTGACATTCCCTGGGTACTGATCATAGACATTCACCGATACCAGAACTGTTCTAGGAGTTTTATATACATCATCCGGTTGAATCCTCACGACAGAGCTGTGGGTTAGATGCAATTATTTTAGAGGTGAAAAATCAGAGGCTCAGAGAGGTTCCATGCCCTCTCTTTATTTCCAAGGTCATTTCATAATCGGGACGCCAACTTTACCTGTGGAACTGACAGCAGTATTTTCACCTGTGTTTGCAAAGAGGCGACATGGCTGATCTTCCAGGCCCACCCTCTATTTGCTGAGAGACATTTCCTTTCATCAGCCGTCATTAGGGAAGCTCAAACTGAGCAGGCAGTGATGCTGTGCTGTGTCTCTTTAGCCCTTACTTGTTTTATTTACATATTTATTTCTTAGCTTGTAGACTTTTTTCAGAGTATAATGCTTGCAGAAAAGTACTCAAATTTAAGCGCATGGCCTGAAGATTTTCACAAAGTAATTCACTGTATAATCAGTACCCAGACCAGGAAACAGGACATTCCCCATCCTAAGGGCCCTGGCCATTCCCCTGGTACCTAGTCCTCTGTCCTTACCACCCTACTTTCAAACCATCATATGGTACTCTCGTCTTTAGTCCTCGATGGGACTCAACAAGGAGATGAAAATTCTTATTTTTTATTTAATGTAGATTTATTAATGATTTCTTGCACTGGGTCAGGTGGCAGCAAATGGCCCATAGACCAAGTACAGCCCACCATCTATTTTTGTAAATAAATTTGTAGTGGAACACGGCCATGCCCATTTGTTTACATATTATCTTTGGCCGCTTTCAAGCTATAGCAGTAGAGTTGAATAACCCCAAAAGAGGCCTTATCGTCCCCAAAGCCATAAGTATACTTTTATAGTATACACTATATAGTATATATACTATATATATAGTATATAGTATATACTTTATACTATATACTTTTATAGTATATACTATATACTATAGTATATAGTATATAGTATGTAGTATATAGTATAGTATATACTATAGTATATAGTATGTAGTATATAGTATAGTATATACTATAGTATATAGTATGTAGTATATAGTATAGTATATACTATAGTATATAGTATGTAGTATATAGTATAGTATATACTATAGTATATAGTATGTAGTATATAGTATATAGTATAGTATATACTATAGTATATAGTATATAGTATATAGTATATACTATAGTATATACTTTTATACTATACTATACAGAAAAAGTTTCTGGCCCTTGTGCTGGAGTATAGGAACAGCATGGTAAACAAACAAACAAACAAAAAACCTGACCCGGTCTGTGTCGGTAAAATGCCTACAGACTGGTAGGGGAGACTGACTGTAACAAGTAGCTGTACAAATAAATAATAAATGATATACGTGAAAGGTGCTTAGACTTCAGTGCCATGTAGGGAACAGGAGGCCATCTGCTTGTGCCCTCACATTCATCAGAAAGTCCCCCTACTTGGGCATAACACAGGTTTTGTCTCTCTTGGATAGGCACAATATAGATCCTCTGGAACTGTAACAGAATGTATGGGTGAGCAGCCTGGAGAGGACCATTTTCAAACATCCAGCATCCAAGGGGCGAGAAGAGCTAAGCAGGAAGAGCACATTTGAGCCATTGTGCAGAGTCTCCCCCACCCCACCGTTATTGCTCGTGTCTGCTTAATAACGGGATGTCACCTGGACTGTTCACCTTTAACCTGGAGGCCCAGACATGCTTCCTCTATTTCATTATCCAGTGACCTCTCCCATCAGCAGCCTGTGGCTGTGAATTCTTTATCCCTGTGAACATGGCTGCCATGTGTGATTCTGACAGAAGACGGCAAGAAGCCCTGGGCTGGGGCAGCAGGTGCAAGCTTCCAGGGAGCACGGTAGGTTTACATTTAATATTGTTGGGAAAGGTTTTATTTCATTTTTGCCCCGGAGGAGTTTGCAAAGAGTGAACATTTGGATTTGTCTGTGAGGGAGGAAACTCGCGATGACTTTCCACCTTTGCCTCGTCCGGAATTGCAGAACAGACTTAAGGGGGAATCAAGCCTGAGACATCAGTGAGGGCACAGGCACCCCCACCGAGCATTGTAGCCTCTAGACCTGCCAGGGGCTAACTCTGGGGTTTTGTGGTATGGTTTGTTAGAATGTTCTTTTCTTTCTTTCTTTCTCAATATTTTATTGAAGAGAAATTTATCCTTACTGAGCAGGCATTTCCGTTCCCTTGAGTTGGGTTTGTAGCGCTGAGAGGGTCGTCGTTAGAGCCACTTATTGGAATAGACGTCTTCAAACCCTTCCTCATCACAGACTGTAGCCCTTCGAGCTTTGCGTGTTCTCAGCACATCTGCAGCGCCAGAGCATGGCCTTGTTCTTCTGAGCTGTCTGCTAAAAAGACCAAACTCAAAGATGATGATTTTTGTCTCTCCCCGAACAAGGAGTCTCAGAAAGACTGTCGGCACTGACAAGCGAGGCAGACATTTACATTTGCAGAAATTTAATTTACGGAACTTAGGGATTCTTTAAACCTGGATACAAAACCCATCAAAATAAATTTCTGCACACGTAACTCAAGCCTGTGTTGGCATCAATAATCAATCACTGCGTTTCTTCCTGCTGAGCCTGGGTGAGGCCTCGGCCTCATTCTTAACACCATATTTCTGGTGGCTACTCTCAGGAAACAAAATATAAGCTTAAACAGATTTACCATTTCTGTTTTTTTTTTAAGTTTATTTATTAGAGAGAGAGGGAGAGAGAGTGCCCGTGGGTGGGAGAGGGGCAGAGAGGAGAGAGAGAATCCCAAGCAGGTTCCACGCTGTCAGCACAGAGCCTGACGAGGGGCATAAACCTACAAACCGTGAGATCATGAGCTGAGCAGAGATCAAGAGTCAGAGACTTCATGACCTGAGCCGCCCAGGCGCCCCCTAGCTTAACCATTTCTTTCTTTTTTTTTTTTTTTATGAAATTTATTGACAAATTGGTTTCCATACAACACCCAGTGCTCATCCCAAAAGGTGCCCTCCTCAATACCCATCACCCACCCTCTCCTCCCTCCCACCCCCCATCAACCCTCAGTTTGTTCTCAGTTTTTAACAGTCTCTTATGCTTTGGCTCTCTCCCATTCTAACCTCTTTTTTTTTTTTTCCTTCCCCTCCCCCATGGGTTCCTGTTAAGTTTCTCAGGATCCACATAAGAGTGAAACCATATGGTATCTGTCTTTCTCTGTATGGCTTATTTCACTTAGCATCACACTCTCCAGTTCCATCCACGTTGCTACAAAAGGCCATATTTCATTTTTTCTCATTGCCACGTAATATTCCATTGTGTATATAAACCACAATTTCTTTATCCATTCATCAGTTGATGGACATTTAGGCTCTTTCCATCATTTGGCTATTGTTGAGAGTGCTGCTATGAACATTGGGGTACAAGTGGCCCTATGCATCAGTGCTCCTGTATCCCTTGGATAAATTCCTAGCAGTGCTATTGCTGGGTCATAGGGTAGGTCTATTTTTAATTTTCTGAGGAACCTCCACACTGCTTTCCAGAGCGGCTGCACCAATTTGCATTCCCACCAACAGTGCAAGAGGGTTCCCGTTTCTCCACATCCTCTCCAGCATCTATAGTCTCCTGATTTGTTCATTTTGGCCACTCTGACTGGCGTGAGGTGATACCTGAGTGTGGTTTTGATTTGTATTTCCCTGATAAGGAGCGACGCTGAACATCTTTTCATGTGCCTGTTGGCCATCCGGATGTCTTCTTTAGAGAAGTGTCTATTCATGTTTTCTGCCCATTTCTTCACTGGGTTATTTGTTTTTCGGGTGTGGAGTTTGGTGAGCTCTTTATAGATTTTGGATACTAGCCCTTTGTCCGATATGTCATTTGCGAATATCTTTTCCCATTCCGTTGGTTGCCTTTTAGTTTTGTTGGTTGTTTCCTTTGCTGTGCAGAAGCTTTTTATCTTCATAAGGTCCCAGTAATTCACTTTTGCTTTTAATTCCCTTGCCTTTGGGGATGTGTCGAGTAAGAGATTGCTACGGCTGAGGTCAGAGAGGTCTTTTCCTGCTTTCTCCTCTAAGGTTTTGATGGTTTCCTGTCTCACATTTAGGTCCTTTATCCATTTTGAGTTTATTTTTGTGAATGGTGTGAGAAAGTGGTCTAGTTTCAACCTTCTGCATGCTGCTGTCCAGTTCTCCCAGCACCATTTGTTAAAGAGGCTGTCTTTTTTCCATTGGATGTTCTTTCCTGCTTTGTCAAAGATGAGTTGGCCATACATTTGTGGGTCTAGTTCTGGGGTTTCTATTCTATTCCATTGGTCTATGTGTCTGTTTTTGTGCCATAGCTTAACCATTTCTGATTTAAGTAACTACTTTTGAGTAGACAGCATACTTTGAATAAAATGATAATAAATGAGTATTTATTATGTGCCAGAGATTGTCCTAGGTATCTAACGTGAACTCATTTGTTTAATACAAACCACATGAGTCCAGACTTGCTTTGGATTGTAGTTGCATTACCAGTGCTTCAGAAGAGTCTCAGGTATGCAGTAGGTGCTTAGTAAATCCTTGTTATTGAAATGAATTCTAAAAAACCTATTATTATTCTCATATGGCAGACCAGGAAACTGAGGCCCAGAGAGCTTTAGTAAGTTTCCTACACGATTCAGGACTGAAGCTGTGACTTGACACTGCTTTAGTATTTTGTTCATATTTTTAACCACATTACCCTACTGCTTCTCACGAATAATGTTTGGCATCTCTGTTCTTCTTTGTTAATGTCCAATAAGCTGGTTATTCAGCCTCGTTGCTTCTCTTTATTATTCTTGATCCTATCCTTTTTGATATTTTAGAGAGCTATTTGTCTCTGCAACAACAACAAAGAAAGGGAAGAGCAGGAGTTGACATCCAGATGCTGATGGGGTTTCGAGAGAAGACACAAGTGAGGGAGGCCAGGTGGGGACCACAGTCGGTGGGGGGTAGATGCCCTCGGGGCAGCCGCTACTCAGCTCCGGCAATTGCAGCTGTAGGGAATCCAAGCCCACGTTGCCAAATCTTCTTTCAATAGATGTAGGAAATCTGAACCCTGCCTGTGAAAATGCCAAACGAAAATATCAGTCTGAAAAATCCCGTATGTAAAATGTTGGCAAGCAAGTCAATTAAAAAAAAAACAGAAATAAACAAAGCATGGCAAGTCCAATAAAATATCTCTGTGGGCTCCATCTAGCCAGGGGTCTGTAGTCCGCAGCCTGTGGGAGACACAGGAGTAGCAGTGGCTTTGGGTAACTGATCCTGCAGTTCTGGCTAAAACAAACAAGCAAACCATGACAAGTAGTTGTAACTACTTGTTAAGATTTCAGCATAGGTGTCTCGGGGAAATAGAACAGCGATAATGATAGTAGCTCAATACGTCCGCATAGTGCTTCATATTTTTCAGCTCGGGTCTATAGATGCATTGGGATCTCCTCGAAAATCATTTTGACGGTTCAATTACCTGGTCGGTATTAAGCAGTAGGATTCGGGATCAGACCCTGATCTCCAATTCTCAAGCCGGTTTTCCTATAGCAACACAAACCCTGAGGGGGACGACCGAGTCCAACATTCCCAGCTCATCACAGGCCTCAGTTTTTACATCTCGTATGTCATCAAGAGGTAAAAAACAAAAACAAAAACAAAAACAAAAACAAAAACAAAAAACACTTATCCAGAGCTCATGCCCAATTTCTGATGAATGTTTAGAGAGGAGAGAAACAGGACGATCATTTGAGGATACTTGAATGATTGCTCAAGCACGTTATTCTTGGCAGATCGAGGTTGTTCATTTCCATGTGGTCCTCCCCAGATCATCTCTAATTACAAAAATACGCGCCTAGCAAAGGCTGGATAAATAATGTAATTGTGGCCTAATCATTGTGTACATTCCTAAACACTCTGCTAATGATGAGTGGGTTTGGGGTTTTGTTCTTCCAAGTGTAGCTGACTGCCAGCCAGAGCTGAAATGCGGCATGTTCCTCACGCTCCACAGAAACCATTTTAAATTAAGCAGATTTGAAAATCTTCACGTGGAGGGAGATGTTTCTGATTGCTAGGTTTGTGTGGGCCTCTCGAATGCCAGTTCTGTGCAGGAAGGGCTGTTGGCATTTGATGCCTCTCTGCCGTGTTTTGTATTTGACAGCTGTTCTGGGGTGTCTTTTCCCAGCCACCGGCCTGGCTACTGTCATAAAGCCAATTGGAGTCGCAGGCAATTAATGTGATTTTCCTCAAGTGCTCCCGGAAACGCTTATGTCACGTGGCGCTTCATGAAATCTGTGACCTTTTGGAAATAGAGGCACAAGAAAGCAAACAAGCTTGGCCGTGCGTGTACCGTGTTCCATTAAGTTACGAAGGATATGAAAACAGATTGTACTTGCTGCGTGCAGAGATGTCTGTGGAGCAGTTTATGTGTCGGGATTCTTAGAAATGAAGATATGTGCCCTCACCGAAACCCAGATACCCCATAAAAGGGTGGTAGGTATATTGAACAGCAGTGCATTAACACGTGTGCCGCAAAGTATTTGAGAAAATTTCTGAATCATAACGCATTCAGGATGGGTCTCCATAACTAGTATTTTACCCTAGTGCCACATTTTAGGAAGGATATTAACAAACTAAAAAACGAAAGGAGAAACCCTGAAATTTTAGGAAAGGTTGGGCTGTTTGGTCTAGAAACAGAAGATGGTAAGAACGGGATGGTAAGGAGTGGGTGGGGGGTGGTAATTATCCTCCGGTAGGTACGGTGAACTCTCCAAGAGAAAGCCCTGTCTTTTCCCTGGGTTTTCTGGAGGGATTCCTCAGTTAAGAAGACCTAGAGCATAATAAATAAATACTTACTAAAATTTTTTTGAATGAGTTTAAAAAAAAATGAATGGGACCCGTGCAACAAGATCTTCGTAAAGCGATGAGTACATTACAGAAGCTTTTACGTGCTATGGGTTGCTTTATGAGCTGTGCTCCCTGTTATCTGCTTAAGCCATGGCTGCAAACTGGTGGCCGGTGAAGCATCACTTACTTTTGGATGGATACTGTTTGCCCACTCAGTGTTTTCTTTAAGTTTGATGTTTAAAAATAATAATAATTGAAATGATGGTGCGCTCTCGCTCTTGCCCTCTCCCTTTCTCTCCTACACACACACACACACACACACACACACACACTACTCTCCATCCTGCGTTTAACAGTCAAACCCAGATCGGAAGCTGCTGCTCCCCTTCAATGAGGCATGTGTTTCTGGTTCTCCTGTTGTTTTAGGCTGGGCGCAGAAGCAGGTACCTGAAGGTAGCTGAGCGTGCGGCCCTTGGCTTAAGCAGAGGCGGGAGCTAACCACCTATAATGGGTATGGTAGAGGGGGTTCCTCTATTGAGGAGGAGAATAGGTCAGACTGCAACTCTTGAGAGAGGCCTTGGTGCAGTGATGAGCAACCATACCTCGTTCATCAGAGTGAAAACAGCACTTGTTTGGTTTCAGCCAACCCATGAGCAATTTCTTGCTCTGACGGAACCCAACCAGTCCGTCAGAAGGAGCACTGTCTCAGCCACAGAATTCCCGGGCCTGTGTGGTACAGAGGCGTCCTCGGGATTCCATCTCACACGGGCCAAGGTGATTAGCTAACCTACGTCTTCATTCCACTTTTGGCCATCCCCTTTCTCGCTTACATTGGGTTCTGTCTAGCTGCGTGTGTGCATGCGCGTGCGCGCCCTCAGCCACCCGCCCAGCCACCCCCCCCCACACACACCCCTCCACCCCCCCACACCCCTCCAACCCCCCCCCACACACACACACACCCCTCCAGGGTCAAACAACAGAATTGTAGGGAGTGGGGGCGGGGGAACTCAAGAAAATGAGTTGTGTCACCAATTAGTGACATCGGTATCACCGAGAGCCAGAATCGAGCAGTGAGCTGGGGGCAAGGGCTTGTCTGAATTCGAAGGTTGCCATGGTTGTGCTAAATGCTAATCACTTTTCATCACACTGACTAATGGGTGTGCAATTTTTGGCTCAAGTCCTTTGCAGCTATTCCAGGCTGGCTCCTGCGAGAGCTGCAGAGTTCCGGCTCCAGCTGTGCCCCTGCCTCTCCGCTCCCTTCAAAGAACATGAATTATTCTTAGATGCAGTCCCCTGAAATGTAGAGGGTGATTCGCAGGAGAGCTGGAGAGGCAGCAAAAGTCAAAAGACTAACCACCCGCCTAGGGGCCAAGGTCCAGTTGCTGATATACCTAATAAGGTCGAATTGGTACTAAAACACCGTATTTAAGTGCCTTCGATATCTTACAGATGCTGCATGACCATATTGGAAAAAGCCAAATTGTCATATTACTCATTGGCAAATGGGACATTGTGAAGGTTTGGGGGTGAATGTAATCTGCATTCACCTAGCAAGGGCTGAATAAATGCCAGCAAGGCTGGAGAGGCCATTTGCCTGGAGGCCTGGTGTTTGGTTCAGCTGGGTTCAGAGGTTTGTGTTTGTGCCATCTCCCAGGTGCCACAAGCTGAGGGCAGGATGGTGTCCTTGGGCCACACATGTTTTGGTCCCAGAGTCAGTGTCCAATATGTCAGGCCATCAAGGCAGATGGCGAGCAGGACAATGTTTCTGAACTCTTGGAAAATAGACCCCTTGAGAGTCCAGCTAGGGAAATGCCTGAAATTGGAAAATAATGTGATAGAATATTTGAATTGCCACCAAAGACCCCGGCTGGGAAGAGTGCCACGTTGAAATGAGGAGACGGCTTGGCTGACTGGGATCTTTCAGCTCTACTTAGTAACTGCCTATCTGTGGGCTGGGTCCGGGACTCCCAGTACAGCCCCAGAGTGCCTGTTTTACGTCTCCCTCCCCAAACACTACACATCCACAAGCACTCACCCCAGAGAACGCTGGGGGCTGCACCTACAAAGTTGTAACATTGGCCCAAGAACAGAGGTCAGAGCCAATGGTCACTGGGTATTTCATCAGAGGTCCTGTAGGTGGCCATCAGAGTGGATGGCAAGGTAAATGAAATGTCATTTCTATTTAACTCAGTCTGCTTTTTCTCCATGCTGCCAGCTACTGACTTGGCCTCTAAGACAAGGTTGTTGTTGTTGTTGTTGTTTTCTGTGATTCACCAGAACCTCTCTGAACCAGAAGACTTCTGTCCTTCCAGGTTAGCCTCATTGAGCCACTAAACTGAAAATTGGACTGTCTCTCGTCCATTCATATTCTAGTTCCCAGGGCAAAGTATCTGTTCTCCCCACACCCCTGCCCCCCACCCCACCTCAACATTATTTTCTGAGCTTTTCATGACTATTTCCTTGGCATATAGTCTACCTTTTTTTTTTTTTTTTACTCTACCTGTTTTAAATACCTGCACATCTCTATTTTTCTCCCCTCTGGCTAATGGAGCATCCCTGGCAAATCTGAAGCTATGGAGACTTAGTGGTTCCAGGAGCAGCCTTCAACCAGTAACAGATAGGAAGCCAACAGAAAATACTCCAGCTTCTTTGCCCCTCAGTTGGGACAGATCATTAGTCCTCCCATATTTCCCCAGTAAGATTTAGTCCCACTTGCCCACAGTGGTATCTGACATGATAACACATTGTTTTATGTGCTTCTTTCCTTTCCTATCTCACTTATTCCCCCCTTGATGTTTCCATACCTCCCAAAGACATTATTTACACCAGAATCCTCCGCTCAGACTCTGCTTTAGGAGAATCCAAGCTAGGAGAGTGAGCCTCCATGCAGCAAGGAAGGTGAACATAGGAAAGGAGGTTAGCATTTGTTAACATTTAAAGATGGCCAGCATCTTTATGCCTGTATTTCTCACAGTGAAGTGTAACTTCCAAAGAAGACAGGGGGCCATAATTGTTCTTGTTCACCAGTGGGCGCCCATCAGGTAGACACATAATAACATTAAGTAGAACTCTCATAATAGTAGAATACTTTCTAGGTATTAACTTGTTAATTTGTGCAGAGAAGCTCCAACCGTTTTGATGGTGTAGCTCCATTGGTTGATGCCCTTTCTATGGGGCGGGGGCTTCCTGATAGGCGAATACAGGACCAGTGAAGTCACAGAGGAGGGAAACTGACTTTTTCTGGAGAGCTCGTCTTTCATCTAGGTCTTGAATATTAGTAGGATTCCAATAGTTAGAAAAGAGGAGTGAGGTCAAGGCTGATAATTACTTACACATTCCAGAAGTGTGTACTTTAGTATCAGCTATGTGGCAGGGATTCTGCTTGGTATGGAGAAGTAGCAGTGAGCAAGGCAGACAGGGATCCTGCCTTCTCAAAAGTTTAGTTGAAGCTCTATCCACACTGCATTCAACGTGGAGTTGTACTAACTGTCCTGGAGGTAGACAGCAAAGAAATAAGGAAATATCTGAAACAAATCATTAAAGCGTGGTCACAGGGCAGTGACTCTCAGACTTCGATACGCATCTACATCATGTGGGGATCTTAGTTAAATGCGGATACTGAATCAGGTCTGGAGTCAAGCTTGAGATTCAACATCTCTAACCAGCTTCCAGATGATACTGATGCTGCTGGTCCTCAGGCTACACTGAGCAGCATGGTGATAGCCGACAGCCCACTGGTTCTCATCCCTGTCTGCCCAGTAGAGCTCCTTGAGGAGGCTTAAAAATGCCTAAACTCACTCCAGCAATTTTCATTGAATTTTACTGACAGGAGCCCAGATATTGGGAATTTTTTAAAAACAGCTTTGTTGAGGAGTAATTTATATACCATAAAATTCATCCATTTTATTCTACATTTTGAGTACAATTAAACGATTGTTAGTATGTCTACAGTTTCGCCACCATCACCGCCATCCAGTTTTATAACACTTTCCATCTCCCAGAACATCCATTGTATACTTTTGCAGTCAATCCTTGTTCTCGCCCTCTGCCCCTAGGCAACCGTTGTTCTACTTTCTTTCTCTATGCATTTCTTTTGTCTGGCTATTTCATAGA
Source organism: Prionailurus viverrinus (assembly GCF_022837055.1). Lineage (NCBI taxonomy): Eukaryota > Metazoa > Chordata > Mammalia > Carnivora > Felidae > Prionailurus > Prionailurus viverrinus. The sequence continues at coordinate 33,872,625 of NC_062562.1, read as the reverse complement.
AGTGAAATCATTCAATATATAGTCTTTGGTGCCTGGTCTTTTTCAGTTAGCATAATCTTTTTGAGGCTCATCGATGTTGTACATGCATCAGGACTTTATTCTTTTTTATTGCTTAATTGGTTCTGTTGTATGGATATACTGTGTATTTTACCAGTTGACTGGCATTAGAATTGTCTCCAGTTTTTGGTAAATAATTTTTTTTTAAATGTTCACCTACAAGTCTTTACACGGACATATATTTTCATTTCCTTTGGGACATCTAGAAGTGTATTTGCTAGATCGTACAGTAACTCTATGTTTAGCTTTTTAAGGAACTATCAAATTTCAGGGGAGGAAGATTTTTTTATTTACCCTTCTAGGTTCTTCTGGCTGGTCTATTAATAAAATTAAAGACAGATTAACAGGAAGAAAACAAATTTAATTAGAGGCATATGGGAGCCCTATTAGAGTATAAGACACACAGTCAGGCACTTGGGGCTTATATGCATCCTGAGCTATGGAAAAGGAAGCAGGGGTCTGGTATTTCAAAGGGGAGGAAGACAATTTACAGGAAGATGGGAAGAGCAGATGTTTGATAAACAAATGGTTTTCATGCCATGCAGAGACAGGGGGACACAGAGAGGAATTTTATCTGAAAGCCCTGCCAGACTTCCCCCAGTTTACCACATCTGTCCCATACTCTTTGCAGTTATGCCTGGTGATAGCTATTTTCCTGGACCAGACCCTCTCTCTAAATTTCTTTTAGGCAGTGAAGGAGGAGGTAAAATGCTCTGAGTCTTTTGGGCCTCGGTTGATTTCAGTTCGAAATAATCCACATGCCGAAGTGCCACATTTTAAGGAAGCTCCTTCTAAACCCCTTCAAAACTGTTTTCCAAAGTGGCTGTACTCTTCTACATTCCCACTAGTGCTCTCTGCAATTGTGGCTTCTCTACATTCCCACCAACATTAGTTATTGTCTCTGTGATTATAGCCATTATTGTGGGTGTGAAGTGGTATCACATTGTGGTTTTCATTTGCATTTTCCCGAGGCCTCATGATGTTGAGCATCTTTTCAAGGGTTTATGAGCCATTTATGCACCTTGTTTGGTGAAATGTCTATTCCCATCTTTTGCCCATTTTTAACTTGGCTGTTTGTCTTCTTCTCACTGAGTTGTAAGAACTCCTTATATATTCTAGACACTCCTGTATCAGACATATAGTTCTGGAAATACCTCCTCCCAGTCTGTGTTTTGTCTTTTCATTTTTCTTAACAATATCTTTTGCAGCACAAAAGTTTTTCATTTTAATGAAGTCTGTTTTGTCAGGTTTTCTAAAAATAAGTTATGCTTTGGGTGTCATTTGTAAAAACTCTTTGACTAACCCAAGATCACAGAAATTTTCTTCTAAAAGTTCTGTAGTCCTCTTGCATTTAAGTTTGTGATCCATTTGAGTAAACTTTTGTGTATGGTGTGAGGTAGGCATCAATATTCATCCTTTTGCATGTGGATATCCAATTATCCCAACAAGATTTGTTGAAAAAAATATTATTTTTCCATTGGTTTATCTCTCTACCTTTGTCTAAAGTCAGTTGAGCATACATGTAACAGTTTACTTCTAGACTCTCAATTCTGTTTTTTGTATCTATCTATCTATCTATCTATCTACCTACCTACCCAGAGTCACACTGCCTTGGAATTTTATTGTAATTTGGGTTTCTAAAAGGTCCCCAGGTGACTCTAATGGGCAGCAAAGTTTGGGTATCATTATGATAAGGAATAATTGGAGGGATGGAGTGAGGAGGCCACTTTTGATAGGTGGTCAGGGGAAGGCCTTTTATTCAAAAGATGAGGAAAAATCAGTTATGAGAAGAGTTGGGGAAAGAGTACACATGAGCTGTCATCCAGAAGGCACTTTGCCAGGCCAGGCTGGATATGTTTGCAGTCTGGCTAAGGGAAGTTGGGCGGCCATTCTAATGTAGGAGGTCCCGGCCCTTGGAGCCTTAAGTACCTCCCTCTGCAATCAGCCAACACTTCATTCCCCCATTGATTTTCACATCAGGGTAGGTGTAAGCTCCTTTAGTTACTCAAGGGTATAGCACAGGCTATACCACAGGATAAGCCAAGCATTCATTCACTCATTCATTCATTTTTTTAAAGTTTATTTATTTTGAGAGAGAGAGTGCGTGCTGAGGAGGGACAGAGAGAGAGGGAGACAGAGAGAATCCCAAGCAGACTCTGCACTGGTAGTGTAGAGCCCAGCAAGGGGCACAAACTCACAAACCGTGAAATCATGACCTGAGCCAAAACCAAGAGTCAGATGCTCACCTGACTGAGCCACCCAGGCACCCCTCATTTATTCATTTAATAAATATTTGTGGAGTGTTTTCTGTATGCAGAGTAGTATACTAAGCCTTAGGGATATAACGATGAATGAAACACAGTCTTTGCTTCATGGATTTGATAGAGCACCTCCCTAGAGCATCAGTTACACACACACACACACACACACACACAGAGCTGTAAGATTTAAACGCATTGTTGCCAGAGGAAGACATTTGCACACGCCCTCTATATAACTGTTGGGTTCCTTTACTACCTTTAAGAGACTGAACTAGATATAGGTGCTCTCAAAAGGATTAAGTATAATGGCATGCTAGTTCCAACATCCCATTTTCTGACTGCTTCATATGCATCCGCATCCTAGTTATCAATTTATTTTCTCTCAGCTTCTAATCCTCACTTTCTTTGCACTGCTTTGACTCAACCAGTACTGGACCCTTTGCTGGCTGACAGAATGCCGGGTTTTGTCAAAAGAGGACACTGAAATGATCCTGCAAGGCTCTAGAGGCAGGAGGATGCTTCCCTTCAGGGCTCGGTATTCTATTTGTTATTCAATGTGGAAGCTGAGTCCTCTGGAAGGGGCCAGCTCCACTGGTGCCCCCAGGCTCTGATCTCACCACTCCTGGCCCAAACATGACCATGGCAGGCCACTTCTAGAGACTTCTAGCAGTGTGCCCTCTGGCAAGTTTCTCCGGGCTCTGTAGTAGCCGCACCCTCTTCAGAGATCTGAACCCTGCCTCACAGGAGGAGACTTGGGTCCTTTGTGCCTCACGCCCCGTCTTCAGCCTAGAGGGAGGAGTTGTTCTTTCACTTGGGATCTCACTTGGGATCAGCCACCTTCTTCTAGTTCACAGTTATTTATGTTAAAATTTCTCTGTTCAATTAGCCAGTGATGTTTCTATCTTCCCACTGGTCCCTGCTTGAGCTAGCCCAGAGTTATGAAAACAGTTCAGTCCCATTTGTTCAGTTCAGTCCGCCCAGGTGGAGAGATATATTGGATGGCTCCTTCAAAACGGAAAGAAAAGGGGCGGGGGGTGGAAAGATTGGCTCACTTCCTGAAGCCCCGGAATAATCTCACAGCCCCACGTCGTACAAGGAGCCCACGACGAGTCAACATTTCCCCAGGCTTTGCAACACTGACACTCAGTGACAGTAGTGGATAAAAACTGATGCTGCTTCCAAAGAGCTGATTTCCTTTTTCTCCCAGCTCAGGTTTGCTTCAAGGTTGAGGCATTTGTTGAGATGGATAGGAGAGGATCCAGAGCAGCGTCTTAGCCCCTGGGGCTTGGACACAGAAAAGCGCTCCTAACAAAGTTAGTGGTGTGGTGGCGCTGCTCGCCCCCGAGCTGTCCCATGGACCTGGTGTGATGCAGAAGGGACAGTTTGCAGGTAGGCAGCCTTTTAAATGTGTAGATCCCTCCTTCTTGCCCATTTGTGAAAGAAGCAATACTCCACAGTGGTTAAACACACAGTCTCTAGAGCCTGGCTCCTTAGCTAAATGCTGGCTCAGCCACTTTCTGTGTGATCTTGGCCAAATCAGTGAACATGCCTCAGTTTCCTCGTCTTTAAAATGGGGACAAAGTAGTACCCAAATCATAAAAGTTTATTGTGAAGATTGAATGAGTTAATGCATATAAAGGGCTTAGATGAGCACCTGGCACATTGTACGGGCTTTAAGTTTTAGCTGCCATGCCAGCACGATGTTGGCGGTGGAGGGTAAATGCTAGAAGGGGATGCAGTAAGAAGAAGAAATGCTGTGAACATTTATTAAATATTGTATTAAATATTTCCTGGAGTTACTTGCCAGAGCTCATTAGATCTTCTAATTTACAACTCTTCCCATTTTACAGGTGAGGACGCTGAGGTTTAGACAGGTTAAGTCCCACATCATAGTTAGCCAACGGCAGAATCCAGTTTTTCAGCATGTCTGCTATTACTGGGTAGTTGCCATGCTTCTGCATCACAAATTTTCTCTTCCCCGTCACAAATTTTCTCTTCCCCGCGGATCTTTCCAGCCTTAGGTCACATCAAGCTCTTGCAAGTTCTCTGCACCTACGCTACAGCAGGCCCCTGTCAATCCCTGATCGTGCTTAGTCCTGCCTCAGGACCTTGGTCCATGCTGATCCCTTTACCTGGGAATTTTCTTTTCCACCTCTTTACCTAGGTAACTTCTTCCCCAAACAGGCTGTTTATGATGATGCAATTCGTTCACAATGCTAGAGTGGCTGCTTCCCAATCCAGGTGCACTGGTGTGGACTGGTGTGGCTGACAGAAGGCATGCCTTTTTCTACTTCTTACAAGTTTCCCTGTGAGGCTGGGAGTCCACAGAGCTAAGACACCGGAGCCGGAAACTTTTACTTGTTCACAAGGCTCCAAATGGCCTGGCAGCCATCACACCTCCCTGGCTACGTTCATTCTCCTGTGATGAGGTCTTACCACATCGTGGACTTGGCCTTTAGAGTATTTGCCACTCTTGTAATTTTTCCAACTCGTTACTATTTGAAAAATCAAGTACATGGAAAAGTTGAGAGAACGGTACAACGGACACACTCGTGCTACCTAGATTCAACGATCGTTAGCATTTAGAATCTGCTTTACTATCTGTACACCTATTTATCTTTCATTAAAATTTTATCAAAGTATAGCATTTACAGAAAAATCCATGAAGTATACGTGTACACAGACTGGTGGAGCTCACAAAGTGAATGCACCTGACCCTCCTCTGGATATATTCTCTGCACAGGACGGGAATCTACAGGATGAAGGGATAGGCACATTGAGTGCTCAGGCCGCTTTTGAGTACTTGGAGTCCCCAGTGTTCTGCCCAAATGGCCGCAAACTACTGCCACGCCCTGCTTGGGGCTCCTCTCCAGGTCGCTTTCCCAAGACCGCAATCCCTAAGCCCTGCTGGAGGTCTAGTGGTGACTTCCCTGTAGTGGAGAGCAGAGCTCAGACATACAGGCTGGGTGTCCATACACCCAGCAAGATGACGCAAGATCCCCTCCCTGTGGATGGAGCCGGGCTGGGGGCTTCCCTTCTTCTCCGGTCCCAGGTCCCACAGATGGTACAGGCAGGCCTGCTCCTTGAGACATTCCATTCCCTTTATTTGTTTGTTCTATGGTTCATTCCTTCATCCATCCGGCAAATATTTGTTGAGCGCTAACTGTACCGGTCCCTTGGACCCAGGTAGTTTACGCAGGAAACAGCTAGAAGCATTACAGGCAGAGCAGAGATGCAGATCCAGGCAGTCTGGCTTCGGATCCATGTTTGGCCACCGTGCTGTTATTGTAGAATATTGGACCACAGCCAGTGAGAAACATGGATAAAAAATAGGGCGTTCGTTATTCTCTTTTATCTTTGTTTATCTCCATCCCTTCCCCGAACTAGTTGTGAACTAATAGAGGGACTAGGCATGTGCATAAGAAAAAAACCTACTAATAGAACAAGATTCAGGTCGAATGTTGGTGGGCACCCACGTGGAAAGAATCACCAGAGAGCAGAAATCAGGGTGGGGAGGCTGGAGGATCTGGATGGATGGGGCTTAAGGAGTTTGAAAGGAGGTAGGGATATAAGGAGCAGCAGAGAAAAGCAAGGAGAAAGCTGCTTAGCAGAGAGGGCACATCAGCACTTCCGGATGGCCCAGCACCCCCTGGATGGTGCCTGTTGTGAATGCTGACCCAGGCTCCACTCAGCTGGTAGGACTCCTGTCAGCCTCCACTTCTGTTCTCCAAGATAGTAGCAGAACCCTGTATGTCTCCCCTGCTTCTTTAGCCCCTGTGACTTCCCAGTAAGGGATTGTTTCCCGTATTTCCTTAAGGGGCTCGTTAGGGAAGAAAAGCTGCCATCCCTTGGGCCTTGAACCATTGGCTTCTACCACAGACCTCTTCCACCCTCTGTGACTCCGCATATATACAAAGCCTTACCAAGGTTGCAGCCCTTTCTGTGGCCCTTTTGAATAAACATGTCACCGCTCTGTGAGTGGGAGATTCTTCGGCTGGTCCCCTCTCTTCCAGTTCTGCAGGCTGCAAGAGGAGGTAAATGCAGGGGAATACAGGCACTTCTTGAAAGTTCCTATTCCACCACTTTCCTCTGCGAAAGACCTAGGTTAGTAATTGTTTTGGCTGCCCGAAGACAATGCAAAGATGGCACGGGCTTTTACGAAAAACAGTGAAACGCGAAAATAGCATTCAGCATTTGCTTCGTGGTGAGCTCTTATGGAGCCAGCACTCACCCAGCACACGGAGAGTGGCCCCGCGGAGTTCCTTCCCCAGGAACTACCCTCAGCACCTTGGCATCAAACTGTCTAGCTTCAAACAGTGTCTGTGAGCATCTGTGCTTTATCTCGATTTATTTTGTGCATCCCTTTGTAAGATATGTCCTAAGGGATATGTGCTAAACTATCAGAAAATCCTAAGAGAGGTTATTGTTTGGGTCTGGGAGTGCTCAAAAAATTTCCATGTAAATTAACGGTGATTGCTTCTTTGCTTTACTCCATTTCTGCTCATGAAAGTTTTCATAGGAACGCTCTACTTCGGGACAGCAGGGGAAACCTGTACTTAGAATTATTTCCTCCAGGGGGCACCTGTGGCTCAGTCAGTTAAGTGTCCCTCTCTTGGTTTCAGCTCAGGTCATGATCTCATGGTTCATGGGTTCGTGTCCCATGTCAGGCTCCCACACTGACCATACAGAGTCTGCTTGGGATTCTTTCTCTCCTCTTTCTACCCTTCCCCTTCTCTCTCTCTCTTTCCCTCTCTCTGTCTCTCTCAAAATAAATACATATTATTTTTTTAAAAAAAGAATTATTTCCTCCAGTTTTAGCTGTGAGTCAAAACTGTTTTTATCTGGGCCCCTTTAATTGGTCCAGAAGAACCCACGGCCCACATCACTTGCGCAGTCCAACCTGTTAATGGAAAAAGGACTCTAAGAACAAAGAATTCGAGAGGAACAAACTGCTCCCTTTTAACCATACCTAATCGCTCCCTTCTAGTAAATAGACTAGAACAATCTTTTCGTTAAGTATATGCTTTAAAGTCTTTCTTATCTGAGTAATTCTCCTATGCGTCAGCACCAGAAGCTATAGGTCCCACACATATCCACTTGCTTTTAACACTTCACCACATCCCTCCAGGCCTTCCAACTCCAGGTACCCCATGGCTCCTGCTCCGCCCCGCCCCCCCACCCGAGGGATTTCTCTAGTCTTCAAAGCAGGGTGGCCTCCAAGCAGCAGGCTGGAAATGCACCGTCCCCCCCACTAACCCTCAACAGTTTCTGGTGGGAGTTGGTGATAAATGAATACCCCAGCTCTGTGTCCCCACGGGGGATGGCTCTGAGACACACAGTCTAAGTTAACTCCAGAGCTCCCCCAGAGGAATTAGGCCTCCCTTCCTCTTGGCAGTCACAGTTTGAATAACACTCACTTTATTCCCTTCCTTCCCTCCTCCTCTTCCTAAATTACCTCTCCATTCTCACTCAGAGCATTGTCTCAGGGTCTAGTTTGGGGATCCCAAACCTGGAACCTTTCTTCACCTTTTTTATGCTAAAGAACAAAGGCGTTCCAACCTCAAGAAGATCCTTTTAAACAGGAGAGAAAGCAAGGAAACTGTTTTCCCTTTGAGCAACTGTTGGGGAATTCTGCTTGCTTTAATTCGGAGCTAATTGCCCATAAATGTGTTTAAATTGTTACCAAGTCAAGGCCCTTTTAGTTTTAAGTAATATAAACCCACCTAAGCGAGATTAAGTTTTTGAAAGGAGGGTTGAGGGCCCTTATCATGAGGACACTGAAGTGTCTCTCAAGGCCAGGAATGCACTTTGGGCAAGAGAGGCACTGGAACCAAGAAGTGGGCAGCCATCTTCCTTTTCTTCTGTGGCCGTAAGTTCTCTTCTTTTTACTTCATTTTGTACATTGCTTCTTCTCTATTGAGTGACTTTTCCCCCCCACTTCATATGAATGGATAACATGGTCACAGGATAACCTTTGAGTTTCAAATTTTCTGTTCAACCATAGACTCAATTCAGAACTTGAGGGAGAGAGCCCTGATTGACCCACCTTGTGTGAGATGTCTTTTCTGACCCAAGCAGCAGCTGTACGAAGGCTAGGTCTGCTAACACCAACCTACTGGACTACGTGCTTCTAGGAAAATCAAAGAAGAGAGCTGATGCCTGGAGATCCCCCCAAAGAGTTGGCAATTACATAAGTTTGAAAGCAGAGAAACGTAAGAAATGTTTTTGTTTTCTCTTTTTTTAATTAAAAAAAAATGGTTTCTCTTCCTTTGGCCTGATTGGACATTTCAGAAATGCTACCTAATTCCAAGACAGCAAGTTTCTGTATATACTATGTAGTGTGCAAAATGCCCCTTCTCATTAATAGCAAGTCAATGGTCACTCAGCTAACCAATGATTTTTACAGCCATTGAGTTGGAAAAAAATATCATGCTTTCTAAAGGGCTTTTATCTGGAGAAAAAAGCAAAAATGTGGGATTTATCTGTTGCCTGTCATTGGACCCGCAAACATTCCATCTCCAATGCCCAGTGCCTGTGTACAGAGGGCAGGAATGCTGCCCCACTTTGAATGACCTTGGGGGTTGAATTTATAATATGTATTATTTTTTACTTCAAGCAACCTGGGTTGAATGCCAACTCTGCTACTTGCTAGCTATTTAACCTCTGGCAACCTTAGCTATAGATATAGATAGATATAGATATAAATTGTTATACATATAGATATAAATTGATAGAGCGTTAATTGAAAAAGGCCCAGCACATTGGAAGGGGGGTTATAATATGGGTGCGGCACATGTTAACTTCCGATGTTGTTGTTGTTATTAATTCACTATCCATGGCCCGTTTCTCATTAGCTACAATCAGTGCAAACCCAGATGGGGGTAAGTAAAGTGGTTAAAATCATGAGTTCTAGAGTTTCAGTGACTGGGTCAGATTCTAGTTCAGACATTTATTAGCTGTGTGTCAGCTTCTCTCTGCCTCAATTTTCTGATCTGTAAAATGGGAATCAGTCATCACATTTGCTATCTCTTATAGTTAGGATTAGAGGAGAAGAGTTCAGGACAATGCCTGGCACAAAGGAAGCAGGACTCAGCACACAAGAGCCAGCGTTTATGTTAGTATGATCTGTACTCACAGTTGTGGGCAACGTGCTTGTGGGAAATCTGCTCTCTGGGCTGCAGGTGAGATGGTGATCTTTATAGAAATGCACATAGTTGCTTTTGATTCACATGTGATGTGACCCTGGCCCTATCTCAGCCACAAGGATATCCCAATAGAATTCGATAAACATTCCAGTTGTTAGTAGTGAAGCTTAGTGTCACAAATCGTATTTCTTCCTCAAGGCAAAAATAAGCCTGCTCTGAATATGCGGCCACTGGGCCTAGGCCAAATTTGCTACTTCAGTATAAAATATTTCAGGTGAACATACTCATGAATATATATTTCAGCCCAGGGTTACTGGTCAGAGGTGGTATGAGAATCACTCATTCAGAGATGTCTATTTTCATGCATGAAGCAAGCCATAACTTTAATTACTAGCCTGTCTGCCTGCTCTGAATTGAATTCACATTTATTTTTATGATTCTGATTCTGATCCTGACACTGGGGGCAGAGCCCCGGGCAGGGCAGCGTGTAGTTTCTGGGCCATCTGCCGTCTGGGTGATTCTGATGCTCACTCAGGTGCGAGAACCCCAGGGATAATGGACAATGGGGTGAACTTGAGAGTCAGTCCAGTAGGTTTTGAATCCCAATGCTATCATTCATTAACTGTGTGAACACCATGTCTTTGCGCCTTCATTTATAAAACAGGGACAATAGTAGTTCCTTTTCATCAGATTCTTGTGACATTTAAATGAGATAATAAATGTGAAGCACTTAGAACAGTATCTTCAGGGTGCCTGGGTGGCTTAGTTGGTTAAGCATCCAATTCCTGATTTTAGCTCAGGTCATGATCCCAGGGTCCTAAGATCAAGGCCTGTGATGGGGGCTCCATGCTGGGCATAGAGTCTGCTTAAGATTCTCTCTCTCTGTCCCTCTATTTCTCTCTCTCTCTCTCTCTCAAAAAAAAGACAGTATCTGGGACATAATCATAATTGGTACCCAAAAAGCATCTGTTTGAATAACTAGAATCATCCCATTCACAAATGAGAAAACGGAGATCAGGGGATGATTGGTCAAGAAGGTTCTATTGACAGAAGTGAGGTTTAAGTGAGGATTCATGATGCCGCAGTCCTTACAGTGCTTTGAAAATTGAGCAAGCTGTATCAGGAAGGGTGGAGACTAGGGACATACCTCCAGAAGCATGGCTAAGTTCAGTTTTCAAGAATTTTCTAAGTGATTTGATTCAGTGAAAACAACTGTTGACTTGGGAACCTGCCGAAAGAGGAGACTGGCTTAAAGCATTGCTTCTTATGTAATTATTGTGCCCACCAGCCGCTGCTCAGTGAACCCCTTCCGAGAGCCACAGTGCACCTGGGAGCCTGAGAGCAATAAAGAGTCCATGTGCTCGGCTCACACAGCAATATAATTTTTCAAGTTTCTCCTCTAACCTTTGAAACCTCTTAGAAAAACAGGTGAGGGGCCCGAAAGACAAGCAAACATGGGAGTAATAGGGGACTCTGTCTCCTAGAGCCCCCTTGAGGATTAAATGAGATAATGTATCCAGAGTGTGTCTAAGTACAGTGACTGGCAATTAGTAAGGAGTCAATATGTGTAGCTATCCGTAAAAGAAAGCAGTTCAGAGCAGCCAGAGAAAAATATCCTTGTCTCTCTCAGAAAAAGCTTATTTCATTCTACTTGAGCAGATGGAATTCTTTTAAAGAGGCAAACTCAGCATGCATTATGTGTCCCTGTATGATTGCAGGGCAATCCCTGGTGCCTGTCCCCACCGTTTTATGGAGGTCAGACTGCCATTAACTCAAGGGCTGACCAGCAGGGTATTAAAAGTGCCAGGACACTCACCTTAATGGTGGGATCCTGAGATTTTAGTGGGTTTAATGAAATAAATTAAATGAATTACAACCATTCGGGAGGTTTCGTCTTTTTTAGTAACCAAATCCACATTTGCTGCAGCATCCCCTTCGGTGCGGTTTCTGCTGTCTACACTGCAGTTGGGAGTTTTTCTCTCGAGCCCTCTCGGCAAGCCAGTGTCTGGTTTTTACAAGGAAGGAATTCTCAGACCTGTGTTCAAGTCCTATCTGCAACTTACTGGCTGTGTGCCCTGCGGCATGACGCTTGACCTTCCCCTCATAATTTTATTGTCAGAAAAACGAAGATCGTGATAATGGCCCCTCCCTCAGGCTTGTCGGAAGTAATAAAACGAGAAATAGGAGACTTCTCACAGTGCCTACCTCTTCGCAAACACTTTGTAAAAGGCAACCGTTGTTAGTATTTTAATTGGTATTGCTATTTCTGCTGCTGCTGCCGTGCAATTTAGATTTTCTTACAGATGCAGAAATGGGTAAAATGGGGATAATAGTAAGATCCGCTATTTACAGTTACTCTGAAGAATTCTATAGATGGGCACTGTGTTGAGCTCCTTAAAGGAACGTCGATTGTAAACAATAGCTAATACGACCTTCTCATTGATACCATTTTTTACACATTTGGCCCTGGACAAATGGACAAAGGACAGGGCCCGTATCTAGGTTGAAATACAAGGATCAGGTGGAAAACTCCCACTATCAGGGCCCTCGTGAATAGTAATGGCTGTTGGCTGAGCCAGAACATAAAGTTTTTCAGGGCATAAAGTTATCTTTGCCTTCTAGCCTAATTTGATGGATTGTGTTAAAGGGGTTGGTATTGTCACACTGGGAAAAAAAAATCATCAGAGTGTGCTAAAAAGGATATTTGGGGCAGGTTAGAGCACAAGCAATGCCTCCCCCACATAACCCTTATTGTGCAGCTACTCCTTATCCGTCCTGCCAGGAGCACCATAAATCACCTCTAAATTGACTATTATGTCATCATCGGGCATCGGATGACAGATAATCTGGGCAACCTCGTGGATTCCAGGGAGATGGTTTTCTGGCTCGTGTCAACTCAAACAAAAGTACTTAGGAGCAGTGCTGAATTTATGCCCATCTTTTGAATCACTCTCGTCTTTTTTTTTTTTTTTAATGCAATAAACAGTCAGGGAAAGTTAGTTCCTGTGTCCTGGTATAATGGTGGTGGATGACAAGGTGCCTGATTGAGAGATGCTTGTCATTGTTTTAGATTCTATTTGAAACTACATGCAGGGAGGTAAGAACTTCACCTGCCCAAGAATCTATGCTGTAGCATAGATGCTGATGGGGACAACCAAGGAGTAAGGAGAATACAGAAATGAGTAGCCAGTGGCCCATCCCGGGCCATGAAGAATGATCATGTCAGATTTCAAGAGTGAGCCTCTCATGAGAGGCAGCCAGTCCATCTAATCCTAAACCAGTGGGGAGTACACAGTTATCCAGGGGTGGTGCTATGTACTTTTTATGAATTATGCATCTTAAACAAACTTGCATGAACCCAAGCACTCCAGTGGAAGACTTTTATCCAGAAGGAGGCCACAAGAGAGCCCAGTTATGGATCTCTGCGATGGTTTCCAAATGTTGTATTTCATCACTCACGTCAGGCAGAGTGCTGGCTGTGATCCACTCCTGTTCATATGTGCATGGCCATATTTCAGCTTTATTTCATCATGGAACTTTCAAATGACTTCTTTCCTTGAAATGAAAATTACTAGGTTCACCACTTTCTTGACTTAGGGGCTACAAGCAGGACTTGGCAATGCCCCGTGGGCTCCTGAGTGCCATTGGTGCCCAAGACATAGTTTCCAAAGACAAAAAGACAGAGAAAGGATGAGAAGTTCCATACTGTTCCAGAAGAATACAGTGGTGGAGAGAATCAACAAGAAGGAAGACATGTATTTGGAGAATAGTACATGCTCTCCAGAAATACATAAGGTGTTCATGTCAGGAGCCCCTCACCTCAGCACAAGACCATGGGTTTCAGCAATGGAGAAATTCAAGTGTGATGAGTAACACACAGTACTAGGAATCAAGATACGTGGACCTAGAATACCATCACCTGCTGAACACCCAATAATCAGTAGCTGAAATAAATTTGATGGGGGGGGGGGCATTGAACTGAGTAGTCAGTATGCAGCAAATGTTTTTAGGTTTGCGTGTGCAGTGTCCCTTTTAACCTCCTTAGCCACTGTGAGACAGGCAATGCAGTGTTTTTCCATTTCGTAAATAAGGAAAGTGAGGCTCAGAAGAGGCTAAGCGATTTTTTTTTTCAGGGTCAGATAGCCAGGAAGTAACACAACTGTGATTTGGACCCAGGCAATTCTTTTGTTAGCCCTCTTCAAGAGTATGCCATATTGTCTAGCACAGGTCCCATCATGTGTCGATGGATGACCATAATCCATGCCTTACCCACCTCACAAGGGCACTTCTAGTTTCAACAGAAGAAGGAGTGTGGCTGAAAGCAAGAAGCGAAGTGCTGTCAGGGGGAAGGGCATCTTCCTAAATCCAGCCTATAATCATGGTTAACGAGGGTAGGCTTCCGGAGCAGATGTCTGGGCATGGATTCAAGTGTTAGTCCTGCCACTTCCTAGCTATGTGACTTTGGGCAAATTCTTAAGCTTCCCTCAGCCTCACTTACCCCATTTGTAAACTGGGGATAATAATGGTCCCTACCTCATAGGGGTTTTTTGAGGCTTAAATGAGATAATGCCAGTATAGTGGTAAGCACAGTGCCTTGGACATGGGCAGCATTCAGGCATGAGTAACTTCTATTAGTATTATTTTCCCGACCCTGTGAGTTTGTTCTCTCCAAGCGGTGGCTAGGCTCTGGTTTAAAAAAACCAAGAGCTAGGGGCACCTGAGTGGCTCAGCCGGTTGAGCGTCTGACTTGGGCTTGCTCACATCTTGATCTTGGGCATCAGCCTGTCAGCACAGAGCCCACCTGGATCCTCTGCCCCCCTCTTTCTGCCACTCACTGCTTGCACTCTCTCAAAAATAAACACTTAAAAAAAAAAAAAAACAGGAGCTAGAGTTTCTCAAACCTGTCTCTGAGCAGCTGATGAGCCACAGCCCCTTTGATTACATCTCTAGACCGTGGAGTAGCCTGCCTGGGAATTGACAGAGACCCCCACGGGCTGTCTTGATGGCCAGAGTGACAAGGAGCAATGACTGGTTTGCTGTAATCATCATGAGAGCAAAGTCTCACCTGTACTGGAGTCACCCAGTCGACGGTCTTCATTGTCTAAGTACCTTTGTAATTTAAGTCTTTGTAGGACTGTCCTTCCTGTCTAACTAAAACCAGTTAGTTGCCCCTTTCCTTGCTGGAAGAATTCGCCACCCCATTTCACGCACCATATTTAAGGGACTATTGCTAACAGCTATGCTTCATTAGAAAAATAGATCCACTTTGTGTTTTCATTTTGGCCCTTCTTTTTTTTTTTCCTTTTTAATGATTAAAAGTCTAATTATTTATAGTTCAAAAGAATGTGTTAAAATATTCGGCCTGTGTGACCTAATTAAGGAATATATTCCTTCTAGAGTCACCCAAAATATAGTTCTGTGCTCAATCGTTTAATAAAATATTTAGAGACCACCGACTATATGTCAGATGTTTGGTACCTTTATCGATTATTACATTAGCCCTGGCATCAAGGTGCTTCCCGTCTTGTTGGATAAACATATTTTGGTGACATTTTTGGCCTGAATTTTTTGTCTGGTTGTGCCTGCCCCATCTTAACTTCCAAGCAGTTGCCAGAATGAGCTCTCTAGGGCCTTGCTTCCACATTCGGTGGCTTTATGTTGACTGTTAAAGGGAAAAAGCCTAACTTCTTGGTGTGTTAGGGGGGATTCTGTACCACCTAGCCCCTTGTACCAGCCCTAATCCCTCTTCTAGCCAGCGGGAGCAGGGTGCAGTTCCCTTGGCACGTTCCTCTTCTGGGGGAGCTCTTAGACTCCATAACCTACATGTGCCAGAGTATGCTTGTTACCTTCCCATGAGTCCTTCATGCTGAAAGTCCTGGCCCTTAGGGACGCCACCTCCCTGAAACTCTCACCGGACTCTAAAGACTTCTATCACTTGCTTGTAATTTTTTATTATGTATTTGTTTTGTATCTGCCTTTCTTACTACATCTAGTGCCAGATATACAAGAGAAGGGGAATAGATGAATTAAATAAATAAATAAGTAAATAAATAAATAAAATATAAAACTCATCATCTAAAACCTGGCACTCTGATAGTGACACTAAGGATAAGAATCCTTTTCCATTCCTTCAAGTATGCTAATGAAGTGAACTGGGCAAGATCAGGCGTTAACAGTGGCAGAGTCTGGACTGGAGACGCAAAAGTCCACGTGTGAAGCTGGAGAGTCTTTGACCTTCATCATCTGACCTTGCTTTTGGAGAGGTAAGGCGTGACATGAAACCCGAACCCACTGGCTATTTGTGAAGGATATCACCTATTTGAGAATATGGGCTTTTCGGAAGGCTTCACACATAGGCATTTGGTACCGAAAGTGACGTTTTCAAATCCTTGTCACTGTGAAGTATAAAATCGTAGAAAAACGCTAATCCTGGCAGTAGAAAACCTGACTTTGATTTTTCCCTTTCCTCGTATCCATGTTTGATATTGTGCAAGTTTTTATGAGTACGCTCTTCGGTTTCTCAATTTTGCAAACTATGGGGAATTAGACCTAATTATTTTCATCTAATGTTGCCTCAAGCTTTAAAGGCTTATTTATGAGTGTATTTGAATGTATGAATGTGTCTATTCAACATGACGACCTATTCTATGCCAAGACCTGTATCAGCTCTTAGGGGAAGACGTGACAATGTGGGCAGACTCATTCATGACACTTCTGTGGAACTTACACCTATATTTAGTGACATCCTATGATTTAAACCTTCCAGAAAACTGAGTTTAGAAGGTTAAGAGAGAATTATAGTCTCTATTCAGCTAGGCAAATACATATTTAATTGCTAACACATACTCCAACAAAAATGTCCAAATTGGGTGATTTTTTGAAAGTACAAAGAATAAAAGGCTTTGGTTTGACCCTTGGCAACCCCCCTCAATCATTCCTTTGATCAGAATTTTCCCAGAGGGACTCTGTCAACTTCTCAGAATGTCTTCCTTGGCTCTAACCTGCCTCCATGCCAATGAAGCGCGGGCCTCCTGTCAGGCACTCAGCTTTGGAAAGCGTGATTAAATTATTCAATTATTAATTATCACTGTGCCAGCCTGCCTGTTTCCAACTGCATTGTCCTTTTCAATGTTTTAACTTTCTTTTGGATCTTTGGGGGAAAGGACATCAAGATGGAGAGATAGGCAGAGCTCGCCTGTTGCTTGCAAATTAAACAGCATATAGTTGTTTCTGGCCCATCCTGCACTTCCTTTCGTTTAGGAAGGAGAAAATTGTTTAAAAACTCCATTTGTCTCTCTCCCTCTCCTTTTTTTTTTTTTATTTGCCTTTCTCTCCTGATGGAGAAGGGCAGTGGACTCAAGCATGTATTTCCCACCTCAGTCTGTGCGATTTCTGAGGATTCTCATTTTGATTTTTTTTTTCAGAAACGGGGACATATGTCTTGTCTATTTATTATATAGCCTCTGAATAGCAACACACGTGTCTCCAATTTAAGGTGATCTCTACAGTCTTACCTGTAAGATTGCCAACCTTCCATTTGTATTCATGTTGTAATTAGCTGCTTTTATTTTTATGTGTGCATTTTTGCAGCACAGGAGAACTCTCTACTGAAGTGAGTAGTTGAGCAAATGTGGTGGTTTATGGTCATACAAAACATCTCATGCATACGTTCGACCACAACACGATGGTGTAGTTCTTTGAAAGGCTTCAGCAAAAAGCAAAACCCGTGCATGGCAAGTTATTTCGGTGCAGGATAAAACTTGTCTCCAAGTCTCTAATCCGTTTTGATAAGGAACAAAAATGGAAATGTGCTGAAAAACTCTCTGGTCAATTGTAAAACTAAATGAAAGCCTAGGAACTGAATTTAATTTCTTGTGGTTAAAAAATACATCCTTTAGGAAAGGGAAAATCCTATGCTACAAGGTTGTATTTCTAAGTACAGTTTTTCCCCACCAAATTCATCCAGGTGACAACTTTGGAATACTGACGAGGTGAAAATAAAATAGAAAGCAGTGTGATTCTTGTCTGGTGTGCACCATTGGTCACAGCAGCCTTCGCTATCCTCACCCCTGCCATCCTCCCCCTCACTGCCCATAATTCCTCCTTGACAGCAACTTTTCTTACCTAGGTTACCTGGACAGCTGCTTACCTCCTCCAGTTGATTTTCATTCATAGATTTGAAAATTTTAAACCAATTTTAATAATTATCCTCACAAAACTTTGTGTAGTGTAATTTCACTATCTTTAACGATTTTATACTGGAAGGGTTCTAGTGTTCTATGAAATTAAAGTGTTAGGATAAATATCAGTTGTTTAAATTCTTATTCCATAGCGTTAGTTTTTTTTAGTGTGAGTTATCTAAAGGTTGGAATTGTCTGGGGCTTGAACTTACAACCCTGAGATCAAGAGTCACGTGCTCCACCAAATGAGCCAGCCCAACCAGCCACCTCTAATATGGGAATTTTCATTTGGAATACTCCTTTCATTGACATTCCTTGTGTACGTCTTAAACTTGTTTTTAGAATATAAAGTCATAACATCTATCATTTAAGAAGCCCAAAACTCAACTAAATCACTGTTAGTTAGGGTTCTTCAGAGAATCAAACCAATATGATAGGTAGATCTCTAGATACATAGATTTATTACAGAAAATGGCTCATGTGGTTATGGAGACCAAGAAGTCCCACAATCAGTCCTCTGTAAACTGGAGGACCAGGAAAGCTGATGGTATAATTCAGTCTGAGTCTCTGGGCCTGAGAATCAAGGGAGCTGATGCTGTAGCTCTCGGTATGAGACTAACAGCCTGAGAACCAAGGAGTGGTCTGGTGTAAATCCCAGAGTCTGAAAGCCCAAGAACCAAGAGTTCTAACGTCTGAGGGCAGGAGCAGATGTAGAAGACGGAGACTCCAAGATCAAGGAGAGAAGGAATTTGCCATTTGTTCACCTTTTTGTTCCATTCAGGCCCTCATCAGATTGGATGATGCATGCCTAAAGTGGACAGGGCAGATCTCTTTCCTCAGTCTACTGAGTTCAAATGCTAATATCTTCCAGAAGCACTCGCAGACACACCCAGAAATAATGTTTCCCCAGCTCTCTGTGTATCCCTTCGCTCACTCAAGCTGACACGTAAATGTAACCATCCCGATCACTCTGTATTTATTTTTAATCATGGCCTTTACAATCTCGTTAGTTTGGGTGGCCCATTCATCCACCCAGGTGTCTTTCCAAAAAGTAATTATTGAGGAAACAACCATATGACACAGGTAATACGCTAGATCTTAAGAATGCAATTATAAAAGTGATTGTCACTGTGTTCTAAGAGCTTAAAGATAAGACATTATCCGTAAAAACCATAGGTCACTCCCATGTTCATTGGAGCATTACTCACAATAGCCAAAATATAGAAACAACTCAAATGTTCATGGACACGTAAGTGGATGAGGAAAATGTGGGGTATTATTTAGCCTTAAAAGAGAAGGAAACTATACAGTTTGTGACAACGTGGATGGATCTGGAAGACATTAGGCCAAAGGGAAAAAAGCCAGTCTCAGAAAGACAAATACTGTATGACTGCATTTATATGTGGTATCTAAAATAGCCAAACTCATAAAAGCAGAGAATGGCATGGTGGTTGTCAGGGACTGGGGGGGAGAGGGGGAAATGGGGAATTGTGAGCCAAAGGGAATTGTGAGCCATAGCCTTCAGTTGTGCGCCACGAATAATTCCTGGAGACCTGCTGTCCCGCATTGTGCCTATAGCCAACAACATGGTACTGTGCACTTTAAATTTTGCTAAGAGAGTTAACATGTTAAGTGTTCTTAACATGCACGCCCACACACAAAAGCACAAGGAAATTTTTAGAGGTGATGAATATGTTTGTTACCTTGATGGTACTGATAGTGTTTCCACAATGATACTCTCATTGCATAGGACCCAAATACTAGGCGTATGTCCGGAATCAATTGCATGTATTAAACATGTATATGGAAACATGTTCTTTTAATGAAAAAAAGAAACCCAACCCAAGGATGGTATCTGTTAAGTGACAAATGACCCGTGGCAAGAGTACACGCTTCAGGAATTCATAAAAGGAAACAATCACTTTGGACTGGGTAATCCATGAATATTTCTTAGGGGAGAATTTGAGTTGGATTGAAGGACGCTTAGGGTTTGATAAACAAAAGAGAGGAAGAAGGGCAAAGAGATCAGGCAGCATGGTGTATCTGGAGAACAGTGATGGGCTGTATCACAGAACTTGCTTTTTTTAAATGTTTATTTATCGTTGAGAGACAGAAAAAGAGCTGGGGCACCTGGGTGGCGCAGTCGGTTAAGCGTCCGACTCCAGCCAGGTCACGACCTCGCGGTCCGTGAGTTCGAGCCCCGCGTCAGGCTCTGGGCTGATGGCTCAGAGCCTGGAGCCTGTTTCCGATTCTGTGTCTCCCTCTCTCTCTGCCCCTCCCCCGTTCATGCTCTGTCTCTCTCTGTCCCAAAAATAAATAAAAAAAAAAAAGAAAAGAAAAAGAGAGACAGAGTCTGAGCTGGGGAGGAGCAGAGAGAGACACACACACAGAAAAAATAGACTTTACCACCCACTTTTTCCTTTACTTCCCAAAGGCTGGCTTTTATGTTGCCCCTCTGATCTACTATTGCTTTTGTAAATATGTAGATTTGCCACACATCGTCAAGTGTGCACTTTTCCTAAAGTAGAAAGAAATTTTAGGAAAAATTTGGGCAAGTAGAAAATTGAATAAGCAAAGAATATAAAACACAAGGAACACAAACAACACTATCCCTTGGCAACCCCTATGGCCTTTTAATATAAATTTTCTCAGAATGTTCCATGTGAAAATATGGCATTTTATATAAAATACATAAAAATAGGATTTCAGCATGCATACTGCTGGTTAGCCTGCCTTTTTTTTTTTTTAATAATGAAATCATTTAAAGTCAGTAAATATAGTTCTGTATCTTCTTTTTAATGTGATCCATGTTATGGATCTAAAGTCATTTTGAAGCCAGTCCCCTGTGATTGAATATCTCCAACTTTATTCCACCTTTATTCAGCCAGAATGAATTCCTAAGGGATGGCATTGTAGTCGCCGTGATTAACCATAAATGTTAGTCTTTCATCTTCAAAATCTGCAAGACTCAGACGACCATTCTGTCCCCACTCCCTGGGGATTAGCAGTCGCCTTATGCCATCTTGTATACCTGTGTCTCCTCAGTCCTCACATCACCATCTCGTCACAGAGTTTCTGGAACCTGACCCTTGTTCATCTAGTGGTTTGATCCCGTACCTTTCATTCAGTAGTTTTATGTCTAAGGATGATTGTTGCCTGAATCAGTTACTTCGTTTGGGGACTGAAAAATGATATTTTTCTGATTCTACCACTTGGTCTTTAACTGGTTTTTAAAAATACAGCATTATACAAGGAGGGAGACTTTTCCCAGAATCAACAGTTCAATAAAGTAAAAATATCAAACCCGACCTCTGAGAGAGTGGCCAGATTTGCTTTCATGAGATGAGTCTGACATGAGTCAAAATCTCTCAGGAAGGAGAGAGGCAGTGCCTTTCCGTCTGGCCATGGTGCTTGGGTTTGTTTCACAATGTGGTTACCATTACACAAGGATTTGGCCAAATTAGGCTGAAAGTACTCAGCTGAATTCCCACTGAGTGAAGTGCACAAAGGACAAACCTAGAATATTAAATATTAATTTAAGTCAAATAACAAAGTCTTAAGAAAGTGTTGAAGCTTTGTATAAGAGGCCTAGAAACATATGTACCTCCACACACTGAACCAGCTCTACGCTTGTGTATTCCAAGGAGAATGCCTTGGTGGGTAAAGCATTTAAGAATAGGGTCAGTGATGTACATGACTGACTTTTTTCCCACCTAAGAATTTGAGAAAACAATCACCGCAGTCATTACAAACCAAGGACTCTTAGCCATAACAATTTTTATCAAAAAACCCAAATATGTGTAATGTTTGAGTTCTGGGCATGACGAGCTGATAGGAGATTTCTTTGAGCAGATACTGACCATAAATTTTGTTGTGAAGTTAATGTGATCTTCAAAAAGAACATATTCTACTTTCTTACATTTTTAAAAATTGTGTTTGTGTGCATGTGTGTAAAACTTACCACCATGGATTTAGTTGAGAAGATCTTTCTTGAGGACCTACTATGTGCTGCCCCTCTCAGTCCACACTGCCATCACTTCCCATGCAGACAAGGTACACCATTATACCTTCCTATACCATTCTCCTCACACATTCTAGGTGATCTTTTAAAATTCTGAACTTATCGGGGCACCTGGGTGGCTCAGTCGGTTAAGCGGCCGACTTCGGCTCAGGTCATGATCTTGCGGTCCGTGAGTTCGAGCCCCGCGTCAGGCTCTGTGCTGACAGCTCAGAGCCTGGAGCCTGTTTCAGATTCTGTGTCTCCCTCTCTCTGACCCTCCCCCGTTCATGCTTTGTCTCTCTCTGTCTCAAAAATAAATAAACGTTAAAAAAAAAATTAAAAAAAAATTCTGAACTTATCAAGCCTTCGTGTATCTGCCTACCCTACTTCCCTCCTCAATCTTTGAAGTATTTAAATACAAATCCCAGATATTATTTCACATGTATGTTTTTTATTTTAAATTTTAAATTTTTATTTTTTATATATGTATAATGCTATTATGCCTCCTACATAATTAACAATCACTGTGTGGTAAGATCTAATACCTTATCCATATTCAAATTTTCCCACTTGTTAAGGAAATGTTATTGTTGACTTGTTCAAATTCATAGACAGGCTCTGCAAATCACATTGTGTTGTATTTCTTAGGTCTCTAACAGTTGAGTACTCTCTCCTTTTATTTATTTTTCCATACTATTGACTTACTGAAGAAGCTGGATCGGTTGTTCTATAATATCCTAGAAACAACATGGTTTTCTGTATTTTTCTGTTTGCTTTCACATGGTGGTATTTAACTTCTGCTTCTGCCTTCTATATCAAGCATAAGTTAACTCTGAAAGTTTGAATAATTTCTAATTCAATTTTTTGGCAAAAAGCTTTCTTTTGTAGTCTCTCTGTGCTTCGTACTATCTCAGATCATTGTTGCTAAGGTTGATTTGTGGGTTCAGAAAGTAGCTGCTTTATTATCCTTGCATTGGTAAAGGTCCCACACAACCTTTCATTCAGTAGTTTTGTCCCTTGATGATTGTTACCTGAATGAGTTATTTCATGCAGGGGTTGTAAAAGGGTGCTCTTTATAAATCTCCACTCATCTACATTTCATAATTGAAAAACTGTTTTTCCCTCAAAAACTTGGGGTACTTGGTTACCCTAAAATATAGTTTGTGCAGGAAAAGCAAGATGAATGCTTGAATATTTCCCCTTAATTAATTGGTGGTTTTCAGAGTCAGGTGTTGGTCAGCCTGATCTTTTTTTAAAAGTTAAGTTGGGTCTTGACTATCCTACCCTTGCTTAAATCCCTTCAGAGATCTCCATTGTTCTGCAGATCAAGTTCAAGATGAATCACGTGGCCCGTTGCCTATCTGTGTTGCCTCATCAGAGCCTCCCTTCTTTTGCATAGTAACCACATTGGGTTTCTTTCAGTTCTCCAGAATCCTCAAGCTCTTTCCCTCCTCTACATCTAAACATGAACTGTTCCTTCTGTATGGATGCTTCTTTTGGTCCAAGACATGGTTGGTTCCTTCTTAACTACTAGGTCCTAGCCACATGACATTTTACAGAGAGGCCTTTGCTGGTGGTCCAGCTAAATTAGGTCTATTTCCTCCAATGTGGTCTAATCCAGACACTGATCATTATCACTGTAGCATTTGTCTATTAAAAAAAATTTCTTTTTGGTTCAACTTTCTTATATGTCTCCCCATCCAAGCGGCAGGCTCCATGAGGGCAGGGATTCCAATGACTGTTGGATGACTGGCCATTATTGGACAACAGAAGGCTTATGTGACAGAGCGGTGAAATTGACACAGTTTATATCCTACCCTCTGGGCTTTCAGGCCAGTGGGGGATTCTGACAAGCAGGTAATTTCCACACATTGTGATAAATGCAGTGATCGGGGAGATACAGGGATAGAAATGGGAGCACGCGTCAGGCCTACCTGATGTAGGTTTGGAGTATCAAAGAAGGCTTCTTAGAGATGGTGGACTATGAGCTGAGCCCTGCAGGATGAATAAGAGTTGGCTAGGAAAAGATCCCAAGATATAATAAGTTCAAAGGAGAGTGAGAGAATGGAC
Organism: Prionailurus viverrinus; assembly: GCF_022837055.1. Classification (NCBI taxonomy): domain Eukaryota; kingdom Metazoa; phylum Chordata; class Mammalia; order Carnivora; family Felidae; genus Prionailurus; species Prionailurus viverrinus. Next base: position 33,848,912 of record NC_062562.1, on the reverse strand, counting down.
AGAACTTTATCTTTGATTAGATGTGAGCATCATTCAGAGGGAAGGAGGAAGTCCAGCTTGATAGAGACTGGTGCCAGTCATTAAATAAGGATACTTAGAGGGGCAGTGGGGTTGAAAGGAGAATACAGAGTCCAGTTTGGAACATTTCAAATTTGAGGTACCCCTGAGACATCCAAATAGAGGCCGTTGAATGCATGGATCTGTGAGAGGCACACGAGCTGAATTCTAGATTAAAGGGACAGAAGTGCACACAGACTGTAATAAAAGAAATGGAAGGGGACAAGGCAGCTCCGAGAGGATTTTAAAGTTTACAAAGCACTTCTAGCTGCTTGGACCCTCATGACAGCCTACAAGGGAGCAAAGAGAGATATTATTAACCTCTTTTAAAGATGAGAAAGTTGAACCTCAGTAATATCAAAAGATAATATATAAATCATAGCTACTAAGCGACAGACCTATTACCCTTCATCTCTTTATTCTTCTCTTATATTGCATTCACCTTGCTGGAGACCAACAAGAACTATTTTCAGATTTTCTAGCCATAATTCTTCATTCTTATGCTCCTTAGTCTTTTTTTTTTTCATTGTGATTTAAAAAAAATCACACATAACGTAGAATCATCATAAAAGACCATTTTAATCATTTTTAAGTGCACACTCTCTTTGAGACCATGCTTTCAATTCTTTTGGATATATACCCAGAAATAGGATTTTTGGATCATATAGTCATTCTCTTTTTAATTTGTTGAGGAACCATCACATTGTTTTCCATTGTGGCTGCGCCATTTTACATCTTCACCAACCGTGCCCAAGTGTTTCCTTTCCTCCACAACCTTGTCAACGCTTGTTGATTTCTGCTCTTTTGATCCTAATGGGTATGAGGTGGTATCTCGCTGTGGTTGCTTCTTTCTCTTTTCTTACCTTGTTTGAGTATCTTTTCTTGCACAGAGAAATACTGTAACAGAAATTGTGGACAAAGTGTTAGATCAGTCAGATGGAGACCAATTGACCATATAATTGTCACAGGCAAATTTAGTTTCCTGGAAATAGTACCGTGCGCTGCACAGGAATATAATCTTCAGGAACAGCCTTGTCACCCTGGACTAGTTACTTTTCTTCATATACTGTCAGTAATAATACTTTCTCATGCATTCCAAGCAATGAAATAAGTTGTATATAAAGTGTTCCCCATAGTTTCCAGCACATGGGAAGCACTCGGTGAAAAACAGTTATCATTATTTGTTGAAATTTATAGCATCTATGCATTCCCTTTTACCAAACTGGTGACCGTCCCAATCAGGTATGTGGCTGGTTTGGAATAACCTTGTTCTTGGCGAATCCCTACGGGTCCCTGTGATCACCACATCATTCTGTCAGACAGCTTATTGAATAATGTATACTAGCATTTTGTTTTTCCCTTTCCAAAATGAGACTGTGACACATCTCTCGTATTCAGACATATCTTTTCTGGTTGACACAGCCAAGGTACATTAGTCAAATATTTATATTCCTGATACAATCTTCCCAAGACATCCTCCAAGCTTTTGGCTAGTTCATACATAAATAAATAAATGATGCTGTTAGGCCACTTTGTGTTTTTTTGAAGCCACTCCAGTAACCCCTTGTCAGTTGAGATATAATATCACAGTTTTTAAAATGCTTAAGATCTCAAATTCTAACTGAAGCTAACTCTTTCCTTCATATGCAAACAATAGTGAACTTGTTGGCTCAAAAAATATATAAAAATCAATGAGAAAGATTTAAGGGAGCAATTAATGAGATAATGTCTAGAATGCAGTTTGAGCCCCTGGGAAGAAATGTGTTTATATCCACAAAGCATTTCTACCATCATGTTTGTTCGTGAGCCATAAATACAATTGAATTCTTCTGTGAAATCAGTGCCTGGAGGTAGGGAAGAGGAAGAGTCAATATTTGGTCTTGATGTATCATAGAGATGTTTGTTCCTATATATTTGAATATTTATTTGCAATTATTAATAGAGTACAAACTCTTTTTTGAGGGCATTTGACTAATCTCAGGTTAAAGAAAAAAAATGACTTCTGGTAATCACCTTCGTTGTTACCCTTGAAACTCAGGACTTTTCTATTGTTTTAAAATTGGACTGTCATATTTAGGTTGGCTTTAAGTCATTTCAGGAAGATTCTGAAGAGTTTTTTATTTCTACCTTCATCCATTTCTTCATTGACTTTGTGATTTATTTAAAGAACACTGGATTTTTTACACCATTCATCCCCTTATCTAGGACACTGTCTCCAAGTTACAGTCCAATCCAGAAAAACTAAACTAGATGTACTGCCTACATTCAAATTGGCTGTGCCTGGTTGTCCTTCCATTTGCTTAAAAAACAAAACAAAGACCATAAGTTTACAATAGCGTTGGTTCTAACTATGGAAAATTCTAATACTTTCATCCCTTCAGATAAACAGAAGATGGAACGGATGAACAAGCCATTTAATCTTGAGAGCCCATATTCTAGAATAGGGCTTCTCAGATTATAATGAGCATAGCTATCACGTGGAGATCTCCTTAAAAAGCAAATCATGATTCAGCAGGTCAGGGTAGGGCCTGAAATTCTGCATTTCTAACAAACGTCCAAGTGATGACAAAACTTTTGATTCATGGACAAAACTTTGAAATGCAAGGATTTAGAATATTTTAAAATACTGATCTGAAAGATACCATTACTGGAATTGAGCTCGGAAAATACAAAGGTGTACATAGTAAATGAAGCTTCATGTCAGAAGTTAGAACATATTCCAAAGTGAGTTTTCTACGGATGGAAAGTAGAGCAGATTATTTGCCAAATTATCCCTTTGAAAGTGCATCTATTATGTGTGAATATAGAACATTGAAAAGAGAATTTGATACTCCCAAAACTCGATACAAAACTTTTAATGGACCGCACAGCGACCTCATTTTTGAAGTATATAACATGTGCTTATTTTGGAGTAGAAATAACTACTGATTATACTAATAAACTGTAGAGAATCTCTACCAACTGATCATTTGTGGTTGTTTTGTTTCCTTGTCACATACCTTCAAGTTTCCCCTCCAAGCACACTTTTTTCTCGCATAGTCTTTCGGCTCCTTTAAAATTCTTTTTCCCCCAGCATTAGTGAAATATAATTATCAAAAAATTGTGTAAGTTCGAGGCAGTGTGTTGACTTGATAACATATGTTGCAAAATGACATCATGTCACATCACTACTTTCTTTTTTTGTGTGAAGAGAATGTTTAAGATCTATTCTCTTAGCAAATTTTAAGTTTATAATACAGTAATCCTAACTACAATCATTATTACTAGTTTATTAAAGGATATGGTAAAGGATACAGATGAACAGCCAGATGAAGAGATACATAGGGTGGGATCTGGGACAGTCCCGACTGGAGCTTCTGACCCAGTGGAATGGGGATGCATCATCCTCCCCATGTGGGTATATTTGCCCACCTGGAAGCTCACCGAGCTCCTGGAATTCTATGGAGGCTTCCTCACGTAGGCATGATGGAGGAAGGGCCCCACTCCCCTCCCTGGAGGACGGAGAGGGGAGAGGCTGAACGTTCCAAGCTCCTAACCATGGCTTGGTCTTTCTGGTGACCAGTCCCCATCCAAGAGCCCCGAGGAGGCCACCGAGAGTCACCTCAGTGGAACAAAATATGCTCCTGGTGGTGTAATCAGGAATTTATAAGAGGTTGAGGATGCAAGACAAACGTTAGAAGAGCTTTTAGTGCTCTTTAGTGCTCTTACCACTTTGGAAATTATGAAGATTTTAGAAGCACTGTGCCAAGAACCAGAGCAGAGACCAATATGCACATGTTCTGTGATCTCACATAAATTTTTACACTATGTCTTAAGCATTCTCCACACTTCAGTAGATCCATCACAATTTATCCAACTACTTCCTTTTGTTGGCAGTTCAGTAGCTTGTAGTTTTACAAAATGTTATGAAGTTTTTGCAGTATTGAGATATTTTACAGTGTGTTGGAAATTTCCTTGGCATACTGTTGCAGTTGTGGTGTTGACAGGGCATATTTTCAGAGATGTCTTATATTTGCTAAATGATTGCGTAAGATGCACATTATTTTCACCCTGATGTTTATTGACAATTGACAATTGCCTGCTCATCGTGGTTTACTGATTGTCTTCCGAAAAGACTGCACCTGTTTTCACGTCATCCCCAGCAGGTGACACCACCAGTTTTATGCTCAGATGTCATTTCTACTATGTCCTCCTCTGGTGCCCTAAAGTAGTGCCACCCCAGATTCTCCTTCCCTTGGTTTATGACAGTGAAGACTTCTACAATTGCCTTACTTGGTGTGTAATCTCACATGTTATTGGTCTCTCTCATTCAAAGGATAGGCTCCATGATGGCAACCACCTCGCATGTGGTGCTTCCTGACTGGCGCATTGTAGACACTCATGAGACATTTAATGTGTGAATCCATTTTGCCAAACCGGTGGGGGAAAAACCAATATTCTTGGCCTTTTTAATTTGCCTTTTAAAAAGTTGCTAACGTCATTAGTAATTTACTGTTAGTTGTCAGGTCCCTTTTGTGAACTGTTTAAGTCAATCCAAATGCAAATCTGGCCATGAACATGTAACTTCAGATATACACGCTAGCTGGACCGTAGCTCAGAATGTGGGCCTGTTATCTTCCTGAAACACATGTGCCTGTGTATATTGAAGATATGCATATTAATCAAAGTGACCAGGGATTATGAGGCCACGGATGGATGCAGTGGAAAAGAAGGAAGAAAAGGTTGCACATCCAAATGAGCTTGAAAACATGAGATGACTAATCACTACCACCAGGGGGAGGAAGGGCAGAGGATTTTGTCTCCCAAGATGCCTTTGGGTGTTATGCCCAGAATTCGTGATCCCCAAAGACCACCAGGGAGCCGAGTCCGATGCAAAAGCAAAAGAGCCTTTATTCGAGCTAGCTCGAGCTCAATCCCCTACCTGCACCGACGCAGCGGTGAGATACCAGGGAGAGAGGGGGAGTTTCAAAAGCACAAAAGTTTTATTGGGGTCTAGGGGCAGTTGGTGAGGTAATGGCTGTGGCCTCAGCCGATTGGCTGGGGAAGGATCGCAGTCCTGTTAGGCAAGCAGGTTGCTGGGCGTTACTCAAGGGGAGGAGGCTTGGTCAAGGTGAAGGACACAGAACAAAATGGAGTCTGCCCGTAGGCCCGCCCTTTCAGGGAATGCCTGCAGACATTTTTGTTTGGGAGGGAAAGGTGCTAGGCCATCTCTTTGGGTAGGGACCAGGGACTCCCCCCAGCCCCAACACAGAAACCCTGGTTTAGAATGAGACACAGGCATCAATGTTATTTAAAAGCTTCTCAAGTAATTCACATAATCCGCAACCATGATTGGGAACCTTTGAAATTTTGGAGAATTGGTTCTCAGAGATACATTCGTTGAAGGGTCCTATAAAATCCCTTGAGAGTATTTAAAAAACATGGATTCTTGGAGCACCTGGGTGACTCAGTCGATTAAGTGTCTGACTCTGGATTTCAGCTCAAATCATGACCTCACAGTTCATGAGTTCGAGCCCTGTGTCAGTCTCTGCATTGACAGCCAGAGCCTGCTTGGCATTCTCCCTCTCTCTCTGCCCCTCCCCTGCTCCCTCTCGCTCTGCTCGTGTTCTCTCTGTCTCTCTCTCAAAATAAACTTAAAAAATAAACAAAAATTAAAATATGGATTCTCATTCCCTAATGAACACCCTTCCCGTCCCCAGCCTTTTCACCGGCAGGTCTGAAGTGGGAAGAGAGAATCTACCAGGTCCAGAAGCTGTCCAGCTGAGACCATGGAAACTCTGGAACCACAGGTGAGTGGAGTAATTATCGGCTTAGTGGTGGCGGGGGAGGGGTCTCTCTTGCTCCAAGGTGCATGCTTTTGGGAGAGTCCCTGCTTGATTCTGCCAGAGAGCTGAAGACTCAGTGCTTTCTGCTGTCCCTCGGCGACACCACTTGGTGTTTGAAGTGGGAGGCTCTACTCTGGCCTGTGTGTTTTCAGGACTGCAAGCCTGCTTGCCTGGGTGGGAGCGGAATCTAGGCACAGGCGGGATTGAGGCTGCATTTGTGTCTTCACATAAACCCGCCTGCAAGGCCCAGTCAGCGCTGCCACTAAGCAGGAAGCCTCCAGCTCCCTTTCTTGGTCTGCATTGGACACGCTAGAACTAGAAACTTCTGAAAACCCATGAAAGGTAAGACCACCTTGTTCCAGTTTGCGCCCCCCCCCCCCCCCCCCCCCCCGGCGCTCCAACTAGGATTCCGACGAAGAGCTAATCCTTTGCGTGACCCTTGCCCCTAGCTACCTCTTCCACATCTTCTGTCCCTCATATAGACTGTATTGAAAGATAGCTTTCAAATATGACTTCAGGCTTCCGGACTCCCCACGGGGTTCTCAGTTGTGCTGTATTTGGTATGTTATCTGGGTCATCCAAGTGCTTGAGCTCACTTGTAATTTATCAGCAAAGGTGCCTTCCTGCCACCTTCAAAATCACTGGAGCTGGGCGGATTTCAGCAGAGGCTGGCTGCTTACAGCGCCTCTTTCTTTCCCCGGGGTTAGGAGCGAAACAACAGCACTTTCATGCGTGCTCATTGTGGTTAATCGATCCTATTAACATTATCTTGGGGGAAATCGATGCTTCAGTCTTGCAGGAGACATGTAAATAAAGTGATAAAAAATAAACCAAGGCCAATTGTTTCCTGATGGGAAAATGCGAGGTGAATTAAGACAATTTATGATCAGCGGGTGGAGGGATATTTTTGAGCTCCCAAGGATTTAGCAGGCAGGAAAAGTGGGGCTCTGTTTGGTAAGAGTGGTGTCAGCTGTGCAGCCTGCTGGGAGGCGGTCCTCACCGCACCTGTGGGGTCTCCTGGTTGGTGGCCGTGTTGCTTGGTCTTTGTGCTTTGATCTAGTTGAAACCAACATTCTTTATTCGGTTTTCTTATCAGTATAATCCTAGTAAATAAAGGTTTGTCCCAAATGACTTACCTAACTGATAAAAGGCATGAGTAACATTAATAAGGTTAAGAACAACCGGTTGCTAGAATCTCCTTACGTGTCTGTTCATTTATTCCCACCCATAATATTTGGTTGAATACCTACTCTGTATCGGGTATTGTTTCCGGTCTTGGGATACAATGTAACCGAGGCGGACAATTCAATGCCTGTCCTGGAATATACCCATTAGCTGGGGGGGGGGGGGGGGGGGGGCAGAAGGTAAACAAAAGCCAGATGCTGTCAAATAATGATGAATACATTGAGGAAAGGAGCACAATAAAAGGATAGCAAGGGAAATGTTTACAGTTTACATGGGGATGGTAAGGGAAAGTCTCTCTGACATGGTGGCTGAGCAGAGACCTGGATCAAGAGCCATCTTTATGGCAAAATATATCCCCAGTAATGATCTCAATTGGGAGGCTACCGAGTACATTGGAAAGAGCCTGATCTTTGAAAGGAATCCTGAGATTATGATCTTGGCTGTGCTTCTAATAATTGTAGGACGTGCGGAAATTAAGTACCTGTCTGTGTATTCTGACTTCCCCAGGTGGAAATAGAAATATTCCAGCGCACCTTTATAAGGCGGTGTTGAGACTTGAATGAGAGTCGAACATTTGAAACTTGGTAGACTAGATTGTTGGAGGCCCTTGGCAAACGTTAGTCCCTTTCTACAATGCTGGGGATGCTGGGTGGCAGATAGGACTGCATGTGGTCATGCACGTGTTTGAGTACCTACTGAGTACTGGGCACCGTGAGGAGTACTGCAGAGAAGAAGGCAAGCACAGTATCTGATCCCAAGTGTGTCTTTAGTAGAATAGGTTCTATGATACCTTATGAGCCTCCATTTTCCTCATCTGTAAAATGGGAGAGTAATAATAATGCCTACCTCATAAGGTGGACAATAAAACATTACTATGTGAAAAACATTTAGAGTGGAGTCTCACACATAATAAGTACTAGGAGAGTGTTTCAAAATTAAAAATAAATAGCATCCCGCATGAATGGTGCTGTCCTATGGAGGAGGTGTGCTAACCTTCCACAGTGTTCCACATACTGTTGGGTGCTCTACATGTGTCACCTCACTGAATCTTCTTAGCAGTACATTTTATAGATGAGGAAAGGGGACTCAGAAGTGGCTAAAGATTTTGCCCAAAGTAACATGCCTATTAGCGGGGGACCTGGAGGTTTAAACTGGTTTTACTGTGAAACCTCCTGCTGATCGAAATTCTTGCAGAATTGTTACTCAAGCTGAAGAGATGAGTGTAATTGGGTCCTGTCCTGATGGGGTGTAAATGGAGAGACTGAGCTGTCCACAGGGACGGATCTCACCACTTGCTATGTATCCAAATGCAAGATCCCCAGCATTTGGGGAAGCTACCAGCAAAGTTAGCTTTAGTCCCCAGAGCTAACGGTTTTGCTATACTGTTCGTAGAATTTAATGCAGGAAACCGTTATTAACTGATTCTATCTACAAAAAGAGCAAAATAATTCTTGGTGTGTTAGAGTGACCAGAAAACATGGTTCTTCCCAAGAAATGCTAAGGATATTCTCTAGGACTGGTAAACTGGAGAGAAAAAAAATTTTTAAATAAACTTTTTTGGGGAATAATTTTAGATTTATAGAAAAAAATCGTAAGGATAGTGCAAGCATTCCCACATACCTTTCCTCCAGCTTTCCCTAAAATAGTAACGTTTTACCTAACGGAAGTATATTTATTAAAACTAAGACATTAATACTGATACATTATTACTAACTAAACTACAGACTTGATTTGGGTTTTACCAGTTTTTCCACTAACATTCTTTATCAGGGATCCTTTTCAGGATACCAAATTTTATTTAGGAAATGCCTTTAAACTTTAGAAATTTTAACTTCTGTCACTATTTAGGTATTGCATTCTGACCATTGGGTAAAAAGATAGTGCATCTAATTACTGGTTTCTTTGACCAGTTTGGAAAGAAGGCCTCTGAGCTTTGAATGGCATGGTCCTTACAGAGATTTGTTTCCCAGACTGAAAAAAAGGAACAATCAGTCCTATAGGATAACTTCTAAATTTCTTGAAGAGAGCAAAAGAGTTATAAATTCAATGGGAAAAATCTGCCTGCATTTCCTTTTTTTTTTTTTATTTATTGACCTAGTATCTCAAAGATGAAGAATTTACCAGTTGTAATGTGTTAATCTAACTGACCCCTCACATGACAGATTTCTCTTTTAGTTTTAATGCATACCTCTTGAAATTATCCCATTCTGTGTGTGTGTGTGTGTGTGTGTGTGTGTGTGTGTCTCAAAGTGAGAGTTATTCTAAGGGGGATACAATAATACTAGAGAGAGCACACAAAAGAAGTCTTTGTAAGTTTCACAATTACTTTTATTACATAATTTCATCGAAATGCTGATTAAATTAAATGCATGCTATGATCCTGGTCCATTTGCATTCAAGCAACAGCTTTTTGGTTTGTTTTTAACAGAGGTCTCACTGACCTTGGAGACATTAGAAAGATTGCTTTCACATGGGTGAATGGTCAGGCGTATTTCTCCAGTGTATTAGGATGAGAATGGGTTGGTCTCATCAACAATGGGCCGTCTCTCTTTAAACTCTTGTGTATTTGTGTCAACAAAATTAATTATGACCATTTTGGCAGAAAAGTAGAACACAAAGCAACTTTTATTCATGCTGAAGCTTCTAGGTGTTTTCTTTGCAGTAAGAAGCTCAAGGGAGAGCTTATCATTTGAGAATTCGTGCAATTTCTTCCTAAGTCATTTTTTACTACTCTCTTATACTCTCAAATGCTGCTTTGGTAGGTATCCATTATAGTTTATCCGGACAAAGAGTTGTTCTTGTCCAGTGGGAACTTGAGGAGTTCTTATTGGCACTAGTAAAGATTATTAAGGTAGACTCATTCTTATAATAACTTCGAAGCAGTTGCTTTGAAAAGTTAAAAAAAAAAGGTGTGGAGACTAGTCAAATTGGAAATCATCATCCAAACCACCATGGCTGATGAATTCACTTCCCTTCAGTGAGTTCCCCCATTTCTTATAGGTGATACTCTGTATCAGCATGGAGACCCTTGGCTGTAGCATCTGAAAGTTAATATATCTTTGAGGATTATCTCTCTTTATTGCCCATCGATACCTCTGACACCAGCTGAGTTGCACATTCTTCATGCCCCCTACATGCCTAACAGTCCCCTACCTCTTCAGCTTTATTCCTGCATTCCCACAACATCCAATGCTTTTCCTTCTGTCTCTGCGCGTAAGGTTGGTCCTGTCCTCCAGCAGTCCATTAAGATACTTTCCTTAATCCACCCACCGCCATTCGCCCCTCCCTAAGAAGAAGAGTTGATGATACAGACATGCATTCTCGGTAGTAGCAATATTATCCCAAGGTAGCAAAACTTGGTTTGTGGTTGGAGGGCAGTATAAAAATCTTAGTCTTTTTTTTTTAAGTTTATTTATTTTGAGAGAGAGAGAGAGAGAGTAGGGGAGGGGCAGAGAGAGAGGGAGAAAGAATCCCCAGCAGGCTCTGCATGGTCAGCACAGAGCCCAACACGGGGATTGATCGCACAAACCATGACATCATGATCTGAGCTGAAATCAAGAGCCAGACGCTAAGCCAACGGGGTTACCTGGTGCCCCCCAAATCTTACTCTTTTTATATATAAAATACAGTTAGGCACATGATACAGGAACAGGTATTTAGTGTGTCTGTCCACCAAGATTTTATGAGGGAGGCAATTAGGAAACACATACCTAAAAAGGCTCTGAGAGGAACAACAAAGCAAAAAAAAGTTGGAAAACACTGATAGAGACTACTCTGAGTATTCAAGGTGTGCGGTAGCCAGATTCATGTCCCTGGCAGCTGTCCCCTCTTGGTGTCCTGAGGTACATAAGACAAGAGAAGCGGAGAAGAGGTAATGTTGGCCACTCTCTTGGAATCGGGCAGGGTCTAACTGACCATCTTCCCTTCATCATGGCAGAAGGAACTGATTTTTTTTTTTAATTTTTTTTTCAACGTTTATTTATTTTTGGGACAGAGAGAGACAGAGCATGAACGGGGGAGGGGCAGAGAGAGAGGGAGACACAGAATCGGAAACAGGCTCCAGGCTCTGAGCCATCAGCCCAGAGCCTGACGCGGGGCTCGAACTCACAGACCGCGAGATCGTGACCTGGCTGAAGTCGGACACTTAACCGACTGCGCCACCCAGGCGCCCCAGAAGGAACTGATTTTAGAGAGCTTTTGCTGCCCGTGTGTACAGTACAAAACCATCCGTAAGTTTCTCATTGTGTTTAAGATTCCACTTTCGCAAAATTTTGTTATTTGTTTATATTTATGGACACATCAAACAAAATGGAAAAATAGAGACGTTCTGCCACAATTGTGGGGGAACAGCCAAAGGAGCAACGAGAAATGATAGAAAAACTGTCCTGTAAATGTGAGAACCACAAGGAGGAGTGGGAGAGAGACCTTGTCTGCCTACAGAGTCACATCTGTGCCCACTGTCCCTGAGCCACCTCCCTCAAGGGCTGGGAAGAAATGAAATAGTCACTTTCTCAGCCATTCTTTCAGCGAGAAGTATCCAGGTGACAAATACAATAGAAAGTTGCTGGTGGTGAGGATGGAAGTTCTGGGGACGTTTTTCACTATTTTAGTACAAGAAACAAGTGCGCTTGTCTCTTTTCCGTTTCTTCTGTCTGGGAATGCAAAGATAATGTCATGATCTGGCAGCCACCTTCTAATCATGAGACAGCAAACGCAAGGACAAAACCCAGTGTGCTGTGAATGACAGAAAGGGAAGAAAGGAGAGACTGAGTCTCTGGTGACCTCACTGAATCGCTAAACCAGTGACAGCAGCTTCCCTGTCACTCCATGGAATAATACATGTCTGTACTGGCTAAGTCACACTTAGTTGGATTTTCTATTTATTACTTGGAGCCAACTGCATTCCTGATAGAGGACATAATGTCAGATGATGAAAGAGACAGACACAAACACTTCCTGTCCTGCCCTCTAACTCCAAGTGAATATTAATCCTCCAGGTTATTTCTGTATCATCAACCTTAGCTCATTAATATTCCCTGACAAGGAGCGCATCCTTGTTTGTGGTTATTATGTTGCTTACTTTTCGGAATGATTCAGAAGCCCTGGAAGGGGGAAAGTCAAGGCTTTACAAGAAAGTTTCTGGCCATCTTGCCGACTGATCCTGCTTTTGTTTGGGTTCTGCAAACTTAGCATCTAGGTGTCCCCCAGCCTCTGAGACAACTACCCTACCACCCCTGGTCCAGCCCCATAGGAAAGAGAAACCAACTTTGCTCCCTCTCCGTCCCCTCCTCCATATTCTGTGCTCACTTCTCAATTCAACAAAACCTTACAGGGAAAACTCGACACAGAATGAAGATAGTCTTTTGCAGTGTTACACAGAGCAATTAAATTCTCTTGATCTCAGATTAACACCCGGCCACTCCAGGAAGGTTTTGCCTTCGCATAATCCAACGTTTCACTGAAGGGCCAATTTTTCTCCTCCCCTCTATAGCAGAGCTATATATGACCACTAATAGAAAACCTGCTGATAGTGTTAAAATAGCTTTTTGTCCCTGCTTTGTAAATAAATATTTCACAACTACTGAGATTTAGTCTCTGTTACTGTACTTGAGCACATATTGATGTCTTTATTATTAATGTGGCTTGTTTAATGACTTCATTGATGAGAAGATTATGAAGACTTTAAGGTCATCTTTTTTTGTTGTAAGAAAACTAAAGAAAACAAAAAGGCGGGGCACCTGGGTGACTCAGTTGGTTAGGCTTCTGACTCTAGGTTTCAGCTCAGGTCATTATGGGGCTCTGTGCTGGTGGTACAGAGCCTGCTTGGTACTCTCCCCCCAACCCCCATTCTCGCTCTCTCTCTGCCCCTCCCCCACTCATGCTTGCTTGCTTTCTCTCTTTCAAAAATAAATAAACATAAAAAAAAAGGAAAAAAATAAAATTAACTATGATACTGTCAACTACAGATGATGTTTTGGGGCAATATTTGTTTTTATGCATATAATTGCATATATATGAATTTATATTTATAGGAATGGAAAAATTCTACATGCACATATGTATACTGTATATGTGTATAAGGATTCCAGTCTGAGAACCACAATTTTCTTTAATACATGTTGTCTACATTTTCCCATTTCACTCCATATTCTTTGACAACATTTGTTAAATGATGGCATGGGATTTTTATGGAAACATAATTTGTATTTTTAAAAAGCTCAATTGTTAGACATTAGATTTTCTTCTATTTTCATTAATACAAATATTGCTATCAGCAATACTTTGGTGCATAGCTCTGCATGCTTTAGGGTCATTTTAAATAAATTGGCTAGGATTCTGTAGCTAATTGAAACTTGGTATTAATCAGAATAAAGCATTTTATTCTATATTCAGCCGTATCAGTAGAATGTTATTCTGTCTAATGTAACATCACTCTTTATTGAGGCTATCAATCCAGTTCTAGATTACCAGAATGTCAGTATTTCTGTGTTCTTGAGTTTCTGAACTTTCAGACTCCTTCAGGTAAAACTAGTCTTTGTTCAGTATACTTGGATGATCATTTAATACTTAACCAACGAAGACACCCCATTGCCAGATGATGAAGTAACTAAGTTTCTGGTCAGATTTCCTGATTTGGTACATTTAAATGATGGGGGTTTCATTTTCCAGGCAGTTTGAGCAGCAAGACTATCAGTGCACGAAGAGATGCATTTCTGCGTTAATGTTATTTTATGTCTATTAGGCAGTAATGAGTTTTTTATAATTGGCTTCTAACTCATTTCACATTCATCAAGTTATTAATGAGAGAGAGAATTCTGGATTTGGTGGCAAAAGAGTAATGGTATTACATGTAGCAGCAGACCCAGACCCAGAGAGGAAAACTTCGGGTTAAGTCAGTTTTTCGTAAGCAGTGCTACTCCTTGTGTTGTTCAAACTGGGACCCAGAATCATACTTAGATTTTTAATCATTCTTTATAATTACAATAAAAATCTACTATCATTATGGAAAACTTAAAAATACAAAAAAAATAATAAAGGCAGGAAATAGAAACTATAATCTCAGGTAATTCATACAGTGCATTTCCTTCAAGTCATTTGTCTGTACCTACTTAAGTTTAAGTCATACATGGTATTTCTTATTCGTCATTATAACCACTGCCCCGTTTCATTACAAACTCTTCAAAAAAACCATTTTATCATCTGTGTAATATCCTCGTGATAAATGTGCCATAAGTTAATGAAGTTTGAGAGACAGACATTTTGAAAAAAGACTTCACTGCTAGGAATAATTCTGAGATAAGTGTCCTTGAACTTCTTTGTCAAAATATTGAACTTATTCTCTAGGGTAGATTTCCTGAAGTGAAATTACCAGATCAGAGAGTAAGAATTTTAATAAGCTTTCTGTAACAAATTGCCAAATTGCTTTCTAAAAAGAAATTCACACTCCCGCCACCAGGATACAAGAGTACCTGTATTAACATACCCAAGTCAGCAATGTTTTTTTTTTTCTTTTTTCCAATTTTGAGTAATTTAATACTCAAAACATTTTTATTAGTGTTGTTAGTAAACATTTCCATAGGTTTCATTGTATGTGTTTCTTCTATCAAATATAGATTCCTGTCTTTCTGAGAATAAGAATTTCACTGTAGTGGGGGGGGGGGGGTTGGGGGGCGGAGAAAATGCTTGCTTATGGGTCATTGAAATGGACTTAAGTATGAATTATACACATACTCTACTATATAAACAATTCCAGTACCATTTATTTAAGATTGGTACAGAATTTGAATACCAAAAAAGAAAACCCAACTGTTCTGAAGGAAATTACAGAAAAAAAATTTTAGTGGATTTTGAAAAGAAGACCTTCGCAATCAAAACTCAGACACTTTAAAGAAAAAAGTGAGTGAATTTGGCTACAGGTTCAAAATTGCATCCCAAGTGAAAATACATCCCTGATCGTGCAGAGCAAGGTTATCCTTATGATTTTTGCAGAATCCAAATGCAAACCCTCTCTTGCCACAACAGACCATGAACTTGCTCACTTCGCAGCTAGGCTACAATCAGCTGCAAGGCCTCCCCGGAAGTCCTCATAGGCCAGCTTCTTCAGTCTTGATGCTCCGTGTATATGGCTTCCATTTCCAAAGGCAGTGCACGGTCCAAGATGGCTGCTTCAGCCGCAGCCATCTCATCTGTGTTCCAGAAGCAAGGAGGATGGGGGGACGAATAAGAAGAGGATGAAGGGTATGATCTGGTTGTTTTTAAGGAAGATGCCCCACGAAATTTCCCCAAACCAGGCCACACTCAGTGATGAGCTCACTTAGAATTTGTGGGTCCTCTCACTTGGAAAGAATGGGAGAATAGATATGGGGAGGATAACCAGCTATCTCCCTGCATGTAATCAATATTTTTATTAGTGTCAGTGCGTTTATATTTCCTGGTAGGTAGGACTGAGGTAGTTCATGAACTTCAAAATACATTAATATTAAAGCTAATTCTACCTACAGCAAGCTGAATTACGGAAAATAATACGATTTAATCTAATATTTTAAGGTTAATAGAAGAGAACTGAAACATGGGGTGCTCTGAGTCAAAATTCGGTTCATTACAGCATGACACGGTGTTGCAGCACATTCTGCAAACATGCAGAGCCTTCCGGGCACCCCTGCAGCAGAACCCTCTACTTGCCTGCACCCCGAGAGGGTTTTCTCTGGCCACATTGTGAGACTTCACATAAGGAACTACAAATCTGCTACAAATTT
The DNA here is from genome assembly GCF_022837055.1 of Prionailurus viverrinus. Taxonomy (NCBI): domain Eukaryota; kingdom Metazoa; phylum Chordata; class Mammalia; order Carnivora; family Felidae; genus Prionailurus; species Prionailurus viverrinus. Next base: position 33,833,089 of record NC_062562.1, on the reverse strand, counting down.
CAAATGATTTGTTGGAAAAGTTTGTGAACATTTTACAAATCCTCTCGAAATTCTTGGAAGGCTCCCAGAGCAACTTTCCCCAAAGCCCCAGAAACAGCTCTTGCCCAGACTGGTTTGGTTATTTGTTGACTTACCCGATGATTTCATTTCATGCACATTACTGGCCACCCACATCATCAAAACTGGCCATGCTGAGAGCTTTACCAAATAACCCAGTAAGGATTTTTGTTTACCTGTCCTGCCATCATTTGTCACCTTAGGATACAACACAGCCACTAACAAGAACCCAGAGTCACTGTTGGAGTTGTGCATTTGGTCATTCAATCCCGTAGGCCATTTTTCCCATGGGGAATTGGACATTTCCTGACCTGAGGCCTTTGCTTCCATGTGTAGGGCTCTTCGGGCAGCCTCCACTTAATCAATTAGGGACAAATGGCTTCAGTTAAAGTTGCCAAACCTTTCTTCTCCCTCTCCATGTTTTTTTTTTTAATGTTTATTTATTTTTGAGAGAGAGAGAGAGAGAGAGACAGAGCATGAATAGAGGAGAGGCAGAGAAAGAGGGAGACACAGAATCTGAAGCAGGTTCCAGACTCTGAGCTGTCAGCACAGAGCCCGACACGGGGCTCGAACCCACGAACTGTGAGATCATGACCTGAGCTGCAGTTGGACACTTAGCTGATTGAGCCACCCAGGTGCCCCTTCCTCTCAGTATTTTTTAATAACACCATGGCCTTTCTTTTTCTTTTTTTAAGTTTATTTATTTTGAGGGGGAAGGGGCAGAGAGAGTGGGAGAGAGAGAATCCCAAGCTGGCTCCACACTGTCAGCACAGAGCCAGATGCGGTGCTCAATCCCATGAACCCTGAGATCATGACCTGAGCAGAGATCAAGAGTCAGCCATTTAACCAACTGAACCACCCAGGTGCCCCATCTTTCCTTTTTTTACCAACAGAGGAAAAAATTTATCTCAAGTATTTTTGGTTTTGTGTTTTGTCCTTCCTAGATTCTCCTATATGACAATGATACTAGATGAAATTATAGAAAATACCAAACTCTGATAATCCTACTTGAGATGCCCTCATGATTGCATTTAAGGTTACTGGTCTTCATGTCTCCTAGATGTTGTTGGAAAGATAGCCCAAATATGGAGGAAGAAAAGAAATGGGGGAGGCAGGGTATGGAAAAGTGATGGGAGAACCTTAATCACAACTTCATGACAAAAATGTAAGACTTACTTTTCAAGTAGAGTTGAAAAGCATTTATAACACCATGACAGGGGCTGTCTTTGATCATTAAGTTCCTCTAATGGAATTTATCAATCCATTTGTACTCACTAACATTTTGATATCATGTAGTTGTGCATTTAAATACCACCACTATAAGTACCTAGTTCTGGGTAAGATTTCTCCCTTTTAAGTGAAGTTCCACTAGGTTATAAATAGCTAATGGCTCTCCAAACTCCTCTGGTTTACAGGAGAAATAATTTAATGAAGTCTCAGATTGCTTCGTGTAGCTTTGTTAATGCAAATGAGTAATGCGTATTGATTTTTCATGGTGTAAAAATCTTTTTATTCATCTTGTGCAAGAGTCTGTTAAAGAATTATTAATGGTGCCTTAATTGCTTTAAGATCTATGCCCTAATTAAAACAGTAAATTCTTTATTACATCTTTATTTTAATTAGATGTACAGAAAGACAATAATTTTTACAAGAAACCCAGTGTAAAATAAAATTACCTCATTTAGAAATGCTTCAAAGAATCTGTAGTGGGGCTCTGCAGAGAGATAGTTAGGAACTTTCTCAAGTAAAATCATAGTGACTCCACTCCCAGTCAAACTTAAGGTGCCATATTGACTGAAATTAATCATCTTAAATGAACTATTTTACACTTTCTTTTTATTTATTTATTTATTTATTTAAAAAAATTTTTTTTCAACTTTTATTTATTTTTGGGACAGAGAGACAGAGCATGAAGGGGGGAGGGGCAGAGAGAGAGGGAGACACAGAATCGGAAACAGGCTCCAGGCTCTGAGCCATCAGCCCAGAGCCCAACGCGGGGCTCGAACTCACGGACCGCGAGATCGTGACCTGGCTGAAGTCCAACGCTTAACCGACTGCACCACCCAGGCGCCCCATATTTTACACTTTCAATAAAGTACCGCTCATCTATACAAATCCGTTTTTGCTTCCACTCTTTAATTTAATTTCATTTCTTAAAAGTAAGGATATGTATTAAAGTTTGGAAAGCTCAGTTAAAGTGGAGGAAAATGAGGAGGTTACTGTCATGGAAATTACTTTTGATCAACCCCAGTCCATTTGTTTCTGCAGTTGCACTTTGTTCCGTTTGTTCAACTTGTAAGACGTTGCTTTTTAATAATTTGTCCTGAGTTGTGTGTGTAGAAAAAGCACCACCCAGATCAATATCTGCCTTCCATTTATCATGTCCTTCCCCACCTGCTTTGCTGTTTTTAACTTGCATGCATAATTAACTGGGGCAATGCTCCTTGTTGCTAATGATCACTGAATTGAGGGTGGTGGGTAGGTTAACATTTGGTGTGGATTTAGGGCGGGGTAGTGTGTTGGGATCTTTCACGATTATTTAATCTTCATTAACACTCAGAGCTGGGATAGTATGACTTCCATTTTATGGAGAAAGGAATTGAAGGTTGACAGCCTTCAAATGATCAAAATGACAATCATTTTGATCATTTAAATCACAGAAAACTGTGCCCTGTGGGTCGTATCCAGGTTGCCACCAGATTTTATGAATACATTTTTGTTAGCGCATACACATACCCATTTGTGTAGGTGTCGTCTGTGGCTGCTTTCTAATTAAAACGACAAAGATGAGTGGTATGGTGGGAGAGACTGTCTGACCTGCTGATCCTAAAATAGTTACTGTCTAACCCTTAAAGAGTTTGCAGACCACTGGTCTCAACCATGAAGCCCGGAACTGCCCCCACCACTACTCCTCTCCCAGTCATCAAACCCCATTGCAATCCCAAGCCATGTTGTTGGAAATTATATACCCCTTTTTCTAACATACTCTTTGGACTTCTGTTTCTTTTTTTCCTTCTTCTATCTGAACACTCAACATAAGGGCCTTTTTCCCGTGAAGGACATCTCTTTTCTGAGGAGGCTGAAATAACATCTCTGTAACCTATTTCTCGCTTAGCTGCCATTATTTATTTCATTCTAATCTTGTTATTTAACTCAATCTAGCATTTTGGACCTCAGCTAGTAAAAGGATTATTATAGCAAAGTATTGCCTCATGTTGTTCCTCTCATAACCTGAATTTCTTCCCTTACATTTTCCCAAAAGACCATGGTTATTTGACTGCTGGGCGGCAAGTCATAGCCATTTACAGTTTAGAAAAGCCGGCAACTGTCATATAATAGAAACCAGATAAAAGGAGCACCAAGCCCAGTCAGAGACCCTGTCCTTCCCTGTGTGCACAGAGAAGGGAGAGCATTGGAATAGGCAGGGGATCTGTAGGGCATTGTAGGATCTAGTGACTAATATGGCTTAGATCTTCTTTTCTCACAGGCATTGCTTACTAGGCATGAAAGCTGCCCGGCTCCAGATTGTCTTTTATCAAGTCCAGTTAGATGGACTAATTTATTAGGACTCCAGAAGAGGGGCCCAGCCATCACTACATGGATAGACCCTGAGGGAATTTATCCATGAGAAGAGGAAGGCCAGACAAGTTCTAATTGGTCAAAAAATGGTCAAAGGTAGTGAAAATTAGGCCATTCTGTGGTGGTCAATAGCAAGTTAAAATTAGAATATCCATACTCTGGAATATTTTGCAAAATAAGTGATACTGCAGAGGAAAATGCCATAGCAAGGGGACATGGCAGATACCTAAATGTACATATTTAATTTTATTATTTAAATTTTGTTTAAAATATACATACACATAATATACCTATATATGTGTGTGTCATATGTATGTTTTATTCATATGTATATACACATATATTCATATGCATATATTAACATATATGTATATGTATTTATTCATGAATAAAGCATTGCAAGTTCATTACCACTATATTAACAGAGAATATATTTGGGTGGTGGCATTATAGCCTACTCTTGTTGTCTTTATGCTTATCTATATTTTCCCAGTATGTATGTATGTATTGTACAACTAATTAGAAGATGTTTCTTTTTGTGAGATCAAAAGGACACAACTAGAAACATTGTGGGTAATCAAAAGAGAAAAACAAATGTTCCTCTCCTAAGTAAACTCCAAGAGTTTTTGTTAACTCTGTGGTTTTGGCACCCTTGGGTTTGGAAAAAATCTTAGAAGTACATCACTGTAACTGAGATGTATTAAGAGAAAACATGATGATTGTTTCCTTCAGAGTGTCAAGGAAGCACTAAAATAAAAAACACAGACTATTACTAATCCTTGGATTACTTACTTTTAAGGTTCTTAGGGCTTCCCAAACTATCCATGGACTATGTTATTTCTTCTTTGCGAGACTTAGCTCATGCTGTTCCCTAAATTTGATAGTCTTTTGCTAACCCTTGTTTACTGTGGACCAGCTAAAAAGTTGCCTCTTCGTTGTACTGCTCCCCAACTCCTCTCCCCATCTCCCACTTTCCACTAACCCCCACCTGTCTTTCCTGGTCCTGTAACATTTCCATTACCATTTGTGAGTTGGACTTTGTTTTTGTTTTTCTCGCTCTTTTTTCCCTTGCACACTGAGGGCAAAACCTGATTTAGATCATCATGGTGTTTCTGGTGGTTAGAGTCAGTGTTCAAGTAGCCTGTAACAACCAAATCGCTTTGCTAAGTAAAATTTGATTTCCATTGGCCTTCCAGCCCAGTTCTTAGATACGTCCCACTCTCCTCCTCTCTTGTCAGAGCTCTTAGACGTGACCGGGTGCATGGCTGGGAGTGGAAGGGGTGATGACCCAAGAGCTTTCCTGAAGCATATTTACCCAATTGTCACATTTGGGTAAATATGATAAATATAATATTGTCACATTTTAACAATTTGTAAAGTAATATATTGACACACTGTTTTTAAGAGTAGGGTGATAATCTGTTAGAGAAGACAACAGGAACTGTGCGATTGAAACATTAGCCTTTGTCCACAGGACACATAGAGAAGGTCGTCTAAAGATGATGCCATTTTGTGGGTATCATTCTCCAGAAAACTTACCGTGCTCCACCCCACACTCACTCTCACTCCCTGGCCCTGGTTTTAAGGGACTTTCTTCCAGTCTTACATGGGTGGGCCCTGTCAAAATTTATTCAGCCTGTACACTGTTAACCACTTTCCTGTCTGCTAATCTGACAAGCTTGTGCAATTTCCAATTGGAGGGCTTTGTTGAGATGTTCCTCTGACCTTGTAAACACGTATAGTCTCTCTAGGGAATAAATTTTAATGCATAGCTATAAAACCAAAATTACCTCTTATTTCTCAGTTCTACCATGTCCTTACTTTTTGATCTGCTTGATCTAGATTGAACAATACGTTAAAGGCTTCACTAAGAAATTTTCATGATAAATGAAGTACTTAAGCTAAAGGACACCTGTATTCAAGGAGTTGGGCCCCTTTGGCCACCCCATTGATCCTGCAACACATAATCTCCCCACAGGTATTAAGGGATATAGTAAGAGAGGGGATGGGCAGAGAGAAGAGAGGGAGAGGGAAGGAGATCAGATGAACAAAGTCAGTGTTGATCTGTTTGTGGAACACCTGCTATTCCTGAGCTTTTCCAGGTAAATTTAGCATCTTATCCCTACACAGCACTAAAAAGGAAAATTGTAATCTATAGACTGCTAGTTAGCCAAATTGACACCTTAATAAACTGTCATGATTTTCTGCTATCCAATGAGATGGGATTATCCACTGGGTTTGTTTGCCATCCTTGACCAGATGCCAACCACAAAACACTCCTGGGTCTTGTATCCCAAATTAAAGTGAAACCAGAAGTGAACCCCAGTAAAAACTCAGTCATTTTGAGAGGCAAAACATACTCTACTTTTCCATAAGTTCTGTCTGTTTGATTTGTTATGAGTATTTTGCAATGGGGGATGGGCAGGGATCCTGTCTTGACATGAGAGTAGGAGACGATGTTTCCAGAGTGGGTCCCTGTATTTTACTGCGTGGGCAAGAAGGTAGAAGATTCATAAGTTTGCGATCACTTGCAAACAACACCCTTCTGGACTCACGAAAACTTTTATTATCTCAATTCAAGTGATGGTTGTTGAGATTCACTGGTGTGTGGGACACTGGGCTAAATGCCATGTCATTCATTCTTTTTTCCTCAGGAGGAAATAAAATCCATCTCTTATTTCAAATTTTGTAGAGTTTAGTAGAGAGATTAAGACAAACCTGCAAAGTATAACCTAGAACACAGGGAGAAATACATGATATGAGAATAAGCAAAGCACTGTGACAGTCCAAAAGTAGAACAGGATGCAATGTTCTCATAAAATTCAGTGGCTTTGTTCTATCTTTCTTTGTGAGTTACAGATCCTACCTATTGTGTTTTTGCAGTGTCTAGTGCCAAGATACAAGACTTTATCGTCAATTGTAGCACAAGCTGGGTTCAGTCATCTGAAGTGTGTAACCATTAATCCTAAGTCTTGTGCTGGCTCTAAGGTTTGTGAAACATGCTTTTCAACTTGTGTGAAGTCACAAAACAAGGCAGATGTGGAAGATAGGGATAGCTCATAAATTACACCTTGTTTATTTAAGGTAAATGATCTGTCTAGTTTTTTTTTTTTCTTAATGGCATTATTTCCCCATCTCTCTGACCTGCTTTGAGTGTTTGAGTTTTCCATGATGTAAGATATGTGTACTTTTTAGTGGTTGAGACACAAGCTCAGTTTGTCTTTGCTCTGCAGGGCCTTAAATATTTCTGACCCTAACACAATCCAACATGTTACAAGATGGCGCACGTCAAGCGCATGGCACAAATAGAGGAAGGGCTCCGTTCTTGCTTGCAATTATTGCTGCTATTTTTTGGAGTCCTCTCCATCAGGCTCCAAACCTCAGAAGCCATTGCCACCCTACTCCTGAGCTGATTCATGGGCAAGGGCAGAGAAAGTGTGCCTGGCAAGGAAAGTAGTGCCACACAAATTTGGGAAACTATAATTCATTTGGGGCAAGTCCAAATTGTTAGTTTGTTTGAAATAGAAAATGAATGGTTGGGCTCATGTGGATATGACTGATGAAATAAAAGCTGATATTTGGCTGTATTTTATGATCATTTAACATTTGAGTTGCTTACGTATGAAAAAAAAAAGACATATTCTCTGAGAGCAGTATGAAAAGTGGTTCTTTAATAAGCTTGCCTAGAAGTTAAAAAGCAATAGAAAATGGAATTATATCTGGGTTTTGAATCCACTTTGCCCCTGTAACTTGTTTCATACTCCTATTTACCCAGTACCTTAGCTTGTTCTTCACTAATGAGTACTCAGGTCAATTTAAATAGGAATGTACATAAAACATAACTAGATGCATCCAGGGGGAGTTGGATGCCTACCATATTCCACAGTTAAACTTAAGTTGCTTTTAGATTATCTGATTTTCTGGATTATTTGCCCCTCTGCTTTCAGTTATTTCAAAAAGAAAAAAAGAAAAAACAAAACCCTCCAGATTTGATTTACTGAAATTCTGAGTTTGTCTTCAAGATGTTCATTCCCCAAAGTACACAAGCAACATAAATAATTCCAACGCATATGTCTATCTCTCTGCCGTATTCTACGATGCAGGCATTTAGTATGAACTGGGCTGGGATTCTGTTTTCTCTAGGTCAAGGCAAATATGTTCTTGATAGTGTAGATATGTATAGTTAAATATGAGTAGTTGAGCGTGTGAAGGAAATGTATTTTTCTTTGTAAAACAGGTTGAAAAACAGGACTTAAAGTCCTTCGAGGTTTTCTCCCAAAGTCCTAGTCTATTTAAAAACAACAATAGCCATAATAGCCTGCTCCTAGAGTCAAATATACTCTAATGTTTATTAATAAAATAGTAACATGTTTAAGTATTTAAATATTTTATTAAAATACAGTTACCAATCTTATTCCTTTTAAGTAGAGGACTTAATGAATCTAAATGATCAAGCTTTAAAAGAGTAATACATACTTGTTCTTGAGTCAATTTTTTGATTCACAGGTATAAACCGCCGGTACACAGTCATCCTGTTCTGAATTCAGTGTCCTTTACACGGTGACATTGGTGTTATTCCCCCCTGTTGCCAGCCTGCTTGCTGCTTGGCACCGTCTGAAAGGACGGGGGTATAAGCAAAGTTGTGTGTGCGAGAAAAGAGAATCTGACCACTTGTAGGTTTGATTTTATTACCTGAAAGCTAAGTGGATTCACATAAATCACACAGTGGCTCAGATCTCCAGATAAGAAGAGAGCACACATCACCATATGGAGCATCGTAAAGCTCTGGATTCTATGTGAAACATATTTTGGTAATATGTTATAAACAAACCCATGTGGCAGTAGGGAAGTGCAAATAACAGTTCATCTGCAAAGGCTCGTCCATATCTTAGGAAAAGAATATGATAGAACAACTGCACAATGAGTAACACCAACCTTCTGATGGTCCTAGGAAGCTGCTTAGCCCAGCAGACTCAGCCCCCGCAAAGCAGAGAGCTTTATTTTCACATTAGCTGGGGCCTCTGTGGGCTTGTGTCCTTGGCTCAGGGTCAAATGATTGCATAATGCTTCTCATAAGTGAGCCAGCAGAATGAGAAACCAGAAGGGCAAGAATGCTTAAAGGTGCAGGTGGCAAACCCAGGAGACAATCTCCAGATGTGCCTTGGTCTTGGGAGCTTCTTTCTGAAGAGAATTTGTGCGTCCCAGCAGACAGGCCAGGAGGGTCCAAGGTAGCAGACACAGTTGTGAAATGGGTTATGGTTACTGGGTTTCCCCACCGTTAGTACCTACTGATTGAGGTTATTTGTTGATTGAATAGTGACCCAAACAGTTTTTTGTTGTTGTTCCTGTCATGATGGACATAAATGCTGTTGACCAGAATTTAGGAATCATCTTGGGGTTGTTGAGGACACTCCTCCTGACCTGGGGTCTTTGTCACAGTTTGGCTTCTGGAACAAGACAGACTGGAGCTCACAGATATTGTCTTCTGGTCTCCCAAACTCCTGTTTCCTCCATATCATATACACACAGGATTCAGTTAGTAGCCTCTTCATCACCGTTGCCATTAGTCAAAGTTAAATTCTATTGTATAGTTCCCCTCATTGCTTCAGGGTTTAAACAGTATTTATGTTCTAACTTATTTTCTTTTATTTATTAATTGATCTCTTCTTTTATCCCTCGTCTCAGCCTATGTTTGTTGAGGCCATTGTATCAGATCCATGGGAAACAGAATATACATAGTTCCTTCCCTCATGGATGCCCAGTCTAGCAGGGAAGATGGTGAATTTCAATGTTGGTACTCACACCAATTGATAAAAAATTCAACATACTATGTCATATTTAATGAGACTATTGAAAAATATTACAAATTGTACAGAAGGTGGATTAGGGTGAAGAAACTTCTCAAGAGTCTGGAGAAAGATCTAGACACAGGAACTTGCAGGGAGATTCCAAGAATTGATGGATTTTCTAGTCTTGTTAGGACAAAAGTTCAGGTAGTAAAGTAAAGTTGTGTCTATATACTCTTCTCATTTCACAAAATAATCTCTTCTCTCAAGTGGCACAGATGGTACCCATGGTAGTTTCCTCTGAGTATTATTTAGCAATTTCACTAAATTACAAATGACCGTGGGTTAAACAAGAGAGATGTTAACAGAGGTGGTGGTGAGTTGTCTGGGGCTGTTGCAGGAGGTCTAAGGTATCATCAGTGTCCTAGCATTTTTTTTCCTTTCTTCTCCCCTTCTATTTTAGGAGGTGCCATCCTTTCTCAGGGTAATAGTTACAAAATGGTCTCTGGTGATCCAGCCAGGACCTCCAGTTTCCAGGTGCAAAATAAGAAGGAAAGGGAGAAAAGGCATAATTTAAAAAACATGTTTTTTAGAAACCCTACCAATAACTTTGCTTCTATCTCACTGGCCAAAACTCATATGTGGCTAGCACCGTTTCTTTTCCCAATAAAATCTGTTAGCAAAATTTTAATTGAAAAAAAATGGGTACTGAATGGATTAACAGGTCCCATTACCCCCCCCCCCCCCCCCAGCTAGGACACCCAGAACGTGCTGAAACCTCTTAGGAATGGAAAGACATGCGTAGGCATGGAAGCTGGAAGTTGTCAACCAGAAAGCTTAAGGACTCTCCCCACAAAGAACCATGGGTCAGCTTCCCTCTGGCACACATAGAAAGAAACGTGTGGCTAATTTCCACAAGTTCTGTTAAGAAGCTTCTGTACATGTTTCTCTTCAAATAGTTGGAGCTTCTAAAACCTTACAGCCCGTTTTATGTGCATGTGGACAACGTACGTGGATTTTTGTATTAATAGAGATTTCTAAAATATCTACTTCACATGAACACCAAAGCTTTTTCAAGTACTCGTCTTATAGATAATAATTGATTGGTACTTTAAAAATAGTGACCCAAGGGAAATTTTAATGATTGAATTATGATATTTATTTAATACATTGCGGGGGGGCACCCGGGTGGCTCAGTCGATTGAGCGCCCAACTTCTGCTCAGGTCATAATGTCATGTTTCATGAGTTCAAGCCCCACGTCGGGCTCTATGCTGTGAGCACAGGGTCTGCTTTGGATCCTCTATTCCCCTCTTTCTCTGCCCATATCCTTCTTTCTTTCTCTCTCTCTCCCTCAAAAATAAATAAAATATTTAAAATATATATGTTTCTGGGAAATCTTGATTTTTTAAAAAGTGTTTGTATTTGGAAACACTTGCTTCAGCTATTAAAGATAGTATCCCACCCATCATCTGCCAAAAATACTCTTTATTTCTTATTAAAACAAATAATAGCTGTGGAGAAAGCTTGCGTATGAAAGTACATAGCTCTTTAAATACCATCCCATCTCATCTCAAAAGCAGCAAATGGAAACCTATTTAAATGATGCAGTCAATTTTAATGAAACTTGTACAAAATTAAAATATAACAAAACTAATCAAGCATTGGCATTAACAAGAGGACACATCCCAACAGAAAACAGAACACCCAGAGCAGGCTATGTCAAGGAAAGTTCATTTTCAAAGGAATTATTTACAGAGGTGGGAGTAGGGTGCGGGGAGCTACAGAGGTAGTACAAAGATCAGGGCTGAGTAATGGAGGGAGAGCTATTACCTCTCCTTGGCCTAAAGGGGACAAAAGTAGAGAGATGTTAGCAGAACCCGGAGGGGAGAGAGTTGTGTAGGAAAAGTTGTCTTTAGGAGCAGTGATCTTATGTCAAGAGAAACACGCAGCTTCAGAGATACGTCTGGTAATCTCCTAGAGAAATCAAGGAATAAATACCCTGATCCCCTGCTGAGGCTTCCATTGGCCAAACCAACCAACAAGCAGAACCCTGTACTAGAAGCCCTTTGTCTATGTTCCAGGCAGGACAGATGGGGAAGGGAAGACCTGGAGGGATACATAGAAGATGTCCCACAGAACAAGGTAGGGATATGTGCATTTATAATGTGAGAGTCTCTGCCCCTGGGGATACTAAAGGCTCTTTTTCATGAGGGAATATATAATGTCATGCGCCGTTTGTCAGCTTAACCGATCTCCTGGTATCACCAAGGGTACTTCACAGCTACTCTGCTACCTTCCAGAAACCACCTACAAAAGTGAATTGATGGTGCATCCTTGTTAACAGATGAAGATTTGGCATTATTAGTATAATTAAAAGGATTTTAACAGTCTAACCTCCTCCCTCTACTGATTCCTACATACTCCAGTCAAAGTAAATTAAACCCATTAATCAACGTGGTAGAAATGATATGCAGTACAGGATACAGGCCGAACCGAGAAGAGACTAACAGCCTTCATTATGTTTAATTTTGTTCCCCAGCAAAGGATAATAAATTCAGATTGTAACATCACAATAAAACATTTAATTATTCAAGAGCAGGGCAAGACACATTATAATCAGCTCTCTATTATGTGTCTTCATTTAGGTGCTAATAGATGCAATTGAGTAGCCCAGCCGATCTTAAGCTATAGATTTGAAGTGAGATCTTAACCACTCTGGCACCTTGGAAGATGGCCCCACCATGAGGAGCTTGCCTTGGGATATGGGCAGGTGGTGACTTGAGATTTGGTGTTTGTTCATTTACTCTCAATTCAACCTATCTCATGTGAATTCCAGCTATCTGTTAGGCAGACCTCTGAGCCTTATAGTTCCAACCCTGAAGTAGACTAAGTGCTTCTCCTCATGTAAGAAGAAGCACGTAAGGCTTTGTAAGAAGGCACATAAGGACTAGAACAAAATCCATCCTTCTTATCTTAGCCTTGAAACTCTCAGATGTCTCAGACTTCATCTCGTGCCACCTTCCTCCCTGCTCACCATGTTGCCACCATCAAGCCTTTGCTCTTGCTCAAAATGCAACATAGTTCCCACTTCATGTGCCACGCATATGCTCTTTCTCCTGTCTAGAATTCTGTTCTTCCTGATCTCATGTGACTGGTACCTTCTCATGAAGTTATCTGAGAAAGAGAGCCCTGGCCTGACCACCTTTTTCAAAAGAAGCTCCCCGAAACCCATTTACTCTCCTTTCTAAATATTCTTCATAGTACTTATCACTACCCAAAATTACCTTTCTTGTTTATTTACTATTGTTTATCTCTTCATTCATAATTAGTACAGGAGAAGGGGCCTTTTCTGTTCTTATCACTGTTCGGTCAATGTGTATGTAGGCTGGTGCATAATAGGTTCCCAATAAATATTTGTGACTGTGGCTGATCATCCTTTTTAAAGATGGCAACAATAATATTTCCCATCCCACATGTTTTTTTAAGACCTAACTACATCCCTATCAAGTGATGGTGACTAATTCCACACCCATTCAGTATGGGTAGGCAGGCTTTTATTGGCTGATATCCAATAGGGTATGGTAGAAGTGATACTGTATAACCTCAGAGGCTAGGTCATACAGAGTGATACATACTGCCTTTGGAGTCCAAATTAACCCACATGGAGAGTCCCTGAAACTCCTAGAGAGAGAGAGAGATGCCCATCCATCCCCTGGCTACTCCAGCCCCATACTCTTTCATATCCAGGCACCATCTGACTTGAAATCACATGGGAGACTGAGCCAAAACCAGCCAGGGGAGTCCTTCCAAAATTCCTGAGCCATAGAAATAAGGAGACAGAATAAAATGATTTTTGTTGTTTCAAACCACCAAGTTTTGGAGTGATGTTACACCCTACTAGATAACCACAATACTGAAAGACTTACTGGATGAAAGAGCAAACTAACAAATTATTACTCTCAGAATGGAGAGAAGAACACATCTTCAAGATGGAAGAATATGTTTCAGAGATCTGTGTGTCTAAGTAGAAATAAAGTATTTTATCTTATTTTTTATATGAAATTTATTGTCAAATTGGTTTCCATACAACACCCAGGGCTCATCCCAACAGGTGCCCTTCTCAATGCCCATCACCCACTTTCCCCTCCCTCCCACCCCCCATCAACCCTCAGTTTATTCTCAGTTTTTAAAAGTCTCTTATGGTTTGCCTCCCTCCCTCTCTGTAACTTTTTTTTCCTTCCCCTCCCCCATGGTCTTCTGTTAAGTTTCTCAGAATCCACATAAGAGTGAAAACATATGGTATCTATCTTGCTCTGTGTGACTTAAGAAATAACATATTTTAGAAAAATTTCAATATCAAGTGTCTCCAGTAAAATACAGATTCAGTTATACTGTTGATCAAGTAATATTCCCTTTAGAATAGTATAAGACCCTTTTTTACCACTGCACAGAAACTACATGAGACAAACTTTGTTCCCTATCACAGGTTAACACTTTTTCATGGTAGATGCTACTAGTTCATTACAGCATTCTTTCTTACTCTGGCCTCACAATCCTTTACAGACAGCCATTAGCAACTCATAAGAGTTGGCACTCAAAATTTTTGCCATTCCAACCATAAGGAGATGCCAGCATCCCAAATGAGCATTGTAGGTGGTATTCACTCCTTACCTCCCACCACCCCTTTCCTGGGATTTCTGTAGTGACCCCAGAACAATGGACAGCATGAGAATTTTGCAAGTTGAAAACATTAAGCCTGGTCTGGCCACACTTCTAAAATTCTATGGAAACACGTGTTTTCATGCCCAACGAAGGAGGCAGCCTTTGTTTAAAGGCTACTGTAACTTCTCACTGGTTGATATGCACACGTGGAGATCTCTGTTGATAAGAATTTGCCCAGAATTGCTAGGATTGTTAGCATGGTGCTACCATCTTCAAAACCTTTGTCACTTTGTTTGTATTGGGTGGCAGTGGGTCATTAGTTCTGCAAGGATTTCTTTTACTCATAATTGCTTCGTGTCTTTTGTATCTGTCTTTTATCCACATACATATGTCTGTCTTCATCCGTAAACATTGACATAGTGTCATTATTCACTTCAACTTAGATCTTAGGATATCTAACTTCTTTTGGCCAAAGGCATTTACCTATCTCAAATACTGCTTTCATCAAGCAGTCCATCCTAGTTCTGGACAGAGTTAATGGTCACTCTTTCAGTACTGTAATATCAGCTGGCATCATCTCTTAGCAACTTCCACTTTTCTGTGTAATTTAGTTATTTTTGCAATTACTTTAACTCGTCCAATTATACTGAAACTCCTTGAGGGAAGAAACCATTTCTGTTTCAACTTTGCATTCCCTGCAGAATCTGGTTAAAAACACCCTTCTTAAAGGAAATCCAAAATGTCAGTGTTTTTTTGCAACTCAAATTACTCTCAATTCACATCCAAATCTCCCTTAAAAATGCATTTGTAATCTGAACAAGGAAACACATTAGAGAACCATTCTGTTTAGTAAACTGTGGTTCTGAACTGGGGACACAACTGAATCTCCCACTCCAGCCCCCAACAGGTGGTTTTTAGGAATGCAGGGGAGGTGTACTTTGTCATAAAATTTGGAGGCGTTGCTAATGACATTTAATGTCTAAGTACCAAGGACGCTAACCATACTGAAATGTGAGGGACATCCCTATGTAACAAGAAATTGCCCTGCTAGCATATCAACAATGTCCCCAGTGAGAACACCAAGGGATGGTTTACCTAGCTGTATTAATAATAGCCATGGTGGGGTGCCTGGGTGGCTCAGTCAGGTAAGCATCCGACTTCATCTCAGGTCATGATCTCACGGTTCGTGGGTTCGAGCCCCGCATCGGGCTCTGTGCTGAGAGCTCAGAGCCTGGAGCCTGCTTCGGATTCTGTGTCTCCCTTTCTCTGTTCCTCCCCTGATCACACTCTCTCTGTCTCAAAAATAAATAAATAAATGTTAAAAAAATTTTTTTAAATAATAATAATAGCCATGGTTATTTTCATTTATTTTGTGCCACACACTAGCTAAAAGGTTTAGCTCTGTGTGATGCTTCCATTTTGGTGTACATTAGAATCACCTGGCGGATGGATTCCAGCACAGATTGCTAGGGCAGCACCCTCGAGTTTCTGATTCGGTAGGTCTGGGATGAGACAGCAAAATTACATTTTTTTTTTAAAAATTTTTTTTTTCCAACGTTTATTTATTTTTGGGACAGAGAGAGACAGAGCATGAACGGGGGAGGGGCAGAGAGAGAGGGAGTCACAGAATCGGAAACAGGCTCCAGGCTCTGAGCCATCAGCCCAGAGCCCGACGCGGGGCTCGAACCCACGGACCGCGAGATCGTGACCTGGCTGAAGTCGGACGCTTAACCGACTGCGCCACCCAGGCGCCCCCAAAATTACATTTTTTACAACTTCTCAGGTAATGCTGATGCTGCTGGTCCAGAGACCACTCTTTGAGAATCCCAAACCTACGGTAATTTAACCTCAAGAATATGCTCTGAGCTACATTCTACATTATCTTTACTTTTCAGACGATAAAACCAAATTTGAGAGGTTAAGTCTATCACTTATCCAGAACTACACAATTAAGATTTGAACCTAGATGTTACAAGTGTTGTTTAAAGTAAGAGTGAACCAATGCATTCATTTGGGGGGGGGGGGGCAGCATGCAGAGAAGCGGAAGTGAAGGTTCTGGAGCCAGGCCACTTGGTTCTACTATTTCTTATCTGTATGATCTTGAGAAAATTACTTAAACTCTCCGAGCTTCAGTTTCCTGATTTGAAACAGTGGTGACAATGGTTCTCTCTCAGAAGGGTTATCATCAAATCATAAAACGAGATAATGTATGAAAAGCCTAGAATAGTACGGAAGAATAAACTCTCAATTAGCTTGCATTCCTGTGGAAAAGACAAAGAATAAGCTTGTAAAAATATAAATAAGTAATTCCAAATACCGGAAGTGCTATGAAAAAAATAGAAGAGGGAAATGGGTTGGAGGTAAAGAGTAGGGAGGTTGAGGCAGAAGAGGACTCTTCCAAAGAGGTCACCTTTGAACTGAGATGTGAAAGACCAGAAAGAGCCAGTTACGCAAAACTGGAGAATGAATGCTCCAAGCAGGGGCAAGAGTAGGTGCAAAGGCAGAGGGGCAGGAATATGTTTCCCTTATTCTAGAAACTGAAAGAAAGCCAGAGATAGAGTGGAGTGAGGGCAGGGAGTTTGGGGTGGGCGGGGAAGGGAATGGAGGCAGAGTACATAGTAGAGTGGGACGGAATGGCATCAGAGAGGTTGGTAGCACTTGATTAACCACCAATCTTGTAAGGCCTGATGAGAAGCATGCATTTCATTCCAGAGGTGGTGGAAAGCCATTGAAGCGGTTCAAGCAAGGGCGTAACTTGATTGGATTGGTTTTTTTTAACAGATCACTCTAGCTGCTGTATCAAAAATGGATTGTGGTGAGCAATCGTGGAAGCAGGCAACCCAGTTATGGAGCCACAGTGCAGACCACATGGCTCGGACTAGGGAGGTGACCCTAGAGGGAATGGGTTTAGAGGACCTGCAGCTTACTGACAAATAACATATAGGGAGGAATAGGGTACTAGGTTAGCATCAGGGTGGATGGCAGTGCAATCTGCCGTAATACGGTAGAAACATGTTTGGAGTTGAAAGTAAAAAGTTCTGTTCTGTGGGATGGATTACAATAGGCCACAAGGAATTGTGGGGATTGTGGACAGATTTGTTATCTTAATTGTGGTGTTGGTTCCATCATCCTCAGGCATGTGCGTACTCATGTGAAATACTATTTCTCATACTCAGGCTGAAATTCAATACCTTACATGCTTTAAGTACTTGCTGTGACTCAGTTATGCCTCAGTAACTCTGTATTGTAAAATGCTGTGAAAGAGAATCATGATATGGAAGCTGAAAATATGCAACTTTGGCCTAAGAATTGTTTTGTATGGAAGGCATTTGTGTTCCTGATATCCCTTATCTGCCTAAAAGCAGAGCCTCCCCAAAGTACTCTGTTGTCATAAATCCCCTCCAGGGAGATACTCTCCTCTTCTGGAAGAGGAGTAGTCTGCACCACACCCAAACAGAAGTTGTCACAAACTATCAGTATCCCGTCTCCCATCTATTCTCCAAGGGCCTATTTATTTTTCCAAAAAAAAGGCATTTTTGTTTCCAAGGGCTCTGTCTCCCCTCCCTTCTAAGAAGTCGTTTTTTTCTGCCCCCAGTGCCCCTCTGCTCCCTATCCTCTATTAAGAGAGTATGCAAGCTCTCAAACCTCACTGCTTCTTTGGGTATTCACTTCTTTCTGTGATGTCCCTATGAGCATGAAATTAAAATTAATGAATGTGTATGCCTTTTCTTCAATTAATCTGTTCTCAGTTTAATTCACAAGTCTCCCAGCCACTAAAGGTAACAGGGTACAGGAAAAAAATTTCCTCTCTTTCAGCTATAAAGAACAACCACCAAAAAAGTGACATGTTTATTCACCAACCAGAGGTAGGCTGTTAAACATAGGAGCCTGGAACTTAGCCAGACATATCTCTTGCGATGCTTCTTGACAACTTCAGAAACTCAGGGATGAGCCTTGCAGCCAGTCAGTACCTGGGTTTGTCTTGGCTAAAGAAGCACAGAATTAGAAGCTAGAGTTTGGTCCTGGTTCCTGTGAGATATGGAATATATACGCGACCTTCAACATGCCACTTGATTTCCTTCTAAATGTGGTTTGCATTGGTAAACTAAGGAAACTCACAACTGACTGTTGTGAGGGTGAGCAGGTGCTGGTGTAGAAGTGTCTGAAAAAAGTTAAATTCTTCCACAGATCTTGGTTGCTCTGAGTGTTACTCATTAGGAGAATGCTTCAAGGTTAGGGTACTTTGGAGAAAGTCCTTGGTCAAGGACCATGAGGAAGAAGGACAAGCAAATCCACAACTTGGAAAGAACAGATTTGATTTTGTATTTATCCCATCTCCAGAACTTCCAGCTCCTCTCCTTGTCAGTCTTGAGGACAACAGAACTTAGTGATTCTTCTTGGGCTAAAATGTATCCGAAGTCACGGTCTGCAAAGCATACGTGATCTTTGTACCTTTTAAAACATGACTGAAGCACCTGAGTAGCTCATTGGGTTCGTCATCCGGTCTCAATCTCAGGGTCATGATTTCAAGCCCTGTGTTGGGCTCAGCACTGGGTGTGAAGCCTAAGAAAAACTAAAAGTAAATAATAAAACATCACTAAATAATTATTATGATGAGAACTTAGAGATGGGAATGGTAATCTGTATTTTGAATGACCCATGAATGTGATTTCTCTGTCTACAAAGTCTTCTCTGCAAGATTTATTGTCTTGTTGAGGTGCTTTTATAAATAATATAATATAATATAATATAATATAATATAATATAATATAATATAATATAATATAATATAATATAATTAAATGCAGGCAGTTGTTTAAAGACTCATTAACCACTGGTTTAAATCCCAGGGTCTCCAGCCATCCAAATTAGTGCCCGAGATCTTGACTGGAGTCAGGAATAAGCTAACAAATCAGCCATTCTAAATGTTGCATGATAGAGTTCATGTGTCCTCAAGTGACGTGAATGCTCTTTGATTTCAAACACATACATTTAAGTTTACAAACCCCTGAAAATTAATTTATTCCAGGGAAGAATTATATTATACAGAGAGAATGCAATCTGAAAAGAGAGAACGAGTCAATGTATCATTACTCATTAAAAAGTACTGGATTTGGGGGCGCCTGGGTGGCTCAATCGGTTGAGCATCCAACTTCAGCTCAGGTCATGATCTCATAGCTCGTGAGTTTGAGCCCTGCCTCAGGCTATGTGCTGACATCTCAGAGCCAGGAGCCTGCTTTAGATTGTGTCTCCTCTCTCTATGCCCCTCCCCTGCTTGCTCTATCTCTCTCTCTCTCAAAAATAATAAACATTAAACAAATTTTGTATGTAGTGGAGTTTTACAAAGTGATGGGAATCACATCGTGTTCACCTTTAACTTGGACACATGGCTCCCTGAACTATATATACTACTACCTCATGTAACCAAAGAGTGGTTAGTTCCAATGCTGCCGGGGAAACTGGCCTTTTTGACTTCTTAAGAGATGGTTTGCCAGACAAAAATATTGCCTACATTGAATGGGTGATGTAAAGAAATTTCAAGAGTAATTTTAACTGTGCACAATTTTTTTAAATTACATGCAGCTGTCACCAACTAACTCTGCTCAAGAGGTGATACTGCAGTTAATGGCTCATCTACTTGGTTCAAGCCTGCACATATAAAGCTTAGAAGAGAGTAAGCAGTCAACAAATGAGAATTCTAGCTCTTTGTAGCAGCAACCATCATAGTCAGGGGATTAGTACTAGTAATTACAGTAGTAGATGACACAGCTGAAGAAAGTTCTCTTTGAACAAATGATAGGGACTCTCGGACACAGAATAGACCTCATTGTTGTGGTGGTTTAAAGTTCCTAGGCACCCTCATTGAGGAATTGTCCTGAATAATAAAGAGGAATTTGAGTTTCTTTCCTTTAGGAGATTATTTCTGTGGAAGTGATAAATGGTCATTTACAGAGAGATCGTTCTTTCTTCTCTCTATAATCTCATTACATTGACATCCTGCTTTGTGATTTTTCAAATGGAGCCACTCATTTATCCTACAGATTGTTTAATTAATAAGCTGTCTACTATACTCTAAAGAAATAATAGAAATTCTAGATTATAGGAGATGTGCAGTTTCTATCAAGTATTGGACTGACACAGAGTTCCGCTCTGCGTGAACGTCCAGAGCAATTTGTATTAGCTTTTAGGTGTTAAAAGTTAAAAAATCCTCCTTTACCTTGATTTATGTGTATATTTATGATATTTATAGATATATGGGTTTATCAGTAATTATCATGGTTTTTAAAATCTAAGTTTGCCTGAATTTCACTAGGCAAAACAATTTTGTTCTTCATGAAACAGCCCAACAGAGGGTTGGTAAATTTGAACAGGTGTATTCATGGTACCTATGCTGTACCATTTATATTTACAGGTTACAAAATGCATTCACATCTAAGATCTCAATTTACTGATATCATAATAAACAATATCCAAAACTAATGTCAATTGAAAAGTACAGAGGTAGGGTGAAGGGAACAATGTAGTGTATCATCTACTGTCTGAGAAGAAGTTCATTATCTGAGGCAAGAGATTATGTTCAAAATCTAGGCCCCCAAATCAAATTGGGGTTTTCTCATCACTTTTCATTTACCACATCCCCCATTTTTTTCTTTCATACAGGAACCTGGGAGAGGTGTTTTCATCCTCCTCCAGAATTGGCACAGACCAAAGCTGCTACTTGTCCCTGAGTCTTCCTGTTACTCTGTCCCTCATCCCACAATTTAATGTGAAAGAGAAGAGGGTGACAGTATTTATCTGAGATTGACTGCATTGCAGGCCATTTGAGGCCAGAACTTAGGCTTACACTGCATGATGTACATTGTCACCATGAAGGAATAATGATGAAATACCAGCTCTGGGGTTCAAAGGCTGGTGTCTGGAAGTCATTTGTTCTCACATTTCAGTTAGCAATTTACTTACCCAGAGCATCAAGAATAACATATTCATTGACTTAGATTTCTTTTTGTAGTACATGTCATATATATAGGAATACATGAAATATATATGTACATTTTAAAGAGTAATAATAATGGACACACCTGTGTATGTGCCACCTGGCTAACAAAATAGGACGTTGCCCATATCCCACTTCTGCATGACCCCCTCCTGGAGGTATCCACTATCCTAAATTTAGTGATACTTATTACCTTTCTTTCATTTATAGTTTGATACAGCCCAGCATGTATCTCTAAACAATATAGTTTAGCTTTGCCTCTTTTTTGAAGCTTACATAAAGTGGAATTATAGATACATATTCTTTTGCGTCTGAATTCTCTTACTATCATGTTCTTTACTCATCCATGTTGTGCATAGTTGTGTTTAACTCATTTTCATTGTGCGGTATTCTATCATGTGAATATACCATAATGGATTAATACACTCTCCTGTGAATAAACATTTGAGTTCTTCCAGGGTTTTTTACAAATATTTTTTACAAATATTATTTCTTTGAATACTCTTCGGTCTCCTGTTGTGTGTGTGAAAGGGTTACTCTAGGATATATACAAAGGAGTGGAGTTCCTGAGCTATGCATACCTTATTAATATTCAACTATTTTCTAGTTTGTACTGTGAAAGGATATTTTTAAAAATATAAAATCATGACTCTCCTACAAATACAAAATCAGCCTGTGTCAAAGATTTTCTTTAATTCATTAGTCACTGAGGGAACCTATAAGTGTGACAGCCAAAAAACAGACAAATAGGTAATATCAACCCATGGTGGAAAAAAATATGGAGGTTCCTCAAAAATTTAAAAATAGAACTACCTTATGATCCAGCAATCACACTACTGGGTATTTTCCCAAAGAATACAAAAACACTAATTCAAAGGGTTACATGTGCCCCCGTGTCTTTAGCAGCATTATTTACAGTAGCCAAGATATAGAAGCAGCCCAAGTGTCCATCAACTGATGAATGGATAAAGAGAATGTGGGTGAATATATATACACATTTTAAAAGTAAAGAGGGAAATCTTGCCGTTTGCAACAACATGAATCAAGCTAAAGGATATCATGCTAAGTGAAATAAGTGAGAGAAAGACAAATACCATATGATTTCACACATACGTGGAATTTAAGAAAACAAACAAGCAAAGGGGAAAAACAGAAATCGAGAAATAGACTGAATTATAGAGAACAAACTGATAGTTACCAGAGGGGAGATATGGGTTAAATAGGTTATGGGGATTAAGGAGGCCATTTGTTGGGATGAACACTGAATGATGTATGGAAATGGTGAATCGGTATATTGCACACCTGAAACTAATACAACACTGTGTGTTAACTATACTGGAATTAAAATAAAAACTTAAATAGAATGCACAAATAGATGCAAAATTGGTCAGGATACATTGGGTAATAATCAGTGCCATTCACCTGGACACAATTTACATTTCTGTGGACAAGAATTACTTGTACTGCTATCAGTTTTCTATAATTTGTGGAGCTGCAAAATGGCCGAAAGAGAATGAAAGATAGCAGTAACCTGGAAGGTTGTACTGCACAGGACAGCTAGTAATCTTTTTGGTCTCTACCAAAGTCTTTTATAATTTGTTCTGTAGTACCAGTTTACGCTTCTTGGGCAGTACCTGTGAGTTCCCATTGCTCTACATTCTTGCCACACTGGGTAGCATCAGACCTTTTCATTTTCGTCAGTTTGATGGGTATGTAATGGTGGCCGTTATGGTTCTAGTTCACATTTTCCTCATTATTAATAAAGCTAAAGACCTTTTCATATGCTCACTGGCCATGTGGATGGCCTCTTTTCTGAAGTGCTTATTTCAAATTTTGGCTCATTTTTCTAGTGGTTAAATTGACTTTTTCAGAACTTGCAGGAACTTAAGTGGTCATCTAGTGCTGAATGCCCTCCACCTCTGTCATTCTTGTGTCCTCTTTACAGTACAGGTCTTATTATATCTGCTATCATTTACTTGACGTTTTTCTCAAAATTGAGTCATTTTATTTTTTACATAGAGTGGTTTTAAAATTAAAATGTTGTAAGTGTTGTAAATAGACAACCAATATCAATTTGCCATAAGTGGAAGATAGCAGTTGAAGGAATACAATAAAGAAAAATCACATAGTCGAATTTAACTAGGTAGATTGCTTCCACCTCAACTTGGGGCCTGAGTCCCATTCTCTCTCCTCCCTACACCCCCTCCAATGAGAAAAGACATAGGCAAGTATCAGATCACTGTAGAAGAAATCTTAGTACCATCCAGATTTTCCCTTGTCTTTATAGGAACACTTCAAAAAGAATGACATAGGAATAACAGTTTCAGTGCGTAAATCCATGGGACTGAACATCACATTCACATCCAGGTCCCACTACTTCTGGTGTGGTCTTCCAGGGGAAGTCTCCCACACATTTTGAGAAACACTAATTTCATTCAACCCCCTTCGTTTAGAGGTGAAGAAGCTGAGGCAGCCCAGAGAAGGGGAATAGGATAGGCAGAACAATAGTGCCCCCAAAGATGTCCACACTTTAATTTCCAGAACCTGTGAATGCATTCCCTTACACAGTAAAAGGAACTCTGTAATTGGAATTGAGGTTGGACCTTGAGATGGTGGGATTTACTCTGAATCATCTGGGTGGCCCAATCTACTCACTTGAGCCCTTGAAAGCAGAAATTTTCTCTGGCTGGAGTCAGAAAGACCCAGCAGCAGAAGAGGCAGGAAAGATATGATATCTGGGAGGGACTCAACTCACTGTTGAGTTTGAAAAATAAAAGGAACCAATAGAGAAGGTAGGGGACACCTAGAAGCTGAGAATAACCCCTGGCTGACAGCGAGCAGGGAAACGGTAGTTCCACAACTGTATGGACCCAATTCTCCAAATTACCTGCAAAGAATGAATGAGGTGGGAAGTAGATATTTCCCCAGACATGCCAGAGAATTTTCCTCACTGGCCAACACCTTGATTTGAGCCTTAGGGAACTCAGAGCAGAAAGACCAGTCCTGTTTACTGGATTTATGATCTACAGAATGGTGAGATAATAAATTTGAGTTATTGTAAACAGCTAAATCTGTGGTAATTTGTTACAGCAGCCATGGAAAATTAATGCAGTTACTTGTTCAAAATCACACATCTATTTAGAGTCAGAGCTGAAACTAGAACCCAGGTCTTTTGTCTTCCAATCCAGGGCTCTTTATACCATAATACATAATTATATTGATGTAAAACACAACATTGGCACAAAATAAAGTATAGAGAGAAGACTGTGGTTCTCATTCAGCTTTTTCAGTCCTGTGTGTCCATGTACTTCTATATTTCAGGGCCACATATTTTCAGGAGAATTAGACGTACTGAAAAATTTTAAATCCTCACAGAGCAATAACATTTGAATCCTGGTTTTAGTTTAACAGTTTTTACGCTGGAATATTTTGTGCAAAGTAAATAATGTCCCAAAAGGTAAAGGGACATGTGAGTCACACCGCTGTGGAGATCACTCATTCTGTAGAAGGTTAAAGGAAAAAAAAAAACTAGAGGAAAAAACAAACCTAGGACAAGAAAGTTCAGTGCTCTGGTTACTTAATGCAATCAATTTACAGTTCCCACCACTTTTCCACACAGTGGATAAAGGATCAGCTGAACCACTGTCTATTGAGTAAGATATCCTACTGAGGAGGAAATTAAATGTCTCCTGTCAAACACCTCCTGGGTTGGCTCTGATTTATCTAATAAATATAAAACTTTCTCTCTCTGAATAACGGTTTTTCAAGCCGTAAGCTGTTGGCAAGAAAGATGATTGTAGAGAGTTATTTCTCCCCTACGATCATGATTTCCCCCCCCCCATTTTGTGCTAACAACTACATTGATGTCAGCGCCATTGAAGTTGAGGCAGAAAATAAGGTTTTTGTGTGTGTGGCTCTGCTAATTCTTTGATAAAGATGCCCTGGGTTTTGTGACTTCCAGTTCCTGGCCAAGGCAAGATAACAGAAGATTCTGCCATTGGTTACCATAACTCCTGGTCATTTCTTAGTAAACCACTGAACTGGGAAATTGGGCAAAATGCAAGAGTTCTGCTCCATTTCAGACTGAAAAATTTAACGGTCTCTTGACAGTCATGGAGCTCCAACAGGCAGCCTCCCCCACCCCATCACCTTTTTTGGCTACTCCATCATCAAGAGACCACAAAACTTAGCTTCAGAAGCCCACTGTTGAACATACAACTGGAATCTAAACTTCTGCTGTGAGCATTTTGCCTGCTTATAGAAAACAATTTTTCAAATTCCTCATTATCATCATACTTTGTTTCTCAACAATACATTATTTTACACTCCAAACTTAAAGGGAAAAATAATAATTGTATCTAGAACATTCTTATTAACAACTCCAGCTCTGGTCCCTCTATCAAGATAAATTTTATATAAGATAGGGTATAAATAAAATTAGGGCAAATATTTCTCTCAGTGAACACTCATAAAATAGCCCCTGAGTGTAGGGGTAATGAAATATACTCCCAGTCAGAAGAAATCTTACATTACCTAAGATTTCTATCAATTACTTTGCTCTTGAAAAAGATGTCTCAATCAGCGTAAATCTGAGGCTTGAATAATGAGCACAGAGGGAACAATTGAACCATCTCTGTGCCCACTGTGAGATTTTCTGCCACAGCTCAACAGTGGAATGAGATCTCACCTGGGCTCCTCCACATCAAGATCAACCAATTACCTCAATCATTGAGCACCTGCCGGGTGTTAAAGGCAGGAGGATGATGGGAAGGAGTCCTAAATCCGACTGCTAGATATTCCCTTCTGGGTCTTAGTTTTCTCTTCTGTACAATGGAAGAGTTCCATGAACTTTGTAAAGTTTAAACATCTCTCCATTCCCATCAGCAACAATACTCTACAATTCTTTACTGTGGACTTTGTGCTTGCTTTAATCTTCATTGTATTATTCTAAAAAGTGATATGAGCTTATTATGTTAAACTATCTAAAAATTACAGAAAAATGAAGAAATTTAAATACCTATAATGTACACATTCAGCAATTTATTAACATTCAAAGCAATGTCTTTTCAAACCTTTTATTATATGTTTATATGTAAATAATTGTATGCACAAGTATACACACACAGAGATATGCGTGTATACAAAATTTTGACGTCCATTTCTTTCACGTAATCACAAAAATTTCTTCATGTTAGAAAACATAGGTCTACCTGGCTCAGTCGGTTAAGCAACCAACATTGGCTCAGGTCATGATCTCACGGTTCATGGGTTTGAGTCCCACATTGGGCTCTGTGCTGAGAACTTGGAGCCTGAGCCTGCTTCAGATTCTGAGTCTCCCTCTTCTCTCTGCCCCTCCCCCACTCGCCCTCTGTCTCTCTCTCCCTCTCAGAAATAAACATTTAAAAAAAAGGAATGAAAACACATACATATATGTACATATATATGTACATACATACACACACACACACACACACACACACACACACACGTACCTAATCTTAACTGTTTGACAGAATTCCATTATGTGGATGTACCAGAATACGTTTAGCTAGTTCTCTATTGATAGACATTAAAGTTGTTTCCTGCTTTTTACTGTTGCAAACAATGCTTAAGGGAACTTGGTTCGCTTTACCTTTACCTACCTAAGCAGATTTCTATAGAATGCAGACCTGTAAGTAGAATTCATAGATCAGAACACAGGCATATGTTTGGGCATTATGCTATATTTCTATTGTGTGGGCTATGGATAAAACATCAGGGGCATGCGAAAATCCATTTCTTTCCCTAAGGCTTACTTATATGACTTCAGAACTATGGGAGTAGATTCAAATCATACTTGGAGATTTTAGATAATGTTCTCCCAGATATACTTAAAATATTCAATTCGGAAATACCTCTATTCTCACCCTTTTTATGAAGACACATAGATAGGTATTATCTCCAGAGTCTCCTAACTAGTTAACTTTTAGTTGGTACAAACATCATTTTTTCAAACAATCCATTAAAGATGCAAAACTGACTGAATTAGCCAAGACAGTTATGATAAAATTAGGAACACACTTGAGTTGTTCTTTTATCTTTCTCTTCTTTTCCTCTGCCCTAATTTTGTTTCTTTCTTTCTGACCTTTCTTTTTAGATAAAATGCCACTTAGCATAATGCCCTCTATGTCCATCCCTGTCGCCACAAATGACAAGATTTCACTGTTTGTTATGGCTGAATGATAGTCCATTGTGTATCCATTCATCTCAGTGAATACTTGTGTTGCTTCCTTTTCTTGGCTATTGTAAATAATGCTGCAGTAAACATACAGTGCATATATCTTGTAGAATTTCTCATCCTCATCCCTGTCCTTAAGATTTGCTGTCTACGTAGCTCTGCCCAGACTCTTCCACACGTTGACCTGACACTGCGATGTGTCTTGCATTTTGACATTTCACTGGGTGTTTTAACCATTGTATACATCCCTTATTTTTTTTTTGCTCTTTTAAAATATTATCAAACTGTTTCTTGTGAGTAAAAAAATAACCAGTGGGAAAGATATTGATGGCAGAGACTCCTCCATACAGTAAACAATGATCTCCCTGCCCTCAGTAGGGGAGAGAGCAGGGTGGTATGTAAGTGCTCATTGGTCAGAGGAAAATGTGCCCTTGTGGCCAAACAGACCAAGTGTATACTGATTCATTGCTCTGTGGGACAGCCTGAACCTTCTCTCTTACTCTGATGACTCCATCATTACACACTAAAACTTGCCTACTTAAAGACTATCAGTTTTAGCGTTCCTTGTGATTAGATCATTACTATTTAAAATAACAATTAAGCAACACCTGTTCTATAAAGCCTCTAGGTTTCTATACATACAGTGAAAGAGACATATGTCAATATCCTGAAACCCTTTTATAAGAGTAAGGAAGTGTGATGAAGAAAGGTGGGGTGTCATCCTGATCAGAACAGATATACACCTGTTGCTGAGCAGTTGTTCAGCCTTGTGAATGCTCCCTGCCCTAGTCACATATTCAGCTTCTCTAAGACACAGCCATCTGATCTCTGGGAAGGAACCATCAGTCATTTTCCATGAGTCAGAATTTCTAGCAACATTAGAGGAAACATTTTGATTAATGCCTACATGGTGACCTGGATGATGCCAAGGGCTGAAAGTTGTGGTGAAAAAGCGGTAAGGAATAATTGTTTTTTAATAACCTTGGTTAATGTCCTTCTCATGGTTTTTATAATGAATCCTGTTTTTTCTACACTGTTAAAACTCAAGTTATTATGAACAAATTCCTGTATCCTAGAAACTACAAATGGAGAATGCTGGTGTGAGCCCCTAACACATAGTGTGTTTGTAGTTTATATAGTTTTTTTCTTTTTCCTGAAGACTCAGACAAAAGTGATTTTCTTTGGCCCTAAGAGCCATTAATAGTATGGAAAGTAAGAAAGTTATTTTTGATGAGATTTCAACAGACTTCTTCAATACTTAAGAAATCCTTTGTAAATAGTCGCAGAATCGCAGTGGAACTCATAAAAAGGTCTGTTAGAAGCTTTGATGAAATGTTTACCAACCTAGAAGAACTTCAGGAGCTTTTAAATTTTTCTTCAATTGTAATAATTATAGTAATGATTTTCTTAGGTGGTGGTCTAAACTCCTTTTATATATGAATATATAAATAGCAATGAATCTTCATCTAAAAATTCTGATGTGTAAATATTGTCAATTTTCTTTATTTAAAAAAAGATCTTTATACCCCTGACATGCTGTGAGACTGAGAAGGAGAGACTGAGAAACTGTCATGGATCTGAGGAGATAGGGAAGACATGAAAACAAATGCAATGTGGTACCTTGGATTGGATCCTGGAATAGAAAGAGGATATCAGTGGGAAAACTGATGAAATCTAAATAAAGTTTGGACTTTATTAAATAGTTGTGTACTAGGGCGCCTGGATGAATCAGTTGGTTGAGCATCAGACTTCGGCTCAGGTCACGATCTTGTGGTCTATGAGCTCGAGCCCCGCATTGTGTTCTGTGCTAACTGCTCAGAGCCTGAAGCCTGCTTCAGATTCTGTGTCTCACTCTCTCTGTGTCCCTTCCCCATTTGTGCTGTGTGTCTCTCTCTGTCCCAAAAATACATTTAAAAAAATACTTGTGTACCAATGTCCATTTCTTAGTTTTGACAAATGTTCCATGGTAATGTAAGATGGTAGCAAAAGGGAAGTTGGGTGAGGTCCATGTGGCAACTCTTTATATTATCTTTGCAATTTTTCTGTAAATCCAAAGATACCTCCAAATTAAAAAAAAATAATAAAAACCTTACATTATAAACCCTCATTTTACTGACTGGCTAGAATTTTAGTCCCAGTCCTTAGAACTCCCTGGACCCTCAAGGCATTTGTCTATCCCCACAAAGTCGCTTAAAACCAACAATTGTGTTGTCATATTTGGGGCACAGAGGCAAGAATGGGAATCTCAGAGCTAAGGTTTGGTTTTGTTAAGCATACCTGAAGATGTGTGAACTGAACATCATGTCTCTAAGGCTTTGGATCTATGATAAGAAACTGTCATGTGGTAAGGCATAGGTCCCCTCTGCTCATGGGGTCTTCTGACTTCCATCCCAGTCTAGAGATTTAAAAAAAAAATTCCTCCTTATCTTGCTGTCCCCAAAGTGTGCTATTTTCCCCTCTCCCTCTCTAGAAATACCTAACATCTTATTTTCCATGAGCTCAAACTTTCAGAAGAGAAAGGAAAGAGTGATTCCCTTCTGCCATTTCTTATTTGGCCCTGCAAAATTTGTCAGCACAAGAAAAAAACAAAAACATAAAACCTCTTTGCCTGAAATGGGTGAAGGAAAAACTACAGCAAAAACAAACCCAAGTTAATATATAAATTATCCTGCTATTTATGTCATTTCAAACTGGTATATTATTGTGACCCCAGTAACTTATCCTAAGGAAGCACACATAGATGGGATCCTTCACACCTCTGTCCTCAACCTGCATCTTGCAGCAGAAGAAGCTAATACCTATACAGTCCTTCTTGTGTCTTGGGGCACGTACTTCCTTGAGTCTGAGGTTACTAGCGCCTTTCTGCTCCAAGAGGGGAGCTTATCCTTGCCCCTTTCCATAGCAAGAGACTTAATAAGATCGCTCAAGACATAGGGAAGCCTTCATGCCAGGTTAAGAGCAAACCCAGGAGGAAAGGCAGAGCAGGAGAATGTTGATATTGAGAGGAAGCCAAGGTAGACAAAGGTCCAGAGTGGAAAATTAAAGGTTCAGAGTGGACTCTGAAAAGGGATAGAGACACTGTTTGGTCTGGGGAAGGTAGGAGAAGAATAGGTGCCTGAAACTTAGCGAGATGTGTGAACTGAATTCACTAGTGGTGGCTGCAGAAACAAATTCCAAGATTTTTAAACCCTAACGTCCTTTAAGTTTGTCAAGGTTAATAGAAAAGTAAATCCGTGTCTACAACTTTTTAGCTATAAAAATGGCACTATTCATATTAAGTTGTAAGTTTTCAGCTAAGGATGAGTCAAGAGGACAATACTGTAAAATAGTCCTTTCAGAGGGTGATCATGGTCACTTCTCAAGAGATAGGTGTCACAAATTGTGACTCTGGAAAGAATTCTTGTTCCCCTCACTTGTGACCCTAATATTTGTCGGGTCTGGGGCAAGAGAATAAATGGAAGCCTACATAAAAAACTTCTAAGTGTTTAAAAGTTATAAATCAGTCTAACAAAGTATTAAATAAAGCATAATCTGTTCTCCTACCTTGGCAAATAAGTCTTCGTTATGCAAATTCAAAATATGTATATCTATTTTATAAGACTGACAGTTTGCCAAATATCAAAGGCAACTAAATTTCATTACTATGAGTGCTGTTCTGGGTGGTCTGTTATTAAGATAGCGTTGGGGTGCCTGGGTGGCTCAGTTGGTTGAGCGTCCAACTACGGCTCAGGTCATGATCTCACAGTTTGTGAGTTCGAGCCCCGCG
Organism: Prionailurus viverrinus; assembly: GCF_022837055.1. Lineage (NCBI taxonomy): Eukaryota > Metazoa > Chordata > Mammalia > Carnivora > Felidae > Prionailurus > Prionailurus viverrinus. Next base: position 33,802,027 of record NC_062562.1, on the reverse strand, counting down.
TCGGGCTCTGTGCTGACAGCTCAGAGCCTGGAGCCTGCTTCGGATTCTCTCTCTCTGCCTCTCCCCTGCTCATGCTCTGTCTCTGTCTTAAAAATAAGTAAAACATTAAAAAAAAATTTTTTTAAAGATAGTGTTGTTTATAGGAGCAATAAAATAAGGACATTTCTTAAATGATTACATATTTATTGCAAAGGTTATTCTACTGGCCTCCATTTAAGCAAAATTACTAATTGTTATAATCATAATTTTCACTTATTTTATATTCTATTGACAGTAATCTAAAGGATCAAAGATGAAATGCCATTCAATCAGAAATGCAAATTAAATGTAAAAAATTGAGATTAAACTGATTTTCTAGTGTACTCATAATGTTATTTTTCTTAATTATCCAGAAGCAATTGTTAAACTTAGGAGTAAAACATTGATTGAAATTGTAAATTACAACTCGATTATTTTTAAAGACCAAAGTCTTACAATGTTTTATTTCAATCAAATTATCTTGCCTCCACTTATAAAAATAATACTCTTGGGGCGCCTGGGTGGCTCAGTCGGTTAAGCGTCCGACTTCGGCTCAGGTCACGATCTCGCGGTATGTGAGTTCGAGCCCCGCGTCGGGCTCTGTGCTGACTGCTCAGAGCCTGGAGCCTGTTTCAGATTCTGTGTCTCCCTCTCTCTCTGACCCTCCCCCGTTCATGCTGTGTCTCTCTCTGTCTCGAAAATAAATAAACGTTAAAAAAAAAAAATTAAAAAAAAAATAATACTCTTGGCAATGCTAGCCTTCAATATCCACCTACTTGGCAACGTAAAGCATCAGTGACACAGTTCATGCATGATGTATCTGGAGTAGACCAACATACATACATGTGTGAATAATATGAATAATTTAATATTGTACAATATTCTTCACCTGCTGCATGCACTTGTTATGAATACCATGCTAATTTGTGTACATCTCCAGAATCATAGGTTGGAAACACGAAGAATATCTAGAAAAATGGACATTCAACCCTAATGGAAAATGACACTTCTTTTTGCAAGCATCCATTCATTTTCAAAATCTGAGGGGACTTGTATGAAGTAACTTGTTTTATCTTTTGCCTAAATTCTGTCTCTCAAAACCTCTCTGCATTCCATAGCAACTACCCACACATCTTGACAATATTTGGAAGCAGTCATTTTTGTACTGAGTACACAGGCAGTGTGAAGAAGCCTTTCCCCAGACCCAACAGGGTCAGTCACAGGGGTACAGGATTAAAGTTACAGATTATGATGTCTCGGTGCACAGAGCTGGATCTTGAGTGGCAAAGGGCCCATGTGTTCTTTAAAATTTTTAATTGTTTTAGTATTCTGGTATGCATGGTCTCTTAAGTGAGGGTCACAGGGCTAGGGCCCTTCTTGTCTAAGTCCAGGGCCCTAATGATTTTTGTTATTGATCTTGGTCACCAATAACGATTACTCAAATCCTGTGTCATGTATCATCCATTGAAAAAGAAACTCACTGTTGTAAGAGGTGAGATGACATCAGGGTAACAGAAACCCAATAGAAAAATGGAGTTGCAGGTAGTCTTGTGAGGCCAAGAATGGAAGAATAAACATGATCACTTATGTTCCCCCTTTTCCTTGCCCACTGTCTCAGAAAGGTGTATGAATCACAGTAAGGTGGGTGGTTAATGACAAGTGCTAACCTTCATGCCCAAGGTCAGATAGCTGGTTATTTGTAGATGTTATTTCCTCTCTGCTGGGAAATTTGATAAAATCCTATTTCAGTGTATGATGGCTAGGACAGAGGTTTGGAATAAAGATACTGGCTGTGAAGCAGCAAAATTGCCCATATTAACAGCTTGCCAGATGGCACATGTTTTCTTCTTCCTCATGAACCCACTATGCCAGCTCAGCCACCTCAAAGATCCCCCTGTCATCTATTATTACAGGCAGAGTGTTTTGGCTGGTGAGATTTGAATTGGGATATCACTGGGTTGAGTTGCAGTCAACTCAACTTCTCTGGAGAGAGAAGACGTTCAACAACCAAAGTAAAATGGGATCCCAGCATTCCTTTTTCATTTTCATCTAGGACATTTCATGCCCTGTCAGGAAGCAAGTCTTGGCCCTCCTCTCCATGATTCAAATCCCAAGATTTCCCCAAGGCCATTTCCCGATGAGTTACAGCTATAAATTTTATAGCTCCAAGGACTGAGATCTCTGCCCTATTTGCCTAAAGGCACTCAGTATCTCAACACTTCAGCTTCCATTTCTGCATGTAATGATTCGAAGAGCCTCCAGGACCACTAAGTTACTGTGAGGGAAATACTTCCTTTTAAAGGATAATATCCCAGGCTTCTGCTCTAAGAGTGTTATGCCAATGAAAATTATGGTCTGTTTAATTTAGTTTCCACATCTATAAGGGCCATGTCTTTTTATGATGTCTACTTTCTAAAGAAATTCACTGTCTACAAGTTGTGCCTCGGGATAAGTTCTACTGTACAAGTAGCATTCATTTTAGGGGCTAAGTTCTATAAAAAGCTTATCTGCTAGAGCACCGATGGCATAACTGGGCCAGATGTTTCCACAGCCTGCACAAACAAAACAAAAGAAACATGCACCCCCTATGTCCTTCCTACACAAGCCCAGGAAAAGAAACATCTCAAAAATTCTTGGCCAACGTTGAGAACCCAAAAGTGAGACCTTGAAGCATTGAGCCTTTGTGGGCTTCCCCTTCTTCTAAATGGATGAGATCTTTTCTCACAAGGTGGAACCAAGTGAACCTCTACTTCTTGGAAGTCAATAGAGAGAGATCCAAGATGCTGGAGTGTTTGGAGAAGAAAACATGACAGCTTTGGACAAAGTGGGAAGCTACATCTTGCTTAGTAGTATTCTAGGGTAATGTTAACATGTGTGGACTCTAAGGCCAAACTTCAATGGCTAAATCCCACTTCTAACACATAATAGCTATATGGTCTTGAACGAGGTATTTAAATTCTCTCTACAAGAATGTGGGAATAATCACAAATAGTAAGAGATGCTCAGTAGGGTTATTATCAGAATTAACTAAACCTGCCTGTAAAGCTCTTAGACCAGTGATTGACCTTACTAAATCCCCAACTAGTATTATTTATCATTATTACCCATCATAATTATCTCTAACTTTTGAAGCTAGGCCGTGGCAGTGCCTGGAACTAGACCCAGTTTTCCATCCAGTATGATCACCACTGAACGGCTGTCACAAGGCTGAACTGGTTATGTGAACTTGGAGGACTAACAAGTAGCTTCTCTGTAGAAGTCACATCCCCGTTCCTGGGGTCCCTATTGAATGTAAAGACTCAGCTGGCTGAAGGCATCTTACACTTTTCATTCATCTGTCCCAGAAAGGCATGAAGATATAGGTTAGGGTAGAAAGAGATTCCTAAAAAGTGGTAATCTGAGCTCAGTCTCATTCAAGGACTGTTCACAGAAAAGGAAACTCAAAAGGTGCCAAACTGGGCTTTCTGATGGAGACTTTTTTTCCAGGATCCATCTCAGACTTTGGCCAGGGTTTCCAGTTTATGAGTGTACAGGCATTACATGCTTCGGTGGCTAAGCTGCCTGCTTCACATGGTTTTACCTCACCTGCCACACAGTAACCCATGATGGTGACATTGGGACTCAATTAATTAATAGGAATAGCCATAAGCAGACCACGGAGCCCCATGTCTTTTACTACAACTTTAAGTCATTCTTTCAGGCAGAAGGAAAATAATACCAAATAGAAATGTGGAACTGAAGAAAGAAAGGAAGAACACAAAAATGGTATATATGTGGGTAAACATAAAAGATTTTTTCTTATTTTTTAAAGTCTTTAAGGGTTATTTGAATACATAAAGCAAAAATTATAACATGTTATGCAGTTTATAGATTATGTAGAAGTAAAATATATACTAACAATACAAAAGACAGGAGGAAAAGTGGGTATTTTCTGCTGAAATATATGAAGCAATATAATTTTTTTTTGAAGGTAGACTCTAATAAGTTGTATTGTGAATTCTGGAAAAACCACTAAAAAGAGGAAGAGCCAGTAAATCAACAGTAAGACAAAATGAAATAAACAACAGTCAATTCAAAGGCTAAGAAATAGTAAAAAAAAAAAAAATGAACAAAGAGCCCACCAGACAAATATAAAATAAATAATAGATTTAACATGTTGATAATCATATTAAATGTAAGTGGTCTAAACACTCTAATTAAAAATCAGAGATTTTTAAATTGGATTAAATAAGAGCTCAACTACATACTGCTTAGAAGAAAATTATTTTCAATATAAAGGCACACACCAGTTAAAAGGATGGCAAAAGGCATACTATGCAAATATTAATAAAAAAGTAGTAAGATGTGGCTCCTGGATGACACAGTCGTTTAAGTGTCTGACTCTTGATTTCGGCTTAGGTCATGGTTTCATGATTCATGAATTCAAGCCCCACATTGGGCTCTGTGCTGACAGTGCTGGGCCTACTTGGGATTCTCTCTCTCCCTCTCCCTGTCTCAAAATAAATAAACTTTAAAAAAAAGTAGTAAGAAAGATCATGAGCTGAGATTTGGGTTTGAATCTTAGCTCTGCTACCTATTCAGTGGTGAACTTAGGCAAGTCACTTCTTTGAGCAGCATTTCTTCCATTTGTTTAAAGTGAAGATAAGATACCTGTCCCATGGGATTGTAGTATAATTTAAATAATTTAAATTGTAGTATAATTTAAATGTAGTATAATTTACATAAATAAATTAAATGTAAATTTAATTACACTAAGTGTATGACTTAGTTCCTAGCATATATTTGGTGTCTAATAAATAGTAGTTGTTGAATTGTTATTAGCATGTTTGGCTTTGTTGTAGAAACCTCCAGATGTGACACTTTGAAATTGCTTGTCAAATAATCATGGTCTCAGAGAAATGTGCTGTTCAGTCTGGGTCATAGGATTCCAACAAGCATGTGGAAGAAATTTGTATTTTGGTGGCTGAAAAACAAAATTCAGTCTGCAGTACAAGTTGCTTAGGCAATCAGGTTCACCATGGAGCTCTTGGAAAAGATCGATTGGGCTTATCTCTAAGTAGAGCTGGGACTGTCTGTCATCTCTGAGCTGACTGGAGGCTGGCTTCCCTCAGCTTCCAAAGAGAAGGAATGAGCCATTATTGACAGGGAGATGGCTGGATAAGTGAGTGAAAGGCAGGAAAGACACCTGGAAGCTGCAGGGCGCACTTGCTCTCAGTGGGTGAACGAGAAGGGAGCATCCATTCTCCCATTTCTGTTGTGACATTACGTAAAGATAATGTAACACAGATGCTCAGGATAAATAATTCAGAGGAAAACAAGAGACATAAAACCCAGGCACCATGAACAGCAGCCAAGTTATCTGTGGAAGCAGCTCCTGTGCACCCTTGTTCTGACAAAGTCTGCGTTTGAACTTTATATCCAGATGTGAATCTTTAATAGGAAAGGGAAAACATAATAATTCCAACGGGCTGGAGGCTGTGTGATGGGTTCAGCTGAAGCTGCTGCCTTGAGCACCTGTTTCCAAGAACTTTGCCTTTTTCTTCCTTGCAAGCAACTGCCTTCTATTCTGGTTTTCTCTCCACAGCCTGCACCCAACAAAGATATCCTGATGTCTCCTTAGACTATCAAATATTCAAGCTTTATTTTATTGGATAATAATAGTTGATAATTAGTACTGTTCCTTGAGCATCTGGCCCATGGCACTGTTTTATCGTGTTCAGTCCTCGTACGCATCCTTGGAAGAAGATTCTATTATTTTTCCATTTTGGAACAGGACAAAACTGAGGTCAGAGAGGTTAAGTAACTTACCCAAAGCCATACAGATAAGAAGTCATAGAGTAAGAAACAAACGCTTGGCACTCTGACTCAAGAGTCTGTTCTGTTAATCGCTGTTGCACTACTCCATTAGCTATGCAATAGTTAGGAAAATTCTTTCAATGCAGTATGATCACCCAGTGATTGGCAGCTCATATATCTATGTGTTACAAGGTGTGCGGAGTGACTAATAGCATGGACCTCAGTGGCACAACTTCCTGGGTTCTATCCCCCTTCCTCCAGTTTCTTAGCTCAGTTTACATGGACAAGTCTCTTAACCTCTCTGAACCTCATTCCCCAGCACAATTAACAGTGCCCACCTCATGGGTCACTGTGGAGATTAAATAAAATAATCCATGTAATGAGCACAGTTACCAGTGCCTGGAACATACTAAATATCCACAAACAGTAATAGTAATTAGTGGACAGCTGACCATTGATTATGCATTGGAGCTCAGGGTATCAGCTAGGTGGTTTTCTTGGACAAGCCTAAAGGAAAAGGGAGGATCTCTTCTGAGCAATTATCAAGTAATTGAGATGTTTTAAAGAAAACTATTTCTGGAGTTTTGTTTAGTTTTTTTGTTTGTTGGTTGGTTTTTTGGTTTTTTTGAAGGCAGGAGTTTGGAGTAGGTAGAAGTTATCAGTGATGTAGTTATGTCTCCAAAGGATGGCATATGAAATCTTGTGATAAGGTGGCACATGAAGCAAAATGACTACCATGCTTCTTGAAGCAATCAGGCTTACCAGGGATGAAGGTTCACTAAAGTGGTCCAGGGGGTTGCCCACTGGGACCTTGTGGAATTGTGTCTCAGGATTGGGATGCCCATCAGGTGAGGAGAATGAAGACATGTACAGGAGACACCGGCCTTTTCAATATCCACTGGCTTGATTGATTGACAACCCCAAGCTATGTTTGTCACTGGGATACATGCAGGAGGAGGATGGAATCACTCACCATATGTGAGTAAGGTATGTATAAACAAAGCTGCGATGCGATTTATCATGAAATCAAATACAGATGCTGTCTTTTTATCATTAAAGTTATAAAATGGATAGAAAAGGACGTGAATCAATCAAATTTCATAACCAAGGCCAGTGGTTGAGGACATGATACCATCTTAATATTTTCAAACAATGACAAACATGTCTGCTGCATATGGAGACCAGCACACATCCCCGGAACGCTTGTTTTTATTAATCAGCTGATTATACCACAAATAGAGCAGTCTTACTTGACAAAAGCCCCCAAACTATAGATTTCATAAATGATAACACATAATGTGATTTAAAACAAGTTTTAATGTTTTATTTTTCATCCTCATGCAACATACTTTTTGAAGAAAAGCTTAGACTTCTACACACATTCAGGAGAATTCTTTTTTTTTTTTAATTTTTTTTCAACGTTTATTTATTTTTGGGACAGAGAGAGACAGAGCATGAACGGGCGAGGGGCAGAGAGAGAGGGAGACACAGAATCAGAAACAGGCTCCAGGCTCTGAGCCATCAGCCCAGAGCCCGACGCGGGGCTCGAAGTCACGGACTACGAGATCGTGACCTGGCTGAAGTCGGACGCTTAACCGACTGCGCCACCCAGGCGCCCCAGCAGGAGAATTCTTTTAATTGTAGATAGGAAGACCATTTTAGAAGCCAGGCTGTCTAATAGAGGCCCTCCACTACTTCTGTGATTAATTCTACTTAGACAAAGCGCAAATTTAGCATAATCTCTACTCTTCTGAAGCCAGGAAAGTAATAGTGATCTCTGGATGGTTTTGCATATATCCCATCGTACTTGCCATTTTTCTCTAAGTTCATATTTGATGTTGTGTCTTCAGATGTGTAGTTATTTTGTGGGTGTAACTCCCACCTCCAATTACACTTTAAGCAGTGAACATTCTATGGTACTTGTATCTCCACAGTAATAGCACTAGCAGAGTATTATTTTCATATTAAGTACTCTCTAAATATTTATTGAATCAACAAGTGTTCTTATATACCCACACATACATTTACACACACACCACACACACACACACACACACACACACACACACACACACACACACTTTACGAGACAAACATAAAAAGAAATGGTAAGTAGAATTTTTGGTGTCATTATTATGGCTACCCCTTCATGAAATGTTATGTAAATTTTTTAATTTCAAGGCAATTATAAATTTTCTTAAAAACTTAAAAACAACAGGTAACATGCAGCACTTAGCTATGCACTGTGATAAGCACTTTACTTAATTTTATCCTGGAAACAACCCTATGAAGTAGGCACTATAATCATGTCCATTTTTCAGAAGAGACAACTGAGGTTTAGAGCAATAACTTCCTGAGTTACTCATCCACTAAAATGGGAAAGAAGCGATGCAAATCCACGTCTGCCCTCTCCTTGCAGTCCCCTTGTTAGTCACTTCTCTATCCTGTCTTTCCTAGAGATGATCTCACCAGCTCATTCATTAACAGGGGACCCCCAGGGAGGTGAAATGGCCTGCCCAGCATTTCCGAGCAAATTTTTAGTGATGGAGCCAGCGCGAAAACTTGGGTCTCCTGATTCTCCATCCAGAGCTTTCTTCCCCTGGCCCTTCAAAGTTGCTTATTTTTCTCTCCCAAGTTCACAAATCCTTTTGCGGTTGGCCAAGGCTTCAAATATCATTTCTGCTCTTTCCCTTACCAAGAAAATTAGCAGCCATGCTGTGGTCAGAAGAGCACAATGCTGGCTTTGGTGAATATCCCGTGTTGATAAAAGCTACAAGAGAAAGCACTGTCTCTGGGAGCACTTTGAAGCCACAGGAAATCCCCAGAGGGCACAGGCTGATGGGGCACCAGTTGCTAGTTTTGTCCTAAAATTCCCCGGGATCCTCCAAGGTGTGTGAGAGCACGTTTCAGAGCCCAGGTCTGTGCTTGGGCATGCTGTTTCTCTCGCACTAGACCAGATGCCTTTCATTTTGGAGTCGACATCTGGTGTTGTCAGGGTATTTAACGGTTGCTGATTGGTAATGTGAACAGAATATACTGATCACTTTCCCCCAAGCTCTTTAAAGGAGAAAAAGGAGGAGAGGAGAGAAAACGTTTATCTGTAATAGTATTTAAATTTGTTTGTCACTTGTTTTGTCTCTCTCTCCCTGTTAAACTAATAAGGATAAGGCTAACTAGTTTGCATAATTATCTGCCTAACACCTGTCTCCATCCCTAGGACATGAACTACATGAAGACAGGGACCTCGTCTGTTTGCTCCCCACTGCATGCCAGGACCCAATTACCTGATGAGGGCAATAAATAGTTTTACTGTAAAAAGACAAGGCCTGGAGGTGACCACAAGAAAAATGCAGTATCTCCGATAGATGTACTGAGGCCAAAGAACATTGTACCATGATAAGCTTTAGGTTGCAATGACTGCTGAGTTCCGGGATGCAGTTTGTCTTTGAACATGGGCTGTACATACAGAGAAAGATGGAAACCACTTGTGTGGAATTTGAAAATGTAATTCTTTCCTCATTAAAGAGGATGAAAACAGGTGAATTATAGAGTGGCAGACTGGAGGAAAGCTAATCCAAAAGCCGTGTCATCTACCACAAATTAGGAACAACCGAGTGCTTACATATTCCATAAGCACAGAGCAGCCCCCTACTCCTCTGGAGTTGTACTTACACCAAAGCCTATGTACTAATCATTTGGGACTAGAGATGTTCTGGGGTGACCTTGATGACTCCTACCTGCCGAGAAATGGACAAGAGTATATATTAATCCCACCTAGTAGCCTGCGCACAGGAATTCTGATGGTTGCGGACAGCTTTTGCCCCACCACTGGAAAAATTAGCCTTGGTCAAATTCCCACATAAAGGCTCAGTCACTAAAGTCTATTGAGTCATCAATACAAGAAATAAAGATTTGAGAGGTGTGTGCGAGAGAGCTGCAGAATGAGATAGTAGTTGTCCATCACTGACAGAATGAGTTCTCTTTTGCTGGGTGTGGAAATAACAATCACTGCTTCACGTTCTTTCTTTCTGAGTGCCTAGTTGTGAGAAATAGACGTCTGCTCTGGAAAACAATCGCAATGAAAAAATATCGTAAAGGAAGATACAACAATGGCTCCTCTCCTTAAAAAGTTTTATGGGTTTCCTTTCCTGGACGAAGCTATAAGTTTTTATTCAGGAATGATAAAAGAGAGTTTGATGTTTTTCCATGACATCTTTATTCAGGGCACTGAATAAAGTTTTCTGCTAGAAAACTGAGAAAATGGTGTCTTAAAAGCCTGGGAAAAATTTTTTTTCCAGTTTGTCCTCATTTTGGTAGAAAATTTGAAGGAAAACTAAAAATTATGTTTTTGACCTTTTCTTCTGGTTAATAGATTTTTTTTTAGCCCAAGTCATGTTGGCAAAGAATTGTACCCTGATTCCGCTGTGCATAGGCATTAGAGTATGACATGGATGTGACATTTCGTGTTTCACACCTTGCATACTAACACAGAGGAGGGAGTAGGAAGGAGCTGTCCTGAGGGCAAAGCAAGATTTCTGTTTTTCTGCAAACGTTCATCACTTTTCTGCTCTCGTCTCAGAGAGGATTATATTGCCCGAATAGCTGCAGGCAGACATCACTTGCGGCCTGACCGCAGCTCTGAGAAAGAGTTTAAATAACATTTTCTACAGAATTCTCATACTTACAGTTAATATTTTGGATCATTTTGAGAAAAATTTAATCGCAAACCCCTTCCACTTTTTTCTTGTATGTTGCCATGACAACTAGAATCAGATCGTGCTCATAAGTAACTCAGCAGAATCGTATGAATCGCCCTGCTAGTGAGTAAATCACCTATAACCTCATCCCTCCAATAAAAAATATTTTAGCTACTCACTTAGTTCCTGTTCCATTCCATGATTAGCTGAATTTGTTGTTTAAGAGTTTGGTGGGGGGGTTGTGGGGTGATTTTTTTTTTTTTGGTAGTAATACTGGAGTTGACAACTAGACACATAACTAGTAAACTCTTAGGAAGCTTTAGGGAGATGGTCAGAGGGAATTGATAGCAGGGATGATGGCCATAGATCAGCTGGGAATGAATAGATTTGGTAGAGATCAAATTTGTGGCTCTGACATTAGCAGTCTGGCCTCATTAAGAGAACTGATTATCCTTCCTTGTTCAGGTATATGAGTTGACCCCTTTTCAGATATGTGACCCTTTGGGTCTGCATCGAAGCTGTGTATTACAGTGCATAGGGAAAACAGGTTGACTAACTGAAAATGAAAAATCCCTATATTAGACTCTTTCTTTTTCCCTAAGAAAGCTTCTTCCTATTTATCTGAAAGGAATCAGTATCCAATGTGTTTATTAAAATGGCCATATCAGGGCACCTGGGTGGCTTGGTCGGTTAAGCGTCCGACTTCGGCTCAGGTCATGATCTCACAGTCCATGAGTTCGAGCCCCGCGTCGGGCTCTGTGCTGACAGCTCAGAGCCTGGAGCCTGTTTCAGATTCTGTGTCTCCCTCTCTCTCTGCCCCTCCCCTGTTCATGCTCTGTCTCTCTCTGTCTCAAAAATAAATAAACGTTAAAAAAATTAAAAAATAAAATAAAATGGCCATATCAGTGACTAGAGTTAATGTCTGAAGTCTTAGTTATATCTACTAAAAATCTATGCACTATTCTCAGAAAGTGGCATAGCCATCAAAAGTTCCTGGTCCATTCTGCCTCTAAGCTACCGTCCCTGTGTCATTGGTTATCTCTCCCAAGATTATCCTATAAGAAATAAACAGCCTACTCACTATTTAAATGTTAAAGGGATTGCTACTCCTTGAAGAGTTGAGGTTTCAAGTCCTAATGGAGAAAGCTCCTATTGTATCCTAAGAGGAGATAACTCTCCTTCTCTCTCCTTTCTCTCTATTCCTGCCAGGTTTGGTTACATTGAATTCTTCAAGCTTTTACAAGGTAACATGATGAGTTATTTTAACAACAGTAGTAGCTACAGACACCTCAGCACTGATTACTTTCTTTTCTTTTGGGGGCTTGTAGACTATCATGGAGGGAAATACATTTTATTTCTCCTCTCCAGGAAAAAGAAGGCATGGTGAGTTTTCAGGAGAAGCGAGTTACCCTCTCTCTCTCTGTCTCTGTCTCTCTCAGGCACACACAGTCTCATAAACACTCACACGCATGCACACACACATACACATAACATACTCCACACAAACCCACTCATTCAGACATGAAGTATCTAATTTTTGGTTTTAGACCCTGTATCCCCTAAGATAATGTCTCCTTTGCTTAGAATGGAGTTCCCCGATGTACCCTCCCTAGGTATATCTCTGCCAGAAAGGGTCATATTTACCCTTTCAAGTCCAATAAAGTGTCACATTCTTTGTGAAAGTCTCCCTGACATCATATCACAAAGTTATAGCTTTGGCTTCTGCTCTATAACATTTTGTTCTTATTTTTCTAACAGCATTTACACTATAGTTTAGACAATTGTTGACCTGTTTGCTTTCCCTCTTCCTTGGTCCCTGGATTCTGCATTATAATTTGCTTTAAGAGCAATAGCCTTGCATCATATTGGATAGGCTAGGTTTATGCTGAGGTATTAAATGATCCTAAATCTAAATGACTTAAAAAAAAAACAGTTGATTTCTGTGCACATTTTATGTCCATCAAGTGTCAGCTGGAGCCTCTCCTCTGCGTTGTCATCATTTTCTTTCAGGGACCCAGGCTGGCAGAGCAGACTCTATCTGTAGCATTACACATTGCTTTGGAGGATTTTTTTTTTAAGCATGGCAACACACACACAAGCTTTTGAACCTACCACATGGCAATTGTTCATGTCATTTTTTGGCTGGCATAATCCTTACCGTATGCCAGAATAGTTGTGATCTCTCTTAATGACGACCTTTGTATTCACCTTGCCTGGCACACACTAGATGCTTAATAAATGCTTGACAAATAAATGAGTAAATGAACCTGTGAATGGTTATAGGCATTTCCTTTATTTGTTTGAGAAGTATAAACTATATTGAGTACTGTAGGTTGGCATACATTGAGGTTTTTTGTTGTTGTTTTTCCCACAAAACAGAACCATCATCATCATTATTATCATGGTTATCATCATCTACTGAGCATCATGTGCTAGGCTTCAAGCCAAGTACTTCAGAGACTCATTTAGTCATTATAACAATTGTGTAAGATGTGCATTATTATTATTCCTATTTTTTGAATGTTTATTCATTTTTGAGAGACAGAGAGTGGGTGGGGGAAGGGCAGAGAGAGAGAGAGAGGGAGACACAGGATCTGAAACAGGCTCCAGGCTTCGAGCTGTCAGCACAGAGCCTGAGGCAGGGTTTGAACTCACAAACCATGACAACATGACCTGAGGTGAAGTCTGAAGCCAAACTGACTGAGCCACTCATTCACCCCATTCCCATTTTATAGTTGAGGAAATTGAGGTAAAGAGCGGTTATCACTTACTCAAAGTCACAGAGAGGGTAAGTGAAGGCATCAAGTGTACACCCAGATCGGTTGGTCTCCAAAGACCATCTATTTAATCATTTTTGTTATATTCCTTCCAGAATACCCCCCATCTTGATCTTTGAATAGCCTAGCTAAGGCTAGTTCCAAAACTGCCCTAGAAAGGCCTGTATTACTGTCACTCAGTGGGTAAATATGAAATAAAACTACATTTGTACAAGAGCTTGGAGGAGTAGTTTCAAGCTGACATTGTCAAAACTCTCATCTAATGTTTGGTATTTTGTACTTTTTTCCAGCTCTTTGACACTCTGATACCAACTGCAAAACCTGAGGTATCCACCGCATACTTGCGCAAATCCTTAAAGAGGCCCAAAGTTATTATCTAGGGCAAATATGGGCTCTTGGACCCCTGGCTACTCACTCTGAGGCTAAGGAAATGGAGCTAGTCTTCCGCCTATTGGAGAATCAGGCTCACTTCGTAAACAATTCCAATGACCATTCTGCCCCCTCGTGGAAGGGATGTCTGCTGCTGTCCTTGGTTCTGAAATAGCAGTCCGCTGTGAGTCACAGCTGTTTCTCCTTATACTGGGACCTGAGGAGGGATCCTCAGCTATATTAGTGTCCAGAGTTGTTCCTTGCTTCCTTTCTCTATCAATAAGGAGTAGAGCTGACTTCATGTAATTTTTATGGTTCTCTCATTTTGCTAACACTTGTTATTTTTACCTAGACGATTGGGAACACATACGTGTTTTGTTTTCTATACATTCTGATCATACTGGTTGTGGCCACAGGCTGTTGCAATTATCTGACTAAAGCCAGAGAATGATTATCCTGAGCAGAGGAGAATTTTCCTCGCCATGGGACTGATTTTGATATAGCACATGCCAAAACTTGGCTTAGTGTAATTGATATTTTGGGAAAGAACCCATGGAAATGTTAACTATCCAATTTGCCATTCTTTACCCCTTTATTAAATAAGGTATGCAGCACACAGAATACCTGGATCATATTATCTCAGTTGGGTCCCCTCAGAAATGCCAATTGCATTTATGCTCTCATTTATTATAGAAGCTTGGTAAAAATCACTCTGGCAGGGCTCTGTGCCTCCTGCAAAGTTGAAGATATTCTTCACTGTTAGCCCATGAACCTTTTAAAAGAATTCAGCTGCAAGAGAAAGTTTCTCTCAAGGCAACTTTTCTGCCTTCTTTTGTCCAAACAGAAAAATAAATATCGTGTAACCTAGTATGGTTTTCTCTTTGTATGAGCTGCTAGAAAATGTATAGCCAAATTCAATTTCTAATAGTAGTAATGAGTTCATTTCAAATGCCTGATATTGCCTGCACCCCTGCCCCTTCAAATGAACCTTATTCGATTTTATCATTAATTGATTTATTTTGTTTTCCTATGCACAGCCTACTAAAAATTCATCTATTTATAATTTATAATTCTTCCAAGTAGTCTGTTTTGCACTAAATGTTGTCAGCTGCTATAAATATTTTAATGTAGAGCGGGTACATATTCTACACATACAAATAAACCATAATTCCAATTAGCTTAAGCTATTCCATTTAGCAAGTATATTTGAGGAGTTACTGCTGGAAGATAAACAGGTAATCTTTATATTGCCATGAATGAAATAAAGCAGGACTAGAAAACTCAGTTGGCAGGGTTCACTCAGTGTTGTCTCTTAAGTAGATATTTACAGACTATAGCAGGGGTACCCAAAACAAAGCCTCTGGTGGGACTAAGAACTTGGGTTCTGACTCAGAATGTCTGCATCTTTTTCTTTTTAAAAAAAATTTTTAATGTTTATTTATTTTTGAGAGAGAGAGAGAGACAAAGCACGAGTGAGGAAGGGGCACAGAGAAGGAGACACAGAATCTGAAACAGGCCTCAGGCTCTGGACTGTCAGCACAGAGCCTGATGCGGGACTTGAACTCCCAAACCACAAGATCATGGACAGAGCCAAAATTGGACGCACAGCTGACTGAGCCACCCAGGCGCCCCTCATCTTTTTCTTAGTAGCTGTGTGATTTGAACAAATTGTATGATTTTTTTTGTCTTTTTTCCTTATGTGTCAGAAAGATTGTTGATTACATGAGATATAAATTAAAAGGGCCTGAAACATAGTAAGCACTGAATAAATGTTAGCTGTACCAATGTCTATAATGACTCAGTGGTAAGAACTATTCTCATTATTACTATTATTATATTACTATTATTATTCAAAGTTGGAAGACAAACAAAACAAAAGAGTGCCTCTTGTCTCCCTTCCCAGTTTTATTTTTCTCCATGTCACTTATCACCATCATGTATATTGTGTATTTGCTCATTTGTTCATTTTTCTCTCTCCTATCAAAACAATTGATGAAAGCGGGGCGCCTGGGTGGCGCAGTCGGTTAAGCGTCCGACTTCAGCCAGGTCACGATCTCGCGGTCCGTGAGTTCGAGCCCCGCGTCGGGGCTCTGGGCTGATGGCTCAGAGCCTGGAGCCTGTTTCCGATTCTGTGTCTCCCTCTCTCTCTGCCCCTCCCCCGTTCATGCTCTGTCTCTCTCTGTCCCAAAAATAAATAAACGTTGAAAAAAAATTTTTTTTTAAATTGATAAAAGCTTTAACTTACGTGACTGAGAGAGGTTTTTGCCACATGGCCATGTCCTCTGTTGTTATAGATGCTGGAGCCTACATACTTCAACTCTCTGAGCAGGATGTTCCTGTGGCTACACCCTCATTGATGATCATGTTCACTGTTAGCACATGATTTATCATCTAGCTCCTGAAGATCTTCTCTTGCCTTTCAGATCTTTCCGTTCTGCCTGGAAATGGCCATTCTTTATATCAGGGTTGTTATTATTCTCTTAATCTGTAACTCCAAAAAGTTCAGACCATATGAATATAGAACCCTTATTGATCACGTTGTGCAGGTGGACACCTGGGTTTGACCTCCAGCATCACCATTTACTGTCTGGGTGGCCCTCATCAAATTACTTACATCCATTAATATGTTTATTCGAAACATGGGACTAAGAAGCAAACTTGAATAATGAGGCTGATGTAAAGATGACAGGAAATAAACCACAGAAAATGCCAAGCAGGCAGTAAATACTCAGTAAATATCACATATTATTCTATATCCCTAATTTGGTGCACCGTTGTTTTAGAGGCTCTAGGGGTTTTGCCTGATAGCATCACTGTGACAAAATTGTGTCTTTGCTGCCTCTCTTGTCAATGTTCCTTTTCTTCCCATAGAATTTATTTCCCTAACTGCCCACCTCCCCTCAAAAAGTAAATAATAGGAAAACATACCTCATACTTATTTGTACCTTAACTTGTAAAATGGTTCTGAGTTGTTTATAAAACAAAGTTTCATTTATGAGATGAGGTTTTCAAATTTTTCCTCAGGCTGTTATTATGTAACTCAGTCTGGTTTTCTCTGCCTTAACTGTGTCCAACGTCTGGCAAAACCTCTATAGGTGACAAAGATGAACTCATTCCAAGGTATCCTTCGAGCGCTGTGTGTGATAGATGAGAGATACTTCAAAGAGTAAGGCCCTAAGAGACAGAATGATGATAAATATACATGCCTGCACCCTATAAAACTGCACGTCTTAAGGTCACTTGATTGGGATGCTCTAGGCATATATGATAAGTTTTGGAGTCACTGGTCATATAGGAAGCAGGATTTGAGATTTGTAGTCTTATACTTGATATTGGTCTCATCAGGAATGTATCTGCAGACAGTGGGTAAAAAGGAAGGGGAAGAAGCGGTAGGTTTTTTTAAATTTGGAAATCACAGACTCGTGGAGAAATCTAAATTGTTTTTTTAAAACGTCTTTAAAAATGAGTGATCGGGGTGCCTGGGTGGCTCAGTCGGTTAAGCGTCTGACTTCGGCTCAGGTCATGATCTCACGGCTCATGAGTTCGAGCCCCGCGTCGGGCTCTGTGCTGACAGCTCAGAGCCTGGAGCCTGTTTCAGATTCTGTGTCTCCCTCTCTCTCTCTCTGACCCTCCCCCGTTCATCCTCTGTCTCTCTCTGTCTCAAAAGTAAATAAGCGTTAAAAAAAAATTTTTTTTAAATAATAAAAAATAAAAAAATAAAAATGAGTGATCAACTTTGAGAACCAGAGAGCAGTGTTGTGTTTACTATAGTTCTCGCTGCCATGAACCTCCAAGTACCACTGACCAGAGGCACGCTCTCCTATAAATCAACCTATAAATTAGAACTGAAGATTTTACCTAGAAAGAAACAAACTGACTCTAAAAAAGAAATTACTTATCAAGCACTGACAAATTACTTGTAACAAAGCAAAGGCATTCAAGAATTTTATACTTTGAGGACAATACCAATCAGGAAGTACATGTGTCAAAATGAAAAGGCACGTCAATAAGTCAGCTCTTGGTAGCCACAGGTCAGGAGTTGAATTGGAGAAAGCACTGTGGGAGTTTTCCCTGACTTTTGTTGTGTTTGGGTGTTGGGGGGTGTGCCGTTTTATTTTTCTTCTATGAAATCACGTAGATAAGAGCAAGATTGAACTCTAGTGGTGAGAAGCCCAAACTACAAGCTATTTAAAAACGCTACATATGAAATAATAGCCCTGGAATGCTGTACCTAAATAAAGAGGTTCAGGACGCTGCAAGCCCGAGCAACAGCAGCAGACTGGATCCTAAAAGAAGAGTCTGTTTGAAAGTACCCAGGTTTCCTCCCATATGGTGTGGCTGTTATGGCTACATCAAGGCAGCACGCTGTTCTAGGGCAAATGCCAAGGGACGGTATTTTTAGATTTCTCAAATCAACCACTGAATATATATGAATCTACAAGGATAGCATTCATGAAGTAATGTGCTGAAAATAAATTTTATTAAGAATTCCTTAAGTCAACCTTGACTATAACCATGTTAATAAAGAACAGGCCCAGCCTGAGTTTCATTCAGTCCACAAATATGAATTAACCCCCTTGTCTGCTGAGACGCTGTTGGAGGACATAAAGAGGTATTGGGTAAGTGTCTTGCTTTCCTGGGTGGAAGATAATAGAGACATAGAGGACTCACACAGTCAGGTTTGCCACACTTTCTCCAAAGACTGCTGTGAACAGCATCGACCCCTATCTTGGAACCGTGTGCTACAAAATCCGACTGTGCTCACCCTGGTCCTTGTGTAACGTCACACTGTGTCTGAGTACTTTGCTCTGGCTTGAAGCTAGGAATTCTCATAGATTTCATTCAGGGAGCGTATCTATAAGACCTGTATATCATCCAGAGATAAGTGTATCATTTTCTCTTGTGGATTAGATCGTTATTTTTTTTTTCCTTTAAAATTTGAGTGGGCTAAGGACACCTGGGTGGCTCCAGTCGGTTAAGCGTCTGACTTCAGCTCAGGTCATGATCTCACAGTTTGTGAGTTCAAGCCCCGCATCAGGCTCTCTGCTGTCAAAACGGAACCCACTTCAGATCTTCTGTCCCCTTCTCTCTCTGCCCCTCCCCTGCTCATCACCATCATCATCATCATCTCTCTCCCTCTCTCTCTCTCAAAAACAAGTATTTTAATTTTTTTTTAAATTTTTGAGTGGGTAATCAACAACTCAGTCTTATTGCTGAGGTTGCCATGGGGCAGGATTTCTCAGAGCATATTTGGCAGAAAATGGTATTGAATATGTGTTAGTGAACCAGTCTAAACTGGGGGGAGAGAGAGGGAATGCATCTCTTTATATATCGAAGTATCAGGATGGGGTGTATCTGGCTTCAGGGATGATTAGATTTAGAAACTTAAATGCCATATGGTTAGTATTTATCAGTATTATTCTCAGGTATTCAATTTTCCCTCCTCTTTTTCTCTCCATCTCTCAATTAAGTCTCTCCCTGAATGTTGGCTTTTCTCCTGCCATATACAGGCCTTTTTCACATAGCAAAGAGTGTGTAACAGGCCATTTAAACATTACAGCCTGAGAGACAAGGGAAGTCTGTTTTCCAGTCCTAGCCTTTAAACCTTAGGAATTTGCTCTGATTGGTTTGGTTTAGTTCATGTGCCTACCCTTTAGCCAAATCATAAGGCATATAATTTGCCATGCATGGGTCATATGTCTGACTACCCTTGTGCCAG
The DNA here is from genome assembly GCF_022837055.1 of Prionailurus viverrinus. NCBI lineage: Eukaryota > Metazoa > Chordata > Mammalia > Carnivora > Felidae > Prionailurus > Prionailurus viverrinus. The sequence goes on along the minus strand of NC_062562.1, from coordinate 33,782,651 downwards.
GATACACAGTGTATGTATCAGAAAAAGGAAGGATAGAATTATTGCATGACCGGTGACTATCCTAGCTTGAGTCTACTCTAAGGGACTCTTTGGAGAAGGGATTCTGTGCTGATACTGCTCAGAACCTTTAATATGCTGACACACATAGTGAATCATCATGAGCTGGATATGGAAAACAACATTTATTAATGTTTTTTTGTCCACATGACGCTTTTTTTCCCAGCTAAGTGTGCAGGTATTTGATAGAGCCTGTTTGGAAAAGACAACTCCAGAAAAACAATACTCATAAATTTTATAGATTGTTCCCACTCATAAATGTTAAATTTTGCCATCCTAGTTTTCTGTTCCAGGTAATCGGGTGTGTGATTAATAGAGCTGTTCTGATTTCTATTTCACGTTTTCTCATTTTCTTAAAAAATGTTTACTGGGTGCCTCCGCATGGTTCTGGGTGCTAGGGACAGCAGTGACTAAAACAGATAATAAGCAAGCCTTCTCAGAATAATATTTGAATATAGAAATTACCAAAAAATGGATACACATGGTAGGTGAAAATAAGTGTCCCAAAGAGAACTAAAGCAGAGGAAACGAGAATAAAAGAGGGGCTAGAATAGGTGGGCTCATCATGGGAAGCCTCTCAGAGAGGTGAAATTTGAACACAGGCTTGCCTGCCGTGCGGGAGCTGGCCACTCAAACATCTGGAGACAGAGCATTGTAGGTCAGTTGGTGCACAGGCTCTGGGATGGAAACACACCGACACACTTGAGGAAATGCAAGTCTAAGGATCAGGGGAGCTAGAAAACAGTTAACAGTTACTATGACCACAGTATGAGGAACGGGTAAAAGATTTGAGCAAACACGTGAGAGTCTGAGCTGCTAAGCTGTGCTAGGCAAACCAGGCCAGCATCTGTGGGAAATCATTTTGGAGATGGATGATAAAGAAGTTAAAAGATTGTGGTGGTCTAGGTAATGTGGACATGAGCTAGAGCAGTGGCAGTGGGAATAGAAAGGAGGAAATCATTCAGCCTCATACCCTTAGAGGGAGAGAAAGGGTTGGGATGCATGAATAGAGGTAACATCCTACATCCCAGTGGGAAGGATGCTTCAATCACACGTTGAGAAGACATGAAGACTAATGCCCGAAGAGCTTAGTGGTCAGTGGGTTACAAAAGGCTTACACACCCAAAGAGTGGAAGGTAAGGTCACAAAGATTAGTTTGCTTTTGGTGCCGAGACTACTGGGAACCATTGAAGTTTTTTGACCTAGAGAATAACCTGATCAGTGCAAATGTTACAGGCACATGGCTGTCTTTTGTTTTCCCCAGCTCCTATCAACCCTTCACTGTCCTATGCCCCACTCCCTCAGGACCCTAATGTAAAGCAGGGAACTGACGTATTTTTTTGAACAAAGGCACTAATCATTAATAATGCCTAAATCCCAGAAGCTGCCACTTTCAACTCTCAAGCCTTAGAAGCAAATTAGTGACATGTCTAGTCCTTAGGCCGAATAAGATAGACTGATGCCAGGAAGCACTATAGGACAGTGGTTTACCATGTGAATTTGTCCTGGATCTGGCCTTCTCTAGCTGAGTGACTATTGCAAGGCTCTCTGTGCATCGTGTGCTGCATCTATAAAATGCAAATAATAGTGGTACTTAGATAAAAGGTTTCTATGAGAATTAAATAAAATTAGTCATACAAAATGTTTAGAGTAGTGACCAACACTAAAACGTAGAGTACTGCCTTTGTTAAGTCAACTATTCTGCTTATCCTCACTCTCCATGTCCCAAATTCCCACCTACCACTATGACAGATCATCAAATAAGAACTAAGGAGGGAAAAGCTAAATTGATCCTCATACTAACAGAGTCAGGAGGAAAAATCCATTGGACTTGAGATTAGAGAACAATGCAGGGAGGCAGGGAGCAGAGCTTCATGTTTTAGAGCTGGACAACCCAATATGGCAGCCACTAAGCAGATATGGATATTTATATTTGAATTAATTGAAATAAAATAAAATTTAAAATTCACCTCTTCTGTCATGCTACTCATGTTTCAGTGCGCAATGACCGCGGTGGCTTGTGCCTACCATATTGGACCAGCACAGTTCTAAACCATCAGATTATACGCATACCTAATTCTCTTCCTCTCTAAGTTTAGTGGTATAATAGCTCATTCATTTTTACTGAAGAGTATACCATTGTATGGATATATCACAGTTTGTTTATCCATTTACCTGTTGAAGAACTTCTTGGTTGCATTCCGTATATGCTGATTGTAAATAAAGTGACTATAAACGTTCACATGCTGGGTTTTTGTGTGGACATGCATTTTCTTATTAATTCACTAAATATCTGGAAGCAATATTGTTGACCACGTAGTAAAACTCTTCCAAAGTAACTCTGCCAGTTTTGCATTCATCCCAACTGTGAATGAGACTGTTGTTCCACATCCTTGCCAGCAATGGATATTACACATTTTTTTGGGATTATAATCATTCTAATAGGTATGTATCGTGTTTTAATTTGCATTTTTCTAATGACAAATGACATTTAACATATTTCCATATGCTTATTTGCCATCTTTATATCTTTTGGGGTCAAGTTCAGTTCAGATCTTTGGCTCAGATTTTCACTGGGTTGTTTCTTATTGTTAACTTTTAACATATGTATCTTACATATTGTGGACACAAGTCCAATATGAGATATGCGTTTTGAAAATATCATTTCCCAGTGTGCGGCTTGTCTTTTCATTCTCTTAATAGTGTTTATCACAGAACAGAGGTTTTTCTTTTAATAGAGTCAAGTCATCAACTTTTTCTTCCATGCATTGTGCTTTTGGCATTTTATCTAAAGCTTCCTTACCAAACTCAAACTCATATATTTTCTCCTGTGTTTTTTTCCTAAAAGATTTACAGTTTTGCCTTTTACATTTAGGTCTATGATATATTTTGAGGGAACTTTTGAGAACTTTGTAAGACCTGTTTCTAGGTTTGTATTTTCTTTTTCCTTTTTTCTTTTTGAGAAAGAGAAGGTGGGGAGCGAGGGGCAGAGGGAGAGAGAGAGAATCTTAAACAGGTTCTATGCCCAGCATGGAGCCTGAGACAGGGCTGGGTCTCACAACTGTGAGATCAAACCTGAGCCAAAATCAAGAGTCGGACACTTAACTGACTGAGCCACCCAGGAGCCCCTCTAGGTTCGTATTTTTATAGAGAGACATCCATGTTTTCCTACGTCAATTGTTGAAAAGACATTCTTTTCTCCCTTGCACCTTTGAGAAAAATCACCTGACTATATTTAGGTAAGTCTTTTTTCTCTTCCCTTGATCTGTGTGTCTGTTCTTCTGCCAGTACCATGTTGTCTTGATTTCTGTAACTTTATAGTAAATCTTAAAATCAGGTAGTGGGAGTCCTCCCACTTTGTTCTTCTTCCATATTGTTTTGGCTATTTTAGGTCTTTATCTTTTTCGTATAAACTTTAGAGTCAGTTTGTCAATATAAAACCTTTTGCTGGAATTTTGATGAAAATTATGGTGAATTTATAGATCGAGTTGGGAAGAATTACCTGAATAATGTTGAGTCTTCCAATTGAGGGACATAGAATATCTATTTATTTACATCTTCTTTGATTTCTTTCACCAGAATTTTGTAGTATTTTGCATTTAGATCTTTTTTTTTTTGTACAACTGTGAATGGATTTTTTTTTCAAATTCCGCTTGTTCAAATAAGATACGAAGGAATAAACCTAACCAAATAGGTGAAAGGGCTGTACTCTGAAAAGTAGAAAACACTGATGAAAAAAATTGAAGAGGACACAAAGAAATAGAAAGGCATTCAATGTCATTGATTGGAGGAACAAGTATTGTTAAAATGTCTATACTCCCCAAAGCAATCTGCACATTTAAACATTCCCTATCAAAGTACCAACAGCATTTTTCACAGAGCTAGAACAAACAATCCTAAAATTTGTATGGAGCCACAAAAGACCCCAAATAGCCTAAGCAACCTTTAAAAAGAAAAGGGAAGATGGAAGCATCACAATCCTGGATTTTAAATTATATTACAAAGCTGTAGTAATTGAAACAGTATGGTACTGGCACAAAAATGGACTCCTAGATCAATAGAACAGAATAAAAACCCCAAATGAACCCACAATTAAATGGCCAATTAATCTTTGACAAATCAGGAAAGAATATGCAGTGGGAAAAAGAATGTCTCTTCAACAAATGATGTTGGGAAAACTGGAAGCAACATGAAAAAGGATGAAACTCGACCACTTTCTTACAAAAATAAATTCAAAATGTCTTGAAGACATAAATGTGAGACTTGAAACCATAAAATACTAGAAAAGAACACTGGCAATAACTTCTTTGACCTCAACTGGAGCAACATTTTTTTAGATATGTCTCCTGAGGCAAAGGAAACAAAATAAAAAATATACTATTGAGACTACATCAAAATAAAAAGTTTCTGCACAACAAAGGAAACAGTCAACCAAACTAAAAGGCAACCTGTGAAATAAGAGAAGATATTTGCAAATGACATCTGATAAAGTGTTAGTATCCAAAATCTATAAATAACTTATCAAACTCAATACCCCAAAAATGAACAATCCAGTTTACAAATGGGCAGGAGATATGAATAGACACCTTTCCAAAGAAGACATCCAGATGCTGAACAGACACATGAAAAGATGCTCAGCATCACTTATCATCAGGGAAATGCAAATCAAAACTACAACGAGATACCATCACCTCACACCTGTCAGAATGGCTGAAAGCAACAACACAAGTAACAATAGGTGTTGGTGAGGATGTGGAGAGCACTGTTGGTGGGAATGCATACTGGTGCAGCCACTCTGGAAAACAGTAAGGAGTCTCCTCAAAAAGTTAAAAATAGAACTACCCTATGATCCAGCAATTGCACTATTAGGTATTTACCCAAAGAATATAAAACTACTAATTCAAAGGGATACATGCACCCCAATACTTATAGCAGCATTATCTACAATAGCCAAATTATGGAAACAGCCCAAGTGTCCATCGACAGATGGACAGATTTTTTACAGATTCATTAAAAAGAATGAAATATTGCCATTTGGAACCGTGAATAGAGCTAGAGACTATTATGCTAAGTGAAATAAGTCAGTCTGAGAAAGACAAATACCATACGATTTCATTCATATGTGGAATTGAAGAAACAAAACTAATGGTCATAGGGGAAAAAGAGAGAGAGGCAAACCAAGATACTGACTCTTAACTATAGAGGACAAATTGATGGTTACTAGAAGGGAGGTGGGTGGGAGGATTGGTTAAATAGGTGATGGGGATTAAGGAGTGCACTTGTATGAACACTGGGTGATATATGGAATTGTTGAATCACTATATTGTACACTTGAAACTAATGTTACACTGTATGTTAACTGGAATTTAAATAAAACCTTTAAAAGGGGGTACCTGGGTGATCCTTGATTTCGACTCAGGTCATGATCTCATGGTTTGTGAGTTTGAGCCCCACACCCAACTCCATGCTGACAGTGTGGATGGAGCCAGCTTGGGATTCTCTCCCTCCCCCCTCTCTTTCTGCCACTCCCCACTCTCAAAAATAAGTAAACTTTAGCAAAAAGAAAAACAAAACAAAAATACAGTTGTTCATTCCGGGTACATACAGCAATTGAGTTTGTATTTGACCTTTTTTACTGCAAACTTGCTATATTCACCTATTCCATTTTTTTTGTTGATTCTTTTGCATTTCTTACCTACATGATCATGTCATTTTTGTTCTTCCCTTCCAATCGGTATCCATTTCATTTCTTTTTCTTCTCTTATTGAACCAGCTAGCACTTCCAGTATGATGTTGAATAGGAGCAGAAAAGAGGACATCCTTGTCTCATCCTTGTTCCCAGTTGTAAAGGGAAATTATCTAGTCTCTTGCCATGAAGTATGAATGACTTAGCTGTAGCTTTTTTGTAGATGTTCTTGATTAAGTTGAAGTTCCTCCTTACTCCTAGTTTGCTGAGAATTATAATGATTTGATGTTTGATTTTATGCAATGCTTTTTCAGCATCAGTTGATAAGCACATATGGTCTTTCTTCTTTAGCCTGTTGATGTGGTGGGTTAGATTGACTTTTAAATGTTGAACCAGACTCACATAACTGAAAAAATGCAACTTGATCATGTTGTATAATTCTTATACATGTATTTTGTATATATGTGTGTTATAAATATATACTAGATTTGCTAATATTTTGTCAAGGATATTTGCATCTACTTTCACGATAGATACTGACCTGTGGTTTTCCTTTCTTGCTTAATGTTTTTATCTGGTTTTTATATTAGGGTAATGCTAGACTCAGAATGTTTCACACTTTTGAAATATCCCCTCTGCTTGTGTTTTCTAGAAGAGATTATGAATAATTAGTATAATTTCTAACTTAAATTCTTGGTCAAATTAATCAGTAAATTTGGAAGTCTAGTTTTCTGGGTTGTTGTTTTTTTTTAGAAGGCTATTAATTATTGATTCAAGCTTTCAGATTGATATAGGGCAATTCTGGTTATCTGTTTATCCATGTGCATTTCGGTAGTTTTTATCTTTCATGAAATTGACCTTAAAAAAAGAAAGAAATCGGTCTGTTTCATCAGAATTAACAGATTTGTAGACATATACCTGTTCACAACATTCCTTTATTATCTTTTAAATGTTCAAGGGGTCAGTAGAAATGAACGTTTTTTTTTTTTCCATCTCTGATGTCATAATGTGTTTCTTCTTTCCTTTTTTTTCTTGGTTAGCCTGAATAGAGGTTTATCAATTTTATTTTATTTTTTATTTCAGAGAACTAGCTTTTGATTTCATGGATTTACTCTATTGTTTTATGTTTCACTCTCATTGGTTTTTGCTCTGATTTTTTTTTCTTAGTTTTGCTTTAGATTTAAAGCTTCTTTCTCTAGTTTTCTATTGCAGAATTTTAGGTTGTAGCTGTTAGATTCTCCTTCTTTTCTAATACATATATTTAATGTTATAAATTTCCTTCTGAGAACTATTTTCATTATATCCCACGTGTTTGGTAAGTTATATTTTTATTTTCATTTAGTTCAAAATATTTTTACAAAGTTCTCTTGAGACTTCTTTGAGCTATGGTTGATTTAAAAGTGTGTTGTTGAACCGTAAGAGACTCTTAACAATAGAAAACAAATGGGGTTGATGAACATGGTGAGGGGTGGGCTAGATGGGTGATAGGTATTTAGGAGGGCACTTGGTATGATGAGCACTGGGGGTTGTATGTAAGTGATGAATCACTACTTCTGAAATCAACATTGCACTGTATATTAACTAACTAGAATTTAAATAAAAATTTGAAAAGAAAAAAAAGTGTGTTGTTTAATTTTCAGATATTTGGGTTTTTTTTTTCAAATATCTTCCTTGTATTGATTTTTAGTTTAATTCCATTGTTTTCTGAGGACATATTTGTATAAATTCTATTGTTTTAAATTGGTGAAGGTGTGCTTTATGCCTCAGGATTTGGTTTATCTTGGTGAATGTTCCATGTGAGTTTGAGAAGGATATACATTCTGCTGTTGTTGGATGGATTATTCTATGAACATCAATTAGATCAAGTTGATTTATGGTGCTGTTCAAATGACTACATACTCATGATTTTCTGCTTGCTTGATCTATCACTTACTTACAGAGGAATGTTGAAGTATCCAGCTATAATGGTGGATTTGTCTGTTTTCCCTCCTAGTTTTCTTAGTGTTTGCCTCATATATTTTGATGCTCTCCTCACAGATGCATATTCATTTAAGGTTGCCATGCATTTTGGACAATTGTTCCTTTTATGATTATGTAATGCCCCTCTTTGTCCCTCATAATCATTTTTTCTTCGAAGTCTGCCTTGCTGAAATTAATTTTTCTACTCCAGCTTTTTTCTGATTATTATTAGTTTGGTACATCTTTCACCATCCCCTTTCTTTTAACTTGAGTCTTTATACATTAAGTGCATTTCTTATAGGCCACATGTAGTTGGAATGTGTTTTTATCTCCACTGTGAAAATCTCTGTTGCTACCTGGTGTTTATAGGTCATTCACACTTAAAGTAATTAGTGATATGGTTGGATTAATAGCTACCATGTCTCTAATTGTTCTGTTCTAATTGTTCTGTTCTGTATTTGTTCTTTATTTCCCTCCCCTCGCCCATTTTTCTGATTTTAATTGAGCATTTTATGTGATTCTATTTTGTATCCTCTCTTAAAATATTAAATGTACTTCCTTTAAGAAATTTTAGTGGTTGCCTTAAATTTACAATATGTGTTTTTAATTATATAAGTCCACTTTCAAATAACACTTCACGTGTAGTGCAGGTATGTAATAACAGAACATTGCCAATCCCTTCCTCCCATATCTTGTCATTCATTTCCCTTTTCTGTATGCTACAAACACCCAGTAAATTGTTGCTATTAGCTTAAACAGTTATATATTAGATTAAGCAATGAGAAAAATAAAATATTTTACTTTGCCTTAATTTATTCCTTCTCCAATGCTATTCTTTTCTTTGTATAGTTCCAGATTTTGACCTGTATCATTTTCCTTCTACCTGAAAAATCTACTGGTGAATTCCCTCAGTTTTTGTTTGTTTGATAAAGTCTTTATTTCTCCTTTGCTTTTGAAAGATAATTTCCATGAATATAGAATTTTAGATTGGTTTTTTTTTTTGTATTACTCTGCTCCAGCTGCCATACCATTGAGTGGGCAGCTTAAATAATAGAAATGTATTTTTGCACATTTCTGAAGACTAGAAGTCTAAGATAAGGTTCTAGCCAATATGGTTTCTAGTGAGGGTTCTCTTTCTGTTTTGCAGATGGCCATCTTCTCTCTGTGTCTTCACATGACCTTTCCTTGGTGTATACACATGGGGGGAGGGGAGGAATGGAGGGAGGGCATTCTGATGTCTCTTCTTATAGGACATTAAACCTACTAGATCAGGGTCCCATGTTAATGACCTCATTTAACCATAATTGCTTCCTTAGAGAACCCAACTCCAAATATATCTACACTAAGGGTTAAGGTTTCAACATGCAAATTTTGGGGGAACACATTCAACCCATAGCAAATACTTTAGTTCACTCCATCCAACTAGAGGGGAGCTGAGGGAAGTGGTTTTACCACAACCGAGATAACTAAGGTAACACTCTGGCAAAATCTTCCCCACCCCTCCCCCCAGCCCCATTAGACCTTTGTTATGTAGAAGGCTCTGGGCAGATTTCACAATAATTATTCTGCCTCTACCTCTTCTGAAGTCACAGGGATATTCTTAGATCTTCAGTGTGAGAATCTGGTAGATTCCTAGATGTATAAGCCAAAAAAGTGTTGCATCTCCAAAAGATTGTGTCACCCAGGAGTTTCAGTCTCAAACTGGTCCACACTCAGTCTCCAGCAGTCCTTCAAAGCTTTCATTTAAATGGTCTCACCAGTTTACAGCTCTAGCAGCTTCCGCCCCCAGATAGGTGTATATCGACTGTGTCCCTCTCGATGGTCCTGTTTCTCCATATTTGGGAGTGAGTTTGCCTCACAACTTCAGTACTCTGATGGGTCCAACAAAAGTCATTGATTTCCAGTTTGTCCATAGTTTTCCTGTTTTAATAATGAGAGTGTTGACTCCCAAGTTCTTTACATATATAAGCTGAAAACAGAAGGCATGGCATAAATTTAAATGAAATCCCCATAGTTCTTACAGAGCTGGGACAAGTTTCATAGAGGAGACTCCTCAGGTCCCCATCTCTTCTGCAACCTCTCTCCAGTTTGAAATAAACAACTGGAGCTGAAATAACTGTCTTGTCCATCCTTTTGGGCTCCTGTTCACAGTTAGCTCTTTGGGAAAAGGACTCTTACCTTTCTACTATGAAGGTTGTAACCCTGAGGTTACAGAGATGGTTGTTTGTGTGGGTCCTCAGCAAACAGTTTCTGTGACTCGTTTTCTATTCTCTGTATTTCTCCAAACAGAAGATTGAGTGAATTTATGTTGATATGATGCTCTGAGACTCTCCTGTTGTTTAACAAGGCAGTTAGCCCCAAGCAGTATTCTCTTTCTCTCCAAATGGTTTCTGGGAAAACCTTGGCTTTGACTCTGACAGTGATAGACACCTAATTCAAAAACAGTTCTGGATTTTTCTTGTGCTTGGCGGCTGTTTTTATAGGGCAGAAATACATTTTGAGGCTTGCCTCTCATTAGCTTGTTCTTCACATATTCAAAACTTACAAGGTCATTACCACAGAAGGTACAATCACATACAGTCACCTCATCTATAAAAGCAGTCTCCACGGAACACAGGCATGTGGGGCTTGATGTGTGTATTAGCTGAGGAGGGGCATTTGTTACTTGCAAAAAGCCACAGGGATCACATAACAGAGCACAGACATAAAACTCAGACTCTCTGTGCTCTATATAAAATGGAAAGAAAGCCACAAGAGAAAAAATAGGATCCATCACTTATGCTGCACACTAAGTTGTCTGGGTGGTTTATGATCATTCATTAGTTATTCTTAACAGCACACTTGTGAGAAAAAGGATTGGGTTCTTTCAGAGGAAGAAGTATAAACTTTGAATCAGGCATTGTAGCCTCTCGTACCTTTTCCGTTCCACCCTGCAAAAATCCCTGTATAGGTATAATGCATAGATTATGGGAGAACTCAGATTCAAAGAAAGGTAGGAATTTTCTACTGACAACTTGGAATTCTCCCTCAGAGGAAGAAAGCAAACGCATCTGACGATGGCCCATTTGACTTGAGGATGGCTTTGTTCAGGTGTCAATAGTTATGCTTCTGGATTTTGTCTCTGACATTTCTTTTCAGAGCCATATTGCTCCTAGCTTGTTTACAGTTGTTCCCAGTGGTATAAATTCTCTCTGTAGACAATTGTTTAAAACAATTGTGAATGAGTAGAAGAGTCAAGAAATGGACACTTATTTGGCTCATGAGAATACTGTAGAACATCAGGATCATTCATCTGAAGTTTTTGCCTAAGCTGCTTTAGAAAATTGCTTCGACTCTCTATTTCAGTTTTCCTGGTGAAACATCATCCTAATACCTCTGAACCAGAGACTTGTGCTGTATGAGTGTCTGTGAGAGATGCAAAGTGTGCTCTGAACACCGACCTCATAAGGAGCCATTTCAGGAAACTATGGCTGCCTATTTCCAAATTAAGGCAGATCCAAAGAATCAGTAAGTAACACCTTATTTGAAGAGGGCCAGGGGCAGAGCAAACTCTATAAGCTCTGGATTGAATCAAGGGCTTTATGAGTAATTTGGAATTTTTTTTTTTAGGAGAGCAGAGGCCTGCCCATTTGAGGAACCACCCTTCCCCCAGTTTGGTGTATGTTATGACTCAAAAGCGAAATTAGCCCTTGTTAACTGTGGGCCTTTGAAATTGTCTCTTAACACCTCAGCCAGTCAGTTCATGCCCCCTGAGCAGGACACACAGCCATGGAAAGGGGAGGCTTTGGCTTTTGAGTGGAGCAGTGTAGTTGTTCATTCAAAGCACCAAGTCGTTTCCTAGTTGTGCCAATTATTTCTTATGGGTGGCAGAGTTATTTATTGCTTCTAAGTCTCTGTTTCCTGGGTTTTTTTTAAGTTTTTATTTAAATTCCAGTTAGTTACCATTCAGTATAATATTGGTTGCAAGTGTACAATATAGTGATTCAACAATTCTGTGCAACACTCAGTGCTCATCACAACAAATGCACTCCTTAATCCCCATCACTTATTTCCCCCTCTTCTCCCATCCACCTCCCCTCTGGTATCCATCAGTTTGTTCTCTATAGTTCAGAGTCTGTTTCTTTGTTTTCCTTTCTCTTTGGTCCTTTATGATCATTTGTTTTGTTTCTTAAATTCCACATATGAGTGAAATCATAAGGTATTTGTCTTTCTCTGACTGACTTATTTCGTTTAACATAATACTCTCTAGCTTCATCCATGTTGTTCCAAATAGCAAGATTTCATTCTTTTTGATGGCTGAGTAATATTCCATTCCAAGATGGACACTTGGGCAGCTTTCATGTCTTGGGTATTGTAGATAATGGTGCTGTAGACATCAGGGCAGGTATCCCTTTGAATTAGTATTTTTGTATTCTTTCAGTAAAACCTGATAGTTCAATTGCTGAATCATAGGGTAGTTCTATTTTTACCTTTTTGAGGAACCTCCATACTGTTTTCCAGAGTGGCTGCACCAGTTTGCATTCCTACTAATAGTGTAAGAGGGTTACCCTTTCTCCACATCCTCACCAACACCTGTTGTTTCTTTTGTTGTTAATTTTACTCATTCTGACAGGTGTAAGGTGATATCTCACTGTAGTTTTGATTTGCATTTCCTTGATGATGAGTGAAGCAGAGCATCTTTTCATGTGTCTGTTGGCCCCTTGGATGTCTTCTTTGGAAAAATGTCTATTCGTGTTTTCCGTCTAGTTTTTAATTGGACGATTTGTTTTTTTGAGTATTGACATCAGCCACAGAAACCTTTTACTAGATATCTCTCCTGAGGCAACGGAAACAAAAACAAAAGTACACTATTGGGACTACATAAAAATAAAAAGCTTCCACACAGCCAAGGAAACAATCAGTAAAACTGAAAGGTGACCTACAGCCTGGGAGAAGATGTTTGCAAATGGTATGTCTGATAAAAAGTCAGTACCCAAAATATGTAAAGAACTGATAAAACTCCTGGCTTTCTTTAATTGGAGTCATAAGAGTCCAATAAGAGTAATGATATTGTGAAGAGTTGTAAGATTTAAATGAGATGGGGAAGCAGTGTTCTTCCTGGTGAAGAATAAGTGCTCAGTAAATATTTACTGCATGGTTTTATCATTTTTGCAGAATTGCAGTTGCCATCTTACTTAGATGAACTGCCTTGTGAAAATATTGAGTGCCTTTTGCTAGTTTGGGGTACCTCATTCAAATCCACAACAAAATTGAGAAGTTGGCATTTTGATTACCTTTCCTCCCTCCTCGACTGAAGATCTTTCTCTTTTACCGTCTGTTCTCTTGAAAAGGAGAGCAACACTGATAAGTTGTCCATGCCTTATCGTAAATTGCTTTAAGTAAAAATCCTCCCGAGCGTATTTGAGTTTGGAAAGAAAAAGCTGATGTTAGAAAAGCCCTCCTCCAATGTCTCTCCCTACCCTCCACCCACACACTGTCCCGGAAACAAATTTGAAGGTGAATTTTTGTTCAAGTCCCACAGGCTCATTAATTTCTATAACCTTGAACTAAGGTTAAATAAAACCACATTCCTACAAAAGTTACCCTTTATCAACACTATGCCTATATTAAAATATATATATTATTGTTTATATATATTTATATATTTATATATATTATGTAATATATATAAATATATATTTATATTTTAATATAGGCATAGTGTTGATATATATATATATATATATATATATATATATATATATATTAAGCATAGGGGTGCCTGAGTGGCTCAGTTTGTTAAGCATCAGACTCTTGCATTTCATGGGTTCAGACCCTGCGAAGGGCTCTGTGATGACAGTGTGGAACCTGCTTGGGATTCTCTCTCTCCCTCTCTCTGCCTCCCCTGTGTGCGCACGCTCTCTCTCTCTCTCAAAATAAGTAAATAAACTAAAATAATAATGATAATAAGCGTAGCTTTGGAATTCAGTCTTTTTATGGAAATTGATCTATCTCTGCACTTGTGTCGTCTTTGACTTTGTCAACCTTGAAAATAAAATAGCCAGGTTTTGAACAAAATTAGTTTATTTGAGAATAGCAGAAGAATTGCAATTCATGATATGCAAATTATGGAAAAGCATAGGCAAATCCAGGGAAGGAAGGAGAAGAACATTACTTTAGAGAGGCAAGAAGGCAAATTGGAAGGGGCTATTTGAAACAAAAGTCCATTGGAGAAGAGCAAGGTTTTGGGTTCCTAACAACTTCTCCTTGGCTGAGTTGCGGTGATTCCCATTGGCTGGATTATTGCTGGACAAGAAGAAAATCTTCCATCCACCTGCTAGATGATGTAAACTAAGCTTCCATGAGTGCTATGTGGGAGCGTGCCCCCTTCAGGATTTCATGACTCCCTTTTGAATGAGAGTTTTCCTTTATTCATTTTTACAACCTTTAAAGTCTTAAGTGTTAGAGCTGCTCAAAAGCAATTACCATGCCAACCCTATCTGAAAAAGCAAAAATTATGGAAGTAAAATTATACAACAATTGAATTAACCTTGGATGACAAAACAAGGACTATACTGGAAGATGCATGTGCTCTATTGAGACTTTGAAAATATAGTTTTGCCATAAGAGACTCTTAAATACAAAGAACAAACTGAGGTTGATGGGGAAGTGGGGAGAGGGGACAATGGGTGATGGGCATTGAGGGGGGCACTTGCTGGGATGAGTACTGGGTGTTGTATGTGAGCAATGAATCATGGGAATTTACCCCCCCCCAAATAAAGAGCACACTGTACATACTGTATGTTAGCCAATTTGACAATAAATTATATTTAAAAAGAAAAAGAAAAGAAAATATTGCTTTGATGATTTGAAAAGAAAAGAATGCTTTGCAAGTTGTTCCTAATTAGACATTTGTCTAATTTAATTTATAGCTGAAGGATTTTAAATGGCTCTAAAGCGTCTTCAAATTGGGGAAAGTTTCTGTTTTGTTGCTAAGATACATACATCTTCACAAAGCCATGTGCTAAATAAACGTGGGCCTCTCTGGAAGGAGTCAGCAGTGGTTGTTGAAATTTAAAATATATTTCTGGACACTTCTCAATGTGAGGGTATCTAAAATTTTAGACTAAGGGTAAACATTTTCTGACACAGCTCCCCATAGAAGTATATTGCTTGCCATATTGACATCATCCACCCTGAATTATAAACTAGTTCATTCAAATCATTTATGTCTCCACTAAGTTAAGATCCTTACAACAAGAAATTTAAAGTTCTATTGAGCTGTTGCCCCAATTCACTGCTCTTTTGGGCGTCGAAGACTCACTGACAGACTCCTGCCTTGGCTCTTAGCTGTCAGTGGGATCAAATTCCAGCTTTACTGATGAGTAAAATACCACCCCCCTCAGACACTTAAGGCAACATCTCCTTTGGAGTCTAAAAACGATGACAAACTCAAACTCTTTTCCTTAAAATGTAAGAGAGTCTACTGGATTAAACACAATGCAATATGGCTCAAAACCAGGACTCACCTGTTCTTCTGGTCCCTCCTTCACTGTTCTCTGACTCATTTGTCCACAGGATGCCTCAGAATTTAGGGTGTCTGTGTTTGGAAACATGTTTGAGGCAAAGATCTATCATTTAGATTGCCTGAGTTTTTATTATGATTCATCTACACAAGGCAGTTTGGAAGTCATTTGTTTAGTGGCATCAGAACCATGGTAAAACCCATTATTGGTTACCTGTTGTTGGTTACTGGTTACTGGTTCATATGATAGGTGACAAAGAGTGACAAATATGTAGAAAAGGTAAGTGTAGCCATCTATTCCTTTTCCACGTGGTGTGCTGAAACACGAACTCTGAATGCCTGATTGCAGTCATGCTGAGAAAGTGATTATTTTTTCTTCTTCATACAGCCTTAGGTGGCCTCGTCCATTTGCCCCATGTGCTATATTAAATATGATCATTCCTGATGTATCCCATGATATGAAAAAGGTTAGGGAGGATTGCTCTCAATCAGTGGTTCTCAACATTAAGTTACGTCAAAATCACTTGGAGAGGTTGAGAAAACAGATTTCTGCTCTTCCCCCAGTTTCAGATTCAGCAACTTTCATTTGTAATAAGTGTCCAGGTGGTGCTGTTGCTGCTGGCCTAGTAAAGTGCTTTGAGAACCACTCCTCCAGATATTCTTAGAAACAAAACAACAACAACAACAAATCCAGTGGAATGAAAGAAATATGAGTGTCAAAGAATCTCAGGCATGTCTTGCCTTATCTTGGATTGCTACCTGGATATGAAATGGGAGGTTGCTCTCAAATGATTATTTTTTTCAAATATCCAATTCTGTGAATCTTGTGTGGTTTGTGATATCTCTGACTCCTATATTTCTCCGTCAATTTTTTCTTATCCCATATTTTGGAAATCTGTTTAAGGACACTGATTAGGATTCATTCTGACTTGATTCCATATTATACCGCTCATCATTTTTCAAAATTGAATCAATTTAAATTTAAATCTGCAGTCTTAGGTAGGCTGACCCATCATCCCAGTTTTTCCAGGACTACACGAAACAGGACTTTCATTGCTACAGTTAGGAAAGTCCTGGGCAAGTCACCATGGGTTGGCCACATTACTTAGCAATCTGGCCAAATTTTGGTCAGCTACAAACATAATGATGATATACCTTTGTCATCTAAATCACTTAAGTAAGACCCATATCAGGAATGCACCATATTTTCTTTATTCTCTAGACACAACAGTCCTTTTTTCTAACATAGCTTACCTTTATATTGTCTTCATATTTAAAAAATAAAACTTATTATCTATTGCCTTTACCAGATTATTGGAATCATTCAAGAAGGAAAATGGTTTTTATGCTGCAGACCTTTTGTATATCTGGTGGGAAGGAGAAGATCTTTGACTTTTCTTTTTGAATTTTCTAAAAGACAGATTTGAAACACTAAATTAACCCTGACCTGTAGCCAAAATTGGCTCTTAAACCTCACATGTTTAGGAGTAAACAAAACCATTTATTTCTGAAGGCTTTCCGTCCCACCTCTCTTCTGGGAGATTAGTTCCATGAACTTTTCTAAAATAGTATGGTTTGCCAGAAGCAGGGAAAGTGTAACAAATTAATTATAGATGTATGTTAAATTACTTTCATTACCATCTCTGGTTTAGGGATAGACTCTCGTGACTGGAATGACTGATCACAGAGTCTTTTGATCCATCCCCATAGCAAGAGCGACTTTTGCTCTGTTTGTAATGCTGTTCTCAGATAAGGGAGGTGGTCACGCTCTGGTGTGCAGAGCTGTTTGCAGATTCCTGAGGAGGGAATATGACTGGTTCAGTATGTGGTATTCAAGTGTAGAGGTAGATGGAACCTTGATTGTCACGGGTTCCACGCGCTTCGGGTTCCAGAGGTCACGTAAATACCAAGATTTTTGCCAACTTCACACAGCCCCTCAGTTTTCAGTCTTCACTGCTCATTTTGAAGTTTCATTGTGTGGAAGGCCTTGGGATTTCTCACATGTCCTCACAAGCTGCTCTCCAGCTCTTCTGCCAGGCCCTCCTGGTAGCTGCTGCTATAGCTGGCAATGGGTCTGGGCCTCAGGAAGTTGCGTCACTTCCCAACCAAAGAAACCTGAGCTCTTTACAGGGAAACTAAGGCTAGAATGCATGGGAGACATGGAATCTTACCTTAGCCACTGTGTGGGACCTCAAGCAACTTAATATACTTAACCCTTAGTTTTCAAAGGCCGAAGAAACAAATGGACAATGGCCAGATGATATCCGCAAATGGAACTCCAGTCCACGATCTGTAGCAACCAGTCCAGGGGACCAAACCATAATTTCTATAGCAATCAGCCCAAAAGGGTCTGTACTTAATCAATAACTGACAGCTTCTTTAATATTTGTGCCTGCTTCCAACTTAGAATCAGAAAGAGAAAGCCAAATATGCCCCCCCGCCAAGCCAATCCCGTAGGATGCCCTGCTTTTACTCAGCCCTTCTACAGCTTCCCGGTACCAACAGCCTCCAACCAGGGCATACCTGAATCCTTCCCTTTTTCCACTTTAAAGCTTTCCACCTCACTGCCTGCCTTCCAGTCTCTGCTAAATGCAAGTGACAGCAGCTGACTTCCTTTGTATAAATAAATACTCTTTGCTTTTTCTCATTTGGGTGGGTTTTTATTGTTTCCAGATTTTTCTTCTATAAAAGAGATATCTGGAAGAAAAAAAAAAGAGCTGGAAGGGGCCTGGGGATCATTAGAAGAGCACCTGTAACACTCAGAGAGCCAGACAGACAGGTTACTTGCCATCTTTTAAGAAACCTGGAGGTAGGCATATCTGTGCCCCATTCCCAGCTACTTACTTAATCTGGTTTACAAACAGCTGGTCTTATGTCAGCTTAGATAGGAGAGTTTCAAAGCTAAAACAAGATTTTCTTTTCTTCTTTTTTGTAATTTAAATTCAAGTTAGTTAATATAAACTGCAGTCTTGGTTCCAGGAGTAGAACCCAGTGATTCATGTCTCACATACAATACCCAGTGCTCATCCCAAAAAGTGCCCTCCTCCATGCCCATCACCCGTTCAACTCATCATACCACCCACTTCGCCTTCATCAACCCCCACTCCATTCTCTGTATATAAGAGTCCCTTACGGTTTGCCTTCCTCCCTCTGTGTTTTTATCTTACTTTTCCTTCCCTTCCCCTACATTCACCTGTTGTGCTTCTTAAATTCTACATATGAGTGAAATCATATGATATTTGTCTTTCTCTGACTTATTTTGCTTGGCATAATACACTGTAGTTCCATCCACATTGTTGCAAATGGCAAAATTTCATTCTTTTTCATCGCCAAGTAGTATTCTATTGTATGTATAATAAGATTTTAGCACTGGAGACGGGGTGCCTGTGTGGCTCAGTCAGTTAAGCATGCAACTTTGGTTCAGGTCGTGATCTCATGGTTCAGGAGTTTGAGCCCTGCATCAGGCTCTGTGCTGATAGCTCAGAGCCTGGAGCCTGCTTCACATATGTGTCTCCCTTTCTCTCTGCCCCTTCCCTGCTCATGTACTGTCTCTCTCTCTCTCTCTCAAAAATAAACATTAAAAAAAATTTAAAACTGGAGACAGATTCAACACCAAAAAAGAAAAAAAAACACCAAAGAACAAATAAACAAACAAACCCAAACAACCACATAATCCAGTTTAAAAATGGGCACAGGGGGGTGCCTAGGTGGCACAGTTGGTTAAGCATTCTACTCTTGATTTTGGCTTAGGTCATGATCTCATCATATCAAGCCCCACATCAGGCTCCGTGCTGTCTCTCCCTCTCTCTCTACCCCTCTCCACACTCTCTCAAAATATATGTGCTGCCGAAGCAAGCACCACACTCTCTCAAAATAAATAGATACTCTTAAAAAATGGGTGCAGGACCTGCCTAGATATTTTCCAAAGAAAACATACAGATGGCCAACAGATACATGACAGTATGCTCAACACCATTAATCATCAGAGAAATGCAAATGGGAACCTCAATGAGATATCACCTTATACCTGTCACAATGGCTAAATATCAAAAAGACAAGAAATAACAAGTATTGGTAAAGATGTGGAGAAAAGGGAATCCTCATGAACTGTTCAAAATGTAAATTGGCACAGCCACTGTGGAAAACAGTATAGAAGTTCTTCAAAAAATTAAAAATAGAATCACAATATGATCCAGTAATTTCACTGTTGGTTATTTACCCAAGGAAAATGCAAACACTAATTCAAAAAGATATATGTACCCCTGTGTTTATTGCAGCATTATTTACAGTAGCCAAGATAGAGAAGGAACTTGAGTGCCATAAATAGATGAATGAATAAGAAAGATGTGGTATGTGTGTGTGTGTGTGTGTGTGTGTGTGTGTGTGTGTGTGTAATGGAATATTACTGGGCCATAAACACAGGATGAGAACTTGCCATTTACAACAACATGGAGGCACCTAGAGAGTATTATGCTGAGTGAAATAAATTAGAATGAGAAAGAAAAATACCATACTATTTCACTCATGTGCAATCTAAAAGACAAAACAAAACAAATTAATAGACAAACAAAAAGCAGAATCAGACCTATAAATGCAGAGAACAAACTGATGGTTACCAAAGTGGAGGGGTAGAAGGGATGGGCCAAATGGGTGAAGGGGAGAGGGAGATACAGGCATCCAGTTATGGAATGAAGAAGTTACATCAATAAAGGGCAGAGCATAGGGAATATGGTCAATAATATTGTAATAGTGTTGTTTGGTGACAGGTTAGCCACACTTGTGGTGAGCACAGCATAGCATATAGAGAAGTTGAAACCAATGTAATATTGTGTGTGTCACCTATTTAAACATCATACAAAAAAATAAAACTGGAAATAAATTATTTGCATCGCTATAGAGCAAAGTCTACAAAGTAACCTTTGCCCCTCCAGATTTATAAAATAGCCCAGTGAGTAGAAAATTAAGGCCAGGACATCACAGAAGGAACATCCAGTGATCCTTTTGCTCATTTTTGAGTTTAAGATATTTTTTCTGACAAAACCCTAGTCCAGGGGAGAAAGCCTGTGGTTTGGAGAGGTTCTGTAACTGGCTCAAAGTCGCAGGTATCGTTGGTGCTAAGACTCAAGTCAGAACTAGTGACCCTGGGACCTGCAGTCTCTGGGAAAGAAAAATGGCCAGAATCTTACTTCTTCTGCCTCACCACATCTTGTTTTACCCAGAGGGTATAGTTGATGCCTGTCTCCTGCAGATAGCCCACAGAGAGAGCATCTTCTTCTCTCTGCCTGTAGGCATGGGTGGCCCGTTCTGGAGGATGGCTGGAAATAACTGAAAGTTCATGTCCCTGGGATGACCCTCAAGCAATGACAGAGAAGTTTTGATGGATGAGTAGGATTCATACTGAGCAGGGCGCCTGGGTGGCTCAGTTGGTTAGGTGTCTGACTTCGACTCAGGTCATGATCTCTCAGCTCATGAGTCCAAGCCCCACATTAGGCTCTCCAGTCTCTGCATGGAGCCTGCTTCAGATCCTCTCTGTCCCTCTCTCTCTGTCCCTCCCCTGGTCACTCTTTCTATCTCAAAAATAAATTAAAAAAAATTTTTTTTAATGAGTCATACTGAGCTTCCCTGTCCTTAAGTGGGACATTTCTGAGAGAGATTCCACAGTCTCTCGGAGAGTCACTCACAAGAATGGGCTCTGGTTGCCCTTGGAAGTACCTTGCTCATAAACACCTGCTTCATTGGCATCCATCCCTCCCCTGCCTTACTACCCAGTCCCTCACCATATATCCTGGGATTACCCCCCAAATCAGTTACTTGCAGCCAAATACTTGGCTCAGGGTCTTCTTTAGGAGGAACCTGAACCAAGACAAGAGAGAGAGCCTGGTTTTAAAAATAATTCAGCATTGCGGATCTACTTATCAAAACATCCATGGTCTATAATGGTTGGAATGAAAGGCAAACATCATAATCAGATAAGAAAATGACAGATGTTGCAGGGAATACAATTTGTCAGGAAAGATTCTTTTTAATAAATCATTTGTCATAAATTACATAGCTTTCCTTATGAGGGTTTTGGAGCCAGAATGACAAGTCTCTGTGTGTGTATATGTGAGTGTGTGCTCAAATCCTTTAATCCTGCATAAATATTCAAAATAGATTAGAGAAATTTAATTAACCTCTGATGACTGCACATTTCACTCACATTTTAAAAGCAAATGCTTTAGAATTTTAAATACGAAAGATGACAAAATCACAGTTTCAAAGACAACATAAAATATCTTGTGGACACCTTCATACACAAGGCTTCAGAAATAGAGATAAATAGCCCTGAGATCATGAAGAAAGGTATTTAATTACTGAAATGAAAGAATTAGACCAACAGAAATATATCTTCAAGTAAAATACTGATAATGGTGAGTGATACTGGATTAGTACCAGCTAAGAATCAGGCAGTTCTCCATATGTGTCTTGTGAGAATTGGTCATCTCATGGGGGCAGACTCACTCAACTTCCTGATGCCTAATATGAAGTCCTTCACCCAATATCAGTTATTGTCCTGTGATCAAATAGTGAAACAAATTAGGAAATATATGTTCATGTGTATGGTTGTATATGTATGCAAGTTGTGTGTGTTTGTGTGTACTAATTACAAAATATACCCACTTTAGAAAGCACATAAAAATTTAGAAGAAGACTAGTGACCCCATGAATAAACTTTCAGAAATAGTTGTTATTAATCTTTCAGCATCTATAACACATATTTATTATATTTTTAAATAAAATACATTTATATATGTAAATGTACATACAGAACAGAATTTGGCTCAAACTATATTAACTATTTGATATCCTGAACTTTTCACTTACTATACAATGAGTATTTTTCCATGTCATAAGATACTTATTGAAATAGCCTGGCTATTTCCTAGTCTGCGTAGCTCAGTCAGTTAAACATCTAGGTCTTGATTTCGGCTCAAGTCACGATCTCATGGTTCATGGGTTTGAGCCCCATGTTGGGCTCTGTGCTGACAGCATGGAGCCTGCTTGGGATTCCCTCTCTCCCTCTCTCTGTTTGCCCCTCCCCTGCTTACACACACATTCTGTCTCTCTCTCTGAAAAATCAATAAATAAACATTTTTTAAAAAGCCTATAGTTGATGTCCTAATACCTCCCTGTATTTATATCCCATAATTTATTTTTTGAAGGTTAATCAGGGTTCACAGGTTTATTCTAGTTTGTACAGAAAAAATCCCAACCACCTTAAGTAAGGAGGAAAATATAACATGATTTGTCCTTTGTCGTAATGCACGGGGGTCCCTGAAGATAGATGTGCCAGGTTACACTCACTGAATGTGTAGAGAATGTCCTTTGCTCCTATCATTAGACATTTATGTTGTTTGCAGATATTTGCCATTGTAAATAATGATGCGATTAACATATTTATCTATTTAACTCTTAATTCGTTTCTTGTGATCAGTTACTGTAAGTGGAATTTTCTGAGACATGATTATGACCATCTTAAAACTCTTGATACACATTACTAAATTATTCATCTATATAACTTATGTATTCTTGTTAGCAGGGTGTAACAAGTATTATTTAATCACACTTTAACTTTGCATATTAACATTTAAAATTTTTTTCACTTTGAAACATGAAAAAAGTCTCTCAGTTTTTAAATTTAGATATATTTGCTTATTACTGAATATTTCGTAATGTCATTTACCCATTTTCCTTTAGAGTTTTAAGGGTTTTATATATTCTCAGAATATTAATCCTTTGTCTTCATTTCACAAGTATTTATTGAGCATCTACTTTATACTAATCTTTATACCAGGCACAGGAGACAGGATTTTGAACAAAGTAGTAGTGTCTTCTTTTCTCATAAAGCTTACAGTGTGTGGGAGGCAAACAGCTGAACAGATGGATTTAGAGGAGGAGTACAAGGTGTTATGGAAACTTAAAAGATTAGCACTGTGCAGAAGAGTAAATATAGCAGGCATGATATTGGTTATCCTTAAAAATCCTGCTAACCAGGTTGGTCCTTGGATTTCATGAGAGTGCCAACCATTCTCTGACAAGAATGGCTTATTGTATTTGAACTACTTGTACACATAACATGATGTATGCTTAACACCTGCTTTCCTTCTGGGAGTCTGGAACCTTCGTACATGCCAGACAGAGGTTGCCTACATGAGCAGCCCCCAGGAAAAACCCTGAGCACTTAGTCAATAATGAGCTTCCCTGGTAGATTACAGTTCACATGGGTTGTCACAACTTGGTGGAAGAGTTAAGCATGTTCCATGTAACTCCACTAAGAGAAGACCCTGGGGTCTGGTTTCCTCTAGACTTTACCCCAGGAACCTTTTACCTCTGTTGGTTTTGATTTCTGTCTTTTGGCTGTAATAAATCATAGAACCTGGGAGTCCTCTTGGAAACCACAGATATGGCCACCTAACCACAGTCTCCTGTGGGGGGTATATGAGGATGTATGAGAAAATAAAAGCATCTGAATGGGAAAATTCATGTGGACCAAACACTGCTCTAGCCCTTCCTTAAAGGGTTAAAACAAAGCTTAAAACCAAGACCTTAAATGATCACACCAAGTCAAGCAACTTAACCAAGTCTCAAAACAAAGCTGACTTATAGGAGGAAAAAAAAAAGGACTCCACACCCAACTAGCCAAAAGTCCCAATTTGTGGTATTCAATCAAAACTTATCAAGCTTGCAAAAAAGCAGGAGAATGTAACCCATAATAATGAGAAAAATCAGTCAAAACTCATCTATAAATGACACAATGGTGCACTAACTAGACAAAGACATGAGAGCAGTTATTCCAACCAGTCCATATACTCCAGAAGGCAGAGGAAAGATTGAATATATTAAGTAGAGACATAAAAAAAGACCCAAACCAAACTATTAAGGATGAAAACTATGATGTCAGAGATGCAAAATACACAGGATAGAAAATAATTGCAGATTCAGCAGAGGAAAAGATTAGTGAACCTGATGACATAGCAATAGAAACAGTGCAAAATAAATTAGAGAGATAAACAGCTCTAGAAACTGAAAGAGGTATCCATGAACTTTGGGAAACTTCATGCAACCAAATATATGTGTAAATGGAGTCCCAAAGAGGAGAGGAGAGAAAGGATAAGAGAGAAGAAAAACATTTAAAATTTTATTTTTATTTTTTTAATTGAAGTATAGTTGAAATATATTATTTCAGGTACAGAACATAGTGATTCAACAATGATGTACATTATGAATGTTCACCACAGTAAAGATAATTATCATCTATAACCATACAACATTATTATATTTTTGACTGTATTTCCTATGCTTTACTTATCATCTCTGTGACTTATTCAGTCATCTATTTCATTCAACTCCCCCCTCCCTCCTACTCCACCATGTTTCCTCCACCCATTTGAAAACTCGAAAATGTGCAAAGTGGCACAAAAGAGAAGTATGGAGGGGACAGCTACCCATGAGTCAGCCTTTGACCAGTAAAAGATGAGACTAACAGGAACGATTAGAAATTTCTCTTTTAATTCCTCTTTCTATTGGACTACTCTGGAATACCTATATTCTGTACATCCTTTCAAGAGGTAGCCCACTTGGGCAAGTGACTGACTGTATCTGTTTCCACCTCGTGAAGAAGTGGACAACTGAGTGATGCACCACCCTGTACTTTCTTTCCTTGACCCACATTTCCTTTCCTTTACTCCCACTGCCCTGGGATTGCATGTCCCTGTAAAGCATTAGCATGTAAGTATCACCTCAAGCTTTAGTTTTCAGAGCATCCCAAGTAAGACAGTGCAGTTCAGGAAAAGAAAATATCACATAGGATAAATGAGATAGGCAATTGGAGGCCTAACAAGAGTAGAGAATGTTGATGTGCCATGGAAAATGGGCATGGAATAAGAATATAAATAAGATTGTTGGAGAAAATGCACCAGCTGTCTGAGGTCAGTGATTGCAAACCCAAATTTGCCCCAGTCTGCACGGCTCTATCCATCCAACACTTCTCAGTAATGTGGGTGTATGGGCAGTCCACTCTGGGACTCATCCAAATGTGGGTAGAGTTTTGGTGAGTCAGGTGTATGGGAAGGCCAAGGGTCAAGAGAGTTAAGGATATTTACAAGATAGTCATGAAGAGAGACACATTCTAAGCTAGGCTTGAATAGTGGGAAAAAATGAAGAAGGAGGCTGGGAGAGGAGCCCGAAAGAATTGCAGGTCTCAGTATTGAACAGAGAATTGAATTCTTAATAAGAATGGGGAGAGGGGCACCTGGGTGGCGCAGTTGGTTAAGCGTCCAACTTCAGCCAGGTCACGATCTCGCCGTCCGTGAGTTCGAGCCCCGCGTCGGGCTCTGGGCTGATGGCTCAGAGCCTGGAGCCTGTTTCCGATTCTGTGTCTCCCTCTCTCTCTGCCCCTCCCCCGTTCATGCTCTGTCTCTCTCTGTCCCAAAAATAAATAAACGTTGAAAAAAAAAAAAGAATGGGGAGACCCAGCAAGGGTTGTTGTCTGAACATAGAATGTCTGCACTGACAGTATCAGAAGTGGAAAAATGGCACCAACGTGTGCAAGAGTGTGGTTATAAAAGGGTGGCTCAAGGGTCAAAACAGTCCCTCCAAAAGTCACAAGAGATGTAAAGCAATACTAGTAAAGCAAAAACTAGGAGAGTAGAACCAATTCTTTAGAATATTTTCTTGAATCTTATCTCTTTTCATAGTCTTTGACTGTATTTTTTGACTCATTATTGACTGCTTTTCTTGATGAACTTTCCTTCACTATATCATAGATGCTCACCTGATTCAGAAAAAAATATATTTAAGTAAATAGAAGGTGAAATGTGTGGGACAAGGGGTGAAAGAAAGAACTCCCTAGTTGGCAGGGATGGGAGGGGTAGGAAAACACGATTATAGTGCATGACTCATGCACCTTGCCTCGCTCTGACCTCCCTCATATGTAACATGAAAATAATACTACTTACCTCATGAAGTTGTTTTGAGGATTAAATTAGGCAAATGAAATTAAGTGTGTAATGCCTGACATAAGTAAAGAACTCCTATAATCCCCTATTTGACACGGGCTTAAACCAAATTCTATTATGAAGGGCTATTACTAAAGTACAAAAAAGAGTAATTTTTTTTAAATAAAAGAATCACAGAAACTGTGTTTTCTGGGGGACTATCATAAAAGGTGTCAGGTATAGCTGTCAAATATTTCTTAGATTATTTTATGTGGTAACCTTCTCCTGCAAGTAACAGCAACCAGTTTGAACTTCATACTTTTCAGAGTCTGGTGAGGTGGGTAATGGATTCCTGGAGATTTTCTGCCTCAACATTCCTGGATGGAGACCTGTTTCCAGAATCCAAAATAACAGCAACAGACAGCACCCGCTAAAATGTAAAGGGTGTTATTAAAAGGTTGTAAGTTAAAGCTTTTGTTTCTTATGCAGATAGAATAAATGATCTAAATACCCCAGACTGAGCTCTGCCAAACAGAACAAGCAGGCGGCAGATGCCTGAGCAGAGGAAATGACTTATATTCAACTCTACTCTTGACCTTTACTTCCACTTAGTTGGAAGGATTTCTCCACCTCAAAATACAACCTACTTCTTACTACCTACCTCCAAGGCTTTGTAGATGCCCAAGTGAAATAAGCCATGTACAATTTGAATTTTATAAGTACTCCACAAAAAGGAGATATCATTCACCAGGGGCAACCTGGCCAGCTGGCTTATGTTTTTCAGTTACATTTGGGCAGGAGCCATCTCCCGACTTTTTTTCTATTCATTCCCTAAAACAGTCTAGTTTACCAGATGGTTTTCTTTACAATGTAAAGCCCATTGTTTGCTGTTAACTGGAGTCATTGTTTTTCCCCCAAGTAAAGAGAAAAATACATATTGAATACAAAATGGAGCTTCTTTCATAAGGTAGAAAGTTTGTTTAATATAAAATGAGTGTCTAACCTGGCACATTCAATTGCATACTGAAGACCCAGGGATTTACTTGAAAACAAGCCAAGTGCATTTAAAATTCTTATTACCCAGCAATGGGCAGTTCTGGGTTACATGCATATTAATCAACAGGGACTGCTGGGAACCCAGATGTGCAGGTGTTTTTTCTACATAAATGCGCGTGTAAAAATGATTTGCATATTCAATTTCTCATGGCAACGCATTGGATCAGCCTGTAGTTGGGTGATTTCCTGAAAATCTCAACTGAGAGTTTTCATTTATTTAGATCCATAGGGGAAAAAAAAATAGAAACAGGAAAACAGCCTCAAAAATATAAAGAAATTCCTGGTCTCTTCGGAACACACTGTGAGCCATGCTAATTATACAAAAAGTCTCTCTCACCCAGGATAATAAAAATAATCATGACGATACAAATAAAAATTAAAGAAAGACTAAGCAGACGAGTAAGTTTTATAAACTGTGGGTAAAATATGAGTATGAAACTCAAGGTAAAAATGGTGGCAAGTCATTTTTGGTCTAAACAGTTATAGAAAGTCCCATTGAACATGGATGGACCATGAAATTACATACAGGATTCTCACCGAACACCATTTACCATCAAATGCACCTGACACTCTAAAGCTGCAAGAGTGACCAAGTAACCTGAAAAATGATAGCTGATGGATTCGTAATTCACTCTCTAGTTGCTGTGGGGCTCTGGGAAGCATTCTTCATACTCTGTTGCAGTGTGTGTGTGTGTGTGTGTGTGTGTGTGTGTGTGTTTAATGACTAATGAGATCATTGATTTTTCTCAAAAGAAAAAGAAAAAAACTTATACTTATCGTGATGAGCACTGAGCCATGTATAGAATTGTTGAATCACTATATTGTATGCCTGAAACTAATATAACACTGTATGTTAACTATACCTAATACAATTTTTTTAATGTTTATTTATTTTTGAGAGAGACAGAGACAGAGGGTGAGCGGGGGAGGGGCAGAGAGAAAGGGAGACAGAATCCGGAACAGGCTCCAGGCTCTGAGGTGTCAGCACAGAGCCCGACCCGGGGCTCGAACTCACGAGCCTTGAGATCATGACCTGAGCCAAAGTCGGACACCTAACTGACTGAGCCACCCAGGTGCCCTATACCTAACACAAATTTTAAAGATGGAAAAACAACTAAATTGTGGGAAAGAGTCAGACTCTTGTCAATCAAAGCATCTGTTCCACAGTTTGATCTTGATAAATCCTAGAATTTTGGCTATGAAGTGTTGCATTTAGGTTTTGAAGATATAAATATCCTACGGAGATATGCTGTTGAGCATATCACGTGAAATCAAAGAAATAAGGCCTCCTGCCCTTTTCAAATAGTGTTTTATCTCATTCTCCAGCCAGAATCTCACAAAGAATTGAGAAGAAGCCAGCCCCCAAGAGTGCATACTATATGACATTCTGGGAAAAATAAAACTAGGGTCAGCAAAGAGGTCAGTAGTTGTCAGGAACTGGAGAGGAAAGGAGCATACAAGAAGCACGGGGAACTTTGGGGAGTGGTAGAAATGTTCCATATTATGATTACACTGACAGTCATACGAGGGTAGACAAATAATTCTTCAATAAACATAAATTTAAAAATCCCATAAGCACTTTTGCCGTGGATAATCAGAATGATTCAATGTGGAAAAAAGCCTTGGACTCCTTGAGATTTCTTCCCCCATTGGATGTGTGTTCACTCAGTGGCCATAACATAATCACGTCCACAATTGTAATTGTACTTATCAGTGCTGACTTGAGATCAAGAGGCACACGTCGAATTCCAGCTCTTCTGTGAATGAAGCCATGTACAGGTTGGCATTCTTTCCCTCCCCGAGCTGTACCCTTCAGAGTTCTTACATTGCCCTGTTCCATCAGCACTAACCACAGGGTACCTTTTCCAAGTCTACATCTGGCAAGCGCTATGAGCATTGGCTAAATGACCAATCTCTTCTCTCTTATATGGCATGGGTGGCAGGTGGAACGCAGAATAAGAAATCATTGAGCACTCCCTTGTTATATACACACTAGGTATGTGTGCACAGAGGAGATTTCTATTTTGCATCTTGGTGGTTTCATCCGACTTACCACACATACATGTGTCACCATGGCTTTTCCACGTGTGCATTACTGGAATCGTCCAATTATGCAACACTGTGATAAAGGAATCTGCCAAGAGTTGGTTTTTTTCTTCCCACCCAGATATGATATGTCGTTAATCTGGTGTTTACAAGCTTTCTGGATGGAGTACGGCACTTACCTTTTTGGCAGTAGAAAGGCACAAACAGGAAGGCATATCCTCGAATTTTCTTAACATACAGCATGGTGAAGACTAAGAGAAGATATTTAGATTATCTTTTTAATTCATATATTCCTACTGCATGAGTAATATTCTTATACCAAAGATTCATTTGTCCCTATATAATCAGGTTCAAACCCTACGTTCATCCCAGAGTACGACTCATTACATTCACAGGGTTATTCTGAAATAGCATTTATGTTGTTATTGCACTGACACTTTTATGCATCAATGAACCACTTCGGAGCCAATGGACCATTTTTATAAATCGCAATTATAGAATAGTATAATTGCAACAAAGAAAAATGGGAAATTAACAAACGTAGATGGTTAAGAAGTGTATGATGTGTAAACACATTAGAGACATTATCTGCACCCTGTTAACTAAAGGTTAACTGGGATGAGCTCGTCAGCCTTGTCCAGCCCAGACCCCATAGCATGCGCTGTGGTGTTTAATCACAGTTCTGTAGCATTCATACCTTATAGTTCAGAATCAATACCTGTATTTAAACAAAACACATTCTTGCCTCTTCTTTTTATTATGTGTGCTATTGTTTATAGCTCCAAAATAAGTCAACTGCCAACAGAGCCCTAGGTAAATCACCTGGACCCCTGTGAACCACACTTTGACAGCTTTTACCCCAGAGAACTTATATCCTTCTCCCTTTGCAGCTAAGGAAACTGGATCCAGTCAATTAGTCAAGTTCCTTCCCCAAGGTCACATAGCTAATGAATCGCAGCTGGCAAGAGACCCAGCCTCCGCATCTCCTGCCTGCTCCTCCCTTTGCACCACATGCCCCCAGCCCCTTGATTGGGGGTCTGCCCAGTCTGCCTTGATTGGGGGTTCTCAGACCTCCGTGATCATCAGCATCATTTGGAAGACCTGTTATAGTACAGAGTAGTGGGCCTCACCCCAGAATTTCTGATTCAGTAGTTCTAGGGTAGGGATGAGGATGTGCATTTCTATCAAGTGCCCTTAGTGATGTTGATGGGACTGGTGCAGGGGCCACACTTGGAGAGCCACTGATGTCTTGCTTTTCTCTGGCAGTCCTCTAAAATAGTGCTTCCCAAATTTTGATGTGCAGCCCAATCACTTTAGGGACCTCGCTACAATAGAGATTCTGTGTTTCTAATGAATCCCTAGATAATGCCAGGGCTACTGGTCCTTGAACCTGCTCTGCTTTGAGAAAACTCAAAAACGTGCTCGGCCACCAGGAGGAAAAACTAGAAACGTGCATGGTAGACCAGAAAAACACAGAATGCTTCAAATGTAGGATCGCTTCCAAGCGGATACACTTGGATGCACCCAGGAAGCGATCCCCATCAATTTCAGGAGACAGGGTGTGTCACTCATTTCCATTTCTTTTATGTCATCATAGCCACCACTTCCCACCGGTCTCTAAGGTTGACTGGTTTGGTCTCTGTCTTACTCTTTCTCCTTACCTTTGAGCAGGATGGCACTTTCAGATGTCTCCCAGAGGGATGGAACCCAAATGCTTGTGAGAAAGGAGAGTATGTAGGGCACACTAAGCTACTTGTATTTTGACCTGGTACTAAGCTGCCAGTCCTAATGACCAAGAATTACACCTGCTCTGTTATACTGCATTTTAAACTCAAGGATCCATAACCAAATAATCACACAGCAGGTGTATGGGGCTTCATACCTTCAGGGTCTAACACATCCTAAGGATCAAAAGGAGTTCATGTAATGCATACCCGGTGATTCAATAACACAGCCCCTTCCTCCTCTCTCATATGCTTTACCGATTCCAATTTTGACATTGGTTTCGAAGCACCCCTGACTGTCCATCCTACAACAGTGAGACCTCTGCCTTTTGCAGATTAAACTTAAGTGAACAGCTTATGCCTTGGCATGCTCCTTATTATTCATTTCTTAACTTTTTCAGGAATACTACACGTCATTCATTCAGGAATGCTTTGTGTCATTTTGTCAGTAACACTTACTATGTGTCATTCTTAAAGAAATATTTACTGCCCTATACTAGACACTGGGGATTCACTGGAATATGATCCAGATCATTCTCCTGGCTCTGTAGAGATTTACATTAGTCTAGAGGGCATGCGGAGGGAGGTAAGGGGCGCAGGCTTGCAAACTAACAGTAGCAATCCATTTCCTAATGTGCCATTTTGTGGCAAGGACAGGGAGAACCTAACACAGTCTGGGTTAGGAAAAGCTTTAAGAAGTGACCTCCAAGCTGCTCTATCCTGAGGGTGACAGGGAGCTATTAAGGGGTTTTAACCAGTATAAACATCCTGATCTGATTTGCATTTTAAAAAGATCACTCTGCTGTTTGGAAAGACTGGAGAAAGAGGAACAGGGAAATCTGGAGGAAAGAAATCCAGAAAGGAGAGAATGGTGGCCTCTACTAGTGTGGGGGTAGAAAGAAAGACATATTCAAGCCACGGAAGATTTGAAACAATGAGACTTGAGAACTGATTGGGTCGGGCTGGTAAAGGAGGGAGAACGCAAGGATAATGCTCAAGAATAAGAGATTCCATTTGTTGGAGGCTGCGTAACCATGCAGGAAAGAGGGCACCTACTTTTACAAATGAGGAAGTTATGGTTCCAGAAGGTTAACTCTGTGCCCAAAGTCCAAAGAATTAATGAGTGAATGCTAGAACCCAAGTCATCCTGACACCAAAGCCGTGATCCTGATCAGTGGTGTTAATTTTGGTTTCAATTAATCATCAGCTTCCTCTGGCTCCGAAGGCACGTTGCCTGAATGTGAATCCAATTTTCAGCACGTGCCAGTGGTGTGACCCCAAGCAAGTTATTTAATCCCATTAATCTACATGTTTCTTGTGGAGAAAAATGAAGATAAAAATAGTTGCACCTTCCTGTATTTGTTTAACGCAATGCCTTGAACGTGTAAACGCCCAGGAAAGGTGCATTACTGTCATCATTTTCTTACTTAGCAGCTACTCTTCCTGGTATTCCCAGGGTGGCCATATTTAGTGCAGGTATGAGGGTGTAAGGACCCAACTCCTTCACACTGCACAGAGGCATGAGCAATGTGGCAAGCACCGTCGGCTCTCAATCTGTTTGCCACTTTCTCACCTGTCCCTCTTCCCCTCCCAGATCTCTAAAGGAGGAGTCCTCCGTGACCCACTTTTTGGATTTACTCTTTTCTGTCGACATCCTCTCCCTATGTAATCACATCCATTTTCCTGACCTTAAATGCCATCTATATTCTAATGTTGCTCACCTTTCTATCTCCAGTCCTCTGCCTTATATAGCCCTATATATTCAACTGCCCCTTGACATCTCCACATGGATGCCCAGGGGTCCAAAACTGAGCTCCTGACTTTCTTCCCAAAGCCACCTCCTCCTGTAGCCTACCTCTTTTTAGTTACTGGAAAGTCCTGTCTTCCATTTGCTTAGGCTAAAACACGGTTGTTATATTTGACTTCTTTTTCTTGCACCCCACAGCTAGTCTGTAGCAAATCCTATTGGCCATGGCTTCAAAATATATCCAGTCATCCCACTTGCCACCACCTCTGCTGAGCTGGCTTCGTCACTCCCTGGATTAGTGTCATAGTCTCCTCATTCATCTCCCCTTCTCCTCTCCTCTCCAGCTATGCAATATGTGTAACAAGGCAGCCGTTGTAATCCTTTATAGCTCATGTCCTCCTCTGCTCTGAACCCACCAAGGGTGTCCCATGATCCATGATCCAAACGCCCTCCATGATCTGTACTCCTCTTTTTTACCTAATTGCATACTGCTCTTCCTTTCACTAACTGCTTCAGCCCCACGGCTGTCACTGTTGGTCACAGAACTTATCAGGATGCTCTCATTCCAGGGTCTTTGCCCGTGAAGTGCCCTGGGCCAGAAAAGCTCCACCCTCCGTCACATAGCTAGTTGCCTCACTTCTCAGCCCTTACCCTGCTCATCTCCTTTGGGAAGCCTTTTCTGGTCACTGTGTGATATTTGAACCAAGCCCAATGTTCCTTATCCCGTACCTCTGCATACCTCTGTTTTATCTTTAGCTTTATTGTGATTTTAACTTACTGAACACACACACACACACACACACACACACACACACACACGTCTTTTTTATTATTTCTTTTCCCCACTGGAAGTAAGTGACATGAGTGAATTTATCGTTTTGTTCACCGCGGTGCCCTCAATACCTGGAAGAGTACCTTACACAATAGTCGCTTAATAAGTATTTGTTGAATGACTGAATCCTTTGAAATTTTCTGCTCTTTCTGAATTCACTCCTATTTTATATTAGACGTCCATTTAAATTATCCGGCACCTCAATACATCTCAGTTTATACCTTCAAGTGAACACGAGGTCCCCCATCAGTAAGTAACTGGCTCATTTTCTGTCCTGGGCACACTCTATGTGCCGCTGACTTTATGCCAACCCAAGTTGTTGACCATCCACATTTTTGCTAAATGCTGCTCCTCTGTAGTTCTTCCTGGGGCTTCTTGTGAGTCAAAACTAGCTTTGGATACAGGTTCCTCCAAGCTGTCTCCACCTATTCCTCATGAAAATTTTATAGAAATTTATGCTTTGTACATACAGAAACAGTTCCTACCTTTCCTTGCAAAACAAGCTCCTTACATAATGGAGCTCACTGTATTTATTGAAATCAGTTACTACTGATGTCTTAAAACATAATATTATTATAACAATTCTTAACTCCCTTTGAAATGACAAATGGAAACACAAAATGCAAAATGTTACGAATAAACTAAACCTTTCTTAAAAATTGATCACATAAAGTTTGAAAAGCAGTGATGATTACCTTTATAAGACATACAATTAACTAGAACCTTTTGTATTTCTAGCCACAAATACGCTTCCTATTCAACCACCCATCTAAAATTAACAAAGTTCTTTCTGAACAGTTTATGTTCTAAAGAACAACTTTAAATTATTTTTTGGTAGGAAAGTTGTAGTGTTCACATTTCATAGAGTCGATCAGATGTTTGTCGAACTCCCCACAGGTTTTTTTTTTTTTTAATTCACATTGCTAGTATCGATTAGATAGAAAACAGCATGTATGATCGGAAAGTGCCCATGTATTTCATATGATAAATATTTCTAAAATACCAATCAAAGGTACCATACCACATTATAACTTAGAATGAACAACAGTGACCACCTAAAATTGTTGACCACATAGAAGGGTAGAAAACTTAAAATAGTGTCAGTATCAGCAAAGATTCAAGGATTTCCTACTAACTGGAAATGGCCAGAATCTAAAATCTTACTTCATAGTGAATGTTTTAGAATGCCGGGCTTATGCGTTGGGTTCTATCCCACTGGAATAATATGGTTCCAATTCTGGTATGTTAGCACTGCCTATTGGCTCACATACAGATCCAATGAACAGTTATATTAGTTGCATGTAATTTCAGTATTAATCTCAACACAGGGTGTTTTGAGTATATTGTACATGTATCATACTTCTCAAATCAGTATAGCTGTAGTAACATCATATTTGTAATGTGTACTTGATACCCCAAAATAGGAAGCTATGAAATGTTGATAAAATACCAAATCCATGTGATTTCCTTCTATCGTTGTGTTTCTAGTACTTGTAAAATGTCATCATTTTCAGGTATATATAATACCTTATTTTTTAATCTTAATATTTTAAATGTTAACATATTTTTAGGAATCACTGATAGTAAAGTCATATTTAACTATGAAATAACTGTGGATAGAAGACAATATTTTAAAGCGTTATAAAGATTTCTCTATGTTTCAGAGTGTTCAGAAACTAACTAATTTCCATTTTATGCTAACATCATTATGTACTTAAAATTAGGTAATTGAGACACATTTAATTTCCTTTTAGATTAGAGCTTTTGCTTTTATGATTTTCTCAACTATTCAAATTTGCACTTTTGATTTATGCTTTTTGTCTTCTTGTACTCTTTCATTATTCATTTTTATTTCCCTCTTTTCTCTCCTTTTGAATTATTATGTTATAGGCCACCATAAAATAGAAGAAAATTCCAGAATAGAACTCAGCTATTACATGCTAGATATAACTCTACATGCTAACTATGTTAGGACAAGTACATAGCTATAAGATGCATAATTATCTGTAATTATGCTTGTAAATTAGAAAATAAAGTATAAGTTTAGAAGGTAGAAAAAATGTTACTGCCAGAGAAAACAAGAAGTGTTTTTCTAAAAGACTTCTTTTGGTTCTCCTTCATATATTATGATTGCATGTTCTCTCCAATGGGAGATCATTAGCATATCACATGAAAAAGATATGGGAAATTAATGCCTTCCTTTAGTGGGTTATATTTTAACATATGCATTTTGAATTACAAAATTCATTGATAGAATATCTAGTCTACAAATTAACATTTAACTTTAAAAAGATATGTGGAAGTAACTTTAAAGAATTTCTAAGATAGAAAGTTTTGATATATCCTGGAAATATGCATCTTATATGTTATTATGCAAGAAAAGCTTATTCCCCAAATATTCACATATCTCTGAATTGAAACAGCTTTTCAGTTCACACAGTTGAAAAATAGAAATTTTAGAAATATGATTTTAAAGTGCTCATGTCAAGCAGCATTCTTTATGCCTTCCGTGGCAAATTTAGTTAGGCACCAACTTTCAAACTTATAATTCCATGGCCACCTACTTTATGAATCACCCCAGGGTATTTCAGGAGATGGTTTGGAGGAAAGACCATATTTTAAGATTAGATGACCTTAGCAACCAATATTCCTCCTCATAGACACCTTTCTGATTCAGATTCTATATGTGTGCTGGGCGGTCCTCTAACATTAACTTGGTTTTCAACCCAAAGACCTTTTTTACTTTTGGCATGCAAATAACTTTGATGGTGACAGATGTTAACTAGACTTAATTGTGGATCATTTTCAATGTCTAAAAATATTAAATCACTATGATGTACACCTGAAACTAATAGGATATTGTATGTCAGTATACCTTTTTAAAAAATCTGCATTAGTGAATCCCCTAGCTGATAGAAATCAGCCTTTTATCATATGGGCAGTGGAGCTTCCCCTTCTAAACTGATGGCCGAGTTTCCAGATATACGGCATGGCGAGTCCAAATCTTGAAGTGTAGAGAACGACCCTCACAGTAGTCAAAGAAGTGTCGTGGACACAGCCTGGCCTCAGAAACCAGAATTACTGCGTTCGAATCCCAATCATGTCATTTTCTAACAACATGGGCCATGGGCAAATTACTGAAATTCTTCCTGCTTTAGTTTCTATGTGTTTGAAATGGGGATAGGATGGAATCTACTCCTGAAATCATTATTGCACTATATGCTAACTAACTTGGATGTAAATTAAAGTAAATTAAAAACAATACAAAAATAACAAAACGGGGATAGTGATAATAGTTACAATAGGGCTACAGAGATTGAATGAGTTAATTCATATAGAGCACTGATAACAGCGGATACTCGATAAACGGTAGCCATTGCTGTTATTATCATTGAGACCTTTGATTTTCAGCCTAAAACTGCCTCACGCCATTATTAAACTATCCAAGATGTTTTAGGCCACAAGAGTCTGACTTGGAAGTCCTCTGGGCTGCCATAGATAACATGCAAGTATTTCTGTTTACCAGAGGAGAGAATGCAAATGTATCTGCTTCATTGACAGACTTTTGGAAGCAATGTTTTTCTTTTAACATAAAGGGAACAAAATCCTAAGGGTTTTCCATTCTGCCTGTTAGCTTCAGATATTCCTGCTTTATCTGGTGAATAAACGTAAGCACTGTAGGAGGGCCTGGGTGGCTCAGTCCGTTAAGCATCCAACTTCAGCTCAGGTCATGCTCTCACAGTTCGGGAGTTCGAGCCCTGCATCGGGCTCTGTGCTGACAGCTCGGAGCCTGGAGCCTGCTTTGGATTCTGTGTCTCCCTCTCTCTCTGCCCCTAACTCACTTGTGCTCTGTCTCTCTAGAAAACAAATAAACATTCAAAAAATTGTTTTTAATATAAGCACTATATCCTTGAGAGGAAAACCCTGAACTTCATCCTTACTATAACTTGAGGCCTCGCTTGAGCTGGATTCTGCCTCTTTCCCATCTTTATCACATGACATTTACGTCACTTACTGCCTGTCCCCTACCCCCAATTTCTCATTATGCATCATGACCTTTCTTTCAGGTCATGAAACACTCAAGTTCTCTCTAGCCTCAGGACTTTTGTTCATGCTGTCCCCCTGCCTAACTAACATACTTCTCTTTAGTCACCCAGGCCTGTCATTTATTGGGATCCCACATCAGAGAGGTCTCCCATGACTGCACTATTTACAGCAAGTGCTTCTAACTCTTATCCTTTTTTAATGTCTCAGCCTCTTTGGGATCCTGTCTATCATTATCTCATGTTGCATCTCCATGATTTCTGTTGACTTTAGAGAGGATGGAGTAAGAAGAAGAGTTGGGTCTTCTACCGTGTTCCATGAGGACCATGTCTGTCTTTTCAGTGTTATATTGTAAATGTCTAGCACCTAGTTGGGATTAAGTAAATTTTTACTGGTCATGGATGAATGACCAAATAAATCCCTTCATACAAATTGTTTCACTGTTTCTAAATAGGAAATTTTTCTGACTTGCTTAACAAATAAATAACAGTTTAAATCTGTATGTTCATGGGGCGCCTGGGTGGCTCAGTCGGTTGAGCGTCCGACTTCAGCTCAGGTCACGATCTCGCGGTCCGTGAGTTCGAGCCCCGCGTCAGGCTCTGGGCTGATGGCTCAGAGCCTGGAGCCTGCTTCCGATTCTGTGTCTCCCTCTCTCTCTGCCCCTCCCCCATTCATGCTCTGTCTCTCTCTGTCCCCAAAATAAATAAACATTAAAAAAAAAAAATCTGTATGTTCATGATTCATATGTTCTTACATCTTATAGTTTATTCCTAAGAATTTTTTTATCCAATTAACTTACTCTGCAAACATTTTTTTAATATAAAGAGAGTAAAGAAAAACTTTGGCTCATCCATGTGAAAATAATGACATTCTAAATTGTGATGGTTCGGATTTAGTTGTTCTATAGAATTAATTTAGACAATTTGATCACCTCCCTTTGCTCTGAGCTTATAAGTAGGAAGTATCTTATGTAATAATGCCTAATCTAATATAAAGCCTCCACAATCTCCAAACTTTATGGCAAGACTGGTTATCTTAAATCACAGGAAATACTACAATAATGTTCTTTCCATTAAAACATTGTTAAAGTGTTATTACTGTATTTAATACAGCTAATTCCCTTATGTCCAGGCTAGTCTTAAAAATATATTTGTTTACTCATGTTATATAAATGAGCATCAGACCTAAAGTCAAAACCTTATCTTAATGGCTTGCTATTTTAAGGAAAAAATATATAGAATGATTGAATGTTTTAAAAATAAGAAAAAAGAAAAAGCACTCACTTTGCCCTCCCCATAACTCATGGGACCTTGCAATAATTTCCATTTTTAAAAGTAACATAGTATTTTCACTTTGAATACTTTTTGAAGGAAAACTGTATCCACCTGCAAGTGATAACAGGGGAATATTTTCTTTCTTTTTTTTTTTTTTTTTTTTAATCTGACAAGCTAATCAATTTCTTCCTTGGGAGTTTCTGGTTAACTGATGTAGCATATATTCTTTTATATCCTGGCAGAACCTCTTTGATTTATTCTTCATTTGTAGAGACATGAGGGGCACCTGGGTGGCTCAGTTGGTTGAGCGTCTGACTTCAGCTCAGGTCATGATCTCACGGCTTATGAATTCGAGCCCCACATCAGGCTCTGTGCTGACAGCTCGGAGCCTGGATCCTGCTTTGGATCTGTGTCTCCCTCTCTCTGCCCCTACCCCACTCGCATTCTGTCTCTGTCTCTCTCAAAAAGTAAATAAACATTTAAAAAAAATTTTTTTAAGGGAAATTGGACATCAGGTAGTGATAGCAAAACATTCCCAGCAAGACGATTCCCAACAGTGCT
Source organism: Prionailurus viverrinus (assembly GCF_022837055.1). NCBI lineage: Eukaryota > Metazoa > Chordata > Mammalia > Carnivora > Felidae > Prionailurus > Prionailurus viverrinus. Next base: position 33,743,185 of record NC_062562.1, on the reverse strand, counting down.
TGTATATCAGGTACTTCTCACCATGACTGGAAGAGTTTCAAATGGTAGTGAATCAGTCACACCCAGACATATGCCTTTAACACAGTCCAAGAGAAGCACTTCTGGAATGGTGGAGTAAGGACCTCCAAAAATCCACTCTTGTGCATAACAGTGAGAACACTGGCAAAAAGCCATGAAAATCAATGATGGCAGAACTGTGGATATTAACCCAAAACTTGCAACAATCCTTTGGTTATTTGTGCATTTATGCAAGAAAAACAGGAGAATCTCCATAAGAAGAACCTGGATTTTCTTCTCCCCATTTCTTCTCCATGGCTTTTCTTCTTCCCCATTCCCATCTTCATATCCCCAGCTCTACTGCACCTAGGAAAACAACAGCTTTATTCACTATAGTAGCTATGAAAACCAGCAGCCTGGCAGCCACCGGACAAGGCAGAACAGGTTTCGAGTCCCCGAAAAACACCATCCCCAGAGAATTGCCATTAATCGGCCGATTTGAAAACTTCCTGGAAAAGTTCTGTTTACAGGGCTTGTCTTTATTTGACCTGATTCAGAGCTCACTCTGTGGAAACAGCCCCAGCACTAGGGCATTCCCCCCACCCCCATACACACACAAAATCAGCAGCATTCGTTTCACGTCACTCTTGCCTGTGACATTGACACCAGTTGAGGCTAACAAGAGCCTGATAAAAACACTTAAAGGGAGAAACTGGAGAATTAGATGTCAATGGGGAACTTTGAAAATCTCATTCAAACTCCTGGAAAGCTAGAACACAGCATGGGCAGGGTGGTGTGTATGCTCAGGAGAGATGTAAGAAGGCTTTTTTCTCTCACCTTTGGCTGACCGTGAGACAGGTCACGAATATTAAGGCAAAGTTTTAAAATGCCAGCCTGGGCATTGAAGGTATGCCCCAACACAGAGCCCTGTGGCAAAGGCAGGAAGGTTTACTGGTTCGAGAAAATCTCCATCCAATCATTGCATACCTTCTAAGCTAACCAAGCACAGACTTAAGTGACTTCACATGACAAAGAATAGATACTTTACATAATTTGACCAGGAAGGTCACAAAACAAGCAGATAGCAACAACAACCTCAATGACAACAAAAATCCTAAAAGTAGAGAAAACATTCCAAATCCAGAGGTTTCACATTGTATTATTTAGCAAGCCTTTTTAATTGAAAGTCAGACATGACTTATTAGATAAAAGGAAATGGGGTAAATAAGCCTTTAGTGTGTGACTGTATGTTAACCTGACCATGAGTTAGGCTAGTATACTGGTTGTAGGTTTCAGAGGCTAAAATTTCCTCCAGAGACTTCTGAACAACAGACAGGTGGACACTGAGAATCACAACCATAGCAGAGACTCACAAGCAGAAGACTCCATGAGCAGAAACTCAGATGAAAACAGCTGTTGGGATAGGAGAACCTGAACTGTAATTGATGAATTTCTAGAGGTTCATTGTGGACAAGTCTCAGGGTTAAAAACTCCAGGGATCCAGCGTGGGGATACACATTTCTTTTTTTTTAAAATATAATTTATTGTCAAATTGCTTTCCATACAACACCCAGTGCTCATCCCAACAGGTGCCCTCCTCAATGCCCATCACCCACCCTCCCCTCCCTCCCACCCCCCATCAACCCTCAGTTTCTTCTCAGTATTTAAGAGTCTCTTATGGTTTGCCTCCTTCCCTCTCTGTAACTTTTTTTCCCCCTTCCCCTCCCCCATGGTCTTCTGTTAAGTTTCCCAGGATCCACATATGAGTGAAAACATATGGAATCTTTCTCTACTGAAGAGATTTATTTCACTTAGCATAATACTCTCCAGTCCCATCCATGTTGCTACAAATCGCCAGATTTCATTCTTTCTCATTGCCAAGTAGTATTCCATTGTATATATAAACCACATCTTCTTTATCCATTCATCAGTTGATGGACATTTAGGCTCTTTCCATAATTTACCTCCAGGATCCCTTTCAGGTTCTCACAGTGATCTCTAAGAAGAAGAGAGCCGTTTTGAAATACATCACAGCATTCTGTTCTTCTTAATAAGTCTTGACCACGAGAGCAACCGTTTGACCATAGTCTAACCAATTAAGCTTTAATCAAAGCCTAACTAACCTAGGGGAAGGGCAATACACAACTCTACCCCCCCTCTGCCATCCTGTCCCACTTGAGGGGGCAAAAAACTAAGAAGTACTTGCAGGTTCACAACGAGAAGCAACAGCTTGCTCAAAGCCTGAGACCTAATCACAGGACTAGAGAACACTTCTTCTCCCCAACACATTACCACCACAGTACGAAAGACCTATTTACTCAATTTCTTTTACTCAGTACATTATGTCAGGCTTTCAATAGAAAATTACAAGGCATACTAAAGGCGAAAAAATAGTTTGAAGAGCTACAGTAAGCATCAGAACCAGACTTAGATATGGCAGTGATGCTGGACTTATCAGACCATGAATCTAAAACAACTATGATGAATAGGCTGAGGGCTCTAATGGAAAAAATAGACAATATGCAAGAACAAATGGGTAATGTCAGCAGAGAGATGGCAAATCTAAAAAGAGTAAAAAAGAAATGCTCGCCTAACGGGTTCATTGGTTTAATGGGTTCATTAGATATGTCAATAAAATCTTTCAGAACTGCAAAGCAAAGAGAAAAGACTGAAAACCTGGAACAAAATATCCAAGAACTATGGGATATCTACAAAATATGTAACAGACATATACAGAAGAAAGAGCGAAAAGGACAGAAGAAATATTTGAACCAATAATGACAGAATTTCCCCACCTACCCATATATTCACAAAACTCAGAGAACACAATGATAATTGCCAAGGAAGGAAGGGGGAAGGAAGGGAGGGAGAAAACACTACACCTAAGCATTAAAGAGAAGGAAAAAAAGTCTTGGAAAAAGACAAAATAAATAAAACACTTTCCCCATGGAGTTGCAAAATAAGGATTAATTGACTTCTCCTCCTCAGAAACCATGCATGTAACAAGGGAGTGGAGTGAAATATTTAAAGTGTTGGGGGCCTGAGGGAATAAAGAAAAGAAGTTTTTCTTAAGAAATATTTTAAGTGTTGAGAAAACAACCACCAACCTGAACTTTGTATTCTGTGAAATTATCATTCAAAAGTGAAAAAGAAATAAAGATTTTCTCAGACAAATGAAACTTGAGGGAGTTTCTTGGCAATAAACCTGCCTTACAAGAAATGTTAAAAGAGGTTCTGCAGAGAAGAAACAGAGTAACATCAGTAACTCAGATCTACATAAAGAAAGAAATAGCATTAGAGAAGAAATAAGTGAAGGTGAAATTAAAGACTTTGTTGTTATTATTCTTAATTTATCTAACAAATGACAGTTTGCCCAAAATAACAATAGCTACGATGTACTAGATGGTTATAGCTTATGTATAAGTGAGACATGGGACAGCAATGATACAAGAGGCAGGAGGAAGGAATTAGAAATACATTGTTATTATAAGATAATTGGACTACCCATGAAGTACCATAGTGTTAGTTCCAAGTGTGTATTGCAATTCCAGGACAACTACTAAGAAAACCAACAAAAAACAAACAAACAAAAAAACCTAAAAAGGCAAGTATAATTGATATGCTAAGAAAAGAGAGAAAATGGAACATATAAAATGCTTAATTAAAACTACAAAAGGCAGAAGAAGGGTGGAAGACAAAAATAGAAACAAGGAACAAGGACAACAAATAGACAATAGTAACAAACATGGTAAAAATTAATCAAGTTATATCAGTAATCGTTTTAGGTGTCAATGGTCTAACTGTATCAATTTAAAGAAGAGACTGTCAGAGTAAATCGAAAAACAAGACACAGCTGCATGGTATCTACAAGTAATCTTCTTGAAATATAAAGATACATAGATTAAAAGTAAAGGGATAGAGAAATATATATCATGCTAACACAAATCAAAAGAAAGGTGAAGTCGTTCTGTTCATTTCAGACAGAGAAGACTTCAAAGCTAAGAAAGTTATTGGGATAAAAAGGGGCTTTACATAATGATGAAGTGGTCAATTCTCCAGGAAGACATAATAATCCTTAATGTGTATGTGCCTAATGACAGAGAATCAAGATTTGAGGCAACAGCTGTTAAAACTGCAAAGCAAAATGGATAAATTCAGTTGTTAGTTGAAGAATTCAGCACCCCTCTATCAGAAATGGACAGAGCCAGTAGGCAGAAAATCCATAAGGACATAGTTGAATTCAACAGCACCATCAATGAACTGGATATAATGGACATCTATGGACAAGTTCATCCACCAACAGATCATAGATTCTTCTCAAGCTCACTTTGAAAATTCACCAACAAAGACCACATTCTGAGCTATAAAACACATTCTAACAAATTTAAAAGAATAGAAATCGTGCAGTATATGCTCTTGAACCCACCATGATGTCTAAAATAAAAAGGATGAGCTATAACAAGTGTTGGCAAGAATGTGGAGGTTTTGGAACCCTTATACATGGCTGGTGGGAATGTGAAATGGTGCAGTCACTTTGCAAAACAGTCTGGCATTTCCTCAAAATGTTAAACATAGAGTTACCATATGACCTAGTAATTTGACTCTTCAGTTTATACCCCAGATAACTGAAAACATATGTCCACACAAAAACTTGTTCATGAATATTCACAGCCGCATTATTCAGAATAGGCAAAAAGTGGAAACAATGCAAATGTCCTCCACCTGGTGAGTGAATAAACAAAATATGATACATGCAAACAAAATGTCACAGATCCATACAATAGAATATTATTTGGCAACAAAAAGGAATGACATACTGATACGGCTACAAAATGCATGAACCTTGAAAACATTATGCTAAGTGAAAGAAAACCGTCACATACATATTGTATGATTCTATTTATATGAAATGTCTTGAACAGACAAATCTATAAAGACAGAAAAATAAGTTAGTAGTTACCAAAGCCTGGAGGAAGGGGGAAAGGAGAGAGACTGCTATTGGGCATGATTTTTTTTTTTTTTTTACAGCAGTGGGGGGATGAAAATGTTCTGGAATTAAGTTGTACAACTCTGTGGATATACTAAAAGTCACTGAATTTGACACTTCAAAGGTGAATTGGGGGGCGGGGGGGGGGGACATGAATTCTATCTCTATAAAACCATTCTAACGAAAACATGGAGTGCCTGGGTGGCTCCATCGGTTGAGCATCTAACTCTTGATTTTGGCTCAGGTCATGATCTCACAGTTCATGGGTTCAAGCCCCGCATTGGACTCCGCTCTGACAGCACGGAGCCTGCTTAGGATTCTCTCTCTCCCTCTCTCTGCCCCTCCCCTGATCATGCTCTCTCTCCCCCCCCCTCTCCACCCCCCTCAATAAATAAAGAAGCAAACTTAAAATAATTAAAATGCACACACACACAATACACTACTGAATGAGTATGGGTTCTGAAAAACTTATGCTAATCTACATGATCTCAATGTACAGAATTACTGTACTGTTGTCAAATAGAATTAAAGGCTGGCCTCTTTTTAGATTTTGCCAGTATTCAAGTCTAAGGAATGAAAACCATATCCTCCAAGGTACTCGTGCTCTGAGAAGTGGCTATAGATGGTTCATTGCTATGGCCTAACTGAACTATCAGAAGTAGCTTTGGAAGGTGTTATGAACTGAATTGTGTTGCCCCAGAATTCATAGGTTGAAGCCCAGACTCCTAGCACCTCAGATACTGTGTTTGGACACAGGGCCTTTAAAGAGGTAATTAAGTGAAAAGAGGTCATTTGGATGGGTCCTAATCCATTATGACTGGAGTCCTTAATGGTGAGGAGATAGGACACAGACACACATGAGGAAGGAACACATGAAGACCCAGGAAAAGACAATCTATGGGCCAAGGAGAGAGGTTCAGAGAAGAAGCAACCAACCAACATCTTGATCTTGGACTTCCAGCCTCCAGAATTAAGAAAAAATTAATGTCTGTCCTTTAAGCCATGCAGTCTGTAGTATTTGTTATGGCGGCCCTTGCAAACTCATTCAGAAAGGAAAGAGTTAGAATACTGTCTCTGCAATTCCCACCAAGAGAATTAGCAAAGTTCCATGCTTTATTTATTTATTTATTTTTAATTTTTTTTTTAATGTTTATTTATTTTTGAGACAGAGAGAGACAGAGCATGAACGGGGGAGGGTCAGAGAGAGGGAGACACAGAATCTGAAACAGGCTCCAGGCTCTGAGCTATCAGCACAGAGCCTGACGCGGGGCTCAAACTCACGGACCGCGAGATCATGACCTGAGCCGAGGTCGGCCGCTTAACTGACTGAGCCACCCAGGCACCCCAAAGTTCCATGCTTTAAAATGTAAGGTCTAAGATATTATCAGTATTCACGAAACCGTGTGTTTTTTTCAGCTAGTGCGGTGTGGTTTCATCTACTCCATTGCCCGTGGCATCAACCTTGCTTTCTTTGCCTTTAGGCTAATGGGCCCGTAAAGAATCCCTGGTACCCAAAAAGTAAGAAGAATTCCACCTAAGAGGATAAACTCCCCCTGCAGCAATAGCTGTAGCATCAATTAGTTCGAGGGGAGCAGAAAGGCTAGAGTCACTAGGCTTGCTGTCATTGGAATGCCATTAGCAGATGACTTTCTTTCTTAAGGGTTTTTGAAGTCATTCTCAGTGAAAGCTATCTCCGAGGCCACTTTCTGGAACTGTTCGTACCGTCTGCATACAACTGTTTGCTCTCGAGAGGAGGAAAGAGTTAGCATGTAGATGGCCCTCACGTGCTCCAGCCGTGCAAGGGAGCCATGTCAGGGAGAGTGAGCCATGGGGTTGATGCTGGCTGGGGAGGCACGGGGGTCCAGACTGGGCAATACTCTACAGTCCATGTTAAAGTTTTTGGTCTTAATCTTAAGAATATTCAAATCAACAGCATAAATTGACAACCATGTTAACCACTTACACATTTCTTTAAAGCCTTTTTCAAATTCCTACCTTATTTTACATCCAAGGCCACCTTATTAAATGGCTAAAGCAGACAAGGATACATTTTACAGTTCTGAGACCCAGAGAAGCCAGCTTACACATTATCAGAATTTGAGTTTGAGATAAGGTAAAATTTAATTACTTTAAGCTAATGCCAGAAATATAGGATATATGAAGACTACTTAAAGAAATAGTTTCTGGGGCGCCTGGGTGGCGCAGTCGGTTAAGCGTCCGACTTCAGCCAGGTCACGGTCTCGCGGTCCGTGACTTCGAGCCCCGCGTCGGGCTCTGGGCTGATGGCTCAGAGCCTGGAGCCTGTTTCCGATTCTGTGTCTCCCTCTCTCTCTGCCCCTCGCCCGTTCATGCTCTGTCTCTCTCTGTCCCAAAAATAAATAAACGTTGAAAAAAAAATTAAAAAAAAAAAGAAATAGTTTCTTTGATTTTAATTATTTATAAATAGATATTGTTTGTCAGTTTGGGGTCTCCAGGTATTAGTGGGTAATTAAAACTAATTTGTAATCTGTTTGTCATATTTTATAAAAACAAATGTGTTTTTTTTAATGTTTATTTATTTTTGAGAGAGATAGACAGTATGTGAGCAGGGGACGGAAAGAGAGAGAGAGAGGGAGTTGTAGAATTCGAAGCAGGCTCCAGGCTCTGAGCTGTCAGCACAGAGCCTGATGTGGGGCTCGAACTCACGAACCATGAGATGGTGACCTGAGCCAAAGTCGGACACTTAACCGACTGAGCCACCCAGGCGCCCCTAAAAACAAATGTTTTTAAATTGCCAAGAAATGCTTCTTTCAAGAATGTTTAGCGATACCCTCTAAAAATTGATATTTTACATTATAAAGTCAGTTATTTACGAATGTGTTGTCACTGTCATTTATTTCACCTTTTAGTGGTGTTTCTGGTTGTTAGTAATATTAGCAAAAAAGTAAGAAACTATATTTGTCCACGCATTTCTCTTTCTTTGGGCACTTTTGTATTTTAGGTGAAAGTGTAAAGTCCTTTTCACAGATGCTTATGCTTCCTGCTTTAAAATAAAAATGCTGGGCACCTGGCTGGCTCAGTCAGTTAAGCATCTGACTTGGGCTCAGGTCATAATCTTGCAGTTCATGAGTTCGAGTCCCACATCGGGCTCTACACTGGTGGTGCAGAGCCAGCTTGGTATTCTCTCTCTTTCTCTGTCGCTTCCTCACTGGCACTCTCTCTCTCTGTCTCTGTCTCTCTCTCTCTCAAAATAAATAAATAAACTTAATGAAATAAAACAAAATAAAAAACCACTTTGCTCCTTATGTTATTCCCCACCCCCACCCCTACAAAGCTAGGGAAAAAAAGGACTGTAATCTTGCTTATCTACCGCTCGAACAGGTGAGAAGAGAAAAACATCCAGCCTTCTCTTGCAAGGCTGGCTCTCACAGCAATGCTTTGTCCTTAATGTCACCTCTTCTGACCCCCCCCCCCCCCCAGGCAGGGTAGGAGTCAAGAGCTACCACTTCCCTCGGGGAAACTGCCATCCATGGGGATATATGGAGAATCTAGAAATGAGGCCGGGAACTACTTGCTCCTTACCAAAGCCAGACCTGTGTGAGCCGCACATGTAGAACTTGAAATGGAAGGAAACCCTAATGGAACTATCACCTTGCTGTCAGCTATAAATCCCCTCCCTCTCCTTCCTTTTGTCTGCGTTACTGCAGCCTTTAAAAACCCTTGGGCTCCCAGTGGTACTTTGTAAGCAACGTGTTTATGTATGGAAGGAAGAGAGAAGGATTGGAGATTTAGAGTCCAATTAACTTTGCGCCTGAGGATTGCTGGATAACTCTGGACTAGTCATTCTGCTCTAGTAAACCAAATAAGAATACTTCAGGTTAATGAAGATTGTAAAATGTGGCGGTGCACCAGAAGCCAGGTGCTATGATAATTTTTCCTTTCCTGTATCCTATTTACAATAGAAAGCATTGTGAATGGACTTCCCACCCCACATTTGTTCAGTACACAATCTACACAACCAAATATGACAACTCTGATTAGAGATAAATGGGTTAGAGAATTATATGGGTGACATTCATATAAAGTACAAGAATGCCTAACTTTCCCCAAATCAATTGGCTTTTAAAACTCTTAGGACTATCTAGGGAAGATATTAGAAGTTTGCATTAATTAATTATTAAATAATACCTACCACTCCTTCCATGCACATATGTATCCTATGATTTTGGAGGTGAATATCAAAATTATGATCCCCAGGGCACTGATACGGTCCCCTGCAATAACTACTGACCTACAACCAAGTATATACCCCCAAATGCTGACAATAGGATGTAGCAGAAGGAAAATTTTAACTCAAATATTGTGACCTATTGTGCCCAATAATCAAACACCATTAAGAGTAATTTGTAGTGGGGCGCCTGGGTGGCTCAGTCGGTTAAGCGTCCGACTCTTGATTTTGGCTCAGGTCGTGATCTCATGGTTCATGAGTGTGAGCCCCACGTCAGGCTCTGTGCTGACAGTGCGGAGCCTGCATGGGATTCTCTGTCTCCCTCTCTCTCTGTCCTTCCCCTGCCATTGCTAGGTCTCTCTCTCAAAATAAATAAATAAACTTTTTTTTTTTTTTAAAGAAAATTTGTGGAGACTTCCACTTCTATAAAGATAGACATAGTTGTCTCTTTCCTCTTGCTAGCCACATGTAAAACCCCTGGACATAATACATAAAACAGATAGAAGGGGGGCACCTCAGTGGCTTAATCGGCTTAGTGTCCCACTCTTGGCATGGGCTCAGGTGATGATCCCAGGGTCATTGGGTCAAGCCCCATTTCAGGCTCCATGCTCAGCTTGAGATTCCCTTTCTCCTTCTGCTCCTCTCACCTGCTTGCACTCTCTATCTCTAAAATAATAAAAAAAATAAATAAATTAAATAAGTTACATGTTTTAAAAAAGACAGAGGAATCTGAAAGCTGGAGAGAAAAAGACAGACAAGCTAAAGACCTCAAACCTAAGGAATGGCAGAATGGCTTCATTCGAAAAACCACTTGCTATACAAAAGACCAAGGAAACCTCAACTTGAACAACAAAGAGGCAATCAACAGATGCCAACATCAAGATGACACAGATGTTAGAACTGTCAGGCAAGGAGTTGAAAGTAGCCATCATAAAAATGTTTCTGAGTAATTACAAATGCACTTGAAGCAGACGAAATAATGGAAAGTCTTAGCAAAGACACAGAAAGTGTTAGCAAAAGAACTATGATATAAACCTTGTACCTTCTACAAAAAGTAAGTCAAAACAGATCATGAATGGAAGCCTAAAATGTAAAACTATAGAAGTTTTTGTAATATAAGAAAAATCTTCATGATCTAGGGGTAGGCAAAGACTTCTTAGACTTGACATCATAAGGATTATTTCTTAAAAAAAAAAAAAACCAATAGATTGGATTCCATCAAAGTTAAATTTAAAACCTTTGCTCTGTGAAAGACCCTGTTAAGACGAAAGACAAGCTACAGACTCAACGATATCTGACAAAGACCTTATTTAAATCTGACAAAGATCTAAAATATACCAAGAACTCTCCTAACTCAACAGTAAAACAAAACCCTAACAATCTTCGTAGAAAAAAGACACTCCTGGAGAGGTTATATGGATGGTAAATAAACACAGGAGAAAATGCTTAACATCATTCGCTCTGGTAGATAGAATAATGCCCGGTCATCCGATCTCCAGAACCTGGGAATATGTTATCTCATATTCAAAAGGAACCTTGCAGACGTGATTAAGTAATTAAGGGTCTTGAGATAAGATTGCCCTACATTATGCAGGTGGGCCTGATGTAATCACAAGGTACGGAGGCAGGATCAAGGAAGAGAGAAGACGCTATGAAATGATACGAAGACAGAAAAAAGACCAGGAGCCAAGGAATGTAGGCAGTCTCTAGAGGTTGGGAAAAGGAGGGAAACAGATTCTCTCCTAGAGCCTCCAGAAGAGACGTAGCCCTGCAGACCCGTTTTAGATTTCTGACCTCCTGAATTGTAAGAGAATGAATTTATTTATCTTTTCAGGCACTGTTTGTGATAATTTGTTATAGCAGCAATAGGACATTAACACAACTAGAAACATGCAAATTGAGACCACAATGAGCTCTTACTGTGGACCCACGAGAACAGATAAAATCTGAAGAATAGTAACACTACAGGTGAACATGTACAGAAACCGGATCTCCCATCCATTGCTAGGAGAGACGTAAATGATACAGCCTCTCTTGAAAATTATTTGGTAGTGTCTTTAAAAATTAATCATACGTTTAGCATATGATCCAGTATTGTGCTCCTCCTGGGCACTCATCTCAGATAAATTAAAATTTACGTCCACCCAAAAACTTGTGCACGATGGTTCATAGCAGTTTTATTCGTAAAAGCCAAAAACTGGAAATAATCAAAATGCCCCTCAGTAAGTGAATGGTTAAACTATGGTACATCCATACCGTAGAATACTACTAGGGAAGAAACGGGGATGAACAATTGATACACTTAACACCTTGAATGGATCAAGAGCATTATGCCCAGTAAACAAAGCCAATCTCATATTATTCCCTTTGTATAACATTCTCAAAATGACATAGTTAGAGACTAAGAAACCAGATTAGGGACTGCCTGAGATTAAGGGTAATGGGCACTGGCAGTGAGCGTAAGCTATACCTGAGGGAAATAAAATGTAATATGGCGTGAGGGAAATCTTCGTGGTGATGGAATTGTTACCGTATGTTGAATTACGGTGATGGTTGTCCAAATGTATGCCTGATAAAACCTATACATACAACTGTCAAGGCACTGATTTGAAAGTGTGCTGTAATTCTGTGAGACATAACCCTTGAGGAACGACAGGTAGAGGATACCTGAAAACCTTTTTTGTGCTCTCTTTGTGACTTCCTCTGAATTTATAATTAATATTTTTAAATTAAAAACATTGTGGCAAAAGGTAGAAAGGGGCCAATGGATATCTTTCCAAAAGAGACAGGTACAAGTGTAATGAATTATGATGGTTTGTTTAGGAAAACTAAGATACAGGTATTCAAGAGAGAAGGGTTTTCTAATTCTTATTTTTCATACCATGTCTCCATTTTTCTCCCAATTTGAAACACATCATGCACACAGAAGAATATAGAAAATGCATATTTACCAATCACCCAAGACTATGAACGTGCCACTGCCTTAGAAGGCCCCTGTTTGTGACTGTTATTACAGCCCCTGTGTGCTCCCCGAGATAATCACGTTCTGGTTTTTGTGACAATCATTCCTCTGCTTGAAAAGTTTCCTTCCCATGTATGTAGCTCTAAACAGTTGTTTGTTCAGCCTTGTCTGTTCTGAGCTTTGTTTAAATGGAAGCATACTGGGGCGCCTGGGTGGCGCAGTCGGTTAAGCGTCCGACTTCAGCCAGGTCACGATCTCACGGTCCATGAGTTCGAGCCCCGCATCAGGCTCTGGGCTGACGGCTCAGAGCCTGGAGCCTGCTTCCGATTCTGTGTCTCCCTCTCTCTCTGCCCCTCCCCCGTTCATGCTCTGTCTCTCTCTGTCCCAAAAATAAATAAACGTTGAAAAAAAAAAATTAAAAAAAAAAATAAATGGAAGCATACTGCTTGGGTTCTTCTGCCAGTCACTTCTTTTGCTACCGTTATGTCTTTGAGGCTTATCCTTGATGACTCTGTCTGTGTTTAATTCACTTTCAGTGCTAAATAGTATTCTCTGAATGACATGACCACAGGTGAACATTCAGGTTTACCGCTCTTGGATATTAGGCACAACCGTCTTCTCTCTTCCTCTTAGGAGCAAGTCTGACCAGAGAGAATGTGTGCTCAGTTGTTTTCAACCAGGTCCAGCTGGGGACTGAGACTAGATCAGTAGCTGACTTCTGCTGGACCGCCATGTTAGGAGAAAGCAACTAGCTTGAGTGTTTACCCTGTCGTAGGCACTATGCTGGAGGCTCACTTGTTTAATCTTTAAGATCAATTTTAGAATTATTTTGTTCAGTGGAAAAAAAATGGATTGTATTCATGTATTAATTTGGGAATAGTAATTATCCTTCTTATATTTATTCCTCTTGTATAAAAACTGGTGATACCTGCTTTCTCTTACTGGATACAAGTTGATTCTTTGAATCAGTAGGATATTTTCCCCATATAATTTATTAATATTGCCATTTATCCCAAGGTAGTGCATTTGTTCTTAATGAGAAAAAGAGAGAGAGAGATGTATGTATAATGTGTGCGTATGTCTTTTTCTTTTTAAGTTCTATTGTTTGATGTGTTCAAGCGCTACAAAGATATATATTACATATGTGCCTACATGTGTATGTGGAGATATGTATATCATATGTAAAAATATGCATATTTTGTATAAATATAATATGTACATATTTTATAGAGAGATTGGACTTATATATTTAGAGACATATATACCTCTAGTGTCTGATATACTCTTATCAACTCTAAGATGCTCTCAACTCATTCTGTTGTTTTTTTTTTATAAAAAAAACACATGTAAGTTACATCACATGTAAACAATAATGATCATTTTGTTCTATTTTACTACACATATACAACTTTTTTCTGTTTTTTTTGTTTTGTTTTGTTTTGCTCTTCTAGAATTTCAAGAACAATGCTAACTAGGGAATAATTCAAATGCTTTCTTCATCCTACGTATGACATTGGATATAGATTTGAGACCAATTCATTGATTTATTAAGGATAATTAGTTTGATGGGGCGCCTGGGTGGCTCAGTCAGTTAAGCGTCCGATCTCGCGGCTCAGGTCACGATCTCGCGGTTTGTGAGTTTGAGCCCCGCGTAGGGCTCTGTGCTGACAGCTCAGAGCCTGGACCTGCTTGCTTTGGATTCTTTGCCTTCCTCTCTCTCTGCCTCTCCCCTGCCCATGTTCTGTCTCTCTCTCAAAAATAAATAAACATTTAAAAAAAAATTTTTTTAAGAATTAGTTTTTTTTTTTTTTATTTTAAATTTTTTTTTCAACGTTTATTTATTTATGGGACAGAGAGAGACAGAGCATGAACGGGGCAGGGGCAGAGAGAGAGGGAGACACAGAATCGGAAACAGGCTCCAGGCTCTGAGCCATCAGCCTGACGCGGGGCTCGAACTCACGGACCTCGAGATCGTGACCTGGCTGAAGTCGGACGCTTAACCGACTGCGCCACCCAGGCGCCCCAAGAATTAGTTTTTAAATAATTAATTTCCACAGTCATCTTTACATTGCCTCCACCTACTTGCCTCAGGTTTTGAATTAGTTGTTCTGAATTAATTCTTAAAGTAAATGCATTAAAGACAACCAATTTTTGTCGAAGGAACATATTGACCACATTCCATAAGTCCTACTATGTAATATTCCACTTTTATTATTTTAAAAGTCAGTTATTTAATTTTTTAAATATCTTCTTTTACCAATGGTTATTTTGGGAGATAAGTTTTTTTAAGTTTTGTGAATTTTTGGCTTTGAACTCATTGTTAATTTATCTTTGAGATGCATAACTACCCATTTTGTTAGTTATGGAATGACAAAAATATTATACCATCTATATAAAATATTTAAATTTGGTTTATGTGGCAAATATATACAGATATGGACAGGAAAGTTACAAACCGTCCTCAGGAAAGAGGCTGCCTCTGGAGAGAGAAACTTGGAGAGGGCAAAGTCCAGGGGAAGTAATATGGGGGTTTTAAACTTACCTGTAATATTTTATTTATTTAAAAATAATTGCTGAAGCAATCATGACAGAAGTTAACATCTACGAATCTGGGCCATAGACACCTGAATATATCCCATATTATTCTGTGTACTTTTCTGTTCATTCTAATAATTTCATTAAATGAAACTTGCTTTTTACCCAACATTATATTTTGATACATATAAGGCAAATTTATTCATTTTAGCTGCCATATAGAATTCTATCAGTTACGTGTCCATTCCCCTGTTTCCATTGCTATAATGAATATCCTCATGTGTTTTTTATGCAAGGGTTAAGGTATATACCTGAAAATGGGAATGCTTGTCTTCAACTTTACTAATTATTACCAAATTACTTTCCCAGGTAGTTGTATTAATTTCCACTTCTGCCAAGAGTTGATGAAAGTTTCCTCTTTCACCTTGTGCTTGCTAATGCCTGGTATGAATCAACTATTAAATTTTAGAGCATGAAATGTTGTCATTGTAGTTTTAGATGTTTATTTATTTTTGAGAGAGAGACAGAGCATGAGCAGGGGAGGGGCAGAGAGAGAGGGAGACACAGAATCCAAAGCAGGCTCTAGGCTCTGAGCTGTCAGCACAGAGCCTTGAAGCAGGGCTCAAACTCACAAACCATGAGATCATGACCTGAGCCAAAGTCGGACGCTTAACCGACTGAACCACCCAGGCGCCCCTCATTGTAGTTTTAATTTGCATTCTCCAAATTAAATGTGAGGTTGAGCATCTTTTAACATGTTTGTTGGGTTTTCACATGGGAGATTTATCTACTCATATCTATTTCCCCTTTGTCTATTATGGTGTCTCCTTACTGTTTTGTAGGAACTATTTGTGGATTTTGGATAGTGACATCTCACAAATATCTTCTCCCATGTGTCAGTATCTTTTAACTGAGTTTATTACTTTTTTTTAAATTTTTAATGTGTATTTAGTTTTGAGAGAGCGAGACAGAGTGTGAGTGGGGAAGGGGCAGAGAGAGGAGGAGACACAGAATCCAAAGCAGGCTCCAGGCTCCAAGCTGTCAGCACAGACCCCAATGCGGGGCTTGAACTCATGAACTGCGAGATCATGACCTGTACCAAAGTTGGACATTTAACCAACGGAGCCACCCAGGCGCCCCTATAATGGTTTTTGTTTTTGTTTTTAATACAAGTTGTTGCTTACATGTCGTCTAATCTATCAGTCTTCTCTCTTATAATCTGGTCTTTATCGCTTCTCGGCCTTTTGGCTAAGATCAAGTGTAGTATCTGTTCTTGTCAGTTTAATATCTTATAATCTGGTTCTTTATGCATCTGGTTCTTTATGCATCAATATCATAAAACTATTCTCATAACTTCTAAAAAGAATTCTAGAAGTTTTGCTTTTCATATTAGGCCTTTGATCACCTGAAACTTTTTTTTTTGTACGTTGTGTGAAGCGTGCAATTATAAAATTATTATTGGATAGTTAGACAAAATGATTAGACCTCCATATGACTGTCACAGATGGGATAAATGAGGCACTTGCCTTTGGAGAGAGTATCTGAGGAATCATGCTAAGTCATGCCTTCAAAATGTTATTGACAGTATTACCTGCTCCACTCATTTAAGAACTTTCTGGGGCGCCTGGGTGGCTCAGTCGGTTAAGCGTCCGACTTCAGCCAGGTCATGATCTCGCGGTCTGTGAGTTCGAGCCCCGCGTCAGCCTCTGGGCTGATGGCTCGGAGCCTGGAGCGTGTTTCCGATTCTGTGTCTCCCTCTCTCTCTGCCCCTCCCCTGTTCATGCTCTGTCTCTCTCTGTCCCAAAAATAAATAAAAAACGTTGAAAAAAAATTTTTTTAAGAACTTTCCAATGTATGTGAATAGTTGTTTTTTTTCTGGGAGCTGGAATATATGGCAAAGTACTTCATTTTTCCTAAGTGATAGGTAAAGTGGGTGCTAAAAAACGCAAAAAAATAAGTCTTTCAAGGCTACCACTTTGCTTCAATCACTGGGGTGCTGCCTGAGAACTGGAAGAACTGATCAGCAGAGAAAGAATGAGAAGCATCAATTTATTGTCTTTTGAGTCAAATAATCATAGTTTTAAAAAAATTTTTTTAACGTGTATTTATTTTTTGAGAGAGACAGAGCATGAGTGGGGGAGGGGCAGAGAGAGAGGGAGACACAGAATCCGAAGCAGGCTTCAAGCTCCGGGCTGCCAACGCAGAGCCTGATGCGGGGCTCGAACTCACGAACCACGAGATCATGACCCGAGCCAAAGTCAGATGCTCAACCGGCTGAGTCACCCAGGCGCCCCCAGGTCATCATAGTTTACTGTTTACTTCAGTTTAGTGTGGCTTGACTGTGTAAGCAATGGAAATTTCTAGAATGAAGGACACATTCAAATATATATGTGCAAATACATGCTAAAAAACAAGAACAGATTTTTCTCGTTTGGCTTAATAGACCTTCTTCTAGTTCTTCACTAGGTCAGCACTACACAGGAATAGCTTTATAGCAGAGCCTTTTTATTGTGCCTTGGTGAAAAATGGAGTTCCTACAGTACCCAGAATCTAACACAACTTGTTCCCATAGCTGGGCATCTTGATGGATTTAATAGATATTTTATAAGCTTTTTCTATCCAGCTAAAATATATCTGAGCAAGAAGTCTAAACTCGACTGCTAAATCTGGCTGTCCAGAGAATCTTTTAGCTGTATTCAGCTCTAGAATACAATAGTATATCCTCTATGCTCCTTACCAGCGAGTCACCTGAACTACCTTCCTGAAGTTCTTGGTGTCTTCCCATGGTACTTCCCACCATGTACCTTCAGGAATCTTGCGTGGCCACTGAAATACAGAGGCAAAAACAATACAACATTGTACCTCTATACTCAACGATAATATACTGACCCCTTAAACATCTGTTAGGGGTAGGAGTGCCTGGGTGGCTCAGTCTGTCAAGCATCTGACTCCTGCTTTCGGCTCAGGTCATGATCTCACGGTATGTGAGTTCAAGCCCTGCATGGGGCTCTGCGCTGACAGTGTGGAGCCTGCTTGGGATTCTCTCTCTGTCTCTCTGCCCTTTCCCTGCTCACACTCATATGCATGCTCTATCTCAAAATAAATAAATAAAACTTCCCAAAAATCTGTGAAGGGGTAGATTTGATGTTTAAGTGTTTTTATCACAATATTTTTTTTTAAAAGGATTTATTTTCCACACACTTCACAGATCCACATTAGGTCAAAACAGGAAACAGATGGGAGAGAGTGCCTATACCTCACACATCTAGCTGGCAGAGGTCAGAGCTGTGATATTAGTCTTCACAGATTGCTTGATAAATCATCATAATGAGGAAAATGTGACTAAAGTCAGGACTCAAGAACCTTGCCCATGTTTGACGAGGAGATGAGAACCAGAGTTTATCACTCTTTTAAAACAGGACGACAGGAAGAACAAACTGAGATAGGAAGAGCATACATTTTTTTAGTGGGTTTCACTTCACAGTAATTGACGCAGAAAATGGAAGCTGTAATGGGGCTGTAACTACACACTCTGGTAATTTTCCCCTTGGAGTCAAATCAGGAATGTGAGGAGTACACATCAGCATTTCCTATGCTTCCGACTGGATTGCCGGCCTGCTGAGAAAAGTTAGGGCCTTGTAGCTTTTATCGCTAGTCATGACAGTTCATGAGATCTGAAATAAAGTACCTTCAGCTGACATAGACAAGAGGTGACATTAAGGGCCAAACCGGGAAAACTCGCTGTGAGGTAGTCTTATAAAATGTACTCTCTTATTTATTAAAGAAGGCTTAACTCTACATTTTTTTGGAAAAGAAATTCAACCTTTTTGGGGTGATGTTTCGTGATAATGTCCAAGCACAACATTCTGAAGAAATGGATCCAACACAATTATTATATTACGCAAGCCTGAGATACGTATTGATTTATGAGAACTGTACGAAGCCTATCCTCTAAAGAGCTCCAACGTGTCCTAATTCAACTCCGAGAATTGCTTTGATAACTCTCTCTTGGGAAAATTAGATGAAAGCTCGCCCTAAGAGTGATTAAGAGATTTATGGGATTTATACACCAACTTGAAAGCTCAGGATTTTAGGCTTGTACTAATTGTTTCCAACCCTAGGTCCCAAAACTCTGACTCCGCTATTGAGATGTCTTGAAAGATATTTCAAGATAATGCTTCCGAAACCCCACACTAGTTTAATTCAAACATTATTTCATACATCTTTAGATATTGTTTGAACTGGAGCAGCCGCACAAACCCACATGTTCAAAAGCGTCCAGTACCGTATTTCAACACACTGTAAAGCAAGAATGCCTGCTCTCTGCTCTCTGGTGAAACATGTAGCTACACATTTCAAAACAACATTTGCTTTGCAGTTTCTGCACACAGTTGCACTTCTTATAAATGCCACACTAATCCTAAAAAGTTTACCTGGCTTGGCATACATGTCTTTTTTATAGCGTTCAGGGCTGTGCATTAGATTTTACATTTCGCGTCAGCTTTTGCATCTTGCTAGTAATTTTTGCAATGCGAATACTATTCATTAAACTATTCAGGTTGCAATACTACCATCCTTTCGAAGCAGACAATATGAGCAGTGAGGCCAAATCTTCACACACAAAATGAAATTCATTTGACTCTTTGACTATATTTCTTTAAGTAACTATTGAATAGAGACAAGCAATGCACAAAAGATTTCTTTAATGAATGAAATAACTACACCAAACACCATATTGTAAGATAGATTTTTAAACAAGTTCCTCAAAAATTGATTCTATCTTTTTATGAGCTTCTCTGAAGTTTGAACACTTATCTACCAACAGTTAGATAATATTAATAAATAAATGTAGGAAAACATCTAGCATCTTCTGTGGTGTGCTCCTATTTAGTGAAATGGATTTTCTCCTTGTTGTGCAAACAAAAATACAAAAATGGGTTGAGTGCTGAAGAGGCTAAAAGACCACTCTGTCCAAACTACTGTGATCACAACCCCGGCGGTCAAATGATCCACTTGTCAAGATAGCCTGATCCATTTTCTCTGTTCTTATCCATAAATAAAAAACTGTTCGAAATGTGAACTTACAGGTTAAAACTCCTAAAATTCCATGTTTTGTTTGTTCCACGGACCCAGGTTCTGTAAAAGGTTAATATTTGAAAAATGAGTCCCACTGTCATTTAAAATTTTTGAATACTATGGTGTTCAAATAATACAAAGATTAAAATTACTGGCTTTTAAGTTGCACAGCCAACCATTAAATAGACTCCAGTGATCATCCCTAAGTTGTTTGTTGGTTTCCTTGTTATGTAGGCTCTGAAGTCCTAAGGTCTCTTTCTCGCTTTGAAAACTGCGTCTGCCCAAACAGCCCATTTCAGCGTTGTCCTCTGAGCAACAGATCCTACAAACTGGTATTTTTACACGGTATGATACTTGCCAAGGTTATTCTGTACGCTTGCATGTTCCCGCTAGTGTGTCAGCGGCATCTAAATTTCTCCTGATCCACTGCCAGTGTTTGAATAAAGTGTCATCCTTTTCTCAAATGTGTATTCACTTTTGAGAGAGAGAGACAGAGCTCGAGTGGGGAGGGGCAGAGAGAGAGGGAGACACAGAAAACCAAAGCAGGTTCCAGGCTCTGAGCTATCAGCACAGAGACCAATGCGGGGCTGGAACTCCCAAACTGTGAGATTCTAACCTGAGTTCAAGTCGGAGGCTTACCCTCGTCACCCTGGTGCCCCGGAATAAAGTGTCATTCTATTCAGAGTGCTGTCTTAGCTTCAAGATGTGAATAGCTAGCTTCCCACAAGCATGATTAAGTCAGTCACAGGATTTAGCTATATTTTCTACTCAGGCTTTACCTGAAATAGAATTCTCTATTAAGCAAGACAGCAGAAACAGGAAGAAGTACTCTCTTTAAACAAAATGCACAGTTTGGAGAAAAATTTAGGAGTGATACCAGGTAAGAATGGATATTTTTCTAACTCATCTTCAATTCTGTTGCTCATGGCTTGATTTAACGTCGAGTTTCCTTCAGAGCTTGAGTGAGTTCCTCGCAATCTGATTTTTTTCATTTTTTAGGGCTTCTTTAGGAATTAAATTCTTATTTGCCATGATCAGTTATCAAAACCACTGTAGCCTTTGTTCTTCTCAGACCATTTGTACTGTAACTCCATCTCAACTTTAGCCAGGCTCTTTCCACTTGAAATTTATAAAGGAATAAAAAAAAAAACCACACAAAAACCCTTCATTTGCTTTCTCAAGTTACTTGCCTTGTTTCTCTGCTCCTTCATATGCCTTTCAGCCAATAGAAAAGGAGAGATTAAAACATCAACAGGCATGACAGTAATTCTAGCTTGGTTGAGGTGCTTCCAAGAATCCCTTTTTAATTGAAATGGAATTTCATTTATTCTAAGCTTGCCTGCTGCCCTCCATACACACACAAATGATCTTTAGCATCTCAGCTTGCCACATTTGAAAGGATCCAGGCCTCTTTTCCCAGAATCTTACTTTTTAAAGAAAGACACCTAAGCACAATATAAAAATGTGGGTTTTTTTTATTTTACTTTATTTTTTTAGAAAGAGAGAGTATACCAGCAGGGGAGAGTGAAAGAGAGAGAATCTCAAACAAGCTCCATGCTTCGCGCGGAGCCCAACGATCCCACGATCCTGGGATCATGACCTGCGGTGAAATCAAGAGTCAGATGCTCAACCAAATGAGCTACCCGGGGGCCCCTAAAAATGGTTTTAAATGGAGCAATAAGACAGCTTTTCCAACACATCTCATTAACCAAAAATACCATTCATTTATATAGCAGCTAAAAATGGCAATTTTCTCCCCCTCTGCTTAATTTCCTGTTTCCCTCCTTTGTACCATGTTGGAATGCAGAGACGGGAGATCAGGATAGATTTACTGAGGCCAGGCAAGGAGAGAAATAAATTCAGAATGCAGACCCTGGCCAACTTTGGTATGTACCTTATGTTGACTAACTCTTTATCCTACTCGTGGATTCACTTGATCATTTCTTGGCCCCAGAACTCACTGCATGGCTCACTGGATCCTTCAAGTTTTATTTTATAGCCCAATGGATGGATTCAGTGAGTTTCAAGAGTGTGATCAACTATTCAGAAGTGGTTTGAGAGCCATTAGAGGTCAAAACCCAGAAGGACTTTACCTTTATCAAACTAAGCATCGCTTTAGGTTTTTTGTTTTGTTTTGTTTTGTTTTTTAAGGGTTTATTTACCGTAAGAGACAGAGAGAGAGAGAGAGCACGTTCACGCCCAAGTGAGAGAGTGGGGGAGGGCAGAGAGAGGGGAAGAGAGAGAATCCCAGCAGGCTGGGCACTTTCACCACAGAGCCCAATGGAGGGCTCAGTCTCACGAACCATGAGATCATGACCTGAGTTGAAATGCTTAACGGGGGCGCCTGGGTGGCGCAGTCGGTCGGTTAAGCGTCCGACTTCAGCCAGGTCACGATCTCGCGGTCCGTGAGTTCGAGCCCCGCGTCGGGCTCTGGGCTGATGGCTCAGAGCCTGGAGCCTGTTTCCGATTCTGTGTCTCCCTCTCTCTCTGCCCCTCCCCTGTTCATGCTCTGTCTCTCTCTATCCCAAAAATTAAAAAAAAAAACAAAAAAACAAAAAAAACGTTGAAATGCTTAACGGACTGAGCCAAACTAAGCATTGCTTTGAATGAATTCTGTGGTTAGTAATTGTCTCTATGGTAACTTAATAGAATAAGAATTGATAGAATGAGTTAGGATTGCCTAGAAAGAGAAAGATACTCTAAGACTTCTTTTATTATTTAAATTTTTAAATCAATAATATAAAAGAAAGTAATGTAAAAAAAGGGATTCAGAGAAAAATACTGCTCTCACCTATGATTCTCTCCTCTCCATTTCTCAACCTGCAGATGAGCTCTAATCTTGGTTTCTTGTGTATACTTCCAAAATTCCTTCATCCCTATACAAGCAAATAAATATATACCTTCAATTTTCCCCCTTTATATATACAAGATAGCATGCTAAATCAGCGTTTTACACTTTGCTTTTTACACTTCATAATAGATCTTGGTGTTCTTTTAATACCGATACATAGAGAATTCCCTTATTCTGTTTTATAGCAGCATAGTATTCCATTATATGGATCCAACATGATTAAATGGTCCCCACAGAGGAAATTTTTAAATGTTTCCAATATTCTGCCATTTTAAATATTACTGCGACTACAGTTATCAATTAGTGTATTTTGACTCAGCTTATGTTGCTTTCATCTCGAAACAAAATCTTGATGTAATCATGCATGCTTTATAACTTTTGATCGTCCAAGGTCATAAAGGGATTTTTTTCATGGATTCCTCTAGTGCTCTTATGGTTTCATTTTGTACATTTATGCTTTTTTTAATGTTTATTGATTTTTGAGAGAGAGAGTGACACAGTGCAAGCAGGGGAGGAGCAGAGAGAGAGGGAGACACAGAATCTGAAACAGGCTCCAGACTTTGAGCTAATCCTGGACTACTATCATAATGTGTACATTATTGAAACTTAGGGTATGATTTACTATCCAATATGATTCATTTTCCCTCTGTTTTTCTTTTGTAAATATTTTCTTTTTGGGTATTCTTACTGATTTTGCCATGTGAATTTTATATTCAGTTTGTCCAGTTTAAAAAAAAAAAATGAAGACTGTTGGTATTTTATTGGTATTATAACATTCAATTTTAACGTTTTATTTATTTTTGAGACAGAGAGAGACAGAGCATGAACGGGGGAGGGGCAGAGAGAGAGGGAGACACAGAATCTGAAACAGGCTCCAGGCTCTGAGCCATCAGCCCAGAGCCCGATGCGGGGCTCAAACTCACGGACCGCGAGATCGTGACCTGAGCTGAAGTCAGCTGCTTAACCGACTGAGCCACCCAGGCGCCCCAACATTCAATTTTAAATTAACAGAAGAAGGGGCGCCTGGGTGGCTCAGTCGGTTAAGCGACCGACTTCAGCTCAGGTCACGATCTCGCGGTCCGTGAGTTCGAGCCCGGCGTCAGGCTCTGGGCTGATGGCTCAGAGCCTGGAGCCTGCTTCCAATTCTGTGTCTCCCTCTCTCTCTGCCCCTCCCCCGTTCATGCTCTGTCTCTCTCTGTCTCAAAAATAAATAAACGTTAAAAAAAAATTTTAAATTAACAGAAGAATCGATATCTTTATGATATTGAGTCTTCCTGATTCAGAACCTAATACATATTTCCAGTAGTTGAAGTCTTTTTTCATATTCTTGATAGCATTTGAAAGGGTTCTTCACGTAAGTCTTGCACATTTCTTGTTAAGTTTATTCCCTTTTATCTTTGTCATTGCTACTGTAAGCAAGATCTTTTACTTCTTCTGAATTTTTTATCTCTAGGTTTTTTCAAACATAATACATTTGATTATTATCAAGAATAAAAGGGAACAGAGGTAACCTACAAGTCACTGACATTTGTGGTGAAGCAGGCAATTACAATGATGTTTGAGCATGAACATCGGTAAAATCTGAGCCTTTACTTCACAGAAAATATTAAGACCGTCATGGGAAGTCCTTATTTAGGAATTGCTAAGAGGCACTGTTTCTGCATTTGCCTTCATCAGTTCTCAGGCCCTTCCCACAACCCAATTCATACCACTAACATTATACTTTCTGCAGCTAAATTTAGCCAACCATTACAGAATTGGCTTTTCTCACAATTCACTTGCCGCATTAAGAAATGTTTTTCTTTTAGCTTTGTAATCTTAATACATTTTTTATCTAATATCTTCAAGGTATAGGTCACATTCTTAGTAACAGTAAACTATTGACCCATAGTTTAAGGTCCCCTCGTCCCCAGTTCTATCCTGTTTTTTCATGTTTCACACCCCAAATTTGACTACTCAGTATTTCTCCCATACTCTCATACTTTCCCATATTTGGATCTCTATGGCCTCCAATTTCAGCTCCATTGGTTAAAATTCTACTCAAACCTTAAGGCCCTGCTAGAAACCTAAGGTCCCACCTCTAATCGCTTTGTTTGTTTAATTTTTTTAATGTTTATTTTTTGACAGAGAGAGAGTGTGTGAGTGGGGGAGGGACAGAAAGAGGGAGACACAGAACCAAAGCAGGCTCCAGGCTCTGAGCCGTCAGCACAGAGCCCAACACAGGGCTCGAACTCACCAATTGTGAGATCATGACCTGAGCTGAAGTCGGACACTCAATCAACTGAGCTACCCAGGCACCCTGCCACCTCTAATAGTTTTAGTTATGTACTTCTTCCATTATGGGTCTTTTTCTAACCTTTAGTTTTAGAAAATTTTACCTATTAATGTCTGTATTTATGTATTTGTGTATTTTTAATTGACCTATGATACTTTGCAAGTTTAAGGTGTATGGCATGTTCGTTTGATACACTTCTATATTGCAAAATCATTGCCCCCCTGGTGTTAGCTAACACCACCATCACTTCGCACAATTACCATCTCTTTTTTTGTGGTGAGAGCATTTGAGATCTATTCTCTTAGCCATTTGCAAGTATATCATTATAATATATGTAATATATATAATTATAAATAATCACCATGCCGTACATTAGATCCCCAAAGTGGATACATCCTCTAACTGAAAGTTTGTACCTTCTGACCAGCGTCTTCCCATTTCCTCTGCCCCCACCTCATACACTCGTAACCATCATTCTATTCTGTGAGTTTAGCATGGTTATTTTTTAGTCTGTTTACTTTGAGAGAGAGGTGCTCCAGAGTTCAGCGTATAAGTAATATTATGCACGATTTGTCTTTCTCTAAATTCTTTCACCTAGCATAATGCCCTTAAGGTCCATCCATGCGGTCACAAATGGCAGGATTTCTTTCGTTCTCATGGCTGAGTAATATTCCACCACTTTTGCGTGCCACATCTCCGTTGTCTCTTCATTCCGTGATGGGCACTTACGTTGTTTCCTTATCTCAGCTATAGCAAATAATGCTGCAGTGACCATGGGAGTGCAGATATCTCTTCAAGATCCTGATTTTATTTCCTTTGGATATACGTACAGAAGTGGGATTGCTGGACCACCTGATAGTTCTATTTTTAATTTTTTTAAGAACCTCCGTACGCATGTTGTTCATAGTGGTTGCACCAATTTACATTCCCACCAACAGTGCCCAGGGGTTCCTTTTTCTTGACACCATTGACAGCACATGTTATTCTTGTCGTTTTAATGACAGCCCCTTAACAGGTGTGAGGTAATATCTGTTTGTGATTTCAATCTCCCATGACAGTTCTAATTACCACCGATCACCCCCACCCCTCTTCTGAGTGTCCATGATACTTTTTACCTCTAGTTTTCTGTGGTAATGTAATGCCCCAAGGTGGTCCAGAACCTACTCCTTGGAATCCACAAGTATGTTATGTTACGTGGCAAAGGGACTGTGTACAAGTAATTAAGGTTAGGAACCTTTAGACAGAGTATCCTATGTTATCCAGGTAAACCCGATCTAGTCCCACGAGCCCTTCAAAGCAGAGAACTTTCTCTACCTGGAGTCAGGGAAATGTGGCAGAAAGAGAAGAGAGAGACAGGAAGTATTAGAAGGATTCTAGCCATGATTACTGGTTTGAAGATGGAGCCAGACGTGCAAAAATCATGAGAAGGAAATGAGTTCTGCAGACAACCGATGAGCTTGTAAGAAGCCCCCGAGTCCCAGCCAGCACTTTGATTCTGACTAGATGTTAATTTCTGCCTCATATTCATAAAGTACGCAAAACCCCAGTCTAAAGGGCACCAAGGGACATTCAGATTGTTATCATGGAATTTGGTTCAAGTGAACAAATTACTAGAAATCCCAGAGCTAATTGGGAGAAATCCCAGAGAGCTGGTGATGCTCAGATTCTTTGTACAGACTAGGAAGTAAAAAAAAATGAAGGGTGTATGGACAGACAAGAAACAGAAAACACAGTGGATTAATGGTGATAGTATCACGAGAGATGGAAACCATTAGATAGGCATGTCTGATCTCCTCCAAAGAGCTGATGAGAGCGTATGTTCATGTGCATGTGTGTGTTTATGATGGTGTGGGTATTCTGGGGGCATTTCTCTCCTGACTAAGGCAGCTGAACATCTGTGATACAAGAGGGTGAAGGGAATTCACAGTTCAGTCCTTGACTGCAGAGAGAAGAACAGTTGTGAACACCAGCAAGATCAATTTGCTCTTTCTTCCCACTTATAAGACACTGAGACTGTCAGCAATCACTGTTTTTAGAGAAAGTCATGATTACATGAACAGGAATCAGCAGAAAGCTCATGGTATACAGAATTGTTTATCACAGAGGTTATTGTAACCAGAGCAACATATTGTCTTCATTATAGATCGTAAGAAAAAAATGCCTGTTTCCATTGACTTTTTTTTTTTTTTGCTGTGATGCAATATTATTTATATTTCACAAGTGGTATCTTAGTTTTTTTGGAAAGAGTTCTTCATTGATTAAAAATGCAAAGCTTTCTCTAGGTGATACTAACTGGTGCCATATTTTCTTTGGCAAATTTCTGTTGCTGTAAATATCTAGCCTCTAGATATATTTGGCAAATTTCTGTTGCTGTAATATCTAGCCTTTAGATATTTTGGGGAACATCAGCATCATGTGAGAAATTACTCTACCTCTAAAGGGTCTACAGATCCCTCAAATTAGATGCACTATCTGGGAGGATAAGGGCCTATTTCTAAAAAGAGAGGCCATACTCGTCCAGATGTTCAAATGGCTATGGACTAAATAAATAAGAAGTGTTCTGGAGTTTTGGATGATTCCTCTTCACTCAGGACATAGGAGGTTTTTCTTTCTGTCTCTCTTTTTCTCCTTCCTGGTTGAAATGCCCGATGGTTCATTGTGATCTTCTGTTGATCTCCAGAAGTGCTTCAGATTCATGCAAGTGGGTACTCATGCTTGAATCTGTGACAGGAGAGAGCCCAATAAAATAAATACACACATTTTTTTTTTTAATTTTTTTTTTCCAACATTTTTTTTTTATTTATTTTTGGGACAGAGAGAGACAGAGCATGAACGGGGGAGGGGCAGAGAGAGGGAGACACAGAATCGGAAACAGGCTCCAGGCTCTGAGCCATCAGCCCAGAGCCTGACGCGGGGCTCGAACTCCCGGACCGTGAGATCGTGACCTGGCCGAAGTCGGACGCTTAACCGACTGCGCCACCCAGGCGCCCCTAAATACACACATTTTTAAAAATGATGTTGGGACTGGCAAGGACCAAAGAGTTAAGGCCTCTTTCCTTTTGGCTTTTAAACTTCTAGCAAACTTTCCACAATGATGGGCTTTCCATCTTTGTAAGACTGATAGATGTAATTCATAGCAAGCCCTGTTTTCCAGTCTCATGAGTGAGACTCACTATAAACAAATATTTAATTACAGCCGTAATAATAGAGGGCTCTTGGAGTGACCAAAAAAAAAAAATGTGTGCTGAAATCTTTTAGTGGTATCCCATGACTCCCGGCATAAATCCCAAATCCCTTCCGTTAGTTTTGTGACCAAACCCCAACTTAAGTCTACAGGTTTATCTATAACAGCATTAGCCTAGGCACTACTGACATTGGGGCCAGAGAATTCTTTGTTTTAGGGCCCTGTCCTGTGCATGAGAAGATGATTAGATGCATCTCTGTCCTCTACGCACTAGATGCCGGTAAGCCTCCACACACACAACAGTTCATGGCCACCAGAAGCATCTCCAGACATTGACAGATGTCCCTGTGGCCAAACTCATCCCTGGTCGAGAAGCCCCAGTGTATAGTCTTTTACGCCTTCCAGCTTGACTCTCACACCGTGAACAAATTTCTTCCAGCTCTTTCACTGTTTCTCTCCTCCGTACTTTTGTATTTTCTGTACTCTTTTTGTGTGCAGTTCTCTTCCCCTGCTGTATACCCAGCATAGTCCATCTTCTTTTCAGGGCTCAACTTAGAAGTCTGGGTGAGGGAGGTACAGCTTTCCCCCTCATTTCCCCTGAAATAGTTAAATATTTCCTTATCTCTCTCGCCTATTAAACTGTATTTTGCAAAATGTTAAGGATCCTTATTGAGTTTATTGAATGCGTCCCATCACCTGGCACATATTAAGGTGTACAATAAATAATTATTGAATGAATTAATCTCTGAGCCCGGACAAACATTAGTCAATACTATCATAGTGTTACTTAAAAAAAAAAAAGTGCATTCCCTTGTACAGTTATTAAGCATTAAGATTTCAGAAAATAACCTTGGAGAAAATCTGGTATAACATGTGTCAAACACAAATCACTGTTTCAACTTAATTCTTTCCAAGCTTTTGACCTTTATAAATCTTCTTAGCTTAATTCATTTTATATTTAAAACCTATATTTTATCACTATTTGGCAGATCTTTGTTTGCTGTCCATTAGCACGGTAAAGGTCACATCGTTAGATGAAGCCTGGTGGCAGATTTGCCAATGGGAAACACATGAAAAGTGACTTCATTTTTTATGTTGTCCTACAACTTTTACCTTGGGGTCGATTTGAAATGTTATTATTCAAAATTGAAAACTATGTCTGAAGTGAATTCTGGAAAGTACACAAAAGAGAAAAGTCCAACCCTAAAACCGTAGTTATTTTGTGCAATTAAGGAGTAGGAAGGTGCTTAAAATGTCTTGGCCGGCAAGGGATTTAAAAAGCTGCTAAGTAAAAGCCACTTAAGTAAGTACAGACACCCTGAGCTTTGTTTTTCCACATTGTTTCTTATCGATGCCACTTTTCTTACTGATAAAAGAAAATAAATCCGAACAACACTCATATGGCAGACAGATAATTATTTGATGTGTGCCAGATAGGATACAAAGTGCAGCCCATTCCTGATAGCGTTGTAGGGTACACGGGGCAAGGTTTACAGGAATTATCTAGTTCCTGTTTCTCATTTCAAGGACTTCTCTCCAACGCAAAGCAAGGTAACCTGTCAAAATGATTTACTGAAGGTCTCCTGTGCGCAAGCACTAGAGGAGATAAGACATAACTAAAGCACAGCAGTGGCTTGCAAGAACTACCAGTCTGGGGAGGGATAAACGACATGTACAGACAAGACGATAATTTAGCGGGGGGAAAGCCCCATGTGTTAAAGACAAACAGAATGCTACATGAATCTGAAGACAAGCGAGATAACGTGTGTGTGTGTGTGTGTGCGCGCGCGTGTGTGTCTGTGTGTGCGTAATGGGGTTGTCTCAGAATACAGGACCTTCTAGGTAGATTAAATAATATGTTTAAGGCAGCATTTATATTAGACGTATTTTTATAACAGTGAGAAGAGGATGTATTTGGAGGTAGAGGCTAGAATATTTGGTGCCTTATATGTCAACATGAGGAATGTGTCCTCACCCCGGTTGACAAGAGCCACATTTCAACAACTTGTCTCTACCCCACTAGCATTGAGTCAGATGCTTGCCATTCAGTAATTGGTGGTGTTGGGGATGGTGGTGGCAGAGTGGGTGTGTGAAGCAAGGGAATAAGGAGGGGAGGGAGGGTGCTATTCACTAATAGGGAGGCACTGGAGATGTTTACCTCAATACTACCCCTTTTAGCTGTACTGGATATGAATAAACAGTCTAACAGGAGGCCTAGAATAGACAATGAGGAGAGAGATATATGAATGAATACCAATGGAACTACCTAGATGAGAGAAAATGAGGACTTGACTCTGGGTGACCGTGGGATTAAAAAGAGAGAGAGAGAGATTGATGAGAGAGATTATTTGATTTTACTTTATTTTATTTTATTTTATTTTATTTTATTTTTATTTTACTTTATTTCATTTTTATTTTACTTTATTTTATTTTATTTTTTAAAGTTTAGTTAGTTAACAGACAGTGCAATATTGGTTTCAGGGGTAGAATTCAGTGAGTCATCCCTTATATACAACATCCAGTGCTCATCATCATAAGGGCCGGAGAGAGATATTTTATACAGATAATTTCAGGAACTGATGATTTAGCTGCAAGCAAGAACGACTTGATATCACTCTGAGGTTTCATGACTGAACAACTAAGCAATTCGAGAAGCTGTTAGTAGAAATGAAGAAATAGGGATGCCTGGGTGGATCCAACTCTTGATTTTGGCTCAGATCATGATCTCGTGGTTTTGGTGAGATTGAGCCCTGCATCCAGCTTGGCACTAATAGCATGGTGCTTGCTTGGTATTCTCTCTCTCTCTCTCTCTCTCTCTCTCTCTCTCTCTTTCTCCCTCTGTCCCTCCCCTGCTCGCCCACTCTCTCTCTTTCTCTTTCCCAAAATAAATACACTTTAAAAATATTTAAAAACAAAGACATGACTAAAGAAAGAAAGTGAAGAGGTCAGTGTTTCAAAGGTTGAACTGTCACATACTCACAGGTGAATGTTGTGGAGATAACTGGCTTTTGAGCTCAGGAGAGGGGCCAGGGCTAAGATGATACTTTTAGGAGCTTCTCCTGAGCAGGAGAAGATAAGGAAGTGGAGTGGAAAGGAGGGTTTACTGAGGAGGGAAAAGGAGACACCATTGACACAGGACATTTGGTTAGACCTACATGTAGAATATCAGAAAAAACAAACCAACATTGTGCTCTGTGAGAACATTTCAAGGCTGGAGATTTAGAAGTGAACATAGAGGAACCATAACTCCTCACTCCTTAAGGATGAGCTGCCCATAGTAACTTGCTTCCACAAAGGAGAGTTTGAAAAGGAGAAAAAGGAGGAACTTTACCTGGAGAGAAGAGACCAGGCAGGCAGGTGATCAAGTCAACCTTGACCGCCATAGATCGTGTGGATAGCATGATATGATGAAAATGGCCTTTCACTTCTGTGGTATTCTTCCTCAAAACTCATAATCCCAGTCTTATCATGAGGAAAATATATAAACTCAAAGTAGGAACATTCTACAAAATATCTGGCTAGTACTCCTCAAAACTGTGAGTCATAAAAACAAACAAAAAAACCCCAAAAAAACAAAAAACAAAACAAAACAAAAAAAAAAACAAGGAAACTGTACAAAACCATCACAGATAAGAGGGGTCTGAGGATAAATTCAAGTAAATGTTTTTTGGGTTTTTTTTTTTTATTATTATTATATCCTGGATGGGAACCTGGGACAGAAAAAAAAAATGTTAGGCAAAAACTAAGGAAATCTACATATTATGTAGAATTTAGTTAATAATAATTCACCAATAATGATTCAGAAATCGTAACAAATATACCATATTAACGTTAACAATAGGGGAAACTGATAAGGGTATACATGTGGGTGCCTGTGTGACTCAGTCAGTTAAGCATCAAACTCTTGATTTCAACTCATGATCTCACAGTTTTAGCTCCGTGTTGGGCTCTGTGCTAACAGCAGAAAGCCTGCTTGGGATTCTCTCTCTCACCCTCTCTATCTGCCCCTCCACCACTCTCTGCCTCTCCCCTGCTCAAGGGTTCCTGCACCCGCTCTTTCTCTCTCTCTCAAAAATAAATAAACATTAAAAATGGAGGGATATATGTGGAAAGCTGCTGTCTTGTATTTTCGATTTCCTGTAAATCTAAAACTGTTCTAAAAGTCATCTTCTTATTTTTAAAGGGAGAGACATTGTACGTTGAGCAATCCACTTTATCAAATGCTGCAGAGACACAGAAGGAAGTCACAGGATTGGCCTGTCGGTTATATGTGTGTGAGTTAAAACCAAAGAGATTTCAGTGTGTGGTGGGCAGGGAATTTACAGAGAATGAAGTGGTGAGTGGGGGATAGGGTGTGAGAGCAGTAAGGAGGACAGTGTTGAAGAAGAATGGCCCTAAAGAATGCAGGAGCCCAGACTCCAGAGGAGCTGGAGAGCATTTACAGAGGGAGGGACAGGAACCAAGCCCAGGAGGAAAACTGAAAGCTCCGTTGAAAGACAACATAACGGGCATGTTGCAGTCTCCTCTGCTATGACAAGTGACCATAAACTTGGTAGCTGAAACCACACAAATTCTCTTCCATTTCTGGATATTGGAATTCTGAAAGCACTTTCACTGGCCCCAAATCAAGGTGTCATTTGGCCTATATTCCTTCTGGAAGCTCTAGGTAAGAATCTGTTGCCTTGACCTTTAAAGCTTCTAAAGGCCGCCTGCATTTCTTGGCTTGTGTTCCCTTCCTCCATCCACAAAGCCAGCAGAGTAGCATTTTTTTTTTCCTCTTCTGATCTCGGCTTCTATCTTCTCTCTCTCAGACTGTGCCTCTTGTCTCTCTTTTATATAAGGAACCTTATGAGTACATAGCACCCACCTGGATAGTCCAGGGTAATCTCCCCATCTCAAGATCCTCCTCAATTCAGTCACATCTGTAAAGCCCTTTTACCATATAAGATAACACTTTCATAGGCTCTAGGGATCAGGGTATAGACATCTTTGAGGAGCCACTATTGGTTCTACCAGTGGGTAACTGCTGAGCCTTGAAGAAGGTCCAAGAGATGGGATAAGAAGATGGAAGGCTCTATTTTAAATTTTTTTTTAAGTTTTATTTATTTATTTTTGAGAGAGAGACAGAGAGAGTGAGTGGGGGAGAGGCAGAGAGAGGGAGAGAGAGAGAATCCCAAGCAGGCTCTGTGCTGTCAGCACGGAGCCTGACATGGGGCTTGAACTCACACACTGTGAGATCATGACCTGAGCCGAAACCAAGAGTCGGACTCTTAACCGACTGAGCCACCTAGACACCCCTGGAAGGGTCTATTTTAGCCAAGAGAAGCTGGGTACGGTAGAGGTGGTGACTGTTACATCTGGAAACATGAAGGAACTGAGAAACCAGAAGATTCTAAAGATTAATATTGTACATGTTAAGGTCTCCAAAGATGGAGACTCCAGAAATAGGCATGGGTGCCCTTGAGTCTTTGGCTGATTACAAATTTATGTATGTATAGGGTAAAATCCAAGGGAATGGATAAATAATTACTGGGAACTGTTTGATGAACAATTTCTGGAGCCTGCTCATGAAATTATTTGAGTTACCTTCTGACGTGGTGGACAAAATTCACTGAATACTCAAAGTGTTCAGTTAAAACACCATAACAGCTACACATAAGAAATGAAAGTAAAGTAAAACCCCGATAGAAATATTATTAAATAACCATCAGAGTGGATAAAATTAGAACTCATGATATTACCAAATGCTGGTGAGCACGGAAAGAAACTAGATATCTGAAACATGCTTGTACCCTATGGAGAGGCCCAGGTGGCAAGGAACTGAGGGAGGCCTCAACCAATAGCCAGTGGGGAACTGAGGCCCTCAGTTTACCAACCTATGAGAAATTGAATCCCAGCCACAATCACATGATCCCCCCTCCAGTTGAGCCTTCAGATGAGACCACAGACCTGGCCAACACCTTTATTGTAGCTTCATGAGGGAGCTTGAAACGGAGGCACCCAGCTAAGCTGTGTGCAAATTCCTAATCCACAGAAACTGTGAGATAATAAATGTTCATTATTTTAAGCTGCCAGGTTTGGAGTAATTTGTTACATAGCAAGAGATAACTTCTATTCCTCCTCTAGTGCCTACGTGTATTTGGCCCTTAACACAGAGTATTTTAATTATACAATTATTTCCTCCTTGAGATTATTGATTCCCTTGGGCAGGAATTGCTGTGTGTCAGTGGCTAGTCTATGGCTGCCATGTCATTCAAAAGATATTGATAATAGAACTGAAATGAACTATATTTAAAATGACCATGGTGACAAAGGAGAGGTAGTGTAGTATAAGGTGGAGACAAACTTTTTTGGTTCAAATTTTCCCACTTCACTCACCAACCGCTCACCACAAGTGCAGCTACCATCTATCACCATACAACATTGTTACAATACCATTGACCATATTTCCAACTGTGTGATCTTTAGCAAGAATCTTAATCTTCCTATAAGTCTGTTTCCTTATCTGTAATGAGAATAATAAATAATAGTACTTTCCCCAAAGTGTTGCTGGAAAGCTTAGATGAACTAATATTTTAAGGTCTTAAAATAGCCCCTGACGTACATAGTTGGTGTTCAATAAATGTCAGATGTTATTTCTTATATATTTCTGAGTGAAGGAAATCAGGATGTACAATTTGTAAATGACATCAAGTTAACATGGATTGCAATGAACAGTAGTAATACATTTTAAAATTCCAATTTCCTTCCGCAAACATTTTAAATCGTTGTCCTCAAAGAGGTCACAGAGATGGAACCATAAACCAACAAGTGATGTGATGGAGCATTCTCTTGGGAGCATAAAGAGGTGGCCCTTAACTCAGTCTGAGGATAGTAGAGGGAAGCCTGTTTAGTTTTTCAAATCTATCAATTAATATAGAGATAAAAACATAACCACAGGGGCGCCTGGGTGGCTCAGTCGGTTAAGCGTCCGACTTCAGCTCAGGTCACGATCTCACGGTCCGTGAGTTCGAGTCCCGCGTCAGGCTCTGGGCTGATGGCTCAGAGCCTGGAGCCTGCTTCCAATTCTGTGTCTCCCTCTCTCTCTGCCCCTCCCCCGTTCATGCTCTGTCGCTCTCTGTCTCAAAAATAAATAAACGTTAAAAAAAAACAAAAAAAACAAAAAAAAAACCAAAAAAAACATAACCACAAAATATTTATTACCTTTTCTACTTAGATATGTGCATAAAAATATATGCATAATAAATTCAGGGTACTTATTTTTTTTAACTAAAGATAAGTGTTCTTTTACAATGGGCTCCCGAAAAGACTCGTTCAAGGTTCTGCAGCCTTCTAGATGTGAGAGTCATTGCATAAAATTAAAGTATGATGAAATGTGGAGGAGGGGGGTGTGAGGGCAGGGTGGGAATATTATGGATGATAGGCTTTTAAGTAAGGTAAATTTCTACATTATATTTATTTAAAAAAACAGACTGGTATATTGAGAGTAATATATCTTAAGTAGTATTAAATTTGAAGAAAAATAATAGTATTAAAGTTGAAGAAAAAGAAAAATAAGAAAATTGCCATAAAATCTACTTACTTGAGCAGTAAGTAGTAGAGAAGTATAATTTTATAAAACACATAAATTGATATACATTTGTAAATACATATATTGAAGTTTTATTTAATATACTGTTTATAAAAATTAACTGGTAATAAAAAAGTGAGTTAGGGCAAATAATTCACAACTCTTAAATAAGTACCCATAATTAATAGCTGATACAGAGTGCTTAGTATATGCCAGGAACTTTCTAAATGTTTTACATATATTAACTTATTTTTTCTAAGTTTTTATTTAAATTCCAGTTAGTTAACATACAATGTAATATTAGTTTCTGGTATACAATTTAGCGATTCAACACTTCCATACATCACCTGGTGTTCATCACAAATGCCCTCTTTAATACCCATCACCTATTTAACCCATCCTCCCACCCACCCACCCTCTGGTAACTATCAATTTGTTCTCTATAGTTAAAACTCTGTTTCTTGGTTTGCCCTCTCTTTTTTTTCTCCTCTATGACCATTTGTTTTGTTTCTTAAATTCCACATGAGTGAAATCATATGGTATTTGTCTTTCTCTGACTTACTTTGCTTAGCATTATACTCTCTAGCTCCATCCACATCATTGCAAATGGCAAGATTTCATTCTTTTTGACATCTGAGTAATATTCCGTTGCGTAGTTATACCACATCTTCTTTATCCATTCATTGGTCGATGGACCTTTGGGCTCTTTCCATAATTTGGCTATTGTTGATAATGTTGCTCTAAACATCAAGGTGTGTGTGCCCCTTCAAACCTGTATTTTTGTATCGTTTGAGTAAACACCTAGTAGTCCAGTTGCTGGGTCATAGGGTGATTCTATTTTTAACTTTATGAGGAAACTCTCTACTGTTTTCCGGAGTGGATGTATCAGTTTGCATTCCCACCAATAACATAAGAGAATTTCCCTTTCACTGCATCCTCACCAACATCTGTTGTTTCCTGTGTTGTTGATTTTAGTCATTCTGACGAGTGTGAGGTGATATCTCATTGTAGTTTTGATTTGTATTTCCCTGATAATGAGTGATAAACATCTTTTCATGAGTCTGTATACCGTCTGTATGTCTTCTTTGGAAAAATGTCTATTCATGTCTTAAATGAATAAATTGGGTTATTTATTTTCCAGATCTTGAACTTTAGAAGTTCTTTATACATTTTGAATACTAACCCTTTATCAGATAGGTCATTTTCAATTATCTTCTACCATGCCATGCCATAGGTTCCCTTTTGGTTTTGTTGATTGTTTCCTTTGCCGTGCAGAAGTGGGTTTCTTTGTTTTGTTGTTTGGTTTGTTTGGTTTTTGGTTTTTTATAAAGTCCCAATAGATTATTTTTGCTTTTGTGTCTCTTGCCTCAAGGTACAGGTCTAGTAAGAAGTTGCTCTAGCTGATGTCAAAGAGGTTACTGCCTATGTTATCCTCTAGGATTTTAATGCTTTCCTGTCTCACATTTAGGTCTTTAATCCATTTTGAAATTACGTTTGTTTATGGTGGAAGAAAGTGGTTCGGTTTCATTCATTTGCATGTTGCTGTCCAGTTTTCCCAACGCCATTTGTTGAAGAGACTGTCTTTTTTCCATTGGATACCCTTTCCTGTCTTGTCAAAAATTAATTGACCATATAGGTGTGGATTCATTTCTGGCTTTGCTGTTCTTGTGCCAGTGCCAAACCGTCTTAATAACTACAGCTTTGTAATATAACTTGAAGTTTGGAATTGTGATGCCTTCAGCGCTGCTTTTCATTTTCACGGTTGCTTTGGCTATTTGGGGGTCTCTTGCGGTTCCATACAAATTTTAGGATTGTTTGTTCTAGCACTGTGAAAAATGCTGCTGGTATTTTGAAACGGATTGCATTAAATGTGTAGATTGTTTTGGCTAGTTTGGAAATTTTAACAATATTTGTTCCAGCCCATGAGCATGGAATGTCTTTCTGTGTCTTTGTGTCGTCTTTGGTTTCTTTCAGTTGTGTTTTGTAGTTTTCAGAGTACACATCTCTCACCTCTTTGGTTAGGTTTACTCCCAGGTATCTTATTGTTTTGGGTGCAACTATAAATGGGATTGATTCCTTAATTTCTCTTTCTGCTGCTTCATTATTAGTGTGTAGAAATACAACAGATTTCCGTATACTGATTTTGTATCCTGTGACTTTACGAATTCATGCATCAGTTTTAGCAATGTTTTGGTGGAGTCTTTTGGGTTTTCTGTATAGAGAGTCATGTACAGGAATAAATCCCATTTGATCGTGGTGAACAATTCTTTTAATGTGCTGTTGGATTCACTTTGCTAGCATTTTATTGAGAATTTTTGTATCCATGTTCCTCAGGGATATTGGCCTGTAGTTTTCTTTCTTAATGGATCTTTATCTGGCTTTGGTATAGGGGTAATGTTGGCCTCATAGAATGAATTTGACAGTTTTCCTTCATTTTTGATCTTGTGGAATAGTTTGAGAAGAATAGATATTAATTATTCTTTAAATGTTTGGTAAAATTCACCTGTGAAACCATCTGGTCCTGGATTATTTTCGTTGGGAGATTTTTTTTTTTACTGATTCAATTTATTTGCTGGTTCTTGGTGTGTTCAAGTTTTCTACTTCTTCCTGTTTCAATTTTGGTAGTTTATATGTGCCTAAGAATATAACCATTTCTTCCAGGTCGTCCAATTTGTTGGCATACAGTTTTTCATATAATTCTCTGACAATTGTTTATATTTCTGTGGTTATGTCTCCTCTCTCATTTGCAGTCTTATTTATTTGGGTCCTTTCTCTTTTCTTTTTCATAAGTCTGATGAGGGGTTTATGAATTTTACTAGTTTTTCCAAAGAACCAACTCCTGTTTTCATTGATCTGTTCTATTGTATTTTTACTTTCTCTTTTGTTTATTTTTGCTCTAACCTTTATCATTTCCCTCCTTCTGCTGTCTTTAGATTTTGTTTATTGTTCTTTTTCTAGCTTCTTTAGGTGTAAGGTTAGGTTGTTTATTTGAGATTTTTCTTAGGCCTGTATTGCTATATACTTCCCTCTTAGGACCACTTTTGCTGCATTTCAAAAATTTGTTCCATTGCATTTTCATTTTCATTTGTTTTCATGGTTTTTTTTTTTATTTCTCCTTGGATTTCTTGGTTAATGCATTCATTGTTTAGTCGTGTGTTATTTCACCTCTATGTTTTTGTAGTCTTTCCAAATTTTTTCTTGTAGTTGACTTCAAGTTTCATAGAGATGTGGTCAGAAAGGATGCATGGTATGATCTCTCAATCTTTTTGTACTTTTTGAGGCCTGATCTGTGACCCAGTATGTGATATATTCTGGAGAATATCCCATCATATATTAACTTATTAACCTTCTAACCCCTCTGTGAGTTAGGTACTATTACTATCCCCATGTTAAAAATTAGGAAACTGAGACACTGAAAATTAAGTAACTTCCCAAAGATCATGTAAGTCAGTGAGAGGTAGAGCTGAGGGTCAAATTCAGGGAGCTTAGTGTTAGCTTTGTTTCACTTGTGTAATAAATGATACATTTTCTTTGTTCAAAATAAATAAAAACAACTTAGAAATGAAACGATAAGAGTGCTTCTGTATCTCAGTCTCTAAAAGTAAACCCTGTTGAAAGTACATAGATACACATATAGAGTTATACATATGAATACAGGAGGCACTTTTATAAAAATGGGACATATTTATACAACGTATATAGTTTTTCTCTTAATATCTAAAATACATGTTTCTCTGTCTTTAAAATATCTTTCCATGTATCGTTACAAATAACACAGCAATTAATATTCTTCTACATATATTTTGACTTGTGCTGAATTTCTCTGGAACAAATTCCTAGGAGTAGGATTCTTGGATTCAAGATTATGTGTTTGGGGAAATCTTGACAGATAATGATAAACTGTCTTACAAAAGGGATATTAATTTTTTAATTGCCACCTTGAATGTAACATTAAAATCAAATCATCATTTAAAATCATAATTTTGGAAAAGTCTTAGGTTTGCATGCTCCAGTGTTTTAATTCCTGTATTGACAGTTTATCTCCCTGCCTCACTCACTAAACTGTGTAATTAGTTCCAATCTTTTCATTATGATTCTCCTAAATTTCTAGATAGACAAACCAATCATTTACAGAGAAATAATCTTGTCCGTCTTTTGCCCATGAAATTTATTGTTACTCCCTTGTCTAAATTTACACTGCCAGGGCAGGGATAAATGATAGCACTCTTCATCCGACTTGAGTAGGAATGCCTATACCGTTACTCCAACGTAAATGTTTCATGGGAGTTTCTTCTAAGGTAGTCTGTGTCAACCAAAGCAAATTTATTTCTCTTCCTAGCTTATTGAATATTTATATTCACTGTAGGTACTGAATTTTATATAGATCAGTGGGAGAGTATGGCTTTTCTCTCTGTGATTTTCAAACCATTCCCCAGGCCCCTGGCAGCCATCTTTTCTACTTTATGTTTCTTCTGCTCTCTGCAGTGATTTGAAGAGCTCCCATTTCTTTAGTAAGTTATCCCAGCATATTCTTCTTTTTCCGCTGCTTCCTTATCA
The DNA here is from genome assembly GCF_022837055.1 of Prionailurus viverrinus. NCBI lineage: Eukaryota > Metazoa > Chordata > Mammalia > Carnivora > Felidae > Prionailurus > Prionailurus viverrinus. The sequence continues at coordinate 33,702,984 of NC_062562.1, read as the reverse complement.
CTTCTTTGACCACTTTCTTTTTCTATATCATGTATGTTTTCTTCAACTGATAAGAGAATATAGATTAGTATGTGTCTGAAATTTTCTTTTGTTTTCTGGAGTAGTTCTGTCATGCTTTCATTATTTCCAAGTTGTTTGTTATGTTTTCTTCTCCTTCTTCTCTTCCCTCCTCCCCCCCTCCTCCTCCCCACCCCCGCCTTTCCTCCTCCTTCCTCATCTTTCTCTCTTCCTCCCCCCTCCCCCCACCTTCCTCCTCCTCCTCCTCCTCCATCGTCGTCATCATCGTCGTCGTCGTCGTCTTCTTCTTCTTCTTCTCTCTCTCTCTCTCTCTGTAGTATCAATGCACAGATCCCAAGCTTGTTCCTTTCTTCATGTTACTCTTCTTGGAATGTAGACAGTTTATCCTGTCCTCTGTCAAGAACAGAGTAGGGATGGTTTGGGGAAGCAATTGTGTGCCAGTAGCTTTAATTTGGACACCTTGTTGTGTTTTTTTTTGTTTTGTTTTGTTTTTTTTTAATTTTTTCAACATTTTTTATTTATTTTTGGGACAGAGAGAGACAGAGCATGAACGGGGGAGGTGCAGAGAGAGAGGGAGACACAGAATCGGAAACAGGCTCCAGGCTCTGAGCCATCAGCCCAGAGCCTGACGCGGGGCTCGAACTCACGGACTGCGAGATCGTGACCTGGCTGAAGTCGGACGCTTAACCGACTGCGCCACCCAGGCGCCCCTGGACACCTTGTTTTTAAGTACTTTCTCCTCCAGTCCGTGAAGACTTCTGCCCTAGAGGCAACATCATTCCTAGGTTTCTAGCACTCTCCAACTTGGGGTTAACAAGAGGTTAGAATGGCCTCTTGTGTCACAAATCCTGCAGTGACTCGGTGTTGCCTTCTTTCCGCACAGCGGAGTTGGTTAGCACATGCGAAGCTGATCACTGCTCTTCTCTCCCACTTACTGGCTTGCACTTTTAGGCATCTTTCCTAGGAAAGACGTGTAGTTCAGTGTAAGTATAGATGGCAAGTCCATGCATTTTCTCCTCCATCCCTCTGCCTCTTCTACTCTGCATTGAGGTCCCCATAGCAAGGTTTTCACTTGTGGCCTCTCCATAAGAAAATCACCATTCATTTAGAGAATCTTTCAGGCTCCTTTCACTGACTTTAGGAAAAAAAAAAAACAAAAACAACGTAGATCTATCCAGCTAGTTTTAGCATGAGGTATTACTTTGATTCCACATTTCCACATTTACCTGGGAAACATTTGAAGCTTGCCTTTTGAATCTGAAACAAAAGTTGGGTATTAACGGTATGTAGCATCTGTTCAGCAATTCAGCTTCTTAGGGGAAAGGCACGTGTCCTCGGCTGTGCATATCCAGAGTCACCAATTTTGGATACTCCATTTTCTCTTTGAATGTGTCGAATCCCTTCCTTTAAGGGTCAGCTCTGCTAGATTGGATACTGTTTATAATCCCGGTCAGGGGAACTCCTCAAATTTGAGGGTTGGCAGGCCATTTTGTTAGGAACTGGATTAGAATGACAGCTGATAGTTCTTTGTTAGACGGATTCACAACTTTTTCCTATATATTTTTATGCACAGTTGTGTTCTGAAGTTAACACACTGAACAACCCCTCTCTGGCCTCACCTTTTCTGGGAAGATGAGATCCAGAAAAACTTATTACCCAGTGCATGGTGGCAGCCCATTTCTCTGGTCCTGACAGTACTTCTGATTGATGCTGAAGCAATAGAGACTTGGTACCTTTCCCATAGCCACTAACCCCATGGTAGCCTTTCCTGATGTTTTAAATTTCCAGAATAAAGTGAAATCCATACCTATTTTAGAATGAGGCAAACTGATTATTTACAAAGGAATAGGAATTAAACACAAATCAGGCTTCTTATCCATGACACCAAATGCTATAAGATAATGGAGAAAAGCCTAGAAAGTTATAAGAGTGAAGGACTGTGAACTTTCACAATCAAGGGTTAAGGTGAAATAAAGATACAAAGCATAAAAACATTTTCTGTTACACACGGATTCAAAAAGTATACTACCCATGAACTTTATGGGTGTATCCATATGCTTTATGAGCATATCACTTGAAGATACTTGGATAAAACACAAAATTATATAGGAAAAACGATGAGAAAGGAGCTTTCTGATGAAAATGATATGTAAGCCATGTGTACATTTGTTCCTCACCATCTTCAGCCTCCATTAAATGATGGTGTAAAAATTTGGATAAAAAAAATAATAAAAAATTAAAAAATCTATGTATATGTATACATACATAATATAGTATCACACACACACACACACACACACACACACACACACCATTAACCCACAAGAATAAAGAAAATGGGATAGGGAACATAGGACATGGGACTTAGTGCTTACCAATGGTAGGACTGAATGCTAGAAAGCAATGGCTTCCGTATAGTGGGGGAAGTTATTTTCCATCTAGAATTATGTACTCAGAATTGATCAGTCGTATGTCAAGTAAAATGAAGACATCTGCTGATAAACAAGGATTTAATAAAATTTGCCTCCCAACGTGCTTTCTTAGAAACTGCTAGAGAATGGGTTAATATAAAATGAAGCAGAGGTCAAGAAAAAAGAAAGAGTAAATCCAACAGAGTAGAGTAGGAAAAAGGTTGTAAAAGGACGCTGTGAACTGGGCTCTGGTGGCAGAAGCATGGAGAACTCTGCAGTACTTGGTTGAGGGCTCCAAGAAAAGGGGGGTCAGTGGCGGGGAAAAGGTGATCTGAATGGCATTTAGAAAAAAACAAGAATGTGCTTTTGAATTGGGGTAATACTTTTCCTTTTGCCATTCAAGAATGTTTTCCTGGTAGAGTGCCTGGGTGGCTCGGTCGGTCAAGCGTCCAACTCTCGGACTTGGGGCTCAGGTCATGAGCTCACAGTTCGTGGGTTCAAGTCCCGTATCAAGCTCCATGCTGGCAATGTGGAGCCTGCTTGAGATTCTCTTTCTCTTGATCTCTGTGCCTCTCCCCCCTTGCTCTCTCTGCCTCTCTCTCAAAATAAATAAATCAACCTAAAAAAAAAAAAAAAAGAGGGGCACCTGAGTGACTCAGTCGGTTAGGTGTCCGACTTTGGCTCAGGTCCCGATCTCATGGTCCGTGGGTTCAAGACCTGCATCAGGCTCTGTGATGACAGCACATTGCGCCTTCCCCACTCATGTGCTGTCTCTCTCTGTCTCTCAAAAATAAATAAACATTGAAAAAAAATTTTTTAAAAAGAGTGTTTTCCTGGCCCCTAGGAGTTAACTATCTTCTACATGTGATTAGGATTTTTTAGAGAAAGACAGCAGAGACATTGACTAAAGCAGTACTCAGTGTAAGGCATGCAAAATAGGATTATGAGGCAAGAAAATAAGCTTGTGAACCCAGCTTCTCCTTTGAGGCAGAGTCCTTCATTCCTGTACCATTCGCTCTCACGTTACCAAGTGCCAGACTTATTCACCACCATCTGGAGGTTTCTGCAAAACAGGGCTGTAGGAGGAGAGAGATGGTGTGGAGGAGTGCACAGGACAACTGAGTGGCGAGGACACGACAGATGTAGCAACATCATGGGCGGAGAACTCTGGACGAGAGCATCCCCTGGGCTGCCCCCACACCAACCCGGGACATGGCCACACTGATTTGGCAGGACAGCCTGTCAGGCAGGGATAAAACTGGGAGTGTTTACCTGAAAATCTAAGGGCTCCTATGAGGAAATTATTAAACGTACTAGATCTAATTTAGGTGTAAATGAAAATGGACATTTTATTAATTTCCTCCCAGTACCCAGTGAGTGGGGATCCAGAAAGGTGGACTGCTTGCATATAGCCAAAATAATGAAATTATTATTCCCCCTATCTGAGTTACGAGATTAAAGTATTGCAATCTGCTTCTTGATGCTCACAGATCCTATAGTTTCCAAGATGGGCTCCCACATTAAAAAATAGTAGTTCCCTTCTCTTTTTCCATTTCTGTTAATTTTATTCTTTCTTCCCCTTCCTTCAACCACATACAACATGATAAAAGAGAGGGAATTGGGGCAACTGTACATTGAGTGAGAGAAAGGAAATCTAAATTCTCCAAAGAGGTTTGGTCAGTGTTTAGGAAATGTATAGGAAAGCAAACACCGATAAACATTCCACACCGAGCTCTCTTTTCAGTCAGGAGGCAGCATTTCCACTGAGGATTCAGGCTCCAAAACAAAAGACAATACTCTCCCTAAAATCTGGTAAAACAGAGTTCAAGTGTAGCACAATAAGGAGTGATCTCATTATGTATATTGCACATGTGTAGAAAAGCACCAGATATTTCCATCTGTCCATCTTTATCTGCAGAAAATTGATTTCACAACTCTTCCGGATGTTTAAATGCCACGTCCTGTATAAATATGTTTGCCAATCACCCCTAAGCCTGAAAAAATGTATCTTTCCAAACAATAGGGTAATGTGGAGTCAGAAAGTCCTAGAGACTAAACCCGTGGTTTATTTATTCTTCAAATAGGCGAGGGACTCCAAGCTCCGGGCACCTGGCTCTGTGCTCGGTATACACTCAAGAGTAAAAGCACACTGTCCCTGCCGTCAGGAGCTTCAGATCTGGGCAGGGACAGAGGAGGACCAGAGCGCCCAGAGGAGGCGCAGGGGTATAAAAGGACAATCAGGCAATCGTTAAAAAATGGAGTTAAATGCCTTCGGCCATACTGGTTAGGGAATGAGGTGTTCAGATTCATTAAATCATCTGGTGATTCCAAATGAATAACCAAGTTTTCAGAGTCCGCGTTTAAAACGGACAAAGCTGCGGCACAAGAGTCTTTACTGAGTTTCTTTCCAGGAGTCATTGTCATTCCGAACACCCAGCCCTGGCAAGACCACGCGGCCCCTTTCCTCTCTCGATGCTACATTCCTCAGGACCTCTCTGCTCTTGGCTCTCCAGAAGGTCTCTCTTCCCTTTCCCGTGCCTCACGTGGGGCCTCCCGGGCTTGGCTTTTCCCTCGCGCGTCCTTCTCGCAGTCCAGGCTCCTTCCAGGAGCCCGAGCTGATCAGTGCTTGGACGGCTGCCAAATCCACATCTTCGCTTGACCTGTCACCTTCATTTGGTTTCCTGCCTCCACGCCCATCCTGGCTGCTTGTCTGCACAAGCAATCTATACACCCTTATCCCACGGTCACTTGCAACGCGGCTCTTCCAAAAGTGAGCTCACCCTCTTCACATCCCACACCGGCTTCCTTTCCAACTGTCTGCACTCCTAACACCTCCAGCATTCTGGTTGTGAATATGGAACCCTTCCAGCCATCCTCCCGGGTCCCCATTCCCTGGGGCCTGGGAGGAACTCGATGTGTCCACTTTCACGTACAGCTAGGTCGGATCCCACCCACGTCACAATTCCCTTTCAGTTTGTTTGTTTCCACAACACTAAAAACAGAGCAGTGACAGATGGCTGCCGTGCGGGCGATAGGCTCCAAAAAGATAACGTATATAAAAGCATTTTGGAAAGTAGAAAGTTGCGCAAGAATAAGATGTCAGCCGGTGGCTCATAAACATTAAAATATTTTTTGCATGGGAGGCTGGTGTCATATACAAGTATGATAAATAGGATACATGGGCTTAAAATATAGAGTTTGTCATGCCGAACGACAAATCAAACTTGTGCAGCTCAGGACCCCATAAAACGTGGATAGTATTTTATTTTTGAAATAGTGAAATGTAGGTTTAAGAGAAAATTGTACCTCTTAGAAACCTTCGAGAAAGACATACATATATAGATGTACATATTTTGCTATATATCACATTTATGTATGACCGTAAAAGTATAGATCCACGTGCCCTATGCCTTCTCTTTGCCTACCCCCAGCTGTAGTGTGGCTTTTTAAACCGTGGACTACAGCTGTCCCAGGGCTAAATCCCTGGGCGCATGCCCTACAACCTAGTGGAGAGATCCAGAAACCATGAATGAAACCCATGAATCAGTGAAGGACCGGGGGCGGGTCTAGGTCATGGGTACTACCTCTCTAACCTCTCTGGTACAACACCACTATGTGAAAGGACTCGGGTCTTTGCCACCTTCCCGTCTGGCACCCTCTGATTAGCCCATCCATTCTGGGTCCTGTCACTCCTGCCATCACCACACCCACCACATGCTTTCGCAAACACGGGACCTTGAGTACTTACCACAAACCAGATGTTTTGGGTGAGAGGTGAGAACCGCAGCTGGCTCTGGGTAGAATTTCATCTGGCCTGTGGGGCAAAGTAGCAAGAAGTTGCAAAAACTTCCCACCTCACATTATGCTCTTGCACAAATGCGAGAGGCCCCCAAAAGTGTGTCCTTTTCCCTTTGTCTTCTTTCACTCTGCTGCTGTTTCTAGGGAGTTGTTTTTCATCATTCCAGACCCCTGCCTGTAGGTTTCTGCATGTTCGTGTCTCCATGGCTTTTATTACATGGCTTTTATTACATGCCGAACTCTCAATGGGGGATGGTCTAGAAGGGGGATAGGTTATGGCTTTTTGCATGGGTATTTCTCATCTCCTGTTTTTATCAGAAAGGTATTAAGTGCTCTGATTTTTTTTTTTTTTTTTTTTAACTTGGTGGCTCCAGGCCTGCGTGTCTCAGAGTCTCCTCGCTTCCAGGCTTCCTGGGCCGGGTGCCCACACCCTTGCCCACCCACCCCCACTCACACCCTCCATATGCACCTCAATTCACAGCAGTGTGATTTCTGTCCCTAACACCCTGCTGAATCTGCTCTGTCATTTTCAGGCTTTAACCTGCCAGATCCAGGGGGCACCTGGGTGGCTCGGGTGGTTAAGCGTCCGATTTCAGCTCAGGTCATGATCTCTCCGTCTGTGAGTTCGAGCCCCGCGTCAGGCTCTGGGCTGACGGCTCAGAGCCTGGAGCCTGTTTCCGATTCTGTGTCTCCCTCTCTCTCTGCCCCTCCCCTGTTCATGCTCTGTCTCTGTCTCAAAAATAAATAAACGTTAAAAAAAAAAATTAAAAAAAAATACTTTTAAGCTGCCAGATCCAGGAGCCCCTTTGTAGCCTACATTTCCCTTATTCTCTATGGATCTCATTCTTGAAACTCTCTCTCTTGCAGGACTCCTTCACAGGTCCCCTTTCTTCTCCTCCGACTGAATTTCTCAGATTTTGTTCTTAGATACTTTTTCTTCTCATTCTTCATTGTCTGCTTGAGCTAATCCACCAGTTCACTCAAATTCAACTAAAACTAGGGACACCTAGGTGGTTCATTCGGTTGGGTGTCTGACTTTAGCTCAGGTCATGATCTCGTGGTCCATGGGTTTGAGCCCTGCTTCGGGCTCTTGCGCTGACAGCTCAGAGCCTGGAGCCTGCTTCAGATTCCATGTCTCCTTCTCTCTCTGCCCATTCCCTGCTCACACACTCTCTCTCTCTCTCTCTCTCTCAAAAATAAATAAACATTAAAAAAAAATTTAATTCAGCTAAAACCAGCACCGTAGACGCCAGAATCCTGATTTCCATTGCTAACTTTGACCTAACTCGTGAGCTTAGCCCAATTGCCAGAGAGCATCCAGACTTCTCACCATCTCAGATGCTCACTGCTGACATGGAAATTCTTTCCTGTGTTGTACAGGTTCTTCCCGGTGTATGATTTTTCTTTAAGTTTATTTTGATTTATTTTGAGGCAGAGAGAACAAGCAAGAGAGGGGCAGAGAGAGAGGGCAAGAGAGAGAATCCCAAGCAGGCTCCATGCTGTCAGCAAAGAAGCCCAACAAGGGGCTCCATCCCACGAACTGTGAGAACATGACCTGAGCCAAAATCCAGAGCTGGAGGCTTAACCAATCGACTGAGCCACCCAGGCACTCCCTGTGTATGATTTTTAAAACTTCACTTTGGCTGCCTGACTTATGGATAGATGCCAAACATCCTAATCTGACTGCTGGTGGGAGGTGCGGTGTTTTGACCTTGTCTCTTTATCGTTAAAGGATCTTTGGAATCAGTTTTCAAGAGGTGACATACGTGACCCGAACTCTATTAGATCCTTATCTCTAAATGACAGCAGAGGACAAGATAAACTCAAAGGACAGGTCTTAAAAGCAAACAACGAGAAACCCTCATGTTTATTTTGCAGACAAAGGTTACAAGCTTGCTTTAAATACTATCGAAGCTCAAACCTTGAGAAATGCACAAGGCAGAAAGGAAAGTGAGATCTGTGTGACCAGAAAACTGTGAAAATTGCTTTCACTTGGGGATTATGGGCACAATGTCATTAACAGGAGTGCAAATGGCTTCCCTACTCTTTAGTATAGATGTCATACTAGCTATTAAGAAAATCTTGTTCTGCTGAAGCTACGTTTTGAATATACCTGAAAGACTATAATATAATTATTAATAATACTAACAACAATGAACACTTATAGAGTGTTCATTATGTGCCAGGCTCTGTAATAGCAGTTTGCCATGCTTACTCGATCCTCACAAAAAGTGTATTAGGTGGATTATTAGTCCTATTTTATATACAAGAAAACTGAAGCTCTGAGAGGTTAAGAAATCTGCTCATATTCACCAAAAACACTATAATTTCTGTTCATCGGACCAACAACAAAAAAATACTTCGAAAATCTATGAACATTTTTTATTTGTTAATATTTATGCTTAGTTTTGTTTTTCTTTTAATTTTCTTAATGTTTTTATTTATATTTGAGAGAGAGAGAGCGAGAGAGAGAGAGACAGAGTGCAAGTGGGGGAGGGGCACAGAGCGAGAGGAAGACACAGAATCTGAAGCAGGCTCCAGGCTCCGAGCCATCAGCACAGAGTCCGATGTGGGGCTCGAACTTACGAACTGTGAGATCATGACCTGAGCTAAAGTCGGACACTTAATCAACTGAGCCACCCAGGTGCCCCTATACTCTTTTTTTTTTTTCACCAAATCATATAGTTGCGCGTATATTTGTAGAAGTGGAAAAGGAAGAAAAAGATCTATTAAATTCCATTTACTTTGAACAAACTAATCAATAGAAAATGTTCTGTGTATACATGATAAGGATAATTTAAAATGATTACATTTTAATGTTCAATTTAGTTTTCAAAGTAGGATTTTAAAAATCTCAAAATAGATTGATGATTTTAATTAAATCATATCATATAATTTTAATTAGGTCCTAGAAAACTGGGTTATTAGGTACTCGAGAGTCATTATTCACTGAACTATATGTTAAATAACACCATGACCATGTCAATTACAAACAAAAGATACCTAAATATGACTACGTGTATGAACATATTTTATAAAGTAAGACTATTTTACTTATTTTTTATTGTGAAATATATATACATAAAAGAGGGCATAACGTATTTATGTAGGAACTAAAGAATAACTCATTCCGTTGACAAATATATATGAGAAGCTTTTTATAAACTTCCAGATTCAGCCCCAGAATGTACAGAGCTTGGAAGTTGTCACTCACAAAACTTGCAGCAAGATAAACCTGTTTTAGAAAGAGTATTAGTGACTTTTCTTGGACCCATCGGAGAAATTGTTTGCAGGGCAAACAGTCACCCTGAAATCTGGAGTACAGCTAAATCAAGACAGTTGCAGTCAGCATTTGCTTACCTGGCCCAAAAGTCCCAAGAGCCATAAGAACACTTCAATGATAATTTTGATGAACTACTGAAGGCTGATTGTGGACTAGCGTGAGAGTGAAGAAGCCGTGGGAACTGCCATCTTAGGGGAGCCCGCAAACTTTTGCGGGCTTTACCTACAGTCATCCCAGCAGTCTTATGGCAAAGATCTGAGAAAGGTTCCCCAGTGGCTCCAGCAGCAGGGGAGGGGTAATAATTGTGACATATACCCAGAGCCTTTTCCATAGCCTCTCCAGGGAAAAATACGTCGACAGAACTTGATAAAAGCTGGAGGAAGAGTTAGCCTGCCTGTCTCACCTAAGGGAAAAAGGAATGTACATAGTCAATAGGGGTCAGAAACAGATTGGGAATGCCATAATGGGGAAAGGAAGATGATGTGAGGGAAAATAAAACACTATTCCGCTGGAAAAATAACTGTGAAGGTCACAGCTCTATGACACAACCTCACTTAAAAGACTTAGATTCAATTGGTAAACTTTATACTGCGGTCTTTCTCCAGTACCTATGCAACCACACCAACAAGCTTCCATATAATAAGAGCTGCAAGACGTCGACTTTCTCTGAGTCGAAGTACTCAGAGAAGACCAAAGATAAGGGGGAGAGAAAACAAGGGTACTAGAGAAATTCAATGCCTCTAAGACCTTAAGTATAGCAATCATTTAACAAAGCCCAACTCCTAGCCATATTAACATAAATGTTCATGCTATAGGTCTATTTATCCTAGTTTTTTTTCCTTTTTCTTTTTTTTAAAAAGAAAGAGCCTGAGTAGGGGAGAGGGACAGAGGGGGAGAGAGAGCATCTCAAGCAGCCTCTGATGCGGGGCTCTATCTCATGACTCTGATGCATGATTTTTCTGTTCAGAATATATTTTTCATACATTTTAGCATGTTGTAATTATTCACTGAAAGTCAGACATGATGTATCAAGTAATGTGAAGTAAGGTAATCGAGCTCCTAGGTGGTTCAGTTGGTCAAGCATCCGACTCTTGGTTTCGGCGCAAGTCATGATCTCAGAGTCATGAGATCAAGCCCCACATTGGGCTCCATGCTGAACATGGAGCCTGCTTGGGATAGTCTCTCCCTCTCTCTCTGACTCTCTCCCCCACTCACACATTCTCTCTCTCTCAAAATAAATAAACATTTTTTTAAAAAACCAATCACTTAAAAAGAAGCAACTCTAAGAGGTAAGAGATTTAATGAAAAGGGCAGACAACATACAGGCAAAGATCTGAGAAACTCCAAGCAGGAATCAGAAGGAAATATTAGAAGTCAAAAACACTATAGAAGAAATGAAAAATGTCTTTGTTGGAATTATCAGTAGACTGGATGTGGCTGAGGAAAGAATCAGTGAACTTAAATCGATGCCAGTAGAAATTTTGCAAATAGACATGAAAAGGAAAAAATAAAAATAAAGACACAAAAATCCAAGAACTGTAGGATAATTATAAAAGGTATAATATATTCAAAATTGAAACACCAGGTAGAGAAGAAAGAGAGAAATGAGCAAAAGAAATATTTGCATGATGCTGAAAAGTTTTCACAATTAATAACAGACACCAAACTAGAGATCTGGGAAGTTCAGAGAACACCAAGCAGGATAAATACCAAAAGTTTCACCAAGGTATATCATATTGGAAGTTTCAAAACCAAAGAGAAAAACTTTAAAGAAGCAACATGAAAAAAAAAAAATCCATCATTGGGCAGGAACAAGAATGAGAATCAGCTCATACTTCTCTTTGAAACCTATGCATATAACGAGAGAGTGGAATGAAATATTTAAAAGGTTGAAACCAAAACCCCACCAACCTAGAATTCTAAGTCTAGTAAACTTATCCTTAAAAATGAAGGAGACATAAAGACCTTCCCAGACAAACAAAATCTAAAGCAATTTATGATTTGCACACCTGTCCTAAAAGCAATGTTAAAAGAAATTCTTCAGAAACTAGTAAAACGATATAGGTCAGAAACTTAGATCTACAGAAAGAAATTGTCAGAGAAGGATTAAATGAAAGCAAAATGTTTTTCTTACATTAATTGATCTTAAGGATAACTGTTTAAAGTAAAAATAGCAATACCGTATTAAGTGACTAGAGCCTATGGATAAGTGAAATGAACAGTCAAATCCATAGGGCATGGAAGGGAGGAATTGGAAACTCTATTGTAAGGTACTTGCACTACACAAAGCAGTATAGTGTTATTTAAAGATGAATTTGAATTAGTTAAAAAATGTGTATTGTAAATCTAGGGCAACCACTGGAAGAAAAAAATTCAAAGATGTATACTTGATGTGATAAGAGAAAAGCTCAAAAAGAATCATATAAAATGTTCAATTAAACCAGAGAAGGCATGGGGCACCTGGGTGGCTCGGTCAGTTAAGCATCCAACTTCGGCTCAGGTCATGATCTCATGGTTCGCGAGTTCGAGCCCTGCATCAGGCTCTGTGCCGACAGCTCAGAGCCTGGAGCCTGCTTCTGATTCTGTGTTTCCCTCTCTCTCTCTGACCCTCCCCCGTTCATACTCTGTCTCTCTCTGTCTCAAAAATAAATAAACATTAAAAAAAAAAAACAGATAAGGCAGAAAATAAATGAAAAAGAGAAAGGATAAAGACAACAAATAGAAAACAGTAAGAAATATGGTAGATATTAATCCAGCTGTATAATCAATTAAAAATTTTTTTTAAATGTTCTATTTATTTTTGAGACAGAGAGAGACAGAGCATGAGCGGGGGAGGGACAGAGAGAGAGACAGAATCCGAAGCAGGCTCCAATCACCGAGCTGTCAGCACAAAGTCCAACGCGAGGCTCGAGCTCACAAACCAGGAGATCAGGACCTCAACCGAAGTCGGACGCTTAACCGAATGAGCCACCCAGGCGTCCCTGTATAATCAATTTAAATGTAAATGTCCTAACTATATCAATTAAAAGATAGATTCTCACAGTGGATATAAAAAAAGAAAAAGCCCCAACTTTAAGTTATTTACGAGAAACCCACTTTAAGTATTAAGACTCAGATAGTTAAAAGAAATCGCTTGGAGAAAGTTACATCAAATTAACACTAAATGAAAACTGGAGTGGCCATATGAATTTAAGATAGAAAGCCTTCAGAACAAGGAAAACTATCAGGGGTAAAAAGGGGCATTACATAATTATGAAAAGGGCCAGTTCTACAAGCAGACATGATCAAAATATTTTGTACTAAAGAAGGCAAAATATAACATATCAGAATTTGTGGGATACTACAAAAACATTGCTTAGAGGGAAATTTATAGCATCACATGCATCATATTAGAAAAAGAAGAAAGATTTAAAAGTAGTAACATAAGTTTCCACCTTAAGTAAAAAAGAACAATTAAAGCAAGCAGAAAAAAATAATAAAAATTAGAGCAGATGTTAATGAAATTAAAAATACAAAACAACAGAGAAAATTAATTAAAATCAAAATCTGGTTCTTTGAAGAGACCAATAAAATTAATAAGCCTCTAGCTGGATTAGAAGGAAGGAAGGAAGGAAGGAAGGAAGGAAGGAAGGAAGGAAGGAAAGAAGGAAGGGAGGGAAGGAGGGAGGGAGAGAGGAAGGAAGGAAGGAAGGAAGGAAGGAAGGAAGGAAGGGGCAAGATACAAATTACCAGCATCAGGAATAAAAAGGGGTTAATCACTACTGATTCCCTGGACATTAGAAGAATAAAGGAATAAATACTATAAACCACTTGACGCTCAACTTTATATTGTAGATGAAATGAACCAATTTCTTGAAAAACTCAAAACTTAACAAAGAATATATAGTCTGAGTAACCAACCCAATAACTATTAAAGAAACTGAATTAATAATTAGTAACTTTACAAAATTAAAGCATCGAGCCCAGATGGTTCCACTTATAAATTCTACAACACATTCAAGGTACAAATTATACCATCATTCCACAATCTCTTCCAGAAAAATGGGATAAAAATAAAATCTTCCTAACTCTTACTAAGACACCAACATTACCCTAATCTTAAACACAGAGAAAAACATTACAAGAAAGAAAAACTACTGACTGATTTTTCTCCTTAGCATAGAGTCAAAAACTCTCAACACAATTTAAGCAAATCAAACCCCACATTGTATAAAAACATACATCATAACCAAGTGGGGTTTATTCCAGATATGTAAGGCTAGTTCAACATTTGAAAAGTCAGTGAATATAATCCACCATATCACAGGCTAAAGAAGAGAAGTATTATCATAGAAATTATAAAAAATGTGTAAAACAGCTTCATGAAAGTAGATGGGAGGGAGAGGTGTCGACCTGAATAAGTCTAGAAATGAATGGAGTCAGTAAGTGTGAAGGCAAAAGGACTGTACTCTCACTGATAAAGTGACTTTCCATGGGAGTGTGGGTGAACAATCCCTACAGCACTCTATGTATATACTAGAACTGAATAATTAAGTAAATGGATGGTGGATGGTGGCAGCCGGGTTAAAGTACATACACGTTCTTACTTCCTTATCTAGTCGGCTGAGAGGTTCTAGAAACAATATCACAGTAGCAACAAGCGCACCTAACGCCCGCATCTTGGAGAACAACAACTGGAGATACTTGGGAAAATGGATTTGGGGGCTGGGGAAGGAAATATACAAGATGGGCCTGGAGCATCTTGCAGTGTCAAAAATAGACACTCCCCCCCCCCTTTTTTTTTTTTAAATAAACCAAAAACATTTATTTTGATGGGAGTAGGTCAGAAGGGCACAGGCCCCAACTGAAGAGCTCCCGATGGCCAAAGCTGTTAACAATTTGAAAATAAAGTATTAGTGGATTATAAGCCTAAGTATAAATTAAGTATTCATGAGCCCATACTGATATAAATGGATAAATAAATAGAAGAATCCCAAATAATTTATGTAGATGCCCTACCCCCAAGAGATGGCGAGTAACTCTGCTCTCCTTACGTGTGGGCTTTCCATAGCGACTTCCTTCCGAAGGGTACAGTATGGAATAGGGAGGGAATAACTTCACAGTGGGGAAACCTAAGAAACACTGTCCCAGCCAGGTGATCAAGGTTCACATCAACAGTGGTAAGTCAGATTGAGAGTATATACCCTTAATAAGCTGTGACAATGGTACTTTTCCTCTGTGGTCTTCCTCCCCACAATACATAACCCCAGTCTAATCATGTAAAATAAAAAAAGCTGACAGATGCCAATTAAGGAGCATTCTACAAAACATCTGACCAGGAAGTACTCCTCAAAACTGCCGAAGTCATCAAAAACAAAGAAGGTCTTGGGCGCCTGGGTGGCTCAGTCAGCTAAGCATCGGACTTCAGCTCAGGTCATGATCTCATGGTTCATGGGTTCAAGTCCCACATCAGGCTCTGTGCTGACAGCTCAGAGCCTGGCTCTTGCTTCAGATTATCTCTCTCTCTCTCTCTCAAAAATAAATAAAGTCTAAAAAAATATTTTAAAAAAGTCGATCATATGCTAGACACTTTTCCTGGTCCTCCAGACACATTGCATAACAAACCAACTTGGTGCCTGTCCTCACGGAACTTACTGTTCGATGGGGAACCAAACAAAAAGTCATGGGAAGAGAACCACTTTGGATGGCGTGATCAAGCATGACAGGGCATTTATTTTAGCTAGGATTATCAGGGAAGATTTCTTTGAGACCTGAAAGATGAGAATGAAATAGTTATGCAAAGAACAGGTGAAGAGGAGTCTCCATGTACAGGAAACAATATGAACAAAGTTCATAATATCGGGAGAGCCTTGAGGAATTGGAGGAATGGCCAGTGTCTTCACGTTGGGCTTTTGCAGAAGCCAGTCCTGAGCAAGTATTTGATTGCAGGTCCAAGGAAGGATTTGAGTGCCAGTAGTTGGTTCATTGAGGGGAGGTGGGATGTCCCAAGAGGCAATGGTAGGAGGGCCGGAAAGTGAAACAGGGAAGGTGTGATATCAAGCCGGTTACTTTCATGGTCAACTAGGATTCGTTTGCACTGAGGAACTCTAGGAGACAGTAGAGAACATGTGTCACGTATTCCACCTGTAGAAAGAAGCTGGGATTTTATCGACCAGTCCCAACAGGAATTGGGTGCAGTCTAGCCCTCCGGGGTGTTAACTCTGACACTGCCAGCCTGCCTTACAGTGGACCAGGCAGGGTCCAACCGCCAGCAAGAATGGGATTTCTATGCCACTCGGGGCCAGGCACAGACAGGGATCATAGCTGGAATCACTCGGGGATGGGGTTTTGTCAGGCAGGTATGGCGGTAGTAAAAAGAGACAAGGTAACTGAGCAAATGTAAAATGACATTATTCTGAGTGAATCATGGAATTGCACTTGACTAAGTTCAGGAAAGGTCCCCAATAGGGACTAATGGATAGTAGAAAAAGCAGTGGGTCCATGGGTTGGCATCTCAATGAATCCCCAAACCTGGTAACAGGGTTCTTGAGCAAGAGAGTTTCAACAATAGAGGTGGTGGCTGTGAGATGTTTATTGCATACTTTTTGCCATTTTACTAATTTAAAATACATGATTGAAGAGTGGAAGTAAATATTGTGTCGTGGTTACCTAGTCATACTGGACTGTGCTCCCCCTCAGCAGTCATAAAACACTTCCCACTTTCACAGATGAAAATTGTGCCTTTATGGCCTAGCAAGTTAAATCTCTAAATGTTTACTTTGTGACTGTGCTTTTTCTTGTCTCTGAAATGCCAGCCATATTGATTCACCTGTAGGCGTGTGTGCAACAGCTTGCTTGTGTATACACATGGTATCTGGGCTAACACAGGTTACCAAAAGAGAAAGGAAAACCAGCAGACTCATGAGCCAGAGACCCAACTTTCTAGGTTCTTGAATCTTCTACCAGAGAGATACAGGTAGTCAAAATCGAGTATGGAGAATGAGAATTAGGGACTCACTAGAACTGGCGTAGTTAATGCTACCTCTTCATGTTTATATTGAAAAGCACTTGAACTCTGTCTACCAAAGTTCTAAGTCAAGAGGTTTTAGTATATCCTAGAAGCATAAATGATGGGAAAATACTTTTCCCTCCACTCAAATCCATTATATAAAATGCCAGATTTCACTTCAAAAAGACTAAGCAGATGTCATTTACATCATTGCTCCGAAGATTTAGAGATACCAGATCACTTACTTTTTGTATTTGCAAAGAATTTTTCAATAAAAACCACTGGCATACAAAACCAAGATTTTTAAATGGCAACTCATGGGCACTTGGGCGGCTCGGTCAGTTAAGCGTCTGACTTCGGCTCAGGTCACAATCTCGCAGTTCATGGGCTGGAGCCCCACATCATGCTCTCTGCTGCCAGCACAGAGCCCTCTTCAGATTCTGTCTCCTTCTCTCTCTGCCCCTCTCCCACTCTCTCTGTCTCTCTCTCTCTCAAAATAAACATTTTGAAACATTTAAAACATTAAAATTAACACGTTAAGTCATTTTAAGAACCAAAACAACAGTACTTCACAAGCCTTTACTTCTTGTTTTTCAGCTTACTTGAGGGTCAGAACTCATAACAGGAGTATATTAGCATAATGATATAAAAATGGGATATCCAGGTGGGGTGACAAAGAGAAGGTATTTTCCCACCTCATCTATTCCCTCATTGATGATCAATCACAGTTAAAAATTACAGTGGATATTTTATGTAACAGTGTTGTCTTAGAAAGTTGCTACCTCGGGGCGCCTGGGTGGCTCAGTCGGTTAAGCATCTGACTTCAGCTCAGGTCAAGATCTCGCGGTCTGTGAGTTCGAGCCCCGCATCGGGCTCTGTGCTGATGGCTCAGAGCCTGGAGCCTGCTTTGGATTCTGTGTCTCCCTCTCTCTCTGACCCTCCCCCATTCATGCTCTGTCTCTCTCTGTCTCAAAAATAAATAAACATTAAAAAAATTAAAAAAAAAAAAAAGAAAGTTGCTACCTCTTCTTCAGTTTTGTTTGCAACTAATGGAGCGTGTAGGAAATAGACTAAGGTCAAAGTGGAAATCTTTGTTCTAATCCCAGATGAACTCCTTATTAGTTAGATGACCTTCAGCAATTCACTTGATCTTTATGTTTTCTATCTGATGAAATAGGATTGTAGGGGTCCTACCACATCTCAGAGTTCTCTAAGATTTAACTGAGAATTCATTTCTTTTTTTTACAAACACTCATTGATTGCCTAGGGGCACCTGGGTGGCTCAGTTAAGCATCTGACTTCAGCTCAGGTCATGATCTCACAGCTCCTGAGTTTGAGCCCTGCGTTGGGCTCTCTGCTGACAGCTCAGAGTCCAGAGCCTGCTTTGAATTCTGTGTTTCCCCCTCTCCCTGCCCCTCCCTGGCTCATGCTGTGTCCCTCGAAAATAAGTACACATTAAAAAAAAATTTTTTTAAGAAAAACGTTAAAAAAAAAACCACTCGTTGAGTGCCTAGTACATGCTAGACTCAGATCCGAGGTGTATAATGAATAAAATGAATTCCTTGCTTTCATGGAGCTTACATTTCAATGGGGGAAGACAGGTGGTATGGGTGAGTAGAGTTGGAAGCAAAGTGTTCTCTTTTCCATAATGTGATCAGGGAGGTCCTGTCTGGAATTTTAATAGAGGCTTGAGTAAAGTGGGTTGTCAGGGCTTCCCTGGCTAAAAACACAGCAAGGATAAAGGCAGTGATGTTGGAAGGGCTTGGCCTGTCTCAGGAATGGCAGTCTGTGTGGCTGGAATAGAGTGAGCTGGTGGGATGTTACCTGAGGTCCAAGAGGTGGGGTTGTGAGGTGTCGATCATGTAAGGAAGGAGTCTGGCTCTCATCAGAAAGGAGATGAGAAGTCATCTCCTGGAGGGGTTTGAGCAGAAGAGGGACGTAATCTGGCTACTGTGTGGAGAACAGAACAGATTACAACCAGTCCAGGGTGACAGAAGGCAGACCAGTTCAGGAGCAGTGCATTAAGGTGGACAAGGTAGGCTAGTTTAGACTACAGTGATAATGGTGTTAATGGTACCTGGTCAGAGTCTAGGTGTATGTATGTGTGTATATATATATATGTATATATATATATATATATACATATATATATATACATTTTTAATGTTTTTATTTATTTTTGAGAGAGAGAGAGCGAGCGAGAGAGACAGCAGAGGAGGGGCAGTGAGAGAGGGAGACACAGAATCCGAAGCAGGCTTTAGGCTCTAAGCTGTCAGCACACAGCCTGACGTGGGGCTTGAACCCGCGAACCACAAGATCATGACCTGAGGCAAAGTCGGATGCTTCACCAGCTGAGCCACCCAGGCGCCCCCGAGTGTAGGTGTATTTTGAAGGAAGAGGCGACAGAATTTTCTGATGGATTGGATGTGAGGTGTGTGACAGAGGAGTGGAATAACAAAAGTTCAGGCCAGAACAAACGCATCCAAGGTATTAATGACCTAAGCAAGCTTGCTTTGGAGTTTAAAGAGCATTATATAAGGTGATATGAACTAGTTCATTTTGTCTCAGAGGCCAAATATTTGAGAGATTAAAATCTTATTCCATTCTACTACGACAGAAGGTATTTCATGTTTTTCACCAAATTTTAATTCTGTACAACTCCCTAGTCAGAGGTCCAGTGACAACAATGGTAGTTTTTAATCAGAAAAGGTTTTATTATAAGAAACAATGCCATCAGGTAAAAATGCAAAAAATTGTGCAATTATGGCAAAATGTTTAAAAATATCTACACATTTGCCCCCAAAGGACTACAGTACTTAACTACATACCTGAGCACTGAACATTGAATGCCATTTTAAACTGCTTCACGTCGGGAATCTGATTCCTTGCAGAGCACACCCTCTTTTCTTCATGCACCCATGAAATCAGCCTGATGCTTAAGCATCATCTTTGCAGGATAACAGAAAACAAAGATGGAAAATAAAGAATACGGTTCCTACTTTCCTATAACACAGTTACACCAAGTCCAGTTTCCAATGTGTAAAAAATACAGAGGAAAGTGCTACATACATTCTTCAAATGCAAAAACGAAGTTCAAGTGGGACTGGCATATGTTAGCCTAGATTTTAATTCTGTAGTCCCCATTGTGCCTTTTACTTTTATTCTCATCATCCTATGCAAATGTACCTTAAATATCTAAACACTACCCACACAAATTACTAATCTTAGTTTTCTAGGACCTCTTCTGAAATCATTTTAAAAGTGGCAAAATATCCCAGTTATATAATTTAAACAAATAGTTCTTCGTACAAAATTCAATATATATTCTACTCCTGTAGCAAATTCTAAGCCTTGGCTTTGACACACTATACTTAGATCACACCCCCGATATAAATTGTTATAGCAAAGGATCGACTGTTGTGCAGATGAACGGAATAAACCTACTGCAGAATTGACCACAGTATATTGTACCCCTATATGTCACACAGCACGGGTAAATTGCTAACTCACTGTTCTATGTCATGTTTTCAAGTAACACATTGTTCTAAATAAATACAGAAGATTGTCAAGAAGCGGCAGGAAATCTTAAGGTATTGAACAAAGCTTCCAAAAATAAATTACATGAACATCTCTTGCAAGTTAGGGATTTTTGTTTTGTCCTCCCGT
Source organism: Prionailurus viverrinus (assembly GCF_022837055.1). Taxonomy (NCBI): domain Eukaryota; kingdom Metazoa; phylum Chordata; class Mammalia; order Carnivora; family Felidae; genus Prionailurus; species Prionailurus viverrinus. The sequence continues at coordinate 33,682,820 of NC_062562.1, read as the reverse complement.
CTGCGATGCAACACTGTAAAGATGCTTCAAAACACTCACAGCAAAAGCCCCCAAACAGCATGTAGATAAAGGAAAACAGAAGAAAAACTAGAGAGAAAAAAACAAGTGGTTGACAAAGTTTATAAAGAGATTATAGACATACTATCAAGGCCAATAAGAAACCACATATCCAACTTCCCCAAGACTTGATTTTAAAATGTTAATTCTATAAATGCTGTCCACTTTAAATTCTGCTTCAGAAAACGTTCCTTACTTGCAGAGGTCAAGGACAAGCGTTTGGAAAGTTTCTGAAAAACGAGGTATGTGAGGCAAAGAGGCAATGTTTCAAATTTGTTTCACAGTATCACATGACAATTTGTGCAAGAGTTTCTAATACAAACCATGCCAGTTTGTTTTCCTTAAGAGAATCAAAATATTCTACTTGAGGACAGACTCCGGGCTATCCATCTACTTTTTATCAATTATTCTAGGCATAGTAAAAAACAAGTCACTGATCCAAATATCCACCTTAGGTATGACCAATGAGTTGGTTTGTCCTTTATGTTAATAACTAACTGACTGTTAGAAATTCATCCGTTCAATATGAAAAGAGATTTAGTACCTATAATGCTATGGTTCCACTCACTCACCCTTTTCCTTCTCAGTCACCTTCAGCTAGAACAAGGTTTGCAATGTAAAAATATACATTACTATTAAGTGCAAAAATGGAAAAAAAAAAAAAGTGAGGTTTTAATGGTCATATGTAACTTAAAAGCCATTAAATTAGACCACCGAAGGAGTTCCATGTTTCTGGAAAACAAAAATGTAAAAGCAGGTGTAAAACTTCACATTATGCTCTGTGCAGAAGAGAAATAAGTTAACTTTCACTGTACCGATAATGAAGGGACAGGTGGAGGATGGAAAAGGAGGTCAGGCAACAAAATGGCCCGTGTTAGTGCAAACTGAGAGTAATGTTCTCACTATTCTGAGTCCAGTTAGATATCTTGCTGTCATGTAGGCAGAGAATCCTGTGAAACCACAAGAGTTCAACAGGGAAAGTACGATGCCACAAAACTAACAGGCCAATTTGAAAGGTAAGCATAGACTCAGACAATTTAAACCTATCTAGGTATACACATGAATTCACTTACACCAGCACCAGCCACCTGTGAATTTAAGCCCTTTTCGGGATTTGTAAATAATGAGACAGTGTGAGCACACGAAAAAGTTATCAACAAAAAAACTACTAAAAACTTAGCTTAACTTAAACTTCCGTGGGAAATAGGAAACAATCAGACGAAAAGCTCTAAGACGTATTTGTTTTCCTTCAGCCTACTCTAATAACATATTTAAATCTCAGTACACTTGAAAACAGTACACAAATGTGTGTGTGTGTGTATGTATATACATATATATATATATACATACTAAGAATGAGGGTCTAAGTTAGTGCTTCTCTGTGTTGGAGAGGTCACAGCTAAAGTCCTAGTGATATTGCCTCAAATTTTTACCCGTATTTAAAATAAAAAGTCACATCAAACTAGTTTGGATGTCTCTGACCAATAATACCCTAACTGCTCTTAAAAGAGTGCATAGTTGTTGATTCATCTGGTATCTCAGTGACGAATTATCACAAAATTCTAGAATGAAAAGGATTACTTTTATACCAGAAAAAAAAAAATGCTGATAATTGCACTTTGTTACCTTTTGCTTAATGAAATGAAAACATCACAAGGATGAAAAGAAATCCCTCCTACACCATAATCTTTAAGAGCACCCATTGCCATATATAAACTCTCTCAGCTTCTTAAATACTGACAGCACTTCTTGTATCATTGTTTCCCCAAGCCCAAGATGCCAGTGAGCTCACTAAGGCCTGCTACTCATTAAAGTACTTTCTGAAGACACTGAGGATAGAGTTTAGCAACAGCACATTCAAAATGCCGGCCAAGGTCCCAGAGCCGATCTGGGGTCTCGTACACTTTCATCCACTGGTCAGTGACGTCGTCATATTGGTAAAGGGAATTTTTCCTGCTGGTTCTGAAGACATGTTCTTCAACGGTCACTTGGGTAGCTCGAACAAATAAATGGAGTTTATTCTGGAAAAGTACCAGTTTAAGGTACGGATTTATGGACTCATCACATGGAAAGTCCTTCTTCCGAGTCCATTTATTGAGCTCAATATCATAGGCTTCTACAGTGAACATACGTTGATGATTTCCACAGGTTCCAGCTATGTAGTAGATAGAGTCCTTGTATACAGCTGCTAAGCCCTGGATTCTAGGCACAGTCATGGGGGTTAAAAAACCCCAGTAGTCTTTTTGAGGCTCATAGAAGAGGAAAAATTCTCCTAAAAAAACAGAAAGAAAAACAAGAATAGACATATATATATATATATATTTACATGTGTCTTTTTGGTTATATGTTGAAGAGCCTAATTTTCTAAATATTTCACTTTCTAAAAGATTTCTTGTATAATCTCCAGAGATACATTATTTAGTATAAAATAGTTTAAAATGTCTTCATTCCATGGCAGAACATAACACGTAATATTATAGTCAACCTGAATTGGGGAGGGGTTCGAAATAGGGAGGGAGAAGGAGTTACTTTGACTTGAAGACAGATAAGAATTGAGAGCTTGGCTCCATTTTTCTAACCAATGGTATATTTCAGAAAATTTATTTTAAGCCAGCTCTAAAAAAGCATAATTACTAATGGTTAGCCAGTACGATCAGAGTATGTATACAGCTTCATCATGAACAAACCACTATAAATTTATGTGCTAATTATTTAATTAGAAGGCAGCACACGGAATTGTTTAGATGTGTGTCTGCAGGCCATGGATATGTTTACTTTAGCACTGCCGTAATGCAAAGACAAATACTTAAGAGAAAAAAACATGGCTTTAACAAGGATAGAAAACATACATTTCATGGAGCTGAATTTGGGTCACTTTTAATTCTATTTTGATGACAAAAGGGTGTGCGGAGACAGACTGCCAATATAAAAATGTCCGCATGAATTTAACTAGCGAAGATTTACAAGAGTTTGGCTAACTATAACATTTGTATAAAATCCTTGATTTAAAAATCTGGACCCTTTATGAACAGATTATATGATACTCCAATAGCCACACATAGTACAGCATAAGCTTCTGACTATTTATGTCAACTTTATTTATATAAAGAGGCTTTGTTTAGATTAGAAATACCTACTTCTAAATTGAGCTTCCCCTTGAAAACTGAACTAGATTTACTCTTATCTACAGATTTAACGGACAACTCAGTAGTAGTGACACTATAATTTCCATTTTTCTTAGAGGAGCTTCTTAAACTACCACCTTTTGGTTGCACATCACCTACCCTCACTGACTTTTAACAGAATTCTTTTTTAATTTTTTTTTCTTTTTTTCATGTTTATTTATTTTTGAGACAGAGAGAGACAGAGCATGAACGGGGGAGGGTCAGAGAGAGACGGAGACACAGAATCCGAAACAGGCTCCAGCCTCTGAGCTGTCAGCACAGAGCCCGACGCGGGGCTCGAACCCACGGACCGGGAGATCATGACCTGAGCCGAAGTCAAACACTTAACCGAATGAGCCACCCAGGCGCCCCTTAACAGGATTCTTAATAATAGAAATGAAAACTTTCTGGGGCGCCTGGGTGGCTCAGTCAGTAAAGCCTCTGACTTTGGCTCAGGTCATGACCTCATGATCTCCCTCTCAGCCCAGAGCCCACTTCAGATCCTCTCTCTGCCCCACCTTTGCTCATACTCTTTCTCTCAAAAATAAACAAACATGTTTAAAAAAAAGAAAAGAAAAATAAATTAACACTAATGTGTACTACCTCTCTCCAATTTTTTTTTTTTTTTTTTTTTGAGAGAGAGACACAGCATGAGAAGGGGAGGGCCAGAGAAAGAGGGAGAGATAGAATCCCAAGCAGGCTCCAGGCTGTCAGCAAAAGCCTGATGCAGGGCTCAAACTCATGAACCGTGAGATTGTGACCAGAGCCAAAATCAGAGTCAGATGCCTAACTACTGAGCCACCCAGACACCCCCTACAAATTTCTTATAAAAAGGAAAGATGACAAACAAAGTAAATTTTTAAAATCTAAAGTCCTCTTTAAAAGCTTAACCAGTGAAAGGCAATTAAGAAAACTTTTAGAGTCTCAGATTCCTCTTACATAAAACATAATCTCAGGTTAAACAATGTTCATTCCAGCCCTGAAAATTCTATTAATTCATGATTACTTTGCTTTAGTATTTACATTAATACATAACCTTTACCTTACAACTGGGAATCTCTTAATTAATTATATCTCTACCAACTAACTGGTTAGCCAGCAAGACCAAAATATATGTAGAGAAATCTTCATCATATTGGAGGATATAACCTATGCAACCATACTGGACAGATTATGTATCCATTGTTATATTCCATTATTCACCAAGACCAATAAACCTATCCATGCCCATGTTCCTATTTAACTAAAATAAAATACTAGTTAGTTAATACTCCTTTTGGAGAATTAAAATGATATTAAAGTTTAAACAAATGGGTTCAGGCATTTTGTGTCAAATAAGGATGACAAGCAAAGAATATATTTTTTTAATGGTGTGACAGTGAAAAAAATCTTATGTATCTATACAGAATCATCCCTTTTTTCTTATTTTATTAAAGTAATAGTGTGAGGAAAACATGTATAAGCAATTAAGAAACACAGGAAGAGGAATAAAGATGTTGGTAGTATCATCATCGCATTCAACATCCAAGCAACTAAAATGTCTACGAAACCAAACACAGGGAAAACATTATTTATCACCAATTAGAACCTTTGATAAATTATCTTATTTCTACTCACTTGGTCATTCTTTCTACTACTGCTGCTACATCATCTTTACCAGAGTCCTAGCCTTCAGTAGTTCAAACAAAAAAAATGTTTAAAGCTAAGTAGATTTGATAGTCCCTCTTCATCTGTAATAGCAAACGCAAGAAAAAGTGGCATCCCAAGTTTTTCAGTGAAAAAGCTTAAAAACTTATTTTGAAAGGTATCACACACTGCGGTGAAATTAAAATCTAAAGACTGCAATTTCAAACTCTTTATAATTCCGTTTCATGACCTTGGCCATCCTAAGGTTGATCACAAAATTCTTCGTTCTTTTTTCTCTTTCAAACTAATCCACTAAGTTCCATAAAAAGTAGTTGCTACATCTCTTGATTATGTATTATGGAAGAGTAAAAAGACATGTATCAGACTTGCTCTCTTAAAGTCTTAAAAACGGCTCTGAAATAGTTTTCCCCAGAAGGCCAAACTAATACTTATCAGATTATGTTTTGAAAAATACTTATTCTACGTGATGTCAAAACACAGTAAGAACATAAAAACTTAACAGGCTCATTTAAAGATGCCTGCCTTTGTGGATGCAAAAGCTGACGGTCTTTAAACATCCTTTCTAGAATAGACTGTTCCCACCAACAGATTACGGTAAGAAAGCCAGAGGAAGTCCCCAGTGAACAAGAACAAGCACCTGTTTTAACAGAAGTAGGTTATTCTGCTACCCTCTCATGGAGAATAAACCACTCAGGCACCTACCCTGTAAGACATAGATCTTCTCTTTGTACTCCACAGCATTATGAAACTCCATGGCAACAGGCATCGCACAAACGCTGGTCCAACAATTCTCTCTGCTATCGTAGCACTCCACGGATTTTAGTGAGTTTCTCCCATCACCTTCGTAAACACGACCTCCAATCGCATACATCTTACCACAGCAATACACCAGTTTGCAGCCTATTCTCGCTCGCAGCAGGGGGGGCTTGGAGAGCCACCTGTTGGTGGAATGGTCATACATCCAGAAATCATTTTCTGCCTTATGGTCGATGGAGACCTCACTGCTGCTCGGCCTGTACCCTCCTGCAATGTAAATGTCATTGTCTGGTGATACGAGAATCCCCACTTCTCTTAGATCATTTGGTGGTTTGCATAGTTTAAACACTCTTCCCGTGACTGTATCTAGACAAGGCACTGTTTGCTTCTTTCCTGAGTGTTTGTGGGCAGCATCAAAACATATGATCATTTCGGAGGCAGTCATTCCAAGTCTCTGTGTGCAGCCATTGGTACTGGATGGGCCCTTTTCTACATAGCTTTTGGCTATAGCCTGTGCAAACTGAGGTGGAATTTTCTCTATAAAGGCATCCTCCATCAGAGGAAAACGTATGCATTTGGCAAAAATTTCTGGAAGGTGCCCTTCTCTTTCATCCTGTTCATGTTCAAACCACCTTACGATGCTTTCATAAACATGCTCTTCTCGGTCTACGTTTAAATCATCACTGTCTAATATACTTATCAGTTGGTCTTTCGTCAGCTGGAGAAACTCCTGTTCTTTGGTGACACACAGAAACTTCTTACGAATGTATTCTTTTGATCGATCTCCGAGTTCCTGATGACCATAATGATCAGCAAAGATGAAGACCCCAATAGAATTCTGTGGGTCCAAATGACTGATCATATACTTAGCACATTGGTCTTGGATGGAAGGAATCTGGAAGATACTAGCTGCAGTGAACAAGGCTTGAACATTGGCCTCTGTCAGAACAACTCTGGAGGTGTAGGCATAGTTCAACACTAAATCCATGGATTCAGCTTCAACACCAACTATTCGAACTTCTTTTTGAGTACTTTCTGTAAGGCCGCTAGTGAACATGGATCTAGGAAGGAAAGAGTGGTTAATAGTATATCTGCACTCCATATAAAAAATTATGGTGGCAAATTTTTGGAGGTATACAGTTACCACAGAGATAACCTTTGTAATGGAAAAAAATTTCCTAATGTGTTTCCTGATATTCCGAATGGGGGTAAAAGTTGATCATCTAGCATAAGGATTTAGCCTGCTTAATCTCGAAAATCCTACTCTGAGGGCCAGTCCCCTTTATGCCAACTCTGAGAAAAAGAATATACCTAAATAAAGCACACCGAAAGATGCCATGAAATATTCCAGGACACCTTACTTTCCTTGGAGTCCCTAGCCAACCTTCTTATCAGTTGCCTTAGGGACTTGAGATCTTAACTCACCAGACCAGTAAGAAAATTTAAGAATGCATGGAGGGTGTCAATGTAAGACACTGGCATATATAGACTGATTAAACTTTTCATGTCTCAGTGGAAATGTACAAGGCAACTTGTCCCCAAAATAGATCTTTAAAAATTTCATCTCAGAAAAACAGGATGTTCTTAAGAAGTTCATATTCTCTACCTACTCCCTTTATCTTTTGAATGCTTCCTTCATCATTGTAAGGAATATAAAGAACATCACTTCACTTTTCTTTCGACAGTGTGAAAACCTTTGCTTAAAGAAATATACTCAGTTTTCTCAAAGGTACCATATTTTACCCAGGTATATCTGAATATAAATAGATTATAGTAGGCTCAATATAATATGTACTTTTTTTTTTAACGTTTATTTATTTTTGACACAGAGAGAGACAGAGCATGAGCAGGGGAGGGGCAGAGAGAGAGGGAGACACAGAATCTGAAACAGGCTCCAGGCTCTGAGCTGTCAGCACAGAGCCCAACATAGGGCTCAAACTCATGGACTGTGAAATCATGACCTGAGCCGAAGTCGGACGCTTAACCGACTGAGTCACCCAGTGCCCCATGATACGTACTTCTAAAGAGAGTTTAAGAATTAATTCTTTGGAGACGACGGTTTTGAAAATCCCAAGCTTTTGCCTTTGAAAGCAGACTTTCTTATCTACTTACTTCCCTATCTATCTATCTATCTATTTATTTATTTATTTATTGTAAATATCTGCATTTGTGGGCTCTTCTTGGCCAAAATATTAAGTAGCCAGAAGTCTAACTCTGTATTTAAGTGTTATTAGTCGTGTATACATATCATTTGCCTTTTTTTCCCCTCCTTTAAGGCTTCTTCCTGGACTGCTGTTAAAATTAAATACAAAAATCAAATCAAGGTTCTTTGAAAAAGATTTTACGAAAAGGGCTGTTTGCCCTTGGGTGCTTAATAGATGTCTATTGAAGAAATCAACCTAACATTTGTGATAAAGTCGTTGATACAGTTCTAGGCCCTTCTCATTTTACAATGCTAGGTTGTAAAAAAAATATCCTTAACTAGTTAATTTTAAGATACAATGAGAAACACTGGGTATATACCTGGGTACAAGGACCCAGCTTGCTGCCTGGGTTCACCACCTCTGAGTCCTATTTTGGCTTCTACAATGTAAATCTTAAGTTTAAGATCAAATGGGCTTTTTTTCATGAGTGAAAACTAGATGTCCCAATGTAGGAGCTGGTTTTCCAGTTCAGGTGCTGAAACACCCAGCTATACAGCTACCAATTAAAAAGAAAAATAAAGCCTTTCATTAGGCAAAGATTAACTCCCAAAGGAGAACATTACCACATACCCCTTTATCATGGGAACTCTGCTGACTTGAATAGGCTGGCCTCACACACAGGAGCAGTGTGATACCTGATGGGTTCTCTGTTCTACTAGGTTCTTTCTGGAAATGCCACATAAAGATGGAGCATTTCCTCACACAAAATCCTGAGCAGCAGGAAGTTTCTAATGATCATGCAAATTTTAATTCTGACAGGTCACTGGGATCGTGACACAACCATGCCAGATTTCAAGCTATTCTTATTTTTCCAGCAGTGATGCAAGACTTAGAAACTATTAAGTATGTCTTCCTCGATTTCACATAAGGAGCAGCACCAGTGCCAAGAAATTTCTGTACAAATAGCTCTTGCAAGAGATAAGAACCTAATCCTTAAGTTTTCTAGCCAAATACCTTCATCTGAATTCACCTCTCTTATGCTTAGAAACTTTTCCAAGCATTTCCTTAATTTCTTATAATTAAGAAAATCTACTATAGCATATTTCTTTTAAGGTGATTAGTCCAAGTCTTCAGAACTAATTTTAATTAAGTATAAAATTTAAATGATACAAGCCAGAGTATAAAATTTCAGTATCAAATATAGACATTTTCACTTTCAAGTTTCAATTTTTTTTAACCATTCAAATTTAACATACAATAGAAATTTCTGAAAGGCAACTTCAAAGAGGACCCACTCCTGTTTGTTAAAAGTCATGATAGTGACTAAGAAGCTTGGCTCTAGAATCAAATCCAGCCTCTGCCACTTAGTAGCTAGATGACTTAGGCAGTTCATTTAACCTCCCCGAATCTCAGTTTTTCACATTTAAAATGGAAATAACTGTACAGAGACAGGACTGTAAAGACATAAAAAACAATGTAGGTAAAGTAAGCTTAGCCCGAATTTGATCAGTAGTAACCGGGACATATATTTAAATCCATGGATGAACTAACCATGTCTAACGGAGAGTCCGGACAAGCAAATCTCCCCAGGCAGTTTCCATTACCAGGCCCAACTTCCTACCTTCTGTGCATATCAGTTTCTTCTTTTTTCCTTCCAGCTCACTGCCTCATGATGGTTAATACTTAACAGTCCAATGACCTATCCCTAGGCAAGTCTTAATGGTTACATCATAAGCATCAGGCTATGAAGCGACTATATTTAACCCAGTATTCTGAGAAAGAGGAACCAGAAACTACGGTCTGGAACGCTACACTGAAAAGCACCCTGAAAAAGAAAAACAGCACTTTTAGACCGTAGTTGAGAAAATTAGTTCACTGTCTTTCAGACACTATTAGTGAACACTGAAAGGCTTAAAAAAATGAGCACTTGAAACCAAGGAAGTTAAACTCAAGCAGGAAACTGTATCAGTGATCTTGTCTTAAAGTAGGAAATTCTTTGTTAGATCCAGGTTTTAAAACTGTACTGCTGTAACTTTTTGATACCCAAAGAAGAATGCAATGAAAATGAAAACTTCACTTAAAAACACTTCTGGAAATCTTGGAAACGATCATGAGTCTGGAGCCTAAGATAACGCAGAAACTGTATTTCACTCATTTTATTTCATTGCTTTGACCCCTGTGGCGTTAAAACAAACTACCGAATGGTAATTTGTTTCCCAAGTTACGTGCTGGTAAGTTTTAAATTCTAAGAGTTACAGGCACCGGAGAAATATGTGTCATGGTTGGAGTTTTGGAACAAATACTAGATCAGCACTGTCCACCCAAACTTTTATCTGGGTCATACAACTGGCAGCTCCTACCTCCACGTGGCTACTGAGCACTTGAAATGTGGTTAGTTTGCCTGAGGCACTGAATTTTTTATTTTATTTAATTTAAAACAATGACATTTAAAGAGCTGCATGTGGCCTGTGGCGGCCATGCTGAGCAGCCCAATTCTAGATTTTGTAGTTATGTGCCAGAAACAAACAAAAATATATTCACTCACTTAAAAACCAACCACCTGAATTCTAGAAGAATCCATCAAGTCAAAAACAAGGGCTTAATAAAATAGGGCCTGTTACTTATTTTAAGGAAACAAACTCGCGGGTTTCATTTCATCGTCTCACCTCCGTTTTGTAATCAAGTGGGCAATACTGAGGGACAAAGGGAACTCCGTGCGGACATCGACAGAAGTTTCTACCATCATCATACCTGAAGTAAGGGCTGATTGCAGCAAGAACGTTTCTATGACAGGAAAATGTTTTCCCGTGATCCACTTCCACTACAATGTCTGTCAACTGTCCTTCATCGTACATTGTTTTGAGTTGCTTAAGAATACTGCACGCATGGAAGGGGTCCATGGCATCATTGGCTGTGTCTGAAGATGGAATCCCATTCGGTGTTGGGGAAGACTTACTTAAATCTAGGAGAAAAATCGTACAACCACAAGAAGTTCCGAGCCAGTTACGGCGTTCACGCTCCCCCCGCCCCTAGAAAAATACATATTATGTGTAGAGACATACACCATCAAAAGGGACCGCGGGGTAGGATCTGGGAGAGAGAGAGAGAGAGGGCTGCGATGCAAGTTCAAGCCCCAGCCTGTTCCTCCGGGAGCCCGGCGAGCCCGAAGCCCCGTGCTCGCCGAGGGACTGTGCCGGCAGAACAGTCTCGGCGTCTGCGGCGACTCCGCCGAGAGCCAGAACGTCCCAGCCGAGAGCGGAGGGCAGCAGCCTCACGAGGGAAGCTCGATGGATGGCGGCCGCCAGTGCCCCCTCAACCGCCTGATGAACGCGTCGGGGTGGCGGCGGGTACCCGGCCTCCCCATCGCTGCCCAGCCGGACCGCCCACCGCCCTCCACGCCATCCATCCTCCCTCCCCTCATCCCTCTCCACCTCCCCATCCTTCCCTCCGGCTCCTCGTCGCCACCTCCTCAGCTCGCAGTCTAAGCCTGGACCCTGGCCCACCTCCCCCCTAACACACCTCCCTAGCCACCACACGACCCACCTGCCGACGCGGCCATTTCTCTACGGGGCCCGGCTCCAGCTATTTAAAGAGGAAATGTCATTTCGCTTCTCTCGCTCCCGGGTTCCGGCTCTTCTTAGCTTCACCTGGCCAATGGGGTGGCCTAGGCATCCGGCTCCGCCCCCAGCCTCCGAGTTCCATGCTCCGATTGGCCATGAAGTGCGCAAGGCGCTTCGGGGAATGTAGTTTTATTGCCCCCGCTCCCGCGTGGTCCGAGTAGGGCGGAGGCTCAGGCCGGTGATTCCTATTGGCTGGTTCTGGCGGAGGTGGAGAGCTGGGAACTCGCCAGCCTGTGTCTGTGGGGCGTGCAGAGCCTGCCGGGAGAGGTAGTCTTCTGGCTGAGGAGAGCTGTCATTCTGAGGGGCTGGGGTAAGGAAAGCTCTTGAAGTGCACATTTCCCCCATTTTAGGCCCCTCTCCAGGCCCGGCTCTTTTTTTTTTTTTTTTTCACCTTTTTTCTTCATTCCCTAAACCTCTCGCCAGTGACTAGCTTCCGGTCTGAGAGCGGGCTCTGCCTGAGGGCTGTGAAACCAGAAAAATTTGGAAATGGACAAGAGGGCTGTTGTCCAAAAATGCGAAGGAAATCTGACACTCCACCCTGAAGTAAAATATCAGGAGGCCCCAAAGCAAGCCATCTCTGATGAGTCACCTGTGACACCCAATTGAAATAGCATCGCCTTGGCCGAGTGCTCTGGTTTCTACAGATTAATTGGTCTGGTTACAACGGCTGCTCAGGATCTTTAACTCCCACTCATGCCTTGCTTTTCTCCAACACCCAGAGAACACCTGTTCCACTTTTAAGAGGGCGTGAACAGTCTAGAGGGATTCAGGATGCTTTCCTTTTTGCTCCTGGGAAATGGAGAAGTTAAGATACTGAATGGTCTGAGATTTCCTTTGAAGAAATATTGGAGGGTGCCCTGAGCCTGAGCCAGGGATCATTACTGAAGCCCTGGCTCTTTCCTTACTAAATATGTGAACTTAGATAAGACCTTTTAAATCTGGGGCACTTAGCTATTCACCTGTACCATGTGAATTACAACTACTATTCATTCCATCTACCCCATAGCCTACAGGCCTTTGGAAAGAAAGCAGAAATTTTACAGTTGACACGTTTTGATTTACTTGTCTTGTGTTTCTAGCGTCTAACAGGGCGCCTGGCACATGATAGATTCTTAATGTTTTAAAAACAAATGTAAGGCACAGGTGACCTCACATTGGAAATGCTATTTGTAGACCTTTGAAACATAAGGAAGTATCACGAGTGAATGGGAAGGAATTCTTAGTAGAGATATAGATATTCTGTGCGCATAGCTTTTCTAACACTGGAAAGATCAAAGAGTTGAGCTTCTTGATAAAGGATTTGGAACTTAAGTTGTGACTGAGAAAGAAAGAGAATGATGAAAAACAATCCGGTTCTAGCTCTGCTGAAAAATTTAGAGCTCGAAATAGTATAATCCCATGCAAGTTAACAAGAATTGGCATTTCCTTGGGGCTGGGTGTACAAACATTGATGTCTACACTATGTCTACACCCTGACTGTACCCTGTATACCCTGTCTGCACAGCTCTGCATGGATAAAATTGATTTAAACTTGATACTCAGAACTTTAAATTTCCATTTTATTATGATCTCAGTGCTGTTGCTTTGTGACTTATGAAAATACTGGAGGTTTCACTCACCGTATTGAAAGTATTAAGACAAAACTGGCATCAATCCTTAGGGATTTAGCAAATAAAAATAGAGGACACGCAATATTTACAACATAAGTAAAATATTTGTTACCGAAAATTCAAAATTAATTGGGTGTTCTGCATTTTATCTGGCAACCTTTTCAAATATGTTAAAATATTGATTTCCTTTTTTTTATGCATTATTTTTTGAAGTATCTTTATTTATTTTTTGAGAGAGTGAACACTTGCACACAAACAGGGGAGAGGCAGAAAGGGAGAGAGAGAACCCCAAGCAGGCTCAGCACTGTCTGCACAGAACCCACACGCGGCTTGAACTCACAAATTGTGAGCTCATGACCTGAGCAGAAATGAAGAGTCAGACATTTAACCAACGCAGCCACCCAGGCGCCCCTAAAATATTAATTTTCTTATGTTTTGTTTTTGTCCTCATAAACTATCTAAGCCTTGAGAAATTTGGCCCGTTTTCTTTTTCATTTAATTCTCACCTAATTAACAAATAGACTTGGCAATACAGTTTAATTGATTCAAAGAAAGCTTTTGATTCTTTGACCCACAAAAATTTCTGAATTTCTAGGTGGCAGGATACAAAGAACAAAGGCCAATCTAAATATAAATAGGAGAAAAAGTGAACATTTACAATTGCAATGTTGCCGTTTATATGACACTGTAAATAGTCTCCATTCTACTGGGCAGATGGCATTACATAGTAAAGATTTCATCATCATTAGAAATGCATTAAAAAAAAGAAGAAGAAGAAGAAGTAGGGGGGTGTAAAAATTGAGCCAGTAGTCCCACATTACTCATTCTCAATGATCTTTAAGAATACAAAGGGGATTTTGTTTCAGGGTTGATACTAAACAGCCAAAGTCTACAGCTTTGTTTTCAAATAGCTCTAATTTGTAATTTTATAAGAACTTACTGCCAATCTAGAAAGGCAGCCCCAAAAGTAAGCCAGTTTTGTTAATGCCTTAAGTACTATATTTTCATGTGAAGCATTTTCTCATATATTTATAATTTAAAGTAAAATTTAGTAAGGATGGAAATTGAAAAAGCAAACCAGATACTTGAGCGACCTATATTTAGTTCAAATGAGACACTTAGAGCTTAATTATTTTAATACTTAATTATCTAGGAACCAAAAGGAAAGAAGTTTGCTATAATCATGGTTGTTTGAGAAAAAAGTCCTTACGTTAAAACTCTAGCAAAGATGAAGTATTATGAAAGCAGCCAATTTGGAAAATGAGAAAATTGCACAGTTGCCTTGTTTTGTTTCTTTTTTTTTTTAATGCTTCTACTTTAAGAGAATGACTTTCAGAAATTATCAGCTGTGCCCAGGCTACTGTTGATAATAATACCACACAACACAAGAATGATAGCAGCCCTGATGAAGAAGGTATAAACGAAAATAGGACATCACCCTGCAAATCGATTCTGCTGTTTTCCAATTTCCCTGTTCAGTACTGGTTGAGGCTGTGAAATTGACCAGAGTAATATAAAATGAAAGTAAAGAGAGAATACCTGTGACTGCTACCTTTTAACAAATGACATCCTTCTGTATGTATCCTTCTCAGGCTATAACTACAGCAAAATGTGACATTTGTACTTGCTAACAACTTTTATGTTGGCTGAATTAATGCTTTATATTTGTATTTATTTTTTTAGTTTTTATATATAGAGAGAGCACAAGCCAGGGAGAAGGGCAGAGGGGGAGAGAGAGAATCTTAAACAGGTTCTACGCTCAGCATGGAGTCCAACTCGGGGCTTGGTCCCATGATCCTGGGATCATGACCTGAGCCCAAATCAAGAATCATGTGCTCAGCTCACCGAACCACCTAGGTGCCCCTGAATTAATGCTATAAATGAAGCAACAAAAGCTATTGTTTGCATATAAATTTAATACTGAAAAAAGTGGTTTTTTTGTAATGTCTAAAGCCTGATACTTTTCATATGATTTTGTTTCTTTTCAGTTCAAAACTCTAAAGAGATATTAACATCAGGTTTATTGATTGTACACTACTGGCCTTTGTTGTATTTTAATGTTTTAAATTTATTTTTAAGTCATCTCTACACCCAACATGGGACTCAAACTCATGAGCGAGATCAAAAGTTGCATGCTTTTCACACTGAGACAGCTAAGCACCCTATATTTCAATTTTAATTCCCTTGAAGTGATGTGAGGATTCAACATGATATTAACTAGAAGACTGCCTTTTGTGAATCACTGAATTTGACCATACAGAGGGATATTAAAACACACTGATTTGTCTTTTAAGTATTTGGAATTTAGCATATATATGAAAAACAAAAGACTGTAAAACTAGTGGCAGGCACATGCAATTCTCCCAAGATATTTATTACCATTCCCCAATCTGCATTCTGGGCAGGCACCGTATAAAGTAATATTCCTGAAATCAAAAACAATGGGGGAGGGCCCTGTGGGAGGTGATTTAGGTAAAGAGGGTGGAGCTCTCATGAATGGGATTAGTGCCCTTATAAAAGAGACCCCAGAGGGTTTCCACCCTGTGAGGGCAGGTAGAGAAGACAATAATTCCACGAACAGGATAGGAACCTCGCTAGAAACAAAACCTGCCAGAGCCTTGATCTTAGATTTCCCAGACTTCAGAACTGTGAGAAATTTCTACTGCTTATAAGCCACCTAATGTATGGTATTCTGTTACAGCAGCCTAACTCGACTAAGGTGTGTGTGTGTGTGTGTGTGTGTGTGTGTGTGATATAAGGTATATATAGGAATATATACATATATGATTTTATCCATATACATATACATTTTATCCATTGAGATAAAACATGAAAATTCACATTTTCACATAAAACTCGACTAAAAAAATGAGGACTGAGGGCAGCCCTAGTTGGAATAAAAGAAGCCTTTCAGAAAATTGATGAGATTTTGTCCAGCTGGTGTGAGATTTCAGCTAGGCACCAAAGGAGGATATACCACAGAGATATTCACAAAAGGGATAGAGTATGTTCTTACCCATTTGCTTTATCTTGTCTTGACACACAAGGTAAAGCATTAATTCATCCATACTTTAGTATTGATAGGGCTTAATTCAGGGCTTGAACAAGGATAAGAAGTTCATGGCTATGTGTCACCTACATTATTTCACTGAATTTCATGTTTTAATTAAATAGTATAAGAACAGTGTTACAAATGAAAAGACTAATGAGTGGAGAACTTAAATAATTTGTCCATACTCAGACAGAGATCTTTGGCTCTAAAGCCAACTCTGTTTTGATTACAGTATATAAAGGTCCCTAGGAATAAGACAGAGTATTGAAAATAAGATGTTGTAGAATTTTTTTCTCCTTTAAACAGGTCTTGGTCTGTATCAAATCATAGTCAAATAGTATCTCCTAGTATTTATCAAATGGACAGTACTATTGGTGTAGGTTTGAGATACTTTCATGCCCTAAGAAATGGAAAAAAAATTTAAAGTCACAGGGGAAATAATCACACTGTTAAAGTAATTTGACTTTGTCAGACTGAACTGATAGATTTAAAGGTATAATAACTTAGTATTTTTTATCTTTCCACTAAATAATTAAATAAAATGCTTAAATATGTATAAATATGATTAATCATTAATATTTATTAACTTGACTATTTTTCACCATTCTACTGCAAGATTGAATTATTTTACAAGACTGGAAACTGAATGGAATTACCATACTGGACCCTTGAGTTATTTGATAATATTTAAGCTTAGAATCTGTGTGACAGTCAAGGCCACAGTCAAATGTGAGACTTCAACACCCTTCCCTGCTTGAAGATGAGCTTATAATCCAAATGGAATGAATGGAACTAAACAACAATTGTTGATTTTCTCTAACCTCAGTCATGATCTGAATTTTTTTTCTCTGAAGCTTACAGATTCACAAAAAAGCCAAATGGGAGGGAATATCAGAGGGCAGTAGTCGTCAGCATGTAGACACAGGAAATGAAACTCGGGCAGGATCGGCATCAGAAACAGGAAAGGAGTACATTAAACACAGCAGAGAAAACACAGAGGATAAGGAGTTAATTGTACTTTAATCCCCCAAACTATCAATATTTATAAAGCAAATGTGTTGGTGTACCGCAGTAATTTCAGGGATATTTAATTTTTATTTCTGTTTGTTGTATCACAGGGTTTCTGAATCTCTGCATTACTGACATTTGCAGCCAGATAACTCTTTGTCATGGTGGGGTGTTCTGTGCATTATCAGATACTTAGCAACACCAACACCCCTGGCCCCTACCCATCAGATGCCAGTAATGCCTCTCACAAAGATGTGCCAACCAAAAATGTCCCCAGAGATTCTCAAATGTCCCTTATGGGGAAAGTTGTCCCATGTTGAGAACCACTAAATAATTAAATTAAATGGTTAAATATGTATATATATAATCATTGCAGATAATGACAAATTAATTTTTATTTTTCATGGCATATTAACCCGTTTGCAGCTTACTCATAGATAAACCTGATCAGGAATCTGGGATGCAGCTAGAGTAAAAGCCTGGTTTGTGAGCATAATTCGTTCCGGAAACATGTTTGTAATCCCAAGCACTCGTATATCGAAGCGAATTTCCCCATAAGAAATAATGGAAACTCAGATGAGTTGTTCCACAACCTGACAATATTCATATAAAAGTGGCTATAATACTGTAATGTCATACAAAATAATAAAGAAAATACACAATATAAAAAAATAAAGTAACCTGCACTTACCTTTGAAAACCTTCGTGGCTTGTGTGAGGAAGACGAGAGAGGTAGGTTATTGTTTAGGATAACTTTCACTATCACTTATGGAACCACTGCTCTCTCTTGGCTCAATGGAATCTTTTTCTGCATTGGGGCCATTGTGTATGCTCACACAAATGTGTGATAAACTCTTAGCATATACTGTATTTAATGTAACTGGCAATAAGGCAGCCAAAGAAAAGCTCTATATCTGCTGGCAGCCTGACCTAGAATGAAGCAAAGCTTCCCTTGTATGGAAGTGAAGCTTACTCTTATATGGAAAAGCAAAGGACTGTCTATAGGTGCTTTGAAGTGACAGAAAATACACTTCCAACATTCTGAAAAATGACTGATATCTGCCAAACACTGCGGTTTGATACCAAGCGTCCAAGCATGGGAGTCAAGCACCCACAATCCTGCATAGGGAAAGAGAGAGAGAGAAAGGGAGGGAAAGAGAGAGAGGAACCATTGGCTCAGCTATGATCATGTGACGTTCCATATCACCGACAACTTCTATTGCAAGACATGGCTCATTTTATCAAGTTCAAATTTATTAGAAATGTTTGCTCATCTTGCAGAACACTTGCAGAACAAATTAGTCACGACACAAGGTTTTACTGTATTTTCCTACCTCAATACTGTGTCATAGGCTCATCATTAGTGATCTCTAGCCTGTCAAACGGTAAGGGAAGAGGAATCAAACCACCCCCATAGGCGTTCTGAATGCAAATGTCTGTGATATTAAAACTAGTACGTATATGTAAGGATAAGGTATGGGATTGACTCTTGCTAATGTCCAACACAGGCAAGCAGACATTCTGCTCATTGCAGTTACTCAGAGACCCAAACTGATGGAGCAGCCACCATTGCAAATGTTCATGGTCACTGTGCCAGAAAGAAAATGTTGGTGCCAAAGGCAGGCTGCCCCAAGATGGGCCACTTTGGTATGAATGTTATTTTGAGTTAAAAGAAATCAAAACCTGGCAGATTCAGAAAAGCTCTTTACCTCCCACTCAATGGCAGTTTGTACCAGGACGAAACCTATTAACAAAGATTCCCCTTTACCTAAGAAATTTAGCTACATAACAGGGAAAGCTTTGTTTTCTGAACATCTCCTCTCATCTTCCTGCTAATGGTCTTTGTCCCCTTTGTATCCTCAAACATCTACCCCTCTCTTACCTCATATAAGCATCATGTTGCCTCACTGTCTTTGGAATTTCATGTGTGTGTGGATTCCCCATACAAACACCATCAAATTTGACTTTCTCCTGTTTATCTGCCTCACCTCAATTTGATTCTTGGTCCAACTAGAAGGACCTTGAAGGGCAGAGGAAATTCTCCCTTCCTAACAAAAGTATGTGGTAAATTGTGCACCCACGTTTTAAAGTTTTCACCTGGAAAGACATGCATCACTTCTCTTCCCATTTCATCGGCCAGAAGAGTCATGTGGCCACTCTTAACTGCACCAGCATATGGGATGGGAAGTCCAATTCGACTGTTCTCAGAAGCAGCAAGGCCAGAGACCAACATCAATGACAAACATACCGTGTAAGGATTGTGCTAGACACTTTTAGTGATGCAGGAGTAAATAACACCTAGTACCCACTCTCAGTGACCTGGCAATTAGGAAGAGAATCTGTAGCATACACACATGACTTTAAAATAAACCAACAGTTGCTACAATTATTTTCCACCAATCACATGGGAAAAAGAAACCAAAGCCAACTGTCTATTGCAGGGGTCCTCCACCAGGGTGAATTTGTCCCCCAGAGGATATTTTTGGTTTTCACATATTAAAGTGTTGCAGAGGAGCCAGGGAGGTTGCTAAGTATCCTACAACTCACAGCAATGCTCCCCACACAAAAAAGAAACTATCTGGCCCCAAATGTCTAAGGTGCTGAGGCTGAAAAACTCTGGTTTATAATTTTCAGACTTTCTCACACACACTTCTACGTCCACTGAAATGAGTATTAGGCCTGTCAAATATCTGTAGTTGAGACCTTACTAGACAGAAGTAACCAGAAGCCCACGTGTGCTCTGATGAGGGAGCTTGGGGCAAGCTGAGGGCAAAATACAGGCTGCACCCCACCCCCAGCCCCCCCCACCAAGGTGGAATATGTGTGATAGTCCTCAGACACTCCTGGCTACCCAAGAACAAAGGAAAGGAGTTTAAGTGCTTGCCATGGTCATGTGGGAAACTAAGGCAAATGAAAAATTAAATTCCCTCACTGCCTACAGCCCATCCACAAGTCCTTGAAACCAGCAGATTGACCTCCCTCTAGGACTCAGCTGCCTCGATAATGACATTTTGCTAGGGGCAAAAGAGAACCTTAGCTTAGTTTAACATTATCCCAACCTTGATGATCCTATAAGTCAACGTCCTTTATCTCAACTGCCCCAAGATACATGCTGGCAATCATACTCCAAGCTTATGGCCCCCTGATATGCATCGGAAGGGTCTTATGACTGAGGTTTTATTAAATGGTAATAAATGGTGTTTCCCTAGCAACAGCTAGCCCCTCAGGGTCCTGGAAACCTTGCTTCCAAAATTCTATGGAGACTTATTCTATCCCTGACCCCTTCCCAACCTGAGGGTATATAGTGAGTTGCCTGTCATGACCCCAGGCAGCACTTCCTGCCCATGGATCCTGTCCCCATGCTTTAATGAAATCATCTTTTTGCACCAAAGATGTCTTCAAGAATTCTTTCTTGGCCATCAGGCCTGGACCCCACGAACTCCCCGTCACCCCCATAACTTAATCATGCTCTACCATCATACATTTCATGTTCAGGTACGGTACTTTTATTCAGAAGTGCACATCTGGTACATCCGTTTTGAGATCCACATGAGAGTTGACTATATTTTCCATTTTTCCCCCCCAAAAGACTTTGAAATTCAAATTTAAAGCATTGCTTTTCAAAACAGTACCACAAACATGTATGCCAACTTAATTAGAGCAAAATTTAGTCCCCGTGAGAGGAAAAAAAAGTAGCATGAGTTAATGAGATGCTTACCATGGATAATAAGCTTTATATCAGGCTATGGTAAGACCTTGACAGGGTCACCTTTCTCTAGGAACAGTCCACCATGATAGGAGCAGTCAAGAAACGATGGACAATAGGGAGTGACCAAGGAAAGGGGATGTGCTAAAGCTCAGGGGTACTAACTGAGTTTGTGAGACAACTTTTTACAGACACAAATGAATGCAGAAGCAAGAGAGGCATGTGGAATGAATTCTTTATACCTAAAGACTGGGAGCTATAAGTAAACTACACTGAGGGACTTTTAACCTTCCAAAGTCAACTTGTGTTTGAATTTGGGTTTAAAGTTAGTTCCCAGACAGCGAATTTTGTTTTCTGGTCTGAGCCTCAAGCCTGAGGCTTGCAGATGACTGGTTCCAGAGGCATGATGTGGTGCTTGGCAAAAGGATATTTGTGGGCTGTTAATCTGTGAATCAAAAGGCAAACCCTGGCCCAGCAGCATGTTAATCCTGATGGCTGAGAGGAAGCCAATACAATCATTTACAAGAATGATCCCAGTTTGGGGTCTCCAAACTATGTTTGGAATGTACCAAATCAATAAATTGCTAACTTTTCCACCTGTGTTAGCTCACTGTCTCCTCAGGGGGTTGAAGCTTGTAGCACAAATCCAAATCCAAATACTTTCCTCATTACTCAGACTACAACAGGTTAAAGGAGCAGGCCTAAACCCACTTTGGAATTCTTTTATTTACAAGTTTCCTGTAGTCACAAGGGAAATTTAATTGTTATGCAAATTCGTCATAAAAAAAAAATGGCCCCTTTCATATCTGTCCTTGGTGAATACCAACCATTTTTTCCCTTTTATTCTCTGGGTTATGTTTATTAAGTAAATGTATTTGGTCAAACAGAATATAGGCTCAAGTCTTTAGGAGTGATGGGTCCATAATTCCTGCAACTTGTTCTCAAATGTTTTGGCACAAATCCTAAGTATAAAAGTTTACACACACCCAGGAATAAAGCAAATTTGGCAACATGTTATCTTTTTGATAAACTGAAATGAAGAGTTTACTGGATTCATTGTACTGCTTTTGCAGGTTTACATTTTTCAAGTAAAAAAAAAGTAGAAATAAATAAACAAAAACCCCAGATGTGTAAGGTAGCAGAAAGGAAGAGCTTTTATGATGTAAACTTGAAATCTTAAAATGAGATAACATTAAAAATTGTCTTAGTTTTTTCCTTAGAGAAAATGCGGTAGAAATAATAATATTAGGATATGATGGAACACACTATTCAAATCTTTGTTAAATCATATTGATGATGCTTCTCTCCCCAGGGTGTATTTTCAACAGTGATGGCGGAGGATTCCAGATTTAGCCACACAATGTCAACTGGTTCCTTTCCTTACCAACAAGAAGGCATACTCAGGCAAAAATAAAGGTAAGCTTTTTTAGCATGATTCAGTCTGAGTTGACTTTGATTCATCAGCACTGGGCCCTAAGCTGCTTCGCTAAGTAGCTACAGATTGTACTGAGATAAAAAGTGCTTAATTAGCACTCAGTGCTTGCAAGGTCTGACAGTTTATTGTAGTGGGTTGTACCTTGAATACCTCCTTGCTGAATGATACTATGGACTGAATTGTGTCCCTCGGAATTTCTATGTTGAAGGCCTACCTCCTGTTATATAACACAAATTCAGCTGAAGAAATTTTAAATCTAATTGGCTTTAATGAATGATTCGTGTCTCAGGCAGCATCCCATCTAGCAAATAGAAAGGAGCAAAAAAGAGCTACAGAAAAGGTTTTAAAAGGCAGATAGGGCTTAGGACAAGGGACACATAAACAAAACAAAACAAAACAAAAAACAAAAAAGACTATGTCAGGCAAGGTCCTTTCTTTTGGGGGACAAAATCAGTCCATCAGGAGATGACCTCACTCAGGCTGACCAAGAAGTTCCGGACTGACCAGTTGAGATTATATTCCTGGAGAAGGTAGGAAGTGCAATTAGGTTAGACACTCATCTCAGTTTGCTGAGGTGGGCCTGACAAGCGATTCCATTTTGGTCCTGTTGTCTCTTTTTTTTGTAAGTAAACTCTACCCCAGTGTGAGGCTCAAACTCTTGATGTGGAGATCAAGAGTCACATGCTCTATTGACTGAGCCAGTTGGGTGCCGCCCCTTTATCTCCTTTTTAATGCACCCAGCTGTGAAGGTATTTGGAAATGGGGTCTTTGGAAGGTAGTTTTAGGTGATATCATGGGACTGCCATGATAGGGTGGAGCCCTATCTCCCCGCCATGTAGAGACACAAAGAGAAACCAAAAGAATTTCTGTTAAAGTATAAGGGATCACATAAACTTATAATTATTCACAAGAGAACATACGTTGTAAATGTGAATTAATGTTCTACAAACTTCAATAATAAAGTTAAAACTAAAACTATCATACTAATTGGGGGAGTGAGGTACTTGCATAGAATATTACACATATACGTGTTTGTACATTAGCTAGTACAGAAAGGTGGAAACGGCTTTATGTTTTAAATCATTTGCTATGTTACTGAGATGATCGGTGATAAATGAAATTACAATATAAACTAACATCAAACCATGGTATATTTTAACATTTTTACTCTAGAAAAACATCAGTCTGGTTACACAGAAAGAATAACATTATATGCCAATCTCCTAAGAAGACTCAATATCTTGGTGTTATTCTAAAAACTGCCATGTCTATGACTATTTCTTGTTCTAGAGGAAAAAAGTATAATGGAAATAGCAATAAATGTCTCTCAAAACTAACAGGAAAACCTACATGATTTCTTTTTTTTTAAGTTTATTTATTTATTTTGAGAGAGAGAGAGATGGGATAGACAGAGAGAGAGGGAGATGGAGAGAGAATCTCAAGGAGGCACACACACAATCAGTGCAGAGCTCAATGTGGGGTTCGAACTCTCAAACCATGAGATCATGATGTGAACTGAAATAAGAGTTAGACAATCAGTGAGCCGCCCAGGTATCCCCACTTAAATGATTTCTTAAGAAGTTATCTTAATTACTCTAAGAGTCTCAGCTTATGATTCCAGTAGGTTTCATGTTGTTTTAAATCACACTAAACAAGGGAAGGTATTTATAATATAGCTTCTGTTGGGGAGGAAGAATTTTACTCTTAACACTTTAAGATTCTTCTAGCTGATATTTGAGACAAATTTCTGACATGAGACAGATTAACAGAAGAAAATCAAATTGAATTTTGTACACACAGGGAATCCACACAGAATTGAAACTCCAGATAATCACGGAAAATAAGGAATACACATCATCCTGAACAAAGGAGAAAGGGGTAGGGGCCTGGGACTTCAAAGGGAAGGAATGCAATTCACAAGAAGATGAAAAAGATTAAATGTTTGGTAAACAAATGTTTGCTGAGTCACTCAGGAATAATAGGGCATAGAAAGAATGTTGATTAAAGAGGATTTGCTGACTTCTTCCCTATCATATCTAGTTTATATTATAATGCAGTTATCTATGGCAATAGCTTTCTTCCTGGAACAGGTCCTCTATCAAAATTCTTTTAGTCAGTTGTTAGTAGGGGAGGGAAATCAAAGTTTCTGCCTGAGTCTTTTGGGCCTCGCTTGGTTTCAGCTTGGCATAATCTGCATGTCAAAGTGGCCCATCTTGGGGCAGCCTGCCCTTTGCTTCTATACTTTCAACCCAATTTCAACCTTCCTTACAACTCTGAAGATGCCTTTGAGCTTGTCCCTGCCCCACGATGGTGAATAATGGTGTGAAATGGGTGGGTAGATTAAGGAATGAAATATGATACAACAATAAATTCGAAATGGACGAAAGACCTAAATGTGAGACAGGAAACCATCGAAATCTAGAGAACGTAGGCAGCAACCTTTCTGATCTCGGCTGCAGCAGCTTCTTACTAGACACATTGCCGTCGCCGAAGGCAAGGGAAATGAAAGCAAATGTGAACTATTGGGACTTCATCAAGATAAAAAGCTTCTTCACAGTGAAGGAAACAATCAACAAAACTAAAAGGCAGCTTATGGAATGGAAGAAGGTATTTGCAAACGGCATATCAGATAAAGGGTTAGTATCCAAAATCTGTAAAGAACTTATCAAATTCAACACCCAAAAAAATAACAACCCAGTTAAGAAATGAAAGTCATGAATAGACACTTTTACAAAGAAGACATCCAGATGGCCAACCGACACACGAAAAGATGCTCCACATCACTCATCATCAGGGACATACAAATCAAAACCACACTGAGATACCACCTCACACCGTCAGAATGGCTAAAATGAACAACACAAGAAAACAAGAGGTGTTGGTGAGGATGCAGAAAAAGTGGAACCCTCTTACACTGCTGGTGGGAATGCAAACTGGTGCAGCCACTCTGGAGAACAGTATGGAGGTTCCTCAGAAACTAAAATTAGAACTACCCTACAATCCAACAATTGTACTATTAGGGTAGTTACCCAAAGGATACAAAAAATACAAATTTGAAGGGGTACATGCATCCAATGTTTATAGCAACATTATCAACAATAGGCAAACTACAGAGAGAGCCCAAATGTCCATCGACTGACAAAAGGATAAGATTTGGTACACCTATACAATAGAATATTACTCAGCCTTCAAAAAAAAAAAATGAAATCTTGCCATTTGCAACAATGTGGATGGCGCCAGAATGTATTATGCTAAGAGAAATTGGTCAATCACAGAAAGACAAATATCATGTGATTTCACTCATTGAATTTAAGAAACAAAACAGCTGAACATATGACAAGGGTGGGGAGAGAATAAAGGGAAACAAACCACAAGAGACTTAACAATAGAGAACAAACTGAGGGATGATGGAGGGAGATGGGCTACATGGGTGATGGGGATTAAGAAGGGCACTTGTGATGAGTATTGGGTGTTGTATATAAGTGATGAAACACTGAATTCTACTTCTGAAACCAATATTGCACTATATGTTAACTAACAAAAAGTAAAAAATAAAATGTTATATTTTTACTTGCCACACAAATTAATCAAATAGATTCAGTAGGTTAAGACATGGATTAAAGCTAGGAATGAAACACTAAATATCCTCTCCTATTTTGGCATAGTTTGTCACCAAATAATCTCCATGTTTTGTCCTTTAGAAATATATACGTTAATTATACAGATATATGATATATAATACATTTTAAATAGGGGCGACTGGGTGGGTCAGTCAGTTAAGCATCTGACTCTTGGTCTCAACTCAGGTCATGATCTTGCAGTTCATGGGTTCAAACCCCACATCAGGCTCTGTGCTGATGGCCCAGAGCCTGCTTGAGATTCTGTCTCTCCTTCTCTCTGCCTCTCATCTGCTTGTGGTCTCTCTCTCTCTCTCTCTCTCTCTCTCAAAATAAATAAACTTTTAAAAATAAATAAATACATTTTAAATAAATTTGACTGATAGGCCTTTTGGCCATATTTTGGAGTACATACTAATTAAGACTTATTTTATCTTTCTAGAAAATTCAACTTTTTCCATTACCAAGTGACAGTCCTTATTTTAATAACACCTTTCATCCTAAAGTCTATTTTTTTCTGATATTAATACAGTCAAACAGTTTTTTTATTGGTGTTTACACAGTCTAACTTTTTCTCCTTTTATTTTCAACCTTACTGTATCCTTACATTTAAGTTGGCATCTATTTTAATATAAATAGCACATATTTTATAATCAAGTCTGAAAATTTTGAAATAGAACATTTAGTTCTAGATTTAATGTAATTACTGTGTATTTAATGTAAATATTAACATTATTGTATGTGCCTCAGATTTTTTTCCCAGCCTATGTGTTCTATTCTTTTTTTAATTGATAAAGAATTTTTTATCATTCCATTTTCTCCCTTTGTTTGGAAGTTATAAGCACTATTCCTTTTCTTCAGTAATAATCCTAGTTATTATAACACAGATAAGATACATCATTGATTTATAATGGTCTACTGTTAATCTTGTTTCCTTATTCCAGAGAAGGTAAGGTCCTTAGAAACATTTTAATTCCATTTATCTCCTTATTGATATAGATGGCACTGTGCAGGAATTTTATTTGGCATAATTTAAACCCCACATTACCATTACTGCTTTATATGGTCAAAGTTTGTTTACATTCCTACATACTTATCATATTTTGATGCTTTTTTTTTCCCCTTCATACAACTCTGTTTTCCCATTCTGGATTGTTTCCTCACATCTAAGACAGGAAGAAAGCTCTCACCAAAACCCATCCATATTGTCCCCTTGATCTTGGACTTACCAGGCTCCAGAACTGAGGGAAAATAAGTTTCTGTTTTTTAAGCCAGGCATGGTCTCTTATTATGGCAGCCCACACTGACAACTGGAAACACTTTGTTGTGATAGCTGATAGGAATTGCAGAAAAGAGAGAATGCTATTAGCTATATAGTTAGTACTTTGTAAATCTGAAAGCCAGTCTGTGTAGGGTTTCCATGCGATGAATGGCTGTTTTTTAACTTAAGGTATATTAGAATAGGTAGACACATTCCCGTGAATGATGACTGGCTTTTTTTTTTTTTTTTAATGTTCTTAAGCTTATTCTCACTCCTGGCCCATGTCCATTTATATTAAATATACTAACTGCTCTTTTTGTACACCTTTGTATAGCAAACATTTAGAGAGTCTAACATTTCTGCATGTAGAACATTGCCACAATTGTATTATCATAAATTCCTGGGAGAGCTGATGTGCAAGCCAAGACCCAGAACAGAGGCGTCACTATTGTGGTACTGTCCTCTTTTCTTTTGAGGCTTTCCTCTCATCTCCTCTCAGTCTGTTTTCACACAAAAGAGAGTTAAAAAAGAAGCCTTCATACTTGAATAAAAGTCTATTAAAATAGAGAGTCATACAAATGTGATACAGAGTTTAAACTTTAATTTGAATTCAAAGCATAAACCTCCTTTTCACCAGTCTTCTGGTGTAAGACCAGAGCCTCACCTTGGATTGAGTCTCCTAGTTGGAATCTGCACTATTTTTCTTCCTTACACAGTATCTGTAAGGCAAAGCCCATGGTTTCCTTTTTCAATTTCTTTAAAGTAGAATAAGAACTTAAAGAGATTTGAAACAACTATATGCAGAATTATTCTAGGCTTTTATGGTCCCCTGTAATATTTTACAGTTGTTTTGGCTATACCTAATTGGACTGGATTTTTTTTTTTTGACTACCCATAAGCCAAATCCAGACTATTGTGTGTTTTGTACAGTCTATAAGCTAAGCACAGTTCCTACAGTTTTAAAGGATTGTTAAAAAAAAAAAAAAAAGAATATATGGGGCACCTAGGTGGCTAGTCAGTTAAGCATCCAACTTCAGCTCAGGTCATGATCTTGCAGTTTGCGAGTTCGAGCCCCGCATCAGGCTCTTTTGCTGTCAGTACAGAGCCTGCTTGGGATCCTCTGTTCTCCTCTCTCTCTGCATCCCCTCACTTGTTCTAAATAAATAAGATAGGATAGGCTAGGCTGGGCTAGGCTAGGCTAGGCTAGGATAGAATAGAATAGCATAGAATAGCATAGCATAGCATAGCATAGCATAGAATATGTGAACCTGAAAATGTTTACAATCTGGCCCTGTGCAAAAGAAGTTTGCCAGCCTGTACGTTAGGACATCAGAGACCTCTTCTTGAATCTTCGCAGGTGCAGTATGAGAGAGCAAGTGGAGTTTTAAGTGCCAGACTTAGAAATGGTGTGCATGGTTTTTGCCCATCTTCTACTGGCACAAACTCAATCACATGGATTCCCCGTAATTGCAGGGGAAGCTGGGAATTGTTTAGTTGTATATCCTGGAGAAAAGGGATACGGTGAAGCAATATAATTTGTTTCTGTCATATGGAGGCTTTTCTGATCATTCAACTTAGAATAGAAATAAAAGGTCTCTTATTTTGATCTCATATTTCATTGGATTCTGTGCTATTTATGTGAAATAAAATCACAACAGTGCAACTGACATAAATATATTTGAAATACAAAAGTGAAACTTGCTAAGTCTACAGACCAACTACTGGGATGGGGAGGACATGGGCATCTTAGAGGGGAACCTTCTAACCTGGAGGGCTCAGCAGGCCCTGCTTATCAGGCATTCTGTGTCACTGATGGTTTAGAGCAGGGCTTCTTGACCAGAGGTGATTTTGCCCTTCATGAGACATTTAGCAATGTCTGGAAACACGTTTGGCTGTCCCTACTTAGGGAGTGGTACTGGCATCTAGTAGGTGGAGGCCAGGAATGCTGTTCAATGTCCTACCATGCTCAGAACAGCCTTTCACAACAAAGAATTATCTGGCTCCAAATGTCAATAGTGCTGAGGTTGAGAAACCCTGGATCAGAGAGCATTAGTTGATCTGGCAAGTTGCTAAGTGGAGGTTTGTTAAGAGAGCCTCTATTAGATGTAACTAAGAATTAAGTTGGTCAAAATATACAGGAAGTAAATATTTGGACATTGTTAAAGTTCCTAAGGAAGGCAGTTAATTCATACCTTCCCCTCCCTCTGGATCCTAAACACACTGAGATTTGGCATAGAAAGCAGACAGGAACAGGGTACCAACTTTCTACCTGGCCACTCCTGATCAGAGAACATAAAATGGACAGATGGCCAAAAGGGAATTCTGAATGCTTCCCCTCAAATGTGGAGAAGAGAGAGCTGTGTCTTAAAAGCTCAGGGAGTCGGAGAGAGCGAAGCCACAGAAACAGAGCCATGTTGAACTCATCAGTGTCTCTTAGCAGAAAAATACAGATCGTGGATGGCAGTTTTTGTCATCTCATTGATTTCTTTCTCATGAGAAGTATTGAATAGCTGGTAGTTTCAACCTTTCCAATTAGCTGGAATTTCTGTTTTATTGTCTGGAAAGGACGATAGAAAGAGGACAAAGTTGGTTCTCCCTCAATTATGGTGGAGAAAGCACCTTACCTGTAGGAAGCCCACTCTTTTCCTCTGTCTTCTACCTTGACTGAATACAGGACCTTGAGCACGTCACAACCGTCCAGACTTCAGTTTCCTCATGTGGGTAATAATCCAGATTTGTTGGCAGATTAGAATGAAGACTGGCTCAAATAATCGATAGGGATCTCATAAAATTATAAGAGCATTACAAAGGACACACAGGTGGTTTAGAGAGCACAAAATGTATGCAATTATGAAATCTTGGCTTGTGAGGTCAAGTGTATCATCTCAGTCTTCCAGATAATTAGAAATTAGGCATGGGGAGAAGCTGTTTGAATGGAAAATGTATAGGTATTTTAGGGCATGAAGTCGTCTGAGCCCCATGTCGTCTTTGGCCTCAGTGATAGCTACACCTGTGATTGAGAAGTACATTATTTTGCTGCCCCAGTTTTCTCTGCTGCCTTTGGCTCTGAGAATGTTCTGACCCAAATTTTTGTTATTTCCATCGGTTGTAATTCTCATGCTCAGAAGTTTTCTTTGAAATGGCACCAGGATTTTTGACATTCACCTAATATATTTCTGTGATTGGTGTTTGTGGTGATGGAGGCAACACACCTACAGGATTTAGGCTCAGAGACAGGAATTTTAGTCATGATTTAGTGTCTTGCAGGCCTCATGATTGAAGGAAAATCATGGATGCTTCTGAGCCTTCACTGTTTCATCTGGAAAATGGGAAGGATAAAAGCATTAAACTCTCAAGGCTCTTGTGAAGGTTACTTGTGTGAAAATATCCGTGAAACTATGAAGCATGCACAAATGCTAGAAGTCTTACTAATTCTTCATCTACGTGTAGTCACTCTCTGGGACTTGATAAAGTCTTCTTTGCTTTGAGGAATAAGCATGCCAGTAAGAGAGTGTCTATTTACTCAATCATTAGGTGTGTAGTTAAAGAATAGCTGGGGGTCCTTTTCTACTGATTCAAACAACCAGATGTGTTTTCCTGACTAATGAAATGTGTTTCTAAGGGTTTCACCTCAGCATAACCACTTAAGGGCACAGAACAAACCCTCAATCTCACTGCTATGTGCCTTGAGAGGTAAATCAGGGCCCCTGAGGATCCTATTTGACCAGGGGCCTCTTCCTAAGCCATAGTGGCTTCTGACCACGTGATTGAATGTTACAGGAATGTCTGAGCTAATACTCTCTCTTTAAGTCTCAGCTTTGGAACCTTTTTAACTTGATTAGAAGGAATGACATGAAAACGTGTTAATCTAAAAAGCCTTGTTTTCCTGTTTCCTTATTAGACGATTATCACAGATTAAAAACAGGACTAAGGAAAGTCAACACTGAGGTTCATCTAGAATTTCAAATGCATATTTCTAAGAAATAATTGTGACCCAGCACAGTTCTCATGAGTCTCTATAGGCTGGGCTGAAAAGCTCAAAACAACCGTCTCTGTTCACACTATTGGAGTCCTAATTGGCTGCCTGGAAATACTGATCACAGGAAACCTCAGCTGCTGCCCCTTACCTAATTTAATTAAATTCAACATCCTCTCCTTCCACCTGGAGACTTGGCAATATGTGCTTGAAGAGTTATAAAAATGTCCATTCTCTTGGAGTCAGTAATTCTACTTTGGGAATTTGTCCTAAGGGAACAAAGCAAAACATAGAAAAAGCTATGTGACCCAAAATACTCATCCCTACTTGATTTATAATATCAAATGACTGGAAAAAGCATTCAGGTCCACCTTTAGGGAAACAGATCAGTTATGTAAAGGCCAAGGGCAGGGTGCCCCAAGATGAGCCACTTTGGCAGGAACATTATTTTGAATAATTTGAATAAAACAATCAAACCCAGCAGACTTAGGAAAAGCTCTTTACCTCCCACTCAGGGAGAGAGACATATTGACAGAGAGCTATTTAGAGAGATTCCTCTTAATAAACTTATCTGTGTAAGAGAGCAACCTGTTTTCCAAACACCTCCTCACACCTTCCAGCTAATGGCCTTTGTGTCTTGTGTATCCTCTGACCTGTAACCCTCTCTTAGTGCATATAAGCATTATGTTGCCTCACTGTCTTTGGAATTTCCTTGTCTACGTGGATCCCCATACATCCACTATTAAATTTGATTTTCTCCTATTAATCTTTCTCATGTCAATGTGATTCTAAGTTCAGCTGGAAGGACATTGAAAGACAGAGGAAATTCTTCCTCCCCAACAGTTGTGATGTATGTATTAAAGGGAACATTACACGATCAATGAAAATTTTAGTCATAAAGGCTACGTTAAAACATGGATATACTAAGGATATAACATTGAGTGAACAGGTAGAAGTTATAGATATCAGTGCACTCTAATTTATACCTGTGGGAAATTATGGCTAACAAAACAAAACAAAACAAAACAAAACACAACAAAACAAAACTAGGGGCACCTGTTGGTTAAGCATCCAACTTCAGCTCAGGTCATGATCTCATGGTTTGTGAGTTCAAGTCCCACATTGGGCTCTGGGCTGACAGCTCAGAACCTGGAGCCTGCTTCGGATTCTGTGTCTCCCTCTCTCTTCCCCACTCCTCACTTTCTCTCTCTCTCAAAAATAAATAAACATTTTTAAAAAATCTTCAAAACAAAGAAAAAAATATGAAGAAATTCACCAGAATGCTATTATCTTTGTTATGTTAGGGGGGATGAGATCATGGGTGATTTTCAAAAAACATTTTTCTCTTTTGATGATGACTATATAGTTTTTATAATACATTTGTTACAGATTTACACCTTTCAATCCTGCTTCCATCCTTATTTCTGTGTCTGTTGTATGATCTAGACCTACTCCATATTTGTGGAATAAATTAGATAAGAGAAACCTCAGAATGATGAGGATTGATTAAAGAAGGCATCTGGCAGATCCTACAAATAAAAGGAAATTTCACAAATATGTGAAAGAAAAAAAAAGTGTGAAGGTACCTGGGGTGTGTTAACATTATGTGATGGGCTATAATGAGGAAGGCATACTTTGTTTTATGTCTAGTTTTAGAGAAGCAAATATCTCAAGAAATGAATGCCCTGAGTAAGAATGACTGACAAGCAATGCTCTGAGCTGACTTACATGGGTTTTTAGAGCACAGAAGGTGCAGTGTGCTATGGTAGTAAGAGTCTTGCTTGGGAGCGGGGGGGTGTGGGGCATTGGGAGAGCTGGGTCCTTGCTCTGACTCAGACAGCCACGTACACTCCTGAATATGCCTCTGTCCATTTTTAAAATGAGGACTCTATTATCTCTAATGTCTTTTCCAGCTCTGAAATTCATTCGTTCTTTCATTCAATACATTTTGAAAATTTTTTTAATGTTTATTTATTTTTGAGAGAGAGAGAGAGCAGGGAAGGGGTAGAGAGACAGAGGGGACGGAGGATCTGAAGCTGGCTTTGTGCTGACAGCAAGGAGCTGGATACGGGGCTCGAACTCACCAACACTGAGATCATGACTGGAGCTGAAGTCTGACTCTTAACCGACTGAGCCCCCTCCAAGACTAATTTTTTAAATTAGACTGTACACCAAACCCTGAGATTAAGAGTCACACGCGCTAACAACCGACCCAGCCAGGCACCTCTCATTCCACAAAATTTTATTGAGTGCACACTGAATTCCACTAGGTATTGGTGGAGGTGAAAACAAAACAGAAAAAATGAGACAAAATCAGAATAGGATTCCTCATCCCCCCAAAAGCGTTTGAACCCTATTTTAGGGGTGGGGAAGGGATCAGGGCAACAGTAGGAAGCCTGTTTTGGATCTACTTTTACAAATAGGTACATGAAACATATTGAACAAATAACCATTCTCCTTAGTAAGACAGGCAAGAGGAACATTCTCATCTGTCCATTAATGCTGATACTATGTTCAGTAAATTAAAAAGCAATTACAGAAATTCAGTGTCTGACTAAGAGAACTCATGTGCTAAGGATTCAAGCGAGATTATCAATATTAAAAATTTGGTTCATGTGACAACCTAGTTGGGAGATAAATACCCTGTATCTTGAACTTAGATCCTTCATTATATCTTGTTTGTATCCTTCCCTTGTCATCACTGTTTACTTGTTCATTTCCCAAACGCACAGAGTGTAGTTCTAACATTCTCAAATTCCCTACTCATAAGAGGGACCGAAGAATGTTAACAGTCTGAGACTTCCCACGAGGTGCCGAAACCCAAACCTTTATTTAATGTTGACATAAAACCAGACTGAGACACCCACTAGTCAAATACCATAATGTAAACTTTGCCAGTGACAGGCTCAGTGCTTTAAGTCAGTCTGTAAGTTTTAGAATTCTGACATAGTTTCCTTTTTTTCACTTATTACTGAGTCCTTCTGTATTCCTAGACCTTCTCTTAATAAAAACAGCTAACACATACCAGACATTTGCTGAGTGCCAGGAAGTTTGCAAAGCACCTTACACACATTATATGATTTTTAATCTTCACCAGAATGCTACAAGACAGACACCATTAAGAAGATGAGAAATGAAGAATTAGCTAAAGGTGGCAAAATGGGAGCAATAGGAAACGTACACGGTAAGGTAACCATGTATATAATTTTGAAGTTGTCACTTAAAATATAAACTTTCACTCTATGTACAACATCTGCAATCTTGACAATTATGTAGCGGATGGGGTGCTATGCTGCTGAGTCCCCCCCCCCCTCTTTAGGACCTTATTCACCCACCTCCTGGCAGTGAAATGGGCTGAGAGGCCTCTCAGTGTCTCTTGGGAGAGTGCCTCATCTGAAAAGAGCTGCCCCTACTCAAGACCAGGCAACTTCCCTCCAAGAACTGGTTAAAACAGGGATCTTAAAGCCCGAACATTGGATGTCCTAAAAGAGCATCCTGTGGGGTCAACTGGTACCTTTGTTGGGACTGAACCCTTCCCTTCCGCTTTAGGTCTTGATCCTGATGTCATTCCTTCATAAAGTTCCCAAATGCTTACCTCCACTCAGAGTCTGCCTGCCAGGAACCCAACCCAACCTACCCAGAAACCCCAAATTGATCAAGAATCACATAATTTCAAAGCTTGGTCAGCGCAATGATTATAAACTCTGTGATTGAATACATGAATACCTGAGTGAACGAAATGACTACAAAGAAGCCCCTGTTTCACCAGTAAAGGTAGTCAAGGTAAGGAAATGAGATATTCAGCTGAGATCGGAACCCATGTCTTTCTGACCCTAGAACACCTGCCTTAAAGCCACCATGCTATATTTTCCCACTAGCTAATATATCTTGGTTTTCTCCAAAGTCACTAATGCATAGGAACAAATGCTTTTAACTTCATTTGTTGATTTGATAGTACTTAAAACATACTTTTCTAAGGGGGATATTTAAGCATTTGAGGATGACCTTAAGCTAACTCGAACTTTGCATGCCAACTCTACCCTGGTGCTCTGCCTTACAGGAATTTGACTGGCCACCACATATGGTGGGGAACCTCAATTTTTTACCTGTATCTTGGGTTCCAGGACAGGAACAAACACATAGTACTACCAAGCTACATTTGCTGGTTGAGTGAATGAATAAATGAATGAATAAGAAAAGTGTCTTCAATTTAAAATTTTAATGGGAGGGGCACCCGGGTGGCTCAGTCGGTTAAGCGTCCGACTTCGGCTCAGGTCACGATCTCGTGGTTTGTGAGTTTGAGCCCCGCATCAGGCTCTGTGCTGAAAGCTCAGAGCCTGGAGCCTGTTTCAGATTCTGTGTCTCCCTCTCTCTTTGCCCCTCCCCAACTTGTGCCCCCCCCCTCTCTCTCTCTCAAAAATAAATAAAATGTAAAATTTTTTTTTAAAATTTTAATGGGAGGGGGAGAATACTCCCTTACATTTCACAGAAAATTATTTTGTGTGTATATTTGCCAGTCAGTATTTTAATAGACTGACTTTATGTCCCATGAAGAATCATTACTAGGGGCACAGAAAACTGATGTTCGATTTTGAACTGAGACGAATAGCAAATGTCAATTAATATTGTATTGCAGAGAATCATTGATTTTAATCAACTTAATTCAATGCATATTGTGCTTATATTATGTATAGGGTAGCATGAGGAGAAAATAATAAATACTCAATCCTGGTAGCAAGTAAAGTATATTGTAAGAGTATGAGGACACACACAAATATATAACACAGACAACATGTGATTAATTGCTAGAGGACAAATAAAATCCTATGAGAAGAGCAGGGAGGAGCAAACTGATCTGGAAGAAAAGAGGGACCGAGTCTTCCTTGTGCGGGCTGCCTGGCACAGGCTTCTGCACTTCTGATCAGTTACTCCCTTACTGAAGAACTTTCACGTGTTCCCTGTTTCGTATAAATAGAGCCTAAACCCCTTCACATGTCCTTCAAGACCCTTGTTTGCTGGGCTACAATCCTCCAAGTGTAGAGTGATCAACTCACCCCAATTTTCCCAGAAGTTACCCAGTTTTAGTATTGAAAGTAACTGCTTCTCTGGTGAACTCATCAGCCCCAGGCAACCTAGGACAGAGAGTTCCTCTAAGTACACATTTCGTGCTTAATGAGGCCAACGTGAACTACTTTCTGGTTCCTGCAAACTTCCCCTTCTTTCTCCCTTCCAAGTTTTTCTTCTTGCCTCATTGCCTTTTCCCAGCCTGGTATTCAAATACCGCTCTTTAATTCGAGAAGCACATTCAGTGTTTCCATCACTAAGACTTGATGATGGTATTACTTATGTTGATATGATTACTGATAATATGAACGAACCTATATTGAAACTTTTATAGCACTTTAACCAGATTTGCACGTATGACCTTCACTTTACCCACGATTATATAGGTCCTACGATTATCCCTGTTTTACAGAAGAATACACTGAGCCTCAGTGACAATATTATAACTTCTCCAAAGTTATCCAGGGAACAAATGGCGAAGCTGAGACTGGACTCAGAGCACTGTAACACAAAACTCCATGCTTCTAATCATGATGGTGCACGTAGTCTCTTTTCCTACAGTCTTCCTAGGTGAAATTAACACCGTCTTTAAAATAAACGCTTCTTTGGCCGCTTCGCATTCTTCATTTCACTAAGAACCTTGTACATCTGACTTGTTTTTGCTCCCATGGTAGGATCTCTTGATACCAGGAGCTAAGCCTTTTGGTACTTAAGTCCCCAGAGTATCAAAGAGACACAGAATATAGGTCACCTGAGAGAGTATGTGGATGAATGGAGGAGATGTTAAAACTGAGCCTTAAAGGAATTAAGTTTTAGGTGTGGGGAGTATGCCAAGGCAAATGAATAGTAATAATACTGCTAGAAGGAGCTAGCATCTGGTGAACTGTCACCCTGCATCAGACAGTATGGTGTCTCATTCTCATAGGTAACCTATGGAGGAAAGGCCTATTACTATCCTTGTTTTTCTGGTGGGGAAACTGAGGCTCAGAGAGATGAGACCAGTCACCCAAAGTTCCGTGGCTGGTTACCAGCAGAGACAGATTTCAGTATCATCACTTTTATGTAACTCCATACCAAGAGCTGTGAATTCTGCTCTAGACACGAGAGAGGAGAGGAATTATAGGGTACTACCAAGTCACTCGGTTTGGCAGGAACAGAGAGAAACAGAGAGAGCATAAGGAGAGTGGTAATAACAACGAGGATGCTAATGATGGCTGTTCTTTGTTTTATAAACCCTTCCCATTGCTTGTCTTGTTTGAGGGTGGCAATATGGATAGCTACCGTTTACTGAGGACTTTATTTACAAAGCACTTTTCATGGGCCACCCATCTCATTTACGCCTCACAACGACCTTTAAATAGGCACTCTTATTATCTTCCTTTTGAAACAAAGTAAATGAGGCTTAGACGGTTGGGTGGCTCCCAAGGCTCGATTCCTAGAAGAACGTCTTCTTCCAGTTTTGTAAACACCATCAAACGATGATGAGAGCCACGCATGCAAGCACACACCTGTTCTTGCGTGCCTCCCCCCTGTGGACCTTCCAATCAAGCCTTTTAGGGAGGTTTCAACCTAAACCAGTTTCAGCCGGTAGCATGCCAGGAAGCAGGCCCCGTCTCAGCACTTCCTCCCAAGATTCAGCTTTGGTCGTAACTCAGCTCCTGCTTTGTGGGCGAGAGGAGTCCACGGCCACCCCCTCTGTGTCTTTCTCTTATTGATGTGGGGTTGCATCGTGAAGGTGATCTGCTAGACAGGAGAACACGGCTGTCCAGGTAGGTCCCTTCAACGCGGGCGTAATCCAGCCACTCCAATAAATTGTGGTGAACGTTCCAAAGAGTTCTATTTAGCTCAGAGCGGTTTTCCCCTAGAGAAGAGGCCGCTGTTGGAACTCAAGCCAGCCTAAAGGCTTCTCTTTGAAAGCTGGAAAGCAGCTCCAGCCGAGCGGTCTGGAGAGCCTGGACGCCTGGTCGACTCTCCTCTGCCACCTAGCGCTGCTCGGCTTAAAGGTGACGCTCTTTTCAGTGTTCTGACAAGTGTCTTTTCTGCGCACTACGAATCTAGTTGTCTTTTACGAGATGTATTCTTTGTGTTACGGTAAAGATTCCTCATCCCCAGGCGTTTTCCACCTCTTGTGAAATGTGGCCACGCCTTGATCTTTTGGAAAAGGGGGTTTAATACTCCATTGCTTGGAGAAATGAAACTAAACCAAGGTGGATTTCAGATCCACATGTGTGAATATCAATTTCTTGGAATCTATTTCAGTTTCAGAGTCTTGCATTTGATGGTATAGTGTAGGATCCTTTTGTAGAATCTTGTCTATGGTTTCTGTTGTCCGGCTTTTCAGAAATCTGTTCTTTTATGAGGTAGGACAATAAGTATGAAGTTGGACAAAAACGAAGTCAGGAAGTTCCAGGGCAGTTTTTGAACTAACCAGTTTGAGGGAGCATTTTGAGGGAAAAGATGATGTTCTGTACTTCGGAACTTCCGTGGGGGAAATAATGAGAATATAGCCGTTGTTCCTGTTTATAGGTACAGAGGAGCCCCTGACTTCCCATTTTCACCCTACTGGAGTCTTGATATTCTTCTGCGGGAGCGCGTGTGTGGGTGTGTGTCATTCAAGTCTCTGAAGGGTGGTTTCCTTGCCTCTGACCCTTGCAAAGGAAAGGGTTTATGTCTGTATAATTGCTGTGATGATTGTTGATACATACTGGCATTTATTTAGGAAGCGCGCCTTAAGAAGCACTATGTAAAGTCCTTACCTTTTGAATGCATTTTTTCAATCATTTTAAAGCGGCACAGTTAACTTATAATTATTTTATGCACCAGCTTACATTTGTAATAGCTTTTTTAAAAAGTTATTTTTGAATCATTCACCTCATTTTCCTTTGTTGACTTTGTGTGAATGCCGTGAGATGCAGAAGTGCCTTTTTTAATTACTCTCCATGACAATGATTGGGCCTGTCTAGAAGTAACTGAATATTCAAATGGTGCTATGGAGATTCTCCTGTTAACAAATGTCACTTCTTACAGATGGGAACAACTTGATTGAACAACATCGTTGAAACAGATGGTCATCTGTAGTTTGGTGCGGGAAGAAAACTTCCCCAAATTATCGCAGTTTGATAGTGAAGGAAATTTAAAGATCACATGCAAATGTCTCCAGAAAAGATCATCTAAAAATGATAGCCTTTGGAGATTTTATTTCAATAGGGCCAGTATCGCTTGCGGGTTCAAGAATTCAGCCAAGTGATGCTAATTACTACGTAAGCAATTACAGCTGGGAACGATACTCAATCATCTAAGTCAGGGTGGATCTCCTATAATTTCCTGCACCTCTATTGTCTTTTTATCTTCTGTGCATATTGTATTTACAAAAACAATTTTTCACTTTTAAGTACGTGGAAAGGATTAAATTCTTTTATAAAACCGTTCAGTATGTTTGTATCAAACGACAAAGATAGACATGAATTCATTTGGGGTGTTTGTTTTTCCACGTAGAATGGGTTCATCGGTTTGCTGTGTGGGGTTTTAGAGCATTGACTCGATTCAGTATGCCTGTGAAGAAGCAGTCTCAACATAATGATGATGATGGTAATAATAGCGGTTTATCGAATGCATGGCACTATTCACAATATCTGTGTGCCTTATCTTACTGAATTTGCATTCAGTTCACGAGATGGTTTTGTTATTCTCTACTTGACATGTGCAGATTAATTTCTCCTTTGAGTTACGTACTTGCAAGTGGTGAAGCGACTCCTAGGTGAAGAAAGAGGCATTCAGACCCAGGACTTTCTGGCTCCTAATGTTGTGCTAGTCCTCTGTCATCTGATGGGCCTTTTTTACCTTGTGGTTAGTAACTTGAGTTAATTAGAGCACGTGATAATGAAGGCAGTGACGGGTTGGATCCTTAACTGAATTTTTCCTATTTTCTTATTTCATAAAGATAAGGTCTTCTTTCATGACTGGAAAGAATTAAGAGGTGTCAACCTTGGCTCTGTATTGCCTCAGCTACCACTCAGCTGCCTGGTTTAGGTGGGGCTGCGCCCTCCAGTTGCTCATAGACGTCCCATTAGTTCCTCGGTCCTTGATGTCATTTGCTTTGTGACCCGGCTTTATTCTAAGACTGCGGAAAAGCGAGTCAGTTTAGCAGCGAACAGTTCGGTACCGGAGGCTTCTAATGTATTCAAATTTGGTATATAAAACATTGAGTTGTTGGTGTGATTTGTCCCTTTAATTGTGGCCTTAAAATCGTTTTAGGACGTGTTCACAGAATGCTAGCAGCACATGTGTGAACCCTAAAACTTGGATTCAGAACAATTTGAGATCAGTGGGAAGATCGTCCCTCCCAGCCTTCAGTATAGCAGACATTGTGAAGTGCCCAGTTGGCACTCAGTACGCAGAAGAAATAAACAGATGTGGACCCTCACACGGCACCTGTATGAGCCACACCTTCAGAGCCATCCGCACATATGGACCACAGAGGAAGCTCCAGTCTTGGCTCAGATACTACTTGATATTGGACCTTAGGGGTGCCTGGGTGGCTCAGTCGGTTAAGCATGAAACTCTTGATTTCTACTTGGGTCATGATCTCACAATTTGTGGGTTCGACCCCACCTCAGTCTCTGCCCTGGCAGTGTGGAGCCTGCTTGGGATTCTCACTCTCTCCCTCGCTCCCTCTCTCCGTCTCAAAATAAATAAACTTAAAAAAAAAAAAAAGCAATAGGGAGGCACCTGGGTGGCTCCGTCGGTTAAGCGTCCGACTTCATGATGGGTCATGAGCTCATGGTTCGTGGGTTTGAGCCCCGCGTTAACCTCTGTGCTGACAGCTCAGAGCCTGGAGCCTGTTTCACATTCTGTGTCTCCCTCTTTCTCTGCCCCACCCCTGCTCACACTCTGTCTCCCTCTGTCTCAAAAATCAATAAACATTAAAAAGAAATTAAAAGAGCAAAGCAATAGGACCTTAGACCTCCAGAGTTGTCTCATATCAATGTAATAAGATAATTGGTATAAGTTACCTCTTTAAAGTTCTCTTCCTACAACAGGGTGCTATGATTCTGCAGTTAAGACAGCTGTTTTCTTTCATGCTATCTCAAGAAAAGGAGGCAGCAGGATTCTGTTCATCAGAATTTTAGATGATAAGTAAAATTCTAAACCTTCTTCCAAGGAAGGTCATATTAAAATGAACCATAATGAATTCAGAAGCTCAGAGCTCAGTCTACAGCATTTAAAAAGGCACCACAGTACCTGAAGAGATGTAAGAAAGAGTATGGTTGTCATTCTTCATAACGTCACATGCAAGATTAAGTCTTCTGCTTCATGTCTTAAAAACAGAGTTAAAAGACAACCCTAGAGAACTCTTAATATGCACGAAAACTTCCAATGAAGATTAATATTTTATTTTACTCACACACATTTAATTTCATTTGACTGTAAGCAAAAATAATTTTTGTTACTCACATAAACTACTGATAATTGCCTTAACGGCATTAGCTTTGTTCGAATTTCTATTGATTGCAAGACCTAAATAATTTTAATTCCATAAGCTTGGTTTTCTTATACCTAAGAGGAAGCAGCACAGAATGTACGTACTTTATTCTTTGCTTTCTGTGAGCTTTGTTGTTCTGAATATAAAATCAAGTTTTCCCTAAGGCAATGAAAATGTTATTTTTTTTTTTTTTTAACGCTTTCAATTGTAAGGAAATTGGATGAACGCTGAAAATAGGCTAGGAACTGGATAACGAAATTCAGGATACACTTAATCTCAATATATAGATAACGTCTTCATTAACTAGGAAACTGATTTTAGCTTTTGTTTTGAAGTGAACATTTTTATTAAATAAATTCTTCAATTTGGTAGAGGAAAAGGGTTTTTCACTGTCGAATCTTGTTACCAGTATTAGGTGAATGGAAAATTAGAGCAAATGCAAATAACGGAGGAAAGAGGAATGATTTGAATGCCTATTGAAACGGTCAGGCCTTGTCCAGACATTATCCCGTTAGTCTTAGGAAGAATTCTCTATGGTCGCTTTCACAGGCTAAAATGTGGTCACAGGCTCACCAATAGGCAGGATCTGATTTTAGGCGGCCTGGTTCCAAACCTTGAGAGTTTTCCATTTCACCATCCTGTATGGAAGAAGTGTATTTTTGTGCAAACACGACTTCCTATCTGTGTTTCCCATTAGACTGTAAGTTACGAGAGACCAGAGATAGAATGTGTCTTGTTCTCTTCTCTGTCCCAGCTCACTTCCTAAATCCTGAGGAAATGCTCAGAAGAGCGATGGGAAGGGAAGAGCACTCCGAGAAAGAGGAATTAAACGAACAGTAAACCATGAACTAGAAACATAAACAATCAGGCAAACTTGTTTCACTTCGTATATTTCGAAACACTAATTTTGAGGCTACTGATTGTTCTTTCTTAAAGAAGATGGCTGTAGAATTTTGTTGTGAAGTTCAATACTGATTTTGGGTAATCTATGGAAAGGAATGTGTGAGTAGCATGTAAAATAATGACCTTCCTTTTAGGTTTAGAAATAAGAACTGTTGACCCACAGTCTGTTGTGGTTGAATCTCCTCAAGTTCATTTCTAATATAATAACGTGCAACAGCTGTCTTCCCAAAATGGAGCATTCACTATGTAGTAACAGTTTTTTGGCATTACCTCTAAAACCAAGTGTTTTGTTTAGTCTTAGTGAACAAAATTAGTAACTTGAGGTCACCCGCCATCCTGAATATACTTATTTTATAATCATTGCATATATGCCAGTGCCTTAGAGTCAGAAGCTGTGTTCCTTATACACAGGTTCTGAACTCTCCTTGGATAAAACACTTTCCCATCTTCTTTGATATATTCCAAACTCATTCATTTTATGGTAAGCAGCTCAGGGACTTAGTGTCTCAGTAAAAATATGCTGGTTTTGCAGTGGTTACTTTTAAGAAGAAGATTCTTGAGATTAAGTATATGAAAGACTAAAATAATCCTCCTGGATTCTCTTACTCTTTAATTCAGCACAAAATGACTTTAAAAATTATTACCTCACATGGACCTTGTGTTGTGATCAAGGCCATTCCCTTTTTCTAACTACTGGGCCACTGTTGATAAATTTCTAAAATCGACAGTTGTGCTATTTCTGAGAATTGTTTCTATTTCATGCTTAATGCAATCAGTGGAAAGACAGGGTACTGAATTTTGAATATTACATCCTTGTAATGATTACCATTTTAATGTTTTGACTTGACATTAATTAGCTTCTCAGCACTGTAGTATTTCATACAAATGCACACAGGCAAAACTGAAGGAATTTTGTTAAAACCATGGCTCATGCGTGTTGAAGATAGTAAATGTATTTTGCTCTACCTTCACCTAGAAAGAAATCCTTCGTTTTCACAACTCTTAAGTGAGAATTTATTAATACTGTGCACCTTGTATTTCTAATACACAGGTGTTAAAATATTTGATTACATTTTTCCTCTTATTTTAGATTAGAGCACTGAAAATAAGAATTTTAGATCCTTGGGGCGCCTGGGTGGCGCAGTCGGTTAAGCGTCCGATTTCAGCCAGGTCACGATCTCGCGGTCCGCGAGTTCGAGCCCCGCGTCGGGCTCTGGGCTGATGGCTCAGAGCCTGGAACCTGTTTCCGATTCTGTGTCTCCCTCTCTCTCTGCCCCTCCCCCGTTCATGCTCTGTCTCTCTCTGTCCCAAAAATAAATAAACGTTGAAAAAAAAAATTTAAAGAATTTTAGATCCTAATTGTTATATTTTGCTTTTATTAATCTCAGCCACAATAAAGATGATGTAGAACACGAAAATCCACCTTTTAAAATTCCTATTTGAACTTTAGAGACTTGGAGAAGTCGCTTTTGATTAGAAATGGTTAATCCTCTAGTCTTCTGTTTAACAAGTTGGTCATCTTTTACCATTTCCCTTATATAAAAAGAATTCATCTTTCTGCCATGCCTCTTGACCTTAATTCAGGGAGTTCTGTGTTCTGGGTCAATTTTGGAAAACTGAGTCAGTACCCCAAAACCATATGGCATGGTGTACTTTTTGCCACTATTTTTAGTAGTAGTATCATTACATGTTATTTTTCATTGACGTTTAGCCAAACTCTTATTTCCAATATCATGCACAATGACTTATCCCATTATTTGGCATGACTAAATAGTATATGGTTAGAAACTTTGCTACCAAGCAAAGCATATTTTTTTTCCATTCCGTGTATATCCAGAGATGATGATTGGACTCTACCTTCTTCTTTCCTTTCTTTCTTAATCAGATATCGATAAGCATCAGGCCTTGCAAGATCAGAGAATCAAAGATGATTAACATACCAACAGCCCTTGTTCGCCAAATCCCCTTGCAATTAGCAACTAGAATCTGTGACAAATGAAGGTAGCATGG
The DNA here is from genome assembly GCF_022837055.1 of Prionailurus viverrinus. NCBI lineage: Eukaryota > Metazoa > Chordata > Mammalia > Carnivora > Felidae > Prionailurus > Prionailurus viverrinus. The sequence goes on along the minus strand of NC_062562.1, from coordinate 33,638,308 downwards.
AAGGTGTGAGATAAAAACAGTGATAGGAGGTGATGAAATTGCTGTGGGGTCCAAGGGAGAGAACCGACCAACCTGTTTAGTATACCCATGGAGGAAATCGGAGGAGATGAAAATTGAGGCTTGACTTTGAGGAAGCAGAGGGTTCTACCAGGTGGAGAAGGTAGAAAAGACCATTCTGATTGGGAAAGCTTTGCCTGTGGTAGCTCTGAACCTTGGAGGTCACACAGTGTCAGAAGGACTGGACCCCAGTGAGCAACCTCTCGAGCACTTACGGACTCTCAACCCTTGGGTAAGCTACGTAATGTGCTTGAGCCTCAGTCTTATGGTTGGTTGTGGGATTAAATGAGATCTATACCAAACTGCTGACACAGTGAGTGACACATCTTAGACATGCATTAATTTTACTTTATTCTGTTACCTGGGTATTCAGGGATGATCAGTAGCTCTGTGAAGTTGGGATATAGACAGACAGTTGGTGAGCGAGGACAGTGAGTGACTGAAGGTAGAATAGAAAGAGAGCTGGAGGCAGGATTGTGATTTATTTCATACTTCGGTTTTATCTTAAAGTCAATGAAAGTTGATTCAGTACCAGAGGGTGATGTGATCAGGGTCTAATTAGAATTGTATTTCTTGGGAATCTCTGGAAGATGGACTGGAGGAAGATGAAGCATGTTCTTCCCATCCATCAGGAGTCCACTGAGCATCCATTTTGGTTGTGTTGGCCAGACATGGTAAGAAGTAGATGTTAGCTATCCAGAAAAGGAGGAAGGCTGCCAGGTCTGAATATTCTGGTGCCTGAGGCACGATGAATTCCTAGTGCAGGGCTCTGGAGGAGTAGCTGTGGGGTGTGCAGTCTCTGAGGCCTTGGGAAACTCATCAAAAGTTCTCTTTGGCTCAGCTGAGGCAGGAGGATGCTTACCTCCACAGGAACTATATAATGCTCAGGGAACAAACATCTGCTTTGGTAATTCCCAGGGACAGAAATTCAGGGTTTACCCCATTCTCTTGGACCTTTCAACCTGGAGACCTAGTCCTAATCGTGATAAGTACTGCTAGAGCTGCATGTCATTGTAGGAATTTTTAAAAATAAGGTTTTAGGTTTTTGTACTCAAACATAATAAGATGCACACATGCTCTAATAGATTGAAAGAATGAAGAAATGACTTCACCCTGTTATTTGCACTACTTACACCTACTACTGCCTTTCCCTGTATAGCCAAGCTTCCTGAAAGAATATTCCACATTCACATTCTGTATCAGCAAGGGTTTCAGGAAGAAACAGATGGCACATTAGAATTGGGGTACTTGAAGGAATGTCTACTAAAGGAACTCGTTATGAATGTGTGGGCAGGGGAGAAGGAAACCATCAGGAATAGTGCAGTCCTCTGAGGCTTTTTCCATCTCCAGAATCATCAGACTCTTGAGTTGGTATATTTTAGAGTTGTACAAAAAAAAATTAATTAAGGATTCCTACAGGTTGCTCTTTGTCTGATAGGAGACATAAAGGATGAACTTCAGATTTGCATTAAAAGCTTTTAGAAAATTGACCTATCTCTTTTTGATAAGTTGAAAGACCACGGTAATTTAGTTTAATGTGTTAAGTAGTTGTTTTACCGCAATGGGCCTTTTTTCTTGTGGGGATATACTTTGTGTTTTATGCCTGTGTTATTTCTTTCCTCTGTATTGAGTTGAAAAAAGCATGTGACGAGCAAATAATGCAAAATGACGATTTCAAATAATGTTTTAATAGCAGTGCATATGTTAATAGTATGATTTAAAATAATGGTTAATTAATGCAATTCAAATATAACTGCTCAGTTTGAGATTGAAGAAGATTTAATGGGAAATAACTTGACACATAAATAAAATATTTAAAGTTGAGGAGAACAAGCCACAACTTTTGCTTTTTGCTTTTTCCCTGATGTTGCCAAGTTTTTCTTATTCTCAAGCTTAGCTGAGAAATTTATATACTTCTATAAGCCCCCAATTTATCTGTTGAATTTTCTGTACCTTTGCAGCCTTTCTCTAAATTCTTACAAGGTAATTTGCCCTTTTGAACCACTTCTACCTTGTTTTGTTCTGCTCTATTTTTTTATCCACTTCCCTGGGTGGCTTCATCTTTAAGGTCCTGTTCTCAGTTTTATCTTTATTGATCTTCCTCTTCCTTATTGATCTCATCTTTCATTACATGTGATGTATTTGGGGATGATAAAGATAATTAAGTGCTGAAAACAAAGTCATTGATTTAATGCTGGAAGACAAATAGAACAGGAGCAAAAAGTTTAACTTGATTTCAGTCTCAGGGTCCCACTTATGTCCATGAGTAAACTGTCCATCAGGGAATTGAAAGGCTCGTGAATGTAAGCAGTGCAGTACCAGGTAGAACTGCAGGGGACACTAAACCAGGTAGTGACAGGGTCACCTCTCGGAGTTTGAGATTTTGCCATGGTGTTTACTCTCGGGTGGAGCCCAGTTTGGACTTACTGGTACTAGCACTCACTTTGTCATTGAACTGCTTTGACTTTCCCCATCAAGCTTCCTTCATCTTTTCTAAAGAGGGATTTAGGTAGAATCTAGTGTTTGGACAAAATGGTTTTAACCTTTTTTCTTTTTTTTTTAACCTTTTAACCTCCTGTTCTCTGGAACAAATCTAATTTATGGTTAAGATATGATACAAGGACTTTTAAATAGCCTGCATTTCACATTCTTGTTTGTTTGAACTACTTGATTTTAGGACTAAAGTTTTAAATATTGAAAATACGAATAGGGGCTCCTGGGTGGCTCAGTGAGTTAAGTGTCTGACTTCAGCTCAGGTCATGATCTCGCTGTTCTTGAGTTGGAGCCCCGTGTCAGGCTCTGTGCTGACAGCTCAGAGCCTGGAGCCTGCTTCCGATTCTGTGTCTTCCTGTCTGTCCTTCCCCCCACTCTTATGGTCTCTCTCTGTCTCTCTCAAAAAAAATGAATAAGTGTTAAAAAAAAATGTGAATAGATACATACCCAAAGGTACCCTACACGGACTACACAGCAGCATTGTTCACTAGAAGCACAGAAACAGCCTAAATGCCCATCAGTAAATGACTGATACCCATTCTGAATTCAAACAAAATTGTTAAGTGGCTAATAAAAGTAAATGTGTTGTGTTGCCATATAAACACCTGCAAGATGTATTCAATGGGAAAGAAAAAAAGGCAGAGCAGTTAACACAGTATAATCTCATCTGTGTGTAAACGAGAGGAGGTTTGTGTGTACGTGTTTGTATATGCACACAAGTGGGATTGGTGGCGGGACATTGAGGCCCTTGGAGTTGCCCACATTTTCATTAGGTGGATGTGTTACTTCGTTGTTGACACGTATGTAATGAAGGCTTTCTTGCTATTTCCTTGATGATGACTGAAATGTGGGTGGCATTCGTGGGTGTGACATGAATGGCACAAGAGGTGAAGCCCCAGTGGGATGAGAAGGGATCCTTGCAAAGAAGCAGCCTGTTGACAGAGCCAATGAATCGTATGATGTTAGCATGAAATTAAATATATTAGTTGAATTCATAGATCTCAATGTATAGATCTAAAAATTGATATATAGACTTATATACATAGAAGTAACTCTACACGTATTAAACTAGGGGCGCCTGGGTGGCGCAGTCGGTTAAGCGTCCGACTTCAGCCAGGTCACGATCTCGCGGTCCGTGAGTTCGAGCCCCGCGTCGGGCTCTGGGCTGATGGCTCAGAGCCTGGAGCCTGTTTCCGATTCTGTGTCTCCCTCTCTCTCTGCCCCTCCCCCGTTCATGCTCTGTCTCTCTCTGTCCCAAAAATAAATAAACGTTAAAATAGAATGATGGTTGTAAGTATGTGTATATTTGTATGTATATGCACATGTATATTGACACACATATGAATTTGTGTATGGGGTGTGTGTGTGTGTGTGTGTGTGTGTGTGTGTGTGTTCCCCAACTCCCTCCACTGGGAATTCTTGAAAATGAAATACTACGATAGCAGTGAACACAGCTGGGCCCCAAATCTTGACTTATAAATACCATTCTCTACTAACAAGAATCAGGGCTTCTTACAGAGATGCCTGATTCCAAGGCTAGGGCAGGCAAAGTAGAAGATGAACTTGGGGTATCTTGTTGGCCAGAAAGCAAGAAAGTGCACAAAGAGTGATGGGGGCATGTCAGCTCAAAAGTACTCTTGTTGGCCAAACTGGGGACAAAGTAAATGTCAAAAACAGATTATAACCTGTTGAATAAAACAGGAAACCTAGTATCATATTGAAATAAATGAAAGAATAAATTGACAGTATGATGAAGAATCAGATATTTATATGATTTGAAGTACCTCTGCCAAATATTTAAAAATTACTAAGAGAAAAAGAGAAACTTTACTGTGGATAAACCCGGTAGAGACCACCTTATCCAAGAGGTCAAAGTGAATATCGTCTGTGATGGGATAAATGGAAGTCATGTGATGTCTGATGGGATGCAGTGGAACAACATAACCTAGATCCTGCCAAGATGCAGAACCTCAATCTAAACTTGAGGGAACATGAGACGAATGCAAACTGAGGGGAGGTTGACAGAAGAACTGTTGTGTCATCTTTGAAAGTGTCAAAGTCAAGAAAGTTGTAACAAGTACGGAGGAACTATTTCCAGACTAAAAGAGATCAAAAAGACACTATGACTAGATGCAATGTTTTATTCTTTTCTGGATCGTTTTTACTATGATGGACAATATTGGCATAATTGGAGGAAGTTGAATAGGGTTTGAAGATTAGATGGTAGTATAAATCATTATCAATTCCCCCAATTCTGTGTGGGTATTATTATATAGGGGAATGTCCTCACTTGTGGGAAATAAACTCTGGGGCCAAGGGTATCAGGCCAGCAATTTATTCCCAAATGGCTCAAGAAAACAAACAAAAACTCCTACAGTACTTGTAACTCTTGTACATTTGAGATAGTTTCAAGATAAAAATAAAAAACAAAAATGTATTTGTTAGACAAATACCATATGGTAACTCTGATACGTGGGATCTAAAAAAGCCAAATTCATAGAAACAGAGATGAAAATGGTGGTTACTGGGGGTTGAGGGTGGGGAAAAGGGGGAGATATGGGTCAAACAGTACAAACTTTGATAAGATGAACTCATTCTGGGGATCTAAAGTATAGCACGATGATTATAATTTAATAATACTATAGAGCATACTTGAAAGTCGGTAAGAGAGTACATCGTAAATGTTCTCACCGCAAAAAAGAAAATGGTTGTTACGTGACATGATGGAGCTATAGGCTGAGGCTATGTTGGTAATCATTTTGCAACATAGAAGTTGATCAGATCGACACATGGTGTGCTTCAAACTTACGCAATGTTACATGTCAGCTGCGTCTCAAAGTTGGAAAGAATGCGTTTTTTTTTTTTTTATTTTTGTAAGGTCTGCAGGGTTTCATTAAACTGGACTTTGTGTAAGTCTTGAGTGAAAACATAGGCAAAACGAAATGTTTCTACTCATTAAGTGTCTTGTTATTTTAATTATAGTAATGATTGACGTATGGAAAAATACATGCTAAATTTTGACTTGATATACGAAATGGTCCATATAAGACTGTAATGTATTGAGTCATTTTGGAAAAATGCTCTTCATAGATGGTTTACCTTTACGCACAGTACTGCGTTCTTTTATAGAGCAAGTTCTTGTATAACTAAACCACCTTGGGCTCAAATACATCTCCAGATAGGAGGTTTGAATTTGGATAAAATTTCAAAACCACTTCTTTCCTGACTGCATCTGCCAATGCTCCTGCTTAGTTTTTCTTTGTCTCTGCCTAATTCTCTCTACCTTGTACCTCAGTCCCCAGCCAGATTAAGTAGAGTCCAGATGAATGATGACAGAGCCCTTTCTGCCACATGTGAGAACAAGCAGAATATTTTCCTTGTATTGAACTTAACTACATTATTGAGTAGCTTGAGAATAAAAATAAATAGGACACAATCTCTCCTTTAAAAGTGTAACCAGTCTTTGCCCACAATGTCACCTAGAGGTTTGCCTTGATTAGGGAGTGAAGAAAAATATCTTCCATTATCCAGAGTCAAGTGAAGGCCATCCCAAATCCTCAGGTGCTGTACCCTGTACTCTTCCAGGGGTCTTTTTAAATTAACAACTAATTATCCCAGAGTGGAAATCAAAATAGAAGAGCAATGCATTGCACTGCAGAATGTTTTTCCTGGCTTGCCTCTGAACAGTTTTTGATTCATAGTCTCATTTCACTGGGTCTTTGATCCCTGCAGCTTTTGATGTAACTGAAGGCAGAGTTTGTAGAAACTCTCTTTATAAAATATGAGTTAATTTCTTAACACTTAGCAAACCACTGCTAGCATTATCATTTTAGCCAGTAATGGCACGGGTAGCAGAGTGAAATTAAGGGGTAAATCGGAAGAAAATTAAGCATGATATTGATCTCCCTGAATTCTGAAAATCTTACCAGATAATACTCTTCAATTCTTGCATTATAGACATCAGTGTAGGCCCTCCACACAAAACATTGTCGAGAGCAAGAGAAACCTGTAGAAGTAGCTTCACTCTTAAGACGAGTGCAAAGCCGAGCTTACCTGATATGCTACATTGCAGCCCTTTAACCAAAGGGTCAGTATCCCAGAATCGCCCCTGGAACAGGGCAGGGAGAGCGGCACAATGGGCAAGGTACTGGTGGGACAGACTTCGTCCTGGTTCCAGCTGCAGGTCAAGACCGAGCCCAGGTTTGCATGTGGCTGTCTGTGCTCATTAAAATTATCTACAGCATCACTAAGGAGGATGCTTATTTTAAACACATGGAAGATGCAAATCGCACTGAAAATATACCGCTTGAATATTTAAATGTACATTTCATACATACCTTTTGTTTCAATTTAAATGGAAAGCAAAATTTTACTTCAAGTGTGTGCATCTGTCTGTGTCTATTTACAAAATACACAATTAGAGAATGGTTTCATACGTACACATCTGTTGAAATCATGCGTGGAATCGCATCATTATTCTCCTTGTTTTGAATGTTTTTAACAGCTTAACATCCTAAATAGGTCTTTAGAACTTGAAATAGTCATTTTATGTCCTTATTTTAGGCGTCATGATGCCTATCCTCATGCATTTCTGTATCTTAACATTTTATTTTTTAATGTGGCAGCTTTATTTTTTTATTAACTTTATTAATCTTGGCTTCTATTAGGGGAAGGAAATGCGATGGCACAGGAATGTCCCTTTTTTGTGTGGCAATCTTTAAAATGATTATTTCCTGCCAGAGGTTGGCATTGGAGCTTCTCTCTGGCAAATACATGTCTGCAGGCTCTCCCTTCAGCAATGTTTATCAGCGGCATGATAATGAGTCCATTTCTATGTAAATATAATCAGTATTTGATGGTGGTGAGGAAAACTTCTAGATTAAATGATTTCTGCGGTTCCTTGATTAACATACTTTATGAAACCATTACCATATACACTCCCATTGCGCATTTGGAAATAGCTCAGATTCAAGTCTTCGGGTCTTTCTAAAGAAATGTAACCCTCTTTCTAGGGAAAAAGTACGTGTGTGCCATGCTGGTAGGCCAAGTAATGCAAGACACTGCATTTTGTTGCACATGTATTTGTCCAGTTGACAGTGAACAATTCTTATTATCTACTACATTCCAAGCATTGATGTAGGCATGTATACGCCACCCCAGCAATCATCCCGAAAGACAGTGTCCCCTGATCTCATGGAATATCTATCCCAACGGGGAAAGAAAGACAGCCACGAAAACAAATGCTCTTGTTTTCTATAGTGATAGGAGAGGGAAAGGTACGGAGCGCCCTTCACGTGGGTGACCTGGAAGGTCTTTCTCAATGAACTGACAGGAGTTGAGGTAAGCGATACAGGTGCAGGGTCCAGAAGAGGGAGTGAGTGTGGATGTTCAAGGCACATACGCACCAGGGCATCTGGGGCAGAAAGGAGAGGGCGCAGTAATGACAGAGTAGTACAAAGGATCATGACCCTTAAGGCCCTCACTTGGGGCTAATGGGGGTGTCAGTTTTAGCAACTATAAACAGAGGGAACTGTTAAACTTGAATTTCAGAGAAACAATGAAAAAAACTTCAGTGTAACTATGTCTCATGGAATATTTGGTATTTTTATATTTAATCTGGCAACCTTAACCTTACCCTTCTTGTCCAAACTAGAACACTTTTGAGTGAAAGGGTTGTTGTTGACAGCTGATCTGGACAACAGGGGATAAGCCTGTCTGACTCCAGCAAACCAGGGGGTGTGGTTGTTGTACTTCGAGGGTTTGCATTTTTTTTCCTTTTCTTTGAATTTTTGTAGGAAGCCATTTGGGGAGTTTTAGTGGGTGATCTGTCTGATTTAAAGCTGCTGTGGCTATCGTGCGGAGAGTAGATTCCACGTAGAGTACAGTGTAACCAACACCATTTCGTGGCACGTCGGGTAAAGAGGAAGGCAGTGAGATGATGGTAATGGCAGGCTCTGCTTTAGTCTTTGGTAAATGTTTGGCTGGGATTGGCTTCGAAATATTAGTGACAAAGAAGCCAGATTCCTTACTTCTTGAGGCCCCTCTCTGCTCCATAGCAGATATATTTAAATGCATTCACATCTTTAAATAAACCTGTGTTTTATTAGGAGTTGACTTTCAATTGACTGATAAGCCTAGTGTTTTGGTTTTTAGACACTTAAATAATAATTTGCTTCTTGGAGCATGTTTAGAGCACCTTGAAGAGTTTGTAGGACAAGAACGTTAAGCCCATGTAGCATCTCCTGTTGGATCTGGAATTCCGTTGAGTCTGGCCAATTTCTCATCTTGTGCTTTTTTTTTTTTTTTTTTAAAGTTTATTTATTTCAAGAGAGACAGAGCCAGCAGTGGAGGGGCAGAGAGAGAGAGAGAGTGGGAGAGAGAATCCTAAGCTGGCTTCACACCGTCAGCATGGAACCCAATGCAGGGCTCAAACTCACAAACTGCGAGATCATGATCTGAGTTTACACCGCGAGTTGGGCATTTAACCGACTGAGCCACCAAGGCGCCCCTCAACTTGTGCTCTTAATCACTATTTTGCTAAAATGTCTTTTTGCATTACTGAATAGATCTATCTTAGTGCATGATTTCAAGGTTTTTTTCTTCTCACTTAACCTTAAAGGAGAAATAGAGACTTATGCTTGGCAATCCTTTTCTCAGGGGTTGTTGGAGTGTGGACCTTGGACCAGCATCACTAAGCCCTTGTGAGAAATGCAGATTCTCAGCTTCCACCCTGTACCTACTACCTCCAAAATTCTGGGGATGAGGCCCAGCAACGTGGGATTCTGATGCATGCTGAAGGATGAGAGTCTGCTTTTTTATAGCTGTGTTACATCCTGTCATGTTAACTCACCACAGTTACCTAAATAGGTCAATTTTTATTGCAGTTTTTAGCTTACTATATGCAATATTGGCAACAAGCTTATTCCTATCTGCGTTATTTCCTCCATTTTTCAATTATTCATCAGAATGGAATTATTAGGGCAAAGATTAGGACCCTGTTTATATCACATTTTTTAACCAAAGTCTTTTCCAAAAACATGTTTCTACTGCCCCTCCAGAACTTTGGGTGAGCAAGTTTGCCTGTCACTGAACAAACCTGAGGTATTATCTTCTAAAAAAATTTTTTTAACGTTTTATTTATTTTTTTGAGACAGGGAGAGACAGAGCATGAACAGGGGAGGGTCAGAGAGAGGGAGACACAGAATCTGAAACAGGCTCCAGGCTCCGAGCTGTCAGCACAGAGCCCGACGCGTGGCTCGAACTCACGGACCGCGAGATCGTGACCTGAGCCGAAGTCGGCCGCTTAACCGACTGAGCCACCCAGGTGCCTCAATGAGGTATTGTCTTTTAAAGGGGATCATTTAACTGATACTCTCCTAACTGTGAAGTGATACCTGATTTCAGTTGGCATACTGATTACTAGTAAAGGAGAATACTTTGTTTGGAATTAATATTTTAAAGTGTGAATTACATTTTTATGTACCCCCATTGATTTATCAGTTAGCTATTTTGTAGTTCTTAGAAAGTCAGTGAGAACTTTACATACGTGTACGGGTGTGTGTCTGTGTATGTTTCTGTACACACTGCTGTTCCCTTTGTTTTTACTCCTTTTTTTTAACTTACCCTTGTGTGAATTTGACAAAGTCAACGGGATTTTTAGAAGTATGATATAGTACATTTCATTTAGAAGATGTACTTTTTCGTGGTTTCAAAACTAGGGAATAGAGTCTTTTGTTCCTTAAAAAGTCGGTCGTAAGCCTGTGGAATGGTCAGGCTGAGCTTGGGTTGGCAGCAGTAACAAATTTAACCAGAATCCGAGCAGCTTTCACACAACCAAGGTTTACTTCTTCTTCATGTTACATGTGCAGCATAGCTCAACAAGACGGCTCTCGTTCAGAGACCCAGGGTCATGGGAGTGCTACCATTATGTAGCTGTGCCATCATAACATAAGATCTCTGTGGAAGGGTAGTTGAGTATGCATGCAGGTAACACAGAAGGCTCCTTACTGCTTTGGCCCTGAAACAGCCCATCCTTTCTGTTGAAGGGCAGGCCTCACAGCCAGCATTAATCACAGGGCCTCAACCAAGTACAAAGAAGAAAGGGAAATACACAAAATGAAATATTTGGTCAGCAGCAAATGTCTGTGTTTTAACTGCTCTCATAATGTGATGAGCTATGTATAATGGATATTCAAGGCATTCATTCATTTATCCGTTTACTTACGTATCTGGTGACTTAACTACATTTCAGGTGTGATGAAGATAGGAATTGGGAAGTTATGCAAATGTGAGAGGCTCCAGTGAGTAGATTGGTGATGCCACCGAAAGATCTCAGCCAGGAGCTTTGAAGCCGTGGTCCCACTGAGCTGGTAGACTTTGTTGCAATTCTCCCATCTCTGGGAATCTCCTACCACTCCCTTCGCAAAAATGAAGTGTAGTTTTCTTTTCTTTTTTCTTTCTTTCTCTTTCTTTCTTTCTTTCTTTCCTTTCTTTCCTTTCTTTCCTTTCTTTCTTTCCTTTCTTTCTTTCTTTTTCTTTCTTTCTCTTTCCTTTCTTTCTTCCTTCCTTCCTTCCTTCCTTCCTTCCTTCCTTCCTTCCTTCCTTCCTTTCTTTCATTAGTTTATCAGGAAACTATTCCGAAACCTCTCTGACCACATGTCTGGCTATACACAATTGCCTCAAGGGAGTGAGGTCTTCTCCTTTTCTTTCAACTTCCAGATCTCATACATGTGCAAACTGTAATCCAGAATTCTCCCTTTCTTTCAACTTCCAGATCTCATACATGTGCAAACTGTAATCCAGAATTATATGAGGACAGGGATTCAGGGAGGTAGCCCCTGACACCTCCTCTACAAAATGCAGATCTTTGAAGCCTGGCAGGGTGGCCTAGTAGGCACTGGACAAACTGGTGTCCTCATTCATTAGCAGAGGGGCACATAGAAGAAACCCATAGCACTGAAAGTAACATGCATGCCTGTATCTCTATTGGACCCCTCTTTGAGTAAAGTTGACACTTGAGATTACTGATGGGAATAATAAAATACCTTCTAACACTCGTTTGAAATAAGTTGTTGTCTTCTCTCAATTGCCTTTTCATACTTTCTGAAAAACACAAGACCAGAAGGAAGATGGGGATACTCTCTAGTCTTTGCCTCAAATGTCAAAGACCTAAAAACCGTTTTATGAGGACAAGACTTAACACAAGTGAGGCAACTAATATTTCATGTAAGATTATAGATAAAGGTCATGAAAGGTCATGCTTAAAGTCACAGTTGGAGAAATAAACACGTGGATGAAGAGCTATCATATTTAGACCTCAACAGAATTGAAAGACACCTACATTTTTCAGAATGTGAATGAGTAAACTGTAGTATGTCTTGTTTGCTTGCAGTTCATAGAGGGCAATAGAAATGACTCTTCTCAGGGCGCCTGAGTGGCTCTGTCAGTTGAGCAGCTGACTCTTGGTTTTGGCTCAGGTCACGATCCTATTGTTCATGGGATCTAGTCCCATGTCAGGCTTTGCAATGACACTGTGGAGCCTGCTTAGGATTTTCTCTCACCTTTCTCTTTCTGCCCCTCTCCTGCTCACTCGCTCTCTCTCTCAAAATAAACATAAAAGGTATTACTTTTCTTGTTTTCAGGTATAAAAGATTTGTGATAGGGGTTAAAATTTAAAAGCCCTGGTGAATGAAGGTCAAGGATGCCAAAAGTAAGGGGAGCCAGTACAGAGATCTTGGCCAAAAGCTCCAAAGCAGGTAGGAGCCTGTTGTTATCAGGTAAAATAGCTATTAATCAAGTAAACTAGTTGACAGTGGCAGAAAACTAGCTACTACCAACCTCTACCAACCAGGCATACTACCAAATACTGAAATAATGATCTGGATCCCCCAACCACCCCTAGCAGCATTTTTTTAGATTATTTTACTATGATACTTAATAGGGAATATCTCTAAGGCAGCCTCCGGATTGGCCTGTAATGATCCCTGCATTTGGACATAATTTCCCTAAAAGAACAGGAATGGCTAAAACTTTCCTCTGGCATGACAGCTCAAGATCAGCAGTGGCTTCCTGCCGGACTGTGTTGAGAAGGGTTCCGAGCTATATCTGAGCTCAGCATGAAAGTGCTTGGTGTGAGTGCAATGGGTATTGTCGTGTGGAAGGAGGTGCTCTGACTGCCTTCCATGTATTTGCCCTCTGTGACTTCCTACTTTCATCTTCCTACCTTCCAAGTAGAAATGATTCTTTTTTGCTAAGCTCCATGTGACATATTAATTTCACATCTTTGTTCTTCTGCCTTTGATACACTGTACATTAATATGCCTACTGTGCCTGTAAAACACAGAATATAATATGATTTTCAAGACAAATACTAGATTGCTTTGTTTCTTAGATCTTTGAAATCTTTTCTTCTCTTGCCATATGGTAAATCCTAGAGATGCCAACAGAGACCCCAAGGATCTTATCAAGATGGCTGAGTAAAGGTCTTGCCCCCTTTGAGACTCAGTGTGATGAAAGTGAAGCCAATTTCAAACAAACAATATTATTAAATTCAAGGCTCGGATCTCTTACCCTCCCCATACTGACTTTTATTATCTGTAGAATCACAGCAAGCTGCAATACCAAAGCAGTTGATTGGAGTTACTCAGTAAATAACATCTGATGAAAAGAAAATTAGGTGGTAAAGAGACCCTTGAGAAATTAGAAAATAGCCTTCTAGGCTTTGAACCTATTCATCATTTACAAAGGCATTGAATAATATAGCAGGCCTAAGAACCAGTAGCAACCTGCTTCCAAGTCCCGAAAATACTCAATCAAACAGTTAAATCGTCCAGCTTGAGGAATTGTTCAGAGTTGAATCGAAATAAGCTTTGATTAAGGAAAGAAAAAAAGGAAAAGTTAATCTTCAAGTTTAACCGAAAGCTTAAAAAAGCTGTTACAAACAACATGAATTATTTAGGGTAGGGATATTGTGACTTGCGTTTGATACACATAAAGCTCGAATGTCTGCTCTCAAACCCAGTCCAAATAAATTGATTGATTTCAGGTGAGCAATGCAGGGATGAGGAGAAAAGATGAGCCTATCTTCCTTAGTGTCCTCGCTTTGTTTTCTGTAACGATAGGTACCGAACTTTGAGCCCCAAGCATTTTTGTTATTGCATTAAAATAGGAGAGTAAAGCCCTCAGACTTCTCTTGGGGCAAATAAAGTCTTCTAGAAATGTCACCCCTGAATCACTTCTACGCACAACCTTGGATACCCAAGTGAAGCAAAACAGTAAAAGTGAACCTGTGTCCTCTTTGGGGTCCATAGTGGAGTTGATGAAAAGTACTGTCACTAGACGTTGATGTTAAAATGTTTTTCATTAGAGAAAATAGCAGGTAATAGCTGTCCTGTTGATCTTCTACCCCATCTCTTCCAGGAAGACTGGCCCAAGTCTCCTGTATCTGTCCTTACTTCTCAGTTCTCGTAACATTGTGGACATCCTTCTACTGACAGTTTATGGGGGGCAGTGTGCAGTAAGCAGAGCACGAGCTTTGAAATCAACACCAACCCCAACTGGGCAAGTTCTCTATCTACTCGGCATCTTTCTTTGTGTCAAGGGTTTACGAGAGCGCCTGCAGGATAATGGCAGTTGCTCAATAAATGACAGTACTTACTACTCATTAGACTAAGAGTTCTTAGAAACGGGGGTCCTGACTTCCTGTGCGTCCCACGCGGGATACCTCCAGCTATGTGGCAGGCACCTAGGAGATGATGATTTCAGAGCAAAACACTGAGCACTCTGGCTCAGGTGCCATTCCAGGTAGCTAGCTGTTCTGTGCAGTGTGTTTCCATATAATGTGAGGCATTGTTCTCTTAAAACCCTCCTTGCAGCATGTTTCAGAGTTAGTTTACGTGTCTTTCTGATTCCCACAAGTGGCTTTGTGAGGTCTTAATCTTTTCCATGGGTCATCGTTGATACACTACCCAAAAATAGGACGGGTTAGCTGAGGGAGAAAAAAAGGGATAGGTAAGTGAGGGGGTTGTTAGAGGACAAGCCTAACAGCGTAAGAAGTTCACCCACTAAATGCAATCTTTATTTTAGTAGGAGTTTGTCTACAGTCACTGTATCTTCATCCTTGTACTCTCCTACTGGTCCATTTATCCAGCATTTACTCAATTCCAGTGTTCTGGGTAACATGGTGGGGGATACAGGAAAGAATTGGGGAGAGAGATCAACCAAGGATTTAAAGTTTCCCAGGGAAGAGAAAACCTAGGTTACAGTGAAATAACGCAAAGTTCATCACATGATGTGATTCCTGCTAGGAAATCTTGACTGAGTTCTCAGGACTTCTTCCTTCATTCCAACTCCTGATGGTCATTATTTCAACCTTAAACTCCTCTTCCCCTCTGCAATCCATTGTAGCCAGTTTTGCCAGCTAACTCTCCTCCTCCTGAAACATGGCCCCTTTGCCTCTTCCGTCCTCTGTCTGAAGACTCCCTTACCCTTCATCTTGGTCTGACCTAATCTTCTCTGCATTGTGGAAAGGCCAGCTCAAAAGCCACTTCTTCCTTGGTGCCCTCCCTGAGTGCTTGAAGCCCAAACAGTCTTTCTTTGCTTTAGATGTCTGAAGTACTATCTACTTACTGTTCACAGTGGAAATGAAAGTAGGAAAGCTATTTAAATTTTGTAAACTGAGTGTAGTAAGTCACTGAGCAAAAAGGAGGTATGGTGGATGGGGGGAGGACTGGGTTTAGGGTGATGTGGTTTGACAAGATGCCTAGCAAGTGACAGGGATTCGTGTCTGCAGCTCCGGAAAAGCTGTGCCAGTGGTGTGGATTCGAGTGGTGGAAATGGATGTTAAATGAATGGGCCTGACAAGAAAGACTAAGCAGGAGACTAAGCAAAGGTACCTGAGGAGTACTTGTGTTTAGAGAAGGAGAGGAACTTTTGAAAGAGACGGAGAAAGAGCTCTCTTGAGGTAGAATGGAAAACTGCAGCATAGGGAGAAACCAAAAGAAGAATTCAAGGAAAAGTTAGGAAAAAAAAAAAAGGAAGACCTGTAAAGAAAGATGACTATACTATCTACTTTCTGGGCAATCAACTATCTGGTGTCCTTGAGGTGTGCAAATTCACACTGCCATGTGACCATAGATAATCACTCTTGGGTCACTGTTGCAATACATGCCATTGTGAAGAAAGAGCTCATTGACTGGAATGAGCTCTCAAAGGCAGATCGGTCTAGAATTGTACCTGCACAAATTAATATTTCTTGGAAGACACATGTTGGAGTTTGTTAGAGGAAAGTCATCAGTGCTAAATGGAAAAAAAATTAACATGAGGATAGGAGACTACTTTATATGTGTTCCGTGTGCATACACATGTTCCAGCTTTTAGTTAAGGTTTTACTGAATAATATGAATATTATGGGGGCGCCTGGGTGGCACAGTCGCTTAAGCGTCCAACTTCAGCCAGGTCACGATCTTGCAGTCCGGGAGTTCGAGCCCCGCGTCAGGCTCTGGGCTGATGGCTCAGAGCCTGGAGCCTGTTTCCGATTCTGTGTCTCCCTCTCTCTCTGCCCCTCCCCTGTTCATGCTCTGTCTCTCTCTGTCCCAAAAATAAATAAACGTTGAAAAAAAAATATGAATATTATGTACAAGATATACTTAAACTAAGTCAGTGACTGCAATTAAGTTTGAGATTAGATGTTGCAAGGTCGAAAAGAGAAAAAGTGGAAACGGAAAAGAAATCCTGTGCTCAGGTTAAACATCTGACAAGTGTTCTATTGAGATTGTAGAAATGAGTCAGCTGAGTGAGTCATCCACTCAGAAAGCTTCCAAAAGCCTCACCAATGACCCTTCTAATTTGGCCATTTAATTGTTTACTCTTGTAACTTTGCTATGAGATAATTGCCTGTAGAAGCATAAAGATTAATGTCAACCAAGAGAAGGACAAAAAAGGACTTGACTCCACAGGTTTCTAGTGTGTTCTCAAGTGAGAAAGGGTAGGCTCCTTCCTTGCTAACTAGCGAACCGTGCTGAATTAAGACTGGGGCAGAGATCAGAGGCGCAAGGGTAGAGCAGGTAGCAGGTGAGAGAGATGGAGATTTATGGCACCCTGGGTCAGCCAAGGAGGGGGGCCTAGGTGTTAAAAACAGTGGGGTTACGCTTGAAAAGATGCTCAACGTCACTCATCATTAGGGAAACGCCAATCACACTTAGAGTGAGATAGCAGCTTATACCTGGGAAGATGGCGGCCATCAAAAAACATAAAAACAAAACCAAAAAATGACAAGTGTTGGTGAGGGTGTGGAAAATTAGACCCCTTGACACTGTTGGTGAGAATATAAAATGGTGCAGCCACTGTGGACAACAATGTAGGGGTTCCTCAAAAGATGAAAAATGGAATTCCTGAGTCACCCGGTAATTCTACTTCTGTCTACTAGCTAATGATGGATCTTTTTGAATGTGGTATATACATACAGTAGAATATTACTCAGCCTTAAAAAGGAAGGTAATTCTGGCACCTGGGTGAAACCTGAGAAAGTTAAATGAAGTGAAATGAGCCATTGATAAAAAGAAAAAAGACTACTTGATTCCACTTAGAGGAGTCAAATTTAATAAAGAAAATAGAATGGTTTCCAGGAGCTGAGAAGAGGGGGCATCGGGAAGTTACTGAGTATTGTTTCATGGGTACAGAGTTTCACTTTTGCAAAATCATGAATTCTGGACATTGGTTGCACAACATTGTGAATGTACTTAGTACTACTGAGCTGTATACTTAAGAATGATCAAGGTGGTACATTTTATGTTGTCTCCTTTACCACAATTGTAAATTTGTAAGAAATGATGATAATAAGCATAATCATTTATCTGGCAAACATTTGAGTGGTCACTATGAGCCAGGAGCTCTTCTGCTGCTGGGGAACACGATCAGTAACTCCATATACAAGAAAGTCTTTACCCTCATGGAGTTGACAGTGTAGTGAAGGAGGATAAGGAAAATGAATAAAAATAAGCCGTATTCTATGGAGCAAGGTGCTCTGGAGAAGAAAGCAGATAGGAGGGGCATGGGATGTCAGAGTTGCCCGATTAGGGGTAGATGGGGGAAGACTTGACCACCCAGGTAACATATGAGCCGAGTCCTGATGGTGAGGGCGTGAAGCACGGATATCACGGGAGGAAGAAGGGTTCCCACAAAAGGGACA
The DNA here is from genome assembly GCF_022837055.1 of Prionailurus viverrinus. Lineage (NCBI taxonomy): Eukaryota > Metazoa > Chordata > Mammalia > Carnivora > Felidae > Prionailurus > Prionailurus viverrinus. The sequence goes on along the minus strand of NC_062562.1, from coordinate 33,620,571 downwards.
GCCACTGCCAAGGTTGGAGCCTTCCTGCTCCGTGGAAGGAGCAGCCAGGAGGCCACTGTGGCTAGAACAGGGTGAAGGTGCAGGTGGGGGCTAGGCGATGAGACCAGCAGAAAACTGAGGTGAGATGTGGGGGGCATGGATTAAGGTAGGAACCACGGAGAGAGCAAGAAAGGTTCATTTTCAAAGTGATGCTAACTAGGTTTATTGATGGATTAGGTTGAAGAGTGTGGGGGGAAAAGAGAGGCGTTAAAAATGACTCCAACACTGTGGTTCTCAACCAGGGATGGTTTTTGTCCCCCAGGGGACATTTGTCAATGTCGGGAAACAATTTTGGTTGTCACAGTGTGGGAGGAGGGTGCCAGCTGCTGCTGGCAGCTAGTGGGTAGAAGCCAGGGATGTTGCTAACAAGACAGCCCTCATACAACAAAGAATTATCTGGTCCAAAATGTTAATAGTGCCAAGATGAAGAAATCCTGCTGTAAGATGTTCAGCCTAAATAATTAGGATAAATGACAAAGGAAAGCCAGACTAAGGTGATTAATTTGAGGTCAGGCCCAAGACTCTCAATCTGGGAAACATGAGAATAGTCATAATGGCTTACTTTTATTAGTATGCACCCTGCCTCAGGGACTATGAGCAACATAGTGAATGACCCATCTAATCGTCACAGCAATGCAATGAGGGATGTTTTGACATCCCCTAATAAATACAGGGGAACACCGGTGGTTTCCCCACTTGGAGTACACAGAGGGACTTGGATTAAACCAAGACGTGTCGCAATCTGAAGTTTAGAGTCTTTATAGGGGGCCACACCGGCTTCCTAAATTGATCCTTTTCCCAAGTAAAGCCAAACAATGAGGGCAGCACAAACAAAAGATATATATGCATGCATACATACATATATTTATGATTTTTAAATTTTTAATAGTTTTTTAAAACATTGAGTCCAGCAACATGAGAAAACGCTCCATGTTGAATTGCTGCAACCAGGACACCAAAGGACCCTGTTAGCTGCTTAGAGCAATAAGAATGGTGAGAGACTGACTTCATTGCCTTCAGGGTGAGGACTGGGAATGGGTTGACGGAGAGGGGAGAGCAGTTAGACTTGGCATTAGACCGCAAAGACCAGGCAGCCATGCCTAATGTGTGGCCAGCCTCCAGCCTGGACAACAAAGACCAAGGGATCCCTTCCACATGCAGTGACACAGACAATAGCATTTCTGTCCTTCTGAATTTCTACTTCTCCCCAGAACTTTTGAATCATGTTTAGAAAGCGATCAACTGTTGCTTAATTATTTTACTCGAATTTTGCTTCTCCATACGTGTTTTGAACTACAGGAAATAACTTGGCAGAAAGGGGTGGCTTTTAGATTATGAGTTAAATTCTCAGGATCATCCTAGATCAGGGAGGGATGTGGTTTTTGCATGGCCGTCTCCCAGTACCTGACATATAAATAAGGCACTAAATTTAATAAGCCCGCCTAAACTTGAATGTCCCCTCCTCCATGGTGCCATTGAGGACCTCTCTGACCAGGTCTCTTCACCTGAGTCTCATCATACTCTTTTTTTTTTTTAAGTTTATTTTTGAGAGAGGGAGAGAGAAAGGGCTTGAACGAGCAAGTGTGTATAAGCAGGGGAGGGGCAGAGTGTGAGACAGGGAGACAGAAGATACGAACAGAGCTTTGTGCTGACAGCAGAGAGCCTGACACAGGGTGTGAACTCAAGAACTGTGAGATAATGACCTGAGCCAAAGCAGGAGGCTTAGAGATCATGACCTGAGCTGAAGTTGGACACTTGACTGACTGAGCCACCAAGGTGACCCCCCCGATCATACCCTATGTGCCTGCTACTATTCTAGAAGCTGAGGATACAGGGGTGAAAAAACTCTCTGCCCTCCTAGAGCTGATGGCCCTGTCTATAGTACTTATTGAATATGCCCCTAAGTACTAGTTAAATTTTTGTATACATCTTCCGTCTCTGCGAGTGGACTATCAAAACTTTTAAGTAGATTTATATGAATCTATATATAAATAAATTTTTATACCCTGTGCTTTGAATACTGTATCTTCTGAGCCTGAGTGGCTCAGTCGGTTGAGTGTCCAACTTTAGCTCAGGTCATGATATCATGGCTTTGGCGTTTGAGCCCTGCATCGGGCTCTGCACTGACAGCTCAGAGCCTGGAGCCTGCTTCAGATTCTGTGTCTCCTTCTCTCTCTGCCCCTCCCCCGCTCAACTTTGCACATGCTCGCTCTCTCTCTCTCTCTCTCAAAAAATAAACATTAAAAAAATAATAAAAGAACTCAAGAACAAAAGAATTGTCAAATTCCGCCAATAATATGCTCGTATGAGATCCTTGTTGGTGGTGCTCACTCTGGATGGGTGATGATTTACACTATGGTTAACAACATAAAGTACCTACAAATGGTGGATTCATGAAATGAGCATTATCTTCCCAGCTTTTAAAACACTATGCGCAGCGGGGGGTTGGGAGGGAGGAGTTGTACAATGAGACCTTGTTACTGGGGGATCTAAGTTTGTGCTTATCATATGTGTTTTTCATCTCTTGAAACCTCAATGAGCTGGTTCTACGTCTGAAGAGTGGAGATGTACTAAATCGGCCACGATGTGACTCGAGTCCCATGACATAATGTTTGGTGACAGTACAAGATGTCCATATCATCATGGGCAGTTATGTGTGGCTTTGAGTAAAATGCAGCCGGTATTGACATGATGGTTTGGGCAACTCCTTGCATAGAGAGTTCTTGGTCCAAGAGTTGCTAGTCCTAATTGGCATGTATCAATGAGATGTCATTTGAGTGAAGGGCTACAAGGGAGAAGCACCCAAATAAATTCCCCATCAGCTTGCTGATGCTTCAGACAGGGCATTTCTTTTTACCCTAATTAAACAAAGCTGAAAAATTCAATGATGAAAAGTCACACCTTCACTCCAAGGGAAAAAACAATGGATTAGTAAAGTCATTAAAGCCTTCATTCATACTTAAGACCAGACCATCCTGGATCCATCCATGCTTTATAATCTAATGAACATTTGTATAAAAAAGAAAATACCTTGGGCAAATGCCAAATTCACCCCTTATATCAGAATTTTCTACTTACTGATTATTTGATACGCATTTTATACCAAAAATACAATAAATCTGTGTCAAATGATGGAAGTGATAAGGTTATCTTTTTAGTCCTAAATAGTGTATTTAATGTGGAATTTCAGCAGATGACCAAGTAAGAGGGACATATACAGTTTTCCTTTTTCTTAGTCCCTTGTCCAGTTTTGCTTCACATATCACCAATGAGTAACTCTCTTTTCCCACGTCATCTGCCCTGTAAGACCACGTGAAAATTTAATTTGGCTCCAGAAGTTTTGTTCAATGCTGATCCAGTGTTTGGTGCTGTGGAGGAACTCGAAGAGGAGTCAACTGAGAGCCAGGTTTTCTGAGAGAGTCCTCCCACGACTTGACAAAGCTGGAATCTCACGTAGCCCCAAGAACTAAATTATTGGGACTGTCATTATAAAGAATTAATCGCACTCAAAACTAATTGGAACTTACAGAGCAAGTCTCCTAACCTTTGCGTTTCTGTGTTGATATACTGGTTTGTTTTCAGACCAAATGGTTTTGGACACATAGGTAAGAGTTTTTCAGAAGTTGTCTCCTCTCTGTACTTGTTCCAGCCCCAGTGTGCCCATACTGTGGCTTTTGCACCTGTTATATTGTACTGTGATGATGTGTTAAACAAATGCATTCAACTACTTGTTCACTCTCCTCGACCAGACACTAAACTGCATTGGGCCAGAGACTGAGGGCTCATTGCATTCTTTACACTCGCAGTGTCCTGAGTTGGTGGCTCTCAGTAAGATTTCTTGTCATAATTCACTTGCTTCCCACTTCCAGCACACATTCAGAATGCAGAAATCTTTTTCCCACTTCTTAAGCCAGGATTAAGTTTTTGAATAAGATTTGGTTGGTTTATGTGTGCTGCATGGAATTATTAAAGGTAAAAATAGAATTTTCCCCTGACAGCATCTTGTTATACTTAAAATGGAATGTCTATCCCACATCCATTTTATGTTTTCCTTGTAGTTTTTTTTTTCCCCTCATCTCTTTCTCAGTATCTCACATGTATAATAATAGAAGTCTTTTCTTATGCTCCTCATATGGCTGCCTTAAGCTTCACTGCCTTTAGGAGTACATTTATATTCAGAGTCTCCAGTGGTAAATAATTTCAGCAGGATGAAGCTCTTTAATCCTATTTTATATCTAAAAGGCATGCTCAACACTATCTTCTGCCATCTCTTGAGAATCCAATTTCCTAAGGTTATATTTCTGAGACTGAGTGGAAATTTTCAAAACCCAGAGTTCAAAGTTAAGTATCAAATTCAAACAAAGCCCAAACAATCCACCCTGAGACTGATTTGTGTGCCCATAAACAGCAGCAAAATCTTCCAGTGGCTATTGCTATAATAACTATGATTATCGCTTAGCAAAGGCAAGGCTGTCTCCCCTAGCCCCTAAGCATCTGGGGGCTGCTTCTCCTAAACAGAATTTTTAAAAAACATAACACTCACAAGAAAAGCAACCAGAACGTGATAGCAGGTACCTGTGTAAGTACTAGGTATCAAAACAGGGGGACACGATTTGAGAATAAATTCAGATATAAATCAAAATTCTGTTACTGAGACATAGCAAACTAGCATCTAGGTGGAATCCTACTGAATACAGTTCATTGAGGAAACTTCTTGTCAGTAGCTGCTAACTTTCTTTTTGTTTAAAATTCTTTTTTAACGTTTATTTATTTTTGAGACAGAGAGAGACAGAGCATGAACGGGGGAGGGGCAGAGAGAGAGGGAGACACAGAATCGGAAGCAGGCTCCAGGCTCTGAGCCATCAGCCCAGAGGCCGACGCAGGGCTCCAACTCACGGACCATGAGATCGTGACCTGAGCTGCAGTCGGACGCTTAACCGACTGAGCCACCCAGGCACCCCAGCTGCTAACTTTCTTGACCAACATGCCAAGGTCAAGTGGTCTTTTCTAAACACCCCCCCCTTTAAAAAAAAATTGAGCAGGTAAAACATACTTGAGCTGCTGGTTTACTGAAGTTTCTAGCTAAGAGTTAATTCTGAAGTCACTACTTGACCAAGATACTTGGCAATTTATTGCAAGCACCCCCAGTACTGATTGCATCTTAAAAAAAATCCTTTGTAGGAAATTAGATCTTCATATGTTCTTAGGAAGCATATCTGTGTCCCTGACAAACTGAAAGATTGGCAAGCATTTTACCTGCCTCATTTCTGGGGGTTATTAATCACATATTCTATATACCTGCTTTTTACTGAAAATCCTCAGTGCTGTAATGGTAATGGGTTAGTGAGAACACTCGTTCCTGGGTCATGCGGAAAGTCACAGTTAAGAGAGTCTGCCCTTCAGTCTTATCATTACAGGTAAATACAGAATTACATGCCCCAAGAAGCCAGCTTTCTTTCTGGAAAGTCCAGGATGAGATATAAGCCAAATCAGTGAGATATAAGCCACCAGTATCAACTTATTCCAGTCACAAATCCCCTCAGTCAACCCTTAATCTGTAAATAAGTAGTACATAAGGAAATAAAACCCCAGATAAAATAAATATTTAATAAAGAGGCTGGAGACCATAAAATAAGACTACAGTCTGTTTTCAGGCCAGGTTGCTATAATACTTGAACTTTGAAATATGCAAAGTCCGTGTCTTCAGAAGTTTGAATCATCTGTATAATTAGGGATGGAAGAAAATATGCCATTGCTGTAAGCCCCATCCTAGACATAATAAGACTCATTAGCTATTTTTCTCTAAAAGGGGCTTGACTTTAACTGTGCACAGCCCAAAGTCTTACGTCTTTGCTCAAAATGCTCTGGTGGGAAGGACTCTGCTGCCCTCTACTGTCTCTGCAAGCAGAGGACACAAATGGAGAGAGACAACTTAAGCACCTCTGAATTAGAAAAGATGGGAATTCCTTATCCCTTATCCCTTCCTCTCCTGGAAGGCCAGACAGGTCCACCTCCCTTCCAAGGGGAGAGACCTTGTAAGGTTCTTTAAGCTCCAATCCAGTCCTTCAACGTAACTGCTGTCAAGGCCAAGAGATGGAACAGTCCATTTAGGTGGGCAAGTGTTTTTGTTTTAACTGGCCATCATCTAAAACTTTGGTCACGAGAAAACAAAAAAATTCATTCCACCCACCCATTCGTCCATCCATTTATTTCCAATGTAATATAAGCAGAACAATGACAGAGGACACAACCCCACTTTAACTCTTGTAAAGAAAAACAAAGCAGGGGAAAGGCATTTGGAGGTACTATCTACATAGAGTAGTTAGGGAATGTTCCTCTGAAGACGTCAAGAATGAAACGAAGAAGTAAGCTGTGGGGAAAGAATATTGCTGGCTGAAGAAACAGTAACTGCAAAGGCCGTGTGGTATGAACATGTTGGGTGTTTTAAGAAGGACAAGTGTATTGACAGAGAAAGTGAAAAGGAGTCTGGGAAAGAGAGCAAATGGGCAGAGGACAGATGATCTAGAGTGGTGTGGTCCAGTAGACCTAACATGTGAGTCACATGTGCCATTTTAACTTTTCTAGAAGCTATACTTTAAAAAGAGGAAAAAGAAAAACAGATGAAATTAATTTTAGTTATGTTATTTATTTATTTATTTATTTTAATTTTTTTTTCAATGTTTATTTATTTTTGGGACAGAGAGAGACAGAGCATGAACAGGGGAGGGGCAGAGAGAGAGGGAGACACAGAATCGGAAACTGGCTCCAGGCTCTGAGCCATCAGCCCAGAGCCTGACGCGGGGCTCGAACTCCCGGACCGCGAGATCGTGACCTGGCTGAAGTCGGACGCTTAACCGACTGCGCCACCCAGGCGCCCCTGTTTTTTATTTAACACAGTATTTTAAATAGAATTATTTGAACATGCAATGAATATAAGAAATACTGAGATACTTCCCTGTTTTTACTGCATCCTTCAAATTTGATGTGTCTTATACTCCGAGCATACCTCAGTTTGAACTTGCCACATGTCAAGGGCTCAGTAGACAAATGTAGCTATGGCTACCCTAAAAAAAAATTTTTTTTTTTATTCTAGGTGTATTTGTTTAAATTCCTTTTGAAGTTAATTTTTTAACATATGCTTTGGAAGTGACCCTTTGTAGTGATGTCCAAATGATTTCAGCAGAACTCAGTGAAGACTAAGTGAGCAGGAAAACTTCCAAGGTTAACCTGAACCAGCAGGCGAGGTCTGTTTTAAGTTATGTTTCACTTTGGGGAACAAGGTGGGGAAGAATTTAGCACAGTCCTGGAATGTCTCAACAGGAATAAATTAAACCTAGAAGTCAGTAGAGGTTGTTTATGGACTGTTGACCAGAAGGAGCTAGGGAGATGTGAATGAGTAGGATGCTTATTCCTGTATACAAGTTACTGTTGGGCCCCAGCTTCAACCGGCCTGGTTCCATCAGAGGATATGCAGTGCTGTGGTTTGGAGTTTACAGGCTGAATCCTGACCCTCAGTTCTGTTACTTAATAACTGTGTGACCTTGAATGGAGTACTCAAGTTTTTGTGCCTTAACTTCCTCCTTTGTAGTGCAAGGTAGTCTTGAGTATCACCAGTTGATATCAAATGCCTGGAACAGTGCCTCGTGTATCATAAATGTTCAGTAATGATAGCTCCCCATGTGGGACTATCTCTTGCCTACCACCGTAATATTCTCTCCGTCTTGCCTCTCCATCCCGCTACTGCTTGGTGACCACGCTGTGTGGTCTTTGACAGGTTTTCCCCAGGTACAGTGGCACAGCCCTGCGCTTGGGCCAGAGCCCGATATCTTTCGCTTTTACCCTGAAGCTTCTTGGAAGTCACAGCTTGGATACCCTTGGGAACCTGCCTGGCATTCATAGTTTCTCATCCCCAAAATGCAGAGGACTTAATCGAGTGGACCATCTTTGACCTAGAAGAAAGGGAGATGAAAGAAAAACCTTTCTCTTTTTGCCCCTAGGGTAGACAGTTCTTTATTTTTTTAATTAAAATGTTTAAGTATATTTGTTTTGAGAGGGAGTGCGTAGGAGCAGGAGAGGGGCAGAGAGAGAGGGAGAGAATCAGAAGCAGGCTCTGCACACTCTCAGTATGGCGCCCAAGGTGGGGCTTGATCTTACGAACCACGAGATCATGACCTGAGCCGGAATCAAGAGTCTGCCACCTAACCAAGAGACCTCCCCCCAGGTGCCCCTAGGTAGACAGTTGTGAAACATGTTTGAGGTTCACAGAAGGTCCCGTGGAAGTAAGCACTATTTGCCTGAAGAGGAGTCCGTCTCCGTGTACAGAGTATCCTTTCTTCTTGTTTCTCTCATGTTGCCCTGTACCCCTGCTCCCTGGGATCACATTTCCAAGTAAACTACATGAGCTTGCCTTCTTCGCAAGCTCTGCTTTCAGGGGAACTCGGGATAAGACACTATTATTTTCCATTTTCTTGGCTGTGACTTTGAAAAATGCATATCCAGTCATTCCCTTTGTTACGTCCATTTCCAGGGTGGCCTTGCCTCTTGTCCTAATGACCTTGAACCCGTTTCTCTGGCATTACCAATCTCACTCCTTGTATCAGTTCCTTCGCAGGGTCTGTAAACTACTCCTCCTGTAAACCCTGTACCCCCTACAGAGAACTCCCCCTCAGGCTGCCACCTCTTGGTAGGGGAGTCTGCTTTTGGTGTCTGCATTCACCCAACTCTCCTTGCATCCCTGACTTGTGATGTGGGATCTGTTTCCACTGCTCCAAAGCCATTTCACAGGGGACCTGGTAAGGGACCACTCCAGTCACTTCAGAAGAAGTACAGTGGAACTGTTAAGCTGTGGCAGTTGTTACATAAACTAGATCTATTCTGCAGAGAGTTTGGGGACTAACAAGAATAAACATGATAATACAGATTAACAGGTAACGAGCACGTGTGCTATTCCAAGAAAACTGGAAGCTTTAGAAGCTAAGTGCTTTATATGCATTCTCATTGAGTGTTTGAAACAAGCCTATAAATGGGAGTTGTTATTATTCCCATTTTGTAGTTGAGAAAGTCGATTCAGAGAGGTTACCTCATTTGAGAACCCACAGCACACACAGAGTCAGGACTTAAATCCACGTCTGTCTTTCTAGAGGCTGAGCTCTTAGTTCATTGCGACTGTCTGTCTCTGACCCTAGTCCTAACGCTGTCTGGACTCTGCAGCACGGAGAGAGAGATTTTCTTTCCCTGATTTAAAAAAAAGGGGGTTCAAAGAATGCCATTAAATGGCGACAAGAAAGTAGATAAGAGGTTGCTTAGGGCTGGGGAGTTAGGAATGGAGAGTGAATGGGTACAGGATTTCACTTGGGGTGATGAAAATGCTCTCGATTGATGATGGCTATTTTCCCGCAACTCCCGAATTGCTATATTTGGCTATAGCCAACTCCCGATGGCTATATTTCCCGAATATATTTTGAAAAACCTTTGAATTCTATACTTTAAATAGAGGGATTGAATGGTACATGGATTATCTCTCAATCAACCTGTATTGAAGAAAAAGAACCCCCTGGGAAGGCCTGACAACCTAACACCACACATGTAGGAAAGGGGAAACAAATGCCACTGTTCTTGATGAACTTCGCAGCCTGTAATTGTTCATAACGTGGTGCTTGGTTCCCACTTGGGTGCGCTTGTGGGGTGCGGACTTGGAGTTCCAAGAGGTGTTGCCTTTCAGGTTATTGCTGACGAGGCATGGGGACACCAAGACCCGCTAGCTAGGAAACCTGTTCGCAGCTCTGGGTGCAGCCAGACTCTTCTTTTTGCTCCAAGAAAAAGGGGGTGGGGGTAAAAGATAACCACCTCCCTGAAAGCAAGCAGCATGGTTCCTTTGAATGCCTGCCAGTAACGGCAATGGCCTTGATTAGAGGACCACGTCCAGATGTTTCGGGCGGTTTCACTGACCATATTGCCTCCCAGTACATGTTCTTTGTGCTAATTCCCAAAAACAAAAAGGGAAAAGAAGTGAAGGGTGATTCAGTCCTACCACCAGAATGCGGTTCTTTTCCTGCCGGCAGGTGTTGACTGTAGTGAAGCCACGTGGTAGAGACGAGGGCTTTCAACTATGAAAAATTTGGACTCAACACGAGCCTCCGTTCACCCGAGGGAGGGGCAGCAAGCAAAAGAAAGACGACTAGGTTGGCAAGACCGTTAAGTATCAGTGTCTGCTCACCCTATTCCTTCACTATCTTGATTCACTTCTCCCTAAACATCTGAGCAGAGGCAAATTTCCGACGTCTCTCCACCTGTGACCTTATTAGCTCTTGATTGCTCAGGGGTGCTTCCCTGTCCTAAACAACCCCGTATCCCCAGCCGTGTTCCTTCATGTTCCCAAAATTTGATCTGATGCATACAGCAGCTCAGAAGGGCTGTATCAATCTTGTGCGAAGGGACTTGTTTCTTAGCCTTCCTCCACACACCTGGCTCAAGAGGAAGCGAATCCTAGAATTACAGGTAGTTTTCTCCCTACCTCCCACTCTCTAGATAAGAAAGAAGGCCTGTAAATCTGCCTGGTAAAGGACCAGAGAAAGGGCTGATGGGAAGACGGAGGGAGGGAGAAGCTGGATACTCTGGGGGACAGGGCCATGGGGTCTGCAGGGAGTGACAGCGTGAGGCAAAGTGCAGAAGAAAGGAGGGGAAGTTGTGGCAGGCTACAGTGGTCCCCTATATTCCTGAGCTTTGAAAGATAAAAATAAGGGGTTTGAGCTCCCAGTGGTTGCTGGGATGTGGGTCTGTCGGATCTTTGCCTGACACACTGCCCTGAGATTGATCACTTGGGTCAAAAATTCTCCCTGGATGTGCCCACTAACCGTACCCTTTAGATCTGTCTTTAAAAGCAAAATTTGGTGGTACATGTAGACAGTAACCAGAGGGTCTTAGAATCCTGGAGACAAAGTATAAGGACATTGTCCTTTCCCTAAAGGGAAGCAAACTTCCTCCTCTGTGGGCTCATTTTCAAAATCAGTAAGATTGACGGGATTATTAACAGCTTACTTTATAAAGTGCCAACTAAATTGATAAACCTTTTAGGATAGATGTTGAGTACATAAACAACAATATTTTGTTGAAACATTGCAGATTCCACACTGTATAAGAATTCTTGAAGTCCTTCTGTTCTATGTTCTACTAGTAGAGGAATTCTTAACTTGGAGACAGAGAAGTTCTGAGCACAAACCCAGAACCCATTTCTTGACCCATTTCTTACTGTAGGATGCTAAGCAGGTCAGTTAACCTCTCTAATTTTCTCTTTTTCAAGTGGATAATAAAGGCAAATATTTAACCTATCTTTACCACAACATTATTACTATATTTATTTTATACATGTTTTTTATGTATTTTATACATTTTATACATATATAAATATATACAAATATATTTATTGTATGTAAAAGAGAAGGGAATAAAATATATTGAGTTTTCCTAAGTAACTTCATCCTTATCTTACAGATGATCCAGTTGGCTCTCAGAAAATTTAGTTACAAATATCTAGGAAGTGGCAATACTGGGTTCAAAATATTTTTCTAAAGGTCGCCATCCCCTTTAGTAAATAGTGAAGTATTCTACAAGGCACACTGTTACTTAGTTCATCAAATTTTCACTGACAATTTCTGTTGGAAGTTTTGTGTTGCAGTCAGTATTCTCTCTTTAACCATAATTGTAACATTGTTTCTTCCGCAATGTAATGTTTCAATAGCTACCCTTTAACCTCTTAAGTTTTCAAGGCTCTACACCATCTGTAATCAGCTGAGACAGTTGGGTGGAAATTCAGGAAATTCTGCAATGTAAAGTTTCAATAGCTACCCTTTAACATCTTAAGGTTTCTAGGCTCTACACCATCTATAATCAGCTGAGACAGTGGGGTGGAAATTCAGGTGGAATTTCACCCATCTGGTAGGATCGCATTGTTAACCTTCCCTTCCTAACTCACATACTCTAAATGATTGAGCATCTTTTAAAACTCAACTTGGGTTTGCAGTGTGAGTGAATTGATGACACAGTAATAGCATATGTATACAAACTAAGAATTCCTTTATTTTTCTTTTCCTTTTTCTCTCCGAAAGAAAGACAAAGGAGTATTTGGAGAGATAAAAGTCCTCATTTGGCTCGAAGTAAAAACTCACCTTCTTTAGGCATGTCTATACACAGGGTCGCCAAGTTCACTGTGACCTAAAATGGCGGATAAAAAAGGTGGATGATTATTGTTACCTGTTGCTGGGTCTTATCTATCAGCAACTCAACTTCAGTTAACAAGCACAATTCAGATTCCTCCCACAGCTAATTTAAGTATTCCATTAAAAAGTGAGAATGCATTCAAAGTAAAACACCCATTAGATTTAAAAGAAGAAAATGAGGGGAGGCCAGAAAACTTTGAAGAGGACCAGGGAGGAATGCATCAGTAATTTCTCTGGCAGGTAACACATTCTCAAACTGGCCTGACAGCCAAAGGTGAAATAGAAATTTCTTTATCAAACGGGAATGCGAAGGAGGGCTGACCTTTGATCACATGTCCGTTTGTAGTTTTGACAGGAAAATTTGCATGGGAAAAAAAAATAGTATGCCGGACACTTACTACATGAAAAGTTAAGTTCCAGCAATGTAAAGGAAGCCAGAGGTCAAACTTCTTAAACAGCCTGTCAGATAAAAGCTGGATTCCTTCCCCTGTGTGCGTGAGAAGTTTTTCAAGCTGCAGAGGACTTTTAAGGAGAATAAGTGAATTATTTCTGTTCTGTGCAACACAAAATGCTTCTCATCTTTTCAGGCTCGAGTTCGGGCTGGGAATGTTTTCATCTTACACATATTAGGAATTGAGACAGAGAAAAGCAAAAATGGTAGATATGTAATAGCCAACCATCTCGTTGGCTTTGACTTGTCATCCTACAGGGGAATTGGTTTAAAGTATCAACCTCTTTTTAGTGTCTCCCTTTCCCATGATATCAGAAGACCAAACAGAGTCCTTGAAGAGTTAATTAAAAACTATTCATCTGCGTGGCACCTGGGTGGCTCAGTCGGTTGAGCGTCTGACTTCGGTTCAGGTCACGATCTCACGATTTGTGATTTTGAGCCCCACGTCAGGCTCTGTGCTGACAGCTCAGAGCCTGGAGCCTGCTTCAGATTCTGTGTCTCCTTCTCTCTCTGCCCATCCACCGCTTGTGCTCTGTCTCTGTCTCTCAAAAATAAATGAATAAATGTAAAAAAAAATTAAAAAAAAATATTCGTGCGTTAGGTAACAACCCAAGTGAACATTAAGGACATTTGTATGTAAAAATCCTTATGATACAGAAATGCCTATTTTTCTGGTCAAAGTGTTGGTCTGATAGTTGGTAATAAACCTGTTTGTAAAGAGATTCTTAGCTTGACGGGCAACTGCACTGCTGACTGAAAATAGTTAAAATGATACAGTCCAATTCCGCCTGACTTCTCCCCCTACTCGTTTTCCCATTCAGTTAAAATACTGTGTTGGAGACTGTGTTTCAAGCACATGGTAGGCACATGATACATAATTGTGGAATGAAAGAATGTTGTACACAGTATCCATAGTTACTTGGAAAAGGCAAACAAATGAGGAATGTTCTGCCTTTGTCTTTATAATAGTGGTTTTCACTGGATACTATCCATTTTTATTTAGATGATAGCGATTTTTAATCTGACAAGGCAATATAGGATTAAGGTCAAGTGCATGGGCTTTAGAAGCTCACATCCTGCTGCAAATCCCGGAAAAACCTTCCCGACTTGGTCACCTTGGGTTAATTAATAAGTGAGTTAGGAGTTTATTCCACGTAAGTTCTCAACAAGACTCTACTCCTTAGCTCCAGAGTCTTGGGGGTCATGCCTTGAAATATTTGCACTTGTTTGTATGTATTTCGTCCATGTTGATCCTAAGGAGTCTTCTTACAGTTGGTATTGCTAATTGGTCTTCATTCCTGGTAGTAAGTACCCTAACATTAACCTTGGCTGATACAGATGGTATTCCTGATTGGCAGTTCTCTGTCTTAGCAGGTGACTTCTCCCTGTGGAGAGAGACTGCTGCTGGTAACAGTTGTCCATATGACAGGGGTTTGAGTGGATTGTCTCAAAGTTAATACCATCTTTTACAAAGATCAAGAGCTAAAATAAATACCTAGCTCCTGATTATTGGTCTATTTCCACCATAAGTTTTGGTATGCAAAACATTTTTCCTTTAATAATTTCTCCAAAAGACATCAGGTGCCTTAAAAGAATCTTTCAATATGTGATAACTGTTTTCTTTGAATAGCCTTACACCTTTTTTCCCCTTATTCTTCTTTACGTCTACTTAATCTGCGAAGTCGAAAAGAAAGCAAGCAGGGAAATGGTATCTGAAATTAATGTTCGTGATCTAGGCCTGTAGCTCTCCGGTCGTGAAATATTTATTTTATTACTTATCCTCGGAAGCTTGTTAGCCTAATGTTTTGAAAGTCAGCAGTCCCTAACATAGGAGTCCAGATGAGCCGATCTTACGAAGACCAACATTTGGCATAAAGGAATAAAGGAGATGCTTGAATGTGCTTTCTTGATTTAAACGAAGACGGTGAAAAACCTTGACAGCTGGTCTGCTTCTAACAATTCTGACCTTCTATTGATAAGGTCTTATTATACACTGGAAATTTCCCAGTTACAGGACATCTTATAATTTTTGTAAAGATCCTTAAAATCACTGTTTGATCATTTACAGAGCCCGAAATGATCACACCTAGTGAATGTCATGCATAATGGCCAAACTAAAACATTTCTCAGAAACGCCCATCTCTGCACTGACTCATTACCCTGAACTCAGACCCTGAATATTATTTTCCAGGAAATAGGTCTGGATCAGTGATTCCAAGTAAGGCATAAATATTTGAACATCCCTTAGTGTGAAGGAAATGGGGGAAAGCACACCAAATTGCATACTATCACTATATTTGGCCCGACCTGTCTGCCACGGGTTTTCTTACAAGCAGCTCTATTCACATGCCAAAAAATTCACACTTGCCAAGTGTACAATTCAGAGTTTTTCTTTCTTTAGGTTTTAATTATTTTTGAGACAGAAAACACAAGCAGGAGAGGAGCAGAAAGAGACAGGAACAGAGGATCCAAAGCAGACTCTGCATTGTCATCACAGAGCCTGATGTGGGGCTCAGAGCTGAAGTCAGAAGTTCAATGGACTGAGCCACCCACATGCCCCTACAATTCAGAGGTTTTTAAAGTATGTTCACAGGGGCGCCTGAAGTCGGTTAAGCGTCCGACTTCAGCTAGGTCACGATCTCGCGGTCCAGGAGTTCGAGCCCCGCGTCAGGCTCTGGGCTGATGGCTCAGAGCCTGGAGCCTGTTTCCGATTCTGTGTCTCCCTCTCTCTCTGCCCCTCCCCCGTTCATGCTCTGTCTCTCTCTGTCCCCCCAAAAAATAAATAAACGTTGAAAAAAAAATTTTTTTAAATAAATAAAAATAAAAAAATAAAGTATGTTCACAGAATTGTGCAGCTATAACCATTAATTTCAGAACGTTCAAAACTTCAAAAAATTGTTGTTGCTTTCAAGATTGTTTTGGTCCTTCTGGGTCCTTTGCATTTGAATTTTAGGATCTCCTTGTCCATTTCTGCAGAGGCAACAGCTGCGATTTTGATAGGGATTAGGCTGTATTTGTGGATCAATTTTGACAGTCTTGACGTCTTAATAGTAAGTCTTCTCCATGAACATGGGATGTGTTTCCATTTATTTACGTCTTCTTTAATTCTTTCAAAAATATTTTGTGGTTTTTAGTATTAAGTTCTATACTTCTTTTATTAAATTTACTCATAAGTATTTTATTATTTTTGATACAGTTATAAATGTAGTTTATTTTATAATTGTTCATTACCCATGTCTATAAATACAATTGATTTCATTAATCTTGTGGTCTGTATCTTTTCCAAACTCACTTATTAGATCTAATAAACTTTTCGTGGACTCCCTTAGAATTTTCTTTATACAAGATCATGTAATCTACAAATAGAGAAGTTTTACTTCTCCTTATTAAACTTTTTCCTTTTCTTCATTTGAATATCTTGTATTTCCTTGTCTTGCCTAATTGCCCTGACTACAACTTCCAGTATAATATTGAATAAAGATGTCAAGAATGGACATCCTTTTCTTGTTCCTGATTTTAGGGTAAAAACATTCTTTTACCGTTAGGTGTGATGTTAGCTGTTGATTTTTCATTGGTAGCATTTCTCAGATTGTGGGAATTCCTTCCTGTTTCTAGTCTGTTCGGTGTGTTATCCTAAAAGTGTGTTGGAATTTGGTCAGATTCTGTGTTTCTTGAGATGATGATGTGAATGTTGTCCTTGATTCTGTTAATATGGTGTATTATATTGATGTCTCACCTGTTGACTTAATCTCCCATCCTTGGGGGATAAATTGCACTTTGTTGTGGTATATAATCCTTTTTATATCATGCTGAATTTAGTCAGCTAGTATTTCATGTTTATAAATCCTAAGGGATATTGGTCTTTAGTTTTCTGGACATATCATTGTCTGGTTTGGGTGTTAGGGTAATACTGGCCATATAAAGCAAGGTGGAATGTGTTCCCCCCTCTTCAATTTTTGGAACAGTTTGTGAACTATTAGTGATAATTCTTCTTTAAACATCTGGCAGATTTCACCATCAGAGCCTGGGATTTTCTCATGAAATTGTTGATTGTGAATTCCCCCTCTGGTTTGTCGCTATTCACACAATGTATTGCTTCAATTTGGGTAGTTGGTGACTTCCTGGGAGGTTGCCCATTTTATCAAAGTTACCTATTTCTTGGTGTAAACTTATTCATAGTATTGCTTTATAATTCTATTATTTCTCTCAGAGTGGTAGCGATGTCCCTCTTTGATACAGGATTTGAGTCTTTTCTCTTTTTTCCTGGTCAGTCTAGCTAAAGGCTTGTCATTTTTGCTTGTCTTTAAAGAGCCAACTTTTGGTTTTGTTGATTTATTTATTGGTTTTTCCATTCTGTGTTTCATATGTAACCACTTTAGTCTTTATTAATTATTTCCCTCTGCTTGATAACTTAAAAATTTTTTTTAAGTTTATTTATTAAGAGACAGGGAGAGCATGAGCAGGGAAGGGACAGAGAGAAAAGGAAATGGAGATAATCCCAAGAAGACTCCTTAGCATCAGCATAGAGTCTGATGCAGGGCTCAGACTCCTGAACCATGAGATCATGACCCTAGCCAAAACCAAGAGTTGGACACTTAACTGACTGAGCCACCCAGGAGCCCCTTTTTCAGTTTTTGTTTTTTTGTTTTGTTTTGTTTTAAGATACAAGGTTAGGTTACTGAGTTGAGACTTGCCTTCTTTTTTAAGAAGGCATTTACAGTTATAAATTTCCTTCTAAGCACTTCTGGAACTGCATTTCATAAATTTTGTTGGATTTTCATTTTTGTTCTTCTGAAAGTATTTTCTAATTTTCCTGTGATTTCTTCTTTTACCCCCTGGCTATTTAACAGTGGGCTATTTGGGAGCACCTGAGTGGCTCAGTCGATTACGTGCCAGACTCTTGGTTTTGGCTCAGGTCATGATCTCATGGTTTCTGAGTTGGAGCCCCACATCGGGCTCTGTGTTGACAGGGCAGAGCCTGCTTGGGATTTCTCTCTCTCTGTCTCTCTCTGACCCTCCCCTGCTCACTCTTCTCTTTCTCTCTCAAAATAAATAAATAAGTAAACTTGAAAAAATTTAAGAGTTTTTTGCTTAATTTCCACATATTTATGACTTCCCAAAATGTTCTTGGGTTATTGATTTCTAATTACATTGCATTCTGGCTAGAGAGCATGCTCTTTGTTATTTATTTATTTATTTATTTAAAAAATTTTTTCAATGTTTATTTATTTTTGAGACAGAGAGAGACAGAGCATGAACAGGGGAGGGTCAGAGAGAGAGAGGGAGACACAGAATCTGAAACAGGCTCCGGGCTCCGAGCTGTCAGCCCAGAGCCCGACGCGAGGCTCGAACTCACAGACCGCGAGATCGTGACCTGGGCTGAAGTCGGACGCTCAACCGACTGAGCCACCCAGGCGCCCCGAGAGCATGCTTTTTGATTTATTAAGTTTTGTTTTATGGCCTGACATACAGTTAATCCTGGAAACTGAAGAATGTGTGTTCTCTTTTTGGGCAAAGTGTTGTAAGGTGTCTGACTGTTGTTCAGAATCTTCCTTTTCCTTGTCTGTCTTCTTCCTAGTTGTTTTATTCGTTGTTGGAAGCCAAGATCTGAAGTCTGCACTATTACTGGAATTGTTCATTTCTCCCTTCAGTTCTTTCAGGGTTTTTTTTTCCTATGTGTTTTAAGATTCTTTTGTTATGTGCACATGTGTTTACAATTGTTACATATTCCTAATTAATTGATCACTTCATCATAAAATATTCCTTACTTGTAGTAACGTATTTTGTCATAAAGCATTTTTTTTTAAATTTTTGAGTGAATGAGAGCACCAGTGGGGGAAAGGGGCAGAGAGAGAAAGAGAGAGAATCCCAAGCAGGCTCCACACTCAGCGCAGAGCCCAACATTGGGCTCTATCTCACAACCCTGGGATCATGACTGGAGCCTAAATCAAGAGCCAGATAATCCACTGACTAAGTGACCCAGGTGCCCCCGTCAGAAAATATTTTTGTGATACTCAGCACTGATTTTTATTCCCACAACCACAACAGTGTTTCTTGATTCCTGTTTGCTTGGTATATGTTCCTATTCACGTTTTTGAATATAAAGCCTTTCTCCTGTAAGCAGCATACAATTGGATCGTAATATTTTTGTCCATTCTTCCTGTTCCTGTTTCTGCCTTTTGATGAGTGTGTTTCTGCCTTTTGATAAGTGTTAAGTGCATTTTATTTAATATCATTACTGATATGGTGGGATTTGCATCAGCCATTTTGTTATTTACTCACCATATGTTTTATGTCTTTTTACACCCCACTGTTTCCCCCACCCCAAAAAGACTTATTTTGTGTTAAGTAGATCTTTTCTAGTGTATCATTTTAGTTTTTGTATTGTTTCTTTTGTTATAAATTTGGCTTAATTTTCTTAGTGGTTGTCCTGAGAATTATAATTCACAACTTATAAAAATCTAGTTTGGAAAAATACAATTTTAATTTCAATAGCATACAACATTTTGCTTCTTTGTAGCTCCATTTTCTCCCTGCTCCTTCACACCATTATTATAATATAAATTAAATCTTTATATGTGATAAGTCAGTCACCATCCACACTTACCATTCATTCATGGCTGTCTTCTATGTTGACCTATGTAGTTGGGTGCTCTGTTTGTGTACTTTCAAGTTCCTCTCTGGTATCCTTTCATTTTAGCCTGAACTACTCCCTTTAGTAATTTTTATAGATCAGGTCTATTAGCAAGGAATTATGACATAAAAAATCTGATAACGTTTTAATTTCTTTGGTTTTTGGAGGATAATTTTGTTACATATGGAATTCTTGGTTGACAAATCTTACAGCACTTTGAGTATGTCTTCTCAGTGCCTTCTGGACTCCACTGTTGTGGATAAAGAGCTGTTAATCATCTTGAGGATCTTTGATTTGTGCTGAATCACCTCTCTCATTACTTTCAGGTTTTTTTGGTCAGTATCTTTTGACAACTTACATTTTTCACTTTTGTCATGGGCTTTTGACAGACCATGATGTACCAAGTGTGCATCTCTGAGTTTATTTTATTGAAAATTCATTGAGTCTCTAGGATGTATAAACTAACATTCTTTTTCAAACGTGGGAGATTTTCAGCCCTTATTTCTTCAAATATTCTTTCTATCCTTTTCTTTCTCTTCTCCCTTTAAGGAATTCCCATTATGAATGTATTGGTACATGTGACAATACAGTACAGGTCTATGAGACTCTGTTCATTTTTCTTTTTTCTTTTTTTTTTTTTTTTTTTTACTTCTCGCCCTTGATTAGATAATGTCGGTTGACCTCGCTTTGTGTTTGCCATTCTTTATTCTGACAAATCATATATCTAGTCTTGAATTCCTCTAGTGATTTTTTAATTTGTTCTTAGAGTTTCCAACTCTAAAATTTCCCTTTGTTTCTTTTTTATAATTTCTACCTTCTTACTTATAATTTATATTGGATATACATCTTACACATTCTTTTCGTTCTCTAGATACTGTGTTCTTGACTTATTTTGACTGGCTGATTTAGAGCTTTTGTCTTACAAAATCCATGTACTTCCTAGAGATAATTTTAGTGACTGCTTTTTTTCCCCCTGTGTATAGGCCATACTTTTCTGTTACTTTGTGTGTCTCTTAATTTTTTGTTGAAAACTGGATGCTTTGAATGCTGTAATATAGCAACTCTTCGAATCAGATTTTCTCTTTTCACGGTTTTTGGTTGTTGCTATTTGTTGTTCTTTCCATTGTTGCCGCTTATTGAGTGATTTTTGGAACTAATTCTGTAACGTTTGTATTTTTTGTTATGTGTGGCCACTGACATCTCTGTTTGTTAACTTAGTAGTCAGTTAATGCTTAGATAGAAGTTTGTTAACTTAGTAGTCAGTTTGTTAACTTAGTAGTCAGTTAATGCTTAGATAGAAGTTCTCTTAACTTCTTTAAACGAACAAGTGTCTCCGGCTTTGCCGAGGGGTTCTGTATGCTTGTTGGGGCATGCCTTCAATGCTCTCATGAGCACTGTACAGCCCTGCTTGAGCCTTTACTTCCTGTTTGTAAAGAGGCTAAAGGTCACCTAGAGAGAATAGCATCTTCTGAGTTCTTTCCTGTGCACAAGTACAACCTTAAACACACATGTGGCCTTCTAGATCTCTTGGGATTATATTGGAACTTTTCTAAGCCCCAGATGGACATCTCTTTCCTCTGCTTTTCCTGTTACATTTTTTGGGCGTTCTTTTGTTTCCCCTGATACCCTTACCTCAGACAGCTGTGATACTGAATAATTACAACTGATTGTTTCAACAAATGCTTCCGGGAAAAGGCTGTTGGCGTTGAGCAAGCTCTGAGCCACGTCAAATAAATAAAGAGTTCCACAAGTGGAGATTCTCAGGAAGCTGCCAGACAGGTGAAATAGAGAACATTTTCTAATTTTATTTGTAGGAATGAGGCGCTGGAGGAGCTCTAAACCCTCTCTATCCCCTGCAATTGGCTGCTGTGCAACGGATTTTCACAGCTACCTTAGTAGTGAGGCTGTTGGTTTTCAAGGGTACCATAAAAATGGGCTGAGGAGGGGGTGGGATGAAACAAGATAAAACGTTCTTACTGAGCTGAGCATCCACCATTCCTCTTGCATAAATCCTCCTTGAGTTGTTGCAAGCCTTTGGTTAATTTCCAGAGCTCTGAAAAGTTGCTTTTGAACATTTTTGCCAGTGTTCTCATTGCTTTTATAGATGAGCAGATTTTCAGAGGCTTTTACTCTCCATCCTTCTAGAAGTTCTTCATACAAGTTATTTTTAAATGGAGAATTGAAAGAACTACGTTTTGTTTTAGCATAATTATGCAGGTGCCCCTATTTTTGCAGTCTCAAACCAACTGGCCCAACAGATGCAGTCACAGGCCCAATAAAGGAAGTGATTCATGAAGACCCAGGCCCTTCTCTGGCAGAATAGGACCACTTTTTGTTAGATGAAGAAAGGACTCAGTTGTAAGTAGAAAGCTTGGTGACTTCTAATGATTTTACAGCAGGGGAAGTTGGTAAATGCTCCCTAATGCCTGACTTGCCTGCCCCATGGGCAGAAGTGTTCTTCAGCAAATCTAGCTCTGGAGAGGAAGATATCCAACACTAAAGTGCTCCATCACTGACACATGATAAGCTTCTGGGGCACTTTTTTTTTAATTAGAAAATCAAGTATCTGGGAAAAAAAGTACGGATTGTAACTCTTCGCAAATTTAGCATCTTTTAAGGAGAAAGAACATATTTTGTCTTCATCTAAAGTATAAGGAAACCAACTGTGAGGAGCTATTAATTTGAACTGTTCTGGGGACATTTCTAAGAACAATAAAGTGCGAATGTAAACACTTGGAATCTCGCTTATGGATTAACTCTAAGATTTGTCCAGTAATTAACATTTGGGGTTTTAGGTTTTCTCTAAAGGAATAAATACATTTCATGCATTCACAAGCAACCATAAGCTTCTTAAAGAATAACCGGTGTTTTGTTTTGTTTTGTTTTGTCTTTTGTTTTTTAAGTGGAGCAGAAAGTAAATGATTTGAATGACTTTGGAAGGAAAGAGGATGTAAGAAACAAAGCGGTAGCATTCACAGTACAAAAAGAAAGGAAAAAAAAAAAAACCCTGCAGATTTACATTGACAAAGACCTGAATAGCCAAAAAGGGTTATAAATCACTGTACACAGATCACTGTCATTGAAGACCTCCATCGATTGTAGAAATACAAAAATATCTGAGATAGAAATCTGAATGTTTCCAAGTTGGGAGACTCGGTACCAGCTTCTAAGAGAGGAAAGTACTCAAAAATAGAGCACTGTCTATGCCTTATTTATTCTCTAAAATAGAAAGTAACAAGGTAAAAATAGATTCGATTCAGCCAGCGGTATTCAGAGCCGAGGTAAAGTGGGTCATTAGAAGGAGTGAGGGAGCATTATCAGTGGTATGTGATGCCCAAAGCATGAGGAACTCAGTGGCTATGACACCTGCTTAACCCGTTCTGACTTCTGATCCAGCATCTCTTATGATGGCCTAATTATAGACCTCGTTGCTAATGGTTGAAGAAATACAGCTGTTTGAGTTATTTGGAGTAAGAGCATCAATCAGTATTTAAGTACAATGCCATTGACGAAAAAGCCCATTCTGTTTCTTAATACCTTGAAACTTAAACATGACTGCTGAGAAACGGATACATTCTCATAAGCCCTGATGGCTTTCCCTCTCTATCCACCCACTGCTCTCCACTCTCTCCATATTGTTAAGAACCTACTCTCCTGTCTTTAACTGGGGTGTAGCTCACATATTCTTGGTGTTTCTTGGCAAATTAACTGTTTTCCTTTTGAATCTTATTCCTTGTTTTATCCCTGAATTCATTTTCAGTATATTTGATATTTGATTCCATGTATCTGATTTGCTTTCTCTGTCCTAGAATAGCCTAATCAGGAGTCCTCATGGTTCTTATCCCTCTGTTTTGTTTTTGTGTTATGGTTTTTGTTTGCTGGTTCTTTTCAGGATGGATCCGTAGGTATGGCTGTATATTTGTATCACCTTGTGCTTGTTTTATGTATGTGTATATGAATTCCATGTGGTGGCCTGGGTAACCAAAGTATCATCTCAAGGTGGATTTTATAGTCCCGTCTCAGTGGCAGACCTAGAGCATCACTGGACCATACAGGTTTCTGTTTCCTTTCTCAGTTGGGAGGGTTCCTGTTATATTTGAATTATATATATTTGAATTGAAATATACACCCCTAAAGCCACAAGGGGTCTAAATTCAGAGTTGTGATTTATCTCAAGAAACTTTAATGTTACTTTTCCCAGTTAAAACCAAGATATAGAATGAAGCTCCCTTGTCACTTAACTGGCCTGGTGGGTAAAGATTATTTGTCCCCTTTGTTAGACCCTTTGAGGGCCCAGTTTTTTGGAGGGTCTTGCTTCTCTCTCCCTGCCCTGTCACATTCTAGGTCTCATTTTCTGTTCATGTATCATTAACAGCCAAATTGAGAGCTGCCAGCAGTCCAGAAAGCTTTCGGGGAGGGTGCAGGGTCATCTCACTTGCCTGGCACTTTGATTCTCTGAACTCCATGTTGTTTATTCTTTCAACTTGGTGATTTGCCTTTCTTTCTTAAAGTTTCAACCATACAGTAACACATAACTAACTGGCTAGCCAACAATTTATTTCTCACATTTATGGATGCTGGGAAGTCTAAGAGGCAGTGTGGGGTGAGGGCCCGTGCCTTCATTTGGAGATGGCCACTTTCTCATTGTGTTTTCACATGGCAGAGAGAGAAGTTTGGTCTCTTTCTCTTCTTGTAAGGACATTGAACCCATCATGTGGGCTCTACCATTATGACTTCATCTAACCCTAATTACCCTCCAAAGGCACCACTTGCAAATACCATTACATTGGGGATTAGGTCTTTAACATACAGACTTCCATGGGGACACAAATATTCAGTAAATAGCACAAATTACATTATTTATCTACTCTCTCTAGATACACCATCTGGGTATACTGTCATGTCAGCACAATGAGCTTCCTCAGCTCCCACTTACTTCTGATGCCAGGAGGCAGCATATTTGTAGGTGATGATTCCCAGAGTATCCACATCCTTTGTGCAAGATTTAAGGGGACTCTAACTCCCTCCTTCTTAGATGGTTAATTTTTATTTTAAAATCACACACCCAAGAATTTCAGTGAGCTTATAGAACACAAGATCAAAATACAAGAATTAATTGCATTTCTATCCAATACCAATTTACAATCCAAAAATGAAACTAAGAAAACATTTATAATCGAATCAAAAAGAATAAAAATGCCTGGAAATACATTTACCAAAAGGATACAAAACTTGTATACGGTAAGCTACAAGAAATCATTCAAAGAAATTCAGAAAGCTGAAAAGAAATGGAAAAAATATTCTAGATTCATGGATTCACTTAATATTATTCAGGTGACAGTACTCTGACAAACTGACCTGTATATTGAATGGAATTGCTATCAATATTTTAGCTGCCATTTCTGCAGAAATTTCTAACCTTATTCTAAATTTGCTTAAAATGCAAGGACCCAGAATAGCTAAAACAATATTTGAAATGACCAAAGTTAGAGAATTCATATTTCACAATTTCAAAACTTTCTATACAGCTACATTGTTACAGACAGTGTGCTATTTCATAAGGATAGACATAGTGATCAGTGGGATATAATTGAAAATCCAGAAGTAAACCCTTTCATTTATAGTCCTTGGATTTTTGACAAACATGCCAAGAAAATACAATAGGAAAAGGATAATCTGTTCAACACACTGTACTGGGACAATTGAATATCCACATATAAAATGATGGAGTTGGACCCCTTCCTCACACAACACATAAAAAATAAGTCAAAATGTATGATATATCTAAATTTAAGAGCTAAAACTGTAAAAATTTCAAAAACCATAGGAGTAAATCTTTGTGACCTTGTATCAGGCATGGTTCCTTAGACACATCATTAAAAACACAAGTAACAAAAAAATAGATAAATAGAAAATCAAAATGAAAAATATTTGGCCTTCAAAGGACATTATCAAGAAAGTAAGGGAAGAGTTAAAATACCATTGAAGTAGGGGGACTCTGGGCTTTTATTGCCCCTCAAACATAGTTGTATTGAGGTCAGATAACTTGGAACACCCAGGAAATCAATCTGTGGACTGGCAGAAGGATCTCCACAGTTGGAGGGAGACAGTTTGGCAGATGTGTGGTACATGAAAGTAAGTTGGGGGAGAGAAAAAAATGGTGGCACCATGTGGCTTAGGGGGGAGGAGATCCTTCCGTGGAGAGACAAAGGGAGAGAAAGAGGGGTTGACTAAGTGCAGCATCAAGTTCACACAAGAAGGAAATACCTCTCTGGACCTCAAGCTAGGGAGTGAGAAGTACTGAGTGCCCCAGTTCTTCTTTGCAAACAGCATTTGGAGGTTAAACTCTCAGGTTTTGGAAGTGTGCGACTTTCTCCAGAGAGGAGTTATGGCATGCACTCCTGGGGAGAAGGGAGCTGGCCCCAGAGTGCACAGCATTGTGTAGTGATCTCCAGGGTGCACTGGGAGAGAATAGTCCCCTTCCTGGAGTACTTTTAGAAGAGGATTTATTGCATCCCCAAGGACAAAAGACACTGCAGGTGCCAGCCAAAGGCCTTTCATCAGCAGGGTGGAAAGGCTATACTCCATAGGAGTGGGTGGATCTGCACTGTGCCAAGCCCTTTAAGACTTTGGGTTTTGAATTCCAGCCACACACCAAAGAAAAAACTCAGGAGAATTTTTGTGGCGCAGGGCAAGATGACTGCCTGTGATCTTCTGTGAGGGCAGCCTGAACAGCGGGGGTTGAGATCCCTGCTCCGGGGACAAGAGATGGGGTGTGTTGCCATTTTCCCCCCAACACCAACATAGGGAGACTTCAGAAAGCAGCACAATGGTCCCCAGGGGAGGTCGGACCCACTTATACCACACCACACCCCCCAAGCCTGGCAACTGCTTATTTACTGGGTCAAGACTGATTCTGAGCCAATGCGGCAGGCCTAGCCTCCAAACCAGCACAGCGGGCATCCCCCCTGCACCATGAGCTAAAAACTGAGTGCTTCAGAATGACACCTACAGTTCTTCTTCATTTTTTTCTTTTCTCTTCTTTTTTTTCCCTTGGAATCAGGCTTATAGTTTCTTTGTTTTTCATTTTCTTTTTTCTTTGGATCAGACTTTTTTTATTCTTCTCTCTTTCCTTTTTTCTTTCTTTTTTTTCATTTCTTTTTCTTTGGAATCAGCCCTATAGTTTTTTTGATTCTGTTTGTTGTTGTTGTTCCCTTTCCTTTTCTCTTCTTTTTGGGATCATGTTTCCTACACCCCCACCCCCCTTTCTTCAGGGTGACTTCAACAAACTAAAAAAACCCTAGTTAAAGGTCTTAACCCTCCACCACTGCAAGCAAGGAGGGGCTTTGCAGAGGACTGACCAGTGGGAAAGAGCAGCCAAAACACAGCAGCAGAGTGCACACAGCATGCAGCAGAAACACTTCCTGAAGTGCCAGGCCCTGGACAGTGTATGACCCCTTTTTAATACAGCAACACTTTCAGGTGCGGGAAGCATAACATGCTTTAAAACACGCAAGAGACAGAAACTTAGCTAACTTGACAAGACAGAGGAATTTTCCCTAAAAGAAAGGCCACAAAGAAATCATAGCCAGGGACTTCCTCAAACCAGATATAAACAATACATCTGAACAAGAATTTAGAACAACACCAAAAGACTACTACTAACTGGGCTTGAAGAAAAACATAGGAGACACCAGAGAAACCCTTGCTGCAGAGATCAAAGACCTTAGAACTAGTCAGGATGAAATAAGGAATGTTATAACAGAGATGCAAAACCAACTGCATATGGTGACAATGAGGGTTGAAAGAGCAGAGGGAAGAAAAGGTGGTAGAGAAGATGAAATTATGAAAAATAATGAAGCTGAAACAAAGAGGGCAAGGAAATTATTAGGTCATGAGGGGCTCTTAGAGAACTAAGATGATTCCATGAAATGAAACAATATTTGTATAATAGGAGTTCCAGAAGAGGAAGATTGGGGAAAAAGTAGCAGAAAGTTTATTTGAACAAATCATAGTTGAGAACTTCCCTAATCTGGATAGGGAAACCGGCATTCAAGTCCACGAGGCAAAGAGGACTCCCCTATGACAACATATATCATAGTGAAACTTGCAAAATACAAAGATAAAGAGAGAATTCTGAAAACAACTAGAGACAAAAGGTCTTTAACCCAAGGGTGGACACATTAGGGTAGTAGCAGACCTGCCCATTGAAACTTGGCAGTCCAGAAGGGAGTGGCAGGAAATATTCAATGTGCTGAATAGGAAAAATATGCAGCCAAGAATTCTTTATCCAGTGAGGCTGTCATTCAGAATAGAAGGAGAGATAAAGAGTTTCCCAGATGAACAAAAACTAAGAGTTCATGACCACTAAACCAGCCCTGCAAGAAATTTTAAGGGGAGCTCTCTGAGTGGAGGAAAACAACAACAACAACAACAAAGGAACAAAGACTACAAAGGACCAGAGAACATCACAAGAAACACCACCTCCTCAGGTAACACAATGACACTAAATACATATCTTTTAATAATCACTCTGAATGTAAATGGACTAAATGTTCCAATCAAAAGGCGTAGGGTATCAGAATGAACGAAAAACACAAGATCCATTTATATGATGCCTACAAGAGACTTATTTTAAACCTAAAGATACCTGCAGGTTGAAAGTGAGGGGATGGACGTATGGCCGACAGGCACATGAAAAGATGCTCAACGTCACTCCTCATCAGGGAAATACAAATCAAAACCACACTCAGATACCACCTCACGCCGGTCAGAGTGGCCAAAATGAACAAATCAGGAGACTATAGATGCTGAAGATGATGTGGAGAAACAGGAACCCTCTTGCACTTTTGGTGGGAATGCAGCTGCTCTGGAAAACAGTGTGGAGGTTCCTCAAAAAATTAAAAATAGACCTACCATATGACATAGCAGTAGCACTGCTAGGAATTTACCCAAGGGATACAGGAGTACTGATGCATAGGGGTACTTGTACCCCAATGTTTATAGCAGCACTCTCAACAAGAGCCTAAATGTCCAGCAACTGATGAATGGATAAAGAAATTGTGGTTTATATACACAATGGAATACTGCTTGGCAATGAGAAAGAATGAAATATGGCCCTTTGTAGCAACGTGGATGGAACTGGAGAGTGTGATGCTAAGTGAAATAAGCCATACAGAGGAGGACAGATACCATATGCTTTCACTCTTATGTGGATTCTGAGAAACTTAACATAAACCCATGGGGGAGGGGAAGGAAAAAAAAAAAAAGAGGTTAGAATGGGAGAGAGACAAAGCATAAGAGACTCTTAAATACTGAGAAGTGAGGGTTGATGGGGGGTGGGAGGGAAGGGAGGGTAAGTGATGGGTATTGAGGAGGGCATCTTTTGGGATGAGAACTGAGTGTTGTATGGAAACCAATTTGACAATAAATTTCATATATTGGAAAAAAACCCAAAAAAACCCACATCTCTATTGCACCAGAAAAAAAAAAAAAAAGGAAAGTGAGGGGATGGAGAACCATCTATCACGCTAATGGAGGTCAAAAGAAAGCCATACTTCTATCAGACAAACTAGATTTTAAAACAAAGACTGTAACAAGAGATGAAGGGCATTATATCATAATTAAGGAGTCTAGCTAAGCTGAGCTAGCAATTATAGATATTTATGCCCCCAACTTGGAACACCCAAATATATAAATCAGTTAATCACAAACAAAAAGAAACTCATTGATAATAATACAATAATAGTAGGGGACTTTAACACTCCACTTACAACAATGGACAGATAACGTAAGCAGAAAATTAACAAGGAAACTGTGGCTCTGAATGACACACTGGACTTGATGGACTTAACAGTTAGGTTCAGAACATTTTACCCTAAAGCAGCAGAATACGCGTTCTTCTCAAGTGCACATAGAACATTCTCAAGAAGAGATCACATACTGGATCACAAATCAGCCCTCAAAAGGTACCAAAAGATCAAGATCATACAATGCACATTTTCAGATCACAATGCTATAAAACTTGAAATTAACCACAAGAAAAAATTTGGAAAGCTGTCAAATACATGGATGTTAAAGACCATACAACCGAAGAATGAATGGGTTAACTAGGAAATTAAAGAGGAAATAAAAAAACATACACGGAAGCCGATGAAAATGAAAACACGACAGTCCAAACCCTGTGGGATGCAACACAGGCAGTCGTAAGAGGAAAGTACATTGCAGTTCAGGCCTATATCAAGAGGCAAGAAATGTGCCAAATATACAACCTAACCTTATACCTAAAGGAGCTAGAAAAGGAGCAGCAAATAAAGCCTAAAGCAAGCAGAAGAAGGGAAATAATAAAGATCAGAAATAAGTGATACAGAAGCAAACAACAACAAAAACAACCAGTAGAGGGGCACCTGGGTGGCTCAGTGGGTTAAGTGGCCAACTTCACCTCAGGTCATGATCTCGCAGTCCGTGAGTTTGAGTCCCGAGTCGGGCTCTGTGCTGACAGCTCAGAGCCTGGAGCCTGTTTTAGATTCTGTGTCTCCCTCTCTCTGACCCTCCCCCGTTCATGCTCTGTCTCTCTCTGTCCCAAAAATAAATAAATGTTAAAGAAAATTTAATAAAAAAACAACAACCAGTAGAATAGATCAATGAAACTAAATGCTGCTTCTTTGAAAGAATAAACAAAATTGATAACCCGCTAGCCAGACTTATCAAAAAGAAAAGGAGGATCCAAATAGCTAAATTCATGAATGAAAGAGGAGAGATCACAGCCAACACCACAAAAATACAATTAGAAGAGTGTACTATGAAAATTATATGCCAACAAACTGGGCAATTTGGAAGAAATGGAAAAATTTGTAGGCATTCACACACTCCCAAACTGCAACAGGAAAAAATAGAAAAATTGAACCACCCCATAACCAGCAAAGAAATTGAATCGGTTATTAAAAATCTCCCAACAAATAAAAGTCCTGGGCCAGATGGCTTCCCAGGGGAATTCTACCAGACATTTAAAGCAGAGTTAATACCTATTCTCCTCAAACTGTTCCAAAAAATCGAAGTGGAAGGAAAGTTTCCAAACTCATTCTATGAAGCCAGCATTACCTTGACTCCAAAACCAAAGACCACACTAAAAAGGAGAATTGCAGGCTAGTATCCCTGATGAACATGGATGCAAAAATTCTGAGCAAGATACTAGCAAATGAAATTCAACAGTACATTAAAAGAATTATTCACCACAATCGGGATTTATTCCTAGGCTGCTGAGCTGGTTCAATATTCACAAATCAACCAACGTAATATATCCTATTAATAAAAGAAAGGATAAGAACCATATGACCCTCTCAATTGATGGAAGAAAAGCATTTGACAAAATACAGCATCCTTTCTTGATAAAATTCCTCAAACATACCTGAACATCATAAGGGCCATATGTGAAAGACCCATCACTAATATCATCCTCAGGGGGAAAAACTGAGAGCTTTCCCCTTAAGATCAGGAACATTACAGGGATGTTGTTTCACCACTATTGTTCAACGTAGTAGTAGAAGTCCTAGCCAATCAGACAACAAAAAGGAGTCAAAGGCATACAAATTGGCAAAGAATAAGTCAAACTTTCACTCTTCGTGGGTGACACGATATTCTTCTACATGGAAAACCCTAAAGACCACCAGAAACTGCTAGAACTGATACATGAATTCAGCAAAGTCACAGGTTATAAAATCAATGCATGGAAATTAGTTGTATTTCTATACACCAATAATGAAGCAGCAGAAAGAGAATCAAGGAATTGACCCCATTGACAGTTCCAAAAACCATAAGATACCTAGAAATAAACCTAAACAAAGAGGTAAAAGATCTGTATGCTGAAAACTATAGACAGCTTATGAAAGAAATTGAAGAAGACACAAAAAAAATGAAAAACATTCCATGTTCATTCATTGGAAGAATGAATATTGTTAATAGGTCTATGCTACCCAAAGCAATCGACACACATTCAGTGCAATACCTATCAAAATAACACTAGCATCTGGGGTGCCTGGGTGGCTCATTTGAGTTGGTTAAGCATTGACTCTTGATCTTGGTTCAGGTCACGATCTCATGGTTCATGAGTTCGAGTTCTGCATCGAGGTCCACGTTGGCATTGTGGAGCCTGCTTGGGATTCTCTTTGTATTCTCCCTCTGTACCTCTTCCCTCCCTTTCTGTCTTCTTCTCTGTTTCTCCCTCTCTCTCTCTCGAAATAAATAAACATTAAAAAAACCCAACAACACTAGCATTCTTTACAGTGCTAGAACAAACAATCCTAAAACTTGTGTGGTACCATAAAAGACCCCAAATAGCTGGAGTAATATTGAAAAAGAAAAACAACGCTGGAGGCATCCCAATTCTGGACTTCAAGCTGTATTACAAAGCTGTAATCATCAAGACAGTATGGCATTGGCACAAAAACAGACACATAGATCAGTGGAACAGAACAGAGAACCCAGAAATGGACCCACAAATGTTTGGCCAACTAATCTCTGACAAAGCAGGAAAGAGTACCCAAAGGAAAAAAGATAGTATCTTCAGCAAATGATGCTCAGAAACTGAACAGCGACATGCCGAAGAGTGAAATTGGACTGGTTTCTTACACCATACAGAAAAATAAATTCAAAATGGATGAAAGACCTAAATGTGAAACAGGAAATCACTAAGATTCTAGAGGAGAACACAGGCAGCAACCTCTTTGACCCCAACGGTAGCAACTTCTTACTAGACTTACCTCTGGAGGCAAGGGAAATAAAAGCAAAAATGAATTATTGGGACCTCATCAAGATAAAAAAGCTTCTGTGCAGTGAAGGAAACAATAAACAAAGCTAAAAGGTACCTGACAGAGTGGGAGAAGATATTTGCAAATGACATATCAGACAGAGGGTTAGTGTCCAAAATCTATAAAGAACTTTTCAAACTCAACACCCAAAAACTCCAGTGAAGAAATGGGTAGAAGACATGAATAGACACTTTGCAAAGAAGAAATCCAGATGGCTAACAGACACATAAAAAGGCATTCAACATCACTCATCATTGGAGAAGTACAAATCAAAACCACAATGAGATACTTACTACCTCACATCCTTCAGAATGACGAAAATGATCAACTGAGAAAACAACAGATAGTGGCGAGGATGTGGAGAAGTGGGAACACTTTCACACTGTTGGTGGGAATGCAAACTGATGCAGCCAGTCTAGAAAACAGTATGGAGGTTCTTCAAAAAGTTAAAAATAGAACTATCCTACAACCCAGCAATTGCACTATGAGGTATTTATCCACAGGATACAAAGATGCTGATTTGAAGGGACACATGTGCCCAGTGTTTATAGCAGCACTATCAGTAATAGCCTAATTATGGAAAGAGCCCAAATGTCCATCAATGGATGAATGGATAAAGGAGAGATGGTGTGTGTGTGTGTGTGTGTGTGTGTGTGGTGATCAAAAAAGAATGAAATCTTATTGTTTGCAACTATGTGGATGGAACTAGAGTGCATCATGCTAAGTGAAATAAGTCAGTCTGAGAAAGACAAATATCATATGATTTCACTCATATGTGGAATTTAAGAGATATAACAGTTGAACATAGGGGAAGGGAAGGAAAAAGAAGATAAAAACAGAGGGAAGGAAGCCATAAGAGACTCTTAAACACAGAACAACAGAAGGTTGCTGGAAGGGAGATGAGTAGAGGAATGGGGCGGGTGGGTGATGGGCATTAAGGAGGGCACTTGTTGGGATGAGCCCTTGATGTTACATGGAAGTGATAAATCACCCGGATCTACTCCTGAAACCATTACTACACTGTATGTTAACTAATTTGAATTTAAATAAATACATTTAAAAAAAAAATTTTCTTTCAACGTTTATTTATTTTTGGGACAGAGAGAGACAGAGCATGAACGGGGGAGGGGCAGAGAGAGAGGGAGACACAGAATCGGAAACAGGCTCCAGGCTCTGAGCCATCAGCCCAGAGCCCGACTTGGGGCTCGAACTCATGGACCGCAAGATCGTGACCTGGCTGAAGTCGGACGCTTAACCGACTGCGCCACCCTGGCGCCCCAATAAATACATTTTTAAAAAGAAGGAAGTGAAAAATCTAACTCACAGAATGGAAAAAATATTTGCAAATCACATATTTGATAAGGAACTTGGATGAAAAACACAAAAAGGGCTCTTAAAATGCAACGATAAAGCTGTGAATAACCCTGTAAATAACCGTTGCCCCCCCCCCAATGGGTAAAGGATGGATATAGACATTTCTCCAAAGAAGACATACAGGTGGATAATAAGCGCATGCAACAGTGCTCAGTATCATTAAACATTAAGGAAATGCATTTCAAAAAGACATTGAGATACCACTTTACACTCACTAGAATGACTAAAACAAAAAAAAGACCAGAACAAATGTTGAAAAGGATGTGAAGAAATTGGAACCTTCACACATTGCTCGCAGGGATTGTGAAATGGTGCCACTGCTTGAGTAAAGAGTTGGGCAGTTCGTCAAAAAAGTTAACATAGTTTCTTTATGACCCAGCAATTCTACCTCTAAATATATACCCATGATAGAAACGATCACCTGTAGTTGATGTTCATGGCAGCGTTATTCATAATAGCCAAAAAGTAGAAGCAACCCTAATATTCATTTAATAAATAAGAATTAATAAATTATTAATAATTCCATTAATTAATTAATTAATTAGTTAATTCCATTAATAAAAAAGAAATGTGGTACATCCATAAAATGGAATGTTACTCAGCCATGAAAGGAGTTAAGTGCCAACACATGCCACAACATGGATGAACCTTAAGCTAAGGGAAAGAAGCCAACCACAAAGGGCTGTATGGTATGAATCCATTTATGTAGAATCTCCAGAAAGGGCATATCTCTGTAGATTCAAAGCAGATTAGTGGTTGCCATGGGCTAGAGGGAGGGCAAATGGGGAATGACTGCAAAAGGGTACCAAATTTCTTTTAGGGCTTATGAAAATGTTCTGGAATTAGTGGTACTGGTTGCATAACTCTATGAATATGCTAAGAACCATGGAGTTGTACCCTGAAAAATAAGAATTTTATAGTATATGAAATAGATCTCTATGAAGTGCTCTTCGACAATCACTCACAAAACTGTACATTTGGAAAATATAGATGAAGATTAAAAGAGCTAACAATGCTACAATTAAAAAACGCCTGGGGACAATTTAATGTGCTTCCTGCTTGCATTTTATCATGTGTATGTCATGTTATTTATAATTTACATATACATTTAATTTTCTTAAGTTTAACATTTAGTTTTCTTAGTTTTTATTTAAATTGCATTTAATTTTTTATTCTGTTTTTTTTCCCCTACTTTAATCCTCAGTGATTTTTTTTTTTTTCATTTTGCTTCCTGGTCTTGATTACTGCCATTGATGATAGCCACTTAATTTCCACAAGTAGAGATATCACATTTTATTGGACATTTCCTCTCTTAGCCATTTGATTTGTTTCTATTTCTTTGCTATAATAAAAATGCAGTACTACATATATTTGTATATATAGTTTTTCTCAGTATGTGGGTTATTTCTTTAGAGTGTTTTTTTTTAAAAAAAGATGTTAATTGTGTGTCAAAAGCTATGAACATTTCCTGATGCTTGGTGACTATTGCCAAATTTTCTTTAAAAAGAGTTTCTCTGCTGTTCCATTAAATATTGTTAGCCAAGTAACTCTCCATTACCACTAACCTTATGCCCAGAGGATTTTTTTGTAGACCCCACATGTCCAAGTTTACCGAAATCATTGAAGAAGTTGGCCATGTGCCATTGAGAGGGTGAAAACAACCATGAAATTGGTTATGAACAGGTGCATTACACAATTGATTATCCAAGCTTTAGTCTGTTCCATAATTAATCATGGGCCCTTCACAAGAGTCATGTTGCAGAGGAGTCCGCCACTTAACATAGCCAGGAAAACCCATGGTACCAGGAATTAGGGAGCAATGGAAGATAAAGATGAGCAGAGGCAGAGAAAACAATTTAGAATTTTATTTCAAAGCACGTCGGTTTCCATAGGCCTGGGAACTTCACATTATGGCAATCCCCTGAACTTCTTGCTGTCTAAGCGTTTAGATCATTAGAATGCAAGCCTATTCTTTTCAGGGATTCCATAATTGCTGAGGGAGCCAGGTCTTTTGTTCTAGGTCCGTGTAGATTTGGGTAGTACCCTTTGGAAAACAATTATATCCCACCTCTAGCCAAAAGCTTTCTAAACAGTGTTTTCATAAAGGAGAATTTGTTTATGGATCTAAGTATTCCCCTGGACCATGCATATCACAGGGCAGCTCACAGGCTTCTTCGAGGTTGAGAAAGAAGTCATTTTCTTATTTCTTTCAGTATAGACTAAGACCCAGTTCTAGGTGGCCCTCCAAAAACAAATGGTTACGTCAAACTGAACAACTGGCATCTTTTGCAACATGACCTCTCAGGGAGAGAATTTTAAGGCAAATCACGAACTGGCACAGCGTTCTAATTTTTGACGGATGTATTAATCACGGTTTTTTGTTTCCACATACCCACACACTCACTTCACTTTCGGATGCTTAATTTATGTGCTTATTTCATAGTTCATGTTGGGGAAATCTCCATGGTGGATTCAGATGGAGTTTTGATTGACTGATCTCCAAAGTAGTTTTTTTTGTTGTTGTTGTTGTTCTCTGGTGTCTCTCTCAGTCCTGGAAAAGTCTTACATTTCTACCATAAATGTGAACACGTTTTGCCTGTGTTATTACTTCCTTATCCTCAGAGTTTGAAAGGCCTGTGGCCCACGTTTTTCTTACAGCACAGATTTTGGGGAAGGTTGTTATAATTTATCCATTATTTCCCTTTATGTATAAAGGCGTCTGGTCTTATCATTCTTCATGCTTTCAGAATTCACATTAAATCTATATCTTTGAAAATATTCCTGTGAGATTCTTCTCCAATAATCCTGTTCCATAGTTTCTTTTTTCTGTCATGCATTTCACACTTTTTTATATCTATCTGCTAACATAGAATCATTTCTAAACTCTAATGTAATAACACTAATCACTAGAGTAACTTTATTTTCCATGACACTTCAACTTACTTTGTATTCATTTCTCCCACAGTGTTTTTATGGAGCGCCATCTCTACACTTTGTGGAGCAGTGAGGAGCCAGTGATAAACAAAAAGAAATCATACCCCTGCTTTCATGGAGCTTGTAGTGTAGAAGTGACAGGCAGATTAGCAAACACGAACAAGATTTTTTAAGAAAACAAAATTGCAGCTGCCGTAAATATCCTGAAGGAGAGGTATATGGTACTGGGAGAGTGTGTAAGACAAAGATACAAGCTGTAAGTCATGGAAGTGACACTTTTGAGGAGTTGACATTGAGCTGGTACATGAAGGATAAACACGAGTTACTCGTGTCCATGCGGGAAGGGAAATAACAATGTTCCAGGCGTAAGGAATAGTATAAGCAAACTTTATCACAGAAGAAGAAAGCGTCCAAGACTCTGAACCAAGTCCAATGCAGCTAGTTGCATGGAGAAGGGGAGGAGTGTGGTAGGAGATGAGGTCGGTGAACAGGGCAATGGCCATATTAATGTGTTGTCTTCATCCTAGGAGCAGGTACATTCATTTCAATTAGAAAAGCAAATGTTGATCATATATAACGATTAGAATTATCTCAGCCATTGATTTTGCAATATCCAGCAGCAAGTTTGAATTTAAAAACCCATATGACCTAAAGTAGTTACTGGTATGAATCTTACTGCTTCCATACGCTCTTCCTTGAATTTTATATCGAAGATACTTTCAAGTGCCCAATAGTGTTTTCGGAGTCCGTATTTTTTTCCTTCCTAATCTCTTGTCCTACTCGTGCCTAGCACAGTCCTTCATGCTTAGCTGATGGTCAATAAATATTTGCAGATTGGTGCATGAGAAAGAATAAGTGTGAAGTAGCCAGAGCCTGTTATGTGAAGAAGTCATTTAAGAGAGCCATGGTCTCATATGCACCCACGAATTCATTTCTGATACAACAAAAGAAAAAGAGGGCAGAAATAGGAACACTGTCTTAATGGAAATGCATTTCACTCTATGAACTATTACTACTTCTTCCATTGACTTCTGCCTTCTAAAAAGACTCCCCTCTTTTCATATCCCTTGTATTGCTGTTATCTGGGTCAGGTGTTGACCAGTGTAATCAGAGTAGACAGTACGTCCATCTGTTTGAAGATCTCTTCTGCCAGAGGAATGTGAGAGTGTGAAACATCAAAGAGCCTTGCAATACATCCTTCACTCCTGTGTTAGAGATAATTGTTTCCCCAGAGTAGTGGGAGGCTTTGTAATAGCTTGGCTAAAACCTGAGAAGCTACTTAAACTCATTTCAGTTCTGCAGACCTTTACAGAATGGTTTCTGTGTGCAAGACAATATTCTATGTGAGCCAAGGGCTGCACAGATGGATGTGCTGTGACCCCAGCCCCTCGGAGGAGCGCACAATCCCGTGCACAAATACAACGCAAATTCACAGCAGATGTGATATTTACTGTAGAAACTGGTCACACGGAGAGCTGTGGGAACGCAGGTGAAAGAATTCTTTTTGTAGATAAGGTTAAAAGCTGGTGTCTTAGTCCCAGACCATTCATATTTTGATAAAATTGGTTTATTTACCGACATCTATTGACTGACAAGTCCTGTGCCGGATGCTGCAGATATGAAGATGAGATATTTCTTACCCTTGAGGAGCTCTTAGTCCCCCAATGAAGACATATAAATAGATTATTAGAAAATTTGCCAACTGTGACCTCACAGTTCTGTGTATAATCCTAAAGAAGTGCAAAAAGAAGAAGTCACAGGGTGCACTGGCGTTTTTTTCTCAGTAGAGTTGGTAGGAACTGAGTCCTGAAGAATGGGTGGGTAAGGGACAGGTTGATAAGGACAGTTGAGAACAGTCGGAAGAGATTTTGCAAAGACCCAAAGGAGTAAAGTTGGTTCTGTTTAAGGAATGGGTAGTCATTCTAGATTCCAGAAGTACGGTAGTGTAAAGTATATAGCAGGAAGAAATGCTAGACAAATTGTGTACAGGCGGATCATAAGCTGAACTAATTATTTTGGATATTATTTTAATTTTTTTAATGTTTATATTTGAGAGAGAGAGTGACAGAGCATGAGCAGGGGAGAGGCAGAGAGAGAGAGAGAGAGAGAGACATAATCTGAAGCTGGCTCCAGGCTCTGAGCTGTCAGCATAGAGCCCGACGTGGGGCTGGAACCCATGAACCGTGAGATCATGACTTGAGTCAGACCCTTAACCGACCGAGCCACCCAGGTGCCCCTGTGTATGATTTTATAGGGGAACCAGGAATCGCTGAAAACTTCAACCAGTGGCAGGATCAGTTCCATATTTTAGAGGAAACATGGAAGACAGGACTCGAAGCCAGGATGCAAGATGGGAGATAAAAGCATTGACCAATCAAGCAGAGGTGAGAGCAGGGCTAGAGGAGCAGTATCAATGTGGCCGCAGACTGATCTCACTGTCCCATGCAAGCAAAAGAGGAAAAGGTGTTTTGCTGTTTTTCTTAACTGGCTGCCAAAGCATACACAAATAAAATGTAGCATGTATTAGATTCCTCAGAGATTTGGTTACTATAGTTAAATTAGGCCAAGTTAATTTTCTAAGGGAGCCAGGATCAAACTCAACTGATAATGACCACAGACAAGTTTTCTGTTCTCATCCATAAAATGGTTGTGATAGGACCTTCCTCATAGGGCTGGTCTGATGATTAAATGAGATGATGTTTTATAAGACAGTTGACACTGGCCCATCATATGCACATAAGTGTTAACTATCATTGTTGGTTTAGGGGATAGTTAATAAGCATCTAGTCTAAGCTATCACACTAAGCCAAGACAGTGGTGATAAAGTCACAAAAGGCAGAGAATTTGATCTCTTTAGTCTATGAAGAAGGTGTTATAGGAAAAATCTTTTCACCTCTGACTAGGGGGCCAAGGGACAGGAGTTTTGGGGAAAGAGCCATTTGACTGTGATCACAAAGAATAAGTGGAAAAGGCATTCCAAGCAGTTGAATAGAGCCTACCATCTCCAAATATGTTCTCTGAACAAGCAGCAGCAGAATCAGCAGCACTTGGGAACATGCTGAAAACAGAGACAAGAGTGACAAAAAGAAAAATGAAAATAGTCATCTCAAGAAAGGGTACTTGTACAAGTTGATATCCATAACCAAAAGAATGAAGTTGGGCCCCTTCCTCACTCTACATAAAAATGAACTCACAGTGGATCATAGACTGGAGTAAAAGAGCTAAATCTGTAAAACTTTAGAAGAAAACATAGGAATAAATTGTCATGACCTTGTATTAGACAACTTGTTTTTCGATATGAAAAGCTCAATTGCAAATTAAAAAAAAAAGATTGACTGGACTTCACTAAAATGAAAAACTTTAATGTTTCAAAGGACACCATTAAAAAGTAAAAAGACAATCCGGAGAATGAGAGAATATATTTACAAATAATATATGTATGATCAGGCACTTGTCCAGAATATATAAAGAACTCATAAATTTCAACAATAAAAGGACAACCCAATCAAAAAATGGACAAAGGACTTGACCAAATATTTTTCCCAAGGAGATACACAAATGGCCAATAAGCACATGAAAAGATGCTCAGCGTCATTAGCTGTTAGGGAAATACAAACCAAAACTGCATATTTCATCCCCACCAGGATGGCTAAAATAAAATAAATGTTGGTGAAGGTGTGGAGAAATTGTACCCTTCATGACTGGCTAGTGGGAATATAAAATGGTACAGCTAGTTAGACATTTTGTCAGTTCCTGAAAATATTATAGATGAAGTTATCATAAAGCTTGGCAATTCCACTTCTCGGTGAATACCCAAGAGAATTAAAATATATATCCATACAAATACTTGTACATGAATGTTTATGGCAGCATTATTCACAGTAGCCACATTATTTCAAATGTTGATCAGCTGGTAAGTGGGTTAACAAAATGTGGTCTATTCATATAATAGAATGTTATTCAACAACAGTTTAAAGGAATGGAGTACTTACATTTCACGATTAATATCACTGATACTACATCATGGATGGGCCTTAACATTATAAAGGGGCGCCTGGCTGGCTCAGTAGGTTTAGTGTCTGACTTCAGCTCAGGTCATGATCTCACGGTTTGTGAGGGCAAGCCCCACATTGGGCTCCATGCTGATAGTGGGGATCCTGCTTGGGATTGTCTTTGGTCTATCTCTCCACCCCTCCCTGCTCGTGCTCACGCTCTCTCTCTCTCTCTCTCTCTCTCTCTCTCTAAATAAACTTAAAAAAAAACATTATAAAAAACCACTTAAAGAATGATCTAAAGAAGCCAATAGCAAAAGATTACATCTTGTATGATGCCATTTATATGTAATGTCCAGAATAGATAAATCTATGGAGGAAAAAAGTCAATTAATGGTTTCCTAGGGCTGGGAAAACTGGGGGAGATGGGAAATGACTGCTAATGCAGAGCTAGCTAGCTGCCCTGTATAGCAACTACTAGCTACATGTGACTCTTGAAGTTTAAATTCAAAATTTGATTCTTCATTTTCACCTGCTGCATTTTACCTACTCTGTAGCCACATGACTAGTGGCTGCCATATTGGACAGTACATTTAGAGAACATTTTTTATCACAAAAAGATCTTTTAGCATGGATCTAGAGCATACATTAAAGCTGTGTCTGGATCCATAAAAACCTGAAAATACATATAAAACTTTGAGCATATTTTTGAGAAGAGATACACGGCTTCATAAAACTCTCAAAAGAAATTAAGTCCCCATGTGAACACAGCAGCATTTTTTAAAACCATTGGACTGAACTGTGAACATATCAAAGTATTATCCTAGTACTCCTGTAGTGAACTGAAATTGCTTCTTACTTGATGTCCTGATGTAACTACCTGTTGAAGAATCTTAGAGGCCTGGTTTTTGTTAACTCTTGCTACTTTTACCTGAGAAAGAAGAGATTCCATAAAAACCTCTTTGGATTATCCTCTCTTAATTAAATCAGAACGTGCAAATGACCGTGAGCCAAAGCAGTAATAATTATGCCATAGCCAGTACTTGGGAGGCTCAGAAGGACGTTGACCCACAAAGGAAAGCGAAAGCAAATGTCACACTGAATTTGAATTGACACAAACGTGGGTGTATTTTGATGAATGATAATGATGAGCACAGGCACAATGGCGGAGGGCCTCCCCACGGGAAGCTCTGAAGGATGACAGCATTCAGTAGGTGCAAGTAAGTGCCTTAGTGCAGCCACTCTTGGAAGCTCCCTGCTACAGAATGAAGGTAAGTTCCAGAGGGAGTCCCTCTGAGAAAGGTCATCACAAATCACGCACTATTGTGGAGATGCAAAGGCTTCGCATCCGAAACTCTTTAATTTCATTGGGCATACTATGCTGTCACCAGCTTGGCTGCAAAAAATCGAAATCTGCCACCACAGCTGTCCCTGACGCTGTTTGTTTCTAAAATACCAACACCGGGCACCCCACAGTTGCTCTCTCAAAACAAGGAATTATTGCTTTGACTAAAAGGATAAAGCATGGCAACAGCAAGCACGTGTGACCATGGCTGACAAATAGCTTGTGTCAAAGTCTCGGGAGATAAATATGTGACCCCCTCCTGAGAAGACAGCACAGATGGATCCTCTTACGGAAGCATCCCTAGTCAAAGCCGATGGTGATTGCTGTCCAAGAAGATGTTTGCTTAGGGTCACAACCCCTCTAGCTTTCACCTCTCAGTGACAATGAACCAACATTTTTGATAATGACCTCTCTTCCCCTCCAAACCACCTCACCGGTGAGACCCCAGACTATCAGTTCAAATGGGAAATCGTGAGGTATGCTGGTGGCTTGTGGACAAGACATCAGGTGTCATACGTGTATATACGATAGCATCAGTGATTCCTAGCAATGCCAGTTAGAAAGGGAAAAATGCCTTTTTCCCCCTATGGCATAATACGTCCCATTTCAAAGTTTTCAAGAAACCACAGTCCACTTTCCTTTTCCTTCACATTCACTATGAATTTATGATATGACAGGGTAGGTAAAAGAATGAACCTTACGAGACTTAGACATGAACCCTACTTCTGCCATTCCCTGGCTGTGTGACTGTGACCACATACTCTGCCTCTCTGAGCCTCAGTTTCCTTAGCAGGGAAATGCAATAGTGATAGCATCTGGGTTTTTTTTTTTCCATTTTTAAATATTTATTTATATTTTGAGAGAGAGAGGGTGGGGGCAGAGCAAGATGGAGACAGAATCTGAAGCAGGCTCCAGGCTCTGAGCTGTTAGCACAGAGCCCAATGCAGGGCTCAAACCCATGAGCTGTGAGATTATGAAGGTCAGAGGGATTTTAGATGAGGAACCATGATGAAAAGATAAATACATCTTAGGACTCAAATTGCTTATTTTAAATGAGACATGTCTTTTTTTTTTTTCTCTGTGCTTCTTTAGTGATATGTCTGAACCTGGAAACTATAAAATTTGAAGGTTGCCAACAAAAAAATCCAATAAAATTTGTGATGAATATTTCTTCAATGCAAAGTTTCCTTGAAGGTCCGAATCTAAAACTCATTTATTCATGGCGAACCTAAAACTCATTTATTAATGGCTAACAAATAAGTTACATTTGTTGCCAACCTCTTTGGAGTTGGTCCATAGCTAGGTTTCAGTTAAATGACAGAAGAGCTATTTCATAATCCTGACCTTTGGGGGTCTTCTCCTGAATGGTAAGATCATTGCAGGCACAAGAAAGGTTCTGGATCCTCCCTAACATGCATACCATACAATGTCTACCTCAAGGAGTCAAGATGGAACTCAACTCCATCTTACCAATCCATAGGAGAGAAATCTCCGTTTTCAGGAAAAACAGGTCTTGAGATACATCTCTTCAATTATGAAAGCATCTTTTTCAATTTAGAACTTTAGAAACTCCAATATTTGAATACCCAAAGACCCTCCCCTCCTTACTTTTACAGATATGAAATAAGCTCTGAGAGGGGAAGTAATTTGTCCAAGGTACACAGCTTTGTTGTAGCTAAGTGAGGTCTAGCAGTAAGTACCTCTGATTGTTGATTCAGTGCTTTGTATAGTTAATGAAATGACTGC
The DNA here is from genome assembly GCF_022837055.1 of Prionailurus viverrinus. Lineage (NCBI taxonomy): Eukaryota > Metazoa > Chordata > Mammalia > Carnivora > Felidae > Prionailurus > Prionailurus viverrinus. The sequence continues at coordinate 33,577,035 of NC_062562.1, read as the reverse complement.
AAAGAAAGTTTGAGGAACATTTCTAGTGTGGTATCTGTGTTAAAATTTTTTTTTAATGTTTATTGTTGAGGGAGAGACAGAGTGTGAGTGGGGGAGGGGCAGAGAGAGAGAGGGAGACACAGAATCTGAAGCAGGCTCCAGGCTCTGAGCTGTCAGCACAGAGCCCCACGCAGGGCTCGAACTCACGAGCTGTGAGATCGTGACCTGAGCTGAAGTCAGATGCTTAACTGACTGAGCCACCCAGGCACGCCTTTGGGGGTATCTGTCTTTAAAAAAATAGGGCCACCTATACTTTCATCAGGTTTATTTAAATCATACCTAATCACTCCCCTTTGTGACCAACAGAGTGCTTCTGTAAAGTGACTTGAGATATGAGTAGTTTAATATTAACTGGTCTATACAATAATTGACTATAATAGCTTGGGGGTACTAGTTAGGGTCATCTGGGTACAGGCAGCAGAAACTGGGCAACTTAGGCCCAAAATGAATTTGTTGAGGCATACAGATCACACAGGATCTAAGCAGCACTGAAGAAAGAGACTCAGAAGGGCACAAACCAGGTTAGCTTTAGGATCCGAAGGTCCAGGAAGCAGAATTGAATCACCACTTCTCCAAACGAGTATGCCCTTTGTGTTGTGTTGATGTTGAGGGGTGTGTGTGTGTGTGTGTGTGTGTGTGTGTGTGTGTGTGTGTCCTTGCATTATTCTCAAAATTTGAATTCCCAAGAGGATAATGCCAAGTGGCATAACTCAAGCCGCTTGCCTGCCCCTTCTTATCAAAACAAGACTGTGCATCTTAGGGGAACAGGAGATAAGATGCTTCAAAAGAAGTTCAGGGTGCTGTTACCAGTGGAAAGGTGAAAGGGTGCTGGGCAGGAAAAATTACCACCACCCCCCTTGGCTTCCCTTATGGGGGCCATATGGTCCTCTTGGTGAGGCCTTTCAAGGTTCAAGCATTTTTGGTTCAAACCTATCTTTTAGAAGATAGGACAGTGGAGAGGGACCACATTCTGTGTGTCTCTTATTACTTTTCCCATCACCCTCTTTCCTCAACTGTGCCTCCGTAAGGACTAGCTAGGCGCTCATTATTTGACTGATATCTTGCAATGCACCGAACCACTCATCAACCTTTTGAAACAGTGGTTGGCTCACAGTCTCAGGAATATTAGAACCAGGCAGGTTTCTTTATAGGTGGTTTAATACTCTGGAATCTGCATTGCCATGAAAGTGTAGCGTTCAGTGTGCTGGCGTCATCATTATCCATGCTAGGGGGAATTAAAAGCACACGGGCGACTCCTGTGTTCATTGAAGCATTATTCACAGTAGCCAAAATATGGAAACAACCTAAGTCTGTCAGCAAATGAATGGAAGAAATGAATGGGAAAAGAAGATGTGAGATACATCTATAGATATAGAGACATAGGTACAGATAGAGATATATCAAGTTAATTCATACATTCAGACTCAAGATGGAGGCCACCTCCATGGCCCAGAACACATCATAGATCTAAACCTAAGTGAGCCTGCACTTGGGAGAGATGCCTCCCTGTCAGGGAAGCCTAACACACACCAATCACAACCCTCTAACGCTTTAGCTTACCTTACCCTAGAAGACCAACCTGCCAGCCTTAAAAGGAAATTCCCAACCTCCCAGTCAAAGGACCTTTTTCCTCTTTGCCTTTTATAACACTCTGTAAAACTCAATCTTGCCCAGGGACACCTGGGTGGCTCAGTCAGTTAAGCAGCTTACTCTTGACTTTGGCTCAGGTCATGATCTCATGGTTGGTGAGTTTCAGCCCCACAAGTTCAAGCCCCGCATCAGGCTCTGCACAGAGCCTGCTTGGGATTCTCTCTCTCTCCTCCCCCTCTCTCTGCCCCCCCTCCCTGCCGTGCACGCTCTCTCTCAGAATAAACTTTATTTTTTTTTTTTTAATTTTTTTTTTCAACGTTTATTTATTTTTGGGACAGAGAGAGACAGAGCATGAACGGGGGAGGGGCAGAGAGAGAGGGAGACACAGAATCGGAAACAGGCTCCAGGCTCCGAGCCATCAGCCCAGCGCCTGACGCGGGGCTCGAACTCACGGACCGCGAGATCGTGACCTGGCTGAAGTCGGCCGCTTAACCGACTGCGCCACCCAGGCGCCCCTTTATTTTTTTTTTTTTTTTAATTTTTTTTCAACGTTTATTTATTTTTGGGACAGAGAGAGTAAACTTTATTTTTTTAATGTGTATTTATTTTTGAGAGAGAGAGACAGAGACAGAGCACGAGTGGAGAAAGGGCAGAGAGAGAGAGAGAGAGAGAGAAAGAGAGAGGGAGAGACACGAAGTCCAAAGCAGGCTCCAGTCTCTCAGCTGTCAGTACAGAGCCCAATGCAGAACTCACACTCACGTACTACAAGATCATGACCTGAGCTGAAGTGGGACATTTCACCGACTGAGCTACCCAGGTGCCCCAAAATGAACAAACTTAAAAAAAACCTCAATCTTGCCCCAGATTTCTTAGGAATGTGCCACTGTATGATGTCACTTATATGTGGGACCTAAAAAAGCCAAAGTCATGGAAGTTGAGTACAATGGGGGTTACCAGGATTTGGGGGTGAGGGTGATAGGGAAATGGGAAGATAGTACAAACTTCCAGCTAGAAAATGATTAAGTTCTAGGGATTGAATGCACGTTGTGATTCCAGATAACAATACTGTATTATATACTTGAAAACTGGTAATAGAATAGATCTCAAAAGTTGTCAACATGCCAAAACAACAAAAAGAACACTATGCAACAAAGATTTAGCTGCTATAGTGGTAATCACATTGCAATATTTCAGTGTATCGGATCAACACATTGCACATCTTAACGTTGCATAATGTTGTATGTGAATTATATCTCAATAAATCTTGGAGGAGGGGAAGTATGCAGGGTAGTACCAGATTACCCAAAGTAACTAGCTGTGTAAATTTAAGCGAGTTATTTAATCTCTACATGCCTTGGATTCCTCATCAGTTAAAATGAGGTTAATTACTTTACATTGTTTTGAGGAGTAAACAGTTTAATATATGAAATGTTTCAAGTACCTAGCTGATGGCAAATTAGTTGCCATCAAGACAAAGACAGATACCGTATGTTTTCACTCTTCTGTGGATCTTGAGAAACTTAACAGAAGACCATGGGGGAGGGGGAGGGGGAGGGGGAGGGGGGAAAAAGTTACAGAGAGGGAGGGATGCAAACCATAAGAGACTCTTGAGGACTGAGAACAAACTGAGAGTTGGTGGGAGGTAGGGGAGAGTGGAAAGTGGGTGATGGGCACTGAGGAGGGCATCTGTTGGGATGAGCACTGGGAGTTATATGGAAACCAATTTGACAGTAAATTGTATTTTAAAAAAATTAGTTGCCATCAGCTCTCCTCCTCCTCATCACCGTCTCCACACCTTGAACCAGGACTGACATCTTGGTGAAGATGGGTTGCTTTTCCAGCTTTTGTAGACATTTTTGGATTGGTAGTAACAGGTGAATTGCGACAACCAAAACCACATTCAAGAGGCTAACTGCATTCACAGCGTGTGCTCCGATGTTGCTTTCCCGCGTAACTCACATGTCTTAGAAGTGCTTCCTCAAATTTGCCTTTGTGGTTTTTACGTTCTTTAAAATTACTGAACTTACAAGCAGACTCAGCTGAACTCAAATTTCTTTCCTTCCAAGGGTTTGGCCTTAGGTTTACAATGGCTATACATTTAGTCAGTGAATTGTCTTGTGATTATTCACTGCCCATTTATCAGCTTGCCCTCTTACATGGTGACAAATGGTGGTTCCTTTTAAGTTTCCAAGTGGCCAGTTTAATCTGGGCCCTCTGTTGCTTTGTTAGGGAAATCGAATGCCCAGAATTGTTCTTGAGCTTTCCCTTGTTGCGCAGAGGTCATGGGAAAGTAGACGTGAGAACTCCTGTGTGATTCATCATTGCCTAATAAAGTAGCGTGACATCTGGGCACAGCATTCTGACTGAAGGCGCTCACGTTCTCTGTCTCTCTACGAAATGGTCTGCTCGCAAGTAAATGCAGCAGTGGCTCTGAACAGCAAAGGTAATGCGTGGTCACACCTGGGGTTATAGCTGTTTCTACCTGGTGTAATAGAAGTGACAAGGTGATGGGGGTTTCAACCACACTTTGTGTCTGCTTTGGTGAAATACTTTCCCAAGACATTCTTTCTTCTTTCCTGAGTCTTTATGTTTCATGTATCAGTGGTAAAGGCTAAAATAACTGCGTAGGTTAAACCTTGTAACACGTGCCAAAGAATGGCCTATGGTAAAATCAGGCGTATAAAATGGCCCTTGTGAGCATCTTTGTCCTGTAGATTTTTATGCTTAGGGAAGGTTTTGCATGGTTAATTATATTACACAGTAAATGTTCTTTTATTTTTTTTGATAGTAAAAATTTATATATATTATAATATATAATATATAGATTATATATTATATATGATATATATTATAACCTATATATTATATACATTATATATTATAATCTATATATTATATATAATATATATATTTGTGTATATAAATATATAGTATATAAAATATATATATTATATATATAAATATAATATATAAAATATATTATATATATATATATAATTTATTGTCAAATTGGTTTTCATACAACACCCAGTGCTCATCCCAACAGGTGCCCTCCTCAATGCCCATCACCCGCTTTCCCCTCTCCCCCACCCCCATCAAAGCTCAGTTCTCAGTATTTAAGAGTCTCTTCACAGTAACTGTTCCTATTCACTCAAAATTGCTGTCTGAGAAATGTGTGTATCTTTATTAGGGGTCATAATGGTGACTTCTCTTTCATCTCTTTGACTGGCTCAGGAAGGGGATCCCTTCCTTGAGCCTCAGAGAAGAAGAGGACTTTCATCTTAGAAGTAGAAAGGTACCTGGAAAATGTGTCCAGTTGGGACAAACTGAGTACCTTCATGCCCCCTGGAGAAAAGCTCCTTTCTTTTCTAGGATCTGTTTCAGTCATTCACTTATAGGTGAGGAAAAATAGTTTTCTCTATATCCTAGGTTCTTGGCTGAGATTCCCTCCTTCAGTAATAAAAGATTCACAGGAGAAAAACAAGCAGAAGTTTAATAGCACATAGCCTCCTATATATACATGGGAGAGACCCAGGTGATTGGAGTAAGTCCCAGAAATGGTCCATGCCGCCATGTTAAATACCATCTCCAGGTAAGACGAAAGAAAAATATTCGAGTGGGAAGCCGGTTATTAGAGAGTAGGAGTCAAAACAATAAACGAGGGTAAGGTGGCTACAAAGATGTAAACTGATCGCCTCCTGCATTGCTAAGAGTTTGTAGAAATTTAGCCATCCTATGGAAGACAGCCTTACCAATGGAGAGTTCTCTTATAAACGTAAATGTCTCTTAGGGAAACACAACTTGTGCTTGATTGTCAGAGTTTGTCCTGTGTCTGCTGTTTCTTACAATCGGCCTTAAATAATCCTTATGCCAAAAATGCGTATTTGGGGGGCACCAAAATATTTGGGGTTGGTTAAGCATCCTGACTTCAGCTCAGGTCATGATCTCACGGTTTGTGGGTTTGAGCCCCATGTCAGGCTCTCTGCTGTCAGCCCCGGAGCCCGTTTCAGTTCCTCTCTGCCCCTCCTCCACTTGCGCCGTCTCTCAGAAATAAAATTTTTTTTAAAAACGCGTATTTTGCAGTGACAAGTCCTCCTCCTCCTCACATTCATTCATTCACTTGCTAAACTTTTACTTTAACATCTCTATGTCCTGTCTGTCCTGGAGACAGAAACCCCCGGGGAGCCAGAATCAGGTAAGGTCCTTCCTCTGCCTTCGGTGTGCCCAGGGACCCATTGATGAGACAAGCAAGTAAATTAATCATTACATCGTGAAGAGGTTAGAGCCTCACCCTTGCAAGTGCAGTCTCTGAGAACTTGTTAGCAGTATGTAATCTCAGCCCCACCCCCTGAGACCTACTGAGTGAGAGTCCACATTTTTACAAGATCACCAGATGATTAAAATGCACGTAAAATATAGCTCGAGGCATATGCAGGGCACTGCCTAATGAGCTAGGGTGCAGAAGGGCACGACGTTAAGGACACAGGGCAGCAGAGCCTCCTGAGCTCCATGAGCCCCTGCCCTTGCCTTTCACACTCTCACAGCAACCCCGCTGGCCAATTTGCATTGTGTCCCTACAGGTGTCTGGAGTGGGGGGTGGGCGTCAAGTAGGTAGATGTGAGCAGACTGCAGGCCACAACTCAAGGGACTGTGACTCTTACCCCATGGGTTCGACACCGTGATCCCGAAACAGAGAAGAAGGAATTTGCTGTCCTGCTCACCTGTCCTCTCCAGACAGGGAAAGGGAAAACTTAGGTCAGTGATCAAAGGCCTCTGAGTAGGAGGCGAAGCAAGGCTAATCTTGATTATAGGTATTTCTCTGAGGAGCTTTATGGGTTCTTTTCCCTGGTCCTCCCAACACTTTGCAAATCTGTTGAATACTACGTACCTGTTTCCCAGACAGGCACACAGGGAAGACTCACACATTCGCGCATGATGGAGAAGACTCACAGAGCCCCTCAAGCCCAATGCAGAACTCCCTCAGGCTCACATTCCCCAGTTTAAGAACCTCTGACTCTGCAGAAATGCTGGGTCAAACTTAACTACATTTCCTATATCATATTGAAAGAGTTTATTCCATGCCAGGATTTACATTGAGTCATTCACATGCATTATATTCCTTAATCTTTGCAACAGTACTATCTGGTAGGTTTTTGTCACCATTTTACAGATGAGGAAACCGGAAGATTAGAGAAGGTTGTTAAATTGCCCAAGGTCATCATTTAATAAGAGGCTGAAGTGGAAACCAAATGCCCTTCTGTCTGATTCCAGCACCCCCCGCCCTTAACCACCATGCATGCTGTCTCCTCAGAATGAAATACTACCTTTAAAAATAAGGCAACAAGCGTAATTTATGCCACTACATTGTACATTTAAAAATGGTTAAACTGGTAAATTTTATCTTTTGGTTATTTAACCCCGGTAAAAATAAAACAAGACAACAATGAAGGATATAATATACACTTTGCACGGTGTTACATTTGGAAATGTTCAGTGTTTCCAAGTCCCTATAGGCCCTATGATTCACCACCCCTTTCTTTAATTTTTTTTTTTTTCAACGTTTTTATTTATTTTTGGGACAGAGAGAGACAGAGCATGAACGGGGGAGGGGCAGAGAGAGAGGGAGACACAGAATCGGAAACAGGCTCCAGGCTCCGAGCCATCCGCCCAGAGCCTGACGCGGGGCTCGAACTCACAGACTGCGAGATCGTGACCTGGCTGAAGTCGGACGCTTAACCGACTGCGCCACCCAGGCGCCCCGTCCACCCCTTTCTTTAAAAAGCCATGAGGGGTGCCTGGGTGGCTCAGTCAGTTGAGCGTCCAACTTCAGCTCAGGTCACGATCTCACAGCTCGTGGGTTCAATCCCTGCGTTGGGCTCTGTGCTGACAGCTCAGAGCCTGGAGCCTGCTTCGGATTCTGTGTCTCCCTCTTTCTCTGCCCCTAACCCACTCACATTCTGCCTCTGTCTCTCTCAAAAATAAACAAACATTAAAAAAATAATAATAAAATAAAAAGCCACAAAATGACCAAATCACAATTTAGGCAGCTCTGCCTCTTGTTCACAACTGGGAACCCTAACTGCATACTGCTCAAACCAGACCTGTCCCAAGTTCCCAAGTACTGTTTTGAAGATAGACTTTCAATTTGTGGTTACCCTACAATAGGCCACAGACTTGATATACACATGCTTATATATTTTAATCTCGTGTCTTTTTTTTTAATCGAAATACAGCTGGCACACAATGTTACGTGAGTTTCAGGCGTACAACATAGTGATTCAAGAAGTCAGTACATTTTGCTCTGCTTACAAGTGTGGCTACTCTCTGTCACCATACAGTGCTGTTCTAATATCACTGACAATATTCCCTATGCTGAGCCTTTCATTGCCATAATTTATTCATCCCGTTACTTGGTAGACTGTATCTCCCTTTTCCCTTCACCCGTTTGCCCTTCCTTCCCCTCTGGCAGTCATCAGTTTGTTCTCTGTATCTATGGTTTGCTTTTTAGATTCCACATATAAGCGAAAGCCAAAGGTATTTGTCTTTCTCTGTCTTATTTCACTTACTGCAGTACTCTCTAGATCCATTCACGTTGTTGCAAATGACCAGATCTCATCCTTTTTATGGCTGAGTAATAGTCCTCTGTGTGTGTGTGAGTGTGTGTGTGTGTACCACATCTTCTTTATCCATTCATTCCTTGATGGACACTTGGGTTGCTCCCATATCTTGGCTATTTTAAGTAATTCTACAATAAACCTAGGTATGCATGTGTCTTTTTGAGTTAGTGTTTTCGTTTTCTTTGCGTAATACCCAATAGGGGAATTACCAGATCATATGGTAGTTGTATTTTTAATTTTTTGAGGAATCTCTGTATTATTTTCCATGATAGCTGGACCAGTTTGCATTTCTACCAACAGTGCATGGGGGTTCCTTTTTCTCCACATTGTTGCCAATAGTTGTTATTTTTTCAGATTTGATGTATGTATGCAGGCCCTGCAAGATACAGAACTTCTTAAGAAATATCACTGTTGGGGTGCCTGGGTGGCTCAGTTGGTGAAGCGTCCAACTTCGGCTCAGGTCATGATCTCGCAGTTTGTTGAGCTTTGAAGTATGCATATGCCCATGAAACTACCACTGCAATCAAGATAATGAGCATATTCATTACCCCTAAAGTTTCCTTGTACTTCTTTGTCAAAGCCAAAGTCCTTCCTCCCTTTCCCCACCGGTATTTCTCCCCAGGCAACCACTCATCTGCTTTCCAACACAATAACCTTGAGTCATATTGAAGCGTACTGGAGTTTCTTCTGCATTTTTTCCAAGTTTTTATTTAAATTCCCGTTAGTTAACATACTGTGTACTGTTAGTTCCAGGTGTAGAATTCATTGGTTCATCACTTACATATGACACCCAGTACTCCTCACAACAAGTGCCCTCCTTAATCCCCATCACCCACCTAGCCTGTCCCCCACCTACCTCCTTCCATCAACCCTCAGTTTGTACTCTATTGTTAAGATTCTGTTTTCTGTTGCCTCTTTACTCCCCACTCAATGTTCATCTGTTTTGTTTCTTAAATTCCACATGGTATTTGTCTTTCTCTGACTTATTTCACATAGCGTAATAGTCTCTGGATCCATCCACGTCGTTCTATTTGGGCTTATCATTTTGCTTTTCCCTTAAATTTAACTATATATTTAGCTTCTCTTAAAAGTGGGAGGGGCTTTTGATGGATAAGTGTTCAGCAACTGTGTAATAGGCTTTCAAGATAAATAAATCAAACATGCCAGCCTTTCCTCACTTTGAACTCCTCTGAGTTAGCCTGTCAAGTTCAGTAGACTGTACTGCCATTGTCTTGCCTGTTGTGTTGACAGCATTTCTTGATTGATTCAATCAGTTTTTGTTTCAGTAGTACATCACAGTATTATCACTTTAGAAGACATTTCAGGCAACTGTCAGATGTCCTAGTTTCAGGTAAAATTGAAATGATCTCACTACCTCAGGTATACCTTCTGGAAACGGGTCTGTTCTCTTAATATGCAAAGGAACATAACTATATCACAATTTATTCCTCTTCCTTGACCTTTTTTTGAGTTTATTATTTTGAGATAGAGAGAGAGAGAGAGAGAGAGAGAGCGAGCATGTACTAGCAGGGGAGGGACAACGAGAAAGGGAGAGAGAATCCCAAGCAGGCTCTATGCTGTCCGCACACAGCCCAACACAGGGCTCCATTTCACTGTGAGATCATGACCTGAGCTGAAGTCAAGAGTCAGATGCTCAACCAACTGAGCCACCCAGGCACCCCTGAAGTTTTCTTTTTATCAAAATAATTGTAAGATATTTTTCTATTTCTAAAACATTTGTTGTGGAAGGAAAGATATTTGCATCTTAGAATCCAAGATATGTGGTAAGCTTTCATTTGGCTTTATTTACTATATTGTTTGATTATTTTCTTGCTATTTAAGGAGAAGGTCTATAAATTACATATCTTTGTATTCCACGCAAGGTCTCACAGAGTTCTCAAATATGTATGAACCCACAGAATTACATAATGCCATAGCAAGAAAGGAAGTCAAACTTAATTTGGACTCTTTCTCTCGTATTGCTTATGGAGAGAAGCACACCAAAGAGAAATATCTTGCCCAGATTCACGTAGTCGTTGCAGAGTCAGGGTTTGCTTCCAGGTCTCCTAACTCTTCAGTGTTCATTTCAGTTGAATTTATCATTGACACAGTGGAGTCTGGGAATGGACAGGTAATTCTTAAATACAGGAGAGTTTGACTTCTACACACAGATTTCAGAATGTATACTCTTGATCTTTCCAGCTTCACAAATTCAGATATGGCAGCAGGCATTTAAATATAATTGGTTATATGGGGCGCCTGGGTGGCTCAGTCGGTTGGGCATCCAGCTTCAGCTCAGGTCATGATCTCACAGTTCATGTGTTCGAGTCCCGTGTCAGGCTCTGTGCTGACAGCTCAGAGTCTGGAGCCTGCTTCAAATTCTGTGTCTCACTCTCTCTGACCCTACCCCACTCGCGTGCGCTCTCTCTCTCTCTCTCTCTCTCTCTCTCAAAAATGAACATTAATATATATATATATATATGTATGTATGTGTGTATGTATATATTTATAAATATATATATAATATATATTATTATATATAACATTACTATATATAATATTATATAAATTTATATAAATATATATAATATATATATATATATTTTGCTTATCATTTTTGCTGGACCACTTAGTGGAATTATACGGTAGGCCACAAAAAAAAGTATTTGTGTGTGAGTCAATTGTCTAATGACTAAGAGTTACTGATGACCTTACATCTGCATTTAACCTTTGCTTCTTTTTTTCCTTCCTTGTTCGTTCCTTCCTTCCTTCCTTCCTTTCTTCCTTCCTTCCTTCATTCATTCATTCATTGTTAAGCTCCTCCTTTTCCCATGGTACAGATCTAGGATGTAGTCACTTTTAGGAGGATTCAGTGCTGAAGAAGACTGGCAGGTTTCCTGGTTTCTATTGCAAAGGCAACAAACAACGAAGAAGTAAACAATAATGAATAAGACATACAATACTGTGATTGCAAACTTTAAGAACGATTGTGAAGGAAATCATGGGAAGTCGCATTTATGCCGAAACCTGAAGGTTGAACAGAAATCTTAGGGGAAGGATAACCCCTATATCGTGATGTAATCTTAATATTTAATTTGGATGCAAACCCAATGTAATACTAATATTTAATCTCTACTCATACCCCATAGTACTGAAAACTGAAATTCACCCAGTGATGTTACTGCAGACAGCATATTCCTGATGCCTAGAAGACTTTGAATAAACATTTCACAGATGCCTTGGGGAGCAGCAAGACATCTTTGACAGGGAATTGCTCGTGAGCTGAAACCCTGATTGTTTGCCTCTGTATCCCCATCTCTCCTTCAGCGCTGGCCCAGTCACTATGACTTTGATAACTCCCCTTTAATGTCTGAAGGCGCTTTTAAGTGTTGGTCATCTCAACTGAAGGATAGGCCGTGGTGACCTACCAGAGTGGAGGTGTTTGAAAGACCTTAGTCCTTATCCCTTGGGAAAGTTGAGAACCTGCCTTTGCAGAATATGCCCTTGCCCGTCACGGAGTTTCTTTGAGTTTCTTCCCAGAGAAACTGTTTCTTTCATTTCTGCCTCCCTCAAGCATTGCACCTCACCTTTATCCTTCCTTTAACCACTCCCTTTGCAAATTCTGTCAATATTGTTTTCAAGTAAATATTTGGATAGATGAGTTTAAATTATTTGTTTGTTAGGGTATTATAGTTAAAAATAATGCACTTTAGTCTTTACAATTTGAGGGCACCCGTATTCTTAAATTACCAAAGTCATATTAATATCACAGATAAAATACTTTTCACAGTTGCATCTGACCATTAGCTTTGCTCTCACCATGAGGCCTGGAGACAGCTGGCTAGATGCAGATCCTGGCTCTGCCATTTTTATTGCCACGGGACCTCGAGGAAGTTACTGACTTCCCTGTGCCTCACTTTCTATATTTGTAAAATGGGTATAATAGCATTAGGGTTGTTGTGAGAACACAGAAAAATTGAAAGAGCTACTGCATAGAAAATGCTCAGATTAGTGCATAAATTAGTTGCTGTCATTTTTTCTGGCCCATTTTTTAAATGTTTATTTATTTGAGGGAGAGAGAGAGAGAGAGAGTACATAAGCAAGGGAGGGGCGGAGAGAGAGGGAGACACAGAATCCAAAGCAGGCTCCAGGTTCCGAGCTGTCAACGCAGAGCCTGATGCAGGTCTCAAAATCACGAACTGCGAGATCATGACCTGAGCCGAAGTCAGAAGATTAACTGACTGAGCCACCCAGGACCCTGCCTGGCCTATTTACTTACAGTCGGTACCTCATAAGACAGAATGAACTCCCCTGAGAAGTGAATCACATTTGTTCATATATGCTAAGGAAACATTGCTTTCTTTCTCCTTGTCAATTTTTAGCCCTTATTTTTTAGAAACGTGCATTCTCTCTTTGTGAACTCCAATAAAAATAAATAAATATTTTTGAAAAGATTAAATTTTAGTCATGCCATACAGGCAGTGATTCATGTGCAAATCATTTCAGATCCTTTAGAAATGATTGTTCTTAGAATTGCTAAAAATACAACTGGACTATGAAAGAGACCCATGTTCTTCATGTACATATTATTTGTAAATTAACAACAGTAGCAATAATAAGTACTAACTCAGAAGGCTGTATTTTGTATATATTTTATTATTTTTCCCCATTATCACCTAACAATATATAAAAATTGTCTCTTTAGTATAATAGGTAGAAATCACACACTATCTTTTAAAAAAATTTTTTTAACGTTTATTTGTTTTTGAGACAGAGAGAGACAGAGCATAAATTGGGGAGGGGCAGAGACAGAGGGAGACACAGAATCGGAAGCAGGCTCCAGGCTCTGACCCATCAGCCCAGAGCCCGACGCGGGGCTCGAACTCACGGACCGTGAGATCGTGACCTGAGCTGAAGTCGGACGCTTAACCAACTGAGCCACCCAGGCGCCCCCACACACTACCTTTTTAATGACTATGTTCTGTAAAATAAAAAATCCAGCTCACCTAATCTTATATATAGTAAATTACAATAATTGATTTTTTTTTTGTGGTTAAACCAGCCTTGCCTTCCTGGGGTAAACCCCAGAAGGTCATGAGATAGTATTCTTTTTACATGCTGCTGGATTCAATTAGCTAAGATTATGCTAAAAATTTTAAATCTGTGTTCATGGTGTGTAATCTCTCTGTAATTTTTTTGTTTGTAATGTCTTTTTCAGGTTTTGATTAGCAGGCTTGGTGAGCCTTATGAGTTGAAGAGTATTCTCTTGACTATTTTCTAAAATGATTTGTGTATGATTAGTACTGTTTCTTCCTTAAAAATTGATAAAAATTACTAATAAAAGTATATGGGCTTATAGTTTTCTGACAACAAATTCAGTGTCTTTAAGTGGAAACAGAGATACTCAGATTTTGTTTTGTATCAGTCTGGTTTTTCAAACAACTTGTCTGTTTACCTAAATTGTTGAATATCCTGGATCAAATTGTTTATAATATCCATAACTATCCTTTTCATGCCTACAGTAGCGCACACACACACACACACACACACACACACACACACACACACCAATCTATCTAGGGATTTAGCTTAATTAAATTTTCCTATTTTGTGTATGCTTTATATTCCAATGATGTCTAAATTGTGTTATTTCCTTTCTTCTCTTGACTTTAAGATTACTTGCTCTTCTTTTTCTTGTTTAACTAGAAACTTAGATCATTGTTTGTAAGCCTTATTCTTTCCTAATCTAATAATATAAAGCTATAAATTTTCCTCAAAGCATTGCTTTAGCAGCACCCCACATATTTTGATATATTGTATTTCTATTGTCACTTAGTAGAAATATTTTCCAACTTTCTTCATTATTTCTTTTTTAATAATTGAATTATATAGAAGTGTGCTGTTTTATTTCCAAATATAGATTCTTTTTTTCTGATTTGTAATTTAGTTTTAATTAAGTCAGAGAACATTGTATTAATGATTGCAAACCTTTTAAATTTGTTGAGGCTTATGGCCCATCCTATGGCTGTCATACATATATGAATGTGTACACTTGAAAAGAACATATATTCTGCATCTGCTGCCTGGTGTGTTTTACAATTGTCAGCTAGGTCAGGAGGTTAATACATTAATCAGATCTTTGACATCTTTACTGGAATTTTTGTTTAGTTGTTTTATTAGTTGCTGAAAGAGGAGTGTTAAAATACCTAACTACAACTATAGATGTATCTCTTTCTCTCTTTAATCCTATTTTTGTTTCATGTATTTTGATGCTCTCTTATTAGGCATATTTACATTTATGTGTGTAATGTCTTTCTGATGCCTGGGCCGTTTTATCATCATGAAGTGTTCCTATCCATGTCTCATAATATTCCTTATCTTGAAATCTTTGTTTAATGTTAATATATTCACTCCAACTTTCTTATGCTTACTGTTTACATGATAAATCTTTCTATCCATTTATTTACCCACTCTTTATATTTGAAAGGTATCTCTTGTACATGGCATATGATTGGGTCTTGATATTTTTATTCATTCTGACAATTTGTGCCTTTTAATTGGACTGTTTAGTCTATTTAAATTTAATTACTAGGGTGCCAGGGTGGCTCAGTCGGTTAAGTGTTGGTCTCTTGATTTCAGCTCTGGTCATGATCTCATGGTTCATGAGAATGAGTCCTACATCAGGCTGCACACTGACAATGTGGAACCTGCTTGGGATTCTCTCTCTCTGCCCCTCCCCCATTACCTCCCTCTCTCTCTCTCAAAAAACAAAAACAAAACAAACAAAACAAACCTTTAAATTTAATTACTGATAGAGTTAAATTTAGGTCTACCATTTATTTTCTCTTTGTCCATTCTGTTTTTTGCTCCTCTGTACCTTCTTTCCTGCCTTCTTTTGAATTAATTGGATATTCTTTTAGAAATCTATCTTCGTTTGTCTGTTGGCTTGTTAGCTCTATCTCTTCATATTTTATGGAGTTGCTTTAGGGATTAAAATACACATTCTTAGGTTTTCATTTTATCTAGTGTTGATATTGTATCTTTTCATGTAAAAATAAAAGTTAAGAATCTTGCAATATTTATCTTGCTATCCTCATCATTTATGCTATAATTGTCATATGTATTACATAAACATGAACATTATAACCCCAATGCTATTGTTAGAATATTTTATTTTATTTTATTTTAAAATTTTTTTTTCAACGTTTATTTATTTTTGGGACAGAGAGAGACAGAGCATGAACGGGGGAGGGGCAGAGAGAGAGGGAGACACAGAATCGGAAACAGGCTCCAGGCTCTGAGCCATCAGCCCAGAGACTGACGTGGGGCTCGAACTCACGGACTGCGAGATCGTGACCTGGCTGAAGTCGGACGCTTAACCGACTGCGCCACCCAGGCGCCCCTAGAATATTTTACTTAAACAAATAGATGTAATTTAAAGAAAGCATAATGCAAAAATAGTATTTTAAAGGAATTAATGCGGAAAATAGATTATATCCAGTACTCTTCATTCCTTCTTGAAGATCTAATTTACCATCTTATATCATTTTTTTTCAGTCTGATGAATTTCCTTTACCCTGTTTTTCAATACAGGTCTGATGCTATCAAATTCTCTTCTATGCTTCTAAGCCCTAACCATGAATTTTTATTTAATATAGGACATTTTTCAGTAATAGAATTTATATTTGGTCCATTTCTTCCAGGTTTATTGAGTTAAATTGGCAAATAAAATTGTAAGATATTTAAAGCGTACAACACTGATTTGATATATGTATACATTGTGAAAGGAGTTTACAAATGATTAACACATCCATTATGTCACATATTTGCCTTTGTGTGTGTATGTATGTGTAAGAGAGAGAATGTGTAATTTCTATTCTCTTGGCAAATTTCAGTTGTCCAATACAGTAGTACAAACTATACATGTTACATATTAGATCCTCAGACCTTTTTCATCTTATAATTGAATTCTCGTACCCTTTTATGAATCCCTCCCTATTTTCTCCATCCCCTTGCCTTCACTAGTAACCACTTTTCTACTGTCCAACTTTATTTTTTCATATTTGACATATAAGAGATACCATGTAGTACTTGTCTTTCTCTGTTTGTCTTATTTCACTTAGCCCACTGCCCTCCAGGTTCATTCCTGATGATTAGTGACATTGAGTACCCTTTCATGTTCCTGTTGGCCATTGGTATGCCTTCTTTGGAAAAAAAAGTGTCTATTCATGTTCTTTGCCCATTTTTAAATTGGGTTATTTGTTTTTTGCCATTGAGTTATATGAGTTTCTTGTGTATTTTGGATATTAATCCCTTATCAGATTTGTGGTTTGGTAATCTCACATTTCATAGGTTGCCTTTTCATTTTGTTAATTGTTTTTCCTGAGCAGAGCTTTTTAGTTTGACGTCATCCCACTTATTTATTTTTGCTTTTGTTGCCTTTGCTTTTGGTGTTAAATCCCCAAAGCATTGCCAAGACCTATGACAATAAGCTTACCCCTATGTTTTCTTAGGTTTTATAGTTTCAGGTTTTATGTTTAAGGCTTTAATCCATTTTTAGTTGATTTGTGTATGGTATAAGATAGTGGTCTAATTTCATTCTTTCGCAATCCTTTTTTCCAAACACTGTTTATTGAAGAGATTGTCCTTTCCCCATCATACATTTTTGGTTCATTTGTCAAAAAGTAATTGACTATGCACGGGGTTATTTCTGGACTCTCTTCTGTTCCATTTATCTCTGTGTCTGTTTTTATACGAGTACTGTACTCTTTTAATTACTATAACTCTATAATGTGAAATCAGGAACTGTGGTGCTTCCAGCTTTTTTCTTCTTTCTCAGGATTGCCTTGATCAGTCAGGTTCTTCTGTGGCTCCATACAAATTTTATGATTGTTTTTTGTATTTCTGTGAAAAATGCCATTGGCATTTTTAGGGGGATTCCACTGAATATGTAGGCTGCTTTGGGTAGTATGGACATTTTACTTCAATATTAATTCTTCCAACCTGGGAGCATGTGACATCTTTCCATTTATTTGTGTTTTATTCAAGTTCTTTCATCATTGTCTTAAAGTTTTCAATGTATATTGTTTCACTTCCTGGATTAAATGATTCCTAAATATGTATATTTTTTGATGCCATTAGAAATAGATTTGTTTTCTTAATTTTTCTTTCTGATAGTTTGTTGTTGGTGTATAGAAACACAAGTGATTTTGTTTTTGATTTTGTATCCAGAAATTTTACTGAACTCACTTATTAGTTCTGATGGTTTCTTGGTGGAATCTTTAGGGTTTTCTGTGTAAAATAGCATGTCATCTGCAAATAGTGACCATTTTACTTCTTCCTTTCTGATTTGGATGCTTTTTGTTTCTTGTTATTGCCTAATAGCTCTGACTAGGAATTCCAGTACTATGTTGAATAAAAGTGGCAAGAGTGGGCATCCTTGTCTTGTTCCTGATCTTAGGGGAAAAGGTTTCAACCTTTCACTGTTGAGTGTGATGTTAACTGTGGGCTTTATTATGTTGAGGTGCATTCCTCTATATACACTTTTATTGAGTGTTTTTATCATGAAAAGATGCTGAACTTTGTCAAATGCTTTTTTGGCATCTACTGAGATTATCATATGATTCTTATCCTTCATTTTGTTAATGTGGTGTATAACATTGACTGATTGGCCAATGTTGAACCATCCTTGCATCCCAGAGATAAATCCCACTTGATAATGGTATATTATCCTTTTAATGTACCCTTGTATGCAGTGTGCTAATATTTTGTTGCCGATTGTTGTCTCTATGTCCATTAGGGCTATTAGCCTATAATTTTCTTCTCTTGCAGTGGTCTTGATTACTTGCCTCATTAAATGTGTCTGGAGGTGTTCCCTCCTCTTTTACTTTTTGAAAGTTTGAGAAGGATTGGTATTAATTCTTCTTTAAATGTCTCATTGAATTCACAAGTGAAGCCATCTGGTCCTTGATGTTTTTGTTGCTGTTGAGAGGTTTGATTTCTGATTCCATCTCATTCCTGGTAACCAGTTTGCTGACATTTTATCTTGCTTTATAATTCAGTCTTGGTAGGTTTTATGTTTCTAGGAATATATCCACTTATTCTAGGCTGTCCAGTTTATTTTTTTTTATATTTTCAAAAAACAGTTCTTGCTTTCATTATCTTTTCTATTATCTTCTAAATTTCTATTTCATTTTTTTTTTCACTTTGATCTTTGTAATTTCCTTGCTTCTACTAACTTTGTGGTTAGTTTGGTTTTTTTTCCCTAGTTCTTTGAGATGTAAAGTTAGGTTGCTTATTCAAGATCTTTCTTTTTTCTTAATATATATGTTTATCCCTGTAAACTTCCCCTCTTAGAACTGCGTTTGTCCCAAGATTTTTTTATTTCTTAAAAAAATTTTTTTGACCCGTTGGTTATTCAGGAGCATGTTGTCTAATCTCAAAATATTGTGAATTCTCCAGTGTTATTTTTTTTATTAAAAAATTTTTTTTAACATTTAGTTCTTTTTGAGAGAGAGAGACAGAGCATGAGTGGGGGAAGGGACAGAAAGAGAGAGAGACACAGAATCTGAAACAGGCTCGAGGTTCTAAGCTATCAGCACAGAGCCCATAATTGGGCTTGAACTCATGGACTATAAGATCATGACCTGAGCCAAAGTCAGTCACTTAACTGACTGAGCCACCCAGGCGCCCCTCCAGTGTTCTTTTTGTAATTGACTTCTAGTTTATACTGTTGTGGTCAGAAAAGATGTTTGATTTTACTTCAGTCTTTTAAAATGTATTAAAATAGATATGTTTTGTGACTTGTGGTTCATCTTGGGGAATATTCCATGTGTGTTTGAGAAGAATGTGTTTTCTCCTGCTCTTGGATGGAACGTTCTGTGCCTATTTGGTCCATTTCATCTTATGTGTAGTTTAATCCCATGTTTCCTTACTGATTTTGTCTGGATGATCTATCCACTGTTGAAAGTATATTTTGTTTATTTTTATAGTCCTTTTCTCTGCTGGATTCCCTTTCTTTTTATTTATTGTAAGAATTGTCTTTATAACCTTTATAACCCCACCTGTGAAACTCAATATCTGAGTCTTTTTGAGGTTGATCTCCATAGATTGTGGGTTTTTTTTTTTCTTGGGTGGGTCATGTTTTCTCACTTTTAATATGTTGCATAATTTTAGATAATATTATAAACATTGTAAATTATATCCAGAAAACTCCACATTCTGTTATGTTCCTCTGAAAAATATTGATTCTTTTTCCTAACGTGTTTCCTCTGCAGTGGGTTGCTGCTGAAATCCTATTGACCTGTTTTTGCAGACCTACTTGGTCTTCTTGGAATGTGTCCTCCATATGCAGAGTTAGGGATAGGTCAGAGATTTGGGCAGAATTTATTGGTAAAACTTGGTAATCCTCTCAAAATCTCTCTTTTGGAGATTTCTTTCATGATTTTCCAGTACCTACACTGCTTTCAATTTTGTCCTCTGGTTCTTCAAACCAGTAAGACTGCTGTTGTGTTCTAACTGAATTTCAACCACCCACAAAATCATGAACTGAAGCTTGCCAGCAGACTGGAAGCTATAAAAGATCAGGAAATTCACCCACTACTGTTCCCTTCCTCCAAGTGGTAATTCACCTTCAATATATACCAGCTTTTCATCACTTTCTAGTGCCTCCAGATACTTGCTTTTTATATTTCTATTTATGTGGGAGGGTTGGTCTATTAAGAGATACTTGGCCATTACTAGAATCAGAATCCATGTATTTACTCTTGATACCTTTTAACATTTATCTTCTTTTACATATTCACTTATCGCTGTGTTGAGCATCTATGTGGTACACTCACATTTTCTCCTTGTTGTGACATATCCTTCAATGTTATCACTCTAAACTTTATAACAGCCAGTAGAATAAGTGCTAACTTCCTTACAGCCCAATGAAGTATTGATACGCTCCCCAATTGAAACTTAGAAGTGAATATTCAGACACCTTTTTGGTTTAGATGATTTATTAAATGTGCATGGCCTTGCTCTTTTAGTAAGCTGGAGGGTATAATCACCTCATCTCCTTCTGATAGAAATAAATATCTTTCTGGTTCAGGCTGTCAGTTTCCCAAAGTCAATGTAAAGAGTAGTATGAAACATACATGAGGATGAAGTTCATCTTTATTTGAATTCTGTCTGTGCAAGTTGTAACTGGTGTGACCTTGGGTAAGTCTTCCTGGACTCCTTGAAAAGGAAGAAAAGGAAGTTTTATCATCCAAAAAAATGAAAACAAAATTTAATGGTTTTTAGCCCTCAGTGTATGTACTATTACTAAATGTTTGAATTTACGTGGTTTGAGTATACTGATGAATTGGTTGTAGTGTTGTAGTGGGGACATTTGAATTATATAAAGATCTGAGGTCAGATATGCCACACGCTGAAATCTTGACTGGAAGAGATTTGATACTCTATCATGATAGGATATAATATGATCTGATATGATGAAATATTATTATTAAAAAAGAAAGTATTTTCCTTCCCTTTAGAAGTGATTTTGGGCAATCTGTCATTGGAGACCAAAAGGAGGGGAGTTATAGACCCTTTGATGTCTCCTCTCTCACTGGTGTGGGGCCAAAGCAGTGGATAAAAAAGTTCTCTGTGTTTGGTCTGGGTTATGGAGCCCAAAGGGATCCTGGGAAGCAAGAGAAGCCCTGGCGTTGGGAGGGAACAAAGGAAGACTAAGATCTCTTAGTTCTTATAACCTCAATAATCTTAGGTAAATAGAGCCCATTCTGCCAAAAACACTCCTCAAACCTAGCCTGTATTATATAGTTATTTCTGATATTGGCTCACGCAGTTATAATAGGCCGCATGTCAATTAAGCAATCACGAATGGTACCTGTTTATTACTACTTGTTATTTTATAAATGATAATAATATCTTACACTTTTATTATATTTTTCAAAGTAGCTTCTTAAGTCAGTTCCTTGCTACAACCTTGAAAGGTAGAGAGGACAGGGATTATGAGGGCAGAAAACTGGTGTGTAAGAAGACAAAGTTGCTTTTGTTTTCTCAGTAACTAAGTCAAGTTTAGGACACTGCACTTTCTCCTTCAACTCAGATAGAATCAAATACAGTGCTCTGCCTTCTGAAGAGATCATTGGCATCTATGTTATTTGTCATTTTTTAAGAAATAAATTTTGGGGGATAACATTTCCCGAGTCTTTTTGAGAGTGGTCATAAATGCTGTGTAAAAAATATAAAAGAGAACAAGAATAGGGGCGCCTGGGTGGCTCAGTCGGTTAAGCGTCTGACTTCAGCTCAGGTCATGATCTCACGGTCCGTGAGTTCGAGCCCCGCGTCAGGCTCTGTGCTGACAGCTCAGAGCCTGGAGCCTGTTTCGGATTCTGTGCCTCCCTCTCTCTCTGCCCCTCCCCTGTTCATGCTCTGTCTCTCTCTGTCTCAAAAATAAATAAATGTTAAAAAAAAAAATTAAAAAAAAAAAAAGAGAACAAGAATAAAATAACCTCTCTATAATTTGTTATCCTTCTAGGTTTTCCTTCTGTGCATAATATTGGGACATAGAAATTTTATTTTACCAGAATGGAATATTCTGTAATGCTACCTTTTTTCCACTTACTGTATTTAGAAAGCTTCTCCAAGTCATTACAATTTCTAAGCATGACTCTTAATGGCTCTTTACTATTCCATCATGTGAATGAACTATAATTAATGTAGGTAATAGCTATTGTACTTTTAGTCTCTCTCTACCTTTTATTTATAATACAATACTGAACATGCTCAATGCACATCTCTGCATATTTCCTTAGAATAATTTTATAGAAATAGGAATACTATATCAAAGAGCGGTGTGTCTAATTTTAAATACTATCTGATGTGGCTTTATTACTAGAGGTTTGAAGCATTAACTAGCTGTAAGATGGAGGCTTTTGGAGCTTTTATAAAAACTCCTTTGATTGGAATGGTATCTTTCTGGTTATATGATTCACATGTTAGGAGGAGGTATTTACATGACATACCCTGCAAGTATTGTCTATACATTACAAATGTACGTTAAAATAATTAAATTGTACCTGGTTGTGCTTTGAAAATTTCATAAAGCCCTTGAGACAATTGGTGCTAGGTTTGTATCAAAATTAGGTTTGGGAATTGTTGGTCTAGAGCCCAGAAAGCACCAGAGGATTTATGTGTGTGACTTTGGTAAAAGATTTCTAAAACCATTTCACTTTATATCGCTAATTTCCAAAAACTATCACATTTCAGCAAGCTATCTGTCCAACAGAGGTAAGTATTAAGCCCTGTGCTCAATGATATAAATCTAGTGCCAGTTGTCATAGCTTAGGCACTTCTGTTATATTTTGGGTAGTTTAACACAGTAAGAGTGCCAAAAAGCTTAATGTGGCTTTGTAATTTCACAGGATAAATGATGACCGTTAAAATATTATGTTGTTTATTTCACGTGAGATAAAAAATGAGCAATTAGCTGAGAGCTGAGAGATGTAGATGACATTGAAACAACCCATTTCTTCCCCAACAGCAGAAGCAGTGTCTGTTTTCTGCTTGCTGATAGCATGTTAGTTGCGTTTTTAGTTGCGCGTAGCAGGCAGAAATGCACTAGAGGTAGTTCAAACAAAAGCAAAGCATTGTCAAAAGGATAGAGATGCAACTGGCTTAAAAACTGAGCTAAAATTAGAGTCTCCAGTGCCAGAAGAAATCGTGGGAGCCTTCTCTAGCTCTCATTTGTGTCTGTTTTTTGTTTTAAGACTGTATTATGGCTTTTTGCATTTCTGCCACAAAGCAGAAAATGGCTTCCCACATTAGCTAGATTTACACTCCTGCCATTCAAAACATGAGACAAATAGAGCCTGGGATCGCTTCATCCTTATTTAAATTCCCAAGATGCCATTTACAATAGCATCGAGAAGTTAAATACTGAGGAATAAATTTAACAAAAGATGTACAAATTTGTTCTCTGAAAGTTACAAAACACTGGAAGTAACTCAGGAAGATCTAGCTAAATGGAAAGACAGCCCATCTTCCTCCAAGTCTTAAATAGATGTTAAGACTTGATATTTGCTAAGACGGCAGTAATTCCCAAGTAGACCCACAGGTTCCACACAATCCCTGTCACAATTCCACATGCCACCTTTGCAGAAATTGACAAGTTTATCCCAAAATCCATACGGAAATGCAACTTACCCAGTAGAGCCCAAACAATCTTGAAATAAGAGAACAAAGTTAGAGGACTATATTTCCTGATTTCAAAATTTACTATAAAACTGCAGTGATCAGAGTAACGTGCTACTGACCTAAGGTAGACATGTACTTCAACAGAATAGACTTGAGAATCTAGAAGTAAACCTGTACGTTGATGATCAGTTGACTTTCTGTGAAGGTGCCAAAATGATTTCATTGGGAAAGAACGTCTTTTCAACAAATGGTAGTGGGACGCTGACATACACAAACAAGGAATTTGGACCCCTACGTCAAACTCAAAATAGATCATAGACCTAAGTGTAAGAGGCAGAACTATGAAGCTCTTCAAAGAAAATATATGAGTACATGAGTGTATCTTTGTGGCCTTGAGTTAGGCAATGGATTCTTCAAGAAACACAAAAAGCACAAGTGACGAAAGAAAAAAGAAATAAATTGGGCTACCTCAAAATGTAAACATTTCTTCCGAAAGAAAGTGAAAAACTAATGAATGAGAGAGATGGGTTTCAAATTCTCTCTCGGATAAAAGACTTGTATCAAGAATATAAATGACTCCTATAACTCACAAAAAAGAGAACTGATTTAAAAACGGGCAAAGGATTGAAATAGACATTTATTTTCAAAGATGGACAAATGACCCGTAAGCACATGAAAAGATACTCAACTTCATTAGTTTTTTTTTTTTCAACGTTTATTTATTTTTGGGACAGAGAGAGACAGAGCATGAACGGGGAAGGGGCAGAGAGAGAGGGAGACACAGAATCGGAAACAGGCTCCAGGCTCTGAGCCATCAGCCCAGAGCCCGACGCGGGGCTCGAACCCTCAGACCGTGAGATCGTGACCTAAGCTGAAGTCGGACGCTCAACCGACTGCGCCACCCAGGCGCCCCACAACCTCATTAGTTATTAAGGAAATGCAAAGCTGTGTCACACCAAACTACGATGGCTAAAATCATAAAAGATGGACAATAATGAGTGCTGGTGAGGGTGTAGAGAAATTAGAACCTCATTTATCGTTGATGGGAGCGTAACTTGGTGCAGCCACTTTGGAAAACAGTTTGGCCGTTCCTCAAAACATGTGACCCATCAAGTCTACTTCTTGTTAAAGTTTTAAAAGTGTTTATTTACTTTTGAGAGAGAGCATGAGCAGGGGAGGGACAGAGAGGGGGAGACGCAGACTCTGAAGCAGGCTTCAGAGGCGGGGCTTGAACTCACAAACCGTGAGATCATGACCCGAGCCACAGTCGCACGCTTAACCGACTAAGCCACCCAGGTGCCCACTGCCAATTGTACTTCTTAGAGATACGCCCAAGATAAGTAAAAGCTTATGTGCACACAAGAACTTATACATGCACGTTCAGAGCAAACAGCGTTATTTACAGTAGCCTCAAAGGGGAAATAACCCCCGTGTCCATTAACTAATGCACAAGCAACAAAGATATGGTCTTTCTGTGCAGTGGGATATTAGCCATAAAAAGATGAAATATAATATAATATATAATATGTAGTATATGTTTTATAAAGTATTTTATATGATATATAACATTGTGTATGTTCTATAGTATTTGATCCTATATGTTACATAGTATGTGTTATATAGTATTTCATTACATTATATAAGATGTAATACTGCATCATCAATGAACCTCAAAAATATGCCGACTGAAATGAAAGCAGTCACAAAAGAGCACATATTGTGTGACATGTGTATGAAATGTCTACAACAGGCCCACCTAAGAGAAAGTACAACAGCAACCGGGTAGGCCAGGGGTGGAAAAGGAAGAAGGGGAGAGTGAGTGCTTTGGGGGGGTGGGTGTAACAAATGTTCTATAATTGGTTATAGTGATGGTTGTACAGTCTATGAGTATACTAAAAACATGGAATAGAAAAGAATTCCCTAGGGAAAGATTCTGAATGCCTTAGAAGGGCAGCGTATCTTTCAATATGTCTGCTTCCATAAGAATTTTGTTGGAAGGATGGGGAGGGGGAGGGAAAGGGCAGTTTCCGGAAAATTGGTGCCGGGCGATGGAGAAAGCAACAAATAACTCATAACTAAATATTCCCTCGCACAAAGCATACTGGTAAATAAATACAGTAGATGTGAACGCCTCTTACCTCTCTTTGATTTGTCATTTAGAATGTAGCTAGAGCTTGCTTTTTAAAAACGTCATTGGATATACTAAGCAATACCTTGGCTTACAGACAAGTTTGACTCAATATTATTTTTCCTTTCTCTCTGAAAAGACATTTTTACCAAAGACCGTTAGTAAAGAGGCGACTGATGTTTGCTTTATTTGCCTGTCCTCTCAAAACACAAGTGCTCCTATGTGAAATGCCACCTGGAGACAGTGGCCGTGGCCCATAAATTTAATTACTAACCTTTCATTCATAGCTGGCAAAATCAGTTCTTGAAGCATCTAAGCTAATCAGGCTTCTCTGACAACGCCAATCAATTGTGCAGCAGGCTACCTTCGGTTTAATTACTCTTGCTCTACATTACATTTTCAAAATGTCAAGAATCCTCTTCTGTAAGAGCAATAAATCATTCCTACATGGTTTAGTAGAGCGCCTGTTGTTCCCTCACACCTGACCTTGGCTGCGTGAAGTTGAAATTGATCATTTACTGCAGCGGTACAGCACTGCAGAGAAAGGAGATTCAACAAGAACCACAGCACACAAAAAAACAGGCAGGCTCTGCAGCACATTCTTTCTTCCCCTGAAATGAACCAGGTGCTGTCAGATGCTGCTGTGGAGGGCTTGCTTGTCCGCAGTAGCATTTTCTGAAGCAGATGAGTGCTGAGGCTTCTTAGAAGCTTCCGCATTTCTGTGATCTAAGCAGCATAAAGCCACTCTGACATCAGAAACCCAGTTAACCTCTTGCTGTAGATTCAAATCCAAAAACGACTGCTTCGCCTGGTATTTTTCTTCAGATTAAGAAAATATATACGCACTTCTCAGAAAATCGGAAGAATAGAACAAAAAGAAGGTGGCTCGATGTTGAGATTAAGTACAGGTTTAGAAATGGATCTGGGTTCGAATCCCGCTTGCACCAGCTCCCTATTTGCATGAGGCTGGGCGAGCCATTTAACCTTGGTGAGCCTCATTTTTTCCATCGTTGCCCTGGGCATAATTATGGGTTGATGCCTACAGAGCAGAGCTTCTCAACCAAGGGCGCCTTTGCCCACCCACCCCTGGGGTTAGGAGACAGTTAGCAATACCCGCAGGCATGTTTTGATTGTCACAAAAGGTGGTGGAGTGCATCAAGCAGATAGAGGCCAGGGATAATGCTAACCATTTTATGATGCTCGGGACAGCCCTCCTTATAAAGGAATCATCCAGCCCAAAATGTCAGTAATGTAGTAGTTGAGACACCGCTGTGAGAGCAATTGACACAGCTCTTGATTATAGGATATAAATCCTGGATCATTACTGTCACTATTTTGGTTTGTTTAAGTAAAGCCATTCTCATCACAAATACAAATTTCCTCCTCTCTCTCCTTAGCCAGTTGCTACATAACCATTAAATACAAGAAAGATTTTACCCATAGCTAGTACTGGAATTATTTTCTTAGTAAATATAACCAGACTTTTTCTTTCTACTGGTGTTTGGTTTCTTTGAATGATCTCTTCTCAAAAATAGTGATGGCCTCCCAGTTTTAAAACTGTTCACCATGCACGAATATACGAATCAGCTTTTAAAATCTCAGTCTTTGAAGGTAAATTTTTCTTCAACTCTGAATCTTGGAGGTCAGTCACAGGATGATAAAAATCCTCGATGTCATTAGGTCTAATCTGACACATAAAGCAGAACTCAGTTGGCTTTAAAATAATCATCCTCTTGGGGCGCCTGAGTTGCTCAGTCGGTTAAGCGGCTGACTTCGGCTCAGGTCATGATTTCACAGTTCATGGGTTCAAGCCCCGTGTCGGGCTCTGTGCTGACAGCTCAGAGCCTGGAGCCTCCTTCCGATTCCATCTCTCCCTCTCTCTCTGTCCCTCCCCTGCTTGCAGTCTGCCTCTCTCTCTCTCTCAAAACTAAATAAACATTAAAACATTTTAAAAAATAATTATTCTATAATTATAGTAGACCATTATCTTTATTCATTGACTTTTTAGCTTAGTGGTTCTCACACTTAGGTCACAGGCTAAAGAGGTCAGAGTTTCCCTGGGTTCCCCTGGTCAGTAGACCTTACCTTGTCACTGCCAGTTACTGTGCAGGTCCCCATTCAGCACGCTGCCTTTGCTCTGCTTTGTACTGTAAATGCCTACTTCTGCAGACTACGTTCTGTTCTTCAGGCTCCCTTGCCCACTGACCTCCAATATGAGCCCAAGATTGGCACTGACACAAAAGAAAACAGGAGAAAGGGAGACGCCAGAGTTCCAGCTGCTTCCGAATTGCCTCCTCCGTGGCCCCTCCTCCAGCTAGGTTGATTCCTGGATCCCGGTTACAAGCACCTCCTTACCTTGTCCATCATTCTTAGGGTGGATAGATGCTTCCACTTTTTCTAATCTCTGGGTTTTCCCACTGTCACATTTTCAGATTTTCTAACCCCTTTTTGGGGGGGGCCAACATCTTTGTTGTAAATTAATTTGTCGATGTTAGATGTCCTCCATTGTGCTCGCTTCATTTAAATATGTTCCATCCTACTATGGAAAAGAAAATGGAGAAGCAGGCAAAACAGATAGCTGAGAAGCGCCTGGGTGGCTCAGTTGGTTAAGCATTCAACTCTTGATTTCGGCTCAGGTCATGATCTCATGGTTTGTGAGTTTGAGCTCCCCACTGACAGTGTGGACCCTGCTTGGGATGCTCTCTTTCTCTCCTTCTGGCTCTAGCCCTCCTCTGCTAATTCTCTCTCCTTCCCTCCCTCTCTCTCTCAAAAGTAAGCGTTCAAAAAAGCTGAAATCAAGATTAGCAGTACATATCATATAATACGCACTAGATACAAAAAATATAAGAGGAGCACATATGTGCTGAACATAGATAGGAAGGGGTGGAAGGACCAAGTAAACATTAAATATCCATGAGGCCCCCAACAGTCACACTAAATAAACACGAGGCTAGGGAGGCTCCCAATATCCATGAGGGTCTTTAATTGGCCAACCATCAGTGACACCAGTTCTGGCCCCTCATCTCCTCTACTCAAGAAGCGGTCAGATTAATGGGAGAGCTAAATCTGTAGCCAGATGTCCTTGGCCCTGGGAGTGATGGAGAAAGTGTATGTTGGCCATGAGCTCCTTCCGTCTGCCAGCTCTAGCTCACACCTCGGCCCTGGTCCTCACCCCCCCGGCCCTGGTCCTCACCCCTAGCAGAGAAGGTTGCTGCAACACAGCACAAAACATGACATAGAAACGCCGCCATCTCACGTGTGGCCCCTTCCATCCCACTTCACCCCACTCCGTGTGTCAACCTGCCTCACTCCTTGCTTCTCCATATATATATCTTGTAAATTAATTCAAACAGGTGATCACAGCATCTTAACTAGATCTGTGAGCCTCTCTTTCCCCAGACTCCTGGGGAAGCATGGCTCTTGCTTTACTTGGAAGTCGCCATTCCATCAAGGCAGTTTCCAACCTGCTATTTTGAATCAGGCTTTGGTCCATCTAGAAGACTTGGGTGTGTTTCCAGAGTCTGCACGTTGTACCTCAAAAACCATCTCCCCCGATCTGAATAAGAGATGTTTTCCACCAGCTTTGAGAAGAATGAAAGCTTATCAGGCCTGAACTTGGGCTTGGTTTATCTTCTCCAGTTAAGCACAGTGAGCTTCATCTTGTAGGGCCCTTGACAACTTGGTCAAAAAGCTCGAACTTAGAAATAAACAGGCTTGAAACCTGAGTCTATCCACCAAAAGAAAACATACACTGCAGCAGGCTGGCCAGAAGTCTTTAAAGTCTGATGTAAGTCTTGGTTGGCAACAGGAGATAGACATCTCAGTTGAACATCAAAGAGTTTAGTTGAATGAGGTCAACAGCACACCAAAAATGTGCCCAGGTCCGTACTGGGTACTCTGTATAAGTCTTTCTTTTAATCCTTGAATAATCCCAAAGACAGGTATTATAATATCTATTTCATAGATGAGGCATTGGAGGGTCAGAAAAGTGTAGGCTGCAGTCACAGAAGAGGGAAGTGGGCATTTATTGGTTGGCAACACAGGCCATGTTCAGCTCCCAGCTCTGCCACTTTCCAGGTGGATGTTTTACTGGATCTCTTTCTTTATTTCCAAAATGGAACTAATTACCGTTCCTACTCAAAGAGATGTCATTAAGATTCAGTGACTTAATCTTTTCAGAGAGCCTGTAATGGTTCCTAGCCTACAGTAAGAGCTAAAAAAAGGGTTGGGTAACTTTTTAAAACCCAGTCTGCCTGATCCCAGGTCAGTACCTTGCTTCAGCTAATTCTAGAGCACTCTAGACTGGCTTCTCAAAGTGTGGTTTGCAAATGTCTTAAGTGGGTTTCCTGGATGCAGAGCCCACAATGGTGTTTTATAGAGCAGTACAAGCCAGTGCTCTCTGAAGATACCTTTAAGGAAGAATAGGAAGCTGGATAGGGTAAGGATGTGGTTTCAGGTGAAGCCTAGCTTCAGCCTAATTCCTCTCTGCTGAGGAGCTCTACAGCAGAAATTGCACCCAGGGTTTGTCCCACTTTTTGGCAAGGGGGACAGGTTTTTGTTCCTCCATGCCTGTGAGTCACTGGGTACCCCTTGCAGAGAATGGAGTACACAGACATAAACAATAGCCCAGGGGCCATCATTCAGAGACCTTAACAGCAAAACAGGTAGCCAGTGGGGAATGGATACACTGAACTTGGTAAAAGCAATCCCGGGGATCCACTGGTCAGAACCGAAGTATTGGAATCATCTTCGAGTCTGTTGCAAAGATAATTGCAGGACCTATCCTAGAATTTCTAGATCGGAATCTGCATTTAACCAAGATCTCCAGGTGTTTGCACATTGAAGATTGAAAATGTCCATTCTAAAGGAGTTTATGGTGTGGGTGCGTGCGCGTGTTTAAGTCTCCAGTATCACAACCAACTCAAAAAGCAATTAACTCAGAAAGTTTAGATGCCTGTCACTCTAGTATTTGGTAAACCACAACTACAGTGTTCCCGTCAACAAAATAGGTGAGAGGGCAACAAATATTGTCTTTAAAACTACAAAGAGGAAAAAAGCAGATGACTGCTTCTTTTGGCTACACTCCACAGTTTTCTGGAGTTGGAAAGTCTCCAGGTACTCTCTGGGCCATGTCAGTAGGACAGGACATGTGCCAGCAAAGCACACGCTTTCTGTGGCCTGGCTGTGGCCTGCCTTTGGAGCAACCGTGGATGAGCTTTACAAATATTTGTATCCGTTTTATGGGAGGCACCGTTCCCTGTGACATGGGGCCAACTGAAAGCTCCAAAATGCCCTGGAAAGAGAGATTCAATTTAGAGTTGCGATCTGTACAATTTTACAGACAAAGCAGGTGGCCAGTATTTTGGATCATAATATTTGTGAGGTCTGACTTGGGGATTTAGAATGACCGTACTAAATGATACAAATTCCTAAGCCTTCCGCGGTTCTCGCCAGGCCTTCACGCATCCGTAAGAATTTAGGGGAATGTGTCATTGTGTCCTTCTTATCTCGTCATCACTCAGAAAGTCCTCTTACTTCGTCGACTAGTTGTTTTACTTGGTGCTTCTTGAAGACCAGGTATGCGTGGGAGGGAGAGGTTGTAAGTACTCGCCCATTTCTCATCTCCCTCCTGGGCACACAGGGGCATTGCACTTCCCAAACCCATTTGATCTAGATGAGGTGCTGTGATTAATTCTTGCCAGTGAAATGTGAGTGAAAGTAATACATAAAACTTCCAGGCTAAAGCTTTTAAGAATTGGCGTGATAACCCACGTTCTTTTTTTTCGCGAATGTAGTTACCTAAACCCTCCTGTCATAGGGAAGTGGTTCAAGTTGAACAGTCTGGTCCTCTAGTTCCGTGGACGGAGGGAGCCCCCACTTACCTGCACTTGACTTCCCTTGAATTTTGTTGGCTGAACCCCTGAGGTTCAGAGTAGGTCTGTTGTAGAGTCTTACAGTTACTAAAATATTAAGAGAGCGTAAGAGCACTGGATCTGGAGTCCGAAGACCTAGATAAATCTTGGCTCCAACACTTACTAGATGTATGACGTTAGGAAAATGAATAACCATCTCTGGTCTTAAGTAATATTAGATTGAGCTACGTAATTCTCTACGACCCTTTTTCCCAACATCAGCATTTTCCAATTCTTTGAAGCCCCATATCCTATTTGCTTCTGTTAGTCTAATGCTCCTCCCCTCCCCATACCCTGCTTGCTTATTGTGAATGATAGTCATGTAAATCAAGGGCTTGCACGCGGGCGCCTGGGTGGCTTGGTCGGTTAAGCGTCTGACTTCAGCTCTGGTCACCATCTCGCGGTCCGTGAGTTCGAGCCCTGCGTCCGGATCTGGGCTGATGGCTCAGAGCCTGGAGCGTGCTTCCAATTCTGTGTCTCCCTCTCTCTCTGCCCCTCCCCCATTCATGCTCTGTCTCTCTCTGTATCAAAAATAAATAAACGTTTGGAAAAAAAAGGGGGGGGGCTTGCACTATGCAAATTCCTTATAAAGGTATCTTTACAAAGATAATCCTTATAGAGTCATGGAGTTAGTTCACACGTATAAAAATACAGTATTTTGGGGAGCACCTGGGTGGCTCACAGGGTTGAGTGTCTAATTTCAACTGTGCTCATGATCTTGCATTTTGTGGGTTCAAGCCCCACGTGGGGCTCCGTGCTGACACCTCAGAGTCTGGAGCCTGCTTCGGATTCTGTGTCCCCCTTTCTCACTGCCCCTGCCCTGTTAGCACTCTGTCTCTTTCGGTCTCTCAGAAATGAATAAACATTAAAAAAAAATTTTTTTTAAATACAATATTCTTTTATGAAGAACGTACTTTCGGTACCTAAGTTCTATTTATAGGGCCATTCCTTATCTTTGCCTGTTTTATTCATCTGCCTCATTTATTCATCTTCATTGACAGCAGTGTCTTTCAAAACAACCAACACTGTGACACTCACGGGTCTGCCCCCCAAAAAAATCAGTCCTAGGAAACGGAACCGTTTTTGCTACCACCCAGTAGATGAGTTTCCATCTGGATTTGACCCCAGTCTAGTCTCCCACTGGAATACTAGAGACTGATGTAGATCATAGCTGAGAAACGTGTTCTTTCTGGAATCGTACATGCCTTCGCTGCCTTTTCTTTCTTCTCTTGCCTTTGCCGCATCAGATTTTACGTTTACAGGCTTGGCTTGAGGAGACAGTTCCAGTACTTTCTGCCCTCCTTCAAAAGAAAAAGATACAAACTCTTCATTTGAAGTGAAAAGCCCAGCTTATTATAAGTTTGAGATCTGAGTATTGATCGGAGGGAAACCGTCAGGGAACTGCAGTGGGCGAGGGGAGAAAATCGGCGTGAGAAAGGAATAGGTAGGGTAGGAATACATACATTGATTATTTCAGGTGGTGCCTTGTTCCCGAAATGAATATATCCTCCCAACTTGGGTCCTCTTTTCAGAGTTTTTCTGAAAACAGAACGTATTTTCTTGCTCACTGCCTGTCCACGGTTTGTCCTCTCTGGGGCTGTTGGAGCTGCGGCTGCCTTTACCCACCCCCCCACCCCCCCAGCTTCTTCTAGATGAATTGCATGGGGCCTACGCTTTGTTAGCCACCATTTCAGAGGGAAAGTCCTTTTGTCCTAGCCTTCTCCAGGCTTCACAGCTCCAGTGCACATTCAGGAGCACCGGAGAACAAAACCCTTCCATCTGTAAGGAAATGCAGCCGCAAATGCTCTCTTGCTACAGGGCGCGCAGAAAATAGATTTTTCATATTTTTTCACAGTGGGTGAAAGTCTGCGAGGACAGACTCTCAAGTAGGAGACTGCACAAAATACGGCTGGAGCGTTTGGGGGGGTTTTTGTTTGTTGGCATTTGGCCCTTTTGTTGTTGTATTTCGAAATTGAATTGGAAACCTAGGCGCTTACTATGTTGTTCCTTCTCAAGTGTAGATAAAAAAGTAATTGTAACTGCTCTCGTAAAAATCAAACTTTTTTCCTGCTCGGTCACACTGAAAGGAACACCACTCGAGTTTTAGTTGTATGTTTTACGGTAATTTATTCTTCCCTCCTCTCTGAATTCCTTATAAAGAATTCTGCATTCTATTGAAATCTTTAAAACCAAAGTTTGGTCTGATTTTTGTTGTTTGGCTTCAAGCACACATTTGCCCCGATTTCTTCTTTTTCCACACAGCACTGACTTTGAAGTTATGTTTCTCTCTCTACTGCTTCCTACACTTGTTTGTCCCCCACTACGAATCAGCTGCCTTCCCTCTCTGGGCACGACATCTCAGTTTCTTTTGTCTTTGAGATAAATGGTTTTGTTCTGCCCTCCTCCTTGTGTAACCTTTTTTCCCCAATGCTTTATGTTTCTTCACCTTTTTCTTCCCAGTTTCCCTCAGAATCCAAATTAATTCTACTTTCTTCCTACCCCACTGGCAGTTGTCAAGAATGACAGTGGAGAGCGGAATAACAAAATATTTGTCTCGCTTGTTTGCTAAGAAATTAAAACATACTGTAAAGGTGGCATTCTTCGCAGGCCCTGGGAGCATCAGAGAAGGTAAATGTCGTCCCCATGAAACGGTACTCACTGGGATCTTGTTGTTAGTAACATTTTGCTGATTTCACTTGATGGAAAGTTAAACATAGCTAAAAAATGTTTGATAATTTTCCCATCTAGAGAGGAGCGTCTCTTCTCCCTTGAGCCTGGGTGGGCTCTGTGCCTACTTTGGCCAAAATAATTTGGTGGAAGTTTGTGCCTGTCTGAGAGGCCAGTCTTGGGTGGTAGCTCTATATCCTTTCTCTGGCAACACTCGTTCTTGGAGCCTGAAATCACCCTGAAATAATCCAACTTCGCTTGAGCATGCTGGAGAAGCCATGTGTAGGAATTCCTTGCAATAGTCCCAGCTAAGTTCAGCTTTCCTTCCAGCCAGGGTTCTAGGCATACAAAACAAGGCCATCATGAACCTCCAGACCGGCCCTTCTGCCAGCCAGTACCACCAAGTGACCTCCATCAACACCACAGGGAGCAGAAGAACAATCCTGTCAAACCATATCCAAATTCCTGGCCCATACAATTCTGGAATATAATAAAATGGTTGTTGTCTCGAGACACTAGGTTTTGGAGGTTTTACACAGCAGATATTTATTAATAACTGGAATGCTCTTCATGTTGCCAGACTTTACCATGGGCTGGTGGGCCTCCAGAGACCCTCAGGCAAAACATAGTTCCCCCCTTGGGCCAACTCGGAGCCAGAGAAACAGCTGACCATACTTCTTCCTGCTTGCTTGAGCCAAAGGATAATAATATCCTTCTTAGCCTGAAGCTGCTCTATATAATCGAAGCCTCAACCCATAAGTTCAATATGTAAGAAATGTAAGTTTCTTTATTTTTCCCAAACAACTTAGCTTCAAGCTAAGTTTTTTTCCACTTACATGTGTCATCAGAGAATCCTTCACTTTTCCTGGAATCCGCAAACTACAGCCTGTGGGCTGCCTGTTTTTGTGTGTCCTGAAAGCTTAGAGTGTTTTTTTTTTTAATTTTTTAAGAGTTATTTTTGAAAAGAAACAAGAATATGCAACAGAGACAAAACATGGCCCGTAAAGTCTAGACTGTTTGGTATCTGACCCTTTGCAGAAAAAGATTGCACCCCTTGGGAAAGACAAGGGGTTGGGGTAGTACATAAACATCACTTCTGATCTTTTTATGGTTTCAGCCTCGGAGATATGTACCTCCTGCTTAGATAACAGACAACCTATCCCTTAATGCATTTAGAAGTTCCCTTTGGGTTTTGCAGTTCTCCCTGCTGGTGCTGTCCATGAAGGGCAATCATTTTGCTGCTCCCGCCCTACATATGGGAGATTCTGTGGATACCACCCAAAGCCCTCTGCCCCTTCAGTCCTTCTTGCGACCACAGGTACTATTCACAGAAACTGCATGCAGCTACAGCAAACACTCCCAAACCTAGACAATGCATTCCTTCTCTAGGATATGCTGCTAATACAATGTCCTGGCTGGGAACGGACATACATCTGCTCATACATCCCCCAGTCCTACCTGCTAGTCCTGCTTTCCCTCCCCAGGACTCACCCCCGGACAAGAAAGGGAAGAGGTTCAGAATGTGCCCATTATTTATTGTGCTCTTGCCAAATGGTAGGCGCTACGTTAGGCTCCTTGGATACACCGATGCACAAAACAAAGATCCCTTCTGTCGTTCGAAAAGGGGAGGCAGACAATAAATAATAGAAAAAAGGGACTAAGTAAATTATATACTAAAAACATAAAGTATATACTAAAAGTGCAATCGGAAAAGAATAGAACACCCTAAGAGCAATAGATTGGGAATGCAGTGTCTCAGGGCAAACCTATTGAAGATACGATATTTGAATAAGAACCCGAAGGAGGTGAGTGAATGATCCATGTAGTTATCAAGAAGAAGAATATTCTCATGTACTGAAGACATACTAAGCGACAAGAGGGAGACTAGGGTAAATGGAAAGGAGTCTCATCAGGAGTGCAGGGTATGTGTGTAGAGTCTTGTAATCCTTGCAAAGGATTTATGGCTTTGACTGTGAGTACCATGGGGAGCCTTTGCAGGGCTGTGAGCAGGGAGATTGTCCTCATCAGGCACTGATGATAACAGGAACCACTTTGTTTTGCTGAAAGCAGATTGGCAGGGAAGAGCTGGGAGGCAAGAGTAGAAGCAGGTACACCTGTTGGGAAAAGTTATCACGGTAAGCAAGAAGTAATCGTTTGACCTAAGGTGATAACATTGGAGATGATAAGACAGGCTAAGACTTGCCATTTCCAAGATTCTATTCTCTCTCCCTGAAAGTTTATTTTTTTTTCACTTTAGCTCAAAATTTTCTTATAGATTGAAGATATAAAAAGTCTTGCTCTTGGGGCGCCTGGGTGGCGCAGTCAGTTAAGCATCCGACTTCAGCCAGGTCACCATCTCGCGGTCCATGAGTTCGAGCCCCGCGTCAGGCGCTGGGCTGATGGCTCAGAGCCTGGAGCCTGTTTCCGATTCTGTGTCTCCCTCTCTCTCTGCCCCTCCCCCGTTCATGCTCTGTCTCTCTCTGTCGCAAAAATAAATAAACGTTGAAAAAAAAATTTATTAAAAAAAAAAAAAGTCTTGCTCTTAAGTGATCATGGGATCTCCCAAATCTGTGTGCTAGGCCCTGAATTATTGTCCTTTCCCTCAGGACCCAGGCTTTTACGTCTCAAAACCTAGTAGAATCACCTTTTTCTCTGCCTTCCAGAGAACATGTCCCTTCCTTGCATCAGTGAGCCCCAGGTAGCCTCACTG
Organism: Prionailurus viverrinus; assembly: GCF_022837055.1. NCBI lineage: Eukaryota > Metazoa > Chordata > Mammalia > Carnivora > Felidae > Prionailurus > Prionailurus viverrinus. The sequence continues at coordinate 33,540,183 of NC_062562.1, read as the reverse complement.
CAACTTGATTGATGAAAGGAGGCAAGGACAAAGTCAAAGCAGGAAAGACTGGGGGAAAACCATCAATTACTATTTCAGAAATACCATCGATGCCCTCTTGTTTTGCTACCTGACACATAGGGATGATTGTTCCAAGTCATGCTTGTTGTGAGGGCACATGTATTATGAAATAGTGTCACGTTCATGGAGCCACTTGGGTCTGGCGATCTTCAGCTGACCACGGGATAACTTAAGCTAATTTAGGTAGAAAAGACCCTACCAGTACCTGGTCAATAAATATATGTTGGTTCTTCATAGTATAGGAAAAATCTGGATCGTATCCTAGATATTGAGGATGATACACCAAAGAGTCTCTGGATTCTGTTACATTCCTTTGAAAAATATGGATTATTTTTGTAAACCGGAAGTTAACTTTGCTGAACTCAAGCTGCAAACTTTTTCTCCCCTGCCATCAGGAGCAGATGGAATCTTTTCAGTTCTTTTAGCCTTAGCTGGTTTGCTTGGAGGCTTCTTCATGCGCATGTGAGTTGGGGCTTAGCCACAGGCTGGGATAGAGTTTATACACAAAATTTGGGACTCTCTCTGTATCTCTCTCCTTCATCTATCTTCCCTTACTTTCGAGCTGCCATACATAACCTGAACTCTGACATCTGACGCTCAGGCCAATACACTGTGGAGTTTTCTCTCTGAGTATGAGTTGACCCACATAGCAGAGTAAGGACTGCTCTCAGGCTGATGCCATCAAAAAATGGGAAATTCCCCACGTGTCATTCCTTTTTTGGTCTTATCAACTCGGGTACAGTATATGCTTTCCTCTGGTTGTTCTTGTATGCCTTTCGGTGGTAGTTTTCTTTGGTGTGCCCAGAATTTATGGTTGGTATTTCCATTGCCAAAAGCAGAACCCTCCTACTCTTTGCTAAGTCTTCAGTTACCCATCTCTCTTCTGTTTGTTGAAGATCCCATCGTGGGGCTTTATTTGATTAATCTCTGTTTCGATGACAAGAGTTTTGCTACTTAGTAAGTGATTCCTGGACCACCAGCATTGGCCTCACCCGGGAACTTGTTAGAAATAGAGAATCTTAAAGATCTCCTGAACCAGAATCTGCATGATAATATCCCACGTGCTTCATAGGCACATTAAATTTGATAAGCACTAGCATAGAGCACAATGAGGGCCACTTGATGTGCGCTTGGAAAATGGTAATTAAAAGAGTAAAAATGGGGCATCTGGGTGGCTCAGTTGGTTGAGCATCCAACTCATGATTTGGGCTCAGGTCATGATCTCACAGTCCTAAGACTGAACCCCTCTTTGGGCTCTCGGCTGACAGCATAGAACCTGCTTGGGATTCTCTCTCCCTCTCTCTGCCCCTCCCATGCTCACACTCGTTCTCTCTCTCTCTCTCTCTCTCTCTCTCTCTCAAAATAAAAAAGTTTAAAAAAAGTAAATCCTTCAGCCCAACATTTACTACTAAGAGAGGATATATTTGCATTGAGAAATCATTTTCCTCTCAGATTTTAATATTAACATCTTTTTTTTCTGTATTTTCCTCCTAAGAAAACATTTCCTAAACCAGTGGAGGATTTGGTTGGCAAATAGGAGTCTGGATGGTAAAGCAGAGACATTTTAAAACTCCATCAAAAAAAAAAAAAAAAGGAAAATATGACCAATATCAGTCATTGCATTTATAGGAGAACCAGCCTCATGTTGGTCGTAATTGAAATGAGACATTTTATGAATCAAATTCTCTGTCTACATTTTTAAAAAGCTTTTTCCCCAGCCCCTAAGCTGTAGATGAAAATCCCCTTCAAAAAAGAATTTGCCATCCACATCCTATGCATAAATTCATCCAGATGAAAGCATTCTTCTTAATTGGCAAGCAAAGCTGATGATAATTATGTGCTCTGGCAAAGCAAATCCTGTCCTAAAAACATTTCTGATAAGTGTTTATAGTTTAGGAAACAGCAGAATAATTTTGCATATGGAACATGGGCCCAGGATGACAGAAACCAAGTGAATGTATCCCCTTTACATTGAAAACTAATTCTTCCTGACTAAAATGTTTTCAGTCTTCTTTAGCGAATGGCAACTCTTGATGTAATTTTATGCGTTGCATTCTTCAAAGAGAAATTCTAATTTAGAAGCGTGAAAGTGGTAAAACAGTGCAAGTGAAAAAAATGGACCATCCTATAGTAAAAAGTTACAAAGAAAGCAGGAGGAGAATCATCGGGAAGAAGTTATGACACATGCACAGAAGCAACATGTTTGTGCACTTGGAGCCTGGTAATTATTTTGCCAACAGACATGAAAATTCTCACCCATATCAAAATTCTTACCCATAATGAAATTAACTAGCCTAACACCCCCTTCTTTCCAAGGGATCAGTAATTTCTAAGATATTGTAGGCAAAAACCGAAGTGGTTATCTTTTTCTTTTTCCCGTTCTGGACACATAATGTTATTAAATAATTGCGGTTTGTGAAAATGACACTTCTAAATAAAAACGGAACAGCTTTAAAATCAGCTTATAATTGACAGCTGTGAATTCGCCACCAAGGAAGAGAAGCAACAACGTAATTGACACAGAAATGAAAACATAATTGTCAACATGTAAATGGACAATTTCCTGTTTTTCGCTGAAATTGGCCATTAAGATTGGCCAAGAATATAAATTCTCTCATTGTATAATTTTGGAACAATCTTCAGGCAGATCCCAGTGGACCAAGGGCACCATATCTCTCCCCTTGGATTTCCAGCAGGCTCACCGCTAATAGGGCTGCGGGTTCACTTCTACAGACCCTGTGTTATTGAATGATCGCAAGGAGCGTGAGTTCTAGGACCAAACAGACCTTGATTTAAATCCTCGACGACTATATATTAATGATGTGAGTTTCAACACTGTAATGAACTTTTAACCTGTGTGTCTTCCTCTTTAGAATGAGGAGAAGGTATAATCTCCCTTATCTCGTAGAACTGGTCAAGCAAATTAGGTCATTTGTGGAATGTTCTCATTATAATGCTTGACAGAGAGTACGTGCTCTACAAATGATTCCTCCTCCTCCTCTTTCTCCTTGTTCTCTGCCTTCTGCTCTTGCTATAATAGGATTTTCAGCACGTAAAATCGATTGAGTGGGTTGTTAGTGGTGCCAGCCGTGACTCTGAAACAGTTCACGTCTGCAGTGGCACTGCCCAGGAGAATCCCCTGGGTGATAGAAATGTTCTGATCCGTGTTGCCCATAACGTGGCTAAGAGGGACTTGAAGCGTAGCTAGAGCAACTGAGAAGCTAAATTTCAAATCTTATGTCAGTTAACTTAACCACAAACTTACTGGCCACGTGTGCTTCGTGGCTACCGTATTGGCCAGTGCGGATCCAGAGCAAGGACCGCAAACCTTATCCAGGGCGCAGACAGGCGGCATCGATGAATGCAATAAGTTGAGTCCACGAAACAGTGTAGTGGCACTTGGAGACACAGCCTTGTCAAAAGAAGCCGGTACTCGTCTGCCAGGGCTGCTGAGCAGGTGTATAGCTAGCTTCTCTAATGTTTCAGGAGAAGCCAGAAATGCACGTTTTTGCATAAAGTCTTCTTATTCTTTAAGATATCACCTGCACAAAACGAGGAACACTCCGGGTCAAACAAAACATGCATAGTAACCAGACGTAAGCCGTAGAATATTAGCATGCAACTTCCAGTTTCAAACCTGTCCCTAAAATCGTGGAAAAATCTCTGGATTAGACTGTTGTAGGAAGAGTGGGGAGCGTCAGCCTTGTTGCATGTCAGGTCGGGTTCACAAGCACTGACACTTCTTGGGAACCCCATCAATGATGCTGCATCAGACCATCAGAAGCTACCTCACTTCTGCATCCTCCATTTCACATGGCTCAAAAGCCAAAATCAACTAGTCTTAAAAAGAAGAATCTTGCAGTGACATTAGTGTTTCAGGGTCCTGCTCATCCACAAACACTTGGTGTCCACTGATGTAATCGTCTCCCCCAAAAGGAGAGTGACAGGGACAGGAACCAGGTCAGTCTTCCACGTTCTAAACTCTTAAGACTCTGGCAAGCCCCATCGGATGGAAGAATCCAAAAACAAACAAAAAATCTGTCCTGCTTAAACATAAAGCTCTCCGGAATCTGCTAACTCTATGAAGGCACTAGTTTTCACCCCATGTATTCATGCACTCAGTTATTGAACAAATAGCTGTGAGGCAGCTCTTATCTCTGAACCACCAGTGCCACCCCTTGCCCACCACTTGGGTGTGCAACATTCTAGAGTCAGCTCCCAGACTTGTCCCCACGTAAGAGCAAAGGCAACGTAGCCCCTGGATCGAGAGCATTACCTTAGGCCTCCTGGGATTCAGATCGTCTGCTGTCTGTGTGGCCTTAAACGAGAGACTCTTACATTCTTAGTGCCTCATCTTAAAAAGGGCTAATTTAAGAGTATCTTCCTTACAAATTGGGGGGAGGATTAAGTGAGAAAGTCATGTAAAGGGCTCGACATAACCACGGCAGGCTCTCAATTGAATAAAGGAAATTTACAGATAATGGATTACATTCTGCTCCCCACGGGGGCATAACCAGGAACAGGGGTTATCTGCCCCAGTCAGGAGGAGTATTTTATCACTGACTTCATTTAGAATTGCGGGTGCAGGCTGATAATTAAAAGCAGACTGACTTGTAGTCAGTTTTATCATCGTTTGAAAATTTCTCTGCGTATGGCGCACTCCGTTATCGTCTGCTTCCCCAGGAGCCATGGCTTCCGTTTCCCCCCCTGCGACACCACTGGCTTCGTGTTTATCCCTTCTGTAGTCTTGCTTTCCAAACATCCTTAATATCGTTTTTAGTCCCTCTCGGAATCTAGGACGGTTGCGCATTACCCGTGAGTGGAAAATAGACTCCATGCAAACAAATATTGAATACTTAGGATACGGGGTGACCAACCTGTACCAGTTTACCCAGGATTTTCCCAGTTGGAGCATTTCAGATCCCTTGCCCTCTCAGTCCTGTGCAGTGGGGACAGCTGGTTACCCTGAACCTGCCAGGCATTAAATAAATACGGTAGCAAAAGTAAGAAGCCAGGGTTCCATTACTGAGAGTTGGAATATCATTTGGTGTAACATCAGCAGAAAAAGAACTACTCACTAAATGCACACACACACACACACACTGTGTACACACACGTTTTAGAGGTTGGATACCACAGGGCTTGCCCAAGCCCTGCCTTTGGCATTATACAAACATCTGCCTCTACCCACTGGTCACCTCCATATGCCCAGGCTCATTTCCCTGAACCTGGAAGTAGAGTTAGCAACCATCTCTTCACGTCCTTTCTTGTCTCATGCGTTTTGATGTGCCTGCTAAGGGAATGTTCGACATGCTCCAAAAGAGGCCACACAGACGTGCAGTCTGAGCCAAACTGATCATTGCATAATTGATAATAGGCCTTTTGTATTCACATTCTATTTAGATTATGGTATGAAGCAGGTGACAGGTGTTCAGGGAGCATTACCCAAGCTGCCTGTTGCCCAGAACATCCTGAGACCAGCTGGGGCAAAGAGCCCAGAGGAAATCCCCATAGTAATTTAATAGTTCACAGGGCTTTGGGTTTGGGAGGATTACAACAAAGAATTAAAGTGATATTGACCACCCACTTAAGAAGAGCCTTTGTGCTTTTCCCTTGATATTTCTACACTTATTTTGTTCCCAAGGAAATTGCTGCAGGGTGACCGAGATGAAAACTTTTTTTTTCTTTTGCACAAGGGTGAATATTGCCATTTAAGTTGAGAAACAGTTAAACAGAATACATTTAGTAGGAGAGAAGCCTGCTTTGAAACACACAGTATCAGGGAAGATGGGAGTTACTAACTTCTCTTTTCAATAGATTTGCACCAGAGCCAGAGGTGGAAGAAAAAACTTAGCATGGATCTTTCAGGATGAGAAGTGGGTGCTGAAACAGAACTGGGCAGAACATTCCACTTGATTTCTGGAACTCATACTCCAGGCTCACAGCTACATTGTTCACAGTCACTGGAACCACTATCTTGTTCTTTATTATAAAATGTACTTTCTGTTGCCCTAACCTTTTGAGTATTTCCCCCCTGTTTTCTCAGGAAGTTTGGTTATTGAGAACAAATGTGGTTCAGAATTCACTCATTGGCTCATTGATTAAGTGTGCCTACTGTTTACCACACACCATATGGGAGATGATCGTTCAGTATTTGTCCCACGGATACTCCTAGAGTATCTATTATATGACAGGCTCTAAGCAAAGCACTGAAGTCACATTCTGTACATACAGCCTACATTCCAAGGGGGCAGACAGCCCCATTTGGTGATACTTGCCTTGGAGAAAAAGAGAGTACCATAAGGGAAGGATAAGTGCCAGAGCAAGGAAATGAAAGATAATATTTGAGCAAAAGCTTGAAAAAGGTGAATGAATCAGGGAGACGTTTGGGGGATACAGTGTTCCTGCCAGGAGAAACAGGCTGTGCAAAGGCCCTGAGGCGGAGGGTGCCTGGACTGCTTGATATCATTGTAAGGACTTCAGTTTCATTCTGAGTGAAATGGCAAGTCTTTATAGTGTTTTTAATAAAGGAGTAATGTGACCCCAGTCAGGAATGCTACCTGAGAAATCATAAAGGTCAAGAACAGACTCAGAGAGACTTCTTTGAAGCCTGTTTGAATGATCCATGGAAGGGCAATACATAGAAAGAAGGACATAATTCTAGCCCTCAACAAATACATAACTAAATGTTTTCTGGGGAAAGCGGATTTTTGCAGCATTTTATTTAAAAATGAAGCAGAACGGAATAATAAAAAGCAAGCTGGGAAAAGGGTAGTTCAGTCTGACCATGTAGGGAAGGCTTCTTGGAGGAGGTGGCTGCAAGAAAGACATTTTCTATTCATTCTTTAAGACCCCTTCACTTCCCCCTTTTTGTCTTCTTCCCTGTCTCCGTCTTGCAATCTGCTTCTTTTTCTTTATTTCTGTATTACGTTTGATGACATTTTCTTGCCTGAGTAATAACCAGTTAATAGTTAGCCAGAGACTAACTTTGGTATCACCTTTATAGCACCTTACTTTTACTGCCCTCCATCTGCTGTAACTTCATTTTTCTTCCCTCAGGCAAGTAGAGTTCAGGACATCGGATAGCATTTTACAGAAGGTCTTTAAGCACTGAGAAATGGATTTTGAGGTTCAAAATAAGGCAATTAATTACATGGATTAGAATATCCTTTGAAAGGAGGAGGTTTGGAGTGGGAGGGGTAATTGCAGGTGAAATGTGGTAGAATATCCTTAATGGCTGAGGTGGGCACATGGAGGCTTAGTGTGCCATTCACTCTACTTCTGTGAATGTTTGCAATTTTCTTTTTTTTTTTTTTAATTAAAAAAAATTTTTTTAACGTTTATTTATTTTTGAGACAGAGAGAGACAGAGCATGAACGGGGGAGGGGCAGAGAGAGAGGGAGACACAGAATGGGAAACAGGCTTCAGGCTCTGAGCCATCAGCCCAGAGCCTGACGCGGGGCTCAAACTCACGGACCGCGAGATCGTGACCTGGCTGAAGTCGGACGCTTAACCGACTGTGCCACCCAGGCGCCCCTGAAATTTTCTCTAATAAGACATTTTAAAAAACCTCATTAGATCACTCTCATGAAAAACTGCCATCCGCGCACCCAAATATCTGGCATTTTGTAGAAATCCTATCTTTGAAACTCTTTTTGTCGGGAACCGATCCCTGACCAGAAGGGCTTGCCAGAATAAACATTTCAGGAAGTAGCTGTTTTAAGTACGTGAGCAGGATCCTTGCCTTCTTGATTTTGAGTCAGTGGTAGATCAGCCCTTGTCTTGCACTCTGAGTTCCGTAATATTCTCTCGCTCTTCAAGAATATGTCTCTTTAATAGAGGTTCTCTGAAGTAACTGGCAGTATTTGAAGTACTTCCAGAATAAGACAGATCTTCATCATCCGGGATCAGCACGTGGTAGGTGTGTGGCAGGTATTTGTGGACCTCTTCTCTGAAGCACTTTGTCTAGGAATCTCTCCTTAGCAACCAGACGGTTGACTCAGACCAGACTTTGTCTATTAATTCTTAAAAGACAAACACTAGAGGGCAGTATTCACATTGAGAAAGAATGGAAAGATACATAGTACGTGAATGGGAGATAGACTGGCACGGTCTCTTCTAAATAGCCTTTTAAATAGGGTGGAAATTATATTAGAACAGCCTTAATATATTTTATATTCCTTCTATTATTAATGCGGCTCAGAAGTATTAAAACCATCCAGTTATGCAACATGAAGTTATGCATGTGCTTCCGTTTCCATAGAGAGCATGGTAAGGATTATATAACAGACTTGATATTTCTCAGCCCTTAATCTAATAAAATATCCTTTGACAATCTTGAGCCAAAATTAAGAGACTGGAAATTGCAGTCTCGAATTAAATAGGCTAAATAACTCTCTGCAAACCCCCATCCCCAGACCCAAAGCAGTTTCAGTGCCTCGGGAGGAAATGGCTTCTTTTCCTGATTCATTAGAGTCAGTTTTCCTTTCCAAGTAATGGCATTGCTGAATCCAAGCCCTTGGATTGCTCAGCTTCCCAATAACCAGCCCTTTTCTCAGTTGTTTGCTCACTACCAGATCCTTCTCTCTCTCCAGCCACCCCCAACCCATTTGAACTTGTATTGTTCTTGTGATACATTTTCTTCTCTTTATACGACATCTACCAGCATCCCCAAGTCTTGCACACTAGGATGTTTTCCTCTACTGACATGATCTCCATTTTCTTTTTTGGTACTACAAGAACATTCCTCAGTAGCTCTGTTAAAGCCTATTAAATTCACTGAAAATAAGTTTTCATTCTCTTCTAAAATTATTTGCCATTATTTGACATTAGTCCATTGAAGAAGAAAACGTTTCTTCCTGTTTTGTTGTTACAGATCAGAAAGAGAAGCAAAGGGCACCTTAACACAGTAATAAATGTTAATTACCACAAGACAAATTAAGTGTCATAATTACTTCATTCCTTAGAAAGACACCTTTAACATTTATGGCAAGCCTTTAAAATATGAAGCACAGCCAACGTACGGCAGGTAAAAAGACAAGGTCCTAACAAAGGACTGATGTCTAGAATATAAGATCTCAAAACTCAACAGCAAAAAAAATATAAATAAATAAAGGAAGAAACCAAGCAAGAAAGAAGCCAGTTAGAAAATGGGTAAAGACATGAACAGCCATCTCATTGTAGAGGATATACAGGTAGAACACAAAAAGACATTCAACATCATTAGCCAGTAGAGATGTCCAAATTAAAATCGCAGTGAGATACCACTATGCACCTGTTGGCTGAACTAGTACAACTGAAAGTAATATAACACTTATAAGTAATAAGTTCTCTTAACTAACTAGAATTAAAAGCCTTAAAAAAAAAAAAGGATGGGAGGGGCACCTGGGTGGCTCAGTCGGTTGAACATCCGACTTTGGCTCAGGTCACGATCTCGCGGTCTGTGAGTTCGAGCCCCGCGTCAGGCTCTGTGCTGACAGCTCGGAGCCTGGAGCCTGTTTCCGATTCTGTGTCTCCCTCTCTCTCTGCCCCTCCCCCGTTCATGCTCTGTCTCTCTCTGTCCCAAAAAAATAAATGTTAAAAAAAAAGGATGGTATTAGCGAAAGAATAGAGACATAGATCAGTGTAACAGAAGAGATTGCCCCCAAAATAGGCCACACAAACGTAGTCAACTGATGTTAGATGAAGAGGAAATGCAACTTAAGGGAGACTGGATCGTCATGTCGAGAAATGATGGTGTCATAACTGGAGATAGATGTACATAAGAAATTCAGCTACACATAGACTTTATACCTTATACAAGCACTTTAAATGAATCCTGAACTTAAGTGTAAAATGTGAAACTGTAAAACTTCTTGCTGGAACAAAGTAGAAAATCTTCATGAACTTGGGTTTGCTGATGACTTTGAAAATACAATAGTAGTAACAAAAGCGTTGAAAAGCAAGGATATTTGAAAGAAAAGTTGCTAAGTCAAATTTAAAATTTCATCTACAAAAGACAGGCGCCCACCGCCCCCACCACCCCCCCCAGCCGCCGGGAGAAAACATTTGCAAAACACATATGTGAGAAAGGACTTACATGCAAAATATACGAACAACTCTTAAAGCTCCACAGTAAGAAAACAAACAAGTTGGTTAAGAAAAGGGCAAAAGATCTGAACAGACACCTCACCAAGGAAGATACCCATGTGGCAAGTAAGTGCATGAAAAGATGCTCGGCATCATGTGCCATTAGGAAATTGCAAATGCAAGCAATGAAATACCACGGCACATCCAACCAAAAACTGACAGTAACTGCTGTCAGTGATGTGGCACAGCAAGAACTCTTATTCATTGCTGGAGAGAATGCAGAATGGCACGGCCATTTTGGAAGACGTTTTGGCAATTTGTTTACAAAACTAAACGTTCTTACCGTACAATCAAATAGTCATGTTCCTAGGTATATAGCCCACTGATTTGGAAACTTTGTCCACTTAAACACCTCTACATGAGTTTTTACCCAGCTTGATTGATAATTGCCAAAAGTTGGAAGCAACCAACAGGTCTTTCGATAGGTAAATGGATAAACAATTTGTACCACATCCATAGAATGGAATATTATTCAGCAACATTAAGAAATGAGCTACCAAGCCACGAGAAGATAGGAATCCGTCTTAAACGCATATTGTTAAATGAAAGAAGCCTGGAAATGTGGAAAAGCTATGTGCTGTATAATTCCACTTGTATGAAATTCTGGAAGAGGCAAAACGATAGAGATAGTAAACACATCAGTGATTACCAAGGACCCTAAATAGGATGGTGAAACTTCTGTTTTTTTTTAATTTATAGAAAAGAAGTGGCTAATATAAAAAATTGCAATAATGCCACATACCATGATGCATGAGGAAAGCCTGGATCGTTCACACATGGCTAGTGGAAACACACTGCTCACTCTCATAAACAATTTGGCAGTTTCCTATATAACTAAACATGCATTTATCACGTGGTCCAGAAATTGAACTGTTAGGTATTAATCCCAGAGAAATGAAAATATACTATTGTGGATTGAATGCAGAAGTCACGTATTGAAGCTGTACTTCCTAATGTGAAGGTATTAAGAGGCAGAGGCTTTGGAAGGTAATTAGGATCAGAGCTATCAGGAATGAGATTAGTGCTTGCCCCTCTCTGCTCTCCAGCTTGTAAGGACAGGGAGAAGTCGGCATTCTGCAATCCAGAAGAGAGCCCTCAGTATAACCCTGACAGCATGCTGACACCCGGATCTCTGACTTCCAGTCTCCAAAACTGAGATAAGCTTCTCTTGTTTGCACGTCACCCAGTATACGGTACTTTGTAATAGCAGCACAGACTGAGATGTTGATCTCCACGCAAAAGAAAACCTGTACGTGAATGTTCATGGTAGCTTTATTTATAATAGTCCCAAGTTGGAAACCACCCAGTGTCATTCAGCAGGTGGATGGTACAACAACCTATAGTCCATCCAAACTGCTGAGCAGTAAAACGGAACCAACTGTTAATATAGCAACAGCTTGGATGAATCTCCAGGGAGTTATGCTAACTGAAAAAAAAAAAAAAATCAATCCCCAAAGATGACACACTGATGCTTCCATCAGTGACAAAGCTTTAAGAACTGAGAACATGTTAGTGGTGGCCAGGGGCGATTAGTAACCATGGGAGGAAACCGAGTGTAGTTATAAAAAGCCAACTCCATGGATTTGTGTGTTCAGCGTCTTCGTGGTGGTGGAGATACGAACCCACACAGGTGATAAAATTGTATAGAACTAAATTCTTACGCAGAGACACAAATGAATCCAGGTGAATGAAACCAGAGAAATCTGAATACAATTGGTGGATTGTATCTATGTCAGCATTCTGGTTGTAATATTATACTCGATTTTTGTAAAATGCTAACATTGGAGGAAATTGGATGAAGCGTACTCAGAATTGGTATTTTCTATTCCTTGCAGCCAAATGTGAATCTCCAATTCTTTCACAATAAAGTTCCAATTAAAGGAATATATAAACAGTGGTTCAAGAGCTCAAACAAGGTAGCCGGTCAGCTCATGGAAATTTAAATGTGTCTTCAGACTCTTCAACTTTTTTCTGCTTGTTTGGACTTCACTTTTCTATCACAGTATCTGCAAAGCAGTTGTTTCCACGTCTTGAGACTGGCTGGCTGAAGGGTTGATCAAAATAAACTGAGATAAGGGTTCCCTAAGGCAAACAGAAAAAAATAATAATGTAATTTCCAAAGTAAATTGGCTTTTTGAACAATTGCCACAAAAATTACAGTATTGGAGAAGGAAAAGGGTAATGCTGGGAAAACATAAATCTTCTCTTAATCATGCTTTCAAAATATTTTGCCAGGCTGTGCAGATGACACGTGAAACGAAGTCCCTAATCAGCATGTGCGTGCGTTCGTGTGGGGAGCGCTGGCGTTCACGGTCCTTCCCACCTTCTATAGGCTAAACTTTTCTCTGCTCCTCCCACCATCTCTCTTCTCACATTATTACCAGGTGGACAGAAAAGCAAAGACGTGTACCTGGGGCGAATGAAGCTGCTTTTACAGCCTTTTTTTTGAAATTGATGGAAACTAGAATTCACTCTGGTTGTTGAGCAATCTCCGAGTTCTTTCTCAGAGATAGAGAATGACAGTCTCCTTTTTTGGTTGATGATGTCGATGCCTTCACGAGGCAGAAGTGACCATTCTTAATCTGGCAGAGAAGGCACGGCTCTTTCCTTTCCCTTGCATGGGCAAGGCTGGTAACAGTGACTCGTTGACGTCCTCAGGGCTGCTGGCAGAGTCAGGGCTAATCCCAGCAACTTTTATTCGGATGATATTTTAAAGACTGCATCCCTTGTGCTCTTGCTGTGTTTCATCAAAGGCTAAGATGAAAACCTACCCAACCTGTCTCAAGGGCCAACCTAATATGCCCTTTTAACTATGTTTGTGGAGGAAAATGCTTTGTAACGTTATGCATCACAAAACTCAGCACACGAAGCAGATGCCAAATGTTCCAGAAACTGCAGATATTGACCGATCTCTTTTGCTCCAAAGTAGATAAACTTGGGACACAAGAAACACACCATTTGTCACCAACAGAAGAATAACAGAGAAACACATGGTCAGACTGTATTTTTCAATTTTTTTTAATGTTTATTTATTTTTGAGAAAGACACAGACTGCGAGTGGGGAAGGGGCAGAGAGAGAGAGAGAGAGAGAGAGGGAGACACAGAATCGGAAGCAGGTTCCAGGCTCTGAGCTGTCAGCACAGAGCCCAACGTGGGGCTTGAACCCATGAACCATGAGATCATGATCTGAGCTGAAGTCCGTCACTTAACCAACTGACTGAGCCACCCAAACGCCCCAGTCAGACTATTTATCCCACCACATCTGCTTATTCTTTGATGCCTGTCACAAAGCTCGAGCTGCCGAGAAACATTTTATAATAAAGCGCATTCTTGAATTTTTTTTTCAAAATTGTATTGACCAGTTTAAATTCACACGTAGTCATGTTCATCATAACTAAAGGCTTAGTAATCCATAATGTTTCTTACCTTCCCTTCTTACTATTTCTCTCAAAGTAATGCCCATACATCTGAACTTTCTGCAAGGGCTTGTTAAAGATGCAGGTTCCCAGGCCCTACCCCAGACCCCCTAGATCAATCTCTAGTGAGGAGTCCCAAAAAATGACATCTTTAACCAGCCCTCCAGGTGGTTTTAAAATGGATGCCATCTTACCAAATCTTTAATAATAGATTAATAATCATGGTTTAAATATCATAAAACCACAATAGCCAAATGATGGAAAGAGCCTAAATGTCCATCAACTGATGAATGGATAAAGAAATTGTGATTTATATACACAATGGAATACTACGTGGCCATGAGAAAGAATGAAATATGGCCCTTTGTAGCAACGTGGATGGAACTGGAGAGTGTGATGCTAAGTGAAATAAGCCATACAGAGAAAGACAGATACCATATGGTTTCACTCTTATGTGGATCCTGAGAAACTTAACAGAAACCCATGGGGGAGGGGAAGGAAAAAAAAAAAGAGGTTAGAGTGGGAGAGAGCCAAAGCATAAGAGACTCTTAAAAACTGAGAACAAATTGAGGGTCGATGGGGGGTGGGAGGGAGGGGAGGGTGAGTGATGGGTATGGAGGAGGGCACCTTTTGGGATGAGCACTGGGTGTTGTATGGAAACCAATTTGACAATAAATTTCATATATTGAAAAATAAATAAATAAATAAATAAATATCATAAAACCATCTTTATATTTTAAGTAGATTGATTTGTCTGTATGTTTCCTCCTTTTCAAAGTATCTTTTGGGGGGCGCCTGGGTGGTTCAGTTAAGCATCCGACTTTTGATTGTGGCTCAGGTCTTGATCTCATGGTTGGTTTAATGTGATCGGGCCCCCATCAGGCTGTGTGCTGACAGCTTGGGGCCTGCTTGGAATTCTCTCTCTCCCTCTCTCTACCCCTCCCCTGCTTGTGCTCACACTTGTGCTGTCTCTGTCTGTCTGTCTCTCTCTCTCTCCTTCAATAAAAAAATAAACCAAAATTAAAAAAAATTTTTTTTTCAACGTTTTTATTTATTTTTGGGACAGAGAGAGACAGAGCATGAACGGGGGAGGGGCAGAGAGAGAGGGAGACACAGAATCGGAAACAGGCTCCAGGCTCTGAGCCATCAGCCCAGAGCCCGACGCGGGGCTCGAACCCACGGACCGCGAGATCGTGACCTGGCTGAAGTCGGACGCTTAACCGACTGCGCCACCCAGGCGCCCCTAAATAAACCAAAATTTTTAAGTATCTTTTGGTTCTTTTTGTTTTGCTAATTTTACCTATGGACTGTAGAAACATGATGGGTAGACAAACATATAGAGGAGTGCATAGCTATAAATACAGACAGACATAGAGATCTTTTTATCTAGCTAACGTTAAAAAATTCCCCTCAGTAAAAATGGAAAATGTTTTTTAAAAGGTGATAAGAAAAACAAAATTAAGGTTTTATGTAGCCCCTATGCTGCCCTAGAGGAACATGGGTTTTTGAAATACAAGAGACTAAGGGGAAGGTGGCAGTGGCTCATTTTATTTCTTTTATTTTTATTTGTTTTATTTATTTATTATTTATTTTACTTATCTTGTCGTGCTTCACTTAAGCTACACTCTCTGACGGGAAGCCTGGCAGTTTCAAAAAGATTAAATGCGAAAGAAAGTTTCTTCAAAATAAAATGCAAGTCCCGGTGAAAGGAGAAAAAGGCAAATATCGCCCTTAATTTTGCTCTAAATGATGGCTCAAGCCTGATGACAGCGGAGTCCTCAGCCAGTGTTTTCTGAAGCGTTTTCCAAGAACACTGGCCCCATGTGATGTGCCTCTAGGGAAGGGTTCCATTTTTCCAAATATGTTTGCAAATCGCTCCAGACTCCCTCTCCTGTCTTCCACCCCCATTGCTTCAAAAAGTGCACGTTCACATTAAAGACTCTGAGGAGTCCTGTGGGAAAGAAACTTGGTTGACTTTGATCAGCAAAGCATATTTCAGGCTTCTATGTCCCCAAGGCCTCCCCCGCCTCTTACTCTGCGTCACTTCTGTCACTTCTTGGGCAGTTCTTCTGAGCAGGTACACCCGGAGGTTTCAGTAAGCAATCCTGAATGTATCTTTGGAGTCTGTGCTCTGGGGTTAAATTCATTTAATGCACCTGCCGGTTAGATAAATCTCCCCTTCACCTTCATCTCTCCAAGCCGGGCTCTTGGTCGTCAGTGGCAGGACACTTAAGGACACCCAACCTCCGCTGCCAGAAGGAAGTGACGAGCCCCTACCTTTCTGTTCAACAGCACAGCCTCGCGTAAGCAGAACCTGATTCCAGACTGATACTTCTCTTTCCTTAAGGGCCCCCATCTCCTCTCCTAAAAGATGGTATCTCATCTGTCTCATAAATCAGAGATTTCTGTCTGATGTGCTTCCTGTTCGATGTGGCCACCTACAGCCAGAGCTTCCAAGGCCCCATGTTCACGGTTTCTTGTAAAATACTGCACACGGGTAGTCTTTCAACATGTCAGGGTAAAATAGTGTTCCTTCTTAAATGATTGCACTGCTCTGAAGTCCAACAGCAAGAACTTGCCCCCACCTACACCCCACTGGCTTTCCAGGTCTTGTTGGCCCCTCTCGTTCATCATCATCCTGGTGCCTAGAACAATAATGCAGTCAGTCCGTAATGGCACACAGTGGGTACTTGACAGATACTTCTTGGAAGAGCGAACTAGGCAGAATGTTCCATAATGATCACACTTACAGACTGTTGAGAGCATCTCTGTGGCTGACACATCAAGATTGTGTCAGTTTCTCTCCTTATGCTCTCCTTCTAGGACTGGCCAGCCTCCCAAAGCTTGGGGCTGTATTTCGCACGCTCAATCCTGTTGCTCTAGGACAGGAGCAATGTCAAGATCTTCTCGGAAGACCCACGGAATATGTCCTGTGGGCACCCGACAGCAGCCTGTGGCCAAATGAATAAAAGGAGAATCACTATGCAGAATAGGGGATTTATCAGAAGAACAGGACACAGTAGAAATGACCAGGAAGCTGCGAGGAGTTCCAAAGTATTTATGCATCCGGACTCGCTCTCTCAAGTGTGGGTCATGCCCATGTCCGCTGTTGGGGTCCAAGTATGGTGGGCCTATCTGGCAAATGTGGGAGGGAGCTCCCACATTTTCTTTGAATGGGCTTTTTAGCTTCCTCCAAGAGGACTCATCTCAAAAAGGAAAGTGGCATAACAAAGTAAATAATAAACCCAGTCATCAGAGAGATGGAAAGATTCTGGGTCAAGTGTGTTGACCATTCCTCCAGTGACATCCCTGGAGCAGCCTTCTGACTGCATGTGCAAGTGTTAGAGAACGGGGCTGTGAGTAAATACTAAAAGTGTGATTTCCCTAAATTTGGGGTCAGATTGAGAATCCCTGCCTGGAGGCCTCCCTTAGGTTAACAGAGCATCACAAATGAGGGAAAAAATCATTCTTCTCTCCTTACCCAGGGCTCTTGTACAACTTTGGTGCATGGAGGTACATGGCAACCCTTGGCAGGGATTCTGTGCAAAACATGGTGAGAAGCTGGTTCCCTGAGGAGCAAGCCAGACTGTTCCCGGGGCCTGCAGGGAGGACAAGAGCCCCCTGCTCAGCAGAGCAAAGACTAGTGCTTAGAGCTACTCAGATACCATAGAGGTGAAGGGAGAGGGGAGCTTAGTGTTAACAGAAACCCGGACTTTTAGGGTACCTCTTGGGACCAGCTGGCCAGCAAGGTAGTTTCAAGCAACTTTTTGGGGAGGGCTGTGGGGAAAGCCGGGGGGTTGTGTGCACAGGTGAGGGCCAGAGGCTGAGTCATGTGTACCGTAAAATAGGAAGTTGATTCCAAGATGACAAAACCCCTGTGGCCATTCAGTATGGGCTTTCAGAAGTCTCTCCTCTGGGACACCTTGGGCATGTCTGCACAGGTCAGAAAACTAACATTTTAGAGAAAATATTCTGAGACAGGAGGCAGGGACTCTGATGATAAAATCAAAGAATTTTAGAAGACAGACTTTGAAGGTGATTTCATTCAAGTCCGTCTCTTTCCAGATGAGAAACTGATGTCCTAAGTGATATGTGGGAAGTCACTTGGGGAGGAGTGATGGTGTTTTTTTCTGAAACAATAGTGTTGAGTAATGGTCCTATTTCAGCAGCTTCTGTCATAGGCCTAGCCTTTCGAGTGCTCTCAGCTTTGGGAGAGCCATCATGGAGTAAGGATTGGCCACTGCTAAAAATTCTACCACAGGGGAAAATGCTTTATTCCTCTGGAGGTATCCAAGCCCAGCCTCACTCATCTCTAGATCCAAGAACAGCAAAAAATACCCACTCTCTTCCTTGAAGCCAGATTTCTACTGGAAATGCTGCTTGAGACTACCTTGCTGGCTAGGCGGCCCCAAGAGGCACCCTAAATGTCCAGGTTGATGTTCAGACTAAGCTGCCTATCCTTAGAACCCCATAGGCACCTGGGTTATGTTAGCACCAGAATATCTTTCTCTTCCCTTTCCCGTGTGAGCTACACCATGGTCATGAGTTGAAATAAGAACCTACCTTTGGCAGCCATCCACAGGTATTTTTTTTTAAATAAATAGGCTCAGCCAGGCACACCTGCAGAGACAAGCCCCCCACTCCTACCTGATCCCAGGGGAGCCTCTGAGAATTCCCTTGACAGGTGTATGCTGAGAGGACTTCTCCAGCAGACCCAGAGAGAAATGAAACTTGGGGTCCTCTTAGGCATTTCCTTCCTCAGTTCCTCAAGGGTCTGTTGCAAGCCCGTCTAGAAATTCCAAATCCTTAGAATTTGAAGAGTAGACCTCCTGAGGTTCAAAGAGCACCCCAGAGAGAAAGGCTCAGCTGGGGTCCATATCTCCCCGACCCATCCCCTTTTCTTCCAGTTCCCCACCTGTCCAAATTGGGTCCCTCTCTATCCCTAGCTCTTTTCCTTCTGCCCTCACTTTGTTAAGAGAGGACACTTGCTGGTTCGTCCATTTATTCACTCACAGTACAGTTAGGGAGTCCGGGCCCCGTGCTGCTCACCATTGGGGCATGTCCTTGTCCTCACTGAGCCAGCAGTGTGCCAGAGATCTTAAATGAGGACACTATAGGGTGAGAGATGCTGGAGGTGGCTTCCGTACAGAATGGTGGGAGAAGACACAGAAGGACACCTGACAGTCTCAGAGGATCAAAAGGGTCCTCCTAGAGGAAGTGATGTTTTAACTAAGATCTTCAGGATAAAACAGTTGCTTGTCAGAGCAGAGAGCCCGAGGGTAGTATGGGGACAGGGGAGTATTGCACATGGAACAGCTCGTCTGCACAAGCTCAGAGGTTATAGGATGATTTAGATCAATGGAAAGAACAGGATGGAAATAGGAGGACTGGGATGGGGGCTCCACTGCTGGCACGTAGCTCTATTCGCAACACAAGTCACTTCTTTCTGGTCTTCACATTCCCCATCCGTAGTGCAGAGGGAGTGGGCTGTAGGACAGAGGACAGTAGACGGCCATAAAGCTCTTGTACCTATAATGCTGGCACAAGGGCCATCCAAGGACTCGTGCCGGAAGGGCAAAGACAGTCACCTTGGGCTCAGCCCGTGGAGCTCTCCCAAGTTCCTGCAGTCGGGGGAGGGCACTAGGGAGGGCAGTGGAAAGTTTCCCGGGACTCGGAGCCGCTGAAGTCGCCACTGCGTCCTGCTATCAGAGGGAGACATTTGTATAGTCCTCACTCTTTGATAGTCTGTGTCTGAAACATTTTGTAAAACCCGGAGAAGGGCAAACACAAAAGGTGTGATTGGATGGCATACTGAAAGAACTTGCAGTGTGTAATGAATGGAAAGCAAATATGGATTGGAACTTGTTAAAATTGTGGTATGTAGAATAAGAGGCCATGTTTACCAAGGTTCTTAGATTTCTCCTAGGCACAGTAGGTGCTCAGTGATGATTTTGGCTTCATTGGAATGAATGTATGGATGCCTGGACTAGCCCTGATATTACATGGTTGTTACATGGGACTTGGTATTATTTGATTTCCAAAAACAAACAAGCAAACAAACAAAACCCTAGGAATAGTCTGGTTCCCATAGTGTTGACTTAAACTCATGGGATGTTTTCTCTCACGTAAATTATTTTCTTCTGGTTCGAAACAGCATCTGTGGCCGTGGTCAAATGTCAGTCAAGGTAAATTCGTATCATCCCATCAAAACACGTTGTGATCAAGGTCATACAGCAAACACATGCTTTATCTTTCCTCCAGTTAAGGTCCTGGTGCCGCTTAGAACAACTGTTATGAGTATTGGCAGACACAGCTTAAGGTCAAACAGAATGAGTACTTGGCGGAATCGATCCATAAATGGCACATTTGGTGATTGATTCCACTTGGCAAAGGAAGCTGTTTCTTTGATTAAGTAAGCATGAGATTAGCGTCCTCTGCGTAGGTATAACAAGAACCATTTAAGATGCGTTGGGACGTAAGACTGAAAAGAAAAGACAAGACAAAGAAAGTTACGTTGGGGGAGGTTATAGTTTGTGTTCATGAAAACATGTGTCAAGCTGTTTGGCTGGCATGGTACCTGGTGCAAGACATCACACTGTAATCAACCAGGCTGGACATCACTGCATTTCCACTCACCACTCACAGACAAGGGACGTAACCAGTACAAGATATTTGTGAGGTGGGGAAGATTCCAGTAAGAATTTCAAAGCAAGAGAATTTAAAAACAGCCAGTGTAAGAGTTATCTCAAAAACTCACAGTTGAGGGTTGTTTTTTTGTTTGTATGTTTTGTTTTGTTTTAGAGAGAGTGTGTGTGTGTGCATGAGTGGGAGAGGAGCAGAGAGAAAGGGAGAGAAAGAATCAAAAGCAGGCTCCACACCTTCAGCCCTTCAGTGCAGAGCCCAACGTGGGGCTTGAACTCACCAACCGGGAGATGGTGACCTGAGCCAAAATCAAGAGTCAGACGCTTAGC
This sequence comes from Prionailurus viverrinus, assembly GCF_022837055.1. NCBI lineage: Eukaryota > Metazoa > Chordata > Mammalia > Carnivora > Felidae > Prionailurus > Prionailurus viverrinus. The sequence continues at coordinate 33,519,608 of NC_062562.1, read as the reverse complement.
TGACTGAGCCACCAAGCCGCCCCTAAAGTGGAGTTTTTTCTTTCATAATTGTTTTTCATGTTTATTCAGTTTTTGAGAGACAGAGCACGAGTGGGCGAGGGGCGGAGAGAGAGGGAGACACGGCATCCAAAGCAGGCTCCGGGCCCCGAGCTGTTAGCAGAGAGCCTGATGCGGGGCTCAGACTCACGAACTGCAAGATCATGACCTGAGCCGAAGTCAGACACCAAGACTGAGCCACCCAGACGCCCCAAAAGTTGCATTGTTTTAGACACCTATCACACTGGCTGCTTTTTACATGTACTATTTGGAGCCAGCGTCTAACTAGAATGTCGCCATCCCGATGGTCAGTTTGGGAGACACCAGTGCTCATCTCCAGGTGGTTATGTTCTCAGCCTTTGGCTCCCATTCCCCGTTTCCTTTCTGAGAGCCCAACACCACAAATCACCACAAAGGGGAGCATCGACCTGGTGAGTCAAGCCCCTGTAGGAGGCATCAAGTGGATCCTCGTCTGGATGTTAAAGGAACACGTCATAAAGCTGATCATTTACGTGCTCAGCCATTACCCAGGCTGGGCCGATGTGGGCCCACACGTCTGTTACTGTTTAGGGCCCCAACCAACCTCTCAGCCCCCAAGTCACCCGTAGGGGTCTGGGAACTTCTCGCACAAAATGTTTGCGTATACCCCCTTTCTGAACGCTGGAGTGTGCTGGCACGACTTCTTAAGGGAGACTGCCGGAAATGCATACAAACCATCTTAGAAGGGGGGTGCCTTTCACGCCTTAGGGGCAATCTCCCTTCCTAACGCTGAGCAGGGTGACTCCCTAAGATCATTTCTGCTGGAGCGAGGACACCGGACAACTGTGTAAACCTTTCCCAAGCATCTTCCGTAGTTCAGCCTAGAAATCCTAAATAGAAAACCCCTTTTTCCCATTGATGGTCCATGTGAGTGAGCGTCGTGCGTTTCTGCCAGAAATAAGTTGAGGGTCTGGTGTGGCATTTCCGCTCGATTCTTGAAGATGACTGGCCAAAGAGAGAGAAGGAGAAGAGAACACGAGTCGTGAAGATCTGGAAGGCTCGTGGTTAGCCTCGCCTCCCCTTCAGCGTCTGCTCTTTTCCCCCTACAAAGCCCTGTGAATGGGAATTCGCGCAGCTCAAACGGAAGAGGCTCCCAAACTAATGTGCTCTTTGTTCTTCCGGCCATCTATGCCCGGCCGTACATATTCTGGCATCTCAAGAAAGCTGCAGCTTTGAAATGTTAGCGTGACACTTTCCTTCCAGCTTTAGAAATTTAATTTTGGAACTCAGGTGTTAGGTCCCTGATGCTAAGGCCACTGCCGTCCATTTGTGTGCACAAAGTTACGCCTAAGGATTCGCTTTCACGAAGTTGGCCCGAGAGGAAGAAAAAAAAGAAAGCAGATCAGTGTGTGTTGTACTGGCTTTGGAAAATGAGGATTATTTAAAGGTCTGGTTGCAGATTATGGGCCCCCCCAACCCTAAGATTCACTATTATTGCTATTAATGCATTTACTTTAGAGCAAGTAATTTAACCAAATAACCAGGAAGCTGAGTTAAATTAATCCCTAGCAAGGGGATTCATCCAAGGAAAAAGGCCCTGACAGACCTGTTGAAGCCCTCCCCCAAATCATCTTCTGAGGGACACAATTGCCCCTATTGGAATATTAGTGACAATGATCATTTCTGTGTCTGAAACTATTCATAGGGAACTACCTTTGCATTGATAATTGCTTTTGTTTTTCACAGCGACTCTGAGAAGTAGGCTCAGGGACAGATATTAACCTTTACAGTTAGGAAAGCTTAGCCCTTATGCTTAAGGTCACCCAGGTAACTGGCAGAAGCTGTGTTCGAATCCAGAGCTTTCCATCTGAGAGTTAAGTGCTTTTCTTCCCCCTGATCGCTACTTTCTAGGAAGCAGAAAATGAGCTCATTAAATTGTTAGGGCTTTCAAGAATAACCATACGCTCAGGCACATAGCGTCTTCTAAATAAGACCGCCTGCTTGATCACCAGAGAGTTTAGAAAACAGGCTTTTTCTGCTCACTTTTACTGTCATCTGTGAGACACAAAACTCAAAGATGCCTGGAAGAAGTAAGTTAGAATTCTGGTGCTGTGAGCCTTTTAAATAGCCCATTGTCTCCGAGGAGAAGAACAATCTGGGCTTTGTACAGCTGGGGGCATTTTTCATGAAGCCCTGTTCCCTAGACAGCCTCCACTCCTCACAAGGGCTGTTGTCTTTTTCCTGCCACAACATCAGTGTGACATATCTCACACTTAAAACGGCAGCCTACTCAGTCCCCATTCATGGATTCCTCTGGAAATGGAAAAAAAAAAAAATCTCTGTCTTTGTCAAAAGAGTTATTGGAAACGGAATTTGTGAAAAACCCTTACGATGCAAAGTGAACCCAGACAATAATGTTTTGTGACCGTTCTGTTTGATGTGTGCTGACGGGAATTAATCATTTTAGTTAACAGAATTGCTCTTTGTTATGCAAACTTTGCAAAGTCCGCCTCGTCTGACTCCTTGCTTTGGGGAATCCTGTGTGCAAAACTCATCTTTCTGTGGGCAGCAGGATTCCTGTGGCAGCTTCTGAAGCCGAATTACTGCTTGACCTTAACGTCCGTACTGCCACCGGGTCGGATGCCAAGCCAAGCGAAGACGAAAATACTGTAAAATACGTGCGCACATGGGTCCTATTCCCCAAGAATTGATTAAGTGGAATTGATTAAGTGGAAGTGCAATTGATTAATTGCTTTCCCATTTCTCCTTTTCGTTGGCTGGCTTGTGAAATAGCCAGCTTCTATCAAAAATGACCACAACCCTAAAAACACGCCATTTCCAGATTAATACACTTCTGTTCACGTTAGATATCCAGTACCCGCCTATGTACCATTTCGTCCCCTGGAGGAGATAGTTTGGCCTGGAATGTGTGCTTTTCGATTGCAGATTTAAGAAACAAATAAAGCAACCCCCCACTGCCAGCAACACCTCCCTAACGCCCTATGGTTTCGCCGGGCATCGCTGACATGGCTCGAGCCAACGCTTCCAATCTTAGCCAGTAGGTCTGTGTTCTCTAGAATCACCCCACCGCCATCACCGTGAAGACCAACAGACTTATTTTTATTAGAATCTGTTCTCTTTCCGCCCATGAGAATCTAGCATGTTAGAACCATCACAACAGGGTTCCTTGAACCAGTAACGAGATTCTGTCTCCCAAACCGTCACCCTTCTAGAGTTGGTCAGGAAGGCGCCAGTCCCTCTGTATTCACCTAATAAGCCAACGGTTAGCCCCAGATGGTCTAGCTGCAAATATTCCAAGTGACAAGGGCAATAACAACGCATCAGTGTAACCCATGAAGACAGCAAGCAGGCATTCGGAGTAGAAAAGATCGGCGGTCACATCCCACCTGTGCCGCGTCCCTACCACCTGGGTGATGTGGGCAGGTTCTCACATGTCTCGGGACTTAGACCCTCTCCCATGGGTAAGGATGATGTGAGGTGGAAATTAAATGCTCCGGTGTATACCACCACAGAACTTCGGCACGCGGCACATGGTAAGTATCTGACAAGTGACGGCTTCTAAAGTTACCATTGTCCTCGCTGCTGCTGTTCATCCTGTTGGTGAAAGAAAGTCCATTTTCCACGTAATTTTTTCAATGAAGACTAGAAAGTTGTGCCGGGAAATAGATCCTTATTCTTTGAAAATGCAAGATTTTTTTTCTTATTCTGCCCCAGGTTTTAAGATACGTAAAATCTACAAATCCACTTTGAAATGGAAAAGTGGAAAAAATGGGGAAAAACATGGAAAAAAAAATGGAAAAGTTGCCAGCAATAAGAACATGTTAGAATTTAATCAGTTGGGTTTTTTTTTTTTAATGTTTGTTTATTTTTGAGAGAGACAGAGAGTGAGCAGGGGAGGGGCAGAGAGAGAGAGCGAGAGAAAATCTGAAACAGGCTCCAGGCTCTGAGCTGTCAGCATAGAGCCAGACGCAGGGCTCGAACCCTTGAACCATGAGATGATGATCTGAGCCAAAATCGGATGCTTAACCGACTGAGCCACCCAGACACCCCACTCAGTTGGTTTTTAAAAGAAAATAATAGTGGGAAATTACAAAAGCAAAGCATTTGACCCCTCATACTGCTTTTTTGGGGGGTGACAGAAAAGACGCCTACTGATTTCATGCAAACTTCATCTGCCGTCTGAGTGGAATGAGATTAAAGTTCTGATGCGTACATCAAGCACAGTTGATAAATAACTATGAATGCGGGGGGAAAAAGGTGGGGGGTTGACAGTAGGACATTTATCAAGTGCACGGTTCCCTTGTAACCCTACCTGGGTCTTCAGTATGCCTCACCCTTATCAGAAGCTGATAGGAAATACAGTGTACTTGTTCGCCAGCTGCAGGGGTATACTGTGGCTTTTCTAAATAAAGGGCATGGCAGGCATAATCATTTGAAAACTTATCTGCCAGGATATCTGCCAGCCCATCAAATGTTCGCCGGTAAACAGGTAATCTGAACCGGTGGGTTCCTGCAGACAGGGAGCGATTGAGTCTCCCTTGCCAGGGAGAGAGAGAGGAGTTTGCCTGATTTGGAGTGTGGATATCAGGCCCACTGGCCGGCGAACAGCCTCCCATTAAGGAACGCAGAAGCTTTTACACTGGTTACTGAAAGCCCGGGCATGTGGGCAGAGGACCCTGTCCTGTCTCCCTGCCAGGACTTCTAAGACCACACTAAACTAACAAGGCTCGCTCCCAGACTTTCCCAGGAGAGCTCCTGCTTGTGAGAAAGAAACTTTCAGCAGGGATGATATTGACTTTTTCTAACTCCGTAGACCACAACAATCTGTGAACAGATGTATTTGAAACATACATTTGGGGGGGGGGGTATCAACATTGATTTTATTTTCACCGACTTTTATAACACATTGCTAGTTTATTTTAATACGGGGAGATAGAAAGAAAACGAATGGTCTCCGATCTTACTACCTAACAAATCCTCTTGGCATCCTTTTTCATAGTCTGATTCCCGCTGAGCACACATGCAGGCAAGTGCCCACCTCAGAAGCATGCAGCTTGAATACACCTTTATTCCTGTTACCAGCTCCCGGATCAAGGAAAACTTTACCAGCCTCCCAGAAGTCCCCTTGGCTGCTTCCAGGCACTGCCCGCTTCTAAGGGAAGCTCCATCTGGATTTCCCCCAGCACAGATTAGCTTTGCCTTGGCATTCTTTTGCTTTAATTGACAAAAATAATTAGGTATATCATCAGAAAAATTTGAAAGCACAGAGACATGAACTGGAAAGCAAAATCCTCCTTCCCTGTCCCCTTTACTCGAAATGTAACTTCAATGCCTCAATTTTCATTTTGGTGGTTTTGTTTTTCATTTCCTTCAGGAAACGTCTATGCCATGTGCCAGGTTTTTGTCTTAATTTCTTCTCCTTCTCCTCCTCCCTTTCCTCATTCTCCCCTTCTTCTTCCTCTTCCGCCTCCTCCCCTCCCCTCCTCCTCTCCTTCCTCCTCCCCCTCCTCCTCCTCCTAACTTGCACACAACAGAGCTTAATAAAATTGACCTATTTGTTGCTTATCTTCTTTGTACTGTTTTCCCCCTAAAGGACATTTGCACGGATTTCCTACTACCACATTAAAAGTACTTTGGTGGTAGGGGTGCCTGGGTGGCTCAGTTAACCGTCTGACTTCGGCTCACGTCATGATAACTGGGTTAATGAGTTCGAGCCCCGCGTCGGGCTCTGTGCTGACAGCTCAGAGCCTTGGAGCCTGCTTCAGATTCTGTCTCCCTCTCTCTCTGCCCCTCCCCTGCTCACACTGCCTCTCTCTCTTTCTCTCTCTCTCAAAAATAGATAAAGGTTTAAAAAAATGAAAAAAGAAAGTGCTTTGGTGGTAGAGGGCATTGGGGGGAAGAGTAAGCAGGAACATTTTATGATTTGTAACCACATCAATTGTGCTCTTGATCAGTAGAAGGGGAGGAGGGGGAAAAGAGTGCTGCTCCTTTTCTGTAAGAAGGTAGATAAGGTCTCCTAGGGTCATCCCTGCCTCTTTTCCAAATATCTGGGTCCTTCAATAACAGAGCTCAAGAAACAAAGCCCTGTAGCCCAGGGGAAGGACCCCTCTATCCTTCATCCCGAGGAACTCAGCCTCCATGGGGAGGGCCCATGAGACAACAGGCAGAAAAGCACATTCTTGAACTATGGTATTTGTTGGTTTCCCATTTTATTATTATTTAATATTTTCCTTGTTATCATGTTGAAAAATGAAAAGCCTCCCCCCGCCCCCCAAAGAAGAAACAAAATACCTAGAGCTCACGTAGGTTTCCTTCAGCAAGCTGGCTTAACTTTGTTTTCCTTTGACAGGGGAAATTGCCATCCAGGGAGACGTTTTTACAATATTGCAGACTTTAAGCCTGCCACTTTATTTTTATTAAAAATACGGTTTTCCAATAGGTGGCACTAGTGTGTTTAGATAGAGTTAACACAACCCCAACAGGGAGAAATAGTAGGGTCGAAAATAATTATAGTCACCGCTTATCAACAAGTTTCTCTTGCACTCTTAGAGGTTGTCTTGACTTCTCAGCACCTCAGACAGGGGTGCGGGATACCCTAACTAGCCTTTCAGAAACTGGCCCTAGCCTCTTGATAAGGAAATAAAGATTACAGAAAGAGAGCGAATAGATCTCCAATGCAGAGTATTCTCTTCAGCCTTTAGTTCACTTAAGGTAATGTTAAGATCGGACATTTAAAATTTAGGGTTGAAATTTTCCTTTTATAGACAGCTGAGCACCACGGGAGCCACAAAAGTCTAATTGGCCTGAAGGTCGCCTACTTGAAATGCCGTCTGGACGCCCAGAGAAAGGCATGCACTTTGCTTCTGTTTCTTGGTTTGCATTTGTGAGTGAGACGTAACAGTGGCTTCTCAGGGACAATCAGTGTATTCGATGCTGCCTTAAGAGAAGAGAATGGACCTTGTCCATTCAAGGTCAATTTACCATATGCCCTCAGGAGCACTTGAATTTTCACTGCTTTTTAGCACTGTTATAACTGGAAAATTCGAGCTATTCTTTGTGTATCACAGAGTCTGGGAGAGCCCAAGTTCATACAGTCTCTGGGTGTTGGAACTGTGTTGAACGTGATTCCACTTCCTTCTTTTTTCTAACTATATCATCATGAGGTGTCATTTATGCTCTCTTGGATTATTAATCCACCTGGAAAATGGACCTGAATCTTACTTCTGCTCCTCTGTTACATAAGGTAAAACAAAAGCCAGATACTTTACAAGCAGCAGGCTTGAGTGTGGATGCAGTTTTGTTTTCACTCAGTTTTTTATGCGTGAGATATTTCATAATTAAACATTAAAGAATTTTTTTTAACATTTATTTATTTTTGAGACAGAGAGAGACAGAGCATGAATGGGGGGAGGGCCAGAGAGAGAGGGAGACACAGAATCCGAAGCAGGCTCCAGGCTCTGAGCTGTCGGCACAGAGCCCGATGCGGGGCTCGAACTCACGGACCGTGAGATCGTGACCTGAGCGAAGTCGGACGCTCAACCGACTGAGCCACCCAGGCACCCAAACATTAAATAATTTTTAACAACATCACTGTGCTTGGAAGGAAAAGCAGGATGTAAATTCAAGATGACTTTGTAGAACTTCTACTCACCCTAAGAGTAATACCTGATAAATATGGGAAAATCGGAAAGTGAAAGATGGAGGGAGAAAAATCATCAGCCGTAGGGGAGATATCCACAGTTCATAAGCCTGAACCCATTTGGGGGTTGTGATTAGCATTTTTTTACAAAGGTTCTTATTAGAGTGCAGCAATTAAATAAAAAAGGGCTGCTTTGGATTGCTGAAGCCAAGGGACAAGCCCAGCACCTTATAAGTCCCCTGAAATTATTGAGAATGTTCCCTTGGACAGAAAATTCAATTAATTAAACCTCTAAGGTCTTTTCCAAACCTAAGATCCTATGAGGTCATCCAGTCACTCAACAAGTACTTATAGAGGGGTGCCTGGGTGACTCAAGTTGGTTGAGCATCCAACTCTTGATCGGCTCAGGTCATGATCTCATGGTTCATGAGATGGAGCCCCCCTCCACCCCTCCCAACGTCCCCCATCAGGTTCTGTACCAACAGTGCAGAGCCTGCTTAGGATTCTCTCTCTCTCCCTCTCTGTTCCTCCCCTGCTCACACACTCTCAAAATAAACTTTTTTTTAGAAAGTACTTATAGAATACCTGGTACAGAGAAGACACTTGTGCTGGGTACTAAGATGTACATTGGTGAGAAAAAGCAGCAGAAGACAGGCATTAAAGAGTGAATCAAATAATTCATTACTTGACTATAAATGTAGCGAGGACTCTGAGGTCGGTGTGTAGGAGCAGTTTAGAGAGCCAGGAAACAAGTCTGAACGCTGTAAGAGCTATGAATTAGACACATGGAGGAAAGGGGACAAAGAGGAGACTGTGCAAAGGCCCTGTGGCAGGAAACAACTTAATCTCATCTGAGAAGGGAGCAAAGTGAGTGGTGTGAAAGGGTACAGGGGATGTCACCGATGGGATGAGAGAGCTTTCAAGGGCCTCTCGATTATGAGTGGACTCTTTACACAAATACCTTAGCTTTTATTCAAAACGAGGTGATATTCGATTGAATTTTAAGCGGAGTGTACCTGCTCTTAGACGGGGCTTCCATGTCGAGGCTGAATTAGATGGCACCAAGAGTGGGTATGTGTGAACGCTAAGTGTTTGCTAGAATTGTTCCAGACAAGAAATGATAGTGGTGACAGTGGATGTGGAGAAAGATATTTAAAAAGCATCAATCGGGCTTGATGCAACGGAATATGGTTAGAGGGGAAGGCAGTAGGAAGAGGGGATGGTTCCAGGATCGAATGTATTGAATCAGGTTGTTGTGGGTGAGTATGTTACGTCTCAGGGAACATGACTTTCTTCTGTCAGCAAACATTCTCGAAGCACCTATGAAACGTTCTGTGAAAAAATTGAGACCAGGTGTCAGCAAACTATAGCCACGACCAAACCCAGCCTGTTTTAATGGATAAAGTTTTATTGACTGTGTACACAGTCACACGCATTTGTTTGCATTATCTGTGGCTACTTTCACCCAGGCGTGGCAGTTAAGCAGTTGCGACAGAAACAGAATGACCCACAAAACTTCCAAGTGTTTGCTATCTAGTGCTTGAGCGGGAAGTTTGCCAACCCCTAACTTAGAGGATTTCTATGTCGATCTTACCTTTCTGAGTTTCTTTGTTACCTTGAGGAAGTGAATTAACCTCTCTGAGTTGTCCCAGGTGCTGAGCAGCTATGTTACCCCTGTGGACAAATGGAGAAAATATCAGTGAGGGCTTTGGAGTATATACAAGGCTGATATAAAGTGTCAAAGTATATCATGAGAGTGTGCCATTTTGATTTTAGTCTTCCTTTGCCTGGTCCTCAATCTTCTTTTCCACCCTGATCTTGCCCCAAGTTCGAGAACCATTTCCTGCTTCCGCCAAACGGAAAACTTTCTCAAGTCCACACCCTTATCTACACTGCTGCCTTTTCTTTCACTCTCTTCCAATTTACTTAAACCCTACCTGTTCACCGTCTTTAAAAATGGACTCTTCTTTATGAAATTTTCCCAAATTGAGCCAGCCAGGTGCCTCTCGTTTGTCTGAATACACTTCACACTGAGTCTGTCCCTCTCTTCACCGCTTACCGTCAACCTGCCCCGGTGTTCTATATACTTGTCTTACCCGGATTTGGGGATAGGAGGGAAGATGGGCCATGTAACTTGCTCATGTCTCCAGCCCTGTGGTGCTTAGCACAATGCCTTGTCCTAGCAGCTCGATAACTAACTGCTGGCTTCAATTAATTATACAGCTAATAATGATGTTAGCTTTTATGTTATAGCCCTAAACTAGTTCCTCCGAAGGAGGAAGACGAGGTAGAGGGTGGGTGTTCCCAGCAACCTCATGCAACAGTGGATTACATGGATTCTTCCTGTGAATGCAGAGATCACACCCAGTGACCCACAGCTTGATTCCAGCCTATAGACCTGTTCTGTTGGGTTTGATCTGTGTGGATACATGCAGGATTATAACTGTTTCAATTGAGTTGCCAACATCTTAACATTGGAGAACCTCACCAACGAATCGGGATTTATGGTTTCTTTTAGGGATGCCTGCGTTCCCACTTGGCCACAGTCTGCACAATACGTAGTAGAAACTTTTCTCTTTAGATGAAGCATGTGGTCTCAAATTTGTCATAGTCCCCACCACTCTCTGTTGTATGACTGATCTTGCGGTCACAGCATATTGGCCACTTGTCATTTTATTTACTCCGCTTACATTTGTTTGCTCTCACAAATAGAGCTGAGAGGAAAATGAAATACTGCTTTCAGCCGTGTTTTAGAAGACTGAAAATAGCCTGGGAAGCAGAAGAGCGTATGATCAGGCTCATGGACTCCCGAGTCCGACCATCCGGGTTCAGATTCTGGTAAACCCTCCTACTTGGGGTTGCCAGGTAGAAGGTAGGAAAGCCGTATTTCAGATAAACATTGAACAATCTTTAGTATAAGTACGTCCCCTGTAGTTTTATTTGCTAAATCTACAACTTCTATTTGGTGTGTGACCTTAGGCAAGTTACTAGCTTCTCGGTGCCTCAATTTCCTCATCTGTAAACTGGGGGTAATAAAGGGACACTGTGATGACAAAATAAATATTGGCCACTATCATTAGTCTTTTTTAAAAATTATTACAATCAGATATAATTTACATATAACATTCACAGGTTTAAGGTTACAGCGTGCTGATGTGATATACATTTAGATATCGCAGTGTGATTGCCACCATAGCATTAGGTAATCCCTCTATCATGTCGAGTAATTATGATTTCTTTTTTGTGGTGACAATAATTAAGATCTAGTCTCTTAGCCAATTTGAGGTTTATCCTAGAGGATTGTCGACTATAGTCACGATGCTGCTCATTAGAGCTCCGGGACTTTTTTATCTACTGGCTGCAAATCTGGACCCTTAAACAACATCTCCTAGTTCCCCCATCCTCAAACCCCTGCAAACCACCTTTCCACTCTCTGTTTTTGCAAGTTGGGTTATTTTGGAACTCACATATAAGTGATAATCATGCAGAATTTCTCCTGCTCTGCCTGACTAATCTCTCTTAGCTCAATGACCTCATGGCGTATCCATATTGCAGCAAACAGGAGGATTTGCTTCTCTTTTGAGGCCGGATAATATTTCATTTATATATTTTTTCATATATAGTCTTGTTATATGTTTTATATACATATTTATTATAAAATATTCTATATACGTGTTTTATATATATTCTTTGTCCATTCACCTGTTGACAGACAGGTTGTTTTCATATCTCGACTATAGTGAATAATGCTCTAATAAAAAATGGGAGTGTAGTTCTCTCTTGAATATCCCGTTTTCACTTTCTTCGGAAATATACACCCAGAAGTGGAATTGCTGGATCGCCTGGTAGTTCTATTTTTCATTTTTTGAGGAACCTCCATGCTGTTTTCCATAGTGGCTGCACTGATTTACATTCCCACCCACGGTGCACAAGGGTTCCCTTTTCTCTAGCCTGACCAACAGTTGTTATCTCTTGTCTTCTTAATGACAGACATTCTAGCAAGTGTGAGGTGATATCTCACTGTGGTTTTGATTTGCATTTCCCTGATGATGAGTGATGCTGAGCATCTCTTCATGTACTGGTTGGCCATCTGGATGTCTTCTTTGGGAAAACATCTATTTAGTTCCTCTGCCCAATTTTTTAATGGAATTTATTGGTGTATTGGGTTATAAGAGTTTTTTATGTATTTTGGATATGGACCCTTTATCTAATGTATGTGTGGCAAATAATAGTTTTTTTTTTTTAAGAAAAATAGGAGACAGGGGGCACCTGGTGGCTCAGTTGGTTAAGTGTTCACCTTCGGCTCAGGTCATGGTCTCACAGTTCATGGGTTTGAGTCCTGCATCAGGCTCTGTGCTGACAGCTCAGAGCCTAGAGCCTGCTTCCGATTCTGTGTCTCCCTTTCTCTTTGCCTCTCTTTCCTTTCCTTCTTCCCCCCTCCCCCTCCCTCCCTCTCTCTCTGTTTCTCTCAAAAATAAATAAACATTTTAAAAATATTAAAAAAGAAAAATAGGAGACAGGATATTTCACTGGGACAGTAGGGAACATATCTATACGTTTGCTAAACAAAGTATATCAGCGTCCAAATACACAATTTAAGATGACGTATTTGGGGGGCGCCTGGGTGGCTCGGCTGGTTGAGCGTCCAGCTTGGGCTCAGGTCTTGATCATGCCGTTTGTGGATTTGAGCCCCGCGTCGGGCTTGCCGCTGTCAACACAGAGCCTGGTTCGGACCTTCTGTACCACTCGTGCTCTGTCTCTCTCTCTCTCAAAACCAAATAAAAAACAAGGATGACGCATTTGGGCACCTAACATTAACTGCCCCTCTGGACAAAACTTGAAAAATCTCAGTAGCTTGATGATAGAGATTTCTATCTTGCCTCCTGTGGAATGTAGATCAGGGACTCTCTCCCTCTTACATGGAATCAAAGTCAGCACCGCCAAGGAAGAGAGGAGTAGAGGTGGCTCGCTCGCCGTTAACAGCCCTGACCCAGAAGAGAGAGACTTGCTTCCATGGTCAGAAATACTCACATGGCCCTAGCCTAACTGCACGAGAGCACACCGAATGTGTGGTGAACAGTTACTATCTTGGCCACGGGGGCCATTATAAGACAAATACGGCCTTCACTTTTTAGAGTACCCATCTGGCTACCAAGGACAATCAGATTTGCAAGTCCAGTACGTGTAATGGAGTCAAAGTCAGAAGACCTGTGTCCTAGTTATGCTCTTGCTCAAGTCAGGCAAGTGAAGCCAAAGGATTTTTTTTTTTTCTTTCCTTGGAAGAGTCATCTCCTCCTACCACTGGAGAAGCAAAGGGACTTTTTTTCTCTTCCTATCGGGAGCAGGAAGGTGTTCTAAGTTGAGTTAGTCACACTTTTGACTGGGAAACTTTGAAAGAGAATATGAAGTCATGAAGCGAAAGCAAAAGGGAAGGAGGAAACTCCATCATTCTGAGTAGGGACCCACAGGTATGGGAGGTTCACAGTTCTTTTCTACTTGCAGCACATCACCTGGATCTCATTTTTCGTGTTGAATTTGGAGGTACATAAACCTTGATGTCTTCTAGCATTTGAAGAATAATTCTCAGAAGATACACAAATGTCTGCATGGGTCCAATCTGTAGTATGAATCCACGTATTTGCCTGGAATGGAATTTTACCACAAGCAGTTCTGGCTACAGCCCTGTGTTCGGAAGAACATCGCCTTGATCATTGCAGCCAGGTATTGGGGCTCACTGGCCAGTCTCAGAACCGAAAGCTAGTGCTGACTTCCTGGCTGCCACGGTTAATGAGGCTGTGTTACCGTCTCGTCTTAACGGCATTTCTGAGCCATGGCCACACAGGGAGACAGAAGTGAGCTGGAGAGAAGTAGCCTGTGATGAGTGAGGAGGCTTTGTCAGTTCTACCCAACTCGTACAGTTCACAAACCAGAGAATATTTCCTGATTGGAAACTCTAGATTTGCAGCTTTGGTGACTATTTTTAGGTAAGTTCTGAGACGTTTCAAGTAGGGACTTGAAAACACAATTAAAACCCCAGAGCAGATAAGCCATCTGTGTGTGCTCAAGGAAAGAGAAGTGAATTTAATGTTTATACTCTTTGAAAAAGGAGGAAGGTGCTGTTGGCAGGTCCATAAAATATGTATGATGGCCAGGGTGGCAGAGACTCAAAGTCGAGGGGAGAATCTTTTACCCAATGTCATCGTTCTGCCTGGGTCGTCTGCTAAATTTTCCTGAGCCTCAGTTATTCTGGTGCTGTAATAATCTCTGAAAGGAAACAAAATTCTTGTCTCAAAAAGATCACCTGTTTGGTCTATGACTTATCATTATAAATATAGGGAGACATTTTTAGACATTTATGGAAGTCATGGAGACTTATCTGGGTACTCAAAGTCTTTAGGGGGGCCATGATGGTCCCTTTCACCTATACTTTGCTTTGCCTCTTCTGCAAATCCAGAAAACTCTGACAGCTCTGTGATACTAATAAGATATCCCAGTTATAACCTCTGAACACCCTCATGTGAAAATTGACCAGACCCTTACAGTTCGTTTTTATTTTCCATCATAAAAACAAGTAAGAAACGCGAAAACCATATTCAGTGATGTTAACACTAGATACTGTACGTTTAACAAACTAAGGAAGATTAATCCTTACATTTTCTAACTTTTTTCTTCTTCCGGTATTAAACATGGTTATATCTGGTTGAGGGAAGATTTGTTGAGCATCTTGCTTTCAGGTGGTCTCCGTCTCTGTCCATTTTCTGATACCAGCTATCAGTCTTTCCAGTGATTTTGTGATGTTATCAACACGCTTACCGTAACTTCTTTCACTGCTTAAATCAGACGATCAGTTCCTGTTACCTGCTACCAGAATTTCTGGTTGGTGTATTACCTTTTCAGACTGGTATTGTGGTTGCTGAGGTCTGTGTATATTTCACCAATAAGATGTAGCATCTTTCAGGATAGGTTAGCTTAACGTGTGCATCTCAGTGCCCTGGGTAGAACCTCACATCCCAAACAGTTAAAAGTATGGATTCTGGAGTCATATCACATTGATTAAAATTCCAGTTTCTTCCTTTACTAAGTGGATGATGTTGGGCAAGTTAGCCACCTTTCTCAGTCTTGGCTTCCTTGTGTAAACTTAAGAACACTTCCATGTTTTACTGCTGAAAGCATTTCAGAAGTACTAGGTATTATTAGTGTAACAAGATGAATTATCTGGTTTTATTTTTTATTATTTCATGTTATGTTGCTATAGTATATCATATATACTATAATTATTATATATTATTATTATATATTATTATATATAGGTATATATATTATCATATATATCTATAATTATTATCATAGAGGTGTCTGGGTGGCTCAGTTGGTTAAGCGTCCAACTCTTGGTTTCAACTCAGGCCATCACCTCACGGTTCATGAGACAGAGCCCCACGTCGGGCTCTGCACTGACGGGGCAGAGCCTGCTTGGCGTTCTTTCTCTCCCTCTCTCTGCCCCCATACTCTGTCTCAAAATAAATAAACTTTAAAAAAAGATTTACAATTATCATATATGTTACATGAATTATATATTTATATTATACCTATCATTATATTATAGTTATTGTTATAAATACTCAGCACACATATAATTAAATTTAGTTGTTTCTCACACTGTAAGCTCACCATGAGGTGGTTTGCTTGTTTTTAAGAAAGGTTTTCTAACCTTTGGTTTTTTAAAAAAAATCTATGTTAAAAGGTGTCCCTTTGAAGGGAGTAATCATTTTTAATACGGAGATTATTAAAATGCCAGCAGGGCATTTTTTTCCATAATATACCACGTTTTTCAACTTTTACCCAAGGAGTATTGTCCTGATTGAAATGTTGTTGAATCTTTTTCTGAATGGCATGGTGTTTTTCAAGAAGAGTCTGTGCATTTTATCTGCTCGAGTACAGTGCTTCCCTAGACCGGCTACATTTTCCACGGAGTTATGAGGGCTGTAAAATCATCTTTTCATCCAGAGCTCTTAGTATGGCGCCTGATTCTGAGAGTCTTTTATTCTTCCTGCATTTATGAGGGCCTCTGTCTGCTTTTCTTCTGCAGACCCACTGGTCAGTTCCATTCCTCAACGCGACCTCTCTAACAAATGGCATGTTTCTTCTTCCTTGGCATCGCACAGAATTCTTTGGAGTTTCACTCCCCCTTTTTTTCAGTGCTGATGTCAGGAATTTTCCTTTGTTTTGTTGAGAAGTTTGCATCCCGAGATTGAAGTGATAATGCCTCAGTTATCAATCATGTCATCAAATTGTCAAACTGGGATTGGTCTCGTCTTTATTTTTTTGGAAACCCCTGGTCCCCAGAAGAGTCCCATCATAAAACTGCTGTGGTTAAAGCAGAATTGATTTATCTGTTCAACCATTATTAATTGGGGATTTACAGTGAGTAGGATTTGCTCAGGATGTTGGCCTGATTCAGAGATGAATTTGACACATCCACCCATGTTGTAGAAGCAAACAGTCTCAAAGGATGAAATTCTCTACCGAAGATCAATGTTCATTTTTATTTCAAATTCACTGCACTGGTTCTCATATGGAATATAAATACCATCAACTCCCCATAGATCTCCAAGGACTGAAGAATGCCAGGAAACAATAGAGGAAGGGAGAAGGTCATGAGAAGAAGAGGGTTTGTTTGTTTTTTTTTTTTAATTTAGAGAGAGATAGAGCACACAAGCAGGGGAGGGGCAGAGAGAGAATCCCAAGCAGGCTCTTCACTGACATCAGAGAGCCTGATGCAGGGCTCAAATTCAAGAACCAGGAGATCATGACCTGATCTGAAACCAAGAGTCGACTGCTTCATCGCCTGAGCCACCCAGGTGCCCCAAGGGGAAGTTGTTAATGAACTTTTGCCTGCCTCCTCAGTATATTGGAACTCTTCTCACCCAGTTTCGCCCAGAGGAGTTCTTCAGTGGTCATCCAGCTGGAATATGGCAGAGCCATTTGGTGGCCTGCGAGACCTGTGCTCCTCCCCCTATCTGCCACACTGCCCCACAGACGGGGAATAGCAGGGTATGGCTAACAAGCCAGGGCAACACGCTGTTCTGAGCAGCTGGAAGGCCCCTACCTGCTCTTGTTCCAGAATCTGAGAAGATAAGTCAAGTCAAAGAGAAAGTGCTTCAATGATTTGACTCCTGTGAACTATTACCACCCGATTAGAAGGCATTTGGTATAGTCTGTTAAATTTCTAAATGTGTTTCTATCTAGCCTTGTACATCCTGGTGTCTTTCCTGGAGAAATACTTGCCCGTTGGTAGAAAAAAGCATGTCTGTTCATGGTAGAATTTTATGTGATGTGCAGAAACTGGAAACAACACAAATGTTCGTTAATACTGGAATAATTAAATGCATTCTGATAAGTCTATGCTGTTAAATGCCATGCGGATAAGGTAGATCTATATAGGTAGAACTAAAAAGATCTTTAGAACACATTGAGAGACACAGGCTTCCAGTGAGGAAATGAGTAAGTCATGGGGATGAAAGTACAGCATAGGGAATACAGCCGACACTACTGTGATAACATTGTAAGCTGACGGGCAGTAGCTCTATTGGTGGTGAGCACAGCATATCACATAGACTCATCAAATCTTGTATGACTCGTGTCGTCCACCTGAAACTCATGAAACATTGTGTTAATTTAAAAAACACACGAAGCAGGGCACCTGGGTGGCTGAGTCGGTTAAGCGTCCAACTTCGGCTCAGGTCATGATCTCACGGCTCATGGGTTCGAGCCCTGCATCGGGCTCTGGGCTGACAGCTCGGAGCCTGGAGCCTGTTCCAGATTCTGTATCTCTCTGTCTCTCTGCCCCTCCCCCATTTGCGCTCTGACTCCCTCTGTCTCAAAAGTAAATATTAAAGAAAGAAAATTTAAAAAACACATGAAATGAAAAAGTCAAGTAGCAGAAACATGTATGTTGAATGATCACATGTGTGCAAAAAGTAAATCAAAAATGCAAAATTTCAGAAAAGGGAATGATGAGTTAAGAAGAAGACGATAATAGGGGCCCCTGGGAGGCCCAGTCGGTTAAGCCTCTGACTCTGGGTCTCAGTTCAGGTCATGATCTTGAGGTTCATGGGTTTAAGCCCCGCATCGGGCTGTGCACTGACAATGCGGAACCTACTTGGGATTCTCTCTCTCTCTCTCTCTCTCTCTCTCTCTCTCTCTCTCTCTCTCATGCTCTCTCAAGATAAATAAACTTAAAAATAAAGAATAAGACAATAATACTTCCCAGTTGGGGAGAGAGAGAGCACGCAAGAGCCCAGACTGCTTCATGTGGAAGGTGGTATCTGAATTGGGACACAGTGAACTGTAGAGACATGAGACCTTACCAGAGCCACCTAGCTAACGGGGCTGAGCCAAGACAGGTACCCAGTACCATCTGGATCCCGAGTTGGGGCTTTTAAGTAAGATTCCTCTGACAACACAAATTCTAAACAGCAAATAGAAGCTGTCGACATAACCCTACATCTGCATAAGGTAGAGGGAGAAGATGTGCATATGCTGTCATTAGTGATAACCATGTGTTAGGTGCTCTCCCAGAGGCAGTGGGGACCGTCCAGGTGACTCAGAGCTCCCGGCCTTAGTAGCTCGAGGTCTGGTTGGAAAATGAAGATGCATTTATAAATCTTTTTAGTGTCTCAGAGTTAGACTCTAAAAATTACAGGGCAATTCAGAACAGGGATTAATGAGCCAGAAAGAATAATACTTCCAGCTAGGGGGGCTGGAAGATGTACCAAGGAAAATGTGTTAAAATACAAGAGAAAACTACCAGCGACTTAAACCATGAGCTTTAATTTCTTAGCAAGAAGTCTGAGGCTGGCTACTCCTAAGCTAATTCAGCATCTCAACGGTGTCATTAAGGACATAGGTTTTTCCTGTCCTCCTCAGTAATCCTTCATCTTTGGGCTTGTCACATCGTCCAGTATGACAGTCGCAGCTACAGGCATCTCAGCCACATTCGAGAGCAGGAAGCGGGACGGACCCAGGGCAGCAAAGAGAAGGGGATCGGGGGCTTTTGATGAAGGACAGTCTCTTGGCATGTCTCTGCACAAAATTTTCCCCCAGATGCCTCCTTCAGCAATTCCTTCTTACAGTTCATTGGCCAGAACTGGGTCATAAGCCCCCACCCCAACCCCAAGGATTGCCGTGAGGGTTTGATCCTGCCTTTTCCACTCGATCATGGAATCCTGGCTAGGAATAAGGAGCCCTGTGGTCTGAGGGGCTTCTGAGGGTATCTGCCAAGGCAGGTTCTGTGGAGGAAGCAGCACTTGGGTTGGATCTGAAACAACCCTGAAAAAGAGCATTTATTGGCTTGTCCATCCAACATCCCTTTTCTAAGAATTGACCCTGCCCGGCTCCAAGTGGGAGTTGCCAAGATCATACAATATGTTCCTGCCTTCTGGGAATCATTATAATAGATTTAAATAGATACTGCCAAATCGGTCTTCGTTTTGTCTGTTCCTCTCCAGGGGCACTTCTAACTTTCTTCCTTTTGTTGAAGCTAATTGTGTAAGCGTCCTACTCCTGCTTGGCTGTCAGTCAGGACAGTTGTTCATTCTCTGCGCTCAGTTTCTGGCGTCAGTCACGATCCCAACTATTTTCTCAGGACGGATGTAGCTCACGGAAAGTGTCATTAACCGTGCAGAAGGAAATCGAAAAGGCACAAAAGGGACACCAGCGTGTCCCGGAGGCAGTGGGGCAGAAAGCGCGCCCACCCCGAGCGTTAAGGGGACGAACAGGCTGAGTTGTTAAAACTTGAAAGAAACTCTGAAAAGAAAGTGGGGGGAGTAAGAGGCTTGGAGGAGCAGCCCCACCTCCCTGGAGCCCAGTCCTTTGAGGCTGAGGGGCTTCTCGCTGGTGCTGCTACCTGTGGGAGAGTTGGATGCGCCTGGTTCTGGTAACGGAAAGATCTACAGGTGAAACCAATGGAATGTGCTCTTTTTAAAACCCAGTGCTAGAGAAACGCTGACAGCAACAGCAGGTAAAACCAGGGGGAGCAGATCTCCTCTCCCTCCTCCCTGCCTCCTTTGTCTAGTGTTCCCTAATTGGGCAACCGAACAGGAAGCTCCTGGCATCGCTAGCCGAGTATAGATTTGGAGCGAACACGGCTTAATAACCACGTTATTTTATTTTTTTAGCCCGCCCCTAGTAAATGGAAGAAATAATAGAACCTACCTCACAGCATTATTTTAAGGTTTACGCGAGGTAAGTCATGAAAAGTAATTAGCAGAGTGCCTAGGGCCTCGGAAGCGCTCGGAGAGAATCAGTGGGTGTTATCACTCTGTGTTTTGCGTCTGTTCTGTGCCAGGCACAGATCTAGGTCCTGAAAATACAATGGTGACTCAGAAAGACAAGGTCCCTGTGGCACTTAAATTCTAGTGAGTGGACGTCCATAATAAACCGGAGCATTTCATAAAGGGGTGAGTGGTGTGGGTATCATA
Source organism: Prionailurus viverrinus (assembly GCF_022837055.1). Taxonomy (NCBI): domain Eukaryota; kingdom Metazoa; phylum Chordata; class Mammalia; order Carnivora; family Felidae; genus Prionailurus; species Prionailurus viverrinus. The sequence goes on along the minus strand of NC_062562.1, from coordinate 33,499,454 downwards.
AAACAGTCTTGCTGTTGAGAGTAACCTGGAAGAAACGACCTAAGACTTGGTGGCTAGCAGCTAAGAAAATGAAAACACAGGCCACGGACAGGGACCATATTTGGGGCATACTTAGACTAAAACACTGTTTTTTCCTGACCTTCAGTTTTAACTGTGAGTCCTGTTTTTTTCTTTCCTCTGGCAACTCTTCACCTAGGACATAGTAAGAAGTTTGCATGGTTTTCCGTCTGTAATGAGAAACCAGTGGTAGGCTTTTCAGAGGCACCATGGGACGATCTGTGTATTACTGAGATCATTCTAACTACTTTGGAGAACAGATTAGGAGGAGGTGACAGCATGGCCATGGCAGACGTCCAGGAAGGGGAGCATGGGGGCATAGACTAGATAACAGTGGAGACTGAGAAAGGTACATAGCTTTGGGGGATAAATTTTGGAGATAGAGATCCTAAGGGCTTATTTATGGATTATGTATGGGAGGGAACAAGAGAAAGAGGAAAATGAAGGATACTCCTAGGATTTTGGCCTCAGCAACTGGGCAGTTTGTCTGCTATGTAATGTGAAGTGATGTGCCCAAGGTCATGCAGATGACCTTGTCAACATCTGCCAAGGTCATGCAGATGATAAGTTGCAGAGCTGGGTTTCTAACCCCAGCAGCCTGGCTCAGGCCCATACTCTTAACTGCCATGATCTGCTGTCTCTCATGGTGTTGGGCACATGACAAGCACTCAAAGAACTGTTGAATCAATGACTGAATGAATGAACGAATAGAAGGATGGATCTATAAGTGGGGTCCCCACACTGGTCTTATGTTTATTTTTTAAAATGTATTCGTTTCGAGAGAGAGAGCACGCACGAGAGTCAGAGAGAGGGGGAGGCAGAGACTCCGAAGCAGGCTCCACACTGTCAATGCAGAGCCTGATGCAGGACTCGAACCCATGAACTGTGAGATCGTGACCTGAGCCAAAGTCAAGAGTCGGACACTTAACCGCTTAAGCGACTGAGCCGCCCAGGTGCCCCCTTATGTTTATTTTTAAACGGGGTGGCCACTGCGTCCTTATGCCCTCCAGGTAGACATTATCAGTATGTTTTCCACCCTTTTGGACATCATCTCATATGTTGATGTTGGAAGTCATTAAAAGAATACCTGGAAGGTGTTTTTAAGATGTCAACTGTTATTAAGTGGAGTTGAGAAATACTCTTTCACAGTGCCCCAAGCAAATTGGCACATGTAGTTAAGTTTAAACTCCAAGGAGGCCACATAGTATTCACATGGACTCCATCATCATTTGCATTTGTGGTCCAGATTTCCTCCAACCTGGAGGGCATAATGTGCAGATGAACCATCTTGTGTGGAGGGACTGTGCTTCCGTCAGGTGGTGATCCTGTGCGGTGGTAAAGGCTACCGCCCAGGTAGGCCGAGAGCCCCGTGTCCAGATAATGGCTCTGCTCTGTGGCCTAAAGCAAGTATCTTAACTTCTCTGGGCTCCGCTTCGTCGTTTGTAAACTAGGAAGGGTAACAGTGCCTGTTTCATTGGGCGATTGTGAGGGCTGAGAAGATACTGCTTTTACTAGTACCTGGCTGAATAAAACACAGAAGGAAAGTTGGCACCTATTATGTTTACATCGAATTCCCGCTCAGGAGAAAGCTAGTCATATCAGGTCCACTAGAAGTGTCCAGAGCTATGTAGTGAATTCTCGCCTGGAATGTAGTAGATTCTGGCCTGGTTCTCACAGCCCAGCTGGGAGCTTGAGGAGAAAGCAATGGTTGTGTTCTTGGTATCATCTCTTACCGCATTCCTTCTTCCTTTGGCTTCGGGAGCCCTGTCATAAAATCCCTCCCACCTCTGAAGACAAATGGACAAGTGTCGTTTGGAGGTGTTAATGATACGGCCCAGATCTCTTGGGCCTGTTGTGGCCTCTGCCTTAGATTTTCCATCTTGGCTTCAGAGGAAGTGCATCCCGGAGCCCAAGAACTTGTAAGCCGACTGGCATTTCCACCATCATACGAGTCCATGTGTTCCATTCAGATCACCAAATTTGTAAGTGAATTGAAATGACTGCATTTTGTTAACGTTTATCTATTTTTGAGAGAAAGCGAGAGAGCGTGAGCAGGGAAGGGGCAGAGACAGGGGGCAACACAGAATCCGAAGCAGGCTCCAGCCTCTGAGCTGTCAGCACAGAGCCCGACGTGAGTGAGGCTAGAACCCATGAACCACAAGATCATGACCTGAGCTGCAGTTGGACGCTTAACCGACGGAGCCGTCCAGGCACCCCTGAACGTGACTTATTGAAGAATGTTCTGATAGTAAATGCCAACCTAGGACAGGGAGCGGGGTTTATAGGGTTTTCATCTTATTTACTGAGAGGTGCCGGCCTCTGAGTGGTGAAACCACTGAAGGAAACAACTTTGCGGGGAGAGATGTCTCGGTATCTGGTCGCACCATTGGCAGGATGTAAAGTCATCCTTATCGTAACATCACTGAGGAAGATAATTTCAAAGAGCATGGCGTGTCCAATAAAAATAATTCTTTAGGAAACAGGTGAATCTACTCTCAGAGAACCCTCTATGCCTAAGCACAAGCACATGGAACAGCTAGGAATTGGGGATGTTTATTTACTTGACAACAGGGTTTTTCTTTTTAGCTTCAAAGGAAAAATTTTCCTGGAATTTCTTGAAGTATGAGCTATGAAACACATATAAAATGATCTGGGGTGGAGGTTGGTTGGGGGGGGGGGGGCTCCTGGGTGGCTCAGTTGGTTAAGCATCCGAGTCTTGATTTTGGCTTAAGTCATGATCTCAGGGTTCCTGAGGTCAAGCCCTGTGTTGGGCTCTGTGCTGACAGTGTGGAGCCTCCTTGAGATTCTCTCTCCCTCTCTCTCTGCCCCTCCCCTGCTTGCTCTCTATCTCTCTGTCAAATAAGTAAACATTTTTTAAAAATGTGATCTGAAGGGAGCCCGGGTGGCTCATTTGGTTAAGCATCCAACTCTTGATTTTGGCTCAGGTCATGATCTCACTGGATGGGATCGAGCCCTGCCTCTGGCTCTGTGCTCAAGCTCAGAGCCTGCTTCGGATTTTCTCTGTCCTCTCTCTCTGCCCCTCCCCTCTGCCTCTCAGGATGAATAAATATACACTAAAAGAAAATAAAATGGGATCTGTCACAGGAAATTTTCCTCTTTTACATCCTGCCCTCTACACTGACCAGCTCAATCGCTTTGTCTCTCTAAATATCATGTCCTTGTTTGCAAAACAGGGGGCTTAGGATGAATATAGTCAGAGTCTCATCCAGGCGCAAAATCCTTTGTTTGTGGGACTAGAGAATAGTTTGACATACTAATTCATTTTCTCTCTCTCTGTGCATTTTTCTTTTACTCCTTCCCTCGTTTAAGCAGATAGCAGGTTCGGGCCTTCTGCAATTTCGTGGCAGGGCAGAGAGCAGAGAGAAACTTTCTTTTTGAGGGCAGAGAAAAAGAGAGTGAGCATGGAGAAACCTGACGGGAAAAGTACCATGGGGCCAGAATCCCAGGGTTCAGAATCCCAGAGAAAAATGGCTCATTTGAGCATCGAGGCAGCCATGGAGATGAGCTCCGTCCCCCAGGCTTCATGCCGGAGCAGTCACAAGCTTCAGAACCAGCCTCTGTGGATGGTGACAGTGGTATCCCCAAGACCACCACTGTGCTCAAAAGGTACCCCACCACACCACCCCTCAGCTCAGAGTTAGACACGAGTGAGGAGGAATCCCAACAATGACTGAGAGTGAAGATTCCCCCCAGTCTGGCAGGACAGGGGCTCAAAAGGAAAAGCGAACTGGCTTAGTTACATGCAGACACATGATGCTCCAGGAGTGCCAAGTGTAGGCACCGCATCCCTACTCAGTGTAGGTCTGTATCACGATATTTGCGATCCTTCATTCTTTCCAAATCTTCTGTTATATTTCCCCCCGTTTTGCCCAGTGCTTTTATGTCTCCTCAAAACTGTACAGCTTGCATGAGAGAACATTGAAATTGTTCCCTCCAGGGCCCATTTTTTTTTTCCCCCTCTTCCTCCGAGGACTCAAGGGTTTATAGAAACAGTACCGGACCTCTACAGATGCTACTGTTTGGGAGGCACTTGGCAACCGGTGGCTCCTTGGTTGGGTTCAAGGGGGCACTGCCAGAGCTGTTAGGACTCCATTCACCATGGAAAGCTTTGTGACTGTCTGGCCGAGTGACTCTGGACAGAAGTCAGTTTATATCTCCGAGCTTCCATTTTTAGAATTGAGTGGGGAGTGGGGGAGGGGTGAGCCAGACCCAGAGTGCCCGTGAATAGCTGGGCGGACTGTGCCTTCCCCAAGGATGTCCCAGCCAAGGGGGGCCAGTACCAGACTAAGTGCAGCCCCACCGTCTACTCCTCAGCCCTGTGCCCTGGGGACACGCTTTGGCTGGCCTTTTCCTCCTCCATGCAGAGAAGCAGCCAGACTACCTCTGGCCCTTATCACAGCAGCAGAGTCACGGGCTCAGATACTCTGTGATTCCAGTTTGCTGAGCCTTTACCTCTAAGTGACTTAGCTTCTAGCAGTTGTTCTGGGGGGGGGGGAAAAAAGGATAACTTTCACAGATATATTCCTTTTTCTCTCTGAAGCACTTTTTGAATGTGTGTGTGCCTATATATATATTATAAAGAGGTTGATAAGAAATAAAGAATTTCGAGAAGGTTGCCACCGTGTCGTGTACAACCTCCAGGTACCTCAAAGATCTCTGCAGAATAAGGTGGTTCTTTCCCCCGCCTGGAGTTCATCGATAGGACCCGTGAACAGAGAAGTTTGCCCTGCAAGTATGAAAAATAAGCCCTGAAGTCACAGCAACTGGGCCCAGCTGGCGTTTCTCAGAAGTCCAGCAGTCACCCATGACCATGACCGAATCAGAGCTGAGCTCTGGGTGGGGAAGCCACGCTGAGAACACCTCCCGTGGAGATCAACACCAGTGTCCTCACTTGGCCTTGGCCTTGTCCTTGGACATGGACGGTGGAGGCCTGGCTTCTGGGATGTCTTTGTTGTCAGATCCAGTAGGTGCTGTGGTTTCCTGACTGAATGAAAAGAGGACACCTGTGCCAGTGCCCTCCCCTGTGCCTGGGGGCGAGGAGGGCAGGCCGCCAGGGACCCCGGAACCCAGGCTGCAGGGAGCCCATTAGGGAGGGCGCATGGGATTGGGATTCGGGGATTTGGAGGGGGCGCACTAGTCCCTGCAGGTCGCCCTGGCCGGTCCCCAGCCCCAGCTCGCTGCTGCGTGGTCCCTCTCCGGGATGCAGGAGCATGCCGCCTTTTTCCTGTTTTCTGTTTGCAGCTACTCCAGGCAGTTGAATTAGACTCATGATTGTAATTGAATTTCTCCACGCTCAGCTGTTTTCTCTCCAAATGTATAAGAGGCCAGGAAACATTTCAAAGAACTGAAGAAACTGGTCCAAATTCAGAAAGGTTAGAGAAGAGAAGTCACAGGGTGAATATTCCTACCGATACAATATTTCTTAATAATTTTATCAAATATAATCTCACGTATTCTATACCTTTATATAGCATGAAATATGTACTCATATGTTAACATACATAGTAATCGTATAGATATATTTCAGTTATGATAATGTTATATATATTATGTCACATGATATGTTCAAAAATAATTTTAACAATATTAAAAAAAAAGTAGAGGACTACTCCAGAATCCTAAAGTTTTTTTTTTTTTTTAGTTTTTTTTTTTTTTAACATTTATTTATTTTTGAGACAGAGAGAGACAGAGCATGAACGGGGGAGGGGCAGAGAGAGAGGGAGACACAGAATTGGAAGCAGGCTCCAGGCTCCGGGCCATCAGCCCAGAGCCCGACGCGGGGCTCGAACTCACGGGCCACGAGATCGTGACCTGAGCCGAAGCCTGACGCTTAACCGACTGAGCCACCCAGGCGCCCCAATAATAATTTTTTATAATTATTTTAATGTAATTTATATCTCACATACAGTTAGTATAATATCTGTATCATAATTATTGCTTTTGTGATACTGTAATAGATGATTACACATAATTATATTAATTATTATTGTTATTATCGAAGATAATATTTTTTGGTGGCTTACCAGGCACCGTGCTAAATATTTTACAGGCATTGCATTACCTAATTTGAACAATACCCTATGAGGCCCGGCCTGTGGTTTTTTTCCTCCTTTTTTAACATTACTATTTTATTGAGGTATGATTCCCAGCGGTTTTTAGTATGTTCAGAGTTTGCAACCACAGCCACAGTCAACATTAGGGCATTTCGTCACCCCGGAAGAAAGCTCCATACCCATCAGCAATCACTCTTTATTCCCCATTTTCCCACCAGCCCCAAGCAACCACTAACCACTTTCTATCACGATACATTTGCCCTTTCTAGGCATTTCATATAAATGGAGTCATACTGTAGATAGTCTTTTGTGGCTGGCTTCTTTCACTGAGCGTAACGTATTCAGGGTTCATCCATGTTGGAACAGGAGCCCGTACTTTATTCCTTTCTCCGTCTGTGTGATACTCCATGTGTTCATCCATAATAGACATTGAGGCTGTTTCTACCTTCAGGCACTTATCAATGTCGCTCTGGGAACTGATGTGCAAGATTTTGTATGGTTGTGTGCTTTCATGTCTCTTGAAGGTACTGTGTTTGCACCCCATTTTATAGAGGAAACTGAGGTACAGAAATGTTAAGTAACTGGCCCAAGGTCACGCAGCTAGTTAATGCTCTGAGACCCAAACCCACTTCTGCCTCATGCTCTTGGTTACTCCCTCTGTCGCCCTCAAGATTACCAAAGGTTAATATGTGGAAGGCAGGCTCTCCTGTCCTTCAGGGCCTCTGGAGAGGCCCTGAGAAGCAACCCAGCTTCAGGAAGAGTTTCTGTGCAAGCTGCGGATGAACTCTCTCCCATTAAGACCGGTTAGTTAAGCCTGGGAGTGATTGCCAAGGGAGGGGTGAATTCCCCTTTCGAGTTGAAGGAGCTTCTCTGGGGTCCTTTAAGACATAGCAGGGATGGATGTCTCACTCCTGGGAATGGGGTTTGGCTCAAGGCTGTCCAAATGGCAGCCCTCATTCTGCATCTGGTGTCCAAATGGTGTAAGAGGGGGCCAGGCAGTAATTCGGGCCTCCCTCACCCCTTCTCAGCCCTGACCGCACCCCAGCCAGCCCAGCCTGCTTCCAAACCCCCGCCCCACAGAGCAGGACCTCCCAGACCTCCGCGTTCATCCCAGGCCCTGACCTACCCTCCCTCTGGCTCCCACTTGGGTGTCTGCAGAGGGAACTGGGCAAAGCCTGCTGAATCAGGGCCTCCGTTGGGTGGAGAGAAAGGTCTCGAGGTTTGGGGAGGGTGGGAGAGGGGAGGGCCAGAGGAGCCATTTCAGAACACTCAGGGCAGGGCAAGGCAGGGCGGAAGAGGAGGGCATCCACAAAGCCTCCCCAGGGGAAGTGATGTTAGAAAGCCAGGTCTCTGCCCCTGTGTGGCTTATGGAACCAGTGTCATTGATAGATTTTTATAGGATATGGATTTTCTTCTGAAACAATTCTACCAAAGAACAGATTCTGAATCCTGAAATTGTTGCTGGGCCAGTTGTAGAAAAAACCAAAATCCACAGGGTTTTTTGTTTTGCGGGGCGGGGGGGGGGTGGGTGGTTGGGGGGTGGGGAGGGATTTAGCTATGAAAAGTAGTGGAAACAGTTTCAGCTTTAAAGTCTGGCACAGAGACTGTCCCTCACCAGCAACAGGACCCCAAACAATTTTCTTAACTTTGCACGGCCTCCTTTGGTTTTGTGTATGAAATGAGAATAATAATAGCAATACCTGTGCAGCTCACTTATGGCCCAGGGTATATTCTTAGCAACGATACTTCTGCAGATTGCTGAAACATGGGAACTAAGGGGGTCCACAGGCTGACAATTTCGGGGAACGGGGGTTTTAAAAAAGCGCAATAGGCTTTAGTCTGGCACTGCTTCTGAGGATATTTTATATACTGACCTGCTTTAAGACTATCTAAGAAGGACTCCGTTCTGTTGAATTTCGCAAGTTTATTTAACCATGGGAATTTGGGGATATGACCTTCAGGTAGGGGTTGCAAACTGAAGGTCCAGGGGCCAAATCTGGCCAACAGATGTAGAGTTCTTTGGCCAGCACAGTGTGGCTTTTCAAAGTCTCCAATATTTAAGTATAGAGAGAGATCACACATAGATCATGAATTTTCACATACAAATGAGCTTTTTAGCTTCTCTTGAAAACATACAGGGTGCCTGGGTGGCTGAGTCGGTTAAGCGTCCCACTTCGGCTCAGGTCATGATCTCATGGTTTGTGGGTTCGAGGCCCGCGTCGCGCTCACTGCTGGCACCTCAGAGCCTGGAGCCTGTTTCAGATTCTGTATGTCCCTCTTTCTCTCTCTCTGTCTCTCAGTCTCTCTGTCTCTCTCTCTCTCTGCCCCTCCCCCACTCACACTATCTCTCTTTCCAAAATAAATAAATATTTAAAACAAATTAAAAAAGAAAAAAAGAAAACATCTAAAGATCGGGGCACGCTGAGTCCTTGTTTCTACGTGGTGACGGTGGCCAGAACTTGGGTGATCGGAGCGGCATCTTCTCCATCCACACGGAGCGTGTGCTCTCCTCTTAGTCGCTGGCCCTGGGACATTCAGTTTGCGACCCCTGAGAGTCTAGCGCCAATCAAACGCTGAGATACGGAATGCAAAATGGTGAGTTTTTCCCACATGCCCCTTCATTCACAAATGGTTGAGCATGTGCTCATTCATCGTACTTTCGTGCATTGCTAAATGACATGCGATGTACATTATAAGGCATATACCAAGAATCATTTAATAGGATGAGATTAAGGGGTGCCTGGGTGGCGCAGTCGGTTAAGCGTCCGACTTCAGCCAGGTCACGATCTCGCGGTCCGTGAGTTCGAGCCCCGCGTCAGGCTCTGGGCTGATGGCTCGGAGCCTGGAGCCTGTTTCCAATTCTGTGTCTCCCTCTCTCTCTGCCCCTCCCCCGTTCATGCTCTGTCTCTCTCTGTCCCAAAAATAAATAAACGTTGAAAAAAAAAAATTTAAAAAAAAAAAAAAAAAAAAAAAAAAAAAAAAAAGAAAAAAAAAAAAAAATAGGATGAGATTAAAAAGAAATAGAAATTAGGAGTTTCCCTCTTCATCCTACCTACGCTCTTTGGAGGTCAGGCTGCATGCAGCCCCCTGTCCAGAGTAGGCACGGAGTCGGGCTCACTAAGAATCATTTTTACACACACTGGTTGGTTGATGGGATGCAAAGATGTCCGACTTGCTTCTTAAAGCAAAGCTGAACATGAACCCACCATCCCCGGAGCTGACCCTGGGCTACGTGTCCTGGGTACTTGACCTCCTTACTCCTTACAAGGAGATGGTGAATTAAATGCTGTTTTGCTTTGGCTTTGTCCTTTAGGGTTATTTCTTCTTTCTTTTGACTATGACAGCCTTTTGAACCCAGGCTGTGCCTGAAATACTAATTTAGGTAAATGCCAATTTATTTCTTTTTAAGATTTATTTAAATCTTTACATAAAGATTTAAAGTTTGCGCCTTGCAAGGGTCTCAGTGCCATCAACATAGAGCCCACTTGGGATCTTTTGTCCCCCTCTCTCTCTGCCCCTTTCCCACGTGTGCTGTCTCTCATGACCTGAGCCGAAGTCGGATGCTCAACCTACTGAGCCACCCAGGTACCCCAGGTAAATGCCAATTTAAACAAAGGCAGAAATTGGTACACAACATTCCCCTCCCTCACCCCACCCAAATACTGGTGAAGTTCTTGCATTATCCAGAAAGAACTGGGAAAAATATTACACAACATCAAGAGACTCTTCAGGTCTTGAGGCAGCCATACTCCATTATTGTCCCCAAGGGAGTCCTAGAAAAGTGAATAGTAACTGCTTGTGAAGTCATAGGAAATTTTTACATGAAAGGCTAGCGCAGAAACATTTTTTAAAAGTGCTTTTTATTATGCCGATAATGGACTTCAATTATCACCATCTCAACCTCACTCCCTAGCAAATCTTCAAAATATCAAACAGCCATATGACCGATAATATTTGGGTTCTTAAAATCCAGTCATGAGGCAGAGGGAAGCCCTTTCAGCCGGGCAGGGAGGTCCTCCCCACCCAACGTCCAGCCAGGATATTTTGAGAGCAGTTGCGGGAGCTTGAAGACTTAAGGAATCCTAATTCCCCGTGATGCTGCTACCCCTACCAGCAGTGCTAAGACCATGGGCACCATTCTTCCAGGCAGTTGAGGAAGTAGCCATTTCCATACTTTCTTGGAACATGGAGTCATTCCATAGAGTGGCCCCATGGTGAAGACTTTGGGCTCTGCAATCTGCCCTGAGTTCCAATTCTCACCTTACCCCTTACTAGCCGGATGGCCAGGGCAAGTAACGTAACATCTTCTGCGCCTGTCTTCTCCACTGTAGAATGGGAATAATGATGGCACCTGCCTCGTGGGGAATATAGGTAAAGTGATTGGTGCAGTGCTTGGGCACACGGGAAGTCTAGTACGTGTTGCTTACTGTGTTGCAAACAAGGAGCTACCTCCCTTGCCTTTATGCTCTCAAGATGAGAAATTTAGTTGTCCTCATTTAACTCGTGGAATCCCCTAATTTTCAGCTGCTCTGTCCCATGGCTCCATGATTTAAGCCAGGCACTGGAAGCCTTTTTCCGCGATAAGGCCAGGCAGAAAATATATTTGCCTTTGCAGGCCATAAACTCTCAGTCACAACGACTCACCTCTACCTTTGCAGCTAGAAAGCAGCCGTAGACAGTATGAACGTGTGTGGCTGTGTTCCAAGAAAAGTTTGCTTACAAAAATAGGTGACAACAGGATTTGGCCCACAGGTCACAGCTTGCTGCCCCCTCATTTGGGCTCTGTTTCTCCCCCAAATGGGCAAAAAACAGGCAAGAGTCCCCTTGGGAGAGCCAGGTGTGTAGCCCGTGTGTTCTTTGGAAGGAGGGCAGGAAAGGAGCTGTGCTTGTGTGGAGAGAAGGGAAATGAGAGAGATCGAGCCCCCTCTCACACAAAGAATCACCTAGACTCTATTTGCAGAACAGGACAGTCTCAAAGTGGAAGGGAAAGGAGCTGATGGGGTAGGGAAAGGGGAGTGGAACCAGTGTTTGGTGCAACCGGCCAGACCTTTGTGCTCACAAAGCTCCAGGCTCCGGCTCTTTGTTGCTCTGTTTCCCGGTGCTCAAAATCCCTGGCAGCAGGCGAAGAAGCCTGTAAATGTGCATGTCAACCAGGGCCCTGTAATGCTTCCGTCACTGTCCCCTCAAAGCACTCTTGGTTGTGCCAGATGGAGAAGGCACCAAATATTCTCAGAAGCTCACTGAAACCTTCAAGAAAGGGGCATTTGAGAACAATACTTCGTAACATTTGGGTGTGTCCCTCACTACCAACCATGACATTTGATTTCCCCCACATCTCCTGCCTTAGGAAAATGTCTTCTCGAATCATCAGTTCTTCCTAATGGAGATTGTTAATGCCCGTTCTCTTTGTCTCCATCTGTCTTTGGCAGGACAAAATCTCTTCTTCCCCCACCGTCAGGCTCTTGAGTAGAGACAGAAATACTTTCACAAAATGAGCCAGGCAGCCCTTTAGGGATCCCCCTACTTTCAATGTTCCCTCTTCTCTATCTGCCTTGCCTGAGAGACCAGGAAGATATCGTGAAGCCATGAGTATCTGATGTGTAAGAGTCCCTGGATTGGGCTCTTTGTGTCTAGGAAAGGGTGACCAAAGTGAAGCAAAGCTTCTCCTGGTGAGGTCTACCTCCCTTTCACCCTAGGTGCTCTTTACTTTCCCCCAAGCAACACTCAACATCTGGTGTATCTCAGGCGTGGGGCATCTCCTACTACCCCATGATATACCTCTGTGGTAGAATTCTGGGTATACGCTCTTGGTGATTTGCTTACCTATAGGTGAGGGGTTTTGTTTTGTATTGTTTTGTTTTGTTTTATGCCCTTGACTCTTGTAGGGGTCCCTGCAGTGCCAAGCTGACAGTGGAATTGGGGTTCTACCTTGAGTGGAGATGTTTATTTTACAACCATTGTAATTGGGGTAGCTGTTTGAAGAAAAGTTTATGGGGCACCCCTTGGAGCATGAATTCTGGTTTATTTGACGTCGGCTCAAGAAATAAGCTGAAAATGGGGCGCCTGGGTGGCGCAGTCGGTTAAGCGTCCGACTTCAGCCAGGTCACGATCTTGCGGTCTGTGAGTTCGAGCCCCGCGTCGGGCTCTGGGCTGATGGCTCAGAGCCTGGAGCTTGTTTCCGATTCTGTGTCTCCCTCTCTCTCTGCCCTTCCCCCGTTCATGCTCTGTCTCTCTCTGTCCTAAAAATAAATAAACGTTGAAAAAAAAAAAATTAAAAAAAAAAAAAAAAAAGAAATAAGCTGAAAAATGTCTAGAAGACCATCTGCCCATCCTCTGCACAGGCAACAGCTCGGGTTCTCCAAGAATAATAATAAGAGAGGGGGAGTTGCGGCAAGATGGCGGCTTAGGAGGACGCTGGGCTCACCGCACGTCCTGCTGATCACTTAGATTCCATCTACACCTGCCTAAATAACCCAGAAAACCGCCAGAGGATTAGCAGAACGGAGTCGTCGGAGCCAAACGCAGACGAGAGGCCCACGGAAGAGGGTAGGAAGGGCGGCGAGGCGGTGCGCGCTCCACGGACTGGCGGGAGGGAGCCGGGGCGGAGGGGCGGCTCGCCGGCCAAGCAGAGCCCCCGAGTCTGGCTTGCAAAAGCGGAGGGGCCGGGCGGACTGTGTTCCGACAGCAAGCGCGACTTAGTGTCTGGGAGGTCAGAAATTAACAGCTCTGCTCGGAAAGCGGGAAGGCTGGAGGACAAAGGGAGGGAGAGCTGCTGAGCCCCCTGACAACAGAGCTCAGTTTGGTGGGGAACAAAGGCGCTCGCCAGCGCCATCTCCCCCGCCCATCCCCCAGCCGAAATCCCAAAGGGAACCGGTTCCTGCCAGGGAACTTGCTCGCTCCGCGCAAACACCCAACTCTGCGCTTTGGCGGGGCCAAACCTCCGGCAGCGGATCTGACTCCCTCCCGCTGCCACAGGGCCCCTCCTGAAGTGGATCACCTAAGGAGAAGCGATCTAAGCCTGCCCCTCCTGCCCCCGAGCACCTTGCCTACCCACCCCAGCTAATACGCCAGATCCCCAGCATCACAAGCCTGGCAGGGTGCAAGTAGCCCAGACGAGCCACACCACCCCACAGTGAATCCCGCCCCTAGGAGAGGGGAAGAGAAGGCACACACCAGTCTGACTGTGGCCCCAGCGGTGGGCTGGGGGCAGACATCAGGTCTGACAGCGGCCCCGCCCACCAACTCCAGTTATACACCACAGCACAGGGGAAGTGCCCTGCAGGTGCTCACCACGCCAGGGACTATCCAAAATGACCAAGCGGAAGAACTCCCCTCGGAAGAATCTCCAGGAAATAACAACAGCTAATGAGCTGATCAAAAAGGATTTAACTAATATAACAGAAAGTGAATTTAGAATAATAGTCATAAAATTAATCGCTGGGCTTGAAAACAGTATACAGGACAGCAGAGAATCTCTTGCTATGGAGATCAAGGGACTAAGGAACAGTCACGAGGAGCTGAAAAACGCTTTAAACGAAATGCATAACAAAATGGAAACCACCACAGCTCGGCTTGAAGAGGCAGAGGAGAGAATAGGTGAACTAGAAGATAAAGTTATGGAAAAAGAGGAAGCTGAGAAAAAGAGAGATAAAAAAATCCAGGAGTATGAGGGGAAAATTAGAGAATTAAGTGATACACTAAAAAGAAATAATATATGCATAATTGGTATCCCAGAGGAGGAAGAGAGAGGGAAAGGTGCTGAAGGGGTACTTGAAGAAATCATAGCTGAGAACTTCCCTGAACTGGGGAAGGAAAAAGGCATTGAAATCCAAGAGGCACAGAGAACTCCCTTCAGACGTAACTTGAATCGATCTTCTGCATGACATATCATAGTGAAACTGGCAAAATACAAGGATAAAGAGAAAATTCTGAAAGCAGCAAGGGGTAAACGTGCCCTCACATATAAAGGGAGACCTATAAGACTCGTGACTGATCTCTCTTTTGAAACTTGGCAGGCCAGAAAGAATTGGCACGAGATTTTCAGGGTGCTAGACAGAAAAAATATGCAGCCGAGAATCCTTTATCCAGCAAGTCTGTCATTTAGAATAGAAGGAGAGATAAAGGTCTTCCCAAACAAACAAAAACTGAAGGAATTTGTCACCACTAAACCAGCCCTACAAGAGATCCTAAGGGGGACCCTGTGAGACAGAGTCCCAGAGACATCACTATAAGCATAAAACATACAGATATCACAATGACTCTAAACCCGTATCTTTCTATAATAACACTGAATGTAAATGGATTAAATGCGTCAACCAAAAGACATAGGGTATCAGAATGGATAAAAAAACAAGACCCATCTATTTGCTGTCTACAAGAGACTCATTTTAGACCTGAGGACACCTTTAGATTGAGAGTGAGGGGATGGAGAACTATTTATCATGCGACTGGAAGCCAAAAGAAAGCTGGAGTAGCCATACTTATATCAGACAAACTAGACTTTAAATTAAAGGCTGTAACAAGAGATGAAGAAGGACATTATATAATAGTTACAGGGTCTATCCATCAGGAAGAGCTAACAATTATAAATGTCTATGCACCGAATACCGGAGCCCCCAAATATATAAAGCAATTACTCATAAACATAAGCAACCTTATTGATAAGAATGTGGTAATTGCAGGGGACTTTAATACACCACTTACAGAAATGGATAGATCATCTCGACACACGGTCAATAAAGAAACAAGGGCCCTGAATGAGACATTGGATCAGATGGACTTGACAGATATATTTAGAACTCTGCATCCCAAAGCAACAGAATATACTTTCTTCTCGAGTGCACATGGAACATTCTCCAAGATAGATCATATACTGGGTCACAAAACAGCCCTTCATAAGTTTACAAGAATTGAAATTATACCATGCTTACTTTCAGACCACAATGCTATGAAGCTTGAAATCAACCACAGAAAAAAGTCTGGAAAACCTCCAAAAGCATGGAGGTTAAAGAACACCCTACTAACGAATGAGTGGGTCAGCCAGGCAATTAGAGAAGAAATTAAAAAATATATGGAAACAAATGAAAATGAAAATACAACAATCCAAACGCTTTGGGACGCAGCAAAGGCAGTCCTGAGAGGAAAATACATTGCAATCCAGGCCTATCTCAAGAAACAAGAAAAATCCCAAATACAAAATCTAACAGCACACCTAAAGGAACTAGAAGCAGAACAGCAAAGGCAGCCTAAGCCCAGCAGAAGAAGAGAAATAATAAAGATCAGAGCAGAAATAAACAATATAGAAACTAAAAAAACTGTAGAGCAGATCAACGAAACCAAGAGTTGGTTTTTTGAAAAAATAAACAAAATTGACAAACCTCTAGCCAGGCTTCTCAAAAAGAAAAGGGAGATGACCCAAATAGATAAAATCATGAATGAAAATGGAATTATTACAACCAATCCCTCAGAGATACAAACAATTATCAGGGAATACTATGAAAACTTATATGCCAACAAACTGGACAACCTGGAAGAAATGGACAAATTCCTGAACACCCACACTCTTCCAAAACTCAATCAGGAGGAAATAGAAAGCTTGAACAGACCCATAACCAGCGAAGAAATTGAATCGGTTATCAAAAATCTCCCAACAAATAAGAGTCCAGGACCAGATGGCTTCCCAGGGGAGTTCTACCAGACGTTTAAAGCAGAGATAATACCTATCCTTCTCAAGCTATTCCAAGAAATAGAAAGGGAAGGAAAACTTCCAGACTCATTGTATGAAGCCAGTATTACTTTGATTCCTAAACCAGACAGAGACCCAGTAAAAAAAGAGAACTACAGGCCAATATCCCTGATGAATATGGATGCAAAAATTCTCAATAAGATACTAGCAAATCGAATTCAACGGCATATAAAAAGAATTATTCACCATGATCAAGTGGGATTCATTCCTGGGATGCAGGGCTGGTTCAACATTCGCAAATCAATCAACGTGATACATCACATTAACAAAAAAAGAGAGAAGAACCATATGATCCTGTCAATCGATGCAGAAAAGGCCTTCGACAAAATCCAGCACCTTTTCTTAATAAAAACCCTTGAGAAAGTCGGGATAGAAGGAACATACTTAAAGATCATAAAAGCCTTTTATGAAAAGCCCACAGCTAACATCATCCTCAACGGGGAAAAACTGAAAGCTTTTTCCCTGAGATCAGGAACACGACAAGGATGCCCACTCTCACCGCTGCTGTTTAACATAGTGCTGGAAGTTCTAGCATCAGCAATCAGACAACAAAAGGAAATCAAAGGCATCAAAATTGGCAAAGATGAAGTCAAGCTTTCGCTTTTTGCAGATGACATGATATTATACATGGAAAATCCGATAGACTCCACCAAAAGTCTGCTAGAACTGATACAGGAATTCAGCAAAGTTGCAGGATACAAAATCAATGTACAGAAATCAGTTGCATTCTTATACACTAACAATGAAGCAACAGAAAGACAAATAAAGAAACTGATCCCATTCACAATTGCACCAAGAAGCATAAAATACCTAGGAATAAATCTAACCAAAGATGTAAAGGATCTGTATGCTGAAAACTATAGAAAGCTTATGAAGGAAATTGAAGAAGATTTAAAGAAATGGAAAGACATTCCCTGCTCATGGATTGGAAAAATAAATATTGTCAAAATGTCAATACTACCCAAAGCTATCTACACATTCAATGCAATCCCAATCAAAATTGCACCAGCATTCTTCTCGAAACTAGAACAAGCAATCCTAAAATTCATATGGAACCACAAAAGGCCCCGAATAGCCAAAGTAATTTTGAAGAAGAAGACCAAAGCAGGAGGCATCACAATCCCAGACTTTAGCCTCTACTACAAAGCTGTCATCATCAAGACAGCATGGTATTGGCACCAAAACAGACACATAGACCAATGGAATAGAATAGAAACCCCAGAACTAGACCCACAAACGTATGGCCAACTCATCTTTGACAAAGCAGGAAAAAACATCCAATGGAAAAAAGACAGCCTCTTTAACAAATGGTGCTGGGAGAACTGGACAGCAACATGCAGAAGGTTGAAACTAGACCACTTTCTCACACCATTCACAAAAATAAACTCAAAATGGATAAAGGACCTAAATGTGAGACAGGAAACCATCAAAACCCTAGAGGAGAAAGCAGGAAAAGACCTCTCTGACCTCAGCCGTAGCAATCTCTTACTCGACACATCCCCAAAGGCAAGGGAATTAAAAGCAAAAGTGAATTACTGGGACCTTATGAAGATAAAAAGCTTCTGCACAGCAAAGGAAACAACCAACAAAACTAAAAGGCAACCAACGGAATGGGAAAAGATATTCGCAAATGACATATCGGACAAAGGGCTAGTATCCAAAATCTATAAAGAGCTCACCAAACTCCACACCCAAAAAACAAATAACCCAGTGAAGAATGGGCAGAAAACATGAATAGACACTTCTCTAAAGAAGACATCCGGATGGCCAACAGGCACATGAAAAGATGTTCAGCGTCGCTCCTTATCGGGGAAATACAAATCAAAACCACACTCAGGTATCACCTCACTCCAGTCAGAGTGGCCAAAATGAACAAATCAGGAGACTATAGATGCTGGAGAGGATGTGGAGAAACGGGAACCCTCTTGCACTGTTGGTGGGAATGCAAATTGGTGCAGCCGCTCTGGAAAGCAGTGTGGAGGTTCCTCAGAAAATTAAAAATAGACCTACCCTATGACCCAGCAATAGCACTGCTAGGAATTTATCCAAGGAATACAGGAGTACTGATGCATAGGGCCACTTGTACCCCACTGTTCATAGCAGCACTCTCAACAATAGCCAAATTATGGAAAGAGCCTAAATGTCCATCAACTGATGAATGGATAAAGAAATTGTGGTTTATATACACAATGGAATATTACGTGGCAATGAGAAAAAATGAAATATGGCCTTTTGTAGCAACGTGGATGGAACTGGAGAGTGTGATGCTAAGTGAAATAAGCCATACAGAGAAAGACAGATACCATATGGTTTCACTCTTATGTGGATCCTGAGAAACTTAACAGGAACCCATGGGGGAGGGGAAGGAAAAAAAAAAAAAAAAGAGGTTAGAATGGGAGAGAGCCAAAGCATAAGAGACTGTTAAAAACTGAGAACAAACTGAGGGTTGATGGGGGGTGGGAGGGAGGAGAGGGTGGGTGATGGGTATTGAGGAGGGCACCTTTTGGGATGAGCACTGGGTGTTGTATGGAAACCAATTTGTCAATAAATTTCAGGAAAAAAAAAAGAATAATAATAAGAGATATAATTTTACTTAATGAAGAGGTTCTCAGACTTAAGTGTGCATTAGAATCATCTAGAATCCTTTTTTTTTTTAAGAAGAAAAGAAAAAGAAGATCATCTGGGCCTACTTCTGATTGAGTAGGACTCAGGTAGGGCCTAAGAAGTTCTGTCTTTAACATGTACACAGCCTACCCTCTCCCCGACCTAGGTCATTCTAATGTAGATGAGTTAGGGACGACAGCTAGAGACATGCTTGCTGAACCTGTGAACACGGAATATAATGGACTAACTTGGACACGTGATTCCTCAGGTAGATTAAAAAAAAAATACCCATGTTATAAGGATTATTCTCCCCCAACCAACTTCTAAAAAAAATTCTTGAAGGAAACCAACGTAGAAGAAATACAAAGACTCAAGGAAACTTGAACCTGGTAGGATTTTTTTTTTTTTTTTTTTGGCGGGGGTGTCTTTCTCAATCTTTCACATGCATCAAGTCACATGGTTTACAAAGCATTTTCACATATGTGATCTCATTTATTGTTATCAGAGTTTCGTGATTTGAAGTCCACATCCCCTCAAGAATATGTGGAGAATCATGGCACTTGTGAACTTGAATGAAAAAATTTTTTTCGTTAAACTCTAACTAGAAATGAGCGTTTCCATCAATTATGAATCTAAGCAACAAACCACAGCCCAGAATGTACCTGTGACTTTATCGTGAACTGAAGTCAGAGATCTTTTCATATCATATCACTGCTGTTGTAGACGTGTGGACATATCATTTAGGCTCCCTAATAGTTTGAAATCATTCAGTCTTCAGACTGACTGCTAAATCTTATCATTTAAGGCTTTACTAGAGACACATTTATTTTTATATCAATTGATTTTAATAATTAAGCAATTGTATTTGAAAATGTCTGGTTGTGTTTGCAATCCTGTTTATGTCATGCATTTAAAAACACAATTCTAAAAGGGATTTGTGGCTTCCGGGCTGCCAAAAAGATCTTTGGCAAAAAAAAAAAAAGAAAGAAAAAGGGTTAAGAATCATCCCTGATCAGATTATCACAATGACTCTTTGAAGGTGGCAACATAGTTCATTGTTATCCTTTCCAAGGATGAAGAAACTTAGGAAGTCGAGTGACAAGTCCAAAGTGGCAGAGCTAGTAGGTTACACAGCCTGAACTCAAACTGGATGCTCAGGGATCCTTACTGACCACAGTCAGTAAATAGAAGAAGGCCAAGGCCGCCCTCTGTGCAGTAGCCAGCACATGAGCTGGAGCAGTGGGGAAGAAAAAACATTGAGAAATGTCTGCATCTGGGGAAGGCTTTGAAGTAATTACCAGAACAGCCAGGAGATGAGCAGCCACAGAGAGCTGAGCCTGTCAGGCTGAGGTCCGGTGATTAATTAGTATGAGGAACTCAGCCAAGAGCAGAGAAGCCACACCAGGCCTCCATCCATTTGTCCATGCCCTGGGGTCAGAGATGGAGCAAATGGAGTCTTTTATAAAAGAGGAAAGGGTGGAATGTGGCCATCGGGGGAGTTCTGCAAGGAATTCACAGGTGTTTTCTTATTGTACTCACCCCTCCCTAAGGACCTCTGGGTGTGCTGTTAGCTGTAGAGAGGAGGGGTGGGGTGCAGCTTGGCTGTGTTCTGCAATCTTTCATAGGCCCCACCCACCCACCCCGTATTTTTCTATGGGCTACAGTGGTTTCTATTGAAATCACAGAAGCCATGTTCAAGTCACAGGGAGCTGGGTCACTGGGAAATTCATTGGTCTCTTCAGCGAAGGTCAACAGGTAAAACTGGAGAGGCTTTGAGTCTTTAAGGGGGTCAGTCGCCAGGGTCACTCCACCCTGGCCATGAAGCTGACCTCTTTACCATTCTGTGAGTCAGTGCATCTTGGGGGTTCTGCAGAATTGGGTTCAAGAGAAACTCGTCAAATTCTTCTCTCTTGTAAAGAAAGGATGCCTCGGAGGTTGGTTTGGCCCATGTCTTCCCATTGAAATGCTCGTGTCAGTGTACTGGTAGTCGATCCCCAGAGGCGTTATTGATATGCAAGCACAGCTACTGTGTATCAGGAGGACACTTTCCCCCCAACACTTATTTGAATTATGAAATCGAAGATTTGGAAAAGATTTTCTAAAAACAAAACAAGAATCACTTTTAACGCAGCACCCAGGAAAGCCAGTGTTAATATTTTTGGTGCCTTTTCCTGTGGATAGAGAGGTTAGCAAATAGGCAACTTCCCGAAGTCCGTGATATCTAGAAAGTGTGCAGGTACAACCTTTGGGCCCACAAAAACCCAGTCTGGTTAGTAGGATATCATGAACACAGAGTCCTGTTTTGTTGTCTTTTGAGACCCACCAAATCAGGTTCAGAAATGTGAGCACTCTTCCTGCTCTCTTTTTTTCCTCCTTTCATCCATCTTCCTGCTCGTAGGGTCTCTGCTTCATCTTCTATCCTGTGAGCCTCGACCACCATATACTTAGTAACTGCCAGAGCACGGCCATCTAACTTGGGAGCCCTTATCTGTAGCAGATTGTATTTTCCCTGCAGTAAGAAATTTCCTGTAGGCCTCCAAGGACCAGGCTAAGGGTGTCAGATTCCTTAAGAAAAGAATTGTAGCAGATTAACGACTCCCTCCTCTCCCTGCCACTCTCAGCCATCTCCCCTGGTGTAATTTAACTTGTTATATGCTAAAAGACTCTCCCTTCCACCTAGAGAATGGGAAGATGGAAATTAATGGCAAGGACAGAGCACCCTTCTTGCTACATTTTATTGATAAGGCCTAACATTTCTTTTCGCACTTGATATATGCCAAGTACTAGTCTCCTTGCTCATCACATAATTCATTGAATCTTCATATCAACCCTATGAGGAAACTGCAGTACAGAGAAGTCAAGTAATTTACTAGCCTGAGGTCATATGGCTAGTAAGTAGCACAACATGGATTCTAACCTGGGCCATATAACCTGACAGCCCCCATCTTGGCAGGTTGTATTTTCCAAAGATGGCCGCACCAATGTATCTCATGCCACATGGCATCTTATGACATATGGTAATGCTTCTCCATCAAACAGTGGGGATCTATATTGCTCTCTTTGAACCTGAGTGAACCCTTGTAACTGTCGTGACCAACACAATGTGCTGGAAATGGCACTGTGTGATTTTCAAGCCAGGTTATAAAAGGCAATACAACTTTTGCCGAGCTGTCTTTCTCTCATGGAACACTTCCCCTTAGAATCTAGCCACCATGTTGTAAGGAAGCCCATGCCACGTGGAGAGGCCTTGTGTGATGCTCTGGCTGACATTCCTGGGGAGGCCCTAGTCCAAGAGCCAGCATCACCCCCCTGGATCTGTGCGTGAATGGACCCTTAAATGATTCCAGCCCCAGGCTTCCAGTCTCCTTGCTGTGGTTCTAAGACCTCACAGAACAGAGGCATGCTCTGCTCCCTGTGCCCTGTGTAAATTCCTGACCTAGAAAAATTATGAGAGGTAAAAAGTGATCACCAGTGCTTGAAACCTCTACTTTTAGAGGTAATTTGTTATATAGACAGAGTAACTGGAATGATGCTCTTAACTGTTGTAGCAGGGTGAGGGTAAGCTCTCAGCAGCTCTCCATCCCTCCTTTGTCCTGGCCCGCTCGGCTACACCGCCACCTTGAGTTTGCCATGAAGGAAATCTTGCCTAGATTTGTCTTGGTCCAACTCTACCGGGAGAGTTATCTCCATTAGGCTTTCTCTTATTGTTTAAGTTTTCGTGTTTTTCTCAGTTTTCATAGGTCTTTTGTTGGGGGAATAAGAAGCTATCTCAGCGCATGCAAGCCAAATGCCATTTTAAGCCAGATGTGTAATTGGCCTCTTTCAGGAAAGATATAGCCAGTCCTTCAACAGTGTTGACCAGGGAGCTGCTCACACTAGTACTGACCTTTGTCCAAGTGAGTTCATTCAGTCCAGAGATACTGAATAATAATTTCAACAACAACAACAGAAAAGTAGAACTGTGCCGTGTCTTTGAAATCTTGACTGATGAATCCTCTGCATATTGGTCTTCCCTGGAAAAGGAAGAAGAAAGAGGAGAGGAAGATCAGCAAACCAAGAGAGAAATATAAAGGCCTAAGGACCAAGTGAGGTGATGTACTCGTGTTAAGTTTGACTGTAAGAGAGTCAAGATGTTTAAGGTGTTTGCATCTCTGGCCTCCAAACTTGTCCCCACCCCAGAACTTTGACAGTTTTTAGAGCTTGGTCCTCAGATATAAGAATGGCTCACTTCTTCTAGTCCTCTACTCGCTGTCCTTGAAAAATGCCCATAGGTGATAATATAATTTAAAAGGTTTATGGGGTACCTGGGGTGCTCAGTCGGTTAAGTGTCCGACTTCAGCTCAGGTCATGATTTCACAGTTTGTGGATTTGAGCCCCGCCACAGGCTCAGTGGTGACAGCTCAGAGCCCGGAACCTGCTTCAGATTCTGTGTCTCCCTCCCTCCCTCCCCTCTCTCTGCCCCTCCCCTACTCATGCTCTGTTTCTCTGTCTCTCTCAAAAAACAAACATTAAAATTTTTTAATAAAAAATAAAATAAAATAAAATAAAATAAAATAAAATAAAATAAAATAAAAGGTTTAGTTGGGGAGGGGTGCATGAAGAATAGAGGCAGTAGCAGGTAAGAGGTCACCAGTACCTGTTACTATAAGGAAAATACATGGGCCAGTTTCACATGGACTTTGATGCCCAAACAGACACTTTAAAATGGTTATGTATTTGCTTATATCACATTTGAGTTTGGAGAGTTGTACTCCTGAATAAACTGCCTCCTCAAAAATATGTCTGTATACATGTTCTTACCCTCCCATAGTTATAGGGCTGGGAGAAAAAAAAGATGACAAAAAGAGAGGAGAGAGGTAAATCAAAATTAAATACATAAGTGCCCTAGTTTGAATTTTTAAAGCTTAAGTATTGTGATACTATCTCAGGGTCCCCAAAAGAACAGGTGGAACATGTAAAATAAGATTATTTGAGGGGCGCCTGGGTGGCTCAGTTGGTTAAGGTCCAACTTCGGCTCAGGTCATGATCTCGCGGTTCCTGAGTTCGAGCCCCACGTCGGGCTCTGTGCTGACAGCTCAGAGCCTGGAGCCTGCTTCGGATTCTGTGTCTCCCTCTCTCTCTTCCCCTCCCCTGCTCATGCTCTGTCTCTCTCTCTCTCAAAATTTTTAAAAAAAGATTATTTGAGAAGGTTTTATCTGCAAAGGATCTATCTACAATGGTGTGCATATAGGGAACCAAAAGGGAGAGTGCATGAATGAGGGACTAGGGGGAGTAATGGCCACCACCTTAGCCTAAAGGGGAGAGAGAGGTTACCAGGACTGAAAAGACAGTCTCATAGAACTGCTGCTTTGAGAGAAACTATGACCTTCTGTCAAGATACAGTTGAGGAGCTCTTAAAATAGACTGTAAGAATTAATATCCTGGGAGTGCCTGGGTGGCTCAGTCATTTAAGCATCTTACCCTTGATTTTGGCTCAGGTCATGATCTCACAGTCTGTGGGTTCGAGCCCCGCATTGGTCTCTGTGCTGACAGCACGGGCCTACTTAGGATTCTCTGTATCCCTCTCTCTCTGTCTCTCTCTCTGTCCCAAACAAACAAACAAACAAGCAAACAAACATTTAATTAAAATGAATCTTTAATTCTGATCTCACTCTTCTCCCTCCCTTTTGCCCACTAGAACTTTCCATTGGCTGCCCTACCAGACAGCAAAGTGTAGGATGCGAATCTAGATGGCAACGAAGAAGTATCCAGGACACTTGCCAGCCCGCACCTATAAAAGTTTTCAAAACCATAAAATGCTTGCTTGTAGAGGGTGCTAAATTTTATTAGTAATCCCTGACAAGTATAAATTCAACTTTAAGCCAAATGTCGATTTTAGAGAGACATTTACAAGAGACTAAGATTTATCAGTCATCTTCTTGGCTCAAATAGAATTGAGTTCTCTGGGTGTGCAGCAATGAACTTCATTCCTATTTATCTCTGTGTGGCTGGTCTTCACACCGATAACAAATACACCATAAACTCCTAGGCATTGTAGTTCAATAAGCAATCCTTTTAAAGCCTAAGGCCAGTAATGGCTCCCCCTCTGGTAACCACCCCCTGCCCCACGGCTTAGAATAAAAGCGAGAGTCTTTGCAATGGCCTACAGACCCTAGATCATAAGCTCCTGGCTACTTCACTGAACTTACTATTATTCTTTTTTTGGCTTACCTGATTTCAACCAAACTGGTTCAAATACATCCGTCATAACCTGTCCTAGGGCTTTTGTACTTGTTTCCACTGCTCTTTCCCAAGCGTAAACGTGACTCCCTCACTTTTATGAATATGTGTCCAGATGTCACCTTGAGAGAAGTCTACCTGACAATTTTATATAAAATAGTAACTAAGGCAAAATTGTTTTCCCAAAGAGGCCTTACCAGTATTTCCAGTCCCATATGACCTTCCAGGAATTGGCCACTGCTCCGAAACGGGTGGAGTCTGTTTTTTCTCTCCTTGGATGGGTCTTGTGACTGTGAATGCAGTAGAAATAATGCTTGGGAGTTTCAAAATTACGTCATAAGAGGTCATACGGCTTTCTTCTGATGCTCTCCCTTTCTTGGGATATTTGCCCTTGGAACTCAGCCATCATTTTGCGAAGGAGTAAAGGCCACACAAACAGACCGCTTACAGGTTTGTTTCATTCAACAGCCACAAGCTAAGGTCTCAGCCAATAGCCAGCAGTGGTCACCAGATACGGAAGTGAGTGAGCTATCAGGTGATTCCAGCTCACAGCCTTCAAGCTGCCCGAGCTCATGCCAAGTGGAGTAGACGGGAGCTAGTCCTGCCAAGACCTACCCACATCGCAGCCTCATGAGCAGAATGAATGGTTATTTATGCTACTATTTTTTGGAGTAATTTATTACAAATCTTGAACATTAGAATCGATTTCAGCTCCGAAAAGTGAAATGTGGTGACAATAAAAATCCTAAAACATGTCAGAATGGCTTTGGGAGAAGGTAGGGGGCAGGAACTAGAAAAGCTTAAGGAGAGTGTTCGTGAAAATCTAAAGAATCTCGAGATCAGTAAAGGATGCCTGATAACCCCTTACTAAGTTATCCGTGAAGGAGTAAAGGAAGGTAAGGAAAATGTTTGGAAGCTGGGGGAAATCTTGTTATACCTTGAGACAAAGTGCAGGAACACTGTTCCTAAAGCAGTGTGGAAAGCTGAACTAATCTAAACTAGTGAACTAGGAGATCTAGCCAAGGAGATTTCAGACAGAATCTTACAAGCATCTGGTAGCTGCTTCCCATTGTCTCTGATAAAATGAAAAAGGAAAAAGATGACCTTGGGAGAAAAAATAAAAGAAACTATTTACATTTCAAGTAACATTTAGAAAAATATAAAGGAGCCAGGATTTGATATGTTCAAAAAAAAAAATGATTTCTAATTCCCAGCCTCCTCCATAGTCTCAAATTTTGAGATAGCCTCAGAGCAAATACTAAACCTAGGACCAGATCCTAAGGGCCTTTGTTAGAACCTCAGAAATACCCAAGGCACTGCCTGCCTCTATACTGCTTTACTCAGACAGAAGGCCCTCCGACGATCTTACAGGAATGCTCCCCAGACCTTCTGTTAACCAGCAGAACTAAGAATCTGAAGGATGCTGTTCATTAGAAGTTTTACATCAAGCCCGAGATAGAGACAAACTTATTCGACAAGGTTGGTGGCTGTCTCATGGAATGTATTCATAATGTATTGATTCATAAGAAACCCACAATGTTTTTAAAATAATTGTATCAGCTGAGATGGAAAGGGAGGTTTAGTCAATATTTTACATGCAGAAAACAGACAGAAAGAAACCATTCAGCTGTCACATGGGCCATTTTTTATAGAAAAGGAAAGCTTTGGAGGTCATAACCAAGAGCCATGGTCCACCAGTGCCAGGTGGCAATACTGTCCCCCTAGTAGAGTAAATGGCAACGTGTGCCCTACTGGATTTCAAAGTTGGTATGAACTCCTGTGTGCTTCCCTTTTCCCCTCTTTTGAAAGAGAAGGGTCAACAGCAGTCACTGTGTACCTGTCCCAACAGTAATGTGCTTTCCCTATACAGCAGCTCAAATTCTTTCTCAAGTTCACAAGTCTCAAGATCAATGGGAACTATCCCTAGGAGCTCTCCTTGAGGAACCAAACCCAAAGAGCCTCATTTGCATATGAGCGTTATCTGGATGGCAAGGTCTTAGACTGTGAGCCTGAAATTAAAGCCATAATAGAAGTAGACTTTGCAGTCCTTGGAGAGAGGGGAAGCTGCTTTGAATGCAATAGGGCTATAAATTACTGTCGCCATAGGGCAGATTGTGGCAAAATGTATTTTCCAAAATGGCTATGGGAATGATTCTGATCTCCTCACATACTCTTTCATAGCCTTGCTACTTTTTATCAAGAGGTGGAATCTACATTTCCTTCCTTTAGGAGGAACCTGAGAAATGTAGCATCTATCTAAAAGCAATTATAAAATGTTGTTGAAATGTCTTTAAAAAAATAATAAATATGTCAGGGATAGGAAGACTTGATGTCATAAAAATATTATTCCTAAGTTCATAAATTCAAAAAAATCTAATTACCATTTTAATCGGCAGGACTTTTCATGGAACTGACCAACCTCGTTCTGAATTTGTGCAGAAGAGGAAACAGCTATAAAAAAAAAAAACACAAAAAAACCAAGGCATTTATGATTAAGAATAAAGTAGAATGTGCAGGAAGATATTGGCACTGGTGTATGTAAACATTATAAAACTTAGCAATAAAAATGTCATGAATCTGATACACAAATAGGCTGACCAACAAAACGGCCTAGAGAATCAAGAGCTATCTTCGTGCACATGTGAATGCTTGATTCATGATAATAGTGGTTATACAGGGCAGTGGGAAAATGATTGTCTTTTCAATAACTGGTGCTGGGACTTTGGGTATCATAAGGAAAAACATTGAATCAAAGCCCTTCTGTATTCCAATTCCAGGTGGATTTTAGACCTTATTGTTCAGGTAAAAATATACAACTTTTAGAATAAAAGCTGGAGGGTGTCTGAATGTCCTCAGAGAAGGGAGGGATTTCTTAAATGATACACAAAAAGCACCAAGTGTGAAGAGAACGATTGATAGATAACATTGACTGCATTAAAATCCAGACCTTCCGTTCAAAAACAAGGTGCAAAGAAATTCACTCACTTGGAAGAAAGTATGTGTGATCCATATAAACCCACAAAAGATTAACCTCCAAAATATATAAATAACCCTTCTAATCACTAGTAATTTGGAAGATGCAAATTAAAACCAGAATGAAATACTTTTCACAGACCTCAGGTTGGCAAAAATTTTTAGTCTGTCAGTATTAACTGTGGGTTGAGAATGTGGGGAAAAGAAAACCTTCACACATGCTGGTGGGATTATAAATCAGTCTTTACAGAGCAATTTGGCAGTCTTCAATAAACTTGAAGCCACACATCATATATATCCCAGCATTTCTACTTCTAGGCGTATATCTTACAAGAGACTTCTGCCCATATGCGCAAAGAACCATGTCGAGGGATATTTGTAAAGCCATTGTGTGTTATATAAAAACATTGGAGGGGCGCCTGGGTGGCGCAGTCGGTTAAGCGTCCGACTTCAGCCAGGTCACGATCTCACGGTCCGTGAGTTCGAGCCCCGCGTCAGGCTCTGGGCTGATGGCTCAGAGCCTGGAGCCTGTTTCCGATTCTGTGTCTCCCTGGCTCTCTGCCCCTCCCCCGTTCATGCTCTGTCTCTCTCTGTCCCAAAAATAAATAAACGTTGAAAAAAAAAATTAAAAAAAAAAAAAAACATTGGAAACAACCTAAATATTTATCAGCTGGAAAAATGGAAAAACAAATTGTGGTTTATTTGTACAATGGAATGTTTTACAGCAGTTAAAAAGAGTGAGCTAAATTACATACATAAACATGGATAAATCCCTAAAATATGATACTGACTTAAAAAAAAATCAAGTTGTAAAATGATGCAAACAGAATGATCCACTTAATGAACGTTTTAAAAACATGTGGAACAATACTATAGTTTGTGATACTGCATGTGTATAAAAATATTAAAACATCCTTGAGGATGATAAAAACAAAATGTAAGATAAAAACAAAATCCATCTGTGGTTGGAGGGGAATAGGAATAAAGAGAGGTACTCGAGAATTTCAGGCATATTAATGTTGTTTTATTTCTTTGAAAGGAGAAAGAGGGCTGTGGCAAATTGTTAAGATTTCATAAAGTTGTGCTGTAAGTGGGCCTTCAATATATCCTTCTCTATCCTCTCCTGTTGACACACTTTTTTTTTTTAAGTTCTCTGGGAATTATAAGCCTCAGTGAGTTTGTATGGTTTGTTGCTTTATTTGTGGACCTGGTAACTTCTGCAGAGAATGTTCTGACAACGTGCATGGAATTCTATTTATACTGTGCTCTGAAGTCAAGTCTACACAGCATTAGCAAACCTCTTCAGTGTTAAATAAAATGATCAGTCAGGTTATTCTGCCTTTCCGGGCATAGGGGTTTCTTTTACATTTATCACTTGAAAATCCACTCCCAACCAGTCTAATCTACAAAAGAAACTTAAGATGTAATCAAGTTATCTCCCAAATTGTCTACAGAATAGAAAGAAAAGACAACTCAGTATACCCACTGTGGTTACTAAGGTTATATTAAATATCACATTTCAATTTTCCAGAATGAGAAGGGAGATTGAATCATCAAAAACGATGATCAGGACTTGAGTTAGAAACTCTTGGTTGTTGACGTTTCTGGAAGGTCATTCCATCTCTATGCCTGCTTCTATATCCTGCGCTCATCTCATTGTTCTAAGAGAAAATAATACAGGATTTGGGTTAATTATCCAGAAGTGAGAGCAAATAGATAGCTTTATTTTGTGTTCTTTCTTTGTTTATTTATTCATTTTTAGATGGCAAATCATCTGTATATTCTTTGGTTGCATTCCTTTAAAAGCAGACCCTAAGAAAAGGATTTAAGTGAAAGTAGTTTATTTGGAGGAGGAAATCCCAGGCAGCCCAGTGAGGAAATGGAAAAATGAGACCGAAAAGGGAAGAATGGTAATCAGGAATGTGAATGAACAGGTTGCTGTTCTGGTACCTGGGGCTCAGTTTTGCTGGAGAGTTTTTGAGGGATGGTATGGAAATACCCTTGAAATCAGCCCTACAAATCATAAAAAAGCAGGTGGATTTATCCATCATTTCTTTATCCTATTGAAGGATTGTTCTTAGGGAAATGAACTCTTTGCATTCAGGCCTGTACCTCCTGAAAGCTAGCCAAGAAGGCTCCTCTGGACCACAGAAAGCCCTCAGGCTGAGTTCAGCATCTAGCTGTGTGCACAGGAGCTCTAAAGGAATTTTCTATGTCATCTAGCATGGACCCCAGGATCTGCCCACCTCATCTGACCAAGATTTCTACAGTAGGGCACGTCGTATCGTGTTTTCCAAAGCAGAGGACAAGTACCACCAGTGGTTCAGATGAGGATTTTAGATGATGCTGGGTCATGACAATAAATAGGAATGAATCATGTGGTGAGAAAGTTCTTTTCACTTTTGTTTTAACCCTTCTCATTATCTAAGAGAAATAGCTCATTTTGGTCCTAATTGTTTTGAACTGAATAACGTCCCTCCAAAATCCGTAATTTGAACTTCTCCCCACCCCAGCACCTCAGAATGTGACTGAATTTGGAAATAGAGGGTCTTTAAAGAGGTAATTAAGTAAAAATGAAGTCATTAGAATGGGCCCTAATCCAATATGACTGCTATCCTTATCACAAGATGAGATTTGGACACACAGAGGTACGGAGGCAAGACCATGTAAGAACATAGGGAGAGGTTGGCCATGAATAAGCCAAGATAGGCCTCAGAAGGAACCATCCCCACCAACACCTTGGTCTTGGACTTCTTGCCTATGGAACTGTGAGAAAACAAATTTCTGTTATTTAAGCCATCCAGGCTTTGGTACTGTGTATGGCAACCTTAAGCGAACTAATATACTCATTATGGCTTAAATACATCTCCAACACTTGTTAGTTCCCTGTTTAGCAGAGTCAGCCTCAGGCTCAGAACTTTGACTCACAACCACAGTTGGCTGAAATGTGCTAACATTGTCCTGTTTCCATTGCATTTGTTTTTACAATTATCCTCAGCCTATCACAAGTGGTACTATTTATTGATTACCTGCAACAATGCAAAGTTTCTTTTTTAAACATATGTATATAATCTTTAAAAAAAAATTTTAATGTTTATTTATTTTTGAGAAAGAGAGAAAGAGAGAGAGAGAGAGACAGAGCATGAATAGGGGAGGGGCAGAGAGAGAAGGAGACACAGAATCCGAAGCAGGCTCCAAGCTCCGAGCTGTTAGCACAGAGCCCAATACTGGGCTGAAACTCACAAACCGTAAGATCATGACCTGAACCGAATCAGACGCTTAACCAACTGAGCCACCCAGACGCCCTGTAATCTTTTAAGGCAGCCAATTTAAATCACAACCTTAAACAAATATTACAGTCAGGACAATGATATGAAATGGCTGAAGTCTGGGGAATTCTGTGAGCTTTAGAGCAACGTTATGAGGGATGGGAATAGTGTGACCTTGTCAAGCACTAAACCTCCCGGAGCTTCAGTACCCCTAATATTAACCTCATAGGGTATGTGGGGAAATTCAAATAGAATAGTTGTTTTTGTTGGGTCTTTTTGTTTGCTTTTTAAGAGAGAGAGAGAGAGCGAGAGAGAGCGAGAGCATGTGTGCACGTGCATGTGAGCAAGAGAGAGAGAGGGAGTGAGGGAGAGAGAGAATCTTAAGTAGGATCCATGCTGAGCATGGAGCCCGATGCAGGGCTCAATCCCACAACCCTGGGATCATGAAATGAGCCAAAATCAAGAGTCAGAAGCTTAACCGACAGAGTCACCCAGGCGCCCCAAATGGGATATTTGTATAACAACAAGCACTCTGCTTAGAAGTAATAAAAAAGGCAGTAAATGTTAAATCTCTCTCCTTGAAATATTTATAAGAAAATATAGATATTTAAATGGACCTTAGGGTCCCTTAAGAGTGGCCTTCATAGGACAACTATTAAGCAGATATCAGAACATTACTAATCAGATATTAGTCAGATTTAATGTAATTCTCTTTGAAATTCTCTTTCTCATCATTTTGTCCCATCAAAAGAAACTAGGGTTCTGCAATTACTGGGTTCTTTCTTTTCCAATTTAATGTATCATTTTTTGTTATAGAGACAGAGGAAAGCATTAATTTTCATTCTCCTTGTCTACACAAAATCCATAAAATTAAAAAAAAACATTTAGTTTTACGTTTAAAAAGCAGTACTTAATACATTTTTAAATTTTTAATTTTTCAATTTTTTTTTAGTACTTGATACTTTTTATTTTAATTCCAGTATAGTTGTTATATTACTTTCAGGTATATAATATAGTGATTCAGCAATTCTATACATTACTCAGTGCTCATCACAATAAGTGTACTCTTTTTTTTTTTCAATATATGAAGTTTATTGTCAAATTGGTTTCCATACAACACCCAGTGCTCATCCCAAAAGGTGCCCTCCTCAATATCCATCACCCATCCTCCCCTCCCTCCCACCCCCCATCAACCCTCAGTTTGTTCTTAGTTTTTAAGAGTCTCTTATGCTTTGGCTCTCTTCCACTCTAACCTCTTTTTTTTTCCTTCCCCTCCCCCATGGGTTTCTGTTAAGTTTCTCAGGATCCACATAAGAGTGAAACCATATGGTACCTGTCTTTCTCTGTATGGCTTATTTCACTTAGCATCACACTCTCCAGTTCCATCCATGTTGCTACAAAGGGCCATATTTCATTCTTTCTCATTGCCACGTCGTACTCCATTGTGTATATAAACCACAATTTTATTTATCCATTCATCAGTTGATGAACATTTAGGCTCTTTCCATAATTTGGCTATTGTTGAGAGTGCTGCTATAAACATTGGGGTACAAGTGCCCCTATGCATCAGTACTCCTGTATTCCTTGGGTAAATTCCTAGCAGTGCTATTGCTGGGTCACAGGATAGGTCTATTTTTAATTTTCCGAGGAACCTCCACACTCTTTTCCAC
The DNA here is from genome assembly GCF_022837055.1 of Prionailurus viverrinus. Lineage (NCBI taxonomy): Eukaryota > Metazoa > Chordata > Mammalia > Carnivora > Felidae > Prionailurus > Prionailurus viverrinus. The sequence continues at coordinate 33,466,843 of NC_062562.1, read as the reverse complement.
AGTGGCTGCACCAATTTGCATTCCCACCAACAGTGCAAGAGGGTTCCCGTTTCTCCACATCCTCTCCAGCATCTATAATCTCCTGATTTGTTCATTTTAGCCACTCTGACTGGCGTGAGGTGATATCTGAGTGTGGTTTTGATTTGTATTTCCCTGATGAGGAACGATGTTGAGCATCTTTTCATGTGCCTGTTGGCCATCCAGATGTCTTCTTTAGAGAAGTGTCTGTTAATGTTTTCTGCCCATTTCTTCACTGGGTTATTTGTTTTTCGGGTGTGGAGTTTGGTGAGCTCTTTATAGATTTTGGATACTAGCCCTTTGTCCGATATGTCATTTGCAAATATCTTTTCCCATTCCATTGGTTGCCTTTTAGTTTTGTTGGTTGTTTCCTTTGCTGTGCAGAAGCTTTTTATCTTCATAAGGTCCCAGTAGTTCATTTTTGCTTTTAATTCCCTTGCCTTTGGGGATGTGTCAAGTAAGAGATTGCTACGGCTGAGGTCAGAGAGGTCTTTTCCTGCTTTCTCCTCTAGGGTTTTGATGGTTTCCTGTCTCACATTCAGGTCCTTTATCATTTTGAGTTTATTTTTGTGAATGGTGTGAGAAAGTGGTCTAGTTTCAACCTTCTGCATATTGCTGTCCAGTTCTCCCAGCACCATTTGTTAAAGAGGCTGTCTTTTTTCCATTGGATGTTCTTTCCTGCTTTGTCAAAGATTAGTTGGCCATACGTTTGTGGGTCTAGTTTTGGGGTTTCTATTCTATTCCATTGGTCTATGTGTTTTTGTGCCAATACCATGCTGTCTTGATGATTACAGCTTTGTGTTAGAGGCTAAAATCTGGGATTGTGATGCCTCCTGCTTTGGTCTTCTTCAAAATTCCTTTGGCTATTCAGGGCCTTTTGTGGTTCCATATGAATTTTAGGATTGCTTGTTCTAATTTCGAGAAGAATGCTGGTGCAATTTTGATTGGGATTGCATTGAATGTGTAGATAGCTTTGGGTAGTACTGACATTTTGACAATATTTATTCTTCCAATCCATGAGCAGGGAATGTCTTTCCATTTCTTTATATCTTCTTCAATTTCCTTCATAAGCTTTCTATAGTTGTCAGCATACAGATCTTGTACATCTTTGGTTAGATTTATTCCTAGGTATTTTATGCTTCTTGGTGCAATTGTGAATGGGATCAGTTTCTTTATTTGTCTTTCTGTTGCTTCATTATTAGTGTATAAGAATGCAACTGATTTCTGTACATTGATTTTGTATCCTGCAACTTTGCTGAATTCATGTATCAGTTCTAGCAGACTTTTGGTGGAGTCTATCGGATTTTCCATGTATTGTATCATGTCATCTGCAACAAGTGAAAGCTTGACTTCATCTTTGCCAATTTTGATGCCTTTGATTTCCTTTTGTTGTCTGATTGCTGATGCTAGAACTTCCAACACTATGTTAAACAACAGCGGTGAGAGGGGGATACCTGTCATGTTCCTGATCTCAGGGAAAAAGCTCTCAGTTTTTCCCGATTGAGGATGATGTTAGCTGTGGGCTTTTCATAAATGGCTTTTATGATGTTTAAATGTGTTCCTTCTATCCCGACTTTCTGAAGGGTTTTTATTAAGAAAGGGTCCTGAATTTTGTCAAAGGCCTTTTCTGCATCGATTGACAGGATCATATGGTTCTTATCTTTTCTTTTATTAATGTGATGTATCATATTGATTGATTTGCGAAGGTTGAACCAGCCCTGCATCCCAGGAATGAATCCCACTTGATCATGGTGAATAATTCTTTTTATATGCTGTTGAATTCAATTTGCTAGTATCTTATTGAGAATTTTTACATCCATATTCATCAGGGATATTTGCCTGTAGTTCACTTTTTTTACTGGGTCTCTGTCTGGTTTAGGAATCAAAGTAATACTGGCTTCATGAAATGAGTCTGGAAGTTTTCCTTCCCTTTCTATTTCTTGGAATAGCTTGAGAAGGATAGGTATTATCTCTGCTTTAAACGTCTGGTAGAACTCCCCTGGGAAGCCATCTGGTCCTGGACTCTTATTTGTTGGGAGATTTTTGATGACTGATTCAATTTCTTCGCTGGTTATGGGTCTGTTCAAGCTTTCTATTTCGTCCTGATTGAGTTTTGGAAGCGTGTGGGTGTTTAGGAATTTGTCCATTTCTTCCAGGTTGTCCAGTTTGTTGGCATATAATTTTTCATAGTATTCCCTGATAATTGCTTGTATCTCTGAGGGATCGGTTGTAATAATTCCATTTTCATTCATGATTTTATCTATTTGGGTCATCTCCCTTTTCTTTTTGAGAAGCCTGGCTAGAGGTTTGTCAATTTTGTTTATTTTTTCAAAAAACCAACTCTTGGTTTCGTTGATCTGCTCTACAGTTTTTTTAGATTCTGTATTGTTTATTTCTGCTCTGATCTTTATTATTTCTCTTCTTCTGCTGGGTTGAGGCTGCCTTTGCTGTTCTGCTTCTAGTTCCTTTAGGTGTGCTGTTAGATTTTGTATTTGGGATTTTTCTTGTTTCTTGAGATATGCCTGGATTGCAATGTATTTTCCTCTCAGGACTGCCTTTGCTGCGTCCCAAAGCGTTTGGATTGTTGTATTTTCATTTTCATTTGTTTCCATATATTTTTTAATTTCTTCTCTAATTGCCTGGTTGACCCATTCATTCTTTAGTAGGGTGTTCTTTAACCTCCATGCTTTTGGAGGTTTTCCAGACTTTTTTCTGTGGTTGATTTCAAGCTTCATAGCATTGTGGTCTGAAAGTATGCATAGTATAATTTCAATTCTTGTATACTTATGAAGGGCTGTTTTGTGACCCAGTAGGTGATCTATCTTGGAGAATGTTCCATGTGCACTCGAGAAGAAAGTATATTCTGTTGCTTTGGGATGCAGAGTTCTAAATATATCTGTCAAGTCCATCTGATCCAATGTCTCATTCAGGGCCCTTGTTTCTTTATTGACTGTGTGTCTAGATGATCTATCCATTTCTGTAAGTGGAGTGTTAAAGTTCCCTGCAATTACCACATTCTTATCAGTAAGATTGCTTATTTTTGTAATTGTTTTATATATTTGGGGGCTCCTGTATCCGGCACATAGACATTTATAATTGTTAGCTCTTCCTGATGGATAGACCCTGTGATTATTATATAATGCCCTTCTTCATCTCTTGTTACAGTCTTTAATTTAAAGTCTAGTTTGTCTGGTATAAGTATGGCTACTCCAGCTTTCTTTTGACTTCCAGTCGCATGATAAATAGTTCTCCATCCCCTCACTCTCAATCTGAAGGTGTCCTCAGGTCTAAAATGAGTCTCTTGTAGACAGCAAATAGATGGGTCTTGTTTTTTTATCCATTCTGATACCCTATGTCTTTTGGTTGGCACATTTAGTCCATTTACATTCAGTGTTATTATAGAAAGATACGGGTTTAGAGTCATTGTGATGTCCATAGGTTTCATGCTTGTAGCGATGTCTCTGGTACTTTGTCTCACAGGATTCCCCCTTAGGATCTCTTGTAGGGCTGGTTTAGTGGTGACGAATTCCTTCAGTTTTTGTTTGGGAAGACCTTTATCTCTCCTTCTGTTCTGAATGACAGACTTGCTGGATAAAGGATTCTCTGCTGCATATTTTTTCTGTTCATCACATTGAAGATCTCCTGCCGTTCCTTTCTGGCCTGCCAAGTTTCAGTAGAGAGATCGGTCACGAGTCTTATAGGTCTCCCTTTATATGTTAGAGCACGTTTATCTCTAGCTGCTTTCAGAATTTTCTCTTTATCCTTGTATTTTGCCAGTTTCACTATGATATGTCGTGCAGAAGATCGATTCAAGTTACGTCTGAAGGGAGTTCTCTGTGCCTCTTGGATTTCAATGCCTTTTTCCTTCCCCAGATCCAGGAAGTTCTCAGCTATTATTTCTTCAAGTACACCTTCAGCACCTTTCCCTCTCTCTTCCTCCTCTGGAGTACCAATTATGCATATATTATTTCTCTTTAGTGCATCACTTAGTTCTCTAATTTTCCCCTCATACTCCTGGATTTTTTTATCTCTCTTTTTCTCAGCTTCTTCTTTTTCCATAATTTTATCTTCTAGTTCACCTATTCTCTCCTCTGCCTCTTCAGTCCGAGCCATGGTTGTCTCCATTTTATTTTGTAACTCGTTGATAGCATTTTTTAGCTCCTCCTGGCTGTTCCTTAGTCCCTTGATCTCTGTAGCAAGAGATTCTCTGCTGTCCTTTATACTGTTTTCAAGCCCAGCAATTCATTTTATGACTATTATTCTAAATTCACTTTCTGTTATTTTATTTAAGTCCTTTTTGATCAGCTCATTAGCTGTTGTTATTTCCTGGAGATTCTTCTGAGGGGAATTCTTCCATTTCGTCATGTTGGCTAGTCCCTGGAGTGGTGTGGGACTGCAGGGCACTTCCCCTGTGCTGTCTTGAATAACTCGCGTCGGTGGGCAGGGCCGCAGTCAGACCTGATGTCTGCCTCCAGCCCACCTCTGGGGCCACAGTCAGACTGGTGTGTGCCTTCTCTTCCCCTCTCCTAGGGGCGGGATTCACTGTGGGGTGGCGTGGCCCGTCTGGGCTACTTGCACACTGCCAGGCTTGTGGTGCTGGGGATCTGGCGTATTAGCCAGGGTGGATTAGCAAGGTGCACGGGGGCGGGAAGGGCAGGCTCAGCTCGCTCTTCCTTCAGAGATCTGCTTCAGGAGGGGCCCTGCGGCACCAGGAGGGAGTCAGACCTGCCGGAGGGATGGACCCGCAGAAGCACAGCTTTGGGTGTTTGCGTGGTGCAAGCAAGTTCCCTGGCAGGAACCAGTTCCCTTTGGGATTTTGGCTGGGGGATGGGCAAGGGAGATGGCGCTGGCGAGCGCCTTTGTTCCCCGCCAAGCTGAGCTCTGTCGTCTGGGGCTCAACAACTCTCCTTCCCAGCCCTCCCGTTCTCCGAGCAGAGCTGTTAGCTTATAACCTGTCAAGTCCCACTTGCTGTCGGAACACAGTCCCTCCGGCCCCTCCGATTTTGCCAGCCAGACTCGGGGGCTCTGCTTGGCCGGCAGGCCGCCCCTCCGCCCCGGCTCCTTCCCGCCAGTCCGTGGAGCACGCACCGCCTTGCCGCCCTTCCTACCCTCTTCCGTGGGCCTCTCATCTGCGCTTGGCTCCAGAGACTCCATTCTGCTAGTCTTCTGGCGGTTTTCTGGGTTATTTAGACAGGTGTAGGTGGAATCTAAGTGGTCAGAAGGACGCGCGGTGAGCCCAGCGTCTTCCTACACCGCCATCTTCCCAGGATCCACAATAAGTGTACTCTTAATCCCCATCAGCTATTTCACCCTTCCCCACACCCACCTCCCCTGTGGCAACCACCAGTTTGTTCTCTTGTATTTAGCAGTCTGTGTTTTTTTTCTTCATTTGTTTTTTTTCTTAAATTCCACATATGATTGAAATCGTATGGTATTTGTCTTTTTCTGACTGACTTATTTAACTTAGTATAATATCCTTTAGATCCATCCATGTTGATGCAAATGGCAAGATTTTATACCTTTTTTATGGATGAGTAATATTCCATTATATGTACGTATGTATATATATGTATACACACACACACACACACACACCACTTCTTTATCCATTCATCTATCGAAGGACACATGGGTAGCTTCCATAATTTGGCTATTGTAAAGAATGTTGCTGTGAACATAGGAGTGCCTGTATCTTTTTGAATTAGTGTTTTCATAATCTCTGGGTAAATACCCAGTAGCGGAATTACTGGATTATATGGTAGTTGTATTTTTAATTTTTTATGGAACCCCCATACTGTTTTCTACAGTGGCTGCCCCAGTTTGCATTCCCACCGATAGTGCACAAGGATTCCTTCTTCTCCACATCCTCACTAACACTTGCTGTTTCTTGTATTTTTATTTTAGTTATTCTGACATGTGTGAGATCCCGTTGTGGTTTTGATTTGCTTTTCACTGATGATGAAGGATGCTGAGCATCTTTTCATATGTCTGTTGGCCGTCTATGTCTCCTTTGGAGAAATGTCTATTCATGTCTTTTGCCCATTTTTAATTGGATTGGGCTTGTGGTTTTTTTGTTTTGTTTTGTTTTTTGGTGTTGAGTTGTGTAAGTTCTTTATATATTTTGGATATTAACCCTTTGTCAGATATGTCATTTGCAAATACCTTCTCCAATTCAGTATGTTTTCTTTTAGTTTTGTTGATTATTTCCTTTGCTGTGCAGAAGCTTTTTATTTTGAGGTAGTCCCAATAGTTTATTTTTGCTTTTGTTTCCCTTGCCTCAGATGATATATCTAGAAAAATGTTGCTAGGGCTGATGTCAGAGAAACTACTGCCTTTGCTATTTTCCAGAATGTTTATGGTTTCACGTCTCACATTTTGAATTTCTTTTTGTGGATAGTGTAAGAAAGTGGTCCATAACTGGGTTCTTCTGATCTATTTGGAACTGTTCAGTCCATGACTTTCAGATGTTGGGAAGTCAAATGAGGGAGCAGGTTTGGAAATACCTTAGAAAGTTTGCACGCAGATGGAGTGGTGATGGAGTTACCACTTACATCGTGTTGTTGCTCTGCTCTTTGATTTGTGTATCTTGGTTGCATTCATTAAAATGAACCACAGTGCTAAAAACTGCATTTTCCCCCCAGGGCTTTTTCCTCTTAATATGAGAAGTGTTCACAAATTTCCTACCCAAATAGTAGAGCAGTAGGGATGCTGAGATCCTTCTTCTGGTGCCAGAGGACTTTGGGAGAGAAAAAATTGTCATCTCCAAGTTTTTGAGACCCATGTGAGAGAAGGTAGTTTGATTTGATATTCTTAAAACAGTGAAAAGGCCAATTTTGAATACAGTGTCAAGCTTCTTTCATGGGGCAGGATGCAGGGGAAGCGACATGGAAATCCCCAAAAAGAAGTTATCACTGGGTTTCTTAGGGTATTGTGTTAAGGTGATTTTTTTTTTTAAACAGGAATGTATTGAGGTTCTGGCATTGTGTCCTGAAAAGCCCTTACCTGTCAGCAGGATCTTCAGGAATGTTGTTTGCAGTCACTTCCAAAGGATGCAGTTCCTTTTGTGAATATGCCACCAATAGTGAATAAAGGGAAGGGCAGCCCTCAGGACAAGTGAGGGGGTGGATACCAAGGTGTGGATATTAATAACAGAGTACTAGCTGGCCTTAGGTTATTCTTGAAATTAGTCAAGTCTCGCCAACTGTAGATTTCTGAGCAAAAGAAACAATCGCAAATGAATGAAAGAGAAAAAGTCTATATTCCCTTGGAGTTCATTGTACATTTTAGCCTCTTCTTGTGCCTTCAGGCCCCATGGCAGTTTGGTAAAGTCTCTGGATCTTTTCTCAAAATAGTATTTTCAAATGTATGAAATAAAACACAAATGAAAGAAAAACAATTGTACCGGAATTCAGTAACTTGCAACACTGTGCTTGACCCCACATTACTGCACAGTTCACCAACAATAGTTGGAACTTCTCTCGTCTCTATTCCCAGACTGCATGCCTATTCTGGTTACAGAAGGCCATGCAGCATTATAGAAAATTAAGAATTCTCATTTGAATTGTTAAAAAGACAAAATTCCACTAAGTAAAGCTTGAAGATCTTATTGGTTTTATTCAGTGATTCATGAAGCAGGCAGCATCTATGTAGCAGATGGAAGGGAGTTCTGAGGACTGGTACAAAATGAGAGACTTTTATAGGCAGAGGAGAGCAGGAACAAGGAAGTTATACTAGGCAAAAAATCAGGTTGGTTATTGCGAAGTCGCTTCCTTTAGGGGATGGAAAGGCTAGGGGCCTGTTAGGCAGATTGCCTAACTAGTGCTGATTGGGTGGTGCCTCATGGACTGGTTTAAGAATCCATTTTTGGGAGAGCTCAAACTGTAATTTAGTTAAATCTTAGGTTGGTGGCATGGGGCTCAGCGAAAGCGACTTTGTTTTTAGCCTGTTGTCATGTTTTTAACAGGAATGTCCAGTCTTGTAAAATGTTAGCAAACAATAGAAACAACTCCTTCAATGTATTGATTAACACTGTAAGTAGGAAATACTAGAAAGCAATGAGATGTCTGGGTCACCAACATAAGAAAGCGTGGTTTCACTATTTGGTGGCTGAATGACAACTGGGTACAGAGCTTCTCTGTAACTGACCAGCTATGTCCTGTGAGCATCTCTGGGTAGGAAGGCTTCACTCACCTGCCAAATCACTGCTAAGCCTAATGACTACTATCATTTCAAAGTGATGAGCATAAATGATATTTCAAAATACTGTTGACAACTATAATGTGGTAAAGCACACGTGTGACTTTTCGTTGATAAAAAGTCACAGGCACTGCTAAACCTTGGGATTTACTGTCTGTACTCACAGATGAAGGAACTGCTAAATTTCAGTTAGAAGGTAATAAAAAAGTATGATTATTTTCATATCCAAGGACCTCCTAGACACCCAGGTTGACCCTAGGTGTCAGTTGCTTGTAGGAAGTCATACAGTAAATAAACAAATAAATAACATGCAAACTGGTAAGAGGTATCACAGAGGGTAATAACACAAAATAAGGGAGGTGGAGCTATGTGTGGAGTAGGGGAACATTTCCTATTTTACATCAGCAATGCCATTCTAGGCTGACATTTGAACAGCGATCTGAAGGAAGTAAAGAAGTGAGCCCTGTGACTATCTACAGAAAGAACATTCTAGGCAGAGGAAGCACCAAGTGTGGTCCCACCTCTTTGGGCTTTATAGATTGCATCAGGCAAGATTTAGTCTGGGAAACAGAACCACTATGAGGATTTGGGAACAGGGATTTTTATGGGAATTAGACTTTAGACAACTGTGGAAGGTGCTAGGGAGGTAACAGCCTCGAAGAGGTCACTGGATGTCAGAGAAGAGTCAGTAACCAGACTTGGTGAAGGTCAATAAGCCTAGCGAAGGGGATCTAGGAGCCAGGCATGTCCAGCTGCTGGGATGTGGCTCTGAAGAGCTGCTAGAAGGGTCTACAGAAAGCTGGCTACAGCTTGTGCATAGGACTACCTGTGCATAGCCACCACCTGTGTGTCCATAGAAAGGCTTCTGGAGATGGGCTTCATACGGCTGTTGATGAATAACCAGGATGAGCTAGACATGGAGCAGAGGAGAGTAAGATACACCTGGAACCTGCTAGACACATCTGTGTTTGTCGTTTACTATAATCGACTGCAAAAGAGTAATGACAACTGTTGCATTGCTGCATTCCAAATCTCAAACAAATTCCTCTTTGTCCAGTTTGACCCAGAATCATTCAGGGAAGAGGATTCTGGGTAACGTGATTCCAGCCCAATGAAACTGACAAAGTGTAAACCACCGCATGTGTCATTATAAGGGCTTTTTGACTTTTAATGGGGAGATGGAAGGCCTCTGGATGGTTTTGAGCAGAGAAATGTATAATATGAATTATAAAAAATCTCTCTAGCTCCACTAATTGCCACAGTACGAAGAACCATATTTAGTGTATGATTTTCCAATGGTCACTATTCTCTTGATAAATATAGAGGATTTCTCTTTTCCTTCCTTCCTTCCTTCCTTCCTTCCTTCCTTCCTTCCTTCCTTCCCTCCCTCCCTCCCTCCCTTCAAAATCAGAATACCCCCAACCCGAACCAATTAACTGTGTCCACACAAAATCTCTAGAGTGCTGAATTTTCCTATCCCTGGAGAGCAGAAAGGTTGGTTTCAGATAAAAGACATACAGCTTGGGAAAAAAAAAGTAGAATCCATTAAATAAATAAATAAGTAAATAAATAAATAGCTGGTGAGTCACTGTGGAGAATTATATGCAGGTTCCTCAAAAACTTAGAAATAAAACTGCCATATGATCCAGCCATTCCACATGTGGTTCTATATACAAAGGAAATGAAATCACTGTGTTGAAGAGATACATGCACACCCATGTTCATTGCAGCATTATTTACAATAGCCAAGACATGAAAGCAACCTAAGTATCCATTAATGGGTAAAAGGATAAAGAAAATGGAATACTATTCAGCCATAAAAAAGAAGGGAATTCTGCCATTTGTGACCATATGGATGGATGTTGAGGGCATTATGCTATGTGAAATAAATCAGAAAGAGAAAGACAAGTATCGTATGTTCTCACTTAAAAAAAAAATACATAAACAAAGTAACACCAGCATTCTTCATAGAGCTAGAACAAACAATCCTAAAATTTGTATGGAACCAGAAAAGACGCCAAATAGCCAAAGAAATCTTGAAAAAGAAAACAATACAAAACAAAAAAAAGAAAACCAAAGCAGGAGGCATCATAAATTGGACTTTAAGCTGTACTACAAAGCTGTAATCATCAAGGCAGTATGATACTGGCACAAAAACAAACACTCAGATCAATGGGACAGAATAGAGAACCCAGAAATGGACCCACAAGTGTATGGCCAACTATTCTTTGACAAAGCAGGAAAGAATATCCAATGGAAAAAGGCATTCTCTTCAGCAAACGGTGTTGGGAAACTGGACAGCGACATGCAGAAAAATGAACGTGGACCACTTTCTTACACCATACACAAAAATAAACTCAAAATAGATGAAAGACCTAACATAAGACAGGAAGCCATCAAAATCCTGGAGGAGAAAGCAGGCAAAAACCTCTTTGACCTCGGCCGTAGCAACTTCTTACTCAACACATCTCTAGAGGCAAGGGAAACAAAAGCAAAAGTGAACTATTGGGACTTGGTCAAAACAAAAAGCGTCTGCACAGCAAAGGAAACAGTCAGCAAAACTAAAAGGCAATCAGTGGAATGAGAGAAGATATTTGCAAATGACAGATAAAGAACTAGTATCCAAAATCTGTAAAGAAGTTATCAAACTCAACACCCAAAAAACAAATAATCTGGTGAAGAAATTGTCAAAAGACATGAATAGACACTTCTCCAAAGAAGACATCCAGATGGCCAACCAATACATGAAAAAATGCTCATATCACTCATCATCAGGGAAATACAAATCGAAACCACAATGAGATACCCCCTCACACCTGTCAGAATGGCTAACTTTAACAACTCAGGTAACAACAGATGTTGGCGAGGATGCAGAGAAAGGGGATCTCTCTTGCCCTGCTGGTGGGAATGCAAATTGGTGCAGCCACTCTGGTAAACAGTATGTAGGTTCCTCAAAAAATGAAAAATAGAACTACCCTACGACCCAGCAACTGCACTACTAGGTATTTATCCAAGGGATACAGGTGTGCTGTTTCGAAAGGGGCACATGTGCCCCAATGTTTATACCAGTGCTATTGACAATAGCCAGAGTATGGAAAGAGTCCAAATGTCCATCGACAGATGAATGGATAAAGAAGATGTGATATCGATTGGTCGATCAATCGATAGATATATACAATGGAGTATTACTCGGAATCAAAAAGAATGAAATCTTGCCATTTGCAACTATGTGGATGGAACTTATTATGCTAAGCGGAATTAGTCAAAGAAAGACAAATATATGATTTCACTCATATGAGGACCTTAAGATACAAAACAGATGAACTTAAGGGAAGAGAAGCAAAAATAATATAAAAGCAGGACAAAACATAAAAGACTCTTAAATATGGAGAACAAACAGAGGGTTACTGGAGGGGTTGTGGGAGGGGAGATGAGCTAAATAGGTAAGGGGCATTAAGGAAGCTACTCCTGAAATCATTGTTGCACTATATGCTAACTAACTTGGATGCAAGTTAAAAAATAAATTAATTAAAAAATAAAATTAAAATAAGTAAAAAATTTATTTATTTATTTACTTACTTACTTACTTACTTACTTATTTAAAGCCTTCTATGTACCCAGTACCAAGGCACTATTCTAGGCATGTCATAGTCATTTTGTACAACACAGACAAAAATTGCTACCCTTATGGATCTTACATTCCAGTGGGTGAGTTACCAACATAAAAATTAGGTTACATGGGGTGCCTGGGTGTCTCAGTCGGTTGATCATCCGACTTCGGCTCAGGTCTTGATCTCACAGTTCGTGAGTTCGAGCCTCACGTCGGGCTCTGTGCTGACAGCTCAGAGCCTGGAGCCTGCTTCGGATTCTGCTTCTGCTTCTCTCTCCGCCCCACCCCTGCTTGTACTCTGTCTCTCTCTGTCTTTCAAAAATGAATAAACATTAAAAAAAATTAGGTTACATGGTGTTTTTAAATGTTTTGGAAAAAATAACAGGGCAGTCAGGAGTCCTGAGGAGGGTTAGGGAGACCGATAGCAGGATTAAATAGGGTAGTCAGGGAGGGCATCCTTGAGAAAGTGAAATGTTAGCAGGCCCTTGGAGAAGATAAGGAGTGAGTCATGTGGCTGGATATCCGGGGGCAGAAAGAACATCTAAAGCAGAGGGTCAATAGCAGGCACATGCCCGGCACACTCAGGAAACAGCAAGGAATGAGCAGGAAGGAGAGTCATAGAAGATGAGGTCAGAAGGCACAGTGGGGCCAGAAGCTTTGAGCCTTGAAGTCTCTGTAAGGGTTACAGCTTTTACACTTAGTGAGATAAGGAGCCTTTACAGAATTTAGAGCAGAGAAGTAACAGTGCATCAAATTGCTGACATGTTTTAGGAATTTTTGCCCTGTGAATGAAGTTTCATATATTGCATTTTGGAACTAAAGTGCATAAGTTGCCTGGTCTCCTCATTGTTTCCAAAACCAGATAAGAAGACTTAACTCTCTCCTAAAGGAGTAATAAGAAAAGAAAAGAAGGGTGGGACTGCGAGCTATGTCTACAATATCAATCTTAATGACTGCAGAATGCTCAGGAAATGGAGACTGAGCTGACCTGAGGGCATTCTTCGTGTTCTCGGGAAGGATTTGCAGTGGTGAAGCAGCCTTGCTCCGAGATCCCTTGGGGTTTGGAATTAGCCCCGACTTGGTTTCTCTGGGCCCAGAAATACTTCCCAAAGTACACTTGATGTTGATTAATGATTAACAACAACAACAAAAAAGGCCTCCCTTGTTCTGTTCCTTTGAGTAATAGGAAAACCCCTATCTCTAGGCGCTCTCATCTGGTGGTTGGAAGAATTGTCCTTTATCATACTGGAAAACCTCAAGCGGAAAGATATACCAGCTCTTATGAATACGTGGATTGATGGGTATAACCCAAAAGCCAGCCTGGGTTACTCCACCAAATCCATAATAAGTCCAATCATAAAATTACAGTGAACCCTTTTCCAACTGGACACAACTCTAGATTCTAAATGATGGAACCAACCCGAAGGGTGTCCTGAAGAAGGAGATAAACCTCCCTAGAAAGTCACTTTCCAGCCCTCAAACTGCATCATTCTCAATTTAGAGCTTAAAAAAAGAAAAAAAGTCCAACAGCAACTTCTTTTATTTGCAAGGGAGGCAAAACCCACCATTGAAAGCAGGTAAAAAAAAAAAAGAAAATGGCAGGAAAGTACCATTTTATAAGGAGGTTGCAGAGAGATTGCCCAATACTTGGAATCCACTTTGAGACTGAGTCCCATCCTATATACAGAAAATTGTATGCAGTCCATTCCCTGAGGCACAGTGATGAAATCCCCTGTGGAGTAAACAGAAAAGAGAATAAGCATCAAGACCCAACAGGACTGACTCGACCAGAATCAGAAAGGGTCTGGCAAGCTCACAGCAGAGTCATAATACTGGTCACAAAATCCTCCCTAAGGCTGCCAGTTTCCAAAAGTGTAGCCAGAGAAAATCAGCATGTTGAAAGACAACTATGAGAGACTCAAACAATGAGACATTTTTTTTTTTGAAGGCACAGCCCCTTGTGCAGCTCACCTACAGAGGTACTACAGACGGTGAGAAAAATGAAGGTCTTCTATGGGGAGAGCCGGAAATCAAAAAGGTTGCAAACCCCAGGGTAATTTAGAGTAACGCTCATTATCTTTCCAATTTTTAAATGAAGCGTTGAATTCGGCCCCTGTTAGCTAAAGATTTACAAACCCAGGCCGAATTCCAACAGACTCCACTCCTTCCAGCCAGCTCCAGGAAGCTGCTGTACAAATTTTTGGGAAAGGAGCCTAAAGAGCTGGAACCACCTGGCTTCAGGGTTACTTGGGGGCATAGAGTTTGCTTGACCTGGTTCTCTAAGGGCCATAAAATAAGAACTGGCATTTACTGACCGAGGCCTTATGGCTGGGTGATAAATTGCCTATTTTATTCCTGCCCTGGGTAAGGAAACCTCCATTGTCCTTGTTAATTCCTGCAATGAGAACTGTCTCCTTAGTGATTTAGTCTAGAGGCTGATAGAAGCACTGTCTGGACAGACAATAAGCTTTGTTCCACTGGCAAAACATTTTTAGGGAACTCCCCAGACCACAGTGAGGATGTGAGATCCAGGGCTCTGGAAGTGCGCTAAGGGGCGACACAGCCAGGGCCCTGAATACCAAGCATCTCCTAAAGGCTACCTCCTTGTGCTGATGCGAAGAGGCACCCACACCCCAATGCTTATAGCAGCACTATTGACAATAGCTAGAGTGTGGAAAGAGCCCAGATGTCCATCAATGGATGAATGGATAAAGAAGATGTGGTATATATAGACAATGGAGTATTACTCCGCAATCAAAAAGAAAGAAATCTTGCCATTTGCAACAAGGTGAATGGAACAAGAGTGTATTGTGCTAAGCGAAATAAGTTCGAGAAAGACAAATATATGATTTCTCTTACATGTGGAATTTAAGATACAAAACGAATATAAGGGAAGGGAAGCAAAAATAATATAAAAACAGAAAGGGAGACAAACCATGAGAGACTCTTAAATACAGAGAACAAACTGAGGGTTGCTGGAGGGGGGTTGGGTGGGAGATGGGCTAAAAGGGGTGAGGGGCATGAAGGAGGATGCTTGTTGGGATGAGCCCTGGGTATTATATGTAAGTGGTGAATCAGTAAATTCTATTCCTGAAATTATTATTGCACTATATGTTAACTAACTTGGATGTAAAATTTAAAAATGTATTATTCAGCCATAAAAGAATAATAAAATAAAAACTTTGACAATATAAAAAAATTAAATTAAACTAAAATATTTGAACCACTCTAAAAAGCAAAGGTTACCTCCTTCACGCACGTTGGTGGGAGAGTGTCAGAGCCAGGGGAAGTCGTTACTGGCAAAGATACTGCCCGACACCCAAGGAGGGCCCTGCAGTCATCTTCAGCAGAGAAACAGCAATGGCGTCTGGTGGTCATTTTTTGGAATCTCCCTATAACTTCAGTTGAGCTGGAGAACTGAGTATTTCCAGAGAGACCTTGCAGATTAAAAAAGCCTATAAGCAGAAGTTGCTGGGTCTTATTTGAGGCCCACGCCAAACACAAACGCTCTTCAGAAACCAACGGGATCAACCCAGTCAAAAGTGCACAACAGGGGAGCCTGGGTGGCTCAGTTGGCTAAGCATCCAACTTTGGCTTAAGTCATGATCTCATGGTTTGTGACGACCTCATGGTTTGTGAGTTTGAGCCCTGCGTCCAGCTCTGCACTCTCAAAATAAGTTGTCTCTCTCTCAAAAATAAGTTTTTTTTTTAAGTGCACAACACAAACATCCAAGAGAAAATAAAGATTCCAGATAGAACCTGAGTATACCTCCATATTTAACTGCAACCTCTCTACCCTGTCGGAGAGGAGAAGGTTACACTCAGAGGGGCTTCAGATGACTTTCTGGTTATAGTAAGGGTGTTGTGGAGCGCCTGAGTGGCTCAGTCAATTAAGCGTCTGACTTGGGCTCAGGTCATGATCTTGTGGTTCATGAGTTCGAGCCCCGCATCAGGCTCTTTGCTGACAGTTCAGAGCCTGGAGCCTCTTCAGATTCTGTGTCTCTCTCTGTGTCCCTCCCCTGCTCATGCATTATCTCTCTCTGTCTCTCAAACATAAATAAAATGTTAAGTTAAAGGAACGGGTTGCACAGCACCCTCAATGCCGTTTTCATAGGTCTTATAACAAAGCAACCTTGACCATGAGCGGAACAAGTAAGATAGAGGTATGGCCTCCGGCCTTGTTGTATGAACTCTTGACTTTGTCTTTATATATTTTTGTTGGTTTGCAATTTTAGCACTTGACCTCAAACATAAGAGTTCATGTAGTTTCGTGTCCATCTTTCCAGAGACAATTGGCATCCTGTTCGTCTTATTTAAAAATTTGTCTCCAAAACCAAGCAGAAGAGACAGAAAGAGCTGGAGAAGAAGGAAGACAAGGGATCATCCTGAACACTTCTTAATCCCAATAAGCGAAATTTATTCTGTCAACATGTGAGTCATAGGATTTCATAAATCATCGAACCACCCTTCTCGTTTTACATACAAGGAGATTAAGGGCCAAGGAGGGACAACACATGTTTACGAGTGTAAACACAATGTTAAAATCTATTCCCAGCTACTGATTTGCTTATTTAACTTCCTGCTCAGTCGTCCTATAGGAGTTATTAGCATCCCAAGATTTGTGTCGACGAAAAAGCCTGGCATGTTACAGTCAAAAAGAAGGGAACTGTAGTTGAACCAGCCATGTATCTGTCCTGGCCTGAGAAAGCTATTGCACTGAGCACTGGCAAACAGTGCCACCCTTGGGAAACTAGATAGTCCGACGAGGGTCACAGGTGGAACCCCTAGGATAGTGACTTCACTTCCACTTTTCCCTCTTTGCTGGGAAAAGAAAACTCTTGAGTCAGTCATCCCACCATCTTACCAAGACATTATTTTTACCTATAACGCTTCCTGGCTTTTTTGTAGCAGTTAGACATTTAAATTAAAAAGTTGGTTCCCTGGCACGCCTGGGTGGCTCAGTCGGTTAAGCATCTGACTCTTGATTTTGTCTCAGGTCATGGTCGTGGGATCAAGCCCCATGTTGAGCTCTGCACTGAGCATGGAGCCTGCTTAAGATTCTCTCCCTCCCTTCCTCCCTCCCTCCCTCCCTCTTCCCCTCTCCCCTGCTCACACACTCTCTCTCTAAAATAAAAACATAAATAATTTTTTAAAATGTTGGTTCCTAGAATATGCAATGGCAGTGTTCCAATTTCATGGGGAGGATGGGCCCTTATTTATCTGAATGTGTGGTGCTCATTTTCCTTGTGACTGGATTATTGGAAAATTCAGAGACACAATAGCGTGAAAACATTCTTCATGTGTAGCATGTCATTGCCATTAGAGTCTGTCACTATTGTGTGTAGCTGGACGATCTTCTGAATTAGTATTTTTAACATTTTTCTTTGGGAGAAATCCCTTCAAGTTTCGCTTCCGTATAGCCAAAGTTTCTGCATGGTAGAACCTGCATCATGTGTATCTGGGGCTCCTTATTTAAAATAAATTGGGGCGCCTGGGAGGCTCAGGCTGTTGAGTGTCTGACTCTTGATTTCGGCTCAGGTCCTGACCTCAGTTTGTAGGACGGAGTCCCCATGTTGAGCTCTGCACTGACAGCCCAGAGCCTGCTTGGGATTCTCTCTCTCTCTCTCTCTCTCTCTCTGTCTCTGTCTCTGTCTCTCTCTCTCCCCCTCCCCTGCCCATGCTCTCTATACGTAGATACATACATACATAAAACATTTTTTAATAAATTTTAAATTCTATTCTTTACACCTATATTTAAGGAAATAGTTGATCTATGCCATGTTTCTTTTTTTTTTTTTTTTAATTTTTTTTTTCAACGTTTATTTATTTTTGAGACAGAGAGAGACAGAGCATGAACGGGGGAGGGGCAGAGAGAGAGGGAGACACAGAATCGGAAACAGGCTCCAGGCTCTGAGCCATCAGCCCAGAGCCCGACGCGGGGCTCGAACTCCTGGACCGCGAGATCGTGACCTGGCTGAAGTCAGACGCTCAACCGACTGCGCCACCCAGGCGCCCCTATGCCATGTTTCTTAACAATAGCATGTTTATTAACAGGCTATGTTTCTTAACAATAGCACTATTGACACGTTGACATTTGGTGCCGGGTAATTCTTTGTTGAGGGGGTGTTCTGTGGATTGTAGGACGTCTAGCAACATCCCTGGCCTCTCCCTACTAGATGACAGTAGTATTTCCCCTTTGTAGTTATGACAACCTAAAATATATCCATGCGTTCCAAATGTCCTCTGTGGGCCACAATTAACCCTGGTTGGGAACCACTTGTGTAACCTGCTTCAGAAAGAGACCCCAGGAGAATGTAAGCCTCATGAGAGCAGAAACTCTGTGTGTGTTATTCATCACTGTATTATGCACATAGCAGGTGTTAAATTTTTTGTTGTTGTTGATTGAATGAAGGACACAATTGGTGCTGAAGAGAAAGCCTTGGATGTATAATATTCAAACAGCAATCTGCCACTCCCTAGCTATGCCATTTATCTAAATCACTTTATCTCTTACAGGCATGATATGTATTGCAGGAAATGCCTGCAATTTTGCCTTAACTCCACAATCTTGTGAATCTCAAATATAGTCATTTGTGCAAACATGTTTGTAAGCTCTGAAATGACCCCCAGATCTGAAAGATAATGCAGGAAAAATATCTTGAAGTAAATGCTGGATTAACTCTGGATTAACTCCAGAGTAAATCCCAGGTCACCCTAAAATAATGGCTCCTGCTTCTCCTATCCCCAAAAGCTCTAAACCAGGCTCTGTTTGGCCTTGAAGTGAGGCAAGGACACAGGAAGAAGACAATTTCGGATTAAACCTCTCCAGAAAAACAGAGGGATATGTCAGGCTGGGGAACAGGACAGTGCCTACTTGTGGTTTCTTCGCAAAACGTGTTGTTCTACACCAGCCCCAGGTGATAAAGGAAAACGATGTGTTCCTCAGATAGAAGGTTCAGTAGCAGTTAGGAATGAAGACTGTTAGGAGCCTTTACCCTGAAATGCTCTGATTTCCCCGTTCTCCCAATTCCATGAGCAAATCAACTGGAAAATGATATGTGTGTGTGTGTGTGTGTGTGTGTGTGTGTGTACATGTATACAACACCAAAATTTGTCTGTATCTCCCTTAAGCTACCAGCTTTGCTAAAAGCCTAAGGGCATGACCCATCAGCATGTTGGAGAGTCCAGTATAACTTGGTGGAAATTGCACGAAGAACCACCAGGGGTCGGGTTCTGTGCAGAAGGAGAAGAGATGCGGGGGTGGGGGGGCGTGGGGGAAGGGCAAGGTCTCACCTGTATATCAGGGGTCAAAAGATCTCAGTAGTATGTCCAGGACCCTTGTGTGTCAGATCCATTTCAAAATACATCCAGAGAGTCCAGGGCTATGTGCAGTTAGATACTCATGAGCAACAGGTTGAGGTGTCTGTGGCACCATGTTACAAGTTCTGCCGGAAGATACTTGCCCCGCCATGTTATGAATCATCTCTTGGGTGGAGGTGGGGACACTTGGCTTCTGTCCATTTCCTCACTCGGGGAAGGGAATAATGTTGCAGATCCCGCATAACTGGAAGTGCTGTTGTGGGGCCCAAATGCAGGAAGGGACTTCGCATTTGAGTCTGTGTTACATACGTTAATGGGTTGTTGTATTAGGAATCTACAGAGAAATGGAAACAACAGGAAGTATGCGTGTCTGTGTATTTATACACAGACACACATGCTCTCATTTTTCTTTATTCAACTTTCTAAGGTTTTTCTGTGTAGACATATAATACATGGCATTGTGAAAACTCAAACATTAAGATTTGAACGTCTCACTAATTCCTCACCCATAAGAGTAACTGGTCTTAAAGGTTCGATGCCTATATGTGTGGGTTTATTCCTATGCTTATATTACTGTAAATGCAAAAAGCATGAATCACCACCCAATTGCAGGTTAGTAGTTGTAGCATCCAGGATAGGATTGCGCAACGGGGGTGGCAAAGGCGGGGTTTCACAGTGATGTCTCCAAACCAGCCCTCGTCAGCATCTCGGGCCATACCCACATGTCTTGAGCCTGCCAGTTGACTTCTGGCTCCTTGCTTTTCCATGTCTTCCCCTACCCTTGCAGCCCAAACCCGTCATGCTAATTATTATCCAGGCTTTCCAAATGAAACCTAACACTCCTGTCTAAATCTATTGCTTTCCAGCTTCAGCTATTCCAGTCTCTCCCTCCCTCCCTCCCCGTCTCCCTCCCCGCCCCCCACACTTTTATCCTTGTGTACTTCTTCTTCCTCTGGAATCTGTCTTGCAGTGCCAGGGTTACTGACCTAGCGAGTAACGATACACCGAGAGTGGTCCCCTTGTGTCATCAGCCAAAACAGCCAGCCCCAGGTGTGAATAATCAGGTCAAAAACAAAGACACAGAAAGATGCCTGTTACGGTGGCCTTTTTCTTTCTCGGTGTCATCGGGTGTTTCCCACGCTGGACTCATGCGTCTATCACCTTCACTATTTTAGCCTTGTTTTCATGCCAATGGTACTGTTGTTTACCTGGTGGTTTTTCTAATCAATTCACTTTTTTAACTTACAGTTGTCTTAAAATTTCTATCATTGACACAAATGCAAGGCAGTGTCACTTGCTATAAGTGGAAGGTAACCATAAAAGAAATACATAACTCTTAGTTGCTTCAGTGTATTCATAAAACAGGGCCGCCTGGGTGGCTCAGTCGGTCAAGTGTCGTACTCTTGATTTCTGCTCAGGTCGTGATCTCACAGTTGTGAGTTTGGGCCCCACATCAGGCTCTGCCCTGATTATCTCGGAGCCCGCTTGGGATTCTCTCTCTCCCCCCTCCAGCCCTCCCCCGCTTGTGCTGCCTCTCTCTCTCTCTGAAAATATATAAACTTTTTAAAAACATTTAATTTTTTTATGTTATTTCATTTTCAAGAGAGCGAGACAGAGACAGAGACAGAGTGCAGGCAGAGGAGGGGCAGAGAGAGAGGGAGACACAAAATCCAAAGCAGGCTCCAGGCTCTGAGCTGTCAGCCCAGAGCCCGACGCGGGGCTCACACTCACGAAAAAATTAAATAAATTAAATAAAAAAATTAAATAAAAAAAATTAAATAAATAATATGATGTCTTCATAAAACATATTTTCCCCAGTTTGGGAAATATTACTTTACTTATCTAGCTAGAGATTCCATAGTGTTAGGTTATTAGTGGAAGCTACAGATTCTGGAGAGATCCATAAGAAAAAGATGCTTCAAAGAAAACTTTCGGGGCACCTGGGTGGCTCAGTCGGTGAAGCGTCCACCTCCGGCTCAGGTCATGATCTCATGGTTCGTGGGTTTGAGCCCCACATGGGGCTCTGTGCTGACAGCTTGGAGCCTGAAGCCTGCTTCAGCTTCCGTGCCTCCCTCTTTTTTTCAACTTGTACTCTGTCTGTCTCTCTCTCTCTCTCAAAAATAAGTAAACATTAAAGAAGTTTTAAAGAAAACTGTCAAGGGGCGCCTGGGTGGCTCAGTCGGTTGAGCGTCCGACTTCAGCTAAGGTCATGACAGTTTGTGAGTTCAGGCACTGCATCAGGCTCCGTGCCGACAGCTCGGACCCTGGAGCCTCCTTCGGATTCTGTGTCTCCCTCTCTCTCTGCTCCTCCCCCGCTCACACTGTCTCTGCCTCTCTCAAAAATAAATAAAAACATTTAAAAAAAATTAAAAAAAAAAAGAAAACTGTCAAAAGTACAGGCTTTGCAAGTCTCCTTGAACATTTGGCATCAGAGCCTTAGAACTGGGGGCAGAATTTAATCCAGCCTCAGCCACAGAGCCTGAACACCCACTGTTCCCCTCCTAGGTGGTGGCGGTAAAACAAAGGTCTCCTGACCTCTACCCCCAGTCTTCCTATGAACGACCTGGTGTTGGAGATCAGCCAACCTAGTGTTTTACTTATCCAGAACTTAGTGGCTTAAAACAGCAACCAATTTATATCCTCTCAGTGTTGTGGGTGAGGAATGTGGGCAGGGCTTGGCAGCATGAAAACGTTGCTCCGCATGGTGTCAGCTGAGGTCATTCATTCCGCTGGAAACCGGGTCAGGCTAGAAGGTCCAAGAAGGCTTCATTCATGTTTCTGGCACCTTCTGCTTCTCCTCATCGCCTCTCTCTCCACGTTAGCTTGGGCTTCCTCACAATATGGAAGCCTTAGGGTAATCAAACTTCTTACATGGCATCTTGCTGCATGAAGTGTAAGGGAATAGTCCAAGAAGAGCAAAAGAGGAGACCATAGATCTCTTAAGAACTGCCTTATTCTTGTTGATCAGAACGGGTCACAGAGCCAGCCAAGGTTCAAGGTCAGGGGAAATCAACCGAAGAGTGCATTGACAAAGAATCTGCAGCTTTCTGGAAACCATCACATTTGGGTTCAAACCCTCGGAGGGCCACCTGCTGGCTATTTTGCCTTAAATTGTTTAACCTCGATTCCCTCATTAGGAGTAATGTACATAATAATACTTGCCCTTAAGTTTTCTATGACATTCAAGAAAATAAGCATATGTAACGAATCGCACAATGCTGGAAAGATAGTTAAGTGTTCCACAAATTTTAGTTTTTCCTTTCAACCTGTCAACCAGAGGCTGTCAACCAGAGGCTGATTTCCTCCATTGTGAGGATGTTCAGGAACCTCACTGTTGAAAACCATGATCCTGGGATGGGATATTGAAGCACAATAGAAACACCATCTCCCAAAAAGTTAAGCAGAAGGAAAATGTCCTCAGATATCAGGCTTCCAGGCATCCCAGACTAAACCTGTGTCCAAGCCAAAACAGAGGCTAAGGATTGAAAGGTTTATCTACAAGAGCTGACCTTTAAACATTGCAAAGGCCTATGTATGAAAACAGAACCATGGAGCCAGGCCTGTAGCTGTTTTGAGTCTGATCTCCACGTGATAATTTCACTGACTGCTATGTTTTTCTCCAGTTCTTAAATCTGCTTTATGTCTTAAACAGAAGGAATACCGAAGATACCTCCTCTGCTTGCATTCAAATCCCAATGCTTTTATTAAGCTGGGCTGTTTCTTAATAAAGTACTGGAAATTTCTGCTTGATAAAGAAATGCATGTTGTATGTAGACTAGGACATTAGTTCTCACCTGGGATGATTTTGCCCCGTTCATACAGGGGACAGGTAGACATGTCTGGAGACAATATTGGTGGTCACAGCTGGGGAGAGGGAGTCGTATTATTGATATCTAGAGGGGAGAGGCCAGGGACACTGCTAAACCTCCAACAGTGCATATAACAGCCCCCACAACAGAGAATTTAATGGCCCGAAATGTCAGTAATGCTGAGATTGAAAAACCTTGACTGAGGACATCACTGCAATGCAACTTGCTCTGGGAACTGGTATGATATTTACATGGAAATAGGCTAACCTGGAGTCCCTTCTAGCTATTTAGTGCCTGAAGGACCAAATGAACTGTATTACCCTGCCAATTAGGTAGCATCCACTGTGGGACTCAGAAGCAGGTGGCAGGGGGAGCCTCCCCCTAAGCAAATATTCCCAAAGCGCTGCCTTTTCAGGAGTTTTTGGATGGTTTGTAAGCTCATGATGAAAAGAAGTAGGAGGGAACAGTATAAAAAAAAAAATCCAGGGGCACCTGGGTGGCTCAGTCGGTTGAGCATCCAATTTTGGCTCAGGCCATGCATGATCTCCTGGTTGGTGAGTTCGAGCCCCACATCGGGCTCTCTGCTGTCAACATAGAACCCGGGCTTCGGATCCTCTGTCCCCCTCTTTCTCTCCCTCCCACACATATGCAAGCGCATGCTCTCATTCTCAGAAATAAACATTTGAAAATAAATAAACATTAAAAAAATCCAGACAACAAATTGAGAAGATGGTAAAGGGTGGCATCCTTCTTAGTGCTCCCAACCCAGCCCCAATCCAATTCCAGGTGTGACACCACCCCTGCCCCCAATCCTGAAACTTGAGTGTGCTTTTGTTGGTACCCAAGAAAAGTACCAGCGTCTAAGTTCCTCCTTCATCTCTGCACCCTCCAGCACCTGCGAGAGTCTGGCAGGTATTTGGATTTTCATCCAAACACACAAGTGGACAAGGTCACAGGAAACATGTCACAGGTCACAGGAAACAAGCAATGCAATTTTTCAAGCTGTCCAAAGCAAAGGCATAGAATTAAGATTTGAAATTTGGAAAAAGACCAGTATGTTTTAAAAAATAGCGTCATTGGGGCGCCTGGGTGGCGCAGTCGGTTAAGCGTCCGACTTCAGCCAGGTCACGATCTCGCGGTCCGTGAGTTCGAGCCCCGCGTCAGGCTCTGGGCTGATGGCTCAGAGCCTGGAGCCTGTTTCCGATTCTGTGTCTCCCTCTCTCTCTGGCCCTCCCCCGTTCATGCTCTGTCTCTCTCTGTCCCAAAAATAAATAAACGTTGAAAAAAAAAATTAAAAAAAAAATAGCGTCAAGTTAAAATCTAGGCAAAAAACAAAACACCTTTCTAAAATGCAAGCAGTATTGGGGCGCCTGGGTGGCGCAGTCGGTTAAGCGTACGACTTCAGCCAGGTCATGATCTCGCGGTCCGTGAGTTCGAGCCCCGCGTCAGGCTCTGGGCAGATGGCTCGGAGCCTGGAGCCTGTTTCCGATTCTGTGTCTCCCTCTCTCTCTGCCCCTCCCCCGTTCATGCTCTGTCTCTCTCTGTCCCAAAAATAAATAAAAACGTTGAAAAAAAAATTTTTTTAAATAAATAAATAAATAAATAAAATGCAAGCAGTACTGATACACGAAACAACATGGATGAATTTCACAGAAATCGCAGCATGTGAGAGAAGCCAGACACATAGGGAAACCTCCCAAGTGGTGCTATTTGTGAAGCAGGGTTCCTCAGTCTTGGCATTAGTGACTCAGTTAGTGACATTTGCGGGCTTTGTTATAGGGGGCTGTGCTGTGTATTGCAAGGTATTTAGCAGTGTCTAATTTTGTGTCTCACTTTCTTAAAAATTTATCAAGCCCAACACTTCTGTTTTGTGCATTTCTGCCTGTATACACTGTGCTTGGAAGAATGTGAACGAGGCTCTAAGAAGAGAGAAGCAAATCTTCAACAGCTGATAGGGCAAAGGGTTCGGGCTGGTGGAAGAAATCTGTACGGATTTCAACATTTTCCAACAATACAGGTTTATTTCTCAACGTTTGTTACTATTGCCAAAGTTTAAGGTTCTCAAAATGTCACTTGGAAAGAAAGAAATTTCCCAGCTCATCTTGAGAGGCGGAAAGCTGGTGGAAAAACAAAAAAGTGTATGACCTACAGATATTCCAAGGCCAGCTCGTACTCTGGGCAGCCCCTGCACTTGGCTCCCAGCCTCTGAGGTGGAGTTGCACACACATTTATAGATTACATTGTTGAGATTATCATGAAAGGGTTCCGTTTGTCAAATGTCCCTTCCTCGCTACGATAACTGTCAGGTTCTTGGGCTGGTATTGTCCTTCTCGTTCTCACAGTTGAGTCATTGCCGTAACTAAAATAAGATCCTTCTTTGAAATGTCTCTCTTGATACCCTCGGACCCTTTAGACTTGTCGGGGCCCAGAAATCCTATTGAAATGACCTCTGAGGGCCCTGTCAGATCCTTTTCTTGTGTAGGAATTTTGCTTTATCTATTACTGTTTTAAATAAATAGACCAATGGCTAGATCTTGGAAACATTTTTACTCTTTAGGGATTATCTTTGCAATGTAGTGATTTTAATGTAACCTATCTGACATTGAAGTCTTTCTATTTTAACAACTGAGCTAAGGGAAAAGTAAAGAGTCGGTGCTTGAATGGTTTGGAACATACTCAGGACAATATTGTTCTGGAATTCCCTAAGGGGAAACCCCCTCCACTTTCCCACTCTTTATTTTCTCCACTGGAAAACTAGGTTTTATAACTCAGTGCCTGACCCACAATGTCACTGAGCTTAGCTCAAGGACAGACAGGCACAGAAGTACAATACAAGTGTTTTTTGAAGGTTAAGATTTGTAGTGAGATCATGAAAAACCACGTATGAGCTGTTCTTTCAGAGACAGAAACTGGATCGTGCATCCCCTGGGCAAATCATATCTAATTTCTCTCAAGTTCTTAGCTGTGTTTCTGGAAAAGGACCATACAGTGTGGTCGCAGTATCCTTGCTCTGAGCCTTCAAGAAGATGGCCTGATATCTATCGATCTCTTGTTCTCTTATGGCAGAAAGGTACTTCCCTTCTTTAAAAACATACAAGATCCAAATAGAATAAGTGAGAAGTTGGGGGAAAGAATCATGCCCCACAGATTGCCATCTCAGAGACATAACATGAAGTTTCCTGACTTAATGCAAAACGGTGGCCTATTAACATTGGGAAAGTGGTGAGAATGTGTCCCAAGACACTTTAATTCTTCTGAAGGTGTATTGAAAGCTGTTATTATTCTCCCAGCTAACATGGGTTTACAAATTACTACCAGAGTGCCTAATCCAGCCATACCCCTTCATTTATGTATTGTCTGTGGCTGCTTTTGAGATATGACCTCACAGTTGAGTAGTTGTGACAGAGAGCACAGGGCCACAAAGCCACAAATATTTACTCCCTCCCCTCTATAGAAAAAAAAAATGCCATTCTGCTCTGATGGGAAAGTTTCATTTTATCTATGAATCATACTAATTTTTAATTCTCAAAATAATATAATTACTATCTTCATATTTAGTTTTATTCTTAAAGAGTAACCCCCTCCCCCTGAGACATATCTACCCATAAGTTTCCCCTGAAATACATTTTTGTCCCCCTCTTACGACTTCCATTCTCACTCTCTCTCACTCACTCACTCTTGCTTCCTCTGCCTCCCTCCCTTGTCTTGCCTCTCTCTCTCTTTCTAGCTGCCTCACCCCTTCCTACCCACCTCTCTATAGCCCTGGGAAAGGGAAAGGATTTTTGGTAAGACAGAGAAACAAAATGAAGACAAAATGTCATCATACATCGGGGCGCCTGGGTGGTGCAGTCGGTTGAGCGTCCGACTTCAGCCAGGTCACGATCTCGCGGTCCGTGAGTTCGAGCCCCGCGTCGGGCTCTGGGCTGATGGCTCAGAGCCTGGAGCCTGTTTCCGATTCTGTGACTCCCTCTCTCTCTGCCCCTCCCCCGTTCATGCTCTGTCTCTCTCTGTCCCAAAAATAAATAAACGTTGAAAAAAAAATTAAAAAAAAAATGTCATCATACATCAATATGTTTCTGCAAAAGATGATCCTTATTGCTCATGGGCACATTTATTCTGAAAGATGCTTCAATGTAAAGCTTCTGAAGGACACAAATCAGAACCTCTTGGGGAGACAAGAAAATGTGACTTGAGAAACTATAAGTTTGAGACACCCCCCCCCCCTGCCCCGAGGCTACACAAAAGCCCCAAACTCTTCTGCCTTGGATCATTTTCTCTGCTCCTCTCTCCTCCTGTGGTGCTAACAGAGTTTGTGTTTGGAGGTTAGGACAATACATGCTTCCTATCAACTGTCTTGAGTTTCCTCTGCCCCGACTACCAGCTTCTTAATGAATATAGAGCTTTTACAGAGTATAGAGCACCTTCAGTGGGTTAGAACAAATAGTTGGCTGTCCAGAATTTGGGGAAATGGAGTATCTGGCTTAGATGTTCTTTCTGCCAAACTACAAAAAGAATAGGAAGTTCAGGCCATGGTTATCATGCAGAAAGAAATTTCTAGATTGGAACCATGTGTGCAAAGACCTCATACCTGGAGTAAATTAAGGCTATGGTGGTGCTAGACAAATACCATTAAGATCTTGCAAACCACCCACCCAGTTTTAAGAGGAAGAACTGAATGCAAACAAGCTATTTCTCTCATACCTGTCGTGTAATTGATGGCTGTTTGAACCGTTTATGATGAAACGGCCTCTACTCTGACCTATGATTCCTCCTCTGGAACCCGTACTTGGCATGAATCTCCTCCAGTGTCCCCCAGTGAACCAACCAAAGACCCCCCATCTTACCCATTCACCAGGGAAGTTAATCCGAATTACTCGTCTTGTGTCACCGTTGATAATCATTTGAACGTATTTTTCTGTGGGGACTTAATAAAACTGTGTTCTGGCCACATGTTTACAATTCCTGTCGCCAAGAAGGTCCTTCAAGGTGACCACCGCTTCCAACTGGTGCATCACCTCACCTCTCACCATGCCTGGTCTGCACCCCAGTTGATGTTGGTTGAATGGATGCAACAATTAGTTCATTAATCAGAGAAGGAAAGCCATCCTTTGTTTTGTGGTCTGGGGATGGGGCTCACGATGATGTGGGGTAACAATAGCCGGCTCACTTGGAGAATTTTCTGGCAGGCAGGCAGTGGAGATGAAGGCCAATCTCTCAGCCTGGGGCCGGGGGGGGGGGGAGTAATGGGGGGGGGCACCGCACAGAGCTGCTCAGAATTTTGCTCGTGTGGCATTGGTTTAGGGCCAACCTATAGGACATTTTTTTTGCAGACTGGGCCCCATAAATTGACATTTTTTTGCAGACTTTGGCTTTCTGGGCCAAAGCTCTCTGCTCAGATCCTTCCCGCCACTCTGACTACATTTGTCCTGCGATCACGTCACTCTGTGGGTTGAAGAAACGCAAGCCCTAGGGGAAGATGAAAGGACATCTTTAGGCAAGATGGCTCACACGTCAGCCTCCCCACTGCCATGAGGGGCACGTGAAGATGGTTTTCGGTGCCTCTTAGACTCTTCCTTTCCTTCTGGGAGTACCAAAACTCACATCAAGTTATGTTGGTGTGGTGGCGGTGATCTTGAAAGACAATTTTATTTTCAAACGAACACGTGGGAGAGAACATTCTCTTCCTTTTGAGCCCCTTTCCCCAATGCAGTGGCAGCGTGACGGAGCCACATTCATTGCCATCTGTTTTGCAGCTGCTCAGAGATGAAGCCCGGGATGGTTGTTAGCGCTGGGGCTGCCCCAGGCCCGAGTTGCTTGTGCGTTGCTTTCGGCACTCATTTCTGTAAGCCTCGGACTGTTTTCAAGTAAGCCCCTGAGATTCTTTTTTTTCCCCCCAAAGAAAAACATTCCCCACATTCCCATCTTCATTTGGGCACAAAGATGGGAGGGTCCCCTTTGTCTGTAGCCCGGTGTTTTCGTTCCCTTTAACAGAAGTCTCCGGAGCACCTACTGCATGGCCAGACTCTGCCCTCTGTGTTACAGGAAGTCTGAGGCTGAAAACAGCATGAGGTCCTGGCCTTCCAGGACCTCGTGACCTATCATAGTGGACACCAGTGCACAATTTGTTAAAATCCCATATAATAAGTACCTATAACATATAAGTACCCAAGTGCTGCAGAAGATAGGGTTAGTTCTATTTGGGGGGCAGAGATGACTGAACTCAAGTTGGGGCTTTAGGGGGTAAATAGAAGTTTGCCAAAGACAATAATCATATAATGATAATATTTATATCTTTTATTATGTGATTTACAATAATGTCTGTCTCTAATACCATTTGTTGAGCACATATTACGTGGCAGGCATTCTGCCGAAGGATTTATATACCTTATCTCATTTATTTCTCACAGTAATCCTTATAATAATAGCAAACGTGTTTCTAATGCTTATTATGTGACAGGTACTTAATATATAAGCGTGAAAGAAATGCAGTGGAATCTTTGGGCTTTTTTTCACAGCTCTGTGAATTGCTGCTCTGAGAATCATCAAGAGGAAAATATTAAACACTTTTTCAGTGCTTCTAAATTTTTACTATATCAAAACCATGCTGAATCTGTACAAGAGGAAAAAGAAAGGAAGGATGGGAGGGAGGAAGAAAAAGCTTTTAAAGAAAAGAACAGGATGTCCTCCTCCCTGTCATTGGTACCGGTCTATAACGGACCTTCTCATGATCTGTATCCAGCCTACTTAGAATCCTGCTGGCAAGCAAGGCGTATCAGTGTTGGGCTAAAACCAACCCTCTTTGGTTCCCTTCTGGAATGGAGCTTTGGAGCCAGCATTGTTCCACAGCTGACCTCCAAGATAGTCTGTAACTTGGCTTTGGACTTTGTTGCCCTTGGTGTATTGGTAACTTTCACCATTAAGTCTAAAAGTCTGTGTTTGTGTTTGTATTGACACACATTGGGACAATTAGGAACATGTTTCACATGGTGGCTGTTACTTATTTTTCATACAAAAACTATTCTTTCTAGTTTTCTCTCTTCTTCACCCAACTCTAGCGTATAAAATGAAGTGTAGTAAGATTGCTTTCATGCTACAAAAACAGGAGTTTCATGGGAAACAGTAATAATTCCACTGAGTTTGATGACATGTGTCTGTTACTTGATTTGTCTCCGTTTGGGAACCACCAAATTAAAATATCCCAACGTCCAGTGACCAACCCAAGACCAAATCTTGCCAACAGCACACCCTTCAGAGGAACCCTTCATGGCACCTTCAGAAAAGACTTTCAGAATTCAGTAAACTCCTCTGACCACATGTGGCCCACTGGACAAACTCTTCTTCCAATCAAGGAAGGATGCCTTTGGTTCTAGAGCTCGCCAACCGGTCTGTTTGGAGAAAGCACAAACTATGGAATGAAAACCTCCTGACTCATTTTCAAAAGCCTCTGCAATGAAGCAATAGCTGTTTAAAAAAAAAAAAAAAAAAAAAGGCTTTGCACAGAGGCACCTGGGTGGCTCAGTCAGTTAACGTCCGAGTGCCCGATTCTTGATTTTGGCTCAGGTCATGATCTCATGGTTTATGAGATTGATCCCCACATTGAGCTCTGTGCTAACAATGTGGAGCCTGCTTGGGATTCTCTGTCTCCCTCTCTTCCCCTCAGTCTCTCAAAATAAATAATAAAATTTTAAAAAATTGTAAAAAAAATAAAAGTTAAAAAAAAAGGCTTTGCACAGACAGTCCTGGGCCCACAAAACCTAAATAGAGACCAACTCAATCTCCGAAGTAAATCCAAATATTTTGCTGCATTGGTTGAGTAAGAAATATCAACACACAGACATGCCCCTCTTCCCTTTCCATAAAAGAATCTTCCCATGTCTCTACACAAGGAGGAGACAGGGAGGATAGATTTTTCAAAAGGCAAAGCCAACGTTATTTTTAAAACTCATTTGGTTTGCTTATGGTCATTCTCTATGCAATAACACTGTTTCTTGGCTTTGGTTTCTCTCTCCATTTTGGTTTACATCATTGCACTTTATTTGCTACCATTCCCTCTCTGTTTTATGGGATTAGCGTGTGCATCATTTGAAATCTCAGATTAATTTAGCAACGTCAAGAATTTTGGGGATGCTTGGGTGCCCACACAGCCCAGCTTTGGTGAATCTGTGGCCTCACCGTGACACAAAGAGTCCTGTGATTCCCTGGGAACTGAAGGCCATCGTTGAGAGAGAAGGGAGGTGGCTTTCGGAGCTCATCTAAGTATTAATTGAGGTTCTTAAATGTGAGCTCTCATTGCAGGCTCCAGACTCGCCCCAGAATGAAATTACATTGAACATTAAACATTTTTCAGAGTTCACCTTCCACTTTAAAGAAGAGGAAGAAAATTGTTTTGGCAATGCAGATGCCTGTTAGTATACACATCATGACTGATAGAAGCACGTCTTTAAAAAAAAGAACTTAAAGAGAGAGAGAGAGAGAGAGAGAGAGAGAGAGAGAGAGAGAGAACGTAGAAAACAGCTCCCAGAGAAGTAATTTTTCAATTTCCTTGATTTGTTTAGTGGGAAATTGGTCTCCAATTTATTATAATTTGAAAAGACAATGAATTCTTCATTTGGAATTAATATAACAATGACTGAAAGGCATCTTGCTTGTCTCACAGCTTACAACCTGTTTGGATAAAGCATTTTGAGTCATGGATCACTGTGAAACCCCAAGACTCAGGGAAGGCTGGTAATGCTTTCCATATGGTTTTCCCTAAATGATAATTATAGCTCATTCCAAACTACAAATTATATGCACTAAAAATGTTAATTTAATTTGGGGTTACTGACTAGATTTTTTTTTTCTAAAAGCAGGTGTAATAGTAATTACATTGTCTGAATATTGTCAACAGTGTTAGACATGATGAATTGGTATAACCAGATTATTCCTGAATTTGACTTGATTTTGCGGAATCTGCTCACAAATGTCCAGCCTGGTGTGTGTGCTCTGTGATTTATCCTGGAGGGATAAAACATTAATGAGGAAAATCAAAATAAATGGTTCTCCTGGTCTCTCCAGGAAGGCTGTTTGAAACAGTGTATCTAAGAAAGAAGATGAGAGGCTGGAACTCAAAAGCCGTCTCCATGTGACTTCTTGGAATTTCATCGTCAATCAGCATGAAATCAGAAACAACACTAAGGATTGAGGTTGAAATTAACTGCAACCTCTGATGGAAAAGTACTTCCTTGAGAACCTTTAAGTTAGTTTCTATAATGAAATATGGCAATGAATTAGCCCTGATGGTCTGGAGAAAGGTGCTTAATATGAAAAATGGCTGCTGCTTAGAAGCCAAGTTCTTCTCATGTTTATTTTAGTGACTCCTCCTCTTCCTTCCCCCTGTCCCCACTAAAGCTGTCTTTTCAGGAAGCCATCACTGCTGACAACAGAGGCATATAGTTTGGAAGAACTTTAATTAGACTTAAAATTTGCAAGGTGACTGGAGCCTTTGAAGTCGTCATAGTCCAGAGGCTCTCAAAAATCAGTATTCAGAAGAGAGGCAGAGTATACAAGGGTTAGGGGTTCTGCAGTCATGTGCCTTGAGTTGGAGCCTGGTTCCCCACACTTACTACTCCTGAGCCATAGGGGAAGTCAGTGTGAGCCTCAGTTTCTTCATCTGTCTAATGGGTGTAATAATAATAAAACTCAGGTCCTAGGTAGGTCTTATGACATCAAAAAAAAAAAAAAAAAGAATAAAATCTGATACCTAGAAATCATCTCTAAATAGCTGCCTTTGTGTAGGAAAACATTTAGGGTCCATTTTTAAAATGTAGAACTCTGGGTTCCCACCTTGAGAGATTCCAATCCATTAATCTGCATTTTGACGCACATCCCACGTGGTCCTGAACCACACTTCAAGAGGCACTGATTAACCCCAACTCCTTCGTTTGGAAGACAAGAAAAATGAGTTTGGATGGTGAAACGCTGGTGTCAGGGTCACATGGGTAGACAGTGATCCACCTGATAGAGATCTCAAGCCTCTCACTTACCGTTCTAACACACTCTCCATCATAGGTCCCTCCATTTGTTGAACCTTTAGTATGAGTTTTTTAACCAGAAGGACACATCAGAAACACCTAAAGAGCCTTTCCAGGAGCACCTAGGTGGCTCAGCTGGTTAAGCATCAGACTCCTGATTTCGGCTCAGGTCATGATCTCATAGTTCGTGGGATCAAGTCCCACATCAGCGCTGTGCTGACAGCGTGGAGCCTGCTTGAGGTTTCTCTCTCTCTCCCTCTCCCTGTGCCCCTCCCCCGAGCACTGTCGCTCTCTCGCTCTCTGTCTAAAAATAAATAAATAAACATTTAAAAAAGAGCCTGTCCAAATGCTCAAGCCCAAGGCCCAGCCTAGACCTGCTGAATTTGGTGACCAGTGGCAGATCTCAAACCTGAATGCAATGATCCCCGATTGTTTCCTGATGGCAGGGGGTAACCTGGTGTTAGCTTCTCATACTCATCTTGGGCTAGAGCCCAGGGCACACAATTTAAGTCATAGTTGAGTCATTTTTCTTTCCTAACCACACTGCTGGATCGTGGAACTGTAATAGGCACAAATTATTAACTGCAAATATATTTTCAGTTTATTTCTCTTCCCTTCACACTACGGAAAACTAGCATTGGCCACTGCCCAGGCAAAGCATTCTGCCTCTCCCCTTCAATCTCCTAGGGTCTTTAATAGATTAGAATCATCCAGTGGTTCTCCCCTGGGGTTATTTTGCCACCCAGGGGGCATTTGGCAATGTGTGAAGACTTGTTTGGCCCTCACACACTATTTAGTAGGTGGAAGCCTACTAAATATTCTGTAATACACAGGACAACCCCACAACAAAAAATGTGCGGACCCAAATGTCATTGGTAACATAAGCTTGTCAGAGGGCGGAGGGACTCAGAGAAGAGATTTGTTGTTGGAAAGCCTTGAGAGGTGCTTCTAGAGGGGAAAAATTCACGTGGAACAGGAAAGAGTGCATGAGAGAAGGGTGGGTTCTACCATTTAGTAATAGCAAAGAGTGTCTGAAGAGAAAATGGAGCGAGAGAGAAAGAGACTGTGGGTGTGAGACAGCAGCTGAGAGGAAACGGTGCTTTGGATTAGGAACGAAATCTTTTCTAATGTTCCTCAGGAGACGCAAGTTTAGAATCCCTTATGCGTTTGGTATCTTTATATTTGATGCTTCTCCCAGACTGTGCCCATGGGTTCCTGCCTTACAGTGTGATTACCGAACAGCCCTTCGAATGAGAACCCTTCTTAGGAGCCCCTGGGTGGCTCAAATGGTTAAGCGTCTGACTTTGGCTCAGGTCATGATCTCACAGTTTGTGGGTTTGAGCCCCGTGTCGGGCTCTGTGCTGACAGCTCGGAGCCTGGAGCCTGCTTCAGATTTGGTGTCTGTCTGTCTCTCTCTCTCTCTCTCTCTCTCTCCCTCCCCTTCCCTTGCTTGTGCTCTGTCTCTCTCTCCTAAAAACAAATTAACATTAAAAATTTTTTCTAGAATTAGAACCCCTTCATAAAGGTGGTAAAAACCATTTTCAGGTGTCAAAATAATATTGCTTTGTCCTTACTGCAGCCTTAGGTCAATATCCAATACATATACCGTATACAGCCCACATGCTTTTCAGGAGGAAGAAGAGCAGGAAGGTGACAGAAGTCAACCCAAAGACCCAGAAAACTCTAGTAGAAAGTTTATGCTTTGGCTTTGTCCCTTGTTTGGTCAGTAACCAGTCACACTGACTAAAGACCATTAAGTATCTTGGTGACTCCAGAAAACCAAATAACCGTATAATTTATAGGTAAAAACCATAGGCTCATAGGAAGAGAACTTTCTAGAAATGGTGACTGTGGGAGAGAATATCCCCTGTCATAGACTGTTACAATACTGGACCCAGGTGAATCATGCCTCCCTGTCCCTGCATCTCTGCAATAGGATATCTCCATTCCTCTCCCTACCCTCTATGATCTGTGCTAGTCTAGTGACTTCTTTTGACCAATAAAATGTGGCAGAAGTGATGTACAAGCTCTGAGCCTGGGCCATAAGAGACGTCGTAGCTTCTGTTCCCTCCATCTTAGAACCCCGAGACCTCCACGGTGTGGAGAAGCCCCATCTAGCCGGTTGGAGCTTGGGAGGGCACCTAGTGGAGAGATGAGGCACCTTGCACATCAACAGCTGCCACCAGCCACCCACCATGGAAATGAAGTCTCTGGACCTTTCAGCCCCAGTAAATCTGTCACATAACTACATGAGCAAACCCAGGCAAAGCCAGCCAAAAAACCACCTAGGTTGCCAACCCACCAAATTGGGACAAATAAATCATTGCTGTTTAGGGATTTGCTTCTCGGAAATAAGAACTTGAAAATTCGCCCTGAGTCCCCAGGATTGAATTGCTTTAGCCAAAGGTGGCTTGCAACAGAGGCCAAGGTAGTTGTATCCCCACCCCCCACCCCAACTGTGTTTCTGCTTCTCCTGGGCCCACAACAGCTCAGTGTGGATCCCAGACTCACTCTAAGCAAAATGGTTATGTCAGTAAAGTATGTCTGTGGCCCTTTCTACCTTCTTGTTATGTATTCTTCTCTCCTCTTGCAGGAGATTCTGTCCTCCCACAGATTCCTCCAAGATGCCAGGGCCCCCACAGGGGCAGCTTGTCACCAGGTGGGGCTCCAGATTTCAGAAGGGCCTCCTCCTTTGTCCTGACCACAAAAACTTTTCTTCCCTAAATACCCTGCTCCTGCCTCACTGTCACTGGGGAAAACATCCAGATCTATCAAGTTACTAAGGTGTAATTGACTGATGGAATGTCCTCACCGTGTTTATCAATATGAGCATGCTATACGCCTCGGGCATACATCACCTCTAGCTTCACACTGACCAGATAAGGGGGACACATGAGGAAAAAGAATGACTTTCCCAAGGAAAAAAACGAGGTCATGGAGCTAATAAAGACAGAGCTTAAACCTTTCAGCCTCTAAGGATGGAACTTTTCTAGTATTTAACATTGCTGGATCGATACCTGTGGCCTTGGATACTTAATTTGAGAAACTGTGTCAGGAAAAGGAAGCAGATAGTCTGAGAAATGTTTTGCCATTCACCTGGTATCCAGTGGGTGCTCATTGTCCATAAGGCACTTTCCACACCATGGTAGGAGCGGCACATAAGAACCACTGAAGAGTTGCGAGCAAGGGATACACGATACTTGTTTCCTCCTGAAAGGTGGCTCTCCCGGTAGCCTTGGAGAATCAATTAGTATATAGAGTGAGCGGCTAGGTGGCAATTTCATTGTACCCGGTAAGAATAGGAAGACCTGAACTAAGGCAGGTTAGGAAGTTTAGAAGTTACATAGAGGTGAAAATTTATGAGAGTTGTAACTGCATTTTGAGGCCTGGGATTTACAGCCACCTGTCTCTGGTGATATATAATAACAGGCCTTTGTTATGTATTAGCCAGGTGGGACCAGGTTTCGAATCAGACAGAAGTGTATTTGGACCTTAGTTCTATCCTGTAATAGGAACATTTGGGCAAAGTACATTACCTTCTACATCTCAATTTCCTTATATGTAAAATGGAGACATAATAACATTACCAGCTTCAGGGGCTATTGCAAATATTGAATACGCATGGGAGTGTCAAGAATTCTAAGCTGAGTGGCAGTTATTTCATTACTATTATTACTGGTCTGCTTGTATTTGAATGTTTTCCCTGCTTGCAAATTTTTTTATTTCTTAAGTAAACTCTACCCCCTGAACATGGGGCTTGAACTCATGACCCCGAGAACAAGAGTCATATGCTTTACCTACTGAGCCAGCCAGACACCCTCTACTTGCAAGCTTTTGCTATACGTCTACGGTCCTCTTTGCTTTGCCTCCAATTGTGTGGTGACATTGAGGTGTGTTTCAATGATTGGCCAAGCATTGTAGGGTCTTTGGGAAAACTGTATACATTTCACCGTAGATATCCCCACCTTGTACCCATTTTGTAGATTAGTCTGACTGTTTTGAGGTGTCTCCTTGAGCACCCAGTACTACCCCCGGGTCTGTACCACGCAGACTGGGATTTAAGGAACTCAATTATCTGAGAAACTTGGAACATCTCAGCTCCGGATTTTATTCTGGAAATTTGCCTCAGGGAATTAGCCCATTTAAGGGGGAAGGTAGCAAACATACTCCCTCCAGCAGCAAACGTCTCTGAAATATCAAAGTTTGGCCTGGTGTTTGAATTGAATCAGATGTCAAGAAAAACACACTGCATTCCTTTGCCATAAGACAAACGCCATATGTTAGGTTTATTTTTAAGTGGTGGGTAAGAACAGGGAGACCATGTTCTAGTCTGAGAAAATATCGATGCCATGGTGTCAGCAAGGCAGGTTATGGTTTAATTCATACCTGCAGATTACCGAGTGAAAAATGAACCTACATCCACAGCCTGACATCTGTGCAAATGGTGCATGGGGACGGAGGCCTGTCTACCTTCCTTAATGTTCTTGGGATAAAGTAAATACTGAAGGGCTTGACGTCTTTCCTAAGCCTAACAAAGCTGGCCCAGCTGGTGCCCAGATGCAGTGCCGAGTGGGTGGAGGGTCCTAGGGCTGGGGAGGCAAAGCAGAAACGAGAAGACGCCTTGAAGTTTAGGAGACACGGGAGAGAAATAGTGGGAAACTCCTGCTTTTACCCGGGATTGTTCTTGTGAACAGTCGAAAAACGGATCAAGTTGGAGTTTGGGGTGACCCTTCACTGTCCCCTCTCTGGCCATCCTGCCAGTCCCTCCCTATTGCATAGCGCACCCTCTTCCTTCTCAGAGATCACGGGCTCACTTGACAAGATCTTCGCGGCAGTTTGGAAGCATCTCTTAAACCTCAAGATGCACACACGTCAGCCTCCGCCCTTCACCTTCGTGAACCCCTGCCTACGCGCACACGTGCACCATTCTCAGACAGACACCTGGACGAGGAGATATGGTAGCACGTTTGTCGTGGCAAGCAGTTGGGAACACCTTCAGTGGCCCGAAGGAGATGAAATAAGGCGTGGTGAAAAATGAAATATTGGTTCTGAGATTTCTCCTTGGTCACACGGGGTCAATTTCTGCTGCTTATTTCAGGGAGTTCACAAAGATTCGGTAAGAAAAAGTTCTTGGCAAATAATCAGCAGACCATAAATCATAGCTATTATTATTGCTACATGGAACAGTAGCGAGCTGTCAAAAAGAGTGACCTATGGGGGCGCCTGAGTGGCTCTGTCACTTAAGCGTCCCACTCATGATTTCCGCGCACATCATGACCTCACGGTTGGGAGATGGAGCCCCGTGTGGGGCTCTGCGCTGAGGGCGGAGCCTGCTGGGGACTCTCTCTCCCTGTCGCTCTCTGCCCCTTCCCTGCTCATGCTCTGTCTTTCTCAAAACAAATAAATCTTTTTTTTTTAATTTTTTTTTTCAACGTTTATTTATTTTGGGGACAGAGAGAGACAGAGCATGAACCGGGGAGGGGCAGAGAGAGAGGGAGACACAGAATCGGAAACAGGCTCCAGGCTCCGAGCCATCAGCCCAGAGCCCGACGCGGGGCTCGAACTCACGGACCGCGAGATCGTGACCTGGCTGAAGTCGGACGCTTAACCGACTGCGCCACCCAGGCGCCCCTCAAAACAAATAAATCTTAAAAAGAGAGAGAGAGAGAGAGTGGCCTATGTTTTCCTGTAGCAACTGATAGCAAGGGGGGGGGGGCGGGAGAAGGAAAACGAGAAGACCACTATATACCATTTACATTTATATTTGGAATTCCTAACTGCATCAGGGACCTACCACCAACACACTTGCCCGACTTCCAACTCTTTTGGATGAGCCTCTCAGCCAGTCAGAGCAACTAGAAAACAGCAATGTACAGCAACTCCACGCATATAGGCTTGAAAACCTCACAAAACAATATTACGTGGTTTCTTTGGATATGCATATGTGGATAAAAACAGAAAACTGTCAGAAAAAGGACTTCCTAAAGAAATGAAGTAGATGACGTTTGGAGGGTCCTGTGTTTCTTTGAACTTGAAAACGAGGTGGTGCAGGTCGAGATCAGGGGAAAGAACAATCTGACTCTTACCTCCAGGGTTTTCATCTTGCATAGGAAGAAATACTTACATGTGACTCATGCCATTAAACATACTTCAGAGTAGAAAAGAGTAACGATGCCCAGTATTCACTTGTAACCAAGTTACTGTATTTTTCTTGAGCCGATCTGACCTGAATCTTAAAACGCCACAATAGGAGCATGCTCAGATGCCTTCTAGAGCATGCCTTGTCTCCAGCTAAGGGAACCAAGAGTTCGGGATGGGAGGTGACTAGCTCAGAGTCACATAGCAGAGGCAGGTGGGACAGAGGAAGGGGTGAGTGGCTAGCAGTGGGTTGGGGATAAGTAGTTGGAAAGAAACTGGCCAAGTTGCAGGTCAGGTAAGATTAGAAGGGCATGGACATCTGAAGGTGGGGCAATGAGTTAGAAGGGCATTAGAGGTTTTGCAGCAGAAGTCCACAAAGACAAAAATTCAGCAGGCCAGTTGCTCATGCTTTCCCAATTCCCAAGCTTCCCAGGGATCTCCTGGATGTGCCTGCTCATCCCCCAGGGCCTTCGTGTTAGTGCTGGTAATAGCAAAAGGAGAATTGAAAGACGGCCTGAAAAATCTAGAAATCTTTATATCAGAGGGAGTTTGGAAATAGTGGGGTGCTGTGGGGGCGTGCAGCAAGAGGTGGTTGCACTCCAGAGACAACGGCCAAAGAGGGAGAAAGAAGACTTCCTAAGGTTACAAGGGCTGGGAATGTGATTCCCTCTTTGCACGGTATTTCGAGAGACTTCAGTAAAAATTTAAATTGCTCTTTAGTGTTTTCTGGATGGCAGACTTGATGTTGTGTCGCACGGACAGTCGTGGCCCATAGCGCAAGATCCGCAAGTTTGCACAAGAGCATCACCATTGCTGATGGAAATGGAAGGAGATACTCAGCCCTCTCAAAGTCAGTATTAGGGTGGGACCCAGAGCCCTCGGCCATCTTTAGTCCAGACTGTGCCCCTCTGCCATCTTTAGTGTTTGCTCTCCTTCCTTTGTTTCTCTGGCAAAGGCGAAAAGGAAGTGGTGGCCGTAAAGAACAGCCCACAGCTGAAACCATTGCCTTTCCCAGCGTGATGAAAAAGGGATTTCATAATGGCGCCAGTTGCCGACTGAGAACACGCTTGGCTTTTGATGCTCACCTCACTGAGGCTCTAAGACCTTCAGTGGAATTAAAACTAAACATGTACAGAAATAGCAGGTATGTCAGATCATTGTGACCTGAAAAATAAAATGCAGACGCGCGCGCACACACACACACACACACACAGACATGGAGGAAGGGAGAAGACACGTGACCTTGGTTTGGGCTGGCAGAATACTAGATGGAGGGTTTGGTGGCTTACTACATCTGGTGCCCTGTTGAAAATGAGTGGAAGGCTTTTCTTTTTTTGTTAGAAGCACCTACCAGAGAGTCTTCATCTATCTGCCCTTGGCTCCCTTAGCCCCGATAAATGGGTCTTGTATGCTGCATTTTCCAGCCAGATGAGAATATGTATTGACATTCATTTGCCAGAGATGATCTGGGTAGCACCTTCTTGGAAGGATGGAAATGATTTCCCTGAATCCCGCACACATTGAACGAAGAATAAACAACCTTGTTGAAATCGCCTACATGACCTGGAATGCTAAAAGCCTTTCGTTTGCTTGGTGTAGCACAAAAATATGAGAAATATTTAATCTTTAAAAATACACAATGGTATCATAATTTTGCTGCAGGTTCAAAGAGAGCACAGTATAACTCAGTGTATTTAAAATGTAAGGTCATTGTATATTTTCAGAATGCAAACAGCAGAGAGTTTGATGAATAGCTAAAGAGCACTAGACCATATCTTATCCTTATAAAAGTGTCTCCCGTGAATGTTAACTGTATCTCTCAGAACATTCTTAATATGCTCCATAGCTGAATATGTAGACAACAACTCTATAGAAATGTATATGCCTACCTGGTGTGTGGTCTATGTCAATTCAAAGTGGAGGTTATATAAACTTTGGTGCCCAACCTTCTCCTTTTGAACAAGAAGACAAATCTAAAGTCTTATAATTTTCCAGATCTCTTACATACTTTAGACTTAAAAAAAAAATCGTTCTTGACACAATATTCCTCTATTGTTTTATTACCAGATTATATACGTTAAATTTTTGTCTCTTTTAAAGTTTATTTATCTATTTTTGAGAGAGAGAGACAGAGCGTGCGCGTGCAAGCAGGGGAGGGGCAGAGAGAGAGGGAGAGAGAGAATCCCAGGCAGGCTCTGCACTGTCAGTGTGGAGCCTGATGAAGGGCTCGTACCCACCAACCATGAGATCATGACTGGAGCCGAAGTCGGACGCTTAACCAACTGAGCCACCCCAGCGTCCCGATCTTTATTTCTTTAATCCATGTTTGATGTGTAGTCGAGTATTTAAAACTATATTAGTTTTATATTATAAAGCTGATCTGTGTTCTTGTAAAAAAAAGGAATTTGAATGGTGTGTGTTTAATTCAGCTACAAGTAACCAAGACATTAATATTTAGGGATTTATTCTCTTGTCGAGTCTGGAAGCAAGTAGCAGAGCAGCACTATGCAACAGAACTTACTGTGATGATGGACATGTTCCGTTATCTGTGTGGTCCAATGCAGTAGTCAGTAGCCACCACAGGTAGCTAGTGAACACTCGAGATGTACTAGGGGGGTGAGGAACTGAATTTGTTTATTTTATGTGATTGTAATTAATTTAAATTAAAACATCTCCATGTGGCTCATGGCTCCCACGGTAGACACAGAGCAGTTGTGGGTGGGTATGGAGAAGACCCAGGTTCCTTCATCCTGTATTCTCCCCCCCTCAAGATATCCTCTGGGTCCAAGATGGCTGCTGGAGCCACACCATGAATCCACGTTCCAAGCAGCGGAAAGGAACGGGGGTAAAAAGACTAGTCCCTTCCCTTTTAAGGAGGCTTGCTACCTGTCCTACACAACACTTTTAACTTCTACCTTGTCCAGAACTTAGTCACATAGCTACACTCAGCCCCGAGGAGTCTAGGAAATGTTCTGCCTTATTTTTTTTTAAGGAAGAAGGGATTTGAGGGAGGACGATTGTCAGTCCCTGCCACAAAAATATATAAAGTCCATCATTTTCATCCGTTCCTCCATCCCCAGTCCAAACCCATCCCTAGTCCTTGGGGACAATTACCATTAATGAAATTGTTTCTGACCATCTGGCAAATGTTTCTGTAATACAAACATTCAAACTTTTTATCTAAACATTTTTCCCTTTTTCTATACTCCTCTGCAAATTGCACCTTGCATTTTTATAACATACCTAAGGTGACTTTCATTGCTAGAATATATAGATCTATATCATTCTGCTTCAGCCAAAATATAGTCAATTCTGTGAAGATAGAAATTAGGCCTGCTGGTTCATCTTTGTGACTGACATATAGTAGACATGGGAAGAAATTTCAGCAGTACGGTATCTCATGTTATGGATATACCATAATATATTTAACCCATTCTTTCCTCCTACCCCCTAAAATAACAAATATCCTCTCCCAAGAAAAAACAACTTCGCTTAAAGTTCCCTGAGAACTTTAGATAGCTAATTAAAGTAGCTGCACCCTGCCAACCCAGTTTCTTCATTGTCTACCCATCAACTGCAAAAATTGATGGCCTACACTCTTGAGACTTGATTCAGTTGTTACAGCAACTCAGAAATATGGGTCCATGTGTCTGTTCCCCCAGCCGTGAAGGTATGGGGGGACTCAGAGCATGAGCAAAGGGAAAAGTCAAACCAGTTAAAAATTCTCTTAGGAAGAGAACTGTGTTAGTACAGATACGCTCTACAGCTGGAGAAGAGTGGTTATGGATGCAGCTCAGAAGTGCAGTGAATGGATGTTGCGGAAGGTTCTAACCATCCCCAGCTGTGCCCATCCCTGGGGGATTCTGTGCAGAAAGTGTAGCTGAGGAAACAGAGACAAACAAGAAGGAAGCAACAGCTTTGCAAACAGACAAACCGGGGTCAGCCCCTTTCTAACTGCGTGATTCCAAGTAAGTTATGAAATGTTTCCGAAGCTCGGTTTCCTTGTCATTAAAAGGGTGGTCGTGTCCCTTGCGTCCTAGCCTTGTTGTGTGAATTAAATGAAATATCACACATTGCCTGGCACGTAGCAGCACTTGCACAATCAGAGCTGTACATGTGGAAAATATTCATGTGTTTCCAGAATATTGGAAAGGGTCCTACCCGCCACTGGGTCCACGTCGGGAGGAAGACTTCTACAACCGTCGAGTTGCCCGTCAATGTCGAATAATAACAGTACCAGACGGTTACGGCCTCAGATTGAGCCCTCTTTTATTTCTTTATGAAGAGAAACACGTCCTTACTGAAACATAGTCCACACATACTTGGGTGGCTCCCTCACTGACGGATTTGGTCACTTTTGGCGTCTGCAGGATGTAGAGACCAGGGCAAAAAGCAGGATAATAGCAGTCCCCTCGACCAGAAGCTCAAAATCCCAGATTCCAATTTAGAAATATTTCTAAATGAGAGTTTTGCATGGACCATATGCATCAGAAGTACTGAGGGCTGCTAGTTAAAAATTCCTGTGGCACCTGGCTGGCTCAGTCAGTGGGACGTACAACTCCTGATGTTAGGGCTGTGAGTTTGAGCCCCATACTGGGTATAGAGATGATTTAAAAAATGAATTTTTTTCTGTCTCTCTCTGTCCCAAAAATAAATAAATGTTGAAAAAAAAATGAATTTTTTAAAATAAATAAATAGGGCTGCCTGGGTGGCTCAGTCAGTTAAGTGTCTGACTTCGGTTCAGGCCCTGATCTCACGGTTAATTCAAGCTCCACGTCG
This sequence comes from Prionailurus viverrinus, assembly GCF_022837055.1. Classification (NCBI taxonomy): domain Eukaryota; kingdom Metazoa; phylum Chordata; class Mammalia; order Carnivora; family Felidae; genus Prionailurus; species Prionailurus viverrinus. The sequence continues at coordinate 33,422,960 of NC_062562.1, read as the reverse complement.
GGGTCTCTGCTGACAGCTCAGAGTCGAGTTTGATTTGGATTCTGTGTCTCCCTCTCTCTGCCCCGCTCCCACTCGTACTCTGTCTCTGTCTCTGTCTCTCTCTCTCAAAAATAAACTTTAAAAAAAAACAATAAATAATACAATTAGAAAAAATGCAAATTTGAGACCCAACCAAATATGCAGAATCAGAATCTCTGGGTGTGGGGTCCCCACTCCTCCAGGTTAACAAGCTTACCAGGTGATTTTTATGCAGAGAAAACTTTAAAAACTATTGTCCAAGAGAGACTTAAATTGAATAACAATAACTAAATTAAATAACTGAATGCTTTTTAGAATCTACCTTGTCAAGATGATACAGTGGGCTGACACTAGAATACAAAGATGTCCCTCTTTGTAGGAGAAGAGTAGGAGGTCCAGAAAAAATAGCAGGGAGTAGTGGATGACTGACTCTGTCAGTCATTACCAGAGGAGGATTTCAAGAGGAAGTGATATCCCCTGTGTTTATTGCAGCATTATTTACAATAACCAAATTACGAAAGCAGCCCAAGTGTCCATTGATAGATGACTGGATAAAGATGAGTTGTGTATGTGTGTGTGTGTGTGTGTGTGTGTGTGTGTGTGTGTGAGAGAGATGGAATATTACTTGGCCATAAGGAAAGAATGAAATCTTGCCATTTGCCTAACCTGGCTGGCTCTAAAGGTATAACGCTGTGAAATAAGAGAGAGACAAATACCATATAATTTCACTCACATGTGGAATTTAAGAAACAACTGCACAAAGAAAAAAAGAGACGGACCAAACAGCAGACTCTTAACTCCAGAGAACAAGCTCTTGGTTATCAGAGAGGAGGTGGGTGAGGAAGCGGGTGAAACAGGTGGAGAGGACCAAGAGTGTAGCCATCATGATGAGCACTGAGTAGCATATAGAATTGTTGAATCATTTTATTGTACACCTGAAAATAATATAACACTGTATGACAACTATACTGGAACTTTTTTAAAAAGGTGATATGTGAGCTGGGCTTTGAAGGATGAATAGGAGTTGACCGAGTTTCCACGATGGCACGACACAAATTCTAAGGCAGGACGTCTCCGGCTTTATTGCACATAGGAATCGCTTGAGGATCCTGTTAAAATGCAAGTTCTGTTTCACTGAATCTTGGGTGATGCTCCCAGGTAATGCCAATGATTCATGGGTCATGCTTTGTGTAGCAAAACTCCAGAGGCATTGGTTATGATACATCAGACCAGGTTTCTGTTCCATCTATAGTGAGGAATGAATTACCTATTACGTTGGTATTTATTGACTTCTCTTTTATGGAGAGCCAGCTGACCTCCTTTTTTCTGCTCAGAAGCATTATTAACCGCCATTAAATCAGTAAATCCCTTAAGCATGCCGTGGCGTTGCCCATGTAAAAGGCAAGTCAACCCCAAACACAACACCAGCAATTATAAGCATTTGGAAAACTGATGTGTATATTTTAGTGGCTATTGCTTTTTTTTGTTTTTCTGTCTTACTCTTCTTTTTTTCACTTTGGGCATAGATTTACGTGTTTTTTTTTTCCCTTTTATTCTATCCCCAAACTAAGGAACAGCAGCAAAACATAATTTCTCCCATACAAACCTTTGGGACTCCTCGTGCCTCTCCTTTATGATAAATCTTAGTGTCACTGCCAGAGGTTGGCTTATGTTATCTTTGTTATCTACTAGGAAATTTCCCTCTGTAATTGCAGTTTGTGAGCTTAACCTCTCTCTTGAGATCCGACTCACCTCCCAACTGGGAGCAGAGTGATGAGCCCAGACTTTGGAGGTGGGCAATCCTAGGTTGAAATTAGGGCTCTGGCACTCACTGTGTCCCCGTATGCAAATGACTTAACCTCTCTGAGCCTATCTTCACAGGTAAAATGGGGATAATAAGAGTACCCATTTCATAGTCTTTCTGAAAGGGTTAAATAAGCAATCCTAAGTAAAGAACATAGCACCTGGTTTGTGATATCTATTTCCCCCTAAAGAAGTAGCTAGAAAATCATGATACTCCCTCACCCTACTAAACTAACCTCCACCCCCTTTCCTGTTTCGTTCCAGTCCCTGCGCTAACCCAGACGCCCAGCTCACATGCCTGAGCTCCAACCCCACCCCCCCACCGTCACCATTGCTTCACCCTCCTTTTTGCCTGAAGCCAACTCCTGCCTATGTATTTCTTCTAAAGGACTCAATCTTGTTTGCACAGAAAAACAAATACACCCACACAAGCCACATGTTTGCTATCTCACCGTGTTTCATTCTAAGACTTGAGGACAATCACAGCAGGCGAGAGGAAAGGCAGCTCAGGGAGAAAATGTACTTGGACGCACTTGAGAGGGGGATGTGTGGCCATGACACCCCAGGTACACACAGGGTATAATTGAGATTTTTCTGTTTGGGGTTTGGCTTTCTTAACTCCTGATCATATCTAATCTGCCTTCTATGCTTGAAGTCAGAACTACTGTTCTCTGTCCTGTGGTGAGTTGGTAACATAGCGTGACACCATGGAACTGCAGCCATCCCAACCTCCTGAAAGGCTTGCCGTGTTGTTTCAAGATGGACTGAGGACGCTTGGCTTGTGTCTTGAAACAACTTAAGTGATGAGCCAACTGATTCTGAAATCAGTTAACTCTTTCACCGAGTGCCTCGCAGGTGTCCCAACGCATCATCTCGGGAGACTCTGTGTAGCACACAGTTGGGAGGCAGAGTTGTTTATCTGTTCTGTCTTGTCCTTTGTCCTAGAATAGACTAGAGTAGGGCAGGTAAGAGATGATGAAGAGGGGAGGGAAGGCTGACTTCCTACCGCTTTTCCTTGCTCGTATTGATCTAGGGGAGCTGAACTTTATTTCCTAGGCTGCTGCTTTTCAAACTTTTAAAGATCGATTGATTCATTCAAAATAGTATTTCCCGAATGCCTTCTATGCACGGGAATAGGATCCACTAAAGATACAGTGATCCCAGGGCAGCTCCCAAATTTCTGTGTGGCAACAGTCCAGGGGCAGCATCTGGCTGGAAAGAGGAGGGCCGCGGAACTTTCCATGAAGGCACATGTGTACAGCAGGGGTATTGTTTCTCCTTCAGTTACTTATTTATTTGGGGGGGTGGGATTGGGGTGATGGTCCTACTCTGAGGACCTGAAGAGGGGCTGAAGCCACCCTTTTGCTCTGCCACTGAATGTTAAACAAAACAAACATGGTGCCTCCCTGCAAGAGAATTGCGATCTAGTGGTGGGAGAAACCGATGTTAAATGAGGAAGCAAACAAAAAATTTGATAAAGATGATGGCAAGAAGTACTGTGAAGGAAAAGGAATAAAATAGTTTGATGGAAAATAATTAGGAAGACCAGGGAAGGTGACATATAAGGAGAATTTTGAAAGCGAGGAGTCAGACACAGAGCAAAAGTACAGGTACATCGACAGGTATGTGGAACAGCACATGACCTAGAGGTGGGAAACAAAGCGCAGTGGGAGGCAGAGATCCCACCAGAGGTGAATAGCACAAGATGAGGTCAGAGAGGAGGCAGGACCGAGTCCACACACGCGCTGATGGATTGTGTTCTGTACCAAATGCAACAGAAAGCCACCGACTGGTTTAAAAACCAGGAACTACTCTCCCCACACCCTGACCGATTGATGAATGATTGATTGATTGATTGTACTCTTATTTGGAAGACCAATATTTTAAATGATTAAAGGAGACCTTCTTTGAAGTGAGGGGGGCTCCCAAAGCCAGCCTGAGAAGCCTTGTCTTCTTGAGCCACTCCCGAGGCAAGCCCCCAAAACCTTAGCTCTGCAGGACATTGTAGACCAAAGGGGACCATTACCCATTGATTTTGCAGGCCGGGAATGATTTCAACAAGGAATGAGCAAAAATGACTAGCGTCAGAGCCTGGAACCTAGCTGCTCTGGAGAAAATGGATTTGCAGTGATGCAGGTTGAGACTGTTATGTGGTGTCTGTGAGCATTATTACATCTCCTAGTCCAGGAGTTGAGAGAATGTATGATCAGAGTTAGGCAACGTGGGTGTGACCAAAGTGCTAAGGTATTGGCTTATGGGTCCAGATTAGTTAAGAAGGAGAAAATAAATCAGGAGAGGATTGGGGGAATAAACTAGGTCAAGGTAGTCGAGCTCACCCGTGTCAAAATCACATCAGGTGGGCAAAAGCATGAAAGAAATAGAAGAAGAGAGTCAGGGGGACATTGGATAGACATGTTCTGGGTGACAAGATCCAAAATGCAACCTGTTGAGTTCCTAAGGCAAGTGATGTTCAAGGTTGCTGGAGCATAGACGGACCAGGACCTATGGGGTCATTGGCTATTTGAGCAACAAGGCTGCCAAAATCACCCAGGTGATGACGGGAAGCACCGAAAGGAAAATCGGAGGCTGGGTACGGGTGAGAGTTCATGAACTCTCTTCCTGAGTTATACAGTCTTGAAGGAAAAAGGTTTTTTCTGTCTTAACCTATAAATCCTCATAGATTTGTCCCCCTTCCTCCTTCCAGCAAAATAACTCCTGTCCTAGATGTGATGCTTATCGTTGCCAAGCCTTGCTTTATGTTTTCACTATATACCCATGTATCCTTAAACAGAGCCTGTTTTCTGTATTTCTAAATTTTATATAAATGATATACTTTATATTTTTCTACAGTTTCCTATTGAACATTAAGTGGTGAAATTCATCCAACTTGAGATACACAAATATAAATGTATGCACATACCCGCATACTTACTTCACTTGCCTTCCCATACACGTGTTGCACAGTTTTTCATCATATGAGCATACGGCGTAGCCTTCTTAACAACGTTAAGTTGTTTACAACTTGTGTCATCTCAGACGTTGCTCCAGTGCACATTTTGTACATATTCCTCCCGCATCTGGGTCATAGTTGCTTTGGCCTCACCCAACAATGACACGGATGGGTCACAGAGTAAGGGCTTCTTCAGCTTGACTAGATACACCGATTGCTCTCCAGTGTGGTCATTAACATTGATACTGTATCCAGGAGGCTAAGTTTCCAATACTCCGTATCATCGTCCTACTTGATGTTGTCCAGCTTCTTAATTGGATGTGAAATGGTATTTACTAAGGTTTGGGCATGTGTTTCCCTAATTGGTAGCATAACTGAGCGTCTCCTCATTCTTCTGTGTGATATTCATGCTTCCTAGTCTGTGGATTGCTTCAAATGTTTTTCCCATTTTCTTTGGATTATTTTTATTGAGATCTAGGATTTTATTATGTATTCTAGATACAATCCTGAATTGTATCTGCATTTAGAAAACTCGGTTCTTTCATTTTGCTTTTGCTAGTTTTCTGTTGAACCTACGTTCTTAATTTTAATATACACAAATGGATCAAGCTTTTCTCTGCAGTATTTTAAAAGGCCTCAAAGAGGGGTGCTTGGGTGGCTTAGTTAAGCCTCCGACTCTCAGTTTCAGCTCAGGTCATGATCTCACAGTTCATAAGATCGAGCCCTGCATTGGGCTCTGGGCTGACGGCCTGGAGCCTGCTTGGGATTCTCTCTCTCTCCCCTTCTCTCTGTCCCTCTCTCAAGCACGCACATGTACATGAGCTAGCTCGCTCTCTCTGTCTCTCTCTGTCTCTCTCTCTCTCTCAAAATATAAACATTAAAAAAAAAGGGGTTTTTAAGGGCACTTGGGTGGCTCAGTCAGTTAAGCGTCCAACTTTGGCTCAGGTCCTGGTCTCACAGTTATGAGTACAAGCCCTGTGTCAGACTCTGTGCAGAGAGCTTAGAGCCTGGAGCCTGCTTTGGATTCTGTATCTCCATCTCTATGCCCATCCCCCACCGCACTCACGCTGTGTCTGTGTCTCTCTCTCAAAAATAAACACCAAAAAAGTTTTTTAAATAAAATCCTCAAAGAAACTATTTTAGAATGAATGTGATCTTGGAAGCAACCAAGATAAGTGAAAGCAAATCTGACTCTTACCTTTTGTCCCGAGTTCTACAAAGTAAGGACGAGTGAGCGGCGTCTACTTGAAAAGGGACTTCTATGAAGGAATAGAATTTCGTAGAAGTTTCTATGAGAAACGCCTCACAAATAAAACTTCTCTAGGAAACAGACCAGAATATATAGCAATATTTCATGTCATATAAATAGAATGTTAAGGAATTAAAGAGAAGGGGGCCAGTGGTGGATAGGCAGGACAAAGAAACTGAAAGAGAAGGGAAGTGATGAACAAGGTAGCGATGGAGAAGAAAAAGAACTGGTTGGAAAAAGCTTACCCACTTAGCCGTGAATAAGAGAGGCAAAGCTGAAGAAGGACCCATGTGGGTCTCTTCAGCCTCAAGAATCTTCTCAGATTTTAATGTGCACATGAATCACCTGAGGACCTTGTTCAAAGTGATAGTGATGCTATGGGTACACAGAGCAACAAGATAACACACTGTCCTTTGCATTTAAAACCTTAACAGTGTCAGGGCACCTGGGTGGCTCAGTGGGTTAAGAATCTGACTTTGGCTCAGATCATGATCTCATGGTTTGTGAGTTGGAGCCCTGCATCAGGCTCTGCTCTGATAGCATGGAGCCTGCTTTGGATTCTCTCTCTCTCCCTCTCTTCTGCCCCTTCCCTGCTCGCTCGCTCTCTCTCTCTCTCTCTCTCAAAAAAAAGCCTTGGTGGCTCAGTCAGTGAAGCATCTGACTTTGGCTCAGGTCATGATCTCACAGTTCGTGGGTTCAAGCACCACATCGAGCTCTGTGCTGACAGCTCAGAGCCCAGAGCCTGCTTCCAATTCTGTGTCTCCCTCTCTCTCTATCTCTCTCTCTCTGTCTCTCTCTCTCTCTGCCTCTCTGCCCCTCCCCCATTCACACTCTGTCTCTCAAAAAAGAATAAATAAACATTTAAAAAAATTTTAACAAAAATAAAATAAAACCTTCACAGTATTTCTCAAGACAAACTAAATGGTCTCAGAAAGAATATTCACAAACCGACAAATCTACAAAAACTTTTGTTTGACCCAGAACATTTCTATTGTTCCTTCCAGAGATGGATCCTTACCCCACCACCACCATCAAGACCACCACCAGTGTCCCAGATGGTGAGCCTCAAGCATTTGAATGACAAGTTCAGAGACCCCTGTTCTGATGTTGAAGAGCTAAGTTGACTTACCAGCCCTTGCAGTACCTGGGGCAGGAATGAGAACTGAGCTCACCTCCCAGAGCTAACCTGGTTTGCCAAGGAAGGTTGGACAAACCCCGAAGCTTATTGTATAGGGAGTTGTCCTAGGAGAGTCACACAAATAAGGCATTCCTGGTATCAGAGTGTATGAATGTATGAATTTTGCTTTAGAAATCAGCATTGAGTTTTAAGCACTAGGCTTTAAAGAAACGAAGGAAATTCAAGTCCTCATCCACAGTTTGTCCTTTACCAGTTCTGTAACCTGGAGACAAAGCCACTTCACTTCTCTGGACCCCGATTTCTTTGTCTGTAGAAATGGCGCTCATACTGTCTAAAGATACAGTCTGTGGTTTTCCTTTCGTGTGGTTATTTTTAGGTTGTTTCAATGGAAAGTTCTGTAGAGGAACGGAGAGTATGAGCTTCCGTGTGCTCAGCAAATGCTTGGGTCCTTTCGTCTGAAAAGCTGGGAAACCAGAGAAAAAAGGAACCATCTCTGGAATGAGCAGTGGAAATATTCTGGCTTCAGCTAGCCTGTTGTGGATCTGTTGGTTTGGGGACACTCTGTCCAAGGCCATCTCAGTTTATCTTGAGAAACGCTGTAACCGACCCAGGGACTCCTAAACCCTCTTAGAGCTCAACTGACATAGTTTTAAGATGATTTTGTTTTTCTGCATGAAGTTTATTAATTACTACTCTGAATGGACTCAATCGACTCAATTATTTTCTTGGCATGCTGACTGAAGATGCATGTTTCTCTTTGTGGGATGTTGATTGCTTTAGGCCTGAATTCTTTTCTGTTGGATATATCTTATGTTGGGTTTCTCCCATTTTCTTTCTTTTCTTTTCTTCCACCATGTTTCTTTCTCTTTCTTTCTTTTCTTTTCTTTCTTTCTTTCTTTCTTTCTTTCTTTCTTTCTTTCTTTCATTCTTTCTTTCATTCTTCTTTCCTTCCTTCCATCCATCTATCCATCCATCCACCCATCCATCCATAATCTTTGATGGTGTTTAGCACAGTAGCAGAAAATAAAGATCAAAAGGCTTGAAAATTGTCCTAAATTCAGTACTAGGTTTTTAACACCAAACCTTGCTGCCAGAGGCATCTGAGCTGCTTTCTCTTTGTCGTTGCCTCTTCTACAGAAGTGAAACCAAAACAAGGCCTTGGAAGACTAAACCTTACAGCAAGGAAACGTTCATCATCTTGCAGGATCCTTCAGGGTTTCAGAAATTTGACCTGAGGGCTGGCATCTGGGTGGCCTCCAAAAGTATTCTACGTTCAAGGGGACTCTTGTATTCAAGTGGGAGACAAAGACTGTGTTCTGGACAGTAAGGGCAGCCCCTCTCTCTTGCTACCAATGAGATTCCAAAATTTGTCCTTGCCAGGGGGGAGTAAAAAGGAAAAATTCCCTCAACAATGACCACCAATTGTAAAAGGCTGAACTGCTGTTATAACTCAAGGAGATGTCCAGCTGGAAATATTTGAAAGGATTTTGATACCCAGTGGAAAACTCCGGAAGGGGTTCCAGGGTTAGGGGTCATGTGCGTAGCCTCGAAGGCTACATATGACAGAGTTGTTTTTCTATCAGCACTTGACAGGTGAGTGGTGGGCATCACATCTGACTCCTCAGGGAGCTGACAAAATGTCAGGGCTCTATGCCCAGCTTAGTTCAGCCGTCAGTCACTTCAGGGCCTTGTACAAACAGTTACGAGTCTCCAGGCCCTTCCTTTCCATTCAGCTTTTTTTTAAGTTAAACAAAGTCACTGACCATCACAAAGAAAATATTCAAAGCATCGTGTGGAAAGAAAAGGGGGTGCAAAATGGGACTGTTTACTTGGCTGTGTTTGGATTATAAACAAATATTCACACCTGTGTTGGGCCTCCGGCAGATGAAGAACGCAGCCAACTATTTGAAACAAACACATTTTCATACTTTTCATAATTCCAAGGCATTTTAGCACATATTGCCAAGACTGAAAATTAAAACACGAAGAAGAAAAAAAAGCAAACCAAGTATTCTGTGGGTGATTAACCGCAGGAGGAAAATTGCTAAATTAGTTGAGCTTAACAACCAGTCTATGGCATGTTTCATTTCTGGATTCAACGATCTCGCTGGAAGTAGAATATCTTTAAAGTAGCTCTGACAGAGTTGATGCTGCTGATAGATGGCTCCCACACGTAAAGTGAAAAAGGAGTGAACGCACTTCACCACAGTATTCGTGCCATGCCAAGTGGTAAAATGGGAACAAAAAAAATCAAAGTCCGGAAAAGTGCCATGATCCATTTAGTGAAAAAATGTGGTCAGGTCAGCCTTCCTAAGGGCAGTTTCTTGTTTTTGACTATGGTCAGCCCGGTAGCATAGTAACTCCATAGTACCCAAATATTGATTGCGTTTCCAACACTCCAGAGTCTACCGACTACATAGAGACAGCTCCTATCAACAAACAAATGAGTCCTTTGCTGCTGTACTGGATGCCCTTAAGTGCATCTTCTTAAAAGATCTTCAAAGGTAATTACCTGGCTATTTTTAGAGGCATTGAGGGCCCTGTTCCCTTGGCCAGTGCCCTCACAGGTCTGTGTAGAACTATTTGCTGAATTTTGATTTCCTGGAATTCAGGGTTGGCTTAGGGACTAAATGAGTTTGCTCTAAGGTGCCAGCTGGTAGCCAGTTTCTTACAACAGACACAGCCAGTGAGGTTCCTCAGGTAATGGTGGAGCTCCTTGGGTGGCCCACATGTTCACACAACTGACTCACCTGCAGACCCTCCAGGCTGTTCCAGAAGTTACTGTAATATTCGGTGAATGTTGAAAAAAAAATACAAGGAGCCATTTTCTTAAATGGAGACTAGAGGGGTTTGTACTAAACTTTCACACTGAAAATTAGGTCCCTGGGTTTTCCTTCTCCCTGTAGACACTAGTTATGGTTACCGGTCACAAAGCCATTTCGTGGTTAGGCCCAAAGAGTATTTTAAAAGAATTTTATATGAAATGGCATAAACATTCATGGCGTGAGGACTGTAATGCTGAAGGAGACTCAAAAATGAATGAAGCAAGGCTCTTGGCCTAAAAGAAGTTTTCTACTATCAGGGAGATGAAGCACATTCATGAAGATGATTGTTAATGTAAAAAAAGCTATGGAAGTTCCAAAGAGGGTGATGTCTTCTCTTTCAGGCCATCGGGGAAGGAATTGGATTTAGAAGAGATGTTAACGCAAGGCAGGGTCTCTCAGCTCCGGCAGTATTGACATTTGGACCAGATAGTTCTGTTGAGAGTCGTGCTCTCTGCTTTGTAAAATGCCGAGCGGTATCTGTGGCCTCTGTTAACTAGGTTCCCATCATGCGTGTGTGCCGCGCCCACACACGCGCACACGCACACGAGTTGTGGTGGTCAAAACATTGCCACAGGTGCCCTGAAAGTGAAGAAAGAATTACTCCTACTTGAAAAGTTCTAGTGTAAAATAGTGTTTCCCAAAGCTGGACTGAGGGAAAATGACATCAGAATTACCCAAGTGCGTATTAACAATACAGTTTCCCAGGCCTCACCCTGATCCTATGGAGTCAATGACTACCTAGAAGTAAGGCCCAGGAGTCTGCCTTTTAGCAAGTTCCCTGAGGAATCTTTATGGTCACACAGCTGTAAAGACAACCGCGGGCATGCGTTCTACTCTGTTTGGTAAAGCTGCCTTTCTGATCAAAGGACAAAATGTGACTAACGCTTAAGGAAGGCTTCTCAGGACTTGAAATCATGTATTTCAATGGAGGAAGTTCAGAGCTGACTTTTCCGTCTTGAGTTTTGCCCTGTGTCAAGTTGTGCCAGAGAAAGGCTCCAGACCAATGCAGCTCCACCTTGACTGCATGTTAGAATCACCAGAGGAGCTTTAAAAACTATAGATGTGTGGGGCGCCTGGGTGGCTCAGTCGGTTAAGCGTCCGACTTCAGCTCAGGTCGTGATCTCACAGCGCGTGAGTTCGAGCCCTGCGTCGAGCTCTGTGCTGACAGCTCGGAGCCTGGAGCCTGCTTCGGAGTCTGTGTCTCCCTTTCTCTCTGCCCCTCCCCAGCTCATACTCTGTCTCTCTCTGTCTCAAAAATAAATAAAAACACTTAAAAAAAAAACCAAACTATAGATGTGTGAGTTTCACCAGCCAGAGAATCTAATTTGATGGGACTTGGATACGGCCTGTGCACCAAGATTTTTTAAGTCTCAGTGGGTGACTCTAATATGTTTCCAAGGTTGAGAACCACTGTCCTAAACCAGAGATTCTCAAACTTGCCTATGTTTATACAAACATATGGATGATACAGAAACCAATGAAACAGGCCCCTGCTCTCAGGAGTTGTCTGAGTTTATCATAAATCCCTGGTCACAGACTTGCAAAAGAGAGAAAAATAGCCCCCAAAGGCAAATAGAGATGGCCAGAATATGTGAGACTTTGAGCCTAATGAGATTTTTTTTCTCATATTTTCTTCTTTGGGACAGTAAGCTAATGAGCTAAAGTAAAGAACACAGGTGATGATACTCTCAAAAGGCAGCAACTCTCCTTAGGGATCATTCCCCTTAAAGAGATCGATACTAAATGTGAGGGTCAGGAGTGCAAAGTAGTTACCTCCAGTAACGCAAATAGAAGGTGCCATACCCACAGAGAGCCAGGTTCAAATACTGGCCATTTGGGTGCTGGCCTGGCCCTGTGTGGACTTTGGCCATCCCATGTTCTCCAAGTGGACAAACCCTTTGGATGCGCACCAGAAAGTCAGCTCATTTTCTCTTTGCAGATATATTTTACTCAGGCTGGTTACACCGGCAGTAACAAACTCTGAGATTGCATGTCCCAAATCACCTGCCTTCTCTGTTTCCCTCCCACTCTGGGGCCACCATACTCATTTGAGATCTCTGGTCTCTTATCTTGAGAGACATTTGTGACCAGGCCATGCCATCATTATTCCCAAGATGGTAGGGCTTAGTGGACATGGGAACAGCATTTGAATCCCAGCCCGACTATGGAGAAGTTACCTAGCCTTTCAGAGCTTCATTTTCCTCCTCTTTGAAATGAAGCTGATCATGTTATCATAAGGATTAAATTCTGCCCCTCATCCCCAGTGAGGTCCATCTTCCTTTCATTAAAGTTTCAGCCCGAATATACCCCCATCAGAGGGACTTTGCTTGTTGATCCAATCACTCTCTCTCCTATTACTATCTTTTAATTCTCTGTATAGCATTGACTGTTTGCTTATGAACTTGTGGTTGTCCCCTCTTATTGGAATGGAAGCTTTAAGCAGGGACTCTGAGTATCTTGTTTACTGCTGTATCTTCAGCCCCTAGTGGGCACACAGTAGGCTTTTAATAAATACTGAGTGATTCCTATGTACCAAGGACCAAGTTCAGACCAGATGCTCAGTAGGTGCTCAATAAATGGCAGCCACAATTATTATTTCTAGTTAAGTTTCTTTGAGCTGAAACAATATTTCAATTCAGAAAGTGTCACTCTTCTGAGATGACACAGACTTCATGTGGGAGAAGCCGTGACTGGTGAGACTAGTTACTGAGTAAGGGTCAGGGAGGCAGCAGGGAAAAACTTTTTTCTGTTATTTCTAATCCTAGTATCAAATTTAATGCTCCCTACTCTGCTTCCTCCAGCGTGAATAAAACATGGTATCTTTTAATTTTTAAATGAGTTCTATCATAGACACAATGGCAGGCACAAATGCACTCTTGATTTCTCTCTCTTCTTTTTTTTCACTGAACATTGGGGCATGTTATTTACTTCTAACCTCGCTGCTTCCATCTCACTTCGGGGCAGAGAAAAGAGCCATAAATCGGAGCCTGGACCAGTTGCAAGATTTTTTCCCCCTTAAGTTGATGTTCAAGTCATAGCATGAACGGGAGCCTCACGTGGTCTCATAAAAAGTTTCGCGGATACGGGCAGAAGCATATGGGTGTTAGGTGTTTTTGTTTTAGGGGTTGCTTTTGGTTTTTGTTTTGTTGTGGGTTGGTGTTGTTTGGGTTTTTGGTGTGGTTTTTTTTTTTTTTTTTTTTTTTAGTTTTTACAACTGTGTGATAACTAAAAAGCATAAGGCCACACAATACCAGAGGCTTTTGTTAAAGACTCTGGGACTAATCTGGTGTTGATCTTGAGCTTCAAGACAGAGTCCTAGCCCTCAGAATCTGACAGGGAATAATATTTATGGAAGTCCAACGAATAAGAAAATCTGTCCACCATTATTATGGTAGCCACTGGATATGTGTTCTACGTGTTGCTGTTTTACAGCCATTTCACTGTGTATCTAAAGAGAATGGTTGAGTGAGCTGTATTCTACAGTTGACCATTTGTTTCTAAAACTCACAACTATTTACAGCCAGAGCCCGGCACTTTTACAGAATAAAAATGTGACATTTTGTATCTTCTGTGGCTCAGGCCATTCTGTGCCATACTCAGCAAAGAGACGTGGGCCAAAGCAAAAAAACAACAAAGATACTATCATAGCAGCTGTATTCACTGAACACAAGTTCTCAGCTACCAGCACTATGTATGTGATCTCATAGTCACACCTGCTCCCATTTTTTCTTTAATAGAAATGTTAGGCCTAGAATTATTCAGGGTTTTCTGCCTAGAAGTACGCACTGTGTATACTAATTCACACAGTGGTGTACTGAGTATACCTAACCCGTAATCTCCCCCAAGATGTGATATGGACTGGAAGGATTCACAGATTCAAAGAATAGTGTAAGAGGCAAAAGATGTACCATCAGGAGTGTTCACCGCAGCGTTATTTATATGAGCAAAAAAAAAATTGCTAAATAATTATCAAATAAGAGACTGGCTGGGTAAATCGTAGCATGTTCCTATCTGCAAAGCCACGTAGCTATTTAAAAAATTATGTTCACATAAAGTAAATTAAAAAAATGATGTTCATGAACATTGACCTGAAAACACATTGGATGAAACACTGATTACACACACACACACACACGCACACACGCGCACACACACACACACACACACACACACATCCATCCCTATTTATGGAACTTTGTGCGCACATAGGTACAGCCAGACAAATGCGTTGAAGGATGGTCACCAAATCATTAACCCTACACCTCTCACACTGAAGACAGAAGGACATGCTGGGTGATTTTTACCTTCCTCTTTGTGTTTTTCTCTGGTTTTGACAGGTTTCCAATGAGCCTGTGAATATGCATGATTTTTTAAATAAACTTCATTTTTTAGGGCGGTTTGAGGTTCATAGCAAATTGAGCTAAGCATTCCTATATACCCCCTACTCCCCTGCATGCGCGCGCGCACACACACACACACACACACACACACACACACACACACATATGCATGCTTAGTTTCCCCCACAAAGGGCCTGCTGCTGGAAAATAATACATTTGTTACTACAATGGGATCAATGAACGCATCCTGACCCGTGATTATCATCCAAAGTTCACAGTTTACGTTGCGTTCATTCTTGGTCTTGCACGTTCTGTGGGCCTCTGCCATTTTTTAAAGCAGTAAATGTATTTTGAAGTTATTCTTTTTTTTATTTAAAAAAAATTTTTTTTAATGTTTATTTATGTTTGAGACAGAGAGAGACAGAGTATGAACTGGGGAGGGTCAGAGAGAGAGGGAGACACAGAATCTGAAACAGGCTCCAGGCTCTGAGCTGTCAGCACAGAGCCCAACGCGGGGCTCGAACTCACGGACCGTGAGATCATGACCTGAGCTGAAGTCGGACGCTTAACCGACTGAGCCACCCAGGTGCCCCTTGAAGTTATTCTTAAAAAGTGGATTAATGAACTATTCTGAGTTATGAATAGGAACTAGGATGTTTCTGAGGATGCTTTAGAATCAAGGAAGCTAGACCAAAAGGAGGAGGATGGTTCAAAGTATGGAACTATTCATTTGACTGAGGAACCGACCACACTAATGCATGATGCTTCCGACAGTGAGGTTGACCAGGGTGATGTTGTTGAGTGGAAAGACGGTGCTTCTCCATCTGAGAGTGGTCCTGGTTCCCAATAAGTGCCAGACTTTGAGGACAACGCATGTGAAATGAAACCAGGAACCTGGTCTGATGAGTCTTCCCAGAATGAAGATACAAGAAGCAGTGAGCCAGCTGCCAAGAAAAGGGGAAAAAAAAGGCTACCGTGCAAGGTGACAGAGAGCAGTTGAAATGGAAGAATAGTTCCTATGGAAGAGTTTAAGGGTTTTCGTCCAAGGACCAGCCACAGTGGAAGAATGCATCTGAAAATGATGAGCACTTATGTAACCCACAGACTGAGTGGCAGGATAGCACAAGTGACAGTGAGGACAGGGAGCAGTTTGACAACATGACTGATGGGGTTGCTGAGCCGACTCATGGCATCCTAGACGGAGTTAAGATGAGCAGCCAACAGGCATAAGTGCCAGGCTCTCAGGCATTGGGGACATGCTGCAGCCTGGAACTCTGCTCTCCTGGTGGTAAGACTGCACAGCTGTGCTCTAACTGGTACTGCCTTCTGAGCGCTGGGTCATCGGGCTGTGGGGATGCATGGCCACTGCAACCCGGTGGTGGTTTCTAAGTCTCTGACACACGATTGGCTGATCTGGCTTCAGAACCTGCTGTGACAGACACGGTAAATAAATGTGGAAAACCAATATGCTGGTGGCCCACGAACGCACACGAAAAAAAAGCAGAGGTTTATTTTATCTGCCTTCTCAACATTGCTTTCCCTCTGTAAAATGTTTGGTTGGATGACCTTGGGCAGCGTTCTCCTGATTCACGTGGTGGTGTAGGGCCAACAGACAAGATGCCAGTCCAGCGTGTATAGTAGACTTTGGGGAAAATCAATTTTGTTTTCATGTATTCATTCTGAATAGTTGAAATGTATATTTGTACAGTCTTTTAGACCTATGCAAGTGATGCCTATGATATAGTGTACCCATCAGAGATTTGTTTCTTTTTTTTTTTTTTTTAGTGTTGCCCTTGCTGTGTAATAAACGCTATATCTAATTTACCTAGCAAAAGCTTGAAACTGCGCTAGTATGGACCTTTGGACAGACTTAGTTTTTGCACACAACCTTGTACACTCTTGCAACAGAGGCCAGCCATGTTGGATATATATCTGGACTCTCTCGTATTGTAGAATTTTTCTTGTTCTGAAGATCCTTGACATTACAACCGGCAGAAACAAAAAATGGTATTTCAGATCTGTTTTCTGAAATCTTTTAAGCTAAAGTCACCTGCAGGAATTGACTTTGCAGCTACTAATTTTGACACCTTTTAGGTCTGTATGAAAGCGTGTTGCGTTGAAGCAGCAAACCAATGAGTGCTGCGTTGTGGATATTTAGTTTTATCTTCAGCTAAACACCACCCTGGTGTCTTCATTTATACCATCTAATATATGACACACCGTTGTAGTATGTCTAATTTTGTGATCTTTGTTTCCCTTTGTATTCATTTTAAGCATCTAAATACATTGCTGTATTGTGCTTAATGTAAAAAAAAAAAAAAGGAACTAGGATGTTTATGATCTCTCATCTCCACTTACCCAGTCTTCTTGGGATCTCAAAATGCAGATGAATCATAGAAGGGAGAGTGTGGGTTGAACTCACCATAGCAATATTTTATTTGTACACCTTCCCCCTGCCTTTGGGTTGCTTGGGAAGCTGCAGTAAGCCAACTCCTCCCCACTTCTCCTTTGGCCTACATCCCCATGGATCAAAAGAAACTCAACTTGGAGTTGTGGAGCTAGAGGCTGGGAAGATAAGAAAAAGCAGTGATGAGGCGGAAAGAGATGCCTGAGTAGGCAATTTCCTTGGTTAGAACTTCAAATCGGAAGGTCAAGTTTCTTGGCATAATGCCAGGATGTTTTGGACCCTGGAAATAAGGTTGTAGTTCAGTGGTATCCCCCCACATTCTCCATCCCCACAGTGGGAAATGGGGAGAATGACTTCAATATGAAGGTCCTAAACTACAGATTCTAGAGAGCAAGATTTATGTCATATTGTCCTTACATCCCCAAGATCTCACTTAAAAACCTGATTTTTAGGCAGCGCTCACTCAATGGGTGAATACATGAGAGAAGAAAGAGGGAGAAGAAAGGGGGAAAGACAAGGGAGGGCCAATGAACAGAAGAGACTTGATATCATAGAGCAGTTATCACTGAATTCCTGGTGCGATCCGTTACACTTTACCGAAGTCTCCATGAACTACAGAACATTTGAGTTCTTAAAGCTGACTTTGACCACGCCTCCCCTGGTCATCCAGATTTGGCTTCTCCAATAAAAATCACATTTAATTTACTCTTTCCTCCTTCCTCCACCACCACCCTCCAAATGCTCACCATCTCCATCTTCATTTGAAATGACAACAAAAATAACTGCTCATAGCACACTGGTTAAAATTGTATAAACCAACTTCCATTTCTAGGAGGAGTCTCTAAACCTCTGACTACAGCCTATCGATTCTTTCTTTAGGTACTGGTCACGGAGAACTCGGTCGTCCTCATTCTCATGCTTTTGCTGGGAAGAAGAACACCAAGTGGCATGGGGTTCATTCTTGCCTTTGCATCTCAAAAGCTATGTGCCTTTGGGTGAGTTGCTGGAACTGTCAGTTCCTTTATTTGTAGTAGGGTGAAAAGAGCTCTCTTGGATGGTGAGGTTCCTGTTAAGTGTGTGATCTGGAAACATCTGCTTAAATGATTACCTTTCTAACAAGGCTTTATCACCAAAACAGTGCAGGAGGAACTCATTTTTCAGTTTCTGCATCATGGTAAGAGAAGAGAGAATGGCCAAAATCTTCACTCCTTCTTTGGAAATATTTGTTTTCCATTTTGAAAGAGCAGGGCTGGGTAATAAGGAAGGCCTAGGAGGTCTGGACACCCGGGTCTGATGAACTCTGCGAGAGACACCTGGCTCCAGATTTTTACACAGGGAGGTAACTTTCCAAACAAAGAGGCATACCACCTGCTGATTTCTTTATTGAGAGACCGAGAATTACATAACTCAAAATCATAAACAATCCACATGCAAAATGAGAAGGCATAGAGGGGACAAGTTTAATCAAGTTTATGGGCATTTTGAGACCAGTAACCACAAAACAAGCACAGGTGAAGAAATCGTCAGTTATAAGGCTGCTGTATGCCAAGTCAAGCCTCGGGATAAACAGGAAGGTGATACGATTGTTTGATCCAGCTCTGGCATGACTGAGCAAAAGGGCAGTGCAGTATGAAGCCCAGGGTGAAAGTACTTTGATCGTTCAACAGTTCAGTTTTTGGAAAAGTATCTCAGGTCGTTAATTTAGTGGTCGTATTGCCGAAGGAGTAACAGGGAACAATAACATATTGGGGACTGATGATGTAATGATACGAACTGTTGGCTTTCTTTCACTGATAGCGAAAGCAGGTGTCTAAACATAAACGTACCAAACTGAATGTGAGGAGTGTTTTCTTTTTTTAAAGGATCTCATTTGGCATCGGAACGTCTTTCCTTTAGACCGGGGTCAGCAAACTTTTTCCATAAGGCCAGATCGTAAATGTTTTTGGCTTTGCAGGTCATATGGTATCCGTCACAACTAGTCAACTCTGCGATTGCAGCGTGAGCACAACCAGAAGTCATTTGTTAAACGATGAAATTTATGACTGCCTTCTAGTGAAACTTATTTATAAAAACTGATAATGAGCCATGTACTTGGTCTGTGGGCCATAATTTGCTGACCCTTGCTTTAGACCAATCTACGCTGTTTTGGACACCCCAGGCCCCCAAATGCTAATATTACCTGCTGACATCATATTCTTTGTGTTCAAGAAGAATTTAGTTTGGCCTTTCCGTGGAATGGATTTGTGTTGTGTATTCTGAATCTGTGACTTAGTCCAGGAAATATTCCTACCATAAAAATATCACAGTAAGATTATATCTTCCCGTCTTACATTTTTTTTCCCTTGGGTGATTTTCAGGACATGGCTGTAAACCGCCTCGTTCAACTTGTATCTCTAGTTTCAATCCCATCTTTCAACAAATTCTTCAAGCACCAATAAACCTTCATTCTTCACACAGTAGAGGGGCCCCCGTTGCTTTCAAACACACTGGATGAGCAAAGACAAATGTCTTTAAGGCCATGTCTTATCAATGCACACTACAGAGCGCCTCGCTGCTCACGTGCCCTTGAATATTAGAGGAACGAAAAAGCAAGCGCGTGAAGGGAGGAGAGAAGGGAGAAGGCAGGGAAAAGGAGAGAAGGAGACGGAGAATAGGAAGTGAGGGAGTTAGCAGGCATCATTGATTCAATGAATGAATGTGTTTCCACATCAATATTTGTTTCTTTTTAGTTTTTTTAAGGTTTTATTTTATTATTTTTGAGAGAGTGAGAAAGACAGTGTGAGCAGGGGAGAGGCAGAGAAAGAGAAACACAATATGTGAAGCAGGCTCCAGGTTCCGAGCGATCAGCACAGAGCCTGACGCGGGGCTCGAACCCACAAACTGGGAGATCATGACCTGAGGCGAAGTCAGACGCTTGACTGACTGAGCCACTCAGGGGCCCCTATTTCTTTTTCTTTTCAGGCAGATTTGTACATAAGGGCTTTCAGGATACAAGTTTTGTGTGAACGACTCAACCATCAGGAAAGAACCCTTCAGTCCTTTACTCAACACATATTTTAAAATTTTTACATGTTTTATTTATTTTTGAGAGAGACAGAGCATCAGTGGGAGTGACAGAGAGGGAGACACAAGATCCGAAGCAGGCTCCAGGCTCTGAGCCATCAGCACAGAGCCCAACGTGGGGCTTGAACCCACAGACCATGAGGAGATTCTGACCTGAGCCAAAGCTGGACACTCAACCAAGTGAGCCACCCAGGCTCATATTTATTAAGGAGTGTCACTGTGCCATGATTTGGGGACATGTTGATGAACATACTAGGCACAGTTCCTGCCCCCGTGGTGCTTACATTCTGTTGGAAGGATCAGACAGTAAACAATCAAGTCCATAAATGAGGTCCACAGGCTCTCTCTGCAACGATCAGCTCTCACCGTTGCCTTACCCTCAGCAATCGTTTGCTAAAAAAGTATTCCAGGTCTGTAAACCAGTCCCTCCCTTCCTCAGCTTCCCCCCTGCTAGACAGATCTGCAAACTGGTCGCAGGGTAAAGTTGGGACAATAGAGCAGTGAGAACTGGACTGTGTTCCCTGGCGTTGTGAATAGCTCACTTGCTTCAGCATCAGGCTCAGCGGGGAGAAGGCGCTTCCTTGAAGTGACTTGAACTTTCCCAGGCTAGTGGCTGGCAGGAAGCTGTAAAATGTTGGTGGCAGCTTCAGTAACTAGAGCCAGTGTGCTGTCCTTGACCACTTGAAGCTCGAGCCGTCTAAATAACACCGCAAACATGGCTGGTGCCGTGGCCGTGACATCTGAGGAAAGTCTGCTTTTTCTCTTTCAAAGCCCCATGGTCCACACCTAGAGCCTCGGCTCCCGAGGGGATAAACAGAAAAGGGGATTGGCAGCCAGCTCTGAGAGAAACAATCGAGGATGTTTGCTGCTGTGGCAGCCAGACCGGCCTCTGCTTGTCCAGACAAAGCCCATCTCTGCAGCAAAGTCTCCCAACAAAAAGTAACCGGGGTCGGAGGCAGGCGCGAGGAAACCTAAGGAGCAGGCCTCAGTACAACACCCTCCCCACCCCCACCCCCACCCCGCAACACACACACACACACACACACACACACACACACACACACCAGCAGGGACAGTGTGCTGTTCATCCTCAAGAAGCCAGGCTGGTTCCATAAACCGAGAAAGTTTTTTCAGGGATGTATCTGGAGCCTCATATTTTTGTGAGCTAATACCTGACCACAAAAGAGGACTGTCCAAGAGAAAGAGGCTAAGAAAGCCATATCCTCTCCAGAGAAGGCATAGCTCAGGGGAGAAATCGCGGGCTACGTCACCACCTGCTAAGAATCCTACCTATGCTTTCCAGAACACCCTTAATTAAAAAAAAAATTATTTGTTGAGTGTTTACTATATGCCGAGTGAATATGCTAAGCGGTTTATATCTGTTACCTAATCCACCTGACCCCTCTGTAAAAGAGAGTGAGCATTAAGCCCATTTTTCAGATGAAAATACTGAGGCTTGAGGAGGCTAAGTAAACTTACTAAAGGTTCCAGAAATTACAGGGGATGGGGCACCTGGGTGGCTCCGTCGGTTGAGAATCTGACTTCGGCTCAGGTCATGATCTCATGGTTCGTGAGTTCCAGCCCCCCATTGGGTTCTGTGCTGACAGCTCAGAGCCTGGAGCCTGCTTGGAATTCTGTGTGTCCCTCTCTCTCTCTCTCTCTCTGTGCCCCTCCCCTGCTTGTGCGCTCTCTCTCTCTCTCTCTCTCTATCTCAAAAGTAAATAAACATTAAAAAAAAATTAAAAGAAAAAAGAAATCGCAGGCGTCCTGATATTAAACCAGGACGTCTGATGTCATCCCATGATGCTGCCTTTTATTTCTATCGTTTCATTTATTCCTCACCGCACCCCTCTAAGATAAACAGATTGCAAATTATTTTCCTGATTTTGTAGCCAAGAAATGTGCTAATACATAGCCACCAGCCATGTGTGGCTACTTGAATTTAAATTAATTCGAATTAAATAAAATTTAAACATCTTTTCCTTAGTCGCACTGGCTAACTTTCAAGGGCTCACGAGCCACCTGTGACAGCACAAATTATGAATATTTCATCTCTGCAGAATGTTCTGACCAACAGCCATGGCCCAGAACTCTGAGGCTCAGTTCAAGTTTCCGAGCACCATAGAAAGTATAGTGATGAAAAAGGCTTCGTTGGGAAGGTTACAAATCTTGGAGGCTGTGATGGATTAAACACCTTGCTGTTGGTACAGACAGGGGCCAGAACGCTGCTCACCTCTGTCTCCTCCGCCACGTTGACATTCTGGCCTCTTGACAGAAAGGAGAACACGATGGGGCGCCTGGGTGGCTCAGTCGGTTAAGCCGCCGACTTTGGCTCAGGTCATGATCTCGCGGTCCGTGGGTTCGAGCCCCGCGTCCAGCTCTGTGCTGACAGCTCGGAGCCTGGAGCCTGTTTCAGATTCTGTGTCTCCCTCTCTCTGATCCTCCCCCGTTCATGCTCTGTCTCTCTCTATCTCAAAAATAAATGAACGTTAAAATAAATAAATAAGCTTTAAAAAAAAAATCTTTAAAAAAAAAAAAAAAGAAAGGAGAACACAATGACTCCTAGTGTCCCAGGACTGGGTCTTTCTAGGTGTGTTTGTACTGGGCTTGCGATAAACCCGGGTGTTCTTTGAGAAAGGGTGTGTGAAAGACGGAAGTGAAAAGGAGGAGAGAGTTTGTGTTGGGAGAGGCCCCTCAGGATGGACGTGCACCCACCTGTCGGGAGCAGTGGTCTTGCATATACAGCAAGCCCAAGAAGATAGAAACCCAGCTTTTCTTGCATGGATCCTTGTCTTTTCGGAGGGGGGTGGGGCACATACTCTTGAAAAATAAATCACAAGCGCTCAGCCCTCCCCAAGAAAACATTTACAAAACTAAGGCCACCCTACGGCAATGGTAGTTCAGAGGGAGCATTTAAGAGCATCGACCCAAGTTCAAGTTCCAGCTGCACTTCTCCTAGCAGTGCGACATTAGGCAAGAGCTCAACTTCTTCACGCTGCGAGTTCTCCATAAAAGGAACAGGATAATCGTCCGAGGATCTTAGATTTCTTGTGAGAATTAAGTACAGCATTGACGACAATTGTGCAGCATCCACACAGGCCAGGGGCGTAGGAAGTGGTCTGTGAACGGTAGCTTTTGGTCGCTGAAAGCTTTTTTCCCCACGTGCGACAACAGATTTGATTTTTCCAGACCACTCAGTGTTACATTGGTTTTATTTTTCTTCCTATTTGATACAGACCACTGTGATACCGAGTCTGATGCAAATAAGTGAATTGCATTCACTGAGTTGTTTTATTCTTATAGTTTATTTATGTAGTTGTATGATAAAATTTTGGCCGCAGAGAGGATAAGAAAGAGCATGGCGAATCATGGTAAATTGACCAGTTTAGGGAGGCTTGGCCAGGAAAGCAAATTCGTTTGCTCAACAACCATTTTTTGAGCCCTCTTCCACATGCCAGGCAAACACGAGTAAGACATAATCCCAGCCTAGAAAAGTTTGAGGTCTAATAAGAGAAAAGGCAAGAGCATTCATACACAAGTAATCCAAGTGCCACCAAAGAGATACAAAAGTCCCGTGAGGACCTCAAGTCATATTTACTATTTAGATACAAAAAGTTTTCGGGAAAGCGGTAAGTGTCAAACGGGGCTATGACAGAGATCTGAAAGCCTGACCCGAAGGAGAGAGCTTTGCAAGAGGAAGAAACAGTAGGAACAGAGGTCTGGTCAGTTGTTGCAGGTGGAATAAGGCTGGGATGATGAAGGGAAGGAGGTGAGCTGGTAGGTTAGGGAAAGAATGGGGAGATTTGAACACAAAGCTTCAGGAGCGTGGACTACGTTTGGAAAGACGGCAGTAGATGGTATTTTACGAAGATTAACTTATATCAGTGTAAAGGAGGGAGAAACCAAGGGCAAGGGGATTACACAAAGAAGCTTTTGCAGTTTTACTGCCAAGGAGTGGTTGGAGCAGTGGAAAATGAGACTGAAGTGGAAGCCACCTGAAAACAGTTACCAATAGACCTTGATGCCATATGTGTAAGAGACACTGGTGGCTCTGCCATTGGATCAGTGGGAGAACAGTGGCACCGTTAATAGGATGGGGAGATCACGAGTGGAGGCCCTTCTGAGGGTGAAAGGCTCTGAGTTCATACTGGCCCTGGGTCTGATCCACTTCCTGCCCCTACTGTCTGCTCTGCCACCCAAGCCTGGATGCCATCACAGATGTCTTCCGCTTTCTGCCATTCCTGAAGTTACTGTATTGGTCAGCTATTGCTGCGTGATGAATCACCCCAAAATTTAAGCAGCATTAAAAAAAGCACAACCGTTTATTATCTCACACAGTTTCTGAGGGTCGGGCGTGCAGTTGTGACTTAGCAGAGTGATTCTGTCTCAGGATGTTTCACGACGCAGAAGTCAAGCTGTGAGCCAGGGGTGCAGGCATTCCAAGACTCACCTGGAACTGGGGAATCCACTCCCTACCTTGCTCGTGTTGTCGGCAGGCCTCAGTTCCTCACCATGGGAGCCTCTCCATAGGGCAGCTCTCACGTGGCCGCTGGTCCTTCCGACAGCAAGTGACCCAAGAGAAAGGACCCAAGGTGTAGGGCATAGTCTTGTCACCTAATCTCAAGAGTGACCTATCACCATTTCTACCGTATGCCATTGGCCACATTGCCCCCCTTCTGGCCTGAGGTGAGAGGAATCTACACAAGAGCATGAATGTCCGGGCAGGCATCACCAGGGGCCATCTCCAAGACTGCCACAACAGCAGCAAAGCCCAGCCAGTCAGCCTCCATTTTTCTCAAACCAGTCCCTTCTTCTCCGTCTCCCTCCCCCTGCTCCAGTGCACTCATTCTGTAGTCTAATAGGGCACGCTGTCTTCACCTTTTCTGCCCACAGCCCCATCCTTCTTAACAATCACTGCAAGAGTGATCACTCAAAACAAGATCTGCCTATCCCCCATATACACATACCCCCTGCACCCCCAGCTTGGAACCCCTTGCTCAGATGATGTAGATCAAGTTCCTTAGCATGGGTACGAGTCTCTGCCCCAGTCTCTGGCCCTTCCTCCTCTCTCCCCACCTTCGCAGGACAGCACTGTGATACAGAGCACAGCCTCTAGGCTTTGACCGTGTGGTTCATCCCCCAGCTCCACCACTCAGTGTACGACTTGGCCCGTTATATAAATTCTCTGCGGGGCATTGGTCACATTCACTGTGTGCATATATCAACCTTTAAATCCTCACGTTGGCCTAAAGGTAGACGATCATGGCTATCACCATTGTACAAATGAGGAAACTAAGGCTTTTAGAGTAGGAACTGTAAAGATATATGCAATTATAAGTATTCCTGGTTCAGGACTAAGTTCAGACACTATCTCCACCACCCAAACTCACCCTTCTAAGCACAGCTTCCTTCCTCCATGCTTGCCATCCCACCCTGGGGATACTTCTGACTTGGTAGTTACCATCTTGTTGTGAAGTGACCTCTTTTTGTGTCCGCCTTTTTACAACTCCGCTCTTTGAGGGCAGGGACCAAGCCTCAGTGATCCGTGCCGGTTCACCGCCCAATGGAGTCTTAGTCAGTGTGTCCCAGGAGAGCTTACCTAAGTTAGCAGAGCATGCCAACTATCTAGGGGAGGCCCGAGGCATTGTCCAGTAAGGGAGAATATGGAAGCCGAAGGTAGGACCTTAGACGGAAAGACAAAGAAAAGATAATGAAGAGAACAGCTTTATTTTTAGAGGAAATTTAGCATTTTCCTTAATGGAACTAACACAATGACTCTACACCACAAGTCCAGAAAACTTACTCGAAATAGCTCTGCGTAGCCCCGTCTAGTAGGTGGAGTCAGATCAAGACGCAGCCGTAAGTGTGATTCATGCCCTGCTCTGTTCTCGTTCCCTGAACACGCCTATTTCCATCTTCTCAGGAGCCACAAGTCTGTCCCATTGTTGCATACAGGCAGGCTGGTCCGTGGAACCAGGAAAATAGTCACATTTAATCACAAAGGAAGCTAATGTATCAATAGACCTTGATATCATGTGTGTGATATAATTTATATCACTGGTGGCTCTGCCATTGGATCAATGGGAGAACAGTGGCACCATTAATAGGATGGGGAGATCACGAGTGGAGGCCCTTCTGAGGGTGAAAGGCTCTGAGTTCAGATTGGCCCTGGGTCTGATCTGCTTCCTGCCCCTACTGTCTGCTCTGCCACCCAATTTTAAATAAGCTAATGGAGGCATTTTATGAAAGGAATAACATTTCATTACGATATTTTTGAAGGGTTGCCTTTATGAGAAAAAGTACCAAAACAGCCTTCAGACCGTTGTGGACTTTACAGAAATTTCTTCGGGTTCTTTGCGAAGGGTGGCTTGTGACCAAAAAGTTCTATTCAAACCATAATCAAGAATAATAGGGGCGCCTGGGTGGCGCAGTCGGTTAAGCGTCCGACTTCAGCCAGGTCACGATCTCGCGGTCCGTGAGTTTGAGCCCCGCGTCGGGCTCTGGGCTGATGGCTCAGAGCCTGGAGCCTGTTTCCGATTCTGTGTCTCCCTCTCTCTCTGCCCCTCCCCCGTTCATGCTCTGTCTCTCTCTGTCCCAAAAATAAATAAACGTTGAAAAAAAAATTTTTTTTAAAAAAGAATAATAGGGGAATTGTCGTAATTTATCTCCCGTGATCTAATCTCTGACCAGGCTTGCATCTCAGACACACCTTGTAGTTTGTTGTGTGTTGAATCTGTGTGAAAAGAAGAAATTAATCCCCCAAATTAGTCCCACCAGGTGTTTCGGAAAAAAAAAAAAGTTTCCATATGACGGCAGCTCCTGTCAATATCCTGCTGAAGAATGAGATTAATTTTTTTTTAAGTTTATACAGTCCTGACTTTGTCTAGGGACTCCTTCAGTTTTCCTGTCTCCAGTAATATCGCTTTAAACATTTGCTTTCTCCAAATCGCTTATGCGTTCTGTATAACTCCACTTGTGAGGCATCTTGGCGTGTTACTGTGGAAATATTAAATCATTCCATATGTGCCTGTGTTTGCCTCTCCAGGTATATTTTAGAATTTACTTGAGAACTGTGACTGTAACTTCTTGTCCTCCTCCTCCTCCTCCTTTCTTCCTCACCTACTCTTCCCTGGGAACACCTCAGTAGTGTTCACTGAGCAGGTACTCAGTCATCCTGGACTGGTTGATTTCCTCATAGAAAAAATAGAAGCTACCATTTATTGACTAGCATGTGCCCTATATGAATGAGGTGCTTTACCTATGTTCTTTCTTTAGTCCTTAAAACAACCCCGGGAGTATTGTCCCTGCTTTCCAGCTCTGGAAACTGAGGCAAGAGAAGGCAACTTGCCCAAAGTCACAGCTGGTGGATGAGTGGCATAGCTGGGAGTTAGACCTGGGTTGCCTGATCCCAGAGCCTGGGATGCCCTATGATCCCACTCATTTTCCGTCCTTTTAACTAGCAACTTCTCAGGAGTCATTGCTCTGCAGATCTTTTTTTTTTTTTTTTAAGTTTATTTATTTTGAGAGAGAGAGGGGCAGAAAGAGGTGGAGAGAGAGAGAATCTCAAGCAGGCTCTGTGCTGTTAGCCCAGAGCCCGACGTAGGGGTCGATCTCACAAAACGTGAGATCGTGACCTGAGCCGAAACCAAGAGTGAGACACTTAACCGACTGAGCCACCAAGGTACCCTGCTTTGCAAATTTTGAAAGGAAAGCATGTACCTTGGGCTAGTAAAACAGACATCTCTGATAAGAGACACTGGATAGGAGGCTTGTTGTAAAGTCTTCGTTTCTAGAAGGCTTTTGTTTCCATATGCCTCTTGTACCCAGGCTCATTGGCCTATGCAGCCATGGTTAACTCATATTCTTGCTACTGTAAGTGGGGTTCTTGGACCAGAAGAATCAGCATCACCTGGGGTATTAGAAAAGCAGGCTTGTAGGTCGCCTCAACTTACTGAGTCAGAATCTACATTTGAACAATATCGCTACATGATTTGTGTGCGCGTTACAGTTTGAGAAGAACTGTGCTACTTATCAGTTGTCACGGGAAATGGGACTTCTCTCTCCTGTGACTATTGGTAAAGAAGTCAAGGGGCGCCTGGGTGGCGCAGTCGGTTAAGCGTCCGACTTCAGCCAGGTCACGATCTCGCGGTCCGTGAGTTCGAGCCCCGCGTCGGGCTCTGGGCTGATGGCTCAAAGCCTGGAGCCTGGTTCCGATTCTGTGTCTCCCTCTCTCTCTGCCCCTCCCCCGTTCATGCTCTGTCTCTCTCTGTCCCAAAAATAAATTAAAACGTTGAAAAAAAAATTAAAAAAAAAAAAAAAAGAAGTCAAGATGGGTCAGCAAATTGATTCCGGTGAAGAGAGCGACATCACCACATCAGTCCAGGGGGGTAGTGCTGATTCTCTCCCATGAACACATAATCCTTAGCACCAGCTGTTCCAGTCTCCTGTATCAAGATCAATATTTCAAGTTAGTTGAAAATTCTCCGGATATAGAGTCATGTGTTAGGATTAAAATATAAAAGTTTGTCTAAGGAGAATTTGAAAACTCACCGTGCTTTCTACAATATGTCCCTGATGCCCATCTTTATAGTATCCAAAGTTCAGCTGCTAAATTCATGTGACATTTTAATCTAGCCCAACGTCAAAACATCATAACTTTGTTCAAGAAGAGGTGAGTTTAGGACTACAGCCCCTTTTTAAGATGTACGTTAAGAAATGTTTATGCTACCAGTCTCTAGCATGGGCCAAATCATGTTGTTGCTGTGGGCATAGCATAGAATAGCCTCCTTATTTTTCTCTCTAACCTGCTTAGAGCCCTATACAACCCCGAGTAAGCATTGCCCTTGCACTGGTTTGAATTCAGTGGTGTTTTATAAGATAGGACTAGTGATTATTTGGCAAGGGCTTGCCGTGTTTTGCTTTACCATTGAGACCCTGCTTCTTTTCAAAGAACACATTTAAATTCATTCTCTTTCTCCACGCTCATCTTTAAGTATTTATCACATGATGTGGCCAGTACAAAACAAATCAGACATGAATAATTGCCCCCGAGGAGAGTACATTCTGGGGTAATGGGCCCCCACGGCTGCTGCAGGCAAGGGGTATAGGCAGAGTGGAGATCTTGCAAAGAACCTGGATACAGAAACTCTGGGGCTGGGGGCGGGGAGAGGGTCACTGATCAAATGACACATCTTGGGCACCCAGCGCTGGGTGGTTGTTCAAGGAACACGTGTCCTCCCCCCACCTGGCATGCAGGTCACACCGGCAGGCCACTTCCCCTCTCTGGGTTTGGTTGGGGTACTTCATCTGTAAATACTGGCACATTGCAGTTCCAAAAAGTTAATCCCTTCTTTCAACAGGGTGAGGTCTGTGTGCCAGTGTGGTAGATGTTGGGATCTTAGCAGTGAAGACAGTCTGTGTTCCCCGAGACAGTTCTTTCTGGCAGAGGAGCCAATAAATGAGCACATAAATAAAATGAAATAAAGATTGTCAAAGGAGAGTATATTCTGGAGAAAATTACACATAGGAAAAAAATTGGGAAGAGTCTAAACTCATCTGTCCAAGGTGTCCAAAAGGTAATGTTCTGGGGAAGTGAGAGTATGGCCATGGTCTGGGAAGGTCTTACAGCAGAGGAAAGACTTGAAGACGTGAGCAAAGAGCGGAGAGACTATTCCAGAAGGAAAACAATCTGAGCAAAGGGGAATGGGCTAATAAGCATGGAACCTTGTTCACGGCATTTTTGCCGGGAGCTGGCATATATGAACTAATACATCTGGGGCGCCTGTGTGTTTCTCCCACTAAAACACCATATTAAAAGGTGCATTTAGTTAACACATTTTCTGCAGCTTCAGTAATAATCTATAATTACATAATTACATGTAATTGGATAGTGTCTGTTGTATATAATTATGTAGTTAATATATTAATATCATATTATGGTTCATAATTAAGTTATAGTATGTAATTAATATTTTAGTAATACAATTAATAATATTAATAATGCCTTAGCTAATATTAATATGTAATTATATGATATGGTTAGATATAATGATACCATTATATGGTATGGTTTTATGTAGAATAATATATAATTAGCACCTTTAGGCCTCTTCATATCTATGACTAAGTATTTTATATTTAATACTCAGCAACCTCAAGGTGGTATTTGATCTCCATTTTATTGATAAGGAAACAGTTTAGGAGCTTGACCAAAGTCACATAGTAGGTGGTGATGTTGTACATGAACGCAAAGTTGGAAAGCACAACCCACATTCTTAACACTATGCCAAACTATCCAGATACTCTA
This sequence comes from Prionailurus viverrinus, assembly GCF_022837055.1. Lineage (NCBI taxonomy): Eukaryota > Metazoa > Chordata > Mammalia > Carnivora > Felidae > Prionailurus > Prionailurus viverrinus. Next base: position 33,392,861 of record NC_062562.1, on the reverse strand, counting down.
CATAGTATAGAACCTTGGCTATTGTATACTCAGGTACAAAACAACATGGGATATTAGAACAGGAAAAAATAATCCCTTTATGCATAAATTTCCCTTCTGTAGGGGAAGAGAAGGTATGATATATAGATCTCAAACTATTGAAGCAAGATCATATAGCAGTCGCCTCTTCCTCAAATCCTAGAAGTACATAAAAAGGCTTGGGGTGTGGTTATTTGGGTGAGACTTCTTAAAATTGATAATTCTGTGGGATCTCCTATGCTAGGCCAAAGTGCCAATTCGATTGTTTATCGGGCCATGTGGCTCTGTGGTGTGCAAGCATCCCTTCCCGAGATGGCTTAAAAATGCCAAGTCCCCAACTGAGAAGGACTTGGGTCATCTGGGAAGTTGCACACATTTGAGTTATTGATAAGATTTCTAGAGTGTGTGTTTGAGTATCTTTTACTCGGTCTTTTTTGAGTTCATGGGAGGCATTTAATCATGATCAAAGATGATGAAAAGAATGGATCTAGTTACACATACATACCTGGGTTTGAGACATGACCCTGCCACAGTGGCCATATGTCTGGGTTGTTGACTTAAATGCCCAGCCATTGCGCTTACATTGTGGCCCCGGGCAAGCAGAGTCCACGTCACCCGGGAACTCAGTGGGATGCAGAAACTCATGCCCCACTCTGAAGGCTGAATGGAAAGCTCTAGGGACAGGGACCAGGAATCTGTGTTTTAACAAGCTTTCCAGATCTGGGAGCCCTGTGCCCGGCCTTAGCTTCCTCATCGATAAAAAGGAGGTAACACAGGAATACTATCCTTTTCACAATATCTTGCAAAGATTAAGTAAGATGATGTAGGTAAGGACATTGCTCAACACAATGTCTAAAGTAGGAGTATTTGAGGGCTGCCTGGCTGGCTCAGTCGGGGGAACGTGGGGGGACTCTCGATATTGGGGTTGAGAGTTCAAGCCCCATGTTGGATACAGAGATTACTTAAAAATAAGATCTTCTTTTTAAAAATAAGATAAAATAAAGTAAGAGTATTTGATAACCGGGGCATCTGGGTGACTCAGTCATTTAAGCATCCAACTGTGGCTCAAGTCATGATCACATGGTTGGTGAGTTTGAGCCCCGTATGTGGTCGTCTGCTGCCAGCTCAGCTCCCACTTCAGATCCTCTGCCCCCTTCTCTGTTTACCCCTCCCTGGCTTGCTGTCTCTCTCTCTCAAAATTAAAAATAAACTTTAAAAAAAGAGTATTTGATAATTACTATCTTTTTTTTAAATGTTTTTATTTATTTTTACGACAGAGAGAGACAGAGCATGGGCAGGGGAGGGGCAGAGAGAGAGGGAGACACAGAATCGGAAGCAGGCTCCAGGCTCTGAGCTGTCAGCACAGAGCCCGATGCGGGGCTCCAACCCACAGACTGTGAGATCATGAGCTGAGCTGAAGTCGGACGCTTAACCGACTGAGCCACCCAGGCGCCCCAGATAATTAATTACTATCTTTAATAACTTTTTTTTTTACTTACTTTTGGTTTAGAAAGGTGAGAAACCAGGACCCAAAGCAGACGACTCTGTCTGCCTTAGGCTTCAGCAGAAATTGATTCTTACAGTTAGTTGTCTGACATTTGCCTTATGTCACTAAGAAAACCTGAATTGTATAAACAGGTTTCTGTTGTGGCCTTCCCTTGGCTCCTGTTTGAAAATGAAGGAGACCTGTGGCTGAGTGTTTTACAGCCAGTCCAGAGGCTCCATAGAACAGCTCTGATGGATGTGTGTGTCAGATTGCAAAACAATCTTGATTGGAGCACTTCAACCAGAAGATTCAGAAAACCACCTCCAGGTGTCACATTTGGGAATACAAACACTAATGAAGTGACGTGCTTCTTCCCAGGGAGATATGACACCATCACGGCGGGCTGGGACATGCCCATATATATCAGGGGCTGAATAAAGTCCTGGTAAGGCCTGGCTTGACCCACAGTGGCCTGTTCCAAACCACCCGAATCCATTCTAACTTCTCAGCAACTTTTGTTTAGTATTCATTTATAGGAGTTTGGGCATCTGTCTTGCTTACAGCCTCCTTGCTTCTCACTTGCTCTTTCCCTCTCAGACAAAGGTCAGCACACTTTTTTGTAAAAGGCCAGAGGGTAAATGTTTCAGGCTTTGTGGGCCATAGGGTCTCTGTCGCAACTACTCATGTCCACCATTGTAACTCAAAGGCAGCCATAGACAAGGCGTAACCAACTAAAAGTGGCTGTATCCCAATAAAACTTTATTTACAACAACAGATGGTGGGCCAGATTTGTTCCACGAGCTCTAGTTTGCTGACCTCTGACTCAGAATCTCAAAAGATCTCATAGAAAGAACCCAGATGACCAGGCAGAAGAATAATTCTGTGTCCACGGGTAAAGTTATGGCTTAGGAGTTCCTGGCCTCAACTGAGCCAGGCCTTGGGTAATGAAAGATAACACGAATGTTCCTCCAGACCAGCTGAACCAAAACCCACTCTGAAACTGTTTTGCTCCCACCTGGTGGGAAAACACCTTTTCTCACTTTAACAACTTTTATTGAAGGTGTTGTCTCACAGTTTGGGACCAACTAAATCACATTCCAAATCTGAAACAAAGAAGTCTTCCTGTAAGTGATGAGACAGAAGGGCTCAGACACCAATGAAGTAGGAGGCCAAGGCCCAGCCTTAAATCATAAGAGTAGAGAGTGAAGGCCAGCATCTTCCTTTTCTAGAATAGTTCAGGGTATGTAACTCCTGGTGCTTAGAGACAGCTGAACTGGCCCCTCTGCAAAGAGATAACCCAGAGGGTATGAATGTCATAAACTACTCTTTATCCTTGCCCTAGGAATGCTAAAGTAATATGACCTGGGCTGTTCTTCCATTTGAAGAGTTTTTGCAGTGCCAGGTGTGGTTTGAGACTCAGCCTCGTATGACTTGTTCGTTCCAAAGTTGGAATTTGCTTCGTGCCAAGGGAGCCATTTGTAACAAATGTCATTGCGTGCTTGTCCAACAGCCGTTCCGATGCCTGCTTTTTTTTTCCCTCGAAGAAGAGGTGCTAATTTTGTTGGGGTTCCACATGTCACAAGGATAAATCTTTGTTGGTGTCGTTCAGGGATGATCGTCCCATTAACCATAGCCGTGAGTTTATGGAGAGGCATGTGATCCAGTGCTGACAAGTGAAAAATAAAGAAAAATCTGTGGGGAGGCTTCAGGAAAAGCTATCTTCTCCCTTAAAAAGAGGCATAGGAGAACATGTGTCCTTCTCTTGGCATTGTGCATGTAGAGCATGGAACTGTGGGTCCATCTTTAACCCTGGGGGATGCTAAGCTGCGGATAATAAAGCAGAATAAACCCTGCCCCTGCCTTGACTTCCCGTTTTCGAGGACGTAAGTGTTCCTTATTATGGAAACTGACTCGAATTTTCTGTCTCTTGCAACCAAAACAGTCCCGAATGATACTCATTGCTGTTTGGTCTTCCCCAGGCCAGTTCAGGTCTCTTTGCTCCCACCAGCTCTCAAGCTCTCTGCTTTCACTATCCCCATCTCATCTTAGCACCCAATAGCGACTTAGTAACTGTGCTTTGTTTTATTTTCTTTTCATAACTGATAGTCCTTGAGGTTGTGATCTTACCTGTTAGAATTTCACCAGGGAGCCACTGGCCAGTAAAGTAGTTCTAAAACCAGCTCTTCGCAGACTGAAGTGATCCCAGCCTGTGGCTTTGTTATTGGAAGTGTTGGTAGTGATAACGCTGTGTTTATTTTTCATTTATTCAGTGCAGTTGTCCTCCCCTAACAAAGACTGTAGGCTAGTGGATACAACCACATAAGGAATTATTTACTGTGTGATGATGGACCAGAGAGGGAACTGGGGCTCTGGAGGTCCAGAGGGAGGGTCTGTCGTTGGCTTACCCGACAGACACTACCTTCACATTTCTTCCAGGCTTGCAGAGCCTCCTCCCCTGTAAATGTCAGACACTCACTCTCCAGCCTCCGTTGTGGCTAGGACATGTACATAGGAGCCCCTTCTGGCCAGCGAGACATAAAGGAAAGCCTTCAAAGGATTTCTAAGAAGGATTTTCCTCAAAGAGTAAGATCATCCCACAGAAATGTTTTCTTCCCTTTCTGCTCTTGGTTGTTTCGTGGGAGGGCATGATTCAGAGCTACAGCAGCCATCTTGTGACCATGAGGTAAAAGTCAAGAGAATTGCAGCAAATGAATCTAAGTGTTGACATTATCATATCGTAGAATCAGCCCTATATCTGTGTATCTCCAGATTTCTTATGTGACATTACAGCTGTATTTTAGTACCTGTTACTTATAGCCAGCAGCATGATAAATGGTAGCAAGGTATCTAACCTGGACTGGAGAATCTAAGAAAGATTCCTGGAGGAAGTGACTCATAAACTAAAGCATGACAGATATGTACACATGATGTAATAGGAGGAGAGGTTATAAAGAAGGGTCCAGAGATGTGGAGGAGAGAATACGGCAAGTTTAAAAATGCAAAAGCAGTGGCTATGGCTGCAGCATAAAATATTATTTATGAAGTGGCAAGAGATAAGGTCAAATAAGTAAAGGAAGGAGGACAAATCATATATAACCTTTAAGTCATGTTAATAAATTTTGCCTTTTTTCCTAGGGATATTACAAACCCTTCTGAAATCTTTCTCATTATCAAGGTCAAAATTAATCACTTCTTTTACACACTCCGATCACATTGCTGATAATTTAAGGGTTGTAGTTTGTTATTCAAGTATTTGTTTCCTCCAGTTTAATTCAATAATGATCATCCCATTATCCATACCAGTGACTGGTTTATGGATGAGCATGGAACCCAGTTCTGCCTAATGGAAAATAAAGAAAAATCTGCTAGAAAGCATCTGGAAAAGCTATCTTCTCCCTTCAAAAGAAGCATCAGGGAAAATGTGTCTCCTGGAGGGCAGGAACTATGTCTTATCTCATTTATATCAACCCCTGCCAACAAAACCTAATCAAGGTTTGTTGATTCAAATTGCCTATCTCATTAGAAGTTACAGAACCTAGACCTATTTTTTTAATGTTTATTCATTTTTGAGAGAGAGAGAGAGAGAGAGAGAGAGAGAGAGCCAGAGTGCAAGTAGGGGAGGGGCAGAGAGAAAGGGAGACACAGAATCCAAAGCAGGCTCCAGGCTCCAGCTGTCAGCACAGAGCCTGATGTGAAGCTCGAACTCACAAACCGTGAGATCATGACCTGAGCCAAAGTCGGACGCTCAACCGACTGAGCCTCCCAGACACCCAGAACCTGGACCTATTTTAAAGTAGTTTGTCTTCTTTGATCCTTTCAATAGCCCCACAAAGTGTAGAGAGAGTCCAAGCTTCTCACAGCTGGTTAGGGCGGAGCCATAGGGTTAGAACCATGTTGTATCTCTGTTCATCCAAAAATATTTGTCACTGTATCATACCGTTTTATCCCATAGCAAGTGCTTCCATCGCCGTGAGCTTGTACATTTATTCACTTGCAGTGAGGTCCCAGTTTGATGAAATTAAAAAACAAAATTTTCCATGTAGTCATTGCCAAAAGCTTTGTAGTGGTGGAAACATCCAGTCACACTTTCTTTTCTGGAGAAGAGCTCAGAGTAGTCCTTTGGAGTTAGCAGACACAGGGCAACAAAGCCTCTATGCTGTGGTTTGAGAAAGGCTAGCATTCCCCCATGTCTCCTGGTCTGCACATCTCACAGAATACTTCAGGCTAGATGATGCATTTGTGTAGAAACTGTATTAGTTAGCATAACTAATTACCTACCATAACAGATGAACCTGAACGTCTCAATGGCTCAACTCGGTGTTTTATTTCTCTCTCATATAGAGATTGACTTTTAGGGGGACCACATTAAAGACCCAGGCTTGTGTGTCCTTCTTGCGGGTCTCTCTTGTCGTTCCATCCTCCCCAGCCTCTTCTGAGTCCAGTAGACAAACAGAGGGAGAGAGAGAAAGAAGACTTTTCCATGGACCTCACTTCTGCCCACATGACACTGAGCAGGACTCAGTCATGTGGCCTTACTTACCTGCAGATGAGGGTGGAAAATGTAGTCCACCTGTATGACCAGAAAGATAACCAAATGATTTTGAAAGACAAATTGACATCTCTGACTTAGGGACCAAGGGGAATCTTGAGAAGAAAGTCTTGAGAGCCCTCCACCTTCTGAACCTTCTGAGGCTCAACCTTATGTAGCACTTCCGATGAAACAGGATAGTGCAGAGAACGATAGGGTACCTAGAAGGGAATTCACCATAAGAGATAAGATAGACTTAGGGGCGCCTGGGTGGCACAGTCGGTTAAGCCTCCAACTTCGGCTGGGGTCATGATCTCGTGGTCCGTGGGTTCGAGCCCCGCATCGGGCTCTGTGCTGACAGCTCAGAGCCTGGAGCCTGCTTCGGATTCTGTGGCTCCTTCTCACTTCCCCGCCCACGCTCTGTCTCTCTCAAAAATAAACATTGAAAAGAGAGAGAGAGAGTCCTGGAGATAAAGTAAACAGGTGTGGTGCACCCCTGACTTGCTAGGTGTTAGCCTCCTGGGAAACAGAGCGCTCGACAGAAAAATCAAAGCTGTACATGCACGAGGGTTCGTGCTCTCCCGATTCCGTAAACTGGGGTGCGGTTGTGGAGGCTCTTGGGCCGCTCCTCGCGTCTCTTCACGAAGACGTGAGGTCATTCTTCCACCGCGAGGCACTCCTCCCTGAAGGGCCACTGACTTCCTGTTCCTGTTAATGATTCTGCAGGTGCTCCCCCGACGAGGGAATTCGGCCTCGTTCCGCTTCACGACCAGGCAGCTGCGGGGGTCCCACAGGGCGCTGTTCTTACCTTATCCTGGGATCCAGCCCCAACATGTGTGTTCTCATTCTGACCCTCCCAGGTCACCCCATGGCTGCCAGAAACCACGCGTCCCCGTTGTGCGTCGTTCCCCCAGAGTCGACCTTGTCATGACACAGGTGCTGTCGGGGGGCCATGTCTGAACTCCGTGCCAAAACAACAACAGAAGGAACCTTCGGTCAATCTGGTTTGTCAGAAAGCCAAAAAACTAAGACATGCGTTAGATTGAATTCATGGAAGAGTTGGTCTGTTTTATTTTTAGCTGAATTTAGTCTTGTTGGCTCACGTATCCAGGCAAAGTTCTCGTCTCCTAGGGTTCCAAGGGCTCACGTAGTCAACAGCCACCACAACAAAAATGCGTCCATTCCCCCCAGCCCCAAGATCTTCATCTTATCTCCATAACCACCGCGGAAAGCAGTTGAGGGCAAGAACTGTGTCATCTTCTCCACCGCACAGAGTAGGTGTGTATTTTTTTTAATTTTTTTTTAACGTTTATTTATTTTTGAGACAGAGAGAGACAGAGCATGAACGGGGGAGGGGCAGAGAGAGAGGGAGACACAGAATCTGAAACAGGCTCCAGGCTCTGAGCTGTCAGCACAGAGCCCGACGCGGGGCTCGAACTCAGGGACCACGAGATCGTGACCTGAGCTGAAGTCGGCTGCTTAACCGACTGAGTCACCCAGGCGCCCCGAGTGTGTATTAATATGCATGCCAGTCAAGGCCCCTCCAGGAAAGAAATGACCTTACCCAAACAGAATCACGTGAGGAGAACGTGGCACGGGGACAATTTGCAAAGGTGGAGGCAGGTGTACAGAAATGGTGGGAGATAGGGCAGCAACTCCAGGTAGTAACAGAACTCTGGCTAGGCCCGAAGGGGCATGATGGGGGATGTGGAACGGAGAGACCGACAGTCAGCCATCTTTATCCAAGGAACACATCCACTATGTGTCTCATCCATAATAGCAGGAGAGCTGGCGGAACAGAACCCCAGCCTCATGCTCCTCCCTCCGTCCGGTCACCTTCCCGGGCTCCCCTGTGGCCAGACTCACCCGGAAGCCTGAGGGCACAGAGCCTGTGAATGTAACTCATATCTGTCAGACTCCCTGAACACAGAAAAATCTAGAAGGATGGAAAGAAGAGCTGGAAGGACAGACAGAAGTTATCCAGCCCAGGACCGTGTCAAATCTAATTGCCAGGAGAGTTTGATTCCACTCCCTCCCTAGATCAGCATCTTACTCAAGTTAGGCAGGTACGTGGACGCACAGACTCTTGAGCTTAGCCGAGCTTTGAAAGCACCAATCCTTCTGGGATGCAGAAAATGTCTCTCAAGTATCCCCAGCAACTGGCAGTCCATCCCCCTCTTGAATGCTTCTATTGATGGGAAGATCACTCCATGTCAAAGCATTTGAGGGCACTTGTAGTGAGCAGCCTCCCTTTTTCTAGTTTTGTCCTCCGAGGTCGTCACAAGTTTAAGCCCCCAGCTCCTTTTCCCAAGGAAGGATGTCTGAGCTTTAAAACACATCTTCGTGTGGGGTGAGAAGCTGTAAAGCTTGATCTGATCTCCCAGGCAAAGGCACAGGGGAGCCTATCTTGCCAAGAGGGCAGGGAAATCACCTCTCTCCTTGCACCCCAACGCAAACGCCTCTAAAATTCAGAGCATCCTAAAAATGAAGACGCGCCTATGAGCTCCCTGAGAACCAGGGCTGGGACCCTGTAGATAGACTGAATTGTCTTTCGGAGCTGCACGCTCCCCTTGGCAAGACAGAAGAACCCAATGGCGATGGCCCACGGCAGCCAGCGTCATTAAGGAAAACCTAGCAGCTAAAAATACCCGCCGCCAGCTCTGAGGACCACACCGTCGCCAGTTTGTTATATTTCATCTTTTCAAAACTCCCAGCCTGCAGAACGCACTCCGCCTGGGAAGGACTGGGGCGTTTGCAGGAATCAGTGTAAAACGCAGACAGTAGTTTATTTGTTAGGCTGGTAACACGTGAGAAATGGAGGAGAGATTTGTTTTCTGTAGCAGGAGGCGGATCCAGCCAGCTGGCAGTGTGCCTGAAACAAACAACCAAGAAACAACTAGATCTGTGTGAAACTTGGTGAGAAAGTTTTGAGTCGGTCGGGCAGGGAAGGGGCCGCCGGTGGAAGATAAAACGGGCCAGCAGAGAGGACAAAGAAGACTGTCGAGTTCTCTTACTGGTGGACTCATTGCATAGACGCACATATGGATTCCCTCCCTCCTTACCATCTCCCGCCCATTTTCGACTGTCACCACGTCACTGAACCATGGAGAGCCCTGGACTTTGTCCTGTGTCTTTCTCACCAGTTTTAAGAGTTGAAATTAAATTTGCTGGGTCCCATCTCTTCTACTTCTATTCAGCAGCTGCAAGCTTGGAAATATCAAGTTAGGACGATAAAGGAGCAATTTCGGTGGTCACCCCACTGTTTGCTGTGTAAACTCAGATGCCACAACAACACTGAGAGACACATTTTATTAGCCCATCTTTTGACTGTCTAACTATTTTAAAATTTACTTTCTATAAAATTCACTTTTTTTTTTCTGTACGGCTAGTTCTAGGAGTTTTTGTAAATGCAGCCAGTTGTGTAATCTCCACGGTGAAAATACAAAGCGCTTCTTTTGCCTCAAAACTTCCCCTTGTGCTGGGGCGCCTGGGTGGCGCAGTCGGTTAGGCGTCCGACTTCAGCCAGGTCACGATCTCGCGGTCCGGGAGTTCGAGCCCCGCATCAGGCTCTGGGCTGACGGCTCGGAGCCTGGAGCCTGTTTCCGATTCTGTGTGTCCCTCTCTCTCTGCCCCTCCCCCGTTCATGCTCTGTCTCTCTCTGTCCCAAAAATAAATAAACGTTAAAAAAAAAAAAAAAACTTCCCCTTGTGCTAAACCTTTGTGGTCACATCCTCCCCCAACCCAGCCCTATCCCCTGGAAACTACTGCTTCTCTGTCCCTACAGTTCTGTCTTTTTAAAATGTCATACAAGTGAAATCATACAGCATATAGCCTCTTGAGTCTGTACCAGCCACGTTGTACAAGTAAGTCAAAGGAAGTTCGGAGACGTTTAGCAACTTGTCCAGCGTCACACAGCCAGAAAAGCAGAGCAGAAATTTGAGAGCAAGCCCACTGATCCTAAATCTTATCCTCCTCCCCAGTGCTGAGCTGGAATTCTACCTGGCTTCTGTTTCCTCGGCTCCCTCATCAAGAATGGGGGTGGTGGCAGAGGGGTACAATGAAATCACCAACGCAAAAGAACTTAGGAAAATATAAAGGCCTTTGTGCACGGCAGCGTATCTTATTGTTTGTAACAGTCTTTGTCCCATGCCAAGTATTTGCAGGAGGGCCTTGAGCTTTCCAAATCTCCCTACTGAACTTGGTGGCATCCCTTTGAACCTGGCCGTATCAGTCTGTTTAAAGAAACACACACACACACACACACACACACACACAAACACACACACACACACACACACACACACTCCTTCTGCTCAGGTAAGAAGCACCTCAGGAAGTTAAAGGACCTGTCTTGACTGGAAAAAAAGAATCACTGTTTTCTACAAACAGAGATTGAGCTAATGGGATTTGGGTTGTGCAGGGATGTTTTGGTCATCTGAAGGCATTTTTCTATTCTCAGGACATGAAAGTAAGTGCTATGAAATAAAATTTGACTTGACTCTTATGTCACAAGAAGTAAACATCATCTGCTGGCCTGATGGCTTGGATGCCTCTCTTTAAACTGCTTCTGCCAAAGGCTTTGAAATGTTTGCTTTCAGGCTGGATTCAACCATCAGAATATTTAGAGAAGCACATACGCCAAAGCCCACAGAGCAGATCCCTCTCTTGGTGAAGATAAACCTGCAAAGCTGTGGTTTTCTCGAAGCCACAGCAATAGGAGTTTGGTTCCGTCCCCCACCCCTGCTCCCTATAAATGTCATCAAAAGCAAAGGTCTTCTTCCTTTGTTACGGCTACAGATGGTACAGTTTTAGAAATAGGCCCAACCAAGGCTTATGAAATACGATAAAACCTTGGTTTGCGAGCATAATTTGCTCCGGAAACATGCTGGTAATCCAAAGCACTTGTACTTTGGAATTTCAAGCGAATTTCAAGAACCATTGGCTCAGTTGTGATGTGACTTTTGGCATCACATACTACGGGTATTGTAAGACGTGGCTCGTTTATCACCTTAAAATTTATCAGAAATGTTTTCTCATCTTGCAGAACGCTCGTAAAACCAGTTCCTCACAATTCAAGGTTTTACTGTACCTGGAAGATCACTCTGTTCCAACATTGCCCTGTGGAGAGATGATGCAAACCACAGGTGCAATTTTAAGTTCTGTAGTAGACATATCTTCAAAAGCAAAAATAATAACAATAATAATAATTGAAATTCATTTTAATAATATATTTTAAACCAGCATATCCAAAATACATAATCCACATCCAGTTATTCTTGAGATTGGTTTTCTCATCCAAGAAAATGACAGTGATGTCTACTCACAGAGTAGGCGGGAGGATTAAGCGACATACTCTGACTAAAGTGCCTGACATGTGGTAAGCGGTCAATAAATGTGAGTTGTTTCTAGAAGCATCAGTATTATTCTTTTTACTGGTATCATAACTCTTACCATGACTATTGAGAAATCAAACCTCGCAAGTCTGTCTTTGGGTTTCTTGTGGAAAATGGAAACCAGAATCAGATTCACCACCTCCAAGGTCAAGGGGAATTAGGAAAAAGGCAATCAAAGGAATGAATCATGCTTTATAGCCCCTAAGTCTTTAAAATATTCTTTCCCTTGTGCTACTGTTCAAGAGTCACAGTTAGCCTGTAACGTGGAAAATGTTTTATCCTCTTTAGGGATGAGGAAAGTGAAACCCAGAGAAGTTAGGTAAGGTGCTTAAAGTTACCCAACCAGAGCAAGGTAGTCAGGACTTAACTACAGCGCTTTTATCCCCAGAGCTATTTTTCTAAGAGAACTCCAACCATGTGGAACCTCAGGTCTGCATCTGAATGCTGGTTCTGCCGCTTACCGTGTACGCTGGGCAAGTCGCCTGATCTTTCTGAGCTGGCTTTTCTCATCTGTAACTTGGTAATATCTTGCGCGTGGGGCTGTGGGAAGGTTAAATGCAGTGGGTTCGTCGACTGAGTAGCAGAGCACTCCGCAAATAGTCACCTTACAGTCTGCGTTGGTTTCCTAAATCGGAACCCCTACCGGACTTGCAAGTTGGATATTGAGTTGGTTGGGTATTGCTGTAGACTTTGGGCAGAAACTGTCAGTGACCAGGGCTCGTAAGGCACCGCTTGTTTAGACGAGAAAAAAATCACTGGGGGTTGGGAGTGAGCGCTGGCGTCCTGCCTTTCCGGCCTGTTGATTGACTTCAGGGTGCCCATCTGGCTTCACATGCTTTTTTTTCTGTGAAGCCTTCCTCACCCTGCAAGATACCCTGAAGAGGCCTCATCTTGAAACCATCACTGCCATCCGGCTAGCAGACATAGTGCTTAGCTCTTCAGGGAAGGCATAATGGGGAAAAAAATGACCCCACATCAAGAGAAGTGTGGCTCCGAGTCTTAGCAGGGACACACATGGCCGCCTCCCATGGGACAGTTGTGGAGACTTTAATAAAAGTAAAGAGCTGTTTATAAAAGTGTGGGTATGGTTAAGGGAAACCAGCGAGCGGTGGGGTAGAGCCTTGTGCTTAGCTGCGGAGGAGCTGCATCTGCTCAGGCTTGAAGGCGAGAGGAGACAGAGCCAGAATTTCACCGCAACTGGAGAGGGAGCTCTAACCAAACTTGGCTGACCGGAAGCATGGCCTTCAGTAGGAAGATGCAGCCACGCTGTGGAGGAAGGAAAAGGGAGGAACGAGGAAGGAGGAAGGGAAGTAAGCGTGATGACCTTACTCTCAGATCTCCTGCCAGTGCCCCTGATGGGCCTGCATTCAACAGAAAGTCAGAGGAAAAGGGAGCCCGTTGGGGGAGTCCATAAAGATCAGCACAGAGCTTGGTAAAGAAGCGAATGGTACTGGAAGGACAGATGGACACTGTGCAGCACAAAGTTCTCATTTGGTTTGGATCTTGGAACTTTTCCTACTTGGCCGATTCTCCAGCCCCCAAATCTGGGGGGTGTTTTGGAAGAGAGCACAACCAACATATTACTCTTCAAATTCTACCCTCGTATGCTCTAACATACTCACTGACTTGAGCATGAGTTCTCTTCCTCCGCAACATCTTTCTTTCCGAGCGGCATTTTTCCAACACACACACGATAGCAGCTCTAGAAAAGCGTGTTCGGTGTGCGACTTAAGCAACCACTGCCAAGAGGAGCGGCCTGGGTGGCTCAGTCGGTTGGGCGTCCGACTTCGGCTCAGGTCATGATCTCACGGTCTGTGGGTTCGAGCCCCGCGTCGGGCTCTGTGCGGACAGCTTGGAGCCTGGAGTCTGCTTCGGATTCTGTGTCTCCCTCTCTCTCTCTGCCCCTCCCCTGCTTGCACTCTGTCTCTGTCTCTCTTATAAAAATAAATAAACATTAAAAAAATTTTTTTAAATAAATAAATAAACCACTGCAAGAGAACCAAGGCTGACTAAGTCCTTTGATAGACCAGCCACTGTGCTCGGTGGTTAACACAGGTTACCCCTCAATCTGTGCCCTCAAGGATTCTATCATCTAATAGGAAAAGGAGAAGACATGTTTGACGCTCACCACTTCAACTGCAAACATAAATGTTGCAAAGATAACATTATACTGGAAAATAGGGTTGGGTTTGGGGTTAGAAGTTTGGGAAATGGTTAGCACTCATCTGAAAGAAGTGATTTACACCAAGAAAAAGGATTTGATGGAAATCTGATGGGGGTGGGCATGGTATTTCATATAGAGCAAGAGAGAGAGACTGTATTTGACACAAACTGAAATATTGGCCAAAATGTCTTAGTCTCTGGACCTGATTTTATTAAGGCTGTGTCTGATTTATTTCAAGCCCTTAAGGTAAGCAAGAGGTTAAATCAAAATAAGGCAGTTGGAGCGCCTGGGTGGTTCAGTCGGGTAAGAGTTCGACTTCGGCTCAGGTCACGATCTCGCGCTTTGTGACTTCCGGCCCCGCATCTGGCTCTGTGCTGACAGCTCAGAACCTGGAACCTGCTTTGGATTCTGTGTCCCACGAAAGCAGCCCTAAAGACCTACACAGCTCCATCCCTGACCACACAGAGTATGAGACTGAACCCCACCTAGCCCCTCTGGGCCTGAATAAATTTGTATTCAGTGGTTGCAGTGGGCTAGGGCAGAAGAGGAACAGGAAAAGAGAGGGAATTGATCATCTGTCATCTTATAACCCCAAGAAAGGTAGATAAACTTTTTCACGTTTCAACCAACCCTGGACACAGAACACATTTGGCTGCGATAACAAGGATACTCCGTGTAATAGAAGTTGGGATTTGGGGTAATTTCAAGTTGTAAAACGGGAAATCTCTCTCCTTCGTAAGTAATTCATTGACGAATCTCCTTACTAATTTTCAAAAATTTTTCTGTGGATTGTACATCTAACACTCATGCAAGAATCTCGAAGTAACACGCATACAAAAGTGAATATATAATGAACTGTCAACCACCTTTTATTCCATCTTACAGAGATTTCTGCTGAATAACTTTTCAAGAAATCTCTATGTGTGTTTAGCTTTGGAGTCGGTTTTTTTTTTTCCTTTGACACATTTTGTTTGACACAAACATCCTCATTTTTAACATAGCACTAACTTTTACTGCATTTTCCTCCATCACAAAATAATTCCTTCTTTATTAATTTACCTTTTTAACCATTTTTAAATATACCGTTCAGTGGCATTAAACACATTCATGATGGTATATAATCATCACCACTACCTCTTTTCCAAATCTTTCTCGTCATGCCCAACGGAAACGCTATACCCATCCCTCCCATGCCCACGGTCCCTGGAGAAAAATATTTTCTAAACGTCTTTTCATATTGACTACAAAATATTTCTTATATGGATATTCTATTGTTTATTGAACCACTATTAGAACTGTGGACAATTATGTTGTTTCCACATTTCTCTTCTAAGGCAGCAGCGAGCACCTATATGCGAGCATGCTTCTGTTTGGTTCTCCTTTGTATCTGGTATTTAAATCTCTGCTGTGATATTCTAGATTTTCATTTGTGTCAACTGTGTTTGCAGTTGCTTGTTGGAGCATTTGTACAATACATGGTGTAAAGTGGGTATCACATAATTTTACATATATTCACATACATAATTCATGTACGTGATATGTGATTATATAACATATAATTCATATACGTATTACTCTATCCTTGAAATAAACTCCTGGAAGTGAATTTACTGGGCAAATGTGAAGTATTTTAAAGCTTTAAAGTTCCTGACAAAATAGCTTTGTTAAATCTTTATTATTGGGGTGCCTGAGTGACTCAGTCCATTGAGTGCCCAACTTTGGCTCAGATCATGCTCTCAAGGTTGGTGGGTTCAAGCCCCACGTGGGGCTCTTTGCTGACAAAGCAGAACCTGCTTCAGGTTCTCTCTTTCCCTCTTTCTGCCCCTCCTCCACTCATGCTCTTGCACTCTTTCTCTCTCTCAAAATAAATAAATAAGCTTAAAAAATCTTTATATTTATTACTAAAAAAGACTTTCACCAAATTCTCTCTAAACCGTTTATCACATTTAGTAGATAAATAAGCATTATATCTAATACTTACGATTTCTCTTACATAGCTTATCAATGAAGAATGTATTTCTTTTACATGTTTATTAGCTATTTTGTATTTTGTAAACTATCAAGATATTTGGCTGTTTCTCTGCTTCAATTTTACTATGCATCTTATTCATTTATCTAGTTTAAGATTGACAGAGAATACTTACCTTTTGCCAGAGTTATTTGAGATAAATATTATCCCTCATTTGTTGTTGGATTATTAATTGTGATTTTTATAGCAAAATGCAAAGTAGGAAATGTTTATATGATATAATCTTTAACCTTTGGGATTGTTGTCTTTTGTTTTTGCTTTTAAAAGCTCTTCCCCGTGGGGCGCCTGGGTGGCTCAGTCGGTAGAGCATCCGACTTCGGCTCAGGTCATGATCTCACGGTCCGTGAGTTCGAGCCCCAGTCGGGCTCTGTGCTGACAGCTCAGGGCCTGGAGCCTGCTTCCGATTCTGTGTCTCCCTCTCTCTCTGACCCTCCCCCATTCATGCTCTGTCTCTCTCTCTCTGTCTCAAAAATAAATAAACACTAAAAAAAATAAAAATAAAAAAAATAAAAGCTCTTCCCCAAATGAAGAGTCAGTAATCACTTATTTTTTAGATATTTGTGGTTTAAGGGTTTTTTTTCCCCCTCTTTAACTCTTAAGTATGCCCAGAATTCAGATGGAAGTTTTGTATCCAGTAAACTTTTTTTAATAGCTAATTCACTGCCATCATATTATCTACTTGTTAAAAAGCTTCCCCACTAATTTATGATAATGTCTTCAACATATAGGTCAGAATTCAGTGTGCTTGGTCTGCTTCACGCTACCCATTCTATTTGAGTGATTACATTTTTATTCCTATAGCAACGCCATACTGTTACAATCATTTTTTTTATTTTTTTTAACTTGTAATCTTTTACTGTGGAGAATTTCAGGAATATGCAAAATAGACATGATTAAATTACAAAATCCTATGTACTCATCACCCAGGTTCCATGCTATATATTTTTTAAAAGAGCACAATAGCAAAGCCCAAAAGAAATGGCAAAGAAAAAGGAGAGCAGAGACTAATAACCTTCCCACACTGCGTCTTACTCAGTATGACTTAGTCTCTACCAACAAAATGAGTATAAAATCGTAAGGTGTTAGGGAAAAAACTGTTGTTCCAAGAAACCTAGCTAAGGAGAGCCAGTGTCATTAAACAATATATATGAGGTTCTGATATTCCTACAAGCAGGACAAAGAGAACACCTAAGTCATATAAGAAGTATGTGAGTTCATAAGAAGTGATGAACCTTTTCTTTACATGAAATTCAAAGAGGAATGTTTTCTTTAAACATTGTTGAACAAAATGGACCATGTCTTCCAAAGTACAATTGCAAAAGATAACAAAGCAAATTTTAGATTACTTTTCCTTTTCTCCACTTTGGATAAAAACCAAAGTCTGTTTTTCATCACCATCTTGAGCACATTTCCACCAAGAGCGAAAGTCATAGCCTCAAGGTATGTAGTTTTTCAAAGATGCCTAGAGAATCGAAGGCAATAAGTCTCACGTTTTTTGTTGTTTTTTTTTTTTTAATTTTTTTTTCAACGTTTATTTATTTTTGGGACAGAGAGAGACAGAGCATGAATGGGCAAGGGGCAGAGAGAGAGGGAGACACAGAATCGGAAACAGGCTCCAGGCTCCGAGCCATCAGCCCAGAGCCCGACGCGGGGCTCGAACTCACGGACCGCGAGATCGTGACCTGGCTGAAGTCGGACGCTTAACCGACTGTGCCACCCAGGCGCCCCACGTCACACGTTTTTAATTAATGATGCCTGTGTCATGATGAAAAGAGTGATAAATATAAATTTGTTCTTTCCTTAGAAAAAATAGGAGACTGATATACCTTGCTTTTGACCTGTTCTTCTCAAAGTGTGGCCTGCGGCTTTTTATGATAAGTGTTAACGAGTTGGGAAAAAAAACACATGTTTTAAAGTTCTTGTTCCAGGTAATGTGGAATAAACACACTCTAGACTGTATCTCCCACCAAATGTAACTATAAAATCTGGACAGAAGGCGTAGAGCAGTTGTTGGAGGACTCTGAAACATGATTAGTAGCAGGTGAATTGGCGAAGATTAGAATTTAAAGCATTACCAGAATGGTTGTGCGTTTATCATTTTTTCTCTTCAAGCATGCCCCAGCCCGAACACAGTGCAGCCTAAAACCCCAAAGAGAGCACAGAGGTGCACACAGAGCTCCCGGAGAACCCTAGTCCTGGCTTGAGAAGAGGGGACAGGAAACTTCGAACCCTGAGAGACTATGTGGGAATCCTCCATTTGCCTTCTTTTTTTTTCCTTCTCTTGTCTCTCTCTCACCCTTTCACCTCAGCAATCCCACGGTGGTAGTGACAGAAGCTGGCAGGAGCCAGAACCCTGAGGGAAGGACATCTTCCTCTCCTATAGTTGGAGATGTGATCCCAAGAGAGTGGGGCAAGCCCTCCATTGAATTTGGTGCCTTCTCTATCTTCTTGCCACTTGGGCCCAGACATGGGTACAGTCACAGATACGCAAGACAGAAAAAGTAAATGAAGCCCCAGCTATCAGGCCACAGGGCCAAAAAAGGAGCCCAAGGGAAGTGAAAAGTACCAAACGCATCCAGCAGGGAAACTGAGAAAACAACTCTTAAAGTTGCTCCCTCTGAGCTGTCTCTGCTGGAGTCTGATCCTAATCAGCCAGCCAGCAACTATGAGAATTGAGCTAACAGATAGCCCATGGCCAAGGTCCCAAACGAATCACTGAGTGACACACAAGTAGGACAGATCCTAATAGGACTATCAAGACCTTGAAAATTGAAATGACACTGGAAACAGTGCCCATATTTTGGAATTTATGGTCTTAACCTCACCAGTTTGATTGCCTGCTAAAATAAAAATATCAACAATTTTCATCAGATTTAAACAAGACACAGATTTTTATAATATAATATTCAAAATGTTCAGAATACACTCCAAATTACTGAGTATACAAAGAATGAGAAAAACCTCAAACTGCATGGAAAAGCCAATCAGCAGACATCAACATGACAGTGACATATATATAGGAATTATCTGACAAAGACTTAACAGCAGCTATTATATAAATGTTCCAACAAGTAATCACAAACACACTTGAAATAAATGAAAAACAGAATGTCTCAGCAAAGAAATAGAAACTACTAAGAACCAAATGAAATTTTAGAACTAAAAAAACTCAATAACCAAAATTAAAAACTCATTGTATGGGATCAAAAGCAGATTGGAGATAACAGGAAAGAGTTGGTGTACTTGAAAATAGGTCAGTAGAAATTGTCTAATTTGAACAATAGAAAAATATTTTTCTAAGCTAATAAAGCCCCAAGGACATGTGAACCACTAACAAGAGGTCTCACATTCATGGCATCAGAGTCCAAGGAGAGAAGGAGAAGGAATAATATGCTGAATAAGTACTTGAAGAATCAATGGCTGAAAACCCCAAGTTTGGCAAAAGACCTTTATCTACAACTACCCAAAGCAATCTACGTATCCAACCCAACCCCTATCAAAATAACACCAGTATTCTTCACAGCACTAGAACAAACAATCCTAAAATTTGTATGGCACCAGAAAAGACCCCAAATAGCCTAAGCAATCCTGAAAAATAAAACCAAAGCTGGAGGCATCACATTTCTGGACTTCAAGCTGTATTACAAAGCTGTAATCATCAAGACAGTATGGTACTGGCACAGAAATAGACACATAGATCAATGTAACAGAACAGAGAACCCAGAAATGGACCCACAAAGGTATGGCCATCTAATCTTTGGCAAAGCAGGAAAGAATATACAATGGAATAACGACAGTCTCTTCAGCAAGTGGTGCTGGGAAAACTGGACAGCGACATGCAGAAATACGAACCTGGACCACTTTCTTACACCATACACAAAAATAAACTCAAAATGGCTAAGAGCCCTAAACATAAGACAGGAATCCATCAAAATCCTAGAGGTAAAAACAGGAAACAGCCTCTTTGACCTCAGCAACAGCAACTTCTTACTTGACATGTCCCCAGAGGCAAGGGAAACAAAAGTAAAAATGAACTATTGGGACCTCATCAAGGTAAAAATTTCTGCACAGCGAAGGAGACAATCAGCAAAACTAAAAGGCAACCAACAGAATGGGAGAAGATATATGCAAATGACATATCAGATAAAGGGTTAGTATCCAAAATCTTTAAGGAACTTATCAGACTCAACACCCACAAAACAGATAATCCAGTGAAAAAAATGGGCAAAAGACATAAATAGACACTTTTCCAAAGAAGACATCCAGATGGCTAATAGACACATGAAAAGATGCTCAACATCACTCATCATCAGGGAAATACAAATCAAAGCCACACTGAGATATCACCTCACACCTGTGAGAAAGGCTGAAATGAACAACACAGGTAACAACACGTGTTAACAAGGATGCAGAGAAAGAGGAACACGTTTGCTCTGCTGATGGGAATGCAAAGTGGTGCGGCCACTCTGGAAAACAGTATGGCAGTTCCTCAAGAAATTAAAAGTAGAACTACCCTACAACCCAGCAATTGCACTACTAGGTGTTTATCCAAAGGGTACAAAAATGCTGATTCGAAGGGGCACATGCACCCCAATGTTTATAGCATTGTTTATAGCATTATAGTGCTATCAACAATAGCTAAAGTATGGAAAGAGCCCAAATGTCCATTGACTAATAAATGGATAAAGAAGATGTGGTATGTATATTCAATGGAATATTACTTGGTGATCAAAAAGAATGAAATCTTGCCATTTGCAACAATGTGGATGGAGCTAGGGTGCATTATGCTGAGCGAAATAAGTCAGTCAGAGAAAGACAAATATCATAGGATTTCACTCATGTGGAATTTAAGATACAAAACAGATGAACATAAGGGAAGGGAAGCAAAAATAATATAAATACAGGGAGGGGGACAAAACCCTTAAATGTAGAGAACAATCTGAAGGTTGCTGGAGGGGAAGTGGGTGGGCAGATGGGCTAAATGGGTAAGGGGCATTAAGGAAAACAATTGTTGGGATAAACTCTGGGTGTTATACATAGGGGATGAATCACTGGAATCTACTCCTGAAATCATTATTACACTATATATGCTAACTAACCTGGATGTAAATTAAAAAATTAAAAAATATGTGTCTATTAAAAAAAAAGACCTTTATCTCCAGATTCCAGAAGTGTGGCCAGCCCCAAAGTGACTAAGTCCAAAGAAATTCAAGACCACAAACATTACCAAACTACTACATTAGAGAGAATGAATTTTCAATGGAAATTTACTGAAAGCCACCAGAGGAAAACAATGCATCACCTACAGGCAATCAGTGAACCAAGTGACTGCACATTACTCATCAGAATGCCACAGATGCTTGAAGAGAGTGACACAACATTTTTGAAGCCCTGAAAGTAAAGAAGTGCTAACCTAGAACTCTATATCCAGTGTAGAAATCCTTCAGCAATGAGGGTAAAATAAAGATATTCTTAGTAAAGAACAACTAAAATAGAGTTGCTCTAATTTTTTTTTTTTGCCAAAGGAAATACTTCAAGAGAAGTGAAATGACTCCAGAAGGAAAAATTGGAACATCAGCAATGGAGGGAAAGCAACAGAAATAGCGAATATCTGAATAAACATAAAGAACTCTCAGTTGAATTCTTTAAAATATTTGAAGACTGAAAGGTAAAAATTTAACATTGTATATGGAGTTTTTAATGTATGAAGATATGACATATAACAACTGGAATGTAAAGAGAGGAATATAATGAGACCTACCTGGTAATAAGTTGTCTGCATTGCACTCAAAGTGGTAAAATATTACTCGTAAATAAATTATGTGACATTAAATATATATATGCTTTAATCATTAGGATAACCAATTAAAACCTTTGTAAAGAGATATAGTCTAAATCACAATAAATAAATTAAATGATATTTACCCTGATGCAGAGGTCAACAAATTATGGGCCATTTCCATCCTACAACCTGTTTTTGTTTTGACTGCTATGCAAAATGTTTCCATATTTAAAGATTCTTTAACAAGTGAATATGAAACAGAGGGAGAAAAAAACATCAGGTTGTATATAGCCCACAAAGCCTAAAATATTTCTTATCTGCCCCTCTATAGAAAATATTTACTAACTCCTAAGAGAAATGAAAACATATTCACACAAAAATCTGAATATGAATGTTTATAGCAGCTCTGTTCATGATCACCAAAATCTTGAAGCAACTTAGGTGTCCTTCAACAGTGAGTAGATAAACTATGGCATATACGTATAATGGAATATTATTCCATAATTAAAAAAAAATGAACTGGGGCACCTAGGTGGCTCAGTCAGTTAAGCGTCTGACTCTTGGTTTCTGCTCAACTCATGACCTCACAGTTTTGTGGGTTCAAGCTGACATGATGACAGTATGGAGACTGCATGGGATTCTGTGTCCCCCTCTCTCTGCCTCTCCCCAACTCACACTGTCCTGTCCCTCTCAAAATAAATAAATTAATTAAAAAAAAAAGAATGAACTATTGATACACACAATAGTATGGATGAATCTCAAACGCTTTGTGTAAGGAGAAGGGAGGTGCTGTAGTGTCAGAGGAAGTCAACTAAAACAGAAAATCTAACTAAGTTCCAGAGTCTCATAATAACCAGTTATCCACCTTTAATCATAAACTGTTCATCATACCAAGAACCAGAAACATTTCAAACAGTGAAAAAGGACAATATAATCTGAAAACCAAGATGGCAGTAATGTTAAAATTATCTGATAAAGAATTTAAAGCAAACAAATAATCCAATTAAAAAATGAGCAGAATACTTGACTAGTCATTTCTACAAAAAAGGATATACAGATGGCCAACAGACACATGAAAAGATCTTCAACATCATCATCATCATCAAGGAAATGCAAATCAAAACTATAATGAGATATCACTCCAGAATGGCTAAAATCAAAAACACAGGAAACAATAATGTTGGCAAGGGTGTGGATAAAAAGAAACCCTCATGTACTGTTGGTGGGAATGCAAACTGATGCAACCACTGTGGAAAACAGTATGGAGGTTCCTCAGAAAGTTAAAAATAGAACTACTCTATCATCCAGCCAGCAATCACACTACTGGATATTTACCCAAAAAATGTAAAATCCCCAATTCAAAAGGATACATGCACCTCTGTTTATTGCAGCACTATTTATGATAGCCAAATGATGGAACCAGCCCAAGTGTTCCCTGCTAAATGGATAAAGATGTGGATTATGTACCCAGTAGAATATTATTCAGCCATGAAAAAGAATGAAATCTTTCCATGTGCAACAATATGGATGGAGCTACAGAGGATAATAGTAAGTGAAATAAGTCAGAGAAAGACAGATACCAAATGATTTCACTCATCTCCTATGTGGAATTTAAGAATCAAAACAAATGAGTAAAAGAAAAAGAGAAAGAGAGACAAGCCAAGAAACAGACTCTTAACTGTTGAGAACTGACCGTTACCAGAGGAGAGGTGGGTGAGGGATAGGTGAAATAGATGAAAGGGATTAAAGAGTACTCTCATCAGGATGATCACTGAGTAATGTGGAGAATTGTTGAGTCACTATATTGTACACCTGAAACTAATATAGCACTGTATGTTAATGCTACTAGAATTAAAATTTAAAACATGGGGCACCTGGGTGGCTCAGTTGGTTAAGCATCGGACTCTTGATATCAGATCATAATCTTGCAGGCATGGGATCAAGCCCCACTTTGGGTTCGACACTGAGCCTGGAGCCTGCTTGGGATTCCCTCTTGCTCTCTCTCTCCCCCTCCCCACTCATGCGCTCTCTCTTTCTCTCTCTCCATCTCTCAAAATAAACATTTTAAAAACTTAAAGGAAAATAACTTAAAGTGTCCATCATAAAGCTGGTTCAGTGAACAATCATGAACAGAATCAAAATAAATAAAAAATAGAACATCTCAGCTAAGAAGTAGAAGATAGAAGAACCAAATGAAAAGTTTAGAACTGAAAAATACAATAATCAAAATTATAAAACTTAATGAATGAGTTAAATAGCAGAAGAGAGTGAACATAGGAAAGAATCGTTGAACTGAAAGATAGAATAATATTACCCAATCTAAGCAACAAAGAAAACAACGGACTGAGAAAACATGAACAGAGCCTCAGGAACCTGTGTTACTGTAACATTTGTGCTCTTGAAATTCTAGATGGAAGGAGAAAAAGGCAGGACTAAGAAGTACTTGAAGAATTAATGGTTGAAAGGTTCCCAGATTGGCAAATAAACCTTCAGACTCAAGAACCAAAGCAAATTCCAAATGAGATAAACTCAAAATCTATAAGACGTGTCATGGTCAAACTTCTGCAAACAAACATAAAGAAATAATCATGGTACCAGCAAGAGAGAAATGACACCTCTGAGGGAAAACCCATCCGGCTGACAGTGTATTTCTTCTCATCAGGATCCATGGAGGCAAGAAGGAAGTGGGACAACATTTTTCAAGTACTAAAAGAAAAAAATTGTCAACCCAGAATTTTATATTTCAGTAATAAAGGGACATCAAGACAGTTCTCTTAGGAAAACAAAGAGGATTTTCCCTAAAAGAATGTCTTAAAAAAGTTCTCCCAACAGAAAGGAAATGATAAAGAAAAAAAAACTCAGAATATCAGAAAAGAAGAAAGAAGACTGTAAACAAAAATATAGGTAAAAACATTAGACTTCTCTTCTCCTTTTGAGTTTCTTAAGTTATGTTTTGATGATGGAAGCAAAAAATTATAATACTGTCTACTGTAGTTCTAAGTATTAGAGAGGAACTATTTTAAGATGATTAAAAACAAGGAAGGCTAATGGATATAAAGGGAGATAAATGTTTCACACTTCACTTAAACTGGTATATTGATGGTACCAGTAGATAGAGGAGTTATGTGTGTATATAATGTAATATCTAGAGCAACAAATTAAAATAGCTATTAAAATAAAAGGAAAATGTAAAAAAATGTTAAGAATAACTTATAAAAGCTAAGAAATAGAAAATGGAGCAATGAAAAACAGAAAAAGCAGAAAAGAAAAATTTTAATGGCAGGCTTAAGCCCTAATATATAAATAATTACATTAAATATAAATTATATCTATATTAGTTATAAAAATTATATATAGGGTATTGTATACAATTAAATAAAAAAATACACAAGACTGAGCTTGGGAGAGACAAAAACAATGAATAATGTAGACTTCAGAGCAAAGAAAATTACTGGAGTCCAAGAAAAAAGGGTCAAACCACCATGAAGACAGAGTAATACTAGGTTTGTTATGCACCAAACAACAGAGCTACAAAATATGGAAAGCCAGAAACTGATAGAATTGAAGGAGAAATAGACAAATATAAAATTAAATTTCAAGACTTAAGCATCCCTCTCTCAACATTTAATGGGACAACTAGGCAGAAAATCACTAAGGACATGGAAAAACTCAACAGTGCCATCAACCAGCAGCATCTAATCAACATTTATAGAACATTCTACCCAATAACACCAGATACACATTCTTTTCAAGGGCCCACAGAACATGTACCAAGAAGTGGTATCTCTTAGACCATACACCGAATACCAAGAAATTTAAAAGAATTGAAATCATGCAAAGCATGATCTATGACCACAATAGAATCAACCTAGAAATCAATAAAAGAAAGTTAACAGGAAAATCACCAAAACTTGGAAACTACAGAACATACTTTTCAATAATCCATGGGTCAAAGAGGAAGTTTCAAGAGAAATTTGAAACACATCCACATAGCAGTGAATGAAAATAAAAACACAACATATCAAAATTTGTTAGACACAGCTAAGGCAGTGCTGAGAGGCAAATTTATAGTAGTAAATATATATAAAGAGGGAAAATCTTCGATAAAGAATCTAAATTACCACCTGAAGATCCAAAAAAAGAAAAAAATAAGCCTAAATGAAGAAGAAGGAAAGAAATAATAAAGGATCAGGGCTCAATGAAATTGAAAACAGAAAAACAATTCTTGGAGAAAAATGTATGAAAAAAAGAGCTATTTTTTTTCTTAAAAGATCGATAAAATTGACAAACCTTAAGCAATAGTGACAAAGAAAAAGAAGACATGAATTATCAATATCAGGAATGAAATAAGGCCATCACTACAGACTCTGCAGACCTCAAAACAATAACAAGTGAACAGTGTAAACAACTCTACACACAAATACAATAACTTGGATGAAATGGACCAGTTCTTCAAAAGGCACAAACTACAACTCAGTATAAAAAGGATCATTTGAAGGGTTGTAAAAAAAAAATTGTTAATCACATTTGTAATGTAAAAACTTCCAAAACCATACAACATGACCAAGTGGAGCTTATTTCCAGGATGCAAGGTTGGTTCAGTTTTCAAAAACCACTCACTGTAATCCAAGAGATTAACAACCTAAAGAAGAAAATCATGATCACATCAATTGATGCAGAAAAGACATTGACAAAATTCAATACCTACCATGGGAAAAACTCTCAGAGAAATAGAAATGAAACTTCTTCAACTCAGCAAAGAACATATACAAAAAACCTACAGCTGGCATTATATTTAATAGCAAAAGACTGAGTACTTTGTGCCTAAGAGCAGGAACAAGGGAAGGATTCTCATTCTTGCCACTCTTAGTTAACATAATGCTGTAAGTTCCAGCCAGTGCAGTAATGAAAGAAAAGGAATGCAAATCAGAAAGAGGAAGTACAACTGTTTCTCTTTACAGGTGACATGATTGTCTCACAGAAAATCTCAAGGAATCTACGAACAAACTTCTAGAACTAATAAGTGAGTTCAGCAAGGTCACAGTGTACAAAATAAACATATAAAAATTAATTCTATTTTGATGTAGTAACAATGACACACAGACACTGAATTTTAAATTTTTTTTCCCAACGTTTTTTATTTATTTTTGGGAGAGAGAGAGACAGAGCATGAATGGGGGAGGGGCAGAGAGAGAGGGAGACACAGAATCGGAAACAGGCTCCAGGCTCTGAGCCATCAGCCCAGAGCCCAACGCGGGGCTCGAACCCACGGACCGCGAGATGATGACCTGGGTGAAGTCGGACGCTCAACCGACTGCGCCACCCAGGCGCCCCCAGACACTGAATTTTAAAATATAAAGCCAGAGCGCCTGGGTGGCTCACTCTTGATTTCGCCTCTGGTCATGAGCTCATGGTTCATGAGTTCAAGTCCTGCATCATGCTCTGCGCTGACAGTGTGGAGCCTGCTTGGGATTCTCTCTCTCCCTCTCTGTCTCTACCCCTCCTCTGCTCACATTCTCTCTCTCTCTCTCTCTCTCTCTCTCTCTCTCTCTCTCAAAATAATCAATAAACATTTTTTAAAAATAAGATATGATGCCATTAAAATCCCTCAAAAAAATAGAAATATTGTATAAAGTATGTACAGAAAGCCTATGCTGATAAGCACACAATGCTGGTGAAGGAAATCAAAGAGGATCTGAATCAATGGAAAGACGTAGTGTGTTCTGGATCAGAAGACTCAACAGTCAAGTTGTTATTTCTTTCCCCAATTTCATTTATTTTTTTAATTTTTTTAACATTTTTATTTATTTTTGAGAGACAGAGCGTGAGCAGGGGAAGGGCAGAGAGATGAAGACACAGAATCTGAAGCAGGCTCCAGGCTCCAAGTTGTCAGCCCAGAGCCCAAAGTGGGGCTCGAACCCAAGAACCGTGAGATCATGACCGGAGCCAAAGTCGGACGCTCAACTGAGTGAGCCACCCAGGAGCTCCCCTTCTGCCAGTTTTATACAGGTTTCATGCAATTTCTATAAAGATCTCAGAACATTGTTTGTAGGTATAGGCAAGGTTATTCTAAAATTTATATGGAAAGGTACAGGAACTAAAAGTGTCCAAAATAATTTTGAAAAAGAAGAGGTGGGAGCAATCAGTCTACTCATTTTCAGAACATGTTATATATCTACAGTAATCAAGACTGTGTGCTGTTGGCAGAGGGATAGACGCATAGATCAATGGCACCAAACATAGAACCCAGAAATAGATCCACACAATTACACCCCTCTGATTTTGACAAAGGTCTACAAATAATTCAATGGAGAGATCTGGGTAGCTCAATTGGTTAAGCTTCCAACTCTTGGTTTTGGTTCAGGTCACGATCTCATGGTTCCTGGGTTTCAAGACCCGCATCGGGCTCCATGCTGGCAGTACAGAGCCTGCTTGGGATACTCTTTGTGTGGCTCTCTCTCCACCCCTACCCTGTTCAAGCTCTTTCTCTCACACACAAAATAAATAACCATTTAAAAGAGAATAATAATTCGATGGAGAAAAGAGAGGCTTTTCAACAAATGGTGCTGAAGGAAGTGGACATTCATAGGCAAAAACCCTGAACTTCCAAATAAACCTCACGCCTTATACAAAAACAAATGCAAGATGGACCACAGAATTAAATGTAGAAACATAAAACAATTAAAAAAAACATAGTAGAACATATTTGGGATCTGGGAATAGACAAAGCATCCTTAGACTTGACATCAAAAAGTATGTTCCGTAAAAGAAGAAAAATTATAAGTTGGATTTCGTCCAAATTAAAAACTTGTGCTCAGCAAAATATCTTGCAAGGGGATGAAAAGATAAGCATAGACTGAGAAAAACACGTATCCAACAAAGGACTAGTATCTAGACTACAAAAGAATTCTCAAGCTCGCCTGTAAAAAAAAGATAGGGCAACTAGAAAATGAGCAAAAGCCATAAAAAGATATTTCCCTGAAGAGGATATACTGATGGCAAGTAAACACATAACAGATTCAACATCATCAGCCATTAGAGAAATGCAAATTTGAAACCTCAATAAGATATCACTCCACACCTATCAGAATGGCTAAAATAAAAAATAGAGACCACACCAAATGCTGGAGATGATGTAAACAAACTGGATCACTCTTGCACTTCTGGAGAGAAAACAAAATGGTACCATCGTTCTGGAAAGCAAGGTGGCAGCTTCCCAAAAGGTCACATAGTGAATCATCCCATTGATACAACGTTCTCGAAATGAAAAAATTATAGAAATGGATACCAGGTTATGGTTGCCTGGGGTTCAAAAGAGGGTGACCATGGGCGATGAGTGGAGTCTGTCTATAGAAAGAAAACATGAGAGATTCTCGTGTTGATGGAAATGTTCTGTATCTAGATCATACTGGTGTCCGTGTTGTGGTTGTGATATTGACTGTAGTTTACAAGATACTACCATTGCAGTAAACCAGGTAAAGGGCACACTGGATCTCTCTGTATAATTTCTTACGACTGAATGGAAAGCTAAAATTATCCCCCAAAGCCAAAATGTTTTAAAGGTATGTTATTTCTTTGGGGGCTTCTGGGTGATTCCATGGACTTTTATTTTCATGCATAATTAAGGGCTACTTCCTAGTAACCCAAAAAGTGAATTATTCAGAGTTTTCAAAAACCTGATATTCATTCATTAGAACTAGAAGATGACTCTGGCTTTCATTTCTGAGTTCTGCTTAGAAATCTTTCTGCTGAAGGTTTCAGGGAACTCTGAAGCCCTTACTGTGTGTATAGCCCCCAGCTGAGCACTGGAATCCCTGAGCCTTGCGGGTTAGAATACATTGTGGTGTGTTACGTTACTTGACGGTAATTTTCAAATTCTCCTCACGGTGTGTCTTTCTTAATCTTAAATTGCTCTTGGTTAAAGCTCCCGGTGACTGAGTTTGTGGACTTGTTTGCTGAACTTGACAATGTGTAGAAATTCCTATTTGTGTGAGCGGTATGTCCAGCGTATGACTTCCCATGCGTTCACCTTGCACGTACCTTTCGTGACGTGGTTCCAAACGGGTCGTCCTCCTGGCAATTGCTAAAGCCGGTGTATGCATAATTCCAGCATAATTTTCTTCGACACTGACCCTTCATTTTATCAGTGACCTTTCTTTCCCCTGGGAAGTGGGCGAGCGTGGCTGGGTGGACTGAGAGGACTTTCGCTCCACTAACTGCCCGTGGCCGGAGAAGTATGGAGGCCTTGCTCTTAGGCTCTCTGGTCTAACTAACTACTCATGTTCCTAGCCAAGTTTAATAGCAAAAAGTCCAGATTGGAGTTGCCAGCAAAACGCAGATATTGTGATACTTGAATGAAACAAGACAGAGAGACAGTGAACACCACGTGCGTGAGTGGCAGTCACGGCTGTTGTTGTGAACAGCAATGATTCTGACTCGCGGTGGTGCCCAGGTGAAGGCTCTTCCTCGTTCCGTCCGAGGATGCGCTGTTAAAAGTCCATTTTATTTCCCACAGAACAAAGTGAGCTTTGTACATTTGCTGGTGCCGTTTGTGGCAGAGGACTTTCTCGGATTGCTCTGGAATGATGAAGAGGGTGTCTCTCGTCCAAGAACTGAAATGATACCTTCAGGTGAGTCTGGAGTCCAAATCCTCAAAGGAGGGATTTAGGAGGGATTTCGCATTTGGGAGGATCAGATTTAAACCAAACAATCCCTTAAGAAGAAATTCCATTCAAGTTTTTTCTTTAAAACAGGAAATTAAACGGAGTCATTAGAAGGCAAACTCAAGAGAGTGGTATAGCACCATGTCTCCCTACTGTTAGTTGCATGAATTTCATTTTGGGTCATCTGCGAATTGAAGACTCTATTTAAATTTGATCCTGGTAACCGCAGCTCCTTTAAGGTGCAACCATCAGAATTCTAGGCACAATGTGCCATTTTAGGATCATATAATATACCTGAAGTACAACTCCTTGCATAATTATCAAGATTTAAGTCTCCTAGAGTATTATTTTAAGTATTTCATTAAATTCGCGGGCCGATTTCCAAAAGTCTTGTAGCAGTAGAGAGGGCCAGATTATAGAATGAGAATTCCTTCAAGACCCTGGTAGAGTTAACATACTTTATTAAAATGACTTGAGGCAAGCCAGAAAGCTGAACCGGTGAGGCCGGCATCGGTTGGCACACTTTCCAGATGTTTTTATTTTTAAGTTTCATTAAGTATCAGCAGGCTAGCCAGTGCTATGTAAATGCGGCAAGATCGAAACCCCACCCAGAGAATAACTCTTTCAGTTGTTTTCAACAAAGCCTTCTCTCCACAACTGAATGGCACATTGTTCTTCATGCACCCAAGAAGGACTTCCTACACATCCTCTTAAATTCTTACCAGGGCAGAATGTTGGTGCAAACTCCTCGTGCAACATTGAACGGTGAATGCTTAACATTCATCTGATTTTACTGGCCAATTTTCTTCTTTGAGCAAAAAAGAGAAATTGGGGGGAAGACTATTAAACTCAGTCAAGGTCGTCGCTTGTCTTGTTCACTGAGATGTTCTCCACCAGATCAGAGAGGTAGAGAAGGCACGGGAGTGGGACCCTGCCTGCCATATTTAAGGAGGAACAAGGCAGGCAGTGACAAGGTATGGAGTCAACATCCCTGGGACCCCAGATCCCCGAATGGAAATCAGGGGCTGTTGGCAAGAGTATAGGAGAGCAGATGCTGGGGAGGGAGCCAACAATGTGTACTGCACATTGGGTTTTCCCACAGTGAATGATAGAAAGAAAAGAAAACAAAGTATGCTTTTGAAACCAGGGATACTCACACATGTGTAACACACACACACACACACACACGCACGCACACACGCGCGCACACACACAGAGGGAGAAAGAGAAATTTTACATCCCACATACCTTTGTAGCCATGAAAAAGTGAACAAAGTACAGAAACAAAAGAATCGAAATAACGGAAGTACTTTGATCAAAACTAATTTTTTTTTTCACGTTAGGGTCACTTTGAGGAGTTCAGACTCCTCAGGAGTACATCTTCCTGGTTCCATCTGTCCAATGTTTCAGGAAACAGTCTGTTTTGGCAGTTAACCGTGTCTACAGTTCTTACGTAAAATATGTTAAACATCTGTCCCTGATCAACTTAAATATCACTGCCTTTATTGTGTCTAATGCTGGCCCATCAAAACATAACTTATAAGAGAGGATTTTTTTTTCCCAGCCCATCTAAAGAACTGCTCCTTTGCAACATGGTCATAGTCTCAGGACTAAACAGGGAAATTTCGGTATAACAGTTTCAGTGTAGGAGTTTCTTTGTAGACAGGTATTATTAATTTGGGGACCACATGGGATGAATTTGACCCAATCCCTTTTTAAATACATGTGCATCCTTGTTTGCAGCTCATAGCTTAGAGGTATCTCTTTTTGTTAGTGAGGGCAACACCAAACCCATCATCCATCAAAGAATGAACTTCCATCGGTACTAACTTGCTGACCAATGTGGACTATCTACCCAGCCATGATTCTCATATTCCTAAGGCAGCCCCTTAGGAAAGGTACTCTCTCCACACAACACCATGAATATTGTTTTTTATTGAGACTCTGCCATGAGCCAGGTACTGAGTGGACCTCTTCACATACGACAGTCTTGCTTTACCCGTTTTGGCTGTGTGATCTTGAGTAATGAGCTCAATAGCTCTGAGCCTCAGTTTCCTCATCTGTAAAATGGGGAGAACTTCATAGGGTTGTTGTGAGTATTAAGTGAGTTGCTGTATGTAAAGTGCTTAGAATAGTTCCTGGTGCATCATAAGCACTAAATGTGTAGCCTAGTAATAATCTAGTTTAGTAATCCTCATAGCAGAGTTATAAAATAGTACCATTATGTTTCCCACCTTACTGATCAAAGGGAAGAGAAGATAAATGACAATAGCAATGATCATGAATACTACAAATAGCTGGGCTAAGCAAGTGATACACATTATCACTAATGTTTACCACACCCTTATTCCCCTTGGGAAGCCGAGAGGTTAAGGTCACATGACTGGATTGATAGAACCAGGATTCAGATACAAGTCTTCCAATAGAAATATCTGTGCTCTCTCTGTTACACCGTGCTACGTCTCTCCTTCGGGAGTTTGGTCCACATGGCAGGAATCTATTCTAAATCCAAGTCCTCGTCAATTGGCCAGTGGGTTTTGAATAAATACCCTCTTTTCTTCCATTAACCAAAGGAGTAAGTTTGGCATCTTAAGATCATGATTTAGGGGCGCCTGGGTGGCGCAGTCGGTTAAGCGTCCGACTTCAGCCAGGTCACCATCTCGCGGTCGGTGAGTTCGAGCCCCGCGTCCGGCTCTGGGCTGATGGCTCGGAGCCTGGAGCCTGTTTCCGATTCTGTGTCTCCCTCTCTCTCTGCCCCTCCCCCCGTTCATGCTCTGTCTCGCTCTGTCTCTCTCTTTCCCCCCAAAAAAAAAAAATTAAACGTTGAAAAAAAATTTTAAAAAAAAATTTTTTTTTAAAAAAGATCGTGATTAAAAAAAAAAATCGTTTTAATTGTATCCTTTTTCTCCAATGCTGTGCTTGATTCTGTTTCTTCCTTTGGCTAAAAAGTTAATGTGATTTTTTCAAGTGGACTTTAAAAGTGCTTCTTGATATTAAAGCCTATCTCAGGAAATGACTTGGCGGTGCGGGACGGGTGGTGCCCTAACATGGATGGAGCACAAGCAGTCCCTGCGTGCCAGAGCCAATATTTTCTTACTTAAGCAACAAGTTTCAAAGCGAGAGAGTATTGATGTGAGCATGCGTTAGAACCATTTTTCTCACTGTGCGGTTCAGGGATGACCCTACGTTGGACCATCTGGACTGGTGCTTAGAAAGGAGCAGATTACTCTGCTGAACTGGCTGAGTCCAGAGATTGGGGGCTCGTACCCCCCAAGTTCACCTTGTGATCCGTGTGCACGATACAGGTTGGACTGGTGCTTCACGCATGTGACTTCCCGTCATCCTCAACATCTTTAGCACAGGCACCCAGAACCGGAACGGAGATCTTTATACACCATCAGACAGCAAGGAAAGCTCTTATCAACAGCCAAGGAAAGGTTGAGAGCAGAGAGGGTGGGAAATTACGGCGAGGAGAGACCAGGTCATGCTCTAGTCCCGTGAGGCTTCTCTTATGTGAGTGATCTAAGCCTGTGAACTCCGTGGCCCAGGAAATCCTGGACGCAGGGTTTCTCCTCCCCGTTTCACCCCACCTGCTTGGCCGCAAGAGGGATAGGCTGCAGCAGAGGATCAAGAATGGGCCTCTTTCAGCCTGCCTGATGCTGTCAATACACATTCACAGCTCTTTAAATTACAGGTTGTGGGGCCGCCTGGGTGGCGCAGTCGGTTAAGCGTCCGACTTCAGCCAGGTCACGATCTCGCGGTCCGGGAGTTTGAGCCCCGCGTCGAGCTCTGTGCTAATGGCTCAGAGCCTGGAGCCTGCTTCGGATTCTGTGTCTCCCTCTCTCTCTGCCCCTCCCCCGTTCATGCTCTGTCTCTCTCTGTCCCAAAAATAAATAAACGTTGGAAAAAAAAATTTTTTTTAATAAATAACTAAATTACAGGTGGCGTTTGTATATCCTGTTTCCCGTTTGAACCAAGCTCCACAATGAGATGATGGGGACAACAGGGGAGATAGAAATAATGCCAGTGGCCCAATAGTTGAGGACTTACGATGAACTCTCTCTGGCTAAGCGCTTTGTGTGTCTATTTTTTATTTTTTTATTTTTTAGTTTTTATTTTGAGAGAGAGGGAGAGAACAAGGGAGGAGGGGCAGAGAGAGGGAGAGAGAGACTCCCAAGCAGACTCCGTGATGTCAGCGCAGAGCTGACACAGGGCTGGAAGCCACGCACCGTGAGATCACGACCTGAGCCGAAATCAAGAGTCGGGCACTCAACCAGCTGGACCACCCAGGTGCCCTTGCAGCCTCTCATTTTATCCTCACAACCTAAGAGGGAGGTCCTCTTTTATCCCCATTTTGTAGATGAGTAAACAGAGGCACACAGAGGCTGAGTAATTTGCCCAAAGCATTCAGGTAACGGGACAGAAGCCCGATGCAGTATTGTTCGTTTCTCTGCTCAGCTTCAGAGGTGTGGCCTCAATTAAGTCACAAGATCCCATATAGTGTTTGTCCGCTGATCAGTTCACTTAGATACACATAGGTAGAAAACAACGTACGTATGTTTTTTCTCACATACCTTTGGTGTTTGAATATGGGATAGATGGATCTAAGCTGAAACTGACCACCAGCCAAGTGTCTGAAGACCAGACAGATTGGAATCTGGTGAACGCTGACCGCATTCCAGTATATTTATAGGGATTCTAGACTTATATTCCTAAGATTGGGATATGCCCAGCAAAGCCCCAGCGTGCTAGGTCTGTGTTAGTAAAGGTAGCTGATGCTTTCTGGATAATCACCATGTGCCAAGTCCTGGGTGGGAACATCCTATGTATTTTTTTTCGTTTCACCATCAACACAATCACACAGTAGTGACTTCTGTGATTCCATTCTCCTGACGAGGCAAATGAGACAGAGGGTGAATCCTTCAGCGTGAGGTCTGTGTGACCCCAGAGCTGAGCTGCTGTATCGGTCAGGGTTCTCCAGAGAAATAGAACAAATAAGATTATATAGACACATATATAGAGGAGACTTATTATAGGGGTTGGCTCACACAATTATGGAAGCTGAGAACTTCCACAATCTGCCTTCTACAAGCTGGAGACCCAGGAAAGCCAGAGGAGTAATTCAGTCGAATTCAAAGGTTCAAGAACCAGAGACGCTAATGATAGAAGTTCCTGTCTCAGTCCCAAGACCTGAGAACTAGGAACGCCTCTGTCGAAGGGCAGCAGATTAATGTCCCAGCTCCCATAAAAAGAGAGCCAATCAACCCTCCTTCTGCTTTTTTGTTCAATTCAGGCCCTCAGCGGATTTGATATTGCTCGCCCACGTTGGTGAGGGCAATCTTCTTTACTCCATCTACGGATTTAAATGCTGATCTCTTCCCGAGATACCCACACAGACACATCCAGGAGTAATGTTGGACCAGCTCTCTGGGCATCCCTTAGCCCCCTCAAGTTCACACATAAAGGTAACCATCACTGAGGAGCCTGGGTGGCTCAGTCAGTTAAGCATCTGACTTCAGCTCAGGTCATGATTTCACAGTCTGTGAGTTCGAGCCCCGTATCGGGCTCTGTCTGTGCTGATAGCCTGGATAGCCTGGAGCCTGCTTCAGATTCTGTGTCTCCCTCTCTGTCTGTCCCTCCCCCACTCAAGCTCTGTCTCTCTCTGTCTCTCAAAAATAAATAAATGTTAAAAAAAAATTTTTTTTGAAGGAACCATCACCTACCTTTCCAGCATGAACTATGTGGGGTGGACGCCAGTAGGAAGAAGCAAGAGATGAGAATTCTAGTTCTAACTTTGCCGTTTCCACACTTGACAATTCCGTGACAGTCCCTTGTCCCCTATGAGCTTCATTCTCTCGCATTCATAAAATGCAGATATTGCCTCCATTATCTTACAGACCACCAATCATCGTTTCAAACACCTGGAACTTACCATGATAGAAGCCAAATGTCTACTTTTTTTTTTTCCGAGAAACACAATTCTATAGGCATTCTGTTGTCATAGTTGCCACGTGTGAACAGTTTTAAGGAACAAAGTTGTAGCAGTTTTACGGAAATGCATTAGATGGTGACTTTCAGTTTTGTCTTGTAACTGGAATAAAATTCCCACATTCCATCAAGAGATCTTCTCCCCACTCCTGGGGGGAAAACTGTTAACCTAAATAGCATTTATAATTTTTCCTTTGCTTCTGATGCTAAAATCGGACC
Source organism: Prionailurus viverrinus (assembly GCF_022837055.1). NCBI lineage: Eukaryota > Metazoa > Chordata > Mammalia > Carnivora > Felidae > Prionailurus > Prionailurus viverrinus. The sequence goes on along the minus strand of NC_062562.1, from coordinate 33,356,591 downwards.
AGCCTGTGGCCATAGTTCGCAGCAAAAGAACAAAGGGAGGGAGTACCTTCAATAATTGGCATGCCATGTTCCATTTACCTGTTGCTTCCTAATACAAGCAAAACCTTGGCTGGTAAGGACACCCAACAGATAGAGAAGGCATTGTCGGATGTTTAAAATATGCTGAGGAACAAGTGCCCTAGTGATACTTAATAAGGCATATCATTAAATAAAACAGGTAATTAGCCATGATAATGGAAATATAAACAGGACCTAATTAGCAGAACTTTTCATGACTCTCTCTTGGTGTGGGCCACAAACATTTGGTATATTGTTATCGCACCCATGTGCATAATTTCTTCGTTGATTTTGGACCAACTGGGCAGTAGTCAAGATGTGCAAAACAGTCGAGGGCAGTCACGATGCTGAGGCTTTTGTGTTCGTACCGTTGCCAGTGTGCCAAAGATAACATAAGTATGCCTTGGAATGTTCCATGTTATCAAATCAAGCTTCTTGTAAGAATTACCTTCATCTGATGTCTGTGTTCCAACACTTTCTGTATTGAGTAACCATTTAGAAACAGCACTTCACCCCATGTCTTCCATTACTGGAGGATGGAGGAGAAGCTTAGCTCCTCAGTCAACTGCAATCTGTCTTCCACGTCCATCAGTCTACCAGATCTGCCTAGGATAGAGTTCCCAGTGGCCACACCATGTTGCCGAGGCCAAGGGATACATTTCCCCCCTTATCCTGCTTCCTCTCTTTAGTCCTCTTTACTCTGTTTACCACCGTCTCTTTAAAAACACACTCTCGGGGCACCTGGGTGACTCGGTCGGTTGAGCGTCCAGCTTCAGCCCAGGTCATGATCTTTCGTTTCATGAATTTGATCCCCATACTGGGCTCACTGCTGTCAGTGCAGAGCCTGCTTTGGATCCTCTGTTCCACTCTCTGTGCCCCTCCCCAACCTGCACTCTCTCACAAATAAATAAACATTAGAAAACACACACACACACACACACACACACACACACACACACACACACACACTGTTTGGTGATGCCTGTCTCTCTTGGTCTTCTCCCTATCTTGGTGGTTATATTTTCCCCATTTACATTGCTGGCTCTCACTCTTCTGCCCACTTTTAAGCAGGACTTCATTGGTAATATTCCCCTCTTTTGCCTCCGTGAATACTCACTATGAAATCCATGCCCACAGCAATTAAAATTAAACTGTTGCTTCCTTTACATTCTTATGGGCAGTGCCTTAGCTCCACCTCTTGTCACTTCTCCTCTGGATGATTTCAGTATCCCCCCCCCCAATTTTTCTCCTTGTTCCCGATGTGACATCCCTCCCTCTCCAATCCAGTCTGTACCACTATTTCCAAGTCGTACATTTGATCCAGTTGTTCTGTGTTCTCTGTCCTCTGGGCTTCTTTTCACAAAGTCATCTTGAGTACGAGGCGGTCAGGGCAGTTTGTGACTCCCCGGGCTGAGGTGATAGAAGTGATGGCTCCTGTCACAAACAGGCTTCCCAAGGGACGGCTGTACAAAGACCAGACTCAGGGGTGGGTGACTCCCCCAGGATCTTCCAGGAACAGAGGTTTTGTCCCCTGAAATATGGTTACCAGAATGCATTCTGATCATTAACAAACTGTTGTCTTACCAAGTTGCATTCTGGTTTAAGTACGGTATATGAACAAACCCCTAAGGAGGGAGTCTCTGTAACCACCTGACTCAAGGATACCAGGAAAGTCGCTGCCTGTATGTTCATTTCCCTGCTAGCCTGCCATAGTGGCTGCTTAATAAGATTACATTAGGTTGCTAGTGACATAAAACCCAAGGAAATAGATACCTCGATGGAAGTTTTATTCTCTCTTACATAAGCAAAGTCCAAAGGTAAGCTGCCCAGGTCTGCTGGGGTGCTCCCTAATCTTTCAGCTTCCTGTTCCATTAGCCTCAATACGCTACTTTAACCTCATGTGCCAACCTGACTGCTTGAGCCCCAGCCTTCAAATCTGTGTTCAGTCAATAGGAATTGGCATAAAAGATCACACTTCTTTCCATTAAGGACACTTCTTGGAAGCTGCACAGACCAGTCCCTTTGTATACCATTGGCCAAAATTCAATGGCCTGGTCACCATAGCTGCAAGAGAGGCTGGGAAATGTCATCTTTCTTTTGGGTGGTCATGGTCTCAGCTAAAGAATGGGTGTTCCATTATTAAGGCAGAAGGGGCAAATTCAGCTATGGAAAAACTATCAACCTTTGTTGCAGCACCTGCAAATCCTTTTGTTGGAGATGCATACCTTTAGTCTGAAAGATTTTCAGTGACCGCCAACTCTCTTTATTAGGTACCCTCATGATTCTTCAACAGGCATTGATTCATCACTTCCCTTCCAGTGTGCCATCAACATAAAGGAGGGAGGTTAACACCACCAGAACAGAAGGGTTCTAAAACCAGAAGGAATGAGCTATTACATACACATGGTCCACTTAATAATTTCAGGGGTGGGGGCGAACAATAAAACAGAAGTTAGAACCAGTCGTGGTCTCCTGTGTGAACTCGGAGTCAGTTTTCCTCCTATGAGATGGAAATAATGGGGCTGTTGTGATGAGGAAAGAATTAGCATGTTTTAAAGCCACATGTACCCTGCCCTGTTGGGTTAATAGACATTAATCACTGCTTCTATGACCAACTACAAATATTAGGTGGAATAAAAGCTGCTGGAAAGAAACCAGATTCAAAATGCAGGTCTCGAGGAGCACCTGGGTGGCTCAGTCAGTTAAGTGTCCGACTTCAGCTCAGGTCATGGCCTCACGGTTTGTGAGTTTGAGCCCCACATCGGGGTCTGTGGTGACAGCTCGGAGCCTGGAGCCTGCTTCGGATTCCATGTCTCCCTCTGTCTCTGCCCCTCCCCTGCTCATGCTCTGCCTCTCTCTCTCAAAAATAAATAAATGTTAAAAAAAAAAAAAAAACGTAGGTCTGATGTTGTCTCTTAGCCCAGTGGATGGCAGTTTGCTTGTTGTGAGCTTCAAGAAGGCAGAGAGCAAGACTTATTTTGGTCACTTTGGTGCCCAGCACAGCGCTTGGCACATGACAGGAACTCTGGAAACATTTCTTGAATTCCATGAATAAGTGACCCAAAAGAATAAGATAAACTGTACAGAAAATGGTTAAGGACAACATAGTGGAGACTGCATGCGAGTTCCAAATCAAATTAAGGGGAAAGTAGCGTAGGGAACACAGAGGAATTGTTGAAGGCGGGCGAAAGAGAAGGAAGAATCGACTAGCACATTTGACACTGACAAATACTTGGCGGAACAATGAGTCCTTTTTCCACAACCTTGGGAGTTTGACCCTTTTTTTGTTTCTGAATTTGGGGTTTTTAAGTTCTTATTTGCTCCTTTATAAATTTGGATGGGTTAAACATGTAAACTGGAGTTGGTCTAATTAATCGGGCAAACAAATACAAGCAGAGAAACCTGTCGCATTAAATGATATCCATGAAGAAGTCAAAGTTCCAGGAGCTCCTGGCACCTTCCTCTGGTCCAGATTGTTTTTCCCCTTGGGGTTCCTGGCTGGCTCAGTCAGTAGAGCATACGACTCTTGATCCCAGGGTTGTGAGGTTGAGCCCCACTTCGGGCATAGGGCTTACTTGAAAAAAAAATTGATTAATACAATAAAACCAAATTGTTTTTCCCTTGAATTAAACAAATCTAAATGTTTGTACAATTCTTGAGAAAATATGGTGACCACATGAATAAAGTCAGTAAGCGCTTTCTTTTTATGGGTTGTGGCACTGTGTTAATGAGATATTTATGGTGTTGCTACGATCATTCCAGATTCGTCACAGGACATTTAACATCCACCTGGACATTGAATCCTGTAACCACTGGAATATATAAATATTTCTCATCAGCATTACAAATAGCTCATACAGGACTAATACCATATAATTCTTTTTTTCTTCTTTTTAAGAAAGTTGTATGTATTTGTCACCAGATGTACTTTTTCTCTCACATGCACTTTGTCCCACCTTTTTATTAGCTTGCAGTGCCTTAGTAATCTGACAACAAAGACTGAATCTCGATTCATGATTCAAGTATACAAGGAATAAAACTCAATTTTACTACACTCTGTCTTAATTACTATTTCAAATCCTTTTTCAACAAAGATAGGAGAAACTTACTCCCCACCAATTTAGGATCTGTCTTCCTTTCCCAAGGTTGCTGCTAAGCTCTAAGGTTGAGAATCATACTGTGCCAAAGCTATGAAAGGAAGTGTGCCCTCCATGACTGTCTGGGCGTCTCTGGGAGGAATGGTCCAGTCAGCGCAGGGCAATCCCCTTTAGAGGGGTATAAGTGTGAGGTGTCCACAATACACACCTTTAGCAGCCAGGAGTCCAGATGATCAGCCCAGTAGAAGAATCTGTGCTGAGCACATCAAGTCTAGTAGGCTAACCATCTGTCAGCTCACTGCTGCATTAGCCCTTCCTTCCTACCATGAAGCCCTTTCAGATCCAAGAGTTGCTTTACTGTGCCTGGGGACAAACACTGAGGTGCAGGGGAATTCTTATCCTGGAGTAGGGTAAACCTAATGAGGCCACTAAGACCCTGTTAGCTGAGACCACCTATGGTCATCTCTTGTCTAGAATCCTGCTGCCACATCAGAATTCTTCCTGGCAAAGTTTGGAATCCTTGATCCTTGATCCCGAAACCCTATCTGGGGACAGCGACACCCCCTCTTCAAGTCTTAGGCTAGAGACTTACAGGTCATGCCGAACAAAGGAATAAACTTGTATCTTAGCTCTCATGGCAAGCCTTTGACCCTCCTTACCCAGGCCAGGGATTCTTTTCTAATCCCAGGGGCAAAAAAAAAAAAAAAAAAAAACCCACAAAAAACAAACAAACAAACTTGCTCTGACTGAATAGATTTTTCTCCCCAAACTATTGACCACATCATGAGTCCTTTCTCTCCTTTATTGTCTTGATCAATGTTGTCTAATAGAAATGGAATGTGGGCCATAAATGGTGAGCCACATACGTCACTTTCTAGTAGTTCCATTATTTTTAAAAAAGGAAACTGGTGAAATTGATTGTAATCAGGTATTTTACTAGACCCAATAAAATGCTATAATTTCAACATATAATCAATTTTTTAAATAAGTAATGAAGTATTTGACATTCCTTTTTGTATTAAGTCTTTGAAACCCTGTTTGTGTTGTATACTTAGAACACCAGAGCAACCACATTTCAGGCAGTCAGTAGCCACACATGGCTAGTGGCTACCATATTGGTCAGCACAAGTGTATGCCATGAGTCTTCCTTTCTGTTCCTGCATTGCCTAATTTCTTTAAACGCAAAATCCAGAAGAGTCTCCTTTTTATCTGCTTTTCTGCTACTTCCTCTATTTCCTGAGACAGTGAACCCAGAATGTACAACTTCCCAAATGAGCAACATGGTTATGGGATAAAAAGAAATTTTGGAAGAGGGATGGAGGCAACAAAGATTAGAAATTCACAGATGTTATCCCACCATCATTTATTAATAACTTATTTATGGCTTATTATAAATTTATAATTTATTATATTTTACTAGAGTATATCTTATTACATTAATATAAATGCTATTATATATTAGTAAACATTATTTATTATATAATCCTATTCTATTATTTACTGCATGCCTACTTTGTGCACATTATAACACCGATTTCTGGGACTTGGAACAACCCAACACAGAAGTTATATGCAAATTCATCAACTGAAGACACAAGCTCATAGAGGTTAAGTAACTTGCTCATGGCCAAGGGTGTCAGAATCAGGATTAAAACCCAGATCGTTCTGGTGGCCCCAAAACCATTCGCCCCTTTCCACTGAGCCATACCAACTTCTTTCTCTCCTTGCATGACCTAGTTTTGTTTGTTTTTTAGAAAAGACTGCTCCTGCCCCTTTGTGACCTTGGTTGAATTAGCTCTCAGAGTCAACCAGCAGAGGAACCCAGCATGGCGGCAGAGCAGCTGTTGGTATGACTGGTTCAACCAGAGATTGCCCTGGCCTTTGCTGCCATTCTGAGTGGAGCCATCACTGCTGTCCATGTCAGAAGGACCTTTGTTTCTGATAAATGATGGCAGCTAGGATTGGAAAACTCACGCACAACCTTTGGCAACGAGCTCCGGGCTCTTGCCCTCAAACTGACCGCCTGCACATTCATAGGCACAATTGGATGTGAGTACTGGGTTCCCAGCCATCATTCGGGATGCAATAGAGCCATGACTTGGGCGTTTTATTCCTAGCTTAATCTTTTCTATAATAATTTTCATTCTTTATCTGAAGACAGCTACTTCTTTCTCTTCTGCTCTGTGCCACACAGATCTAATATTCTTGTTTCCTTTTTGAGAAAGGGCAATCCACAAAGTTCAAAGGGCTACTTGAATTACCTGCTTCAGTTCTGTTTAACTCTTAGGTTGGTCTTCAGCATTTGGATTTGATTTTCTCCTTCTTATTGACAATCCTAGGTTAGACCATATTTCATTTACCTACTACTATATAAATAATTATGCATCTGTCTTACTCATATTTAGCAACTTGATGGAAGAAATCTTGTCTTATCAATTTTGATTTCCCCTTGGCCTTGCGTTCACTCAACATATATTTATCAAGTACTTATAATAATAGCCCAGGAATAGGCCTGCCCAGAAGATACAAAGAAGGACACAATTTGGTCCTTACCCCAAGGAATGTAGAGCAGTGTTTCTGGCAATGGGATGTGCATCAGTTTTATAGGAGAAAGAGATTCCTTGAAAAATGTTGTGTTAAATTAACCTCATCTCCACCCATCAACACTGTAGGACTTCTCAGAGCCTTTAATATGTTGATGTGCACCATGAATCTCCAAGAAGAAAAATAAGATATACAGTGTTTCCTGAAATGTTTTGACCATAAAGCTGTTTTATTTGGTACAATCTCATGGGACAAGTGTTTTATGGCACATGCTTTAAGAAATGGTAGGTTAGAGGCCAACAGAGGAGAGAAGCATGGAGAAGTAATTATAGTAATGCCAGCTAACAATTACGGAGTTCTTACTCTGGCTGGCTCTGCATAGATGTTGAGAAAAAGAAAGCTTCTTGAGGGCAATAAAGAAGACGTCATCAAGGAGGGGACTCTTGGGGGGCCTGGGGGACTCAGTCAGTTAAGCGCTCGACTTCGGCTCAGCTCATGATGTCACGGTTCGTGAGTTCAAGCCCCACATAGGGCTCTCTGCTGTCAGCACAGAGCCTCCTTCAGATCCTCTGTCCCCTTCTCTTTCTGCCCACCCCTGCTTGTACTCTCTCTCTCTCTCTCTCTCAAAAAAAAAATAAATTTTTCAAAAAGAGGGGACTCTGAAGCTGGCAGTTGAAAGAGTGGCAAAGACTTATATATAGATCTTGAAGAATATTTGTTGACAAAATGAGTTCAAAAGATATATCTGCATTCAACTTTATAGGTACTATCATTATAAATTTTAACAATGTCGTTTTGTTTGTATGTTAAGGATCCAATTTGTAAATAACTCAAAACTGGACTTGTGGTAGGCTAAATGATGGTCCCTAAGATGGCCTTGTCCTTCTTCCCTGAACCTGTGAATAAGTTATGTTATACGACAAAAGGGACTTTGCAGGTGTGATTAAGTTAAGGATTTTGACGGGGCGGGGGGGGGGGGGGGGGGCGGGGAGAATGTGCTGGATTATTCAGGTGAGCCCAGTAGTTAGCAAGGGTTCTTATAAGAAGGAGGCAGTAGATCAGAGAGACAATAGACAGTATGAGCCCAAAAGCCGGGAAAGGTTTGAAGAGACTCCACTGCTGGCTTTGAAGGTGGAGAAAGGCTGCCACAGGCCAGGGGATGGATGTAGGCAGACTTGGGAGCTAGAAAGGACAAGGAAGCAGATTCCCCCCTGGAGCCTCCAGAAGGGACCTAGTCCTGGGGACCTATTTGAGACTTCTAACCTCCCACACATTCAGGTAATAAATCTGTGTTTGTTCTAAGCCACTAAGTGCATGGTGTTTTGCTACAGCAATTACGCAGCAATTGGAAACTAATGCAGAATGTATTTTTTCTTTATTTTTAAAACGACGCTCGTAAACAACTCCAAATAGCTTTTGTGTATATGAGTTAGAGCTGCTGCTGTTTGCCATATTAGAAATTCGGACTAAGAATGTATTAAGTAATTAATGTATTTAAAATAGCAACACTGGGGCGCGTGGGTGGCTCAGTTGGTTAAGCAGCTGACTTCGGCTCAGGTCATGATCTCGCGGTCCGTGAGTTCGAGGCCCGCATCAGGCTCTGTGCTGACAGCTCAGAGCCTGGAGCCTGTTTCAGATTCTGTGTCTCCCTCTCTCTGACCCTCCCCCATTCATGCTTTGTCTCTCTCTGTCTCAAAAATAAACGTTAAAAAAAATTTTTTTTGAAATAAAAAAATTAAAAAATTAAATAAAATAGCAACACTAAGTTCACTGCATGTTAACCCAAAAAAATGCATACTTTATAAGAAATAGCTGTATTTTCAAAAACAAAAAAGGAAGAGTGCTATTAGTCTATATTTTTACTCATTTTTTTTTAACGGTTAGCTTAATAGAAGACAGTTGGATTCTAATAACTGCTTCTACATTCCATCTGTCATGATGTCACATGTACGGAAGCCTCTGGAAAACTAATGAGTGAAAAGGGCAAATATCTTCGTATTATCATGAGAACCATTTTGACCTCACAGACCCCCTGACAGATTCCCCAGGGTCTCCAGACCACAACGGGAGGATCCCCGATGCAGAGAACTGTGTGTCCCCACAACAATTCAATATGGTAGGTGCTAATATTAACCCATTACAGAGATGAGATTTGGACAATGTAGATAACTGGTCTCAGGCTACATCTTGGTAGAACCAAAATTCAAACCCAGGAAGCCTGAATCCACATCCCATGATGGTTCTCCCACGTTCCACTGCCCCCAGTTATCTTGATTGGTTATTAGTGGGCCTCATTCACCTCTGTGCATAGGACTCCCTCTTTTCTGCCTCTCTTTCTTCCAGATGAGACCACCTGCCGAGCACTCCCATCACATTTTGTCTAGATAACTGCTTTAAACCTTTAAAGAGTTGTAGAATCACCAAGCTGGAAGACAGTTCAAAAACCTTTCCCCCTCATTGGGCCTTTGGAAAAACTGAGGCCCGGAGAAGGAAAGGCACTGGCACACGATCAGGTAACACAGCTAGTTATTAACAGAGCCAGAAAAAGATCTCCACGCTCCTGGCTGTTCAGGTGTGATTCCCCCCAGATAGCATGTTACACTGGACCCCATAATTCAAACCAAGATTATTAAATATAATAGAACAATAGCAACCATCCTCACATAGCATCTCTACTTTCGCAGCTGCCCATCGTGTCTGTTCTCCAGAAGGGTGGAGATTTTCCAGGGTTTGGGTCAGCTAATGAAGGAGACATCTTTGCTTGATCCCTTGCAGGCGTGATATCCAACTGCACGGTGACAGCAACCTTAGTCCCCAATACCAAGCGGGTACTTACTAAATATTTATGGGATGTGTCAGTAAATGAATCACTCCCTCCCCTCACTCCACCTCTGTGTGGTTTCTTAAAGCCTTGTTTGAAGGAATGTGGATGGTTTTGCACCTCCACCTATGGAGGCCAGCTAGGAGGCTCTCCCAAGTGAAAGGAACCACTGAGATTCCAGACGGCGGCTTCATGTTTTCCCTTTTGTTTCCCTTTCAAATTCCTGCTCTTGATCGAGGCCTCCACCCTCCCTGCCAGAAAAGAGGGAGGGAAATCTTTTTTTAAAAAGAAGAAGAAGAAGGAGGAGAGGAGAAGGAGGAGGAGGCGGAGGAGGAGGAGGTGGAGGAAGAGGAAGAGAAAAAAGAAAATAAAGTTGCTTTGTAACAGCCCAAACTTTATCTCCACCTATCTCTACCCAGCCCTTCCCTTTAGACTATAACAACTGGACCCTTTTTTAAGTTTTTCTTATCAGGGGGGAAATAAGGGGGGGAAAAAAGTGCCATTCATAGGCCCTCAGAAGTCATCAGATTGCATCTCTGGAAGGGGTGAAATGTTCAAACATTCAGGGAATCGGGCCCAAGGAAGGCCTCCTCCCAGTTAAGGCACACCTGCTCCCCAAGAAGGTTCTGGCTCCTGTGTCTGGGGACAGAGGGGTTTACCGAGCCCGGGGGTGCAGCTGTTTGCTTGAGGAAAATAGCTTATGCTGTAAATACTCCAAGTATTGTGCCTAGTGTACAAAAATCTTGGTTCCAGAGCAAATACATAAATCTGAGCCTGATGGGGGAGCTTAGTGGGCCACATGTTCGGAAACATTCGGAGATTTCTTTAATGAAAGCAGATTGCCTTGCCCTGTGGACTTAGGGGATCCTATTTTCTTTTTTCATTTCCAATCCGCAGGCTCTCAGAAGAATTGAAAGCAAGTAGGTTACACCAGGTGCTTTGAGGACAATGAAAAACTGCCGCCGGACCGAAAAGCATTAGTCATTTGGGGAATTTCTCTTTTTCAAACAAGACCTGGTGGAATTAGATGCTCAGAGCGGTTATTACAGTTTAGCTGGGCCAGGTGGTTTCTCGGGCAATGTCTGTAATGGACGGCGTTCAGTCGGTGTTGTCAGAAATCTGGTTTGTTTCATGAAAAAGGAGATAGCAAGGCAGATACCAGAGTTCTCCCCTAAAAAAAAAAAATTATCTTACCAGCTTTTCCACACTTGCAGTCACAGTCTTTGCTGGAGATGTGGATTAAAATAAGGATTATGTGTCCCAAGAAGTACTCCAAACCAAAAATCAGTGCTAACATCAGTCAACCCTAAACCAAGGACCCAACAAATTACTCAAGCATTTGCTGTTTTGACAGTTCTGTTCTTTATAGCCACCTCCCTTTGTTACTTTAATTTCTTCCCCCTCAAAAAAGAATGGTTAAAATTTATGGCTAGGAGAAATAACTGATTACTGCTGGCAAGTTAACTGAAGGGGCCAATTGTTCCATACGGCAAGAATCAGAAGGCTAGGAAGCCATTCACCGGGAAAGACTGATGTGTGAAAGGGCAGAGCAATGTTCTCTCCATTGTGTGATAAAGAGTTTCATGTTTGGTTCCAAATTCCTAAAGGCAGCCTGGTGCGCAATCGACCAAGCCATAGGGAGAGCATGCGAAAGCTGAAAGTATATGCTTCACACACAAGATGGGGTCAACTTCCAGGAGACAAAGGTTTCCTGTTCACTTTTGTTAGAGTGGTCCAGACATTCTACGCATTTGTCAAGACCGGGGAAGCAAAATGGCCGTTGTGCTCTCTTCACATGGAAGCCGAATGGCCCCAGGCCTCGTCAGATGCTAAGAATGACGTCGTAGAGACCCCCCTGGGACACCCCCACACACGGACATCAGAGTGTTTCTAGAAACCCCAGGAGGGACCCGTTTGCTCTTAAGCCAACTTCAACTGGATGGTGCTGTTACAGGCAACTGCCGTGTATTGCTAAAACTTCTCTGCCATCTCCTACCAGGCAGTAGAATCTCAGCCACCATTGTCCCACTGTTCCCAGAGACACTATCATCAGTGTCGAAGAATCCCATGAGCCCAAGACAGAGCTGGGTTCCACCCGGAAGTGGGAGAATGCTCCGCTCCACATTTTGCCACATGACCCTAAGCAACACTGGATGTGCCCATATTTCCAGAGCCCTCCTTGAAAACAACTGCAGCTTTTCATGGAACTCCCCTTAAGGCTTACAGCGCATTCAAGGGATTGGGGAACAGACCCTGCCTCTCATTAGTTATTCCCCTCCTGCCCCCAGGTGCCTGCTCACAAAACTTCCTTCTCGGTGAACTGTTTTTCTGTCAGAGAGTATCAGTTCATACGTATAATGCACCAACTAGACCCTGACCCCCAGTGAAAATTATGTTCCACACAGTAGGTCCAAGCAAAACCTCAACTAAAAGGGGTCCAATTTGTGTGGGTGGCTCTCCGTCTGACACACTTCCTTATTACTTCGCCAGTCGTTTGACGTGTTTATTGTACGTGTTGCTAAGAATGAGAAATTCATAGAATGAGAAAATGTTATAAATAAGAGGGAGCTAGCTACGAGATGATCTAGTCCAGCCAACTGTAGGAAGGAGAAACCTCAAACCTTATGTCCTCTGCGTGGTCGTAATAACCACAATAGCAACCGTAATGACTAACAGGCATGGATTGCTTTAGAATTTATGAAGCATTTTACATACATTATTTCATTTAAATAATGAACTGAACCCGACCATTTGGACCCCTAGTTGTTAAATAGCAATGAAATGGAACTTTCTGTTTCTAAGTAGGGAAGCTAAAAAAAAAAAAAAAAAAAAAAAAAAACTTATTAAAAATAGCTCCAAAGGCAATTTGAACATCAAAGAGCTTTTTATGAAACAGCATTTTGATGAGTTAAGTGTAAATGAATCAGAAACATATGGATTAAATTTTATTTAAAATAAACAAGGGTTTAAAAATTAAGAGGCAAAGTAGTTTGAAAACACATCTGACTTAATCCAAAGTGTCTGAGCACGGAAAGGGCCTAGGGCTTTGTAAATCAGGGAGGTGAAAAATGACAATCTTGTCACCTGGATTTCTTGTCCTGGGTTCTACATGGAATAAAACTCTGCAAACCTGAACTCCTACACAAGAGGAGACCTGAAAGTGATTTTGAAATTTCCCTTTAAGTTATGAAACTATGGTATTAATACCAGATGACTAAAATCATGAATTAAGCTAGCCACAGATTGATAATGTCATCAAGCTTCTGTTTTTCCAACATTTTAACTCTTCTGTGGGACGGCTTTTCGGAGCAGCATGCCCAATTTTCAAAGATGTTTTTTGAGATTTATATCTCTTCCTCGGTCTTTCTTTTCTCAACATCCAAATATTTATTTGGAGCTATCTCTGTTATTTTTTTCCTTCCACCATTAATGGGCAGTCCATAGACTATGAAATTTTTATTTCCATTTTATTTGTCAATATTTTTTATTGTTCACTGACCTAGATATTTTAAGACATGCAACTTTAAAAATCCACCTGCTTTGAGAAGCCATAGTTGTTTGTTGGTTATATAAGAATCCTTGTTTCTTTTTTGTTGTTTTTAAAAATTTTTTAATTTTTTTAATTTGTTTTAACATTTATTTATTTTTGAAAGAGAGAGAGCGCGCGACTCGGGGAGGGGCAGAGAGAGAAGGAGACACAGAATCCGAAGCAGGCTCTAGGCTCTGAGCTGTCAGCGCAGAGCCCGACGCGGGGCTCGAACCCACAAACCGTGAGATCGTGACCCAAGCCGAAGTCAGATGCTCAACCAACGGAGCCACCCAGGCACCCCTGTTTTTTTTTAATGTTTGTTTATTTATTTGTGTGTTTGTTTGTTTTGAGAGAGAGACAGAGACAGAGACAGAGACAGAGAGTGTGCATGAGCAGGGGAGGGGCAGAGAGAAGAGAGAGAATCCCAAGCAACGACAGTGCAAAGCCCGATGCAGGGCTTGACCTCACTATCCATGAGATTATGACCCAAACCTAAATCAAAAGTCAGACATTTAACTGGCTAAGCCACCCAGGTGCCCCAAGAATCCTTGTTTCTAACCAATGTCCAAAACTGGTAAAGTTTTCGTTTGCACAAGATGATTTTTCTCTTGTCATAAGAAACTTTTGCCTTATTGACGGTTCTTTATTTGTCTTGAGTGAACGTTACACTTCGGCATATTTTGCGTGTATCCCTTTTGTTAACAGATCAGTGTGCCTACTCCAGCAGCCAGCGCAATTGCAAACCTTAGTTCCCATGTGATGAGATACTTGTCTCCTGACTGGTAGTGAAATCCCCAAAGCAATTGCAGATCTCAGTCCCGCCCCACTAGCTATTAAATAAGTACCACTTGGTAGAGTCATGATACTTAATGGATTTCCAGGAAATGTTTTAGGCAGTGTCTGGATGTCTGCAGGAAAATTGGATTGAGACACAGTTGTGGAGTACCAATTATCCTCTGTCCATCCGTGTCATCCCATCCTCTACTGGGTTCCAGAAGCCGGAACAGCCTGGGGCAAATCGTCAAATTGTCCAAATTTGCCCTTGGCAGTCTTCTGGCTTCTCGTGTTAGTCCTCCGACTTCTGTGCCCACACGCAGACCCGGTGCTCTCCTTGGGGTAGAGTGGAAGACACCGTATTGAAAGTCACCCAGACCTGAGTTCAAGACCTGCATTTACCGCATGCTGTCAGATTCAGGAAGGATTGGTCCACACACACCATGGCATTTCTTTGTTCCAAGTCATTCCCTTCCCATTCTGTGTTTGAGTGTCCTGGGCTTCATGCAAGATATGTTGTCAAATTAACTCCCTTTGATGTGGTCTGTTTAGGGTGCTGTACATTCGAAAGTCACATCCTTTGCATTTAGAAGATGCTGTATTCTTGTCTTACAGCCTGACCTCCATCCATACTCACATACTGAGTTCACCTCCCTACCTAGTCTTTGCACACATGCTTCCTCTGCCTGGAATTTGCTCCCCCTCAGTGGCCCCCATTCTTGCTGTCAAGAAGCTGTCCATCCTGCAGGACCACCTTTCATGAGTCTCTTCCAAGAGGGGCCTGGTCACAATTCATACCTTCGGCCCCTTAGTTCCCGCTCCACAGCTGTGCACCCACACACACACTGTATCGTGAATGTCAATATTTGGTCTATGTCAATCTCATCTTTGTCTCTGACCCACTCTGTCCAATATGGGAGCTACTTCCCATGTGTAGCATCTTAATTCTAAGTAATTAAGGTTAAATCAAATTTAAAAAATCAGGGGCTCCTGGGTGGCTCAGTCGGTTAAGCATCCGACTTCAGCTCAGGCCATGATCTCACAGTTTGTGAGTTGGAGCCCTGCGCTGGGCTCTTTGCAGTCAGTGGGAGCCCGCTTCAGATCCTCTGTCTCCCTCTCTCTCTGCCCCTCCCCTGCTTGCACACAGGCACACTCTCTCTCTCTCTCTCTATGTCTCTGTCTCTCTCAAAAATAAACATTAGGAAAAAAGAAATTTCAATTCCCTGATTGTAGTAGCACAATTTCAGTTTCTTAAGCCACACGTGGCTAGCAGCTAGCGTATCAGAGAGAACAGACATGGAACATTTGCATCATTGCAGCAAGTCCTATTGGACAACAAGGCTCTAGATGCTGTGGGACTTAGGACCACGTCTCTGTACTCTCTCTCTTCTGCAAACTCGCCTCACCATCTCTTCCACATGCGACAGTGCCGGGCATGTCAGGTTCTCTCTGTGTCTGTCAACTTCCTGTCTTTTAGTACCTTTTACAGGGTCATAATGGTAAAATCTTAGCGTCTCACGTGCCAGCGCTTTACCGGGTAGGTATTAGTAGCTTCCTTTCCCAAAGGAAAGAATTAAGTGATCTGCCGAGGCGACACAGGCATTAGGTGAAGAAGTCAGGATCTGAACCCTGGCATTTCCGACCCCAGCACCCGTGTGGTTACTCACGGTGCTCTGGAGCGGGACTCCTCAACTTCCGCCCTGGTGCCGCTCCTGACTGTTTGAGGTCAGATCGTCCCTCGTTGTGGGAACTGCCCTGTGCCTTGTAAGATGTTTAGCAGCTTTGCTGGCCTCTACCTGCTTGACGCCAGAAGTGTTACCCGCTCGCCACCCACTCCCCCACGCCCGCCGTTGCCACAACCAGAAACGTCTCCAGACATTGCCACGTGTCCCCTGGGGACACCCCCATCCCTGCTTGAGACCCACTGCTCTAGATGCTCAGTTAAAGCCGGCCAGATGGATGAAGAGATGGTTCTCCAAATCCTGACTTCTTGCTTTGAGCAAGCGGGAAGCAGGCTGACACCCACTCGGCAGGGAAACCAAGTAAGAATTCTCTTCATCTGCTGCCTGATCCACCCGGCCAACTCCCCCATCTGGGAAGTGTTCTGCGGCCGCTTCCTTTCATGTTCCGCAGAGATAGAGCCTTGGGTTGCTGACAGCCCAGATGTTCTGCAGCCCCTCATGACTCACGTTAACACCCACATGCCTTGTTCCACAGGGCTGGCCGGTCAGCTTTTCCTTCAGACCACCTGGTTTAAGCAGACGATCCCAGCAAACAGCACCTCTGTGGGAGGGGGGGCCGAGTGGGGTCAAAGACGAACCGGGAAGAAAGCAGAAAGAGCTAAGAGCTGGCCCCTGGGCACAGCCACGGAGGCAGACCTTGGAAGAGGGAAATCTGTCCTGAGCTGTTTGAGAAGACCCAGGACCTGGCAGATGGATCCAAAGCCCGCACGTGCCGCCTGGGAATGACGTTTCAGTCTTCAGAACAATCGCAAGATGAGTAAGGCAAACAAGATGGTCTTTTTCAAAGCCGTGGGGTCTTTCTAAGGCAACTCAGTCCCCGCTGTAGATTCAGCCCTGTCGTATCACCCCGACTTTCATGATACTGCTGGAAAGTGGGACACACAAGTTGGAGACGTGCTGAACTCCCCTGCCTGGGGTTCCCAGGGCACATTCATGTGTAGAAGCTCTGAGAAGTCTCGAAGCAAAGAAATGTAGACCGCTTGCAAAATTACCCTCCGCTGGCTAACTCGGGCAAAAGGTGACCATACGTGCTCCAAAGCCCTATGGGACGAAGCAAAGTAATGAGATAGTAGGTAGGAAAATATTTCGTATTATAATTATACAGTATTTCACAGTATAAGTGCAAATAGCCAGTAGAACCCAAGAAGCCTGCTTTTTGCAAGGCCGCAGGAAACCTGTGAATTATGGGACCATTGCGTTCAAAAGAAACTTCACGGGCTCAAAATTTTTTTTAAAGAGAAGATTTTTTTTCCCCCCAACGAGCACATAAAGCTTTATTCTTACAAAAATAATCTGTTTGAAGAGTTTTATTTTAGGTTCAGAATTTCACATGTTCTCCATGTCTCTTCCTTGGGCGTCCAACCCCTGACTCTAATTAAGGATGTCACACTCAGCCCTCCACGAACAATAAAACCCAGAGAACGAGCAGTTATAGTTGACAAATAATGATTGTCGTTGGGCTGAAGCGCTAACTGGCAGGACCTGTCCTGAAGCCAGTTTCTTGCTCTGCTTCCCTTCCCTCCCATAGCCCTCCCGTCAACGTTTCTAGAAGAGACGCCATGGCAGTTCAAGGCTTGGGGGGGGTGGGGGGGTGGGGGGGGGGGTGGGTCACAGAGCTAGAATGTGGTAGAGCTGTCTGCCCTGGTGTCATAGAAAATCCTCACTGTTACCCATCCCACCTCTCGAAATAATGGCAGTGACCACAACAATAACTAGAGTTGCTCTGGGCCACGTGTTAGTGGAAGTGCTTTCTTGAGAACCGTGGTGCTAGAGACTCAATATTTGTGCCCCCCCCCCCCCCCCGCAAAATTCAGGTGTTGTAACCTAATCTCCAATTTGATGGCAGTAGGAGGTGAGGGCTTTAGGAGAGGAGGTCGTCAAGTTGGTGGAGCCTTCCTGAATGGGATTAGCGTCCTTATGAAAGAGACCCCACAGAGACCCTACCCTCTTTCCTCCCAGTAAGGACGTTGAGAAGACAGCTCTCTGTATTCTAGGAAGCAGGTCCTCACCAGACACCACATCTGCTGGCACCTCAGTCTTGGACTTCCCGTCTCCAGAACTGTGAGAAATACACCGTTGTTGAGAAGCCAACCGGTCCCAAGTATTCCGTTCTAGCAGCCTAAACAGACTAACGCAAGGATCCACAGATGTCCAAAGGCTTAGTGGTTGGAATTCTCCGTCTTTCTGCTTGGATGAATGGGATTTAATTTTTAAAATTTTAAAAATATCTGCTTAAATATTTTGATAACAATATTTTGGCATATTTGGTTTCCTTTGGAATCCTGTGTATTTTATTCTATGCTTTTAGAAAGATTTTTTGTTCCAAGAAGGGATCCACAGACCACGCCAGATTGCCACGGCGTTCAAGGTATGGAAGAGATTAAGAAAGCCTAAGGAGCACGGGTATAACCCACTTTCACAGACTGGGAGACTGAGGCACGGACATCCTAATTTACCCAAGGTCAAGGGGCATGTAAGGAGCAGATCGAGGACAGGAACCCAGGTAATATGGCTCCAAATGTATGGTCTTCACCCAGACCTCATAGCTGCCTCTCTAGGGCTCTTTGTCAGATCCTCTGTGAGATTCTGGAGGTCCCATGTTCTCCCCACAAGCAAGGTAGACCTGCACCCACGCTTCACAAAGCAGCCACGTGTGTTCAGTGAAATCTTTCCCGCCCTCCCCTTTACCAACCTGTTTGCTCTGGCCTGTGCCTACCCTTCTGAGCCCATCTCCTCCCCCTCTCTCCTCTGCTTTCCAGCCACACTGGTCTCCTTCCTACACTTCCCAGCCTGTGAACTTAGCCTTTCCTCTGGCTGGAATGCTCCTCCTCCCTTATCTTCCTTCTCATCCTGTGATCTCTGCTTCCTGGTCACCACCTCACAGATGCCTTCCGTGATTAACGTAGCAAACGTATCAAAGTGAGTTCTGTTTTTCCTTAGTATTTTACACGTCGATCCTTTTTGCTGTTCTGGGTATTGCAAATATCTTCTCTCCGTTTTTGGTTTATCTTTTCACCTTCTTTACAGAATCATTGAGTGAGCAAAAATTCTTCATTTTAATGAGTCAGATTGATCAATCTATTCCTTGATAGTTTGTGCTTTTTGTTTCTTGTTTAATAAATCGTTCTCTACGTCCAAGGGCGTGGAGTTAAACTTGTGTATTTCTTCCTAAAAGTTTTAAAGTTTTGTGTCTCACATTTAAGCCCTTGATGCATCTGGAATTGACTTTGAAAGTTGTGGAAAAGGGACTCGATTATCTTTTTCTGTATGGATAGCTAGGTGTTCTAACATTAATTATCGAATTGTCCAGTTTTCTCCCACTAATCCCAGGTGAAACTCTTGTTTCTGTGGTCTGTTAGCCAATCACTGGGCCAGTCACTACCCTGCTTTATTTTGTATAGTCCTTTTTTTTTTTTTTAAAGAGAAAGAGAGCCCAAACAGGGAAAAGGTAGAAAGAGAGGGAGAGAGAGAGAGAGAGAGAGAGAGAGAGAGAACACCAAGCATCCTGTCAGCGTGGAGCCCCACTTGGGGCTCGATCTCACAAAACATGAGACCATGACCTGAACTAAAGCAAAGAGTTGGACGCCCAGGTGACTGAGCCACCCAGGCTCCCCTATTTCGTGTAGTCTTAACATGTGTTATGGCAAGTTGCCTTTACTAACTTATTTCTTAAGGAGTGTCTTGCCAATTTTTGCTTTTCTATATAAATTTTTGAAACAGCCTGTCAAGTGCAACTTAAAAAACAAAGAGCTTGTTCTGAGATTTTCATTGGAATTACTTTATGTCTACACATTAATTTGAGAAGAATTGACATTTTTTAACTATTGAGTCTTTCTGTCCATAAATGGGAGTTAACTCTGCGTTTACTGAAGTCATTCAGTGCTTTTATTTGGGTCATTCAGTTAAATGCTTTTTATATATCTCTGCCAGATCTTAAACATTTTTCATTACATTTGTTTCTGAGACAGATAATGTTGCTATTATACATAGAATCTTAGTTGTATTTCCTGTTTTTTGCTAGTGCAGAGAGATGTCATTAATTTTATAGAGATATATTCCACAAACTTGTTCAATTCTCATATTAAGCTACTTGTGGACTATTTTATGTGTTTTCTTTCTATACAGACTTTTTTTGTCATCAGTAGATGATGTGAGTTTGGTTTCTTCCTTTCTAGTATTTAGACATTCATTTACTTTTCTTACGTTATTTCATAAGCTAGAACCTCAAAAACATTGTTGAAGAAAATAACTTTCTTTTCTTGATTTTGGTTCCAAAAGAAATGCTTTGTGTTTTCTCTTGTTTTGTTTTGTTTTGTTTTGTTTTGGGAGAGAGAGCATGCGCAAGCAGGGGAGAGTGGCAGAGAGAGAAGGAGAGAGAGAGAGAGAGAGAGAGAGAGAATATCTTAGCAGGCTCCACGCTTAGCACAGAGCCTGACACAGGGCTCAGTCCCACAACCCTGGGATCATGACCTGAGCCACAATCAAGAGTTGGACGCTCAACCAACTGAGCCACCCTGGTATCCCTAAAAGAAATGTTTTTTAACATTTCAACTTTGAGTCTGATGTTCAGTTAAAGGTTTATGCAGATATTGTGGGGGCTTTGTTGTGTGTATGTGTGTTTCTTTTTAATTAAGAAAGTTGTTGGGGCGCCTGGGTGGCTCAGTCAATTAAGCATCCGACTTCAGCTCAGGTCACGATCTCACGGTCCGTGAGTTTGAGCCCCGCGTCGGGCTCTGGGCTGATGGATCAGAGCCTGGAGCCTGCTTCCGGTTCTGTGTCTCCCTCTCTCTCTGCCCTTCCCCCATTCATGCTCTGTCTCTCTCTGTCTCAAAAATAAATAAAAACGTTAAAAAAAATTTTTATAATTAAGAAAGTTGCCTTCTACTCTTAAAATTTACTGTGAATTTTTACCATAAATGTTTGCTGAATTGTATTTAATGCTTTTTAACCGGGTGAATTTATTTCCTATGTTTTGTTGACTTAGTGATTTAGTACACTTTCCAAGGGTGAACCAAACTTGCTCTCCTTCTTGATTGTGATACGTTATTTCTTTTTATATGTTGACAGATTTTGTTTCCTTAGATTCCGCTTAGAATTGTGTTTATGATCCTCAGTGCATTTGGGCTATTACTTCTCTTCTCTCACACTGTTCTTGTCTAATTTTGGTGTCTGGGTTTTACAAGCCTCGTAAAAATGAGTTGTGGGGTGGTCTCTCTTTCCCTGTTTTTGAAGAGATCCCGTATGAGTGGATGTGTTGGGAGAGAAGACCTTTTTTTTTTTGAGAGAGAGAGAGAGAAAGAAAGAAGTTGCCCACGCACATGCACACGCAAGCGAGGGAGGGGCAGAGGGAGATTGAGAGAGAATCGTAAGCAGGTTTCACGTTCGGCACAGAGCCTGACATGGGGCTCGATTCCATGACCATGAGATCATTACCTGAGCCAAAGTCAACAATCAGACGTTAACCCGACTGAGCTACCCAAGTGCCCAGGGGAGAAGACTTTTTAACTGAATCAACCTCTTTGATGATGTGAGGATACGACAGATTACAAAAATGGCCACAATCCTTCATTCTTCTCTATGTCTATGGCCTGTCACCAAACAGAAAGTACCTATATCCTCACCTTTAGAATCTGGGCTGGCCTTTGTGAGCTTCTTAGCCAACAGAAGACAGTTCTTCTACCGTACTGTTTTCAAACACAGGTGTTAGAGGCCTTTTGCACGTCTGCTCGCTCTCTCAGAACCCTGCCCAACCCCATGAACAAGCTCAGCCAAGCCTGTCAGAGGATGAGGGGCCACGTGGAGGGCAGTTCCGATGTCTCAACGGAGGCCACACCATACCATCGTGCAGCCAGCTGCCCTTAAAACATGTGTGAGAGAGAGTTCAACCTCAATTCGTAGCCATACCTACCCAGTCTGCGGCTGGCCAAAGACGTATGAGTAAGCCTAGCCAAGACCACAGGAACAACTCAGCTAACCCATGGACTTCTGAGCAATGACACGTACTTATTTAAGTCACGGAGCGGTAGGGCGGTTTGTAGATTACTCATGGGTGGCACCAGTCACATTTTTTGGTTTCTTGAGTCCATTTGGGTAATTTTATACTTTCCTAAGAACTCATCCATCTCACCTGAACTTTTTACAATTTATTGACATGAAATTATTCACACAAGTCTCCTATTTTCATTTTTTCTTGCATTCATCATTTCTCCCCTTATAATTGTTTTGTGTGGGTTTTCTTTTTATTTTATCCATCTTGTAAGAGACTCTCAGTTATATCACTTTAATAAGTCAACCAATATCTGTGTGTGGCCATCATCTCTATTGTATATTTGTGTTACCATTCATTAGTGTCTGTCTTTTTGTTATTACGTCCCTCACTCAACTTTCTCTGGCTTTTTTCTGTTTTTGTTTGTTTGTGCTATTTTTTCTAAGGTGTGTGTGAGTTCATCTGTTTGCAGCCTTTCCTATTTTTAAATAGAATCATCGAAGGCTGCAAAGATGTCATAAAGAGCTACAAAGAACACTTGAGCTGCATCATGCAAGTTTCACATGCAGTATTTTCATTATCAGTCCGCTTGAATGCCTCTTGTCTTTTCTTCTTTGACATATGCACCATTGAGAAGTGGGCTTTTAATATCTAAATGAATGAAGGGTTACACTTTTGTTATTAACCGCTAACTTTACTTTTTTTTTTTTAAGTTTATTTATTTATTTTGAGAGAGAGAGAAAGTGCAAGTCAGGGAGGGGTGGAGAGAGGAAGAGAGAGGGAATCCCAAGCAGGCTCTGCACTGTCAGTGCAGAGCCTGATGCAGGGCTCTATCTCGCAGACCATGGCATCATGACCCGAGCCGAAATCAGACGCTTAACCAACTGAGTCACCCAGGCGTCCCAGCTTTTTTTTTTTTTTTTTTTTTTTTAATATAAGTAGACTCCATGCCCGGTGTGGAGCCCGATGCCGGGAGCAAACTCACGACCCTGAGATCAAGACCTGAACTGAGATCAAGCGTTGGACACTTAACTAACAGAGCCACCCGGGTGCCCTGTGGCTTTACTTTTCGTAGACAGTGCTGCAGCCAACTTGCAGTGACAACACAAGATGTGATTGTTAGAGATTCAGGAATTTTTCAGACCTGTTGTTAACACATTGATAGCCTGAAATCAGCTGTAGTGGGAATATCTATAGGACAGGAATCTGGAAACATTACAAAGCAGGGCCATTCCCCCCCCCCTCCCCCCCCCCCCCCCCCCCCAACAGAGGTAGTTTACCAGCATGCTATTGTCTGTATGATACCAATAGCTTGGAATGTGTTGATACTTGCTCTGGGCCCCAGCACACAGCCAAATGTTACATATGTTGCCTGTATGCGCACAAAGAAAGGCTTCTTCTAGTCGCTATAGTAACAATACTCTGCGCGTTGTTCACCAGAGTAGTCTCGCTATTCTATATGCATGTTTGAAATTCCTTTATTATATTTTTTATTTCTACTATCTACCTTTATCAATTATTGATTAAGAAGTTTTGGGGTGCCTGGGTGGCTCAGTTGGTTGAGCGTCTGACTTCGGCTCCGGTCGTGATCTCACGGCTCGTGAGTTCCAGCCCCGTATCAGGCTCTGTGCTGACAGCTCGGAGGCTGGAGCCCGTTTCGGATTCTGTGTCTCCCCCTCGCTCTCTGCCCCTCCCCCACTCGTGCACCATGCTCTCTCTCTCTCTCTCTCTCTTTTTCTCTCTCTCTCTCAAAAATAAGTAAATATTTAAAAAACATTTTTTTTAATTGAAAAAAAGTTTTTACTCCCTGGGGCACCTGGGTGGCTCAGTCAGTTAAGCCTTGACTGTTGGTTTCCACTCTGGTTCTGATCTCACGGTTTCGTGAGCTCGAGCCCCAACATCAAGCTCTGCACTGGGATTCTCTCTCTCTCCCTCTGTCTCTGCTCCTACCCCATTGCACTGTCTCTGTCTCTTTCAAAATGAATGAACTTAAAAGAATTTTTTTTTAAGTTTTTACTCACTGTAGTAGGGGTCTTACTCATTTATCTTTGTGGTCTTGAACCTCTTGCTTTAGATCTTTTCAAGTTATATTATTGGAAACATAAGTTTAGAATTCTTGTTTCTTTCTGATGAATTGAAACTTTTGTCAAAATATAGTGACCCTCTTTATCCCTGGAAGCGTTATTTCTACAAGTACAGGCTCCCATATTTAGGTTAGTCACCCTTTCATTTTCAGTCTTTTTGTATTGCTGGACTGTTTGGGTGTCACCTAATAAGGTCTGATTTCTTCCTGAAATGTCCAGTTTCTTTTTTATTTATTTGATTGTGACTACTGATATATTTGGGCTTAGTCCTATGATCTTTTAAGCTTTCAGTTGAACACGTTCCACTTCAAATGGGGGCGGGCGGGGGGGGGGGGGGAACTTTCTTAATCACATCTTGTCCTCTCCACCAGCTTGGGAATTTTATTTTGTTTCTCCTCTCATTTATGGCAACTCTGTTTGCTAATGTTGTAGTGGTTTTGATTGTGAACGTTATTTCCGGATATTTTCTGAGAATTGGGTTGAAACCAGGCTGTGTTTCTACACAGATTTGAGATTTTCCTTCTACCCGCCACTTACCCCGAAAGTTCCATTTTTGGTATGAGGTCCTCTGTGAATTGTGTGGATCCAATCCCAAACCTGCCAATTGCCTTTACCATGGGTTTATGGTAAGGAATTCTCAAGGAATTCTGTTCTCTTTTTTCTTCACCCAAAGGTTGAGTCAGACAGTATACCCCCAGTGTCCTCCATGGCGAGGGTTTGGTGTTTTTTGTTTTGTCTTGTTTTGGTTTGTTTTTTTAGTTCACTCACTAGGACTGTTGACCTTTTGTTTCCGGACTTATGTGAAGGTTCATCAATCCAATCTTGTGTCCCGCCTCTTGTCCCCTAAATGTGGCTGATTAAAACCCAGGATTTAGGCTGCTGGAGGCAAGAGTTACCCCACAGCAAATGCCAACTCCAGAGTTACGTCTGCCCTGATCATTTTGCTTTCTGGTCATTTCTGGCCTCCACAGAATTCCCATCCCCTCCTGTCCAGGCAACCATGTTTTTTGTTTGTTTTTTAGTGTCTTACTATTTTTTAACAAAAACCAGAAATCCCTCCCTGATTTTTCCGTTTCTCGGTCTCTTATTTATTTCCTTTGTAACACACAATTTATCGTTATGTGTTTACCTGTTTACGTTCGGTCTTTCTCACTACAGTGTATCATGCATGTACACCTGGCCTCCTCTTTACCTTTCTTTTTTTTTTTTTAATTTTTTTTAACGTTTTATTTATTTTTGAGACAGGGAGAGACAGAGCATGAACAGGGGAGGGTCAGAGAGAGAGGGAGACACAGAATCGGAAACAGGCTCCAGGCTCTGAGCTGTCCGCACAGAGCCCGACGCGGGGCTCGAACCCACAAACTGTGTGAGATCATGACCTGAGCCGAAGTCGGCCGCTTAACCGACTGAGCCACCCAGGCGCCCCTCCTCTTTACCTTTCTAACTTTAGCACCCAGCTGGCATGACGAGGCTCTCAGTACATTCTTATTAAACTTACCTGTAAGCGAATGAATGGATGGACGCAAGACCAGCATGATGGGGAACTAGTATCCGGTGATAAAGAGACGGTGGGTCCTTGGAGAAGGTACTTGCTCCACACCTTACATTTGAGGGGAAGGAGAAGGCGGCTGCGTGCAGCTGGTGAATCTAGTGGACACTGTGCCGAAAGCTACATGCAGGCCGAGTATCCAGCCGCCAAATGGAAGGAATCTGGGGTCCTGCCATCAGGGTGGCAGGTGTCATAGTGAGTGCGACAAAAAAGGGTTTTACAGGCTGAGGGTGTCTAAAAATACTCACCGTCTTTACGCGATCTACATATTGCAAGTTCGATGACCGTGTTGTAAAGTGTTTTCAGCTCCTTTGTCTTTTTTGTTTTTAATGTTTATTTTTGAGAGAGCGCCAGTGAGGGAGGGCAGAGAGAGAGGGGGAGAGAGGATCCGAAGAGGGCTCTGCGCTGACAGAAACGAGCCAGACACTGGGCTCCGAGTCACGAACCGTGAGACTGTGACCTGAGCTGAAGGCAGAGGCTCAACCAACTGAGCCACCCAGGCGCCCCTCCTTGGGTCTTAATATACGTTTTTTAAAAGGCTTGGTGTGCTAATCGAGGTTAGCAAAGGGGCTGGAGCCCCCAAGGAAATCGTGTACAATGTAAGAAGAAAGTACTGGCCGTACTGTTTACCCTGTGACCACCCTACTCCCAGTTTCTGTGCCAACGGGTCTTATTTATTTTAAGATTAAAGCACATCACCAGTGGACATATAGTTATTGCTTTATGGTGAAATACAAACACGTAAGCCAGAGGCATCAGTGGATTCTGTCATCTTTGAAAAATGATTTATTTTTTTTTATGGGCTTTGTTTTTCACTCATGGGTAACCTGATAGCATTTCAGAGCCTGAAATCCTTCCCTAAGCTAAAATAACCTGTTGAAGGTAAGTGTAAACCAAGTCTAGGCTAGAAGAGCAGAGAATTTTTTTTTTTTTCTGAAAGTTCCTTAAATCTAGAGACATGTCTGGTCATACTCTTGCAATACAGAAAATAAATCATAATTGGATTCCACTGAGTTACATATGACCCTGAAATTGACTAACTGTATTACATTAGAGAAATCTAAGGCTCATAAACTCACTGATTAATACATTCACTCTAGGCTCTGTGCCCTCGTTAGTCAGTTATGGTGCTCCTACGCTAGGCCTCAGAATCCTTCTTAACACAGAACAACCAGACAAGCCTCAGTGGCATTTCTGGTCCTTCCTGAGTAAAAGCATCAACACCCATTTGCCATTTTGCCAGCTAAGCAAATGCTCAATTAATCGCTTTAGTGTAAGTTGTGGATTTGTTCCCGGGGAACTTAATACTTGGCAGTTGAGGGGTTGATCTCCAAAGTTTGGTGATACTTGCTCTCCATGTTTCTCTTTCACATAAATCATCTTTTTTGTTTTTCTTTTATTCTGCCTCTATCCTACCATAGCTTATTTCCTTCTCTCTCTTTCTAGTAGATCAGAACAGGAGTGCCTGGGTGGCTCAGTCAGTTAAGCCTCTGACTCTTGATTTCAGCTCAGGTCATGATCTCGCAGGTTGTGGGTTCAAGTCCTGTGTTGGGTTCTTCGCTGCCACCGCAGAACCTGCTTGGGATCCTCTCTCTCTCCCCTCTCCCCCCTGATCATGCTCTCTCTCTCTCTCTCTCCCTCAAAGTAAATAAAACAAAACTTAAAAAAGAAAATTCCTTTAAAAAAATTAATAGTTCAAAACAAAAATAATATGATTTACAAATTAAGGAAATTCCCAACAGCAGAGAAATGTGCAATCGGGTAAATGAAATTGACTAATTTTCCATAAAATGAATTAAGTGGCTCCTGTCCCTCCTGAACATGCTGGAAGGAGATAGGTTCTATACAGCAGCAGCAAAAGTTGTGATAACAATCAGCAAGTGATTTTTTTTTTTTTTTTGCCACAGTGAAGAGATTTTCCATCAGATTTCATTTGACCTTGAACACTGTGTTAGCAATGAATAATTAATGGTACTTACTACAGTGATGCCCCACTTAACTGACATTATCAGGGAATTAGATGCCCTGAATGAGTGAATTGGCCAGATAGGAAGACTTGCCGCCTTTTTGCACACACACACACACACACACACACACACACACACACACACAAATCTTTTTTGTAACCATTTCTGGTTCTTTTGTTTTTTAAACGTGTGGCAAACTTTTGTGACCTGTTGACATTCTCTGAAACATATTTATTCATTCAATAAATACTTAGTGAAGCCTAGTATGTACCAGGTACTATGCCAGACGTGGGCAATATAACATGAGTGGACAGAGTCCGTGTCCTTATGAAACCTATGTTTAGGGGGAGAAGAGAGAGAAACAAGGAATCGTGCTGGAGTGAGTGCTCGGATAGGAGCAGCAAAGACTTAAGGGCCCACGTGGGCAGCTCAGTCGGTTGAGCATTCGACTTTGGCTCGGGTCACCATCTCACAGTTAGTGAGTTCAAGCCCCGCATCGGGCTCGCTGCTGTCAGCCTGTTAGTGCAGAGCCCACTTCAGATCCTCTGTCCCCCTCTCTGTGCCCCTCCCCGGCTTGCCCTCTTCCCCCCAAGAATAAATAAAAATAAAAATAAATAAAAATAAATAAAAATAAAATAAAATAAAATAAAATAAAATAAAAACTCAAGAACTACACTGGACCGAGCATCAAAACCAGTTGAACTCAAAGTTGGCTAAGTTCTCCAGGACTGTTTGCCACTAACTGGCATCTGATTTCTGTGTCTTGAGTTCTTGTGATTGATCCTGGTAACTTTATCTTCTTTAAATTCGCCTATAGTTTCTTGCTGCTTGCTAAATGTGTCATGTCGCTCCTACTATTTTTTGTACCACAGTAAGGTGCATATGAAGTGGTGAAACTGAGGATGGCAAATACGTGGTATGTTCTGTATCTATTACTGCGTAACAAATTATTGTACAGTGCGTGTGGGTCAGGAATCGAGCACGCTGAGCTGGACCCTCTACTTCAGGCTGTCTGGCATGGCCGTATACCCTCGAGGCATCCAGCCAGGCTGGGGTCTCATCTGAAGGCAGGACTCCGTTCCTCAAGGAATGTTGGACTGAGAGCATCAGTTTCTTGCCAGCTATTGTCTGGAGGCCACTCTCCGTTCCTTGTTACGTGAGCTTCTCCAAAAAGGCAGCTTGCTTCATGAAAGCCATGGAGAGAGAGAAAGAGAGAGAGAATCTGCTAGCAAGATGGAAGTCACAGTCTTTTGAAACCTAATCACAGAGGTGACGTTCTTTCACTTTTTCTGTATTCTGTTGATTCCAAGCAAGTCACTAAGTCTTGCCTACACTCGACGGGAAGAATACCAAGAAGGGGATGCCTAAGGGCCACCACAGAGGCTGCTTGCCCCCGTATACCAAGCATTTTATCATCATTGTTCCCAGGGCCATAGCAAACCTCACTAATCCGTCATGGCACTCTCAACCGCTGAGCCCCAAAATGGCTTCCGCTGAGCCCCAAAATGGCTTCCAGATCCTGCTTAATGGAGCACTCCAAGAGGCCCATTACCAACCAGTTGGTGAGGTAAGGCCAGTTTGCCTTCTCCTCCTTACACAATAACCATTCCAAGTACTTGTTGAGGGGAAAATACTTAGGTCAAGAATCTGGACAGAGACAGGGGCACCAGCTGGAAGCAGATCTACAACATGACACAACAATAGCCATCATCTGCCAAGTCAGTGGGAAGGAAGCAAAGCCTGTAGCAGAAATCAACTGATCGAGACTTGAAGGCAAATATTTCACAGTAAGGATCTTGAATTGAGAGATACGTATCCCAACATGCAGGAGCCCAAACGAGATGGGATCATATATGGTTGGACACAGGCGAGAAGAATCCAGTCTTGCCTGGTACAGGGGTTATCCCCTTGGCTACACTGAACAAGAGTCATCATCATTTTTCTCAATGAAAAATACCAAATTTGAACATCAGATGCCATGGCCTATCCTTATGTGTCTTCTTATGCCTGTCTCAGATTTGGGGGTTTCCCTCTCTTGTCTGTGGTAGTGTTACTCAACCTTCCTTCATCCACCCTCCCTTTGCATAAACATAAAGAAAAGCTCATTATCCGGCTGCCAAGGAACTTCTCCATTCCCTTCTTTGACAGTCACTCACATATCTCTCTCTGTTTTTATTAGTATTACAAAGTGAGGACCTTCTCATTCCTTTTTATTTAATGTTTATTTATTTATTTAGGGGAGAAAGAGGTCGAGCGCAAGAGGGGGGAGAGGCATAGAGAGAGAGGGAGAGAGAATCCCAAACAGGCTCTGTAATGTCAGCACAGAACCACGAGATTACGACCTGAGCGGAAATCAAGAGTCAAGCGCTTAACCGACTGAGCCGCATTCAGAAAAACTTCAGTAATAGCACGAGTTCCTGTGTACTCTTCCCTCAGACTCTTCATATTTCTCTTATTATCCTCTTTTTAAATGTTTTTAAATGTTTATTTTTGAGAGAGAGACAGAGCGCGAGCAGGGGAGGGGCAGAGAGAGAGGGAGACGCAGAATGTGAAGCAGGCTCCTGGCTCTGAGCTGTCAGCACAGAGCCTGACACGGGCTCAAACCCACAAACTGTGAGATTGTGACCTGAGCCGAAGTCTGACCTTCAACCGACAGAGCCACCCAGGCGCCTCTCCCTTATTACCCTCTTAATATGTATAATTATATTTGTTTTCTTGAGCCATTTAAAAGTACCTCGCAGGGGCACCTGAGTGGCTCCGTCGGTTGCGTGTCCAACTTTGGCTCAGGTCATGATCTCACGGTTCCTGACTTTGAACCCCGTGTCGGGCTCTGTGCTGACAGCTCGGAGCCTGGCGCCTACTTCAGATTCTGTGTTTCTCTCCCTCTCTGCCCGTCCCCTGCTTGCACTCCGTCTCTCTCTCTCTCAAAAATAAATAAACATTAAAAGAAAAAATGTTAAAGTAACTTGCAGAGATGATACGCCATTACCCCTTAATATTCTAGCTTATGTTTCCTTACATAGCCAGATACAGCCATGAAACAATAGCTTCTGATCTGCAGATTTCCCTAGCATTTCACGAATTATCCCAATAAGGTCCTTTACAGGTCAGCTCCAACCCCAGCCACATGTGGCATTTAGCTGTCAAATTCTCTCGCTTTCCGTGGCTGGACATTTTTGAAGAATACAGGCCAGTTACTTTGCAGAACATTCCTCAGTTTGGGTGTATCTATCTCAACGTGTTTCCCCACGATTAGATGCAGGTTTTGCTTTTTTAGGCAGAACTAGCAGAAAACGCTAGTAGGTTTTTCTCAGTGCATCCTCTCGGTCGGTACCCACCCATATATAGTGTCTGTCCATACGGAGCATCTGCTAGCGTCTCCGTGGTAAAGTTAATTTATTTACAAGTATTTTGTATTTGGAAATTAATGAGTAATTAATCCGTGTTTTGCGGAGAAACGTTTTGAGATCCTGTAGCTGCCCCGTTCCTCATCGGACTATGCCCCAGCACTTCTGGCCTCTGCTGATGATTCTCGTCTGAATCCGTTGTTACTCTCATAGCTTTGCCACGAAATTCTGTTAAGGGTGACTTTGGCATGAATGGTTTTAAAGGAATAGTTTCCAGATTGTCGGCTCCCCTCTAGAGGATTCTAAAACTGCTGTCTGAGACCAGGCTGGTTCTCCTTTGGTGGGGGGAGGGGGGCACAACTTCAGGGTGTCCTTCCTGCAGGACTCCACAAACACAAAGGGACGGATGCCCCAGCTGGTCCCCTCTCCAACCTCCCTTTGAGAGCTGCCTCTTGTCCCCTTTTACAAAAGAAAGGCCTACCTCTCACCCAGTCCCTGACTCTTACTGTGGTGCAGTCCCCCAGGCTACAGACAATCCGGGACTCCAAACAAAGGGGTGATTCAGAATCTAGCTGTTAGTGTTGAGAAAGTGAATGATTCTAATGATTGGGTTACAAATCCTTTTCAACTCTTTGCTTTCAACAAAATTGAAGAAGGATCTGATGGAGTTGTCAGTTCGTAGATCATTAAAAATCATTTTTGATGATAGATCGCCATATGATTTTTTGGCAAACACCCCGGAAGAGTTTAAAGAATTGAGTGATGTTGCTATAAGGAAACTCTGTCCTTTCCCCCTACTTATGTGAACAAAGTTTTTCAGTGTTTGCAAGTATGACTAACGGGGGGAAAAAAAGGAATAAAACTGATCCTGGACTCTATCTCTTTTGGACAATAAGAAATATTCAGGAGTTAATAGAAGGGAAAAGTCCCCTAGTCATTTCAGATATACGCTTCCAATAAAATTGTGCCTCCCATGTTTCATAATTGTTTATCAAAATGTATAAGGTACGTGTTGTTTTGAGCACCGAAGTACAAATAAAAACAGTTGTAATGATAATTCAACACAGAGGAAACTGTTTAACATTTATAGCATCAGATTCACAGAAGATATTAAAGGTTTCAAAGCTTAACTTTGTACGGAAACCTGATCCAGAAAATTGTAACAAAGGGATCAATCAAAAAGCCTCTCAAGCGTTAAAAATACATGACGTTGTAGTAAATTCTGTGCAGGGGCTGGAATGGAAACGGAAAAAAGAGCAATGTGTCACGTCTCCATAATATTTAGCTTCTCCGGTATGCATTTATAAGAGCGAATAACGCTGATTTTATTTTACAGCGTCAACATTAAAGTGTGCTAGAAATTACCCAACTATATAACCTTATGATAAAATAGGTTAGCCTTCCATTTTAAAGTGTGAGGAATAAAGAGGTTTTCAAAAACTTTGTGGGAGCCACAAGAGCCATGGGCGCTGGAAGAACACTGCTAAGGAAGACGCTCCCTCACGGGGATTACTCACAGTATTTCTCTGAGGCTTTGCCTCCTGTTTTCTAGGGCAAACCTTTTGCTTCCTGTCCAGGGTCCCTCTCCACCTTGCTTTGGGAGCCCCACTCACCCATCACACTCGCCCTGCCCTCGTCCCTCTGTCGGCTCACCCCCAACGTCAAAGACCAGCTCGCCCCTTGGCGGGAAAGGCTCCCAGATCATCCCCGTAGATACTCAAATTCAAGATCGTCTCCTGAGTATTGCACTTATTATATGTAGATCCCTAGAACACATGGCCCCTGTCTGAGTGTCCTCAAGATCCCATATCCAAAGAGGAGAAACTCGCCCTGTGGCAGGTGCCCCCTGGTCACGGTTCTGTTTGAACGAGGGCCATCTCCCTCAGGGCACGGGCACCCTATCAGGCCGGCTGCATGGTGAGTAAAGCACAGTAGAGTCCACGGCCAGAAGGAAGTCCGTAGCCATCCCTAAACTGCAGGATCCTTGGTAACGTGCAAATTCCCAGCCCTGGCCCACAGGATAATCTAATTTGGTGAGTGTGGGAGAAAGCCCAGCACACGGGGTTCGGTCCCCACCAGGTGACTGTGTTGACTTTTGTCCTGGGGCCTTACTTTGAGTGTCGCTGCCTCAGAG
Organism: Prionailurus viverrinus; assembly: GCF_022837055.1. Lineage (NCBI taxonomy): Eukaryota > Metazoa > Chordata > Mammalia > Carnivora > Felidae > Prionailurus > Prionailurus viverrinus. The sequence continues at coordinate 33,323,960 of NC_062562.1, read as the reverse complement.
TGTGATCTTGCATCCCGATCTGAGCTGCTCAAATCCGTTCTTTTGTTTCTGTTCAGGTACTCGAAATTCCAAAGGGTTCGCATGGAATCACAAGTCAGCTGAAGGTAAGTGAGCTGTCAATGTGCAACATTTTTATGTTTGTGGTTTATTCCGGGCTGATTTTTTACATCAAGTGACTCTATACATTATACTTACAATATCGATTTTAATTGGTAGTCGAATCAAGCACAAAGACAACATTAATATGTAAGTTTAATTGAATTTTTATTCTTTTGTTTTTTCTTTAAGTTTATTTACCTTGAGAGAGAGAGAGAGAGAGATTGAGAGAGAGAGGAGAGTTGGGGAAGGGCAGAGAGAAAGAGAAAGAAAGAATCCCAGGCGGGCTCCACATTGTCATCGCAGAGACCATGTCATGAGACTCCAGCTCAACCTGAGCTGAAGTCAGACACTTAATCGACTGAACCACCCAGGCGCCCCTGAATTTTTAAATATTTAGGCTCCAGGAGAGATACACGAGGGGCGCCTGGGTGGCTCAGTTGGTTAAGCATCAGACTTTGTCTCAGGTCATGATCTCGCGGTTTGTGAGTTCGAGCCCCCCGTCGGGCTCTGTGCTGACAGCTCAGAGCCTGGAGCCTGCTTCGGATTCTGTGTCTCCCTCTCTCTCTGCCCCTCCCCCGCTCACGCTCTGTCTCTCTCTCTCAATAATAACTAAATGTTAAGAAAAATTTTTAAAAAGAGAGATACGTGAATAAGGAAAATCAATTTGCAGAAGAAGAGATAGAAATGATGAACATATTCTAATTGGGCCTTTCTAATTAAATATAACAGTATTACATGAGAACAATGTAAGAGTATCGATGAAAATCTATGGGGAGGGTAATATCAAACAAACACTATGGATGAGGACCATGGAACTATAGCACTCTGTATCATATATATAGATCCATGGAATCTATATCATACCCACGCGATTCGGCCATTCCTGTAAACGTAATTTAAAATTCCGTACTCTTTTAGCCAATAATGCCCTCTCTATAATTCTAGTTAAAGGAAATGCAAAGTTAAAGTCAAATTTGTTCACCCTTTAACTGTATATTAGTTAATGGTAGAACAATAGTAGCAATAGACAGAAAAGAACTGATATAAGGGATTGGGCCAAATTCACTGGAATAATATACAGTTCTTGAAAATGTGATTGTCAAAACACATTTAATGTTCCGGGATAGTGTTCGGGACAGAACATAAAGGGATTACAAATGTGTTAAACAGAGGGAAGGGAGGAGGGAGGGAGGAAGGGGGTGAGAGAGAAAGAATGAATCTAAAACACATATAGGTAAGAAAAAAAAAAGAGGCAGCCATGTTGGTGAGATTAAGGGTAACTTTTATTTCCTTATGTACATTTTCTTTAGCTTTGGAATTCTTTGCAATGCATGCATCAGTTTTGCCATCCAAAACAGTATTGCTCTAAAAAGCATGTTAAGTAAGGATTCCAACCTCTAAACTGCTGGTTTTGAGAAAAAAAAAAAACAACCCACAGACTTCATGGTCCACTGGCAGCATATTTGCACCAAGGACCACAGAACTAGTCCATTCCTCTGTCCCCCAAGTCCATGGACAGCAGCTGAGGCACCTCTCTCTCTCTCTCTCTCACACACACACACACACACAATTGGAGAAGGATATTCTAGCACGTCCCTCGAGAGCCTACTTCCTTTCTTTTATTCTGAATAATTTAAACGGAGCTGAAGGAAGCTATTCTTTTCCATGAGCTGAGTCTGAAGGGTCGAGGGAACCATGTAATGAGTTACTTTCAGTTATCGGTATTATCACGATTAAACGGCCTCTCTTACATTATTCATTCATTCAACAAACAATTTTGAGTGCCTGTCAGACACTCAGATGGTCACTCTGGTGGAGACGCAGTGGCAGCCATTCATTCATCTGTTTAGTCGGCCAGTAAATCCTATTTCCTCCAGTATTTACCCCACGTGGGATAGACCTTGCTCAAGACATTGCAGAAACGGCGGAAAACTAGACAGGACAGCCCCTGCCCTCAAGGAGCTCATGCTCCAGGAGGAGAGAGAGAGAGACCATTGGACAAATCGCCGTAATGATAGCTCACAGTATGTGCCATGCAGGAATGCGCGGTGTTGCAACAGAGACCAACGGTGGTGCCTAACCGGGTTAGGTGGTCAGGGAATACCCTGTGTCCATAAGGACCTGGAAAATAAGTAGGAGAGCCAGTCTGGCTGAGGAGGGCTGAGGAACTGTAGCTTTTTATGCCTCAGAGATTTTGAGGGCCCGTGTAGTAGCAGGCGCTGTGCTGAACAGCGGGGGACGGAATGAGGGGCGGATAAGGGTTGAGCCCCGATCTCTGTGACCTCAGACACCAGAGGGTCTGACAGATCCATACACCTAAGTCATCACACGGTCCACTCAGTGTGTGAGAGTCAGAGAAGTCTTCCTAGCAAAGGTGAGTCAAAAAATTAACTTTTTTTCCTTCATTGTAATTGTTTCTTTTCTTTTATTTATTTTTGAGAGAGCGAGAGAGACAAAGCACGGGAGGGGGAGGGGCAGAGAGAGAGGGAGACACAGAATCCGAAGCAGGCTCCAAGTTCCGAGCTGTCAGCACAGAGCCCGACGCGGGGCTCAAACTCACGAACCACGAGATCATGACCTGAGCCGAAGTCAGATGCTCAACCGACCGAGCCACCCAGGTGGCCCTGTAATTGTTTCATTTAGCGTTTAAATAGGTAAATACATTCATATGTTGGAAAATTGTAAAAGTCAAAAAGGGTTCACAGTGAAAATCCTCTCTCCCAACGTCTGTCCCTTGTGCCCACTATCCGGTATCATTCCCTAGAGATCACCGATGCCATTGGTTTCTTCTGGATCCTTCCAGAGATGGTCTATGCTGATCCAAATACATGAGTGTGTTTGGGGTTCTTTGTTTTTCCTTTTTATTACACGATGATCTGGGCTGAATCTTTGAAGTATGGATTTTCCAGAGAAGGGGGTTTGGGCAATGACGGGAAGAAGAAGGCAGTGGAGGCCGAGAGAAAGCATGCATCTTAATGACACAGGTTAGGTGCGTGGGACAAGCTCTTCTGTGTTGCAGACACATTAAGTGTGAGGCAGAAAGGCAGAGGAGCCAGGTCGTGGCAGAATCTGGTTGCCCTGCTGCAGGGCACAGATTTAGTTTAGTTGGTAGCCGGACTCCAACCAAGACTTATAAGTACAACCGTGTCATGTGCTAATGGGTGTTTTAGGAAGATCGTTCTAGCAGCTGGGAGAACATCGACATCTACGAGAGCCTTGCTCACCAAACGGAAAAGTTGAGCTTCTTTCCTTCAGCCAATGTGAGCCAGGAAAGATTTTTTTTTTTTAACGTCTATTTATTTTTGAGACAGAGAGAGACAGAGCATGAATGGGGGAGGGTCAGAGAGAGAGGGAGACACAGAATCTGAAACAGGCTCCAGGCTCTGAGCTGTCAGCACAGAGCCCGACGCGGGGCTCGAACTCACGAACCACAAGATCATGACCTGAGCCGAAGTCGGACGCCCAACCGACTGAGCCACCCAGGGGCCCCCAGGAAAGGTTTTTAAATAGGGTCTGGAGGTATCAGAAGTTGTGTTAGGTCTGTCAGCAGTGTGCTGTCATTAAATGTAGCACAGTATCAGATGAGGAAGACCTGACAGAAAACCAAATAAGTGACTCTCTAACTGAACACCGCTCCCAGCAGAAATACAGGCCTTTCCTCTGCTTTTTAACTTTAAGGAAGAAATCTGTATTAGTTACCTATTGCTGCATAACCAATTAGCCCAAAACTTAGTGGCTTAACACAACACACATTAATTATCTCACGGTTGGTATGGGTCAGGAATCTGAGCATGAGTCACTTGGGTCCTCTCTTCAAGGTCACTCACCAGCTAGAATGAAGACATCAGTCGGGGCAACAGGTTCATCTGCAATCTTGCCTGGGGGAGGGCAGTTGGTCATGTTGTTGGCAGGTTCACTAAGGATTGTTGGGGCTTAGCCCCTTGACATCTGGGTCTCTCCCAGTGGCAGCCTGTTTCGTGAAAACTAGCAAGTCAAGAAAGCAGTAACGGAATCTGCTGGCAAGTTAGACATGTTTGTAACCTAGTCTCAGCAGTGACATTCCATCACCTCTGCCATTTCTGTTGATTAGAAGTTAAGTCACTAGGTCCAGTCCATACTCGATCGAGGGTGGGGGATTACACAAGGCATGGATTCAAAGAGGCGGGATCATTGGGGCCCATTTAGAAACCGCCTATCAGAGGAGCTTAATGAGAATTGTTCCTGTGAGTGTTGGGAACCAGGACAAGGTCTGGGGGAAGAAAGCCAGTATTGTTCCTCGTCCACGATCGAGTCAGGAAATCATCGCGCTCTCCCCTGGCCTTCTGATTACCACCCTCGTTACAATCACCGCCCGGCCGCCCGTCGCGTTTGTCCACTGGTTCTGATGACAACACACCGCCCCTTTGGAAGTTGGAGCATCTGGGAACATTTATATGCAAGCTGGGTTGGGCTCCATCTCCCTGCTGGAGTCCGAGGGTTGTGAGTTTCCTCATTGCTGCTGCTGCAGATACTTAAGACATCAACTCACTAAAGGAAACGCCTTTAACAGTGAAGACCAATTCTTAACGCATCCCTGACTTTTCAAATAGAGTGGGCTGGTTAGTTGGGTTAAGTAGGGCTTTATAAACCATCCTGGTAGAGAAGAGCCTGAGAGTGGGCAACTCAGGGAAAGCCCAGGGGAGCTTAGGGGCCAGAATCCAGGCAGTGTAAGCTACCATTCCAAACCAAATAGAAATAAGGAAAGAGAAATTACGACCGCTACCACTGTCTGTGTGTATGGTGCACCAGTGACCGAGGTCAGGACCTGACCTTCATTATCTTGATTTAGTTCACTAACTGGGCAAGGTCAATGCTGTTATCCCCATTTGACAGAAGGGGAAACTGAGACCCAGAGAGGTTAAGCACTTGGCCGGCAGTCATAGCTAGGAAGTAGCAATGCCAGGATGCAAACACTGTCAGTATCCCTTAAAGTGGGAACCAGCAAGAATTCATCGTTAGGAACAGTCGTGTTTTGTCCTGAAGTACAGGAAAGCCCCATCAGCTGAGGATAATTTGGGGAGGAAGAAGAGGGAGACAGGCGTCGCCTAGAATCTATCAATCAAACTTAAAATGGAAATCAAAATACAAATGTAAATAATGAAGGAAAAAACGCTTTTGTTAGAACGAAGTCTTCCTACAAAATGTTTTAATAAAGAAGAAAAGTGTGGTTTTTTTTTAAAGTTAGGTCAGGAATCAACCAGTTGGTGTTTTTTTTGTGTGTTTGTTTTGTTTTTTTCTGTAAAGGGCCAGATGGTAAATATTTTTGGCTTTGTGGACAATAAAATCTCTCCTATAACTACAGAAGCCTCGAGAGGCGGATAGAAGCCGCCATGGGCAGGAAGGAAATGAGTGAGTGTAGCTGGTTCCAGTACAGATTTATTTACAAAATCGGGTGGCTGGCTAGCTTTGGCCATTAGGCTGTAGTTGGCCACCCTTAACTGGGTCATAACTGTAAGGGATACTAATTCTTAGAAAAAGCAAGAATCGTGTGGGTTTTGAACATAGTGTTTCTGACAAAATGTGTGCTGACACAATACAATACCACCCCTCCCTGTGTGGTGTTAGCAGTTTTATCAAAGAGAGTCAACTGTACAACACTAGGCCCCGTCACTTGTCTGAGGGTCTCCCACTCTCCCTTGAGAGCCAAGTAGTTTTCTTTTGAAACTCTTAACACATCATCCTTCTGGATTTTCTCTTCTTCAGGTGTAAACGTATCTAACCCTGCTAGGTCCCTGTTTCCACGTAACTAAAACAGTTCTCCATCTTTCCATCAACGGTATGAATTCCTGTGGCATTTGTCAAATTTGCTGTTCACGTTCAAGTCGGTTTCATGGGGATTGTGTGTTTGCTGAGTAGGCATCCAATGGACAGCAAGACGGGAGGGGGGGGAGGGGGGGACCCAAATAGAGTGTGAACTGATGTGCAAAGCAGGTGCTAACCAAGGAAAGATCTGAGTAAGAACTTTGAGACAGTCTTGTCGTTGCTGGGTATTTTCCATGTTGCCGTGATCTCCGCCTCTCTTCACAGCTGCCACCGGCAGGTACTCAGATAACAAATACTCAGGTAATGATGGCCTCCCCCGCATGATGTAGCCACCTTTCTGACGCACACATTGTTCTCTTGCATTCAGTTTGTCTATTGCACCATCGCTTACTGAGCTTCCGGTCCGTAACAAGTCACTTTACTGGTACAAATTTCCCCCTCTATCCAAACTCTTACCGGCTAAGCTCAGTCACAAAATACACGGAAACGAATTTTCCTCTAAAATCTTTGTTACCTAAAATTCGGGTGCCGCACAGTTTCAGAAAACACTATATTCCTTGCTGTGGAAATTCACTGCTTTTGGTCTCATCAACCAATTCATCTTTGACGAGGAAGGGATATTTTTGGTGCTTTACCGTTTCCGCTAGCCACTGTGAAGTCTTTTACTGTCGCCTGTCTGAGAACCTAAGAGAGCGAGTAACTTACCCAAGGTTCCCGTGCCCCTCAACAGTGAAGTGAAATACAGAGTCAAATGTCATGGTCCCAGAGCCCATGATCTTTCTTCCAGGTGCCTTTCACATATGGCATTCACACTGATGAAAAGCCCCTCTATTTTTCTCCCACAAAGTCAATGCTACAGATTCCTAAGTTCCTTAAGTCACGCTTTCATTAATAATGATGATTTGGGAGCACCTGGGTGGCTCGGTCGGTTAAGTGTCCTACCCTTGATTTCAGCTCAGCAGTTGTGAGTTTGAGCCCGCTCTGTCGCGTCAGTGCCTGGGATTCTCTCTCCCTCTTTCTCTGCCCTTCCCCCACTCTCACACACGCGCACTCTCTCCCTCTCTCAAAATAAATAGACTTTGAGAAATAATAATGCTGATTTTACATCAACAGTAACAGTTATTTACATCGACGGTAAACAGCTGTTTACATCAACAGTGACATCAACAAAAAGTTACCCGTAACGCTGCCATTTTTTAAAGCTGCCAGTAAATCCCAGAGTTAAGAGAAATCCCCTCATAATGCAATTCCTGTGTTCGTTGTCAAAGTGGTTCTCAAACGGGTCATGGCACAGCGACATCAGCCTCCCCTGGAAATGTGCTAGAAATGCAGCTCTCAGGCAGTAACTCTGACAAACTGAGTCAGAAACTGTGGGCAGAGGGCCCATCCATCTGTACTTTAACAAATCCTTCCGGGTGATTCTAATGCCAATGAAGTGGAGAACCACTGAGTTGTAGGAATCACAACAATGGTCTCTGGTGATTGTTGCATCAGATCCAGAGCAAACATAGGTGTCAAATGTCCAGATGACTCGCGACTGTCACAGAACTGTGGTTAACGCTCTTCCTTCCCTTCTCCTGCGTTCATTCGTCTCACAAATAACTACTGAGCCCCTGTCCTGGGTCAGATATGAAGCCAGATGCTGGGACAAGGTAGGGAAGAAAACAAATACGGCTCTAGCGTCTTTCAGGCTGACGGTCTGATGTGGGTGACAGACCAGAAAACACTCAATTCCAGGAGAGTGTGGGTCCCTGCCATGAGAGGTCAACTCAGGATGCTGGGGGCGAGGAGGTTCCCCTAATCCAGCCCCGCACCTCAGTGAAGATTTCTAGAACAAATGACTTTTAGAGAGGGCAGGAGTCCCCAACTTTCTGAGGTCTAGTGCGGTGGGGGTTTGTGTTGTCTCTCCCTTGGGTCCGCAGCCTGCGTGAAGCCACTTCAGATGAAATAAAGGGGAAACACACTCAACCTGTTACTTCCAGCTTGTTGGAACACTTATCTCTGACATGCGTTGAAAACACACAGAGGGTCAAAGCGCCGTGTGTTTACGAGGTGGGGGAGGAGATAGGCATACCGCCCCGTCCCAACTGTTGGACTCCTACTGCCAATTTACGTAATTTCCTGGGCTTCTTCCTTTTTTTCTTTTAATTTTTTAGTAATTTTATTTTCTTAATATATATCCAAGTTAGTTAGCATCTAGTTCAACAATGATTTCAGGAGTAGATTCCTCAGTGCCCCTCACCCATTTAGCCCATCCCCCCTCCCGCAACCCCTCCAGCAACCCTCAGTTTGTTCTCCATATTTATGAGTCTCTTCTGGTTTGTCCCCCTCCCTGTTTTTATATTATTTTTGCTTCCCTTCCCTTATGTCCATCTGTTCTGTGTCTCAAAGTCCTCATACGAGTGAAGTCATATGATATTTGTCTTTCTCTGACGGACTAGTTTTGCTTAGCATCATACCCTCCAGTTCCATTCACGTAGCTGCATCCCGTCCTTATTTCTAAATAGTAAAGAGGAGATACTGTGGACACCGTAACTGAGCCATTCAGACTAGTGAGTGCTGACACGTTCCCTTCTTTCTTGATTTAAAAAAAAAATTCTAGCGGAATTGGAGAGGAAAGCCTCTTTGGGGAAATAAATGAAGAATTTCCTAAGAGAAGTCAGTTTGGATTTAATAAGCTATCCACAAAAAAAAAAAAAAGATTCCCACTTGGGACGCCTGGTTGGCTCAGTCGGCTCGGATCGTGATCTCACGGTTTATGGGTTCGAGCCCCACATCAGGCTCTGCACTGACAGCTCAGAGTCTGGATCCTGCTTGGGATTCTGTCTCCCTCTCTCTCTGCATCTCCCCCGCTTGCACTGTCTCTGTCTTTCTCAAAATAAATAAATAAACTTAAAAAAAAAAAACAGGCACCTGGGTGGCTCAGTCAGTTAAGCATCTGACTTTTGCCCAGGTCATGATCTCACCATTTGTGGGTTCGAGCCCCGCGTCGGGTTCTGTGCCGACAGCTCGGAACCTGGAGCCTCCCTCAGATTCTCTCTCTCTCCCCCTGCCCTGCTCACACTCTCTCTCTCTCAAAAAAATAAAAGCTATGGAATGAATTGTGTCCCCCTCAAAATTCACATGTTGAAGCCCTAACCCCCAGTGTAAGGTCTTTGGAAATGGGACCTTTGGAAGGGATTAAGGTTTAGGTGCGATCATGAGGATGGGCCTCCATGACAGGATTAGTGCCTTTATGAGGAGACACTAGAGAGCTTTCTCAGCATGTGGGGACACAGCGAGAAGGCAGCGATCCGTAAGCCAGGAAGAGGACCTTTTCACCAGAACCCATTCTGGCACCCTGACCTCTCGGATGTCCAGCCTCCAGAACTGTGAGAAAATAAATTTCTGTTGCCCAAGCCACCGAGTATGCTATTTTGGTTCGGCAGCCTTAGAAAAGGCAAAGAGATTATTATTAATTTATCCATCCGTTCATGGTATCCCGCAGTGGTTACACATTTTGGTTGTACCCCTTGGTCTTTGGGGATTTGTGAGCGAGCCTCAGTATGGTCAGGGTAGCCTCAGAGAGCCTCCCTGGGCAGAGATAGACTCTGAGGGAGAGATGAACGGACACCAGGCAGTGAGATGGACACGAAAGGATACGCCAGGTAGGAGGCAGCGAGGCCCTGGAGTGACACAGGGCGCCTGGAACATCCAGGAATCCAGCACGGTGTCGCAGAGGGGGACGGAGAAGGCTGAGGAGGCAGGCAGGGGCCGGACCGAGTGAGCGACGACATGTCCTTCTGTGTCTGGGACAGCGTCTGCATAGAGCCTGTGTCCTGGCATTTTCAAGGCACTCACCGTCACGTCCAGAAATGCCCTTGTTCGGATGATCCCTTAAATAGTCCCCCTACATCTGAGCCGTGGAGAGGACAGCACCTTCTCCTGAGGACAACGGGTGATCCTTTGCAGGGTTTTTAGCTGGACCCTTAGCATCTCATGTTTATTCTAGATTAGAGCTCTTGTTGAAAGGGAAAATAAGCTGACCTGAAGATATTTGCTTATTCTCCACAAAAGGGAGAAAAAAAATGGGAGTGGAGAGAAGGCTGCCAAGGACTTCAAAACCGAACAGAGTCTTTGTGGTAAACTCCAAGCCATCACCCTCCCATCGCACTTGGGATGGCCGCACCCAGCCACAGCCAGCCTTCATTCCGTTGTTTACACACACACACACACACACACACACACACACACACAGCCTCCAACCCCCAGCCCTCTCAACCGTCCTCCTCCCCCTTTCCCCCTCTGCCTCCCAGACCCACCCCTAGATAAAAATGCCGCTAACAAAGGACACCATGGAAGGGGGCAGGGCCGGGTCCTTTATTGCCTTCCATGCCTCGCTTGGGATCCCGGCCCGGAACTAATGAGCAGCAGCGTTCATTGTGGACACCCTTACTGCAGAGTCCAGAAGGTTCGGCCCCAGCCCTATGCCTGAATTTTCCCCTGCGAGAAAGCACGAATCCTGTGGTGTCTTTGGGATAAACGCACCCATGCTTCATCACCATTTCCAACAGAGATGTCCTGCAGGGTTAACAAATCAAAGTCTCTCCCAATTTCTTTTGCGCGTTCTACCACGAAGTTAGGTCACTGTAATTTCTGTACGAGGCTTTTCTCTCTCTCCTTTATCCTCTTAGCTCCACCCTTACTCCCCTGATCTTTTATGTGCCAACCACGCAAGCTGTTATCTATTGGTGATTTTTTAACGTCCCTGCAAATTCCTCTCTCTAACCGTAGACACCAACCCTGTTCTTAAGATTTTGTTACAGCACACTCTTCCTTGTCCCCGCAAACGCTGTTGAGGAAACATCACCGATTTTCCATCTCTAATTCCATTTTCAAATTAACTTCTTTTTTCTTTTCTTTTTTTTTTTTTTTTTTTAGCGTAAAACCAAAGTGGTCCCTGTCCCTTTAAGTCAAATATCCCAAATGTGGATTGGAGTTTGTATTGGCATGGTCTTGAAAAGAGAATTATTTCCTGACCTTGCTCGGGAAAGAAAACTTGCTGGCTATTCGTTAGTGAAGGCAATTTTGATGTAAACTGACATTTCTCAGATGCCCATCTTGGGAATAGTCAATGTGAAACCCAAAATTTCTGGCAGCTGAAACCCCGGCCTGTCTGCCAGGCCCTGGGCAGAGATAAAAGAATGTCGATGAGCAGCAGGCAGATGGGATTACAACAAGAAGCCTTTTCTCTGCGCCCAAAGAGATGAGCTGGGGAAGGGGTCAAGGAGGAAGGGGGAGCCACACTTCACAGTGAGGGGATCAACAAAAAGGGCACTTTCGCGGCTTTTTATTGCGGGGGCCGTTTCTCCTGTCGTCCAGCCATTCCCCTGTTTTGAGCACCATTCATTGAGGGCTGCCTTTCTTCTCGAGGCTTTTATCCCAGGATGCTGAAAGCATTCCCGTGTCCTCCTTCCAGAGAGGACTCTCCCACAGCCCCGAGGCCTCCAGCGGCCGGCCCCAGCCTTTCACTGCTGGCTGCAGGCTGCTGCTACCTACTCAGCTCCGAAAGCGGTTTTATGCTGTGTCCTCGTCCTCCTCGTCCTCCTCGTCTTCCTCCTCCTCCTCCTCCTCTTACATTCCCAAGACCAGGAATTCAACACTTTGAAAAGATAATCCCCAAAAGTAGCGATTGCTCTTTGGGAGAGGATGATGGTTAGGGTTGAGAGAGGGGAACCCTGTTTGAATTCACTCTTGATTGGTTTGCTCGCCTTACATCTTCCACATAACCTGAGAATCGTGCTTATCTTTTTTTAATACTTAAAATCAAAAGGAAAACCACCAAACGCTTTCCTTTGCCACCAGGTTTTCAAAGTGTCAGACACCTGAGATGGGGATTGATTGATCGACTGATTGATGTTGGCTTATTTATTTAAGTTTATTTCTTTATTTTGAGAGAGAGAGGGAAAGAGAGAATCCCAGGCAGGCTCTGCCCTGTCAGCCCAGAGCCCAGTGCGGGGCTCGAACTCACGAACCGTGAGATCACGACCGGAGCAGAAACCAAGGGTTGGACGCTTAACGGACTGAGCCACCCGGGTGCCCTGATAGGGATTTGTTTAAATTTGGCCTCGACAGACAAGCCCCAGGGGAGTAATGGCAACGTGGATTGAGTAGTGCTCAGTCTGGTCCCTGCAGCCAGATGCCTAGACCCAAGTCCCAATTCTACCGCCTCCTAACTGTGTGACCTTGAGCAGGTTACTTAAGCTCACTGTACATCAGCTTTCTGTATGAATAGAATTAAGGTAAGAATGGCACACATTTTTTTTTTTAAGTTTTATTTATTTTGAGAGAGAGAGAGAGAGAGCCTGTGAGAGAGTGGGAGGGACAGAGAGAGAGGGAGACAGAGAGGGAGCAAGAGAGAATTCCAAGCAGGCTCCACACTGTCCGCACAGAGCCCGATGTGGGGCTCAAACTCACTTCGTGAGATGGCGACCCGAGCTGAAATCAAGGGTTGGAGGATTAACTCAGCCACCCAGGTGCCTGCCCCCCAAAACAGCACACGTTTTTATAGAATTGTTATGATGATTAATTGGAACACGTTAACTTACATGTTTACTATATAACTCTGCATTTACTCTACATTAATATATAAGTGTGTATTAACGTACATATTTCCTTCTGGGCAAAAACTGGTTACCCTTCATTGTTCGAAAACAGAAAGCTGGGTGCCCTTGCATTCGAGGCCAAGTCGCTTCTTGGTTTTAACATTTACCGCCCACCTAAAGCCCCAGACGGCGTGGCTCCCAGGACAGAACTGTAGGGTTTGGGGAATTGGTCGCTTAAATAAATATGAGTCTCTGGATTATTTTTATTTTTTCTTTCAAAGAAATTTCCAGAGTGAAAAACAGGACATGTTGGCTGGAAGGAAAGTCCCAAAGCCCCCGTTGCATACTTCTATCGTTGCACTGAAGAATGGGTGGGACCTCCCAGCTGTATTGCCCCTGGAGCCCTTCCCCCTTCCTTCAGGATCTCAAGGTCATTCAAGGTCACATGGGTCCCCAGGAAGCTCATGGTCCTCTGCACCCCAATCCAAATACTTCTCCTGAGGGAGAATGGATTTTCCAAAGCCCTGCCCGTGGGTTTTCCAATGTCCCAATTTTATGCTTGTTGTTATGACTTATAAAAGCTTTCTGGGTTTGTTTTGAAGACAAGGGAAAAAATAACATTACGCTATTTTAAACGCCTGCAAATATTTCAAATATGACCCAAGGCAGTAAAAATGCCGTGTTTCCCAAACCACAAACCCCACTCCTTGTTAAAATCCAATTGCCATCTGAGTGTGGGATGAAGAGTCAGGATGTCAATTCCTAAGCATCACACATTTTATCTTTCTTTGGGCGACCGTGAAATACTGCTTTCTCCGTCACTTTTACGCCCGTGTCTCACCGATGAACTTCGTGAAACCACTGAAAACCTGCACCCCAAGCGTTTGAACCCCCATACAGCTTGGTTTCGGGGGACAGAGCTTGGTAGAGAATGAAAAGGGAAAGCAAATCATTTCTGGTGTCTCTTTTTCGAGATGTTAGAGATGGAAAAGCACACATCTGTGTAAAAGGGACCCCATCCTGTTCTTACTGCTTCCCTGCGCAGATTGCGAGGACTGTTTCTGGTTCGTTATAGGAAATGTTGTGCCAAGCACGGTCTCTGACACTGAGCGCCCAGTGGACAGCTGCAAAGAATGAGGGCTAAATGAGAAGCAAAATTGGCCTAACTCGTTTTATTTTTACTGTATTTAAGTAAGTGGACTGTTTTATGTTAACCGTGTAGTTTAAAATTTAAACACAATATTTGTGCCTACATAAATATTTGGAAAAGGTAAAATGTCATAACACTGGGTGTTTGTTATTAAAGTTGGAGCTTGCCTTTGGATTATGACAACTTGATTAAAAAAGAATGGATTGTTCCCCACTCCGCTTACCTCCAAGTTTTAGTGTTTTGCAACATCACATCTTTCTTTGGGATGTAAACAGACAGTGACAAAGGATAGGTGACTTGTGGAGTCATTGCATCTGAGTACCAGCATTGCTGGGCGCTTGAAGGCCGACAAAAGCTGCCCCCAGAGCCAGGATAGAGCAACTCCGATGGCAAACCCACCCATCCTCCCGTGGCCAGAGAAAACCGACCACCTCTCTCAAAGTCCCAGCAGTGGAAGACTTGAACCTGACTGGGAACGGAGGAACCCTGGGAACTGGGAACCCTAAAGGGAACGGAGGAACAGAGAGGTGACTTTTTTTTCGTTAAGGTTGGTTTTTTTTTCCTTGAGGTGTAACGGACATACCACATTCTATTCATTTTAGGGGTACAACACAGGGATTCAATGTTCGTACGTACCGCAAAGTGATCACCACGGCAAGTCTGCTTGGGATCTGTCGTTATACATAGTTACAGAAGGTCTTTGCTTGGATGAGAACTTTGAAGATCCACTCTCTTGGCAGCTTCCAGAAATGCAAACAGTATTATTAACTATCGTCACCAGGCTGTACATGACACGCCTGTGACCCATCTATCATATATCTGGAGGTTTGTACCTTTTGACTCCCCTTGACTTTTTAATGAAAAATCAAGGATACGGGGGCACCTGGCTGGCTCAGTCAGGGGAACGTCCGGCTCTCAATCTCGGCTCAGGTCTTGATCTCAGGATCACGAGTTCAAGCCCCTTGTGGGGCTCCACTCTAGGCCTGAGGCCTACTTTAAAAATTAAAAAAAAAAAAAAAAAAATCAAAGCGTCGTATGACCTTTATGTCAACATAAGAGGATAGCTTTTTATGGGGCGCCTGGGTGGCTCAGCCCGTTAAGTGTCCGACTTCAGCTCAGGTCACGAGCTTGAGGTTCGTGAGTTCCAGCCGCATGTCGGGTTCTATGCTGACAGCACGGAGCCTGCTTCAGATTCTGTGTCTCCCTCTCTGCCCTTCCCTTGCTTGCTCTCTCCCTCTCTCTCTCCCTCTCTCTCTCAAAAATAAATAAACATGAAAAAAAAAGTTTCAGAGAAAAAAGAGGGTAGCTTTCTCTGAGCCTCAGCACACACATGCACGCACAAGACCCGTCTGCTTTCAGCCTCTGTGATTATCACAGAGCAGTGAAGTTTGGGTGTGACACAAATTGTGCTTCACTCCAGGGGGCTCGGAGCTCCAAGAAGGTCCCCAGTGAAGGTGACCACATCCTACCTTATTGTTGGCCTCTCCCGCTGCTTCTGGGCTCACTGCCTATCCACTGATACGCCTGAGGTGTGCTGTGTCCTTAAAATAAAGGGAAGTGCTGAGACACCTGGGTGGCTGAGCGTCCGACTCTTGCTTTGGGCTCAAGGCATGATCCCGGGGTGGTGGGATTGAGCTACGCGTCATCGGTCTCTGTGCTGCTTGGGACTCTCTCTCACTCTGTCTGCGCCTCTTCCCAGCTCGCTCGCTCTCTGTGTGTCTCTGTCTCTCTCAGAAAGCTCCATCGAGTCAAAACAAAAAAGCAAATAATCCAAAACTTCAAAGGGAAGAGACTTTCAGAGGAGCTTGTCCGAGTTCAGACCCCAGCCTACCACGTGTGGCCTGTGTGGATTCAGGCAAATTGCCCCGCTCCTTTGAGCCTTCCCCTATTGCCTCATATGTAAAAATAGAAATAATAAGAGGGCCTTCCCCATGGAGTTGTTGTGAGACCCGGATGAGATAATGCATGTAAAGCACTTAGCAAATTGCATGGCACACAGGAAGTGCTCGGTGGAAGTTTAAAACAAATAAATCAATGAGGCATCTTAAGTAAAGAAAATTTGGGGCCTACCCCAAGACCACAACAGTAGAATTTTCGGCAAAGGAACCCTTCCAAAGGGAGGCATTCAACCTGCTTCCAGCCGGGAGGGGCTGGTGACGTTCCGTCAACAAGCAAACCACAAGAACAAAACACCCCATGCAACCTGTCTGGGCTTCCTCTTCCTGCTCGGTTGGTTCCCAATTAACACCTTATTAGGCTGCGCACCTGGGGTGTGTGACTTTATCTTCTGCCAGCCAGTCTTTAACCCTGTCCTGGATTTTTCCATGAGAAGGCACAGCTGAGTAACAGTGTCTTCCCCGGAGAGAGAAAGCCACGGAAAGGGCTAAATTCGTGAACTACGGAACACTTAGCGTAGGGCTCTTCATCTGCTCTTTGACATGGACCTTTTGGCAACCTGGTGAAGCCCAAGGACACCCTCTCAGAATAAGGTTTTCACACTCAGGGGCACCTGGGTGGCTCGGTCAGTTGAGTGTCCTCCTCTTGATTTCGGCTCAGGTCATGATCTCACAGTCCTTGAGTTCGAGCCCCACGTCAGGCTCTGTGCTGACAGCTCAGAGCCTGGAGCCTGCTTCGGATTCTGTGTCTCCCTCTCTCTGACCTTCCCGGGTTCATGCTCTGTCTCTCTCTGTCTCAAAAATAAATAAACATTTAAAAAAACCTGTTTTTAGTGCAGAAAACAAAATGCGTTCGATTATAAAAGAAACAATGATGCGAAGACACAGTGTTTCAATTGAAAAGTTGTGTTCAAATAATACATGAGCTTCTTTAGCAACACATTAAATCACGTGATCTAGAAGCCAGTCTCATAACCTCCAGGATTTTGAAGAAGAAATGAGAGAAAATGCTATTTCAGTGCACTCACCACAACTGGAATATGATCTGAAAATTCCTGTGATTTTTACAGGTAGGAGAGAACCACGTACTGCCATGCTGAGGGTATGGTTTATTGTCTATGTTTTAACACACGGAAATGTTAAATTTCAGCTAGAGGCAGTTGAAAATTGACATGCGGTTTTTTCCCATCCAGGTTTATCTAAGTTGGGAAGCCCTGGCCAAGATGCCTCCAAACCTCCCTCTTTTCCCATCTTCTCTTTCAAGCTCTAGAACCAGGGCCACCTTGCCCATTAGGCACAGTAGACACAAAGCCGAGGGCCCACGATACTTACAAGCGTTCATTAAAATGTTTTTCATTTTAATTTCTTTTAAAATTAGTGGAAAACAGGGGCACCTGGGTGGCCCAGTTGGTTAAGCGTCTGACTTTGGCTCAGGTCATGATCTCACGGTCCATGAGTTTGAGCCCCTCATCGGGCTCTATGCTGACAGCTCAGAGCCTGGAGCCTGCTTCGGATTCTGTGTGTGTGTCTCTCTCTCCCCCTCCCCTGCTTGCATTCTACCACCCCCCCCCCACCTCTGTCTCAAATATAAGTAAACATTAAAACAAATTTTTTAATAAATAAAAATAAAATCCGTAGAAAACAAAGAATGTAATAATAATAGATGTATAATAATGAATCCCACCCAGATTATATTTATCCTTATACAAATGCAATCGTAAATATAATTGTTAACGTCTGTTCGAGGGGGAAGGGACCCAGAAAGGCAAAAATACACAATGCCCATGGGAATCAAAATGCAGACCTTCCTGGAATCGATGGCTTCCTCAAGAGGCTCTGTCTTTGAACTTCTAAGTGTGAAACAAGCAATGCCAGGGACATAAGTCATATCCCTGGTTTGGCAATCCCTTCTTCCACTGAATAGTGGCCTGCTGGGAAGCTGTTTTCTCCCTGCAGGAGCTGTGTGGATCAAAGTCTCCTACGAGGCTCATCTTTCTCCCTCTTGCAAGTATAGTCATCAACCTGTCCTGCTTTGCCTGGGACTTCTCCAGTCAGCACTGAACGTCCCACATCTCAGGAAGCCCTCAGTCCTGTGCAGACTAGGAGACTTTGCCACCCCACTTCCAAAGTCAACAACCCAGGCACCTGCTGTGGCATCAGTGGGATTGTCAGCCATAGGTTCCCCGTCAAGCCCCATCTTCAGAGAGAGAAACCCAAACCCACAAAGCAATGAGGAGCCCTGGGCTTTACCCACCATTGCCCTCATGTGCAAAACGATTTCTCTCCATCTTAAAATAATTTGACTCCTTTAGGGCAGAAAATACAAAAATCAAAAGATCCATAATGCCAATGTCAGCCCTGCGGACGTATTTTTACTTAACTGAAAGCCATGCATGTACCAGTAAATTTTTTTCATATGATCCGTAAAGACAGAAAAAGGAAAAAAAAAAAAAATCTCCTCAACCCCAGACCTTCTTTGCAAAAGTAGCCAACATTAACCCTCTCTTATAGATCCCTCTCCAGAAAAGAATCTGAGTTAGTTTTGGATTCACTTTGCCTAATCCCAAAGTCTGACCACCGTCTACTGATGGGTAACGTCTTGGTACCCCAGTTTCTGTGTCTGTAAAACCGGAGTATTGAGTGGATCTACCCAATGAGAGATGGTCCATGTGAGATGCTAGGAAGGTATTCAGAACATACTGAGTACTCCATGAGTGTTGTTCATGGTTGTAGCAGTAATAAAAGTATGGTTGTTGTCTTTATTGTTGCTGTGGCCTCTGTCTCTCTTTCTCGTCCCTCACACACACCAGGCTACTTGTGGCCCAGGAATGTGGAATGGTCCAGAACAGGACAGTATTTCTCGTGTCTAGCAGGTGGATATGGATGGGGAGTCATAGGGATTTATGCCTCATCCTTCTCCTTTGAAATCAGTGAGCCCGCCCTCTTTGAGTGTGTCCTCGGAGAGCTTGGAATATCCAGAGACACATGGTTTCTCTTTTTTTTTTTAAGTTTGTTTGTTTGTTTGTTTGTTGGGAGAGAGAAAGCACAAGTAGGGCAGGGACAGACACAGAGTCAGAGGAGAACATCCCAAGCAGGCTCCACACTGTCAGCACAGAGCCTGATGTGGGACTCGAACCCACGAACTAGGAAATCATGACCTGAGCCAAAGTCTGACTCTTAACCGACTGAGCCACCCAGGTGCCCGGAGACGTGTGGTTTCTTCCAGACCTGTACTCTCCAATATGGTAGGCCTAGCCACTTGTGGCTATTTAAATCTAAATTATATTTAACTTAAATTTCAGTCCCTCGGTCACGCTAGCCATAATTCAAGGCTCCATAGCTACATGTGGCTAGTGGCTACCGTATTGGACAACAGACACAGAACGCTTCTTCTGTGACTACAGAAAGTTCAGCTGTACATTGTGGTTCTCCTGCCCAACCTCATCCTGGCGCTTAGATGTGGACAGTGTTCTGGGCGGCCAGCGGAAGCCTTGTGCCTTTCTGCTGTAGTGTTTCAACCCTCTGTGTCGGATGTCTGCCAGAAATGAACTTCACGAGGCTTGTGGCTAGACAAGGAAATACTACGTGGTTGGCCATACTTCAGTCCTTCCTGGGGCAGAAGCAGACAACATGCATCCTACTTTTCTTCTTCCGGGCTGTAGTGATCGCTTCTACTTAGCGCAGAGCCCCAGGAAGTTTCAAGCCAGCCCGCATACATCTGTTTAGCCACTTAAGCTGTACATTTAGATCCTCTTACACACGTCCTGGTGCTTTGCGTGGACTCTCTCATTTGCCCCCTCTCCCACCAGGGGGTCTGTTCTGAGACCAAGAGCTCCAGCCCCAGGCTCTGGGGCACAGGACAGCTATGTGGGGAAGGTTCTAGATCTTCCCCTCTCCTGGCTTCAGGTTGGATGTTCCACCGCTCGGTTTCTCCTTTCCTTCCTCCCCTCCTTCCCTCCTTGCTTCCTCTGTCCTTATTGTGCACCTGTGGTAGACATCATGAATTTAAAAATAAAAAAGCTTGTCTCTGTGCTCAAAAGGTTTACAGTCTAGGAAGGAAAGGCAAAAAAAAAAAAAAAAAAAAAAAAAGATTATAGTAATAACAGCTTGCATTTATTGAGAGATTTTATGTGCCAGTCTATCCTGAACACTTTGTAAATACTTACATACGTCTATATATACTTACTATTTAATCTTTACAATAACCGTATCAGGTAGGTGTTATTATTATCCCCACTGTACAGAAGAGGAAACCGAGGCGCCGAGAGGTTAAATAATGTGCCCGAAGTCACAAAACTAATAAATGATAGATCTAGAATTGGGACCAAGACATCGTGGCTGGAAACCTATGCTTTAACAATTACGTTCTACTCCACTTTTAACGTAGACCGGTAGCTTCCATCTGTGACTGATTTTGCCCCTGCGGGAACCTTTGGCAATGTCTGGAAATATGTGTGGTTGTCACAGTTTGGGGGGAGGAAGGTGCTGCTGGCCTCTCGTGAGTAGAGACCAGGGTTGGCGGTGAACATCCTGCAGTGCACGGGACAGCCTCCCCAGCAGAGAACGCCCAGCCCCAAATGCCAATAGTCTGAGGCTGAAAGGCTCAACGACTAGTCATTGAGCGTAAAGGATCTGCTAAAAGGCTGGATGTATACATCCTTCAACAGAGAATTCCGAAATTGTTACTGTTGTTATTATTTTCACTGGTTTCACTTTTAAGAGACAAGAGAATGATACACACTTTCAGACTTTTCTCTCAAATAGCCATAACCTGATCCGCGGCATCTGACCTCATCCGCGAACCCACACGTTGCTCCTTGAATGCCAGCCTTTGAGGGGTGAAGGAACATGGATGTGCTGTTGGTCACCCCCTCGACTCCCACCACCCAGCCCCCCCTGGGCGGCTGCGCACGTCCTCCTGACCCCGCGATCGCTGGGTCTCCTGAGTGCCCTTCTGTGCACCCCCGTAGGAAATAATTATCCCCTCTGGCGTCGTGCCAATTCCATTCTCCCATGGCTGCTTGTTAGGGAAGAGTGTGGGGAGGCGGGCTTGTTGGCATCCGTTTCCTGTTCATCTCATCTGGGCTCCTGCTTCATCAGCAAGTGAAGCTTTTTCTCAGGGTGCCCACAGCTGCATTCCCAGCCCCGTCAGCCAAACATTCCTGGCCTCACCCGCAGGCTGACTCTCCCATTTATAAGGAAAAAGAGGGAAGAGGCAGTTTCTGGGGAGGCCTGTCTGAAGGTTCTGCTCCCTGGCATCGAGAGAAATCTCCTGTCCTGGGAGTTCTATTTGGCTGTTGGCCCCGTGCCCGGGAATGGCAGCTGAGGCCACTAGATACACCCATGAACTTAACAAATACCAGTGAGGAAGAACCTCCTGGAGATTCTACAGACCAGCATTTCTCAAAAGCATATTCCATGGAACACTTATTCTGGGGAGCCTTAAAAGATCTTAAGAGTAAAAAGTTCTGTAGCACTGAGTTGGGAAACCTTGAGGCAGAGAAATTTGCATGGATCTCTTTGCAGCAGGACTTGTCAGAACCTTGAATATGCTAATGTGCATTTTAAGTGTCTGAGTGAGGAACATAGCATGCAGTGTTTTCTCAAATTATTGGGCCGTGTGTCTTAATTTGAATTCTCCCAAAAGCAGAGATGAAGGCTTGGGTTCAAGTACAGCTTGATTAGGAGTTGATGCCAGTGGTCATAATGAAGTAGTGAGCCACATAAGCCAGAGAAAGAACCAAAAGCAATAAAGATGTGTTAACAAGCTGATTAGAAACGTGATCGATTGGAACTCGGTGTTGCCGGAGAACCTCTGAGGAACCGTAAAAAACATGCCTCAAAATCATCCCCCTAAAGGTCAAAGCTACCTGAGCTCCGTTTCCCCCTGATTGAAGGTTGTGCCTGGGGGCTTAGGTCTCCCGCACATCCCGGGGTTGCACCTGCAAGCCAGCAGAGCAGCCCCCCACGGCTCTCGGCAATGCTCCGAGGCAGCAAAGGGAAGAGGCGCGGAGGGAAACACTTGACACGAACCTTGGCAACGTGCGTGGAAGTTTCCACACAGCTACACTGGAGTGAGGTGGGCCAGGGGGATGTGGTGTGGCACACAAGTTTGCTTACCACAAAAGTCTGTCTTTTTCTCCCAGAACATCTGATTTATAGTTCTCCTTGGAGGGCATCGGAAACTTTGCTCTAAACTGAATGCCAGAAGTTACCAGTGAGGGGCAGAGATTCGGAGGAACTGTGACCTGCTCAAGGTGGGTCTCAGTATTCCCAAAGAGGCTCCCCGTGGTTCTCATTCCTCGTCAGGAAAATGGGCCTCATCCTAGCACCTCCTTCCACAGTGAATCCACGTATCACACGCTTACAACAGTGCCTGGCACATAGTAATGTCTCAATAAAATGTACTTGTTACTATTTGCCCCATGATGAAAGTGACCGCAGCCTTCCAAAGAGCTACCCTAGTATCATGCTCGCCCCGTATTTGTGGAAGGATGAAGTCCTTTGGTTCGAGAAGCCGATGCTCTTCCAATGAACAAGGTCCATGATTCGTTCCCTCAGCGGATAGACTTGAACTCCTGCGCCCGGATTGTGGGTGCACGTATAATGGCGAACAAAGTAGAAAGGGGCCCCTTCTTTCACGGAGCTCACAGCCTGGGAGAGAAGAGATCAATTAAACAGACAGTCCAGTAGCTAATGAATTACTTCAGATGTGATGATGACTTTGAAAGAAAATGATCTATGCCGTAGGTCTACTTTCTGGACTTCTGGCCGCAAAACTCTCTTTTGCTCCACTTACACACATAACAGCAACCCCTCCCAAGGGCTGCTAGCGTGGGGCACACAAAGCTAACAGATGAAATGCCTGAGGCCGTGTCTCCGTCACACCCACAACCCCGAGTCATTTTGGAAAGAAAAGGAATTAAGCTTGTTACGTGTCATTATTGCATTATTGCCAGCCCTCCTCCCGAAGGGGACTCATCTCTGCTCTTCTAGATTTTGAACAATATCTGTGGGAAAAACAACAGAAGACCTTGAGGGAGAAAACCATGTTGACTCTAGCCTAAAAATATTTAACGTTATCACTGTAATAGCTACCATTTGTTAAACATCAATTCAAGTGCCACTACACAGGGTACTTAGTATGTTATTTCATTTCGACAAACATTTGTCAAGTACCTACTGTCCACCAGGCTCTGTTCTAGACATAGGACATGGCCCTCAAAAAAAAAAAAAACAAAAACAAAAAACAAAAAACTAGTCGGGGAAGAGGGAGAGTACACATAGCAATTAAGTAAGCCATGTCAGTGTATCAGGTAGCTTTTGCTGCATAACAAACCACCCCCAATCTCAACGGGTTAAAACTATAACCATTTCTTTATCTCCTGATTCTGTGGATCAGCTATTCAGGCCGAGTGGCTCTTCTCATCTCAGCCGGGGCCACTCACAGGTCTGGGAGGCAGCTGGCTGGCTCGCAGCTGAGAACTTGGTCATCCAAGGTCAGCTGGAGCAAACCAGGCCGTTCTGGCTCATGTGGCTTTCACATCCGTCCAGCAGGCTGGCGCAGGCATGTTCCCATGGCCAGGCAGACATGCAAAGGTGAACAGCCCCGTCCCGCAGGAGGGAAAATGGCAATGTGCACCTGCGATTCGAGGGTCTGTTTACATCATAGCTATTAACATCCCATTGACCAAAGAAAGTTATAAGACAGAGTCTAAACTCAGAGTGACAGGGAGCTACAAAACTGCAGGACAAAAGATGCAGATACAAAGAGGCCATTGGGTGGGACAATTGCATAAATCACTTTGTCATCGACAGAAAAGACAACTACAGAAATGAGGCAGGCCTAGCGAGATGGGGAGTGCTAAGGCCTGGGCGTTTCTCACAGGAGGATCCAGCAGTCTTCCCAGGGAAGATAACATTGGACCAAAAGACTTGTCTTTTCATGTAGCGCTATATACTAATATTATTTCTAATTCTCACAACAAACCACACATTATAAATTATAATCCCCCTTTTACAAATGGAGAAATTGAAGCTCCAAGTGGTTAAGTAACTCCAAGGTCTCATGACAAGCAAATGGTTATAATATTAAATAGGGCTTTTCCTATTACAAGCCTTAGAAAACCTACCCCAGGGGCGCCTGGGTGGCTCAGTCGGGTGAGTGTCCAACTCTTGATTTCAGCTCAGCTCGTGATCCCAGGGTCGTGGGATTGAGCCCTATGTCGGGTTCCACCACACTGAGTGTGGAGCCTGCTTGGGCTTCTTTCTCTCTCTCTCTCTCTCTCTCTCTCCCTCTGCCCCTCTCCCCTGCTCTCGTGCTCTCTCTCTAATGTGTAAGAAAAAATTAAATTAAATTAAATTAAAACCCAAACCTGGCCACACCAAGAAAAGGTAGGAGAGGGAGACTAAATGGCTTACAAAATTGAAAAGATCATCAACAGACATATCAGTAGAAAGACACATTGACATGGGGCGCCTGGGTGGCGCAGTCGGTTAAGCGTCCGACTTCAGCCAGGTCACGATCTCGCGGTCCGGGAGTTCGAGCCCCGCGTCGGGCTCTGGGCTGATGGCTCAGAGCCTGGAGCCTTCCGATTCTGTGTCTCCCTCTCTCTCTGCCCCTCCCCCGTTCATGCTCTGTCTCTCTCTGTCCCAAAAATGAATAAACGTTGAAAAAAAAAATTTAAAAAAAAAAAAAAAGAAAGAAAGACACATTGACAAAAAGTGTGGCTTTCAGATATGCTTGGAGCGAGGCCCTGGGACTCTGTCACTGGCTCTCCTTATCTCTCTCCCTGTTCCTAAGGGATCTTCCTCTGTATTGGTCCCATCCTTGGACAGTCTCCCTTGGGGTGGCAGGATGGCCAGAAGCAACTGCTTCCAATTTCGGGCCCAGGAGGAAGCAGGGAGCCCCTTTTCTGGTAGTTTCCACCAGAGGCTAGAAATTCGCTCCAACTGGACCAGTTTTGATGCTAAGCATCCCCTGACTATTCACAGGGGCCAGCAGAACGTGATGTGAAACCTGCCTTACGCCCCACCCAGGAGGCAGACTGTCCGACTGATAACTAAGCAATAGAGTAGGTGCCTGATGAGTATAAAATAAACGAATAAACCGAATTCAATAGGGCTTAGTAACTCGGTGTACCTGAGGACTATTGTCAATACGAGGCTATCTTCTTAACCACGTAATGTCTGAAACTCCTTACTTCTTTGTAATAAATGGCAGTGACTTTTACAGTGCTTACCCCTACCCCCAACACACACCTACCACGTTTACAGATATCAAGCAACTCTGCAAGAACTATAGATTTAACTCTGCAACGCACAGAGGTGGCTGAGGCAGCACCTCTGACCCAGAGAAGGCAATCACTTTATCTGGAGTCCCACAGCAGGCTAGTCCGGGAGTCAGAAAACAGAAAACATCTGATTTGCAAAGCCTACCAAGCCTTTGCAAAAACTCAATTTGTTCTTCTGTGGAGGAAAATACAAGTGTACTGTTGAAGGCTCTTTTAGAAGAATCAAAGATGAAATTCTTCGAAAGAAATGCCCGCGTAAAATTTTTTACGTGATCATCATAGCGAAAGGCCTCTTATAAGGGAAGTATGTATCCTTAACTGCTTTTCTGAATTTTCTCTCCGATGACTTTTGCAGAACATGTCGTTTGAGAAATCACTTTGCATTGCATCTCAATATATAATAATATTTGAGATCGCAGTGTGACCCAAAGGGAGATCCACGTTAATTCAGGTCAACAAGCATGCACTCAACTCCCACACGGTGCCTCGAGCCGGGCTCTTCCATGGTAGCAGAGAGATGCCTAGAGCTCAGGTGATCTCGCAGAGTCAGAAACGTGCATTTTCACAGCTGACGTTTCTTGACTCTATGCCCTGGGCTCTGTTCTAAGCTTTTGACATGGTTATCTCGTGTAATCCCCCAAACAACCCTACAGGTAGGTATTACTATCCCCTTGCTTCATATTAGGAAACTGACACAGAGAGGTTAAGTAACTTGTCCAGGGTCACTCAGCCAGGAGGGAGCAGAGCAGTGAATCAAACGCAGGCAGTCTGACTCCAGAGCATGCCCTCCGCTCAGCTGTATACTTAGGTGGATTTGACTGCTTGTAAGCGATATCTTCATTTTTTAACAAGGCAAAAAAGAAAGAGGAGGGGAGGGAGGCGGGCAGATCAGTCGGAGGACCTCAGCTAGCCTTGAGTCTTCAGAGAAGCCTGAACTCTTCCTTAGAAAGTGTCACATGCAGCCGTTGTCGAGTCAGCAGACGTTTTTCTGAGCTCCTACGACGTGCCCAATACTGTAGACCTACCTCACAGAGATTGCAGGGCTTGGTTCCCACCACCAGAGGCAAGTGACTAGCTATGACGCTGGAGTGGATATTGCATTAAGGAGAGTCCGAGGAATTATTTGGTGTCCCGGTGCCTATAAAAGTTGTGTTGACACAGTACCGGTCTGTTAAGCGTGCAGTTAGCGTTCGGTCTGAAACAACACTGTAAAGGCCTTGATTCCAAACTAGTTCATGGCTGAAAGTTGTCAGCCATCATCTGAGTTTTCGGGGAGTGCCCATCACTGAGCATGGATCTTCATAACAAAGGTGATGACAATGAAAAGGTCTGAGATACTCTGAGACACAGAGGCACAAAGGGAGCAAATGATGTTGGCCGTGGCCGGTTTGGGCTTTCCGTCCAAGGAACCTGGGGAAAAAAAAAAAAATGGTGCTGGTAGATTTGCCCCACACGGGGTTGCCACCCACCTTTAATTTGTGAGACAAAACAAAAAAAATGCAGTATCCGCAGAGTGCAATAAAGCCAGCCACAGTGAAAGGAGATACGCCTGCATAGGCCTAGAGAATTCTCCAGTGAACAGAACACAGGAGCCCCTGGGCCTCACAGCTTATGTGCTGCTTTAAGTGTTTACAAATGAAAATTAAATAATGCAATTCCAGCTAAAGGGAATAAAATAAGAAAATAAACCAGGTGACAAGGGACAGTGCAGGTACTGTAGGTCAGAGAATGTCACCCCAGTAGTTAGCACGGCACACGGCATGGAATAACCACAGCAAAGGCGTCGGTGGACAGTACGAGATTCAAGGGGTTTTGTAACTCGAAAAATGTCCCAGACAAGAGCGCACGCAGGCGGTGCTCCCTGAGGCTCGCCTGAGTTCTCCACAGGAACGTTTTGACCTCAGGAAGGTTTTCTACGTGCTGCCCGATACACAGCTCACCTTTCCCCAGCCACTCGGGGGATGCTCATTCATGTTAGCGGCCACGTGCAGAAAACTCACTTAGAAAGAAGTATGCTGGGGCAAGACATCACATTACTCCTTCCCAGGACTTGGAGCGATGCTTTTTGGATCATTCACACTCCGCTCCTGTCAATTCTAAATGGATTTATCATCTATTCTTTTGCCTAATATGAAAAAACTACAATTCCTTTCCAACCTGCACTGTTTGCTTAGCTTTATATTTTCGGAACAAAACATTCTTCCCTTCCCCTGGACTCTTTCCTATGCTTCATGCCAGGAAAACCACACGACTTTAATTACCTTTGGGTTGGGTGGCTTCTTCCCCTTATGTCCTGAGAGCCTGATGCGAGCAATCACCTTGCACATTTACATGGTATATTCCTTATTTCACCGGAACACATCCTTCCTCCCTTTTTGCCTTTGTCCTGTGCTCACCTGGAGAAGAATTCAAGTCCAACGTGTCACCAGAGAGCCAAGCTTTTGTCTGAGTTGACAGTGGGAATGATTTTGGTATCTTTACAAATATACCCCGATGTCTCCAATACGTTCATTCCAACCCTAGTTCTCTCCCTTCTAGTCCCCCAAACCTAACCTGGTGTGAGCTGATTCCATGGCCATTTTTGGCTTTCAGTCCAAGAAACCTGGTAATTGGTTTTGCATCCGTTCCAGGAGTAAGGTTATTATGTTACGATACCCAAACTCTTGCGAAGGTTGCAAAATCTGACGCAAGTTGTTCCTGAATTTCCAGTGCTCCGAAAAGAAAACACCTTGTCTTTTGTCTCTGTAGGCTGTTTACTTAGGGCTTTGACTGGCTCCCCACCTCCACATACACAGAAAAGATGACTTCCAGACAGTTGGCATTTGCTCTTTTAATTTGTCCCCGAGCACGTCTTTTTCTTCTTTAACTCTCTGTGAATGTCAAGAATCTTCACTGGAAACTCAAAAAGAAGTTTAGGATTTTCGGAAGTCTCTGGCCAAAGAGATTATAAAGTTACTCCCTGCCAAAGGCTGGCCTGCCCCAGCAGGTTTAGACAATGTGAAAACCATGTCTCTAGTGAGAATTGGCTGTACTGCCTTGCTTCTCTTACAACCTTGGCTCTCCTGTCAGGGTTATTAGGAGAGAGCAGACACTTGCATTTTTTTTTTTGCTTGAAGTGTTTGTGGTTCGCTATTGGCCATGTAATCTCAGTTACATTCAGTGACACAAAGTGATTTCCAAAGCAGTTAGGGCCAAATTGATTTTGAAGAAGTCATCAGGGAGGTGTGTAAAGAGTGAGCCACAGAGATGTTCATGATAGTGATGTCTATGGAAGGAAAGGAAGAGAGAGAGAGAGAGAGAGAGAGAGAGAGAGAGAGAAAGGGAAGGAGGGAGGAAGGGAGGAGAGAAGGAAGGAAGGAAGGAAGGAAGGAAGGAAGGAGGAAGGGAGGGAGACAAACGAAAGGAAAGGAAAAGAACAAAAAAAAGGAAAGGGAGGACAAAGGGGATAAGGAGCAGTGTAAATGTCCCACAATAGAGTATGGTTTGAACGAATTTTTGTGCAGCCATTTGACATTAATGACATGTAGTCGTAAAAAATGCTGCTATAGAAAATTACATGCTGGCATGAAATTATTCTTTCTCCCCTGGATGTACCAACACACTAGAAGGGAACTAGTAATATTAGATAAAGTGCAGAATTATTTCTTGACTTGAAAACACAAGTGATACGCATACGTACACATGTGATCTCATTTTTATCCTAAAAACGTAAGTAGTTACAGGATGGGGTTTCTCAACCTTGGTAAAATTGACATTTGGGGGCAGATAAATTTTTGCTGTGGGGGCCTCCCTGTGTGTTGTAGGATGTTTAGCAGCCTCCGTGATAGATTCCTGGTATTAGCACCCCGTGTCCAGCTGCACCAACCGCGAATGTCCCCAGACACAGACATATTTTCCCTGGGAGACAAAATTGCCCCCAGATGAGAACCACTGTATATAATGGTCAGACGGGAGAGCGATTACAAAGGAGAGGACTTTGTGTGAATGTGTTGAGTACGTCTGGTCCAGTCTGTGGGGTCAGGGAAGGCCTTCTTACAGAAGTGATATTGCAGCCGAGGTCCATAAACAAGGGGGGCCCCGGGGAGAGCATCCAGGGATCAAAAACCAACGGCTGGAGCACTGCGGATCATTTGGGCTCCATTTTGAGAGAATTGGCAGGCCAGAATCTCGACCTGTCACCCTGGTTCTCCTCCAAAGAAGGATCAAGAGTTGGGACTTCTTCGCCACGAAGAGAGCTTAAGATTGAGAGGTTTGGCAGATGGGATCCAGGGTCACAGAGAGCTGTTAATTTAGTCCTGCCCCTTCCACTTACCGGTTGCATAACCTTAGCAAGTTATTGGACCTCTCCGAGCGTCAGTTTCCCCATCTGCAAAATGGGTGTCATGATTCCACCCTCACAGGGTTTCAGTGAAGATGAGTTCTGTAAAGCTGCTTGCACAGCAACGAACTTGTGCTCCGTGTTGCACGAATCGTGGCTGCTGCGGCGGCTCTTAGTTTTTGACCGCGAGGCATCACGCCTAGAACTTGATACACATTCGTTCGCTTAATCTTCATGAGCTTCTTCTCACCTTATCCAATATTGCCATCTTGTTTTACACCTGAGGAAACTGAGACCGTGAGAGATTAGGGAATCTGTTCAAAATCACGCAGCCCCTGGGGCGCCTGGGTGGCTCAGTCGGTTGAGCGTCCGACTTCCGCTCAGGTCGTGATCTCGCAGCTCGCGAGTTTGAGCCCCGTGTGAGGCTCTGAGCTGAGCCTGCTTCGGATTCTGTGTCTTCCTCTCTCTCTGCCCTTCCCCCGCCTCACACTCTGTCTCTCTCAGAACTAAATAAACATTAAAATTTTGTTTTTAAGAAATCAGGCAGCTAGTAAGCGATGGAGCCAGGATTTCATCAGGGAAGTTCAAGGAAAGAGCACATCCTCTGGATTGCCACGATCCACAGCCCTCTGGCGATGACTCTAACGTTCGTCTTAGGCATCCCGTTCTCTGTGACTGCCAAACTGCCGCACATTTAGCAGCTTCAAGCCACACCAGTTTATCATCTCCCAGTTCCTGGAGGTGAGGTGTCTGGTCACAGCGTGGCTAGATTGGCTGCTCAGGGTCTCATTGGGTTGAAATCAAGATGTCAGCCAGGACTGCAGTTGCCCTCTGGGGCTGGGTGCCCGCCTCGGAGCAGACTGGTTGTTGGCAGAATCCACTTCTTTGCGG
The DNA here is from genome assembly GCF_022837055.1 of Prionailurus viverrinus. NCBI lineage: Eukaryota > Metazoa > Chordata > Mammalia > Carnivora > Felidae > Prionailurus > Prionailurus viverrinus. The sequence continues at coordinate 33,293,928 of NC_062562.1, read as the reverse complement.
CTGTAGGACTGAGGTGCGCGTTTTCCGGCCAGTTTTCAGCCAGGAACCACCCTCCGACAGGTCCTGGCCACATGGCCTCCGTAGACGTCTCTGCTTTCTTCCGGGTCAGCAGAAACACCTCCCTCTGGCCCCCTTCCTCCTTTTCCGTCTCTGTTCTTAAAGGACTCCTGTGATCCACCTGGATCAACACCCTATCTTAAGGCCCACTGATTTGAGACCTTAGTTACCTCTGCAAGATGCTTTTCTAGTAGTGCCTAGGACACTGATTGATTGAATAACTGGAAAAAGTTATACGGACACCAAGGGAGTCTTGGGGGCTGTCTCAGCATTCTTCCACACCTATTCCCGTTTTTAAACGGTGGCTGCTGAGGCTGTCCGAGAGAGCTCCCTGCCCGTGCTGTGTTCCCAGGTCTAACACAGCTCTTTGCCATGACATCTCCCGTGACAGGCCTCCTACCCCCGTGTCCCCCAGCTCTGCGCCCCGGGCAGGCATACAGGACTTGACCACGCGTTTCCTGGTGTGGATGCCTCGTGCTGCATCTCTGTTACTGTCTCCATCAGCTCTGTGAATTCCCATTTGGCCCTTCCTTCCTCCGGTCTCTGTTTGGACAGCCAGGTAATTCCCACTGTGAAGAGGGGAAGTCTGTGCTTTTGGAGAAGGGAGAAGGAGACCGTTGCCAAGCGTAACCAGGACTGACTCCAGTTCAGCTGGCCAGTGCCATTTTGTGGAATCCAAAACTTTTCTCTGACTTCTCAGGCACAGCTTGCACTCCCCCTAGTATGTTCTCTGGTTTCCCCCTGAAAATTCCTGTGTTCTTGCAAGCGTGCCAAGAAAATCGCACTCAAACCATCTGGACAACTAATCCCAGCGTGAAAATTATCTGGGTACTTGGGCTTCCCAAGTGAAAAGGGTTTTGGTTTGAGTCATTCGTAGAGACCCACCCTGAAACAGCCTCATTCTTCTGAAGGAGGGGAAGTGACACCTTAATAGAAAGGCAGCATCCGGAGCAGAAAAGTTCACCTTGCCATCGATTTCTTCACATCTGATCTCTGCAAAATATCCCACTCCTTTTTCAGAACTAACGGGTCAAGAATGCAGAAGGCAGGATGTAGAGAATTAGCTGTCCCAAGCATGTATGTTAGTTGAAAGGTTGTTAAAGCCCCTCAGAAATACTCAAAGTAATATCTTTCTTCCAACCAGACCACTCGGCATCTGTTTATTTGGGTCTTGATAATTTCAAGAATATTGGTTTTGGTGCCTTTAGGAGAATCGTGGACAGGTATACCAGAAGTATAAGTTAGACATTTATTTTAATAGCAAATGGAATCCAGTACAGTTTTCAAATGAATGTATCTTCTCTGATTATTTTGAGTGAAGACAAAAAAAAAAAAAAAAAAAAAATCAAAGAAATGCAAGTTGTGTTCTGGAGAAGAAAATACGACAAGCATGGTCCTCTGATGACACCAGGGCTTGGAGGTCAAAAGATCTGGGATCTTCACCACGTCTAGATTCTGCAGCTGAAATCATCAAAACCCCCTCTGTTCACAGTTCCCATTGAGGAAGGGGAGAGAGGCCCGTGGAATGTGGATAGGCCGGAACCGGAATATACCAACTCATCAGGGGTTTGACTTCCCAGGAGACACCCTCTGCCGGCCTCATGGGCAAGGAGGACCCTCTGGCAGCCAGAGAAAGCCCTCAGGCAAAGACGGGCAGGCCCTGGCTCTTGGCGCTCAGGGCACTGTGTCCTGACGTGGAAAGGACAAGCCAACGTGCAGAAGGTTTAATGAGGTGCTTCCTTTCTCCGGGAAAGGGCTATAACAAGTTCTGCTCTGATGTCCTCTTAGAACTTAGATTTTTTTTAAGTTCATTTATTTTTGACAGAGAGAGAGCACGGGCGGGGTGGGGGTGTAGGGGGCAGAGAGAGAGAGGGAGACACAGAACCTGAAGCAGGCTCCAGGCTCCCAGCTATCAGTGCGTAGCCCTCTGTGGGGCTCGAGCCCACAAACCGCGACATCGTGACCTGAGTCGACGTCAGATGCTTAACCGACGACACCAACCACCCAGGTGCCCCAGGACGTATTATTTTTTTTTAACGTGCAAAAACAGAGATGGGGTGTCAGAAAGTAAGTTACGACGTTAAAAACCAGGACCAAGATTCACATCCTGTGTATTTGGTCCCCACTGGTATCCTGTCGTCTCCTCCCTCAGCCCTCTGTGTCCTCTGGGATCCTCAGTCCTGGGCTTCTTTCAGAGACTTAAACCACTGTGCTGTCCCCCCACCCCCACACCACTGCAGAATCCCCACACTGCATCCCCACCCCCAGACTAGGCTCGGTCACCATAGGATGCCTACCTGGACTTTAATTAGGTCCACCAGTCAGGAGGCTCCATGCGGGCAAGGACAGCCTCTGGCTTTGGTTCCTTACCCTGCCTCCCCGGGGTCTGGTACAATGCCCGGCACAGAGATTAGCTAATATTCGGTAAATAGATGGGTATTAAAAAAAAAAATTCCAAGTGTCAGCCACGCAAAGAAAGTCAGTTGCAGATACTTGTGATGGCTCGGGCATATATCCTTTTGTTCTGGTTTTTTTCTTTAAACGGGTGCTGTAGTCACATATACAAAAACCAAAGGAATGAAATTATTTACCTTATGCGGTATAAAATGTGCCCTCTCATCTCCACCTCCCCTCCTCTGATGGAACTCGTCTCTGTGACAATTCATTTCTAGCGTCTCTACGCATCCATTCTTTTTTTTTCTACACCCGGTAGCATTCTGCAAATGCTATTCCTTTTTTCACTTAGTAAAACCAGAGATAAGTCTTTATCGGGGCATAAAAGCTTGCTCAATCTTCTTTTGCTGATGCTTTATGAGCATTTTATTTATTTATTTATTTTTTTTTTTTTTTTTTTTTTTTTTTTTAATGTTTATTTATTTGAGAGAGAGCGGGGGAAGGGCAGGGAGAGAGGGGGAGACACAGGATCCGAAGCAGGCTCCAGTCTCTGAGCGGTCAGTGCAGAGCTCAACGCGGGGCTCGAGCCCACAACCACCAGATCATGACCTGAGCCGAAGTGGGACGCTTACCCAACTGAGCCACCCGGGCGCCCCACGAACATTTTAAAATAAAGCAAGGAGTAAGTAGTTTGACTGTAAATACGTGGAACTAGGTTTTAGCATCAGTTAATTTCCTGTGCTTGTCCTATCAAATATCCACCCACTGTGACATCTATCTGTCCATCCATCAGCCCATACTCTTTCTCGATTCACTTAAACTAAATCACAGACTTCCATACACGTTCACATTGTACTTCAGCCAGTGTCATTAGCTACAGTTTAACATTTGTTTATGGTTTTTTTTTCTTTTTATGGAAGATATACGTATGAGAAAACGTGCACATCTTAAGTGAATATTCTGAATTTCGACAACTCTTGGGTCCACCACACTGACTTATAAAGATGAATATGTTTGCATACCCTATAAACTCCTATCAAGGTGTGGAACATGAGCATCGCCCCCAGAAACTATCCTCACGTTCTTTTTTTTTTTTTTTTAATTTTTTTTTTAACGTTTTTTTATTTATTTTTGAGACAGAGACAGAGCATGAACGGGGCAGGGGCAGAGAGAGAGGGAGACACAGAATCGGAAGCAGGCTCCAGGCTCTGAGCCATCAGCCCAGAGCCCGACGCGAGGCTCGAACTCACGGACCGCGAGATCGTGACCTGAGCTGAAGTCAGACGCTTAACCGACTGAGCCACCCAGGCGCCCCACTCACGTTCTTAATCAGACAGTTCCCACTCTTTTATCCTCAGATATGGCTACTATTCTTTTCCGACCATAAAATAGCCTTGCCTGTCTAGAGTTTCCTATAAATGCAATCATACAGTAGGTACTCTTGTTTTTTAGCTTCATGCATGTCATTGCACGAATCAGCAATCCGTTCTTTCTTACGGCTGGGTATCAATACACTCAGCATATAATCCATACTCACGATATACATAACAGAATATATCCCACAGCATTTCCACAGTTTATTTCCCCCCTCCTTATCCTTCCTATGAAGTGCACAGTATATCGTTATCGATGAACATTTCGGCTGTTTCTACCTTCTGCTATCGCAGAGATTAACCTCTCCGGACAGCATGTCACCTGGATTACAAACATACAGGCGGAATTCCAAGAATGGAGATCACCGAGTCCTAGTTCTTGCTTTTTTGGCTTCCAAACCTGAGAGCAAGCCTCGGTGCATCACAAATTCGAGACTGAGACACGCCAAAGCCACGTTTAAATGGCAGGTGATTTGCAAGGCCCCTTAAGAGAATAAGAACTGTGAATTACCACCTCAGCCATTCCCCCCCCCCCCCCGCCCCGCCCCGGGGCTGTCAGGAAGGGCAGTCAGGTCAAATACCAGCTTCCCACCCACACAGACTGGTCACAGAAAACAACGGATTTCTACGAATATTGTGAGGGAGTAAACTCCTCTAGAGTGGATACGGTTCTGGACACATTCTTCTAGTTCTCCCACTACCCTTCGGTTTCCACCAGGTTGTATTCCTGAGACTGTTGCAGACCAGCTGCTGGTCCTGCTCTGGGTTACAGTCCTTTGTTGGAGAAGTCACATCCTGGGGGGGAAAAGGCCCTGGGTTTCATTAGATAAGCTTTTACCCTCCACCCTTTTTTCACACCCATCATCCCAAGCCCCTGAACGTGGTGATGGCTTTTCCTTACTTCCCACCCACCTCCCCCCCCCCCCTTTCTCTTTTATTTCCCACTGATAAATGGCAAAAGCAGCTGCCGGGTTTTGCTTTGAAGATGCTGATGGACGAGCATGATGAATCGGGATGGATTAGAGCAGATGAATCACATAACACGGCGAGGGGACCAGGGAGCGAGCGCGAAGCCGGCTTCCAGCTTTACGTTTTTCAAACTCAGCCTTAAAAGCCTGCGTTTCTTTTAATCTGGTTCCAGTTTCTGCGATGACTCTGCATATGTTTAAAAGAAGGAGAGCCAGAGAAGCCTTGTGGATATAAACAGGGAATTCATTCTTCGCTGGGACTCCAAGAGCACATTGTCATTCAGGGGGAGTTGAAATAGCTAAGAAACCACTTCAAGGTTCCTCAGAAACAACTGGGCAGCCCCAGGAAGAGGAACAGTTGGCAAACCAAGTGACAGAATTTAAAACTGTAAATCTTTAACATGAGGATTGACGAGCAAAATACAGCTGTTGCCGCTGGTCGCCATAGCCTTGTTTGGACGGAAAGTGTACTCTCGAGCCGATTATCCTAAACTGCTCGGTTACTGTGAATGGTAAGCATTAGCAGGTTGGAATCTGGTCTTGTTTTGAACCCAAGAAAAATAAGAACAGTTATTTCACCGCCCTGTAGTGTTTTCTGGTCTTAAAGGGACAAAGAAAATAAACTCCAGTTCTGGAGCTGCAGTTTCTGTTTGAGACTGAGAAATTCCAAGACCTCCTTTGAAATTCAAGAGACACTTAACAGAGAAGAAAGGTCTTGGTGAATGGATGGTTCCTTTGTATTTGAACAAGAGGGGCCCTCTTCCTCCCTGGATGGAAAGCCATTCAAAGGAGATCATTAAAGGACGTCCCTTTTTGCACAGCTGAGACTCTGGGGATACAGGCAAAACGAAGTGTAGAATTGATGCGGTTATCCAAACAACAAGGGATACGATAGAAAAGAGGGGGGGAATCTAGGCTCGGCTCTTTGGCTAATTGCTAGGATCCTGAGATTCACCACGACTCCCTCAGACGTTGTCATCATCAAATAGTTAGCGATCACTTTCTAAATTTCACATTTGAGGCAGAGGCAATAGTAAATGGTACCGAGGACTGTTGAATGGTGGGGAGGGGACTCTCGATTTGGTTTATCGAAAACCTTTTGACCACAAGAGTTTTAAGGTAATCAGTACAGGCTCCAAGAGTAGCGATTCGAAAGAGACTCTCCCAGCATTGCTGAATACTAATAATCCCCGCCGACACTGCGATTGAACGCTTGCTATTGTGGCCACCGCTTTGCCAAATCGTTTCCATGGATTATCTGATTTAATCTTTACCTCATCCCGATGGAGAGTGTGGCATTTCTTTCTCTTGGAGAGCTTTAAGAATAAAGTGGGTCATTTTTTAAAACGGTTCTGGCTGCCCTGCTCAAGGTGGATCGAAAAACATTAAGCAATGCTTAAGACCTTTCTTTTCACCAGCTTTCCTTGCTACACTTCTTGCATTGGCTTTCCTGAGAATGTGGGTCTAAGGGGAGCTCCGAGGGGGTCCATGTCAATTGCTGCTCATGTCCCCAGTTCATTTCCACACCTCCTGTTGCCAAGTCCTTGCCTGATTCTTGGTCATGAGAAGTGGAAGAATAATAAAAGCAGAAGTGGGCCGGGGGTAGTGATGGAATTGCTTTGTGTGCATTTTGACCATGCACATTTTATAAATCTATTTACAGGGCAGGCGTGGCTCCCCATCTGTTTGGGAAAGTCCCATTAAACATAAATGAGAGTTAAATGATTAATCGGATTTTCACCCCAATTGTCGTGATTTTTAAATTTAACTAGATATCTGGACATTAACGAAACCGACCCAGGGTCCGATAAAATGCATGTGGTTTGTTTATAATTCGTCTCCACCTAACGTCTTCCTTCTGACCGCAGAGAGCGTGTTATGATTCAGTGCTTCTCATTCAACAAGTATTTATCGAAAAACTGCTCTGTGCCAGGTTATCTACCTGCTAGATTCTGAAAATTTGTTAATATATAAGATACACGGTGCCCCCCTTCCTGCTTATAGTGCAGGGGGTGGCTGACGTTAAGCATATAATATATAAACACTCAGATAAAAATCTAGTTACAAATATAACGAGTGCTAGGGAAGGGATCTAAGAGAGAGAAAAAACACACAAAGGATCTAATTTTGATGGGGTGCCCTAGAAAAGCCTCTCTGAGAAAGTGACAACACCCGTAGGGTTATAAGGTAAGAAGTAGCCAATTCAAAGCTGATGGCAAGGATATTCCAGGCGGAAGGACTCACACTGGCAAAGGCTCTGAGGCTGGAAATTGTTGGGTGAGCTCAGAGAACTGGAGGAAGGCTGCGAGGACTGTGGCTAGCAGGATGGGGTGGAGGAATGGCAATAAGCTGCACGGCCCAGAACAAGACCAGGTACCAGGCACCGAATGCTAGGAAGGGACTAAATCCTGCACGCACAATGAATGGGATGCTATTCGATGGTGGTTTTAAGTGAAATGATGAGATGTCTCAGTTGAGGGACCGGAGATGAGTTGAGGGCAGCAAGCACGGTCTCAAGGAGACCAGGTAGGAGACAGTTGCAGTAGCCCAGCTGAGCGTTGAGGGCGGCTTGGACGACGGTGAGGGTTAGAGAGATATGACTAGTTTGCGGGAGTTGAGAAACGAAGATCATTCCACGATCCCTGTATCCTGAACACGGAGACCGTAGGCACAACCACCAACAGAAGTAGGCAACAGCTTTGAGGTTGTCCATTTCGTTAACCACATAAAGGAATTCATATCTATATAATAATTTTTAGGGGGAAGATTTTCCTAAATTATCCTTTTTTTTTTTTTAAGTTTTTTAATTTATTTTGAGAGCAAGAGCTTGAGCAGGGGAGGGACAGAGAGGGGGAGAGAGAATCCCTAGCAGACTCTGCACTGTGTGCTCAGAGCCCGACGTGGGGCTCAGTCTCAGGAACTGTGAGGTCATGGCCTGAGCCAAAATCAAGGGTCAGACGTTTAATGGGCTGAACTGCCTAGGTGGCCCTCGTTTCCTAAATGATTCTGATTAACTGTTCTCAGCACACTGTTAAGTGGTAGATACTAGGTGCTTAGCTGTTGACACTGGCATTAAGAAGTCATAAACTAACTCAGTTTTTAGCACATTGCTCATTCAACTGACTTGTTGAAGACTCTACAAGTGCCCCGTATAAGAAGATAGACACCCTGTGTGTTTATTTATCTACCATGTTGTAGAAAGCACTTACGAGAGGTCACTATAAGCTTTAGTATCCTTCATAATAGCCCTACCAGCATGCAATTTTGATCTTTCTCAAGTGCGATCATTTCCTTGTCAACCAGAAGCCACTCCTTCATTCCTGAGTCATGAAGTCTGTCTTCAGAGCATCATGGCTCATGATGAATTACATCCCCATGCACAGTAACATACTGTTGCCTGGTCCCTATTAATTCTTTGGTGTCCATATCTGGTTACACATGTTGAACCAAGCTCTTGTGAACTTTACTCACCCTCAGCAGGGTTGAACAACAGACTCTGCTCTATGCGATGTTTGTCTTTGCTCAACCACAGCCCTTCGCTGGATACAGCCTACAAGTTGCTCTTTCAGTTGAGTTGGCAAGGGCTCATCACTCTGGAGGTGATGGTTGCACACTCTGTTTCCAAGAACACATGCCTGGGATGAGCCAATAGCTAGGGTGCCCATCTTTGTGAATGGGTCATTACAACACCCACTAGTCATAGCCACAGTGTGGTAAACCACCCCCTACAAGAACCAGGGGACTTTCTTCATTTTAATGTGTTATATTGCTTAGGACTTGTTAGAAGGTTAATGTTTTAAAATAGTTTTAATGGTTTGTATTTTTTTTTTAGCATGAATAACACTTTTATTCCATATGGGAAGGTAAACATTTGATGGATTTCAATGATGTCTCTCTAAAGTTATCCCAGCTGTGTCTATGCACACACTGAAATGGATAACAATGAGGACAATTTTCTGGATAAAATGCCAAGAGCTGAGATAAGAATCTGAATCAAATCCAAAGTCCCTTTGCCTCACTGCATCTTCTCACGTGGCTGGTGGCTCTCTCTTTTTTGAATGCGGTAAAATTGACATAACGTAAAGTTTAACATTTTAACCATTTTTAAGTACACAGTTCGATGGCATCGACTATACTCACATTGGGTGTGCAGCCATCATCACTATCTGTGTTTCCAGAACTTTCCCATTGCCACATACAGAAACTCTGCACTCCATTTTCCTCTTTCTCCCAAGCTCCTGGTAACCCCTGTTCTACTTTCCATCTCTATGAACTTGCCTACTCCAGGTACCTGATAAGGGCAAACCTCATTCTATTGTGTTCCATTTTATTGCACTTTGCCTAGTTGCATTTCACACATTTAGTGTGTTTTACAAATTGGAGATTTGTGGCAACCTGTAGTCAAGCATATCTACCAGTGCCGTTTTCTTTTTTTTTTAAGGTTTTATTTTTAATTTTTTTAAATGTTTATTTATTTTTGAGACATGGAGAGACAGAGCATGAACAGGGGAGGGTCAGAGAGAGAGGGAGACACAGAATCTGAAGCAGGCTCCAGGCTCCGAGCTGTCAGTACAGAGCCTGACGCGGGGCTCGAACTCACGGACCTTGAGATCGTGGCCTGAGCCGAAGTCGGACGCTCAACTGACTGGGCCACCCAGGTGCCCCCTAAGGTTTTATTTTTAAATAATCTCATACCCAGTATGGGGCTCAAACTTACAACCCCAAGATCAAGAGTCACACACTCCACCAACTCAGCCAGCCAGGGGCCCCAATCGGTGCCATTTTTCCAACACCATTCGCTCACTTCATGTCTCTGTGGCACATTTATTTCAGACTTTTTTGTTATTGTAGTGTTTGTTATGGTGGCCTGCAATCCGCGACCTCCGATGTTACTATTGTAATTCGGGGGGGGATGCCATGAACCGACCTCATATAAGACAGCAAATTAATAAATGTTGTGTGTGTGTGAACAGCTCTTCCTCACCTCTCTCCCTCTCTCGGGCCACCCTATTCCCTGAAACACAATATTGATATTAGGCCAATTAATAACACCGCGACAGCCTCTAAGTGTTCAAGTGAAAAGAACAATTGTATGTTTCTCACTCCACATCAAAAGCTAGAAGTGGCTAAGCTTAGCAAGGAAGGCACGTCTAAAGCCGAGACAGGCAGAAAGCTAGGCCTGTTGTGCCAAACAGTTAGCCAAGTTGCGATAATGAAAGAAAAGTTCTTGAAGGAAAGTAAAGGTACCGCTCCAGTGAACACATGAATGATAAGAAAGTGAGGCAGCCTTCATGCTGATACGGTGAGGGTCTGAGTGGTCTGCATCGAAGATCAAACCAGCCCCCACATTGCCTTAAGCCAAAGCCTAATCCAGAGCAAGGCCCCTGACTCTTCAGTTCTCTGAAGGCCGAGGGACATGAGGAAGCAGGGAGAGAAGCTTGAAGCTAGTGGGGGTAGGTTCTTGACATTTAAGGAAGGACTCCATCTCTGCAACAAAAGTGCAAGGCGAAGCGGCCCGTACACATGAACAAGCTGAGACACGTTCTCCAGAAAAAGCCGACTAGGACAATATGACGATGGTGGCTGCAGTAAACAGATTTCCCCTGTAGGTGAAACAGCCTTCTAGTGGAAGGAAATGCCATCTAGGACTTTGATAGCTAGAGAGAAGTCAATGCCTGCCTTCAGAGCTTCAAAGGACAGGCTGGCTCTCTTATGAAGGGCTCTTGCGGCTGGTGACGTCAAGTTGGAGTCAGTGTTCATTGGCCATTCTGAAAATCCTAGGGCCCTAAAGAACTATGCTCAAGCTGCTCTGCCTGTGTTTGTCCAGTGAAGCAACAAAGCCTGGATGACAGCACATCTGTTTATAACATGGCTTACTGAATATTTTAAGCCCACCCTTGACTCCTGCTCAGAAAAAGAATTCTTTCCGAAACATTACTACTCATGGACCACGTACCTGGTCACCCAAGGGTTCTGATGGAGGCGGACAATGAGAATGATGTTGTTTTCATGCCTGCTAACACCACGTCCACTCTGCAGCCCATGGATCAAGGAGTCATTTTGAGTTTCCAATGTTATTATTTAACAAATGCATTTCATGGGAAACATGGGTGGCTCCGTTGGTTAAGCATCCAACTCTTGGTCTTGGCTGAGGTCATGATCTCATGGTTTGTGGTTTCGGGCCCCACATCAGGCTCTGCGTTTACAGCACAGAGCCTGCTTGGGATTCTGTCTCTCCCACTCTCTGCCCCTCCCCTGCTCACGTGCTCTCTTCCTCTCTCAAAATAAATTAAAAAAAAATTCTTTTTTTAATTTTTTTTTCAACATTTATTTATTTTGGGGACAGAGAGAGACAGAGTATGAACGGGGGAGGGGCAGAGAGAGAGGGAGACACAGAATCGGAAACAGGCTCCAGGCTCTAAGCCATCAGCCCAGAGCCTGACGCGGGGCTCGAACTCCCGGACCGCGAGATCGTGACCTGGCTGAAGTCGGACGCTTCACCGACTGCGCCACCCAGGCGCCCCTAAATTAAAAATTTTTAAAAAGAAATACATTTCAGAAGGCTATAGCTTCCACAGACCGTGATTCCTATGATGGTTCTGGACAAAGTACATTCAAAACCTGCTAGAAAAGATTCACCATTCTAAATGCCATTAAGAACGCTCGTGATCTAGGGCGCCTGGGTGGCTCAGTCAGTTGAGCATCTGACTGTTGGTTTGAGCTCAGGTTATGATCTCATGGTTCAGGAGTTCGAGCCCTGCATTGGGCTCTGTGCTGACAGCACGGAGCCTGCTTGGGATTCTGTCTCCCTCTCTCTGTCTGCCCTCCCCCACTTGCTCTCTATCTCTCTCTCAAAATAAATAAAAATAAACTTAAAAAAAAAAAAAAGAACATTGGTGATTCATGGGAAGAGGTCACCATGTCAGTATTATTGGGAGTTTGGAAGAAGTTGATTGCAACCTTTATGGATGACTTTGAGGGGTCCAAGACTTCCATGGAAAGAGCAAGAGAACTAGAATTAGAAGTGGAGCCTGAAGGTGGGACTGAATTGCTACAATCTCATGAGAACGCTTGAGTGGATAAGGAGTTGCTTTTTATGAATAAGCCAAGAAAGTGGTTTCTTGTGATGGCATATATGCCTAGTGAAGATTGTTGACATGACCACAAAGGATTTAGAATATTACATCAACCCAGCTGGTGAAGCAGTGGCAGGAGTTGAGAGGACAGACTCCAATTTTGAAAGAAGTTCTGTAGGTCAAATGCTATCAAACAGCATGGCACGCTGCAGAGAAATCGTTGGCGAAAGGAGGAGTCCTTCCATGCGGCAGACTTCACTGTTGTCTCATTTTAAGAAATGGCCCCAGCCGCCCCAGCCTTCAGCAACCACCACCCTGATCAGTCAGCACCATCAATATCGAGGTGAGACCCTCCTCCCGACAGCAAAACCATTAGGACTCGCTGAAGTTAACGGTTAGCATTTTTTTAGCGATAAGGTATTTTTTATTGAAGTATAGTCGACATAGAGCAACAAAATATTTTTAATTACAGTTACATTGTTTTGCGTGTTTTTTTTAGACACAATGCCATTGCACATTTAATAGACCACAGCATAGGGGCACCTGGGTGGCTCAGTCGGTTAAGCGTCCGACTTCAGCTCAGGTCATGATCTCATAGCTGGTGGGTTTGAGCCCCGTGTCAGTCTCTGTGCTGACAGCTCAGAACGTGGAGCCTGCTTTGGATCCTGTGTCTCCCTCTCTCCCTGTCCCTCCCCTGCCCATGCTGTGTCTCTCTCTCCTTCAAAAATAACCATTAAAAAGTTTTTTTGTAAAGACTACAGTATAGTGTCAACATAATTTTTATATCTATTGGGAAACCAAACAGTTCGTCTGGCTCACCTTATTGCAGTATGTGCTTCATTCCAGTGGCCTGGAGCCAAACCTGCCAAGTCTCCAAGCTATGCCCGTAGAAGTGGAATCATGGCTTCTCCTTTTGTGTCTGGTTTATTTCACTTATGTGTTCAAGGTTCATCCTTGTTGTAACGTGTGTCAGAATTGCCTTTCCCTTTTGGGGGCTGTATAATATTCCCTTGTGTCATAGATATCCCACATTTAGTTTATCGATTCATCCACTGGTAGTTGTTTGGATTTTTCCTATTAGCTCTTGTAAATGATGCTGCTGTGAACATATAAGGCTCGGTTTGAGTCCCTGCTTTCAGGTCTTTTGGATATATATCTAGGAATGGAATTGCTGGATCATAATAGCAATTCTACATTTAACTTTTTAAGGACCTGCCAAATAGTTTTCCACCACCGGCCACACCTTTTCACATTCCCACCAGTGATGCACCAGGGTTCCAGTGTCTCCACAGCCTCGCGAACGCTTATTATTAACCATGCTAATGGCTACGTACATTTCTTTTTAAGTGATCCTATGTCTGTTTGCCTAGTCATCTTGATACAATCAACACAGGGCTCTATTTAACGTGGCTGAACTACTTGCAGATAGATGTAAATTTTCACTCAGGCAAAAACTGAAAAACAGAGTCTATCCAGATTCAAAGTGAGGAAGCAACGATAACCCATGGCGAAAAGCATGGACTCTGGTGGTAGAGTGTGAGGGCAGCTCTGCTCCGGCTAGGTGTGAACTTGGGTGAGCTGCTGAACTCCTCTGCATTGGTCCTTTCTCTGTGGCGTAAGGATAATAAAGATACCCACTTCCTAGGGGTGTCATGAGAATAAGGTAAATGGATACATGCAAAGCTCTTAGAACAGTGCTCTGTATAGGGTGCCTGGGTGGCTCAGTCAGTTAAGCATCCGACTTGGGCTCAGGTCATGATCTCGCCGTCCATGAGTTCAAGCCCCATATCGGGCTCTGTGCTGACAGCTCGGAGCCTGGAGCCTGCTTCGGATTCTGTGTCTCCCTCTCTCTCTGCTCCTTCCCCACTTGTGCTCTGTCTCTCAAAAATAAATAAACATTAAAAAAATTTTAGAAAGAACAGTGCTCTATACATAGAAGTTTACACAGCACTAACTCATCACATTTCTGGTCCAAATATGCATGAAAACTTTTGAACTTCATCTCATAACCCAGACAATTAAGTCAGAATCCGGGTGGGGAGTGGCATTTGCATTTTTAATGAGCACCCCATGCCCCAGTGACCCCCACGGGCAATCGTGTCTGGTAACCCCTGTTCTGACTCATAGCCAGCTGGTCTCACCTTTGGGTTTCATCCGACTTTCAGGCAAGATGAGTCCCAAGAAGAGCCCCAATTTATGTCTAAAGTTCCAAAACTACAAGTAGCATTTTAAATTATTGAAACCAATAGCCTATAAAGATTATGAGCTTATTCCATGAAGGAAATTTGTCTTAAAATTTTGTAGCCTGTTAATTTGAATGTCACACTTTCCTCTTTCCGGAGCAAAAAGAGGGATATTTTTTTTTCCTCCAATTAAAATGACAAAGGCTTTTACATTTTTGTGACCAGTTCTGGCCCAGCCATTTAAAAAAAAAAAAATCTAAAAAGTTGCACATTATTTTTATAAGACAATAGTAATTCTGACAGTCCAGAAAATGCCAGAGCATTCATGCAAGTCACCTGGCCCAGGATATATGGCATTAGATAGGCAAAACATTGGAGCTGAAGACACAATTTCTATCTTGGCCTCAAAGGGACACAGAAATGTTCCATTTCTCAAAGCATTTTAAACAATCCAGGAATAGGAGCTCTTGTGAAATGCTTTACAAGTTTCCCATTTCAGAAGTTGCTTCCGCAATATGAAATCTTTGGAAGACTGAAGAGTTTAAGGATACGGAGACTTTACACATACAGGTCACACTTTTCCACCCAGGCCAGTCTCGTCAAGTCCTCGCTGGGAAAGCCATCAGAATTTCCACTTCGTGGCAAAAGGAAGTAGAGCTGGAAACACCACGTGAGGAGTTCCTTCCAGAAAAGCTAGGGTTACTAAACAGCATGTAGGAGAAAAGAATTAAGGGCAGTTCACGTGCAGAGCCCCAGAACCGCTTTGAAAAGAAGCATCTCTCAAAAGAATTGCAAGCAGTGGAAATATTTTGCACCGAAAACAGTGGCCAGAGACACCCTATCAGCCGCTCACCAAGACTTCCCAAAGGCGCTGTGATGTTAAGGGGCAGCTGTCCGCAGACAGAGAGGCTGATGGAGAAATTGTAGTATCACCAGCCAGAGCTTAGAAAAGACCCTGAGTTTCCTAAACACACACTCAGCCCCTACACATACCCCATATGCACACCAGCATCACTAACGTCAGGAGGATGCCCCCCCCCCCACCAGAATGTGAAAAATAGCCACCACCGCTCTAAGGGCTTATCAGCAGCCATACACCGAGCAAACCTGCCCATAGGTTCCCTTTGTGAATCCTCCCAAGTCTATGAAGTAGACCCCTTTACAAATTAGGACCATTTAAGGCTCGTTTATTTCTGTTCCATAAAAATTCACTGGGTACTTCCTACCTCAGGGACGCTGGAACACAGAATTAAAAATGTGGCAGAGACAGAACTGCTAAATGCAAGAAGCCAATCTGAAAAAGGTTACATATTGTTTCATTCCAACCACGTGACATTTTTGCAACAGGCAAACCTGTGGGGACAGTGAGAAGATCAATGGTTCCCTGGTGTTGCAGGGAGGGAGGGATGAAGAGGTGGCCTTACAGGGGAGGTTTCGGGCAGTGAAACGATGCTGTATGATATTAACGTAGTAGATACTTGTCAGTAAACGCCAGTTGCTGAATATCCAACACCCAGGGTGAACCCTGATGCAAGCCCTAAACTTCAGTTAACAATGTATCAACATTGGCTCACCAGTTGTAACAAATGTGCCAGCCAATGGAAGATGTTAAGAACAAGAGGCCTTTAGGGAAAGGAGGGCATGATGGGGTATGTGGGAAGTCTCTGTACTTTCCACTTCATTTTTTGCAAACCCAAAGCTGCTCTAAATAAATAAATAAAGTCGGTTGTTTTGGGTTGTTTTTGTCTATTTGTTTCTTTGTTGTTTACAAGGAAGAGAGACCATAGCTCCTGACATCATGAAGACTTCAAGAGGGCGAGACAGATAAAAGCAAAGAAACAAGGTCATGGAAGAGCTGGGGTTCGGGGCAGTGAAGGAAGGAAACAAACAAGGCAATTGGCTGGGCCTGCGCTGGTGGGGTGATCAGGGAAGCCCTCTCTGAGGAGGTGACATTGAAACAGAGCGCTGAAGGCACTACCATGCAAAACAAGGGGAAGAGTGTTACACAGAGGGAACAGCATGTGCAAAGACCCTGAGGAAGAAGGGAAATCCAGGAACACAAAGATCACCAAGCTGGCGGAGAGCGAGTCAGGATTTGATGCTCCTTCCGAGCCCAGCGCCTTGTCTCTCATTTAAACAGCCAGTGTCTTGAATATGGAACCTCACTCTTGTTCAAAGTCTCCCTGTATTCCATTCCTCATGGTGCGGCTGGATAGTGTAAACATTACTTAAAATGGGAATAAATTCTTCCATCGCTGATGGCAAAGTATTCCGCCCCACTCTTCAATCAGTAGAGAAAATTCCAGGGCTTTGCTTTCCCAGCTATCTTTAAAATTCAAGAGGTTTTGGGGATGGGGGGGGAGAGCATTTTGTCATTTGGAAAAAAGGTCATCTATTCATCATTTTCCAAAAACATCCAATGCATTATGAGAGAGGTTCCTATGGCCTTCGTAAATATTTATGATACACGACTGGCCATGTTATATATACTTTGCCTTGCTAATATTAGTCATGGCTTAAAGTCTTCCCGCGCTCTGAGCCCGGTGAGTGTGGGTGTGTGGAATAGCATCCTGACCAAGGGGGCAGAGCGTTCATTGCAGTTGTTCCGTGGGTCTGCTTAAAGAATTTGCGCATAACCAAAAAAAAAAAAAAAAAGAATTTGCACACAACCAAGTCAAGACACAGGTCCATCTTTTCTTGCAGAAGAAGAAGAAGAAGAAAAACAAAACAATCTGTTTCAGTCCATATGAGAAAGCATTTTAAGACTGAAAACACGGCATGTAAAGGAGAAAGAGGTGAGTGTGTTATTTTAAATGGAAAAAACAGCTGCTCGGGTCAGATAGAAACCAGATGGGAGAGAAAGAATCAGAAGGGTAAAGCCGAAAGGCATTCAGGAAGAAGACAGCAGAATGTCGGACGAACGGGAACTCCCAGACTTTTCTTCCTGTGGTGCGAGACCACACGGCTTACAGGATCGCTCCTTCTCCGGGAGCAGGGAATAAAAACCGAGGTGGACGCACCAAGTTATCCGAGGAACGGATCCAAAGACACAACCCTGTCACCCCCCAGATGGCTGGGCGTCTTCATTAGGGAGGTGCAGAACTTGGCCTGATCTCTGAGGGAAAGGATAGAAGCCCCAGAAGTGAAAGCATGTGCCTGTGGGTTCTCATCCAGCCCCGGTGCTGGAGGAAATAAACCAGACGAGGGCAGCCAGGCCTTTTAAGCTTGTGTCACAACACACCTGTCTTCCAACACGGTTCTCCGGGGAGGACGCACTGGGGACCTCGGAGGCATGGCGCGCGTCCCAGCTGCGGCCATCCTGCCCGGCAGACGTGAGGTAGAGAGTTCCGGCGAATTGTTTCCTCCGTGCTGAGTTGTGGCTTTCTCACCCTGGGGAAGTGTATTACTTGGGTTGCCACGTGCTGACCGCAGACTTCCGGCCGCACCGCTTGCGCCACGAGGAGAGTGGCTCGTGGTCGTACTTCCCACGGAGGCTTGCTGTGGTTCCCGGGGAGGAGGCGGCCGCCTCCCCCGGCACAGGGCTGGAGACGAGCCGCCTCTGCCGGGTGAGCGGTCCAGGCCCAGATTCGTGTGGCCGAGTGTGGTTACCTTATCTAGCTGGCATCCTCTGGTCGGCTAATGATGCGTGAACACAGCACGTTAGGAAAAACAGTCTGCAGAGAAGACAGCCAGCTCCTCCCCAGGCCACAGAAGGACCGGGCCGGTACCCAGGCGGCTCAGCCTAAACCGGTGAACAACAGCGGGTTAGCAGGTGAGCAGAAAGGTTCTAGTGAAGAGTGATACAGGCCGCTTTCACAAAGCTCTATAACCTCAGGCCAATGACTCAACATCCCTAAGGTTCATTTGCCACATTTACAAATGGTGATCCTAATAATATCTGTCTCGCAGGGTGGTTGAGGGAATCACATGGGACAATTTATATTTAAGAAGGTTATATTATAAACAGTATCTTTACAGTTAAATAGGAGAACCTCAAGTCTAGTTTAAAAAGAAAAAAATAAAACATACTTACTGGCTCCCGTAAGCTGTTAAATTCTGGATTGCATCTGGCTTCAGGCGTGGCTGGATCCAGTTACTCATATTATTTCTTCCAGATGCTTGCTCGCTCTTAGATTCTCTGTCTCGGTCTCTTCATCGCTCTCTCAATCTGTTTCTCCCTACTCCTCTCCCTACTTTCTTCTCATTCTTGCTTTTTAACTCTTGTTTTGGGCTTCCTCAGTGTTGGCTTTAATCTCAGGCAGTGTGTTTCACATGCCATGAGAAAGATGGCCCCTCGCAGTTCCAGACAAAACAGTCTATACAGAGGAAGTGAGACTTCTATACATCCCATTTCGTGGAGGGACTCTGGTTGGATCTGGAGGTTGCCCCTTGCTTGTCCCAATTGCTACAAAACAGGCATGGAAAACTCTGACTGGCCGGGCTTAGTCATGTGCTCTCTCCTATACAGAGAGATGGGGAAGGGGCAACTTTAGGCTTTTTTTACAGATGGACCCATCGGAATCCTGTAGGGTGGATAAAGAACAATTCTCTCCAGACACAACATCTGTTCACAAAAACGGCTCAAATCTCCATAAGCAGGTCTATGTAATTACTATGGGTCTCTCTTATCTCTTCATATCAAAACCTGCTCATCCTGGACGTTGTTCCCTTTTCTTTGGCTGTCACTTTGGAAAAGAATTGGATGTTGATTGGCCTCTAATCCTGTTATAGAAAGAGCTTCTACCAGAAGCCAGAGACCTGCGTTCTAATCCAGGTTTTGCCACTCCAGTGGCTTAGTGACTTCGCTCTGATTAGTTTGGCCTCCCTGTGAAGTTTCCCCAGCTATCGCGTACACGAGAGTTGTGATGGGTTATCTCCCAGACCGCTTCCAACTCACAGGCCTGTGTTTCTACCGATTCATCCTTGTTACATTCACATTTTAGCAGAGACTTCCTGAGATGGCAATGATTTGATGCAACGAGCGAAATGTTAATAAAGATCTTTGGACCAGAGAAAGCAGGAACCTCCTTCCAAGCCTCCTAAGCATCTTTCCACAGGGGCAGGCACCTGATCGTGGTAGCGGGACCTCCCTTATCCACAGTTTTGCATTCCACGGTTTCCGTTACCCACCGTCAGCCACAGGCGGAGGCGGATGATCCTCCTGATAAATCATCAGAAGGTCTGTAGTAGCATAAGGCTAGGTCACAACACCAACGTCATTCATCTTATTTCGTCTTGTCACAGGGGCACTTGATCATCTCGTGTCATCACGAGAAGGGAGAGGACGGTACACTCACATGTGGAGAGAGAACGACCCCATCCCCGTCTCTTTTATTACAGTATATTGTCTTAATTTTTCTGTTTTCCTCTTGTTAATCTCTTCCTGTGCCTAATTTACATATTAAACTTTATCTCAGGTGTATACATATAGGAAAAACCTTAGTATACATAGGGTTCAGGTCTGTCTGTAGTTTCAGGCATCCACTGGGGGGACTTGGCACATATATCCCCCAGGTAAGGGGGGACTACTGTATTTTGAATTTGCTGTTCAAGGCGGTGGAAGGCGTGACTTACTTGCCTCGTGTCAACCCAGCGGTGGAAAACGAGGCTCGCTGAACAAAGCATACTCTGACCAGATTTGGGGCCTTCCGCTTCTCTTGCCCTCCTTTGGAATAGTCCTTCCGGGGCCTCCCACTGGGATTTTTCCGGGGGCTACTTCACAAAGCTCCAGCCTCCAAAGTGTTCCTACTCGGCAAAGCTCCACCAAGATTTCCCTACCCGAGTTCCCACCCCTTTCAAGTCCTACACCCTCCTCAGTGGCAGACGCTACATTCGGTACACGAGTCACTTGTACCTCACTCATGAGTCAGAAAAGTTACCCTCCGAAACAATATACGTGTGCTTCTCAGGGGTCTTGTGAAGACGATGCCCTGACACGAAAGAGTGAGTCCAGTGGGGGAAGCCAGGACCCGTGACGGGTGAGAAGGGAGTTGGCATAGAAGCTGGGAGCTCATTCTCAGGCAATCCGTATTTATTATTTTATACATCGCTTCTTCCAAACAATATTGGAGGCCACGTATGACTCTAAAAAAAAGACAGGTGTAAAACTATCTAAATTAAAGAAGGGAAAACATACAGGTCAAGCCCCTAGACTAATATATTTATTAGGAGTATAAAGTTCACCCTGAACTTCTTGGGAGGCATGGCAAGATTAAACATGGCGGACCAAACTACGTTCCACCAGGTAAAAGGAAAAACATTAGATCTTTGTTATAAATTAGCAGAGGGCCTCATCTGAGTGACTTTAAAAACAGTAGCCCTGGGTGGCGCAGTCGGTTAAGCGTCCGACTTCAGCCAGGTCACGATCTCGCGGTCCGGGAGTTCGAGCCCCGCGTCAGGCTCTGGGCTGATGGCTCAGAGCCTGGAGCCTGTTTCCGATTCTGTGTCTCCCTCTCTCTCTGCCCCTCCCCCGTTCATGCTCTGTCTCTCTCTGTCCCAAAAATAAATAAACGTTGAAAAAAAAAAATTAAAAAAAAAAAAAAACAAAAAA
Source organism: Prionailurus viverrinus (assembly GCF_022837055.1). Taxonomy (NCBI): domain Eukaryota; kingdom Metazoa; phylum Chordata; class Mammalia; order Carnivora; family Felidae; genus Prionailurus; species Prionailurus viverrinus. The sequence goes on along the minus strand of NC_062562.1, from coordinate 33,273,327 downwards.
CAGTAGAAACATGGGGCGCCTGGGTGGCTCAGTCGGTTGAGCGTCCGACTTCGGCTCAGGTCACGATCTCGCGGTCCGTGAGTTCGAGACCCGCGTCGGGCTCTGGGCTGATGGCTCGGAGCCTGGAGCCTGCTTCCGATTCTGTGTCTCCCTCTCTCTCTGCCCCTCCCCCGTTCATGCTCTGTCTCTCTCTGTCCCAAAAATAAATAAACTTAAAAACAGTAGAAACAATGGCAAAGACTGCTTGTTACACGGATGCAGGTACGTCCTTCACATCGGCTTTGGGTCTTTGAGGAAAGATAATGATACAGGGCTCCCTGGTTCTCCCAGGTAACCCTGTCTGTACAGCACAAGTGAAGTGGAGATTCATCAGTTGTTGTAGGCGACCAAAGTTGTTGATGTAAGTCTCCTCCCTGATTTGAAGCATAGAGATTTGAGTGATCACCAAATCCCGTCTTGTCCCGTAACGCTCTCAAACCAGTACATTCCTCTTTTTCACCATCAGCCTTATGATCAGCTCTCCCTGGAACTGATTTGTCTCCAACCTTTGCAACCATTGCAACCCCTCCAAGATGTGAATATGACATTGCCACTTCAGGGCCTTCATCCGTGGGCAGGACATGAAGGTCCTAGCCTGGCCTTCCGGACCTTCTGTGATCCGGCCTCCTGTCTATGCTGCCAGGTTCGTCTCCCTTTCTCCTGTACCCTTCTTCTACTTCTCTGTTTTCTAGAATATGCTGAGCTCTTCCAGATGCCCTGCAGTCTTTGTCTGCCCGTTCTTTCTCACCCTTCAGATCCCAGCCTCACCACCCTCTCTTGCCCAAACCCTTCTTCAGCCTCTCAAGACAACCCTCTGTCCGTGTTCATTCTTCTCACGTCTGAAACCACCTTGAAGTCACCCACTTACCCACCTGCTTGCTCTACTGGGCTAGAGCCATCCCCGCTTCTCCACTTCCCAGCCGTGGGAATCCGGAACAACTCATTTCATGCCCCTGTGCCTCGGTTTCCTCATCTGTAAAATAGGACTTATAATAGTGCCTGCTTCATAAAGGTATTGGGAGGACTAGATGAGAAATTTCATCCAAAGCACTTACACCGTGGCAAACACATAGTAAGTATGAATAACAATAATTATAATCCTGAATAGGTTATTGTATTAGGATAGAGATTTGATCGGGCTTATTTACTGTGTTATTCCCATAGCCAGCCCAATGTCTGGCACAGAATAGTTGGTCCGTGAACCCTTGTCGGATGAAAGAATGAATGAACGAGCGTTGAATTATCTGGCTCTGTCACGTGCACAGTTCCGTCTGCATTTTATCTGGGTCTGCACAGACCAAAAAAACCAACTCCATACGCACCTCCCCCTGTTTGTTTGCTCTGGTGTTTTTACCATTTACTCTGTTAGGAGAAGGATTCCATTTTACAAAGAAGGGAGGGGGGGGGGGACCCTGTTTCCAAAGGCCTGTTTGTTCTCATTATTAATTTTCCTCTCCTCTTCCAAGTAGAGTTTGAATGATTTTGAATGTGCACTCATCTGGAACAGCACCCTCGTTCTCTCGTTTCATGCCTGGCTGCAATTAAAGTCAAAAGCAAAATTTGAAAATACAACTTTATTATAGAGCGAAAGAACTGTTGATTCAGGGACTAGCCTGTAATCTCACAACATTACAGAGAAAAAAAAAAAAAAGAGAGAGAGAGAAGAAGAAAGGGGTGGGGGGAGGTGGGGGAAAGGAAAGAAAGAAAAGGAAAGATTACCAAGCCGCCAGCTTCTGGGTTTGGTCTCACCAGCAGAGACTCAAAACTCAAGAATCAATAACTCGGTTAACTTTGCCGGTTTCCAACTCAATTGTTAGAATTGGAAAATTGCCCAATGCTCCGAAAGGAATTAAGGGTTTACGAGAACATCCCCACCTCCTTTGCTAAGGAAGTACTCCAGCGATAAAAGGCAAAATAACTGAACGGGGTGGGGCTGGGCAGCCTCCAGTGTCAGATCAGAGAGCTGTGGAATTTCAGAGCTGGAAGAAAGCTCAGAGGTCATCTCCAGGCCATTTCACAGATGAGATAACTGAGACCCAGGGAGGGAAGGAATTTACCCAAGTTCACAGAGTGGGCATGAATCTTGCTTGAAGCATTTCTATCCCGATTTCTTCTTTTGTGTGAAAAATATTTACTGAGAGTCTCTTCGGGGCCAGACATTGTGCCGGGCGTGGGGAGTTCGTGGATAACCCAACGTGACGTGCTCTCTGCCCTGACAGAGTTTACCACTTACCGTGGTCACCATGGCAGTCAGTCAACACGTCACCCAACAAATAGGATGCGATAAATGACCAGACCCAAACTCAGTGCGGTGATAGAGAGCGGGGTATCTGGGGTGGTCAGGCAAGGTGGCTGGGGAAGAAGAGGGGACATTAAGAGGGGACATTCCCATCTGGGAAAAGAGAGTGAGCTCAAAGACACAGAGACAGGGAAGAGCTTGGCAAATTCCAGAAAACAAAGGGAGAAGAGTGTGGCTGGGGCACCCCGAGCGATAGGATGTCCGCATCCTGAAAGTGGAATCGACTCGCCCTCACACTCCTGACACCAGAGATGCCACTGGCCTTTGGCAGAGTGAGGAAGGGCCAGAACCCAACCTCTCACTCCCTCTCCCTGAGAGCGGGGGCACCTGGATTCCCTAGCACTCTCACACCTGTTCACGTCGCTTAGGATAATAGTTTCTGTTCACCAGGAGAAAACAGTTGGACCAGGCTTCATGCCAGACTTAGTAGTCAGCCACCAAAATCAGGAGACAGCCGCATCAAGGGGAACGTGGCTCTGGTAAGAAAGGTCTGGCGAGGGGGTTGCCGCATACCGAACTGGGGAAGAGCAGAGACTGTCGTGTCAGACACCCTTCCAAAGAGACAGCCTCAAGCATTACGGAGCTGGGCAAGTTGTCTAACTTCTGAGCTGTAGTGGTTTTCTCCCCTGTAAAATGGGTGCTTCACCGTGGAGTTGGAAGGAGCAGATGGGATCCTGATCATAAAGAGCTTAGCACCCATCAAACCCTCACTCTGAGCCACATACCAGCATCCGCTTTCTTGGGTGTGCACACCCACGGGCTTTCCCAGCCAGGGCCCTGATTCCACAGCCCGATTCCGTTACCCTTTCTTCATTAGTGCCCACCAGAGGTGCCCCTGAATGAGAAGCTGATCCTCGGGGGCCCAAGGCCCCGTAGGCTGCCTGCCCACCCCCACCCACCACCCGGTGAACTCAGCAGCAGATGACCTCAGCAGAATTAACAAAATGAATAGCACTGTTTTTGTTTAAACACCAATGAGGTGATGTCTGGTTTTTATTAAATATCATAAGTAATTAATTCATACCAGAAACATAAGTATAAACACGGTCGTATTATAAACATTGATCCTTACACAGTCTGTACATCACACCAAGGGCCCCTCTTGGCCACACTCTAGGACCCATGGACGTAACTGGCTCCAGGCCTTAGCTGCGCTGAAATCCCAGCAAGCGTTCTGGAAGGTAGGAGAATGCGATATTCCTCTGCTCTACTCTACACAACCATCCTCTCCTACAAAAAAAAAAAAACAAAAACCTTGATCCTGTTACTCAACACTGAATAACAACGATGGTGATAATTATATCAATATTTCTGGGCATGCCTGCGCGGCTCAGTAGGTTGAGTATCCAACTCTTGGTTTCTGTTCAGGTCATGATCTCACAGATTCCCGAGTTCAAGCCCTGTGTCGGGCTGTGTTGCTAACCATCCGGAGCCTGCTTGGGATTCTCTCTCCCTCTCCCTCTCTCTCTCTGCCCTTCCCTCACCCACATGCGTGCTCTCTCTCTCTCTCAAAATAAATAAACTTTGAACAAAAATAATAATATTTCTGCAGCACTTCTTATGTGCCATCCACTAGGGCAGCCACTAGCCTCATGTGGCAACTCACCGGAAACGTGGCTAATCAAAACTGAGAAGCACTGCAAGCATAAATAGTATACGCCAGATTTCAAAGATACAGTATGAAAAAAAAGTAAAATACCCCATTAATAATTTTTATATGGATCATGTATTGAAACGATACTATTTTACATCTATTGGATTGGCTGCAATGTACTATTAAAATCAATTTCACCTGTTTTTACTTTTTTATTTTTTATTTTATTTTATTTTTTTTAATTTTTTTTTTTCAACGTTTATTTATTTCTGGGACAGAGAGAGACAGAGCATGAACGGGGGAGGGGCAGACAGAGAGGGAGACACAGAATCAAAAACAGGCTCCAGGCTCTGAGCCATCAGCCCAGAGCCCGACGCGGGGCTCGAACTCACGGACCGCGAGATCGTGACCTGGCTGAAGTCGGACGCTTAACCGACTGCGCCACCCAGGCGCCCCTGTTTTTACTTTTTAAAATGTGGCTGCCAGAAAATCTTATTTACACGGCTCTCGTTTTATCTGTAGTGAGGAAGCAACCAGGGGCAAAACACGAGCCATGCGTTATTTCCTTCCAGCTCCGGAGTAACTTGTTCGGGTGACGACCATTATTACACTCATTTCACAAACGATAATTCCGAGATGGAATAAGTCTGACTCTAATCACTCACGGCCTAGAGATTGTCGGAGTGTTTTGTACATATGTCCTTCCCTGACTTTTTTCACTAAATTCTGTTTATTCTCAAGGCTTAGAACGATGTCTTCCTCCTCCTTGGAAGTCTTCAAGGGTGATTGGACCCCTCACAGTTGTCTCCTCCCTCTCTCCTCCTCTCTCTCTTCCAAATGCTTGACCATAACACTTCCTGCCTATTCCCCACAATTAGGTGTTTAAGTTCCATCTGTCCTGTCCTCTATGCTTACCCTTTCACATTGGTGGGCTTTTTCTTTGCAAAGTAGTATATTCTTATGCTGTTGGGTTTTTTTTTTTTTTTTTTTTCAAGCAACGGGATGTAACCCAATCTTGGTGGGATGTGAAATCAATGAAATAGAAGAAAATAGAACAGGAAAAAAATCAGCATACATGACACAGTGAAATATCGCTCCCTAGTCCATGTGTCCTGGGTCACAAAGTAATTCATATTTCTGACTCTGCAACTCAGTCCAGAAAAGTTGGAGAAACACTATGCGCGTGGTTACAGGCATGGGTTCCAGAGCAGGGCCGCTGAGTTTGAGTTCAGTTCTATCACCAGACATGCGTCGTGAAGTAGTTTCCTACTTCAGTAGGAATGTGATTCATTTGGCCTTATAAGAAGCTGGTGCGTAGTATTTTTAAATGGGTATATAAGCAAAGATACACTATAAGTGTTCATTCAGGAATGTGCGTGAGGATTACAAAATTGGTATAAGATTATTGGTAGGGGGAGAAAGTGGTTATGACTAAAAGGATCTTTCATGGTCCCATGATCTACCCTTTTTTTGAAATTTTTTGAAGGAAAAGTGGGCAGACCATTTCGTTGGCGTTCCTCCATTCTTGTTTTTAAAAGAACAAGCCCCGAGCTCTGCAAATGGCTTGTACTGAAACTTCGTACTGGAATTAAAGATTGCTAAACATGATGGGGGCGGGGAGAGTAAGGATTATACTCATGCCTCACAGGGCTGTTGGAAGGATGAATTGAGGGATGCATATAAGAGTGTATGTAGGGGCACCTGGGTGGCTCAGTCCATTAAGCGTCTGACTTCAGCTCAGGTCATGATCTCACAGTTCATGAGTTCGAGCCCCTCATGGAGCTTTGTGCTGACTGCAAGGGGACTGCTCAGGATCTTCTCTCTCCCTCTCTCTCTGCCCCTCCCCTGGTGGTGCATACGCGTGCGGTAGATAGATAGATAGATAGATAGATTGATAGATAGTGTATGTAGCCCAGGGACTGGTACACAAAGCTACAGATTGCTTTCTCCCACGAAGATTAATTAATGAATTAATTAAGTGTGGTTAGGACTCCCTTGCTCAAAACCTCCCATGCCTCCTTACTGCCTGCTAGATCCAGCATTAGCATCTAAACCTAGAATTCAGGCCCCCCTCAGTCTGACTCTAAATGACCTCTGCAACTTTGTTGCCTAGGGACCGGGAAAGGCTCACCTATCAGCCCCGAGGGCTGCCTGCCTGACCTGGACCAAACTTGTCCATTTCTCCCCCTGCTAACACTGCCCTTCTCCTCCACCTAAATTCCCCTCTTGTCTGTTCTCTGCCTGGTCAAAGTCTAGCAGCTTTCAACACCAAACCAAGCCCCCACCCTCAGGCAGAGTCTTCAGCGATCTCTCTCCCAACGTCCTAATCAACTCACTGGTCTGGACTGTTGTCTTAAGTTCAAGAGCCAGCCAAGGCACAGGGTAGGGTGGTTAAAGAAGAGAAAGGCAGAGGAGGAGGAGAACTGTGGACAGGCAAAAGGTGTCCGTGGATCCTCAGAATCACCAGAGGGCTTGTGCAACCTTGGGTTGCCAGGCCCCACCCTCAGAGTTCTTGATTCAGTAGGTGCTGGGGGAGGAAGGATTGAGAATTTGCATTTGTAGCAGGCTCCTGGGTGATGCTGATGCTTGTGGGAGGGGAGCCCTCTTGGAGAACCATTGGTGAAGTACCCGAGAACATGGGCTCAGTTAGACGGCCCTAGCCTGACAGTGATTCCACACGGTGCCAACTGCTTTACAAACTCAGGATTCAAATCTAGTCACTCTTTTTTAAAGTTAATCTCTGTTTTCACCGCGGGGTGTGCTCTGTCATTTTTTTTTAATTTTTTTTTTCAACGTTTATTTATTTTTGGGACAGAGAGAGACAGAGCATGAACGGGGGAGGGGCAGAGAGAGAGGGAGACACAGAATCGGAAACAGGCTCCAGGCTCTGAGCCATCAGCCCAGAGCCTGACGCGGGGCTCGAACTCCTGGACCACGAGATCGTGACCTGGCTGAAGTCGGACGCTTAACCGACTGCGCCACCCAGGTGCCCCTGCTCTGTCATTTTTTAAAACATCCCCCCACTTACACCAAGAACTCCAGAACTATACTGAGTAGAGAAGGAGTCACCCCTCTTCCACGGGCCAGAGCAACTCTGCTCACCAGTTACCATTGGCATTGCTTCTCGTGAACACGCGGGGGCGCCACTGAAGACTGCTTCCACACCACCACTGGCGCTTGGCCCTTTAATAACTGGGTCATCCAGACTGGTCCACGCGCCTGCGGAAGCGCACTTGAACCCTTGTTTGGGGCTTCAGTGTTACAGCTTTTTTCCATTCACGTGCACGTACCCAGGCACTTTTCACCGGGGCACAACCACTGTGTTAAGATGGCAGGGTCCAAGGGAGTTCAGATCGTCAATCGACCACTATGCCAAAACCGCCTCACCTCTGTGAATTCTCAACCCTTTGAGTTGAACTCAATCGTTCCTATGATTCTCCTCAGGGTAACTATTTTAGGGACTCCGTTGCCCTGTCCCGTCATTGGTAGGGCCACCCTGAACAGCCCAGATCTCTCTAAAGGAGATTGGGGAGCCATTTCCACAAAACTGGCCAGGTCTCTCCAGGCACCCGCTTTACATAACAAAGGAGGGGAGCAGCTTTTGGTAAACCACTCAAAAGAACAAAAAGGTGTTCTTTCTCCTCTTTTCCAAGACAATGCAAGCCTATTTATGCTTTTCATTTGCACCTTAAGAGAGGCTTTTCAAGGGCCTTTATCCTGACCTCCCGAGGCTCTGAGCCGGAGCCACTATCTGTTTAACTTTTGCTCCGTCAAACACTAAACCCACCTCCAGTGCGGGCCTCTACTGTCAGTCTGCACGTCGTAGGCTAGTAGGTCATAACAACGACTTAGTGGATTGCACTTCTTCTCTTTTTTACTGAATTAAAGTGAAAAGTAAAGGAGTATTTGCATGTATTCAAGAAAGAATCGATACAGGGAACGTTTGTTGCCCTTGTATCCACGGACGTCCCTACTGGATCAAAATTGTAACTGAATTTAAGGGGGAAGAAAAGTCCAAAGATCTGAGTCCACTTCTCTCTGCAAAACGTCTACTTTGTTACCGAAACACTTTCCTCTTTTCATTCTTTTGCCTAAACTCTTGGAAGCCTAGTTTGACCCCCTCTTCCCCTTTAAGAGACTGGGCTCCAAACTCCCAGAAGATCCTGCGAGTGTCCGTAAACACATTTGCCAGTGTGGTTTTGCAGGGATCTAAGTACTCCAGGACGCCTCCTCCTTCACCCATCCACCTTTAGAGATCTACAGAGCAAAGACTGTATCTCTGTCTCTACTGCACCCCCAGTGCTCGCGCGTGGCACTGGCACAGTCAATATTTGCCGAGTGTCCCAACCTGCCCCCTTGACCTGTTGCCTTTGACACATTTCAGGTACCTTATGTCACAGTTGATAGAAACTCTTCCCCAATCTTGTCTTTGGAACTTTGGGTGTTTTGGGGGCGCCTGGGTGGCTCAGTTGGTTAAGCGTCCGACTTGGGCTCAGGTCATGATCTCATGGTTTGTGAGTTCGAGCCCCGTGTCGGGCTCTGTGCTGACAGCTCAGAGCCTGGAACCTGCTTCAGATTCTGTGCCTCCCCCTCTCTGCCCCTCCCCTGCTCATGCTCTGTCTTTCTCTGTCTCTCAATGATAAATAAGCGCTTAAAAAAAAAAAAAAAGGAACTTTGGGTATTTTTATAGCTCTTCTGTTTCTCTTAGTAGATTTTAAACCCCTTGGGGGCAGAGAACATCTCTTATTCTTTGTATCCTGAGTCCTTAGAGAAAACTGAACGTAAAGGCATGTGCACTGCTAATCCCAGTCTGTGGATGGAAGGTTCTGTTGAGCAGAGGACAGGAGATTAGGCATGCCTGACTTGCCGTCTTTAATTATACCTCAGCTGGTTCCAGAAAGTAAGGGTGCTCCAGGATATATTAAATAAACCAGATTTGGGGCGCCTGGGTGGCGCAGTCGGTTAAGCGTCCGACTTCAGCCAGGTCACAGTCTCGCGGTCCGGGAGTTCGAGCCCCGCGTCAGGCTCTGGGCTGATGGCTCGGAGCCTGGAGCCTGTTTCCGATTCTGTGTCTCCCTCTCTCTCTGCCCCTCCCCTGTTCGTGCTCTGTCTCTCTGTGTCCCAAAAATAAATTAAAAAAAAAAAAAAAAAGTTGAAAAAAAGAAAAAATAAATAAATAAACCAGATTACGTACATTAGAAGCCAATTAGAACTTCTAAGAATTTTAACTGGAAGAGCATCATATGCATAAAGATTCGGTTATGAGTGTTTACCAAAACGTTTCTTTAAATAAAAAGAGAAAAAAAATTTAGAAACAGGCCAAAGTTCAACAATCTTACATTGGTTGAATAAATTATGAGACATCTACAAGACCAAAGATGTGCATGATAGAATGTAAGAAGTCAAAGGAGGACTGATCTAAAATACTATATACGGTATTGATTTCATTTTGCAAAATACACGTGTATACGAATGGGGGCAGGAGGAGGAAGAAAATCCACCAGAACGTGAACGTGGTTCTCTCCAGATGTGACTGCCTCATTTTTACTAATTTTATGTTTGTGTCCTGTATTTTATACATTTTCTAAGCATGAATTCGGGGCGCCTGGGTGGCGCAGTCGGTTAAGCGTCCGACTTCAGCCAGGTCACGATCTCGCGGTCCAGGAGTTCGAGCCCCGCGTCAGGCTCTGGGCTGATGGCTCAGAGCCTGGAGCCTGTTTCCGATTCTGTGTCTCCCTCTCTCTCTGCCCCTCCCCCGTTCATGCTCTGTCTCTCTCTGTCCCAAAAATAAATAAATGTTGAAAAAAAAAATTTTTTTTTAAATAAAAAAAAATAAACATGAATTCATATTCCTTTCGTGAAAGGGTAGGGTAAGGATTTGGTTTTGTGTTACGGAGGTAAACCAAAAGACAGAAAACCAAGAGGAAGGCGCTAAGAGTGAGGCTTATTCGAAAAATGAATCCATAAAAGCTCCAATAGGCAAGTCCCAAGTTCGGCTCTGAGCTTTCTAGCAATTCACATAAAAAGGGAAATGAGATCAGCTGCATAGCTCCTACTGTCGCGGGGAAAAACTGTGCTCTTCCTGAGCACATACATATCTATCAGTTTCCCCTTTGAAGCCCTCTGAGGATGTTGCACAATGTAATTAATAACATCGTCTCATCCAGAGTCTCCTAGAGTTGGCCTACAATCGAGAAGACTCCAAATTAGATTACCACAGTGCCCTGCCCTTATCCCAAGGATGGCCGTGGGGCAAGGTGTTTAATGCCTCACTGAGTATCTCTACTTACTAGTGGTGATTAATCACTTCATATCTAAATGACTGGTGGTTATTAATAGCCACAGTGAGTACAAATAGTTGTTAATCCATCCTAGCCTCCAGCTGGCTTCTCTGAATTAGTGCCCCCCTCCACAAAATTGCCAGAGGCACCTTTCCAGAGGAGTGGTCTCCTCCATCGCACAAGGCAACGGGGCTAAGAGGAAACTCAGTGACTCACCTACGCTCCCACCTTGACCTCATCCACGAGTGCAGAGGCAAGAAACCAGAAAGACTTAATTGTTAAGGAATTATCTCCCCTCTAAAACCCAAAGTACCCAATAAAACCAAGCTAAAGGGCCTTTTTCTTCACAGCCAGAGCTCTTGGAACAGATACGTGGAGAAAAGGAAAAGAACGGCCAAAGAAATGGGGGTAGACTCCAAGAAAGTTCCCCAGTCTGGGATTCCCAAGGCCTTCTCCATTGGAGGCATTTGGGCTCAGGGTCTTTGACTGTCTATGACAGCAGCCTGTAAAGGTGCCCGGCACGACGCTAGGTGCTAAGGTACACGAAAGAACGTGCACAGGTGAGAGGGTTGCTGAACTGGGCAGGCCGATCACCTCAGTATCATAGGTTAGAGAGAGCAGAAGCAACTAGAGGAGATAAAGAGATCCTGACCCACTCCTAAGCATCAGGGAAGGCCTCCTGGCAGAGGTGATATCTGAACTGGGAGTGGAAGCATCAGTATGGCTTTGCAGGACTGAGAAAAAGGTAAGGGGCATTCCAAGGAAGCCAAGGTACACCGTCTTCTGGGAAACTCCCATCATCTCCTATCGCCAGGGCATAAAGTTCAGGATGGGATGGAGACAAGGCAGGAGAAGCCAGGTCACGGAGGGCCACGGATGGAGCCCCAGGCCTGGGTTTGTGTGCGTGAATGCAAAGACCAGGCAGGTGATGTCAATCAGTGCGTTGGCCAAGGGGGCACCAGGGAATAGTGGAGAGTGTAGCAAATAGGAATGCTCTTGAATCACCAAAAAAGGCCAGCCGTGACTTCAGCCAGTTGTTACCGTGAGAGAATACAGGACTAGCATTGTGGGATCTCCCCATAGTTCAAGAGAAGACAAATCTAGATCCCTATGTCGGTGACTAATTCAAAGTTAGAACACAGTGAAAACCAACAAGGGAGAGGGCCCTCATATTGTGTCAGTGAGCATTGGCCTGTAAACCCACCATGATGCCACTTCTGTCTGAGATTTTTTTTTTTATGTTTATTTTTGAGAGAGACAGAGAGACAGAGCATGAGCAGGGGAGGGGCAGAGAGAGGGGGAGATACAGAATCCAAAGCAGGCTCCAGCTGTCTAGTATTGTTACAAAAAGAGTTTTGAACCCACAGATCATTCCAAAGATCTCAGGGGTGGGGGGGTGCCTGGGTGGCTTGGTCAGCTGAGCGACTGACTTCAGTTCAGGTCATGATCTCGTGGTCCAAGGGTTCAAGCCCCATCAGTAAATGTGCTCTCAGTGTGGAGCCCACTTTGGATCCACTGTCCCCCCCTCTCTCTGCCCCTCCCCTCCTCGTGCTCTCTCAGAAATAAATAAACATTTTTTTTTTAATATCTCAAGGACCCCAGAGGTGCCAGACTGTTGCTGAGTGAGCTATTCCTTAGCAAATGTTGCTTACTTACACATCTCTCTCTCTGTCTCCCTCTCTCTCAAACTTAAATGTTCTCTCAGAGTAGTAACAACCATGTAGAATAACTGAGCTGCACTTTCTTCATAGATCCAGAAGTACATTAAAATTTTTTTAACGTTCATTTATTTTTGAGAGAGAGAGAGAGAAAGAGAGAGAGAGAGAGAGAGAGAGCGCGTGTGCACTGCGCACAAGTGAGGGAGGGGCAGAGAGAGAGGGAGACACAGAACCCGAAGCAGGCTCCAGGCTCTGAGCTGTCAGCACAGAGCCCAGTACGGGGCTCGAACCCATGAACCTTGAGATGCTGACCTGAGCCAAAGTCAGTTGCTTAACCGACTGTGCCACCCAGGCGCCCCAGATCCAGAAGTATTTTAGACAGAAATCGCTCTGAAAAAATGTACTACTGTTTTCATCAAACAACTAATTTAGTAGCAGTTTTCCCCAAGTCCTGTTCTTTTTTCTTTCTGAAATGTTTTATTTTTTATAATTTTTTTAAAGCTTATTTATTTATTTTGAGAGAGAGGCAGAGAAAGAGCAAGCAGGGGAGGGCCAGAGAGAGGGAGAGATGGAATCCCAATTTGGCTCTGAGCTGTCAGCAGAAAGCCCAACGCGGGGCTTGAACTCACAAACCGTGAGCTCATGACCTGAGCTGAGATCAAGTGGGACTCAGGGTACCTGGGTGGCTCAGTCAGTTAAGCGTCTGACTTCGGTTCAGGTCACGATCTCACAGTTCGTGGGTTCGAGCCCTGCGTCCAGCTCTGTGCTGAAGGCTCAGAGCCTGAAGCCTGCTTCGGATTCTGTGTCTCCTTCTCTCTCTGCCCGCCCCCTGCTTGTGCTCTGTCACTCTCTCTCTCAAAAATAAATAAATGTGAAAAAAATTTGTTTTTAATTAAAAAATAAAAAATAAATAAATTAACAAGAATTATTTAATACCATTTAGTAGCCAGTCAGAATTCAGCTATCCCCAGTTGTCTCGAAAGTGTCTTTTTATAATCGGTTCATCTGCAAATACACGAGATTGTTATGTCCCTTCCATCTCATAGTCTAAAATAGATCCCTTATCCCTCTTTTTTTCATGCCCTTGACTTTCTGTAGAAACAAAACCAAACAAACAAGAATAAAGCAAAGTCAGCTGTCCTACCTTTCTGGGATTCGCTGATTGCTTCCAAAGCCTAGAGCACTTGAACTTGTGCCTCTATCCCCCTTGGTTGGCTCTGGGGGCGTCGATCAGCCTTCTTGGGCAATAATATGTCCTACCTTGGTCGTGTGTTTCACACGTTGCACCTCTTCAGGAGTTACCACATCCTGTTCTTAAGAAAGACTGGTTGTTCTAAGAAAGATGGGTGCTTTTTCATCATTACCCGGAGTATCTCACTTAATCTTTCCAGCAACTCAAAGAGGTGTGTTCCATAATTAGTCCCATTTTATAGTTGAGAAAACTGAGGCATCAAACAATTACAGGCTTTGCCCAAGTACACACACCTAGTAAGTAGGTCTCTGACCTGGAAGCCGTAGATGTGCCTTAAAAACTGCCAAGTCAGTCGTTTCGGTCTGCCACTCCCGAAGGTCTCTGTGTCTTAGGCAGGAGATCCATCCTGCCGTCTCTTCCGCAGCCTTGCTGGCAAACCTTCCCAGGCTGAAGAGCCCACTTCCTCCTGACGAGAGGGTTTTATACAAAGGCCTGGTGGAGAGAATGCTTCTCTTCCTTTCACTTAGCTGTAGTTAACAGAGAACAGGTATTTTGCTCCATCAGATAAGATATGTGTATGTACATATACATCTATGTATAAATATATCTATACATACAGTGAATCCTCATTTCTCATGCGTTCTGTATTTGTCATGTCACCTGCTTGCTGAAATTTACTTGCAACCACAAATTCCGTACGAGGCAGCCCTTTTGCACCCACACGCACAGAGCGGCAAAAATTTTGAGTCTCCGTGATGCGTGTTGCACGTTCCCAGCTGAGGTCAAGGAAGGTGACCCTCTGCCTTCTTGTTTCAGCTGTCATACTCTAAACACGTGTCCTTTTCACAGTCTACTTAGCACCACGTTTTCCACGTTTTTGTGCTTTTCGATGGCGATTTTGCTGTTTACGGTGGCCTGCAAGGAGAGCGCTAAAGTGCTCTCTGGTATTCCTAAGCATAAGGCCGTGGCGTGCCTTTGAAGGAAATATGTGTGTTAGATAAACGTCGTTCAGACGTGAGTTATCGTGCTCTTGGCCACAAGTTCAATTTAATGAATCAACAATATATATTAAGTAAGATGTCTTTAAGCAGAAACACACATAAAACAAAATTATGTGTTGATCGCTTAACAAAATGTTACAGCCAAGGCTCGCAGGAACGGAGCCCTGTCGTTCCCTTAGGGGCAATGATTCGCTATTCACTAATTCAGTGTTTGCTATGACTTTATAGAGCAAAAGTACCCCGAATAGCGAGAATTGGCTCTATATACATATATACTCACCTTAAGGTTTTTCTTTTTTTAGTTCTACAAAATCTGATTGTGTTTTCAAATTAAATATTTTGAAAAAGGTTTTTTTTGTTTTTTTTTTTTAATGCCATGAGGGCAGGGGGGAGATGCACGGAGCACCTGATGAAGAGTAGGAGTTTAAAAATATATGGATCAGATTTTATTTTCTCTGCTCCAATCAATTCGGGATAAACTTTTCCACTGAAGCGTATCCTAATACTGCTGACTTCCGAGGCAAGCTGGCTTTGGGGAATAGGTTCAAATCTGCTCCCAATTTAATGTTACTCAGTGCTGAAGTATTTATAACTTTGTTTTGCTGAATCATTATAAAGTATCTGAGTGAAAGAAAATGAATCAATTTCTGAAGTTTTTATGCCTCCAGGGTTGGGGGGGCGGATTAAACTAGCAGAATTTTCTTTTATTATAATTAGTTGTCAGCCTTCATCAGAGTCCGTAGCCCTTAAGATCAGTAATTTCATATTGATCCTGGGTTTTCTCTTTAATAATGCAAGTTGGGTTCCATTTGAGAATTCTCAATGTTCTCTGTGTCTTGTTGCTAAAGGATAGTGAAAAAATGAAGTGAGATGAAATGAAAAAAAAATCTATTTTATGATTATGCACACACACACCACATACCCCAAACAAAAGCCACCCCAAACTTTTCAAATTGTTTGTTTGAAAAGCATCGGTAAATTCCGTCCAGTTGACTGCCCACGGTCATTTTAACCTCACACTATTTTTAAACTTTCAGCTGTATGTGGAAGATGAGATTCAGAACTTTCAGCTAGAAAGCATTGCTTGGATTTAAAGGGTTGCAGGTGTGGCTTTGGGTTTCAAAGAACTACTCTTCCGACCATGGTTTTCATCAAAGTCCCTCTCTACGTTTTTGTAAACATGTTTAATAAGAAAAAATTTAAATAGCAAAAACAATATAAAAGATTGCTCTAAATATGGAAGCACTGGGATGACTGTTATGTTTTAAAGGCTCTTGCTTACGAAAACACGAATTAAAAAGTCCACACTGTGTATTTTAGGGTAGGGTAGCACTTCTTTACTGCTTTCTAAAAAAAAACACACTTGTTTTTTCACTATCCTTTAGGACTAAGAATGGAAGAAGATAGGTTTTCTTTTGGTTTTACACTGGCTTGATACAACCATAATCTTCGTTTTTGAAAGTGATTTGAAAACAAGAAAGGGACCCAGATCTGAGCTTCCTGAGAGCTTAGTCCCTTCTCTTACGGGCTATGCAACTGGGGCACGTCACTGGGCTTCTGTGGCTCTTCTGCCACACGGAGCCCGGCCACCTACCACACAGCCTTCATTCTCGTCCAGCCATTTCCCGGGGCATCAGAACATAGTGCTCTGTACAAGCTGGCTATTGTCCCTAAGAGTCGCACCCTCCAATAATCATATTTACAAGAGGGGAGCTGTTCTCACATTGGGAATAAACTGGCCAATTATACTTTAACCGGTGTTTATTTTTAAATGTCCAAGGCATGTAACTAAGGAACAAATAGAGGAATTTTCCACCTGACGTCCTTGTTTACCAAATATCTATCCCTGGGCAATTACAGGTTTGTCTGTCTGTTTGTTTGTTTGTTTGTTTGTTTTGAGAGAGAGAGCAAGCGGGGGAGCAGAGAGAGGGGCAGAGAGAGAGAATCCCAAGCAGGCTCTGCACTGTCAGTATGGAGCCCTCCGTGGGCCTCAAACTCACTAACTGTGAGATGATGACCTGAGCTGAAACCCAGAGTCAGACACTTAACTTACTGAGCCACCCAAGAGCCCATCTTTTTTTTTTTTTAATGTTTATCTATTTTTGACAGAAAGATTGAGAGTAGGGAGGGGCAGAGAGAGAGAGGGAACAGAAGGTCTGAAGCGGGCTCTGTGCTGACAGCAGACGGTCTGACGTGGGGCTCGAACTCATGGACCATGAGATACGACCTGAGCCAAAGTTGGAAGCTCAACCAACTGAGCCACCCAGGCACCCCTATCTTTTTTTTAAAGAGAGGCGAGGCAAGAAAAAAAGAGGAATGCCCTCAAAGAAAGGCAGTTTGGTGTAAGTTTTCTGAATAAAAAGAAGAATGGCCGCCCTGACCCGTGATTGTTTTCCTGTGACCACCAAAGCCACAGATTAGATATCAATGAAACTCCCATTTCTTTCTTTTTTTTTTCAAGTTTATTTATTTATTTTGAGAGAGAAACAGAGCGTGCACCCACGAGCAAGTGGGGGAGGGGCAGAGAGAGAGGGAGAGAGAGAGAATCCCAAGGAGGCTCCACTCTGTCAACACAGAGCCAGCCACGGGGCTCGAACCCACACACCACAAGATTATCACCTGAGCTGAGATCGAGTCGAAAGCCTAACCGACTAAGCCACCCACATGCCCCCAAACTCCCATTTCTATGACCTGATTCTTCCTCACGAATGATATGCCTCATGAATGCTTTCTTAGTTATAAGAAGAGACAAAATGTCCTTCTCAGTTCTCCCCCTTGGACTTTCCAATAAAGAACATTTATTTTAAAAACAAAAAAGCAACATGGGGAACGATGGCCAAATCCACGGCCACTACACTTTTTCCTTAAGGTAGAACTTTTTTCAGGCAGCAGCGTGCTTAGCCTTGGGGGCTGATCTATGATTGGTCTAAGCCAGTCATGACTATCCCATTTCTCTTTGCCACTCATTCATCCAAGGCAATGCTTCTCAACCCAGTCAAGTTTACATACACACACTCATATCCCCATAGGACATTGGCAGTTCCTGGAGACATTTTCGGGTTGTCATACCTGGAAATACGTTACCGGCATCTAGTGGGTAGAGGTCAGGGATGCTGATAAGCATCCTTCAATGCCCAGGATGGCCCCCTCACAAGAGAGAATTAATCTGGCCCAAAATGTTGGTAGGGCTGAGCTTGAGAAACACTGGTCTAGGAGTTGACAGATGGCACAGTTCTGATAATGAAATGTGACAGGAAGTAGGGCAACGTCTAGGAAATAATTTTCCTGCAGGAAAGGAGGGAATCGTTTTGCCCCCTTCACCTTCTTTTCTTTTTGGAATGAGGGGGTGTGGGGATGTGATGCTTGGGACTGCTGCAACTATCTTGGGACCATGAGGAGAGATATCACCAACACGCTGAGGATCTTTGAGCCACTGTCTCCAGACTTCTTATTGTATGAGAAAATGCTTAATTGCCTCTGTTTTAAAACTACTATTAGTTGGCATTTTTGTTCCTTGTAATCAAAAACATCGTAGTCATTACACCTACAATGGCATATAATTTTTCCCTGAAAGGTCCACATTAGGTTAACTAGAAAACAGCAAAACTTTTCTAGGTTTCAGACATGGCTCAGTGAACTGGGCTCAGTCCCTAGCTAAATGTCTCGCTTCTTGCACAAAGCCCCTCTTAGCAAAAGAATGTCGTTGCCTGCCGCTGAAGAATGACACATGACTCCATACTGTGTATCTTGAGACTAACTCGTGGAGACCGAAAATTGCGAAGCCGTCCTGTCCTAGTTTATTATTTTTTTTTCAACGTTTATTTATTTTTGGGACAGAGAGAAACAGAGCATGAACGGGGGAGGGGCAGAGAGAGAGGGAGACACAGAATCGGAAACAGGCTCCAGGCTCCGAGCCATCAGCCCAGAGCCCCACGCGGGGCTCGAACTCACGGACCGCGAGATCGTGACCCGGCTGAAGTCGGACGCTTAACCGACTGCGCCACCCAGGCGCCCCATGTTCTAGTTTAAATTCAAGCTCTGCCACCGAGTCGACGTGTGATCCTGGGTTAGTTTACTTTTATGTTTCTTTGTCTGTAAAGTGGGGATGAGAGTCCTCAGAGGCTAAATGAGCTGTCACATGTAAAAAATGCTTAGAACGGTGGCTGGCACCTTTAAGCCCTGTGTTCACATCCTTGTTATTAAGTGTGACATCTGAGAATACCAAGGGTCTGCTCAACCATTTTCACATCTGCAGCTCACCTGATTTCGTGACTAGTCTTCAAAGTTGAAGCTGACAGCCGACCGGGCATTAACTGCGAGCTACTGATAGGGGAGTAGATTAGCCACACTCTGTCCCGTCTTGCTGAATTCCACCCCAGGTGGCTTGTGCAGAACCACCCCCCCCCCCCGGGACAACCGTAGCATGATGCTAGGAGACCCATTGCGGGTATATCACCTGCTGGCAGAAGTGCTCATTGTAAGAGACGTGTGTCCTTGTCTTGCGGTATTAATAACCCCCTCGCTCTGTAAGGTGTGGACTCAGATGGTTCGTCTAGTACTGCCACGCTTCTGGTTCGTAATCGTTCTTAATTCAGTCAAGCCAATACCGGGACACCATTACATTTTGCTTCCACGTATGCCTGGACAGAGTGACCTTCCGCAGAGCCTTGCTGCCTTCCTCTCTGCCGTGAAAACCTCGTCTGGTGTCTGAACGTCTGCATAATGGGACTTGGGCACGAAGCAGGCTGGAATTTGAACTGAGCCCTGTGGCTAAGTCTCCGTGTGACCTCAAGCAGGTTACTTTACCTCGCTATATTTCATCATCCTTCAAATGGGGCTGGGGCGCCTGGGTGACTCAGTTAAGTGTCCGACCCTTGATTTCGGCTCAGGTCATGATCTCACGGTTTGCGGGCACAGAGAGCCTGCTGGGGATTCTCTCTCTCCCTCGCTCCCGGCCCCTCCCCCGCTCGCACACAGTCTCTCTTTCTCTCTCTCAAAATAAATGGGTGAACTTAAAAGTATGGGGCTCATGAGGCCCCCTTTTACAGAAATGCTGTGCGTAAGCTACCAGTAAAAGTCTCTAGCGTGGCTCATGAGATAACGCAGGTGCTTGATAAATGGTTGCCAGTGGTAGTAATTCCATTTGGTTCTCTCCAATCAAATACTTAGTAACCAAATCAGTCTCGTAGCATATTTGAGGATGCGTTGCGAGTTGATTGCACTGAACTGTGCTGGACCTCAGCCACACGTGAGGCTCCCTTTTCATAAATACTTGAGTAACTTTAGCCCAAGAAGGCAAAGAAACAGCAATAGAAGCCAGGAGGAGTCCGCCAAGAATCCACGTGAACTGTGTGTTCGAAGTGGTGCTCCTACAGTCCTAGAGCGTAAATCTTAACCTCTGCAGGTCTGTTCTTTTTTGTAGACTCCAAGCCCTACAGCTTGACAACCACTTGAACCGGTTGCCGGGTCTCCCTAGGCAAAAGTAGTCCTGGGCGCACTGAGGCTTCCTGCCTTGTGTAAATGTTCCAGAGCGTGGCACCAACGTGTCTATTTTCAGCCTTCCTGGAAGGAACCAGACCCTGTCTTCATCTGCCCCTTCTGTGCCCTAGGCTAACCGGTTACTTACGTGCCCTAACCTCCAGACAAAAGCGTCAGCACGGGACATGATGCTCAAATTATTCCTTTACATCCTGCGGTCCTTCCAGTGATGCTCCAAGTTAAGTGGTGCTTGTAGCCCCGAGGAGCCCACAGGGTGACTTGGATGGTACACAGATCATCTTTTTGCACAGGGTCCATGCAAATCTTCTCTGTGTCATTCCAGTTTTAGTATACGTGATGCTGACGTGAGCACGATAATCTTTTGGATGTAGAGTTTCTTTTAAACTAAATTTTGACTGTTTAAAGTGAAAAACTAATCAGAGGATTGCAAATGGATTTTTTTTTATGGTGAGTTCATTTTAAGTACAATGTCATTTTAAGAACCTTCCTTCGTAGCTAGAAGAGCTATGTAATTTATTCATTCATTATATCGGAGCTACCTTAACCTCCATGCTCCTCTGCTCTATTGATACATTCGCTTTAAGTTCTTAATTGTTGAAATGAGGTTCCAAAGCAACAGAATTAGGACTCGGGAGATCTGGCATTGGCCCAGGAATCTCTGTATTTACTCCAGCCGATGCTGACACGGGTTTCTGGAGACTATCTCTTAGATCCTCAAAGTTGGATGATGTCTGCAACCACCTCCAGCTGGACAGGGTGGCAACAAATGTCACTTACTGAGCAAAAAGTGTGCTGGACACTGAGTGAGGCACGTCTATTGGTAATTGTATCCAATCCTCTCTCCCAATAGCGTTATTTTCTCCATTGCAGAGATGGGGAAACTGAGGCTGACTCTTGCACAAAGTCCTGGATCTTCATGTGGCTGGGTTAAGATTCAAGCCCAGATCTGTGTATCTCCAAAGCCCATGCTGTTAATTTCCATAACGTAATCCTTGGAAAATGTGGCTAACAATTCTCTGTTCTTCTTTCCTCTTACGGTCCTTCTGAAGATCAAATATAATAACGTATGTTAAAGTAAAGTCATTTGTGGTGTATACAGTGCCATGTTTAATCATTCAATCAGTAATTAGTCTGATCATGTAATTTCTCTATCTAAAATCTTCCAAAGGCTTTTGACTCACTCAGAGTTAAAGCCAGAATCCTCGCAGCCAATGATCCAGCAGCCCCATCACCTGTTGGATCTCACTTCTTTCTACCTTCCTCTCATTCACTCTTTACCAACCACTCTAGCCTCTTTGACATCCTCAAACACACAAGGCACACTCATGCCACAGGGCCTTTGCATCTGCTGTTCCCTCTACCTAGAAGGCTTTTCCCTCACATATCCACATGGCTTACTCTTTGTCCTTGGGTCTTGCTCAAATTTTCAGTAAGACCTTCCTCAACCTCCCCAAGTAAAACTGCAACATTTTTCAAGCCTCCAACCCTCTATTCTTTTCTGATTTATTTTTTCGAACTTCCCACCGTGGAACATACTGTATCTCTGATGAATTGGCTGATCTCCCATCATTTAGACTCTAAGCTCCTTGAGGTGGGAGACTTCTATTTGTCTCAACTACTTAAGAATGGTACCTAACCTAAAGTAAGTACTCCATAAATAGATGCTGAATGAATGAATGAAGTTAGTGAGTATTCTTATCTGCCAGGCATGGTGTCAGGTGCTGGGGATCCAAAGATGAAGCTCATATATGCAGTCTGGGCCTTCCCGTAGCTTATTAAAAGATTCCTTTTTGGTGTCCCTTTGACATCCAATTTATTTCTGGATTCTTAAATGCAAGAGCACAAACTGTAAATAAATGTGACCTGAATAAATCTCTCAGCTTCAGCATTCCCACACTGACAAAAACAAAGCCCGAGAGTGCAGCTCCCAAAATGTCTACAATGCTGGTCCTTGCCTGTCCCTACCTCTGTCAGAGAACCTTCCCCTTTTTTCCTTCCAGGAAAGCCCCAGAGCCTCTTGGCCTCCACCCAATCTCCTTCCCCAGGGAAGCCAGGATTCGGCTGGATTTCAGCGGCGGTGAACGCTTGACTTTTTCCCCGGGGATATGGTTTCTTAGTCACCCTATAAACTTTTAATTTTATTTAGCCATATTTTATAAGCTGGCACATTATCAGAGCTGTCTCTCTCTATGCCCTCAAGTGCCTTTGAATGTACCCATAACGCCTCTTAATTTTATGTCGCTTTTTGCATCCAGTAAAATGTAGAAATACACAAGAGAAGCTGGGAAATGCACATGCTGGGTGGGTTAGCCAAGAGTGCCTGCAGAAGCCCCTTGGAGGAATAAATCTGTGCTCTTCCAAGTGCAATGTATTTCTCGAAAGGGAAGTCGTGCAATGACCTGCTCTGGTCATGCCTGGGGACTCCCATCTGTCAGTGTGGGGTGCAGCCTTGGAATTAGCATGTTAGGTTTTCATTGAGGTGGTAATGTACAGAAAAGCATAAATGATGTTCAGCTCAGTGAATTTTCACATGTCCATGCAACCAGAAATACTGCCAGCACCCCAGAAGTGCCTGGTGTCCCCTTTTGTCCCTGCCTCTCTCCAACAGTTATCCTGATATTATCCTTATACCCCATACATTGGGTTCTGCCAATTTCTGTGTTTACATAAATGGAAACACACTCCGCATATTCTTAGGTGTCCAGCTTCCTTTGGTCAACATTACATTTGTGAGATCCATCCACGTTCCTGCACACGGTTGCAGTTAATTCATTTTCATTGCCGTATAGATTTTTATTGTGAATGATTATTTTGTATTTATTCTGACACCGATGGACGATTGGATGGACGTCTGTCGCCAGCTATTATGAATTGAGCTGCTATGGACATTCTTGTACATGTCTTTGGATGGATATATGTACACATTTCTCCTGGGCATATACCTTGGAAAGAATTGATAAGGCAAATCAGCATTTTTAACAAGCAGCTCGGGCAGTTGCTGACTCGTGCTGAAATTTAATGGGTGTTGTACGGAAGCCAATTTGACAATAAATTTCATATTAAAAAAAAAGAAAAAAGAAAAAGAAAGAAATATTCACCACACACACAAAAAAAAAAAAAAGAGAGAGAGAGAGCCATATGAAGAACTAACAAGCGAGTACTATTTACCGAGATGATTAACCCGGTTTGAATGATACTTCAGTACAGGAGATGTGAACTGCCCACAAGAACATTACAATGTTATTGAGGAGGGGTGAGAAAAAAACACCTTAGACTCACAGAGCACATAGTGAAGAAAACACTGAAGCGAAAATAACTGAGGGACCCAATCCAGATGTCTGTTCCAGTTTAACGCAACGTACACAAACATAGCACAGAGTTGTAAATTGGCTTTCTATAAGAAAGGCTCTGGGTTGTATTTGGCAAATGCAATGTTTCAAAACTCAAGAAATATCATAAAAAGTCTTTCTTTTTTTTTTTTAGTGTCTGTTTATATGAGAGAGAGAGAGAGAGAGAGAGAGGCAGAGTGTGAGCCAGAGAGGGTCAGAGAGAGAGGGAGATATATCTGAAGCAGGCTCCAGGCTCCAGGCTGTAAGCTGTCAGCACAGAGCCCGATGTGGGTCTCGAACTCACAGACCGTGAGATCATGACCTGAGCCGAAATTGGACACTTAATTGACTGAGCAACTAGGTGCCCCAGTTTCTTTTTTTTTAATGTTTTATTTTGAGAGAGAGAGAGAGAGTGTGTGTGTGTGCGTGCGTGCGTGCGCGCACGCGCATGCACACACACACACACACACACACACACACACACACACAAATGGGGGAGGGGCAGAGTGAGAGATGGAGAGAGAGAATCCCAAGCAAGTTTGCTCATTGTCAGTACAGAGCTGACTGGGGGCTCAATCTCATGAACCATGAGCTCATTACTTGAGCTGAAATCAGGAGTCTCATGCTTAACTGATTGAGTGACCCAGATGCCCCAAAGAGTCTTTATTTCTGATTTCTCTTTGAAAATTAAATCCCAGGGTCTCCTGGGTGGCTCAGTCGGTTAAGCATCTGACTTCGGCTCAGGTCACGATCCCCCGGTTCGTGGGTTTGAACCCCTAGTTGTATTTTGTGTCTCCCTCTCTCTCTCTGCCCCTCCCCTACTTGCATTCTGTCTCTCTGTCAAAAATAAACATCATAAAAAACTTTTTTGAAAATTAAACTCCAGCAGTACTGGGTCCTCATTCCTGCATAGCCATAATTGGACACCGCTGAGCAATGCCTGTCCATTTAGACGGAACCTGTCCCAAGCACAGTAGTCCCCACCAACCCCTACTGCCTCATTCTGGCCTCCTCCCCTCCTTTACATTAGCTGCCTGACTCCTTTAGGCATTGGGCTTCCCAAACTGCTATGGAAAATTACAACAAACATTTTCCCATAGAATATCTGTGTTAATCCTCTCCAGAACCCTACAAGCCATCATGCCCATTTGGGCAGTGGGAACTGAGCAACTTGAGGCTCCAAGAGGGATTTAACAAAATTGCGTCACTAGTAAGTGGTAGCCTTCTGTTTCCTACCCCAGGGACCGTTTCGAGTAAGTAGTCTTTAAAACATTGTGTGTCTGCTTTTTTACGTTAAGTGGTAACGAATAAATCAAGATATGTATAATAAGATGCCTATGATAGGGGCACCCGGGTGGCTCAGTCGGTTAAGCGTCTGACTTCGGCTCAGGTCACGATCTCATGGTTCGTGGGTTCGAGCCCTGTGTTGGGCTCTGTGCTGACAGCTCAGAGCCTGGAGCCTGCTTCGGATTCTGTGTCTCCCTCTCTCTCTGCCCCTCCCCTGCTGGCTTTCTCTCTCTCTCTCTCTCTCTCTCTCTCTCTCTCTCTTAAAAATGGATAAACATTAAAAGTAAAATTTTTAAGATGCTTCTAATAAAGCTCAGAAAAAAAAATTTTAAGGCATCAGCAGAGGGAAAAGTTGTATGGAATGAACTGGTCGTAGACATGTTTCTCCTGAGGACGTGAGATCTCCGATCCTTGGTGGATGACTGAGAAAAGGGGGAGGGACTGCTTTCTGAGCCAGGGCTGAGCTGGAGCATAGCCAAGGAGTCAGAAATAGGCCGAGGGGGTTGAGGTGGGATTGGACAAGAGTGAGCCCCAGAGGCATCGTGGGAAATGAGGCTCCTTACCCTGCTGGCTGTGGCCGCGTTGCCTGGGGCCAAGGTCTTCGCCTTGCTGAGGCTGCGGTCCCATTAAAGCTCTCTGGCTCCCTAGGTTTGAGAGGGCTGAAGGAAATTCTGTACACTGTTACTTGAGGTGTATTCTTCCTCTTTAGGATGAGTAGCACAGGAGTGACACCGGAGACCGCAAGAAATCACAGAGATGTTGATGGGTAGCGTGCTGGAGGGGAGAGTGAGGGGTTCTGAGGTAGCACTCGGCAAGATCTCCATCTTCGCAGCCCAGTGGAGGTCCCATTGACCACCAGATGGGAAGGAGGGTGGCTTTACATTTACAGAGGACCTACCAGTTGTAAGTCCTGAGCTGGCGTCCGTGTGGACTTTGATTGTAATCCTTTGAGGGCTGCAGTAAAGACCTTAAACTTGGGCCATTTAACTCCAAGAGGGTTGCAACAGGATCCTTGGTGTAGACCCTACAGGAGACAGACTAACTTTGTCTTGTTCCGTGGACCCCTCTGGAAGTCTGTAGAAAACTAATGGATCCCCTTCTCAGGATAATGTTTTATTTTATTTTTTTAATGTTTTTATTTTTATTTTTATTTTTTTAATGTTTATTTATTTTTGAGACAGAGAGAGACAGACCATAAACGGGGGAGGGTCAGAGAGAGAGGGACACACAGAATCCGAAGCAGGCTCCAGGCTCTGAGCCATCAGCCCAGAGCCTGACGCGGGGCTTGAACTCACGGACCACGAGATCATGACCTGAGGTGAAGTCGGACGCTTAACCGACTGAGCCACCCAGACGCCCTATGTTTTTATTTTATTTTTGAGAGAGAGAGACAAAGTGCTACTGGGGGGCGGGGCAGAGAGAGAGGGAGACACAAAATCTGAAGCAGACTCCAGGCTCTGAGCTGTCAGCAGAGGGCCCAGTGAGGGGCTCGAACTCACGGACGGTGAGATCATGACCTGAGCCGAAGTCGGACACCCAACCGACTGAGCCACCCAGGAGCCCCCTCAGGGTAATGTTCTGAACCACATAAAACATTGTCAGTATTGGCATTTGTTTTGTGACAGTGAGAGGATGCCAGTGAGTTTATTCTCTTTAAGGACTTAGAAGTGATGAAGAGGACCCAAGGGGGAGCTTCTGTTCCTTATGAGTTTGGGCTTTTATTTTTTTATTTTTTATTTTTTTTTTAAACTTTATTTATTTTTGAGACAGAGAGAGACAGAGTATGAACGGGGGAGGGGCAGAGAGAGAGGGAGACACAGAATCGGAAGCAGGCTCCAGGCTCTGAGCCATCAGCCCAGAGCCCGACGCGGGGCTCGAACTCACGGACTGCGAGATCGTGACCTGAGCTGAAGTCGGACGCTTAACCGACTGAGCCACCCAGGCGCCCCGAGTTTGGGCTTTTAAAGCCCACTGAAATTAACTCTTTTTTAATTCTTATTTTTCTCATTATAAAATGAATACATACTGATGGCAGGGGGGAATGAGAGACTATAGAAAGGTATAAAGGAAAAAAAATATTGTTCGTATTCCCATCACCCAGAAATAATCACTCTTAACAGTTTTGTTGGTCGTTCAGACTTGTGTATCTAGATGCATACCTCCCTGCATACATATGCACAAAGACATACATAGAGATATGCTTTTTTCACCAACGGGACAGTGCATAATTATGTATCAAATAAAAATTATTGATTTTTTTTCACTTAGCAGTTTAGGAACATTCTTCTGTGTCAGAAAATAGTACTCCAGATTGGGGACAGCACACCGTGTTCCAGAAGCCAAAAGCAGGCCCTCGACCTGTTTGAGGAAATAAAGTTTCATCGGAACACAACCACACCTATTTGTTTACACATTGCTTTCTCACTACAACGGCAATATTGAGCGCAGTTGACCCTTGAACAATGAGGGTTTGAACTGTGCAGTCCACTTATATGTGAATTTTTTTTTAGACAGTACAACACTCTGAATGTATTTTTCCTCCTTATGATTTTCTTAATGACATTTCCTTTTCTCTAGCTTTCTATATTTTAAGAACATAGTATAGGATACATATAGCATACAAAATGTGTGTTAAGCGACTGCTATCAGTAAGGCTTCAAGTCAACAGTAGACTATTACTAGTTAAGTTTCTGGGGAGTCCAAAGTTACGTGCTGGGGGTACATGACTGGCTCAGTCAGTAGAGCATGCTACTCTTGATCTCAGGGTCGTAAGTTCGAGCCCCATGTTGGGTGTAGAGAATACTTAAAAATGAAGTCTTTTAGGGGCATCTGGGTGGCTCAGTCAGTTAAGCATCCAACTTTGGCTCAGCTCATGATCCCACTGTGTGTGAGTTCAAGCCCCACATCGGGCTCTGTGCTGGCAGCTCAGAGCCTGGAGCCTGCTTCGGATTCTGTGTCTCCCTCTCTCTCTGCCCCTCCCCTGTTTACACTCTGTCTCTCTGTCTCAAAAATAAACATTTTTTAAAAAATTTAAAAAAATAATAAAGTTTTTTTTAAGTGATATGCAGATTTTTGACAGCAGGAGGGTCAGCACCCCTATTCCCCACATTCTTCAACTATATTTGTGACCAAGAAAGTATGGCCGATGCACCTGTAATATTTATTATCTGGACCTTTATAGAAACCATCCGGGGACCCATAAGCTAGATCATGGCTTTTAAACCTGAGGGTTTGTGGACTTGGGTGTGGAAAAAGATTATATCTTTATTTTCACAGACTCCAACTGAAATTTAACATTTCTTCCAATTATTGATATAGGCAAGAAATCACAGTCATGTTCGCTGTACCTGCAAATCTGTCTCAAGCTTGTCACATGTATCTTGGTGTATTTTTGTTCACCAGCAGTTCAAAATCATAACTCTTAGACCTACTAGATCTTACTTATCTCTATACAAGGAATCCTATTTATTAATATATTACAGGTTTTTAAATGTCTGATAGCTTTATTTTCACATAAATGTTTTCTTTGCAATCCTGTGTATTGTTTTTTTTTTCAATGTTTATTTTTTTATTTTTGGGACAGAGAGAGACAGAGCATGAACGGGGGAGGGGCAGAGAGAGAGGGAGACACAGAATCGGAAACAGGCTCCAGGCTCTGAGCCATCAGCCCAGAGCCCGACGCGGGGCTCGAACTCCCGGACCACGAGATCGTGACCTGGCTGAAGTCGGACGCTTAACCGACTGCACCACCCAGGCGCCCCTCCATTGCTTTTTAACCAACATGCACTCTGTTTCAAAATTTCCACTCCTCTTTTTAAAAAATATTTTTAATCCCACGATGCCCACAAATCCTTATGTCTTTGTCCAATTGTTTACTTAGGTTGCCTTGTTTTTAGTTTATGTATTTATTTGGGGAGAGAGGGGAAGAGAGAAAGAGAAAGTGTGCGCATGCAATCGGGGGAGAGGCAGAGAGAGAGGGAGAGAGAGAATCCCAAGTAGGCTCCAAGCTGTCAGCACGGAGCCCAACGTGAAGCTGGATCCCACAAACTGTGAGATCATGACCTGAGCTGCAACCAAGAGTTAGGTGCTTAACCGACGGAGACACCCAGGTGCCTCTAGAATACATTTCTTAAAGTGAATCGTTGGATCAATAGTGATACACTTTACTTGCAAGTTCCCTGATACCTGTAGCCAAATGGTTAATAATAACAACGGTGGAAGTGGAGATGGTAATGGTGATGATATGAACATGGTGCTGACTATATGCCAGACAGCGTGCTAAGCAGTTTTCACATAATAGCTCATTTAATCCTCGGAGGCACCATTATTGTCCCCTTGTACAGAAAAACAAACTGAAACAGAGAAGGAGGCTCTCCTAAAGTCACACAGTTGTCAGGCTAACAGAGCTGGGATTTAAGCTTGGGCAGGGTGGCTGTGCACTTTTCAGTTTCTAGAAGACACTCAGAAGACCCAGAGGAAGCTGAGATATGATGACAACAAGGAGTCAGCCGGGACTAGAGCAGGTGGGGAGAGGATCACAGGAAGAAGGGAGCAAGTAGGAGGGACAGTGGAGGGGCAGTGTGGCCAGAGCAGAGGGAGGGAGATGAGTTCAGGGGGAAGGCAACTCGTCATTAGCGGTTGCCTAGAGCTGGTTGATGGAGGAATTGAAGTGTGCCACCTGAAAGGGTATTTCTTTTCAGGATAAAAAAAAATGTGCTGAAATTGGTTGTGGTGACGCTTGCACAATTCTGTGGGTGTATTAAAACACATGAAATTGTATACTTTATATGTTTTTTAATGTGTATTTTTGAGAGAGAGAGAGAGACAGAGTGCAAGTGGGGAAGGGGCAGAGAGAGAGGGAGACACAGAATCTGAAGCAGGCTCCAGGCTCTGAGCTGTCAGCACAGAGCCCGACGTGGGGCTCGAACCCGCAAACCGTGAGATCATGACTGAAATTGGTCGCTTAACCAACTGAGCCACCCAGGCACCTGTGAATTGTATACTTTAAATGGATGAATTATATGGCATGTGAATTCTATCTCAATGACGCTTTTCTCCCCAAAGAAAACACGTTTATATAATCATCTCAGACAAGAATGTGAGTCGTGAAGACTGTCCTGTCCGATGACGGGAAGAGTATACAGGACAGGAAATCAGAACCCCTCACCTACGCTCATGTGAACGTCTGGTCCCTCATCTGTTAACAGCTCCTGCACCACCTACATAACCACATGGTAAATTGAGAGGTGACGTGACACCTTACTCTTTCCTGTAACAATGTTTTGATCACCTACTATGCGCCTATGTTCTAGGTGCGGAGGTACAGTAGGGCACAATACAGATGCAGTCTGCCCTCAGGAAGCCTTTTCTAATGGAAGGGACAGGCAGTAGCTAACAACACAAATAAATACAGTGGATGATGCTAAGTGTTCAAAAGAAAAATCAATCCAGGAAGTGAGTTACAGAGCAATGGCCCTATTACACGGACCTAATAGCACAGGATCCAGGGAGGTGCTACTCAGAGAAGCCCTCAGATGAGATGGCACTGTAGTGATCCGAGAGATAATATAAATGAGCAAGTTTTATGGACTGCGAACTGTTAAAGAATATTCATTGTTACTACTGATGACATAACTGTTCATACATGTCCTCTCTAAGACAGAACAATAAATTTCAGATTTCTCTTTTTATCTGTAATTCCATCCGTTATGGACTGGCTTGGGTTTCCCCAAAATTCGGACATGGAAACTCTCACCCCCATGGGACTGTATTTGGAGACTGGGCCTTTAGGGCGGTGAGGAAGGTCAAATGAGGTCCTAAGGTTGTGGCCCTAATCAGATAGGACTAGTGTCTTTGTAAGAAGAGAAAGAGACACCAGGAGTCTGGCACGGAGAAAGGGCCAGGGGAGGACACAGTAAGAAGGGGGCCTTCTGTAAGCCAAGGACAGAGGCCTCAAGAGAAACCAGCATGGCCACCACCTTGACCTTGGACTCCCAGCCCTCACAACTGTCAGAAAACAAATTTCCATTGTTTAAGCCACTCGGTCTGTAGTATTATGTTATGGCAGTCGTGGCTATCTTGCTCTGGAAAATTTTATGCATTAAACATAGGAATTACCTATTTCTTGAAAGTTTGAAAACCTCATTTGTTTGGCCTCCGAAGTTACATTAGAGATAATTTTCTGACAAACAGTTCTGTTTTTTCAGAACTGGATTCTGATTGGATATTCTCTCAGAAAAACATTCATTTCTTTGAAATCTGCCAACACCTTAAAAGAAAAGGCATCTCTTTTTCTTTGCTCTGTTTTCATTTGAAATTGTATTTGTTGTATTTTCTCTTCTTTTTGTCCTAGGTAAAAATTTCCCAAGATTTGTCTATTCTGCGTTGTTTTTATTTTTAAGCCCATAGAATTATTTGTCAATTGTATGGCTCTTCTTGGCCAAATCCACCAGTTTTTGCTGTAGTATTTGTTATTTTTTCTTCTATTTTCAATATGGATGTTTTGTCATTTTGACAAGTTTTTGTGGTGAACACTCACCTTATTTTTCCCCCTTTTTATAAACACTTGGTTCACTTCATTTACCTTAATTCTTTCTTATTTCATGATGAACATATTTAAGCCAATAATTTTGCTAATGGTTTGGGTTTCCTGGTTTTCTGAAGATATTCTCTTCTCATTAATTTCTAAATTGCCAGTAAATATGTGCTTTTTGTTTCTTCTTTACCTCAATATTTTGGGGGAGAGTATTTTTTTTTTACATTTATTTATTTTTGAGAGACAGAGCACAAGTGGGGGAGGGGTAGAGAGAGGGGGGTCACAGAGTCCGAAGCAGGCTCCCGGCTCTGAGCTGTCAGCCCAGAGGCCGACGCGGGGCTCGAACTCACCAACCGTGAAATCATGACCTGAGCCAAAGTCGGACGCTCAACCGACGGAGCCACCCAGGCGCCCCTGGGGGAAAGTATTTTTATTTACTGCTAAGATTTATAGCATACATTTATTATTTATCTCTAATTTTATCGCACTATGTTCAAGATACTTTATGTATTTTTATTTGGGGAAGTTATTTTCTCAGTGTGCTAACACCTGGTCAGTTTTTTAAAACATTAATGGATATCCAAGAGGAGAGTATAGTTTCTGTATACAAAAGACCTATTGAATCTTCTTATTTTTCAGAGAGAGAGCGCGAGCAGGGAAGGGGCAGAGAGAGAGGGGGGACAGAAAAGCAGGCTCTGTGCTGACAGCACTAGCCTGATGCGGGGCTCCAACTCAGAACTGTGAGATCATGACCTGAGCTGAAGTCAGAGGCTCAACAGACTGAGCCACCCGGGTGCCCCATTGTCTCAGATTTTAAATTGTCAGAAAATAATTTTGCCACCTTTGAGCCTTTCTGTTTACATTTGCCAGAAAAATTTTACTCACCCTTTAATTGCTAAACTTTTCTCTGCAATTCCTTGTAGGTATATGTTTTATTTTTGCTTTTTTAATTGCTCTGTCAATTAATTACGAACGAAGTGTTTCTTCCTTTCTTTTGAGGAAGCAGGTGGTACTGTTTCATGAGAGAACCGTGAGTGGATTTCCCAATACTGCGCGCCATTTAATTTATAGTTGGTGAGAATTCCTCTGATATTCTGCACCTGATCGTCTATCAGGGCTGGTGTCTATCTTTTTTTTTTTTTTTAGTTTTTATATGCGTCTAAGGGGAAGTTGTCAGATACTGTCGTAGAGCCTACAGGCAGATGCCATTTTAAATTAGAGTCTGTACAACTAAATGTTCGTGCTTTATAACAACTCCCTAACTTAACTTCATAAGTTAACACAAGAATCACGTCACTGCTGGAGAGTGAACTCCAATCATACGCTCACCTTCGTGTCACTCACTCAAGATTCAAATCACCCCAAGAAAACTGTTACTAATTCATTGCAGCTTAACCAGTTTCATTCAAACGCACCAGGCTAGTTTTCCTATGTATTCACTTAACAAAATGGTACTGGGCACTCATTTGTGCTGTGTACTATTCTGGACCCTGCGGATAAAGTGGGGAACAAGATGGAATGTTTTGTTTTGTTTTTTTAAGTTTATTTATTTATTTTGAGAGAGAGAGAGAGAGCAAGCAGGGGAGGCACACAGAGAGAGAGAATCCCAATCAGGCTCCACACTGTCAGCACAGAGCCCGATATAGGGTTCGGACCCATGAACCGTGAGATATGATCTGAGCCTAAAGCAAGAGTCAGACGCTTAACCAACTGAGCCACTTAACCAACTGAGCCATTCTGCCCCAAGTCAGAATGTTTATATCCTCATGGAGAATACATTTTAGTAGGAAAAAGATAAACAATAATTCTAGGTAGTGATGCATGCCGTAGAGAAAAATGGAGTCAGAGAAGGCAGATGGAGTAGTTATTTTAGGGACGTGACCTCTGACCAGAGACCTGAAAGTCAAGGAGGAGGTCGGAGAGGGCTGGGAACAGAACAATGGAGGCAGAGGGAGCAGCGTTAGCACCCCAGCCCTAAGACAGGAACAGACTGCCGTGAATGAACACGAAGACTCTTCTTGTGATATTCAACCACGATTCAAAGCCCATTGGCTGCTCCGGGCTCACCTGCTATCATTCTGGCGTCCAGAGGGAGGAGAGCAGGACAATCTGTCATCTCTCTCTGACTCTGTTGCAGGAGGTGGAGCACGTGCCATCGGCCATTCCCCCATCAGAAAGGGAGGAGCCGCCGAACAAGTAAGGCTCTACTACATCTCACTTTTTTCACTGTCCAGCAACCCTTCTTGTACTTACATTTTTAAAAAACGATTTCCAGCTAACATCATGCAACCAGATTCCATACAGCCCCAAGCATATTCACCCCCTTCCCAGAGGCAAGCAGAGAAAGTCTCTTCATTTGTGCTGAGGGCTATTCCTCCGGTCCTTCTGGATCTTATTATGAAATGTCTGCACTCAGTTGCAAAGTTAACCAGCACAACACATCCTATATAAAAATGACATAGGAAAGAATGAAGACAGAGAAGGGAAATTAATAAACACAAGCACATACAAATATGCACACATCTTACTACAAAAGGATATCAAAGTAACTATGAAATATGGAAATATTTACAAACGGCTTCTATTCTAAAATGTTTTAAAAATCTGTTAAATTTAAAAGACAAAGTGCAAATTAAAATGAAGAAATATCAACGGGTTAAAACAAACTTTAAAAGCTGATTTTTAAAATCAACTACTCAGAGTTTGGGGGTAGGAACCGATGCTTGTGATAAATAAGGTTAACAGAAGGTACAACAACAAAAAAGATCTACGTTTAGTTATTTCACTTTTTAAAGGACTTAAAATATGTTTTTAAACTTTAATTCCAGTATAGTTAACATAGTGTCATATTAGTTTCAGGTGCACGAGATAGTGATTCAACACTTCACCCGGTGCTCATCACCTGTTTTACCCATCCTCCCCACCCCCAATCTTTCTGGTAACCACCAGTTTGTTCTCTATAGTTAAGAGAATGTTTTTTGGTTTGTCTCTTTGTTTCTTTGTTTGTTTTGTTTCTTAAATTCCACATAGGAGTGAAATCATACGGTATTTATCTTTCTCTGGCTGACTTATTTCACATTATAGTCTCTAGATCCATTCATGTCATTACAAACGGCAAGATTTCATTCTTTTTTATGGCTGAGTAATACCCCATTGTATATAGATACCACATCTTCTTTATCCATTCATCAGTTGTTGGACACTTGGGCTGTTTCCATAATTTGGCTATTATAAACTAGAGAATTTTAAATATTTTGGATTAAAAAAATTCTTTACATCAAAAGACACTAGGGCACCTGGGTGGCTCAGTTGGGTAAGCGTCTGACCCTTGATTTCGGCTCAGGCCATGATCTCACGGCTGGGGAGTACGAGCCCCGTATGGGGCTCTGGGCTGACAGAGAGGAGCCTACTTGGGATTCTCTCTCTTGTTCTCTCTCTGCCAGTCCCCCACTAGTGCATGTGAACGTGTGCTCACTCTCGCAAGTAAATAAACATTTAAAAACAACAACAGCAGTCTATTGAGCATCTGACTTCGACTCAGGTGATGATCTTGCAGTTTGTGGGTTCAAGCCCCATGGGCTCTGTGCTGACAGCTCAAAGCCTGGAGCCTGCTTCAGATTCTGTGTCTCCCTCTCTCTCTGCCCCCACCCCCGCTCACACTCTGTCTCTCTCTCCTTCAAAAATTAATAAACATTAAAAAAATTTTTTTTAAACAACAGCAACAGAGGTGCCTGGGTGGCTCAGTCATGTAAGTGTCCAACTTTGGCTCAGGTCATGATCTCCCAGTCTGCAAGTTCGAGCCCCACGGTGCTGACAGCTCGGAGCCTGGAGCCTGCTTCAGATTCTGGGTCTCCCTCTCTCTCTCTGCCCCTCCCCTGCTCGTGCTCTGTCTCTCTCTCAAAAATAAATTAACATTTTTTTAAAAAGTGTTAAAAACAACAAAACAAAACGAGGCCTATAGAGAACTCTGTTAAAGAAAAAAAATAAAAAGGACACAGCGTGTGAAATTTACTGCCAAAACAGCATTTCAATGTACAAGGAAATTACAAGGAAACAAAATCCTTTGCATGACTGAAACTGTTTTTCCAAAGTAATTGATCCATTTTACATTCACACCAGCAATGTATCAGAGTTTCTCCAAACTCTTGTCAATACTTATCATACTATATTTTTTTATGACAGCCACTCTAATGAGTGTGAATGTGTATCTCACTGTGGTTTTAACTTGCGTTTCCCTATGCTTCATGGTATTAACACCTTTCATGTACTTATTGGTTATCATAGGTCTACTTTGGTAAAATGTCTATTTAGATGTATTGGACATTATTTAATTGGGTTATTATTGACTTGTAAGGATACGAGTCCTTTACCAGAGAGATGATTTACAAATATTTTCTTTCGGTTTGTGGCTCATCTGTGCCATCGGAAGTGTAGAAATTTTTAATTTTTGATGAAGTTCAAACTACTAGTTCCTTTAGCAACTGTTCTTTCAGTGTCCCATCCAAGCATTTTGGTTTGTGCTCAAGGAAAACAACGTAATTTTGACTTAAAAATATATACTAGGTACATTTTTTTCTTACCTCTTCACCAGTTTTGGATAAACCTATAGTATGGTGGCAACGCTCTCCTAATCTAAGCATCTGCTTTGCAAGGTACAAAAAATAGTCACAGGGGAAAACATTTTGTTATCAGTGCAGACTAAGCCGGCAGGTCATTATCGGGTGAGTTTTTGCCTACATATCACTCATTGTCTGCCTGCACCTCCCATCTGATTTCATGGGTAGCTTTGCACTATTGGCTTAGTTCTGTCGCACCAGGAAAATACTCCTTTTGAAAGCAAAGGTCAAACTTTACATGCTCAACCCCGCTGAACCCGCAATAAGACATTGGAAAATGAGAGACGGTCATATATAAGAGCCCACCTGAAGAGCCAGTGTTTGAGTTAGTGCTGTGTAACTTAGGAGCAATGAGAACCCGAACACATTCTTTCATTTCTTTAAGCCACAGACAGCCCTCTCACAAGATGGTAACAGTCAGATGAGGCTTGCTTGCACCCACTAAGCGCTCCGTGAATGTCAGATTGTTTTTTTGGTGATTACTATTGCTGTTGTCGATATTTATCTAGGAGGACCAGCAAGAAAGAACTCCAGAAAGTCATGTTTCAGAAACTTGTTTGAATCTAGGTTTTAACAATACTTAGGAAATCAGAGATTCTCCTTGGTACTCAGTGTGGCCTCTGGACCAGCGGCATCAAGGTCACCTGGAAGCTTGTTAGAAATGCAGAATCTCTTAAGTTTCTCAGGATCCACATAAGGGGAAAAAAAAAAAAGAGGTTAGAGTGGAAGAGAACCAAAGCATAAGAGACTCTTAAAAACTGAGAATAAACTGAGGGTTGATTGGGGGTGGGAGGGAGCGGGGGGAGGTAATGGGTATTGAGGAGAGCACCTTTTGGGATGAGCACTGGGTGTTGTATGGAAACCAATTTGACAATAAACTTCATATATTGAAAAAAATAAAATAAATAAAATAAAATAAAATAAAGTAAAGTAAAATAAAATAAAATAAAATAAAGTAAAATAAAATAAAATAAAATAAGAAATGCAGAATCTCTGGGACACCTGAGCGGCTTGGTCGGTTAAGCGTCCGAATCTTGGTTTCAGTTCTGTCATGATCTTGAGGTTCGGGAGATTGAGCGCCACATTTGGCTCTGTGCTGACAGTGCAGAGCCTGACTGGGATTCTCTCTCTCTCTCTCTCTCTCTCTGCCCCTCCCCCACTGGCTCACATGCTTGCGTGCTCGCTCTCTCTCTCTCAAAATGAATAAATAAACTTGAAAAGAAAAGAAATGCAGAATCTCAGGCTCTATCCAGATCTGCCGTACAGGAATCTGCATTTTACCAAGGTGTCAGGTGATTTGCGTGCACTTTACAGTTTGGGAAGCAACTAGAATCTTCCTACCTTGGGGGGAAAGAGTGAACACCCTGGAGGTCTCCTTCACCTCCTTGGACTCTACCCACCCGCCAGGCTGCTAAACGAGCCTGCTCTTCGAGGAGATCGTGGTTTGGTGCTCTCTCTCTCTCTGTCTCTCTCTCTTTTTTACCTCAGTAAAGGGAGTTTAGGGAGAGTCTTGTCTTATCTTCGGGGCACCATTACAGTTAATCAGGATTTCTGTCGTGAGGGGGTTTGCTGTACCCTTTCAAAGAAGAAGATAACAAACAATTAGCATAGACAAGATATGGACAGATAAGTAGAGATAGGTTGGTGTTCCTCTCCTCAGGAACGAATTAACAGGCTGATGAAACCAGCGATCAAAACTCTCAGTTCATCTTTTCAAGAGTCAGCACCTGCCTCAAGTGTTTAAATGGGAAGTGTGGCCTTTCAGATGGATACTTGTGGATTGGGGCTGTTTTCCAAAGTCACAGGCCCTTTAACAAGAAAGCGTCATCTTTTCCAGTATAAATTAAAAGAAAAGATAGGACTTGGAGCCCGCTTCACTGCCAGGCTCATCTGTCCCTGAATCTTTAAAAAGCAGTGCCCCCAACAGGAAAACAAAGAGTCCCTTCTCTCGTGTGTGTTTGTTTGTTTGTTTGTTTAATTTAGAAGGCCCAGAGAAAAGTGTGAGAAAAGTCACACCAGAAAATCACACATTTCGGATTGCATTTTGCTGAAATTAAACTAGGATTTGCCGACAACTTCTCAGATCCAGAGTGGGGAGGAGGAGAGCAGGAGGGAGCGTGACACAGTGAGTTCGACAAGCAGGGTCTCCCCACGTGTTTCTTTTTCTTAACCCGCACCCCCGCTCCCCCGCTCCCTAGTATAGACTGGTAATGAAAACACAGCAGGACGAGCTGTAGTAACTAAAGGCAAGGCATGTGACAGCTTTGGAGGTGACTTCCCATCGAAACTGAATCTCACAGGACACAGACGCATTAGGCAGAAGGAGAGGAAATGTGGTCAAGAGGGCAATTTTTAAAAACTGAGCTGTAATTAAACAAAACGAAACAAGACGCCAGACTCTCAATACAGAGAACTGGTGGTTGCCAGAGGGTTGGTGGTGGGCAGAATAGATAAAAGGGACTAAGAGGTACAAACTGCCAGTTATAAAACAAGTCAGCCACAGAAATGGGAAGTACAGCATTGGGAATATAGTCCAGAATATGGAAATAACATTGTATGCTGACAGTCGGTGACCACACTTATCATGGTCAGCCCTGATGCCTAGAATTGTCAAATCCGTGTGTTGTACACCTGAAATCAATATAAGACTGTATGTTAATTTATACTCGAAAAGAAATGAAGTAGAGCTAAAAAAAAAAAATTGAGCTGTAGTTCACATGCCACAAAAGTAACCCTTTAAAGGGTGCAGTAAAGCCTTGATTTGTGAGCATAATTCATTGCAGCAACATGCTTGTAATCCAAAGCACTTGGCTATCAAAGCGCATTTCAAGAACCATTGGCTCAGTTGTGATCGTGTGACATTCGGTGGCACGTACTACTCGTATTGCAAGGCGTCGCTTGTATATGAGGTTAAAATGGATTAGAGACGTTTGCTTATCTTGTGGAACGTTCTCAGAACATGTCGCTCGCAAACCAGGGTTTCACTGTATATTTACAAAGTGGTGCAAACAACACTACTATCTCGTAGCACGATATTCAGTCACCCCCCAAAAGAATCCCAGTACCCAGTAGCCTTCATGCCCATTCCCTCCTTCTCCCATCCTCTGCAATCTGTTTTCTGTAACAGGACAATTTTTCAGGCAGAGGAGGAGCCAGCCCACAGGATGATGAATTAAAAGTTCTTCAAAACTAGTTAAGAATAGACCAAAGGTGTTCTTCCACCACATTTTAGAGTGTGCTGGGATTTTGTTTGTATTCTAATATGGTGAGGCCAACAGATCAGAGACGACTGTCCTTGAAAAGACAGTTTGGGGCCCCTGGGTGGCTCAGTCGGTTGAGCATCCGACTTTGGCTCAGGTCATGATCTCACGGTTTGTGAGTTCGAGAGCCCTGTGTCAGTCTCTCTCTGCTGTCAGCGTGGAGCCTGCTTTGGATCCTCTGTCCTCTTCTCTCTGCCCCTCCCCCACTTACGCGCTCTCAAAAATAAAACAAAGAAAGAAAGAAAGAAAGAAAGAAAAAGAAAGAGACATGCCACACCATACAAGACTATCTGGGGAAGCCCCAGGGTGGGCAGGAGGCAGAGAGTGAGGGGAAAGCATAGACCAGAGCCTTATTGTTGTTTTCTTGGGAAGGAATGGGCAAGTCAGGGTGGATAAACTGATCAGGTTTAGTATTGGGTAGTGTGACTAATTTCAGGGGCCTCTTGACTACAAGGTGATCCCTAGTTGGCTGGTATGATGCCCTCTCGGGTGATGTAGGATAGGGGAATAGTGTCCTGGACTGCAGAAGACTGATAAAAGGAAGTGAATGGGGGTTTTGGACTCAGAATGAGTTGGTTTGCATATCAAAGGTGTGCATTCTGGCAAGTTGTTTGCTCTTTCTAGGAATTAGCTAACCTGGGGAGAGGCAGTTCCCACCTGGTTCTGCAAGGCCCCTAAATGTCAAAGCAAAACAGAACATAGAAAATAACATGACTTCACTTCAGTCAATCTCATCAGCTGGGATACACATCTTAGGAAATCAGACCAGTGCCTGATATAACGTACATTTTTCTTCTTCTTTGTAAACCTACACATTTTTAGCCTTGTTTTAAGCAATAGCATCCATGAAATCATGGGTCTGATAGGCTTAGTATATTTTCCAAGCAAATCTTAAAGTACGTACGTAACAAAATTACCCAAACTCTGTCGCATACTACCGGTGTTTTGTGCCTGCTGGAGTGGGAAGCACTGATCTAGCTTGCCTTCTGCATTTGGCAGAGGAGACATTCGAGGCCCAGGAAGGGCAAATGACTTGGTCATATACCTATTTGTGGCAAAGCAAGTGTTAGTACCCATCCCTGTGCCTTCCCGGTTCTGTGTGCAGGTGCTAACAGAAAGGGAGGCAACTACTTTGAGTCATTTGACCAGTGACCCCTCGTGTTATTCTATGATCTCCTGGCCCAATTATCTGTTTAAAACTACCAATATCATGAGCCTGAAAACAAAAGCATTTCCCCTGCTGTGTATCTGTATTCTTCATTGTGTACCTCTCAGGTCACTGCAGACTGGGAGGGAAGGTCTTCCTTTCTACCCTGGACACCTGAGAACCCCAATGACGAACACATCCCTTGCTTTGAACTCTGGGCCAGGAGGGCCTAGTCTAAACCTGTCCTCAAAAAGTCTGATTCAATTAAAAAATTCCAAAGATCGGAATTGAAAGAAGGAAATGACATGAAAGTCAAACTATACAGAATTCCAAAAAGATAATTCAAAGCCTAGATGCAGGGTTTGAAATTTTGTGTAGAAATGCACTATTAGCTTACAAAGTAAGCACGGAATTTGATTAAAATGATGCATGGCAAGAAACACTCTGGTCCACTTGGTAGGTTTTTCCTCGAGGTGTCTGTGGTTTTATTAACAGTAGCCAGAGCTGACATCGGGTCCTTACTCCCCACCAGGTATCGGCCTAAACCGGAGGGAATGGGAAGAAGGCACTATGGGCCATTGTTTTACAGAAGAGGTTACTGAAGTTGGGAGAGGGTAAGTACCTTGCCTGGTGTCAGACCCATAGTAAGTGACAGAGCTGGGACGTATGCCCAGGGATGTGTGATCCCAGAACCCACGGCCTTAGCCAATGCTGCTCCATTGCCCCTATGTAAGGATTTCTCTCTCAACAACACACTGTCTCATTTCCTAGAAATTCACATGCTTTGTGCCAGGATGCCTAACTCAAATCGTACTGCCTTGAACATATTGAAATGTGCAGATATAGAACTATTTTCCTGGCACAGCTATTTAACGCAAAACAGCTCTTGGGTCATCAAATAGATGACTCAGGCGGGGCTGTTATCAATATCGATCGGTTTCCTTGTTGACTTTTTTTTTTTTTTTTTTGCTTTTATTCAATAGGAAGGTCATTAAGAATTACTAGGTGACCCTGGACGCTTGCTCCCTGCACAAAGTTAGGATGGAGTTTTGTGTGTTACTTCCTAATTAAATAATTACAAGTATAAGAACATATTACCACATGAAGATTTGGTTCCGGTGGTTTGGTCCAATGGTGTAGGTCACCGAATGGGGGAGAGATTGATTTCTTTTTTTAAGGTTTAAAAAACATTTTTCCCCCTTCACCTTCTTTCCACCTTCTTAGCTGCAAGTGGTTCACCGTCAACAAATTCAGGCCGGTCTTCAATTCCTAAAATGATTTAATTTCAGTGCCGGGAAGAACATGGCCACCATCTAAATCACCATCCCCACTATAGTTAGCATTGTGGCACTAACAGCAATAATTCACTGCTGACATTTATAATGTGTGATATATTTCTCATCAGGCTTTATAATAATAAAATTCTGTGGCTTTTATAAAATTAGAACATAAATACGTAACTTTTCAAGCCTTGCATCTAAGCTCAATAAATTGGAATACATGGAAAGTGATCCTTGTCAGAACATCACTTGTATCCTGAGTTGACTTCTTGATGGGGAGAGGAAAGAATGCTATCAGGAGAACAGCAGAAATTTCCCCAGACCTAGATGATACCCACTGATGCTTCGCACATGGGAACATGCTCCATCAAGCATGTCATGATGGAAAATACAGTGTTTGGAGCCACCACTCATATTCAATCCCCTTATTAAACAGATGAGGAAACTAAAGTTCTGGAGGCTCAGGGGACTTGATCAGGTTCTCCAGGTGGGTAGAGACCATTCTGAAACAAAAAGTCACTGTTTTCCTGACAACACCGTGCAGTGGTGTTCAAAACACATATCATTCGCTAATTGAGCTCTTTACTCATTTTCTATTACTGCTGTAACAGATTGCCACACAGGGGCGCCTGGATGGCTCAACTGGTTAAGTGAAGGACTTCGAATCAGGTCATGATCTCACGGTTCGTGAGTTCAAGCCCCATGTCAGAGTCTGTGCTGACAGCTCAGAGCCCGGAACCTACTTCAGATTCTGTGTCTCCCTCTCTGTCTGCCCCTCCCCCGCTTGCACTCTGTCTCTCTCTCAAAAATACATAAACGTTAATTTAAAAAAAAAATTTAATGTTTATGTATTTTTGAGAGAGAGAGAGAGAGAGAGAGAGTCTGTGTGAGCAGGGGCAGGGGAGGGGCAGAGAGAGAGGGAGAGACACAGAACTCAAAGTGGGCTCCAGGCTCTGTGTTGTCAGCACAGAGCCCAACGCAGGGCTTGAACTCACGAACTGTGAGATCATGACCTGAGCCGAAGTCGGACGCTTAACTGACTGAGCCACCCAGGCGCCCCTAATTTTTTTTTTTTTTTTTTTTTTTTACTTGCCACACATGTGGCAGCTTAAACAGCACACGTCTGTTATCCTGAGGGTCAGAAGTCTGACACAGGTCTCATCAGGCTAGGCTCAAGGCATTGGCGGGGCTGTGTTCCTTTCTAGAGGTTCTGGGGGAGGATTCAATTGTTTGCTTTTCTAGGTTGTTGGCAGAATAGAGTTCTTTGCAGGTGTAGGACCAAGGTTCCAGATTTTTTTTGCTGACTGAAACTGAGGGCCCTGCCCAGCCTCTCGGGTTGGCTGCATTCCTTGGCTTCTAGACCCTTTCCTCTGTCTTCAAAGCAACGGCAGCTCAAGTCCTGGCCACATCCATCTCCCTGACCCTTCTTCCTCCGTGTTCACATCCCTCTCCTGGGAAATGACCACACCTGGGAAATGATCTCCATTTTTTAAGCATGCCTGTGATTAAATTGGGCCCATCTGGATCATACTAAATGACCTTTCCATCTCAGAGTCCTTCCCATTAATCACATCTGCAAAGTCCCCTTTGCCACATAAACTAACATATTCACAGATCCCAGGGATTAGGACCTGGATATTTCCGGGGGCCATTTTACTGCCAGCCAGGCCAGTCCTTCTCGGAGCCCACTCCTACCCAGAAGAGAAATCAGGGTGAATCTCCAGATGTCCAATTGCTGGACTTTCATAACCGGCTTGCGCCTTCTGTTAACTCCCCTTTTCATTCCCACGGGATTAATATCCCCCAAGGCACAAAGCGAACTTCCCTTCTCTGTTCAAAATAGTGGATGGCTCTTCCTTGTGCGCTTAACTGAATAAAGCTCCCCACTTCAGCGTTCAAGCCTCTCTTTTGTTCATCTCACGACACATTGCTCCCGTAGCCCGTTTTCTTCTGCCAAAACGGACCCTTCTGTCTTCTCCCACATGCATCAGACAGTCTCTTACGTCTGTGCCTTTACCTGCACTATGTTCTCTGCCTGGACTGTCCTTCTTTGAATCCTCATCTCTGAATTTCCTGATCCTGAAGTTTTCCAGACTCAATTCAAATGTCACCACTTCCTGGAAGCCTTCCCTGTTTCTTCCCACCATCGTTAAGGCTGGAAATAAAATTCCCTTCTGATGCCTCATGGCTCTCGTGTCCCCCTTTCTATTGACACTAAGCAGGTTCTAGTTCCCATCGCTACCCGACAAACTATGCTGAAACTTTGTGGCTTGAATCTACTGTCTATTGTTATTCTATTTCATGATTCTCTGGGTCAGAAGTTTGGTCAGAG
The DNA here is from genome assembly GCF_022837055.1 of Prionailurus viverrinus. Classification (NCBI taxonomy): domain Eukaryota; kingdom Metazoa; phylum Chordata; class Mammalia; order Carnivora; family Felidae; genus Prionailurus; species Prionailurus viverrinus. Next base: position 33,229,978 of record NC_062562.1, on the reverse strand, counting down.
CGTAGCAGGTGTGGCGGATCTTCATTCCATGATTTCTGGAACGTGGCTGAGTTGACTTGGGTGTCTCTCTTGCTCACTGTCTCCACAGAGCTTTTCCACATGCTTAGCTTGGACTTCCTCACAGCATGGTGGCCTCAGGTATTTGGGATGTTTACGAGGCAGCTCAGGGCTGCAGTAGACCAAAATGGAAGCTTCCAGTCCCTGCAAAGGCAGGCCCGGACCTGGCATAGCATCACTTTGCCCTACTTCATCGCCCAAAGCCATCACACATCAAATTCGGAGGAAGGAGAAATGGACCTCCACTATCCTAGGGGAAGAGTATCAAAGAACACAAATCATTTTCAAATGATTTTCAAAGAACCTCTTTCTTTTTTTTTTTCTTTCTTTTTGTTTTTTTTTTTTCCAACGTTTATTTATTTTTGGGACAGAGAGAGACAGAGCATGAACGGGGGAGGGGCAGAGAGAGAGGGAGACACAGAATCGGAAACAGGCTCCAGGCTCTGAGCCATCAGCCCAGAGCCTGACGCGGGGCTCGAACTCCCGGACCGCGAGATCGTGACCTGGCTGAAGTCGGACGCTTAACCGACTGCGCCACCCAGGCGCCCCCAAAGAACCTCTTTCAAAGAACACAAATCATTTTCTAGGGACTTTGATACATGCCAGTTCTTTTCTCTAGGACTAGAGTGTGATTCATTTAGTAGCTGCCATGGTGCCTGGCACAGTACTTTGCCCATAACAGGAATGCAGTAAATTTCGCTGTATTCATGAATAAATGCGTTCAGCAGGTTCTTGCTGAATATAACTACACCTAATTCTACATTCTATGGAGTGAACAAAGATGGGGGTGGAGAACTACAATTCTTTTTTTTATAAGGCCACCTAAAGGATTTCGAAAATGTATATGTAAAATAGATGACCATGTTCTTTGGAGGGCAGACCGTGGGTGTGAGGTATAGTATTTATGACGTGAATTATGGGTAATCATTTCAGGGTTGTATGAACCAATCTTTCTAATCGGATTCCAATGAAGCACCTGCTTTCTGTCCAACTCCAGCTCATGAGTGGGTAAGTCACATAGAAAGCCATTTCACATCGATTTTCAATGCTGCTTAATAGTTTGTTTTGCTGATTCAATCAGAATTTAAATCTGTAATAGCCAAATAGTTGATGTGCTTGCCATAAAATTGTTTTCATCAGCTCTCTGCTCTGAGATTAGGTCGGATCAGTTTTAGAAATTAAAAACCGTTTGTCTAAATATACAATTTTCGGGGCACCTGTCTAATTCAGTCCATAGGGTGTGCAAGTCCATAGGGTGTGCAAGTCTTGACCTTGAGGTTGTAAGTTCGAGTCCCGATGTGAGTGTAGAGATTACTTAAAAATTTGGGGCATCTGGGTGGCTCAGTCATTTGAGCGTCCAACTCTTGTCTTCAGCTCAGGTTGTGATGCCAGGGTTGTGGGATTGAGCCCCTGCGTTGGGCTCTTCGCTGGGTAGCCTGCTTAAGATTCTTTCTCTCTCTCCATCTGCCCCTCTCCCCACCCCTCTCTCTCTGAAATAAAAAATAGGGGCACCTGGGTGGCTCAGTCGGTTAAGCGGCCGACTTCGGCTCAGGTCATGATCTCGAGGTCAGTGAGTTCAAGCCCTGCGTCGGGCTCTGTGCTGACAGCTCAGAGCCTGGAGCCTGTTTCAGATTCTGTGTCTCCCTCTCTCTGACCCTTTCCCATTCATGCTCTGTCTCTCTCTGTCTCAAAAATAAACGTTAAAAAATTTTTTTAATAAAAAAAATACAATTATTAAAATTTCTTAAATCTTAAACATACAATTTTCCCGCCAAAATGGATTTAGCAGCTTCCCTTCCAACTTGTATCATGAAAAACCACTACCTTCCTTTTTTTTCTAAGAAGAGTGTTGGAAAGGTTTTGCAGAAAAATTTTTTAAAAATTTAGTAATAGTAATAATCATAATAATAAGGCCATCCATTTTATAAAGAGAAATTTATGAGAAGGCAATGTGAAGAATAAGAAAGCATGGGCTTGAAGAAAAGCACGCCAATTGCCTAATTGCTCAGAGCTTTTTTCTTCTCATCCACAAACCAGAGCTAATAGTATCAAACTCTTGTTAGTATCAAACTAACAAACTACAAAAATAGTATCAAACTCTTGTTAAAAGGGTTCAGTGGACAGTGGACATTTCTGGTACCTCCTGGACCACCCTTTCTTTGCCTCCCCTTTTCAGTATGACACTGAGCAGTTCATAAAGAATAAAGCCATAATGTGTTACTCCTCTGGGAGAATCTTTGCACTTTAGTAAGAGATCTAGAGTTTCCCCCCAAAGGAATGAATCTCTAATGGTAAAATTGGAGCTCTCAGATGTAAGACTGCCAGATGGAGTTAGGGAAGAAGATGCTTCACGGATGGCCCTTCTATTCACAGTGAGTAAAGAGTGTCATCCTTACCTAAGGGTTAGGCCAACCCAGGAAGGCACTATCAGAAGAGGATTAGTGGTCAGATATTTGGACTTCAGATAGATCCCCATTTGATCCCCTGCTTAGCCATATGTCAGCTGTGTGAACTTGCATGTTTCTTTAACTACTCTGATCCTTGGTTGCCTCATCTATAAAATGGGGCAAAAAGAGAATCTACTTCACTGGTGGCCTATGAGAATCAAATGAGCTAAGACACATACTATGTACTCAATGAGTGATAGCTTCCGATGGCCAGTCAGTGTAACTTAGTTGATTTTTTTTTTCCCAGGGATGAGGAAACTTAAGTTTTATTTATTTATTTATTTTATTATTAAAAAAAATTTTTTTTAAATGTTTATTTATTTTTGAGAGAGAGAGAGAGTGTGAGCAGGGGAGGGGCAGAGAGAGAGGGAGAGACAGAATCTGAAACAGGCTCCAGGCTCTGAGCTGTCAGCACAAAGCCTGACAGGGGGCTTGAACCCACAAGCTGTGAAATCATGACCTGAGCCAAAGTCGCACGCTTAACCGACTGAGCCACCCAGGCACCTGGTGGCTCAAGTTTTAAAATCCCTAACTCTTGGGGTGCCCGGGTGGCTTAGTTGGCTAAGCATCCAACTCTTGGTTTCAGCTCAGGCCGTGATCTTGCAGTTAATGAGTTTCAGCCCCTTTTCCTCTGGCTGTGCACTGACAGCCTAGAGCCTGCTTGGGATTCTCTCTCTTCTCGCTCTCTCTGCCCCTCCCCCACTCATACACATGCAGTCACTTGTGCACGCTCTCTCTCAAAATAAACTTTAAATAAATAAATAAATAAATAAGCAAATAAACTTCCCAATTCTAAGTATCAAAATATCTGAGTACAATGTCCAGCCCATACAGGGACCTCCGACATGGTAACTCCCACGCCCGTGGTCATCTTTATATTTCAGTCCCACCCAGTCCCCTCACCCAGCCGCCCAATGCCTTGTGTGGCGTACATGTTCACGAGAAGCTCAATGAAAGCTCCAGGCCCTGAGGGACAAAAAAAAAAAGGATCCTCGGGTCATTTTAATGACCGATAATTAATGGGGTGAGTGAAACATAGTTCATGCGTTGAGGAAAGCAGGGCTCGCTGTCAGAGAGGCAGCAGGTCTTAACTGTGGAATCTGGCATTTTAGACCTTGCTGCTTTTTGCCCTGATGCCCCACAGGGCCCTTTGGGGCTTTGTCATCCGACTTAGACGCGCAGAGGACGCAGCATCTGCCTCAGGCTTCAGGCCTCTGAGAATTGTGGCCGTCTTTTCTCCTGACAAAACTCACTCCAGCCTGGGCCATCGGTGTGGTGAGGTCCCCATGGGACTGACACCACCTGGATTTGAAGATCATTCAGGGACTCCACCAGGCCTGTAGGGTTTCTAGGGCTGCACACCCCGAGAGGCGGAAATCTGCTCTCATGGAAACTTCAGTCTGCAAGCGGGGCGGGGACAGAAGCCCCTTACGTAGGTCCTCAGTGGAAATGGAGGACTGTTTCTTTCTACAGTGTGGCTCAAGAAAGGCTTCCCTCAAGTAGGTGAGCATCCGTGTTTGCCCCATCCGCGCTGTTTGTCTGACCCTGAGGGCCTTAGGAGAACCTTCTCCTGTCACCCCGGAGCCGGAGGCCACTGCTCCCAAAAGTTTAAACAGCCCCTTTTTGTTCTCTGTTGTCTGTGCCAGTGTCGGTCCGTAAGGAGTCTGCTTTCCTCACACCCTGACAAGGTACAGCATTTAAGAGCTGCTTCGATGTCTTATTTGTGTACGTAAGAGAAAATAAAGAGCCCTCGTTGCTTAAGCTTTACGTAAGGAACTGTAGAGACCCTTCGTTTAGCCCAAGATGGTATTTTCGCTCTCTGAATAATAAGCATGCCTAACTCCTAGAACTATGTGCGTTATTCGCTTGTAACCCTCCTAATTCATATCCCATTCAAGTCCTGGCTCTTTCAGAAACCAGTATTCTGTTCTAGACAAGAGAAATCAGGTTATTGTTGGCTTGTTTTTGTTTTCTATGACTCAAAACTCCTATGGGCTGTGGCCGGATAATATTTTTATCTCTGTCGCCCCTGAGCTGATATCATGGAAAGTTTGCAAGACGCTAATCTAAGGAAATGTGAGATGTACCACCGGAGAGTTTTGTCTGTTCGTTTATCCAAGTATTGACCCTGCGATGTGTCAGTTGGTGTTCAGACACAGAGGAAACAGCAAAGCACACAGAGAAGCTCCCTGCTCTCATGGAACTTGGAACTTCACAGAGGAGAAAGCCCATAAGACACACGTAAGCTAACATATGAACACAAAAATCTTAGAATAGCAAGAAGTGTGACCACGTAATTTTAAAAGTCGATGGGAGAGAAATGAATAGAAGGAGGGTGGAAGCAACTTCAGCTACAGGCATCTGGAAAAGCCTCTCTGAGAAGCCAAGAGTTGAGTTGCGCCTGGGGCGCAAGGAAGCAGTCCCCAGGAGGAGACCGAAGGCAGAGGGTGGCAGACGATGGCCCGTCCCCAGACGCCAGCCGACCCCGGTTTTTGGCGCGCCCTGCAAGCCAAGATTACGTTTTACATATTTCAGTGGCGGAAAACAAATCTAAGGTAGAAAATATTTTGTGACACATAAAAAATGATATAAAATTCAAATTTCAGCGTCTGTCAAGGTTTGTCGGGACAAAGCCAAGACCATTTGTTTACAGTCACAGAGTCGAGTAGTTGTAACAGAGACCGCGTGGCCCCCAAAGCCATCTGGTTAGGAGGAAGTTTGCTGAGCCCCGATAGGAGAGGATCATTCAGACAGAGGGAAGCACACGTGCTAAGTCCCAGGACAGAGACCTGGTGGACAGCAGGGAGGCTGGAATGCCTGATAGACTCGCAGAGGCCAAGTTCGGGGGGGCACAGGGCGTTTTTGTCACCTAATCATATGCAACCTGTGACATAGGCAGTATGCTTTTGTCTAGTCACTACGCCAAACAGCTCCCACTAACTGAGAGCAAAGCCAAAGTTGTATAGTTGCGATGGACGGCATTCGACCCCACCCTCCTTGACCGGTGTGACCCGGGAACTCCTAAACCTTCTTCCTCTTGCCTCCCTTTGGCTCGGAGCAGCGGTTTACCAGCTACAACAGATGATCCGAATCCCAGCTCTGCTGCTTACTGGCTGTGTGAACTTGAACGAGTGAATTGACTTCTCCCGGGCGGCCAATTCCTCTTGTAGCTACTACTACCTAATTTAAGGATTTCTGTGAAGTTTTAAATTAAATGAGATGATGGTAAGCGCTCGGATTAGCAGCCGCTGCTATTATTACTGAGCAGAAGTGCCACTTGGTAAATGTGACGAGCCGGCCCCGCCCTGAGAGAACCAGATTTAGTCAGTCTAGGGTGGGGCACAGGAGTGTGAACCCCACGTTGAGAAATACTGCCCCAGGAAGACAGGTGTGCGGCCATCTGGCCTGGCAACGTGACCTGGCCTAAGGCACTGATAAACAGTAACTATGTATCGTTGAATGGGTAGAGTTTTGGGGGCGGGATTTTTTTTTTTCCTATGCAAGCCCAAGCCTGAGTGTGAACAAACAAGTGGAGGTGGAGGTAAGGATGGGGGTGGGGTAGACCTCACACCAACCCCACTCTGTGCGAATCATGTTAAGTGCTCTCCCATTGCAGGCAGGAGCCTGTGCGGATTAAGTTGTGCATAGAAAGTTCTGTGAATCCAGCAGTCTCTTGTGTGTTTATTTCCATTCTTGTCCCGTGGATGATGGTTAGTGTCCTTGTACTGCACTTCCTGGGGAGACACTACAAAGGGAGACAGGCTTCCTATTTTCCCCTCGTTCATCAGGGACGGGGGCCAGGAGGGTAAATGAGGGAGGTGGGACTGGTGTGAGGCAATAGAGAGTGGTGTGGACTGTGGTCAATCAGAGAGCCCGTGCTGCACCTATGGGACTAGCTGCTCCCCCACCCCCACCCCTCCAGCCAATTGTGGTCACACAGGAATGTAGTCTGAGAATGGCCAGAAATTCCTTCTCTTCGAAAAGAAGCCAGATATCCAGATTTTTATGCAATATAGTCCCATTAATAAACATTGGCAAGTAATTCAAAAAAAAATTTTAAACCCCATATGGGCCAAACAAAACAAATCCTCTGGCTGGATCCAGCCTGTGGGTGGGCCTCCAATTTGCAAACTCTGGTCTAGACTGACTAATTCAAGCCTTGGGACCTGTACCCCCACTCCCACCCCACCCTGTGGCCTGGTGTAGGGACAGGATCTGTGTCCCAGGGCAGCGAATCTCAACCTTAGCTACCCGTTAAAATCACCTGGGGAGAGAAGAAGTATATGCCCATGCTCAGGCTCCGTATCCAAAGGGTCTGTTGTAATCGGGCTGGGGGCTGGGGGGCAGGGGGGCTGCCCAGGGACTAGGTAGTCAGAGTTGAGCTCCACTGTGCAAGGCAAGACCAAAGGGGTATGTTTGGAGAAAGAAGTCTTGGGAATAGGGTGCCCAGAAGTCTGAAAAACAAAGCCAGGCCAGAAACCCCTATCATGGTATTAACTTTCTGTGCTGACCCCCTTGGTCTATGGGGAAAAGCCATGTAGACAGTTGTGAAGAGTTTGACGTTATTAAGTTTTTGGCTTCCAGTTTGCAGCAGAGAGTGGCAGGTGTTCGCTAAATTCTCAAGGCCTAGGGGTGCCTGGGTGGTTCAGTCGGTTAAGCGTCCGACTTCAGCTCAGGTCACGATCTCGCGGTCCGTGAGTTCGAGCCCCGCGTCAGGCTCTGGGCTGATGGCTCAGAGCCTGGAGCCTGCTTCCGATTCTGTGTCTCCCTCTCTCTCTGCCCCTCCCCCGTTCATGCTCGGTCTCTCTCTGTCTCAAAAATAAATAAATGTTAAAAAAATTAAAAAAAAAAATTCTCAAAGCCTAGTACAGCTTTATGACGTGCTGGTGGTAGGTATGCATTCTGTCTGAGAAATAAGGGACAAGGGGAAGATGTGTCACTCCTCCTCCTATTCTCCCCCACTAAAGCTGACGCAGAGAAACAGGTGACAGTCAGAGGCCCAGAGGCAAGATTCTGCAACACGGGGATGTGTCAGGCTGCCTTAGCTGCAGAGGTAAGGCATAACACCTCTTTCCCAAACATTCCAGAGGAAAGTGATCCTTAAAGGTCGTTGGGGGGGGGGGGGAGGGGGGATGATGCCTGAGTGAAGAATTCTTTTTTTTTTTTTTTTTTTTAATTTTTTTTTTCAACGTTTGTTTATTTTTGGGACAGAGAGAGACAGAGCATGAACGGGGGAGGGGCAGAGAGAGAGGGAGACACAGAATCGGAAACAGGCTCCAGGCTCTGAGCCATCAGCCCAGAGCCCGACGCGGGGCTCGAACTCACGGACCGCGAGATCGTGACCTGGCTGAAGTCGGACGCTTAACCGACTGCGCCACCCAGGCGCCCCAGGAATTCTTTAAAAACATTTTTTGTTAACATTTATTTATTTTTGAGGGACAGAGAGAGACAGAGCATGAGTGGGGGAGGGGCAGAGAGAGAGAAATCCGAAGCAGGCTCCAGGCTCTGAGCTGCCAGCACAGAGCCTGACACGGGGTTCGAACCCACGAACCGTGAGATCGTGACCTGAACCAGAGTCGGATGCTTAATTGACTGAGCCACCCAGGTGCTGCTAAAGAATTCTTTTTTAATTTTTGATACTTGTTGCCTGGTTTGGCCCAAGGTGGGCTATCCATGCCTAGCGAAGGAATGGAGAGAGAGAATGAGTCAGAAGCTGTCTTTCCTGCCCTTTTGCCTGTTGAGGCAATTCTTCCTCCCTCCCTGTGAGCAAATGGGGGGGGGGGGTGGTGGTCTGTAGGGGAATGGGTCCACTAAACTTTGTTTTCCATTAGCTGCCGGGCTTTCTAAGCAAGTTCATGAGTTGCCAGGGTGGTTTCATACAAAGGGTTCACTCACGTATATTAATTGGCCCTTAACACACAGGAAGACACCAATGAGTTTTTATAGTGTGTGGAGGGTTTTTGAACCAAGGAACCAGATTCCTAGTTTTCCCTGCACCCACTGTTTTCCCTTTGAAGTCAATGGGAGCCTTGCTCAGGGTGTCCAGAGAGAAACGGGGATCTGGTCGAAGTGAACTGCTTAGGAAAATGTATTAAAGTACTAAAGTAAGATTAAGTTACCCAGAGAAAACACACTTTGGCCAGAAGAAACTGCAATCAGAACCATCTGAAGGGGGTCCTGTGGTCAGAGAAGAGAAGAAAATGTATTTTAAAAATTCAATTAATGCATATCCAGTTGCCTCCGAGGAAATAAAGACTCCTTGTCTTTTGCATGTTTAAAATACGAATTGCCAATTAATGATGCGATTGGCAAATTGCTCTACAATTAAAAACAGAAATGTTGTTTGAGGCAATTAGAATAATTGTCATATGTTAATTACGGGTTGATGGATTTTGCATGCTGCCAGCAATTACATTTTGAGTGAGCTTTTCTGAACAGAATCCAAATCCATAAAGACATTGATAAAATAACAACTGTCTTCCTCGTTGGCATGCCTGCTATATTTTTAGTGTCTTTTAAGGTATGTAATTATTTTTAATTAGGTCTCCAGAAGAAATTTTTCTTAATACATGTTTTACCAGGTCATCATTAAAGAACCTTGTAACCAGTCAGAAAGGAGAGGGGAATAGAAAGAATACAGACTTGGAAGCCAGACAAACCTTAGTTCAGATATTTACTAGCTGGGTGCTTTGGGCAAATTACTTAGCCTTTCTGAACCTCAAAGTAAAATGTGGAAAATATATACCTTCAGGGTCACTAGGAGGTTTATATGAGGTAATATTTATATATTCCCATGTATTGTGAATGATGTATAGCAAATGCCCAATAAAAGTAATTACTGTTCTTCTAAGGGTCTGGGTGGCTCAGTCTGACTTCAGCTCAGGTCGTGATCTCACCGTTTGTGAGTTCAAGCCCCGCATCAGGCTCTCTGCTGTCAGGGTGGACCCTACTTCGGATTCTCTGTCCCCCTGACCATCTCTGCCCCTCCTCTGCTCTCTCTCTCTCTCTCAAAAATAAAGTTTTTAAAAAGTAATTATTGCTTTTCTAGAAATAGTAGGATATACTCTCAATCTGGGCTATTCCCTCAACTATTTCATTGTAGTAAACTCTTTGCAGTTACTATTCTTGCAACTAGAATTATCATATGTGGCCAAAAAGAGTATGGCCTGCAGCACTTTAGGGCAGTCAGTGACATTGAAGTCTATGTGAATAGTGCCCCTTGACTTCGTCCAGTGTACAACCTTCACAACTATACCTGGCTGTTCTACTTGGAACCAATATCCTAAATTCACATCCTTTGAAGCCTTTGGTTCTGAGATAAATAGGTCTTGTTTTTGTTCATTAGACCTTTTACTAGTTGTGTTTTATTCAGCAACATTTATCAGGGGTTAGCAGATTTTTACCTGCAGACACAATCTGATTATTGAGAGCCAGAGAGAGACAGAGCATGAGCATGAGAGGGGCAGAGAGAGGGGGAGACACAGAATCCGAAGCAGGCTCCAGGCTCTGAGCAGTCAGCACAGAGCCTGACGCGGGTCTCAAACTCAAAAACCGCAAAAGCCGAAGTCGGATGCTTCACCGACTGAGCCACCCAGGCGCCCCACCCTGTTTTTGTAAATTAAAAATATTTTGGAATGCAGTTACACCTGTTCATTTACATATTATCTTCAGCTACTTTTGAGCTATGGGGGGCAGAGTAGAGTAGTTGCAACAATGACTCTATGGCCCACAAAACTGAAAATATTTGCTATGTGGCCCTTTGTCGAGAAAGTTTGTTGACTGGTGGTATTAAAGACTGTCTAGCCAAATATCTGTTTATATTAATTCCAGGGAAAGTTAATGGTTGATGGCTCTTGTTGTTTCTCTTCTCTCATACCTCTTACATTACTGAGCCAGGAGATTTTTTTCCTGATTCCTTACTGCCACTTCTAGACTCTTCTCCTTTCTCCTTCCTCAAACTCCTGCAACCCTGAAGTGCATGACTTTTGATTTTCCCATCCACTGCACCCTCCTTGTGGCAGTCATCAACAGATGACTGGCTCATGGCCACTCTGTCAATAACCTTCCCATCATAATTCTTAGTACTTTTCAAAACCGTTTGCATAAGTGATCTTTCCATCATATCAGGTCTTGAATCTGATTATCTTCGGTGATTTCGCTTTCATTCAATAGTCAGCGACTAGGAAACGCCAGGCCTCCCTCCTGCACTCTCTCTTAGCTACTTACTCCCGTGGTCAACCGCAACCTTTGCAAACTTGCCTTTGTCAAGCAGGGCAACCCTGGCCCCATCCAGCCTCCCAGCTCACTTCATGTAGCAATCTGACTGCAATCACTTCCAACTCCCGTGGGATCTATTCCGTTGCTGCCCCTACCTTTTCACGGCCTCTCGCCCCTTTCTTGCTCTCTGGCCTTGTGCTGGCCTGACTCCCTAGCATGTATCGTCAAGTCCTCTTGCTCCTTCGTTGCTTCATCATGCTCTTGGGGCAAAACTTCAGTCCTGGTTATGTCCAGTTTGATTACCTGCACCTGAGCACAAGCCCTTGCCTGAAGAGAAACATACAACCCAGCTCATTGGTTTCACTTTAACTCAGGCCCTCTGGCCCCCTATGGATATTTATGCCCCCTGGTAATCTTACTCCTTTTCCCTCACTCCCACTGTCACAGATGATGATTCATACCTTCTCATAGCTCATGAAACGGCCAATTTCTTCATCCTTATTCTCTCTCTCAATGATCTTGCCTCCTTTGTCCCTCAGGAGAGGAAGCGATTAGAAGAGAACATCCAAAACTCCCCACCCACCATAGTCACCTGCTTCTTTGCCATGCACTCTGCCTTCCCTGCCCTCCAGCTTTAAGGTTCTGTGCCTCTCCCTGAGATCAACCTCGCCACCTGTGCCCTAGATTCCATTCTCTCTTGCCTATTCAAGAATATTGCTCTTACATTTCTCCCCTTCCCTTAGTGCGTTACTGGTTCTTCCATTTTATATAACAACATCTCCATCATTACACCTATCATGTTATTTCTCCCATCTCAAAGTAAACAAAATGAAACAAATTTTCTGATGCGGCTTCCCTCTCCGGCTACCGTTCATTTCTCTGTTCCCCTTTAAATTTTTTTTTTCAACGTTTATTTATTTTTGGGAGAGAGAGAGACAGAGCATGAACGGGGGAGGGGCAGAGAGAGAGGGAGACACAGAATCGGAAACAGGCTCCAGGCTCTGAGCCATCAGCCCAGAGCCTGACGCGGGGCTCGAACTCACGGACCGCGAGATCGTGACCTGGCTGAAGTCGGACGCTTAACCGACTGCACCACCCAGGCACCCCTCTCTGTTCCCCTTTAAAGCTCAGCTCCTCAAAAGGGTTCTCTGTCCTCATTGTGCCCAATATTTATTTTTGGCTCTCTCTTGAAAGCTCTAATCATGCATTTTGTTACCTACACTCCCCAAAGAGTGCTCTCATCAAGGTCAAAAATGAAATGTTTTTTGCAAAATCCAATGCTGAGGTTGCACTTCTCACCCTGACCTTCCAAAAGTACTTGCTACTGTTGACTGTTCCTTCCACGTAGCTCCCAGAGCACGATGTTCTCCTGGAGGAGAGAGGGGTCTGAGCTGTGGGAAAGAACCATCTAGAAGACCTCCAGAATTCATTTGGATTGACTATATTGAACGTAGGACTCCTTTGGTGGAAGTCTCACCCTTGTCAAACAGACCCTGTACCTGAGACAAGCTGGCCTTCTTGTTCTCATGATGCCTAGAGAAACCCAGTGGCTAAGGGGGCAGTGGGATGGAGGGCTGGAGATAGGGAAGAGTTAGCCTGCACTGAATCCTATTCTGCCACTTATGAGCTTATAAGCTTGGCCGTGTTACCGATACTCCAAAGTCTCAGGTTTTTTCATTTATAAAGGGTAGATGGGAATACCTGCTGCATAGATTTGTTGTAAAGAATAAATGAATTCATGTTAGAGAAAGCCTAGGATCATAGTCGAAAACAAATGCCTGCCAAGGTAGACAGGCAGAAATTATAAATTAAGACAGTCAGCAGATGCTTACTCCTAAAGGTAGGTCACATTCAAATTTTGAAAACTAACACACCGGGGCAAATAAATCCTGCCTGAAAGCCAAGTTTGGCGCCCTTTTTGACCTGGATGGTGGCTGAAACACGGCAGGTACGTGGTTAATATTAGATTCCCTTTCTTTTGAAAACTGACGTCAACCAGTCATGCAGGGGGTGCTTGGATGCTCACAACATTCATTCAACACATCTGCCCCCAGCCCCCTCCATGGCGGGAGCTGTGCCTGGTACGGTGGTGGTCCTTTCCCTCAGGCTCTGTTTCTACTGTTAGAGAGAGCGAGGTACAGAACAGACTGACAAATTGTGGAAATAACTGCAAGCTATCAAAAGTGTAATACAAAAAAAGTAGATATGTATATATCTACTATAATAAATAGAAGGTCTGTAAGAGTGATGGTTGAGAGCTCGGGTTCTGAAGTCTAATTTCCTGGCTCAGTGACCTTAGGCAAGTTATAGTGGTGTCCCTTTATCCACAGTTTTGGGGGTTTTGGTTTTTGGGGTTTGAGTAATCTCCCCCCCACCACCACCTGACCCCGCAGTCAACCTTGGTGTGGACGCAGATGATCCTCCTTCTGATGTGTCATCAGAAGGTCAATGGTAGCCTAATGCTACATCACAGTGCGTATGCCATTCATCCCCATCTCATCACATGGGCATTTACATCTCACATCGTCACAGGAAGTTGGGGGAACACCACAAAATAGTTAGAGAGAGAGAGGGAGAGACCGCATTCACATAACTTTTGTTATGGTACGTTGTTATAATTTTTCTCTTTTATTAGTGGTTATTGTTGTTAATCTCTCACTGTGCCTAAATTATAAATTAAAACTTATCATAGGTATGTATACATAGGAAAAAAACAGTATGTAGAGGGCTTGGTGGTATCTGTGGTTTCCGACATCCACCGGGGGTCTTGGAAGGTGTCTCTCATGGATAAGGTGGACTGTGCAACCTTTCTGTGCCTCAGTGTTCTGTTCTTAAAAATGAAGATAGGGGCGCCTGGGTGGCGCAGTCGGTTAAGCGTCCGACTTCAGCCAGGTCACGATCTCGCGGTCCGGGAGTTCGAGCCCCGCGTCGGGCTCTGGGCTGATGGCTCAGAGCCTGGAGCCTGTTTCCGGTTCTGTGTCTCCCTCTCTCTTTGCCCCTCCCCCGTTCATGCTCTGTCTCTCTCTGTCCCAAAAATAAATAAACGTTGAAAAAAAATTTTAAAAAAAATGAAGATAATAATAGTTCCTACCTCATAGGGCTATTGAGAGGATTAAGTGAGTTGATGCATTTAAAGAACCCAAGTCATTCCCTGGCACATAGTTGGTTCTTACATAGGTTCGCTCTATGGTGGACAAAGGATTCTAGATGTGAATGTGGTAACTAGGGTTCTGATTAAGGTGACCAACTTGTCCTGGTTTGCCCAGAACTTACTCTGTATTAGCGCTGGAAGTCTTGTGACCTGGGAAAGCCCCTCAGTTTGTGGTCAGGTTCGTTCAACTTCCAGCTACTAACTAGCTTTGTTCCTTTGAGGCCATCTTATCCCTCCCTCTGGATCTGTAAAATGAAGAGTATAGACGAGATGGGTGGTTCCCAACCTTTATTGTGCACGAAAGCCCCCTCTTATAGAGCGTGGAATGCCGGACCCCACCCTGGAGTTTCTGATCCAGCAGGTTTGGGGTGGTCCCGACCCACTACTCTACATGACCACAAAGTCCCTTTGTCTTCTACTCATCTGTGATTCTATGAGTTCTTCCTGTGACCTGCTTTATGGGAAAGTGAGGTTCATGTGCCGAAAAGCATCATTCATTCACTCGTTTATCCATTCAACAGTATTTATTCAACACCTCCTATGGGTCAGGTGCTGTTCTAGATGCTGGGGATCTGGCGGTCAACAGAATAAAAAAATTGTAAACTCCTTGATGGCAGGGACTCAGCTAACTTACTTTGTGCCCCTGCACTTGCCCTGTCCCACCCCATGCCATGCACAGTGAAGGCTCTTGACAAGTGAGAGCTGGGATAGTGCGCAAGATAATATATAGGGAAGCCGGAAGCTATGCTTTGCAGACCTTAAAGGCAAGCACAAAGCTGTTGGGTAAGTGAGCTAGTCTGTGTCCAAGAGATACAACCCTTACCACCCTCACCCTCTACCAACACACTCTCCTCCCCCTCCCCACCCCACCCCCCCCCCCCCCCCCCCGCATCCATATCTCAATGTCTGTTTTATGGCTGGGATTCCATTTCTTGAGATTCATCTCTGTGTCTCTTGTGAAAAATAGGGTAAACCCTTTAAACCCTACCTGATAGGTTTAAGAAGAATATAATAGGACTTCAATTATTTCATCCTTTCAAGCAGTTATTTCACTTTGTTGCTAGCTACATACATGGGAGAACCTACCTTTTTAATAAGTGGATGCCCTGTGTTTCTGTCATACCTATTTCTAGGAGGGGAGGAAAAGAAGGGAGCTCACTCTGCAGGTTGCTGAAGAACCAGAACGTTTATTATCCATGAAGCTTTGTTCAACTGCATGGGCTGCCTGGCCTGTTGCATTCCATCAAGGATCTTGACAAAAGTGTCAGGAAGGTCAACTGATAACGCTAATTTTTTTTTGACACTCCTAATGACAGGTTTATGTGATTAGACTCCATTCCCTTAAAGAATCTACTCATGTTTGGGGTGCCTGGGTGGCTCAGTTGGTTAAGCATCCGACTTCGGCTCAGGTCATGATCTCGCAGTTTGTGAGTTCGAGCCCCGTGTCGGGCTCTGTGCTGACAGCTCAGAGCGTGGAGCCTGCCTGCTTTTGGATTCTGTGTCTCCCTCTCTCTCTGCCCCTCCCCTGCTCACGCTCTGTCTCTCTCTGTCCCAAAAATAAATAAAACATTAAAAAAAATTAAAAAACAAAAGAATCTACTCGTATTTTACTGCATGTCTGCTCAGCCACACTTGTTGCCTCAGTTTTCTATGGCTGCAGAACAAGTTATCCCCAAATGTTGTGGCTTAAAACAAGGTCCATTTTTATTGGTCTCCATTTTGGAGGGCTGGTGTTTGGGCAAGGCTCAGTTGGGATGGCTTGTGTCTGCTCTGTGGTATACCCACCTGGTTGCATTTAGCTGGAGGCTACCCTGGGCTGACAGGTCCAAAATGGCTTCCCTCTGGTGTTGGGGTTATGGTGCTGGCTGTTGGCTGAGCTGCCTGGTTTTGTGTTCTCTCACAGCGTCTCCTCATGGCCTCTTATCCTCCAGGGCCTTTATGTTTTAGTAGGGAACCTGGATTTCTTTCCATGGCAGCTCAGGGTAGGAAGAGGGCAGGAATGGAAGCTGTTGGGCTCAGAAGCGGAGATGTCCCTTCTACCGCATTCTATTGGTCAAACAAGTCACAAGCCCTCCTGGGTTCAAGGAGAGGGGTGAATGTATTCCACCTCTTGATGGGAGAAGTTGTTGGTGGCCATCTCTGGAGGTCATCAGTCTACACTCATATCTTCTCTACATCCTAGTGCACTTCTTCAAATAAGAAAGGATGGTGGTTTTTAGGTGGGGGTGGTGAGTATGCGAGTCGCTAGCGACAAGACAAAGATGTTTCTTTGATTTATACCATCTAAATTCAAGAAGAGTGTCAGAACTCCCCCAGGGAAATAAGGATATGCAAATGCTTACGTAAAGAATGTAGCTCATGGATAAAAATGACAGTGAAGAGCACATAATATGTGTCAGTCTATATGTTCATGATAAATTTGAAAAGTGTCAAAACCCCAACTCTCCTTTTGGAAACAAAAACAACAGTCCATAAAATTCTCAAATGCTTCTGATTAGTCTGAATGCATCTCAAAGAACAAGCGAGTTGAATGGCACGAGAGGACTTTACCAAAGTGTCCTGGGCAGCGGATGTTTCAAATGCTCTCAGTGAAGGGGCAGTAATGCCAACCACATGCTTATGTTTTTGAAATTATTTTATTAAGGGCTCTGTGAAAATGTGGGAAATGTAAGCATGCACAAGTGCACATAAAAATACATAAAGTGCAGGGGTGCCTGGGTGGCTCGGTCACTTAAGCGTCTGACTTCGGCTCCAGTCATGATCCTGTGGTCTGTGAGTTCCAGCCCTGTGTTGGGATCTGTGCTGACAGCTCAGAGCCTGGAGCCTGCTTCAGCTTCTAGGTCTCTCTCTCTCTCTCTCTGCCCCTCCCTGGCTTATTCTCTCTCTCTCTCTCTCAAAAGTAAATACTTTAAAAATTTTTTCAAAACACATAAAGTGCAAAGAGTCTATCTTTGTGGCAGGAAGTGTTTGGGGAGACAGTCACAGGAGACGTGCATTTGGGGTACATAGGATTCTATGAGATAGGCACCATAAAGCCACCCAGGTGCCCCTAAGAGGCTGCTTCTTACATCGACCCTCATTCCAGACTCTCTGGATTTTGAAATGCTGATAGCTTTCATAAAAATTTTCCCGTGCTTCTTAATTTTAAGTGGGCAAATGGATCCTCCGGGGGCCTGTAAAAGGCAGATCCGGATCCTGTGGGTCTGGGATGCGACCTGAGATTCACATTTCTGACGAGTTTTAGGTGATGTTGTTGCCGTTGGTGCATGCATTTGGACGACAAGCTTGCTTAAGATGTGGAGAGGGGGTGCTTGGTAAGTGTCCTTCCTTGCAGACCAGGTGGGGCTTGCCTCTCTGTCTACCCTGTGCCTGAAATTGTGCTAGACAACAGGACTAGCAAGACAGGGCTGAGCCTCAGGCTCTGAACGTAATGAGCGGACAGTCTAGAAGGAGAAATAAACACACAAAATAATTCAAATAGAAAAGTGAGAAGAGAGTGGCTGGGTGACTTCTAGCACAGGCTTGGGGGTCCTGACCCAACCCCTAACTAGGGTGTGGCTCGGGTAATTGGATTGACCAGACTCGCGGTATCGTCATTATGAGTTGAACTTTATGGTGCCTATCCCATAGAATCCTTATGCGACTTTGCCGAAATTAAGCCTTCCTGTGAAATAAGGTCTAGTGTATAGGAAGAGCTCAGTAAATATTAACCATTATTACTATACAGCGTTGCTGTGTTTGCGGTGGTGAAGGCCAATATATTTATGCTAAAATTTTTAGCTTTTTAATCGTAGAGGAAAATTTGGAAAGCCATTAGCAAGTATGGAAGAGGAAAGCAATTATGTCCACAAAATCCTTGAGAAATAAGCATCATGATTCATCTCTTAAGATGTATATTGACTATAAAGCATGTGTGGTGATGGTTGAGATGGAACTTTGATTTAAGGTTCTATTGGTTCTTGATCCTGTGTGACCTTGACGCTATCACTTAACCTCAGCCTTCTCTTCTACGAGGTGGGAACAATAACAACTGTCATATTCAAAATTTATGAGGCTCAAATATCATAGTGGATCTTTGGTGTCCACAGAGCTGGCTTAGAATCTCGGGCTTGTCACGTATTAGCTTGGGTGGCCTTCGGCGTTTTTCTCGACATCAACCTCAATGAAAAAAGTATGTAAAACACTCAGCCAAGTGACAGACACATAATAAGTGCTCAGTAAGTGATGGCTGTTGTTATGACATGAATTACTTGGAAAAATATAACGTACATGACTTCACGGAGATTATTATTATAAGTTATGATCAATGTGCTGTTCTTTATATACATCATAGTGTTGCTTCTAAGGTGTTGGCAGTAAGGTATAAACTGTGATTTTCCATCCCCCTCCCCTTTCACGTGCTGTTCCAAGTGACATTTGGAAAGGCAGCCAATGGAGGGTGAGGGGTGTAGTCCCTGTTGATGATGGAATTAGCACATCTCTTCATCATTGAAGCTAAGAGGCTGCTTTTTAAAAAAATGTTTATTTATTTATTTTGGGGAGTGGAGGGATGGAGAGAGGGAGAGACAGACAGATTGAGAGAGAGAGAGAGAGAGAGAGAGAGAGAGGGACTCCCAAGCAGGCTCCACACCATCAGCCTGGAGCCCAGCGCGGGGCTCAATCTCACAAACTGTGAGATCATGACCGGGCCCGAAACCAAGAGTTAGACGGTTCACCAACTGAGCCACCCAGGTGCCCCTAAGAGGCTGCTTCTTATATTGACCCTCATTCCAGACTCTCAGGATTTTGAAATGCTGATAGCTTTCATAAAATTTTTCCTTATCCATTCAGCAAACCGGTTAAAATCACAAATCCACAAAGCAAGGATGTGGGTGAAGGTTTGTTTCTGGTAGAAGGTAGACTGCTGGTTTGGGACCCTGGTTGCTGCTGCTCTGTAGAAGAGGGCAGGGAGTTGAGCATTCTTTCTTTTTTCCTTTTTGTAGTTTATTTATTTTGAAAGGGAGTGAGCGGGTGTGAGTTGGGGATGGGCAGAGAGACAGAGGGAGAGACAGAATCCCAAGCAGGCTCCACATTGTCAGTTCAGAGCCCCATGTGGGGCTCGATCCCATGCACCGTGAGATCATGGCCTGAGCTGAAACCAAGAGTCAGACGCTCAGCCGACTGAGCCATCCAGGTGCCCCAAGTTGAGCATTCTTTTTATAATGAAAGCTTGGCACCATTCGGGCATGAACCAGTATTCCAATAGCCAGAGGTTGCTCAACAGAACATAACCTCTTCCCACCTCTGCCAAAGAAAAATGTTGGAATGGGGGACAGAGGAATCTCAAGATTGACTCTTCTCATATTCCATCCCTGAACTCACTAGCTTCTTCTCTTACCTTCTCTGGCTGATCTACCTCCTTGACAAGATTATTGCGAGGAAGGAGTTAATGAGTATACAGCTTTCTTTTCCTTGGGAGAGAGATACAAAACACGCTCAGAGCTGGGCTGTCATCACCCAGCAAGTCTTCAGGGGTTTTAAAGGTAGTTATTAACCCTTTGTGGCATTCCTGGGGCGGGGGGGGGGGGGGAGAACACTCTATGCTGAAAACACCTACTACAAATTTCCATCTATGATATGTATATGGAATCTCAATTTCTTCAGTGTAAAAATTCAATAACCTTGAAGATCAGCCTGGGATGTAGGTAGCCCTAAGCAGTTTATACAGGCCCTTGTGTCCTCTTTCAAAGCAGACCCTTCCTTAACTGTCTTAGCACTCAGGTCAGAAGTACCATTATCCTTGTTCTCCATTTGAAAAAACCGAGGTTTAAGGAAAGGCTTCATGGTAATGAGGCCTGGCTAGAGGCCATGTCTTCTGACTGCTGCCCTGTGCTCTTCTAAGGTACTGAACATGATATAAAGCCTCTTCTAACAGTGAGACATCACTTCTGAATCTCAGCGTTCCATAAAACCGCCAATTATCACCACCTAGAACTGTAACAAACTGCCATGATTCGGTCCTACGGAATTTGTGTTTAAAAAGAAATTCCCATGATTAACCTGCTTTGTTTTGATTTTATCATTTGCTTCTCTCCCCACTTGGTGATTTTAGGCTATTTAGATTTTGGGTTCCTCTTTTTCAATGGGTTGAAAATGATCAATTACTAGGGCTTCTGTATTCAAGAGAGACCTGCGGGGTGCCTGGGTGGCTCAGTCAGTTAAGTGTCTGACTTTGGCCCAGGTCACGATCCCGTGCTTTGTGGGTTCGAGCCCCGTGTCAGACTCTGTGCTGAGAGGTCGCAGCCTGAAGCTTGCTTTGGATTCTGTGTCTCCCTCTCTCTCTGCCCCTCCCCTCCTTGTGTTCTCTCTGTCTTCCAAAAATAAATAATAAAAAACAATTAAAAAAAAAAAAAAGAGAGACCTGCTGTGATTCTCATGGGGGATTTATGCCTGGAGTTTGCTCTTCGGTGAATTAAAATGAACTAGAAAACCGAAAAGCCTGGATGTCCCCTTCAAGGAATAAATAATTATTTAAACTTGTGAAAAGGGCAGTGGAGGAAAACGAGGACCCAGAGTATCCAAGTCAACTGTTGCTCCGTGCTGAGTGCGCCAAGACTTGCTCTTTGAGGAGCAGGGACATGGACTCCCTTAGAAATTTGCCATTGTTGTTGCCATTCAGGTCTCCCGATCCTAGGTTGCGGCCGCAGATGAATTCTCTCCTGAGCCCGACATCGCTGCTCTCCAAGCCCACACTCTCCTTTCAATCACAAGCAGGTTGCTAGTATGTGGGCAAACTTCCATACATGGTATGGGGAGCAGACATGACTTCATGCTCTGCTGTAGACGAGAGGAATTGCCAAGGCTCAGGCGCCCAGTCCCCCCAAGTGTTCCCTGGTGTTGGAATCCTTCTCTCTGGCTGCATGGTAACTAGACCACAGGGGATGCTTTAGATTTGTGGGCACACCCTTCCCTTGTAGATTCTCAAACCCAGCCTTCAGAATTTTGGTGTCCCAAAACAGCATGGCACAGGTACACCCACAAGCATTTGGAAAACATCTGATAAGAAATATCCATTTTACAGTACTTGTAATGGAACAGCCCTGAACGATAAGTCTAGGTCAGCAGCTCAAGAGGTTCAATGAGTTCAATTTCTTTTTGCTGTGTATATTGTTTCGTTTTGAGGTGGGGGGTCAGGCTAGGAGGATCTGACGGTTTTCTTGAAGGAAATGTTCATGGGTATTCTGCATGAAATTACTGTTTCGTGTTCCTTGGTCTTGAAAAGTTTAAGAAACATTGACATACAGGACCTCTTATATTTGGGGGTCCTTCAAATTCCATTCCTTGGCTTATTACTATTACTCTTACTAAGGCATTATAACAAAGAGATACATTTCTTCTTGTGCAAATGGAAGGTGTGTGTTTATGTGAATTACAAATGAAATATAAAAGCTGGTGAAAGCCCTGGGTAGAAGGGTCAGGTGCAGCATTTTTCTGATAATGTTTCTTGGGAATCATATTTGGATTGATTTACACACATTGCTTTGGGCATCATTGCTGAGATCATGCAGAGAGAGAGAGAGAGAGAGAGAGAGAGAAGTGAGGCACCATTATCTGATAGCATACTTAATCAGATGAAGGGAGAGGAGAAAAAAGGGGGGGAGGAGGGAATAAGAAGGAAACCAGTAACTATCAGACAACCAAGCCCAAACCCAATTTCACTTAAAGAAAAGCTCTTCTGGTTGAGGAAAAGTTTAACATCTCAATTCAAACAACCCCCTTAGAATACATCAAACATGGAACAAAACCCTTTAAAACTGTTTTTGCTTTTTTTCCCTGAGAAATGTCTCCTCTCCTCCGGTTCCATAAAACACAAGTCAGATTTCATTTGCTAGAGCAAATGTTTTTCAACAGACTTGACTTGCTTAATTTTCCTGACAATGTGTGCAGTCAAGTTAGAAACTTGCATACATTTGGCAAGGGACATGAGACACCAGCAAACCAAAACGCCCAGAGGGACAGCTATATATTACCGGGCTAATCTTTTCCCTTTCTCAGTGTGTGTGTGTGTGTGTGTGTGTGTGCGCGCGCGCGCGCGTGTGCGCGCGCGCACCCGCCCGCTCTTACGTTTTGGATGCGCTGTCGTAACACATGGCTACTATGTTCGGACTTGTAAGGGCTAAAGTTAGAAGATTTGTAACAACTACTATTTTTCTCACTGTCTCCTAGGAGTACTTGAAAACTGGCTTAAAAGGACCTGATTTAAACAAAGGAGCAAACAAAGCAACCCCTTTTTCGAAGGCTGGATCATTTTCAGAAGTACCCTTTAACCAGGGTGGGGTTGAGGGTGGAAGTGTGTGCACCTTTGAGACTTGGTTTCTGCAGCACACATTCATTTTGGTAATCCAGGACATCTTGCTGGGTGTAAGAGGTCAAGAACAAGTCAGGAGCAGAAAGGAGCTTCAAGTTGTGAGATGAGGAAGGCGGCTACCCCTAATGAAATAACTAAAGATGCCTCAATAGGTAGGAAATTTGCGGAGTTTTAAATCTGTGTCTATGCTCCTAGAGGGCACCTGGAAAATGAGTGTAGATTTGCTATATATCCTTGGCCCTATTTACAGCCAGGGAAGAAGAGAAGAAACTTTTTGGTCAGACTACTGCAAAGTGGAGGCGTTACCCTCTTTATCAACTTTCTCTCCTCCCCTAGCCCCAGAGGGCATGTCTTTCCTCTTCTCTCCAGTCTGCATCCCGCTTTTCCACTACCAGACTGCAAGTCCCCTTTAAGACTCGGAGGACGCCTCACCCTTTCTCCTCCCAGTCCCCCGCCCTTCACACCTTGGGTGGGAAAAGAGAGTGGGGCGGGGTGGTCGGAGGGGCGGGATCATGGTGAGCGCACCAATGGCTCTCCAGGCTGGTCGTCCTGGTCTCCAGCAGCCAATGAGCAGCAGGCAGGGGGCGTGGCGGGGCGCTGTTGCAAAGCATCCAACGTGGGCCCGCAGAAGGCCGCGGGGCGCGGAGCCCAGGGGGTGTGTGAGGGCGAGCGGCCGGGGGTGGAGCCTCGGGGACCCGTCGGGGCTGGGCCGCGGGGAGGCGAGAGGCAAGCGACTGATTGTTCCGCCGCGAGGTCGGCTGGGCTCTCGCCTCGCTGAGGAGCCGCGCACAGCCCGGAACTGCGCGCGCGCGCTCTGCCTAAGGCGTTGGGACAGCCAGGCGCACGGGGCCCTCGAAGCAGTGCGGGGGTGACCGTGCCGTCCAGCCCCGAGTCGGCTGCCGGGCGCTCCGAGCCGAGAGGAAGATGCATTCGGGCGCACAGCTCAGGCTGCGAGGCTGAGCGCTTTCTGTGCAGCAGAGGCAGCCGCACTGCCCTCGGCCGGCGGCGGCGGCAGTTGGCGTGCGCGGGGGCTCAAGATCCGGCCAGGAGCGCGGCGGGAGGACGAGGAGAGCCGGCCGAGCAGCTCTTGCCTGGATCCGTGGGCTTCGCAGCGAGCACAGCCGGGTCGGCCCGGATGGGCGCGGGGCTCGCGGCCCCAGCCGGGCGCTGCGGAGCGGTCCGGGCACCGGGGGCCCGCTGAGCGCCGGAGCCGCGGCAGCGGGGGAAACTTGTGCGGGCGGCCATGCCCCGGCGCGGAGCCTAGTGCCGAGCGGAGCCCCCGCGGACCAGCCGGTGCCTGCGGTCGTCCGGGACCTCGCAGCCCCCGCGCCCCGAGTTCGCCGCGCGTTCCAGACAAGATGGCGCGGCCGGTCCGGGGAGCTTTCGGGGCCCCGCGCCGCTCGCCCTGTCCTCTCCTGTGGCTGCTGCTGCTGCTTCGGCTGGGGCCGGCGACGGCTGCGGCCGGCCCGCGACCGCCCTGCGCCGCCGCCTGCACTTGCGCGGGGGACTCGCTGGACTGCGGCGGGCGCGGGCTAGCAGCGCTGCCTCCGGACCTGCCCGCCTGGACGCGGAGCCTGTAAGTGCCGCCCTTCCCCTGAGCCCCGGGGCGCTGTCACTTGGGGACGGGGAGGCTGGGGTGCTTACCCGGGAAGGGCGTGCGGATTGAGGGGCGTGCCTGTGTGTGTGTGTCGCGGTGGTGAGATCGTACATGGGGGTCCGGAGGGGAAGAGTGTGCCTGATGGGGGTGTGGAAGTGAGAACGTGAGTGGTGAGGGTCCCGGGGAGAAAAGAGTGTGCCTCGTGGCGTTTGGAGGTGAGTGAGCATAGGTTTTGGGGTGTAGAGGTGAGAACGTGGGTGATGCGGCTCCATGGGAGAAAAGGCTGTTCCTCGTGGGGTCTGGAGGTGAGCGAGCATAGGTTTTAGGGTGTGGAGGTGATTGCGCCCGGGGCCTGAGGGCGATCTGGGAGGTAGAGTCTGAAGGTGAGGGAGTGTGAGTGAAGAGTGTGGAGGCGAGGGTGTTTGTGCGTATGTGTGTGGGTGGAGTGGGAAACATCTGGAGGCGAGAGTGTGAGGAAGTCTGTCTGGGGTCTGCGGGTGTGTGTTTCTTTTTTTCCTCTCCTGTAACCCAACTCTTTGGTGTCTGAGCTCCTTGGCCTTCCAGTGGGTAATGAATGAAGGTGACTCTTGGCTCCAGTCTTCCATTTACATTATTTATTAGCGAGAGTGCGCGTGTAGCAGCCTTCTCCTCCCCCAGGACCCCGTGGCCTGACTTGGCTGTGGCCACGGTGGAAGGTTGCCTTCCCCTTCCCCGGAGCAGCCCTGAGTTAGGGGACTTGGAGAGTTCCTGGATCTGTGATTGCCGGGGGTGCTGGTCTCTTTCCACCTGATGGGCATTAGGGAGCTGTGTTTCCAGACCCTTCCTTTTGGGCTTGATGGTCCAGTAGGGTGGAGCCCACACTTGAGCATTTCTCCCCTGTAAAGGGTGCAAATTACTTTTGGAGTTGTGTTACTTCAGGAGAGGGTGCCAGGGACCCTCAAGCAATGATTTAAGCTGTTTGTTTCACCTGAAAGACGTTCTTTTCTGTGTTGTCACAGTTTTGGCCTATCAGGACTTAGTGGGACCCTTCTTACAGGAGAGTTGGCAGGAAAAAGCTGCATTAGACTTCACTAAATATGGTAGAATATAATAGCCTTTTTTCTACTTTTAAGAAATATGGTCCTGAGTCAAATCCTATCGAGTTATAGGTAATTAGCATCTATGCAGAACTATGAGTACCTTCCAGAAAAGGCCGAGCTTGAGTCATCTGCTGTTTAGTTGGATAATTGGACGTCTTTCCTAGAATGTAGAGGGGCACAGGAGTGTCCTCAGACAGGACATTCAGTGTTTGAAGAAGGGACAACTGATGACATAACTTTTAACCAACACCTGTGGCTTGAGCTAAGAAAAAGTGGCCTGGGTATCTGGCTGCTGTGAAGGGGAAAGAAGAAAAGTTGGTTCCTTTCTCACGTGAAGAGCCGGTGCCTCTGAAAACGGGGTGCAGATCTTTAACTCGCATCATGCTACATATTGCCTAAGGATCAAGTTCTTCAGAGTTCTGAGGCTGGACTTTTGTTATGGTTAGCTTTTCCCCTGCAATTTTCTGCTTTTTCTATGTGATTCAGTGACTTAGTGAAGACCAGTGGTCATAGTGGGGGGTTTAATAGAGGCAGTGGCTGTTAAGTAGTAGGAGGGAGATAGAGCCCAGCCTTGCCAGTAGGTAGTATTTCATTTACTTGGGGCAGTCTGAGGTATTGTGGTTTTTCCTTTACGTTTTCTTAGGCTAGTTTTTCAAGTAAAATCACGTGGGCAGAATCAGAATAACTTCTTGAGTGTTCACCTGTTGGAAGAATGACTACCAATGCCATATGTTCATGGCATTGTGGGGAAGGCACTTAGCTCAGAAGTAGTGACTTTGCAGACAGCATAGGGTGTCCTGCTATTGGCACTTTCCTGTGGTCACAAGATCCACTTTGCCTTGTCCTTTAATTTTTGGAGCAAAACTACTGGCCATTTTTTTGGCTTCCTGTTGCTTGGGAGTGACATTTCACATGACATAAATACCTTTTAAATTGCAGGCTTGTCTCTTTTACTCACACATCTGATGACCAGTAAATACCTAAGTGGGTATTTTGAGCTTCAGTCGATGTGATTATGCTGATTATAGTGTTAACTGATTAGATTTTGAGATGTGAATAGTGATTTCTGATTAGTATGTGTTAATACCATGTTCACTACAAAATGGGTATCTTTTGGAAGATATTTGTAAAGTCATTTTTCTGGTTATAGAAAAATGAAGTGTGTTGTAGTGTGTGTGTGTGTGTGTGTGTGTGTGTGTGTGTGTGTGTGTGTGTGGTGTTTTCTAGACCAGATTTCTCCATTTAAATCATTAGTCTTATTCTGAGTTTTCTATCAGGATAGTTATATGGTTTATATTCCTGGCTGTGATTCAGCAAGACTTTAGGAAAAGTCTCTGTATATAATAAAATAACATATCTTGTAGTTTCACCAAGTTTATACCCTTAATCCATTGTGTCTAGAAAATTGCTTTGAGCTCATTTATAACCCCATGAACTAGATTTACTGCAGCTAGTTCAAACAATTTCAGGCTGTGGGTTTGAGATAGAAGGGGACCTGTGGTTTTATGGAAGTTTTTGTTGTTTTGTTTTTTGCTTTTGTAAACAGTGCATCTGATTTTGGAGTTGCTCCTAGGCTTAGCGTAGGCAAAGTAAAATTTCTTACTAGTGAACGTAAATGCAGTTTGAATAGAAAAAATGGAATGGCGCTGGTAGAAGGGAAAATACATTCATTCCTGGGGCCTCAGGATAACTTATTCAGCACAATAACTTATGGTTGTAGTAGTTGAGCCATAACTGAGTCTGCCATCCCATGACGTAGGTGAGATTGGCATAGCCCGACCAGCACATTCATAAATAGCACCAAGCACTGCCAAGCCTTATTCCAACTTCCCAGAACTTTAGAAGAAGTTGAACTTCTTAGAACTTAGATGTTTGCTTTCTTTGAAATTATTTTTGAGAGCATGGCTTCAGAAGCTGTTTAAGCAGTATTAAATACAACTTACCTTAGACTCTTACCTGTGCCATGAAGTTGAGCACAGTAGGTTGCTAGTTTAACTGTTCTGGGGGCTGCATGGTGGCTCATGGCATTGGGATAGGAAGGAGGGCAGGCCCTGGAGGAACAAATCTGGGTTTCCAGTGGTCTTTTTTGTGGAGGGAAGACAAGACAGAGCTTTTTAAAGTAAGGACTTTTCACTCAAGGACTCCGAGTGTGGTTATCCTGAGCCACGTTAAGATGAGTGTATTGATTTGGGTCTCTTTGTGTTAGGTCTCCTTATGCCAGTGCAGGACCAAGCCAGGGGCTTAAATCTAACCTTGTGGGTTTGGCTCCAAAGTGGTGCTCAGGATTGCATTAGAAAATAAGCACCAGCCCAGGTTGCCATTGTAGTTGTGAAGCAAAGAGGGCCTTTGTCTTTCAAATTTTACAGCTGTGCTGGAAGGGCCAGGTGTGCAGAGTGTTGTGAATTAAGGATTTGGAAAATACTTCCCATCCTGTTTATGCAAATTAGATTTAAAGTAACGATGACCAAATTGTTCCAGAACCTCAGCTAAGATTCGCGTATGTGTGTGTGTATGAGTGTGTGTGTTTTGAGAAGTTGATTATTGTCAGGGTTGCCCTGAGGTCTTCCCTTCTGCCCGTTTTCCTTTTTGTGGCTCTATGTAAAACTGAAGAACTCAGCAGACCTTCGCCATCTTGTGATTTATGAAGATGGGCAGCGGTTGTTTGGAATAGGGAACCTCAGAAACACAGGTTAATGGCAGAAAATCTGAAAGGTAGCAAGTGCTCTCAGAGTTTGAGGAATAATTAGTTTGGGCTCAGGGTCCTTGTCTTTGCAACAAGTGTCAGAAGCCTGGCCTGGCCTCACTTCCCCTCCCTGGTGAAGCACTTGTCTGTTACTAGATCTCCGATACCTGTTTTGAAAGTAAGGGAATCTGGCAAATAAAATTGGGTGCCTTGACAGAAAGGCACACTATTGAAGTCCCTCTGATGTGAAATTATAAGCATCAAATGTAATTTTTGAATACTGTTAAATTACGAATTGTACAGAGACTCCCACGTCCCCATAGAAGTGAACTGTGTTGGCACACAGTTGCCCCTTGCCTTTAGGATACGTCAGAACTGTTCGTGGCCTCTTTGCCAGGGACTATTTTAAAAAGCGATGTGCTCCTCTCTTTCCATAATCACATTTGGTCGCTAGATTTCACAGGGTTTGGGCTTTGGAATGTGTTGTCAGGAATAATTCATCATCTCCAAAAGAGAAGACGATTCAATGCAATGTAATAAGAGCTGGTTCCTCCTGGATGTCCTGATGCCCCGGTCCTCTAGCTCCGATCGTTCAGTTAAGGGTTTCTCTCCCTGCAGTGTTCATTTCTTTGCCTGGGTTCCCCACGCAGCCTTCCCTGAGCACGTTGGGATGGCCTCTGGCTGACCTTTTCTCCCTGAGACACCGTGCTCACAATGAAAGAGCCTCTCCCCCATTCTGTAGAAGTGTCTCCTTGGTGCAAAGGCTTTTCAGCATCCTCCCTTTCAGGGCGGACAGGAATGCGAGAGAGCCACTAGGGTTTTTTTTTTTTTTTTTTTTTTTTTTGTCACTTAACAATGCACCTGGCCCAGTTCTGTGCACCTGCTAAAGCCCTGAAGGCCTATGAGCCAAGGATGGGGAAGTTGTTTAACATAGCCTATGGTTATTTTAAAAGTGACATCCAAAGGAGAGAGAAGTCTGGAAAAGGGATTCATTGAATTCAAAGTCTATAAGTAATAATGGATGTTGGTTTTACCAGGGTCTTGTCTTTTCTTTTTTTCTCATTTGTTTAAAACTCAAAAGGATTCTTCTGACTTACCCCATGGGTTGAAGAACTGTAAGTTTCATGAGCAAGCCTAATTTTCAACTCCTTTTGAATGAGCTTGGTGACATTTGTTCTCTGGGGACCTTCCCCCTACTCAGCAACTGCAATTTGAAACCCTGGGGGTCTTTTAAAAGCCAACAGGACTCTGGGCTGTGTTAATATTCAGAGCTGTTTACAATGGATGCAGTTTCAAAGGCTGAAGACATTGTCTTGAGACAGGAGGGAGGAGGCGGGGAAGAAAAATTCCCAGGCAGAGGAGGGGAAATATCTAGAAATCCCCAATGTTCCTTGGCCTGTGGGAAATTCAGGGACTGTTAGTAGTGTTTGGTGGTTTGTTTTTTGTTTTAGTAACTTAAGCATGACATTGAGTCTATGGGGTCTAGTCCATCTACCTCATGGTTTCAGTTCATGTTGTGTGTCAGTGATGTGATTGTCCTCTGCTTTTGTATCAAGTTGAAGTGTGAGAATGAACAAGAAGCTCAGATCTGTTTGTATCTCCCCATGCAAAGAAGTACGACTTTAAAGACCAGAGGTTAAAATTTTCACAACCGTTTACCCTCTTGGAACCTGCTCTATCTATCTATCTATCTATGCATCTATATCTATCTATGTATCTATGTATCTATATCTATCTATCTATCTATCTATCTATCTATCTATCTATCTATCTATCTATCTATCGGGTTTAATAGTACAGACTCACCAGTTAATTGGCCAATTCCGTGACTGTGGCTAAGAAAGTTTCTACTGAAAAACTTTATACGTGACCATTGTTGTCATGAAGTGAAATGAATAGATAAATCAGGATTGTCAAAAAAAAAAAAAAAGAAAGAACATTGTGATTTGTGTATGATATAATTGGAAGTTGCCAATTTGTATCCTAGTTTTTGTTTGTTTTTGGAGGGGGGTATGCTTATGAATTTTTCTTATCCAAAGGGTTTTTGCCTTATGTATTTCTATATTATATAATCTAATTTTTAATATGTGGTTCTTATCCAAGTATGTTATGCGTAGTCTTCTGAGACACAAGCCATAAGCCTAACTGCTTACAAAAGTTACTCGGTTTCTTAAAAAGCTGTTCCCCTAGGGGCGCCTGGGGGGCGGGGGCGCTCAGTCGGTTAAGGGCTAGACTTCGGCTCAGGTCATGATCTCACAGTTCCTGGGTTTGAGCCCTGGGTCAAGCTCTGTGCTGACAGCTCAGAGCCTGGAGCCTGCTCAGATTCTGGGTCTCTGTCTCTCTCTGCCCCTCCCCTGATACTGCTCTCTCTAAAAAGTAAATAAATAAACATTAAAAAAAAAAAAAGCTGTTGCTCCATTTCCCTGGGTTTCATGCTCATGCTCTCTGTGTCCTGCCTTTAGTTGTTCTCTTTGTCCTCAAAATGAGTGTTCCCCACTCAGCTGGACCCTGGGTCTTGGGGTGGGTTATTGGTGGGGAAGAGATTGGGCGAGGGTGAAGCTTTCTTCTCTTTCACTCCCGTTAGATATGTGGATGCCTTCATCCCTGGTGATCACACCCAGCACATACCCTTCTCTAGGGAATAGTGTTAAGATTAAAATTATTTGTAGGGGCCATCCCTGGGTCCACCACCCCAGAGCTAACATGTGATTTGGGGCAAATCTCCTTGTTTCTACAAAGGGGATCCTAATATTCTATGTGCAGGTACTATGAAGACAGATAACTCATGGGTTTAGCCCACTTTGTCGATGTGAGTCTGTCAACTCGCTGGTGATTGCGGAGCACAGCTCGAAGGTTAAAGCCTTGGTAGTAACTCAGATTTTGCATCTTCCCATGGCCAGACCCTCCACGTCAGATTTCCTGGTGACAGAGGCTTCCTAGGAAAAGTTCCCTTTTCCTATCTGAAGGGCTTGTTTTGGAGTGGGCAGGTGGCAGGGCTCACATCCCACTTGGCCTTCTCTCATGAAGTTTTTGGTGATTTGTAGAAAGTGAAACAAGTAAAACTTCATGTGCCCTTGGGAATCGCGGAGCAACCTGGCGGGAAGCTGTGAACAGTTGCAGCAAATTAACAAATTATGCAATTAGCAAAAATTATTGAGGTGGTTTATAAATGTATTCCAGTTGTGCAAATACTTCTGTCAGTTTAGCATTATCCTTTGGGAGGTGGGTGTGCGAAGGAGACCGAGAACTGAGAGGCCCTTAAACTAATAATTTTATCCTATTATTTCCCTGGTTTCATTGAAACTGAGCCCTACTGAGACGCAGGTCACGCCTCTTAGTCAATGGCTCGGAAAAATGCAGGTGCACTCCTCCAGACAGGGGTTAGGTTACAGATTTTGGGGCCAGCTGAATCCTGCGCTGTACCCATTTCTCTTTGGAAATGTTTGAGGATGGAGGAGGGGCGAGGGGAGGTGATTGTTGGGTTGTATGCAGAGAGCTGGAGAACTCTGACATTTTTCATGTGTTTGGGTTTGTCTGCAGTTGTATTGTACGGGGACATGGGTGGTGAGCACAGGGTCATTTGAGGAATCTGGCAAGGATGCTATCTGAAAAGACATTTGCTGTTGATCCTTCTGCACCTGTACCTGCGTCCCTTCCCCAGTGAATGGCCACAATTCACAGCCTTGCCCACATGAACGGCTGCGATTGTTGGCGTCTTTATTACTATTTAATCTAGCATAACCGGTAAAGCCCATTGTGTGAACAACCAATCCGTTCATCTCTGCAAGTCCTAATACATCTTGGTTTCCTTATGAACCAGGATGCAGGTTCCAATCACTGCTTGTTCAGTTTGTTTTGGCAAAAGGTGGCATTCAGAGAGTTTAAAGAAAGCATGGCCTGTCTCTTTTTAAGCACTTTGCATTGATTTTTCTTTCAACTTTTGTGGTGCATAGATCTCCAATCTAAGATCTGCAGGGTTTCGTTTTGTTTTGTTTCCTCAAGGTCTCATTATTAGGAAGAAATGAGGGAGGGTCTGTCCAGCAAGCAGAATTATCTAGATGTTGAGAAATGAGGTGCAGATACTGGAGGCAAGTGCTCCCCCTACCCCACCCACTACCTGTCCTTTGCTCTTTGTACCAATTTATAATCTGTCATTCAAATAACTTGCCTCTTATTTTAGGGCGGTTTTTAAGAAATGTGAATTTGAACAATATTTGAAAGAAATCATTTAAGTGTTCTTCTGAAAGGAATTGTGGTTAAGCTATATTTACAGAATGTTTATTGAGCACATACTGTGTGTGCTCTGCATTTATATGTTCTTGGAACAGAGGTGGTTTTTTTTTTTTTTCCTTCTTGTGGGAGGTGCTTAGAAAGTTCTTTTGTCCTAGCGTCCTTTGCCGGAGGTGTGCAATTCTGATGAACTCTGTTCACTCCCCATGTAGCTCTTTATTGGGATGTTTCAACTGTGCTATTAATTGCTGATTGGAAGCCATTAGTGAACAAACATGATTTCAAAAGTGTAATTTAAAAAGTGATTTCAGATATTGTTGGTTAACAGAGGGGTAATTAACTGTTGGTTGTAGTTAAGTCTTGAGTCAGAATTGAGTTAACTGTTGTTTACTTTGCAAGGCCTGACCCTCCAGCTGGGGCTACTTGAGGCTGCTTTAAATAGAGTTAGAGGCACCCTATAAGAAAATCCTCCAAAAGCGAAGAACTCGGTTCTTGGAACCCTCTGTGCTTGATTTCAGCTTCACACAGACTTGAAAATGCTTTTCTTCAAGTAGCTGCAGAATGGTTTTGTTTTGTTTTGTTTTGTTTAAGTCCATAGTTTAATTTCTCCTTAGCCTTCGCTGCCGTTTTTATTTGGGAGACCCTTTCAGGTTTTAACGCTGAGCATCACTTCCTTAGGAATCTGAATGGGAGTTATGTTGTTCCCCAAGTTCTGTTCGCTTATCGTGGTTTATGGAATTATTTCCATATTTCTGAAAATTGAATTCAATTTCGATTATGGAGTGGTCCGTGGTTTTTAAAGCTGTCCAGTGTGGTCCGGTTAAACTCATGGATATATTAGGCTTAATTAAATTTATATGATATTTGATTAGATACCATCTTACAGCGAATTCTACTTTTAGAAAAGTGGAAGCACATGCCAAAGGGTTTAAGAAAAATCTATGGGTGGTAGAAAACTGACAATTGAGAAATTTCGACTATGCATTTAATTTCTGTTTTGCAAATTGGAATAATTACATTCTTTTATCCAATTTCAGCAGCGTGGTACCTCGGTCCATGACCATACGTCTTGCCTAGGTTTTAGTTTGCATTTTACTTTTAATTTGGGGGCTGCTCAGTGATTTCTTCTCTCCACCTGGGCTGGTGTGAGTTTCTGGCACACGGGCTCCCAGTGCTTGCAAAACTTATAAACAGCCAGAGGAACTCATTGCTTCCAGGAAGTTGGTTGATGATGCAGAAGCTGCAGCTTGGAGGGGATGGGGTTGCCTTCTGCCTTGGGAGGACAGGAGGTCCAGAAAGCAAACTGCAATGTTCTGTAGCTGTGAAAGCCTGCCTCATCTCAAATTCCTCCGAACATTTCCTCAGAGATGGTGTCTGTGTAGGACTGTTGGCCACGGGCATTTGACCTCACCGAGGGCTGTGCTTTGCCCAGGAGAAAAATCCGGAACCCTTCTGTGGACATTTTTGGGTGCTTTCACAAGTTCCTTTGAAACCGTACTTAGAAACGATTAAATTATATTGAATTCCAGACTGTCCTAAAATAAGACTGGCTGACCTCAAATATTATTTGCTGGGGGGAGGGGTAGGGAAATTCAGTATATGTGAAATCTTGGAATTCAGTACATCTTTCTGGACAGAAAGGCTACATTTCATGAAGCTTCATAAAGGGGTTCCTTACCAAAGAGGGATAAAAACTATTGAACTGAAAGGAAACATTAATTTTCTTAAATTCTGAAGGCAGAAATGTAGTAGGCTGAAAATTAGCCCATGGCTGCGTATCAGGAGACCTTGGGGTTTTGTTCCAGCCCTGCCCCTGATTCACAGTGTGACCTTGGGCTAAATAATTAATTTCCTTCCTATAAAGGGATGTACGATTTCTATGACTCCTTCTTTTCAGGTTTATGATTCCATCCTAATTGAAGCAAAGAAGGAATAAATAAGCTTACTGTTCATCCAATGGCAAGTATTAGAAAACGGAAGTGTGTGTATAACGTACTTACTTACAAGTAATCTTTGCCTGTTTGGGGATTCTGAGTGGAATCCTCAGATGCATACACAGGGCAGCAAAGGCTGTGTGCGTAGAGACACTTCAATGAGTAAGACTTTAGGTTTTATCGAAACAGAGCAAATATTCCACGGTATTTCTTTCTTTGACCATTGCCTCTTTTTTCCCTTTGGAAAACCCCAAGAAAACTATGGAAGCTAATGCAGACCTATTTTACATCTTTGATTGAGCTTTTTAAGATTTAGATCAAAAAAGGCACAGAAATTAATGGTACGGTTTTCCGAAGAGTTGCTTATCTCTGCTTTTCTCGGGGCCGCAGCATCTCAAGCAGGCCTTCCGTGCATACTTGGGATGAGTGAAGTTGTAAGTGAGGGTACTGCCTTAAATTTCTAGATGGGCCATCTGTGACAGATTTAAGTAGTAATTGCCAAAGGAAAGGCAGTGAAACACCACCTTGTCTGTCTTTTCTGAGCCGGTTCGTCGTGGTGGGAACATGGTGGGTATCAGAGCAGCTTTTAACTCTTACCAAGAGAGATGGTTTGTGTGTATCTTTCAGGGTAGAAACCCAATGGCCTAATATCTAGAGTCCCGTGGCTTGGTTTCCCCGATTTCAAAGTCTGTCTCTCACTCTTTTTTTTGGTTGGGTTAATACAAAGCCACCCATCTGCCTGTGTCATCAGTTTCCTCTTGGTCAGATGCTGTTCTTGAAAATTGTGAGCCTGTCACCATTGGACTCCTTAAAAGACTTTATGTATCGTGCAGAATCTAGAAGTTTTTATCTTCTGTGTTGTGGCCATCTCCCTTTCTTCCACATGGAGTTTATTACTGCTTTCAGTGAACCGTCTTGGGCTTTTCTCTTCCCTCCACTCATTCTTTGTCATGTAAATTGTCATGAGCCGGAACCTTTGGATTTTTTTCTCTTTTTTTCTTTAGAACAAATCCTTGGAATGTGGAACCTTGTTTGGGGATACAGCTAAAATGCAGTGAAGTTGGGAGGCACAATTAGTGGTTTGGAACTTCTTGACAGGAAGTTTAACAGGAATTAGGGGACTACTTTAGGACTAAAGGAAATAATCCAAAGAACTAGAATTTTTTTTTAAAGCGTTCTCCTTTTAAGACTTAAAAATGGCCTTTTTTCATGTGCTTTCTGAGATCAAAATAGACCAAATAATCTTCCCATCCTTCTGAGCCTCTTTTGTTAATGTCAGACATTCTCTGTTTTTCACTTGACCTCATTCACTCATTATTTATATATCTAGTCCTCTCTCAGGATTCTCAGAGTCTCTCAGGTTAGTAAGTTTTCACACATCACTGTCTTCTTCCTCCAGTTAGATTTGAAAGCCTCAGGGATTGTTGAGTTTCATGTACCAAGGGGCTCCTGGTAATTATTTGTTAATTGACATGTGACTTTCCTTCTTGGGGCTTGGTGCATCTTTTCTGGGCAGAAAGGATCCCATGTTATCATTGTTTCGTAAAGGGCTTCTGATGTTTACCTCCAAAGTGTGATTCCTCCTGATTGACCTGTGTGGAGGACTTAACAGAAGTGTTTTTAGATTTTAGTTGCAAGGAGTCAAAGGCCATTTTCTTTGTGTTGTGGATCTGTTTTCCTATCCAGCATTAGCTGACGTGTAAAGGGATAGTTTCAGAGGCGAGTGCTCCTTGCAGACCTTCTGTGAAAAGTCATAGCTTGGGTTTTGTCTGAATTTTTAAAAACTGTTTATTTTGAGAGAGAGCGTGTGAGTAGAGGAGGGGCAGAGAGAGAGAGAGGGAGAGAGAGAATCCCAGGCAGGCTCCACGGTGTCAGTGCAGAGCCGGACGTGGGACTCATTCTCAGGAACCCTGAGATCATGACCTGAGCTGAAATCAAGAGTCGGACGCTTCACTGACTGAGCCACCCAGGCGCCCCTGGTTTGTCTGATTTTCTGTGGCAGGGTGAACTTTTGGAGAAAATGTTGACCTAGAACAAAAATTATGGATGGTCCTCCCTTCCTTTCCCCTTATTTTCTCCTTTCTGCTTGAGAACCACTTCAAAGCATCAGATGTGTTGGTGCCAGACGCCATGCAGTTATTGTTAAAAGAATTTGGAAATATAATTGAAAACAAACTTTGTTGAGCCGAGTAGATCCAGGCGAGTTCTTATTTTGAGGGAGAAGGGAATTCCAAGTTTTTCCTCTATTTGGAGCTGATGTCTCCGAACACTTGTTCTGCGAGATGAATCATCTGTGAATTCTACATCTGGGAGTTATATATTGGGAAATGGCATTCTTTTTAAATGCAGAAGAAACACAAAAGCTTAAAGTTACAGTGTAGTTGGAAAATTCTAGTCAGAGTTTAAAAAAAAAAAAAAGCATTGAGGTGAAATTGGCAGAATCGCTGGACATGAGCTTGTGATACCTAAAATAGACATGCCCATGTATGGAAAGCAACATGACAGCCACGCTTATTTATGGGGACCCCTCCTCTTTGTTTTGAGACCCATGAGATTTAAAAAAAAAATTGTGTAAACATCAGCTAATTAGAATCATTAGTTAAGGCAAATGGGACTTGAGTCTGAATTTATTGATGCATTTGTCTTGAACACTTCAAGTAAGCTCAAGCCACGTTCAGCAGCACAAGGCCCAGAACAGTGTAGTGTTCCAGGGTCTGCTGGGGAAGATAACGACGCATCCCCTTTGTCTACAAAGCCCCCTTTGTTCCACACGCGTGGTTGTAGTGGGGATGAAGCGTGGGGATGAAGCAGCCATGTTGTTAGGGGACACAGTGGTCAGAGGGGTGGCTCTGGAGTCCAAGCTGCCTGGGTGATCTTGGACAATTAGCTTCCCTCTGACTCGACTTCCTCTTGTGTTAAATGAGGGTAATTGTAGCGCTAACCTTGCTCTGAGGGCGAAATTGAAATGACGTATCACTTTCAGAGGAGAGTCTGACACATCGCAAAAGCTTAAGAAAGGTGAGCTGTCACTGTCACAACCACTGCAGTAATTGTAGTTCACATTTTTGCAGCAGGAATCGTGTCCTGTGACGTAATTATCATGTTAGGTCTGTGAAATACGTTCCCCTCTGCATGATACACGAGGCTGGGAGGGGCTGCGTGACTAGCCCGGGGTCTAGCGATTGCCAAAGCTAGAACTCAAACCTGCCTGTCCGTGCTGGTGTTTCGAAAGAATACGGTAAGAACTGGTACTGTCGGTTTTCTTGTGTTTGCCCTTGCTTCCCTTTCTGTGAATTCTTTGAGGCCAGATATCGGTCCTGCAACTCTTGGGGCCTAAAGCACCTTAGCCCAGTTCCGGCCAGTGCTGCCTAAATGGTGTCTTGACAGTGATCCCGAAGAGCGTGCTTCTTCATTGGCAGACTTGTGTGTCAGAATCCATTTTTGGTGTGCCCCTTTGGTGAAGGGGGTGGTAGCAGGCACATATGTCTCACCATCTGTTGTTTATTGTTTCTGTTAGGTTGTGGTTTGTGTTCCCGTTCCGTGTTTCTTTGGTTTCTGGAGCAACTGCGAATATTATATGCTCGGGGATCAAAAAAGTAAACTATTTATAAACAGTAAAGTATCCTTGGGTTTGGAAAGTGTTTTTCTCAAATGCATGTATATTTTGTGGCTTTATGATAATCTCACTGATGTATCGTGAGACAATTTGTAGACTGAGGCACATGTAAAAGTCGGGCGAGTCATAGGCTGGCCTTGTGTAACCAGCTTACAAACAGCCTTGGTGATAAGGCCCTGGTGTTAACGCTGACCTGAGTGGTGTATTTTTAACTCAAGAACATATAAACAGTTTAGCCTGCCGTTGGAGTTTATACTCTGCCTGGAATCCTTGGCATGCCTTGAGTCCTGCAGCCCTGGGAGATACATATGTGGTCCTGGGAGAGTGTGGTAGCCACCAGTGGTCCACTGGCCCCCACCCTTCACCTTAAAAAAAAAAAAAAAAAAAAAAAAAAAGACCCACCAGAGAGCTGGAAGGAAGAAAGGGAGAATTCCTCAGTGGTTTTGTATGATAAATTTCATATTCAGCTTTTCTTCTCTATTGTTTCATTAAGGCATACGGATTTTAGGGGGCATGAGGGAGGTTTTTCTCCTACCTGTTTTGCCAACCATGCCCCGAACCCCCGCCAGCTACAGGGTCTCTGCAGAGTCACAAACTGGAACACATGACTCCTACCGCCTAAAGCTTTGGCTGTCCACCCACATCTCCAGCGTTCATTGTTTCTTCCTCCGTGGATCCCTGTGCCCCGGCCACCACGTGGGACTTTTTCCATGCCCTTATAATACTGCCTGTGTCACGTCCCTCACATCCTCTTCCCTCTGCCTGGAGAAATATTCTTCCCTCCTACTCATCACCCCTTAGCCATCCCTTCTCTTGGAAATCATTCCCAACCTTCCCTGCTGGGTTAGAAGTCTGCCTTGAGAACTCTGCAGTGCTCGTTGTGGAAGTGATGAGTCCACCGCTCTCTGACTCCCGCATTCGTCTGTAAGCTCCCTGAAAGCAGGGATTGGTTTTGTGTCTAACCATACCATTGTACATCAAGAATCTGGCCCACATTCTATCGATGTCGATGTAGATAGAGCCATTGGTGTTCATTCTGTGTGGTCCTATTAATTCAATAGAAAGACATTTTCTAAGTACTTAGGATAATTGAGGCCTCCCGGGGGCTCATCTGTCTGTACATTTTCTAAACGTACCTTGTCTGTTTGATAGTTTCCTCTGTTTCCCACCAAATATTAGTGTTGAGAGACTTAGAAGAATGGAAAGGAATAAGAAACAAATAGTTGGATTTGCAAGATGATAGGCAATTTCCCAGCCACATGAAGAGCTGACCATGTTGTTTGTCCCTCTGTTGTGGGAAGGTGGCTCTTAAATCCCATATCCAAGTGTTGTTACTGAAACTCTTGTTCGTTGTAAGCACTGTGTGTGACCTGTCTCCCACATGGGGTTCCTCGTGTCACTTCCCTCGTGGATCTCCGGTGGCTCTCCTTGGCAGCTGGGCCGGACCCGGCTGCTCTCCTTCATGTTGTGTTTGGTGAGGGAGCCCACAGTGCATTTCCCAACTCTCATCTGCTCTGTTGCTGGAGCTGGTGTTCGGCGTCTGTTTTATTGAGGGTTGACCCTGCAGGGAAGAGTTGTTTCTTACCTAGACTGAGGCTGTCTAGACACCTTTCCCCTTGTGGTTATTCTGCTCAGTTTATGCTGAGCCCTGGCCAGGCAGCTGGTCTGGGTTGCTTGGCTCTTCTTTACTTTCCTAAGGCCTCTACTTTCACAAAAAGGATGGTCAGGCCAACGTCGTTTTTCTCCGTCTCTGCTGGCAGAGGAAAAGGCTGCTCTCCTTGACCGGAGCAAGTTGTAAGAACACTAAAGGCAGGTTACCTTGTCCTCAGTGGTTCAGTCCAAACTAGCAACTTAGGTTTATAGAAACTTCCATGGCAGGAGACTTTGGACAGATAGATTTCTAAATCTGGCCCCTTTCTGCTTGGATCTCAGGTGTGGGCAGTGTCCTAGAGATGGCAACAAGAGGTAGTGGGAGAGCTCTGTTCAGCCCGGTGAGCTCTGCCTCAAATGTTTATCCTGGTGGTATCGAGATCTTAGGCTGTGCATT
The DNA here is from genome assembly GCF_022837055.1 of Prionailurus viverrinus. NCBI lineage: Eukaryota > Metazoa > Chordata > Mammalia > Carnivora > Felidae > Prionailurus > Prionailurus viverrinus. The sequence goes on along the minus strand of NC_062562.1, from coordinate 33,190,573 downwards.
CTGCATGAAGGCCCTTTTATACCCAGTAAGTTGTGATACGTCAAGGACCATGATTTCATGTTAATGGGGTTTTGTGCTGTTGACCTGTGGTGTAGTCACTGTGCATATATTTTAATTAATTTTAATTTTCTGGTGACACATGGTAGTCATGTTTATTGAATAAAGAGGAAAGTACAAAATAAAAAAAAGAATAATTGATCTCATTATCCAGTGCTAAATATTATTACTGTGGTGTATGAATGAATATGATGTCTGTGGTTGAATACCTACTGTGAGTCCTGTTTTTTTTTTATTTTTTATTTATTTTTTATTTAATTTTTTTAATGTTTATTTATTTTTGAGACAGAGACAGAGCATGAACGGGGGGCGGTCAGAGAGAGGGAGACACAGAATCTGAAACAGGCTCCAGGCTCTGAGCTGTCAGCACAGAGCCCGACGCGGGGCTTGAACTCACGGACCGCGAGATCATGACCTGAGCCGAAGTCGGCCGCTGAACTGACTGAGCCACCCAGGCGCCCCGTGAGTCCTGTTTTTTAATACAAAATTCAGGCCTCTATACATTTGTAACTCTGCTTTTTTTTTTTTTTTTTTTTTTTTTTACTCGATACCATATTTTCTCCAACTTAAAACATTTTTAAAAATAGAGTTTAAGGGGCGTCTGGGGGCTCCATTGGTTAAGCATATGACTCTTGATATCAGCCCAGGTCATGATCTCACTGTTAGTGAGATTGAGCCCTGCCCCAGGCTTTGCACTGGCAGCACGGAGCCTGCTTGGGATTCTGTTTCTCCCTCTCTCCCTCTCTGCCCTTCTCTTGCACTCTCTCCCTTTCTCAAAATAAATAAATAAAAATTTAAAAACTACAGTTTAAGTCATAATTCAACCTTCTCTGATATTGGGCATCTAAGTTTTTTCCTAAGCTGAAGTAAACAGCCTTATAAATATATGTTTATACATTCATGTTTCCTTAGGCTGAGTTATTAAATTCAGATTGCTCTGGATACACAACTTGTTAAGATTTTTGGTGCTGCTACTTCCGAGAGGCCACCAATTTACATACGAAATTTTCCCCACACCCTCATGAACGTGAGACGTTCCTTTTTGTTTTTTCTGTAACCACATACCAGTTTAATACATGGCAATGACATTGGATTATTTTAATGCGTATTTCTTTGGATAATGAGGGTGAAGATCTTTATATGTGTTACTCATAGACGTTTCCTTTTTTAACTTCCTTCTTTTTCTGATGCTTAGTTAGCCAAATAAATTATCTTCATGCCCCCGGCTGTAAACTTTGAGCTTGAACGCAGATACATAGCCCTGATAACTAGAGGTGATGTGATTCTGAGAGTCTGAAAAGCCTCTTTCTCCCAAGTGTCGCTGCATAGAAAACCGTGCTCTGTGCGGGCACGTCACAGATTTTTGACTCTCAACTAGGAAATGTCTTTATGTTCTTCTTAAGCCAAAGTCGATTATGTGTTGTCGAGGGGAACTTTGCGTGGCTCTGCTGATGCCCAGAAGCAGCCCTGGACTGCCATAGCCCCCGCACAGCCAGCCTGCCTGGCTGTGCCCAAGCCGCCCTGTCTGTGGCTGGCGTGCCTGGTACCTACAGCTGGTAGGAATCAGAGCAGATTAGCGTGGCGGAGAACCCTTCAGGAACAGCTTCCAGCAAATGGAAATTATTTTAAAACAAATTGATGTGGTTTTTCTGTCAAACCTCCTTGGAGCATAAACAAGGTTGGACTGTAAGCTGCCTCCCCTCTACAGACGAGGCCGTGTTTAGAATGTGGCTTTCAGCAGAGTAAACACGGTCTTGAAAGTGAGTTGTCATTGCGAGTGTCGGATCTGAAAAGTAAAAGCGCGCTAACCAGTGTTCTCACAGCCTGTCTGCTGGGCGTGTGACCCTACGCTTCTCACTCACCGGTCTTTGTTGCCACAGCTATCACTACTTCCTGGGAGGGGTTTAAAGGTAAGAAGCAAGTTGGTGTTGAAAGGACTGAAAGGAAAGAAGTGCCAGGTCAATCTCTGTGGTAAGATAAGCATTTTAATCTTATCCCTTTGCCATGTGGGAATACCAAAAGCATCTTGTGAAATAACCGTGTGTGTGTGTGTGTGTGTGTGTGTGTGTGTGTGTGTGGATATACATGTATATATCTTCCAGTCTGTGCATCTTTGAATTCTCTGCCAGTTGCAAGGTGGTTCCCCCGTGCTGGGCACAATGTCAGCTTTATTAAATTGGCCATAGACTCCCTAGAAGGTGAGACAATGCTTTTAATGTTCTGATTATATATTAATGAACAACCAGGCCAAGGGGCACTTGCCAAAAAAGCTACAAAGTGAGAAAGCCACCAATATCAGAGTGAACTTTGCACTTTCGAAGTGTGAATGATGTTGGGTGAAAGAAGTTTATTGCACAAGGGGAGCAACTGGAATCTCTTTGATGTTGGTTAGCATCCAGGCCCCATTAGACTTTCGGACTTCCCAGTTAACTGCCTCTTTGCTGGCGAAGACAGCATTTGGAGGGCTAGGGCACACGCTCTTGGCCAAGAACGACCAGCATACCCGTGCAGGGGTGGAGCGTGGGAGGCGTTGGGCATTTATATCTGCTTTCAGTGAACTTAAACGAATTTTAATCTAAAATGGAAATGTGGCTCAGTCAGTTAAGCGTCTGACTTCACCTCAGGTCATGATCTCACAGTTTGTGGGTTCGAGTCTCTTGTTAGGCTCCGTGCTGACAGCTCAGAGCCTGGAGCCTGTTTCGGATTCTGTGTCTCCCTCTCTCTCTCTCTGCCCCTCCCCGGCTTGCACCCTGTCTCTGTCTCTCAAAAATAAATAAACGTAAAAAAAAACATTGTAAAATGGAAATGTGTAGTCTCTAGCCTTCCAGAAATAGCACATTGATTCTAAAATCTGCCTGGACGTAGATCTTAATCACTTAGATCTTCATCTTAATCTGACTAATTTATTTTCTCCCCGCTGTGGTGACATTTCTCCTGCGTTCTGGCATGTTTCTAATTTTTGAATCGCTGGCATTGGGAACCCTGCTTTCCACAGCCTCGTCAAATAATTACTCAAAAGAAGAGAAAAATGCACTTTCGAAATCCCGAGAATTTGTTTCCTGTGGGAAGGTATGCTCCAACTGAGGTTTTCCACTTGCGATGTCTTCACAAGCAGAGCTGTGGCAGTGAGTGTAGGACACAGGGAGGACTGACTGGGAAGAGGGACTTTGGAAGGAGGGGTCATGACTTTACCACTCAGAATCTGGGTATTTTGCCTGCTCTCCATTTGTTTGCTAGCGTTTGGAAAAGTATTCTTGCATGTTTGTGGTACCGAAGTAGATAGTTGGCATTTTCGGTTTAGAATTTTGAGAGCCTGGTAAGGCAGCAGTTTTTTTTTTTTTTCCCTTAAAAAAAAACCAAGAGCTTTATTGGGATATAATTCAAATTCCATAAAAAAAAAAATCATCCTTTTAAAGAAATCCAGGGTTTGGGGCGCCTGGGTGGCGCAGTCGGTTAAGCGTCCGACTTCAGCCAGGTCACGATCTCGCGGTCCGTGAGTTTGAGCCCCACGTCAGGCTCTGGGCTGATGGCTCAGAGCCTGGAGCCTGTTTCCGATTCTGTGTCTCCCTCTCTCCCTGCCCCTCCCCCGTTCGTGCTCTGTCTCTCTCTATCCCAAAAATAAATAAACGTTGAAAAAAAAGTTAAAAAAAAAATCCAGGGTTTTCGTATATTCACAGAGTTGTACAGCCATCGTCACTAATTCCAGAACATGTTCATCACCCCAGAATTAAATCCCGAACCCACTAGCTGCCCCTTCCTGCTTTCTCCCTCCCCTCCCTTGGCCACATCGACTTCCTCTTTCTATGGATTTGCCTATTCTGGATATTTCATGTAAATCCTATCATATAATACCAGCCTTTTGGGTCTGGCTTCTTTTACTTAGCAAAATATTTTCACAGTCCTTGCATGTCGGAGCATGTATCAGTGCTTTTCCTTTCTATGGCTGCCTAATGTTCCATTGTATGGATATACCACATTTTGTGTATCTGTTGATGAGTTAGTGAACTTTGGGTTGCTTCCACTTTTGGCTCTTCTGTGTAGTGCTGCTGTGACATTGGTGTGCAAAATTTTCTGCAAATGTATGCTTTCCTTTGTCTTGGGGTCTGCATATGCCTAAGGTGGATGTGCTGGGTCATAGGGCAAATGTGTTCAGCTTTTTGAGGAGCTGTCAGACTGTCTTCCAGCAGGCATATGAAGTTTCCTCTCTGTCCCCAGTTTCACCCGTAGTTGTTATTGTCTGTTCTTTTCAATGGTAACCATCCTAGTGGGATGGAGTGGTATCTCCTTGTGGTTTTGGTTTGTATCTTCCTAATGACTGCTGAGGCAGAGCATTTTTTCATGTGCTTATTGGCCATTTTTAGATCTTCTTTGGAGGAATGTCAATTCTTTGCCCAGTTTTTACCTGTCATTAAAAAAAGAGATAGGTTAGACAGTTCTGAATGGTTTGGGGTTTTCCCCAGGTAGACATGCTTTTGTCTGTTTTACTTAGGGAGAGAAGAACTTCATTTTGAAGGTTTTGGGTATTTTTTTTTTTTTAAAGACCAGATCTTCAGGTAGAAATAGAATGGGCAGTACTTACCAGGCTTCTTTGGTTTACTTACCACCCCCCCCCCCGCCCCCCTACCAGTTTGTAATCCCAGGCAGAGGAGGAAATGTTAGAGAACAGAGCAGTGATTATTCTTGCCACGAATCCAGGTTCAAGGGTCTGTGTGGGAGCTCATTACACAGTGTTCTCTACCAGGAGAATGAGGGGATTTGCTCACCTGTAACCTCAGGAAACTTGGTGTGCATATACATTTATAGCCAGGTCTGACTATTTTCTCTGCATTTCCTCTGCTCCAGGGCAAGCCTGCCTTTGCTGACAGAGCTTTGCAGCTATAAATTAGGCAGAAATGCAGTACTGAGGCTGTCCAAAGGCAGGCAGGGTAATTGCTCTGGACGGGTTTACAATAGGGAGGTGTGAAGTGCTTGGTGGCAACCGGAAGCTGGGGGAGGGAAGACAAATTGAACTTGGACGGCTTCGGCCGGTGGGCTGACACAGCTAATTGAAAACGCTGGCCCTGGTGGCTTTTAATGGGAAAGGAAGCTGAGGCCTTGCAACGGTTTCCTTTACAACAAGAAATGAGAGGGAGAGGGGCTCATTGAGTTATTCAGGGGCTAGTGCTGAATGTCTGTAAGCATTTAGAGCCTTAGGCTTGGATGTAGAGGATAGGATTCTCTGTGTTTTTGTTTGGAATTTCCTACTCTTGAGTCCCATTCTAGATGAGCCGAGTACATAGGTAGAGGTGGGGATTCCAGGTGGTTGAAGGGACCCTGAGAGAAGGCCTACAGGTACAGCTTGTGAACATACAGCCCCACCTTCGGCGATCCACCAATGTAGGTAGACAGGCCCGTGGGCCATCTCTCAACAAGTGAAATAGGGATTATATGGTGGCCCCCTGTTAGTCCTCTAGTTAGCCAATAGGCATTTTCTAACTCCTCCATTGACCTTAGAGTCTGAATTTGTGGCACGAGGCCTCGGACTCTGCATTTTAATACCGAAGGGGACTTGGCTTTGGAGTCTTAGTGTGAGAGCCATTAGCCTGGACTGTGGGCTCTTTGAGGCTCAGCTACACGTCCCTTTGGCTCCAAGCCCCAGAACCCTTTCCTCCTGCCCACCTCTGGTCACTCGGTACCCGGGGCTTTCTGAGCTCTGGCCCAGATAGGACGAGGTAGTTCCTTCCCTAGCTGAGCCTTTTCCTCCCTGGAAGCCTTTGCCTGTGGTCTCATCCTCCCTGACTCATCTTTCTCTTCCGGTCTGAGGTTAAACATTTCCTCAGAGGGCTTTCCTAGAACACGCAGGCAAGAGGGGCTGCTGTCTTATTCTGGGATAGTCTTGAGAGTACATCTCTGGTTACCTCCTCAGTGTCTGTCTTCCCCTCCTGACTGTGAACTTTTTGTGGGTAGAGGCCAGCTTCTGCAGCATGGTCTTAGAACCCAGAGCCATTCCTGGCATACAGCCGGTGCTTAATAAGCATATGTGTGTTCGTTAATTTCCAGACCAAGTGTGAGTGACCACTGGCTTTTCTGCTGTGTGAATTATCCCAGGCACTGTTCCTCTGTGTCCCTGAAACATCTGTCTACACACACTTGTAGATATAACCACCGGTTGGCCGTCCTACACATCTTTTGGGTGTGGTGTTACTTTCTGCCTCCTGGGGGTTCACTTGATGCCTTTGAGGGATCATCTGTACCTGCTGAAAGGAGCCGTTTCTTAAAAACAAAAATTAGAAAATGGACCTGTATGCATTTATTTTAAACTTCGTGGTAGCAATTTCCAGAAAGCCCTTTCAAAGGTGGGATATCACAGGTGTGGAGATGGTGGAGGTGATAGGATCTTCCTTGAGATGTGTGGTAGTTAATGTGTAACCTCTTTTACAAGGTTCATGGGTGTGCGTATGGCTGTGCAGCTATCGTGGATTCATAGACTGCCCTGTGGGTCATGTGTTTGTAGAGGGTTCACAGCTTTGCCACTCACACCTCCAAGGTTGAACTTCCTGTGGCTGAAAAACTAACATAACCAACAACTGAGAATCCTTCTATCCTGCACCAGGATGGAGACACTCAAATAGTGGTTGGCAAAGGCTCCTTAGGTTCCTTCTCCCTGCCCCTATTCTCAACACACATAGGCAGGATTTTAGAGAGAGTGAAACCAAGTGAGATCAAAGAAGAGAGGATTATGTGTCAACTAGTAAAAAAAAAAAAAAAAAAAAAAAAAATTTCTCCCTGAAATCATTGTTGTGCTATATGCTAATTTGGATGTAAATTAAAAAAATAATTTAAAAAATTAGAATTAAAAAAAATTCTCAGTATCATATGAAGTAAAAAAAATCAAGAGTATGGCTATAAGAATGTCTCATTATTACCCAAATAAATAAAATGCATTATTTCATGACTTCTCAAACTGTTAAATTATGTTTAGAACTGTATTTTCCAAAAAGAGGGAAAAAATTGTGCCTAAATTTGTTTCTCTCTTTGTAATATCAATCTCACTTGGTAATTTTCATGTCTGTAAGAATAAACTGATACTTTCACACAGACACACACACAGACACACACACAGACACACACACACACACACACACACACACAGAAAAAAGAGAAAAGAAAGGGAGGTGGGGAGCATAAGGTCTGAGGGCAGAGGGAATCAGGCCCTCGGTTTTAGAGGTCAGCTGAGGCAGAGAGGCATGCCTTATGTAGAAAAGGACGTCTGGCCTGAGATCTAGAGCCTTCCTCTAAGATGAGCGCTATTCCATCCATACCTACTGCTCCAGCATTGTTTTGGCATCTTTGGGGATTGTCCATTAGGAGGGACCAGATTAGAAATGAGGGAGCGTGATTACAATAAAGTGTTACCAGCAAAGTGGGATAACTTTGTCCTCTCTCTTTGCCTTACTATCACTGTCTACCTGTTCCCTCTGAGGGGAAAATGATTACTGGAGTTTAGATACTGTGAAACTCAGAAGCTGAGTGACCTGGGTAGTGTATAACTGCCTTCACAAATAACATTTTGAGGTACTACCTGCCCCTAAGGGCAACAGAAGCCATCAGTTGAATAAACCAGCTGTTAAGTAAGAGCAGGAACATGAGTGTTTGCACAAACCACCTTTAAATTTTCTGATCCTTGATGAATGTCAGTTGGTTTGTGAATTATTAACTTAAGTGTATGTGAGGAAATCCTGGCTGCTTAAGTGTCGTGTATATTTTTATGTAAGAAAAAAATAAAACTGACCACACCCTCAGCTGCTACCATTTTGGGCTCAGTGCTTGCCTGCTTTCACTCCACAGGCGTATTTAAAGCAGAGGTAGGAATGTTGGCCCCTCACAGGCCACACGTGGATCATATATCATAGCTCATCACTTGCCATCATAATTTTGCTTAGGAAGGAACTGAAGTGATTTGCAACCTGTTGGCAGCTATCAGTATGATCATCTTTATTGGGCTACATGGAGTATACAGAGTCCTGGTGAGGGGGTTGGTAGGGATACCTGTCTACTTGGGAAGAATTGTGTATATTGTATCAGAAAAGTAGATTTAGTGCATCACAGGTAGCTGGCTTCAGAAGTCTGTCACTTCCCAGCTGCTTTGCAAGAGAGCTTTCAGGTTCTTTAATTTTTGTCTGGAGAGAGAGCCATCTTTGTCCCATGCCTCAGTTTCCTTGGCATGAAAACCTGAAGTTGCCACCCCACCCCCCCCCCCCCCACCCCCCCCCCCCCCCCGCTCCTGCCATGGGAGCACAGCAGTGCGTCTCCTTGGAAGAAGCCAGCATAGCTGATGGAGGGAGCTTCAATTAGCATCCATGGCAGAGAGGAGATTTGAGGACTTTGATGGGGGAGAGATTGGAGGAATCCACGTGTGAACCTCGTTTCTACAATGCACAGCTATTTTTCAGAGTTCTGAAGGTCACATTAGTAAAACTAGTTATCCCTTCTGACTTTTACCTAGCAAGGGGCATTGTATATAGACCTTTATTTGCAGGTGAAGGGAAGAAGACTCCATAAAGGATTGAAGAGGAGGGAAATTGGAACTGACCAGACAGGGCTGTTGAATAAATAGCACATGTCTTCCTTTGAGCATTACATACCTTTGGATATTGGTTGCTGGATTAAGCCTGCAGTGTAAGTCACACTTAGAAATGCCTGGGTGTGGTTCTAGGGGTTTGGTTACTTCAAGGCCTAGGCTTTGCTCATTTGCAGTGCAGAAAACATGCATGCCAAGGGAGGGGAGAGAGCTGGCGCTTTGTTTCCCTTTTCCCTCTCTTTATTGTCCTCAGGTGCAATGACATTTGATACGGGCAGTTCTCAAATACATTGAGAATACTTATTCTCAAACTGCCGGGATTCTGCTGACATAGACCATGGGCCCCCACAGCCAGCCTCCTTGTATGGAAATGGAAGAAAAGAAATTCAAGCTGTAAATGCATCTCTGTTTTGGGGCTTTGTAGTGGTAAATTACGTGAATGAATAAGTTGAAAAAGTGCCTGGTTTATACCATCATGAATACCTAGGCCTTAGATAAATATTGACACCAGCAGTGTGGCAGGCCGACCATTGGTCTCATGGCCCTAGGAATAAAAGATCTTTTCTGAGGCGCTTGTGACCTTATAAACCACCCTGACAGGTTTGTGCAGGTGCTTTCTGCAGTAGCTCTCTGGGTTTGAGAGTGGGTGGTTTTCTCTTTGTGCTTGTGCAAGCTTAAATCTAACCGAATCCAAACCCGCTCTGGTTTATCGATCCCCATCGAGTGCGCGGCAGGCAAAGTAAGTTGCCAGCGCAGTTTTGCAGAGTCATGCTTGTGTGGCCATGTGGGGCAGACCTGGGCCCGGAGGGTCTTTTAGAAGGGGTGCGGGGGGGCGGGGTGGGGGGGAGTGAGGAGAAGGGAGTCGTCTGGAGGAGTCTTAGCTGGAAGACAGGTTGGCCATCGAAGCTCCGTGCCTTACGGACTGTGCCACACCTCCAGCCATCCTTTATTTGATCTCCTGTATCTCGTGGCACGCAACCAGACTGCCCTCTAACCGAAGAGGCATAGCAATGCCAGTTTTGTTAGTGTGCCCTATGCAGGGAGCCTCAACCCCTCCTCTGAGATTCCCCCTACCCCGTCGAGAAAAGGTAGTGAGCTTATTAGGAGGAGGCCGAGCTGTAGTTATTTGACTAAGGGAAGCTGAACAGATACTTGTAACCAAGTCCGCTTTGATTATATCATCTTTAAAAAGGAGTGATTGTGGAAGCAGGGGTGGGGGCTGCCTGTGGGTTCATTGGATAACCAGCGTTGTAACTCAAAGATGTTCCAGCTGGTCATAGGGCAGCTGCCTTAGGTGGCTGCTGTCTGGGTTTGGTGGGGCCTGTGGGCCTTGATGTCCTGCTGAGGTGGGAATTGAATGGCTCTTCTCCCTAGCACACGGAGACGATACAGAGTATCCACACGGAATATCCACACGGAATGTCCACACCTGGTGTTACTGAGGTTTCCCCAGCCTGAACCTGGGGCTCCAAAGGGAGTCCCTTACGGTTGGTTACCGGTAGGGCTTTCATCAACTTTGGTGGTGATTTACTTGAAAAACAGACTCCCATCCCATAGGTGCCAGTATTTGTTATTTGGTTAATGTATAGCTTAGCAAGCGGAATTTACCGTTAGGACCCACCCTTTAAGACACACCTTTGGGAGTCAGTGACCTGGAACTGCAGACTGGCCTGGGACAGGGAGGAGGGGAGAAGGGCACCTACATGAGGGCCTCTGCGTGTGATGATGCACTGGGCCTCACTGAATGTAACTGGCCCATGTGGAAGAGGTGAGGCATCTTTTTAGAGGCCTTGGTGAATGATTTTAAAAAAGCAGCAGAAATGGAAGCATATTATGACTCCGTCATTTTCACAGCCAGCTTGCCATTTGCCATAGTAAAACTTTTATATGTTCAAGGATGGAAGTCCCATGCATCTGATTCTTTGTGCTTGTAATTTCAGTGAAAAGGAAGTGCCGTATTTTATTAGCAGAAAGCAGTCTGTGTAAGATAATGCGTGTTGCAATACTGTGTGGTTGTTGCACTTTGACCTTGTGTCTTCTCAGCCATTCAGCAACCAGGGCCAGAGAAATTTTCGCAGCCCCAGGAAAACCGTGTAGATGGGCTTTTAAGTTTACTGCGTTTCATGACATCTTTGTATCGTTGAAAGAAAAACTTTGCTTTCTTCGGCTTCGGCCAGGCATTTCATGACACACATAAACTTTAAAAAGCCCAACGGAAAAATTGACAGAATGAGAGCCCAAGTTGATAAGCTGGCTAATAAAGTCAGCGACTTAACTGTTACTCACGAGGCTGACCTATTAAAACTGCATTTTCTTTAAAATACTTAGCTAGAGACACTCTCATGCCTCCCTGTAATACAGCGGGATGTATTCTTGAAAAGTTGTGGGTAAATTGAGTTTTTGACTTTGGCTGACTTAATACCAGGGATCTGTTCTCTGTATCTGAGGGATCTTCATTTTTAAGTTTTGAGGTAGCTGGGAGAGGAAGGGAGGATAAACCCAGAAGGTAACTTTTGAATATTTGAAATCTAGAAGATGATGTTGAAAGCTTAGAGGATATTGCATTGGTAATATTTGAAGGAACTTTGCACTTAACCTGTTGATAATGTTGAGTGTCGTGATAAGTACAAGCACCCCTAGATTTCTTATTTGGTTTATAGATTTTGGATGCTCTGGCTTCACACGGGCCTGAAGAGATGTCAGACGTTAGTGAGGAGTGGGTGTGATTTCAGTCGGAAAAATGAAACATGCACGTCCATCCCAGGGGAAGCTGATTGAGGACTCCAGTGCATACCCTTGGGAATGTCTTGCTTCCCAGAAGGATTTTCCTTATGAGTAGCTCTAGCCTGGGAAGGTAGTTACACTCGCTTATGTCATTTGTCCCTTAAGTTTTCTGTGTGTGTGGGCAGGGGAGGAAAGAGATGCTGATAACAGTAAGGTAAGCTGTTGTTTGGACAGATGTATTTGCTTAAAACAGAAAGCTTTCATTTCCTTTTTCCTCTGCTTTAAGGGAGACAGTTAGGCAACTTACTATATATTGCTCTTTTGTAACCCCAAAGTATATTTGCCTAAAATCACCCTTCTAAATACGGTTGACCCTTGAACAGTGGAGGAGGGGGTAAGGGGTACCACCTCCCCCACCACGACCTCACAGTTGAAAAATCTGTGTATAATTTTTGACTCCCCCAAAACTTAACTACTAATAGCTGACTGTTGACCAGAATCCTTACCGATCACATAAACAGTTGATGAACACATATTTTGTGTGTTATGTGTGTATCACGTACCCTATTTTTACAATTAAGTCAACTAGAGAAAAGAAAATGTTATGAAGAAAATCATAAGGAAGGGGAAATCTGTGTATAAGATCTGCAAAAAAATCTGTGTGTAAGTGGATCGACACAGTTCAAATCCATGTTGTTCCGTGATCAACTGTACTCTCGTTAACAACAACAAATCCCGGTCATTACATGTCCAGAGGTGAGTTACTGCAGTTTTATTTTTTATTTTTGGCATGTGCTTCTGTAACATGAGGTTTGTGTACTATTATTTTCATTGACTGGCTTCATGTTAGAGAGTACGTTGTCAGAAATGGGGGTTCAGAAAGCCACCAAATGCCTCGACACTTTACTGGTTCTGGAAAACTCCTAAACAAGACGGTTGAGAGGGTGTGTAATGACTCAGATGGAGGGAAGGAGTTTTTTTGTTTGTTTTGAATATTTTAATGTGTGTCTGTAGTGCTCGGGAAGTAATATGTTATTGGAGTATTAGAGGTTTCATTTCTGAAGAATCCAGAGTCACTGGTATAGAATTTCCTGATCCCTTTATCCCGGTGAAATCCTCGGCTGTACCTTCTGCCAGAAAGACAGGCTTGGAATTTGACCACCCTGTTCTTGTGACCAAGAGTGCTATTTTATGGGGCTGTGTTAAAACAGTTATTTTCCTCTCCGAGAGCCCTTGAGTGAGGGCACGAAGTGTGTGAAATCACTCAGTGTTAAGTGGAGAATCATTTCAGTGTGTTGGGAAAGGAAATCGATCACAGTGTCACTTAGAGTTGGTGGTTGGGCCAACGTTTACACAATTCTGTTGCGTGACGCATTCAATCGAAGGAGGGTTTATAGGACATGGCTAGTTTGCATCTTTCGTACGTGAAACCAAAGTTCATGAATTTTAAAGCCGCGTCATGCTTTTAGTAAACACCTTACGTTTTGCACTGGTGGTTCTACAGGAAGCTAATCTTCCTGCAGATGTGTGTCAGAGCCGAGGGCTTCAGGTGGAGGTGTTAGGAAAGGAAAACCGTAATCCATGACTAGAGGGCACTGGTCGACTTCACAGAGCGCTTGGTGTGAAGCAAGGAGTCCCCATTTATCCCCTAGATTCATGTGTCCCTCACTTCCTGTCCCTTTGACGGACTTGTTTTAACTGTACAGAAGCAGAAGTCTCTGTTTCCTGCTTCAGTAGGGCAAGGTTTTCATTGAGGAGAGTCCCCCTCCGTCCTTTCACTGCGTGAGCTCCGGCCCCTAAGTGTGCTGCCAGAGGTGACTACGGCTCTGGCTTCATTTCCTTCTCCTCTAGTTCGTGATTGATGAGCCTACTGCTCGCACTGGACCGCCTGGTGCCTCAGGACATGAGGGCCACGTTGGACAAGAGATGGATGAGGCAAGGGTGCACCGGTCCTATCGTGGGCGCGATGAGTGTGGAAAGTCCTGTAGAGCTGAAGGACTCTCTGAGAGGGCAAATTTGTGACCCCTTTTCAGAGACGATAAAATATAAAGTAGGTGACCAGACTCTCGACCTCTCTCCTCGCCTCCCCATTTCCAAGTCTCTGCAAAGCCACTTCTGTAATAGCAAAACCAAATGGTGGCTGTAGCCACCTCTTCCCTGCTGGGGTGGTCATGGGTGGCGTTCCCTACGTGACGGGTTTGTGGGAGGGTCAGCCTGTGGCCAGCAGCTATTTCCTGCTCAAATTCCCTTTGTTTGTGAAATACCCACCAACTGCAGAGCTGGTGAGGCCAGAGTACCTCCTCTTAATTAAATTAATTAATCTTTAGGGATTAATGATGCACATACCAAATGTACCAAGAGAGCGTTACGGGCTGTTTGTGGGCTTCCCCTCCAGGACCACCGCCACAACCAAGCATGAGACGAAATGCACTCAATTATTTTGTCTCTTCAGCCAAACCAAGATTTGGGTAGGAGAAATACATCCTCAGATCTGCTGCTTTAAGGGATGTTATAGAAAGCTCATGCTGATTACTTTCAGAGGGGGTGGGGCTCTTGATTCTTTTGATCAAAACTTTTGAGTAGGTGAGCAACTACTCTGGAAATCAACTTTAAATGGCCCTGTAGATTAATGGTCATGAGGGGCCTGGCTCTGGGCTTTGTTTAGGTTTATGTAACCCTTGACATAACTGGTGGGTTGTGATCCGACGACGTGGGCTACTTTTTGCTACTTTGCCCTGAAACTGTTCACGTTTTGCCCTTCTCCTTTCTAGGAGGTTCTGCCTTTTTGGCCTTTTGTTCATCTAGTTTCATACTTACCACAGCTTATTTTACTTTGCGGGCCTTATTTTCCAGTATTCTTCCTCAAAAACCATGCTTCTTTTCTAGTCTTTTTCCAGGGTTCGCTAAGGCCTTGCATTTCCTGATTAACCTTCCTCCTCACAGCTAATCTTCCCTGCTTTGAGCACCATCTGGACTCGGTGGTGTCCATACCGAAGATGACATTACTCCTCCGGGAACAGGCAGATAGTGTAAATGAGTCAAGAGGTCTTGGGTGAGACAATAAGAGTGGTGAGGTCTGCGGTCATTTGGAGTACCTGCGAAATAAATGTAGCTGATAGCTATCAGGCATGCTGGCCCAGTAATTATTTTCAAGAGAAACTGCCATTTTAATTTTTTTGATGAAACTTTTTCTCCAAATACCCTTCAGTCAGAAACCAACAAATTTCCCTGCAGATCTGCCTTGGCCCAAGAGCCACCAATTGGCATCATTCCCAAGATGCTTGTCATATTAGAGCCTTTGGCCGTAATTATTTGGTTCACAGTCTCATCTGACCCCTCGGCTGTAAATTCCATAAGGTCACGAACTAGATCTTATCCCAGTTGGTATCAGAACTTAGCACAGTGCAGTATACATTATACACGGACATTCAGTGAATACTTGTTGAACTTGACATTTGTTGGGTGCTACAGGACCAAGACTTAGACCTGTATTCGAATTATCCATGGGTAAGATGTATGGACCTTTAAGATAGAGAAGGTCACATAAGTCCTGTGGGATAGCAGAAGCAGGCAGAGGTGACTTCTCTCAGGTAATGTCTTAAGCATTAGAATTCAGAGGTTCACACTGGTTTCTGTTGCTGATTTTAAGGAGTAAAAGCAGTCACTCATTGCGGGGTCCTTATGTGGCTAGAGTGTATTATCTCTTCTTTTCAGTTGCGTGCAAGCCTCATGTGCATAGAGAATTATCAGTGTAACATTTTCAGAAATTGAAGTGATTCATTACTGATTCATTCTGGACCAAAAGCTGACAAAACGAGCATATGTCGGGGCACCTGGGTGGCTCAGTTGGTTACGTGTCTGGCTTCAGCTCAGGTCATGATCTCATGGTTCATGAGATCAAGCCCCACGTCGGACTCTGTGCTGACAGCTCAGAGCCTGGAGCCTGCTTCCAATCCTGTGTCTCCCTCTCTCTCTGCCCCTCCCCCACTCGTGCTCTGTCTCTCTTAAACATAAACATTAAAAAAAAAAACAAAAAACCAAAAAACCAAAATGAGCATATGTAGTGAGTTCATAGCTGAATGGTAGTGCATTTGATTGTGTGCAGAATGTGTTTATTTTTCCAGGCCTCAGTTTAGGGGCTATGGGGCTACTTAGCTTACTGAAGAGAGACAATTCTTGGGTGAGGATGCCAGAGGAAAAAATTCTAATTTGAGATGCAATTTTAATTATTATTCTCAGTATAAGCCTTTAGTGCATATAATCAGCCTATTCAGTTGTGGCTTTTGGAAGCATCATAACAGAAAAAAAGATAGAATGAGCATTCAACATTGCAGATTGAAAAAGAAATCACTTAGTCTCATAAAACCTTATAACGTGGGTCTAGGGAACATAATGTGATCTCATTGGAACTTGATGTGTACCACACGGAATTTCTCAGAAGGTAAAAATGCAGCAGACATGGCCTTAAAAGCTTAAGGGATTAAGTAACTTTCACAAGTTGTATGTTCTTCCTCACTCACACCCCTTGAAATTTGAAAGGACCCATCAGTTTTTCCCAGGGAGTTGTAAGTAGGAGACTCTCTCTCTTATTTTTTTTTAAGTTTATTTTTTTATTTTGAAAGAGAGTATGAGCACCAGTGGGGGAAGGGCAGAGGGAGGGAGGGCAAGAATCACAAGCAGGCTACGCGCTGTCAGGAAGGAGCCTGACATGGGGCTCGAACCCACGAGCCAGGAGATCATGACCCGAACTGAAATCCAGAGTTGGCCGCTTAACTGAATGAGCCACCCAGGCGCCCCAGGTGACTAATAGGTAGCAAGCAGTGCAGTTTTTGAGGTGAGCAGAGATGTACCACTGGGGCCCAGTTTTCCGGACAAACAAGGGGTTTCCAGGCGAGTCCTGGGCGCCCCCTTGGTGCACCCTTAGATGGCTCATTGGATCGCTTCACACTTGTCTTCCAGGCTGTGTTAATTTGGTTTAGCAAACATCTGAAGGCTCAAAATACGCAAAGTACCGCGACGTTCAGGAGGCCAGACAGGGTTGAGTAATGGCAAATAGGCTGGCCTGACAACCAAACTGAACAGGAAAACCTCACTCCCCAGGGAGTGCTTGTCCCAGATTTAGGACCAGTTCCTTCTGTGAGTTACGACTCGCCTTAATGTTGAAGAATACAGCCGTGCACTGGCTGTGCTGCCCTTCCGAGCTGGAGGTTGTGTGTGTGTGTTGTCAGTGGCCGGTGAGCAGAGCCTGTATTTGACCATGAAGTGCTAGCAGTGTCGTTGGGCTTAGGTCTCACCATGGCTCCTTCACAAGCAAACGGAACTTTTAATCGCTCAACTTCCAACAAGTCAATGAATTATTGTTCTCCAGCTTTGAATAGGGTTTGCCACGTTTGTAATACGTGGCTCTGGTTGTAATCCAGGAAGATGCTGGCCAGATTATGTAAATACTGATTAAGCCTATAGAATTACACTCAAGGGGCATTTTTATTAAGAGTGTCTTCCTCGTGAATTGAATTTTCAAAGGCCCTGTCCTCTGTTGGGATGGTTAAGAAGGTGGTGTGCCCAAAAGGTGTCTGCTAACATCCGTGTCCATCCCCCCACTGCAATTTTTTTTTAACGTAGGCTTTGTGCCCAACGCGGAACCCCATGCAAAGCCCAACACGAGACTTGAACTCATGACCTTGATCAGGATTAAGACCTGAGCTGAGATGAAGAGTCAGAAGCTTAACTGACTAAACCACCCAGGCGCACTGCCCCCTTCCCCGCCCCACCCGAGCTCTTGAATTATTGGGAAATTCAAATTTATTTTTGAAATCCAAGTTTCTTCTGTCAGTGCCAGTTCACTTTAAATATGCATTAATTCCTGCCATGATTTCATTGCAGCACAGTTTAACGGAAATCTCAGCCTTGATGGAAATGCCCTCTGTCTGCGTTGTGCCTTTCAGTAGCCAGTAGCCACACGTGGTGGTTGCACAGTTGGAGTATAGGTAGCGTGACTGAGGAACTGAATTCTTCATTTTGTGTGCTCTTAATCACTTTCAGTGTAAATGTCAGTAGCCGCGTGGCTAGTGGCTCCCGAACTGGACTGCACAGGTTTCTATAATGGTGGGGATTGCTCAGCTGTTTAAAGACTTAGTGCTTCTAAATCAGTGGGGTCGGGGGGTGGGGGTCCTTTGTCAGGAGAAATGTTCCTCAAGCAGATTGTTGCCGGGCACTGTTAAAACAGTTTGCTTCTCAGACCCAGATAAAACCGGGCTACAACTTGAGCTGTTCTTTGCAGAGGTGCCTCTTGTGTGTTCTCCAGACGGTGGGCCGGACGGTCATCTTTCAGCGGATTAGCTGAAGAATATCTACGGCTCGGCTCAATTGTTGGTAGATCTGCGCACCCTTTGTACCAGAACAGGGAACATTTCTGTTATGACAATGGCTGACAAAATGTTTAGTGAAAGCTGCAATTGGCAGTAACTAAATTCCCTGAGGTTTCTTTCCAGTCCTCTTTGCTACTGAAAGGTGCAGAAATGCTTTTGACAGCATCTGTCCTGCTGACAGATGAATTGTTTTGACAGGAGAATCTGAAACCTTCAACTGAAGACACATTCACATGCCGGGCCTGGTAAGGGGCGATCGTGTTTGGAGAAATAAGTGAGATGCTTTAGATTTGTGTGCCTGTCAGCTGCCACCTGAAAGAAAGACCTCATGAAAGATCCCACCCCCCCCATTAACCCTTTGATTGTTCTTCTGATCCGGGATGAGAATTCAGACCCTTCTCTGCACAATCCTTGGGCTGAATAAGTGCATTTCTTCAATTGTTGAGAAATGAGTGATGTTAATGAACATACCAGTCAAAGGGTTAAAAAAACTCTATTTAAATATTATGCTGAGATATCAAATCATTATGTTGTGTACCTGAAACTAATGTAATGGTACATGTCGATGATGTCTCAATAAAAAATTATAGTGGGGGGGGGGGGGGGGAAACCAACCCAGTGCTGATAGCAGCATTCTTGATAATAGCCCAAGTAGCCCATCTGAAACAACTCAGATGTCCATTAGCTGTTGAATGGATAAACAAAATACAGGCTATGTGTCTGTAGATACACACAAAATAGAATAATATTCAGCCCTAAAAAGGAAGGAAATTCTGACACATGCTACAACATGGACAAACCTTCAGGACCTTATGCTAAGTGAAGTAAGCCAGACACAAAAGGACAAATACTTTAGAGTTCCACTTACGTGTATCCAGAGTTGTCCGATTCAGAGAGACGGAAAGTAGAAGCGAGGTGCCAGCGTCGGGGGGAGGGGAGCGTGGGGAGTCCGTTGTTTACGAGGTGCAGTTGGAGATGACAAAGTTCTGGAGACGGATGCTGGTGATGGTTCTACAACAGTGTGACTGCACTTCATGCCCCTGAGCCGCACACTTAAAAGTGGTTAAGATGGTAACATTTTGTGTATTTTACCACAGTCAAAACAAAACAAAACATGCTGAGAGTTTGTCTGACTGAGACGAGCAAACCAGAAAATGGCTGTGAACATTTTGTTGCAGACGATGTTGGTCAAGGAGGCTCCAGTAAACACTTTGCCCATCTCCTGATAAAGCAGGTGAAGATCAACAGCGTGTCGCAGGTTTCAGGACCCGTCACTTCTCAGACCTCAGAGCTAGGCAGCTCTGTGTCCAAAAGGGGAAGCCGTTCCAGGGGGACCTGAGCTTCAACCTGTCTCCTCTCTGTAACTGCTCAGAGGCCCTCTGAGAGAATTCCCCTTGAGAACCAGTCTGCTGACTCTCACTTGTTGATAACATGGCTTTTCTAGTTCAGTGAAAGTCAAAAAAGTGGCCTCATCCAGGCTGACCCAAGTGAGAGCTTAAATTTCCACTTACAGGCGTCTTCATCTTCCCTGCTGTTTACCAGAATCTCAACACGAGGTCCCGACACCGTTCAGCTTCTTCATAAGGCTAGCTTACAGAAGACCCTTTTGCAAGTAGCCTTGTCTAAAAAGCAGAATTTACACATTATTGAAGTTTAAATAAATGTTGTCTGCTCTTTAGAAGAATGATGGACCAAGCGGTGTCATGCTTTAAAAATGGCTTTATTCCAGGGCTCCTGGGTGTCTCAGTCAGTTAAGCGTCTGACCCTTGATTTCGGCTTGGGTTACGATCTCACGGTTTCTGAGGTAGAACCCCACATCGGGCTCTGCGCTGACAGTGTGGCGCCTGCATGGGATTCTCTCCCTCTCTACCTCTCCGTCTCTCTCTGCCCCTTGCGTGCCCGCTCTCTCTCTCTGTCTCAAAATAAACATTATAAAAATGGTTTTCTTCTAATACCAAGTTGGTGAAGAATGTGGACATAAGTAATTTCATTCCAGATAGTTTCCCAGTTGATTGCCTGAGACTGGTTTTCCCCCTGGCCATGTATATAAGCCAGAAGCAAGACATTCCTTTTGAACCTAATTGCCTGAAGAGTCAATGGCCCAGATGTGAGGTTAACAACTGTGGTCATTAGTCCAGATATGGCCTGCAGGTACGTTATGTTTGGCCCATCCTGAGTTAGTTTCTTTTTTCTGTTTTGTAAGAATTAAAAAGATTTCACCTAACAATTCAGAATCTAAGCTTCTCTTGGAAGTGGAGAAGACTGGTCTGCATTGCCCTCGTGTCTGGAGACCGGAGCAAACGCCCCCCGTTGATGGGGAAGCCGGCACTGTTGTGTCCAGCTTCTTTGCACACCTGGCAGGGTGGCCGTCCTTGTGACTTACTTGCCTTCCAGGCCTCTGGCCTTTGTGATTTCTGAGTCTTCCCTTGATGTCTCCTCCAGCTCAGATGATACAAACGTTGCGGACATTGTAAACTCACGTTATCTCCAAACCCAGAAAAAGTATTTCCACCCCCTTGTTGATGATAATGTGCTCAAAATAGAATAAAATTTCAGTCTGTCCCCCTCTGATGGGGGGGGGGGGGGTTCTCTCCATTTGTGGATTTTTCTCTTTCAAGTCTAACCTGTTGATTTCTGTGAACCCGATCATATATACCCCCAAGCACAGACAAGCTCACGCTTGACTTCAATATGTGGTTTAAAAAATTACCACCTTCAGTTTTTATAGTAACATAATCTCTGGACAAATTGCTTTTAATTCAGGCTGTGCCCTGAACACAGATGTACCATTAATTTCAAGTGCCGTCTGATTTTTATTTAGATGAATGTCTTGAGTTGTCAGAGAAATGGCCATCAGCTCTAGGTTAGCATTGATTGGAATGTCTCCGGAGGGAGTGAGTTTAAAAGCCAGTTGCCACTTACGTGCTGTGTAGATGATAGACCGGAGACTCATGATTCTCAGTACTGTTAATTGGCAGTGATGCCATTGGAATTAATAGCTGAGATGAAAAACGTTGACCTGCTCGGCATACGTGGGACTGGGCGTATTTCGGTGGCAGGGAGCAGGTGTAACGTGCACCGAGTTCCCATTTGGACCCCCATTTGGACCATGTCTCCGTGGATCTCTGCTTCTGAAAGATCAGGCTGGTGTGGGCTGAGGGCTGACCTGAGAGCTCTGCTGAGCCAACACAGGTCAGCTTGCTCCGTGTGCACCTCTCAGGGTAGAGCTGGGGGATGAGAGCGGAGAGATGCACTTCCTGAATGATCGTGGCAGATGCCGTCTTCTCCAGAAAGCTGCTCGTGTGTGAGGTTTTCACTGCCTTTTGTTCAAACTGGCCATGAATCTCCTGTGTGACTGTCCCTCGCAGTATTTACTCATTGATGATAGGCATGCCGTGTGTTCATGGATAGTCTTATGATTAGGGACTTGAAAGGTGTCCACTTTCAAAACAGGTCCTTCAACTTGGAGTATGCATCTTAACAATTTTTAGTTGCAGGTTCTTGCTTAGACCAGGGGTTTCTCAACCGGTGAATAATTACCATGAACACTTAGAGCTGGATAATTGTTGTCAGGGGCTGCCCTGTCCATTGTAGGATGTTGAGCAGCGTCCTTGGTTTCCACGCACTGGATGTGTGTAGCAAGCCTCCCACCCCCCTTTTTCCTGCAGTTGTGACAACTAAAAATGTCTCCAGATATTGCCAAATGTCATCCCTGGTTGAGAGCCACTGATTGTAGACAGTAAAGGGTCAGTTCCTGACCCCTCTTTTTTTTTCTTTACTATTGCTTGATATTTGATGCTTGAGTAAAATATTAATTTTTAAAATGCCATTTAGAATAGCCTTGGATCTGATCCAGCCTTGGACGTTAGGATCGGCACACTCTAATGTAGGTAGAGGTCTGGCTTACTTTAGAATTTCTTTAAAAGTTGCCAAACAGAGGGGCGCCTAGGTGGATCAGTTGGTTAAGCGTCAGACTCTCGGTTTTGGCTCAGGTGATGATCTTGCAGTTTGTGAGTTCCAGCCCTGCGTTGGGCTTTGTTTTGATGGCGTAGAGCCTATGTGGGATCCCCCCCCCCCCGTCTCTCTGTTTCTCCCCTTCTGTCTCTCTGTTTCTCTCTCTCAAAACAAATAAATAAACTTTAAAAAAAAAAAGTTGCCTGGTGGAGGGGTGCTGGGGTGGCTCAGTTGGTTAAGCATCTGGCTTCGGCTCAGGTCATGATCTCACAGTTGGTGAGTTTGAGCCCCACGTTGGGCTTTCTGCTCTCAACACAGAGCCCACTCTGTATCCTCTGTCCTCTACTCTCTCTACCCCCCCCCCCCCCACTTGTTCTCTCTCTCTCAAAATAAATAAATAAACTTAAGAAAAAGAGAGTAAGAGGTAAGGTGATCAAAAAAAATTTTTAAAGGGCAAATGTCCAAGTCATTTAAAAAAATCAAAAAATCAAAAAAGTTGCCAAATGGTGAAATGATACAGATTGAAATCCATTTGGGTTTAGCCAGCCTCATTGATTGAGATTTTCACAGTGACTTGTTGATGGTTGCAAGTGAGGAGAAGCAAGGTCTGTCAGTGTCACTACTGATAAGGTGACTTACAGTCATGTACAGGATAGGAGCAATTCTAAGGGAGAGGGCCTGTGGGCACGGAGTAGAAAGATTGCTGAATTTGGGGGGTAATGCTGCATGCTGATTTAACTTTCTTTCTTTCTTTCTTTCTTTTTTAATGCTCTTCCTTGACCAGAAACCTGAGTTACAACAGACTTTCTGAGATTGATCCTGCGGGCTTTGAGGACTTGCCGAATCTACAGGAAGTGTGAGTATTTTCTTCTAAACCTGCGGTTGGGGGTGGGGGACTCAGAGCTCCTTGGGAAACCCTCTCCTGTTGCCACGTTGCTCACTTTCTGGGATCAGCGGTCTAACCTTGTTGGAAAGAACGTTTGCGTACCGGCTGTTGGTGACAGATTGTACGGCTTACTGAGCTCCTTGGCTGCAGCCTCTCTCTCTTCCTAGGCAGTCGGCGATGGGTGTGCTACAATCCATGAGCAATCGAGGAGCATGGTGGGTGTCTAAGAGGGTCCCCTCCCTTGTGGGAAACCTTGTGGCCCAGCTGTGTTGGCACACCTCACTGGTACTTTCTTGCATTTGCCAGGGAGGTAGAGCAGCCCGCTCAGCAGGTGCATATGGGCCAGCCCACCCCTTCTGCATCCCAGGAAACAGGTAGAGAAGAGTGGACAACAGAGGCTCGCTCTCCCCCCCCCACCCCCGCCCCATCTCCAAACAGAGCCAGGCATTACTACTGCCTTTGTAGCTCTCAGCCCCCGGCCTCCGTGCAGTGCCCTTTAAATCAGCCATCACTCTTTCCTTCTTCTCGACTAAAGAATTCTGCTTGTAAAGTAGATGTCAGTGTTATCAGGAATTTCAGTTCCACGGGACTTTTGAGAAACTTCTACATAAGTCATGCATAACTACTGCAGAAAATTTAGAAACTAGCACAATATGTAAAGACTTACGCTTACTTTTGTGACTACTTCATCCTGTACGTTAAAATATTAAAACTGTCTCATTTTAATTTTTATGTAAAACTACTACGCATGGATAGTCCGTAAATTATTCACCCGGTGCTTTTATTGTCAGGTATTTTCAGTAGATCTTATTAGATAAGTGCTTTACACACTTTGGTCATTATGTGTGAGTGATAAAAGCCCTTGTTTATTATTCTTTGATTTCATTGCTGGGTGATTTGTCTAGAGGAAATTTAATTTCATTAGCTGGTGCAGCTACCCCCAACCCCCGTGTCCACATTGTCCAAATTGTGTTTATGACTTCTATGTCTCTTTAAAAAAATGTTTAAACTTCCAAAGTAAAAGAACTTCATAGTTGGAAGGAGCCCTTGGGAATACTCTGTCCAGGACCTTAATTTTCCTATGAGGTCAACAGCCATTGGAGGGAGCAAAGAAGTCTGAGGTAGGTCACTGCACTAATTTACCGTAATTAAATACAACAGACTGCTGTTATGTAAGCAACAGAAACTTATTTTCTCCCAGTTGTGGAGGCTGGAGGACCAAGACCAAGATCCTGGCAGGTTGGTTTCCTGCGAGGCTCTTTCCTGGGCTTGTGATGGCCCCGTCCTCGCCGCCTCTCCTTGTGGCATTTCCTTCATATGGGTGTGTCCCTGGTGCCTCTTTTGTGTGTCCAAATGTCCTCTTCTTAAAAGGACACACGATCGTCTTGGGTCAGGGCCCATCCATATGACCTCATTTTACCTTAGCAAGTTCTTTAAAGGCTCCGTCTCCCAATATGGTCACATTGTGAGGTGTTGAGGGCTAGGACTTCAAAATAGGGATTTTAAGGAGACACGCTTGAGCCCATCATGGCCGCCCAACGTGATTAACCGAGTCCATCAAGGAGCCAGTGCCTTTTCTGGACCTAGGCTGTCTTTACCGTTCCTGGTTAGGATATTCGACTCTGTGTGTTAAGTCTCAAAGTGTAGAGATTTTCTTTTAGAATTGGACAAAATTGAAATTGGGGTATTTCTCTTGGCATCATTTAAGCTTTCATTTAACATTGACTTGAGTACTTCCTGTGTGCCAGGCACTTCTCTGGGCGCTGGGGGTACAGGAACGAGTAGGGCAGATAGATAGGGGCTACGACTAGGGTGAGGCAAGTGAGGTGTTGCTGTCAGGTGCTCACGGTTAAGGGGATGCCACAAACTCCACATCCGAGATGAAGAATGTTTTAATACAGTCTTTAAAATACCAATACGTGGTCAGTTAAGCGTCCCACTCTTGATTCCAGCTCAGGTCATGATCTCACAGTGCGAGAGTTCGGGCCTGGAGTTGGGCTCTGTGCCGACAACACAGAGCCTGCTTGGGATTCTCTCTCTCCCTCTCTCTGCCCCTCCCCCACTGACACACACGCGCTCTCAAAAAGAAACATTCAAAGAAAATAAGCAAATAAATAAAAATTTCAACACAAAGGCAAGACAAAATCTTTGGTGAATAAAACACACGGTTTAAGTAAAGTCAGGATCAGCATTTCTGATCTTTCCTTTGGCTCCAGTCTCTAGCACGAACTGACACAGCACTGTCGATGATATGACCCTGTCTTGATGTGAAAACCTTGATATTTTGCTTGTTGTGGATTTTGTTTTGCATTCATTTTGATGTTTTAAGAACACCGCATTAAAATATCTTTGATCCTGGCCACTGAGGTTTTGGGCATGCCCCGCTGTGTGTCCTGCCCCACTTGACCCAGTCCCAGCCCTACTGACAAATCTCTCCTCTCACAGAGCTTACGTTAAGGTGGGGGAAGACATATGCTGGACAAGGAAATAGTAAGATGTACCGGTGGTAAGTGTTAAGGGGGAATAGGACAGGGTCATAGGAGGCTCTTTTCTTTTAAAATTACGGAGGTGTGGTAATGGAGCACGGGTGGTCAGGAGGGTCACAACTGAACTGATGTGAATGATGCAGGCCAGAGGAAATATAAATTCAGGGCTCCAGGAAGGAACAGGACCAGAGACCGTGCCTGGCATGCATGACAGGAGGGGCTGTGACCAGGGCTTGGGTCCTGGAGGGCTGTATTGGGTTATAGTTGGAACCATCATTGACCGCCATCAACTGGACTTGTGCCGGATGCTCCGGCAAACATTTTCCATGTTGTTCTCTCTTGTTACATTTCTTCCTTGCCCACGTGGGCTTTCCGCTTTTGCTTTGGATCCCTTGACCTCTGGCTTTTCGTTCCCTTCTGCTTGGTGCTTTTTGGAACTTACACCCCACCCAGATCTGGAACTGAGAGCATCGGACTTCCACCTGTTTCCTTCACTGGGGGTGCTGGTTATGAGTCTTAAAATAATTTTCTTGCCTGGCAACAGTCCAGCCATCGTACAGCGCCTGAGACGAACCCCTGGGTGAGTGCTACCTCATGCAGTCCCTGTACCACCTCTGTGACACAAATTACTTTCTTCGCAGTGACTTCCTCCACTTAACAGAGGAGGAAACAGAAGCTCAGAGAGGCTAAATAAACCTGCACAGTGTTGGAAGGGTGGTGAAGCCGAGAGTTGAACTCCAGTCCGTTTGAACCCCAGACCTGCGCTTAAGTGGAACGCTGGAGCGTGCTGCCCTAACTTCCCGCACGCCTCGCTTAACCTGCAGCCTTCACCTGAAGATTTGAAAGACCGAAAATCCAGTGTTTATCTCCTGGTATCACTCTTTCTTTGCCGGTCTTCTCTTTCTAGGTCCAGACTGTTTCCTCTTACTCCTCCGGACCCCTTGTCCCCCGTTCACTGTCCTCCTTGTCCAGCCTCTTCTCCCTCCGGCCGCACTTTTCTCCCTCCTCAGAACGGCTGTCGCCATTTGTGAGCAGCGTGAGGCTCCTACCCGCGTCCTGTGCTGTTTGTCATCTGTGTGACTGTCCTCCTCCGTCCCGCGAATGCACTCGTGAGGGTAGACCTTTGCTAGCCATCGGCCTAAGCGCTGCTCTGCTCCTTGCTGTCACTGCCACCTTTGCAGGGCTTCAGTTGAAGGGACCGAAGTGTGGGGGCTTGGCTGGAATCGCACAGCAAGTGGTAAGCAGGGCCTGCGCTCCCCCAGGTGGACGCCTGTCCCGTGCTTTGTGTGGCAACACTACCACCTGCGTGTAGTCGCAAAGACAGACCGCATCTCTCGGATACCATGTGACCTAGTGGGAAAGACACACATTTTAGTAGCAGACAGACCTGGGTTTGAGTTCTGGCTGTGCCACTCACCGGTCTGCGTCCCTCGACAAGTTACCTAGCAGCTCATTGCTGCTTTTCCCTTTCTGCAGCATGGATGTATGTGAGCACGTTATCGATAGTACTGTAGTTGTTCATTGGAAGTGAGGTCCAAGGCCTCGCACATGGGGAGGTACCGTGTCGTTTCCCGTCTGCTACTTTGGGAGCCACACAACCCCCAAGCTTGGTGCGTTATTAAGAACCAAACCCCGAAGGGCCCGTTGGTTGAGCCTTCTACCACCGTGACCGCCTGCTGTCCCTGGTGTCACACTGGGATGGACTAGTAGGCGGGTTCCCTGGAGCCCAGAGCAGTGGAACTTGTCGCTGATAAGGATCCAGGCATTTGCCGGAGGGAGTTCTAATCCATCCTGGAAGCAGACAGTCAAGGGGCTGTGAGGAGGGGAGGGGTGGGGAGGTGGGAGACGACTTGGAAGTAAGGCAAAAAGCTCTAGTTGGACTACAGTTGCTTCTAAACTAACTGGGTTCGAGGCTTTCCCGGGAGCTGTCAGCTCTCCTAACCCCTGCACAGCCCTCTGAGTCTGGAAACCTCAGCGAGAGGGGAACCACAGGCTGGCCAAGCAAGCAGGCGGTGGTTTAGCAGTGGTTTTATTTTGGAGGCCCGGAACCACAGTCCATCGCTGGCCGCTTGGAGCGAGAAAGCAAGCCTGTTGGAGGCCCCTAGAGGCCGCAGGGACACTCGAGCAGCTGCTGCCAAGCCACACAGCCTTCACTGCCCACAGCTCTGAGGAAAACCCACCCAGAGGGCCTCCAGCCAGGGGGCCTGGGCGGCCAGGCTTCTCTATTAATAAGAGGGGCTATTTATACCGTCCTCTTTAAGAACTGCATGCGGGTCACGTGACCGCCGCCTGGCCCGCCAGTGCTCCCCGTGGGCGCTGCTGTGTGCTTTCCAGGGCCGTCGACCTGAAGTGTTCCTCAGGGCGGCCAGGGAGCCTGAGTGTGCCCTGCCTTTGGGTACTTAGGGCTCACCCTCTGATGTGTCACCCCTCAGCGTGTGGGAGGGAGGAGGGAAATAAGGAGGGCTAGCTTTTTGAGGCGCTGCTACTTGGCTGTGAATTACCACCACCTGTTAAGCATTTACTCTATTTCTGGCTCTGTCCGAAGCCGCTAGGTTTAATTATTTCAGCCAGGTCCTGCCACAACCCTATGAAGTTGATACTTGTGCTGTTTACATTTCTTCGAAGAGGAAACTAAGGCACAGTTAGGTTAAGGAGCATGCTGGAGGCCATTCAGTTGCTAAAGGGTAGGACTGAGGTTGAATAAACCCAGGGTTGTCCGATTTGAAAATCTGAGCTGTAGGGGCGCCTGGGTGACTCAGTCGGTTAAGGGTCCTACTCTCTTGATTTTGGCTAGGGGTTCATGAGTTCGAGTCCCGCGTCTGGCTCTGTGGGGACAGTGTAGAACTTGCCTGGGATTCTCTCTCCCTCGCTCTCTCTCTCTCTCTCTCTCTTCCCCTTCCCCTTCCCACTGGAGTGCACACACATGCTCCCTCTCTCTCCAGATAAATGCGTAAGTATTAAAAAAGAAAATCTTAGCTGTAAAATTCCCTCCTAATTATCCACACTTGGCTGCTCTGTAACTGTGCCTCAGTTTCATCTTTTAAGGTAGGGTGATCATTTAGTACCTTCCTTAAAGGATTGACATGTTACTCAGTGAGATAGTGCTTGTAAAGCATTCAGCAGAGAGCCCGGTGCACAGAGTTCACCCTTATTGCTTATAATTGTTAACTTACAGTGATTATATCCTCAAGCACTATACAAAAAAAAAAAAAAAAAAAAACATCTGGCCATCTGAGATAGAAACTCTACATCATAAAGTCTTGCCGGAGTCATAATTCTACCTAATTCTCTAATTCAATAATTAGAGATAATTAGAATAATTCAATAAATAATACAGCAATACACAAAGGCCAAAAAGCACTGTAATCCACAGTTACCTCTTGGCTTTGTTTTTCATTGTTGGTTGAAGCCTCATTTGAATGAGTTAATAATAATAATTAAAGTACTCTGGAATGAATGCCCTCTTTAACGTTTTGCATCTTTCAGCAAGCCCAGTAACTGGAAATTTCAGTAAGAGCCCAGAAGGCCTCTGCGGACCTTATGATGGCTGAGGTGGCAAAGGCCCACCTCCAGGTTCTGCCCCGGGTCAGGCAGTCCTTGTAGCCCCATTTACCTTCTTTACACCTGTTCCAGCTCCAGGCTTGGGCGATGATTCGTGGTCCGAAAGCACCTGAGTGAGGGACTTCTTGGTCCCTGGATCATCAGGAAAAGGCAGTTCAAGAAGCCAGACTTTTGAGGATAATTTTTAGGGCCTTGGCTGGGAGCAAATGTGGGGGGAGTGTGCAGGGTAGCGAACTGCACAACCCTACATACTCAGAAGACTTCATCAAGCCCTGTCCTAAATTCCTCCAGTTTGCTTATTCGTGGAGACTGTGCTAAACTTTCCGTCCGAGCTCTGGCCATGCTATTTTTGACCAGTCTCTATTTCCATCTGGCAAGTCGGTCATGTCTCAGAGTGAGTGCAGTCTTCGCTGCCTTCTGAGGATACTGTCGTCATGCCTACAGCGCATGAGCGCACAGAGAGAAAGCCAGCACCGGTGACGCCGATGGGCTTCCATCCAGCTCGCAGTTCTTAGGACTGATGGAGGGGCACACGTGCCATGCCATTCCTCTCCTTGGGGCTCCAACTGTCCGCTGTGTAAATGGCACGGCCCTGTTGAGACAGAGCCTGTGATCTCTGCCTAAATCTGTTCGCTCGGAGCCGCCACTCTAGATCTACAGGGCCCCCTTTATCTGTAGCACTGGTCCACTGTCCCTGTGCACTCCACTTTCAGCAGTTGAGTCAATGCTGCCTCTTTTCCTCATTCGTTGCTTTCTGTGAAATTGGGCAGAGCAGTCTGTCATGTGTGCAGTGGGGCTGGCCTAGACGGATCTCGTTGAGCACACGTTCTCCTGCAGAGAGGTCCCTGCTGTTTGTTCCAGCAGAGTGAAGCGCAACCACATGTCACCTGAGGGCTTAGGAGCCTTGTGTCCTGTCGGCGTTTCCACTCGTTGCTCTCCTCTGGTTTGTAGTCATTCCTGGGTTCAGCTCTTCTCTGCGCCCCTGTCTATTTGTGTGGCCTTAGCCTCGTGATGGCAACCAGAACCTGACTTACAGCATGTAGCTGTAGGGGAGGGATCAGTCGTGGAACCTGGTACCTAACTCAGAGTTGTAATGATGAAGTTGCATCATGCACGGGGAGTTGCTATTGTAATTACAAAGAAATAAAGGGTAGTGAGTGGTTAAGGACCTAAACTTGACCGCTACACTTCCTGGGCCCCTCCACTTAATGCAGATGACCGTCAAATTATTCGACATTTCAGCATTTCCGTTTCCCCTTTGGTGCGACAGGAATGTGCATGGACTTACCCCCTCAGGGTCTAAAGATGAGTTAATACACTGAAGAGCTCTTAGAGCCATGCCTGGCACATAAGAGCCCCTCTGTGGGTTAGCTGCTACCAACATTAGTATTATTATGCCCCATCACCTACAAGAGATCTTGTAGAACAGATCTCTAGGCACTGAAGAGGTCTTATGCACGCTACCTTATTGGCAGCAGGCCCTGACCTTAGTTTTTTTTGCTCTGTGAAGATCTGAGGGTCTCCTCTAGTAATAAGTGTGTGGATGATACCGTGAAAAGGTATCAGGAGAGATTAAAAGCGATGGAGAGTGTTCATCATCCCTGCATCAAGCTAGGAAATGGATCGCTGCATCATTGGAGGAGCAAAGAGGTGAAGCAGAAACCATCTGATTCCGGGGGCAGTCAGATAAGAGGCTGTTAAAGTAATTAATTGTCTACTTCAATACACAGACAAGGGCCCTTTAAGTGAAGAAGGGATTTGCCACATG
This sequence comes from Prionailurus viverrinus, assembly GCF_022837055.1. Lineage (NCBI taxonomy): Eukaryota > Metazoa > Chordata > Mammalia > Carnivora > Felidae > Prionailurus > Prionailurus viverrinus. The sequence continues at coordinate 33,160,209 of NC_062562.1, read as the reverse complement.
ATACGGATCTGCTTTCTCTCTGCCAGATGCTTCAGTCATGAAGCTATTGAAACAGACATTCTGTGTCCCACGGCCCAGTAATTGCCAAGCCTCATCTCTGACCGGCTCTGGCACTGCAGAAAGCAAATGGGATGATTCAAGGCCTTTTCCTTTTTTTTTTTCCCCCTTCCCATTCATATCTATAGAAGATGGCAGAAAACCAGACTATTCTATTCAAGCAAAGGCTAGCTGTATACTTGTATGAGTGCAGCTGCCGTTTCAGTGGCCTTGTCTTCAAACGGTAACAAGATGGTCCATGTAAGACACACCCTTAAACAAAATAGAAGATAACTCAGCCTTACCCGTTTGATTCTACATCTCAGATACAGTTTCTTTCCAGCCTGTCACCCGGCAGAAAGCTGGATCACCGTGCTCTGGCTTCTTTAAGGATTTTTGGGCTCACTTTGCAAGTCTGATTTTGGGTCTTCCCAGATTTGGAAATACATGTCCACGTAAGGAGGCTGGATTGCAAAGCCTCTGGCGGTGTTGGGGGGGGGGGTGCGCAGACCCAGCAAACTGTGTTTTGGGTTTGCGGGCTTTCCCGTTCATTAAGAGGTAAGAACTCTGGAAACACAGATTTACCCTGTTGGAGCCGGAAAGGGTCTTGGAGAGCACGTCTGGTCTGTGGAGGATTTTCAAAACGTCTTCGTGAAGCAGTGTGTGTCTGTATGCATTCCTGGAAAACGTGCTTGGAGGCTTCATCAGAGTTCAGGGAGGCTGGAATCACAAGTAGATGAGACTGCACGAGTCCAGCTTCCTTGTTATTTATTGCACAGCCGAGGCACTGGGATAACTGGCCCGCGTGTCCCAGGCTCCTGGGAACTCCAAACATGGGTGAGGAGGCAGCTCTGGGTGCGAGGTGTCTGCCCTTGGCTGAGGGCAGAGCTGAAATTTGCAGAGCTCCATGTCACAGACATGTAAAAACAACCAGGGAGGGATGGTCTTTCTCTCCAAGGCCTTTGCTGACTGAGCCCACAAGGAGCATTCTCGTCGACGGTCTCTGTGCTCTTGTCCTGCGTCCTTGTTTGCTAGTGCCGAAATCTGAGCTAGATGAGAATCTGGAAGACAGGTAACTTCCCCTGAGTGTTTATCGCTAATCTGTGGGTGTGACACGTAGTTAGGTTTTGTGACCTCACGGGACTTCTCTACCTTTCAAAAGTCCTTTTAAAATTCTTTATCTTGTATCGAACATTGCAATATCGTCTCACAGTAGCCAACTCGGCACTGTTTTTTTATTTACTTTGCATGTAGGAAATTTCTGGCTAATTTAAATGATGAATTTCTTATTGTTTCACAGGTACCTCAATAACAATGAGCTGACAGCGATACCGTCCCTGGGTGCTGCTTCATCCCATGTCGTCTCTCTCTTTCTGTAAGTGGTGCCACACGGGGAGCCCTGGGCTCGTGAGGCCGTGGCGTTCTCTTGCTGACGTTTGGTGGCAGGAACACTTGAGTCCCCGTGCTCACTGGTGGAGAACAGCCTTTCTTCACATAGCCCTAATGCTCGTGACAAATGCCTTGCATGCTCTTGTGGGGTTTGCAGAACTAAAACCTGGAGGATTTGCCTCACCAAATGTGGGGACGGGGGTGGGAAATTGGTCTTACCCATGGCCAGAGGTACATAGAATTAGGAAATTTCTTGGTCCTAGTGGTTAAACTGTAACTTAGAGTGAACAAACTATGATTAAAGGAAGCCATGTGAATTACAAGACAGTGAGCTTCTGTTTGTGGCACAAAATCCGGGAACGTGACCCAGTTCACTTGTACCGCTTTCAAAAAGAGAATCCCCCCAGGCATCTGAAATCAGCCTGGAAGTACGGAAGTAGTCGACGTGGTCAAGCGTTAGACAACACACTGGAACAGAGAAAGGCTGTAAAGGGACTGGAATGGAAGAGAAAGGAGGGATGCTGTGGGGGCGTGTTACTGTGTGAGCCGCTAGGAGCCTTTGCCCGGGAGGTACGCCCACTCTAGCCCTCCGCTACAGGTGCTTGCTTGCTTGACGCCTGACAAGGGGTCTTTCCAGATGAACCGTTGTGAGTCCAGCAATTTTTCCGCCAGATTCTGTGGGCAGCTTCCTCAGCGGAGCACTGCTGTCTTCACACTGAATTTCCTTTTTCTGTTCCAGCCCCATTTTCCTTTGGTTTTGATTTTGCTGGTATTATATACAACTCGTTCGCTCACCTGCAAGTACCTTTTCTCTACACCAAGGCTTGTCAGGCGGAGCAGAGGGACTTGGGAAGACATCATCCGTATGATGGCTGTTGGAGTTCACAGGTGTCAGGTTTCTGCTCGAAGCAGGCCCTGTGATCAGGAGGTGGTCTGTCCTTACGAGATGTGGTCTTGGGCTTACCCCTATTCAAGGCCTTGCAGGGTTGAGAGAGCAAGGGGTTAGAATTGTGGCCCCAGCTCCATGTCCTGACCAACCGCTCTCTCCCTCCAGACCTCATGTTCCTCGTTGGCAGAAAATTTCCTTAACCCATTGTACACATGGGGAAAGTGAGCCAGAGGTTGGGGAGAAGTGCAGTGTAGTATATACAATTCAGGCGTCATGCACAAACATAGCAGGTGTTAGACGGATGGGGGCTGCTGCTTCTGGCTTGTGGCTACTTGTCACATAGCCCCTTGGGCGTTGGCATGATCTTACCTGTAGGGCCACAGGACGTGTGAGTCAGTCCTCATTTCTGTGACGTGACAGAAAGAAGATTGTGGCCTTCTGGCCCAAGACGGACAGGCAAGGGTCTAACTCTCTTTGGACCCATTTGCCTGTGCGTCCAGCATCTGGAAAGTGTTTACCTGTGGGCTAAATTCCCTAAGTTACCCATACCTGAGGCGAATTAAGGGTGTGATGCTCGCTTGTATATTCATAGAGCAAAGCATTAGATGGTGCTTTTAACTTCTTGCTACTTAAAGTGTGGTTCCTGGGCCCGCAATGTGCCGTCGGCACTGAGCTCGTTAGAAATGCAGAATCTCACGCCCCATCCTAGCCCTGCCTTGCTGGAATCATGGTCCTTTGCACACTCATCCAAGTGTGAGACACACCGCCTTCAGGCCCCTTGCTCTTCGCTTGGTGAGGAAACCAGGGACACAGAACATCTTCCTGTCACCGACAGGAGACCGAGGCTCCCTGAGTTCCTGTAAGTTGCACAGTCGAGAGGTGGGACTGAGACTGGACACCGGTGCCCGAGCCCGTGCTCTTTTCCTTCATCTGCCCCCGTGCGCTGGGTGCCGGCGTGTGGCAGGTGACTCTGTGCCTCCCTGTGCCAGAGACGGGCAGGGCCCCCAGCGTGCCCCGAGGGCCTGGTGCACTTTGAATCACGCTTTGCTCTGCTGACTAAAAATACATTTCTGTTCCTTGGCCCAAGTGCCTGGAGCCAGTGGGGCCGGTTGGCCTCGCTCCTGCTATTCCAATTAGACAGCGTTAAACTTTGTAAAGCAGGGGAAAAAAATAAAGACTCCCTCCTGGTTTCAATGGAGTTTGGAAAATGCCGGTTAGTATTGGCAGCCGCTTCTTTGGCCTGAAGCTGGTCTCCATCTGACTTGGTCAATGATTTCTCTGGAACTACAGAAACTGAAGGGTCTTTATCTTCCTCTTCTCTGGGGGGGGGGGGGGGGGGGGGCTGTGTTCCCTGGGTTTAGTGCCTGCAAAGCTGGGTTCACAGCATGCCATCTGCGTAGTTTTGCTTCCGTCCTTCATGCCTTGCTGTTTGTCAAGGGGACCAAGCAAAGGACAGGGGAGAAAGTAAGCAGCGAGCACCTGGCCCGTGAAGCCCTTAGCACCTCTGTTCACATGATAATTCCAGTCTGTCAGGCCTTGCAGAGCCTGTTTTGCTGGTGTGTCTGTGGCTCTTTAGAAACAGTGAATTAAAAAGTGTCATACGTTCAGCAGACACGTAGTAGGTACCTTCTGTGCCCCAACATTGGGGTCCAGATGCCATCAGAGAGGGACCTCACGAGGATTCAATGCTGTCCTGTCTGGGAAGCCCCTGACATAGTGTGTGAAAATGTCGCAGGTCACGGAGGTCAGTAAGTTTCTCATTTAATATCCCCGGTCCCCACATTCTTACTTCCATCTCGCCTTCCCTTTGCGGGCAGGCAGAGGATCTGAAAAATAATAAAAATGCACGAAGGGACCAGATGGCCGAGGCCACCCGAGGTAGAGAAGCCAGCACAGCTTTCTTGGGACACGCTCATAGGTAGGTGCATCAGAGAAAGGACGGACCAGGCATATGCCGAGCTCCGGCTGATGTTGTGACCTGGGACAGGTCGCTTCTGTTCGTGTGTTGAATGAAGGGGCTGAGACAGATGGTACAAGGACCGCTTGCAGCTTCCGTAGTCCGTCTGTGACCCGGAAACTGGGAGCGGGGGCAGTAACGCCACAAGAGAAACGACCAGGACTGGCATCCTGTAACCGCTCGTGCAGCCCTCTGGCTTTCCGCAGAAGTCTGGGTTTGGGGTTTGCAGCTCCGATGCCTGTGATTACTTTTGCCTCCGGATTTTGTTTGCCTCTGCAAACGAGCTCATCATCTCCATGCTTGGTTTCCAGTGTCTCGCGTCCACGCCCGCAACCCGGCTCCTCGCTCACACGACGGTGCTCGGCGGCCCCCGACTTCGGGGCCTCCTTCCCAGGGGTCACGGTTGGGAGGGCGTCACGGGAAAAGGTTTGTTTTCATCTGGCTTTACTATCGGAGCCTCAAAACAAACTTGTGCGGAGTTTTGGGAACTGAAGTCGCTGAGTATAATTTCAATTGGTTAATACTTTCTGATTAAAGGAATCTAATTCAATTGAAGTATTTGTCAGAGAGCAGATATATTTGTGTTGCGTTCTGAGGGTAATGCCAAAGCCATTTGTTCTTAACAAAAAAGCATGAAACTCAAGAAAAGCTGTTAATAGGATTGGGTTGGGGAGTGAGGGAGCTAATTTGATAAAACAGTTCTCAGAAAAAGAAACAGAGTTTTGTTAAACGGGGGCAAAATCTGCTGGTAGATTTTTATGTGTCTGTTTTTTGGATTTTTTTTTTTTTTAATTTGAGGTCCAGGAAACTCATGTTACGATTCCCACGGCAACAGTAATTTTGTCTGATGCATAAGTGACATTTCTGGTGAAGAAAAATTTCCGCTTTTCCTGTGGTGTTACTGCACTTGTATCATTGAGAAGATTGGTTACAGTCGAAGCAGTTGGACTTTTTTCAGTCCTGGGAGTAAAAAGCTTGCTGTGAAATCGACATTAGCTTTAAAGCAGGCAGCTCTTTGTCTCATGCGTGTCAGCTGTAACATGTTTCCCATTCAGCCCTGGGCTTTGTCCAGGTGACTTCTTTTCCAGTTGGAGTGTATGTGTGTGTGTGTGTGTGTGTGTGTGTAGTTGTTTTTTGTTTGCTTTTTTAACTAATCTCTCTCCCCAACATGGGGCTCGAACTCACAACCCTGAGACCGAGAGTCGCATCCTCTGCCAACTGAGCCAGCCAAGTGTCCCCCAGTTGATGTATATTTTAGACCTTGTTCCTTAACCATGTGTTTTCATTCATTTTCCTCCACCTTTGGCCTAGGTCAGACCGGAGAGCTAGGTGGAGATTAGTTTCACACGATTGCTTGGGACTCTGTAATAGAACTTTTTTTTTTTTTTAATGTTTATTTATTATCAAGAGAGAGTGTGTAAACGGGTAAGGGGCAGAAAGAGAGGGAGACGCAGAATCCAAAGCAGGCTTCAGGCTCTGAGCTGTCTGCACAGAGCTGAATGACGTGGGGCTCGAACTCACGAACCGTGAGATCATGACCTGAGCCAAAGTCACAGGCTCAACCGACTGAGCCACCCAGGCGGCCCTGTAATAGTACTTTTAAAATCCCTTAGGTTTCTGTTGTATTTGAAAACACATCGAAACACCTTTTACTTCTAGTCTTGAAAAAATTTTTTGTGAAAACAATTTTTTTATTGAGATAAAATTATCATAAAGTAAAACCCGCTGCTTTAAGCACTTTAGAGCGGCTTTTTAGTACATTCTCAGTGTTAGCTCTCACCAGTTTTGTTTTTTTTTTTAATTTTTAATGCTTATTTATTTTTGAGAGAGAGAGAGAGAGAGAGAGAGAGAGAGAGAGAGTGCGAGTAGGGGAGGAGCAGAGAGGGAGACACAGAATCTGAAGCAGGCTCCAGGCTCTGAGCTCTCAGCAGAGCCCTACATGGGGCTTGAGCCTAGGAACTGTGAATTCATGACCTGAGCCGAAGTCAGATACTTAACCAGCACCCCAACCAATTTCTAATTCCAGAACATTCTCATTACCTTGAAAACAAACCTCATGCCCTTTAGGCAGTGATTTCCCGCATCTCCTTAGATGGCAGTCACTAATCTAAAAACTAACTTGTTTTTGAGAAAAGTATTTTTCTCTCATGTTAGCAGGTGTATCTGGAAGACTTAGAATGTGAATAAATAAAAATACCGGAGGTGGGTGTAAATCTCCACAGTTACACATTTTGTTGCGACCTCTTCTTAGCTAAAGAAGAATTGATTAAATAACAGGGATGGTGTATTTAACATTTCTTTATTGTAACTTACGGAGAATAGAACCTGGCACAAATGAAACCTGGTGTCCTATCTGTGACCCCACTCAGAGCCAGTTAAGTGGTAGGAGCCCTGGGTGGAGCTGAGTGAGCCCGAGGCCGTGAAGGATGGAGGGCTGGCTTTTCTCTGCTGATTCTTCTGTGGAAGTCAAATCAATAGTAGTACTTAACTCTCCACGTGCCTGCCTGGTAAACTTCTAGGAAAAAAGAGGCCCCAGATCAATCTTCTTTACAGGCTCATTAAAGCAAAGATCAATTCACATTAAAGTGTAATTAAAGAGCAGGCCTCCCTGGGGAGGCGGTGATGAGGATTCGGAGGCCATGGTCGCTCAGGGCGGAGGGGAGGAATTACTCTCTCAGAGGGCTCAGAAGCCATAGAGAAAGGGAATCAGAACTCAGCTTCAGAAGTGAGGCTCCTCTTGGAGATTTGAGCCAGGTTGTTAGTGATCAGGGGTACAGTACAAGTGACATTACGCTGCGTAATACATAGCTGGCTGGGGTTCCTAGAAGTGTGTGTGTGTGTGTGTGTGTGTGTGTGTGTGTGTGTGAGTGTGTGTGTGTGAGAGAGAGAGAGAGAGAGAGAGCCTCCATCTAGTGAGTTGGGATGAGGCCTCTTGTCTTTCTCTTCAGTTAGCTGCCTTTAAAACTTTCTCTTGGAGTGCATGGGTGGCTCAGTTGATTAAGTGTCTGACTTCAGCTCAGATCATGATCTCACCATGGTTCGTGGGTTCGAGCCCCGTGTCGGGCTCTGTGCTGACAGCTCGGAGCCTGGAGCCTGCTTCGGATTCTGTGTCTCCCTCTCTCTCCTCCCCTCCCCTGCTCATGCTCTGTCTCTCTCTCAAAAATAAATAAACATTAAAAAAATTTATTAAAAAAAAAAAAAAGGAAACCCTTGGGCACCTGGGTGGTTCCATCGGTTGAGCATCCGACTTCGGCTCAGGTCATGATCTCATGGTTCATGAGTTCAGGCCCCTCGTTGGGCTCTGTGCTGACAGCTCAGAGCCTGGAGCCTGTTTCAGATTCTGTGTCTCCCTCTCACTCTCTGCCCCTGCCCCACTCACACTGTCTCTCTCTCTCTCTCTCTCTCTCTGTCTCTCAAAAAGAAACATTAAAAATTTTTTTTTAACTTTTCCATATTGCCTCATCTTGAGGAAGGTCATCATCATCTGCAGACATAACAGAGAATGGACGTTAAAACGTTTTCTTTTTACGTATCATGTTTATCGCCAGAAGTCAGAAATAATAGTTGATCTAGAAATGTTGAGTGGTAATCTAGGACTGTGAAACTCTTTGTGTACTGATCATAGCTGGACCCATGGGGACGGGGGACTGCAGGTGTGTGTGCGTGAGGTAGGGTGGGGGGTAGCTGTTCTCCTGAAGGGGAGGGATCATCACCCTTCCTGTAGAGGAATTTGCTGAAGTGTCCACAAATCATGAGGTTAGGAGCAGACTTAATCAGGTTTCTTAGAAACTGTAGAATTGGGTCGCTCTTTCCCCATTCTGCTTCAGAGATGCACCCTCCACCTGAGAATACCCTTCAGCCGGGCTGGTGAAGGAAGGCCAGTCGGTTTTGGTTTTGGTGTAAAAGGATACCCTGTCTGGGTCATTGGCGTCTTTTCATGCATTCTCATCAGGAGTGTGGAGTTCACAGTGACTGAGACACTTTCGGCAAGAACTGAACAAAGTTGTGTGTAAAAGTCCCAAGTCGATGGGGCATCTGGGTGGCTCAGTCGGTTGAGCATTCGACGCTTGATTTGGGCTCAGGTCATGATCTCACGGTTCGTGAGATTGAGCCCCCTGTTGGGCTCTGTGTTGATAGTGCAGAGCCTGTGGGGGATTCTCTCTCCCGCTCTCTCTGCCCCGCCCCGTTCATGTTCTATCACATGTGCGTGCTCAGTCTCTCTCATTTTGTCTCTCAAAAAAAAAAAAAGTCCCAAGTTGAGTTTAAGTGACTATCCTTGTTCCTTGAGCAGTCTGCAGCCTGTTATTTCCCGGAAGCTATAGCCCTAGTCAGAAAACACATTATGTATAAAAAGGGGGCTGTGCTTCCTCTCCTGTGTCTTCAGAGACATGCTCACTTTCTGCCTTGTTTGCTCCGAGATTGTTGGTGTGAACTGAATCTTTGCTCTGGATGAAACATCACAGCCATTCCCCTGGGAGATGGTGGCTCCCCCATCACCTGTGTGATTCTTAAACTGAGCCACCTGTCAGAATCACCTAGAAGGCCTGGGCTCACACAGGGATGGGGCGGGGGGAGCGGCCCTCCAAGACTCACCTGTGGAGTCGTTACAAAGCTGCTTAACTTTTGGAGGGCAGTAGGCTACTTAGACGACTTCCTCATGTTGCAGGTGTGGCAAAGGCATTTGTTTGGAACAGTGGGGCTCACAATCCTGGTTAGGCATTTACTTCTGACCACAGTGCTGGGGGCAGTGGACAATGACTGAGCAGGGGCAGAACGGCTCTGGCTGTTAGAAGTCTGTCACTTAATTCGCTGTGTATTGGTGATGGCTGTGGTCTCCCAGCCAGTCTTCCCCAGTTAGCACAGAGGCACGCAGTGCTGAGTGAACAGCCTGGTGGGAGACCTGTTCCTGCCTCCGAGTGTGGGTACAAACGGCTCGGCTCAGCGTAGCACCCTGCCGCCCTGGGCAGGAGGAGCCGGTGCCGGCAGGTGCGCTTAGCACTGACCTTCCTGCCGATTCAGGCACTGCCTCCAGATGAATCTTGGCCCCCGCCTAAGTCAAGAATGGTGCACTGCTTTGTTCCAGGTGGAAGTGAGAGGGAGGGTCCGAGAGGTGGGCAGTCGTCCCCTGCCCTAGGGGGGGATCAAAACCCAGGGCCCACAGCTGCCCTGCACCCCACCCCCCTCCCCAGTTACTCACCTCCTGGTTTCCCTGCCTTCTGCTATGGCCAGGCCGTCATCCTGCTCATCACCGAGCAAAAGACATGACCGGGGAGGAGGCTTAGGGGGGTTCAGGATGGAGAGAGACCAGGGGCTCACGTGCAGTGTGGCAGGGGCTCCCGTGAGGTGAAGCCCAGTGTGACCACACATGTCTCCCAGGCTGGGGCTTCTGCTCTCGAGGAACCCGCAGGCTAGCTGCAGAGAAAGCTGGGGGCACAGCCATAATGCAAGCGAGGGCTAGGGAGGCCCGTAAGGAGGGCTTTTCCCCCCTGACACAGACACGGTTGGTGTAAGAGGGGGAAGTTTCCCAGACATTTTAGCTGAGGCTCCTCCTTACGTGGATCTCCTTTCTCTCCCCCCACAAGAGAGTGTAAGTTACAGGCGTCAGATGGAGCACCTGGCAAGCTGGACCGACGCCCAACGTGTGGGGTGCTTGGGGGAGGACGAACGGGACATGGCTAGTTCCCTTTTAAGGCCAGTCCGCCCCGTTCCCGTGTTTGCCTTTGTCAGCAGGCAGGCTGCTGTGAAGGGCCAGCACGCTTCTGTTGGAAGGCAGAGCAGGACCCTCGGTTCTTAGAACCGCAGACCCTGCAGCGGCTGGAAACCACCAGTGAGCCTCCGGATAGAAAATTAAACACGCACTTTACAAGGGAGAGCAGCTCTCTGTCCCGGAAACTTCCCAGGGGTTCTGTCGTGCAGGCTGCCTCTTGCCCCCAGTCCAAGGGAGCCTTTCTCTGGGAAAGGAGCTCCGGCTCCCCCCGCCCCTCCCCGCACGCCTGCCAAATTACACACAGTCATGACTTGTCATTTTCCTTCTGTCTTTTCTTCCCTTTTTTTTTTGATTTCTTTGTGAGTGGGGGTAGTGAGTCAGCCAGATGAGCGGTCATCTGCAAGTCATTTGCTGAGAAAGTGAAGCGAACACCAGCTGTGGGTCTGGGGAGCCGAGGAAGGGGAGGCCGGTGAAATAGGAGTGTGGCCATGGAGGTCACTTCTTTTTTGGGAACTCAGTAGCGTAGGTTCTGTTGTTCAGAGCTGGCTTTTATTGTGTGTTTGGCTCCGCTCTCCTTTCTCATTTTCTCTCATGACCAGTAAGCTCTCGGTAGGGCGTGAGATCCAGGGAGCACAGCTGGGGAGGTGTGCAGGCTCTTGCAGGGAAGTGCCTGTCCTCGCCGCGGTGGGTGCTGAACGCCCTCCAGGGCTCCGTGAGCCCCAGCCTGGAGGCGAGCCGCTTTCCGGGGTTGCACGAGAGTCCCCCCTCTCTCCCGTGTGAAAGGAGCAGGCCATATCAACAGTCTGTTTCCAACTGGGACCATTTCCTCCTCCTCCTCTTCCTCCTCCTCCTCCTCCTCCTCCTCCCCCTCCTCCTCCCTCTCGCCCACTTCCTGCAGGTGGCTTCTGTAATCCACTTACCGCTGGGGAAGCCTCATGAGCGTGTGCAGTTAATCCGAAAATGGCTGGCTTGACTTTGACCCGTGTGGTGACCTTGCAGAGAAGGCAGGGCCTATTGTGTCTGCTCACACCTGGGAGCCATTTTCAGCTTTTATAGCCCAAGTGGAAGAAATGTGTTTGCGTTTATTCTGGGCCTTCCTTTCATAAGGTCTGTCATTGTTGGGCGTTATGGAGGGAATATTAGATTCACCCTGCTTATCCAAAGGCAGGGGTTCTTCAAGGTAGAAGAGTTCTTACTCATTACATGGAGTCATACAAAATCACCGTTTCTTTGCCATTCGGAAGTGATCAAAAAACATCAGCCATCTCTTAGGGTTCCACCTTCCGAGATGAAACTCAGTCTGCGTGGTTCCCTGACGGAGGGCCCTGCTCCAGGTGCCTTCACAGGCCTCCTCGCATTATATTGCTTCTGCAGTCCCTGGAGACGGCATAGGGTCTGTTCTAAGCACATTTTACCGATGAGGCACCTGAGGCACAGAGAGGGCAAGAAAGTTGCCTTGAGGTCACACAGTAATTGGCACAGGTGGATCTTGAGTTCTCTTCTGTCCACCTTTGGGTTTTGCACTCCCTGTATACATGGAAGTATGTGGTCTGGGAGCCTGGTAGGGTGTTGTAATGTCACGTGTCGACCTATCAAATTGTGTCAGGAGGGAGAGGCCTGGGGACTGCAGCCAGGATGCTCAGCAGTGCAGATGAGATGCTCGACCCAGGGCAGAGGCCTCTCTTAAAGCCGAGTGCTGGCCTCTGCCACATTGCTGTCAGGTGATCCGACTCTCAGCAGCCCCTCGGTGATTTTCATTAGCGGATGTGGAGTCACAGGAAGTCCTTCTCCTGTCCCGAACAACAGGCTGCCCCTCCCCTCACCACCTGATCACGCCCGAAGGTTAGTTATTCTGAGCCGATTACGGTTGCCCATGTTTTAGGGGCGCCGAGAAGGAAAACAATTCTGTTGTCAGGTCTCCATGGATGGATAGTGCACATGTTCCAGCAGCCTGTCGGACGACGGCCACCTGCCTGGAACACACAGCTTCCAGGCAAATTCCCGCACCCTTTCCTCACTTCCTGGATGCCTTTCAAGCCCAAACAGCTGAGATAAAGGTGCCAGTCTGTGGTGCTTTCTCCTCAACTCCTTCACCCCGGAGCTTGAACAGCGTGTGTGAAGGCTGGTAGCAGGCAGCTCTATGGCATGCATGAGGTGTCCTCCCTCGAGGCCACTGGTCTCTGCCCAGCTGTGTGGGTGGAGAGTCTCTTTGGGGGCTAAGAGACATTTTATTGTTGGGGAAGGACATGGCTGGGCTGCTGTCAGATAAGCTTGTAGAGTCCAAGGCTCCCTCCCCCAAGTAACTGAAGCAAAAGGTAGGTGCAGTGGGTGTTATCAGCTTCCATCAATGACTGCATCATAGGGCGTTATGGGGAGGGGCTGCTCTGCATGGTGGTTAAAGAAGCCTCTGGCTCAAAAGGATCTCCGCTTAAGCCTGTCTTCATCCTCACCTTTGCCGTGTTCTCTGGGCCTCAGTTTACTTCCCCAGACAGAGGTAGTTTCCGATACAGCAGGCTGTGAGGATTCACTGAATACCGCGTGCTGGATACAGTGTGTGGTGTATAATGAACGTGTACCAAGTGCTGGATGCTATTTTAAATTTTTAACGTTTATTTATTTCCGAGAGGGACAGAGAGAGGGGATATGGACACAGAATCGGAAGCAGGCTCCAGGCTCTGAGCTGTCAGCACAGAGCCCGAAGCGGGGCTCAAACTCGCGCCCTGAGAGATCGTGACCTGGGCTGAAGTTGGACGCTTAACCGACTGAGCCGCCGAGGCGCCCCCTGCTAGATACTATTTTAGACGGACCCTCTCTACTGAGCTCCCTCCGGTGTAGGTGGAGCTGGCCCGATCTTGCTGCTTTGTTCCAAGGGGGTTGGTGCCAGACTGGCGCGGAGGCTGTTTGCATCCCTAAAAAAGGGACCTCACTTGCAGACACCCATTATGGCTCCCTCTCTTGCGACCTAGTTGAAGTTTATAGATCATCCCCATATTTGTGTGGTGGTGGTGGTGGGGGGGGGGTCCTTAGCTTTCTCATAGGTGAATTCCTATTACAAGAGCTCAGTGGTGAATCGGTAGCATTGGTTTTTTTCCTCTTGTTGGCTGTTTCTTTACCTGGGCTGGGAGCAGCAAGCCCGTGAAACACTAAGCAAACACCTAAGCAGTGGCTGTCATCCTTGGCTGAACAGTAGAATGACCAGGGGAACTTGAAAACCAAAAACAGACAAAAACCCTAGATGCCCAGGCTCCATCCCAGACGGTGTAAATCAAAACGTTGGACTGGGGGGCTGCGGAGGAAGGGACCCTGGGCACAGGCACTGGTAGTTTCTTAAAGCTCTCTAGAGGTCATTTCAATGTGCTGCCCAAGTTTTGATGAGCCCAAGCTGGGTAATCGCAAGTGAAAGGTATTGTCTTCCCCTCTCTGCTTCCCTCTCATACCTGTCACTGAGAGTAGCCCGGTTCCCCCACCTTCCCGTCCTCTCCTTTGTCTTTTTCTGTTCCAGGCGGAGGGGAAGTAAGTGGTAAGACTGACCTTCAGATTAGCACTTAGGATCCTGGGGGCCCCGTCTGAGGTTGTTACTACTGATTTATCTGGAAGACACTGTGAAGTGATCCACTTACTAGGAAACTGCCTTGCCTTTGGGGTGCGCAGGCGCGGGCCTTGGGGTCTGTTGGACATGCCTACCTCATTTGGTGATCACGGAGCTTGCCTGTGGGTCGCCGCCTAATCCAGGTCATTTCTTCGCCCTGAAAGCTGGTTTACTATACCATCTGTCAGGTGGATTCCACCTGTAAGTCAGAGAAGAACCTTCCTGACGATGGGGGAAAAGCCCTCTTCATGGTAGAATGACAGGCACAACTTAATTCATTCTTTTCAAAAACCTTGCTCTTCATAATTCCAAAAGTAAGACTGTTCTTTTTTTTTTCTTTTTTTTTTTTTTAAATACTTGTTGGGATACAGCAGGAGTCTAGCGCTAACGTTGATTTTTGATAATCACGTGATGTATGTGATGGGGGTTTGTGAGGGCTGGGTTTGGAATCAGGCCCTTCCGTAGGTTGGAAAGAGTAACTAGAATTTTGGAAATGATGGGAAAAGACTGCCTGAGACTTCTTAGAATGTGGTGTTTGTTCCAAATCCAGCGTGTTCTTTTTTATAAGGAGAAAAACAGTGGTTATCGGCACACATAGCGAAGTTTTCCCGCCTCGTAATTTTTATTGGGTTCTGGGAGTCAGAGTGAGGACCGGCCGTCCCAGGAGCCCCTGCTCCTCCTGCCCTCGCAGGCAGTAGCGCGATCGCCCCCTTTAGCCCCCGAGGGCTCCTCACAGACCAGGCTGGCCGGGCCCCCTCCCTCATTCTCCAGTGTGTGTTAACAGTTCTCCAGCCATTGTGCGGTTCCACGTAAGAGTCCACCTGCCTGTCTTCGCCCGATCCCTGAAGAAGAGCTCCAGCTTCTGAGAGACTCAATAAATCGTCCAAGCAGATGGATTCAGAAAGCAGAGTACAGTGCAGTGTGGACGTAATCAGGTCGGTTTCCTGAGGGAGACCAAGGTGCATCCTCTCCCTGCCCTGGTGGCTTCCTGGGTCATCTCCGGGAAGGGAACGCAGGCTGGCGAGGACCCCACCTGCCTCTCTCGTCTGGGCATCACCCATCAGAGCACATCCTACCTCTGGACCCCAGAATGCAAGCCATCCTGCAGTGAGAGGTGCTTGACTCCGAGGGGCGGGGAGGAGGCATCCTTTCTCCTGGTGCACATGGCCTCCCCCTTGTCAGCACCGGTACCCTTCAGAGAGGAACCAGTGTCCAGCCTCTTGGCTTCCAGCCCTGACTCTGCCCAGAGACCCTGCTGCAAGGTCTTCCACAAGTCACTGCGCCTTTCTTGAGCTGCTGTTCCCTCACCAGTAAGGAAAGGAGCTGGTGCTGTATCAGCCACGTTTGAGCAGTGTCCAGAATGCACGTGGCTGCGTCCTCTCCTGTCAGCCTGTGGGACCTGGCTGTGGGACCCTGGGGTCCTCGTAGAGGCTCGGATGGTGCCGAGATCTGTCCGGTGGGCCCGCCGGGCACGGTGTTGAGAAGTCTGGTTAAATGACGCAGGGGGTAGCACCGTAGCCAGTTTTTGCGGTCTGCCCCGTCTCTCCAGGGGCTCCTCCTGGCCTTGGTCCCAAAGGTGCTCGGACTCAGCTGTTCCCTCCCCACGAGACACCCAGGATGCCCCAGCCTCAGTCCACATTCCACGCTTACCACCCAGGGAACTGCCTGCTTTGTGGTTGCCCTGCAGTCTGTATTTGTTGAGGAAAAGAGCGAAGGATCCCTTTGTGGCTTCCCCGTTACCTGCGAGATCAGGTCTCAGCTCTTGCGCGTTTGTCCCGATTCCGTTTCCTTCTCCCTGTCACCACTTCCTGCCCTGATCTTTGCACGAAACTGCACGTGGGGAAAGCCGCGTCTTGGATTCTGTGTCTCGTTCGTGGTGTCTCCGTGGTCCGATATGGCTGTTCTCCCAGCCTGCTCCCCCACATCCTCCAGTCCCCATCTGTCAACGCACCTGTCACATCTGTGTTTTCCTCCTCGACTCCACCGTGCGTGTTTGGGGCATGAGGGGTGGGGTAAGGAGGACGACGGTGTTGCCGTCAAATATGCCTTTTTTTATTTTTATTTTTTACGGCAGCTGCACATAGTAGGCATGTTCGAAAAATTAAAGCACTAAATCGGTCAGTAGAAAGGTAAGCGATCGTGGAACATGGGGCAGATACTGGGTGGTTCCGGACCTTTATCATTGAGATGACGGGACCACCTCAGGACAAGTGATAACAGAAATGGTCTGTTGGGACCTCCAGCAGGCATGGCTCTTTCCAGCCCAGAGATAGGACTAGCTTTTCCCCGATGTGTTGGCAGGCTGGGCTGAGGATTACGGGAGAGAAGGATGTAGTGGAAACTACTGCGTGGCAGGCCGTGTGGCTTCGAGGGAGGAGTGTGGGCCCTGTGGGCCTTGCTGTAGGTTTGAATCTTTACCTGGCTGCTTTTTCGGTAAGAAATTGCCCTTACCCTGGCCTGCGGGCATCTGCTCACCGGTGAGGGGCCACCAGATGGTTAGGGGAAAGACTTTCTCCAGAGTGAAGCTGGAGAATCACAGCCGGTCCGTGCATGCGTCCAGCCCGTCCTGACTACTTGTCTAAGAAACTTGAGAAAACCCAGAGTTACAGATAAGCGGTTTTCTTGGCTGCGGGATGTGTCAGAGCCTTTACTAATGAGGGGATGGAGCTTGGTGTTTCCCACCTTCAGCGAGCCTGTGTTGTGTGGGATGAGTGGCGCCACGTAAACTTACAAACTGCAGAATCAAGCAGAACGAAAGGTGTCTTTATCGGAGTCCTCGTCAGTACCTTCCTGTGGCTGGCCTGCTTCGGGGGGTCAGCAAGGACCCACGGGGCGGATGTGTGCAGACATTCCACAGCCGTTTGATGGAACCCCTCCAAAGCTAGTGTTTCAGGAATGGTGCTTTGGGAATCTCCGGTGTGGCCGTCCAAGTCTGACCTGGGTCAAGGTGTGGCCACCTAGCGAGCCCTCCTGCCCGGCCAGGCAGTGTTGGGGCCTCGGCTGAAGTAGAGGGCACAGGACTGGGTGGTCACTCCTGATGCGCCCCCCCAAGGGCCATGCAGTCTTCTAACAGGCTTTGTCAACATCTCCCTTCTCACCAGGAGACCAGGCCCCCTTGTCCTTTCCTGAACAGTGGGAAATAATTAAACATTTCATGCTTACCCATATGAAATGTTTCAGAAATCCCGCAGTGCCCAGCAGTGTTAGGCTTTCTGAATGGAGTCATAGGAAGTAAGTTTCTGCTGGTTTGTAGGAATAGCATCCAGTGAGGTAGCAGATTGGCTGTCTGATTCCACCGTGAATTCTGCCGAGGCCTCTATCTGATTCCACAAGGCAGATCGTGACATGTTTCTTTGGTGTTTTAAACCTTTTACTTTTGAGATAATTACAGATTCACATGCAGTTGTAACAAAAAATAGTGTAGAAAGATCCTCTTATATCCTAACCCAGTTACCCCCAGTGGTAACATTGTAGAAAGCTTTTTATAACTAGAATATTGACCTCGATATAGTCAAGATACAGAACATCTCCATCCCCAGAATGATCCCTCCTTTTGCCTTTGGAAGCTTCCCCACTTCCCTTCTGCCCCCACGCCCTTGGCAGTGTCTAATTTGTTCTCTGTATATGACTCTCATTTAAAGAATGGGATACGAGTGGGTTTATACAGCCTGTACCCTTTTGGGACTGACTTCTTGTCTGGAAGCACAGTTCCCTGGAGATCCATCTAGCTTGTCGCATGTATCAATAGGTGACTTCTGTTATCACAGAATAGTACCCCATGATACGGATGCACTGCACTTCATTGACCCATTCACCTGTCAAGGGACATCTGGGGTATTTCCACATTTGGGCTGTTGAGAATAAAGCCGGTGTGAGCATTCATGTACAGGTTTTGAGTGCATGTAAATTTTCACTTTCCTGGGACCCATGCTGTGGAGCCTAATTGCTGCATTGTGTGATATTTGTATGTGTAGTTCTTTAAGAAACCACCACACTTCTCCAGCACGAATGTACCATCTTAAATTCCCATCAGTGAGGAACGAATGATTGGGTTCTCTGCATCATGGCCAGCATTTGGTGGTGTCGCTTTTTTTTTTTTTTAACTTTTATTTATTTGAGAGACCGCGTGAGTGGAGCGGTGGCAGAGAGAGAGAGAGAGAGAGAGAGAGAGAGAGAGAGAGAGAGAGAGAGAGAGAGAGGGAAAATCCTCACTCACAGCGAGGAGCCCAGCACGGGGCTCGATCCCACGAACCTCGAGATCACCACCTGAGCTGATCAAGAGTCAAATGCTTACCCATTTGAACCACCCAGGCACCCCTACCTAGCTTTAGATCCCAAAGATTTTCTGCTGTGTTTTCTCTAAAAGTTTGTAGTTTACATCTCACATTTGGGTCTGTGATGATAAATTAAAAAAACAAAACAAAAAAACAACCTGAAGCAAAGAAGAAACTGGAAGCCTGTGGTTTCAAGAAAGACACAGCAAGTGCAGGCTCCTGCAGGAAGCTGTAACAGGCAAGACGAGGGGATGGCGTGGCTGTAGGTGCAGAGCAGGACCACCGGAGAGGGGGCCGCGTTGATGCTGTAGCGGGGCTCACCATCTTCACGGTAGATGAGGACTGACCTACAAAGGCCAACTCTAATCGCACGCGCACCCGTCCTGAACCCTCCCCAAGTACGGTCGGATCCTACGCTGAAGGCCTGGGGAATTGCGTGGTTAAGAGATACCCTAAGTCATATGACTGGGAGATCAAAAGGCTTCCAGATGGGGCAGGAAGCGGGCCTGGCTTTATTTTTAAAGGCACATCAGTGGTATCACTCCCAGAGGAGAGAGGGACTTGTCTTGGAAAGTGCAGCCAAGTGCAGAAGCCACTTCCTCCTCTTCTGGAACCCCCGAGCCGCCGGGAAGCTGGCATGGGAAGGAAGCGCCCGGGAGGCTCCTTCTGTGCCCCCCACCCTCCCAGGGATTGCAGGACCACCCTGGCACCCACACACCCGTCTTCTGTCCTCTTAACCTCAGGCTGGCTGATAAAACTTGGGTGCTTCTCCTCTTGAGACAGCCGCACAGCCTGGAGTCAGAGGAGACCCGCGCTTGCCTGCTGGTGAGCTGGGTGGCTCCAGACCCAGAGCCTGACGTCTCTGAACCTGGTTTAACAGGTGCCTTCTGTGGCCTGAAGAGAGCAGGGGGTGAACAAGTTTCTGCTCCTTGGAGAAGGCCCAGTGTTGTCCTGTCATACTGTCAAGAGCTCGGCTCACCCATTTAGGGACCACTCCAGTCTTCTTGAGTATAAGTAGGAGAAGGCCGGCTAGGCCCGGCAGCAGCCGTGTGCTGACGTGTGCCTGTGGAGGGGCAGGGGCGTGAGCCCCCTCTGAGCGCGCAGAGTTGGGTCTGCCTCTGATGGAATCACAGACGTGGGGTTGTAGTGTGCCGAGAGGAGGTGAGTGGCCCGGGGGACTCTCCAGGGAAGCCCTCTTCCACCTGCTTCCATTATGAGGCAGTACCACATAGGGAGGAGGAGTGCGGGACAAGGGCTCACGACTGGGCTCCCGTCCTAGCCCTGCTGCTTCCTGCCACGTTCCCATGCCTCAGGGTCTCCGTCTGTGAAATGGGGACCGTAGCAGTATCCATTCTTTGGTTTGTCGTGAGGATTAAATGAGCTAGCCAGAGCCTGCTCCTGGTTAGCTCTCATGCTGTTACATTTGAGACCCCTCTTCCTGCTATTATGGCCCCTGCTACTTCTCCGTTTGCACAAAGAAGTGTGGTGTGCCTTCTTGGTGGGTGAATGGCAGCCCAGTCGAGCGTTGGAACCATTTCCGGGAGGCTGCAGGGGCCCCAGGGCACCATTCCAGGCTTCAACTACAAAGGCCCTTTGAAGTTTTTACCACCTGGAGCAGGCTCTGTGCCCCGAGACTGTCAGGATTCACGGGGTCCGAGAGGAGACTCTGGAACCCAGCACCATCCCGGCCTGGAGATGAATGGGTGGGGCCCCAGCCCTGCTGGCCCGCAGGGAAGAAAGGCCTCTACCGCTGAGGCCGGCCCCTCGGCGTGTTCACCCCTGAAGGCCCTCTGCCTCGGACAGTCAGGCAGGCCCAGCGTTTCTGCACTTAAGGATCAAGTCCCAGAGTCCGGTGTCTAAGGTTGTGTTCACAGCTTTGTCAAATAGCAGTTTAATTTACTTACTTAAAAAAGCACATGAAAATAATATGCAAAAGAGAGGATGGGAAAAATTCCTTGGTCATCCTGCTATGTCCAAGAGAAACGTTCTAGGGTATTTCCCATCCTTTTTCTGCTGGCTTCTTTGGGAGAGTGGCGGTCATGGGAATCACTTCCCAGTGCACCCTGCCTTTTGCTCTAGATTACGGTATGGGCAGAATCCTGAGTGTCCAGGGCTGACGTGGGAGGGCAGCCACGAGAACATTAAGTTTTGTTTGGAAATTGTGAGGACGGTGGGGTTCACAGGTTTCCCCTGCTGTCTGGAAGAAGAGTGTTCCTGTGAAACCTTTTGTAAGCCAAAATGGTATAAAGCAAAAAATCACTTCTCCTTGCATTGAAGCAGAAGTCCTCTTTGGATTTCTGTCAGTTTGCAAAAGCAGGTGCTAAGGTCTGTCCGTCTTTCCTCAAAACGAACCTGTGTTCAAGCCCTGGTTGGTGAGGACTCCCAGGGACAGAAACCGCTGTAGCCGAAGACAAAGGCTGTTGCTGGTTGTAGATTTCCAGGTGACCCCTGTGCCCACACCCCCTTCCCTGCTGCTCCCCGGCATTGAGTGTGGGGAGAGGTGCTTGCTCTGTGTGGTGTAGCAGCTGTACCCTGTCACAGGGCAGGGACTGGGGGATGTTTCCACCCCACCCTCTTGGTGTTGAGTCCTCAGTTTGAGGAGATTCACCCCTTGCAGCTTCTTGACACCGTCCACGAGGAGCTAGGGGGCTCCCCTTGGTGAGAGTTTCTGGGATCTGAGCCTGGCCTTAGGGGGTTCTCTGACCACGTGCTCCTCACTGCCACCACCTCTCCGCCTTGCCCACCTTTCTTGGCCAGCCCCTCCTTTCTGGAACAGTCTGTGCCAGGAGCCCCTTGTGAGGGGCACTGGTTTCCCTCCCTACTGCCGTTGAGGGACAGAGCCAAGTGCACACAGGCCCAGACACATGGGCCTTGACAGTGGTGATGAGAGTAACTCAGGTGAGCCCAGAACATTCCTGCGGCCCCCACAGGCTCCCTGCTGTGCCAGGGTTTGTGCTTCCACGGAACAGGGACCCACAGCCTGACGCTCTGTGCACTTGCAGGCAGGGCGCCTCCTCCGTGAGGGCTCCAGGGTGCCGGAGAGGAACACCACCCGTGTGCAGGGCGGCAGGCTGCCAAGGCAAGGGGGAAAAGGAGAAGAAATCAAGGGACGTGTGGGTTGGTTTAGGTGAGAAGAAAGCTGAAAGAATTGAGCAGCCATGTTGGCCTTGACCCGGAAAGAACCCCTACTTGAGTTCCTCATCACCCTTCCCCCTGTGGCCCAGGGACGATGGGGAATGTGGGTAGAGTTGCTTCTCACCGCTGCCGGATGCGGGACGGACGGATGGACGGATGGACCGTTGGCCGCTGCACCATCAATAGAGCTGTTCCCCCTTTACCAGCCCTGGCTAATCAGCGAATGTCTGTGCTTGGGGTTAAACTGGGGGAAGTGCAGTTAACCCCAAAGTCCTTTTTATTAGGCATTTTCTTTTTAAATATGACGGCTTTTCTATCTAATAAAGGTAATTCCAGATTACACCTTTAATTTCTTCAAAAAATTTTCTTAATTGGATAGTTGGTCTTGCCTCAGTGTTTTTTACCTAATAACGTTTTTTTTTGTTCAGGTCTGTGATGGTGAATGTAGGAGACTGAACTAAAGCTGTAATTCATTTTTTTATTCAATAAATATTTATTGAGCACCATTTATGTTCCAAGCATGGGACTGGGTGTAAAGGATATAGCACTAAAGAAGTTGGGCTAAAAATTCTAATTCCTTTCTAATGATGTGTTGACCATGGGACTACTTAATACCTTAGGAAGCTTTGTTTTAATCTGTTTATAATTAATAGACTCTTAGAGCACTTTTAGGTTTATAGAAAAATTGAATCGAGAGTATGGAGACTTCCTATATACCTCCTCCTCTGGTTTCTGCTGTTAACATTCTGCCTTAGTGTGGTAAATTTGTTAGAATGGATGGGCCAGTATTGATACATGATGAAGTAAACCTCTGGTTGACATTAGGGCCCGCTGTTCTACGTTCTATGGGCTTCCATAAATGTTTCACGGCCTGTATTCACCATTTACACTTTTATTCAGAGTAGTTTCACTGCCCTGAAAATCCCCTGTGTTTCCACCTGTCCATCCTTCTCTCTCCATAACCTGTGGCAAGTCCTGATCTTTTTATTGGCCCCATAGTTTTGCGTTTTCCAGAATATCCTATATTGGAATCGTAAATTCCAAGATAGCCTTTTTTGATTAGCTCCATTCGCTCAACCATGTCCATTTCCTTAGGAGGTTTTCTTGTGTTTGTTTGCACATGTAAAAATGGAAGGCGGAAGTAGTTGGGATGGGGATCCTCATGACTTATAGTCATTTATGGAGTGGGTCGCTCTAGACTCTACAGGACTGTGGTTGCTGACTCTTGGCCGTGCCTAACTTACCTCCTTCCAGATCTTAGACTTCCAGCTTGATGTGTGTCAGGGTGGGGGGACCAAGTGGGGTCTCCTGCATCGAAGTGCCTGGGGCCACCCACTCCCATGGGGATGGGACATCAGGTTTCCTTTGTGAGGAGTTAAAACAGTTCGTTGAAGACCCTAAGGGGACAGTGACCCTAAAGGAAGTGAAGGGGTCAGGAGGATAGTTGACACAGCCTAGTCCTGCCTTCGGAAGGGTTGACCCCGCCTGGCGGAGGCTGTTTATCCCGCCACTGGGCCACTCTTGTTTTTTATCCGATCTCCACCTGAATAAACAGATCGGGAACGTCATCTCCAGCCAGGCTGAGAATCTGCCAGAATTCCCCAGGGAACTGATGATTCACCAGCAGCGGCGGCGGGGGTAGTGAGAAGAAGAGAGAGAGAGAGAGAGAGAGAGAGAGAGAGAGAGAGAGAAACCTGCTTATTCTGACTCTCATTTCCTGTCCAGCAAACACCCTAGGCTGGGCCGTTTCTTAGGCGTCGCTCGTTTCTTAGAGAAAATGGTCAGTAGATTTATGCAGTAGATGTATTATGCAGATGGTTTGGTTTTCATTCTTAAGGTGAATGTAAAGCAGGCTGGTGAGAGGGCGATGCTTTGGACCGTCATTCTGAGAGGAGAAACTTCTCCACACTGGCCTAGGAAACCTCTTCTGCACTCACTTGTTCTTTTTGGAACCTCCTTACCTTCTTATTTCAAGTGGCTTGTGGCGTTCTTCCCAGTACTTCGCATAACATTACTTCTTGCCAACTTGGGACTCAGAATTATTTTCTCTTCTTTGCTTTTTTGGTGCTCATTAGGTGCCCACTTAAAATCATTCTGACACCTGAACAAGATTCGATTGGGCTTGGCCCTGCTCTGTGGCCCCAGGCTGTATTCTTGAGGCTTTTTGTGGGGGACAGGTGCAGGCAGGGGGGCACGTGAGGGTGGTTGCCATCTGACAGTGTGGCTGAATGAAGCAGCATGCAACAGGGCATTTGGATGAAATGACTTTTCGGACACATTTCAACTCTGGAGGATTTGGTTTAAAAGAAAACTACCGAAAAAGGGGGGGGGGTTGGTAAAGAAAAGAAAACTGCCAGTGTTTGATAAGGGGGAACAACGTTTGCATGCCCTGTGACTGTGCCACAGCGCCACTCCTGGACATTGATGCTTGCCAGAAACGCCTGCCAGTGTGCACCAAAGATACATGCAAAAGACGTGTGTTCACAGCTGGGACTTTTGCAGTAGCCCACCCTGGAAATCACTCAGTGCCCACCAACGGTAGAAGAAAATATAAATCGCTGTGTACTCTCTCTATAGACATATCACACAGTGACGAAAAGGAATTTCCTACTAAGGCAAGGACGGATCCCATGAACATAATGTTGAGTGAAGGCTGGACACTGAAGAACATATCTGGAATGATTCCATGCGTATAAAGCCCCAAAGTAGGCAAAATTAGTCCCCGGTGGTAGAACAGAGCTATTCCCTCTGGGAAGAATAGCCACTAGGAGAGTGACAGGAAGGAGGCCGCACACATTCTGTATCTCGATGTGAGTGGTTGGCACACGGGTGAATGCCCTGGTAAAAACGCATCGAGCTCTGCGCTTGGAATTTACGCACTTCTCCGCATGCCCGTGCGGTTGCCATAAAAACGTTTACAAACAAATAGGACAGCTGCCACCACTGGGCCATATGGTCTGTTGGGTAGTGCTGTAGTTTTCAACAAAGGAGAAATTACCATCTTCATCCACGTTCCTGAAATGATTAGCATCTTCTGGTGCTTGCCATAGTGCGGCCAACCCCCACAGGCAGGCATCAGGGCCTCTGTGGCCCGTGCTGGGTTTTACACTAAATCGGTGATGAGGTCACTAACTGTCTCGTTTTCTGTGGGTTCCATGTATGGGCTGTAAAATACTATGGCAGCCCCCCACCCCAGCGTCACCGAGCGTATGTGCCTGTGCGGGGGCCGGAGGTACGGTGGTGCAGAGCCAGAGCACGAGTTCTGTGGCACCACGGGGTGGGCCGGGTGCAGGGTGCTTCTCGTGCTCAGAGCCTCCAGGGTGTGGAGTGGGAGCATCCAGCCGGGATCCTGGTGGCGAGTGCGGGGTGGGGGCGGTGCTGGCAGGTGCGGGACTCTGCCCCCCCATTTCGGGGCTAGATTGTGTGAAACTATTTCTTAGCCAGAAGTTCAAACAGAGAGAGATCTGGAATTTGAATTTTGCTGATTCTGTTAAGTAAGACGTACGGAGAGTTTGATGACTGAGGTAACACGGAAGATGTGTTGTCACCAGTGAGAATTCATACTCTGGGAGTTGTCAGTGTGGATTTCTGGGAGTCACCATCATTCTCTGGAAGAGCAGAAGGGTGTGCCTGCTTAAATGTGAGGACTTTGCATTGGCCAGCTTCAATGTGTCTGCCTAATTGGAAGAATTAGAGAGAGTAAGGATAAACTGAGGATCGCTCTTCTCTCTCAGATCACCCTTTGCACCTATCTGTCTCCACTGGCTCCAGGCAGGATCCCGGGTTGTCTTTGGAGGAATATAATAATGATGAAGACTTAGGTCCCACTCAACTTCCTGAAGAGGTAGAAAAGACATCAGTGGGAAAGATTCTAATTAGTGATGTCTGACATGAGCCCTGGAGGAACAATAGGAGGGTTCTTCGCTGTAGGGAGGCATTTACTGCCATTTTGTAGGCAGTTAAACCAGATGCCGACAGCGATTTACCAAAACGAGTTGCTAAGCTGCCTCGGAGCTGGAAATGGAATCTGGGGGACTCCCCACACTGACGCACAGTAGTTGCTATAGTGTCGACCAGGGGACAGTAAACTACAGGTAGTGGGCCACATGTGGCCCTCAGCTTATTTTTGTAAATAAAGTTTTCCTGGAACAGTCACACTCATTCCTTTACCCATTGTCATATTACACTCTAGCATCAGAGTTGAGCGCTTGTGACAGAGCATACATGATGCACAAGCCTAAAATATTTACCATCAGGTCTATTCTAGAAGACGTTTGTTGACCCGTGGTGTAGACAATAGGTGCATAACTTCAGGAACCAGCTGCAATCCATTTGCCCCACCTTGACCCTGCCTCCTTTGATCTCCTTGCCCTTTCTTGTGGCTGTTGTTAGTGACACGAGATCTTTTCCACCACCAAGGGGAATACCTTATAAACCAGGCTTTCACAGAACCATAGTGGAGCAGTCACTTATGATAAAAAGTTTTAAATGTTGGTTTCAAATGCCTCTGTCTGTTTTACCGTCCAATTTAACATCAGCTCTGAAAACGTAGCCAAGTGGAGAGGGCTTATCTTGCCTGCTCTCTGCCTTTGAAGACTGATTTTATTTTGAAGCCTTTAACAGGTGTTGGTTTAATAGACTTCTGCTGTATTAAGTTCTCCTCGCCCCAGAGGGCAGCCTGAGGGGTAAACCGCCACAGGGTGGAGGCGAATGTTGGGCCCTTCACCCTTCGCCGGCCGCACAACCTCAGAACCGTCCTAATTTGGTTTAGTGGCAGAGACAGGCTGGGCATCCCTCCCCAGCTCTCCATTCCCTAAGAATAAAGGTAGCCATTCGCACATACAGGTCCCTAAAGACATGGTCTCAAAGCAACTATTCTCTTCTTTCTTACGCAGAATGTCCTGCGTAAGCGCTTTCCCTTCCTCTGTGTTGTGCGCGGAGATGGGGCCCCCCCCGCACAAATCCCTCTGCAGGTTTGCTGCTCACGCAGGACTCCGGGAAGCTGGTACAAAAGCTGGGCCTCGCCGCGGCCAGTTAATTACCCAGAGCAGTCTGAGGTGACCAGGAAGTAGCCGGCTAGCATTCAGATCTAGCCAAGCTTTGCTGAAGGTTTATGGATCGAATCCAGGACGAGGTTCTTAAAATTCTGCTGGGAGAGCCTCTCAGATGGCATGCCGGAGGGTCCTCCTCCCCTGAGTTTGCGTTCTGGTTCTCCTCGTCTCTCAGCTGTGTGAGACCTCAGGAGAATCCCAGCAGGATCTCCAAGCCTCAGTTTCTTCCACTGTAATGCACAGAAAATAACGGTACCTTCGTCTTTAATCGCTGTGTGATTTCCCTGAGGCTTTCGCCCAGGGCCTGCTGCCTCTAGGTGTTGAGCTATTGGCCAGCTCTTGCTAAAAGGAACTTGAACAGGGACCCAGAAATTAGATGCGTGTGGACTTACTTGGGAACTGGGCAGTTAGGTAAAGGAGTCACCTGGTGACCGCTTCCATGTTTGCACGTGGCATTAAAAAGCACGGACAGTTGCTTGAAAGTAGACCACCTGATGGGATCAGGGCAGCAACCACATTTTCCCAACTGTCTACGCTCAAGGAGGTAGGAGGGCTTCCCCTGAATACTGGCTGTTGTCTCGAGCCTTTACGGATGGGTGCGTGGAGGGGGGTGGCTTGGACAGGCCAACTTCCCCCAGGATAGGGGGCGGGCAGGGTAGAGTTTGGTGGGCTGGGGTCAGGGGTGTGTACATAAGCTATGCTTTGGCTGCAGGAGCGAGGAGGGGGTGTGATGCAGCTGGTTGGGGATCCATCGGGGTTCTAGCCATGGAGTCCTGCAGAAGCTTTCGTCTGGGATTTACTTTGAGGCACAGCTACCCAAGATAGCCCGGTCTCCCTGTGGCTGGGTGTGATGCTCTCCAGCCGGAGCACGTTTGTTTCATGCACACAGCTAAGAGGCAGAGCTCTGAGTCAACGCTTCGCTGCTGGGAGAGGAGTCAGGCCTGCCTCCTCGCACCAAAAGGGCAGAAGAGTAGACAGGATCCAGTCATTCATTCGTTTTATTCATTCTCTTGCCAGAGCACCTCCCGCTAACTAGGTCCTGAGCCTGGCTCTGAGGATACAAATATGACTAATAAAAACAAGAACCGGTTTTATTGAGCAACTGCTATGTGTCAGGTCACATCACCCATGGGGCATAGGAACGTCACACATTGCTTTATAGATGAGGCTCCTCTTGAAGTTCATGCCTGGAAATTGTGTAACTGGGGTTTGAACTCAGGCAGGGCAGTGCTCTCGGCATGTTCTGTGCTGTGCCAAGTCCCAGCCCAGGAAGAACTCCTGGCCGTGGGTGGAGTTGCCACGGTCCACGGCGACCTCTCACCCGCTGGGATTCTTGTTTTGAGAAGGAGGGGAGGCAGAGTCCACAGGAACGCAGAACTGTGTGGTCAGTTTTGCAGAGTACACGGAGTTCAGGAAGGATGTGATCAGGGCTCTGGGCTAGAGTGTGGAGCAGAGAGGGGTGCCTGGGTGACTCAGTCGGTTGAGCGTCTAGCCTTTGGTTTCGGCTCAGGTCATGATCTCACGGTTTGTGAGTTTGAGCCCCGCATCGGGCTCTGTGCTGACAGCTCAGAACCTGGAGCCCGTTTTGGATTCTGTGTCCCCTCTCTTTCTGTCTCTCCCCCGCTCTCTCACGCGCTCTCGTGCGCGCGCTCTGTCTCTCTGTCTGTTTCTCTCTCAAAATGAGTAAGTGAAAATTAAAAACAAAAAAGAGTGTGGAGCAGAGAGCCTAGTCCAGCGGGGCGAGGGCAGTGCATCCTTGGCAGCTGGGAACAGGGGTGTTTAAGTCCTGAGGACCCCTGGAGCTGCTGCGGGCCAAGTTCTTGTGTTGTCTTGGCCGTGCTGCCACAGGCCAGTTGACACCCTTTCTTTCCTTCATCTTCCCTAACTGAACTCATCTGCTTGCAGGCTTTTCTTCTGTTGAAATGCCGGCGAGCCCCAGATCTGTGGGATTCAGAAATTTAACCTGTATTCATTTTTTTTCACCACATATTTATTGAGCACCTGTTATGTGCCTCACGCCATTCCAGTGGTTGGAGACACATTGGTGGACAAAACCGACTGATAGCTCTGCCTTCTTTGAGCCACATCCTGGTGGGAGGGAAGATGTTAAACTGGAAATAAGCATATTGCTGGATATATTAGGTGATAATTAGAGCTTTTGGGAAAAATACCGTAGGAAGTGTAGTGGAAAGTGTGTGTGTGTTTGTGAGAGAGAGATGGGGTGAAGGAGCCTGTGGGTTTAGACAACATGGCCAAGGACATTTGAATAAGATGGGAAAGGGTTAAGGGGATACTATCTATGGGTCTCGGAGGGGGAGGCAGGGAGGAGCATTCTATGCAGAGAGAAGGGCAAGTGCAAAGGTCCTGAGACAGGTGTGTGCCTGCGTGGGAGAGGGTCCATGTGGGGCAGTGTGTGAGGAACAGTGCAGAGACAACAGGGCGCTGTGTGGCAATCACGTGGGCTTTGGAGACCGTTGTGAGGACTTAGTCCTAAATGAGATGCAAGAGCCATCTTTTGAGTTGTAGGCAGGGGATTCTTGTAAACTGACTTTGTTTTTCGGTTTGGTTTTTATATCGTGATAATATTTACCATCGGAATCCTTTTTTAAGCTCAGTAGTGAGAAGTACGCTCACTTTGTGCAACTGATTTCCAGGGCTTTTTCCCTCTTGCAAAACTAAACCTCTGTACCCATTGAACACCTCCCCTTTCCTGCCTCCTCCAGCCCGGGCAAGAACTACTCTACTTTCTGCTCCAGTGAATCTGACTCCGCCAGGAAACTCACAGGTGTGGAACCAAACAGCATTTGTCTTTCTGTGATTGGCTTTTTTTGGTTTCACTTGACAGTGCCCTCCGGATTCATCCATGTTGTAGCTCAGGTCAGAATTTCCCTTTTAAGGCTGAAGAGTAGTCCGTGGTCCATGTATGGGGCCCTGTGTTCATCCACTCATCCCTCCAGGCACATTTGGGCTGCTTCCCCTTCTGGGTATTGTGTGTAATGTTGCTCTGAACATGGCTGTGTGTGTAAGTCTTTCATTTTTTTCAATTTTTTAAAATGTTTGTTTACTTTTGAGAGAGAGAACACATGAGCATGGGGGAGGGGCAGAGAGAGAGAGGGAGACACAGAATCCGAAGCAGGCTTCAGGCTCTGAGCTGTCAGCACAGAGCCCGACGTGGGGCTCGAACCCACGAACCACGAGATCATGACCTGAGCTGAAGTCGGTCGCTTAACCGACTGAGCCCCCCAGGAGCCCCTGCATGTGTCTTTGAGATGTGCTTTCAGTTCTTTGGGATATATAACCAGAAGTAACACTGCTCGATCATGTAATAGTTCTTTAATGTTTTGAGGCTCCACCCTGGCATTTTCTTCAGCACTTTGTTGTGGTTCCTCTTTCCCTACATGCTTGTAGGCATCGTATGGGTGTGAGGTGGTTTCTCATTGCGTTGCCCTAATGATTAGTGCTATTGAGCGTCTTTTCCTGTGCTCAGTGGCCATGCACTCGTCCATCTTTGGAGAAATATCTGTTCAAGTCCTTCGCCCATTTTTTAATCAGGTTGTTGGGGTTTTTTGGTTGTTGAATTGTAGGAGTTCTTTGTATATTCTCGATACTAATTCCTTGTCAGATATATGATTTTCAAATGTTTTCCCCCCATTTCTTGGGATGCCTTAAAGGATCTCTGTGGTTACTGGGTTGGGAGTGGTCCATTATGTGGACAAGGATGGAAGGCATAGCCACTAGCCTAACCAGGGTATTTTAATATTTGCAAACCAGAATATTTAGTATCACTGATGCTGCCTCCAGCTGTCATCTCCAGCTCCCGTGGGCCCCTCTCGTCCTCTTCTCTTGCGTCTGTGTCTGTGTTGCTGCCCCGTCTCTCCTCGACCACGGGCACGTGGAGTCCCTGCTCCCCAGGGTGGCCTGGGGGCCCTCGCCTGGTGTGCTCTGTCTGTCCCCAGTGTCCGGTCCTGCCCCCAGAGCTGGACCCCGCATGCTGGTCTGGCAGAATTCAGCACGGCTCCTGGCACATTTCGTCCACCTTGCCTCCGACACCCTCACTCCCACGCTCTGTTGTGTCTCATCCGCATGGCTGCCCCTTGGGCCAACTGGGGAGCTGTCTACAGCGTGTGAAAGAGCCCCATCCTCATGACAGTAGCCTTCCTCCAGAGTGGGGCTGGTGCCCCACAGAACGTGCTGGAGTCGCTAAATAAACAGACTGGCAAGAAAGACAAAGACAGGTGTAAGATGAAAGGCAGAGACTGAGAGACGAGGCGCAGTGAGAGAAATGTCGGGGGGCTCGCAGCTGTCCCGTGGGCCCTTGCTGTGTGCACGGTCCCTTTCTGCCCCACTTCGGGGCCGCACTGGGGCTCCTTGCCTGCTTTCACATCGTCTCTTCCTGGCTCCTTGGTCCTGCATTCACAGTTTCTGGACGAGGCTCAGCTCTGCCTTTATTTCTTGTTCTTTCTTTCCCATACTTAACATAATAAAGGTTTTCTTTTCTTTTTTTCTTCTTTTGGAGTCAGAAAACTGAAGAGACCATCTCTATTAGACACATTGTAAAGAACTCAAAGAAAATAGCTTCTGGGGGGGTGGGGAGGGGACACGAAGGGAAAAGCGGCCTTTCATTCTGGGGAGACTTCCCCGTGTCTGGAGTTGTGCCCCTGTAAATGGGTGTTGGGTTCAGGGCCTGGGAGAGTTGTGAAAACACAAAGGAGCGGACAAGCAGCCCCAGGGCTTCTGGGAGAGAGAGAGCCTCGTTTATGCCTCTTGGAACCGATTTGGCCAAGCGTGTGTTTAAAAGAGGTGCCACTGGGTACGCGACGCCTGGCTTACTCGTGTTGTGTTCAAGAATGCTTTGATTGGCCGGGGCCCCTGACACTGTTCACTCAGGAACTGGCCCGAGTGAGGGCCTGGAACCAGCACAACCCCAGCAGATTTTGAAGTATCTGAATATTGGGATGAGGGCTGCTGGGGTTTGAATCTGCCCCACGGAGCCAAATCCACGGTGGGGGCCACCCCGGGTCCTGCAGCCGTTGTCCGTGTTTCTTGTCTTTCTCCTGATCAACCGGTACTGGCCGGTTGGTTAGACCGTGGGTTTTTCAGGAGGACGACACGTGCGAGTAAGTCACGGTGGTAGACTGCCTTCCTTGGGCAGGGGTTAAACACTCCGAACGCTTGGGTTAACGTCTGCTTTAGTGGGTCTCCCGTATGCCTGAAATAAGGGGCGGTGGCCCCATCTTGCATACGAGGAAACCGAGGAACAAAACTGTCAAGGGGGTCGAGTCGGAAAGATCGGAGGATTCAATTCCAGCTAGACTGAGCGCCCAGTTCCTGTTGCCCTTAGGTTGTCAGAATCGTGGCATTTAAAAAAAAAAAAAAAAAAATCCCTCGTGCCTGTCTTCACACCTGACAAAACGTGTGGGGCATGGCGATGGATTAAGTTAGATGAGACCTGAACTCGGTCCTCGGAGCCTGCAGCCTCCTAAGTGGTGGGGCTGGGCTGCGTTCTGAAGATGCGAAGTGAGAACCACACCAGGAGCTGGCTGGTTCCACCGGCCACATTCCTTATGGGAAAGCGCCCTGGTCAGTTCCGAGTTGCGGTCTCGCTGCTCTTTGCATGACGGCCTTCCACATTTCTCCTGCGGGCTTCTCCTTGGGGAGAACCTAGGCTTTGAGTTTGGGTGGACAGACTTGTCATCGACAGAGAATTCAATACCGTAGCAGCCAGCCAGCAGGTGGTAAGGTCACAGCAAGAAGAATGGGAGAGCTCATTTTAAGAATGCTGCCACCATTAAAAAAAAAATTTTTTTTAAAGGAGGGCAGGTGCACCACCTGGGTGGCTCAGTCGGTTAAGCATCCGACTCTGGCTCAGGCCATGATCTCGCGGTTTGTGGGTTCAAGCCCCACATCGGGCTCTGTGCTGACAGCTCAGAACTTGGAGCCTGCTTCAGATTCTGGATCTCCCTCTCTCCCCCTTTCCTGCTCATGCTCTTCCTCTCTGTCTCAAAAATAAATAAACGCTAAGAAAACGTGACACCACTTTTATAATTTTCTGGATGAGCAAAGCAGGGAGGAAGACGTGCGAAAAGGGGCGGGGGGGGGTAGGGGGAATAATGGTTCCCTTGCAGAAAGACACGCTCAGGTCCCCTTGTCCGTTTGTGTGTTTTAGGCAACACAATAAGATTCGCAGCGTGGAGGGGAGTCAGCTGAAGGCTTACCTTTCCTTGGAAGTGCTGGACCTGAGCTCGAACAACATCACGGAGATCCGGAGCGCCTGCTTTCCGCAGGGGCTGCACATCAGGGAGCTGTAAGTGCCCGTGCCCCGCCCCCCGTCAGCACCCGCGTGCACGCGGTGTGCACGTGTCCTTCTCCCCCCCAGTGGCCTGCCTGAGACCCCGGGCTTGGGCGTGCCCCTCTGGCTTCCCTTGGCAGGGCGTCCGGGTTCCTTATCTCCCGTGGGCACAGGTGTAGGGCATTTCCTAAGGAGCTGCGTTTCTCTGACAGCAGGGGTGGAGGTGGGCCCAGGGAGAGCTTGGCAAGGGGCCTCTTACACCCACCAGCTGAGGGGAGGGTCTGGCCCTCAGACACAGGTCTGTCTTGATAGAGGGCCTGTGTGCTTTGTCCTTTCCCGGGCTGCCTCCCAGGAGAGCTTGGGGAGAAGGCTGGGGGGCACTTAGAAAACAGCACTGCGGGGAGACCTCCCTGCCGAGGCTGAAGCAGTGGGTGCTGGCCTCTGCGGCACTGACCCCCGAAGCCTGGCGTGCGGTCTCTTCGAGCAGGCACTGACTCCCTTCTGCGGCTTCCCCGGCCCTGTCCTCTTTGCTGGTCTGTGTCTCGTCCGCCCATCGTCCTAGCCCTTCTCACACCCAGTCGATGATAGAAGGGAGGAAAAACCGTGAAAGCCTGTTGAGCTTGCTGCTTGTTGGTAGAAAAATGGTGCTTCGGGGAAGAAACGAAAAACCCAGGCTCCGGAGAGGTCTTCAAATGACACGAGTTTTCATTTCCTGTGTTCTTTTACTGATCCTGAGTCGTTTGGGAGATCGTCCGTGAGGCTGGTTTAGGGGTCGTTATGACCCCTAAGCTCAGGGAGGCCAGGGCTTGGCACAGGGATTTTCCAAGACCCCCAGGAGGGGGCATGATTTCTTTCTAAGGCTGCCTCAAGGCACCAGATTTGGAAACGGGGGGGCCCTGGCCTCTGTTAAGCCCGTGCGACCGTGCTCAGCCCCCACTCAGGGCTTTGCGAAAGTGTCCAGCCACTGCCTGGCATTCCCTCGCTTGGGACGAAGGAACCAGCAACTGCTCAACTGAATCACATTGACCTCCGTCTGCACAAAAGCAGGAGGGACTATTTTGGTAGCTACTGGCCGGTGTGTATCTTCATCCCACAGACTGTTCTTCTGTAATGGGGAGTGTTAAGAACACACCGTCCAGCCCCATTTGCACAGAATCCTCTTGTGCCCTGGCCTGGGCCACGGCCGGGTGGGGAGGCAAGAAATGCCTGCTTCTCTTCCCTTCTCTGGTGGAGCAGACTCTCTCTGGTCTTTTTCCTTGCGCTACCAAAAGCAGCATTTGTCCAGGGAAGGCAGAAGGAGAGGTAGTAACAGTAACTTTAAAAAAAAATTTTTTTTTAATTTTTATTTATTTTTGAGAGAGAGAGAGAGAGAGAGAGAGAGAGAGCGAGAGAGCGAGCATGAGCGAGGGAGGGGCAGAGAGAGAGACACACACACAGAATCTGAAGCAGTCCAGGCTATCAGCACAGAGCCCGATGCGGGGCTCGAACTCACAAACCGCAAGATTGTGACCTGAGCCGAAGTCAGATGCTTAACCGACTGAGCCACCCTGGTGCCCCAATGGCAGTGACTTCTGATAGGAATAGTGTATCATTCCTTCCCTTTCTGTTTTTTCTTTCTTTTTTTTTTTTTATTGATAGAATTTGTGCACCATGGAAAGCCCGGATGCAACCTAGTATATTGTAGTGTGGTGTGAGGGGAGGTGCCCTTTACATACATAATCCACTAAGTGGACGTCCCGTTGCAGAATTGAAGGGATCCTGTGCAGGTCTCCCTCACTAGTGTTTCTCTGGATACCGTTTCAAACGATTAAAATGAATCAGTTAAGACACATTTGTAAGTGTGTGTGCGTGGGTGTGTATATAAACGTATAAATGTATCTGTATACACATCAAGTTGTGTGGTGAGACCCACTTTAACATTTAAGACTATTTGTCTAAATTAGTAAATCCATTCTGCCCTTCGCCTGGAAGTTGACATTCTGATTCCTAGGGCTTTTCTCACCAACCTTGAACCCCAACTCTTGGTTGGAGGGTGTTGAGGGACTCCTGCAGGTAGCTCTGGAGATGGCCGGTGCTCGGCCAGGCTGGGGTGCGAGGGTGCTGGGGTGGAGGTGACTGACGTTGACCCCCCCCGGCCCTCCAGCGGAAGGCCCTGGCCACAAGCACAGCGCGTTGGGGGGCCGAAATGACACTTCCACCAGGGCCTGAAATGGAGGGTGCTGACACCCAAGTCTCCTGGCTCCCCCATCCGGGAGTTTAGGTGACCGATGTGTCCCTGGAAACCCACCCCTCTGGGTGTTGCTTTGGCTTCTCCCCACCCCAGGCAACTCCGGTGTCTGTAACGGGGTGAGGGAAGCCTCCTTCTGACCATTTCATTTTCTGTCCTCTGTCCTTCCAGCAACCTGGCAAGCAATCGCATTGGCAGCCTGGAGTCGGGAGCATTTGATGGCCTGTCCCGGTCGCTGGTAATGCTTCGCTTGAGCAAAAACAGGATCACCCAGCTTCCTGTGAAAGCATTCAAGTTACCCAGGCTGACGCAACTGTGAGTATAGAAACCTGCACTTTAATTAAGGTTAGCCAAACTCTGTGGAGGCCAGCGTTCCCCACGGACCTCATTCCAAATGCGACCCCTTCCTCACTCCCCGTCAGGCTTTACATACGCCGTCATTAATGGCCTTGTGGTGACACCTAATAAAAGCAAATTAGAAGCCGGGTCT
This sequence comes from Prionailurus viverrinus, assembly GCF_022837055.1. Classification (NCBI taxonomy): domain Eukaryota; kingdom Metazoa; phylum Chordata; class Mammalia; order Carnivora; family Felidae; genus Prionailurus; species Prionailurus viverrinus. The sequence continues at coordinate 33,125,176 of NC_062562.1, read as the reverse complement.
GGTGCCTGTGGGCTGCCTCAGGTTGCTGAGAAAAAGATCCACTGAGGATATATATGCTTGTCCTCATTGGCACTTTGCAAAATGAAATGAGGAGTCCTGCTGGTGAGCTGATCCTGGCTAATGCTTAGGCTGTGTGGCTTGGGTTATTTATCTTGGGGTTTTCTGTGTTGGTTTTTTTTAAAGTACCCATAAAATCTGTACCGTGGTGGCTCAGTCGGTTGAGTGTCTGACTCCTGATTTCAGATCAGGTCATGATCTCACGGTCTTGGGATCGAGCCCCGCATTGGGTTTCACACTGACTGTGGGGTCTACTTGGGATTCACTCTCTCTCCCCTTCTGTCCCTCTTCCTCACTTGCACACGTGCGCTCTCTCTCAAATTAAAAAATCTGTACCATGGACGTTATGGTGTCCCACACTTTTTGAGCAGTCTCAGAGGAAGTTAGTGTAGACTGAGATGGACCGTCTCCATCTGCTACATCTTATGAGGTAGTTGATTTTTTTTTTTTGAAGAAAGCATTTATTTGTTTAGTTCTTTGATATCTGAGGCCGAATGCTCTCCTAAGATGGCACAGGGTTGGATTCAGGAAAACCTGTTTTCCAGAGCCCAGTGGACCGTTTGTTCCCTGGTTTTTCATTTTCCTGTATTCTCTTTGTATTAGAAGAGACTGTTACAGGAAAAGAAGCTGATATTGGAGACTGGGTTTAAACAGAACGCACCGATTGTTCGGGGCCAGATTTGGTAGCAAGATGGTGTGCCCCCCCCCCCCCCCCCCAGAGCTCTCACTGCCTGTGTTGTGCACGCGTGTGCATACACACACACACACACACACACACACACACACACACACACACACACACACCCTCATTAGATCCAGGCTCTGACTCTGCTCTCTTCAGCTCTGGAGAAGGTCTCTTGATGCTCAGGAGGTTGTGTGGGGGACAGAGTCATGAGACACTGCAGAAGTATTTGGGGAAAACCAAGGGCTTTCTGGTTAGCTCTGTGTTCTACCCTCCCCTTCCCCCAGTATTACTAATGGATCCAGCCCACCCAGATTCCTGAAATCTTTCGGGCAACTGAGGTTTTGTCACACTGGCGTCGGAAGCCGAATGTGTGGGCTTCCCTGGTGCATCAGCCCCCTCCTCGCCCGAGGGCACTGCCTTCTCTCCATCAGTAGGGACCCCGTTCGTGCCTTCAGTGGGAAGCGTCCTTGCCACTTGGCGCCCAGTGGATCGGTTTTTCCCGGGGTGAGGCGTCTGGTACGGATTTCTGTTGCTGAGCTGACAGACACCTCACCTCAGACGCTCACATCCTGAGTCACACCCACCTCCTCACTACAGAGCCATGGAGAGTTGGAGAGGAAGTGGAGCATTTGCTCACGTGGGGGCGCGGTGCGGCCAGCATCTGGGGAGCCCCGTGCGCTCCTTCCTCCACCAGCTGTGGCCTGGTCAGCGTCCGGGCCTGCGTGGCGGGCAGGAGTGTCCGTGAGACACGTCGCAGCCCCGCTGGGCCATCCTCGCTGCGATTCTCCCGGCTGGGCTTCTGGGCCTGCGTGGGAACGGTGGGAGGCGTCGGCAGGGTGCGTGCCGCGAGCCCTCTGAACCCGCAGTCTTCATCTCCTCAGGGACCTCAACAGGAACCGGATCCGGCTCATCGAGGGCCTGACGTTCCAGGGGCTCGAGAGTTTGGAGGTGCTGAAGCTGCAGCGAAACAACATCAGCAAGCTCACGGACGGGGCCTTCTGGGGCCTGTCCAGGATACACGTGCTGTAAGCGCGACGCCGGGTTCCGGGCGCCACGGGCCTGTGTGTGTTCCTTCGGCCCCCTGCCCGGAGGGGTCACGTCGGACTTCAGCCGGCCCCGGGCCCCCGCCGTGTGGCCTCTGGCCGGGCACGGCTCCCTGTCTTCGGGGACTCTGCCCCAGCTGAGCGTCGTCTTCTCCCAGGGTTTGGTCAGGGAAGCAGCTTGGTGAAGGTGGGAGAGGGAGCCGTTTTGCTGGGCTCCCCCCCCCACCCCGCATCCTCCGTGAGCAGCGGGGTGCAGAGTGGGCCCCCACCCCACACCTTCCCCTCTCCCCCATGCTGCAGGAAGTTCCCTGTCTCCCTGTTGGGGATTTGACCATCTGTCTTGATGTGCAGGTGGGCCTAAAATGTATAGTTCATCCTGGGAGATTTATTTATGTTTCGTGAGCTAATCAAGTCGCTCGGCGCAGATGTTCCGCTTTTATCCAGGGAGCGCGCTCTCCAGACAGATGCGCGGCCCCAGAGCTCGCTTGTGCGCCGAGTCACGTAAAACCACGGCAGGAAGACATATGGAGAAGGGCAGGAAAGGCGGCTCTGATCTTCCATTTTTAAACATTTAAATTAGTTTATTTTCAACGGAAGTAACATACACTCGTAACAGGAAAATGAGGGTAAAAAAGCAGCCGGGGGTCCCCTTCCCCTGTCCTCTTCCCCCCAGTTCTGCTCCCAAGGGGCGGTCACTTACAGTCCTTTCCCGGTTGGTTTTTCTTTTCTCTTTTTTTTATTATTTTATGTTTAATCTCTGCAGACAACATGGGGCTTGAACTTAGAACTGTGAGATTAAGAGTGGCACGCTCCACCGACTGAGCCAGCCAGGGGCACCCCTCCTTGTTGGTCTTTCTGTGTGGAGTTTTGTTCGTGGTTATTTCCACGTTCCGGGACGTATCCCACTGTGTCTACGTCTGTCAACGGGAGGTTTCTTGGGTTGTGGTCAGCGATGTAATTTGCTCAGGACCCCACCCCCTGCCCCCTCCTTTCCAGTCTTACCAGTTACATCACTGTGTTCACATCCTTTATTATCTTTGCAGCTGAGACAGAGAACAAAAACCCCACATCCGGTTTCATCGGCTCTGCACCCTGCTCGTTTATCCGAAGCGTCTCTGATGAGCGCCTCTTCCCGCCCATCCCCAGACCCACACACTTTGTGGGGTGGGGGCATTCGCCTTAGCAGTGCCGTCTTGCTGGTCCCCTTCTTCCCGGTCCTTTGATTGGCCTCAGCTCTGTATCTGTTCAGAAACACTTGCCCTTGACGTGCTTACAACTGTCGTTTTGAACTTGGAATCCCAGGTGCTTATGTGCTGGGTATGCCGACGTTCAAAGAGAAGTCTCAGAAGAAAATGGAGTTAGCACATCCCATTTGGTTTTTAGTCTGAGCAGATTCATCCCGTGCGGGGGGATGAGTTGCCCGAGAGGTTATTTATAAACGTGCTCACCTTTTGGGCAGTGGTGGAAAGTGAGATAGACAGGGCGGAACCCCGTTGCCCAAAGACCTTGTGATACTGAACGTGGGGCAACATTGGAATTAGTATGTTTTATGCAAGAGGCCAGTCCAGGACGGCCGTCCTGGGCTAGGGTGTGCAGGGTCGAGAAGCAGGGTAAGAACGTCCTCCCCTGACAGACCCGGTGGGGCCTAAGTGCTGGGCACTGTGCTGAAATTGTGATGTGCGTTCTCTGTGCTTCTCGTATCAGCCCTGTGAAGTTGCCACCTCGGGTCTCTTCGTATTATATAGATGTTCCCGCCTCATTCAGCCAGCAAAGTGGCAAAACTAGGATATCGATCCAAGTAGCCTGACCCCAGAGCGAAGGTGTCTCTGGGCACCAGACCTGGGTTCGAATTCTGGCCCCTCGCTGCCCACTGAGCTGGGGACTGAATCTTGGAAGTCATACCTCGCTCCTGCCTGCCTCAGTGTCACGTTACCTGTCAGATGGGGATAAGAGGTCCCTCCCCCCCACCATTCTGTCTTCTTCTCTTCCTTTAATGGGCTCGGCTGCTGCCGGGCGCTGTGCGCCCGCGTGCGCACCTGGGTCCCTTGGAGTCGGCTAACAGGGTCCCCTTGCCCTCTGAACCCCGAGTCCACCTGGACGCTGGCGGCCCCCCGTCGGGTTTGCCCGTCGTCTCCCGCGCCCGTGTCTGAGGCCGAGGGGCCGCCCTCACCCCCGTGCCCTGTCATTGCAGGCACCTGGAGTCCAACAGCCTGGTGGAGGTGAACAGCGGCTCGCTCTACGGCCTGTCGGCCCTGCAGCAGCTCCACCTGAGCGGCAACTCCATCGCCCGAATCAACCGTGACGGCTGGAGCTTCTGCCAGAGGCTGCAGGAGTTGTAAGTGTCCCGCCTCGGCCCTGTGCATGGCGACTCTGGGAGCCCGAGCCTGTGGGCAACCCTCCGGAGCGGGCGGCCCCGGGCCCGAGGCACGGCGGCCTCCAGGGGCCCGGCCGGCGCGGGCGCTCGGAGCCCGGGCCTTGTGCCGCGTCACTGGGTCATTGACTGCAACAGTGGCACCGCCGGCCCCCCACTGGACGTGCCGGTGTCCCCCTGTTTCTCAACAGGTGCAGAAGACAGGTGGTCTTAGAGGGAAAAAGTCGATCCTCACCATGTGGGCGCCTTCCCTTTAACACGCTCCAGGTTGCTCAGTTCCAATTTACTCCACTGTGGTTGTGGGCTTTTTTTTTTTAAGAGGATCTGGGTGGATTTTCTTTTTTTCTAGGCTTGACTGTAGGCAAAGAGCCACCCACGGAAATGACCGGCTGTTAAAAGTGCCAAGCTTGTGTCTTGTGTCTGTCTTGACTTCACCCAGCCAGCAAGGGGGTGCTTTAAGCTCAGTGTTGAGTCTTTTGCAGGTGGTGTTTTTGTCTGTCTTTCCCTCTTCTCCCCCTTCCTCCTCCCCACACCCGCTGCACACTGACCTGGAGTTTGTATGTCACTGAACCCGTGATTACCTCAGGCAAAAACCCATAGTCCTGTCTCTTTCCTTGAACGTACTCCCCTTGGATTTTGTGAGTGTGTGCGTTAGCGTTAACCCTTGAGATTTAGCTTCCAGACCTTCTGGGCAGTGCGGCTTGCTCTTCTCAAGTGGTATTGAATGAATGGCTTCTGACTGTCTCCTGCCTCAGGCCATGCGCCCGCCCTCCCGCCGCCCCCCTACCTCCCCCACCCCCACCAACTCCCAGGACTGATCTCCGCTGGTTGCTGCCCGGGCCTGAGCCAGGCCAGTGGCTAAGTGAGGAGGCTGTGTGCACCCCAGGTTTTGAGGCAGCCTGTGTGGGAGTGTTCCCAGTGCCCCTCTCTGGCAGGTGGCCCATGTGGAGCTGTCTTTCCCCTTCACAAGGGGCAGAGAGGTCATGGAAATGCCTTGACCAGCCTGTCAGTTTTCCCGACGTCTGGTAATCTCGGAGCCAGATTTAGGATTGCTTTCCAGCATTTCTGGCCCTTCCTTTAAGCTAAATGCTTTAATTGCAGGTGAGGATGTAATTTTGATCACTTGCCAGGTCTTTGTGACTGGTAGACACCAGGACTGACTTCTCCAGGAGGGAAAGAATGTTACTTCTTGCTGCCTTTAAAAACTCATAAATCTTCTCCGAGTTTATTTGGCTTCTTCCTGTCCCAACCCAAACTTCCCATTTTTCAACGGTGGAGGACTACTAAGTAACAACCCAGGGCCGTGTGGTGTCAAGGTGCCATGAGGGCGTGCTGGGAGGAAGGTCTGATTCTGATGCTCGGGGAAGATGTGTGATTGGGGGTGTGTGTGATTGGGGGGGGTGTGTTCCCTGTCCTGCTTACAGGATGTCACGCTTATAGGCTGTCCTGGATGGGGGCAAGGGGACCGGAGACTGCCGCCCAGGTCGGATGCACTGTTGTGGGAGGAAGGCTCCACGCAGCGGCTGGTGGCGCCCTCTGCTGGCCGATGTCGGGACTCTCGCTGGGCTCCCTTGCTCACCGTCAGAACCTCCTGGGCTTCCCGGAGTCCAGGGTCTCGGGTCACTGTCGTGAGTGGTCTTTGATGGCCTGAGTCAGGACCCCCGCACGGACCCCAGCGTGAGAGATTGGAACCCTAGGGTTCTGGTGTTGTATGACCTTGCGTCGTCCTCACAGCCTGATCTGCTGTCCGGTCTCTGTGGCTGGCACGGGTATGCCAGGAGCCTAACTGTGTGGGTGTGGGGCCCTGCTGGGTTTCTGGCTGCACGACCACTCTGGCCCTTGGGCCTCGCATGAGCCTGTGCCGCGTTGGTGACGTTCGCTTCCCCCTCCCTTCCCCAGGGTTTTGTCCTTCAATAATCTCACCCGGCTGGACGAGGAGAGCCTGGCAGACCTGAGTAGCTTGAGCATCCTGCGCCTCAGCCACAACTCCATCAGCCACATCGCAGAAGGCGCCTTCAAGGGACTCAAAAACCTGCGTGTCTTGTACGTCGTTCATCGTGGGGTCGACAGAACGAAGGGGTTCCCTGCTGGGAAGGCGGGATAGAGCAAACATGCCACCTTGCCGAGTTCCCTTCTCGTTGCTGTGCAGTCAGATTTGTGCAGAGGGTCAAGCAAAGAACTAGTGAGGCAGAGAAACGTCTCTCGGTCCCCCTGAGGGTGGTGCCGATAGAGGCGACGACTCAAAACCCTGCCGTTACCAAGCGGTAATTCTGCCATGCCCTCGCTGGGATGCCAGGGTCCCCTTGTTGGGAGCAGCCGTGTGGTCCGTCTCTCTAGTCTCGAATCTTCCCCATGTGCTTTCACAACCCGTGTCCAGGAGGCCCAATTTCAAGAGAGGTATCGAGGGCCTCCTCTGTCTTCCCTTGAACTTCAGTAGGGCCATTGAAAAAATAGAGGCACTCATGTCATTTTCTTTCAAATTCCTTATTAGGTGGGGTTGCCAGAAGTTGCTTCAGGATGTTTTCCTGGGAGTTAAGATTTGTCTTTTGTTGGCTCTGGAGAACTTCCAGCCCCCAGAGAGGGGTGTATGGCTTTCCACGGACAGTCGTAGTAGATCTGAAGCTGCCTTCCCAGCGTGCCCCACTGCCCGGAGGGCCTGTTCCAGTGTGACAGGAGGCCCTGTACACTTGCACCTGGCGGGGAGGGCAGAGCGGGCTTCAGTGCTGGGCGGTTGTTGGGGAGTGTGAAACAGCCCGGATGCCAGGCTATTGAAGCCGAGGTCAGCCAGCCTTCGCGCTTGCACGGCCTGAATAACAAGGCCGGAGACATTTAGATTGAGCCAGAAAGAAGAGAAAAGCTTTGGCAGCCAGGGTGAGGAACTGGGAGACAGGCACACAGAGCGGCAGCCCTGGGTCCCGGCTTTCAGTGTGAAGATAATAAGGAGAGACCCGCTGAAAGGAGAGGTCCCTTCCAGCAGCAGAATCTCGGGGCTCCGAGCCTTCTGCTGTAAGATCAAGGTCAGAAGGAGCACTGTGCCTCTCAGCCGGGGGCCCCCCTCCCTCCTGGCAGTGCTCATTCCTTGTGAAGGCTCCCACGGGGCCAAGAGCAGTGTCCCTTTCTCTTCCTGGCCTGCCTCAGCCAGGGTTTGGCGGAGGAAGGGGTAGGAGCCAAGAACCGTGGCGGGGGAAGTTGGAGGGGCTGCTGGTGGGGGCAGAGAGGGGGGCTTGGTCGCCAGGTGGGAGCATCGCCTGGCGCTGTCCTCTGCCCTGGAAGCCGGGGGGAGGGAGCTGAGTCATCCGCCTTGTGATCTGCATTGTTGGAGGAGACTGGGCTGAAAAGTTGGCCTCATCCGCCAACCCTGGCAAGTGGGTCACAAGTCTGACTCAGCGCCCAGATGTCGTCCCTGGCTCCGAGTCCGCGCCTGTGCAGGCCCTGTGAGGAGGGGCGACTCGGGCCTCTGAACCCACTTGCCAGCATGGAGTGGCCCCAGGGAGGACCCCGTGTGGGGGCCTCTTCTTCGCTCTTTCCTCCATGTGCCTTCGGCAGTTTCTCAGTCAAGCCTAGGAAAGGGACTCTGGCTGGTGTGAGAGCAGACAGGAGCCTCAAAAAACCTCTCGGGCTCATTCCCAGTGCCAGTGGTCAGATGCCTGCTCTTGGGGGGTTTCCCATGTGCTGTCCGCACCCTGTCCTTACCCCAGGGCCCTGCCCTACCCAACTGGGGAGCAGCCCACGGAGCTGGGGTGGCTGTGAGTTTGAGGCGTGCCTTGGCTTTGCGGGAAGGCTGAGAAGGCCAGGCTACACCGCAAGGCGTGCAGAACGGGGTTCCTGTGGCACAGTGGCCACACTGGTGTTGGCCGTACGTTACAGCTGGGCATCGGGTGACAGAGCGGGTGTCTGTCTGTTTTCCCGCTTCGTGTTAAAGAGGGTCGAGAACTCAGGCTGGATGGTGAGCCTTCTCTCCGTCTCCTCCCTAGGGATCTGGACCATAACGAGATTTCGGGCACAATAGAGGACACGAGTGGCGCCTTTACCGGGCTTGACAGTCTCAGCAAGCTGTGAGTATCTTGGCGTTGGCCTTTCTGTGGAGGGGGTGCACAGTGCTTCTCAGGCTCCCCCGTGCCGCCTCTTTCGTGGGCTCAGCTGGAGAAGGGCTGGCTCCCATTTATCTTCCTTTGTTTGGGAAGCAAAGTCTGAATAAGAGAGCCAAGACGTCCCAGCTTCTCTGTGGCCAGTGGTCTCATCACTGCCCTGGGCGTTGGTTCCTTTGGTGCCGAAGATCCGGTGTTCAGAGGCCTGTTGGATTTTCTGTCCCGCTGAATTTGTGACTAACCGGGAAACGGCTGAGTTTTTTGTCCTGCTTTGCACAAAGGAGTCTCGCCCTGATACTCGATTCCTAGAAATTGTGTCAGATGTCTAAAGCCAAGTGCCATCGACGGTTTTGAGTCTTTGGTCAGTACTTCTGTGGTCAGTCATAACGTCACACAGAAACAGTCATTACGACAGGTAATGTAATGACTCGTTTTTATTCCCGGTTTCTGATGTTTTTATTTTTTTTAAGCCTCCTGGAGTTGTCAGTTACTGTGCAAGGCATGTGTGTACATGTGTTGTATCTAACAACCAACAACCTCGTGAGTTAGGCTCTGTTATCCAACCTTTTTTGTCGTTGAGGAAACGCGGGTGCAGGGCCTTTGCCCAAGACCACATGCTCTGGAGGGTCGGGACCGGCCGGTCTGGCTCTGGAGCCCACACTGTTCCCCCTGAGTGGGCCACCGCAGGAGCCTCTGGGACGGGGCAGGGGAGTCCGAGGAAGGGTCCGGGGCAGACAGAAAGAGGCAGTCACCGCTCCACCTCCCCGGGCCTGCTCGGGTGACTGCGAGCTGAGCACAGTACGAGTGTCAAGCAGATACTCTGAAAGCAGCCGCGGGGTGGAAGGTTCCGGAACAGCCTGTCGGGGGTGCGGTGGATGTCTTTCTGTAGAGGTGGTTTTGAAAAGTGTGGTTTTTCACACCATTTATACTCAGAGTTCTGAGTAAGATTAGCTCTCTTGGCTGTCTCAGGATTCTCGCTCTTCTCCAGCGTGTCTCTGTCTTCCTTTCTCTTCCCTAAAAAAACACCCTCTCCTCCCCGCCTCCTAGTCAGTTTGCCCGGCAAGCGCTGGGACAGGACAGCGGCTGTGCCCCTGGGGCGGAGGCCTTGCTCTCCGGGGCCTGCCTGGCCAGGTGTGTGTGTGCACAGGGGGCGGGGGCAGGGTGGGGGCGGGGGTGGACGTGTCTCCAGAGGCTCTGCCCTGCAGGGGCAGGGGTGCCTGTGCCGGGACTCCTGGTTCTGCAGAGTCCAGCCTGATGCTGCCGCCTGTTCCCCTGTGTTCTCTCGTCCTTTTACCCGCTGGACCAGGGTCAGCAGCTCTGCCTGAGATCCTAAGTCCGCGGGCCTCCCTTGCTCTGTGCTGTTTGACACAGGCTCCAGGAAGGCAGCGCGGGTTCCGCACCAACCCGGTCCTGAGACTCCAGGGACCTTGTTGAAATACGATACCTCCAGCCTCCTCCCCCCAGCCTCACTGATCAAAATTGTGGGGCTGGCAGGTTTCAAAATAAAGGGAGGACACCACAGTTGGGGGAATGGGGATAGTAGTTGCTTAATCAGATTAAATATATATAGTTGTTTAGGCGGAACGGTACTGTGGTTACGTCACAAGAGAAAAAAAAGAATCCTCTTCCCGGATGGAAAAACAAATGCTGTGATGCCCGTGACTTGGGTTCCCATTCAGCCTGTGGGGCTGGGGAAGGGGCAGTGGACCGAGGTGAAGTAGTACCAGCACCCCTGGGTGACGAAGCAGGCACCCGTGAGGGTCGCGATGCTCCCCCACCTGCCTGTGGTGTGCGGTGTCCTCCCCGGGAAAGGGGAGGAAAGGAAAGCCCACGCTTCACCGTGATCGTGGCGCGTAGCTTGGGTAAAAACCACTCCCCCGGGTGTATGGAAGGTGTTGAGTAAACGGTTAACGGCAGAGCGAAGGAAGGGACCGGTGCTGCTTGGCTCTCCTCCCCTCCCACCTCCTCCACTCGCTGCCCTGACGCTCTCTTGCGTGGCCGTGGCTGGGAAATGTGGCCCTCACACCTCCCTGCCTTACTGAGCGGCCCGGTGGCAAGCGTGTCGGGATCCATTAGAAAAGGGCAGCGTGTGAGCACAGGGAAGGGCTGCCTCTCGGGAGCGGTCACGTCACGTGGACTCATTCACACGGTGGGGCTGCGGTTGGTGCTGGGTCCCTTGGACCTGGTGGGGCCCGCCTTTGAAGCCCTTGGGGTCAGGTCTTCAGGGACCTGAGAATGGGAAGGGAGAAAGTCTTGCCTTCACCCATTCGAGGACCCGGGGTCCTTCCTGTCATGGAAGAGGCCAGACCTAAATTAAAATCTTTGCCGAGAAGGGAACACAGGAGCAGCAGAACCTTAAAAGGCTTCCCTGGGCAGCTGTGGTGGGTGCTGTCCTGCCCGTAATGTTTCTGCCTGCTGAACACAGCCATGTGGACAGCTCTTCAAACCGGAGCTTCCTGGCAGGGCAGGTGTTACCTGCTTACCTGTGGTCAGTATGCTCACCTCCCACTGGGGCCCCCGTCATTATGTTGGTGGAAGACCTCCTGGGAAGTGTGCACAGCGTCCTAGTATGTGAGCAGGGAGGGAGGCTTTCTGGAACACAGATTAGCAGAGAGAGGAGCACTTAACCACGTGTGTACAAGGGGTGGTGTGAGTGCCTGCCCCGTGGTTCCAGCTCTTTCCATGGCTTTCTTCGGGGCGGGGCCGTGACATGCGCGAAGGGAAGCGTTAGAGGAAACCTGGAATTGGACCACGAGGCCAAGCCTCTCCCGTGAGGCGGGCCTGGGTGGGTGCTGCCCCCCAGCCTGGGCAAGATCGCCCTCCCCCGTGTGTTGACAGAGCGATGGCAGGGCCCACGGAGTGCTGTTCAGTGTCTCAGGTGGAGGAGAGGTGGGGAGGTGAACGTGAGCTGGACCAGGCCTCCCCTGGCGTCTGCCGGGCGGTGTTAGCAAGAGCTGAAAGGCCTTGGGGAGCACTAGAGATGCACGAAGGAGTGGACGGCTGACTTCCAGGGTCGCTGTCCGCACCGAGGCAGGGGTGTGAGGCACATCGGCCCTGTGGTCCCTTCTCTGGGAGCCCCTGATCTGGGACAGTGGAGTCTCAGCTGCCCGCTGTCGTGTGGACAGAATGAGCACCACCCGGCCCGCGGCCCCGGCCATCCGTTCTGCGCACGGCTGCCTTTATTGAAACTGTCCCCGTCTGCCAGCTTGAGCCCCAGCCCCCAGATGTCCGCCTAGAGAAAGTAAGGGGCTATTTTAATCCCGCAGCAGGATGATTAGCCCCTACGTAATTGAGAATTTGTTTTATTGCTATTGTTACCATTAGAAATAACAGTCTGCCCTCATTGTAAAAGAGGTCAGTGTGACTAATACGTAATGCATGAAATAAAGCACAGCTTTTTCCTGGATCTGGTTTACTGGAGATTTCACTAAACAGTTAATACATTTTACTAGGGCCTGGAGCACAGTGACCCGGCCTGGGGGATCTGAGTAAGTGAGAAGTTGGCAGGCTCTTGCAGATACTTGGGTTTGGTGCCGTGTGCTGGTGTTTGCTGGGCTAGTTGTGTGGTTAGGGGAAGAGAGTTAGTGTGGCCGCCGGACTTCTGCGTGTTTGGGCTGTGTGTTTGAGAATCAAAGCTTCAGATGGAGAGAGAGTGGAAATACGCAGATTGCCTCCGAGAGAAGGAGCAGTCAGAGGGGTCTCGGACCGCTCCATCCTCCCCGAGGCAGGAGGAGCTGGCTTTGTCCGAAGGCTGCAGGCTCCGAGAGGAGGGGTCTGTTCCTGATCAAGTGGGGGTACCCGGAAGCTCCTGTGGTTGCCCTGCAGGTTCCCCTCAGGCTTTCGGTGCCCTGGAGGGCAGTGGGGCAGGGCGGGGAGCACCTCCTGTGGTTTGTGGCACTGGCCCGGTCTGTCTGCATGTGACCCCATCTTCCCGAAGGCGGCATCCTAGGGTTTGTGTAGGTGGTGCCGGGAGCCCTATGCAGGGGGGGTGACGCTCAGGGCCCATGTGGCAGGTGCCACCTGGGCCGCCCTGCCATCTTTGGTTTTCTTCGAGGCTCCTGTTGCTTTCCTGGCCCTTTTCAGGGAGGGGCTGGTACTTGATGTTTTCCCTCGGGGGACCCCCATCTTAACACGGGTCTCGGTGGGATCCCAGACGAGACCGCTGCTCTCTGGAGGCTGTCTGCAGTGCCCCCTTACGAAGCCCCCTCCCAGAGCCGGTGAGATGTGGCAGGAGTTGGCTCCCAGCATTCCCCGTTCCTGACTAGCCCTTTAGGTAGTCTGGCTGGACGTCACGGTGAAGAGCCCACATGTCTGTTGAAGAGCCCAGCATGACTCTCAGGGGCTCACGGCTGCCCGCACCTACAGGAGGTAGAGGGAGTGCCCCAGTCGGCTGTCAGAGGAGGGAAAACTGGAACACGGATGCTTTTCGTTCCCAGTGTCCAGGCATTCTGGGTGCCCCCCCCCAACCCCTCATCCCCCAAACAGACTGGAGAGTCCGTTGGCTTATGTAGCCTATTGGAGGAAGCCTTCATTTCTTCCATGGGCACTGCAGGGGACGAGAATTTGGTTTCTAAGAAAACTCTTAGGAGTTTCCGTTGAAGTTGTGATTGCAAGTGCCGGGAAGTAGGAGCCCTTTCTCATGGGTAGGCAGTCCACGGGTCTGGGTATTAGATAACCTCGGAGGTTGACCTTTTAGGAAGCGTCTGCGATTTAAAGAACCTTGGGCCCATGGGCATCATTTAAGATCTGGGCTCTTGCTAAGAGGCCACGGCGCCAGGGCATGCCCTGCGCACCCCGAGTGGCCTTGCCAGAGGCGGGGGCGCAGCTCCCTGTGGCCACGTCCTGGCTGCTTGGGTATGTCTCAGTGCAAATCGCTGGGGAGCCATCTTGATGGAGGCCGGTTTTCCTGCCCTTTTCTTGCCTGCTCGGGGAACCTTCACCCCCACTTTTCAGAAGAGGGTGGCGGATTTTAGTTCCAGTTTTCATTACGTTCCATGACTCTGCTTCCTCTCATGGGAACAGTGATGAGTCCCCTCCTTCTCACAAGGCCCTTGGGTCCTTGGGCACAGCCCGGGCTGGACAAGGGGATTTCCACAAACATCGCAAGGAGCCTTTTCAGGCGAGATGGTGCATCCTGTCATCACATTAAATTCTAATAAAGATCAAAGCATTTCATTTCAGAAGGGCAAGGCCTGCATACTTCGGACCCGTAGTCTCCACGTAGGTCAGATTTCCACCTGCCCCTCACTGGACAGACTTATCAGATGGCACTGGCCTAACTGTGTGTTCTCTTTCTCCCGTTCCTCCCTTGTCTCTTCCCCTCCGGTTCTGCGTTTTGTTTTTTCCCTGTCTCTGGATGATGTTTGGAAATGGCAGAACTCTGTTTGGAAACAAGATCAAGTCCGTGGCTAAGAGAGCCTTCTCGGGGCTGGAGGGCCTGGAGCACCTGTGAGTATCTCACCAGACCTTCCCTGACCCACAGGCCTGCCAAATGCGGCTGCCGGGGAAGTCTGCTAGCAATTTAATCACATCTTTGTAAACTGAGAAACAGCCTATTTGGAAACGCCAGCTGCTTCCTTCTCGTTATAAGTCAGCTTCAACTTTGGCCTTTATTTTGCCTATGCCAGGAACAGTTAGAGAACACATGGCCGGCCGGTGAGTTCCTAACGAATGCGGCTGCCGACTGGATACCCTCCCCCGTCCTCCAACCCTGTCTCCCCCTGGCGCTGGCTCCTCCACAGGCCCCGGCCTCCCCTTCACCTCTGTGAGAGCGCGCGTTCCTGGCGCAGGCTCCCGGCCCCACTGAAGCAGCTTCACGGGGCCGAGCACACGCTGGGCTCAGCCGGGAGGTGTTCTGGCCTGGTTGTCCCTGAGAGCCCGGGAGGACAAGGGTGATGCCCGCCCGGACACATTTGTGTGGTCACCATAGAGGGCAGATGCCTCTAGTGCTTGATTCTTAGTCTCTTTGGCCTTGGAATCAAGGTGAACCTGAATTCTGTTGGTAAAGCTTTGCTTGTTGACTTGCTGAGCCGGCCTCACCGTTAGCTTTGATGCTGCCCTTCAGGCTGGCTTGGTTCCAAGGTTGTTCCGTGTGCTTGTGCCAGTGTCTGGGAGGTGACAGCCACTTAAGTGGACTTGGGACACGGGGTCTGGGTGGTACGGCCAGCACACTGGGGAAACCGGGACTCTCCCGGAAGCCACCTGAGCCTCTTGGCTCAAACAGGTGGCTGACCTGAAGGGTGCCCAGAGTGTGTGTCCGTACGTGAAGAGTGTGCTTTTGCAGGAACCTCGGAGAGAATGCAGTCAGATCTGTCCAGTCTGATGCCTTTGTGAAGATGAAGAATCTCAAAGAGCTGTAAGTACCCGGGGTTCCAGGGTCCTGGTTAATATGACTAGAGAATTTGGAGTCAGAAACGCCTTGATTCCATGATGTGTCAATATATGTAACAGATGGGGCTGTTAGCATTTGTGTGTAAGCTGTCTTTTAGAAAAGCAATGCCCTCTGGGGGATTATTCTGGATCAGGGTCAGCACACCTTTTCTTCTTTTTTTTTTTTTTTACGTTTATTTATTTTTGAGACAGAGACAGAGCATGAACGGGGGAGGGTTAGAGAGACAGAGACACAGAATCTGAAACGGGCTCCCTCAGAGCCTGACGTAGGGCTCGAACTCACAGACTGCGAGATCATGACCTGAGCAGAAGTCGGCCACTCAACCGACTGAGCCACCCAGGCGCCCCTCAGCACACCTTTTCTTAAAGGGTCACATGGAATTTTCAACTCTGTGGGCCATAGGGTTTGTGTCATTAGCAAGTAGACTCCCTTGTTGTAGCAGAAAGGGGCCATAAATAATACACAAATAGGCGGGCACGGCTGTGTGCCAGTCAGTTATTTATAAAAAAACAGGCTGGCAGGGCAGGCTGTAGCTTACTGACTGCTGCTCTAGGGGACATGAACTTTCTTCTAGAAAATGGGCGATCATTCCTGAAATGATGTCAGGGCAAGTTTTCATCATTTAGGTCTGCCTAAAATGGAGGACCTATACTGAGAGTGGCTTCTTTGCCGCGTTTGGTGGCCTGTGAGTGAGGCAGAGATATCTGGGGGGTGGTCACAGGCGACTGTGGACTAGTGATGTGGCGCCCAGCCCACATCTGTTCCGAGGCCCCCACAGCGGTTCACAGGTGGTGGTGCCGCCACCATAGATGTTCACCATGGGCCCCCGGGTCACGGGGTTGGAAGAGCTCGCCTGTGCCCTAGTCTCTGGCAGAGGAGCTCGTCAGGGTGTGCAGGTAGCAACACCCAAGCTTCCTTTCTTCTTCCTGTGCATTAATCTGATTCTGCTGCCGCAAAGTCTAGCTGTAATACTAGTCCCTGAAAGATGTGGCTTTTGGTTCTCAGAAGTGCTGATGGAGGACAGAGGACGGCCATCTGTGCATCCTGAACTCATCCTCATTCCTGAGGCCACTCTTGGTGGCCTTCGGGAGAAATGGGGGAGTAGGGAGGCGCAGTCCCCATACTTTAGAAGCAAAGCAGGCCCCCGGTGATATTCCTCTGGGTGAGGAGAGAGGAGGTCTTTTAGGCACCTGCCTCATGGCATTTACTTAGCTGGGAGATTCAGGCCTGTTGAGTAGAACTGCCTTCTCCAAAGGGTCACGGTCTTAGAATGGTTAAGTGTTCACTGTGCATTTCTTTCAACTTCTCTGTGTTTGCAACTTTTCAAATATAATGTTGGAAGTAATCTCATTAGATGGGAAGAGGGTATAAGAGAAAGAGGGAAGGAAAGGGAGAGAAGACTGCTTCTCCTTAACAATTGAGGTTTTCTGAGATACTTTCCTAGTTGGGAAGGACTGGACCCTTCTAGGCAACTGGGACCCTCCACCACACCCCACCCCCAAAATCTGCTTCGGCGTGGTTCTGGAGGCTCATCCTTGGCCCCTGCCTGGGTTTCCCGTCGCTCGCTGCACGTACCCAGCCGTGGCTGGCCCTGGGCCCAGTCCTCTGCTGGGAGAAACGGTTAATTCCACTTGGTCATTTTCTTCCTCCATCTGATCAAGGCAGGTTGTACCGTGCACTTAGTCATGCTCTGGGTAAATTTCCACAAGCGATGATTAGAAACACACTTTGAGTTGGAATCATGAAAATGCACCGTAAGCCAGCAGAGTGATGGGACGGCCGGAGGCGGGAGTCGTGGAGAGCCGCACCCCTGAGCAGCTGACCAGCAGGAAGAGTAGCGGAAATCTGCAAAGCTCCGGGGTTGCTGGCAATTCCTGGTCCAGCCTTTCAACCTCACCTTTGTCCTTAAAGCCATGTGTGCATGTGGAGGGAGGTCAGGGGGTCAGTGTCCTCACTGTCTGTCTTGTTGGTCCTGACTCGCTCTTCAGGAAAGCTATCTCTACACCCTTAGTACCTCTTTCTGAGGTCTGGTCTCTGTGTGAGGTGGGCCTCGTTGTGGGAGAGGTAGGACATCTTCAAGCCAGCCAGGCCTACAACTCGTGGTGTAAGGAGTAACCCTTCCCACACACATCTGTGACCAAGGATCACTGTCAACTTGGCCTTCCTTAGTTTGCTCCTGTGACCGTCCTCCACACAAGTGCCTGAAGCCTCACAGCGATAGCCCAGCGTCTTCCTCTAGACTCTACTCAGGCTTTCCTGCTGCCGACCCAGAAAGGGGCAGTCGCGCCCAACACTGGCTTGATGGGGAGCTCGTGACAGCGCTTCTGACAGAATTCCTGACCCTCTGTCACTGAAGCTCAGTGTGTGGTACCTGGCGGCAGCTGGTCCACCCGCCACCACAGCTGGCCCGGAGTAGCCCCCCAGGTACTGGGCCGGAACCAGTCACTTCTCAGGCTCAGCTGGGGGAGCCCTCATGCTTACTACAGCCCTCCGGGAGATAGCTCTAAGCACACAGCTACGTGCCTGTCAAATAAAAATACAAAAATTAAAAAATTAAGAGTAGAAGCCAAATGCTGACCTTTAAAGGTCTGATGTGGGCAGACATCCCAGTTAGCATGGCTTTGAGATCAATTATTTCAGTCTTTGAAAAAGCACTTTCCAAAAGTAATTTTAATAAGATGGCTAATCTGGTAACCATGAGGAACAGGAAGGAAGAGCAGATTTCTGAGGGAAATGGTGGGTGGTGGAGGCTATTGCTAGGATCCTGGCCCATGCGATGCTTGTGGAATTTTTTTTTTAACATATTTTTTTTGAGAGAGAGAGAGAGACAGAGTGTGAGTGGGGGAGGGGCAGAGAGAGAGAGGGAGACACAGAATCAGAAGCAGGCACCAGGCTCTGAGCTGTCAGCACAGAGCCCGACACGGGGCTCGAACTCACGGACCGGGAGATCATGACCTGAGCCGAAGTCAAACACTTAACCAGCTGAGCCACCCGGGTGCCCCTTGTGGAATATCTAAGTACACTTCAGCACCCCTTCTGTCACCGTGTACTTTGTACCTTGTACCAGAGGCGATTCATGACAGGGGAGCCCGCGTGCCTTCACCCTTGCCATGCGCTGATCTCTGTTAGCTCACAGCCTTGAGGTCTCTTCCAGGAACAGGGCAGCTAGACTCTTCGGTTGACTTATCTTCGAGTGACTCCTCAGGAAGGAATGTCCGCTGAGATGGTGATTCCGATTTCTGTTTAAAAAGCTGATCCTCAGTTGCTGAGAAATGAAAAAGAAAATATTCTCTGTTTTGGTTGGAGCCTCACAAAACCAGTGTTGCATTCTCATGCTCCCTGGGCAGTGGCAATTAACTAACAAGCACTATTTAGGGAGCGGAGCCGAATTCTGCCGGCCTCCTGAGCGGTGCTGTAGAGATCCACAAACAAGAGGGGGCCGCATTGGCAGGGCTTACGTCTGGACGTAAGAAAACATGGAGGTTGGCCAAATGAAAACTAACAGCAATATAGAAAAACAGCCCTCCTCAGGACCTGAGAGTCGAGAGCTAAGTTGCAGACGAATCTGGAAGCTCCACGTAGCTTATCAGGAGGGTGGGAAAAAGCAGAGAGGGCACAGTGCTCCTCAGCTCTGTCAGGTGGACAGAGTCTGGAGGAGGTCAGATGGTGCCCCCAGGGTCACACAGGAGCAGTGTGTGCCCGTCTTGGGACGTGTGTGAACTGCGGGCTGTTGGTATGCCGCGGCGTTGTTGAGGCTGGCGGTGTCCACATCACCCAGGAGCTTGTCAGAAGTGCCGCATCTTGGGTTCCACCCCAAGCCTTCTGAGCCAGAGCATCGTTTTATCAAAATCTCCGGTTAGATTATATGTGCTGCTCTGGGTCACTGAAGAGGAACGGAGAAAAATCTCTTCCCTTCCCAGATAGCTGGTGTTGAGGACAGAAGCCGATCAGCGGTGACTGGGGGAGGAGTCTGTGTGCCGAGGGAATATCCCTTTCTGGAGGTCACACCTCACATGTCCCTTTTGTTTCCCTTTCAGCCACATCAGCAGTGATAGCTTCCTGTGCGACTGCCAGCTGAAGTGGCTGCCCCCGTGGTTACTGGGCCGGATGCTGCAGCCCTTCGTGACAGCCACCTGTGCCCACCCGGAATCCCTGAAGGGCCAGAGCATTTTCTCTGTGCCGCAGGAGAGTTTCGTGTGTGGTAAGGCCGTCCCTGTGATTTTCTTTCCTGAAGGGCAGGGAGGCCAGGAGGAAGTCCTCATTATGGGAGTGATTTCTGTGATCAGAGTCAACCCCAATCCGTGGTTCCCAATCAGCTGCTGGATGCAAGTTCTTTCCCGCTGAAACCACACGTAGTACTTACTGTGGAGTTGCCTCATTATGTGGTTCCTGGAGTGCATGCATTTAATGAGAAGGGAGCAGGACTTGGTTCAGTTACAAATCAGGAGAACCGGTTACTGGACGAAAGTTGTGTCATCTCAGGATGGCTCTGGTGCCTGGGTCTCGCTGTGAATTTACTCCGTGTCTGAGGCTGGGGTTTTAATGTGTGTTTTTTTCCAGCCCCAAGAATGGAAGGTTAAATACAGGAAGAACAAGTCTCAGGGGAACAGTTAGTGTCGTAGAAGTAATTCCTTGTTGTTGACTTGCACTCTCGCTGTTTCTCCAAACCACTGAAATCTGCACTTGTAGCTATGAGCTCTCTTCTCCTTCTGACTGTTGGAGCGTGGGTCTTGCCATCTTTTGGACCGGGGGTGGTCATGATCCGGGTTTGGTTGCAAACGGTACAGAAGATGCTGAACGACTGGAGGCTGTGCACACGCTGCGTGCCATACGCCACACTCACGTGGAAATGCGCCTCGTGGTCAGTAAGACGTGGTCAGAGAATGAGACGAATCTTGGAGGGTTTCCGGTCTCTGCTCTAAGCAGGAGTGAGGGTGGGCTTCCCGGGCATGACCGGAACTCCTGTGAGTGCCTCCTGCCTTCTGTCTTCCCCGGTCTGCCCCTGTGCCCTGGGTGTGACTGATGATCCTAACCAGGAGCACCCGGAGCAGTGCGGGCAACCCTGTGATCCACTTCTCCAGCCTCCTCCTTGGGCACGGCAAGAGCCAGTGTGCCTGCTGACCTCAGGATACAAGTGCCCCCTTCCATCATCTAGCCACCACCACCTCTGCCAGCAGGCTCGCCCTCCTTTGTGCTGATCCAGTCTAGCGAGAAGCCTTAAAAGCATCCGGTGTTTTCTTAGTGGTCAGTCTTCTGGGAATGTCCGTGCACAATGTCGGGCTGTGCATGCCTCGTGTTCCAAGTAGCACACGATGACTGTGCCGTCCATTGTTCACCACGTACCTGGGCCCTGACCATTAATTTGTTAACTAGCTGCCCTGAAGTGGGGCTTCCTGCGCCTTCCTCCCTTTTCCTGTCACAGGGCGTAATCTTGCCCTTTGGATGAGCCAGGGTCAGACTTGTGACCTGCTGTGCCCAGCCTCCGGCCGGTGGCCCTGGCACATCCCGCGGCAGTTCACACTCGTTAGCCCACCTCCATATGGCAGCGCAGGATGCCAAACCCGTCGTCAAGAATGGGCATCAGGAAAACATTTGGCAGGAGATCAAAGTTTTAAGCTGTGTGGGAGTCTCCACCTCCTTCTTTATAAAAGGAAAATAGAACCGCTTCACACCCATCAGCATCGCTAGAATCGAAAAGTCAGGCAACAACAAGTGTCGGTGAGGAGGGTGGAGTCTGAACCCTCCTACAGTGCTGGTGGGAGTGCACTGTGGTGCAGCCCCTTTGGAAAAGTTGGGAAATTTCTCAGACAATTAAACACAGTTAAGCCGTGACCCACTCCCAGCTAGATGCTGGGGAGAAACAAAAATAGATCTACATAAAACCTGGCCACAAATGCTCGTGGCAGCATTACTCGTAAAGCCAAAGAGTGGAAATAACCCGAATGCTCACCACTCCAGGAGTGGATAAATAAAACGTGGTAGAGCCAGGCGCTGGGATATCATCAGGCCATAAACAGCAATTGTTCACACAACAGATGAACCTTGAAACACTTGAAGTGAAAGAAGCTTGTCACACAGGACCATACACTGTATGATTCCATCCACATGACATGTCCAGAATAAGATCCCATCTAAGGGCCACTCCAGGGGTGGTAGGAGGGTGAGCGATTACTGGTGGCTTAGAGTGGAGGGAGAAAGGATGATAGCTGAAAGGTAGGGAGTTTCTTTTTAGGGAGATTAAATTACTTTCAGGGACCATGATGATGGTTGTATCATTTACTCACTGTAACATTCACCTGTTTCAGGTGTACCAGTCAGTAGTGTTTAGAGTATTGGGAAGCCGTGTGACCCTCACTACCACCTAATTTTAGAACATTTTCATCATCCGTAAAACAAACTCCATGTTCACAGCAGTCACTGCACTGTCCCCTGTCCCTGAGGACCTTCATATAAATGGAATCCTATAATAATGGTCTTTTGACTAGGTTTTTTTTAACCTAGCAGAATGTGTTACTGTGTATTCATTATTTTTTTTAATGCAATATGACATTGTATGGATATACATGTATTTAGCTGTTCATTAGGTGATGGACATTTCGGTTGTCTGGATTTCTTGGTAATTCTAAATAATTCTGTGAACGTTCACATATAAGTTTTTGTGAATTCTCTTGTGTGGTTCTTAGGAATGTCATTGTGGGTCATACAGGAATTGTTCAACTTTTTGAACGCTTGCCAGACTGTCTTCATCAGTAGCCGCACCACTGCCTATTCCCAGTAACAGTGAATGAGTGCATCCTGCATCTGTATTGAAATCATTTATTAATTCTAGTAGTTTTTCACTGAATTGCTTAGGATTTTTATATTTGATCGTTACGTTATTTGCAAAAAGACACTTCTACTTCGTCCTTTCCAGTCTCGATAGCTTCTTTTTCTTTTTTTCTTGCCTAATTGCCCTGGGTAGAGCCTCCAGTGTTGGCTAGAAGTGGTAAGGGCAGATTTCCTTGTCTTTCCTGATTTGGGCAAAAGCATTCAGTCCTTCACTGTTGGATACGGTATTAGTTGTAAGTTTTCCGTAGATGACCTTTACCTGGTTGAGGAATTCTCCTTCTATTTCTAACTTGTTGTGTATTTCTTTCATGATAGGGTGTTGAATTTTGTCAAATGCTTTTTTCTGCATCTGTTGAAGGATAATGTGCCCCGCCCCCAACCTTTATTGATATGGTACATTGATTTTTGGGTGTTAAACCAACCTTGCATTCCTGGGATAAATCCAACTTGGTCGTGGTGTATAATCCTTTCTATATGTTGTGGGATTTGCTTTGCCGGTATATCAGTAGAAGATTTTTGCATCTGTACTCAGGTGTATAGTGGGGTTTCTGTCTGATTTTGTTGTCTGGGAATATTTGACTCCTACAGTGGAGTGAGATGTTCACTCATCTGTTTTTTGCAAGAATTTCTGAAGGATTAGTGATAATTATTCTTTAAATTTGGGGAAATTTTATCAGTGTAGCCATTTGGGTCTGGCTTTTTGTTGGTGAGAAGTTCTTAGATTATTAAAAAAAATTTTTTTTAATGTTTATTTTTGAGAGAGAGAAAGAGAGACAGAGTGCAAACAGGGGAGGGCAGAGAGAGAGAGAGGGAGACACAGAATCCGAAGCAGGCTTCAGGCTCTGAGCTGTCAGCATAGAGCCCGATGCAGGACTTGAAATCACAAACCATGAGATCATGACCTGAGCCGAAGTCAGATGCTTAACCAACTGAGCCAGCCAGGCACACCAAAATTATCCTATTTCTTTACTTGTTAACATCTATTCAGATTTTGTTTCTTCTTGAGTCAGTGTTGATAATTTTTCTTTTTTAGAATTTGTGCATCTATCAGCTTATCTGATTTGTTGCCATACAAATTATTCATAGTATTCCCGTTTGCTGCTGTGAGGTTAGTTGGTAAGTTTTGTTCCTAATTTTAGTATTTGGTGTCTTCTCCCCACCTCCCCACTCTGCTAGTCTACAGATTTTTCAATTTCATTAGTATTTTCAAAGAACTAACTTTTCATTGATTTTTTTCCCCCCTTTTTTCTCTTATTTCTGCTCTATAATTATTTCTTCTGCTTGGTTTGGGGATAGCTTATTTTTCCGATTTCTTAATGAGGAAGGTGAGGTTATTAATTTGAGGTCTTCCTTAATGTAGACAGCTCTCCATCTCTCCTATAAGCACTGTTTTAGCTGCAACATTTAAGTTCTTGTATCTGTGTTTTCATTTTCACTCATTTCAAAGTATTTTCTAATTTCCTTTATGAGTTCTTCTTTGACTTACAGAAGTTCAGTTTGATTTCCACAAATTAGACTCCCAGTGTTGCTTTTGATAGTGATTTCTGGCTTCATTCCATTGTCATTGAAGACACTGGGTAGGATTTCTCTTTTTTCATGTACTGAAATTTGTTTTTCAGCATAACATATGGTCTCTGTTCAAGGGTATTCGAAATGTGTGCTTGAAATTAATGTTTATTCTGCTCTTGTGGGGGTGGAAAGTTCTATAGATGTCTGCTAGGTCTATTTGGCTTATAGTGTTATTCAAGTCTTGTACTTTTTTGTTGATTATCTGCCTAGTGATTCTAACCATCATGGAACACGGAGTATTGAATTCTACAAACTTATTGTTGCACTGTCCATTTCTTTAGTTTTTGCTTCATGTTTTGTGGAGCTCTGTTAGGTTCATATATGTTTATGATGTTTATGTCTTCCTGATGGATTGTTTTACATTATAAAAAGTTACTTTGTCTCTAGTAACCATTTCTGTCTGGTTTTTTTTTGACATTTATTTATTTATTTATTTCGACATTTATTTATTTTTGAGACAGAGAGAGAGAGAGCGCATGAACAGGGGAGGGTCAGAGAAAGAGGGAGACACAGAATCTGAAACAGGCTCCAGGCTCTGAGCCTTCAGCACAGAGCCCAACGCGGGGCTCGAACCCACGGACCGCAAGATCATGACCTGAGCCGAAGTCAGCCGCTTAACCGACTGAGCCACCCAGGCGCCCCACCATTTCTGCCTTAAAGTCTATTTTATCTGACATCAGTGTGGACACTGTAGCTCTCTTTTGATATATGTGACTTTGAATCTAAAGTGTGTCTCTTAGAGATAGTGAATGGCTGGGCCATGGGTTTTTATCCATTTTGGTAATCCCTGCCTTTTTTGATTTTTTTTTTTTTTAATGGTTGCTGTGGGGATTATAATTAACATCTTAAAACAATCTAGTTCAGATTAATAACTTTAGTAGTATGCAAAATTTTGCTCCTACTAAGCTCCATTTGTGGAACTCTTCCTTTGTGTTACTGTTGTCATATAAATTACATCTTTATGCATCATAAGCCTGATCAACACTTTTTGATTATTGCTCTTTGTAGTTAGTTGCCTTCTAAATCAGGAAGAGAAGAATGTTACAAAAATACACTTAGACTGTCCTTGCATACTGACCTATGTGTTTACTTTTAATGGTGTGTTTTATTTCTTTGTTTGGATTTCAGTTACTGTTGTGTCTTTTCATTTCAGCCTGAAGGATTCCCTTTAGTATTTCTTGTAGGACAGGTCTGGTAGCAGTGATTTCCACTGGGTGATTTGTCTGTAAATCTGAGAGTGATTTAATTTCTCCCTTACTTAGGAAGGTTAGTTTTGCTGGATACAGAATTCTTAGTTGACAGTCTGTTTCAGGACTTTGAGTATGCCTTCCTACTGCCTTCCATGGTTTCTGATGACAAATCAGCTGTCATGTCATTGAGGGTTCCTTCTGTGTGATGGGTTGCAGCTCTTGTGTTTCTTTCAAGATTCATTTGTCTTTGACTTCTGAAAGTGTGACTATGAAGCTTCCAGGTGAGGGCTTTGAGTTTATTTGGGTTCTTTGAGCTTCTTGGATGTGTAGATGCCTATTCATCAAGTTTGGGAAGTCTGGGGCTATTATTTCTAGGAATGCCTTGTTTTTGTTTCTTCTCCTTCTTAGATTCCCATTATTTTTACGTTGTTACACTTGATGCTGTCCCACTGGTCTCTGTGAATGTTCATTATCCTTCATTTTTGTTTGTTTGTTTGTTTCTTAGATTGGATAGTCTCAATTTCACCAATTCTGCCTGCTCACTTGGGCTACTGAGCCCCTCGAGTGAATTTTTCATTTCAGTTATACCTTTAACCTCCAGAATTTACGTTTTGTTTACTTCTATAATTTCTAGTTGTTTATTGATGTTCTTTGGTGGGAAAGTATTCACATACTGTCCTTTAATTTTTTTCGACATGATTTCCTTTCGTTCTTTGAACATATTTATAAAGCCACTTTAAGGTCTTTAGAAGTCCAAGATCTGGGCTTCCTTCAGTTTCCACTGACTGCTTTTTCCCCTGTTTATCTAGTTTTATAGTTTTTTGTTGGAAACTGAGTCTTTAAAATAATGTGGCAACTCTGGGCATCAGATTCCCTCTCTGTCTTCCCCTTGGTTTGTTGTTGTTCTCTGTGTTACTACACTTCTGGACAAATACTTTAAAGTCTGTTGGATGCCGCCAGTAACCAGTAGCCCTGGTTAGCTACTACCTGGACAGACAGTCCTTAGATCACTTCAGAAAGTCTCCCATCCTTTGTCCAGCATCCACATTGTGTGCTGGGGGGTGTGCCACCACTTCCTGTTTGCTCTGATCCCTAATCACAGGTAAGAAATTAGGATCCTCTCAGGCCTTTCTTGGGCAAGCATATGGTGCTGCACATGCATGTGGCCTTCTACATCCTCAGGAACACGGTAGACCTTTTCAAAGCCCACCATCAACATTTCACGCACTACTTTTCCTTTTTAGTTTTTTGGCCAGTGTCTTGTTGGCTCCAGCTGAAAGTGCTTCATCGGTGCCTGCTGACTGTTTTCATCAAATGGAAGCCCAGGGGGAGGGCTTCCCTGCTCAGCAAACTACATCAGATCCAATCATGCCAGCCCAGAGGATGGGGCTTTTGGGCGGGGGGGGTGGCGGGGGCTCCAAACCTACTTTGCCCCTCTCAGTGGTTACTACGCTGCTGGGTTTTAAGGCTAGGGGAGAGAGGGATGGGACGTAAGTTAGAATGCCACAAGGCTCACTTTTCTTCCTGAGATTCAGACTTGTTCTTGAGTCTGTCCTTCATGAGCTGTTACAGCCTTTGGTTATTTTCCAGAATTCTGAAACCGTTGATTACAACCATTTTTGCTAGTGTTCTCCCTACATTAAAGAAGTGCAGTTTTGGAAGAGCTCTTCTCACATTCTGGAAGTGCTTTCTACCCCACTCCTTTTGGAGTAAAGTTTATGGTAAGGTCTGTGCAGTCATGGCGGGTGGTTCCTGTCTGTTAGTGTGTTTTGTGTTAAGGTAAGCAAGTGAAGCCAAGTGTAGTATTCTCGTGGAAACTCCTAAAATCGATGCTTTTGGTACATGAGTAATAGCAGATGCGTTGTAATCAAGGAATGTGGTCACAGAGGTGATCACTGCTCATGGGTTTATAACTGGATAAAGCCAGATATCCATGGATTTTCCTGGCCTTTACAGTGTGGGAGGCTGTGCAGGGACACTGAAAGATGAGGTCCCCGTGTCCTGAGGACCGGGCAGGGGTGAGGTCCTGAGAGCCTGGGTTGGGGAGCCTTAAATTTGGTTCTTCTCTCCCCAGACGACCTACCGAAGCCACAGATCATCACCCAGCCAGAGCCCACCATGGCCGTGGTCGGCAAGGACATCCGCTTCACGTGCTCGGCAGCTAGCAGCAGCAGCTCCCCGATGACCTTTGCCTGGAAGAAGGACAACGAGGTCCTGCCCAATGCCGACATGGAGAACTTTGCCCACGTGCGCGCACAGGATGGGGTGGTGATGGAGTACACCACGATCCTGCACCTGCGCCGTGTCACTTTCGGGCACGAGGGCCGCTATCAGTGTGTCATCACCAACCACTTCGGCTCCACCTACTCACACAAGGCCAGGCTCGTCGTGAATGGTGAGGAAGTGCTCTTTGCCCTGGTGTAAGAGTCCTGCACATCCACACAGGAACGATGCAGATGGGAGACGCCTAAGCTTCACTGGGATATTACTGTCCAGTTGGCCCCAGAGCGTGTTTTATAGATTGAAGTTATTCTCAGTGAATTGTCTGTTTTGGTTTTGGTGACTTTTTTATCCGGTTGCTAAGTGACACGAAGGGCCCCATCCTTGCATTTTTATACATTTGTTCTCCACCACCCATGATGTTTGGTGTCCAGGTTCCAAGCATGTGCCCTGATTGTGGGGAAGCTCCTGCCCTCTGAGTAGATGGCCACGGAGCCTGTGGACTGCCAGCCCGATAGGATGGCCCTGGGGTGTTTGATGAGGAGTTTTTACTCTGCAACCAGCTTTAGAGCCTATCAAGCTGGCTTTTTTCAGGGCTTATTTCAGGGCTATTGTTGCAGTGAGTTTAGGGCAGAAGAAGAGAAGTTAATAGCTGGAGTAGTTAAGCACCGCCCCCCCAAAGTAACCTGGTAAGGTTTTCCTGATTATTAAGCCTCCAGTTAAGAAGTGCTGGAACCACTGTCTTTAAGCCCTCACAGACCACAGGAAAACACATTCTTTACCCCACTGTGGCCTGTTGTCTTGGCTTATTCTGAACGAGTGTTCTTTATGAAAAACTCAGTGAACTGTTAGACTTTTCCAGCAAAGTAACCTCGATGGGAATGGCAGCGATGCCTGGCGTGTGGCTGGGTGTTTCCCCGTGTCAGGGAAGTCTTGGCCAAAATAAGCTGGTGTATACTTGAGCTCGCGTGGGTGCAGTACTGTGGCCCCAACACCAAGTCTCCACCACAGGTGTCTTTGGGAGGTACATGCCGTCCTGTTACTCTGCTCAGGTTGAGGGCATGTCACTCTCCCTGCCGTAATCGTGTCTTGCCGGAACAGATCATTTGTATTTCCCAGGCTCTATTCTGTTGCTTAATTAAGGCAGTCATGTGTCAGACCCTAGTATTTACCAAGTGTCCCCGCATCGACAGCCATGTGAGAAACAAAAGGCCAAACGCTTCATGAAGTCTTCATTTGAGGGGAAGACAGCCAGGCTCAGGTGAACAAGGGCGGCCCATGGAAGGGAGAGGCGGGCAGTTTGGGGAAGCCTGCCGCTCTTCGCTCAAAGATGGCACGAGTGGTTCTAAGGAGACGTTGGCACGAAGGGTGCCCAGGGGACACGCGGACACAGAGCAGGAGGTCTTCTTGGCAGAGGGTCGTCCTGGCCTTTGCATCCGGCTTTCCCATGACGCGAGCCTGACCATACATCATATGTATTTTGCAGTGTTGCCATCATTCACCAAAATACCCCACGACATCGCCATCCGGACGGGCACGATGGCCCGCCTTGAGTGTGCTGCCACCGGCCACCCCAACCCCCAGATCGCTTGGCAGAAGGACGGAGGCACAGATTTCCCCGCTGCTCGCGAACGACGCATGCACGTCATGCCCGATGACGACGTGTTTTTCATCACGGACGTGAAAATAGATGACATGGGGGTTTACAGCTGCACCGCCCAGAACTCGGCCGGCACCGTTTCAGCCAATGCCACTCTGACAGTCTTAGGTCCGACCGCTCATACGCGTAGTACATAAGGGCACGTGGGTGTGGGTGTGGAAGAGGGGCTTCAGGTGCCAGACACCTAGAGGCCAGGTTCTCCGAGGGTGGAGCCTACAGGTGGAGCAGCGTGTGGTGTGCTGGTTCTGTTGGTTTCAAATTTTGAGTTGCTTTCTGATATTCTCTTCAAGTGGTTTTGTTTTTTTTCTGTTTTTTTTTTGTTTAAGATCCACAGTGAATTAGAGTATAGGGCTTTGGTATGGAACATTCTAGAACTGCCCTTACGCTGGCTGGGTGTGGCCTGCTTTAGAAGCAGAAGTGTGGCACAGGGCAGGACAGTAGGGGCTCCTGTGGCTCAAGGTTACTTCCTCCTCCTTGTGGGAGCCACCCCCCCACAATGGGAAAGATTTAGTTACTGTGGTAGGTCTTCTGAAAAGCTTGCCAGTCTGATAACGATCTCATAGGGCATTTCATTGACATGCTGGACTGTTCTTTGCCCAGAAGACAAGGCAGGCCCGTAGAATAACCGGAAGGCTTCCTCTAACTTCCTGCAGAAACCCCGTCCTTGGTGGTGCCTCTGGAAGACCGTGTGGTGTCCATGGGAGAAACGGTGGCTCTCCAGTGCAAGGCGACCGGGAGCCCTGCGCCCCGCATCACCTGGTTCAAGGGGAACCGCCCTCTGAGCCTCACGGAACGCCACCACTTCACCCCCGGCAACCAGCTGCTGGTGGTTCAGAACGTGGTGGTGGAGGACGCGGGCCAGTACACCTGCGAGATGTCCAATGCCCTGGGCACGGAGCGCGCCCACAGCCAGCTGAGCATCTTGCCCACTCCTGGCTGCAGGAAGGATGGGACCACCGTGGGCATCTTCACCATCGCTGTGGTGTGCAGTATTGTCCTGACGTCCCTGGTCTGGGTGTGCATCATCTACCAGACCAGGAAGAAGAGTGAGGAATACAGTGTCACCAACACAGGTTAGCCACTGCTGACTGAGTTTATTTTCAGGGCAGGAGAAAAGCAGGGATCGCTGTGGAGGAGGCCGGGTCCAGAGGCGCCCCATTGCATGGTGGCCACGTGGTGGCTTGTTGCTGCAGTGACCTGATGGTGTTGTGGTTCTCTTGGCATCATTGCTCTCTCTGGTGGCCTCAGGCCTCCAACTGCCACACTGTTTTTACACCCAGGTGGAAAGGAAGGCTAAGCTGGGCCCTGCAGACAGTCTCTCTGCACAGCCTGGGCCGCTGCTGGTGGCCGTGCTGTGTCTGGGCTTGATACTGAACAAGTGTTTCATTTCCTATCCCCACGAAGGATTGGGACACCTGGTATCTGACTGTCCTGTCTCCTCGCAGATGAAACCATTGTGCCACCAGATGTGCCAAGCTACCTGTCTTCTCAGGGGACTCTTTCTGACCGACAGGAAACTGTGATCAGGACTGAGGGTGGCCATCAGGCCAATGGGCACATCGAGAGCAACGGTAAGGGCTCCAAGCCTGATGTGATCTTGTCCTCAGGAGCTGGAGGTGGCCTCTGGCCCCTTCCCGGGGCAGGTGTGTGGCCTTAGGTTGAGCACAGCTGACCTAGAAGGCTGGCAGACTCCAGCCTTCTGTTACATCTTTGTTGGCTCTTCCCTGTGTAAGTTTTGCAGGGTTTTAAAAGTCCAGACCGCAGGAGGTTGCTTTATAAGGGGCTCAGGATCTCCTAGTCGGGATAGGGTAGGATTGAAAGAAGAGGTCCAACAGGACATGACAGGGCCTGAAACCAACCCATAGGGAAAGGGCCCAGGCCTGCGCTGTAGTCCGGTCCCTGCTACTAGAGTGGTCTGCCAGGCGAGCCTCCTCCACGGGGGAGACTGTTGGGGACAAGTTTATTCGTAAAATTGCTCACCACCATGGCTCTGCACACTGGAAGGCCTGACTGCTGGGAAGCCTGTTACAAAATGTTTCTTGCTGGTCCGCCCAGGCACCTACCTGTGTCAAGAACATTGTAAGAAGGACTATTCTGGTAGCCTTGCCCATTGTTCTCCTAAAGCTTACTCTGAAAAGGTAAGGCTGGCATTTCTAACTGTGGGAATCTACTACAGGTGTCTGTCCAAGAGACACAAGCCTCTTTTCAGAGGTGGACACTCATGGCATGACGTGCATGCAGCCCAAGCCCTGTGCTGGTTATAACAAGGAGCCCTGGGCCATGACCGAGAAAGCCCAGCGGAGACCTGGCCCACAGAAGATGGGTAAGAGATGCTTTTATCCGGAATAGTCTTTGGTTCTTAAAATTTGGGTTGACTTGCTCATTAAATGAAAGGGAAAGAGGAATTAATGGTCTCAGAATTTGGTATTCAGTGTGTAAACAGGAAGCTGTGGTCTGGCTCTCCTAATTCTGGAGTAGGAGGTGTCTTACATCAGTCTGTGGTATGGTGATCCTGGGCTTGAAGTTTCCAGATTTACGAGCAATTTGAGTAAAGAGCATGGCCCAAACTGAAGAACCTTTTCACCAGGGTATTTCTGATCAAGGTGCCTCCTGCCCCTACATGGTATGTCATAACAGTAGGGCCACTCGCTCTGATACAGAAATTAATCTGAAATGTTGAAACGTGGAGGACCCCACTCTTCATTAATGACTTCCTGTTTGCCCAGGCCTTTTTCTGTGACCATAATTGGGAGAGAGAGGACTTCCACAGCGTTGGTCTAAGCAGGGCTGCAGCCTCACAGCAGGGGACTTCAGCTCCCTCTCCTGTGTGGGGACGCACACTTCGGTGGCCATGGCTCTAATCCAGCTCTGGCTTGGCCCTGCAGAGCACAGCTGCCCGGTTGTGTGCAGTGACTACACCACTGACCCGGACAGCAGTTGCAAGGAACAAGCGTCCCGTCCTCAGCCTGTGCCCAGAGACCATACACAGGCAGGTACGCTAAGCGGCCCGGAGCCCAGTCCGAGTGACCGAGAACATTCTCCGCACCATCTGACTGGTGGGACTGTTGAGGGGTCCCGCGCCGACTGCAGGGGGTCCCTCTACCCCAGTAACCACGACAGAATGCCAGCCTCCTTGAAGAAAAAGCCCACAGCACCTCTGGATGGAAAAGGTAGATGTTCAGTGTCTTCCAGGGAGTTCCCGGCAGGTGGGTGGGGGCAGGGCAGCAGCCAGACTGGAGGCTCTGACGCGTCCTCTCCTTTCTCACAGGGGCGTCGTCTTGGACTTTAGCAAGGTTGTGTGAGTCAGACTCCGTGGACCTCCAGCCTCCCTTGACATTAACTCCAGGCAGTCCTGAGCTCACAGAAGCCTCCTCGGGCTGTCCCGACATCCCCGGCGAAGGCCAGCACTTGCTTTACAATGGACACCTCCCCAAAGCATGTGACTCTGGTCCCGAGTACCCACCACTGACAGGACAGCCACCCGGGAAACGGGGCATGCCCCTGCTCTTTGCACCGAAAATCTAGGCTTTGTCTACCTCAGCTCTTGTGTCCGTCTCTACAGGAAAGAGGTAGGAGAGGCTGTGAGGAAGCTTGGGTTCAAGCGTCACTGATGTGTACATAGGTTTTAAACTTCCATGTGGAGTATCCGTAGTGTAAAGGACTTGCAGCCACAGCACAGAACTGCCAGAGGCTGTTGTGTACAAAACAGAAAAGTATTTGATACCATTGTACATAAGAGTTTTCAGAGATTTCATATATATTATATATCTTTTGCAGAGGCTATTTTAATCTTTAGTGCATGGTTAACAAAGAAATCATACAATTTTGACAATATTATTTTTCCTATCAGGTTGCTGTTTAATTTGGGGAGGGGGGATGGTTCTGGTGCCTTAATGCATGGATGGAATTTCTAGAAGCTAAAAACCACATTTGCTCCCAGGAGTTTCTGGTGGGTGGGAAGGATGGAAAAGTCCTTGGATTCGTATTGCACTTCACAGGACAGACCCCCCTAGCCTGCTTTCCCGCCACAGCCGTCGTCTGCGTGGGAATGAACTTCCTGTCAGTATTGCTCCTGTGTGGAGGCTGTTGGAGCTCACCCCCCACCCCTGCAGAGTCCCAAGACGCCCGCGTCACGTACCTTTGCCATATGTGACTTTTTTCTTGTAAGTTCCTCGCCAAGCAGAAGGGGGGTGAACCCACCACAAGCATCTGTTCCAAACAACTGAGCACCGCCTTTCTTCCTTCCGTGAGAAAAGCAAATGTGGTGGTTGTATCACTCGATTGTCATTTGAGGCTTTTTAATAAGATAGAGGCTGCTGGTGTTGGTACCTGTGGATTTTTTCGATAGTGCTGTTTTAGTTCTGCCAATATCCTTAATACTGTGTTGACCGCAGGGGAGGAAAAGGATCGAGTCCTTACTTTTCAGGGCTAGCTTCTCTCTACTGAGGATCCGGGGCATGTCTGTCCACACCCTTCCCTCCCATAGCCAACCCGGGCTGGGACTGTACGAGGTTAGGCCCCGCACCTGGGTATACTTGCACTTTTGAGACCCGAAGCTAACCATCTTGTGAGTGCCAATGTGTAGTTCAGGAAAACTGACATTGAAACAAGGTCCTTAAGATCTCGGAAAGCAAGTTCCTTTAGCGAAAAGGCTGAAGGCAGAGATTGACAAAAGGGTTGTTAAATTTCACTGTCTGATGTCATCACTGTTGCAAAAGGTAAGCACATTTAGAATTGTGTTCTCAACAGTCAACTGATTCATGTTACTTCCACAAAATATGTGAATTTGCTGCTTCTGAGAGGCAATGTGAAAGAGGAAGTATTACTTTTATGTACAAAGTTATTTATTTATAGAAATTTTGGTACAATGTACATTGAAAAACATGTAAAATATTGAAGTGTCTAACAAACGGTGTTGCAGTGTCTTTAATAAAGGTTCATTTATAAACGTTCATTGGGTGGCTGGGGTCATTTGTCTAGTGACATTGTAAACAGTATGTTCCATTCCAGAAACTCACAAACCAAATGCACTTATTCTGCCTTTAATTATCTTTTTTTTCCCCCAGAAAGGGGGAAATTTTTTTATGCGAAGCAAAATCCTATACTTTAGCCCCAGGGAGGATACACCACCACTAGATTCCTGAGATTTCTCTCTGAATTTTTCTAACACCTGGAGCTTATTAGTCAAGCTCTGAAATGGTGACCTCCCCTTCTAACTGCAGACAATAAACCTTCCCGATTAGGAACGAAGAAACCCTGCTCTGTTCCCCAGCCAGCCCAGGCCCCTGGGGAGGGGGGGGGGGTGGGCTCACGAGGAGCAGGGGTGGGGCTCAGCACCCTCCGCGGACGCACTGGGCCCACCTCGTCCCTGGAGCTGCAACTACGGGCTTGCTTTCACACACACCACGCCGGCTGGTGGATCCTTCTCTGTAAACTCTGTAAAATAATACAACTGTGTGTTTTCGGGGGAAATCTGAGGGTAATTAAGAGCAGCAGCCCAGTTGCCTAATAGAATGCCGGCTATGCACCTGCAGTTCATGCTTTTTAAACAAAGCCCTAAGCTCTCACAATAGAGAGAAACCCACCCATGTGCACTTCTCCTGAGTCTCCTTCCTGTTCCCGGTCTAGCCATCCTTTCGGAAGGAGAACCCTCTCTGCCTTCTGCTGCGTCCACTGGCAGGTGGCAGGAAGCTCAAGATCAGATACAGGTCAAATGACGGCTCTGAGCAGCCTGGACTCGGCATCACCAAACTTATTTATTAACGGGTTCTGAGAAAATGGTCACAAGTACCACTGTGGACACGGTCCTCTTGGCGATCTGGCAGACAGGCGGCAGTCGACGTTCCAGCCAGCCTGGAGCAGGCAAGACATCCTCAAGGTCCTATCCTCACACACAGGGGCGCAGTGCGGGAGGTTCAGATGGGCGAGCAGCTGCTCGCCGGAAGGGAGCCCGTGCGCACAGCAGCCCCCTTTCTGGAGAGAAATGCATGTGGGGCCGTCCTGGATTCAGGGGCTCCCTCTGCCAAGTTCCAATAACAAGCTGCGGGTTTGGTCATAAGCACCAAGAAAGATGAAGCCTCCCAGACTGATGGCTGCCGTTCGAGGGAAGACACCTGCAAATAATCTAGGGAAGGGAAAAAGCAGGAAAGATTTTTTTTTTAAATTGGTGTGTGTTAGAAAGGTTAAATTCCAACACCCACAGCTTGCTCAACTCAACACACCAGGATCATTAAACCCCACACAGCACTTAAAACGTGTGCTTTTTCCTTTCAGAATGGCACTAAATTACATTCCCAAGTAGACTTGTTGAAGTCTGGGTCCAGCTGTTTGCTGGCTAACGTGGCTCGGTACCAAACAGCTTATTTGGGAGCCTCGCAATTAGGTCCAGTAATTAGCCAAGAAGCAAGAACTCTGTCCCCACAGCAGTCCTGCGGAAAACTTCCAGACTGGCTCTTTGAGAGATGGAGAAACAGACTTTTGTAAAGGAGTCAAAGGCCTGACTCCTCGGGTGGGCGCGGCCAGCCACAGCGATGGAAGGCGGGCTCGGGTGTTGGAGATCTTCCCCACGACTCTGCCTGCCCCCCTCCCAGTGACTCAGTTGCATTTGGTCCTTAGAGGCCCACGGATGTGACACCAGAACAGGGAGGCCGATCTCCATGGAGTCCCTGTTTGTCTTCTCCTTTAAGGAAGGACAAGAAAGGTGAACGGGCTAGGCAGAGTGCACGTCCCCCCAGGTTCTGTCCCCATGCACACGAGGCCAGTCGGTGGCACGACTTTGGAACCAAGAAAGGCCAAGTCAAAGAATGTTACTGGGGGTGTGAAGTGGAGCTTCACTCTTTAAGAGCCATCCTGTAGCTGTGCCCCGGTAACCGTTCAGAGGTGTTCATCCTGGCATTGCTGGTACCAGAGAAACTGCAAACCCCCGCTGGTGACACAAATTCTGGTGCCATGTCCACACGGGGGGACACTACGCAGCCGGTAAAAATGAGGTAGGCCCTGGGATCCACGACCGAAAATCCAACAGGTTCTGACAAAAGTCCCAAAGCCGTGTGTGTCATCTGATTATGCGGCAGGGATGGGCCCTAAACTCTCTCCCGGGGGCAGGATTAGAGGAAACACCCCCTATCTTTCTCGAATGACTGAGTCTTCTTACCAAAAGCATTTACTTTTTAAGCAGAAAAAATCAGAACTAGCGGACTTCTAGTGAGAAGACTTTGGCTCGGGCCCAGGTCAGGGCCCAAACATACAGGTCAGGTTATGTGAAAAGGACATAACCTTTTAAACAGGAAAAAATGTCCACAATGGTGGACAATGGTGACTGGCCAAGACGGTGGACAGGAAACAAAGCCCCCACCGCCTGGTTTCTGCACACCTGCTGGGAGAGGTCAGTTGGCCTGCCCTCTGAATGGCGTGCTTAGCACTTCTGAGGAAAATGGGACTGAGCATTAGGGGGCCCTTACTACTTTTGTTAGCTGAGTAAGGATTTAAATCATGAAGTAAAATCCCACAGATGAAACGAGAACCTCTTCTCTAGAAGCAACCATGAAAACTATACAAGGAAAAAAGTTGTCTGCCTCAGCATGATGCAGATCGTTCTTGCAGAAGGTGGTAGGTGAAGACAAAACTCCTCCATTACCACACGGAGGCCACTGGGACCTTGTGGCCCCAAACAGGGATTACTCCTGTTGCCCCACCTACAAAGAGAAGGGTGCCGGGAGGAAGGTCAGCAGAAGCTGAGATAGGAGACCACTTAGGCCACGATATCCTCCCTCACGATCTGACTTCTGAAACCCGTGTCTTGGTGCAGCTTTTGCTGCTAATGAACTCAGCTGCTTCTGGCAAGAGGCAGATGGAAGCAGTTTATGGTCTCACCAGATGACAATTGAATCCATTAACATAATTATAGCCTTAAAGCAGAGTAATTTGTACAGTGAGCGCCCCAACCAGACGAGGAGGCAGAGGCTTGAGTGG
The DNA here is from genome assembly GCF_022837055.1 of Prionailurus viverrinus. Classification (NCBI taxonomy): domain Eukaryota; kingdom Metazoa; phylum Chordata; class Mammalia; order Carnivora; family Felidae; genus Prionailurus; species Prionailurus viverrinus. Next base: position 33,089,103 of record NC_062562.1, on the reverse strand, counting down.
AGCGCGGCTGTGTTCTGGGGACCACAGATCAAACGAGGTAACAAGCGTACTGGGCAGAGCACGGGGCTCGGAGGGGGTGCACACGGGGCAGCAGCGGTTAAGACATAAAGGGCACAGTCAGGAAACACGAAAAGCCGGCTGCTTATTAACAGGACGAGGAGGAATGAACGATGTGGCACAAACGGGCGTCCCGTCTACTTTCCGGCTGTTGGACTGAATGAGCATGTGGTGTTTTTATTTTGGAGAAACCAGTTTGCCCTAGAGCCTGTATTCCAAGTCTGTGCCAGAACACAGCCTTCCCCTGTGTGAACCGACACAGAGATCTAAAAGCGCCCCCACTTCACCCTGAGAGGCCAGCAGGGCCTCACGGCCGCCAGGGAAGCTACCTGCCAGGATCCAGAACACTCAGGAACGCAGCAGGTGTGTTCAGAGGCAGCAGGGAGGGCCCGCAGGGCTGTGTCGGAGCCGGACAGAAGAGGCAGCCCGAGACCCCGTCGGGGCTCAGGACACCCAGGGCCGCTGGGAGGGCAGCCGCCCACGTGGGCAGGGATTTGCTTTGTTTGCGTTCAGTTAAAATCTTTTGTCTAATTATTCGTTGCCTTCTATCGTCTTACTAGGAAGCTAATAAAACTATCATTTCTTAAATGACGAGCGTGGCTGCTTGAAACAGGCTGCCAAGGACCACAGTGTGTATGCTAATGAGAGCCCAAGGCTTAAGAAGTAAGCAAAATTCCAAATTACCTTTCCAGGGGCCCGGAAAGGAAGGCTCGCGACACCCATCCTCTGCCGGAATTCTGGCGCTGCCGGGTCACATGACAGCAAGTAGACACCAGCACTGGGACAGGGAGGGATTCATTTCAGTCATCTGCTCAAGGGAGCTCCTGCCTCTCAGGCTCCCGGTGGCCAGGGTTTTGCTGACCACACCACACCCACATGTCACCGCTTTCCCAAGAAAGGTGGACGCACCTGCAGCTCGATACCAACTCCACAGAGCAGAGGTGTGACCAGCAGTTGCCACAGAATCCAGTGTGAGCCACACGGGAAACAAAGTGGGGCAGTGAAATCGAGCACTGTGACTTTAGATTCCACAGAGCCATTGCGAGCACCATCTCTGTGTGGCCCACAACTACCTGGAATCCTGAGAATCTTTCACCCGCTAAATGAAAGGCTGCTCCAGAGCTTTCTCCTCCCACGCCACTTGGGTGTCCGTGTGAGATGTGTGTCGGGACCGGCGTGTCTGTGCTGCGAGCAATCGCGTTCTCCCCTCCTCACGCTACGTTAGCTGTAAGCGGCCGGCCTGTGGCGCACAAGCCACCGCTCTGCCATGCCCTTGGTCGCCCTCAAGCGTCCCTTTCTGGTAAACCCAGTCCTCCTCTCAGAACCCGGAAGTCTGTCAGGCAACCAGCATCGGTCCCTCAGGGCCGCCGCACACAAAAAACCACCCAACAGGACCTACTTTTGCAACTAACGGTTGCAAATTTTGAAGAGAATGGGGCCGTTCTCCTGCAAAAACCTTACCTGGGGCCTGACCTATGTGCCCCACTTTCCCCAACTATCATCTAGCCGAAAGAAAAGCCTGTCGAATGCACACAACACGGCGATCAGATCGAGTCACCCACACGGCACTACGATGAGGAGGTGGCGCTGCCACGGATGGGCTGTCCCCACCGGCCACACCCTGTCAACAGGCTCACTCCTGGCCCTGCAAGAGGCGGCCGAAAGCTGTGCTCTCTCAGGAAAACCCCTCGTAGGTCATTCCAAAGAGAACATGGTAATTTCACAGACTGTACGGATCCCAACGTTTAGACATGTTTACAGACTGCAAAAGCAAGGTGAAAGCAAGCTTTGCAAGGGAAGCATCTTAGGACGTGATGCTTGCAGGGTGAGGCACTGAGGGGAAAAGAGAGAGGGTTGCAAGTGAGGAGCCACACACTGGGGCACTGAAAGTAATTTGTGACTGACGGCAGTTAAAAGTAGCCCCAACCCCAACTGCTTTCTTCTAAATGTTATGCTGGCTCACGTGCATTCCTGCATCACCTAACTGAGCCCGTCTGCTCAGAGCTGCAGCCCAGAACCGAGAGGGGGCCGAGCCTGCCGAGGCGCTCCAGTATCAAGTTGGCCAAGGCCGGCAATCACTTGCTAGATGCCGCATCGACTCAAGGGCACACTGTCATCTCACACAGGCACCATCAAACGGGTTTTGTGCAATGTGAACAGAGACCCAACCAGGACGGGCAGGACGCAAAGCGGTTCCTGCTCAGGCTAAAGGAGGAAGAGCTGGGAAGAGAGGCAGGAAGGCAGTCGAACATTCCATCTTGCACTTACCCCGCCAGCCCCTGTGTCCGCCAGACCCCGTGCAGGGCAGAGAGCACATTCCCACTAGCGGTGCTGGAACCAACCTGCACGACAGGACAACAGATGGACAGGCCATTATCGTATGAAATCCCCCAAATGACGTCCTCGGATGCCTGGCCCCCAACCAGTGTCTTCTAGGACAGTTTGAAGTAGACTGGGGAGCTTCTTTGCAATCAGGACCCCAGGACCTCACCAGACCAGAAGCCCCTCCACTCAAGCCCACAGCTAGGCACTGACTGACAGGAAGCTACATTTCTAGGTTGGAGCCAGGCCTCATCTAGATAACTCACCAACAACTGTTTGACAGGAAAAAGACAGAAAGCAACAGTAACTGATCTGAGAAGAGAGGGGAGTATCAGTATAAGTGGCCCAATTATGAACTTATCGGAGCAGCTAATGACCACATTTAACGAAGAGTACTAGCAAGTTCAACTTAAAACAGGACCGATACTCAGGTTTGGCCTTGTCAACCTCCATACTAGATTTCCGCCCTTATGGCTGCACTTTTCCCTAATGGTATGTATGCCTCTTTCTTTTCTATTGTTTGGCCCCAGATAGGTTATGTGCATGGCATTCCATGAACCTCGGTCCAGACTGCTTTCTAACAATGTTTCTTTTCAATGAAAACTTTTCAAACAATTCTGACAACTGTCCTGATCCAGACGGTTGAGGCCAAGCATCATCTGAGTTCAGAGCCTCTAGCTTACCTGCGGCATTGGCGTGAAGCCAGTCAACTCTGGGAGCCTCAGGTCTGTCGCCCGTAAAAACAGAGGTCACTGGAAAGCAGTATTACCAGGCAGAGGCCCAGCTCTGATGCTTCTCACAGAACATCAGTGAGAATGTTTTCCTAAAGGTCAAAAGCTGTGGCGACACTGGTCATAGTGACGACTATGGACACTGTGCCGTCAACATCAGTCATTCGTGCCTCGGCAGGGCAGCGTAAGGCTGCTGTTCTAGATCAGCGTTACCCTGCTCTTGGCCACTTACATACACGTGAGCCCTGGTGCTAATACACACAAACATCTGCTGTGTCTACGTTACATTTTACACTCACCTTTGCCAACATGATCCTTGTTTTTGCCACATCCAGAGGCGTGGTGACCACAGCTGCAAATCCACCTGTGCGTATAAAAATACCCGGCACGCAAAGGAGGTATTGTTAACTGTGTTACGTGGATGGCAGAACTTGTACTTTCTAATCCCTCGAAGCTCTGCCCAAATCACTTCCTTGTCATTGTGTCCACCTGACTGATTCCAGAAGAGGATGCACGCGTGCAAACTGCACACGCTCCACTGCTTTTGCAGTGACGCTGAACCACACGTAAGAGAGGTGACAGGAGAACGCTCTACACGCTCAGGGATAAAAACAAAAACAAGGCCCCGTATTTCACCTTGCTCGTGGGTGCAGCAGCAGACCTACGTGTGCACACGGTTGTGTGCCTGTGTTCACACACCCGCCGTCAGTATGAGAGGCTCGCCGCTCGCTGTGCTTCTCACGGGGCCCCCACCTTCTACGGAACACTCTTGTTTAATGGGACTCCGAAACGCCTCTATCTTTTCTGGTCTCAGACAAAATGGGCAAACAGAGGTATGCAGATTGCTGTAGGGACTCTCGGTATTAATGGCTAAATTCTTCTGAGTTATAAGAGTAAAGCTTTCTGTATCTCCAGGCTTCAGATAACAGGCCAAGCAGAGTAACGACATTTCGAGCCCTTTCTGCATCCTGTCAGTCGGTGCTGATTCAACAGGCAATCCTCCTACAGCTTCCTTCCCACCTTCTCTTCCACGGAATACCATGACTGCCAAACTGATTATTTTAATACCCATATCTGTGGACAGAGGAATTGGAGGATTTTTTTTTTCAACAGAAACCACAGTAGAAGATGTATTTTAAAGCTGAAGAGGCCCTAAGGAGACAGAATTAATAAACACAAAAGGGTTTTCTAAAGATTGAGCTTGCGTGAGCTAGGTGAACAGAGCACATGCATGAAGGATGCTCCAGAAATAGCACCTCCCCCTCTGAATTTCGTGGCATGGGGACAGTTGTGAAGGTTATTTGATCTCTGCCAAATATCTTTCTAAACATGTTGCTATTTTGAAATAGGATCCTCACGGAACCTCCTCCCTTTGGTAGCATGTATTAGGACAATGACATTTTGAAAGATGTATCCATTTGTGCTTTTATGTTCCGTATTTGATTATCCACAAAGGACACGTATCTGAGGACTGAATATTACCAATTACACGAATATTAGAGTCCCCTTTTGCTGTAGCCACTTCTGTGTTACAAACAGGTGAAACGCTTTTTTCCAGATTGAAAAGCTGCCTGAAATTTAGGTAGTACTTTATTAAACTTCAGGCGACCTGTACTGTCCAAACCCCCCACCCCAAATCGACTTCGTTTCCCTCTCTGGCTGCAAGAGTTAGCAGGGCCCAGTCTGAAAGACTCTTTCAGAGTCAGAAAGACCAAGCCTTAAACTAAATCCCTACTCTACTAGCAGACTGGCCTTAGGGACCACACTTACTCTCTAGGTCAAGCACCGGAGACAGGTACTTCTGTCACTGCAACCTCCCGCTATGGGTGGGGAAACTGAAGCTCACAGAGGTTCTAGAACTCACAGAAGGTTTTACTTAGTGTAGAGCTAAGACCTGAACTTTACTGACTCCAGAATGTGGGCTCACAGCCACTGGGTGCGTGGTGGCCTCGGTTTGCTCGTCTCTAAGACACAGACAGCGGCAGGATCTAGGACTACGTGGGTCTGTGCGAAGTGTCTAGGACAGTGCCTGGTGCACACCAGAGCTCAAAGGAACTGGCTAGGAACTGGGTCTTTTCTGCATGGGAAGAGACAATCTGCGATTTTCCTTCATGTCTCTAGCCCCCACACACACAGCAGACACTCACAAACGCTTGCTGGGTACCCTGGACAAGGGTCTTATAAACCCAAGATTCCAACCCGTCCTCTGAAAGAGAGCAGGGAGGGGAAGCTCGGAGCCAATATTTGTGCTTACTCTGTACCTGGCATGCTGGGCCTGTACTAGGTATGGCCACTAATTGTGTTTCATTTGCGTGGGTCTTACTATCCCATTTTCCAGACAGCTTGCTCAGGGCCACACAGTAGTATGGAGCTGGGACTCAAAGGCACGTGCATCCCAGCTCCACAAGTAGGGCTCTTTCACTACGTAATCAGTCTCATGTGTGGTAAGACACTAAATCGCATCCGAGTGTTAAAACTCTGAAGTGCATACACCATTATCCTATTTGAAAATGTTCACAAAGTTTCCTAAACCAACTTCAAAGACCTAAAAGTTGGCAAGGACCTTGCCCGCCCCCTGTCTGACGACTCAAGCGCTCCTGAGTCACTTACGCTGAAAACTCCTTGCCTTCTAGTATGTGCAGGTACTGTGTGTCAAGCTTATCTTGGCTGTGAGAAGGTCCCTGCCCCTCGACTTCAGGTGCTTGGTGACATACTCTCAGAGACTGCTGCTTGATACAGGTAATATGAAGAGAAGTCAAAGACAAAAACCAACAATATGCTTAAATGGGTCCTAATTTTACAGCCATGATGGTAGCTGTATTTTATGCAAATTATTAAGAAACCAATTTTAATGTCTTCAAATGTCAACGACTGCTGTGATACACAGCCCTCACAATATTTCTTATGAGGCTGCAAAGAAGGCCCTGTGAAGATCGTGTAATGGAATGACGGGTCACAACAGGGAGGGCACTGGGGACCTATGCTTTTAGTTAAAATGTAGTTATTTTCTACATTTTACTTAAGGGAACTGTAAACTGCTGGTAATAAATACAAGGAGCATGCTAACATATTAGACAGGAAATAATTACTTGGTGCAGCACATCACGCATGAAACCATTTTCTACGGGCTCCACTAGAGTTAGACTTTTACAGGATGTTGGGCTAACTGCTTTCAGGCACCAGGTTCGGGGGAAACGGGACGTTTACAGTGAAATGACACGTCGTGTGTCCTTGAACAACTGCAGATTCTTTAGCACTCTGGACAAAGGGGCCACTTTCCTCACAACAAGCTGTGAAAGCGGTGGTGGGGACAGGACTGCGCAGGGCTGCCATGCACTGTCCCTTCCTGGCCGGCCTCCCATCTCCTGATGAGGCTCACAGCAAGAACAGCACGTCCACGCACCTCCTTTGCATATGCTCTCCAAACAAGTGGCCAGACATGGAGGGCTTCGACAACAACAGAAGGGTGTTTCTGTTTAAAGCTGGCGTCATGCCTTCCCATGTCTTACCCAGACAAATCCTTCACCCTATTCTGGGATTTCAAGCCATGGGAAGCTCTCTCTTTCCTTCCCTCCAACCCTGTCTTTCAGTCTCACTCCTTCTCTCTTAGAAAATGTAAGTAGATGTTAATTATGAGAAACTGACCAAAGAACACTACATTATCAAAGCACGTATCACTAGAGTAGCAAATGTCATAATTAGTTAGACTGAATTATGGCTGTACGTTTAGAAGTTAACTTGAAGGGAGGAAGTTGGCAAAGTCCTTTTTTTTCCCCTCGTTTAACCCCTGACCACAAGCCAAGGGAATTTCTGGCATGACAAGCCATCAACACCTCTAATCTCAAGGGACATTTTTGGATATTTGTGCCAAGTAGTTTATACAACAAGCACGGGCACAGAAGAGCGCCAAACATGGGCCAGAGTGGTTCATCCGTGATGATTTAACCAGTTTAAAACCAGAAATGTGCCCAAGGAAGAGTAATCTAATTTCTGACTTACAGGCAAGTCTCACATCACTGCCTTTGTGGCCGCGTGAGGCTGGGGAGTCTGAGCGTGCAGGCCTGCAAGGGGCGGCCCCGGGCGACCAGGCGTTATTCATTCCTCTGTGGTGTGCAATGCACCGTGTCACAACAGACTCCTACAGGGCATCGCTTCTTCGCAAGTTACGGTACTTTTTAAATGATGTTTATCTTTCACAAAGTTTTTAATATAGTAACTGTATCTGTCACAGCACACCAACTGAAATTTCAAAACAAAAGAGATATAAACAAAAATACACTCATTTTTGGGAAGAAACACACGTGGATCTGGGAAGAAACACACGTGGATCTACCCTCAGTGGATTTTTGCAGAACCTGACAAACTCCTTCACTTACAAAATCTCAGCAGAAGAAATAAGGCAACTGAATTGGAGGAGTTTTTAAATCCACATGCTATTAGAGATAATTATGTATAGAAACTCTTATCAACATACTATTCTCTCAATGCAGTGGTGAATAGGAATCGATGTGATGACAGCTTTTCATTTTCTGGGTATTGGGTGTTTCTACTGCAGTAGAAATAATACCTCTCATCAATCAGCTCGGTGTCATAGATCACAAGTACTTATACCCACGTGATCTCACCTAGCCCTGCCGTAATCCCCCCCCCCCCCCCCAAGGCCGGGAGGGGCGTGTCTGTAACAGGAAGGGAACTGGGGGCAGAGCTGAGACCTGACAATTCTCTTAAGTCCAGCAAGCTGGCCCACACCAGGTATGTTTCTCCGACCAAGTCCCTTCCCTGCTTCACAATGAAGCGTCCATCAGTCACCAGAGCACAGGACTGCTGGGCCACACTCCGCCGGGGAGCCCCCAGACTGAAAGGGCCCGGCTGAAAGGATCCTACCGCACCGCGGATGGCTGATAACTAGTTCTTCCCTCCCCGCTTCTGACTAATCTAACTGCTTAGCACTCATTACAAAGCATTATTTGGAAAAAGGCATTGTAGTGAATGTAAATTTCCTTACCAGAAACAGTGCATTTGTAAGCAAATCTTTGAATGAGCTACTTCGGAAATGGGACCGGAGAATATACCCTTCTTACTTCAACACGTGGAGGTTTTATGGAAGCGCTAAATTTAAGAAGTGCCCTTCCTTATCCAGGATGACCAAAGTTCCGTAATGCTTACTCTGTCCCCTGGAGGGAGTCAAAAAAAACCCCACACATTTCACTTAAGGACTGGGGAGTAAAGACTCTTGACCTCCGGAAAGTGAATCAAGACCACCTAGTCATTTAACACAGCTAATGACGAAGGGTCATGTGGAAACAATTACCCATCATAATCCATTTGAGGCGGTTTCGTGTCTAGAGGTAAGATTCTTATTTTTGATTATCAATTCTACACGTCAAATGGGTCCAATTATTAATAAAGAATCCTATGAAATACATGCTTTCTGTTTTCCTAATCACCACAACCAAAACCCAATCCAACAACCATTACACAAATGGCAAAAGAATCATTTCCTAATAAAGCTGACATTCTAAAACTACTTACCTCTTTACTGGCTACACATCAAAACTAGCAGTTTACGTTTTCTGGCGCATCTCCACTTTGCTTTATTTCAACCGTAATTCTAATTCACCTTTATGTGCAACAGCAAAATGCACTTCTCTCTTAGACTGCTAAGCCTATCACTTCTTCAATTTTGTAAAGCACCCGAGTCCTCATTACAGCCTCACTGGAAAATTCACATGACTTAGTGATGGATAACACACTATTATTGCACACTGTCACTTTGCTCTTGGTTTAATGCCTGGAAAATGGCCAGATGTTTAGATCTCCGTATTTTCTCCACAGAGCAGTTGAGCCTTCGGTAAGTTTGCTGAGCAGCCTCGGCCCTCCTGACACTAGTTAATCTGTGGTGCTGTCAAACATGTCACACGAACCGTGAATCATTGCCTTCTGCAGGAATCACTGAAACCCCCAAAGCACTGCTCAAGGCAGACAGCTGCACACTTAGCCCTGCACCCACGGCAAGTCTCTTCCCAGAGAGGACTTTATAAATCATCTTTGAGATAATCCAAGGGCCTGAGTGAAGGCTTTAATAAAGATAAAAAGAGAAAGAAAAATTTGTCAAAAACAAATTGGTTGTCTTTCAAGCAGACACCTTTTTAGCAGGGTTTGTTTCCACCCTGCCCCCGAAGTCACTCTCTTTTCTCAAACAACTAGTGGAACTCTCTTCATCTAAACAACCTGGAATTTCTAAAGAATGTTGTTTTTGCATAGTTAATATTTTCACATTTTTCTCCCCCCTTTGGTCTTTCCCAGTATAATATAATCCCTTGCACCTGCAAAAGCTCCACAGACTGCTGACTGCCAACAATCCACCACGTGATCCTGCCTCCAGGACCAGAGGGCCTGTGTTTAAGGAGAAAGAAAAAGACAAGTTATTAAATATTTGAATTTATCAGACCCTCCCATGGGTTAGCTCTGGGGATGGGAACTTAAGTGAGAAGCTATTTTGGTGACATTCCTTACTGATGACATAAGCGATTTTCCCAAGGACTTAACTGCATTCTAAAAAAAAAAAAGAAAAAGGGTGACAGCTACACTTGAGTGCTCAAAGGAAACAATTTTCAGGAAATGTGCATGATCTACACACATTTGTGTATACGAGTACAAATAAAAATAAAGATAGATCTCTAAGACAAGGTAACATTTTAAATATTTCCCCTCTGATTCTAAACATATAAATAACATAATTCACAAATGAGTCCACAGCAGTGTCTGTCTGCCATATTCCTCCGGGTTTTTCTCTCAGTCTTTATCCATATTGCCCATGTCTGAAGGATGTGAATTCTGTTACTTATGCAGGGATTTTAAATTCATCAAAACATTTTTTGCACTTTTCATGAAATAAATTGAAGATTATACAAATAAACACTCATTCCAAGTTTCAAACTAGGCAAAATGATGGCAGAGACATGGTGCCTTGCTCACCAAGAGCTGCTGATCCAGTAGAGACAAGATGCAGTCACATCGGATGGAGAACACACATCGGATGAATCAGGCACTGGTCTCGTCTCTGAACATGTGTTAATACTCCTCACAACAACCTTAACAGTTGGGTCCTGTTACTTACTACCCGCCTTTTACTTAGGCTTTCTAACAGCACAGCCTGCATTCTGTTCTTTCTTTTTGCTTTTGTTTTACTTTACTGAGTTTTAAGTAGGTATCCAACAAGCTACACATATTTACAGTATGCAACTTGTTTTCTTTCTCTGACACGCACATGCGTGCACACACACACGGCCATAATTAGATAGTGAATATGTCCATCACCCCCAAAAACTTTCTCTGCCATTCCTCTTTCCTGACTTTCCTTGCCACCCCCCTACACAATGTGATGTCGTTCTAGATTAGTTTGCTTTTTCTAGAATTTTATGTAAAGGTAATTGGACATTCATTTTTTTTTAACCTGGATTCTTATCTTCAGAATTTTTTTAAGAGTCATCCATGTTATTGTGTACATCAATACTTCATTCCTGTTTAACTCCTAATTAATATTGCATTATATAGCTACAATAGGTTTCTGCTTACTGAAGCACATTTGGGATTTTTGCAACTGTTAGCTATTATAAATAAAGCCATTATGATGGCTAAAATAAAAGCCATATATTTATATGTATGGGTCTATACAGACACATGCCTTCCTTTCTCCTGGGGAAACACTTAGGGGTACAATAGCTGGATCTCATTCTAAGAATACGTTTAACATGCTAAGAAACTACAAAATCACTTTCCAAGTTGCTTGTACCATTTTACATTCTGACCAGTTCCAATTTCTCCACATCCTTACCCACAGTATTACTGGTACTTTAAAATTTTAACCATTCTAATAGGTGTGTAGAAGTATGTCACTGTAGTCTTAATTCATATTTTCCCAATGACTAATGATGTTGAGCTTCCTTTCAGGTACATTTATGCCACCCCTCAATCTCCTTTAGTGAAGTGTCTGTTCAAATGTTTTGCACATTTTCAGTGAATTGTCTGGGTTTTTTAATCAATGAGTTTTAAGAGTTCTTTATACATTCCAGATAAAAGTCATTTGCAAATATTTTCTCCTAGACCTAGATCACGCTTTGGTGACACATATAAGAAATCTTTGTCTAACTCAGTCCACAAAGATACTTCACCTATGTTTTCTCCTAGAAATGTTTGGTCTTTAGGTTTTACTTTTAGATCTACCATTCATTTTGAGTTAGTTTTTATGTATGCTGCAAGGTAAGGATTGAGGTTCCTTTGTTATGTTTTTAACCTATGAGTATTTAATTGTTCCAGCAAGAAGACTATCCTTTCTCCAATTAACTAATTTCCCACTTTTTTCAAAAATCTGTTGTCCGTTTATGTGTGAGTCTACTTCTAGACTGTATTCTGCTCCAATCTATAGATCTATTTTAACACCAACTGGATACTACCTTTACTACTACAGGTGTTCAGTAAATCTTGAGATCATGGAATACTCTCCAGTATTGTTCTTTTTCAAAATTGTTCTTATTCCAGGTTCTTTACATTTCCATATGAATTTGAGAATCAGCTTATCAATTTCTACAAAACAGTCTGCTGAGATTTGGACCTGAATTGCATTAAATATACAGATCATCTTGGAGAATGGAGGTATTGGTAAAAGTGAGTTTCTGACCCATAAATATTTATGGCATATCTCTCCATTTATGTCTCCATTATTTTCTCTCAAAAGTGTTTTTATAATTTTCAGTATATATGTTTTGGACTTGTATTTTGAGGTTTATCCCCAAGTATCCGTAAGTATTTAATATTTTGACACTCTTGTGAATGGTACTGCCTTAGGAACTTCAGCTTCTGATTGCTGCTAATATGTAGAAATAAATTGATTTTTATGTAGTGATTTTGTATACTGCCACCTTGCTAAATTTATCCATTCTAATAGCTTCTCTGTAGATTTCCTCAAATTTTCTACATCCATTATTGTATCATCTGTGAATAAACATAATTTCACTTCTTCTTTCCAATATGGATTACTGCCTTCTATTTCTTTTTCTTGCCTTAATGCACTGGGTAGGAACTCTAACCTACTGGTATGCAATTCAGTAATGATGACAAATATTAGAAAAAAGATTTCTTGAATATATTTATTAAAATAATTAGAATAATATAAATGACCAAGTGATGGTGGCATGACATTTTTAGAGACAATCAAATATATCACAATTGAAAGAAAAACACCAAAGTTGGTACTAATTTCCTACTCTCAATATTTCCCCAGTGATGTTATATCTAGAATATTGAGAAGGCTGCTACAGAAATGGGGAAGATGCCATATAAATAAAGACATAGATGGCCCTATTTGGTCAATTTCAACAATTTTTATGTGTGATTTATGCTCTTTTTCTTTTATGCTCTGGATCCCTTTCATTCAGTAATCCCCCACCCCTACCAACCATCCAGCTGTTCACCATACCTATGAATATATATATGTTTTTTAGACTCCACATGAAAGAGATCATAGATACAAGGATGCCTGGGTGGCTCAGTCACTTATGCATCTGACTTTGGCTGAGGTCATGATCTCGCAGTTTGTGAATTCAAGCTCCACATTGGGGTCTCTGTGGACAGCTCAGAGCCTGGAGCCTGCTTCAGATTCTGTCTCTCCCTCTCTCTCTGCCCCTCCCCTGCTCACACACACTCTCTCAAAAATAAACATTAAAAAGAGAGAGAGAGAGAGATCATGCAGTATTTGTCTTTCTCATATTTATTTCACTTAGCACACTTCCCTGAAGGTCCATACATGCTGTCACAAATGGCAAGATTTCATACTTTTTGATGGCTGAATGATACTCCATTGTGTGTATGTATATCCGAATTTCTTTATCCATTCACCTGTCAATGGATGCTTAGAGTGTTTCCTATCTTTACTATAATAAACAATGCTGCACCGAACACAGGGATGTAGATATCTTTTCAAGTTCGTGTTTTTACTTCCTTAACGTAAGTACCCAGAAATGGGATTGCTGGATGACATGGCAGTTCTATTTTTAATTTTTTGAGACATCTCCATACAGTTTTCTACAGGAGCTGCACCAATTTACGTTCCCAGCAACAATGCACAAGGGCTCCCTTTTTTCCACATCCTTGCCAACACTTATTTCTTATCTTTTTGATGACAGCCACTCTGACAGGTGTAAGGTGATATCTCATCGTGGTTCTTTCATTTCCATGAAGATTAGTATTAGTGATGCTGAACACCTTTTCATGTACCTGTTGGTCATGTATGTCTTCTTTGGAAAAATGTCTATTCAGATCCTTCACCCATTTTTAAGTCAAATGGTTTGTTTGCTGTTGAGCTTTATGAATTATTTATGTATTTTGATACTAGCCCCTTAACAGATATGATTTGCAAATAATTTCTCCTATTCAGTAGGTTGCCTATGTCCTCTGCTTGCAGAATCTTTTTGGTTTGATGTAATCCCGCTTGTTTACATTTGCCTTTATTGCTTTTGTTTTTGGGGTCAGATTCAAAAAACCACCGCCAAGATCTATGTTAAAGGAGCTTACATTTTCTTCTAGGAGTCTTATGGTTTCAGGCCTTATGTTCAAGTCCTTAATCCATTTTGAGTTCATTTTTGTGTATGATTTAAGAAAGTGGTCCAGTTTCATTCTTGTGCATGTGGCTAACCAGTTTTCCCAGCACCATTTATTGAAGACACTGTCCTTGCCCCATTGTATATTCTTGCCTTCTTTGTCATAAATTACACACACACACACACACACACACACACACACACACACACACACACAGGTTTTATGCCAATATCTTATTGTTTTAATTACTATAGCTTTGTAATATAGTCTGAAATCAGGTAACAACTTTTAAGTCACATGCTTAAGTATGCAAATTACTTAATTAAATATATAACAATGTGTGGTATCGGAGGGCTCCCAACATTTCCTTCCGCTTAATGAGAATGATTACTTAAAAAGTGTATCTATTAAATTCACCAGCCTAAGGGCACAGCTGCCAAATAGATTTTTGTAAACTTCTCATGGAAACAGAGACGCTAAAAAATATTTTATCACACGTAGCTTTCTGAAGATAGCCTTGCCACTGAGTCTAATACTTGGTACTTTTCTAGTAAATGCTTTAATGTTTGTGAATATCTCTGTGCTTCTGTGGAAAGCATTATTTTCTCCATAATTCATACAAGCACTAGTGGCAGCAGAAGAAACAAAAAAAAGATTATCTTTTTTTTTTTTTTAATTTTTAATGTTTACTTATTTTTGAGACAGAGACAGACCGTGAGCAGGGGAGGGGCAGAGAGAGAGAGAGACAACAGAATCCAAAGCAGGCTCCAGGCTCTGAGGTGTCAGCGCACAGCCCGACACAGGGCTCGACCTCACGAACTGCGAGATCATGACCTGAGCCGAAGTCAGACGCTTAACCAACTGGGCCAGCCAGGCGCCCCTATTATCTTTTTACTTTAGAGGTGGAAGAATGAGCATTTTATCAGGCAAAAGCCAGTTTTAACACCATGATTTAATTTGCTGACTTTTTAGAACAGGAAAATTAAACATAAACTGGACTTTAGTGATGACTGAAGGTCATCCTCAATTAATCTACTGGTATCTTCAAGAGCTCCAAAGAGCAGAAGTTTACTCAAAACAAACCGAAAATACACTAATAATGCTGACTTTATAACCAATAATAAAGGACAAATAATAAGATGTGAATTACAGGTCATACAGAAGAAGGAAAAAAACCAAAAATGTTATGTAATTCATAAATTCAACATTTACGGAGTAGCAACTGGCTATCAGGCACTTTTTTCAAAGGAAAACAGAAGAGCAGTCCCTAGGTCTAACATCTGACAGGGGCACAGTGTGGGCAGAAAAGGGTTCTAAGAGAGAGAAGGCAGGTGATGGAGAAGGCTTCACAGAATTGTCTGCTTTCATCTAGGAGGAAAAAAATTGTGTTGGGGCAGCGGCGGGGGGCACTTGCCCAAAATAGACTCAGATGGCTGAAGACACAATTTAAAAATAGAATCTCCACAGATAAGCATAACTTTCCATTATCACCTGGCCAGAATAATTTAGTCTAAGAACATATGAAGAAATCATGTTGTATTTGAAAAAAAAAAAAAAAATCTCTAGAACCAGAGGGTTTAGAATCCAGTGAGAAGTTTCAGTGGCAGACACAGAACAGGACAGAAAGAACAATTACAAACACTTGCATGGAACTTGTTTACGCTCCACGCACTGAGAACTTTACATACATGAACTCTCATTACCTCCAACTCTTCTGAGGGATGTGCCTTTTTATCCTCATTTTACAGACAAGGAAGTTGAGGCTCAGAGAAGTTAAGTAACTAGCCAACGTTTAAACAGACAACAGCAGAACTGGAACGGGTGAGACCTTCTGGTACAGAATAGAAAGAAGAGGCCTTGAACCTGCAAGTTAGAGCTGTCTGGACAACAGAAGGGTATTTGTAAGACACCTTACTTCCACATACAGACCATAATTTTTTCCGGAATGCTATTCAAATACCCAAGCGAATGAACAAACTCTGTCACTGCCCAAAACAACTTGCTTTACATAAGAGGAGTGCATTTTTTTTTCATGAGGAATTGTCTCAAAAGAAAAAAAAACAACAACAAAACTTTGGAAAATATTGAGACCAAGCTAAAAAGATCAATTTATGTACAAATGTTTCACTTGGGAACTACTTTAAAATTCCTAAGCACCACCACCACTAGTAACAACAAAAACCTGACTGGTAGAAAGTACTGCATATGAATTACCAAAGTACTGTGAAATGACAAATTTGTTCATCAATGTGCAGGGACGACGAGGTTGAGATCCACAAAAAACTGGCTGGGAAGACAGGAAAGGTTAGTCAGTGGAAACGTAAATATTATTGCTAGTGACTTCTCAATAATTTGAGTAGACTGGAAAATGGAATAAAAACACAGTGCAGGCAACAGTAGGAATGATTACTGGTGACAAGAGTAGTTGCCACTTGCTGAGCACCTAGCATGTTCCAGGAGGTATGCTAAAGATTTTATATTTCTTATTTAGTTTTAGAAAATGTTATGATCTGCAAACACAGGTATGAGGGCGGTGCTAAATGACTGTAAGGAATTGGCCAAAGGTCAGAGAGACAGTAAGCAAGACAGCTGAAGCTGGTTGGTGGCTCCCCGCAAAGCCATGGGTCTTGTAGACAAGATAATATATATGCATCATTGTAAGATTCCTCACTACCATACACAGTTCACCTTCTAATACAACTACATTGCAATATGTAAGTTATTAAAATATTGTGATGTCTGTACAAGTTGTTCAAATAATGTGGGTTTGTAATGGAGGATTTTTTTTTAAGGACCTATCTGAACACCAAAACATTTAAATTGCCATAATTTTTCAACCTAAGTAAGTACTTCCACCTCCATGGAGGTCTAATGGCTACTGTGCAGGCAGATAAATGACTAGGGAGTGTAGGGATGAGGGCAGAAAGTGAGCCCAAATGTGAAAAACCATAGTATTGGGAATCTCAACTCCTATGATAGAGGATGCGAACGAAAATAAGTAAAACTAAAAAAGCAGATGGCATCCTTTACCTAATATTGGCTTATTTATCCCAATTCAATGTCCTGTTTCTTTTTCAAATAAAAACTGAAATTTTCAGATGAACCCATGCATATTTGTTACCATTTCAGGTCAATGAGAAATTTCAAGTGGAAGTAATGAGACAGGCAGAAATTACTCTTAATGTTGCTTACATGGTTGTTTCCTGATTAGGAAGGTAAGTGACAACAGGTAGGCATGTTCATGGCAGAACTACAAGATTCTACATAAGAGCAAAACATCTCCTTTGCTCACTATTATCCTCACAGCTGCCTGGAGTCTGGTTCACAGCTTAGTGTCTATAACTTTTATTAAGTTTCCATAACATAGCTTGATTACAAAATATTTCCAAGAGCTTAGATACTTCACTTCGAAGAAATTTTACCCTTACAGAAAAGTTGCAAAAATAATATGGTTCCCATATACCGTTCACCCAGCTTCCCCTAATGTTGACATCTTAAATGACTATAGTACAACGAAATACAGGAGGTTAAAGTAGGTACAATACTACTCACATACAGACTTCGAATTTCATCATTCATACTGTTTATAAAGATATGCAATTTTTTTTTTCAACGTTTATTTATTTTTGGGACAGAGAGAGACAGAGCATGAACGGGGGAAGGGCAGAGAGAGAGGGAGACACAGAATCGGGAACAGGCTCCAGGCTCTGAGCCATCAGCCCAGAGCCCGACGCGGGGCTCGAACTCACGGACCGTGAGATCGTGACCTGGCTGAAGTCGGACGCTTAACCGACTGCGCCACCCAGGCGCCCCAAGATATGCAATTTTTAACATGAGCTTTTTAATTTTTTATTATTTTTTTATTTTTGAAGGAGAGAGAGAGAGAGAGAGAGAGAGCGAGCACGAGCAGGGGAGGAGCAGAGAGAGAGGGAGACAGAATCCGAAGCAGGATCCAGGCTCTGAGCTGTCACCACAGAGCCTGATGCGGGGCTCAAACTCACTAACTGTGAAATCATGACCTGAGCTGAAGTCAGAGGCTTAACCGACTGAGCCACCCAGGCGCCCCTAACATGAGCTTTTTTAAAATTAACATTATTTCTATCATCCATTAGGATATCACGAGGAATCCTGAATACCTATTGGTAGCACAAGAAAACAAGTAGGTCGTCTTACTTTCCCAAGCAATTCTTCACTCACGGCTCAAGGCCTATGAGAGGAAGAGCAGCATGACCTAATTTGGCTTTCCCAAGCATTCCCCAGCCCCCACCCCCACTCCCACCCCCCTGCCACTAACCCCAGAGTAACAGCTACTAGCCTGAGTATTCATTCAAAGGATAGAAAGCAAACACCAAGTTCAGTGCTATTAAACGGCTAGGAGGGCAGGCCTGGGTCAGGTGTTTTCTATTACAGCATAATAGTATGAAGCATGAAGAGAAGGCTTTGTTTTTCACTTCAAAAGACCCACCCGAATGTACACTACTGTCCTATAAATGAGTAACAAATCGAAAAAAAGTGTTCTGGCTTTAGGGCAGGAAAACTCCCAGTTTGGGACCTCAGCTGTCATACTCAAAAGTAGTTACGCAGCTTCCAGTACTGCAGGCTTATGAAACTTTACCAATGCTTTTGGGGGTACAAGGGTAGGCACGTGTACAGGATCATCTCCTTGAGTCACATTAATAACCTCAGGTGACAATTTATTTAGACGAAACAAAAGACAATCCTCTGTGCAGGCCTTAGTGTTGTGAGTCCACCACCAGAATGTTGTGGAGACGGCAGAGATGCGCTAACGCTCTCCAGACTGTAGCTGATAGGGCCACTGTGGAACATACACTTTAAAAAACAAAGCAACAGCTGCTCAAAATATTATCCAATTAAAATTTTTTAAACATTTATTTATTTTTGAGAGACAGAGCATGAGCGGGGGAGGGGCAGAGAGAGAGAAGGAGACACAGAATCTGAAGCAGGCTCCAGGCTCTGAGCTGTCAGCACAGAGCCTGATGTGGGGCTCAAACCCACAAACTGGGAGATCATGACCTGAGCCGAAGTCGGATGCTCAACCGACTGAGCCACCCAGGCACCCTGTTATTATCCAATTAAATGAATCATCTCTCTGTAAGTAGTCATATACCAACATGTCTTCAAAAGAGATCTCCCAAGCAAAGTTTTAAACCGAAAACATTACTAAATACAATTGAGACCACAGTCAAGCTCTCACTTCTGCCACACTATGGCTCTGGCAACATCATCAAATGGCTACAGTAGTTTTCCTAACTGAAGGTGGATGTACCTAACGGATGATTAGGAATCATTTATAATACACAGGCTAATTATAGCTATAATGGAGGCTGCATGGAAACCATTCACAGATGTGTCAAAGCACCAACTTTGTGTGGGCTGGTATATAAACTCGTTTTTGGTGAAACTGTATTTGGTTCGTTGGGATACTGAGATACTTGACTTCTAGACAAGTTAAGGTGGTGAAGATACAAAGAATTTGTAACAAAGTCTTTAATGAATGACTGTGGTGGTAATTAAAGGTAATAAATAACTCATTTATTATTCTTGAGCAAAATCAAGATGGGCTCAAATGCTGAGTTGCTTAGTAATATTGAGGTTTTACAGTTAAAAAGTATTAATTTGGGGTAAATGTGACTAAGTTTTACTAGAGAGGCATTTCTTCTGATTGGGTGCTCTCGGAGTTTTCTGGCTCTGGATGTCTTGTCAGTTTTGGGTAGGGAAAAGGGGTCCTGTTCTGTTAACAATATCTAGACATATCACTGAGTAACAGTTAAAATAAAACAAATTACAGTAACTCATGCTCATATTGACTGGGAGTCAACAAAAACAGGTATGATTATTTTTAATAATTCTGCCTGCAAACGCACACCTGGCTTACTATATTTAAGGAACAATATTTTTGAAAGATTTTTATCGGTGAAATGAAAGAACGGAGGGACTGCACTGCTAAGCCCCATGTAGCTGGAAACAAATATACTGGCAAGCCTCCTTCCTCAACAGCACCAGAAAAATATACACAGTAAGGAGTCACTGTTTTCACTGACCTTCATGAGCAGTCTCATCTCACCCCTAACTCTCTAGAAGAGAGACCTCACTGCCTTCCCCACAGGCCCTGCTCTGTTCCTTACAGAAGGCTAGCAAATGCCTGCTCCCTAGATGAAGAGCGACAACCTAGTGTTTGATAACTTCACTTCTGTGTAAAGAGCAGGGGAAGACAAGAACTGGCCAAACATCACAATCCCAAGTTTTCATTCTTGGCCCAGCAGAGAACCACATAGACCGGGAACGGCAAACAGTTTCCACCTCCAGGACTCCCAAGTGACGGAGGTGGACAAGGCTTTCCGGCGAGCTGTTATGTGGGTCAAAGGTTCTGTTTAGGGTCAGCTGGACGCAGGGCTCTGATCAACGGGGCACGGCCGCCGAGAGAGACACCGGAGCAGCAGCAACGCCATCCCAGTGCGTACTGAAGCCAGACAGACTAAACAAGCACCAAAAATGCTCACAAATAACCAGAGAGCAAATTTAAAAAACAAAAACAAAGCTCCCTCCTTTTTTCTCATTTTTCTTTTTTTTTTTTTTTTTTTAAATTTTTTTTTTCAACGTTTTATTTTTATTTTTGGGACAGAGAGAGAGACAGAGCATGAACAGGGGAGGGGCAGAGAGAGAGGGAGACACAGAATCGGAAACAGGCTCCAGGCTCCGAGCCATCAGCCCAGAGCCTGCCCAGAGCCTGACGTGGGGCTCGAACTCACGGGCCGCGAGATCGTGACCTGGCTGAAGTCGGACGCTCAACCGACTGCGCCACCCAGGCGCCCCTTTTTCTCATTTTTCAAAGGAGGCTTCATGTGAACCTAGACATGGGTCCTCTGAAGTCAACTACTGGCAAGGTACATAAACTCCCAAGAAACTGGAATCATTATAGGCATTTAAAAAAAAATTTTTTTTAGTGTTTATTTATGAGAGACAGAGACAGATCATGAGCAGGGAGAGAGGGCAGGTAGAGAGAGGGAGACACAGAATCTGAAGCAGGCTCCAGGCTCCAAGCTGTCAGCACAAAGCTCCATGTGGGGCTCGGGCTCACAAAACTGCAAGATCAGGACCTGAACAGAAGCCGGATGCATGACCCTAGGCATTTTTAAAGTACTATGTTTGATAATCTGATGAAACTAAAGCATGGTCAACTCGCCTCTTTTTTCACACTTTGTCTCAGCAAAAAAGGCAACGTGACTCAACATAGCCATCTTCTAAGGGACTGATTCTCTTTATCTCCTTACAGTCACTAACTTGCCCAGGGAGGAGATCAATGTAAAAAAGAAAGAAGACAAAGGAAGAATCCTGCCGTGGTTTTTACTGTTTTTGACCAAGGACCCTAACCCCCTACCCTCTAAGATGTCGCACTGATGAGGCAGGCTTAAATCTGACCTTCAGGAACGGAACTGCGTGGTGTCATCATCACTGTGGCCTCTCGCTGCAGCTACCATGGATGGGCAGCTGGGTGCCCAGGTCACAGGAGGGCTGGGGGAGGAAGTCAGAGCTCCAGAAGCCACGACCTTGCCAGCTACTGTCTCAGGGCCCCTGCTAAAGAGGCCAGTCCTCCACCCTACTTAGCGCTCCTGGACATCTCTTTTTCACTCTCTGCCTTGCCCAAACCACACAAAACAACAACTTACAAAACATTTTGCTTACAAACGGAATCCCACCTGAAAGGAGGAAGTTTTTATTTTCCTAACTCCCATATTACGGGAGCTCTCTCTCTCCCTCTACCTGAGTGGCCCTAGAAACAAGAAAATGTCACCTATTACTTTTATAAATTGAATGAAAGGGCACTAAGATTTTTTTTTTTTTTTTTTTGCACAAAGTGTCTCTTATCTTCCAGGATGCGAATTAAGAATTCAGATGTTCTTGTAGTTTTTGAATTGTTCAAAGATGCCTGCTTCATTCTGCGATTTTGCTAAAATCCTTATCAGCTGCTTACATTCTGACTCAACTGGTGGTCTGGACATACAACAAATACTTTGGTCTTATTTTCAGGTGTTTTCTTCCACACTGATATATTTAATTTAGGGTACAAGCTTACCCTAAGCTTGTAGCAAAAATCTCACACACACACACACACACACACACACACGTGCGCGCGCAAAACAAAGCAAAATCTGTTATCCTTCCCTTCTCAATCTTTAGCATGCCTTTATTAGCAATCTATGTTTTGACCAAACATGTCCATTATGACACTAGAAATGAAAGTGTGTACATGAGGACAATGAGCACTGAGCATCTTCTAAACTGCTATTATTTTTTAAATTTTTTAAATGTTTATTTTTGAGAGAGAGAGAGACAGAGACAGAGACAGAGACAGAGCCCGAGCGGGGTAGGGGCACAGAGAGAGGGAAACACAGAATCTGAAGCAGGCTCCAGGCTCTGAGCTGTCAGCACAGAACCTGACATGGGGCTTGAACTCACGAACTGGGAGATCATGACCTCAGCCAAAGTTGCCCGCTTAATGAATGAGCCACCCAGGCTCCCCTAAAGCATTACTCAGATAGTTAAAAAGTGTAGAATTTTGTCATGGGTTGGAATATGGTGATAGACATTTTAAGTGTTATCAAAATAAGAATCAAGAATAAACAAGTTATTTACTCTTCCACTTGAATAAAACCAGGTTTTTCTAAAGTACTAACTTCTAAAAACACTTGAAGTAGACATCAAAAATCTAAGTGACGACTTTATACATTGTACTATAACTCAAAGAATAATCCCCTGACCTGATTTCTAATACAAAGCTAAGATTTCAGCTTACAAAATCATCAGCATGGTGACACAGTCTTACATAACCAAAATTATTTTATTTTCATTTTACTTCAACAGTTGCATCTGAACTTAAAGCTTGCATTTCTTCTAGTTAGTGCTTTGCAACTTTGTAACACCTTGTGGCTAGAAGCCTGTTTAGACCAGACCACATTCTTAACAATCCTCTAAACTACACTGCTACTTCTGTTAAATATTCAGTTAATACAAAAAATGTGACATTCTTACAGGGAATTTTATCATATCCTTCCAAAATATGCTTATTGTTGACCTAAAGCTCAGTAAGAGTAAACCCATATGCTATAGTGGTGGACATACTTCTAAAAGAAACTCATTATAAATGAAACAGTTAATATATATTATCTAACTCTGCACTGAATTTGAAAAAGAAAGAATGCCAAACTTCAATTAGTAAATCGTTACAGACACCTGCTGTGTAAAAGAACTATTAACAACATAAACATATATATAAACAATCAGAAGACAAAATTCCTTCCTCCAATAAGCGAAGAACTACAAGAAATTAAACACAAACACACAGAAAAATGTGGTCTGGCTTTTCTCATTACCTTTACCTGTGCTCACCCTTGGCCGGTCACAGGGCTAACTCCTGATGCGAACACTGTTGAATCCCTGCCCAAGGACAGGAGAACCACAGATGCTTGGGAGAGTCTAAGAAATATGCCAGCCAGTGTTTTTAATCTCTATACTATCAAGTTAAGGAGTCAATGCAATTTGAATAGGAGATAATCCGTGGAAAGTCGTTATCATGGCTCCTGGTGCATTGTAACTTAGAGAAATGTTGGGTATTATGCTGTTACTACAGTTACTATCATTAACAATGTTAACACAGTAAAAGGGTGCTGGACAGGAAACTGAGACTTGGATTACAGATGAAGACAACCTCTCTCAGCCCCTTTCCTTGTCTTAATGCAGACGACAAGGCCTCCCACCCCAGGTTGTGGGTGATGTGAATCAGATGCTAATGAACGTGTAGTGCTTACTTAGCCCAGTGTCTGGCGCATAGTATCTGCTCAACACACAACAGATATGTTTTTTAAGTATTCAGGTGATACAAGGTCCTAACTGAACAAATTTTATTAAAGTGCTAGGAAGGGAATAAACAGGGGCTATGGTTCCTGAGGAGGGAAGATGAGAAGGTCTTCCTCCAAAGAGGGGTGGAAAGGGAAGTCCTCTCTCTGGTGACATATGGCCTAAGGCCTGGGGAAGGAGAAGGAGCTGGCCAGGAGAAAAGCCTAGGGAAAGACCTAGAATGGAAGCTCAGTGAGGAAAAGGGACTGTCATCTGTCCTCTTTACCATGCTATCCCCAAGCCGAGAAGTTCCTGACATGCAGCAGGCTCACTACTACTGAGTAGTGCTCAGTGACGATGTTAGCAGAGCGTTTGTGGCAGAGGGCACAACAAATGTAAGGGTCCTGGGTTAAGCAACACCCCAGTTGAGCAGCCCATAAAGAACTGAAGGAAGGCCAGCAGTAAGTGGAGACACTGTGACTGCAGTGTGGTTAGTGGGTGGGTGGCAGGAGGTGGGTGACACAGGAGGGGGCCAGAGGACACAGGAACAGTGTCAGCCATAGCTTAAACTCTACATCTTATTCTTCTTTCAAAGAGATGCCACCGATGGGTTTAAGGGACAGTGGTATGACTTGATTGATTTCTTTAAAAGATCACCCTGGCTGCTGTGAAAAGAACACATTTTAGAGAAGCAAGAATGGAATCAGGGGGACCTTCTGAGGAGCCAAAGTGCCAAATGAGACAAAAGCGAGTCCGAGGCCTCAATGAGAGCAGTGGACTTGTTGACGGGCTGGGTTATCAGGATGGGAGGAACGGAGAACTATGGAGTAACTCCCAGCTTTCTACTTTAGCTAGCAGCAGATACTTGTGCCATTTACTGAGAGGGGGTCAACACAGGAAGACCAGCTAGAGACAAGCAGAATGAAAGCCAAAAGTTCTGTTCTGAACTGGTTCACCTGAGAGGATCCTGGCAAGATGGCAGCGTAGGAGGACGCTGGGCTCACCGCACGTCCTGCTGATCACTTAGAATCCACCTACACCTGCCTAAATAACCCAGAAAACCGCCAGAAGACTAGCAGAACGGAGTCTCCGGAGCCAAGCGCAGAGGAGAGGCCCACGGAAGAGGGTAGGAAGGGCAGAGAGGTGGTGCGCGCTCCACGGACTGGCGGGAGGGAGCCGAGGCGGAGGGGCGGCCCGCCAGCCAAGCAGAGCCCCCCGAGTCTGGCTGGCAAAAGCCGAGGGGCCGGACGGAGTGTGTTCCGACAGCAAGTGGGACTTGACATCTGGAAGGTTATAAGCTAACAGCTCTGCTCAGAGAATGGTAGGGCTGGGAGGGAGAGTTGTTGAGCCCCAGACGACAGAGCTCAGCTTGGTGGGGAACAAAGGTGCTCGCCAGCGCCATCTCCCTCGCCCATCCCCCAGCCAAAATCCCAAAGGGAACCGGTTCCTGCCAGGGAACTTGCTTGCACCACGCAAACACCCAAAGCTGTGCTTGTGCGGATCCATCCCTCTGGCGGGTCTGACTCCCTCCCGGTGCTGCAGGGCCCCTCCTGAAGCAGATCTCCAAAGGAAAAGCAAGCTGAGCCTGCACCTCCCGCCCCTGCGCACCTTGCCGATCCACCCCGGCTAATACGCCAGATCCCCAGCACCACAAGCCTGGCAGTGTGCAAGTAGCCCAGACGGGCCACGCCACCCCACAGTGAATCCCGCCCCTAGGAGAGGGGAAGAGAAGGCACACACCAGTCTGACTGTGGCCCCAGCGGTGGGCTGGGGGCAGACATCAGGTCTGACAGCGGCCCCGCCCACCAACTCCAGTTATACACCACAGCACAGGGGAAGTGCCCTGCAGGTGCTCACCACGCCAGGGACTATCCAAAATGACCAAGCGGAAGAATTCCCCTCAGAAGAATCTCCAGGAAATAACAACAGCTAATGAGCTGATCAAAAAGGACTTAAATAATATAACAGAAAGTGAATTTAGAATAATAGTCATAAAATTAATTGCTGGGCTTGAAAACAGTATAAAGGACAGCAGAGAATCTCTTGCTACAGAGATCAAGGGACTAAGGAACAGCCAGGAGGAGCTAAAAAATGCTATCAACGAGTTGCAAAATAAAATGGAGACAACCACGGCTCGGATTGAAGAGGCAGAGGAGAGAACAGGTGAACTAGAAGATAAAATTATGGAAAAAGAAGAAGCTGAGAAAAAGAGAGATAAAAAAATCCAGGAGTATGAGGGGAAAATTAGAGAACTAAGTGATGCACTAAAGAGAAATAATATACACATAATTGGTACTCCAGAGGAGGAAGAGAGAGGGAAAGGTGCTGAAGGTGTACTTGAAGAAATAATAGCTGAGAACTTCCCGGATCTGGGGAAGGAAAAAGGCAGTGAAGTCCAAGAGGCACAGAGAACTCCCTTCAGATGTAATTTGAATCGATCTTCTGCACGACGTATCATAGTGAAACTGGCAAAATACAAGGATAAAGAGAAAATTCTGAAAGCAGCTAGGGATAAACGTGCTCTAACATATAAAGGGAGACCTATAAGACTCGTGACCGATCTCTCTACTGAAACTTGGCAGGCCAGAAAGAAACGGCAGGAGATCTTCAATGTGATGAATAGAAAAAATATGCAGCTGAGAATCCTTTATCCAGCAAGTCTGTCATTTAGAATAGAAGGAGAGATAAAGGTTTTCCCAAACAAACAAAAACTGAAGGAATTTGTCACCACTAAACCAGCCCTGCAAGAGATCCTAAGGGGGATCCTGTGAGACAAAGTACCAGAGACATCGCTACAAGCATGAAACCTACGGACATCACAATGACTCTAAACCCGTATCTTTCTATAATAACACTGAATGTGAATGGACTAAATGCGCCAACCAAAAGACACAGGGTATCAGAATAGATAAAAAAAAAAAACAAGACCCATCTGTTTGCTGTCTACAAGAGACTCATTTTAGACCTGAGGACACCTTCAGATTGAGAGTGAGGGGATGGAGAACTATTTATCATGCCACTGGAAGTCAAAAGAAAGCTGGAGTAGCCATACTTATATCAGACAAACTAGACTTAAATTAAAGGCTGTAACAAGAGATGAAGAAGGGCATTATATAATAATCACAGGGTCTATCCATCAGGAAGAGCTACCAATTATAAATGTCTATGCGCCGAATACAGGAGCCCCCAAATATATGAACTGGTTCGCCTGAGACATCTTGAGTGAGGACGTCAACTAGGAATCTGGTCACAAGAGGCCGTACATGAGAGGAGGTGGTCCATGACAGAGCTGTAAGGACAGCAGTCAAAGCCAAGGGACAAGGTGAAATAATAAGGGATGGGTCTTTGTCAGGTAATAACAACCACATCATCTATCATGTTTCACTTCTGGTTGGGTTGCCAGAAAGTTCCAAACACAACATAAATCTTAAAGGAAAATTTTCTTCTTAGGAATTCTGGACATGATAATCTACCCCTTTTACTTTTCCTCTTCTTTACGGTGTCAGTCTTCTTTCTTGCAAACATAAACAAAATTTATATATTTACAAAACTGTAAAAATTTTATTTTATGTACAACGAGAAAGGGAAAACAGAAGAAATGAGGCAGTGTAGTGACATCCCTGGGGGAGTCAGGAGGACTGGCCCCCACATCTCCTTGCAGAGCGTACAATTACAGACACATCAGCTGAACGTTACGTGGGGGTGTTGTGCTTCTCCGATCGACCCCAAGCTCCTCAAAGGCATTAACCCTCTTATTCATCTTTGCATTGCTGTGAAATGGGCCAACGTCCAACTCAGAGTGCACAGACAATACATGTACCCTCACACCATCTGTCACCCATTTGTAAACGCAAGGGACTGAGGCCTTGCTCCAGTACTCTAAAGCTCAGTTCTCAGTTGTTTTAAACAAAGGACAGTGTGTGATTAAATACCAGTAAGGAATGCACACAAACGTGAGGTAAGTTTGGATAAATCTTCAAGGCCTGGATTGGAAGACTTCAAGGAGGGGAAAAAACAACAAAACTCAACTGGTCTTGGAAGATGCACAGTGTCTGGAGGTGTGGAAGCATATTTCAGAAAGCAGCCAAAAAACAGAAGCAGGAAGGAGTCTATTCTGGCTAGAGGGAAAAGATTTTGAACAACGAAGTACAGGGAGAAGGGAGCTGGAAAAAACCGTGAAGACACAGAGCGGACATCCATGAGTGCCAACAACTTTAGGTTTTAGAGTTTCAGAAAGTTACAAACCGCTGAGAACTTCAAAGAGATGTTGAAGAAGATCACATAAATTCAATGTGTAGAATGGATAAGAGAGAAGAGAAAGTGTCACGACTGCGTCTTTTAAGTTAATAAGAATCTGATAAGAAGGAGGCCACAGGGTCCACAAAGTCAGAGTCCACCCAGACTTGCTGAGTGATGTGCTACAGACAGAGAAAGAGACCATGAAATTATAACCCAGGGTTTGAGACCAATGGGTCAGGAGACGAGCAGTATGCTCAAGAGAAATGAAGGCAGCAGGAGGAAGTGATTGGACAAAAAGGTGGTACCTTTAACTGCAGGCAGAAGAGGCTTCAGATGACAGTGGCCACTCTCTGTTTCCAGACCGCTCCCCCACTGCCCCGCCCCTGCAGCACAACACATACGAGATCTGCTCAAGTCCTTGTGGGGAAGAATTTTCCTTAGTATTCTCACATAAACATAATAGAAAAGTTCTTGCACGTATTTTAATCTCTCTATGGGTACAAAAGCAAATGGGAATGGATTTTCTTTTACAAAATAAAATTTATTTATACAATTGAAAAATTTTAAATTTATTTACAAAATTGTAAAAATTTTATTTACAAAAATAAAAGAAGTGGCCAAAACGGTCTCCTACGAAGCACTGTGAGTTCACATTTGGACATTTAAACAAAATAATATTGTTATGGAAAAAGATACTCTATATTGTCTAGCCATGAGAGAACTGCAAATTAAAACCACAAGGAGATAGCAACATACTATGAGAATAGCTAAAAAACCATGTTTTTAATCTAATGATTTAACAAGAAGTGACACAGGTGCAGAGCAACCGGGACTCTCATTACACACTGCTGCAAAATGGGGCAACCTCCACCTCGGACAGTGTCTTACCAAATTAAACTCGTATTTTCCCTATGACCTCACTCCTAGGGACCTACGCAAGAGAAACAAAAACGTATGTCCCCATACAAGTACCTGCATGCAAATTCATAGCAGCTTTACTCGTAATCACAAACCTGGAAACTGAAATGTGTATCACCCAGTGCACAGGTAAACAAACCCTACTGCAGACCTCCATACAACGGGACACTACTCAGTGACGCAAAGGAAGTAACTTCTGCTACAGGCAAAAATATGAACGTGCCTCAAAAGCATATTCAGTGAAATGAGACAAGGCACAAAAGATACATAGTACGACTGTATTTATAAAATATTCTGGAAAAGGGAAAACTACAAATATTCTGGATTTGGGTTACGGTGGTAGTCACAAGTCATTTGTCAAAATGCATAAAAATGTACATTCACAAAGGGTGAATTTTCCGGTATCAAAATTACTCAATAAACCAAACTTTAAAAGAAAAAAGAAAAAGATAGCATTTTAACATTTGCTCAAAGACAACTGTTAAGGTGTAACTTTATTATCTATGATTACTCTGAAAAATTCTAGACATTTCTTAACTAGCTAGAATACTACAAATGTCCTTAATACTGAAAAGAAATAAACCTCATGCTTTTTCCCTCTTTGGGCCTCAAAACATTCCTATGCAAAGATAGGGCTGTACGGGTGTGAGTGTGCTGTGTGAATGCTGGTTATTGAGGCGCTAATAAAGTGAGTCTTGTTTCCTGGACAGCTGTCGGCTCCACTGCTCTTCCGTCAGAAACAGAAGAGGAGAGCTGTTATGCTCGTGGAATGTGGCCTTCTCAGTGGACAGCTGTTACGTCATGCCCAGAAACACTGCCCAAGAACCCATTCTCAGCACGCACCACGCAGAAAATGGTAAAAACAAAAATGACAACAAAAGACCCAAGAAACGATTATACAAAGTACATAGATATAAACTAAGCTGTGCTATTTAAAAGCAGATCACTCCTAAGAAATATTTCTCAATATTTAATATTCCAGGTTGTCTTTTTTACGAGTCATGTTTTACCTCATCTTATTATCCTTAGCATACAACCTCAGAGTTCAAATATATCTATTTTTTACTTTTCAAAACACATTTTGTATGAGCATGCTTTGGTTACTAATTCCATCCAATTATGAGAGTAATGATTTTACCCTTTGTATTATCAAATGCCCACCTAGAGAGTTTGCCATTTTACAGTTTGGTCTGCTATAAGCCATTTTCAGTTGAACAAGGGCTTTCAAATTCTTTTGACCATTATGCACATTTTCCGTCGCAACCCGAGAGAGAGAGGTGTGTGTGCGTGTGCAAGCAACACTGAGGCTGTACGAAATAAGACTTACGCTTACCACGAGATGTTCTCTAATATTTCCTTTCGCATTAGAGTCCTTAAAATGCTGTCAAATAGCCACACAATCCATATCATGACACACAATTTTCAAAATCATCGCCCCAGAAGATGGGGGGAAAAAAAACTCATTAACATTTTTGCCTGTTTTAAACACAGGCTTTTAAAAATTCACCTAACTATTTGTCTTTAAACACATGAGTGACCTTCCCTGAGGCTGACTCACAACTCACAACATTCTGTTCTCCCTCGGGGTCCCCAGCTGGCTGGGGTGAACAGCAGAGATGGAACGGACCTTCAGAATCCAGGCCTCTGCTGCTCCCAGCCTGCAAATACTCGGGACCTTTATTTCTGTCCATTTACCCACCTTGTTATTCCTTGGCCTCTACACACACGCACGCACACACAGAATGAAACAGAATTCCACCAGGTAGAAAAAGGGTTGCAGTAGAGAAGGAAGTAAAGCCAAGTTTTTTCTTAACATCCATGCATTTCAGTCATGCCTGCTGTGCTGATTTTCCAGTATCACAGAGAGAACAAGTTTAAAAGGCTGAACTGGCATATAAATCACACACAATAAGTATTTTCAACTATCAACAATTTTGAGTTTTTAAACTGCCAGTCAATATTCTATTCTACTATTCCACACTGAAAATGGTGGGCATGTGTGTGAATCAGGCAGAAATTTTATACGAAGATTGGAAAACTTACTTTTAAGGACTCCCACAAGGGAAACTGGACCAATGAGAAAGGAATCTGAAGAGAAAAAAAAAAAAATCAAATAAATTAGGCGGGAAAGATCAGAGTTTGCCTAGCCCTACTATATGAACCTATAATTATTATTTATAAGACTTGGTTCATTTTAACTTTATGTGTATAACAAAACTAACATAAATTTATAGGTGCAGTATATACAGTTTTCAGAAAAAGAGTTAAGCTGTAACTGCCTGTAGAGTTCTACTAACTTTTTGAACCCAAGGGACATAAAATGATGGTCTGAAACCCTTTTGAAACAGAAAGAGAAACACAGTACAGAGATCTGGCTACTGAAATGACAAAACAAATATTTCCTATCACAAGCAATAAGGACTTTAAAGACTTGACATTTTTCTGCAGAACCAGAGCTGTCTACTCCTTAGCGGGCCAAATGTTGGGGTTTAAAATAGAAACAGGGAGGTGAGCCTGGGTGGCTGAGTCAGTTGAGTGTCCGATCAGGTCACGATCTCACAGTTCATGAATTCAAGCCCCACGCTGGGCTCTAGGCTGACAGCTGGGAGCCTGGAGCCTGCTTCAGATTCCCTCTCTCTCTACCCCTCCCCCCCACCACCTCTCTCACTCTGTCAAAATTAAATAAAAACATTTAAAAACTGAAAAAAACAGACAAACAGGGAGAGGGAGCAAGACTGGGGGAGGAGGAGACGGGGGTGGGGTGCAGAGCAGGATGGGAGAGAAAAGGAAGGGAAGGGAAGAAAAGAAGGGGAGAGGAGAAGAGAGGTGAAAAGGGAGAGAAGGAGAGGCCCAGAGGGAGAGGAGAAGAAAGGAAGAGAGGGAGAGGGAAGGGGAGGAGGAGCAGGAGAGTACAAAGGGATAGAGAGGGGAGGCAGGCGGAGGGAAAGAGCAGGCAGGAAACCAGAGAGGAGGCCACAGAGCCACTTACAGGAGGAAGTGGAGAAACAGGGAAGGAGGAACAGGCCAGTGTGGCGGTGGGAAAGCACAGCATGTCAGCAGTGCAGGGGCCCAAGAGCACAACTGAGCCTGAGGGCCGGCCAGTCCCCACGGGAGGCAGGGAGAGGAGTCATCTGCAGTAGCCAAGCGTGACACTGAAGACAGCCAGCGCACTCACAGTGAGTGTTTGCAGTCATGTGGACAGCAATACGTGCTAGAATGACCAAGCACTTCTCATGTATCAGGCACTGTGCTAATAAGCACTTCCTAAGCTTTATTTCACACATCACAACAACCCTGTGAGACGGGTAGATATTATTACTCTCCCCATGTTACAGGTGAAGAGGACGTTCGGGGATGCTGTATAACTTGACTGAAGATACCCTAAGAAGCCAAGACAATCTGACTCCACAGCCCCGTCTGCTACTCTGCCTGAAACACCTCTCAGTGCATTTACTGCACATAAATTCACCCACAGCACAACCTGTTTGCTTTCAATGACATTTTCTAAAATTGGAAAACAGAACCACACCTCCCTATTTCCTAAGACAAAAATACCTCAATTCCAGTGAACACCACCCACTAGTCTTGATGACATCCCATCACTGGTCAAAAAGGCAGTGATGTTTTCTGTACTCACTTGAAAGGAGAGAGTAAAACGTGGACTTTGGACAGTGTCAATATGCATATGGGTGTGTGAGTCCGTGAAGGGTGTGTGTGGTAGAGACCACGATTCTGAAGGCATTAACGGACAGTTACCTTCACACGAATCAAGGGCATTAAATTACTTCTGAAGTATTTCCATTTAATCACAAATTACAAGTCTAGTATCATTTGCCTTTACTCTGCTGGAGTAAACGATGGCCCTGAGTTTGAGAGTGGACACAGAAAAAAAGATCTATCTTCTGCTCAGGCAGGAAATGGCAGTAAGAAAAAAAAAATGACGGCAACAGTCTAGTTTAGGCTGACAGAGTAGAATCTCAGAGAAGTTGGCTGTCTTCAGAGTAGGCAGCACCCCACCCTGGATGTCAAAATTCCACAACAGGGGTGACATTTAGTTTAGTTTTTGTTGTCACCAAAATGTGAAAGCACCTGACAAAACGTCCATTCTGAAACTAAAGTGCTGCATTTTCAATTAACTATCAAGCCCCCCAACCCAAACTGACTACATATTAGTTTTCTAAAAGCTTTTCTAAATTTCAAAAAAATTTATAGTGTGTAATAAAACACGCAAGAGGGCTGTAACAGGTACTAGGATGATAGTGACTTTAATTTTCTTCTTTGTACTCTCCCCTCCCTAATGTAAGTGTTTCACATTTTAATAAGAATGTAAATATTCCACATTAATAAGAAGAAAAAAAGGCCTTACAACTTATTGTAATGGTCCATGGTAGCATTCTTTACTTCTTGATTAAAATAACCTGTAAAACTTCATTGTATGTTACCGGCACTTTTTTGGTACTTAAAAAAATAATAATAGATTTTGAATCCTGTTGATGTACATTTTGCCCATTTTCCTCTATTAAATGTTATTCATTAAATTGTTCCTTCAAATTTAAAGAAGTAATGTAAAAGTCATACAGTTGGAATGGCCAAACTATTCCACTGGGTATTTACCTTAAAAAGTGAGCCGACAGTAAACCCCAATTTACTCTCTAAAACAAGATTAACTGACAGCCTAAGGTGATTAAATGTGCTGTAAACGCTTAAATAATTAAATTTATTTCTGGTTTCTGGTAGTGAAATATCCCTTGTAAGATCAACTCCTGATGTGTAAAAATTTTTCAAATATTCTTCAAGTCAAGATCCTATCGAATGCTTTCGGTCGTTTACGAGAGGAACAAACAACAATGAAAATGTGCTGCATGCATGCGGAAGGAGGGCCGCCAGCAAACAGTGCTCCACAGCTAAAACAAACACTTCTCCAGGCTGCCCGAGAACACGGGCCTATCAAAGAGCTCACTCCCTCCCCGAATCTGGTTTGGAGTTACATAACAGCGATGTTTCTTCAAAACGTGGAATTTTAAACCCCAAACAGATGTAAGCTGTTATTCCGAAACGTTTTATAGATGTAGAAAATGAATAGCTGCACTCAGAGGTCTTATATTCCAAAACACAACATACTCATTTTATTGCTCTGAAAGTTACAAAATGCCTCACTGTTGTGACCTTTTTAATGCCTCCATTTAAGATGTTTTGTTTGAATAAGGTTGTTACGACCCAGGGCACTAATAAGCGAGCGCAGTAAACTCAGCTCCCATCAAAGAGGCAGATGCAGAGAGACAGAAACCTGCTAAAATTCGACATGGACTCCACTCAGTAATAAACACAGTAATAATTCTATACAAGAGAGCATGTGAGGATTCCAGCTGAAGTAGACAAAATCAAATATAGGTGTGGTGAGCAGGGGAAGAAGTGTTGGCCATTACTAATGAAATAGAGAATGTACAAAATTACATTACGAACATGCTTCATCTCTGATTAAGTAGTGGACTAGAATCATCACTGAAGCCAATCAATGCTTTGAGCCTTGTGATCTTAAAACAAGTGTCCCTCATCTTATGGTCCTTAAAAAGTAATGAAGTGATTTATAACAAACCAAGGTGATACAAAGATAATGATATCTAAGGTATTATTTACCACCAAAATTCTATTTTTCCGTGGAAAAGTCGTATCAGCATAACACTTTCTTAAAAATAAGACTTGATTATAAGCTACAAATGAATACACTACTATCATGAGTGATCTAGGAATCATAAGAATAAAAAAGTATGTTTTAAAAGCTGTGAAAGCTATTGTACCTTGGCAGAAATAACCCCAAATTCTCTAGCAATAAAAGAAACAAAAAAATTAAACTTTTTGCTAAGATCTCAAATTAGAAAGATTCATACAGCATGGGATTGGTAGGCCTGCTATGGATATCACAATGGGTCCAAGAACTGGCCCATTCCAATTTTCAAGGGACCCTCCAAGTGACCCAAAGAGATTCTCCTTTTGGCTGTGTGACAAGGTCCAAATTTTTGTGATTGATTTAGGGTTTTCCACTTCAGTGTTGCATTGCTAACGAAGCCATTCTCCTCTTAAATAGGCTGTGCCTTTTACCATTCACCCCAAGGGTAACAAAGGACAAATCAAGCTGAAGAAACCTTGCGCCTCAAAGTAACTATTGTTCCAAATTTTTAAATTAAAAAAAGTGACAGCCATTTAAAGCTGGTCTAGTGCTAGCTAGCATTTGACAGCAACGAATTCTAACAGTAAACACACATTGATTTTTCAACTGAACAGCCATTATCCACTTATGTGCACTGTATATAAAGAATAGAACATCTACCTAATAACGGAAATTAACCTAAAATTAGGAAAAATTTTAAGTTAATTATTCCTGAGGTTTATAAGAGATCCTGTAAGTCCTAAAACATCTTTCCAAAAAAGCACAAAGTGGACAAAAGGGCATCAAAATCTAATAAAGAAAAGGAGATGCATGTGAGCAGTTTGATTCTTAAGTAAATCTTTTAGAACTCAGCCAGGAGCTTTGAGGATATCACCAATCATTAACTCCATGTGCTAGGCACAGCATATCCTTAGTGAATTTTGGCACTGAAGGTAGTGATTATGTGTTCTTTCTCTGCTTTCTACAGAATCCTCCTATATATATATATATACATATATACATACACATACATATGTATGTATATACACGTATATATACATACATATGTATGTATACACATATGTGTATACATACACGTGTATATATATATGTATACATACACACACACACAAACACCGTTCTTTGTGGTGAAAGACTGAATGCTTTCCTCTTAAGATCATGAACACAGCAAAGATGTCTGTTCTCAATTCTGTTCAACACTACACTGGAGGTTCTAGTCAGTATAACTGGCAAGAAAAAGAAAAAAAGCAGAAAATTTGGAAGGAAGCTGTCATTATCAAAATGACATGATTTAGGCATGCTGAAAATTCTGAAGAATCTTAAGGAATCAATATACAAAAAAAAAAAAAAAAAGAAGAAGAAGAAGAAAGAAAATAAAGCAACAAAATCCCTAAATGCTAGCAGCAAATTAGTGAAAAACAAATGTTTAAAAAAAAAAAAATCTGTTTAAAGGTGAATTAAAATTCAACTGGGGAAAAGAGTTAACAGAAGACTTGTAGGACCTATGTATTTAAGTGACCAAATATTTTTATGAGAAATTAAATAAAAATAAAAAAATACAGAATACATCTATCATCTGCCAAATAATCTATAATTTCAATGAAATCCCAAATATAATCCCAGCCGGTTTTCTTTAAAACACACACACACACACACACACACACACACACACACACACACACACACACACAAGCTGATTCTAAAAGTTACCTGACAATGCCAAAGACCAAGAATAGCTAAAATAATATTGAAAAATCACACCAAATCCTAGGAGACCAACACAATTTGATTTCAAGAAGTACTATAAAGACACAGTTCTCAGGATAATCATCAGGACAACAGGCTTAAGCACAGACCAAACAAAAGAAAACAGTTCAAAAACAGTATTTTCAATAAATAATTCTGGAACAGCTAGATATCTATATGCATAAAAATGAAACATGACCCCCAACCTCATAACCATATACACAAATTAATGCAGGATGAACCACTGACTTAAAAATAAAAGCTAAACCTATAAAACTTTTAAAAGAAAACAGACCAGAGTATCTTGGCGACCTGGAAGTAAGAGGAGATTTCTTAGAACATAAGAAGCAATAATCATAAAATTTCTCAAAACTGAAAAATCAGATTACATCAAATTTTAAAACTTTTGCTTATCAAAAGGTGCTACTAAGAAAAATCCCAATGACATCTGTAGCATCAATAAAATTCATCCTAAAATTCATATGAATTGTTAAGAGACACCAAGTAGCCAAAAGTCATTGTCTTTAAAAAAAGAAGGAAGTTCAAGTCTCATATTTCATAATTTCATAGTACAAAGCCACAGTAAGCAAAACGATGTGGCAGTGGCATCAAGACATACAAATCAATGGAACAGAGAGCCAAGAAATGACCCCTAGCATATACATAATCAAATGGTCTTTGACAAGGGTGCCAGGACAGTGGGAGGGTATTCTCTTCTTCAACAAATAGTGCTGGGGCACCTGGGTGGCTCAGTCGGTTAGGCGTCCGACTTCAGCTCAGGTCATGATCTCACACTTGGTGAGTCTGAGCCCTGTATGGGGCTCTGTGCTGAGAGCTCAGAGCCTGGAGCCTGCTTCGGATTTTGTGTCATTTTGTGTCTCCCTCTCTCCGCCATCCCCTGCCCACGCTCTCTCTCTCTCTCTCTCTCTCTGAAAAACAAACATTAAAAAAAAGTATCTTTAAAACATAGTGCTAAGGAAACTAGATATACACATGCAAAAGAATAAAGTTGGACCCTTACATTACACCATATAAAAAATTAACTCAAAATGGATCAAACATCCAAATGCAAGACATAAAACTATAAAACTTGTTAAAGAAAACATAGGGGAGAACTTTCGTGACAGTGTATTTGGCAGTGCTTTCTGGGATAGGACACTAAAAGCACAAGCAACAAAAGTAAAACTAGACAAATGGGACTACACCAAAATTTAAAGCTTTTGTACATCAGAGTACACAATCACTAGATTAAAAGGCAACCTACAGAATGACAAAAAAAGATCTGTATATCAGGTATTTGATAAGAGATTAAGATTCAGAACATAAGGTTAAGATTGAGGAGTTAAAAAACTCCTACAGCTCAACAACAACAAAAACCTAATTTCTAAATGGGCAAAGATTTCAGTAGACATTTGTCTTGAAAAGTTTTACAAACAGCCCAAAATCGTGTGAAAAGATGTTCAACAGTACTAATCATTACAGAAATGCAAATCAAAACCACAGTGAAATATCACCTCGCACCCATTAGGAAACTACCATCAAAGGAAAAAAAAAAAAAAAGAAAAGAAAGGAACAAGTATGGGCAAGGATATGGAGAAACTGAGCCCTTTGCACACTGTTGGTGGGAATGTACAATGACAGAGCCATTTGGAAAACAACAGGGCAAAATAGAATTTCATATGATCCAGCAATTCCATTTCTGGGTATACACCCAAAAGGACTGAAAGCAAGGTCTCAGAGAGGTATTTGAACATTTATGTTCAAAGCAGCCTATGTGGTTCCACCACAACCCAAAGGTGGAAGCAACCTAAGTGTCCACCTGTCCATCAATAAATAAACAAAATATGGTATGTGTGTACACACGCACACAATGGAATATGAGCCTTAAAAAGAAGGAAATTCTAACAAATACTACAGAATGGGTGAACTCTGGGCACATTATAACCAGTAAAATAAGCCAGTAACAAAAAGACAAATACTGCATAGGGGCGTGTGGGTGGCTCAGTCGGCTAAGCATCCAACTCTTGCTTTCGCCCCAAGTCATCATCTCATGGTTCGTGGGTTTGTCATGTCAGGCTCCCTTGCTGAGAGTGCAGAACCTGCTTGAGATTCCCTCTGCCTCTTAGGGGCACACGTACCCCAATGTTTATACCACTGCTTTCAACAATAGTCAAGTTATGGAAAGAGCCCAAATGTCCATCAACTGATGAATGGATAAAGATGTGGTTTATATATACAATGGAATACTGCTTGGCAATGAGAAGGAATGAAATCCTGCCATTTACAGCAACGTGGATGGAAGTGGAGGGTATTATGCTAAGTGAAATAAGGCAGTCAGAGAGAAAGACAGATACTGTAAGTTTTCACTCATATGTGGAACTTAAGAAACTTAACAGAAGACCATGGGGGAAGGGAAGGGGGAAAAATAGTTACAAACACAGAAGGAGGGAAGCAAACCATAAGAGACTCTTTTTTTTTTTTTTAATGTTTATTTATTTTTGAAGAAGAGAGAGACAGAGTGTGAATGGGGGAGGGGCAGAGAGAGAAGGAGACAGAGAATTGGAAGCAGGCTCCCGGCTCTGTGCTGTCAGCACAGAGCCAGACGCGGGGCTCGAACCCATGAATTGTGAGATCATGACCTGAGCCGAAGTCGGATGCTCAACCGACTGAGCCACCCAGACGCCCCAATAAGAGACTCTTAAATACAGAGAACAAACAGAGGGTTGATGGGGTAGGGGGGGGATGGGTGATGGGCAGTGAGGAGGGCACCTGTTGGGATGAGCACTGGATGTGGTATGTAAGCAATGAATCATGGGAATCTACCCCCAAAGCCAAGAGCACACTGTATACACTGTATGTTAGCCAACTTGACAATAAATTACATTAAAAAAAATATTCAGGTCTATCAAAATGCAAAGAAATCATCTTTTAGGTATCAAGTTTAATTTACCAAATCATTCAAAATGAAAAAAAAATCACAAAATCACACCGGCTTTTACGCCACAAGTAACTGATTCTAACACACCATTCAACACTAACTCCTAGCAAATGTTCAACACTTGCATTAAGATTTAATCCTGTTTCCAGGGCTCTGCACACAGTACTTACATGGGGGAATTATGGTATCGAGGATAACCAATGCACGTATGACTGAGCAGAATATAACTGTGAGGTCCCAAGTAGATAGAAGTTGTGCCCTACCTAAAATGATGAACTATTTTTGTCAGTTGGGATTCTTAAAAAATAAAGTTGGAAATACTTTTAAAAGTTTGCATTTTGTGTAATGAAGTTTAAAAAAATCTATCTTTATATAAAGACACACACATATGCGTGCACACACACACACACACACACACACACACACATACATACTGATGCATTTATTTTCATTGGCTTCTTTAATGAACTGTGGATCACCCCAAAATTCCTACAATAGTCACTCAGCAACGAGTGTGGTACTTGTTAACAAAACCTGAGCTTTTCTTCCGCTGTGTAAGAAGCAAACGAAGAAGTTCATTTTCAGTTCTTCAGTGTCGTTTCCAATATGTTAGGTTGTGTTGACTTAAGCCTTCTAAGAAAACAGCCAGAGAGTATGTATATAGCTGAGGGAGGTGCTTGAGAAATTTCACAACCAGAATTCCTGTCAAGATGTTAGAACTCTGGCACAGGGTCAGGAAACAGATGTTTTCAGTTGGAATCTCAAGCAACTGGAATCCCTTACAAAACATAACCAGGTTGTTCTTCAGATTTTTGTGTGCGAGCGAGAGCGGGCATTTGCACGTAGAGTCACTCAGCTTTCTCACCTAGGATTACATTCAGCCCGTTCAGCCAGCACGCTTAGCACTTTCCTCAGCAAGCATGAGAGAGGGGGAGGAAAAAGGAGTAACCAACCCCTCAAGAAGTCCTACAAGAGAAAGTAGATGGTTTTTCTTATTATTCTACCAAATGTCCTTGTTCACGGAGGTACACGCTTATTTACCCAGGTTCTCCCCATTTCTGAAGCAATCCGTTTTTCGGTAATAAAGATGTTCTAATTAATGGTCTCCCAAACTCTAAGGAATACAAATAAAACAAATAAAACTTAAAAGACAAGCCAGGAGCAATAATCTCACCAAATATCCAAATCATCTGTATAGCTACATTCTTTGGGCATTAATGCAGAATTACAACTTGAAAAGAATCATAAAAAAAAATAAAAATAGGTCTGGATAGGGGTTGGGCCACATGGGTGGCTCACTTGCCCCCTGACTGCCTCCCCCACTCACCTACCTTCCTCTCTCAGGACCGCTCCCCGCCACCCCAGCCTCAGCGGAATGATGCAGTGGGACTAAAAGCATAAGTGAAGATGCCCCACGAACATAAAATGACAAGGAGGCTGAGCAGCAGTGTGGCGCTGACCAGTTCACAGCACAGTCAGAAGAAAGAAGAAGGGGCTGAGGAGCCAAAGACAAAAGAGCAGCGGCTTGCTAACGGCACGAAGGGAGAGGGGTCTGGCTTACTCCTCACTGCACCCCAGGGCTTGGCAGCACAGAGGGCTCACTAACAATCACACGAGTGAATGAGGCAAAGTGAAGGAACGGAGGAAGGGAAGGCAGGTACTAGGGCGGGTGGCAGAATTAGAGGAGAATCCAGGTCTTCTGGCTCAGAGCTCACTGAATGCTCTTTCCGTTTATGAACTAGTGATTTACAAATATTTCTTAGAACGATGTTCTGAGAGCTGATTAATAAGGGGGAAAATATCAATCATACGCAAAGGGAATAAAATACAAAAACATATCCCATTCATTTCATTTGTTAGTTAAGTCAAAAGTCAGATGAAAATGCACATACCGTCTCTACATCCCAGGAAATAAAAGCTTTGGACAGCCACATTATAAATATATCTCCAATGAACGCTTATTTACTTCTAACAGAAAACAGCTTTAAAACCCAGGTGGCAAGAACCATAAACAACCTACTTTGTACCATCAAAGAGAAGCCATGCTTTCAGAAGAGTAACCTGTATGGAGTTTAGGGCATTAGATAAATGAGTGTAATCAACTGCCACAAGACAGCGCCCGCAGTTTTCTGGTTTCTTTATCCTCAGTTGTGCTACATGGGTTGGGTCCTATTATTTAATTGTGAACACTCTCCACAGCTGGCGTTTGACCACAACCATGATACTACTGTATGCATGTGAGCCAATAAGAGAGTAGCTGGAGAGACAGGAAATAAACTTTAGGATCTGATACAGATTTTTTTTTAATGATGTGTAAAAATAAATATTATCTAATAAAAGGAGGAACAAGAAATTAAGCCGGATTTTATCAGTTAGCTTTGATGCATGACCAAAAAACCCTCAAATCTTAGGGGCATTAACAAACTTGTTCTTCCCATTCACACTGCAGGTCAGCTATAGGCTGGCCATGGCTGCCTTGAGCCAGTGGCTTTTGTTCCAGGTGTTCTCTGATTCCAAGGTCCAATCAGAAGCAACAGACCGTGTCTGGGACATACCATTCTCCAGGGAAAAGGTAGAAACTGAGAGTAAGCTGTTACACCTCTTAGGGCTCTTTCCAGAAGTAGAGAGAACACTCTGGCTTCCACATACCTTCCACAGACCAAAACAAATCATAGTGCCAAGCCTGACTACAGGACAGGGAGACAGTGCGAATCACTTAACCACAGGCAGGGAAGTATAATTGATCCTCTTACAAGGAAAGAAGCAAAGAAAGG
The DNA here is from genome assembly GCF_022837055.1 of Prionailurus viverrinus. Classification (NCBI taxonomy): domain Eukaryota; kingdom Metazoa; phylum Chordata; class Mammalia; order Carnivora; family Felidae; genus Prionailurus; species Prionailurus viverrinus. The sequence continues at coordinate 33,047,256 of NC_062562.1, read as the reverse complement.
AGAATTATAATTTTCCCACAGATCTTCCAACTTCCGTGTCCGATACTTTTCTCCTCACCGTTGGTTAACTCTAGGCCAAATTACATCCACAACCATTAGGAGAAAGATAAAATGAAATATCCAGGGCCAAAGAAGATTCCAGGAAGATGATGACAAGAGCCTAACACCTCCACCTCCCTCACGTGACCCCTACTACTATTTTCAATCCATCTGCTGCAACAGATAAACAGGCCTGAAGTCTGTAGAATAGTAAATGGCATTGGAGGCTTAGGCCCTTTGGACTGCAGAACAGGAGACTGGGATGTGTACTTCTAATTTTTTTCTAGGAGCTGGACAAGTGCTCAGAGACTAGCCTCTTGGAACCCTGAAACAATGACTGTCAACTAAGGATTCTAGAAAAAGCATGGACTGTGGAGATCTGAAGACCCTTGGGGAGGGGGGCAGGTCTCCCTAAATCATTCGAGGCCAAGGTGGGAACTGGACCCTTATGAGCTGACAAGGAAAATATGACAACACATAACAAGGTTGAGCATCTAGAAAGACAGTTACCAGTCAGGGCAAAGGAAGCAAACCCACAAGTGAAGAGAGCTATTTGAAGAGTAAGAGGCCCTTATGGATCAGAAAAATAATAAGCAAACTTAGTGAGATTTAACTACAGCAGAGAGAAATCTTCCTGCATCTAAAAACACAATTTTCCAAATAAACCATACAGCAGATTAAAAGGAAGGAAGGAATGGATCATGGCAAAGGTCCAAATTTGTGGTCTGAAAGATCAAATGGAAAAAATGGCTCAAAGCAGCAAAAGAGAAATCACGATAGAAGAGATAAGAGACTTGGAGGACAGAACTAATGAGATGAACAGCAGTTCCAGCAGAAGAAAGATGAACAGATAGTAGTGAGGCAATAACAAAACACATAACAGAAGAGAATTTACTTGGGCCAAAGAAGGACTTCAATCTGTAGACTAACAGAGCTTACTTTATTCTAGACACAGACCTAGGCATAACCTAGTAAACGCCTCAATTCTGTAAGAAAAAAACTTACAAGCTTGCAGGTGGAAAGAACATATTCCTTACAGAGGGGAAAGCTCAGAGGGCTACCAGACTTCTCACTTGCAATGTCAGAAGCTAGAGCAACGGTCCTAACAACTATTGGGAGAAAAGCAGATGCTCAAACTCTACACCTGGCACATAGAGGGGAAAGGTGTATGGATACTCAAATATACAGAGAAATGAAGAAAGGGAAAGAAAAGGTAATAATTAATGGAATGGAAAGGCACAGTAAAAACTCCAAAGTAACAAAAGTTAAAAAAACAAAAACAAAACAAAAATAACTTAAACCAGCAAAATTAAGAAAAGGGACAAGAAACCACAAGTTAAAACATGTAACAGAGGTGCCTGGGTGGCTCAGTTGGTTGAGCTTCTGACTCTTGATTTTGGTTCAGATCATGATCCCAGGGTCATGGGATTGAGCCCCACGTTGGGCTCCATGCTAAGCATGGAGTCTGCTTAAGACTCTCCTTGTCTCTCTCTCCCTCGGCCCCTCTCCCCTGCTTGTGTGTGCCTGAAAGAAATTAAGTTATAGTTTCTTTCTCTCTCTTTCTATGTAAAAAAAAAAGAATGTTATAATCTAGAAACCTCTATCTTACAAACATTATCTTTAGATACAGAAAACCCACTCTAAGGAATTTATAGTGGCTGATGCCTAGAGACAAAGTATATGGGTGTCATTAATACGGAAATCATTGGGTACATTAAAACAACGTCTACCATAGATAAGTCATTTATACAAATGAATCAGAACTGTAACAGGTGACATGAAGAGACCTCTATAGGTACTAAGACAGGAAAACAAAATGCAGAAAACTATGTATCAAATCAGCCATGTTTTACAAAGCATAAAATGAAAATTATTTGGATATGATTATCATACTGTGAAATCAACAGCAAAATGATATGCAAACACAATATTTATTGTTATTGATATGCGTTATGGAGGGCAAAAAGGGGGAGGGGGAGCGGAGAAAAAGGCAAAACAAAAAAAAAATTTTAACACAACACAGAGCAGGGAGGACATAATCATTCTTAGGCACTGTTATTTATTTATATGAATATGTGAAAAAAAGAAACATTATAAAATTTAAAAAGAAAAGAGAAAGCTAGAAAGATATACCAGGACAGAATTTTAGAAAGTCTGAGATGTCAGAAAAACAGTATGGAATTTATCCTCTGTCACCCCAGAGCCACAGTGCCTACCACCAGTGGCAAGCACATAATGTACATTCAAAATGTCCTCATACAGAATGAGAGGGGCAAAAAAGCAGAGGGAAGGAGAACCTGTGCTTCTTGTACAAAGGGCTGATTCTAGAAAGAGGGCAGGCAATTTAGAAGATGAGCCTCTTGTACAGCCAATAATTAAGGCAACACTCAAAATCAAACAAACAGAAACAAAACCAACACTCACATCGATGGGGGTTATGTCCAAGGGACACAAGAGCCAACTGAAAGATACCCAATGACCCGAATGGAACAATTCAAGCAACCAAATAAAGTAGTACTGAATGATAATCCAAAGTATAAAATAAATATCCATGAATCACACTAATTTAATGATTGAATAGATGATTAAATTAGGGAGAAGTGACAAAGCTCTACAAAAGAATTCCAAATAATTCATGCAGATAAGATAAAGCACACCTGTTCACTCCTTAAATGTGGGCTGCACACAGTGATTTCCTTGCAAATAGGAGAGTATGGAAAGGGGGAAAGAGTAACTCTATAGTATAGACACCTGACAACAAGCACTACCTCAGCCAGGTGATCAAGACCAATATTAATAGTGATAACTAGTATTGATAGTATGAACCCTAACATCAGTCTATTCATGAGATAGACACCAGATACATTCCAACAAAAAAACATTCTACAACCAGAGGTGATGACCGGAACTCCCAACCTGTCAAGGTCATCAAAAACAAAGTCTGGGGGGGGCGCCTGGGTGGCGCAGTCGGTTAAGCGTCCGACTTCAGCCAGGTCACGATCTCGCGGTCCGGGAGTTCGAGCCCCGCGTCGGGCTCTGGGCTGATGGCTCAGAGCCTGGAGCCTGTTTCCGATTCTGTGTCTCCCTCTCTCTCTGCCCCTCCCCCGTTCATGCTCTGTCTCTCTCTGTCCCAAAAATAAATAAACGTTGAAAAAAAAATTTAAAAAAAAAAAAAAAAAAAAAAAAAAAACAAAGTCTGGGAAACAATCTAGAAGAGCCTACGGACGCATGATAACCAAGTATGTGATATCCTAGACGGGATCCCAGAAAAGAAAAAAGACATTAAAACCAAGGAAATCTGAGTAAACTAAAGACTTTGGTTTATTACAATGTATCAATATTGGCTCCTTAATTGTAACAGATGTATCATACTGAGTAAGATATTAATAACGGGGGAACAGGGTATAGAGAATATGGTAACTCTGTATTATCTTGTATTATAATACTCTAAACTGAAAACAGTTCTAAAAAATAAAGTTTATTAAAAAACAAAGAAGCACTCAAATAAGTTTTTAAAGATATTTTACAAATTTAACAAGAGAATTTATATGAAATTATTACAATATATAATATAAATTGTACATAAATATTTAGTTTTTTTTTTTTACTTTGCTTATAATTTAAAAGAAGAAAAAAAATGAAACCCAAACTAGAAGTTGGGTGGTATGTTTGAAAAGCTGAAAAAATATGTATACCTTTGCTCCAGATTTTTATAGTTTAAAAAGATACTCTGAAAATATACTTGAAATTTCTTAACAAGGAGGATTAGCTACAAGATTAAAATATTAATTAAAATAATTTAATTAACAATTTAAATAGTTAAAAATTAAAATAATTTAATTAACTTAAATTAAATTAAATTTTAAATTAAAATTAATTAAGGGGCCCCTGGGTGGCTCAGTTGATTAAGACCTCCAACTACTGGTTTCAGCTCAGGTCATGATCTCATGGTTTTTGAGTTTGAGCCCCACATCAGGCTCTGTGCTGATAGTGCAGAGCCTGCTTGGGACTGTCTCTCTCCCTCTCTCTCTCTGCCCCACCCCTGCTTGCTTGCTCTCGCTCTCTCTCTCTCAAAACTAAACATAAAAAAATAAATTACAATATTAATTGAAATATTCATAATATAGAAATAACATAAATTTTTAATAATTTAGAATATGTTAAACAAGAACTTACATATTTAGCCATTAAACTATGTGCTAAATGGACACCTTTTTTGGAGGGGGGGAGAATTTGTAGTTTGTGGTTTTTTTTTAATGGTTTCAGAAGTAGAACTTAGTGATTCATCCTTTACATATAACAGCCAGTGCTCATCCCAACAAGTGCCCTCCTTAATACCCATCACCTATTTAGCCCGTCCACCTACCCAACACCCCTCCAGCAGCCCTCAGTTTGTTCTTGTATTTAAGAGTCTCTTATGGTTTGCTTCCCTCTGTTTTTATCTTATTTTTCCTTCCCTTCCCCTATGTTCACCTGTTGTTTCTTAAATTTCCCATGAGTGAAATTATATGATATTTATCTTTCTCTGACTGACTGAATTTGCTTAGCCTGATACACTCTAGTTCCACCCAGGTTGTTGCAAATGGCAAGATTTCATGCTTTCTGATCACTGAGTAGTATTCTACTGTGTGTGTGTGTGTGTGTGTGTGTGTGTGTACACACACACACACACACACACACACACACACCACATCTTCTTTATCCATTCATCAGTCAATGGACATTTGGGCTCTTTGCATAATTTGGCTGTTGTTGATAGCGCTGCTATAAACATCGAGATGCATGCGTACCTTCAAATAAGCATTTTTAGATCCCTTGGATAATTTCCTAGTAGTGCAATCGCCGGGTTGTAGGGTAGCTCTATTTTTAATTTCTTGAAGAACTTTCATACTGTTTTCCAGAGTGGTTGCACCAACTTGCATTCCCACCAGCATTGCAAAAGTGTTCCCCCTTCTCCACATCCTTGCCAACATCTGTTGTTTCCTGAGTGAATTTTAGCTACTGAAGCTGGTGTGAGATGGTATCCCACTGTGGTTATGATTTGTATTTCCCTGATGATGAGTGATGTTGAGCATCTTTTCATGTGTCAGTTAGCCATTTAGATTTCTTCTTTCAAAAAGGGTTCATGTCTTTTGCCCATTTCTTCAATGGATTATTTGTTTTTTGGGTGTTCAGTTTGATAAGTTCTTTTTAGATTTTGGATACTAACCTTTTATTCGATATGTCATTTGCAAGTATCTTCTCCCATTCCATCAGTTGCCTTTTAGTTTTGTGGACAGCTTCCTTCGCTGTGCAGAAGCTATTTATCTTGATGAGATCCCAATAGTTCATTTTTGCTTTTGTTTCCCTTACCTCCAGAGATGTATGGAGTAAGACGTTGCTACGGCCAAAGTCAAAAAGGCTGTTGCCTGTTTTCTCCTCTAAGATTTTCATGGTTTCCTGTCTTACATTTAGGTCTTTCATCCATTTTGCGTTTATTTTTGTGTATGGTGTAAGAAACTGGTCCAGGTTCATTCTTCTGCGTGTCACTGTCCAGTTTTCCCAACACCATTTGCTGAAGAGACTTTTTTCCATTGGATATTCTTTTCTGCTTTGTGCAAGATTAGTGGGCCATACGTTGGTGGGTCCATTTCTGGGTTCTCTATTCTGTTCAATTGATCTATGGGTCTGTTTTTATGTCAGCACCGTACTGTCTTGATGATTACAGCTTTGTAAATTATCACTTGAAATCTGGAAATGTAATACCTCCAGCTTCGCTTTTCTTTGTCAATATTAATTTGGCTATTTGAGGTCTTTTCTGGTTCTATACAAATTTTAGAATTACTTGTTCTAGCTCTGTGAAGAAGGCTGGTGTTATTTTGATAGGGATTGCACTGAATATGTACATTGCTTTGGGTATGCAGATTTGCATTTTAACAGTATTTGTTCTTCCAATCCAAGAGCATGGAATGTTTTTCCATTTCTTTGGGTCTTCTTCAATTTCTTTCATAAGCTTTCTACTGTTTTCAGCATACAGATCTTTTACCTCTTTGGTTAGGTGTATGCCTAGGTATTTTATGGGTTTTGGTGCAATTGTAAATGGGATCTATTCCTTGGTTTCTCCTTCTGCTGCTTCATTTCTACACACCAAACACGTGTGTGTAGAAATGCAACTAATCGCTTCTCGGCCTTTTGGCTAAGATCAAGTGAAATGCAACTAAACGCGTTAATTTTATATCCTGCGACTTTACCTAACTCATGTATCAGTTCTAGCAGTTTTTTGGTGGAGTCTTTTGGGTTTACCACATACAGTATCATGTCATCAGTATCATGTCATCTGCGAAGAGTCAAAGTTCGATTTCTTCCTTGCTGATTTGGATGCCTTTTATATCTTTATGCTGTCTGACTGCTGAGGCTAGGAATTCCAACACTTTGGAAGAAATAACAGTGATGAGGGTGGGACATCCCTGTCATGGTTCCTGACCCTTAAGGGTAAAGTTCTCACTTTTTCCCCACTGAGGATGACATTAGCTACGGGTCTCTCATATATGCCTTTATGATCTTGAGGTATGCCGCCTCTATCCCTACTTTCTTTTAAAATACGTGTTGTTGGGGCGCCTGGGTGGCACAGTCGGTTAAGCGTCCGACTTCAGCCAGGTCACGATCTCGCGGTCCGTGAGTTCGAGCCCCGCGTCGGGCTCTGGGCTGATGGCTCAGAGCCTGGAGCCTGTTTCCGATTCTGTGTCTCCCTCTCTCTCTGCCCCTCCCCCGTTCATGCTCTGTCTCTCTCTGTCCCAAAAATAAATAAACGTTGAAAAAAAAAAAATTTAAAAAAATAAAATAAAATAAAATAAAATACGTGTTGTTGGTTTTTTTTAATAAGTAAATAAATCAAATTGGGGCACCTGGGTGGCTCACTTGGTTAAATGTCTGACTTCAGCTCAGGTCATGATCTCACGGCTCCACATCAGGTTCTGTGCTGACAGCTCAGAGCCTGGAGCCTGCTTCAGATTCTGTGTCTCCCTCTCTCCCTCTCTCTACGCCCTCCCCAGCTCGTACACACACACTCTCTCTCTCTCAAAAATAAATAAACATTTTTTAAAAATCAAAAAAAAAAAATTATCCCAGGAGAGCACCATAAATGCACATAATTTGAGAGTGACAAGAATTAGATTGTCTTATAAATTACAACTCTGTAATTACACTAAAAATCATTGCTTTGTATACTTAAAATGAGTAGTCATAATGGTATACAAATTATACTTTGAAAAATACCCTTGCATAAAAAGAGAAAGGTTGAAGATTATGAAGATATAAAGGTTGTTACAATTTTATTTGCTTTCTGGAGCACAATCATAACCAGAGGGGGGGAAAAAATCTACATTTTCTCTTCTCAAATAATAAAGATGAAGCCCCTCAAACATATGCTAAAAGCTATAAGTCTAGGAGTCATCATTTTATTGCCCCCTGTGAAAAACATCCCTAAATGAGGAGTATATTATTTGATAATTCTATTTCATATTGTAATTATGATAACATTTTTATCAAGTAGTTTCCTATATAAAATAGGAACATATGTTGAATCTACACAGCTACAAAATGAGTGAAAAAAATGACTAACAGTTAAACATGTAAAAGCTGCTTCTAATAGTGTTCAAAATGAAAACCCTTATGACAATAAAGTTACAGAATAGTAAAATACCACTGAATTATCTATAAGTACAAAAACTGAAACAATAAAAGCATATTAAAGGAGACTTTTCCCCTTAATATGTTCCATATACTGAAACTCTAGATTATAAGACAGTAAATTTAAAATATTGACTGAGATACAAATATTCTCACAGAAACTCTCAGAAAATTGGACTACTCCTTCTTCCCTAACAAACCACATCCTGTCTTTCAGGCCAACCTACTGGAAACTCCTCAAGTCTGGAGTGGAGAAGACTGGGAGACGGGTGGGTTGGGGTGGGGTACACTGTCTTAATGAATCAAAGATCCTAGATCATTTGGCATATAACGGGTTCTTATTAAATATTTCTTAAATAAGTTAGTACATCTCAGAAAAAAACATATGAAACACAAGAATAAAATGTCTTATTCTAGAAGCTATTAATTCTAGGAGCTGACTTATCACCATCTAAATCAATATTAAAGTGGAGAAAAAAGATGAACAACCTGCCACAAAATATTAAAACTGACTGTCTTTTAGTGGTTTTCTTCTTTCATTTCACTTATATTTCAAAACGTAATAAATATCCAATTTTTAAAATGAAAAATTCCTTCAAAAGCCTTAATGGAAACTCACTTCAATTTTGCCTAACATTTACATTCATCCTTAGGAGTAGGGATAAATGGAAAAAACAGGGCGATTTTTTTTTTTTAAAGCAAATTTACTGCAAAGTTCTGCCTTATTAGAACAGCATACAATATGGCTTGTTCCTACAGAAAACAATCCTTTGCTTTGCAGTCACTACCACTGAGATTCACAGAATTTGAATGCTTTCTAAATGGTTTGGTTAACAGAAGCATGCAGAATTTTTTAAAAATGAAGAGGTTCTTAAATATGATACGTATTTTTAAAAACTACAGAAAAACTGGGGCACCTGCGTGACTCAGTCAGATGAGCATCTGACTCTGGATGTGGGCTCAACTCATGATCTCATGGTTCCATTAGTTCCAGCCCCATGTCAGACTCCGAGCTGGCAGCGTGGAGCCTGCTTGCAATTCTCCCCCTCTCTATCTGTCCCTCCTATGCTCATACTCTCTCCTTCAAAATAAAATAAATTTAAAAAAAAAAAAAACTACAGAAAAACTCCAAAGGAGGAAATGTGTACAAACAAATTAAATACAAATTAAATTTGAAGATAGAAAATCTTTGACAACTTGCATATACTATAAATTTATCAGAATGAACTATGGCAATATGGAATTTCAATGCAAAATCAAAAAAAAAGGCATTTCACTTCTTTTCCATCTTTAAAATCAAGAATAAGAAGGCAAACTCTTAGTGCTCTCACTATGTGCCAGGCACCGTTTGAAGCACTTTACATTACAAACAGGTTATAATATGTAACTAATTCTAATTCAACTCAAAAATAACCAGCATATATTCTGGATTTCAACAGAAATTAGCCAAAAGTACTACTGTAAATTACCTGTTTAGAGGGTAATTTTTCCTTAAAGATAGTCTTTTCTCATAATCTAATAAGGAAATGATAATGTTTTCTTAAAACATTTTAAAATGGTGCCATTTAGACAAAAGGAAAATTAAGGATACAAATATAAATGCAAACAATTACAAAAGAATACCTTGAAAGGAGAAACCTAAAGAAAACATAATTGTGTGTGTTTTACTGACACACAATTTTTACTTATTAGAGAATGTGTAATACTCTTAATAAAATACACTTAAAGCTATTTCTTGAACACCAAGCTTTCTTTCAAGTAAAACTTTTATAGTAGATGACTTTTACAGTAGATGACTTTAGGAGGTCTAGAAGAATGAAGGATTGTTAAACAGGAGACAGACATGGGTCAGATGGCAAAGTTTTAAGAATGCCATTGTTAATGGTAACAGGATAACAACCAAACATCTGAAAATAGGGGAGCTCTTCAGAAATACATAAGCCATAGCTGAACTCCTACTTCTTGGCAGGTAATGCCTTAGACCACACGCACCAAGTTTAAGACCATGAGGGCCTAACACTGATTCACACAAGGAGTGCCTCACAGAAGCAGTTTTTCCTATGAAATAAAATTTGAGAGGAAAAGGCATTGAGGTCCAACTAAAAAGAAATACTTTTTTAATGAAGTAATCCATTTTTTGAATTTGCATCTCAACAGGACTTTTCATTCTATTCTATTAATTGTGTGGAAAGAATACAAAATCATCACAATACAAAGAAAGATCAGCATAATTAAAAGAAACAGTGAAATCATATGTCTTAGTTTAATTCAGTCTCGACTGAAGGCCCATTAAGCATCCAGAACGAATACAGACCCTGGGAATACAAGGATGATCAATAAAAGGTCTTTGGCCTCAAGGAGATGACAATCTACCAGTCTTAAAAATGTTTTAAGAACTAACTATACCAGGGGTGCCTGGGTGGCTCAGCTGCTTGAGGCTCCGACTCTTGGTTTTGGTTCAGGTTAAGAACATGGTTCGTGGGTTCAAGCCCCGTGTCAGGCTCTGTGATGACTGTGTGGAGCCTGCTTGAGATTCTGTCTCTCCCTTTCTCTTCACCCCCTCCCTGATGCTTCTCTGTCTCTGTCTCTCTCTCTCTCCATATATATATATATATGTATATGTATATATATATATATATATATATACACACACATATATATACATATATATACATATACATATATGTATATGTATATATATATATTTTAAAAAAAGAAAGAGCTAACTATACCAGATGTTACTCTCCTGAATATTAGTGACAGGCTCCACATCCCACGAATATCACAGGGCCTGACCACTAAGGCAGTTGAACTGAATTAGAGCCTAGATGGAAGTGGCAAGAAAAGGCACAAAGCATACAGGTGGGGGCCAGCTGACTTTCCTTCTTACAAGCTTATCCTTCTCAAATTCCAGGGCTGAAAAAAACAGGAAGATGGATAGATACTGAAGTTCTGTGGATACCCGCCCCCAGACACAGCTGCAGAAGCAACTCCTTATTTCAAGAAGGTTCTTCTCGGGGGACCAGTTCTGTGGTACCCCTTGATAAGAAGAATCATAATCTGAATCAGAGGAAGGATAACCAGCCTCTTTCAGCTACTAGTTTAATAACAAGGAGGAGAACTGGTTTGGCCTGCACATCTGCAATTACCTCTGTACTAGGTAAAAAAGAAACTGGGTCATTAGCACTGAAGGGTTTAGTAACTCCATTCAACTTTGATCCAAAAAATATGAGAATTCACAAACAAGTAACATTGAAAACAGTTTACAGAAAGAGGAAAAGGGGACAGGTAGGGACAAGAGATATACATATCAGCTGGTGTGTGTATATATACCCGTATGTATATACCATATACATATATACCAAAGTCATAATTATTTATGTGAGAATAATACTGTCAATTGCCAAAAATTCAAAACCCTTTAAGACATATTGCCGTGATACAGACAGGATGAAATATCCATTTTTTACTTGTATAAGCTACAAAGCTGGGCTGAACATGCAAAACTAACCAAGAATTTGTTTTGTTTTGAATGTTTATTTTGAAAGACAGAGAGAGAGAAGGCACATGCATGAGCAGAGGGTGAGGGATGCAGACAGACAGAAGAAAGAATCCCAAGCAGGCTCAGTGCTGTCATCAGTCAGTGAGGAGCCTGCATGGGACTTGATCCCAGCAGCTGTGAGATTGTGACCTGAGCCGAAATCAAGAGTAGGACACTCAACCAACTGAGCCACCCAGGTGCCCCTGTATTATTTTTTTAATGAGGAAAATATTCAGTGGAACCCTATTTCAAATGATCTTTTCAGTGTAAATGATTTTTAAAAATCAGTGATAGTGTAATAAATGCACAGCTATATAACATGTCAATCAATGTAAAAATTCATTCCCAACTAAGAGAAAAATAAACCCAAAAAAGAGGGACATAAACACAGTGGTGCTTGAGACAAAGACCAGTTAGGAGGTTCCTGCGACAGGGTGGAAGTAAACAGGGCATGGGGGACTAAACCAGGCTAGAAGGAGTAGAAATTAGGAGATAGAAGCAAGGATGAGAAGTGTTGAAGAAGAACAGATGATGAAGCTTTGGCAATTGAATATGAGTGCTGACAGAAGTCAAAGAGAACAGCAGGGTCTGCTAGTGAAGAGGGAACACAGAGTGTGATGTCTATGCTATAGTCTGCCTTTCCCATTAACAGAATCTGTGACCCAGAGGTCTATGTTTCCTGACCTATAAAGCAAGCCTATTAGATTCTAAGATCTCTCAAGTCCCTGCCCATATTTCAGTTTTAGCACCCTAAGGTTCCAAGATATTAAGTTTGGATGGCTGAGAGAGCTCTACTACAAGAGACAAACAGGGAAATTAAGAGGATGCTATGCAAATAGAAGGCATTCCACCTATCAGTGGGACCACAGAGGCTTCAAAAAATGAGTTTAAAATTGACTGAAGATTATTTTAATTGTGTTCTGGGTTGCAACAAGGTTAGTGTAAAGAGAAAAAGCTATAAAGTCAAACAGTCTTGTTTGAATCCAGATGTGCCAAATGACCTTGAGCAAGTCACTCAGTGTCTCTCGACCTCAATACTGAAGCCATCAAAGAGAAGCACTAACTGGGAAGATGAGAGATAGAAGAGCTGGGTATCACATTTGGCTGCCAGTGGGTAGTCAATGAATGGTAGCTTCCCTGCAGGTGGTTCTACAGTCAACCTTATTTCAAGGTTCTTTAATCTCGCTACTTTACCTCACTGCTGCTGTCTTTAAGATATTTTTTTAAGGAGAAAAGATTTTATTAAAATAATCTGTGGCATTTGCTAATTTCTGTAATACTGGACATTCCAATAACACTTATGGGACTCACAAAGTTGTTGGTCAACAAACACATGTTTTCTTCAAAAACCCATCTGAAATTTCTCTCGCTGGCCCAGACAGGTCCTCTAGCTCCTGATCCATATGTTCAACTACTCTCTCAGCATCTCCACTTGACTATCACACAGGCAACTCACTTAAACTCAGTAACTCTTGTGATCTAGTGTTTCAACCTTCAAAGCCCATCCTCCCGAGTTCCCTATCTTGGTGAACATGGACACTATATATCCAGGTGACTGTGTTAGGGACCCATGGGTTGTACTTGGCACCATCACTGCATTCACAAGCTAGGAGCCAATCCTATCCTGTCAATTTGCTCTCCTAAATATCTCCCCAACCTGCCTATCTCCTTCCATTGCAACCCTAGTCCAAACTACCATTACCTTTCACCTGAACAAGGTGCTCTCTCTCTCTCTCAAAAATAAACATTAAAAAACAAACAAACAAACAAACAGAAGAGAACAAGCAAAGTTTGGATTCATGGTAAGGAACCAGGGACAGCTACAGCATCTGTGTTATGGGCCAGTGGATGTGCAGGCACTGTGAAGCAGGAACAGAGTTTGCTCCTTCTTGCTATTCTTGCCACCTCACTTGGTAAGGAGTCAGTGCCAGCATGTCCAAGAGTGAGAAAGGGGAACATGAGAAATTCCCACACAGAATGTCTTTATGAATATAGGGACAAATGCACAGAAACCACTGAGCAAAATGGAGGCCTGGGGAAGGAGACCCCTGGTGGGGCTAACTTGTTTATGGAGTCTGAACCACCATGATAACAATCCCAAGTGAGTAAGTACTAGAGACAGTGGTCCCATCTTTAGAGAATCCTAGGCTCCATGTGATATCTGAATGTTTTCTAAGGACTTCAACCATTCTGTAAGTGATAACAGCCAAACCTCTTTCCCTGTGACACAGATTTTCTAATCATACCATTTCACTTATCAAGCCAAGTACACATGATGTGAACATAGGAAGAGCTTTCTTTTTACAGGAGGTCAGTAGAAAACTCAAACAGCCTTGAGGGTCTCAAATACATTAAGAATGCGATTTCCAGATTTCCAAGCCAAAGAGGAACTTAGGGACAACAGACTCTCCTACATCCTTAAAGAAAGAATAAACCATTTTTGTTTGTTTTCATTTAAATATAATCAATTAAATAACATTCACAAAAAGTCTCCTCTACACCAGGACACTTAAATAAAACCACAACAAAATTTTGCCAAATACCGTCTATCCCACCTAAAGAATTTACGTGAGCTAATAAAATGTTGTTCAAGGTATGTATTGACTTTGAAAAGGAGTAAGTGCTTTTCCTAAACAATGGTTTTTTAAGAATACTTAGATATGCTAGGGGTCCTAGGCCTGACCTATTGTCATGTTTCACAGAGCTGTTTTTTGTCACTCAATTATATAAACAGTATTTCTCACAGTGCATGTTACAGTTTGAAGAGGAACTAAAAATAGAATTTTCACTAGAAACGTGTAAAATAAAAAGAATCTTTCCAACAAGAGAAGAATAATGGCTAAATTACTTTTCTGGGAGTTGCAAAATGGTTGAACCACTTTGGCTAAGAGTTTGGCAGCATCTATGAAGCTAAATCTATATTTTACCCTATGACGCAGCAGTTCTCCCCCTATGTATATACCCAAGAGAAATGAGTACCTAAACTCACAAGAGTCACGTTCTAGAGTGTTTGTGACAGCTCTATTCATGATACCAAAACCTGCTGACAACCCAAATATCTATCAACAGAACAAGTGGCATACAAATGGTGGTATATACTGTAAAAAATAAAAATAAAAATAAAAATAAAAATTATTATACATAGAACATGCCTGAATCTCAACAAAGGAAGGCTGACACAAAACACACAGCATGTGATTCTATTCACACGAAGGCCAGGAACAGATAAAAGATCTTAAATGAGGAAAGTCGCAACAGTGGTTAACTCTAGGGGAGAGAGGATGTAAACACGAAATGGGAAGACCCCAAGAGCTTCTGGGTGAGGAATAAGTTTTTTATCTTCACCTGGGTGGTGGTTATGGAGACACATACTATGCGCAACACACTGAGCTATACATTGAAGACCTATCCACTTGAAAATATATAAATTATGCCTCGGGAAAATAAACCAATACAGGCCTTTTCCTAAAAGCAAAGGAAGAAATAATGATGGAAGGGGATGCAAAGTGTCTACATAATAATATAACTTCCATATGGAACACAAAAGATAAAAGCCTTGGAGAAAAATAAAAGACAACCGACATAGCTGGGCATATATTTACAATGTACGTGACCAAAGACTGATATCCCAAATATGTACCTCACAATTTTTTTTTGATTTTTTTTTTTTTTTTTTGAGACAGAGAGAGACAGAGCATGAACGGGGGAGGGTCAGAGAGAGGGAGACACAGAATCTGAAGCAGACACCAGGCTCTGAGCTGTCGGCACAGAGCCCGACGCGGGGCTCGAACTCATGGATTGTGAGATCATGACCTGAGCTAAAGTCGGACGTTTAACCGACTGAGCCACCCAGGCACCCCTGTACTTCACAATTTAAGTACATCTGAGTACACAGAAGATTAAGTACATCGCAAACATAAAATTAACAAAGGATGTTGACCAGAAATTCTCAAAAGAAACACCAGCAGTAATCTCAAGCTAAGTAAGTGCGCCAGGTGAACATGTCCTGCAACGAGGCCCCCCATCAGTCAGCCAGAAGCCCACCAGCTATTCTACATGCATTCAGTCACTTCCTCAAAACAAGGTGCAGAAATACAATACTTCCGCTTTATTTTCCAGCACTCTCCTAGTGGCAGATGGCATTTTCCTGGTATAATTACCAAACCGACAAAGGATTTCTATCTTTCCTCCACTAGCCACAGCCAACCTTGGCCTGGAATACAGGTGAGTTTTGTGCCTGTTCTCCTGATCAACACCTTGTACTCACGTAGGATCCAAAGCACAGACAGGCTTTTCTGGGTACTCCTGCTCCATCCTGGGATTCTACACCACAAGGGGACTCTGTCAGGTCTTCGACCCCACCCCCAAAATCCTTCTTGCAGAGTAACGTAAGAAATGAGCTAAATGGGTGCAGATACTCCTGGTCCTTGAGACTTGAAGGAATTTTGAGCTCTCACAACAGACCACACTGAGCCTTCCAAAGGATGTTAGTATTTCAGGTATGTCCTTGTTACACCCTCTTTGGCTACACCTCTTCCCATCTACCAAAGGTGAAAACAGTTGTGTGCTCTGTCTCTTCTTGGAGACAAGGGCTTGTGACCCTCTGTAATTCAGTTTCCTTGGGTGCCTTGCAATCTCAGCTCTACGATGGGCTCAAGAAAAAGTACTGTTATTTTATATATTATCTCCTTGTGACACTATACATCCCGAGAAAAATACTGTCACTTCTATTCAGAAAATATTGTGAAATAAACAAACACAGAAAGAGACTCATAAAAACAGAGAGCAAACTGATGGATGCCAGAGGGCAGGGGTGGGGGGGGTACAGAAATAGGTGAAAGGGATTAAGAGGTACAAACTTCCCCGTAAGTCACTGGGATGGACAGTACAGCAAAAAGGAAAGGTAATCAATAATACTGTAATGACTCAATGTGCTGTATGCTAACAGTAACTACACTTATCACAGTAAGCATAGCATAAGGTACAGAATTGTTGCATCACTGTTGTACCCCTGAAATTAATTTAACACTGGATGTCATCAACTACACTTTAATTTTTAAAAAAGAAAGAAAACATTATGCTATGAATGGAAATGAAAACACAACATATCCTAATTTGGGAGATTCAGCTAATCTGGCTCTTAGAGGAAAATTTATAAATTTAAATGCTTACACGAGGAAAAAAAATACCTAAGCTTCTAACTTATAAAACTGGAAAGAGAACAGCAAAATAAACTAAAGTAATAGGAGAAAGGAAATAATAAAAATAAAAGCAGAAAGCAAGGACACAGAAATAACAAAATTGAATAAAATCAATTTTAAAAAATTGATTTCTTTGAGGGTGCCTAGGTGGCTCAGTTGGTTGAGTGTCCAACTCTTGGTTTCAGCTCAGGTCATGATCTCACGGTTCGTGGGTTCAAGCCCCACATCGGGCTTCCCGCTAATAGCCTGCTTGGGATTCTCTCTCTCTCTGCCCCTCCCCTGCTTGCTCGCTCTCTCAAAATAAACTTAAAAAATTTTTTTGAATGGTTCTTTGAATAGGATCAATAAATTTACAAATCTCCAGTTATACTGACCAAGAAGAAAAAAGACACAAATTACCAATACTAGGAATGAAGGAAGCATCACAGTAAAAGGACAAGACAAACTTAGATGAAATGGACAAATTCCTTGAAAATCTGGCACAAAAGTAAAGCTGACACAAAACAGAATACCTTAACAGCTCTGTATCTGTCCAACATAGTACATTAAAAGCCTTCTCACAAAGAAAACCTAGTAGGCCCGGATGGTTTCACTGTTCAATTCTACCAAACAATAAGGAGGAATACCAATGTTACATCCACACTTTTAGAAAGTAAAAGAGAGTATTTCCTAACACATTTTAAGAGGCTTGAATTACCTTGACACCAAAACCAAAGATATTTCAAGATAAATCTACAGATCAATATTCCTCATGAAGGAATCCTTAACAAAGTATTAGTAAGGTGAATCCAGAAATACATAAAAATGATAATAATGCAACATAAGTGAGCTCTATTCCAGGAATACAAGGTTGTTTTACCATTCTAAAATCAATATAATTTGCTACTTTAATAGAATAAAGAAGAAAAGTCATGATCATCTCAAGGGATTCAGGAAAAGCTTTTGAAAAATTAAACACCAGTTATAAAACAAAAACAAAAACAAACTAGCAATAGGAGGCAACTTTTCCAACCTGTGGCAGAGTAGCTATAAATAGCGTAGCCAACACCCTACTCACTGGCAAAAGACAGCATGCTTCCCCCTGCCTGAGACTGGGGAAACAGCAAGGGGGTCCACGGCTGCCACTTCTATCTAACATTTTATTCCAAGGTCTAGCCAGTATGTAAGGTAAGGAAACAAGAAGAATGCATATTGGAACAGGTGAGTAAAAAAGTAAGACGACTGACAGTACCAAGTGTTGGCAAGGAGACAGAGCAAATGTTGACTCTCAGCCGGAGATGGGAGAAATGTAATACGGTACAAGCCCTCTGGAAAACGATTTGGCAGTTTCTTTAAAAGTTAAAATACATATCATATGGCCCGTCTATTCCACTTGCAGGTATCTGCCCAAAATAAGTTAAAACAAATACCCACACAAAGACATGCATAAGAATGGTCCAGGTGATCATTTTTTAATAGTCCCAAACTGACAAACCACATGTCGATCTACAGGAGAACAGATAAACTCATCATGATGTATTTACACAACTGAATACCATGCAACAAAAAAGAACGAACCCCGATACATGCTGCAACATGGATGAACTTCAAGAACATTCTGCAAAGCAAAGGAAGCTAGACGCCAGAGTCCATACTGCATGGTTTCATTTATTTTAAGATCTTTAAAACATACACTGGCTCTAAAGTGCTGGGGAGCTGATTAGCAGCAGTTGCACAGGGCTGAGGCTGAGGATGGAGATTTGACTGAAAAGGACACAAAGGCACTTTTCTGGGGTGAGGAAAGCGTTCTACATCAGGGACGGGCTAACTACAATGTGCAGGCTGGCTGCCTCTTTTGGTAAATCAAGTTTTACTGGAACACAGCCATGCCCATTAATTATGTGTTGTCTCTGACTGCTTTTACACTATAAGGGCAGAGTTGAGTAGTTGCAACACAGATTTTATGGCCCACAAAGTCTAAGATATTTATTATCTAACGCTTCACACAAAAAATTTGCTGCCACCTGCTCCTTATCTCTACCTTACTTGGGATGATAGGTTACAAGGTTATAGGAGTATGTCAAAACATACTCAACTGTGTGCTTAAAAATGGACATATTATAGGCAAATGGTGGCTCTATAAAAGCGATCTGAAAGGAACAACTGCTTTGAAGAGACTGAATCATTAGGTAAAAATAAAGTATTAGTCCCAGAATTTAGCAAAAAAAGATAGAAAATGTAAAGCAAAAGAAACAAAACTGAGCTATAAACGAACTTTAAAAACTGAAAACATCTTTTTAAATATAATGCATTATTTATTTTTAGATCAGAATATCATTTTCATTACAGTAAAGCAGATTGGAAAATTAGTTGTAGATATGCCAAAAACTTGTTAAAGGCAAGAGACTCAATTCCGTGTGCCTTGTGTTAATTCTCTTTGTCCTACCACCCTTCTGTGCCCCTCACTCCCAGCTCATGGCCCATCTAAAGGAACAGACACACTTACACGGATTCTACTTCCTGCTGTTCCACCAGAGGGGGGAGAAAGAAGGAACCTCCACTCACACCTGATCCTGATGCTTAAAGCAGCTACTAGTGTAAATGCCTACTGAGAAAGCTTCATTTATCAAAAGGAGCTTTTGTAAAGAAGTGCGTTTTATAATCTGAAATTGTATCTGAAATGGTCATTTTTATGCAATATAAACCACAATAATTAAAAATCAAGAAGGTAAAAAAAGAGCTCAGGAGGAAATTTATTCCCATCCCATGTAACCATAAAACTTGACTAGAAATATACTATGAAAAACTTGCAGAAAATTTCTTACTAAAAAATGTGTAATTTTCTATCATCAACAGACAGTCCAAATAATTGATGCATGGGATGAAAAATTTCAAATACTAACTGATAAATTACTTCACACTAAGAACTGGGCTGTAAACTGACTTAGAAGTTAAAGTCATGGTATACATATAAAACTTCCAATTCTAATGCAACATTCATTTGCCCGTGCTTTTTTGTTATTAAAACCACATGTTGGCACTGAACCATTTTATGGTTCATTTGAGACAAACATGCAGAAAATTGTGGGAAACAAACAGAGCCCTACAAGTCTGTTAAAGGCAAGACACTCAACTTCAATGCAAGATCAGTTAGGAGGCTTTGTGAAGCCTAAGCTAAAAAGCCCATCCATGAGTGAAAACAGGTTTGTCTTAATAAGGAAACTCTACTGCAGCTGTAGTGAAAGCGAGGCTGAAGCCACTGTCCAAGTTAATCATTTTTAACCCAGAAAGCGGAAAACACAGATCCCAGTATTTAATGAGAGAATGCGTGCCAGATATTTGAATGATGTCTTCACCTAGTCGTGTATTCAAATTCTGCCGGGTAAAAACGTCCTTTAAAAAACAAACAAACAAAAAATCTAAAGCACGTTATCGAACTAGTAAAATCATACTAATAAAAAGAACTTCCTTAAAAGATACTTTGCCATATACTAAAGACGAAAACAGGGGTGCCTGGGAGGCTCAGTCGGTTAAGCGTATGATTTTTTATTTCAGCTCAGGTCATGATCCCAGGGTCACGGGATCGAGCCCCGTGTCAGTGCAGAGCCTGCCTGGGATTCTCTCTATCCCCGCCTCTGCCTCTCTCCACCACTCATGCTCTAAAATAAAAATTAAAAAAAAAATAAAACACAATCATCTCAGGATCTGCTTCCTCATATAACTCCTTTCAAAATTCATTTCAGACAGCCACGTGTATTTTAACGCAAGTTCCTCCTGATAATTCTGAACTCTAAACAGCATACCACTGCTAAAATAAGGCAAAGTTGGTTGAGCGTCCAACTTCGGCTCAGGTCACGATCTCACAATTCATGCGTTGGAGCCTCGCGTCAAGGCTTTGTGCTGACAGCTCAGAGACTTCTTCAGATTTTCTGTCTCCCTCTCTCTCTGCCTCTCCCCCACTTGTTCTGTCCCGAAAGTAAATAAACATTCAAAAAACTTTTTTTAAATAAGGCAAAAGGCAATGAGGTAAAGGAATCTAAGAAAGCTAAGCAACAAGGAAGTATAATGAAACCCCACAAGGAATAATTCAAAAAAACTTAAATCCATATTTTGTCATGCTTTCCACTACCCCCTCAGTCAAATATTCCCGGTAATCTCTACAGACCCGTGCTGGGCACACAATTCAAATGAAGAAAGCTTTAAAGAGCCTCGACAATTTGCTAGGCATTATAATAGGTAAACAAGTCAAAGAGATACAAATCCTTACAGTAAAGGGCTTCCCAAACTGGAAGGGATACCCCACAAACTGTGAGAATTCACAGCAGAGCACTCTGGAAACCCAGAGCCAGCAGTGGCTGGGTTGAGAAGGAAAGTCTTTGCAGGAGATGCACAGACTCTTTACATGCTATAAAGGACAGGGGGAGTGACACAATGTAGCATGAATCATAATCATCTGCAGGCCTTGTTAAAGCACATTCTCTGAGCCCTATTGCCAGGTTTCTGATTTAGGCAGGGCCTGGGAATTTGCATTTATATCCAATTCCCAAGAGATGCTGATCGTCAGTGGACCACACTTTGAGAACCACTGGTATAAGCAGATGTACCTGGTCTGTTTACCGATTCCCAACTAGTTCCCTGTGGTTGGAATACAGTTTGCATTAATGTGTAATGAATTCCTTTTTCTCCACAAAGAATGTTTACATTTCATTAGTTTCCTTTTCTTTTCCTTTTTAGTTAGGCTAAAAACACTTTAAAGATCTTGACAACTGGAATAAAAATGAGATCTAACAAATTTTTTGATTATGTAAAATATTTTAGAATACAATTTCTTTAAAATATTTAAATTTAGGGTTTTTTTTAATGTTTATTTTTGAGAGAGAGAGACAGAGCATGAGTGGGGGAGGGGCAGAGAGAGAGGAAGACACAGGATCCAAAGCAGGCTCCAGGCTCTGAGCTGTCAGCACAGAGCCCGACATAGGGCTCAAACTCACAAGCCACAAGATCATGACCTGAGCTGAAGTCTATGCTCAACCGACTGAGCCACCCAGGCACCCCTCAAGGTATTTTTAAACAAAGTTTCAAACTGTCGTAAATAAATTATCATAAATCTACTTCAAAACACTCAAGTGGCTTAAACCACTTCATACTTACCAGGATGCATATAATCAAAAATGGAGGGGCGCCTGGGTGGCGCAGTCGGTTAAGCGTCCGACTTCAGCCAGGTCACGATCTCGCGGTCCGGGAGTTCGAGCCCCGCGTCAGGCTCTGGGCTGATGGCTCGGAGCCTGGAGCCTGTTTCCGATTCTGTGTCTCCCTCTCTCTCTGTCCCTCCCCCATTCATGCTCTGTCTCTCTCTCTGTCCCAAAAATAAATAAAAAACATTGAAAAAAAAATTAAAAAAAAAAAATGGAAAATAGTAAGTGTTGCAGAGAAATAGAAGCCCTCATATGTTGAGAATATAAAATGATGCACCCACTGTGGAAAGCTGGCAGTTGTTCAAAAAGCTAAACAGAATTACTAACATCACCCAATAATTCCACTCTTAGGTATAAACCCAAAAGAAGAGAAAGCAGGGACTCAGAAACTTGTACACCAATGTTCACTGCATGTTCCATTTACATGTTTGTGTTCCCTCAAGATTCCTATGTTGGAATCCTAACGCCCAACGTGATGGTGTTAGAAGGTGGGGCCTATGGAAGGTGATGAGGTAGTGAGAATGGGGCCCTCATGAATGGGATTAGTGCTTTTATAAGAGTCAGTCCACAGTACTCCCTACCCCTTCTTCCAGGTGAGGATAAGAAGTCTGCTACCCAGAAGGAAGCTCTCACCTGACCAGGCTGGTACTCTGCTCTTGGATTTCCAGCCTCCAGAGCTGCGAGCAATACATTTCTGCTGCTGACGAGCCACCAGCCTGTGATATTTGTTACAACAGCCCTAATGGACTAAGACACGGCAGCATTGTTCGCACCAGTCAAAAGGTGGGGGCAACCTACATGTTCATTAACGGGAAAGGGATGAACAAAATATGCTAACCCATAAAATGGAATATTATTCAACCTCAAAAAGAAGTTTTGAGGGGCGCTTGGGCGGCTCAGTTGGTTGAGCGTCCGACTTCGGCTCAGGTCACGATCTTGCGGTTTGTGAGTTTGAGCCCTGCGTTGAGGTCTGTGCTGACAGCTCGGAGCATGGAGCCTGCTTCGGATTCTGTGTTTCCTTCTCTCTCTGCCCCTTCCCCACTCACACTCTGTCTCTCTCTGTCTCTCAAAAATGAATCAACGTTTAAAAAAATTTTTTTTTTAAGTTTTGATATACAAACCACATCTGAATAAAGCTTGAAAACACTGTGTTAAGTGAAATAAATCAAACACATAAGACAAATATTTTATAATGCACTTATGTGAGATATCTAAGATAATCAAATACATAGACACAAAAAGTAGACTGGAGCTTACTAAAGATTAGGGGTGGGTGGGGGGCACCTAAGTGGCTCAGTTGGTTGAGCATCTGACTTCAGCTCAGGTCACGATCTCCCTGTCTGTGAGTTCAAGCCCCACGGCTGGGCTCTGTGCTGACAGCTCGGAGCCTGGAGCCTGTTGAGATTCTGTGTCTCCCTCTCTCTCTACCACTCCCCCACTCATGCTCTCTCTGTCAAAAATAAATAAACATTAAAAAAAAATTTAAAGATTGGGGGAGGGAATGAGGAGTTATTGCTTAATGGGCATAGAGTTCATGTTTGGGATGATGACAAAGTTTTGGAAATAGACAGGAGTAACGGTTGCATAACACTGTGAAAGTAATTTATGCTACTGAATTGTACACTTAAAAATGGTTACAATGGCCAAGTTTGTTATATATACTTTTTACTACCAAAAAAAAAGTCCAGGGGCGCCTGGGTGGCGCAGTCGGTTAAGCGTCCGACTTCAACCAGGTCACGATCTCGCGGTCCGTGAGTTCGAGCCCCGCGTCAGGCTCTGGGCTGATGGCTCAGAGCCTGGAGCCTGTTTCCGATTCTGTGTCTGCCTCTCTCTCTGCCCCTCCCCCGTTCATGCTCTGTCTCTCTCTGTCCCAAAAATAAATAAACGTTGAAAAAAAAAAAAAAAATTAAAAAAAAAAAAAAAAAAAGTCCAAAGGTCAATTACTGTCCTAAAAACCCAATGGAAATTAAATTGCTGGCATCAGTACTTTGATTTCAGTTTAGCTGAGCACTTAAGTTATAAAGACATGCCATTACTGGCTTCATTTTGTCTACAGTACTTACATGCTAAGAAAACTTACTTATGGAAAACCAGACACCAGTTTTAATGAAATTTAGTCAAGTAAGCTGCGAAAGACAGTAACAGTTACTAAGAACTAGCTCACAAATCGGAGGCCAGGAAGGTACAAGAATGCCATTGACTCTCATTTCATATAAAAATTACCTAATTTCAGGGACTGAGCCTTGGGCGGCTCAGTCGGTTAACTGTCTGACTTTGGCTCAGGTCATGATCTCACGGTTCGTGAGTTCAAGATGCCTGTCATGCTCTGTGCTGACAGCTCAGAGCCTGGAGCCTGCTTTGGATTCTGTGTTTCCCTCTCTCTGCCCCTCCTCCATTCATTCTCTCTCTCTCTCCCTCTCTCTCTCTCTAATAAATCAAAAAACATTTTTAAAAAATTACCTAATTTCGTTTTCCCAAAATCCTATGAAAAATGAACTGCCTAGTGAAAACACATAAAGTGTTTCGATAAATATGCAGCAGGATGCGTTATGTATCAGAATGTTATTTGTGACCGTAATTTTTACTTGCTTAGCCATAAGACAAATTTGCAGTTGTATATAGTCTCACTTGCTTCTGGCATCCCTCACTTGTTTCTTTCACTACTTTTGGTACTTAAAAAAAAAAAAAAAGATAAATAATTTCATTAGATTCAAATTGATGTAATATGGCTTCTGCTATATAGGAAATTTCTAACAAGCTGTATACTTAATACACGCTCGTACTTCACTAACTTTGATTCTACAACTTCTGTTTAAATGGGGCGCCTGGGTGGCGCAGTTAAGCGTCCGACTTCAGCCAGGTCACGATCTCGCGGTCCGTGAGTTCGAGCCCCGCGTCGGGCTCTGGGCTGATGGCTTGGAGCCTGGAGCCTGTTTCCGATTCTGTGTCTCCCTCTCTCTCTGCCCCTCCCCCGTTCATGCTCTGACTCTCTCTGTCCCAAAAATAAATAAAATAAAAACATTGAAAAAAAAAATTTAAATGATATTCTGTGAGCTCCTTGAGCATGGCTGTGACTCTGCCTTCTTATATTCACAGCCTTTGGCGTAAGATAATATATCTGTATTGTGTGAAAGTTTATAAGTACGTAGAGTGTGCATCACAACGGGTGGGGAATGGTGAGGATCACTCGAATTTATGAATCTAAATATCCTAACGTTAAGCTATAAACTTGGTGTCTGTTAACATCATCTTAAAATCCTAACCAGGACTCCCTGTTGTTATACCACTGGCTAAATTATTCAGTCACGTTACTCTCAGAGAACCATCCGAGGAGAAAAATACTCAGATCTACCTGAGAAAAAAGCTATGTTCTCCTCTGTCTGTAAATTACAGCAATACAGTTAATAATGGAAAAGAACTCCATCCCCCATATCTAGACACTGCTTCTCCAAACTTCTCACATTCATGAGAACCCAAGAAACTAAACAAGCTTGTGAATTATTATTCTGGGGGAAGGGGATAAAGATCATTTGGGAATAGCTTTGGCTTTTGACAGCTGCAAGTGTAAAATTTACGTCCCAGAATATTGTTAGTTGCTTAATAAAAAATTCCAGGATTTTAACAACTGACACCACTGTTAACAAAAACAAGATGTACTTTATAGGGTTGCCTGGGTGGCTCAGCCAGTTAGGTGTCCAACTTCAACTCAGGTCATGATCTTGCAGTTCCTGAGTTCGAATCTCACGCTCGGCTCTGTGCCGACAGCTCAGGGCCTGGAGCCTGCTTCACATTCCGTGTCTCCCTCTCTCTCTGCCTGTCCTCTGCTCACACTCTGTCTCTCTCTCTCTGTCAAAAATAAACATTTTTTAAAAATTTAAAAACAAAAACAAGATACACTTTTTAGTGACAAAACCTCTCAAGTTTAACATTATGGAGTAAAATGTTGGTGAGTCTACCAGGTCTTTTTAACTCAAAAATATCCTAATACATGTCATGATCAACTTCCTGATCCTAATGTATCAAGAGAGCCAGAAGGAAAGAAATCTGCCAATGGCCATGTGAGCTTGGGAGACGCCCCACAGCGTCAGATGAGATCACAGCCCTAGCTGACACCTTGACTGCTGCTCTATGAGATCCTAAGCAGAGAACCCAGCCACACTGCCAGGATGCTCTAAGGAATGGTTAAGTGTGTGTTGTTTTAAGCCACTAAGTTTGAGCTGATTTATTACAGCTATAGAAAACCAACACAGTCCTCTAAAGCACCTCCAATGTTCCCCCAAGTCATTGTGATGGGACATGACCTCTTACTGACGTCCTTTATTTTAACAGAGTCAAAACTGGGGGATACTCTGGCTCAATGATCTTGACTATTAATGTCTGACCTCAGATGAGGGAATAGCTAAAATATATACATACACACATATACACTTCAGGTGTCAGAAATCTTATAGTTTTTTTTCTGACTTGCAGTCTAAATTTTATCCAGAAGGCATCTTGATCACTATCTGATACAACAACCTCATTTACAGACTAGCTACATAAAGCGAGGGCATGGACTTCCCCAGGCTCACTGAGCTCCTGAGCAGGGGAGAAGGGCGAGAGCCCCGATCTTCAACACACAAAGGTATTCCCTCAGAAGTCTATCAGGTGGCCTCCTGTTAAAGATTAGTCGTGGGCCTGACTGTAGAGGGTGGAGAGACCAAGAATTATCTCCTCTCTCTATTACATTTAAATGCCTGCAGAATAAACACTGCATGCTTTAGAAAGATTTTAAAGCAGATACTAGAAGACTCAAAGACTAAAAGCAGCACCAGAGATGTCAAAGGTAACTAGAGAACAGTAACTACTGGGTTATCATAATGTCTCCTGTATCTTTAAAGCAGTGGTTCTCAAACACAAACAATTCTGCCCCCAGGGGACATATGGTTGTCACTACTAGGGGATGAGTGGAGGTGCTTCTGGTATCTAGTGGGTGGAGGCCAGGGATGCTGCTAAACCTCCTGTACTGCACAGAACAGCCCCTGCAGCAAATAATTTATGAGGCTCAAAATGTCAACTGTGCACAGGCTGAGAAGGCCTGTTTTAAGGCATCACAGTTGTTCCTTTTACTCCTGTTGACCCCGTGGCACTGTGACTTATATCAACTGTGCCCCCTTACACACTCAGGGCAAAATTCTTCCATATCCCAATTTTCTGTGGCTTGGCCCTCAGTCACTTTTTCTTCGGCTTGAGCTTAAACACATGCTGTATTTCTCATCTGTTTTTTTCAGCAAGTTGTACCCTGTTCAAGCACAGACCCACCTGCACAGCACAACGTTCCTTCCATCTGACAGACAAAATCAAAATACTATCGCGTACACCTGATTTTAACAAATTCATATTTTACGCACTGATCAAAATTTGGCAACCTATACCAGTGAAGGGTCAGGGAAACGTGAGTGTGTCTATACTACCGGCAGCAAATAAATATTACGTAGCCAAAGCAAATGATACAAATGGCTGCAGTGAGGAAAAGTGTCAGAGATACCAGGGAGGGGTAAAGGTTCTGGTGACCTGGGGGCACAGCTTCTGTCTAAGGATGCGGCTGCTACTGAGCTCAAGCCAAGTGTTGCCACCGTGTCGGTATGTAGACTAGAGGCTGCCAGATATTCTGATTTTTCCAAGAAAAGTTGGATATCTAGAATTGTGTTTAAAACCAATTTTAAGATGTTGGCTTATAGTTTAAAAAAAAACTTCATGGCTCCAACATTTTGGACCACCTCTTTGAAATTTACGGTCTAGAAATTATAACGAGGGCAACTGAAGAGGCTCCAAAAAGATCAAATCCAGGGTATACTCAGTACATCACATGGACTACTAGCCACACTCAGGATGAAGCTCAATGATAACGAGCTGGGAAGAGGCCCGTAAGTTTCAGGACGGCCCTAATAATGATGACAACATCATGAGGACAGCAGTAACAAAAACATCACAACAACTCTATAGAGTGTATTTCAGACACTCTCCTAAGCACCTTAAAGGTACAAACACGTAATCTCAACAATCAATGAGGGGGTATTATTATTACCCTCATCTTGGCAGATGGAGAAAATGAGGTGAGATTAAATAACGTGCCAAAGGACACAGAAGTGGTAGGCACTGGAGCTGAGAGCTGAACCCAGACAGGCGACCTGCAGAGGCCACGCTCTCACCCATCTCCTCTATCGGGATTCCCGTGTTTATGTCTGTAGGCACTAAACACTGTATCTGTCACCATCTGTACCTGTAGATAAATAGATTTCATCAATCTAAGTGCTTAATGGCAACACTTAGATAAGGCCAAAACAATGCGCAGTGTACTGTCTAAACACGTATGGAAGGAGAAGCACTTTTTCTAAAAATGAAAATGTTAAACCCCTACTCTCTAGAGATTACGTAGGTCTAGCAAGACTGAGTCCTTGTTAGTTGGAAGCTGTACTTTCCTAATGACAGTGTGGGCTTCCGTTTACTTAAGAATACGGACAAACACGTGTACATGTCCCACTCTCCGGCACTCAAATCAAAAGGCGTGCGAGAAGTGGCCACGCTCTCTGACCAGACTGAGAACTATGGCAGACAACTCTAAAACCCACCAAAGATTTATGCAGTGAACTTGTCCTACACACGGCCAACTGCACAGATGCCACAAATGACAGCATCACTACTAAAATTCCTGTAAATTTAAGTATCGGAAATCCGTAACAACTTAGGAAGCAAAATTATACTTCAAAGCAGTTAGGATGCAAATTAACTTCACATTTCACTTCATTACAAAACACTAGCACTTGTGATAACAAAGTCTGGGAAACTGGTAATTCTGAGATGAATTTTAAAAAAGAAAATTCCATTTTCATCTTTAACAGGAGGAATTCTACAATTTGCTCTTCTTGATGAACCCAATTTCCCATTTCGGAATCAAAAGCTTGCAAGAGTGAGTTCTGTCATTTTACTCTTACAGATCACAAACTGGTCCAACATTATAAAAATGTATAGATTTTATTTCGAGATGAAAAGGGACTTAAAGGATCTTCAATGTCATTACTCCCAAATCTGCTTGGAAATCCAAATAAAATCTAATTTAAAAATAGAAATTTAAACTGTAGAGAAAAAGAACTCTGCACATTCAGCAGTGTGTAAATACAAAGTAACAAGTGAATTTAACAAGATGCTAAAATACAATAGGCATGTGTTAGCAATCATTGTGAAGAAGGCACTAAAGAAATCATTACTAGTCTACCTCCCTTGAATATATACTTCAGTCTCACTCATACAAGTCTTCACTCACTCATATTTCCTACTTGCTCTCTAGTAAATAATACTGCTCAAACTTTTCTAATGAAACAAAAAGAAATAAAAAAACAATCTCTGGGGAACACCAGGCAAATATGTAGAAATCATGGCCGGGGGTAGGGGGCGGGAGGATAACTCCCAGGAGGATATAATTAAATCCTCAGTCATGGATATTTGAAACAAACAAAAAACAAGCATCAGCAACAACAAAACGGCAGAATCTTTAAGAAAGTAGTTTTTAGATTACAATTGTTTGAACTGTTAAAGACCAACAATAAGAGATCACCGGAAATACACACAAAGCAAGAGAAATTTTTCTTGAGACTAATTCACTATTTCCTTTAGAAAATAATAAAGCTCAAATCCTATCACCAATGTCAACAGAACAAAATTCTCGGCTTTACAAAAGGTGGCCCAAACTACAGTCAACAGCCCATTCCAAGTGATGCTGGTAATGGCCAACTACAGTGTAACAAACAAACAAAAAATTTAACCTAAGCTAGGAGTCTACTGGAGTTCACTGTAACAGGATTTGAGCTATAATTAAATTTGATTAGTTTGGTTGAAACTTCAAGTTCAAAAGAATTATCAGCATGAATGGATGAAAAGCCCTTTTACACGGGCATTTTGAAAATATGAAAAGGGCTGACACAGCAAGCATCAAAGACTTTAAAAGCAATTGACCCTTCCCAGAGCAAAGGAGAAATGCTAACAGCTGAAACTCAGATGCTGCGTGCAAAGAAAATAAAGTTCCAGATGGTTCGAAAAGCCTGGTAGTTTATTAAATATTAAATGCTATTATTTTTTAACTAGATTTTGCCCAGGGACAGCCAAATGTGTCATCTATAAAACGTGAAAAAGAAGTCTGATTCCACCCCCTTGAAAAACTGAAGCAAATAAATATTCCCCTCATCAAAAACTGCTAGCAAGAGAAAGGCGCTTAAGGAGTTATATGACATTCAAACAAGGACAATTTTAATAAAAGAACAAAAACAAAAAACACCTGTAACCTAACAAACCAAATCTTTATGTGAAGAAAAGAAGACTTCACAGAATTTACCATTTTACAATTTGGAGATATTTTACTCTATTAACAAAGGATGGCTGAATATGTACGTACGTACGTACGGACACACACACACACACACACACCTTCTGTCCACCCCAATTACTTCATATTTTTGGTGCACTTAAAAAGGAGAAAAGTAAAAGTAACCAGCACAGTAAATTCAGCCTATATAAGTGTATCAGTGTCCAAGGGTTGAGAGATTTTATAAGTTAAAAAATAGTATTAAAGGATTATATATGTGAAATCTGTTGTATGCACGGTTTTAAATATATATACATAACAAATGTGTTTATATGTAATTACACACATATCAAATAGTCTATAAGTGTATAAATATATATAGCATGCATGTCTGTATATTGCACACGTGCATACACACACACACACACACACACACACACACACACACAGAAGACCACAGGTCTCTTTTCAACAAAATGAAGTTAGTTTAGAGGAAGTTCAGCTATATTCCCTGAAATTTTAGATAGGACCTTTAAGTGAGTTTTTACATTAAAAGTTGTGTCTTTTACCATGCTTTATCTAAGTACTTTGGGATTGGGGGCGGGGGGAGGAAAAAGGCTGTTTTTCATGAGATGGAACATTCTGTGCCAAATGAAGCAGGTGTGAGATATCTCAAAGATGAAAGCCATTCTCCAAATAACAGCGTCATCCTGTAATGCTTTCTTGACATGTGCAATTTTGCTACTCCTCTCTTTGAGATTTAATACAAAGCATTATGTTTGTGATCTTTCCTAACGTAGATGAGTATCTGATTGGTGCTCATTTTTAGTGCTTTTTCTCAATGAGGAAAAAGTCAATTTAACACTGATCTCACTTAAAATGAGTAAGAAAGGCAGCCAGAGCAGACAGGCTACTATACCCCCTAGATACGCTTTTCTTGAAGTGTTAACTTACAAACAAAACAACTGTTGATGGATTTCTTTTATTCTGCAAACTGTTTATTTCAAAACATTACTTTCAAAATACCTCAATCCCCCACCTAAAAGAGAAAATCCCATAAAGAAATCAATGACATTGTTTATCATGTCAAAAAATCATGCTGAACGTGACCTATTATGACCTATCTTTAATAAATTTTTCATTATATTAAAAATTTCTACACAATTTATGACAAAAGGTTTTACTGGAGGAAAATAAATATTAGCCATTGGTTTCTGTAGTAATATCCAACATTTCATTCTTCTCCTGACTTACCAATCAGCTACAGAATTTAAGTTTTTCTTCACTTCAAAATAGATCAAGAAAATCTTTTAAGCCAAGTTGATATCACCCAGTCCAGTGTTCTCACACCTCAGTGAGCATCCGAATCACCTGGAAGCCTGAACGCCTGAAATTCAGTTCTTAGAATTTGTATTTCATTTTTTATTTTTTTTATTTTTGAAAGAGAGGGAGAGGAGGGAAGGGGCAGAGAGAGAGGGGGGCAAAGATCCAAAGCAGGCTCCATGCTGACAGCAGAGAGCCTGACGCAAGGCTGGAACTCACAAACCGTGAGATCATCACCTGAGCCGAAGCTGACTCAACTGAACAGTGAGCCAAAGACACTCAACCGACTGAGCTTCCCAGGCACCCCTAGAATTTGCATTTCTAAACATCTCCCAGGTAATGTTGTTGCTGCTGCCAGGACAGGAAGCCCTACTCTGAGAACCAAGGATACAGCCAGTATTTTCTACCTTGAGAATTAGCTAAGTGGGTGAAGGGGAAAAACATACTGGAAAATGGTATATAGTATACTGTATCTTTAATAGAAAAGACTTTCAGGGGCAGCTGGGTGGCTCAGTCGGTTGGGCACCTGATTTGGGCTCAGGTCATGGTCTCGTGGTTCATGAGTTCGAACCCCACGCAGAGCTCTGTGCTGACAGTTCAGAGCCTGGAGGTGCTTTGGATTCTGAGTCTCCCTCTCTCTCCGCCCCTCTCCCACTTATGCTCTCTCTCTCTCTCTCAAAAATAAACTTTTTTTTTTTAATTTTTTTTTTCAACGTTTATTCATTTTTGGGACAGAGAGAGACAGAGCATGAACGGGGGAGGGGCAGAGAGAGAGGGAGACACAGAATCGGAAACAGGCTCCAGGCTCTGAGCCATCAGCCCAGAGCCTGATGCGGGGCTCAAACTCACGGACCGCGAGATCGTAACCTGGCTGAAGTCGGACGCTTATCCGACTGTGCCACCCAGGCGCCCCAAAAATAAACAAACATTTAAAAAATTAAAAAAAAAAAAAAAGACAAGACTGTTAGTCCTTAGGATCAAAAAGAAGTTGGCATAAAGAAAATGTAAGCCAGGCAGATTACAGATGATCCAGTTCAAGATCCTGTGAAGAGCCAGATAATTAATACCTTAGGCTTTGTGGACCATACAAACTCTGTCAGAATACTCAACCCTGCCATTATAGTGTGAAAGCAGCCGCAGATGCGACATACATGAAGGAGAATGGCTGTGTGCCAATGAAACGTTATTACAAAAACAGGCTGTGGTCCAGACTTGGCCTACAACTTTCCCAACCATTTTAAAAATGAGAAAACCAAAGCCCAGGGAGGTTACACAACTTCAAAAGGCACAAGATGGTAAGTGGCACAACTGCAACCAGAATTTGGGTATCCTAATGCTTGATACAGTAAAGAAGCTGTTATGGTATTATTTTGGCAAAAGCCACAAATAAAATGTCTTGTAAAACTTTATGCTGTTTAATGACCAAAGGAAAACAAAAATGACTTTACTCAACAAAAGAATGTATTTAATACTATCTGATTAATACAAGACATTATCATTTACTATTTCTAATACTTTTTCTAAACAAGAGGCTTACACAGTGGAGGGCACTCCCTGGACCGGTCACATCGCGCCCCTGCGCCTTACACCGGGCAACAGCGGGGCCTGCGAGCCAGCCCTCCGGTCAGGGACTGTGGGAAACGGGGACACAAGGCTCTCTCAAGTCTCACCATCTCAGTCTTTCACATTTCTCATCCTATCCTCCATTCAGTGAATGCCATTATACCTCTCAAAAATTGTCCCCGATGGTATTAAAATTTTCTCATATAAAAGCCAAAAAAGGAGGAGTAAGTTATGAAACCTAAGTTAAAAACGATGTTTTGCGCAGACTATTAGGCTTGCTCTCAATTCTAGTTGTTAGTTATTAAGGTTAAACAGAATTATTTAGCTAACAAAAATAAAGCAAACATGCTTATCTTTACCAAAGATAACTCAGCATATCTCATTATGTGTATATACATACATACACAAATAAGCAATATACTTTACTGGAAGCACACACTTTATTGTGTATGCACACACACATATACATACTTTTTATGCTTTCATAACTGTCAAGCTTTTACTCCTAAAAGTGACATCTGAGTAAGGGAATCTATGTTAGCAACAACGTAAGTTTTATGCATTGTCTAATTACTACTTACGCCAGTTTATGAAAAAACAGTAAAGCCTGTGCATACATATTATGAAAAATAAAATATTTTAGCTTTAACTATCAAACACAAAGTCAAAAAAAGCTTTTCTAAAGTTGCCGTACACTTACAAGTATGTATATCCAATTCAGGATAAGAACGATGAGTCTTAAATCTGAGACAAAGTTTCAGACATGTTTGATGTATCCTGAACCATGCGTGAAAAAGCATCTGTTATTTACAGATCAAAGCAACCCTGAGTATCCTAAAACAACTAGAGTGAAAAATGCCCAAATCTAATTTCATCCCTGTCCACATGCTTCTTTGAACTAATAATTCAGAAAAATTGGTCAGTATGTTGAACTAATTAGCATGCTTAATGCTTGCCAACTTTGATGCCTCCAATTCTTTAAGAACCAGAATATTAAAACTAGTTTTTAAAAAAACGCACAACAAGCAGATTTGGGAAAATGCAAAGCCTAGTCCAAGCTAACAAAGTCACATAAGGTTGAATAATGCCTCAAAAAGTCCCAAATATGAGTGACACTGATTTAATTCTAAGCTATCAAATGGGCTGTAAATGATTTTTGGGTTTTGATTTGCACGAAATGAATTCCACAACATTTTTTTTTCTGTATCCAGTCATGTTTTAAGAGATTCAGCATACATCTAACTTTACTTCCACATAAGGAATCATAGTGAAGTGTTCCTAATAAGAGATTAGTGTTCTATTTTTTTAACCACAATGAGAGATTTATTCAAGATCTTTCAAGTGGAATCCCACACCTAACAGCCAAGAGCAAAGCATATGTCTTTACCATTCACACACTTGAGCCTCGTGGAGACATTTGCTACCACAATTTGCTACCCATTTTCCTAACATTTACTTCGGAAAATCAATGAAAAATCCATAGTAAATAGGGTACTAAGTATTAAATGGAGACTATTAGCTAATACCTCCATGGTTGTTTTCTTTTCTTTTCCTTTTTTTGGTCTACCACCAGATTGATATTTTTAATTCTTCTATTCAACAATGTTGATGCTCCAAGAAGATCCATTCCTGGAATTTACATGAGAACGATACACAGAGCCTTTCGTGTGAATTCCACCTTGGCTTGCACTTTTATTTTTTGCCTTCTAACTTAAGCAAGAGTTAGGCACGAAGGGAAAAAAAAGGGGGGAGGGGGAAAATGAACAAAGATCCCAACCCCAAACAGGGCTCACCACATGTGATTACAAGTCCAAACTCACTGTTTTTATACCACTTGGGTAAAAGATAAAAAAGTATTCTTTACAAGGCAGTTAGCACACTTTTTATTAAAATGCTTCCCCATACTGACCTATCAATTCCATTACTCTCCTCTTCCTTTTCCTAAGTTTTATAAAAGGATTATCCAAAATTGAACTCATCCAGAGAGAGGGATCCACTCCCTGACTATTCATTTATTTCTACACTTGTTAGTACTTAAGCACTTTCAGTAATTTTCAACTACTGATGAACTGCTTCACAAATACATATATATGCCCTTGTATAATAACCGGAGTTCTCTGAGGGCAGAATCTTTGATCTCCTCTGTCTTATCCACACATTGCTAACTCCATAGCTCTGTACCTCACACTCACTCTATAAATGTTTTCAGGTGAGCTAAAAAACACTGGGTCACCACCTCAGTCACAGTATTTTTCTCACAACACAATGAACTTCTTTTGAGCTAAAGGGTACAAAGAAAATTTACATGATGTCTTTTGCACTAAAAGTTTCACATTAGGGGAGTTTGAGGTGGCATAGTCAGTTAAGCATCAGACTCTTGATTTTGGCTCGTCATGATCTCACAGTTCATGAGTTCGAGCCTTGCATCAGGCTCATCGCTGACAGTGTAGAGCCTGCTTGGGATTCTCTCTCCCTCTTTCTTTCTCTGTACCTCCCCATGCTTACTCTCTTTCTCTTTCTCGCTCAAAATAAATAAAAATTAAAAAAAAAAAAGTTTCACATTAACTCTGAAGTTTGCAGACCTGCCATTCCAGGAAGGCACTACTAGATTAAGAGTCACATAATCCAATTCTAGGTTTTATCTTCAAATGAGCAGAATGATCTTAGTAAGTCATTTGAGGTCTTGCATTTTACAGGACATTGTGAAAAGAGCAACTCTTTCTTTTTTTTAATATTTATTTTGAGAGAGAGAGAGAGAGAGAGAGAGAGAGAGAGAGAGAGCGCGCGCACACACAAGAGCACTACTCATGAGCAGGGGAGGGGCAGAGAGACAGGGAGAGAAAGAATCCCAAGCAGGTCCCGGGCTGCCAGAGCAGAGCCCAATACGGGGCTAGAGATCAGGACCCAAGCTGAAATCAAGAGTCGGACAGTTAACTGACTGAGCCACCCAGGTGCCCCAAGAGGACAACTCTCAAAGAAAGATGCTTCATGCTGGGATAAAATAAATACACAACACCTCTGCCTTCTTCAAGTCATAAATGTCATGATTATTTATACTACCTGGCAATGTAACAGCAATTAACAACAAAAAACAAAACAAAACAAAAACAAGTGACCCAATCTATAAAAGGAAGTGACATGAACTTCACGCTGAGTCAAAGTTTAAGAAACTTCCATTCCACTGACGCGTACATATTAAAGGTAGAATAATTCCACAGAAAGTAGGTCGTTCTTAGAAAAACGGAAGAAAAAGGTAAAAGACTCCTACACTTGAGAATGTTCTTAGTCCTTCTGAACAGTTCTTTTTTCTTTTTTAAGAGATGTTTTAGGAAGAAAAAAACACACAGTGGAAAGCAAGTCACGTAGTTTTGGGGGGGCTTTCTTAGCTCTTCCTCTCAGTTACAGAAAGAAACAGAAATCAAAACACCATCTTTTAAGACTGATGGTCAAAAATATGAACACAAATCCCTGAGTAGGGAAAGAAAACCAAAGAGTTTGCTGACACATCGCAAGGAACCAATACAAATTTGTCCCACATACAGACCCACACAAATATGGCCAATGGATTTTTCACAAAGGTGCAAAAGCATTCAGTGGAGAAAAGGATAATATTTTCAACACGTGCTGCCGGAACAGGACATCCATATGCAGAATAACAAACACTGCCCTAAACCTCAGCCCTTAAAAATCGCCTCAAAATGGATCATAGATGTCAATGTCAAATATAAAACTACAAAACTTGTCAAAGAAAACACAAGGAGAAACCTTCATGACTTGGAGTTTGGGGAAAGTTCCCAGACCTGACATCCAAAGTACAATTCGTGAAAGAAAAGTTAATAAATTGGACTTTGCCAAAACGTAAAGCTTTTATTTTATGAATAATACTGCTCAGGGAAGGAAAATTCAAGCTACAAATAACCTAAGGGACAAACAACAAGCATCCCAAACATAAAGTACTTTCAAACACTACATTAAGAAACAACCCAATTTAAAAAATGGGCAAAACACCTGAAAAGGTACTTCACCAAAGAATACACAAGGACAGGGGCGCCTGGGTGCCTCAGGCAGTTAAGCGTCCCACTGTTGGTTTCAGCTCAGGTCATGATCTCACAGTTCCTGAGTTCGAGCCCCGCACTGAGCTCTGCACTGGCTGCAGGGTCCACGTTGTTCGGATCCTCTGTACCCACCTCTCTCTGCCCCTCCCTGTTCAAGCCATCACCGCCTCTTTCAAAATGAATAAACTTAAAAAAAAATACGTAAGGAGAGCAAATATGCACATGAAAAGATGTTTGTCATGACTACCCAATAGGGAAAGGAAAATTAAAACCATCATATGAGATACCATTGCACACCTAACGGAATGGCTCAAATCCTGCCCGGAACAAGGGCAGGCGATGCAGAGCATGTATGACTAGTGGGAATGCAAAATTATACAGCCACTAGAGAAAAGAGTTGGGCAGTTTCTTATAAAGTTACCCCAAAAAATACCATACATTGCATTCCCATCTGCCCTAGAGAAAGGAAACTTATGTACAAACAAAAACCTACACAAGAATACTTGCAATACTTCTTTTCATAATGACTCCAAACTGGAAACAATTCAAGCGTCCTTGGATGGGTCAATGGAAAAACTGTGGTAGAGCCAAACAATGAAATAATTAAAATGAACAAACGATCGATACATGCGATGACTGGGTTGAATCTCAAACCCATCATGCTGAGTGACAGAAACTAGTCTCAAATGTTGTATATCGTATGATTCCATTTAAATAACATTCTCACATGGGGTGCCTGGGTGGCGCAGTCGGTTAAGCGTCCGACTTCAGCCAGGTCACGATCTCGCGGTCCGGGAGTTCGAGCCCCGCGTCAGGCTCTGGGCTGATGGCTCGGAGCCTGGAGCCTGTTTCCGATTCTGTGTCTCCCTCTCTCTCTGGCCCTCCCCCGTTCATGCTCTGTCTCTCTCTGTCCCAAAAATAAATAAAAATGTTGAAAAAAAAAATTTTTTTTAAATAAATAAATAACATTCTCACCAAGAAAAAACTACAGTGATGGAAAAGAGGTCATTGACAGGTCACAAGCAGGGACATGGATAGAACCACCAAAAAGGAATAAGATAAGGGACTTTTAGGGATTATGGAAATGCTCTGCACCCTGATTGTGCTGGTGGTTATACAAATGGACAAATGTTTTCAAATTCATAGCTCTGTAGACCAAAAAAAGTCAATTTTAACAATATGGTAATTTTAAAAATAAAATAAACAGTAACTATTTGTTGTTCTTGCCTGAAATAAATATAAGGCAGTGGGAATGAAGTATAAAAACAATGTATTTCTGAGAGTCTGGGTGGCTCGGTCAGTTAAGAGTCCAGCTCTTGATTTAGGCTCAGGTCATGATCTCACGGTTCATGAGAATGAGCCCCACGTGGGGCTCTGTACTGCCAGCTTGGAATTCTCTCTCTCCCTCTTTCTCTGCCCCTCCCTCATGCTCTCTCCCACCCCCTCTCTCTCTAAATAAGCATTAATAAAAACATTTCATTAAAAAAAAAAAACTTTCAGTACAATCAATGAGCCTAGAGGCAGTGATACACCTCAAGTCAACATCTCCGTTTCTAAATATCACTCCCTACCAAAAACAATCAAGGGCTCCTTGGAGAGGGGCTGATTACAGGACCAGGATACCCTGTTAAAACAATAAGGAAGTTCTTCAAGATTAATGGGGAAAATGTCCTGCAAATAGAGCAGTAGGCTTAAAGAGGCTCCCCGTGGCCAAATTTGAGACAGTTTGAGCATCAGGAAGAATAATGCTAATGGCTTCTAGTTATTGAATAAGAAAGAACCCACGACTATAATGATGGTTTGTTTCACTTTAAATGAGTGACTTAAATGGTACACGTGACATCTCAAACTGTTTAAAAAAAAAAACAAAACCAAAAAAAATGACTCCATGAGTCTGTATGGCTATTTTAAACAGGTGATGGAGCTGGAGTGGGAGGTAACAGAGTAGAAGAGGAAAGCTCCATTACAGAAGACCGCCAGTTAACAAATTCAGAGAAAAATGACAGTATTAGGAAAACCACCATTTTGCAATCACCAGTGTAATGAATGCTTCAAGCAAGAAGCATCTACAGATGTTCCAACTATTGGGTAAAAGATTACTGGGCAACAGGATAATCACATAGTCTCAAAATATCACCCCAGAGATTACTTCTTAGTAACAAAAGAGAACTGATGGGGCGCCTGGGTGGTTCAAGCGTTCGACTTCAGCTCGGGTTGGTTAAGCATTCGACTTCAGCTCGGGTCATGATCTCACAGCTCCTTGAGTTCGAACCCCGCATCTGGCTTTGTGCTGACAGCTCAGAGCCTGGAGCCTGCTTTGGTTTGTGTGTCCTCCTCTCCCTCTCTGCTCCACCCACCCCCCCATTCATGCTCTGTCTCTCTCTCAAAAAGAAATAAACATTAAAAAAAAAAAAAGAGAGTGAGAAAGAGAGAGAGAGAGAATTGAGTAAAGAAATATAGAAAACACCAACTTCATCAAATGACTAAACTTAGGCTTTGCCAACAGGGGGACATTGTATGTCTTTTCATGTAATGCAAGATGAAATACCCAATGTCACCCATGTAGTATCCATGTACATACGTACACATCTTCAACCAGAGTCTCATCACGAGGAAATAAGACAATGCAAATTATGGGACTGTTTTTAAGCAAATACAAGAACATCAACGTCAGGCAGTGGGGGGGGGGGGGGGGGGGGAGGCGGGGAGAAGGTTGGGGAAACCTAACAACCAAATCAGTGTGTGATTCTTTATAGGATACTGGAGAGAGGAAAAAAAGTTATAAAGCTTTTATTATTGGGATAATAACGAACATTACAAAAATGACCATACATTAGGTAACAAATTAGATAATAACTAACATATTAACGTTAAATGTCTTGGGTATGATAAGGTATGGTAATTACAAGAAGCATGACTCCATTATTAGAGGAGACATATAAATATTTAATATTAAGTATCAAATATCTGCTACCTAGTTAAAATGTTTCAGGAAAAAATAGAGAAAAAGAAGGATAAAGCAGACAAGGCAAAACGTTCATCACTGAATCTTGGGAAAATAATACATATTTTATCTTTTCTGTAAAATTAGTTTTTCAAAGGAAAAAGTGGGAGACAAAGAAGAAAAAGAAGGTGCTACTATTCGCTTTAAAACCTACTCATTCATAGCCCCCAGAAAGCAAAAAATGTATGTGCATTGTTATGAAAAGAACATAAGAGTTCAAAGAATTCAGAGTCCAACTCTGCCCTCTATGAACTATATTGTCTTATAGAAATCAAGTTACTTACACCACTGTCAGTTTTCTCAGTGGTTTTAAATAGGAAAATAACTGTTATTTCATAAAATGGTTTACAAGATAGTGCAACTTACCACACACCAAGAGCTTACTATATATATGCCAGGCCCTTCGATGTTTTCACTTGATCAAAACTAGCCCAAAACTTAACGGTTGAGATGTGTTATGTACATAACATACAATTTTTTTTTCAAATTCATATTAAATTTCTTTAAGGATGAAGAAAAGAACTTTTGTAAACAATTGTGTAAACCAACAGATAAATGGCACAGAGTGTAACTTTCATAAGATCTTGGTTGCTCAACAGAAGACATACCAGTCTCCTCGAAGCACAGGCATTATTGGTATCTTCTACCAGGCCAAAGATACACTTAGTTTAGCCTCTAAAGAACAATAAACTTCATTCCCAAGTGATTTTTAACTTGGTCATCACTCTATTCTCCCAAAGAGAGGTGGGGAATAATTCATGGATAAACAACAGAGAAGACTCATAACATGTGGACCAAGGTCAAAGGGAGCTTTATCAGAAAACTTGGTTATCAGTTTAAAACACTCCTGCACACAAATGTAATCATTTATTTCTCAAATACAATTAGGAGGCACACTAAACTGATAAGATCAAAACGCTTCTCTAAGAATCATAATTCATTGATATAATTCCTGCTTACCTAAAAAATCAAGGAAACACACTCGAGGTCGAAGAATCCTTATGAACAGTTATCATCAAATGCTGTTAGTAAGAACCTTTATAAAATTTCATTATGCACTAGAGACAGACTGTCACATGACAAAAAAAAAATCAGGATACAAAAAAAGCCTTAAATAAATGAGCTATATCCTTAATTTATTGTGCTTAAAAACGTTTTCACTAGATGAGGACAGTATGGCATCAGCGATGTAACCGTGTCAAAGGCAGGGCGGTGATAAAAACAGAAGAACAGAATCCATGCAGTCTGGCTGCAAAGCCCAACCCCAAACCACTATGCTCTAAGACCTCCAGGAAGCAGCAAATCCAACCCAAAGAAGGCAGTGCAACATCCAGACACAGCGAGCGACCACACCAGATGAGAACAGAATGATGGAAGATTCCAAGATTGCCAAGGGAAAAACAAAGTCAGTACAAAAAAACAAAAAGGTTCTGAGGTTGTCATGCTCAAATATATGAAAAAAGGTAAATAATGCACCCCCCCCCAAGAGCAATTAGAAACTTGAAGAAGAAAAATAACAAAGTTCATGCCTCAAATGTTCGGCAAATTAAAATATGAGATCAACTTGAGCAACTAATGGAGTGCAAGAATAAAGTCTATTTGAAACCTCTCTTTCAGGGTGACACAGGGCGCATACAAAAGGAAATGCAGCTGACCCTGGAACACAGGTCTAAAGTGCGTCATTGGGGGGGGCGCCTGGGTGGGTCAGTCGGTTAGGCTTCCAACTTCGGCTCAGGTCGCGATCTCATGGCTCCTGAGTTCGAGCCCTGCGTCGGGCTCTGTGCTGACAGCTCGGAGCCTGGAGCCTACTTCGGATTCTGTGTTTCCCTCTCTCTCTGTCCCTCCCCTGTCATGTTCTGTTTCTCTGTGTCTCTCATAAATAAACATTAAAAAAATT
The DNA here is from genome assembly GCF_022837055.1 of Prionailurus viverrinus. Lineage (NCBI taxonomy): Eukaryota > Metazoa > Chordata > Mammalia > Carnivora > Felidae > Prionailurus > Prionailurus viverrinus. The sequence goes on along the minus strand of NC_062562.1, from coordinate 33,005,453 downwards.
TTTTTAAGTGCATCATTGGTCCCACTTATGTGCAGATTTGTTTTTCAATATGGTACTTTAAATGTATCTGCTCACTCTTAAAATTTTCTTAATAACATTTTCTTTTCTCTAGCTTACTTTATCATAAAAATACAGTGTATAAAACACATAAAATATATGTGTTAATCGGCTGTTTATGTCATCAGTAAGGCTCCTGGTCAACTACAGGCTACGAGTAGTTGAACTTGGAGGGGAGACAAAATGCACATTTTCCATTGCACAGTGCAACAGCACTCTTAACACCCACGTACATCTGAAGGTCAACTGTAAAACCCTAGCACACTACTTGTCCGGCTGATCATTTGTGAAGACTCAATACCAACACTAGTTCACAGTTCTCAACTTTTAAAATCAATCCAGAAAAAGACATGGAAGAAGTGACTGTGGATGATGGACAGGGTGAAACTGACAGGCAACTTGACAAACTGGAGTGACGTGCACCTGAGAGTCATTCCAGACAGTGGGATTTGAAAGTCAAAGAGTGTAAGGTGGCAAAAAGAAGTAACAGCCTCAACTCATAAAGTTACAAGATGCAAGTTTGTAGGATAAAAAACCAAGACACAAATACATGACTTAAAATTTCCAAAATAACCAAAGGAATAAAATTTATGTAACTGGAATGCTAGGGTGAGGTATGCTTGGGAGGAGCATAAAGTGAGCTAAACCACTTATTTCATTCCAAAGTTTCAGCAGATTGTATCTAAGGTTGACAAATTAAGAAACAGATGTTAAAATATATTATCCAGAAACATGGATGTAATAAGATGAACTAAATGCAGGAACAGTTAGAAGACATGATCTCCAGAGAGTGAGAATGGAATGGAGAAAGAACACAGGACACTGTTGCTTCTCATCCTATGTTCCATACCATATGACATGTCGACAGATCCATGAAGCTTTACTTTGATAAAATTAAAAATAAAGTAATAAGTTTTAAGTTTAACTTGTCATTATTTTAGATGGTCATTTAAAAATAAAGTATTTCATCCAAAGGCTTCTAGCATTCTTGGTTTTTCAGCTTTCTATTTTTTAAATAATTTATAGGCTTTCATAAAAGTTACTAACATGGTACACCTGTTACATACCTGCTACACCCAGCTTTCCCTCATGTTAACAACTTAAATAACCAGACTCATCATCAAAACCAGCTACTAAGTATTAGCAGCAACACGAGTAGGTAACCTACACACCTTCCTTGAATTTCACGGGTTCTTCTGCCTAATACCCTTTCTCCTCCAGAATCCAGTTCACCATTTCACATTGCACTTGCTTGTTGGGTCTCCTCAGTCTCCTGCTGGATGTGACAGTTCTTTCACCTTTCTTTCTGTTTCATGATCTTGACAATTGTGTACAAAGTCTCTCAATTTCAGTTTGTCTGGTGTTTTCTCATGATCAGACTGAGATGATGCATTTTTTGGCAAGAAGACCAAAAAAGTGATACTGTGTTCTTCTTGGTGCATCACATTGGGGGTGCAGGGTGCCAACACATCTTATTACTGACGATGTGAACCTTGGTCACTTGAATAAGGTAGCATCTGTCAGTTTTTCCAACTGTAAAGTTATTATTTTTTCCTTTGCAGGTGGTAGATACCTTGGGAGAAACACTTTGAGACAGACTTTAATTTTTGCTAAGTTAAATGTACCTACCAGTCTACCAGTACTTTTTTTTTTTTTTTTTTTTGAGACGCACAATGAGGTATTTTGGGATCAAGTAAGATAATGTGTAACATTCACTTCAAAATAATTTAAGCAAGGGGTGTCAGTCTGAGTACATATCAAACAATATTGGCCAAGAGTTGATAACTGTTGAAGCTGAGTGATGGGCTCAAAGAGATTCATTTTACTAACTTATTTTTGTGTATCTTTAAATGTTTCCATGATAGAAATTTTAAAAATTAGAACCCAAGTAAAATCTGTGCATACATAGATCAAAAGATAAAACAAATGTATTTATTTAGGAATTTCGGATTGGAAAACAGTACTTGTCATGCTTATATTTTCATTTCTTGATTTGAATCATTTCAAAGGTATCAAAGCAATCACCTCAAGAGCTCCCAGGTTCATGTGACTAAGTTACTGCCACCAATATTTAAAACACAGACATTGTGCGCCCTCTAGTGGGTTATTCTATGACAAGACTTCTGTATCGACAAACTGAATTTAAAAAGCAGAGTATTTTCACAAAAGAAAAGTAACAGCCAGATTCTCTCTCACCTCTTTCTGCTTCTCTACTAGTCAATATAATATCTGTTAATTACTTAGCTAAATACAAAAACATTTCAATGCCAAAAACACTCAACTTTTTCCTACTATTGTGTTGTCTCTCCGAACACATGTTGAAGCCCAGAGAAGAAAAGAGGACAAAGTCCAAAGTCAGTCAAAACATTTTCAAGCCATCTTAACAGAGGCTGGACAGAGGATGTTGAAATCAAATTAATGTCTAATTTAAAAGCACCTGGTTGTGTTCTGCCTGTATATACGGTCCCGATTCTACCTTTCGGAATGCTAATCCTCAGAAATTGTGCTCTGCTTCAAGTCAACAGATTTGATCTGATTTACTGAAAAACTCCAAGAAGAATGAACAGTGAATTCCACTGCAAGACATGAGCAGGAAGCAAAGTGTAACAAACACAGGCTTTGGATCACACAGGCCCAGCCTGAGCTTCTAGTCCTGCCACATACTACCCGTGCTGCTTACCCTTCCCAAGCCTCAGCCTGATGATCTGTAAGACAAGGTTAACATCTTACAGTTTTATCTGAAGCTTAGAAAAATACATGTGAATGATCAAAATTCAAACTGTCACGAGTACCATTATATGATCCCAAGATAGGAGACAACCAGGTAGCCCAATGCCCATTTTCAAGAGGTTCTTTAAACAATTCCCTTCAACCACAATACTTGAATTACACGTAAAAATTCCAGATTTTCTTTAAACCTGGGTTTCTATATTAATTCTACATTAACAATAATTATTATTAATTCTAATACTAATAATAATTAGTAATAATAACTAATAATATTAATACTAATAATTCTATATTAAACTATATCAACAGTTTCTTAATACTCCTTACAAGATAATGTTTGTTCTGGCAGTAAGATATTGTACAGTACTCAGAATCTCAAGAGTAATTTTTGACCCCTTGTGTTCAGGATATATCATTGGCCTGTAACGAATGGAAGGATTTTCTTCATGAATAAGTCATTTACTGTTTTCTTATGTCATTTCGAAAAGTGTTTTAAATACATGACAGATTCGTAGCAAGAGCCCTTAACTAGAAATGACAAAATTAAAATAAAGGCTATTTGTGGAAGGCACAGGAATACCAGGAAATATGGTAAAAGACAAGGAGAAAACCTCATTTTCAGTGCATAAAGTTTCTATGGCACAAAACCACTACCCTCCCTGGGAATTAAGTGAGGATTCCATCATTCTTGCCAAATACGTCTTAGCCTAAGCACCTGCTGGAGATTACAAGTATCTAAGTACTTTAAAACTGGTCTAAGAAGTAAGCACGATGAAGTCACTGATTTGTCCATTAAACATTTTCTGAGTCTGCTACCTGTCAAGCCCTCTTCTAGGTACAGAGTTAACAGAGGGAACAAAACAACCAACAGGCACTTGCCCTCACAGTGCATATATTTTTGTTGGGGGAGGGTGGCAGGTAATAAGTTTATAAACAAGAAGATTATTTCAGATAATGGTGCAAACTAGGTAACAACTGAGTGCTCGGGGCTGGGGTAGGTGTATTTTAGGTAGAGTGGTCACAGTAGGCCCCTCGGAGAAGGGACATGACAACTAACACCTGCTAGGTAAGAGCAAGTCACACGGACATACGGGATTATATGTATAATCCAGACTTGCAAACCACCAACCCTCACGAACATCCCTACCAAAGCAAATGCTCTAGGCTTAAGTCCTCTAACTGTTCTTTTAAAGTCAGTTGCTGAGAACATATTTTCCCCAACTCCTAGCACTAGAGCCTACTTAAAGGTGTACGAATCAAAGAATGTACTATTAATTTGAAATCTTTATTTTCCTTCCTAGAAAAATACATCTGCCTATAAAATGCAAAATATACAGCTGAGCACAAGGTTAAGATCATGGGTTCTGAAGTCCTCAGTTCTCTCCCCTACTGGATCAAAGACTCTTGAGTGAACCACAACCTTACAAAAGCTGTTTCTATAAAGCAGGGGTGTTTCAGGTTACTGGGAAGATTATATGAAACACTGCACATAAAAAACTTAGTACTGCAAATGGAACAGCGTTGAGTACTTAGCAAGCATTAGCTAGTATTTCAATTGTGATTTATATATATTTTTAAGGAAAGTTGTCTACGTATGAATGTACCAACAGGGGTATTCTGAGATCTTAACTTTCAAATCAAAACTGTATAAAAAATAAGTAACTTCGAAGTCAACTCTTGTTTTCAGAATAATTACAATTCAGAATTACAAGAGAGTGCCAAATGATTTTTAAAGGAAGGCTTCCCAACTGGTGCCCAAAAAACCAAAGGTAACAAAGAAAGATTAAGAACAGACATCCCCGTTTACAGAGTAGAACTAAATGTCAAAAACTGTGGTCCAGATAAGTGCTCTGGACGCTCTTAACATCCCAAGTACCCACGTATGGGATGTAGTGAGAGATGGGTGAAATGGGGTTTCCTTTCTGCAGAAATGGAACTTGAGCTAGAAAAACATGAACAGACAGAACACGGCAGACACTGTAGGGCAACTCAGTAACATCAGATCCAACCCCCTCTTTGCCTGGCTTCACCTCCTACACTGAAAAGCTACATACTCAACTCCCCACTCCCCATTCAACTCAAGAAGGCACTAAGATACCTGGCCCAAAAAAGCTCTGTTTTCTGTACTCAGAGTGACGGGCTCATACTGCCTCTGGCCCTTCCCCATTCGTCATGCTTAGAAGGGGGCTGTGAGGCCTAAAATGGTGAAGCCATTTTGTGACCATGAGTAAATCATGCAGAGTATTAAAGGTAACCACATGGAATTAAAGTGCCTAGATCCTGTATGCTTTCATTTAGCTAGTACACCAGCCTCAGACTGACTATCTATAGGCTTCTTGTTACTGGGTGGGGGTGGGGGGCGGTGAGTGACCCTTATCTGCTACAGCCGATATAGTCAGATTTTCTGTTATGTGCAGCCTAAACGCAATCTACACTGACACACAAAGATGAAGGAAGACAATACTTCGCATGGGATGAAAAGCACAAACAACAAAGAGAAAGGTACTTCAACCTGATGGTTTCTGATGTTAACTGAAATGAAGAAGAATTAAGAGACCTTTTCCACCTTCAACCAGCAGCTTTCTGGTGCGTGTGCATGGCAGAGTCAGGACACTGCACTTACATGCCGGTCAACTCTGTGCACAGGAACTGGTGTCCCTTCAGGATAGCCTGGCCACCATGCGACAATGGAAACAGGCAGCGTTTTCAAAACTGCAGAGAGCAAATGAAACGTGTCCAGAGAATGAGAAAAGTAAATAGCAGCTGGTTTCTTGTAAACAAAACATGAGGAAATGTGCACTGGAGGGCTAAAGTAATTTTTCTATATGAAGATAATTTTACTAAATCTTTCTTTCTAAAAACACTTGTTTATTTAAGAGATGATGAAAAACTGCAGGCTAAAATCTGTATTTGAGGAGTAATAATTTTAGGTTCTCCAATTAAAGGATGAACTATCACTCATTTTTCATAGAACATCTCTACAGTATGAAGTTATCATAATATAAACGCAATTAAGTGACTCATTTTATAAACCTCTGTGATTAAAGGGGATAGTTCATTTTCATTTGTTTAATACTCCCATTAATAAGAATGTCCCGTTACACATTTACTGAAAGCCTGGACAATAAAACAATGGAAAAATTCCAAAAGCAAACACATTTTTTTTTCTTTTCCCATGAAGCTAACATTATGGAATTTTAACAGATGTTCTATTTGGTCACAGTTAATAAAATGAATTATGGAGGATTAAAACAGGGTTCAATATGTTTGCATTGGGAGTTTAAGCGAGAAATAGTTTCACATTAAAAGTTTGGAAAGGTTTATAATCACCTTTTTCCTTTTCAGTGGAATTACTAGGAGAGGGAAAATAAGGGAATTATTACAGCAATTAGCTGGTTTCTGATGAAACCAGGCTTACAGAAACTATCTTTTCAAGGTTTAAGAAGAAGGAAATCTTAGAAAATCATATACTCCTTGGTGCTTCATCAGCTGTCTAAAACGCAAAGGTCTTGGAGTGGAGTGGAGCCCAAGGCTGAGACACCCACCGGCCTAATCCCCAGTCCTGCTCGAGCTCCCTCAGCATTCTGAAGGGGACGCTGTGTCTAGCAGCATCTGAACAAAAATTAATCAGACTTAAAGGAATAAAAAAACCAATAAATATTTTGTGAGTGCTAACTCTGGGGAAGGCATTATGCTACAGTCTGCACATGCTATGGAGAGGGAAAAATCCAAGAGCTGTTTTGAAGGCAAATCATATGGTGTCTGACTCTTTAGTCAGCATCGTTACATGTAGCTGAGTAGAACTGAAAGGTAAGGACAAACCAAAAGAGAAAGAAACAAATCGAAGAAAACCATTTCATAGAAACATAAAGGTATACAGCAGTGACACAAGGAGAAAAAAATCCTTTCTCATCAGCACAGTTTTTTCGCTTTCTACTCTCCCAAGTGCAGGAAATAGTACACAGGCGGAAAGATGGCAAATAAGTAACAGAGGTTCTAGCTACAGTTGCTCTAAAATATCTTGCAAAGAAAAACATTCAAGGGTCGCAATCTCAGTAAGAAAAGCCATCCTCTAAACGGGTAATCTTACTTGGGAAATAAATTCCAGTAAACTATCAATGGGACCCAAAAGAGAATCATCAAAAAATTTTTCTAACATATTTACATTACGATTTTTGACCAGCTCAACCACCAATTATTGGGGCAACTCTGACATCTTTACCACCAGTATGTGGTTTCTCCTACAGAAGCAGCCAGTGAATACAAAATCAGTTGCAGGTGGCAGTATGTTAAACGAATACAAAATTCCTCTCTACAAGACATTCAGATAACACACCCTCCAATTGTAGCTGAGACACTTTACAAGTAATACCAACGGCTGGCCTGTAATTCAAACACAATTGTTACTCATCATCATGAAATGGCATTCAGATGCTTAAACACAGACCGATCAAGGTTGTACGGCAGTTCAAGGACCCCAACAACCTAGAGGGAGGCTTCTTCATTTCTGAGTCCCCTGGCAGACCACACTGCTCTAATCCTTCTCTCTTAAGACTGCCGTGAGATTTCAAGGACAACGGTCTATGCAAAGTTCCTAGCACAGATGGGCCAATGTGGGCTCAGAGAGGTTAAGTAACTTGCCAAGAGCAGACAGCTGGTACGGGGCAGAGTTGCGATTCACACTTAGGTGTTATTTCCTGTCAAAAACCTTTGCAGTTCTGCGCATACTAAACACATCCCACATGGCGGGCTCAGCCCTTCACACAATCTCCCCATGCCATTCTCACAAGAACTTTAACACAGCACAAAGTTTAACACAGCACAGTTCACAGTAAAGGGAATCAAAGAGTTCTGAGATGTATGTTCTTATGCCCGTGTCAGAATGAAAACGACAGTGAGATCACCTCTCAGACGGCTGGTAAAGTCGGTGAGGCACAGGAAAAGAAGGCCTGCAATGCTGGCACAGGGGTCGACTGGTATTTTCCACGAAGGGCACTTTGGCCGTATGTACCAAAGTACAAATGCTAGGGCGCCTGGGGGCTCAATCCGGGAAGCGACTTCAGCTAAGGTCATGATCTCGCGATTCGTGGGTTTGAGCCCCGCGTGGGGCTCTGTGCTGACAGCTGAGAGCCTGGAGCCTGCTTCGGGTTCTGTCTCCCTCTCTCTATGCCCTTCCCCCACTCTCCCTCAAAAAGAAACATTAAAAAAAATCAAAATGATAAATGCCATACTCCTTTAGCCAAGCAATCTCACTTCTGTTATTAACCCTACAAGCATCCTCAACCAGGTACAAAAGGACCTAAGAGCAGTAATATCCACTGCAGCACGTTTGTCATGTCCACCAACAAGGACCTGGTTAAATAATGAATGGGTCGTGTCTACCATGGAGTACTATGCCATCATAAAAATGAAAGGAAGATCTTTGTGAAGAGATAAAAAAAATCGGGGCTGAAGAAACAAACAAGAGGTCAAACACCTAAGACCGGGTATCTCTGGAAAGACACACAAGAGAGTTATACAACCTAAGGAGTTGCAGGGGCACAGGAACTGAGGGGACAGACAACAGGGCTGAAGGACATCCCTAAGGCTTGATTCCTAAAAGGTCTCACCTGCAGCCACTGCAGCGGCGGGGGGGGGGGGGGGGGGGGAGGGTTCTCTATGGTCTAAAACGGACAATAAGGGGAACTAAGTTTGAAAGGCTGCCATGCCTACCTGCGAGTGAACTTTTCAATCAGTGAGGATTTGGGGCCCTAAAAGGAGAGATCCAAGGCTTCGATGAACTTACAGACAGGCTGAGGGACTTGTCTGCCCTGCTTGACTTTGACAGCATGTGTGACAGAATTTGGTGGGAGGACTGCTTTTGGTGAAGCCTGGTGGCAGAGCTGTGGAGACAGGGAGACATCATCTTCACCCATCTCACATCTCTCATCAACCAAAAAAAAGCCGGAGTTATCCCTGACCACAATGGCAACGTCCTTCCACTGAGGCAGAGCCAACCACCATCTTGCCATCAGATTTATGCAGAGAAGAGTCAGATGCCAGTCATCTATCCTCCAAATACCAGGGAACGCATGCCTGGCTCTTCAAAGGCCTTCTCCCATGTGCTGTCCCCCAGTCTCCTGGCAAGCACCCAGCCAGGGGGAGAGGTTCAACGTCTCCTCCTGGCAAACACTCCACTTGGCTGAACACCTGCCTGCAGCATCCCCACTTGGCCTGACATAGAGGGAAATCACTCTTGCCTCTTCTCTACGCATAAAAATTCCAATTCTGCTGAGCTAATAAGTGAGGTACACGCGTGCTTTTACAGCCTTGGGCCTTTGCTCCTGATGTTACAACTCCTGTCTCCTTGGTTATTTCTAACTACCACTCCTTCGAGAATTAAGTCAACATTTCATGTTTTTTAATGCAACAAATGCTAATTGAGTACCACCCAAGCACTGCTTCCCCTACCATCTCAGCCGCATCTAGTACCTACATATAGTTACAGCACTGCGAAATGCCTACTCCCGCCTGTTTTCCTGTAAGAACACGAATCCTTGAGGATCCGTGCAGAAACGTTTCACGTGGTGCCCAACACACAGGAGGCACTCTTAAAATGACTGTGAAGAAGAATCTGTGGATAAAGCCTATTTGCTGAGCTTAACTTATACCTACTTCTTTTGCAACAAAGTGCCTTTCTCAGCTTTCGTCCTCTTTAGAAGTCCTTCTAACCTACGTAGAAGATCATGAGGCTGCTCTCCACAGAACTTTCAGGACAACGGGAAATTGGCCTGGCCTGGCTGGGAGGGCAGCTGCGGACTCGCTCCCCATTTCCATCTTACAATAACAGCACTGCACCACAATGTTTGGTCCAGAGCAAAAGAAAAATGAATACGGAAGGGGTGAGGCATACAGTATAATCTGCTGACCTGCTGACACTCAGTCTAAAGTTGAGAGCAACTAAAATAATTGCAGAGAACATAAGGGGTAAGACACAATCTCCACAAACATCAAACGCAGCGGAAAACACGGGATGGCATTCAGCAAATCTAAAGAACACACATCATCTCCTACACTGCATGGATTCAAACTCCAATCTCATTCTAATGGCCCAGGGAGATAAAACTTGTTTTAAAGAAATAATTGTACACAGAATAAACATGTAAGTTTCCTGGTGATTCGCACTAAGGCTTCAATGTATTTTCTTATTGAAATAATGAAACAAGCTCTCTTGGCAAAAAGATTCGATATTGGTGTCAGAATAATGTAAGAACTTGAAACTATTTATAATGCAAAAATTTTGTTTAAAGCAGACATATCACTACTTATTTTTCTCATTTTGAAAAGAAGCTGTTTCATTCAGCAGTAATTCTTCTCTCATTCTCTCTGAGAATCTGTACAAAAGCAATATTTCAACTAAAATCAGATCTGAAGGATCTTTTATGAAAACGCATAATGCAGAAGACCCCAATTAAATTTCCAACAAAGCACTGCCATTCTGAGTAAACAAAGTCATCTCAGTAGGGTCACATGATGTGCAAAAACTGCAGCCCAGAAATTAATTACTAGTGTGACATATGTCAAAACAAATTTTTACAAGAATAGAAAGCAGGTGTAACCATGTGTTTTCTGTTTGTATGCAAAACCAGTATTGTCGGGCATGTAAATATATTCATTTATTCAGCATCTCTCTGAAAAATAAAGGAGGTTCACTGCCCCCACCCCTCCCCACCGGCCCCGGGTTTGCTGCACCCAGGTGAAAGCTGACTAAATCACACGTGTTTAGTGAGTCAGAAAATAAGTAAGAACCAAGAGACAGCGTGGGTGATATTTTTGAAAGACAGAAGTCATCATCACACAAACAAACTCACTTTACAACATTCAGTTTTCCTTCAAAAGAAGTTTTTTCAAAGATCTACATCAACTACACCACACTACATTAAGGTTGTTATCTTGCAGAAATCAAAGCTTTATAAAACATGTGACGGTGCTTGTATTTCATAAAGAAGATTGTAATCTATAGTAAAAACAAAACGTAATCAAAAACTACCTGGAAATAAAATTAGAGATTTCAAATCATTTCAAAGTTTTGCTAATTAATGACAACATTTATTTAAATTAAAAACATTTTTGTAAATGCAAACATGTTACTGACCAAGGAACTTCAAATAGAAAAAAGGATAGAGAGCACAGGTATGCATGCAGATTCTCCTGTTTTCTTTAATAGAAAATTATGTCCCAACCCCTTTCACAAGGGATATATAGACCAAATCATCACAACGTACACTTTAAATACCTTACAATTGTACCTGTCAACAATATCTCAATACAGCTGAAAAAAATCATAGGAATTAAACTCTTAAAAAGAAAAAAAAAAAAAAAGGGAAGAAAGAAAATTATGATTCTGTCCCAAACCAAAGACTGATCTTAAATCTTATGTAAATCACCCTTTGAACTTCAAAATATTGCCCTCTATGTGAGGCAAAAATTAGAAACATACTTCCTACAAGCAATATACTGAAATCACTTTGCTTTTTCAACGAAAAGAAGAAAAATACTGAATCCCAGAATTTTCGAGTCAGAAGTCTCAGAAGGCAAAGCGGCTGCCTGGGGGCACACTGCACGGCCAGCCACCTGCAGGGCCAGCGGTCCGGGGCTCACTGTACCTTGCGATGGCCATCGGGAAGACAACAGCGCACCGCATGATACAGACTTTGGAGACACTTGTCTCTTAGCACGTTGCTTTCATTACCAATTTCTCATTAACTCTGTGTCTTCTGGTAATTAACTTGGTATCTTAACCTCAGTGGTTGCTTCTTACGATTTCAGCCAAAACGGACATTTAACCAACCTAGCACCAATGAAGCCAAAGCGTGGGTGCCATTCTGACCAGTGGGATTGCTCTTTTAGTGAACCTATTTGGCCCATTCGTCAGCTATAAGAACCAGGGTAAGACTAAACGGTGTTTCAAAGGTGATCAAAGTATCCCTTTTTAATTTTTTCAACCAGTTTCTCTGAGTGAATTTGCCGAACAAAGCACATCATTCTTTTGCACTTCAGTACTGGGAATTAAGTGAGTTACCTCTCTTAAAACTGTGCTTGTGTAGCCTCGATACAATCCTCGGATGCCCTGAAACAAACAAAAGGCCGAGAGCTCAGTAAGTTAGAACAGCACAGAGATCTGAATGATACTCTGAGTAAGGCAGAGTTGCTGAAGTCTGAGTTTTAAAGCTTGCACAACGACCACACTCTATAAGAGGTTAAAGGTTATAAACTGGCCTGAAATATATAAAGCTTGGGTAAGCTCTCTTTAAAATGGGAACATGTCTAAAATAATCAAACTGACTACTTCAGTCACTTTCAGAATTTCTGCTCCTGAAAACAATACTTGAGATGATTTCAGTATGTATTTCCAAATTCAAATGCACACAAAACGCCAACCATCCTTTCCTATAAAAACAGAATTATATTTCATAGTTTCAAACAGAAGATATCAGAAATTCATTAATAATCCTCCAAGGTGATAAATATCTCTGGACAAGCCTTGATTTATTCAACTGTCCACATGATTCACAATAGGGTCTCTTTACTGGATTGATCTCATGATCCTCTGATCAAATACTCAGTTATTTCCTCACCTAAGTGACAAAAAAACTATTAAGAGTAACTTTTCTAAAACCTAGACCCATTGAAATTTCCATGTGACTGAATACTGTTTTCAAAACACGGGACAGGGGCGCCTGGGTGGCGCAATCGGTTAAGCGTCCGACTTCAGCCAGGTCATGATCTCGCGGTCCATGAGTTCGAGCCCCGCGTCAGGCTCTGGGCTGATGGCTCGGAGCCTGGAGCTTGTTTCCGATTCTGTGTCTCCCTCTCTCTCTGCCCCTCCCCCGTTCATGCTCTGTCTCTCTCTGTCCCAAAAATAAATAAAAACGTTGGAAAAAAAAAAATTAAAAAAAAAAAAACACGGGAGGAGGGGGCTTCTGCAAAAAAATACAAAGAAAAGCAGCTTGATGGTCCCTAGTGACTTGGCCAGCAAGAATGACCTCTGATCCACAGTGGAACATTAACAAGTAAAAAAGAAATTAATTTTTTTTAACATTTATTTTTTTTTGAGAGAGAGAGCATGTGGTTGGGGGAGGGACAGAGAGAGACAGAGACAGGATCCGAAGCAGGTGAACAGCCCAATGTGGGGCTCGAATTCATGAACCATAAGATCATGACCTGAGCCAAAGGTGAACACTTAACTGACTGAGCCACCCAGGCGCCCCCGGAATTAATTTTAATATAAACATAATGATGCTGGTCACTATGCCCATTACTGTACTCCTCTTCCATGGGTCCCCAAATTCTATGGTAACATTCTAACATGGTATCTTTATTCACTTCACATTTTTATGATTTATTCCATGTCTGATTCTGAAACTACTACAGGACAATGACAATGTAGGACATGTACACAGTGGGGGCACTCAGTACGTGTTGTTTAGAAATTTGGAGAAAAAATATTAAAATTAAAATTTGAAAACAAATAAAAAAGCAAAGATAACCTTGGCATAAAAAGCTGCTATGATTGAGCATTAAATTTATCTTCATGGTCTCTTCTAAGGCCCCTGGGATGAGAACCACAGTGTTCATATTAGCTATTATAAAATCTCTCTCGGGGCACCTGGGTGGCTCAGTCAGTTGGCATCCAACTTCAGCTCAGGTCACGATCTCGCGGTTCATGAGTTCGAGCCCCGTGTCAGGCTCTGTGCTGACAGCTCTGAGCCTGAAGACAGCTTCAGATTCTGTGTCTCCCTCTCTCTGCTCCTCCCCTGCTCACACTCTGTCTCTGTCTCCCTCAAAAAGAAACATTAAAACAAAATTTTTTTAATAAAATCTTTCTCAATAAAGAAAGAGTTTAAAAACATATCTCACCTCTTGATATAAGACGTTAGAGAAAATCTGAAATGTTCTTGAAGAGGAAGACACCTGTGCCCTCTGCTTAACCACTTCCGAAGGAACACGAATCAGACAGGCAACCTAAAATATATAATTTAATTAATTACATCTTAAAAAAGAAGTAACTGCTATGAAAATTGAAATTATTTTCATAATCAAAAAAATACAGTCAAAAAGGAATAATATAAAGGGTCACTGCAACATGTCCAAAGGCATTTTTTCAACCTAAAAGCCTCAGACCCTTAATGGACATGCATTGTTTTGTCAGCCCAGAAACTTATCTCCCTTGTGCTTATAGATATCCTCACACCTCCTGCCATCTTGTTCCAGACCCATCTGTCTAGAAGTCCCTCAATGGCAAGAAACACACTGACTTATTCTGAACCCCCAGCACCTAGAACAGCATCACCTAGTGTTCACATGCCAGTCATTTCAAACAGGCTGAAAGAATGAACCAAAAGGGCTTTTGCTCTACTGTAAATAATGCATACATCAACAGAAGCAAGACTGATCAGCAGCTGGCTACACCTAGTCATCTGTCCCACTCCCCACCCCAGCCTCAACTAGCTCCCAACCCCAGCACCCTAGACCCTATCACCACACCACCATGCAACAACGGAGGAGAAACTCCAGGTACTCTTGGGTCCTGCTCCAGCATTCAAGTTGACACAGGTCCTAAACAGACCGTAATCACATCTGACAGGTCAACAACCAATACTCCAGAATTTTTAAGATATTTTTTTTCTTTGTACTTAACATTAGATTACCTATATTAAAGACTTGAAAAAACAAAGTGGGATTACAAGTAATGTTTCTCCTTTTCTGCCTACCCACATGTCTAAATTCTCTATCATGAACAGGTATTATTACTTGGTAAGTTTCATTAACACAATATCAAAGAGCACAAATATGTTATGGACCAAAGATTTTAAATGAGGGAGAAAATAAAATGAAAGGGCCAATTTAAAATGTGCTTTTTTGGGGCACCTGGATGGCTCAGTCGGTTAGGCGTCCGACTTCAGCTCAGGTCATGATCTCGTGGTCCGTGAGTTCAAGCCCTGCGTCGGGCTCTGTGCTGATGGCTCATAGCCTGGAGCCTGCTTCGGATTCTGTGTCTCCCTCTCTCTGCCCTCCCCTGCTCACGCTCTCTCTCAAAAATAAACAAACATTAAAAACAAATTTTTTTAATGTGCTTTTCAGTGCAACCCTACTTATTATTAACCTTGACAAATACCAATTTTTACAGATAAGGACACACACAAAAAACAGATTAAACACCTGCTAATCATTAAGGCCTAAAATTGGGTATAAATTGTGTTACTCTTCATAAGTGTGCAAACTTTTAAATCCATACTTATAAGCCAGGACAGAAAACAAGGTCCGCTGAAACTTACATGATCCTAAAAGGATAGCCCCCAGCCTCTAAAACTCATTAAAGAAATGAAAATAAATAAATAAGGAAAGAGAAAAGAAAGAAAAAGGTTCACTAACTCCTTGTATTTTTCAATTCAAGAGGTCAAGAGTGAAATATGACCTCAATATGTCAAGAAAATAGGAATGGTCTACTTTTGCGACTTGGCATAAATATTTATGGAACTTCATGCTTCATAACCCTTCATGTTCTTACATTATGTTTTTATTTCTTAAAAATACAGAAGCAAAACAAAAACTTTGAAAAGGTCCTTAGATGAAAAACAATCTCACTAACGGAAGAGGTACAAAGCGCCCAGCAAGGCTTCTTGACTTCCGTGGCGTGGCAATTTTGGCATGAGAGAGAGGCCACAAAGGAACGCCTCTATTTCCTCCAGTAACTCCAATGCCTTCGATTTGGTTTTCTATTAACTCTGATCTTTCTTAGATTTGAATCTGAGCTACAACAGAGTATTTCACTGCACAAGAACAAAAACACGTTACAGTATTGTGATTCCATGAAAGGGGATCAAGATAATGTCATCCGTGGTCTCTTGGTAAATCCGTTCTCTAGAGAATTCCTTCCTCATAAATCTGGGGTTCGGTATGAATCCATGACACAGAAATGGTGGCATTTTCATTATATCCAAGAGCGTCTTATATGTTGAGGGTCTACCAAAAAATAAAACTAATAAAAATAAAACATAAAGATAATATACGTCCCCATCTTTAAGCCACATGAAAATACAAAACTGGCTTCATTAGAATTAAACGTGCCAATGGGGCGCCTGGGTGGCGCAGTCGGTTGAGCGTCCGACTTCAGCCAGGTCACGATCTCGCGGTCCGTGAGTTCGAGCCCCGCATCGGGCTCTGGACTGACGGCTCAGAGCCTGGAGCCTGCTTCCGATTCTGTATCTCCCTCTCTCTCTGCCCCTCCCCTGTTCATGCTCTGTCTCTCTCTGTCCCAAAAATAAATAAACGTTGAAAAAAAAATTTAAAAAAAAAAAAAAAAAAAAAAAAAAAAAAAAGAATTAAACGTGCCAAAAATAAGATAAAGTTTAGATTAAAAATTGATAATAAAGCTGCTACCAAGATTTTTCTTTAACATTACAAAAAACAACGTACCCTGATATGTTTTTTTTAATTTATTTTTGTAATGGAAACTGAAATGTCTCCTTTTAGTATTTATTAAACACCAAGACACAAACACTACAAGTTCTAAGACTAAGTGTGGGAAAGGGAGAAAACTACTGTCAACTTCAACCTCCCACTTGGTAAAATGAGTGAAGGCAGCGAAAAGGAACCTCTGGTCCTTTCACTGCCACGGCCACGTCCCACACCTCCACACCTCGCTGCCAGCCTGTTATGGCCTCACCTCTGTCCTGTCACTCTTGAAATGCTCTTTGAGGCCACTGGGCACCACCCAAAGTACCTTCCATTAACATTACATCATTTCCCCAATTGTTTTAACACAGCTCACGATCATTTACCTGATTTTCATTTTTCTAAAGGAAACTTCATCAATGACCCATAAATGTGTCTCTGATATTAGAAGCCAATCGTCAGCACGTTAAATACATACCAGCCTGAGACAGAAGCTACTGAAGGTCAGAGCACTACCTGGCTTAGGAAGTTAGGATGAAACCCACATCTTTTGATTACTGTCTCCAGAATTATTTCCCATCAAAGATATATCAACACGCATCTAATGAACTTAAAGTTTCAAAGTTTAGTTCGGCTGATTCTTCATGTTTAGACAGGTAAATCTTTGTCAGTTCAACAGAAACCTAAATAAACTGAATACAGCCAAAGTTTAATCATATTCAGAGCAAGGGCTGCTTTGGACTTTGCAGAGTAAACTCCAGTGTGGCAAGTTAGTAAGAGGGAGAAAAACCTTATGACACTCTGAAAAATTTTGCAACGTGCAAGTTACTTACTTGTATTTTATTTCACATTCTTTGTGTAATTCTCAAAATTCTTTCTGGAACACACGTTTCCAAATCTAACATATCTTTCTGAACCATCGTTTAAAATCAAAAGCTTGTTAACTGTAAGTTCATCTGTGTGTCAATTCTGCCATCTTCTGGTTACAAATGGAATCACAGCTATTGATAAAACCATCCTAGCAGCAATTTCTAACTCCTAATTTATCATCCTTGGGATTTAAATTTTATCCACTGATATGGGGACACAAGTTCGTCATACCTTTCTTACTTATTAGACTCCATAAACAGCCAAAAGTCATTAGAAGAAAATATTTAATTTTTGTAGATATTAGTCTTCTCCTGCCTGACAAAATTCCTGTTCTTGATAATCCAGACTCCCAACAGAAATTTAATAGTCCTCTCAACAAAAATTATATCATTGTGTAGGCTTTGTTTCTAAAGGCTGTTCACAGAATGTTACATAAGACTTAAGCTGTAAATGGCTTTTTCACTTTTGTTCCTTTCTGTAACAGAAAGGAGCCATGGTTTCCCAGGAGGTGACAAAGCCCTGTGGACAGATGCATACATACCAACTCATAGAAAATCTGAAAGTGGAGGAGACTGTAACGTCAAGGTAACTGTATCAGTTTCTTATGGCTGCTCTAACAAAGTACCACATACTCAGTGGCTTAAAATAACGCAAATTAATCTCTCAGAATTCTGGAGGTCAGAATTCCAAACTAAGTCTTACTGAGTTAAAATCAAATTGTCAGCCAGTTGGTGTTCCTTCTGGAGTTTCTAAAGGAGCATCTATTTCCTTGTTTTTATAGCCCACTGCATTCTGTGGTTTGTGGTCCCTTCTTCTCTCTTCAAGACGGAGCACAGCATCATAAAACCTCTGACACTCCTGCGTTCCACTTATGAGGACCTTAGGCTCACCTAGATAATCCCAGAAAATCTTGTCCTCGAGATCCTTAACTTTACCTTATCTGCAAAGCCCCTTTTGCCATGTTAGGTAACACAGTCACAGGTTTTAGGGACTAGGAAATCTTTAAAGGGCCATTATTCTGCCTACCATTGTAACCAACAGCATATTTTAGAGCTCCAACCTTTTCTTATTTTAAGAAACCCACAGCAATCAGAGTTCATAATATTACCCAAGTAATACACCTCTCATCTCCACTTTTGCACCACTTCTGCCATTTTTAAAATATTACATCAAAAGTAAAAACTACACAGAGAAATGTTCGTCTTAACTATTCATTCTCCAATGGCGTTTTAACTGTCCACAGCAGCTGTAGAACCTTGAACAAGTCACTGAAACTCTGTCAATTTCAATGTCTTCTTCTGAAATGATTTTCTCCAAAAAATATGTAATTCTGAAAATGTGCTACATAAAGCACTTTGTGCGACATGCACTGGAAAATTGGACTTTACAGATCAGATGCTAGGCTGAGCACTTTTTAAGTGATGTACTACTTAATTCTTTTTAAAATTTTTTAAAAATGTTTTTATTTATTTTTGAGACAGAGAGAGACAGAGTATGAGCAGGAGAGGGGCAGAGAGAGAGGGAGACACAGAATCCGAAGCAGGCTCCAGGCTCTGAGCTGTCAGCACAGAGCCCGACGCGGGGCTCGAACTCACGAACTGTGAGATCATGACCTGAGCCGAAGTTGGACGTTTAACCGACTAAGCCACCCAGGCGCCCCTACTTAATTCTTACAAGAACTGTGAGTTGGGTAGCATTAACCCTGTTTTTCAAGATGAGGAAAATAGCAGCTCAGTGAAGTTAGGTATATGGCCTACGGACACACATAGCAAACAGGGTGCATAACAAGTCAGAGTTCCAAGCCTGATCTATGTTACTGGACAGGTATGACCCTTATACTGTCTCCTTACAGAGGCAGTCAATATATTCTCCAGCTACTTAATAAATTTATCCAATTTATTATTCATACACTCTTCAAGGACAGGGATAAAAATGTGTTACTCTATGTTTTTTAGCATCAATCACAGTGTTAGAGAATAGGCATTCAAATATTGAAAAGTATACAATTACAAATTAGAGCAATTCTATGACAGTGGGATTTAATTCATTATGCTAGTAAGAACCCTAATCTTAACCAAAGAGCATGTGAGAAAGTAAAGGTTTATCACTGACAAAGTGCAGACTTACAGAGAAGTGGCTAATCAGTAGTTTGGTCCTTGGGGAGACAAGTGTTTGGCGTTTCCATTTAAAATGTAGTGGCACTAACTGACCAAATATTCCCGTGGCTTGAAATGATTTCAACATCATCATCTTACATGAAAATCTTGTTCACTGTTTCTATAAAATTGAACTTAACTGTGTTCCAAAACCTGATAGTGCTCTTAAATAAAAAGCCAACACAGAGCTTCCCTTCCCTCTTGTCCAGTAAGTAAACAAGATAGTCAATGAAACACACTGTCCTAGATCAAGAATCAATATGGTCTGAATTAATGCTGCATACTACACTAGGGAGAGACAAGCAAATCCATAAAACAGAAAATAATCTGAAATGTGTTAAAGGAGGAAATCATCAAGAAATTGGAGGGGTGGTGGGGCAAACTGGTCCTTTACAAAAAGCCTCCCTGAAAAACCTCTCTGCACATCCATGCTTGTACTCAAAGTGGGGTCATCAGCAGACATCGGTCGTGCCAAGCCCAGAGGGTCTCCCTGGCCCTTCTGCACATTCGCTCAGGCTCAGATGGCTGGGACAACTGCGAAACAGGACGTGCTTGCTGACTTAGCTCAGAAGACTCCACTGCACAGTTTAAGCTTATGCATCCCCTCACCCCCACCCCCACCCCATACTAACAAAGGTATCCATGAAGCAATATGCATTGGAGGAATGCTGTTGGAAGTGTTTTTGAAAGAGCGACCATCTTGGGGTGCCTGGGTGACTCAGTCGGTTAAGTGTCCAATTCATGGTTTTGACTCAGGTTACGATTTCACAGTTTTGTCAGTTCAAGTCCTGCATCTGGCTCTGTGCTAGCAGCACAGAGCCTGCTTGGGATTCTCTCTCTCCCCCTGTCTCTCTGTCCCTCCCCAACTCATGCTGTCTCTGTCTCTCTCAAAATGAATAAACTTTTTTTAAAAATGAAAGAATTGGGGCGCCTGTGTGGCGCAGTCGGTTAAGCGTCCGACTTCAGCCAGGTCACGATCTCGCGGTCCGGGAGTTCGAGCCCCGCGTCGGGCTCTGGGCTGATGGCTCAGAGCCTGGAGCCTGTTTCCGATTCTGTGTCTCCCTCTCTCTCTGCCCCTCCCCCGTTCATGCTCTGTCTCTCTCTGTCCCAAAAATAAAAATAAACGTTGAAAAAAAAAAAAATGAAAGAATTACCATCCTTATGCCAATTCTCTTATCACTCAAATTCACCTTCTCCCTGTGAACCCCATACCTCTGCCTTAGTTGAGGCTCTGCTCATCTCTCTCTCTCTGGGGGGTTCTGGAGTAGTCTCCTGTGTTCCGTTCAAACACCACATCCACCCCCACACAGCTACGAGGGCAGGTTCCTAAAATCCCCACCAATGGTGCCCTCCTACGCAGCCGTTCAAAAGATAACAGCCAAAGTCCTTCCCCCAGCAGGCAAAGCCCTCCAGCACCCCCTGCCCTGCTTCATTTCATGATGGCCCAGTCATGCCTATGCTCCATCTAGAACTTGAAAATGTCTAATAAGGACTTTCCACAAACTCAATACCCGTGCTGGCACCCTCTCACCTAACAATCATACCCTAAAATGTGGCTCAAGGGTTAGCTGCTCTATCAGGCCTTTCCTGAATCAACACCATCGAGACAAAACCATTCCTTTTCTTATCAGGCTCTCAGTGTATCTTGTACTCACGTTACTTAAAATACCCGTAACCCTTTAGTGTACTTACACCTTAAACGTCCATCTCCACCTCAGATGGCAAGCCTTTCCAAGGCAGTGTATTATCTTGTCGTTTTATCCCCAGTGCCTAGAACCTAGTAAGGACTTTCCATCTAAATCTGCACCTGCAGGGTAAATGGAGGAGCTGAAGGAAAGCAGCCTACGTACCAGGAATCAAAGACGTCCAAGTGAGGAACAGACACGAAAAGGACAGGGTTTAAAGGATGACGGTGGAAAGCAAGTTATTTCTACATTCTTGAGATAATTTTTTGTGTAATTCTTATACTTTAGGATTCTTGGGAAGCTATTAAAAAGTCTGGGTTCCTTGGGGTGCCTGGGTGGCTCAGTGGGTTGAGCACCTGACTCTTTGCTCTTGGCTCAGGTCAGGATCCCAGAGTCCGGGATGGAGCCCCTAGATCAGGGCTCTACTCACTGTGGAGCCTGCTTGGGATTCTCTCTCCTTCTGCCCCTCCCCCTGCTTGTGCATGCCTCTCTCTCTCTCTTAAATGAAAAAAAGAAAAAAGAAAAAAAGTCTGTTCCTAATGTGCTTAAGGCCCTAAAGTGAAAAAAGGTTCCCAGGGATACCTGACTGGCTCAGTAGGTAGAACATGTGACTCCTGATCGTGGGGTCCTGAGTGTGAACCCCACGCTGGGCGGAGAGATTACTTAAAAATGTAAAATTTTTAGGGGCACCTGGGTGGCTCAGTTGGTTCAGCATCTGACTCTTGATTTAGGCTCTGGTCATGACCTCACAGTTTGTGGGCTCAAGCCCCACATCAGGCTCCACACGCACAGCCTGCTTGGGATTCTCTCTCTCTCTCTCTCTCTCTCCCTGTCTCTCCTCCACTCATACGTGAGCGCAGGCACTCACCCTCACTCTCTCTCAAAAACAAACATTCAAAATAAGAAAAAAAAAAAAGGTTCCCAGAAACAGTACCTAATAAACAGAATAGGGTAAAAGGCTGCCTTAGCACATCCCCATGATGCGGGTGCTTAAAAGCATCAAAAACAGAAGCCCTTGTTTGAGAGTAGCGAAGCATGTGACAGTCCAGTTTCAGCTTCTAATTGTCCAACAAATCTCCAAGCAACACCTGTACATGCGTGCCGCCTCCACCTTTATAGACACAACCAGTTCCGTCCGCAGCCTCGCGGAGCTGCTGCCTGAGTTAATAACCACACTTCACTTCGGGCGCAGTCATCTTCCTTCCTGCTCACCCTGTCTCCATGGCTCGGTCACACAACCACACACAGGTCTGGCAAAATAATACTACAACTGCAAACCAAAGTGACTCTCCAAGAATTTATGGGTATTTCAAAATCTATTAGGATTATTTCAAAAGATAAAACACGTTTCTAAAGTTGTCAACCTCCTTCTATTATCTTATCATCTTGTTCAGTGGTTCTTCTGTAAAAGAAAAAGAAAAAAGGCCAGTAAAGACCACGAAAAACACTAAATAGATTTTTTCCAAGTAATCCCTACCTGCGAAGTGGTTCGAACTCACAACCCCAAGATCAAGAGTCGCAAGCTCTACCAAGTGAGCCTGCCAGGCGCCCCTAAACAGACATTTTAAAAGCTACTCACAACACCATCAAAAATGGCTTAAATCTCCCCCAGGGAAAACACAATGGTGACCAACACGCGCGCTGTGCTTTGCTCCTGACAGACGCTAGACTGCTTCAAGGCCTGTGAATCCTCCAAGGAGCCAATTCAGTGGGGAAGCTGAAGAAAGAGGATGTGCTAAC
The DNA here is from genome assembly GCF_022837055.1 of Prionailurus viverrinus. Classification (NCBI taxonomy): domain Eukaryota; kingdom Metazoa; phylum Chordata; class Mammalia; order Carnivora; family Felidae; genus Prionailurus; species Prionailurus viverrinus. The sequence continues at coordinate 32,982,778 of NC_062562.1, read as the reverse complement.
AACTCGCCTAATCCATATGCTGCTAACCCATAAGCCCCAAATGGACGACAGCACAACAAAGGTGTGGTAGATGAGCTACACAACAGCATAAACTGTCGTTTTCAAGGGTCTGGGATGGCACAGGCCTTGAAGAAAATGTCAGATGTAGCTGCAAACCTCACTCTATCTTCCAAATCTGAATCAACATGTCCAAGTAAGCTGCCACCCTCAGAACCAGTCAGTTGTCACTAAACGAGATCCCTCAGTGGGTCTGCAAATTTGCAATTCTGAGGCAGACGAAAGGGATGGCACTTCTGGTCAGCATGTGGCACTCCTCGTGTTCAGCACCCACTGACATATTCGTAAGGATGGGACTGCTGAACCAATACAGTATAAAAATTGAGTAGTGGGATAGACATTTAAATTTTTTTAATATTTATTTTTCAGAAAGTGCAAGCAGGGGAACGACAGAGAGAAGGGGACAGAGGATCTCAAGTGAGCTCTGTGCCGACAGACTGACAGCAGCGAGTCTGACGCAGGGCTCAAACTCACCAACCTCAAGATCATGCCCTGAGCTGAAGTCAGACACTCAACTGACTGAGCCGCCAAGGTGCCCCTTAAATTTTTGATAACTCTAAATCAGTGGTGTTTAAATAGCACTGAGCACCAGAACCACCCATGAATTGTGTTTAAAAAGCAGGGCTCCTGGTGCCATGTCCAAAAATCTTCATCTGTAACCAGCTGCCCGGGCAACGGAGTCTAGGTGCTCTTTGGACTACGCCTGGAGAATTACTGTTAGAGGTTCTCAGAAAAGCAACTACAAAATATGATAAATTTTATTTCCTAGCTTTCTCAATTCCAAATTAGAATGGGACCAAAAGGATAATCAACCTGCACCTACGTGTATAAGGACATCCACACGTCACCCATGCATACATTAAATTCAGAGTGGCTGCCTTAGGCTACAAAGAAATTTCAAGGATCTTTCGTTTCTGAAAACAACATGAATCTAAGCCAAAAGTAGAATAAGACCCAGGAAAAGTTAAATCTTAAACACTAAAAACAAACCACTATTACTGTAACGTTACAGCATCTGTTGTATTAAAGTAAACCTGCCCAACCCTTCTGATCTAATTACAAATTCTACTTCTCACAGGACTTCTTCTGTGTCTGATGAAAGCTGAGCTGTAAAATAATTGAGGTAGGGATTTAGAGATTTGGTACAGCCACCTTCCTAATAAAAGTGGCACAAACAAGACTCTAACTGTTGTTACATATTAAATCTTATTTGATCGATTTTACTGTATTCCAAATTACAAACATAAGGTAGAAGGTGGTAATTATGGTTCTATTGATTCGTCATTAAGTTTTAATCAAGGCGCAGCTACAGGGAACAATTATTATGGCAGCATGCTTCTGTCTCTTTCATACACTTATAGTTGCTACAATAAAGTAATTGTGGACACACTGGATACCAACAAAATACGTTATTGTTTCTAAGGAATCTGTCTGCAACCTAACAATCTTCTATCAAAATAAACGTTACAGAAAATCACCAAACTATTTCTTATTTGCTCTAGATCTCTATTCCTTTCTGACCAATGACAGCTATAAATGTTTTTGTTTTCCATTTCTTTTTACCTTACCAATGAAAATTTGCTTCTCCTACATTCACCCCTTTCTTTCTGTCACGTTTGGAAACTACAGCTGTATGAATCTGAAACCAAAAGTTTATGCTCTATGAAACTGATATAAGTTACTAAAATAAAAAGGCGGTATATACATTTCTCAGGCATTTATTGAGAAAATGGATACTGAATGGCTTTGGAAAGCTGGTTTAATAAAGTGCCAAGATAGCAATCTCTATCAAAATAACACCAGCATTCTTCACAGAGCTGGAACAAACAATCCTCAAATTTCTATGGAACCAGAAAAGACCCCGAATAGCCAAAGCAATCCTCAAAAAGAAAATCAAAGCTGTAGGCATCACAATCCCGGACTTCAAGATGTATTACAAAGCTGTAATCATCAAGACAGAATGGTAGTGGCACAAAAACAGACACTCAGATCAATGGAACAGAATAGAAAACCCAGAAATGGACCCACAAACAAACGCATGGCCAACTAATCTTTGACAAAGCAGGAAAGAATATTCAATGGACTAAAGACAGTCTCTTCAGCAAATGGTGCTGGGAAAACTGGACAGCGACATGCAGAAAAATGAACCTAGACCACTTTCTTTCACCATACACAAAAGAAACTCAAAACAGATGGAAGACCTACACGTAAGACAGGAAGGCATCAAAATCCTAAAGAAGAAAGCAGGCAAAAAACCTCTTTGACCTCACTCACAGCAACTTCTTATTCAACATGTCTCCAGAGGCAAGGGAAACAAAAGCAAAAATGAACTATAGGGACCTCATCACAATCAAAAAGGAAACAATCAGCAAAACTAAAAGGCAACAGACAGAATGGGACAAGATATTTGCAAAAGACATATCAGATAAAGGGTTAGTATCCAAAATCTATAAAGAACTTATCAAACTCAACACCCAAAACAAAATAATCCAGTGAAGAAATGGGCAAAAGACATGAATAGACACTTCTCCAAAGAAGACATCCAGAGGGCCAACAGACACATGAAAAGATGCTCAACATCACTCATCATCAGGGAAATACAAATCAAAACCACAATGGGATACCATCTCACACCTGTCAGAATGGCAAACATTAACAACTCAGGCAACAACAGATGGTGAGGATGTGGAGAAAGAGGACGGCCCTCTTTTGCATTGCTGGTGGGAATGCAAAGTGGTGCAGCCACTCTGGAGAACAGTATGGAGGTTCCTCAACAAATTAAAGACAGAACTACCCTACAATTGTACTACTAAGTATTTATCAAAGGGATACAGATGTGCTGTTTCAAAGGGGCACATGCACCCCAACGTTTATAGCAGTGGTATCGATAAAAGCCAAAGTGTGGAAAGAGCCCAAATGTCCATGACAGATGAATGGATAAAGATGGATACAGTGGAATACTACTCAGCAATCAAAAAGAATGAAATCTTACCATGTGCAACTATGTGGACAGAACTAGAGGGTATTATGCTAAGTGAAATTAGTCAGAGAAAGACGAGTATCATATGACTTCACCCATATGAGGAATTTAAGATACAAAACAGATGAACATAAGGGAAGGGAAGCAAAAATAATATAAAAACAGGGAGAGAGACAACACATAAGAGACTATTAAATATGGAGAACAGAGGGTTACTGGAGGGTTGTGGGAGGGGTGATGTGCTAAATGGGTAAGAGGCATTAAGGAACCTACCCCTGAAATCAGTGTTGCACTATATGCTAACTTGGATGTAAATTTAGAAATTAATTAAAAATAAAATAAAAAAGTCCGAGCTAAAAAAATTTTAAAAAAAATACATGAACAAGATTTCCATAACTGTAACAAATTTAACATTATTGCTTTGTCTCCTTGAAGTTGGTCCATTTTCCTACATATTAATTTTTATGCTTAAAAATCTTGTGATGTTCACTCTTTCATCAATGTTTGCAATAAAAATATGTATGCAAACTTTAAAAAAAAAAAGAAAGAAAGTGCCGAGATATCTGGAGTGTCAAAACCAGCATTTCCACAAACCCTAAAAATCTCTTCAATATATGAAACTGTAACCAAATTTAAAATCAAAGGTCAACATCAAGCTATGTTTCACCTGTGAGGTCAATCTCTATACCCACTACTGATCAATTCTCCTTCCAAAGTTCTCCAAGCATCACAAGAAATATAAAAAGACACCTGACACTTATGGGACCATGGAAATCTAAGAGACACAATAAAGGTATGACTGTCCCAGAATTGTTTATCTCCTGTGTTATGGACACTTGTTTCCTACTAACATCCACCTATACCACCTCCCATGTGCAAGAGTTCACATGGAATGCAACAACAAAGGCTCCAATATTTTTTAAATGTCAGTTACAGAGTGTATTAAAATATGAAGTATTTTTTAGATATGAAAAGATAAGCCATTAACATGATTAATCTAGCAACTATCATTTGCCCTAATTACATATTACTTTACATATGCCTGCTAAGTTTAAGAGACAGAAAATTCTTAAATTGAAGAAAACCTGTCCTTCAACATGGCAAATTAGTTTTCAGGCAAGAGATCCCTGTGTGGCCAAGTTCTTTTTGCTGCTTGTTCTCAACAACACACTATAAAATATAAAATATAAACCAAATACTGAGTTTATGAGAATATTTAAGGTTAAAGCAATACACAATTCTAAAATAATGTGAGGCAAGGGCTATCATAAAAACAAACTCTCACAACCTGAGACAATAAAACTCTCACACACAACTTGTTATTCTTTAGTATATATACTCAAAAATTACTGCATGTAAAGAGGTTCTAAAGCCAGAACATAATCACAAAAAACAATCTGAACCTTGGGTAACAGCTTAAATTTTTTTTGTTTTTAAATGAAGTATAAATTGGTTTTAAATTGCAGTTTAAACTAATTTTCCAGTACAATTCAAGCACCGGAATTCTTACTTTGGGTAAGAGCAGAGGGAACAAAAATGCCCAGAAATTCTATGCAAAATGTCCTCATGTTCATTTCCTGGAGAGACGTTCACAGGTTTCATTAGAGCCCTAAAGGGGTCTGCAGCTCATAAAGGAGTTACTACTTTGTGTTGCTTCCTACTGAGAAAATAATACACTGCTAGTCTCATCACTTTTCTAACTTCTGTAAGTCATGAAGGCAATTTTTCTTTTAAAAAATTCCAGAGTTTACTTGGGACTTAGGTCCTGCAAAATCATTTTTAAAAGAATATCAAAGCAAGTTTTATAAAATCAACTTTAGTGAATTTAGTGTTTCTTAGGCTAATTTCAACATTTTCTTCAAGGAACCATACAACAGATTTCTCACATCAAGAAATTCATTGATGTGAGATCTTGCCATTTGCAACAACCTGGATGGACCTAAAGACTGTAATGCTAAGTGAATTAAGCCAGTCAGAGAAAGACAAATACCATACGATTTTATTCACATGTAGAATTTAAGAAACAACAGACATGAACAAAGTTAAAAAAAAAAAATAAGCAAACAAACAAAAACCACAGAGAGACAAACCAAAAAACAGACTCCTAACTACAGAGTACAAATGGACGGTTACCAGAGGGCAGCTGGGTGGGGGTGGGGGCGGGATAGGTGACATGGATGATGAGCACAGAGTAATATATACAATTGTTGAATCACTATACTGTATACCTGAAACTAATATGACACGTATGTTAACTATACTAAAATAAAATTTTTTTAAAGAAATTCATTTTATAGAAATGGAAAAGTATAGTTTCATATATCCCAGATATACAAAATAAATTTTTAAGATGCAAAAATACCAAAGAAGACCAAAGATCATCTTTGTCCCTATCAAATATCATAACCTCAACAATTCAAATTATCACACAGAGTGACACTTGCTTTTCTATAAAATAGACTATCTCCCCCATAATTCCTTTTCTTTTGGATTTCCCAGATATAATCTGGTATGTTTTCATCAACTAAAATGATGTAATTAATTTGACTACATTCCCTTAAAAATAACTTTCTTTTAAATTGTCCTAATACTTCCCAACTCGTTCTATGAGACCAGTTTTATCTTGATACCAAAACCAGAAAGGCACAAAAAAAGTTAACTACAGACTTGTATCTCTTATGAACAGAGTCCTCAACAAAATACTAGTAAACAAACCTAGCACTAAATAAAAGTATTATATACCATGATCAAATGAGGTTTATCCCAGTAATGCAAGAGTGATCTGAAAATGTTTGAAAACCAGTTAATGTAATACACCATATCAGCAAAATAAAAAACAAAAACCTTACGATTATCTCAATGGATGAACAGAATCACGGACAAAATTTAGCCCTTCAAAAATTAAAAAAACTTCATCCAACAAACTAGGAATAGAAGGCAACTTCTTCAACTTGATCAAGAACATTTATGAAAACCTCACAGTTAACATCATAGTTAATAGTGGCACACTAACTTTCTTCCTGAGTTCAGAAAAAAGGTAAGGATGTCCACTCTTGTCACTCCTATTCTACACTGTACTAAAGCTTCAAGCCAGGTCAATTAAGGCAAGAAAATGAAATAGAAAAGAAAGACATAGAACAACCTCTATTTGCACAACAAATAGAGTGTACAGATTTTATGTACAGAAAATCCTAAGGGATCCACTAAACCACTTTAGAACTGATTGAGTTCCATAAAGTTGCACAATACAAGATCAATATATGAAAATGAATGTATTTCTATAATTAGCAATGAACTAACTGAAAATGAAATTTTTAAAAATTTCCATTTAGAATAACATCAAAAAGAATAAATTACTTAAGAAAAAACGGGGCACCTGGGTGGCTCAGTCAGTTAAGCATCCAACTCCGGCTCAGGGCACAATCTTGTGGTTCACGAGTTCGAGACCCATGTCAGGCTCTGTGCTGATAGCTCAGAGCCTGGAGCCTGCTTCAGATTTTGTGTCTCCCTCTCTCTCTGCTCCTCCCCCACTTGTTCTCTCTCTTTCTCTCTCTCTCTCTCTCCCCCTCCCTCCTTCCAAAATAAATAAGACAAAAAAAATTTTTTTTAAAAAGAATAAATTACCGAGACAGGAGCAAAACTTATACTCTGAAACTATAAGACACTGTTGAAAGAAAATAAGACCTAAATAAATGCAAAGACATCACATATTTATAGATCACAAAGTTTAATATTTTTAAGATAGCAACAGTCTCCAAATTGATTTGCAGAGTCGGTGCAATCCCTATCAAAATCTAAGTTGCCTTTTTTCCAGAAGTTGAGCAGCTGATTCTAAACTTCATGTGAAAATGCAAGAGACGCAGAATAGGCAAAACAATCTTGACAGAGAAGAAGTTGGAGGACTTGTAGTTACTGATTTCAAAACTTACCACAAAGCTACACTTAATCAAGTCTGTGTGATACCAGCACAAGGACAGACACAGAGATCAACAGAACAGAACTGAGAATCTACAAACAAACCCTCACATTTACAATCTATTATGTTTTGAGAAGGGTGCCAAAGCCCTTTAATGGGTGGAGAATAGTCTTTTAACAAATGGGGCTGGGTCAACTGGATATCCACATGCAAAATTCTGAAGTTTGACTACCTCACAGCAGATACAACATTACTCAAAATGGATCAAAGACCTAAAAGTAAGAGTTAAAACTAAAATTCTGGAAAGAAAGCACAGGTATAAATCTTCATGATCTCAAATCAGGCAATGGTTTCAAAGATGTAACACCAAACCATAAGCATTAAGTAAAATAAAACAGGTAAAATAAAAAATTTTAAATTTATGCTTCAAAGTGAAGAAAATGGCAAGTTACTAAGAAAATGGAAAGACAAAGCACAATATGGTAAAAAATTTTACAAATCATAGGCCTCATAATGGACTTGTATCTAGAATATATAAAGAATTTCCACAACTCAGTAACAAGACAACCCAATTAAAGAACAAAGGATCTGAATAGATATGTCTCCAAAGAAGGTAAGCAAATATCTCCTAAGTACATGAAAAGATGCTCAAAATCATTAGTTATCAGAGAAATATAAATCAAAATCACAGTAAGATGCCACCAAACATCTATTTGTGGACTATAATTTATAAGACAGATACCAAGTCATGGTAAGAATGTGCAGAAACTAGAACCCTTATGCACTGCTAATGGGAATGTAAAATTGCACAGCCACTTTGACCAATAATTCCACTCCTACGTGTACATCCAAGAGAAATGAACACATACATCAACAAAAAGACTTGCACAAAAATGTTCATGAAAGGAACATTAGCATAACAGCCCCAAAGTGCAAACAACCTAAGTGTCCATAAAATAACGCAAATATTCAAGCCACACGGAATATTACTTGGCAATTAAAGGAATGAAGCCCTGACAATGCTACAACATGGATAAAACCTTGAAAACATGATGCTAAGCCAAAGAAGCCAGTCATAAAAGACCACATGTTGAGGCTTCCATTTATACGAAATGTCCAGCATAGGAAAACCTATAAAGACAAAAAGTAGATTCGTGGTGGGAAGGTTGAGGGAACGAGGAGTAACTGCTAACAGGTATGATCTTTCTTTCTGAAGAGATGACAATGTCCTAAAATTGCCCATGGTGATGGTTGCACAACTCTGAACATACCAAAAAAAAAAAACTTTTGATTATACCTCCAAATGAGTTATATAGGTTGTGAATTACATTACAGTAAATCTGTTATTTTTAATTGTCTTCTTGAAGTTATTCTGTACTTTTACTTTTCTATCATGATCTCTGCTTTCCCCATTCACTGTATTTTCAAGTAAAAAATTAGATTACAAAATAGTTTATAGATTCTCATCCAACTTTTCTAAAAAAAAAAAAAAATACTGCATAGAATACAAAACCACAATGTATCACATATTTAATGTAAATCTTATGAAGCCTGATTCACTTTTCAAATTTCCTCATGTAAACATATACCACTACTTTTCTAAACAGAAAAATCATATAAATGGATGAAATGATAACAGGCTTATATACTAAGACCCTTCTCTTCACTTTGTCGTCCATTCTTGTTAATGTGCCCTGCCCATAACAAGGTTCTGGGTTTAGTAAGACTGCATAAACACCAGACCATGTAATTTGAAAATAACAACAGTAAAGAACAGACAACTTCTGGATGGATACATGAAAATATTTTATTAAAGGATGTCTGTTAGTACTGAGTAGGAGGGGTTGGAAGAAAGCTGAGTGGGTGAGGGCAGTGGGGAACTTTTATTGGTATTGTAACTTTCTCTGTGTTAGTTTGGGTGGAAAAAATATCTGTATTATTTTTTAATTACAAATAGTTTATCACCTACATCATGATTTCACTTTGGTAATGAATTATTTACAAGAGACAAATAATTGTTTAAAACACATGGTAGAGATGGACTGCCTATCTTGTCACTGCTTTCCAATTTTACTCCATCAGATACCAAATGATCTGTATGACATTGCCTCTTTACTACTTGTTGAAATTTGCATTGTTGTACTACTGGGTCATACATTTTTATTAACGTTTCAAGTATGCTTAAAAAAAAAAAAAAACCTGAATAGGGGTGCCTGGGTGGCTCAATAGGTTGGGCATCTGATTTCGACTCAGGTCATGATCTCACAGTTCATGGGTTCGAGCCCCACGTCAGGCTCTGTGCTGACAGCTCAGAGCCTGAAGCCTGCTTCGAATTCTGTGCCTCCCTATCTCTCTGCCCCTTCCCTGCTCATGCTCTGTCTCTCCCTCTCTCTCAGAAATAAAAAACATTAAAAAAAAATTTAAAAAAAAAAGACCTGAATCATCTTTAAGTCTCGGTTGCAGAGCTCAATATATATCCATTAGCCCAATCTTGCCATTTTCATTTTTAAATCTTCTATGGTCTCAATAAACGTTCCCGTCTGCCTAGTCTTAAGACTTTTACAAATAGAAGTTAGTATCTCCAACAAAGATTATATGTCTGATGGGTAGGGGGAATGAATGAAAGAGGTGATGGGGATTAGAGAGTACACTTGCGAAAAAAAAAAGTTAAATTAAATTTTTAAAGATTACGGTTCTATTCATTTCTCCTTATAATTCTGCCCATCTCTGCTTTATTTTGACACTGTATTATTTACGCCAGGTCCAGGTTTATTACATCTCCCAAGATAACTGTTCACTGTATCACTGTACAACGGTCTCTTTGTTTTTTTACTTTCAGTCTTTTTTGCCTGACATTGACATTATTCTATCAGCTCTTTTTCAGTTTGTATTTCTGTATCAGAGTTGATCAGAGAAGTAGAACCACTATAAATGATAAAAATAAAGAGTTATTGGGGTGCCTAGGTGGCTTAGTCAGTTAAGTATTCGACTCTTGATTTTGGGTCAGGTCATGATCTCACAGTTAGTGGGATCAAGCCCCATGTTGGGCTCTGTGCCAATAGCACAAAACTTGCTTCAGATTCTCTCTTTCCCTCTCTCTCTGCCCCTCCCCAGCTTGCACTCTCACTCTCTCAAAATAAATAAACTTAAAAAAATAAATAAATAAAGAGTTATTAAAGGTGTGAACAGTATTTATGGGAGTTGATTAAGCAGGTTACATAGAATTGTTGCTTCCACATCCAGCGTTAGGAAAGAAATCAGAGAGCAGGCAATGGGGTGGATGAAATGGTGTGAAATGGGGAAGAGCAAGGATAAACCGCCACACTGGTTTCTCATCAACCTTCATGATACAGGTTACCTGCAGTATAAGCTGGCATCCTTCACCGCACAGACAACACATTTGACTCAGAATCTACAGAAGCTGACAGAGAAGATCCAGTAGGAACTGGAGAGGCTGGAGACCAGAGAGGAGGTTCATAAACTGCAAAAGTGCCTGACTCTAACACCAACCTTCTGAGCACCGACACAACTGTTGCTTCATGTCCACCTTATGACTCTTGTACAAGTTTCTCTCGTAGCCAGCCTAACCTGGACCCACCCTGGAAAGGGAGTTCTAAGAAATGGAGTTCAAGCTCATTTATGTTGACACAACACAAAGCCACCACAATTTCCATGGATATCTTCTTCCATCTCTTTAATTTTATTCTTTGTGCAATTACATTTTAGGCATGTCTTTTGAAAACAGCACATCACTGGATTTTTCTTTCCTCCAACCTAGACTCTATGTTTTAACTATTGTGTTTAATCCATTTACATTTATTGGAGTTTATGACTTTCATAACTTAAAAATGAACTGTCTTTTAAAAATGAAGTATTATCTGTATCAAAGATATAAGCACGATTTGCATTCCTTAAGTATTTTATATGCATAACTTGTTACTTACCACTTCTCCAGCAGAGGCAGCCAACATATGCTTCACGGGCATCAAATATGAAGACGAATCAGTATGTAAAAACCATTTCACATATTCATAGGTGATAAAAAAAGCAGCAGCTGAAATTTAAAACAAGCCAGTCTTTCACAAAGTTTAAATATATATTCAAACTGTTAAGAAATAAGTTTCTCAAAAAAATTAAACTCTAATTATTAAATTACGAGGTAACAGATAAAGATAATAATTTAACATGTATTCTTCCTTCCTGCCCCACTCTTGCAGAATCTACTGAACCCATGTTATAAAGCCAATCCCAGACTTATGAAAATGTACAAGACATGATCTTAGCCCTGAGGGAGCCTGACAGCTAACCCAGCATTCACCATTTTGTATCAAGTCACTTGATATTTTTTAGTAAGCTTTCTAGAATGAGATACGAATTTCTGTGATCCAAAATATCTTTACATATAGTAATAAAATAATGAGCTACATTGATTTATAGACAGGTTAAGATTGGAAACATACACATTAAATAAAATATCTATTTGGTATGTTTTATTTCTGTTCACTCAAAATAACCATGGCTACCTTTTACTACATCAACTCACCTTTACATCAAGGAAACAATCAACTATTTAATTCCAACTGTAAATCAAAATCTCAAAAAAGCTACCTATCACCAGGAACTAATCTTAGCTATATAAGAGGGCTTTAAAACCTGCCATGTACTGTTAATCAAAAGATGTCTATCACTTCCATAAAAGATAAGGCCTGAAAGATAAACGAATGACAAATTCATCTTCTGAAGGACATCTGACCACAATCACATTCAAGTCTAAAACGCTCAAAAAAAGAGCTTGATAATGAAAACCAGTTCTCCACAGTTAAAATCAACAGGCTTTTAAACTCTCCTCAGGCTGCTAACAAATAAACACGAGGCCAAATGAGGAGGCACACTGTCCCAATGCAAACAGTTCTATACTATTAACGTAGGTCCCTATTCCCACAGTGGTTCTCAATAAGGCTTTTTCTACTTTAGCACACTACACGTACAGCTAGAATATCTGCAACCCCATTCAGCTGTAAGTTGCACCTGCTGCACCTTTCACCCTCCACCCCCCTTCTCCTTTCACCTCCAGGCAAAGGAGAAAGTGCCACAAGTTTCTACGTTTACCTGGTTAACCACCTCAACCTAGTCAGACTGTATCGCTACTTTTGTGATAGACAAAATTCTTTAGAAATGTAAATCCAAAAAAGAAATATAAATCCCAAAACTCTCCTGTGTGACACCCAAGAAAGCCCCACTAATTGCAAATGATGTCACAAGGTTCCAAGTGAGGCTATGGACAAGTTACAACAAAGAATAGGGGTTGGGCTAATACCTACAGAGTCTGCTAGCTCTTTAAAAACAAAAACCGGGGCGCCTGGGTGGCTTAGTCAGTTAAGCGTCCGACTTTGGCTCAGGTCATGATCTCTCGGTCAGTGAGTTCGACCCCTGCATCGGGCTCTGTGCTGACAGCTCAGAGCCTGGAGCCTGTTTCAGATTCTGTGTCTCCCTCTCTCTCTGCTCCTCCCCTGTTCATGCTCTGTCTCTCTCTGTCTCAAAAATAAATAAACGTTAAAAAAAAAAATTAAAAACAAAAACCTATGGTTTTGTGTTCCCTTTTAATTTTTTTTTTTTTTGAAAGAGAGAGAGAGAGAGAGAAAATGAGAACGAACAAGGGGGAGAGGGGCAGAAGGAGGCTCCAGGCCCAGCACAGAGCCCAACTCAAAGCTCCAATTCATGAACCATGAGATCATGGCCGGAGCCAAAATCAAGAGTTGGATGCTTAACCGACTGAGCCACCCAGGCATGTCCCCTAAGTTCCCCTCTAAATAAGAGTAAGGATCCTGAAGAGGGGTCTTCTGCCTCTTCTTTCAACCCTCAGTTCTCTTCATCCCTAACTCCTGACCCCTGCAGAATATTACAGTCCTCCCTTATCCACAGGGAATTTCTTCCAAGCCCCCCAGTGTGTGCCTGAAATGACGGATAGTACCAGACCCTATATATATTTTTTTCCTGTACATACCTATCTGTGCTAAGGTGTAACCTATTAATTAGGCACGGTAAGCGATGATAACAATAAACAATAATAATACAATAGACAATACAACAATAATAAAATAGAACTATAACAATACGCTGTAATAAAAGTTATGTGAATGTGGGCTCTCTCTCAAAAATACCTATACTGGGGGCATTTGGGTGGCTCAGTTGGTTGAGTGGCTGACTCTCGATTTTGACTCAGGTCATGATCTCGCGGTTTGTGGGTCTGAGCCCCACTTTGGGCACTGGGCTCGCGGCATGGAGCCTGCTTGGGATTCTCGCTCTCTGTCCCTCACCTGCGTGTGCTCCCTCTTAAATAAACTTTAAAAAAAATACCTATATTGCACTCACCTCTCTTCTTGTGATAATGTAACATGATAAAAATGCCTACACGATGAGATCAAGTAAGATGAATGGCGTACATACTGTGACATAGCATTACACTACTAATGACCTTCTGATGATGCATCAGGAGGAGGATCATCTACTTCTGGAGCACGGTTCACTACAGGTAAATGAACCACTGAAAGCAAAACCACGGATAAGGAGGACCACTGTATGTTCTCAGAAAAGTCTACAAACACTGACTATTACACTGGTGTATGGTACTCAGATTACAACCTAAACTATAACCTTAACTTAAATAGTACAAGAAAAAAAAAAAAAAAGATGCCAGATAGAAAACTTCAAGTCACCAAAAACTCCCAGAAGAACAAAAAGGCCATTTCTGAAACGCAGGCACTATCTACCCAGCATCACTCATCCACTGCTGTTCAGGAGATGGTGAAAAAACAAAAAAAGTACGGCAAGAAAAACATTTTCTCACACGTGCAAAAGTTCAAAACCACATGTAGCTAAAGTCCTAGTGGCAAGAATTTAAAGTAAGTCCCATGAGCCTAAAACACCATGGACTCCTTGGACTACTGGTAATACTACCAATACTAATTCCTCGGTGTAATATGCATGAGAAAAAAAAACTTTAGAACAATGAATACTATAAAAACAGACTTTGAGCATCAATGCCAAGGCCACACCTGAGCCCAATGAAATCACATCTCTGGAAGTAAGACACCAGTGTCCGTACTTCTTTAATGTCTTCAGGTGATTGGGTGATTGTACTGTGGTCAAATTTAGGAACCACTGTCTCTCTTCCACATATAGAACTGGACTTGGCAGGGAGTGGGTGCTAATGACTTGCTACAGTCAATTACTAAAAGTAGTAAGACAAATAAAATTCAAGGATAACCTCAAAAACAGTTGGCTGTTCTAAGGGCTGCTGGGGGAAGAAACCAAAGGACCAAAACAGTAATTTTTCTCTGCACTACCAATCTTTATGTGAATACTGTGCTCCAGATGAACACAGATGGACATTTAAATGCCAGGTTACCAGGAAAGAATTGCTCATGAATTATCCTGAGAAAAAAGAAACCAGACTCTAGAGGTTAGGAATCTCCTAGAGCTGAGGTTCTGTAACAGGGGATTGGGGGATGGGGGAGGGTTTTGTTTGCTTGGTTTGCTTGAGTACCACTGAAACCATCAGTAAACAATTAAAATAGTAAGTATACTAACAAGTGGATTAAATAAAACAGATTATATTGATTACAAAATAAGGCCATAAATCACATAATGTGACTCCAAAGCTACAACAAAAGCAAAGACATTTGAAGGGGAGTATCCAGGAGAAGGTTAGTGGGAAATGGTTGCATCATACAAGCGGAATTTAGTTAAGACAGAAAAGGTTTAAGGCCTCTTAGGTTCACCTGCTCCAAAAGAATCTCCAAGGCAGTAGTTATTAAACTCAGCTTCACACTGGAATCACCTAGGAAGCTACTAAACCTCCTGATACCCAGGCAAAACCCAGACCAATTAAATTTACCGGGGTGACATAGGCATCAGTATTTTTTAAAGCTTCCCAAGAGATTCCAATATGCAGGCAAGGTTGAGAACCACTACTCTACGGTATGACAACCAACATTAGAGTAACATTTTCAAGCTTCTAACTGGGGATTTTAACAGGAAAAAACATTTAAAAACCACTGTACTTCTATTACAAGTAGAGTGGAACAAGATCTCACACTAGCGATTCAAAAGCAATGGGTTAATGAATAGAAAACAAATTCAGAAGATAAGCTACAACACATGAGCGATTCTACACGGGGTGACACCACATACCATCCGGAAAATAAATCTCATTATGTTGGCTTTCTAGCAGGGACAAGAATATCAACATAAATTTTACCATTAGGAAAAGATCCAATAGCAGCAGAGGGAACGCCAGCATATATTCCACGAAAACCACCAGCCTTATTAAATCCTTGTGGACTCTGCAGCCTGGTTTTAATGGTATCCAGAGGGTATAATATCAAGTCAACAGAGACACCTGCTACCCCACCAGCCTTTAAAAAAAGAGAGAGAGAGAGAAAGGAAAATAAGGTTACAATCAAAGGTTACCCTGCCATTTGGGGGGTAGGGATAAGAAAAAGGTAATCTTTAAAGCACATTTTACATACCTGTTAATCCACAACTTATTTGGTATAGTCAAACAAAAGACCTTCTACCTGAATTTATAAATTTTCCTGGGGAAATAATGATTATTGTGCTATATTCTTAACTTGTAATTTTTCAATATTTTTTTTAATTTTTATTTCTATTTTTTTTTAATTTTTTTTTCCAACGTTTATTTATTTTTGGGACAGAGAGAGACAGAGCATGAACGGGGGAGGGGCAGAGAGAGAGGGAGACACAGAATTGGAAACAGGCTCCAGGCTCTGAGCCATCAGCCCAGAGCCTGACGCGGGGCTCGAACTCCCGGACCGCGAGACCAGTGACCTGGCTGAAGTCAGACGCCCAACCGACTGCGCCACCCAGGCGCCCCAATATTTTTTTTATTTTTAAAATCAAATTTAAATTCATTTTTAATACTTTCACACGGTTCAAAAAGTAAACAAGCAAACAATCTCAGAAAGGTTAAGAGTCCAAAGCCTCTTTCCCTTGTCTAATAACTCAGATACCCACTTCTGCTGTTTGCTTATTGGATCCTTCTGAAGTTACTTTAGGTATATACAAGCAAACACGAATATGTATTTTCCTTTTTTTTGAAAAAGGTATATACAATATGCAGTGCACCACACCTTACTTTTATCACTTAATTTATCTTGCTGATCTTTCCATATCAGACCAAATTTATATTTTTGCCTTTTTAATGAGTAGTAAAACCGAAGTAAGGCTTTTGGGGGGAGACTGTCATTTTAAAATAGGTAATGGGGAGGTGCCTGGGTGGCTCAGTCGGTTGAGAATTGGACTCTTGATTTAGGCTCAGGATGGGATCGGGCCCTGCATCGGGCTATGCACTAAGCGTGGAGAGCCTGCTTTTCTTTTTCTCTCCCTGTCTGCCCCTCTGCCCTGCTCGCTCGCTCTCGCTGTCTAATAAATAAATAGGTAATGGTCCTTGGGAACTAGATCTGTTATTTTAAGATTCATACATCTAAGGATTCCCGTAGTATTCTCTCTCCTTTATATTTAAAAATTCCTTGATAATTTTTTAATTAAGTAAATAAAAGCAGGGCAGGGGGAGCTAAATTCCTAGAGAATATTAAAACCAGGTCCCAACTAGTCATCTCCCAAGAGACATCATGTTGCTTTAGAAAGGTGAACTTTAAAAACTAAGTTTTCACCTAATGATTACAGTGGAGTATATGTAGAATTTTTTTTTTTTTAAAACTGGTTACAACTTAGTCAAAGCAAAAAGAAATTCAGGAAAACAATTTTAGGTAAAAATATAAATTCAAGTACAGAGTCAAAGGTCAACACACAAAGTCTTAGGGCATCATTTAAAAATGTGCATCAGGGGCATCTGGGTGGCTCAGTTGGTGAAGTGCCCGACTCTTGATTTTGGCTCAGGTCCTGATCCCAGGGTCATGGGGTCGAGCCCCACGTCGAGCTATGCACTGACAGTACAGAGCCTGCTTAGGATTCTCTCTCCCCCCCACTCTCTGTCCCTGCCCCACTCACACTCTTTGTCTCAAAATAAACATTTTTTTAAAATGTGAATCGAAACCTGTTTCCCATGGGCAGACAGAAGAATTACAAGGAGAAAAAAAAGACTTTCAATACGGTTGCTACATAGTAATTTTTAAAACGAATCATTAACTTTTCTTATCCTCCAGATTTTGATCCTCCACATGGATATATTACCTATCAGAAGGTAGAAATATACTTTTAAAAAAACTATACATTAAAAACTAAGATGCAGAAAAAGATCAGTATTATTCAAACATACAGGCAAAATTCAAAATGATGAATTTTTCCATCCTTTGGGTATACGAAATGCTCAGATGGTACAAACCTCAGTACATAATAAACACTGTCTGCTCTACTTACCACTCACCATAAAACCAATAAAGAGTTCACTGCAAAAATGAAATTACTCTCATGAGAAATCCAGTCATTAACTAGCATAGGTAAATTATTAAAAATTATTTTAAGAGAAACAGATAAGCTCATTACCATAAACATTAATACTGTACTATATGATCAGCCTAAGAAACATGACTGAATCTCGTAGATCATGAAGGTCTACTCTGCAAATGACCTAAAATGAGGTCACTAAAACATTACAGAGATGTGCCAGAAGAAAACCACAAGAGGCAGTAAAAGGATGACAAAAAGCTGGGCTTTCTTTCTGGAAATAAAGGTTGCCTTTTCTAAGTCATAGGAGTATGTTCATAAGTAACGTAGGCCAGTAAAAAAAGGAGCCAATCTCTTCCAACATTCTTCTCAATTATTTTTAAAGGGTTTTTTAAGATTCAGTACATAATAAAATATTTTGCATGTTCTTCATTTTCTTAAAACACAAGGAAAATGAAAATCCTGGTGGGAATGTCTGCTCAGACTAGATTCTTTAAAAACATTCTCTACTTCATTCTGATTTTCTCTTTAATCCTAGGAGAGGGTTCGGAGAGATGCTTGCCATCTACTGCTAAGTTTTAATCAGTAAGTTAATTAGTCTTTCAATCTATTTGGCTACTCTCCATGCATTGATTCTCTAATGCTTCTTTCATCAGAATTCTTATCTTCAGAGAATAAAATAACCAGATTCAATCTGTTTAGCTAGTAAAACATGAATCAAAAGTTACTAATTGCTTCTGGAGATTTCAAACTTCTATAAGTCAAGTGTCATTTAAATTCATGAGACTGAAAAAAAATAAAACAGCTAACAGAGAATAGAAAAAAAGAATAAAAATACCTATGTATTTAGCCACACAGCAACAGATTTAAAATTTAAATAAAAACTTTAGGGAGTGCTTATAACTTTACATTAATACTGTTTTGTACATAATTATGTACAAGGGGTGCCTGGGTGAATCAGCTGGGTAGGCATCCAACTCTTGGTTTCAGCTCAGGTCATGATCTCACGGTTTCACAAGTTCAAGCCTCCTATCACAAGTTCAAGCCTCTGATAGCACAAAGCCTGTTTGGGATTCTTCCTCTCTACCCCTCCTCCACTCACACTGTCTCTGTCTCTCTCAAAAATAAATAAAACTAAAAAAAAAAAAAAAAATTATGTACAAAATGCCCATGCCAATATCAGTTGAATATAAAGAACTCTATTAAATTCTTTCATTCTTTAGTCAGAGAAATTGTTTTATTTATGATCATTTATCAAAAAGGTTATCAGGCAAACGATTAGTTTCAAGATCTGTGGTAGCTGACACTGAAAACTTCAAGAACTAGACAAAATTCGGGGCACCTGTGTGGCCCACTCATGATGTCACAGTTCATGGCATCAAGCCCTGTGTCGGGCTTTGTGCTGACAGAGCAGAGGCTGCTTGGGATTCTCTCTGCCCCTCCCCTGCTTACGCTCATGTGTGCACACTCTCTATCAAATAAATAAAAACACTGAAAGAAAAAAGAACCTGACAAAATCCAAATAGACACAACATAACCCATGTAACCAGTAAGCCTCACTACAACATACCAATGTATTGAGAACTTAACATAAAATAGGCCTCTAACTTAATAAAGTGTGACAGGCTGTAGAGAAGAAGTATCTAATGAGTGCTTGGAAATTACACTGAGAGTTGAAAAAAATTCAAGATCACGTGCTATAAAACCTTTATTTCTCAAACGGAGGCCGGCACAATACCAGAAAAATGTCACTGCTGCTCAACTACAGGACAAAACCAAACCACCTGTCTAATTTAACTAAGCAGAATCATCACTGGCCGCAGGACTATACCACAGCTAGGAGGAACCAGTCACACCATGTACATGGCTCTCCTAGAGAACACCCCTCCTCGGGTTTCTCCAGAACAAAGGAGCCACTGCTGACTTCACCCTCCTGGGATACCAGTTCTCCTCCCCACCACCACTCCTCCTCCCTGCTGAGCTCCTGGGCTGTCTACACTCATGGCAGCAGCATCTCTGTGAAATGCAAATTTCAATCTCATCTTGCCACTCTCCAGCCTGTAAGTCTCCCAACCTTTCCAAGAGCCCTTAGGATGAAGAACGAAATCACCGCACAGCCTACAACTCTGGAAGTTCTGGTCCCCAACTCCTCCTTGGCTCTACCACCACTGCCCACTGCTGCCCATTGCTTGGCACCTTCCCGCCCCCTTGCTCTCTCTTTTCCTCCATGTCATCTGATTCTCTTTTCCTCCATGTCACCTGACCCTCCTCATGTCTAGGACTGTGTACACATGCTCCCCAATCTCCCAGTCTAGGTTTAGACCCTCTTGTTTGCACATGCTGATCACAGTTTTAGTTCTATAGTTGAGCATCTGACCTTTGATGTGATGTCTGTTGATCCCACCAGGACTGTAAGGTTCAGACCTGTTCCATTTACCAATAAGTTCCCAGCACCAGCGCATGAGGCACTCAATAACCATCTGAAGAATGAATGAATCAATGGCCCTAGTAAAAAGTTACTACCCATATGTTAGAAGGTACTACAAATCAACCTTAAAAAGGTACATTGAATTAAAAACAAACTACAAAAAAATAAGTAAAAATAAAAACAAACTACAAAACAAAGGACCGTGCAATATCCAAAAGAAAAATATAAACAGCCAACCAAATTATGAATGTGTGCTTCCCTATCATTAATGATCAAATAAAACAAATCAAAACAATTTCCCCACAAATTAAAAAGGTTAAAAATATGAAGAATGATTATGGGCACTATTAGGGGAAACAAATTATTATAATCTTGTGAAGGACAATTTGGCAAAATGAAAATTTTCATTTATAAAGCCCTTGACCTGTGATTTTATTTCCAAACATTTCTTCCACAGAAATAAGTGCATAAATATACAAGACGGTTTACTACAGCAATTATTTATAACAGTAAAAAACTGGCAGTAGTCTAAAGGTCCATCCTTGGGATCTTGTTAAATAAATTCTATCTGAGTAACAGAATGCTACACAGCCTTTAAAAGAAAGAAGTCAATCTGAACTCCCTGGCACAGAAATATGTTATATTCATTAATTAAATAAGCTATAGAAGCATATATGCCATATAATCTCACCTTACAAAGAAATGTGTATGGATCTATACATATGCCTAACTTGAACTTTGGAAGCATACACACTGAATTCCTCCAAGTTATTACCTCTGTCGCAAGAGATTGGGAAGGAGTAGTATTTTTACCATCTTGCTAATTTTTGTATTGTTCCAGTTTTATAATGAGCATTATAAACTTACAAAAGTAAAGATTTCAAATAATACTGCTCCACCAAAAAAAAAAAATCCTAATTCACTGATTGCATGTGGTATTGAGTTGGCACTTAGAGGTAACTAAGAACCCTTACTCGTGTTCATACCTACCCAGCTTCATTTTGCATACTCTTATGGTCGGTGAGTCTCAGGAACCTGGTTCCCGAACATGACCTACAACTTCTCACTTCTGCCCTCCTGCTTTAGTTTTCAGTGTGGAATGTCCTCTCTTTGCCCTCTGTCTCCCGTTTACAGAAGGCTACCTACTCCCCTGCCACCATACATACATACATACACATACACACACACACACACACACACACACACACACACACACACACACACACCTGCCAAAATCCTATCCACTGTTAAGGCTGTGACCAAATGCCATGAGCTTCCTAAAGTCCTTCCCAAGCTCCCGGTGAGAATTAAATGCTACTTCCTTGACTCCCTGACATAACCCCATTTAGATTTCACTTTCAGTACTAAGTAATCATTACATCTGACCTGACATTATGATCCTTCAGAACAGAAGCCAGGTCAGTCACCTTTGCTCTCCTAAGTATCTAACCCGGAGCCTCATATGTAGCAGGGCTTCAGCACTAGTTTGCTGGTCTGAATCAAACGGATATGGGAGATGATGAGGAAACACTTTATAAAAAGATTAAATGTTCAGAATAAAAAGAGTAAGTCACTCTTTGTCCCAATTGTGGTTTGCCAGAGCACTTGTGATAGCTGAAAGCCAGTGCCATCTGTCTGCTACTATACTTCTTAGCATTCCATTTAAACAGATAGCTTTGTGATCTACTTAGGGTGACTTCTCCAGAAATTCTGCTGATCATCACTTCCCAAAGGAAAAGGCCACGTAGGTTGTTTTGTTTAGTGAGGCTATTCGCAAGGACACAGTAATGTTTTGAGTACCCTTCGATTTCTCCAGAAATTCTTTCAGATTAACTATCACCTAAGAACACAGCTTTGACATCAGACAGACAGACCTGGCTTCAATCTCAACTGGGTCTCCTTAGGAAAGCTATTTAACCCTCTCTAAGCTTCTATTTCTTCATACATGAAATGGGGAAAATAATAGTACCTTACTTCACAGAGTTTTTCAAAATTGAGATTATATTTTTTAACAGTTTATTGTCAGGTTAGCTAAAGTCTGCACAGTGTAGTCTTGGCTTCGGGGTAGATTCCCGTGATTCATCATTTACATACAACAGCCAGTGCTCATCCCAACAAGTGCCCTCCTCAATGCCCATCACTCATTTTCCCCGCACCCCCATCAACCCCATTGGTTCTCTCATTTTTTCTCAGTATTTGAGTCTCTTATGCTTTCCCTCCCTCTGTTTTTATCTTTCCTTCCCTTTCCCTATGGTCTTCTGCTAAGTTTCTCAAATTCCACATGAGTGAAAATATATCTATGTCTTTTTCTGACTCACTTATTTCACTTAGCATAATACTCTCCAGTTCCATCCACATTGTTGTACATGGCAAGATTTCATTGTTTTTTCATTGCCAAGTAGTATTTCATTGTATATACAGACCACATCTTCTTTATCCATTCATTAGGTGATGGACATTTGGTCTCTCTCCACAGTTTGGCTATTGTCAATAGTGCTGCTATAAACATGGGGGTACATGCGCCCCTACAAATCAGCACTCCTGTTTCCTTGGGATAAATTCCTAGTTGTTCTATTGCTGGGTCATAGGGTAATTGTATTTTTAATTTTGGAGAAATGTCCACATTGTTTTCCAGAATGGCTGCACCAGTGTGCATTCCCACCAACAGTGCAAGAGTGTTCCCCTTTCTCCACATCATCTCCAATAGAAGTTGTTTCCTGAGTTGCTAATTTTAGCCACTCTGACCACTGTGAAGTGATATCTCAACATGGTTTTGATTTGTATTTCCCTGATGAGCAATGTGGAGCATTTTTTCATCTGTCTGTTAGCCATCTGGATGTCTTCTTTGGGAAAGTGTCTATTCATGTCTTCTGCCCATTTCTTCACTGGATTATTTGTTTCTCAGGTGTTGAGTTTGGTACATTCTTCACAGATTTTGGATACTAACCCTATATCTGACATGTCATTTGCAAATATCTTCTCCCATTCCGTTGGTTACCTTTTAGTTTTACTGAGTGCTCCCTTTGCTGTGCAGAAGCTTTTTATCTTAATGAGGTCCCAATAGTTCATTTTTGCTTTTATTTTCCTTGCCTTCAGAGACATGTCAAGTAAGAAGTCACTGCAGCCGAGGAAAAGGGAGATTAAATGAGAATTAAATACAATTACGTGAGCCTGTTACATGCTTGTATATAATAAAAAGCTGGAAACGCCAGTAAAAAACTGCAAAATGCCAGCCTTTATCACTTATCAATAAATAAAAATTATTATTTTTAGTATGTTACTATAAATATCCTTCAAAGTTTCCTGGATGCAGTATTTCTGACATGACTATTAAAGGCCATGAAAAGACTTAGGTGATAAAGATTGAAGATTACATTCATATATTAAATTTAATAAATTCATATATAAAATACATAAATTCAAGTCTTTTATTAGTAATAATGAATTTAAATTTCTCCTCAAATTTTGCCTCCTGGACAAGAATCACCTATGGACACACTCCACACAAAGCCAAATCATGTGATGCATGGCAGGAACAATTCAGCATCAACTAAAAAACTTGAGAAATACATACGTTCAAATTTCTTTATAACAGTTAGATTTGAATTCATGGGTTAATTTTTTAGAAGCAGAATACAAAGGGCACCTGGGTGGCTCAGTTAAGGGTCCAACTCTCATTTTTTGGCTCAGGTCATGATCTCACGGTTAGTGAGTTCGAGCCCACATCAGGCTCCATGTTGGCAATAGGGAGCCTGCTTAGATTCTCTCTCCCTCTCTCTCTGCCCCTTCCCTGCTCACTCGCACTCTCTCTCTCAAAATAAATAAACTTAAAAAAAAAAATACAAAACTGTAACTATAAGACTTGCTGTGAAAAATGTGCACAGGCACATGTTAAAGTGCTCAGTAAATGGCTACTTTTCAACACTATTTGCTACTGCATGGCTAATTTTTGTTTCATTTTCTTTTTAACATTTGTCTCCTACTGGACTATAAAGCACGAGGGCAGGGGCCTTACGTTTGAAGCACTCTTATCCACTACCAGAGCAAAGGCTAACATATATGTCTCGTTGAACAGGTAAAAGATGCCTGATTTGTGGCGGTGAAAAAGGCCTGGGTGCAGTTTTTTCCTTTTCTCTATTTGACATTTCATTAGTGCTACTCAAATTCTGTATCATATAAATTTTCACTACTAAATTTTTATTTCAACAGGTAGCATTTCTTTCAGAAGTGGTAACAAAACATCACATTAACAAGTCTTTTGCAATTACCAAATACTAAAACATTCCTCCAACCCCCTCTTATGCCTAAAGAAAAATGAGAAAGGAAAAGCGGTCCCATCTCCCAGTACGTGAGACACAGAAAAAAGGCGTCCACCAACACTGGTTCTCAACTGTGATCCTAGATGACCGAGGGTCTCTGAGGGGACCTTGCAGGCTCCAGTGACTGATCAAACTTCAGAATACACTTGTGTCCAGGGTACAGCTCAACATCAAAACAAGCAAAAACGATCTGCTCACTCTGACTTAAAATGCCAAAAGAAAAAAAGTCACACGAAGCAACCTAGAGAATGTGGAAGCATCATCCCCAACTCCTTATAGATCTGGAGATAATATTTCATCATAAGATACTAACATCCCTTTACACCAGATTGAAAACTAGGAGGCAACCTTCGAGGAAAGAAAAATATATGGCAAAGAACATGGAAAACTTCCCTTCAAAGTATGTCCAGTACTTCATCCTCTCTTTTCACTCTGTTTGCTCACCCACCGAAGAAGCCATAGCAACACAACCCCTGTCATTCCCCTCAAGTCACATTCTGCCAGTGGTTCTCAGCCAAAGGTCAGGCCCAGGGAGAAGACACCAGTATTATGAAAGAACTTTTTCAGAACCACCTAAGAAAACAATTTAAAAATAAAAGAACAGTCAAGGAAACAGCCTGTGCCTTACACAGGAAGAGGAGGCATGAACTCCAAGTACAAGTCACACAAGACATCCAACACCACGGTTCATATTACAGTAAACAGAGTGACATTTTCCAAAAGTAGAAAATCAATAGAGGGAGCTGGCCAACAAAGATCAAACTGCAGCAAATAACTGAAAAGTGGGAACACTGAAATCTAGATATGCAGAGAAGCAATTAGCAAAGGCCAACTTATCAACCTAAGTGAGGAAAGCGGCTATCACCAAAAGGATGAAGTGTCCCAGAGGAAAGGATGCCAGCAAAAGTCTTCCCATCAAAGAATTCTGACATACTTTCTAACATGGAAAGCACAGGATAAAATGTTGGAAGTGGACCCGAAGCTGTGTGACACTTTGCCGAGGCATAACAAAGATGCTAGTTCTATGTAAGTTATGTGACTAGAAGATAAGCACTGTTTGGGGCACCTGCGGGGCTCAGTCCATTAAGTCTCCAACTTCCGCCTAGGTCACAATCTCGCCGTTCCCAGTTGGAGCCCCGTATCCGGCTCTGTCTGTGCTGACAGCCCAGAGCCTGGAGCCTGCTTCAGATTCTGTGTCTCCTCCCCCCACTCACACTCTGTCTCTCTCAAAGATAAATAAATGCTAAAAAAAATTTAAAAGAAAGAAGATAAGCACTGTTCAAATTCCTTGTGACACACTTTCACACTCTGTGTCTCTCATGTTGTAAATTACAGTTAAATATCAGCCTTACTATTTTTTTCATTTCCTTACACATTTACATCAACAGCAAGAGTCTGTCATTTAACACTGACGAGAGTTTTTAGAGGTCATTAAATAATCATACCTTTTCTCATCAGTTCTCAAGGCTACTTTGATAACCCAGGCAACCACCCAAAGGACTGCCTTTACTTCACACTGCACAGTGCCCACACTTGCCAAGCTTCTTTTCCCTGAACTGAGGACTGGTTCACAGTAACTACAGCAGGATGTTTTGGGTGTCTCATTCAAGTAACAAGCCAGATGAATTCATGAACTACAAGGACCGTGAAATCGTTAAGTGCTGAAGGGGAGAGAAGAGGCAGGCAGGAAAAGAGACGTAATACAGGGTGAGGTATTTATTTATTTAAAAAAAAAAAAAAAAGTACTTTTTGTATCTTAAAAAAAACCTAGAGAAAAAGTAATGCTATTATCAAAATTATTTTGTATTATCTTGGGAAATTTCAATAGGCCTTTTTTCATGAACAGGTTGTATTTTTATAGTTTTAATCAGGCATGAGCAGATATATCTACGTGCAGTCTTGTATTTTTTTTCTTTTACAAGTATTTTCCATGTTATAGCACACACTCTTCACCAGCACTGTTGTTAATGGCCCATGAATCGCTCATGAAATGCATCTATTACCGTTTACCTAACCACTTCTCTCTTGTGTCACATTTAAGTGGCTTTCTATTGTCTTCACTGAATTAAATGTTATGAACATCTTTAGGTTGCTAATACTTGGTTCCAACTGCTTTCCTAAAAGTATGAATCGGTCACTGTGCTCTGAGGTTTTTTTCCTTCTCAACAGCCTACTCTGCTCCAAATGAACACTAACATCCCAGGGGCTCTCCCCTTCTACTCTACGACCCTTCAATCCTCCTCGTGAAGCTTTAGGAAGCAAGTATTTAAATGACTGCTACATGTCAGGCTCTGTACTGCGTATCTAACATTCTCTCATTCAATACTTAGAACCTGAGCTTCAAGACCGGCAATCATTTACACCTAACTCTCATTCATTCTTTCAGTAAGTAAGACTGAGTACCTACAAAATGCCAGACCCTGGCAGCACAGCGACAAGCAAAACACAACTCCCCCAGGAGCACCTAGCCTACCTCAAAGATACTCCCAACCTGAGCAGGGGTGGGGGGAGGCCATTCCATTGCTGAACTACTTTGATAATAGAACTTTCTAATGACTTCCATTATGCTTCAAATGAAATCCAAAGTCCTGGGGCACCTGGGTGGCTCAGACAGTTAAGCATCTGACTCTTGATTTGAGCTCATGGTTCCAGAGTTTGAGCCCCACAGTGGACTCCCAGCCCATGACTCAGAGCCAGCATGGGATCCTCTCTCTCCCTCTCTTTCTGCCTCTCTCATGCTCGTGCTCTTTCTCTCAAAATAAACAAACAAACATTTAAAAAAAGAAAAGAGGGGCGCCTGGGTGGCGCAGTCGGTTAAGCATCCGACTTCAGCCAGGTCACGATCTCTCAGTCCGTGAGTTCGAGCCCCGCGTCGGGCTCTGGGCTGATGGCTCAGAGCCTGGAGCCTGTTTCCGATTCTGTGTCTCCCTCTCTCTCTGCCCCTCCCCCGTTCATGTTCTGTCTCTCTCTGTCCCAAAAAAAAATAAATAAACGTTGAAAAAAAAATTTTTTTAAATAAAAAAAGAAAAGAAAAATCCAAATTCCTTTCCATGGCCCACAAAGACTCACCTCTGATACACGACCCCCTGCCACACTACCCTTACCCACTAGGCCTTAGCCACCACTTCACCATCCTCAATTCCTTCCACCTGAGGGTTTTTGTTCACATGCTCCGTTTCAATTTTCTCCACTGCTCCTGGAAGTGTATTTCCCTTTCCTACCTTTCATGTCTTAGCTTGATGTTACCTCCTCGGGGGCTTTCTTGGTCATTCCAAGAATCTCAAGAAGGTTCTCCAATATTGTTCTATCTCCAGCCCACCTCAGTTCATTTTTTAAACGGTACTTATGAGTTTGGTTGGTTCACCACCATACCTCCAAGGGCTAGTGTCCAGAGTGCCTGGTGGACAGAACACATGGCCGATAAACTGTGTGTGCTTAACAAATAAAATCATTCCTCTTTAGCTGGAATGAAATCTAACCTCCTCGAAACTTCTACTTATTGATCCTAATTATGCCTTCTGTAACTGCGGTGAAAAAAAAAAGTATCTTTTGGCCTTTGTATCCTATTTTAATAAATTTTAAAACTACCATTCATTTGTTAACTCTGGCACTCACCTGTTTTTAGCAATGGCTAGCTACTACTGCTGACTTCAGGGAGAGTATCAAGCAGTGTTTATGAGCATGAAATCCCATGTTACGCTGCCTGCTTGGAATCTGAGCTCTGACACTTACACACATGAAACAGATATCACTTGTGTGACTCTGGAGAAGTTACCTAACCTCTCTGTACCTCAGTTCTTCATTTGGAAAACTAAGATGAGACTTAACTGATTGTCATGGGAATGCAACCTGGTGCAGGCACTCTGGAAAACAGTATGGAGGTTCCTCAAAAAGCTAAACATAGAACTACCCTACAACCCAGCAATGGCACTACTAGGTATTATCCAAGGGATACAGGTGTGCTGTTTAGAAGGGACATGTGCACCCCAATGTTTATAGCAGTGTTACCAACAATAGCCAAAGTATGGAAAGAGCCCACATGTCCATCAATGGATGAATGGATAAAGAAGATGTGGTATATATAGACAATGGAGTATTACTTGGCAATCAAAAAGAATGAAACCTTGCCATTTGCAACTAAGTGGATGGGACTGGAGAGTATTATGCTAACTGAAATTAGTCACTCAGAGAAAGACAAATATCATATGACTTCACTCATATGAGGACTTTAAGAGACAAAACAGATGAACATAAGGGAAGGGAAATAAAAATAATATAAAAACAGGGAGGGGGACAAAACATAAGAGTTTTGGGTAAGGGGCACTAAGGAATCTACTCCTGAAATCATTGTTGCACTATATGCTAATTTGGGTGTAAATTTAAAAAAATAAAATTAAAAATAATTTTTAAAAATAAAAATAAATAAATAAATAAAAAAGACTTAACTGATTGTCAGAACTTGAAAAATCAATGTATGTAAAGAGCTTACCCCAGTTCCCAGCAAAGGAATCTTGATTGTCAAAGCTACTACTTCTGTCTCACTAGAGTGGAAAACTTCAAAATGGTGTATTTCTTTGTATCCTTAAAACCTAGTTTACACAAGTCTCAATAGACCTAGATTTAAAACATGATCCCACAAGTGAGGCTAAGGCACTCCCTTGCACATCCTCCATAACACTATGAAACCAGCCCTCAGATCATTGCCGTTTTTCCTAACATTTTACTATTCTGTCTCCACCACCTGACCCACGTGAGGTCTGTCTTGTTCACCATATTATCCCTAACACCTGCAACAACAAACAATAATTAAATGAAATTCTACTGAGCCTCCATTACCCCAGTGGAAGCTCTTTCAAATGTTGTGTTTTGTATTTGTTTTTTGTTTTTTACTGTTTCTTCCTACTCTTCCACAATGAAAACACACACAAGCAGCCAATCTGTCTTGTTCACTGCTGTATCCGGTATCCCTACTGGACCTGCCGTAACAGAGACTTCAAAATATTACAGACGTTTTGGTTCTTGGGTTGTTTTTGATGTTCAAACCTGTTAATTCTGGTAGGTTTCTACACACTACTATCTTATTGGCTCCGTAATTATTTACACTTATCAATATACCCAAAGCTTACAAGAACACTTTAAATAAACAGATTAATTATATATTGAATGAACAGGTCATTTTATGAGAGTGAAAACAAATACAGCTAAATAAAAAACATAGTCCTGGACAGGAAGAATCTGAGCGATGCAAGCGTTTTTGTTTCGTTGTGGGTACTTTTTTTTGGCGGGGGGGGGGGGGGGGGGGGGGGAGTTGTTGTTACATATACTTAATTCCCAAGTTCTCCAGAATGTAGTCACACTATATAATTGCAACTTTTTTTTTCTTTCCATTTTGAGAAAAACTGTCAAGCACCCCACCCCCGTGTCCTTCTGTTTTCCAGGTAGGAAAGGCACAGCCTTGACACGAGGCCCGGCGGTGGCCCAGGAAACCGGCGTTCCCTCCGGGACCTGCCAGGTGACCACTGACCTGAAGACGGGTCAACGCGCGAAACCGGAAGTGCCAGGGGACAAAAACTACTACGGGCTCCACTGCGCGACTCCGGCACCCCGAGCGCCCCACCCTACCGTCCAGCACTCACCACCAGCGAAGCCATGAACCCAGGCCGCTCCATGGCCCCGCAGACACCGCAAAGGCTATACTTCGAGACTGAGCAGAAGCGGATCGCGACCCCATTCATTGGGTGCCGCCATCTTGGGGGCGGACTTGTAGCGCCGGCACTTCCGCGGCCACGTGAGATTGAGCCAAAACAACTACACGTGCAACCGAGAAAGCTGGGCCAGAAGTGCGCCGGGAGGGAGGGGAGGGGTCTGGGGAGGCATGCGGTCTAGCCAAGTCTCGCGACTCTTCTCTGCTTCCGTTTCCTGCAGCAGCCTTGTGATTCGGCTAGATGAAGAAACTCTCGCGAGCAAATGAAGCTGGGCGGGATCCTGGAACTGAGAGTCACCGGGTGAAGGCTGGGGAAAGCTACTGTTAGCCCCAAAGAGGCGCGGCTTGGTGGAAGGCGGGGCAATGAAGGGGCGGGACTAGTTTAAGGGATGAGGCTTTTAGTTTCCAGTTCTTTTTAATTTTTCTCTTAGCTCAGTTTGAACCAATTTTGTCTGAGTTTCTATAAAACAGACTCAACATCAGACGATTATTAAAGATATAGAAAAAGGCTTTAAAAGGTTCCTTACTCCAGGTAAAAATTAGCATCCTCCACCTCTTACAGTTACTGCATCTAATAGTATTTACTTTTTAAATTATCTATTTGCAGAATTGCTCATCCTGTTCGCTGTGGTACGAGTGCGCACATCCAGAAGTCCCAACCAAAAGCTACAGGGAACATATCAGAGCCATGCTTGAAATTTTTCTTAGTGCGCATCTTCCCTCAAAACCTTTGCAGTAGCCTTAGCAGGCTCCTTGTCTGCCTTTCTTTAATCGATGTTCATACCATTCTTTATTCTCATCTAGATGTGTGATCTAGAAATAATTAGCCAGCAAACCTTTAAGGTTTCAAATTCCAAGCTTTGCCTACTAGGTTTGCGCATAACTTCTCCAAGATGGAGTTTCCTCCCTTGTGAACTTGGGATACTGAGGGTAACTTCTTTTGGTACTATTACAGATTCAGTGAGGTAATGCATGCACGTTTTCAACTTAGTTCTTGGTGCACGGGAAGTATTCTCTAAAGATGATGGTTACATCACTTTCCTGATTTAAATTACTCTCTTTTGCTGCGCATGTGAAATAGTCCAGCTCCTTATCATGGTACTCACCTCCCAGATGGTGTCTTCTGTCACTCTTCCCACTGGCTAGACTACTCACAGACTATACACTTTCAAGCTCTCCCATCTTACCCGTGTTGTTCCCTCTACCAATACCTTTCCCTATGCTGCCTGCAGAACATTGGTCCTCACCTGTTTGCCACATGTCACAATCCATAGGCCATCTCAAAATATGTTGGTTCACTACCCCCCGCCCCCCCACCCCAGCTCCCCCTACCCCCCCCCCCCCGCTCGCCCCCCCCCACTCCCCCCGCCCCCCACCCCACCCTGCCCCGTCCCCACCCCGGGGCCAGCAGGAGGACCTCTTATGCTGTTGTTTGTCTCTTTTAAGGGCTTATACGATGAGGTCAGCCCTACCCACCCCTGCCCTCCATAATCTCTCTTTTGATTAATTCAAATGATTAGGGACCTTAATTACATATGCAAAATCTTTTTTTGCAACATAATCATGGAAGTTATATTTCATGACGCTAGCAGGTTCTAATCACACTCAAGGGATGTGATTGTACAAAACGTATGAATTAACAGGGCAGGAATGTTTAGAACCATCTTAGAATTATGCCAACCATATTTACCCATAAGCCCTTGCTGGCAGACTCCTCCAAGGCCATCAAGGTTTGATCAGTAGGCTTCCACTAATGCTTTCCTCAAAGTCCTTCCATTTTTTAATCTACTGCCTGGTGACAAAGCCACTCCTAGAGTTTGAATGTTTGTTACAGCAGCAGCCCATTTTTAAGTACCAAAACCTCATTAAAAAAAAAATTTTTTTTTTTAAAGGGGCGCCTGGGTGGCTCAGTCGGTTAAGCGTCCGACTTTGGCTCAGGTCATGATTTCACAGTCCATGAGTTCGAGCCCTATGTCGGGCTCTGTGCTGGCAGCTCAGAGCCTGGAGCCTGCTTCGGATTCTGTGTCTCCTCCTCTCTCTGCCCCTCTCATGCTCATGTTCTGTCTCTCTCTGTCTCTTAATAATAAATAAACGTTTAAAAAAAATTTTTTTTAGGTACCAAAATCTGTACTGGTTGTCTACTGGTGAGTAACAAACTATCCCAAAACTTAGAACAGTAAACCTTTATTACCTCACACAATTTCTGTAGGACAGGTATCCAAGAATGCCTCAGCTGAGGGGTTTGGTCTCAGGGTGTCCCTCATAGGTCTACAGTCAAGTTATCAGCTAGGGATATAGCTGAAGCTTTGACTGGAACTGGAGGATCCACTTACAAAATGGCTCACTCCCATGACTGGCAAATTAGTGCCAGCTCTTGGCAAGTGGCCCAGTTCCTTGTGACAGAAACTTCTCCATAGGGTTGCTTGAGTGTCGTGATAATATGTCAGCTGGTTTTCCCCAGAGTGAGTGATCTAAGGGAGAACAACAAAGAAACTAAAATGTTTTCCGTGATCAGAGAAGTCACTCTGTGGTCATACCTGCAATAGCCTATTTGTGTGTGTGTATTTTTTTTTAATGTTTATTTTTGAGAGACACAGAGAGAGGCAGAGAGTGGGAGACACAGAAACCAAACCAGGCTCCAGGCTCAAGCTGTCAGCACAGAGAAAAAAGCAGGGCTCGAACTCACAAACTGCAAGATCACGACCTGAGCTGAAGTCAGACACTTAACCGACTGAGCCACCCAGACGCCCCTGAAATAGCTATTTGTTACCACAGGCCATCCCTACTTTTTATGGGATTGTACTAAACAGAGACATGAATGAATACCAGCAGGTGAGAATCATGGAGTGTCACGATGGAAGCTGAATACCGCATCAGAGACATGCAAGTGAAGATTCTACTGAGATCCAGGGACCTACTCACTACAGTGACAACAATCAGAAAGCCCCAAAAGGCCAAGTATTGTGGCAAGAATGAAGAGCATCTCATACATGCTAGGAATGTAATATGGTATGACCACTACAGAAACCAATGCCCCTCTTATTGTTTTGTATATGTTTTTGTTGCATTTTTTTTTCCCCACAAGCTCTAATTCACTTCATTTTTCTTGTATAAAACTAGGTGGTGGCCGTACCCCTGCCTGGAGACCGGGGTGTGGATCTTTACAAGACGGTCAGTGGATTCCTGATAGAGAGACTTGGTGAACTCAGTCTCTTTCCAGAGGTGGGAGGGAGATAGATGTAGGTCTTGGGAATGGCACCAAAAGTGACCGTGGTGAAGTTGCCCAGCGTGGCAATGCAGCTCCTGGCTGAGGTGTAGCAGTCTTCAATGCCAGCCACCAGCATCAGCTTCTTGGGCATAGGGGCTGAGATAATGCCAGGGCCTCTGGGGATGAGGATGAGAGGAACTAGCACAGAGCCACAGCGGCCGGTCACCTTGCATGGGACAGTGTGGGGCTTGCCAGTCTTGTTCCCCCAGGAGCCTCGCCACATGGGGACAACAGGAAACATGGCCAGGATGATGGCCCCATGGATGGCAGTGGCTACCTCCTTAGAGCAGTTAACATCCAGACTGATACGTTCATTGTAATCTCCGATGGCAGCAAATGCCTGTGAACAGCCCGAGAAGGTTGATGGTCCCCTGACCTGCACGGCAGCAGTAACCCACCCAGGACCTGTTGCATGACTCCAGGAAAGAGTGGCTTCTGTGAGGCCAGTCTGAGGTCCTGAGGAGATTCTTTCTCTCTCTCTTCCCATTTTTTTTTTTTAATTTCCACCTATAATTTTCTACCTCCCCAAGTGCTTTTTGTCCCCCACCCCCTAGCTTTCCAATGTGCCTCTTAGGTATTTACACAAGAGAAATGAAAACATGTGTCCATCACACTTATATGAAATTCCAGAAGAGACAAAATTATAGCAACAAAACAGACTAGAGGTTCCAAGGCCCTGGAGTGGAGGCAAAGAACGGGTTCCAAAGGAGACACCAAAGAGTACTTTTTGGTGATAGAGATATTCTGTATCATTATTGTGGTGGCCACTGCTTGGGTATATGTTTTATATATGCAATACATTTACAAAAATGCATTGAATTGCACAATTTATTGTTTTTAATTACATGAGTTAAATGGATGCGTTTTACTGTATGTAGGTTATACCTCAATAACATTGACTAAAATAACATATTTGTCTACCTGGATGGAGATTTTTTAATAATAGATTCATGGAAAGGACTGAGTCCACTGCCTGGCTTGTAGAAAAAATTAAATTTATTCAGTATTTTCCCAATGATGTTATAGAGTCTGAATGTTATGAATGAGAGATTGATAAATTATTGAGGTGCACATGCACTTTGTGATACGTGCTATCATACCTCCCTAAGAGAAAACAGATGTTCTTTGCAGTTACTAATGATTCTGGAAGTCTTAGATGCAACTCTTCCCCTAAGAAAGAATTTAACCCAGACTGTTGATTTTAATTTTGAGACAGTACTTCTTTGGTTCTAAAATTAAGGAGAAACTCTTTTCCTCTTCAATGTGATGACTGTCTTCAACTATGTAGGAAGAAATTATGTTGATGCCATTTTCTGGTAACTTGGAAGGTAATACAATGCATTGGATGCCTTCTAGAATCAAGAAGAAATGTGACATTCTCTCCTTTTGTACAAAGGTAAAAGCTTCGCCAAGTATTTCATAATGCCACTAGAAACCCTCTTGGAGACACGGATCTTACAACATGACCCGGGACCTCCTTTTCATAAAATTCTAGCAGAAAAATATGTCACCAGAGTGCCCAGGTAGCTCAGTTGATAGAACATCTGACCCTTGATTTTATCTTAGGTCATGATCCCAGGGTCATGGGCCCTGCACTGGGCATGGAGCCCGCTTGAAATTATTCTCCCTCTCCTTCTGCCCCTACCTGCTCACATGCAAGCACATGGGTGCTCTCTCTCTAAAAATAAAATTAAAAAAAAAGAAAGAAATATCTGTCACCCCTTGAACATACCTTTTAAATGGAGTATTTCAATGCATCATCATTGTCACCACCCTGCAGGTATGATATGTCCTCAAATCTTCAATGTGAAGAGACACTGGAAATTAGGTAAGCGCTGATTTGCATTAAGCATGAGAAATTACATGATAACACTGTCTTCTTTAATTAAATCTACCACCGTAAGCCAAGTTTACTTTTAAACAAGTTCTCAAATCTCAAGAGCATTTATAAGAATTTGCAGTAAGTCAAAAAACATACCTCAAAAAACACATTAGGCCTAACTTGGGAGACGAAGGACATAATGTTCAGGCACCACTAGGCCCAATCTCCAGGCCACTGTTGTGGATCTTTATTAAAAAATGAGGTCAGGGGCGCCTGGGTGGCTCAGTCGGTTAAGCGGCCAACTTTGGCTCAGGTCATGATCTCGCGGTCCGTGAGTTCGAGTCCCGCGTCGAGCTCGGTGCTCACAGCTCAGAGCCTGGAGCCTGTTTCAGATTCTGTGTCTCCCTCTCTCTGACCCTCCCCCATTCATGCTCTGTCTCTCTGTCTCAAAAATAAATAAATGTTAAAAAAAAATTTTTTTTTTTAAAAAATGAGGTCATAGAATCACGTTCAGTAAAAGTATCCATGGAGGTATTTTAACCCATCTGCAAA
The DNA here is from genome assembly GCF_022837055.1 of Prionailurus viverrinus. Lineage (NCBI taxonomy): Eukaryota > Metazoa > Chordata > Mammalia > Carnivora > Felidae > Prionailurus > Prionailurus viverrinus. The sequence continues at coordinate 32,947,304 of NC_062562.1, read as the reverse complement.
GGATAGCAAATATATGTAATGGAAAGGAAGTCCAATGAAAAATGCAAAAAGGCTCATTTTAAAAGCCTGTTTTCCTTTAAGTAGTAGAATCAAAAGTATACTCCTGGGTGTTGTATGGAAACCGATTTGACAATAAATTTCATATATTGAAAAAAAAAGAGTATACTTGCCATGTGGCTTTGTCTTTCCATTTCAAATCAGTGAGAAAAAAAAAACATGGTCCTTTCAATAAATGGTGTGGGGACAGTCAAGCACACATTTAAAAGAAAATAATTTTTCATCCTTGTTTCATGCTTTACCTCCAAATACTGTTCCAAATGGCTTAAAACTTTTACTTGACATAATTAAACTATTGAAATAGGTTTTAAAAAGGTAAACATTTTAATATTATTAAATTAAATATTTAATATTTAATATTATTTAGGTAAAGAAACAGGTTCTATGCATGACTTTTTTTTATACTAAGGAAAATATTTACAGTATATATGACAACAATAAATCCTTAACATTAAATACCTCCTATAAATCAATAAGAGAAAGAGTAATACAAATGGAAAAGATGGGCAAAGTTCATAAAGGAAGAAATACAAGTGGCTAATGAACATGTGGAAAGTATTTTAAATTTACTGGTAGTACCAAAATGAAAATTAAAAAGCAATAAAGCATTTTTCGGGTAAAGATTTATTTTATTCTTTTAAGTTTATTTATTTATTTTGAGAGAGAGAGAAAGCACAAGCAGGGAAGGAGGAGAGAGAGAGAGGGAGAGAGAGAGACTCCCAAGCAGGCTCCATGCCATCAGTGCAGAGCCTGACTCAGGGCTTGATCCCATGAACCATGAGAACCTGAGCCAAAATCAAGAATTCGAAGTTTAGTCGACTGAGCCACCCAGGTGCCCCAAGATTTTTTTTTTTAAGTAATCTTTACACCCAACGTGGGGCTTGAACTTACAACCCTGAGATCAAGAATCACATGTTCTACCTACTAAAACAACCAGACTGCCCAATAAAGCCTATTTTTAAAATCTTATCAAATAGGCAAAGATTTTTTTCCCAGAGGGAGAATATAGTAGATTTTCTGGTGAGTAATATAGCAAGATGTATCAAAATCCTTTTAAAAATGTTCTTTGTCCTTAATTATTTCTACTTCTTGCATTGTGCTCGAAGGAACTTTTTTTTTAATCCATAGAAATAGAACTATAAGGATATTCACTTCGCTGCTTACCATAGCCAAAGGAGAATTTTTTTATACATCTAAAAATGTTCATCCGTATGTGGCTGAGATAATTTGTAATAGGTCCCATGTGTAGCTATTTAAAAGCATGACGTAGGGGCACCAGGGTGGTTCAGTGGGTTGGGCGTCTGACTTCAGCTCGGGTCATGATCTCATAGTTTGTGAGTTCAAGCCCCATGTCAGGCTCTGTGCTGACAGCTCAGAGCCTGGAGCCTGCTTCGGATTCTGTGTCTCCCTCTCTCTGTGCTCCTCCCCTGCTTGTGCTCTGTCTCTCTCTCTCAAAAATAAATAAACATTAAAAAGAAAAAAATGTTAAATAAATAAAACCATAATGGAGACGAATCATTAATGATACAGAAAGATGATAAACATAAAAATAATTGCACAAGAGCATGGGCATATGCTGGTTTTTCTCTTTATGCCTCAGCAGATCTATTCTCTGCCTTCTCTGCCTTGTTTTCTGTCCTAGGGCGCTGACCCCTAGGAACTGCCCTCTGGTTTCCAGCTGGGTTTGGCCAGTAACAGTCATGGGCAATCTGAGCATGGCAAAAGAACGATGCCAGGGTATTTCTTCTCTGCTTGCTCCCTGCCTTGACCCAACTCTGACAGGTGGTGTGTCCCTGGACAAATCTCCTGTAAGACAACTTTCCCTCTGTGGCTCCCCTTTTTTTGGTCTCTTCTAACACAGTTTCCTTCCCTTCCTTCTTCAGGTCTATGGATGATAATGGATTTTTCATAATGTTATAAGCCCTGGCTGCTTCTTTCATACCTAACTGATATTCTTAACATGGTGCACAGTTCTGCTCAAAAATCCCAATTGGGTGCCCTCTTTTTGCTGATAAAACTCTGGCTGATGAAAGACAATTTGATCCAATTTTTTTCCTGCTTATTTTTGAGAGAGAGAGAAGGAGAGAGAGAACATGTGTGCACACTCGCACACACATATGTGGGAGAGGAGCAGAGGGAGGGGGTGGCAGAGGATCCAAAGCAGACTCTGTGTTGGCAGCAGAGAGCCTAATGTGGGGCTCAGACTCTTAAACCATGAGATCATGACCTGAGCCAAAAGCAAGAATCAGATGCTTAATCAACTGAGCCACTCAGGTGCCCCAATCCAATTTTTGTAAACTTACATGTATTAATTATCTGTTGCTACATAACAAACTACCCCAACCCTTGGCAGCTTAAAACAACAAACATTTACGATCTCAGAATTTCTTTGGGTCCAATATCTGAATATTACCCAGCTACACATAGGCTGGCTCAAAGTCTCTCATGAGGCTGCTGTCATTCTGCCACCAGGGCTGCAATTCCATCCGATGGCTCAAGTGGGGGAGGATCCACTTCCAAGCTCACTCACGTGGGTGTTGGCAGGAGCCAGTTCCCTGCAGGATATGGGATTGAAGGGCTCAAGTCTTCACTGTCTACCGGCTGGAGGCCTTCCTCAATTCCTTGCCACATTTGTGTTTCCATATAGGAGCTTGCAACATGGCCCCTGGCTCTCATCAGAGGGAGCAAGCAAGCAAGACTGAAAGAGAACACCCAGGCTAGAAGCCGCAAACTTGGTCATCTGACCTCTGAGTTGACATCCCATAAACTTTACTAGCCCACACTCAGGGGGAGGGGATTACACAAGGAAATGAACAGAGGCAGGAGGAATCATTGGCGGCAATCTTAGAGGCAAAATATAATTTGCAAATGCACATGAAAAAATCTGCATGATCGTTGATTATCTTTGGGTACATTAAAAATGATCTTTCTGTTTTCTCTTTGCATTACTGTTCATGTCTAATGAATAATTACTACTGCTGTGACTGCTATCATCATTTGAATCTCTGTTGCTAACCTATCTCTAACTGTGACAGCCCCTCACTTGACATTGCTTAATTTCTTTACCTTTTTCCATGAGCAAGTTGATATAAACCTGTCTAGACTTTAGAAAGAGTGAATAAATTATCTGCCATAATTGGATTTTGTTCCATATTTGACCCAACGGGAAGCTATAGCTAGGTTTCCAAGATATGTACAAAAATAATCAGGATGAAATTTGTTCAGCTAATTTTTGCATTCTCTGACAAAGAGCTCCACCCTATCAGACGTGGAAATTATCTTCAAACCTTATGCCTTGTGCATTTACTGCCCATCAGTTTGGCAAGCCTGTCACACTGAAATATAATACAGAAGTGCCCTTGGTGTAATCACTCCCCTCTGTTGAAGTGGCAACAAATAGTTACAGGTCACCCTTGTGACACAGATGGGGACAGCAAATGATTTTTCTCAGTCACTCACTATTGTTATATTCAAGGGCAAATTGAGCTGTTTTTTCTTTACAGTAGAGGATAATGGGAAAACATAAATGGGGTTCATGATCTTCCCATTATAGGAAACTTAAAGAGAAATGTTCACCATTAAACCACATAATAAGCACAACTTTATTATTCCTCAAATTAATTCCATCAGCAAGTGCTAAATAAGCACCTACTGGGTGTCCATAATCCCCTTTTTCTCATATAAATATCTTACCCTACCAGGTTCATTTTTTTTAATCAAAGTTCCATGATTCTTACAATATGCTAGTTTAAGAAGCTTGCCTTTTAATTTCTCATTTATCTTTGAAGCAAACCGTTACCTTCAAAAACACCCCTCCTCTACCTTCCTCTCCTTTATCTCTGCAAAACATCTCCAAAATTATATCTTGGCTAATGAATGGCTGAACCAGTCATATAAACCTCCTGCTGACTCCATAACCCCCTGTCCAGTTCACCTGGACAGCTCTGCATGAGTAAAAGAAATTGCAATCACTTTATATCAGGCCCTATGAGATGACTGGCCGTTTCCCCACTTACTTTCCCACTTAATCCAAACTATCACCTGTGATGTAGGTATTATAATTGAGCCTGGAGGGGCACCTGGGTGGCGCAGTCGGTGAAGCGTCCGACTTCAGCCAGGTCACGATCTCGCGGTCCGTGAGTTCGAGCCCCGCGTTGGGCTCTGGGCTGATGGCTCAGAGCCTGGAGCCTGTTTCCGATTCTGTGTCTCCCTCTCTCTCTGCCCCTCCCCTGTTCATGCTCTGTCTCTCTCTGTCCCAAAAATAAATAAAAAAAAACGTTGAAAAAAAAATTAAAAAAAAAAATAATAATTGAGCCTGGACTCCTGGTTTCTTAAAGAAAAACAACAAAACCCAAAAGGAATTCATGGCCACCTCAGAAAACAGTTTGGCCGTCTCTTACAAAGCTAAACATAGTCTTAACATTTGATCTGGTAATTACACTGCTTCATATTTACTGAAATTAGTTGAAAACTCGTGTTCACACAAAAACCTGCACATGAATGTTTACATCAGCTTTATTCACAAGTGCCAAAACTTGGAAAAACCAAGATGTCCTTTAGTAGGTGAACGGACAAATAACCTGTGGTCTATCCAGACAATGGAATACTATTCAGCAGTAAAAATAAATGAGTTGTTAAGCCATGAAAAGACATGCAGAAACCTTAAATGACTATTAAGTGAGTGAAGTCAATCCAAGAAGGCTGCATACTATATGATTCCAACTACTATATGACATTCTGCAAAAGGCAAAACTATGGAGCAGTAAAAGATCGGTGGTTACCAGAGGTTAGGAAGAGGGAGGAATGAATGGGCTGAGTGCAGAGGATTTTTAGGGCAGTGAAATAGATTAGTATGATAATGTAATGATGGATGCAAATCATAATACATTTTTTCAAACCCAGAGAATATACAATGACAAGAGGGATTGACCCTATATAGACTATGGATTTGGGATGATCGTAATGTTTCAGTGAAGGTTCATCAATTTTAACAATTTTACCACTCCCATGGGGATGTGGATGGGCTGGGGAGAGGTATGGGGAATATATGGGAACTCTGTACTTTTTGCTCAATTTTCCTATGAACCTAAACTCGTCTAAAAAAAAGTCTACTATAATAATATTTTTTTAAAAAAAAAGGTGACTCAGTCAGTTAAGCATCTGTCTCTTGATTTCAGTTGAGGTCATGGTCTCATGGTTCATGAGATTGAGCCCCACATTGGGCTCTGGGCTGACAGCATGGAGCCTGCTTGGGATTCTCTCTCTCTCCCTTTCTCTGCCCCTCCCCTGCTCTCTGTTTCTCAAAATAAATAAATAAACTTAAAAAATAAAATAAAAAAGGAAGTCATTGTACTAGTCTTTGAGATTCCCGATGATAATAACCTTTAGTCACATTCTATCTTCCTTATAGCCAAGGAGAGAGACAGGGAGGAAAGGAAAGGAAAAAGGAAGGGAAGGGAAGGCAAGAGAAGGCAAGGGAAAGGTCAGAGAAAGGAAAAGAAGAAAAGTGAGATAATGTAAGAAAAAAAAATCATGTTGATATTAAGACACTTTTTCTCCAACCCAAATGTCGACAATTGTGGATTAACAATATGTGGTGTAAACATACAATGATATTTTATTTAGCCTTAAAAAGGAAGGAAATTCTGACACATGGCACAGCATAGACGGCCTTGAAGATGTTACGTTAAATGAAATAAGCCAGTTACAAAAGGACAAATACTATATTCTTCTGCTTACAGGAGGTGCCTAGAATAGTCAAATTGATAGACAGAAAGTAGACTGTTGGTTGCCAAGAGCCAGGAGGGGGCAGAGGGAGATGGGTAGTTAGGGTTTAATGGGTACATAATTTCAGGTGGGGAAGATGAAAAAGTTCTAGAGATGGATGGCAGTGATGGTTGCACAACTGTGTGGATGTACTTACTGCCAGTGAAGTATGCACTTAAAATAGTTAAAAGGGTCATTTTTATGTTATGTATATATAACCACCATAAGCAAGACACCTTTTCTTCATAGGAGATAGAATATCTTTAATATATTCCATTTCAAAGGTGAAATGCATCTCAGACTCACAAAAAAAACCTGAGGCACCACTTTTTTTAATCAACCAATCACCAAAGTTCTCCCTATCCCTTCAATGCCATTTTGCCTCAAAGGTCAGTTGCTAGAAGGAAGGAGCCAGGGAGACAGCCATGAGGGGATCCCTCCATTACACAACACAGAGCCCCTGAGCATTCACTGGGAAATTTTTAAAGAATACTATTGGGGCACCTGGGTGGGTCAGTAGGTTAAGTGTCCGACTTCCACTCAGGTCATGAAATCACGATTTGTGAGTTTGAGCCCCCTGTCGGGCTCTGTGCTGACAGCTCAGAGCCTGGAGCCTGCTTTGAATTCTGTGGCTCCCTCTCTCTCTGCCCCTCCCCCACTCGCTCTCTCTCTCTCTCTCTCTCTCTCTCAAGAACAAATAAACATTAAAAAAATTTTAAAGAATATTTATGGTTTCAAATTACCATTCACCAACTCTCTCCTCACATACCTATCTCGACTCAGTTTACCATTTTATACCTTCCTCATTGCAAGCTTTCCAAACAGCTCTGTGGCACCGTGGTCTTTTTCTTTGTTACCTTCTGCCAAACAAACAACAGTCCTGTGTTCAAAAGGGCACAACCTTTTATTCTTTGGAGCTAGCAGCATGTGTCCTAAAGGAACATTCTAGGCTTAATGCTACAGGCCAAACAGCAATCTTTTTGATCTTTCTCAGGTGAACCTGCTTAGAGTTCAAAGGATCTTGAAAAAAGGGAGCTTATACCTTTGTCATTCATTTCTCAAGTTCAATGCTGCTAACATTGCAAAACGGCCACAGTTCCCCTAAATAATTACAAAAGAACACAGTACTACCTGCAGAGTAATGTGTCGTTCAAATGAAGTCCCACACCCTTTGTTAATGTTTACTTTTTTCCTCTTCCAAGTTGTATTTCTCGGCAGACATTTTCTATTTTTCCCTTTAGCCTATATGATCTGGCCTCTAGCTAGTGCTTCAACTTCATGGCCTGCCAGTCCATTTTCTTTGCTAATGAAGCTTTAGCAACACTGAGGGCTTTTGGTGCCTCAGATGAGTTGATCCTGTTCGTATCTTCAGTCTCAGGGCCTTCGCACATGCCTAACCCCCATGCCTACATTTCTCCTTCTTATGTGACCTTCAATGAGGGCTCAGTTAATGAGGTTTCCATAGAGGCTGTCTTCTCTTCACGTCACCCAGCTCCCACCAGTTTTCTCCCAGAGTGTCATACATTTTTCCCAGCACTTGTCATAACTTGTAATCCTATATTTGTGTGCTCACTTCACACCTTGCTCCCACACGAGATTATAAAATCCATTAACATGAGGACAATGTTTATCAAGTCCACAACTGTGTACTCAGTGCCAGATACACAGTTGAGCTCAAACGGTGGAATGAAGGGAAGAAAGGAGAGAGAAATGAGGGAAGGGAATTAAGGAAATGTCTGACCCAAGTGCATCTTCAGTACTGTATCAAGGCTAATGTTCATTGAGAAGGGGCAGTGGGCACCAAACGGTCCTGGAGACCAATACTAGAGGATTAGTAACGCTATTGAAATCTTCAGGATCCCCTTCTCCTCTTGCCCTGCCCCCGAGAACTATTCTTCGTGGAAGATAGTAGGAAAATGAAGGATGTCAATTTGGAGTATGTGTTCCTGGCAAGAAGAGAGCATGTAGAACCCATGGAGCAATCTTTATGCTGATTTCCCTGATCCCTGATTCTCCCAGAGTTCACTACCAATGGCCTGCCATGATTTCCTTTCAAGAAATGAGTTCGCTCAAAAACACAGGTGAATCCAATCAGGAGGATGAGCAACTAGTTCTGTAGTGTCATTGTGGACAATAGATTGGCCATTTCACAACAGCAGATGAGCACCTCTCTTTTAAAAGCCGTGACGGTCAGGATGCCTCAGTGGCTTAGTTGGTTAAGTGCCCGACTCTTGATTTTTGCTCAGGTCATGATCTCCGTTTGTTGAGTTCAAGCTCCCTATTTCTGCCCCTCCTCTCTTCATTTCCCACCCCCCTCAAAATAAATAAAATAAACATTAAAAAAAACTTTAAAAGACATGACGGTCATCCATGACATCATATGTTGCTTGCAGAAATGAGAAGATCAAAGAAAAACCTAGGTTTTTGTCATAGTAAGTCTGGGGAAAGAGTGATTTAAAACAATTTTTTTAATGTTTATTTATTCTGAGAGAGAGGCAGACAGAGCATGAGTGGGGGAGGGGCAGAGAGAGAGGGAGACACAGAATCTGAAGCAGGTTCCAGGCTGTGAGATGTCAGCACAGAGCCGGACGCAGGGCATGAACGCACGAACCACGAAATCATAACCTGAGCTGAAGTTGGATGCTCAACCAGCTGAGCCACCCAGGTGCCCCTGGGGAAAGAATGATTTAAAATAACTCTCAAAAATGTAAGCATACCATTAACTAATCCCTTAGAAGTAATGTTTCCATAGTGTTTCAATTATAGTCTTTTCCCATGCGATATGTAAGTTATCCTCAGTAAGTGCTCAGAGAATCCTGTGCTTAACCAAACACCCATAGTATGCTTACTTCACGCCTACAAAGAATGAATTTTTAGTTCATGAAAACCAGGTAGAACTACTTCTGTCGTGGAACGACTGATCAATGGCAGTAGTAGGTGATCTATTGTGCCCTTCTTTTCTGCCTCTGTTCCTACTCAACTTCTAAAATAGTCCTCTAGGGGCGCCTGGGTGGCTCAGTAGGTTAAACATCTGACTCTTGGTTTCGGCTCAGGTCATGACCTCATGTTTCGGGGGTGTAGGGCTCTGCCCTGGCATCTCAGAGCCTGCTTGGGATTCTCTCTCTCCCTCTTCTGCCTCTCACCCACTCATGCTGTCTCTGTCTCTCTCAAAATAAAGAAATACACCTTTCTAAAATAAAATAAAATAGTCCAAAAGACAGCTTAGGTGGACAAGAAAATTGGGACAGGACTTGTGATCAAGATTTAAGATTAAGTTGAGAAATATATTTCTAAAATCCATATTGTGTGTTTATCTTCTTTTCGAATACTCTATAATTAACAATGAGACTTGTTTGTAATTTTTTTTACAACTTGGTCTTAACTATGGATTTATTTACATGGAAATTCACAACATATGCCAATTGCTTTGGGCAAGAATTTAGAGATGAGAGGAATTGTTGTGTATGCACTGTGTTCTCATTCATCAAAGACTCATGGAGAGTATTTCGAGTGAAATGTCAACATCAGGCCCTGGGCTGAACCCAGATGTGCCTTTAAAACAAATTCAGAGACTATTTTCCGATAGAACTGTCTCATTACAAACGACAAATTAAGAGACAATAGGGAAGGTTATATCTGCCTCGTTTACAGTAAAACCTCTAACTGTGGGGACCACACTGCGAATGGAAGAGCCTTGAACTAGACTAGCGTGGTCTCAGGGAGTGGTGGGAAACTGAGGCTGCAGCCCCTCTGTGCTAAGGGGACACACTCATATCTTGTACGTGTGGCAGCTGTACATGTCCTGTGTAGGTGAGGAAGGTCACAGAGCTGGGAATCTGAGTAGCAGTTGGCCTTCCCAATGAGGCACAGCTGCTCTGCATGTGGTCCTATATCCGTCCACCTAAACAACTAGGCAAACGGTGTTAATGTAAAGCCTACGGGGTCTCTGGAGCCTAAATGCCATTTAGAACCTGTAACTACTGCTGGGCTGCTGAAAATATGTTAACTGAAGTCTATTTTATTCAGAAATGCTTAAAACAAACAAACAAACAAAAATCAGAAATGCTTTATACTAATTTTTAAAAAATTTTTTTAACATTTATTTATTTTTGAGAGAGAGAGAGAGACAGAGCATGAATGGGGGAGGGGCAGAGAGAGAGGGAGACACAGAATCGGAAGCAGGCTCCAGGCTCTGAGCCATCAGCCCAGAGCCCGACGCGGGGCTCGAACTCACGGACGCGAGATCGTGACCTGAGCTGAAGTCGGACGCTCAACCGACTGAGCCACCCAGGCGCCCCTATACTAATTTTTTCGATCTCAAAAATAATATCTACCCTTCACAGGAAGATGTTCTTATAAGAGAAACCACGTGCACGGCTTTCCAGATTGTGCACTACAGGTTCCAAGGGATACCAATTACACTGTAATTCATGTGAATGTCTTACAGAGTTTTTTCATTGCCCAGCTCTGGGGGACAAAAGTTACGCTGCATTCTATATGAGTGACAACCTCTGGAGTTGTACAGTGCACATCCTACACAACCACATATGGTGGCACTGACCTATACCGCAGTCTTAAGTTTGTTAGTTCCAAAATGAACCTAGTAGAGAAGGCAAGGATTTGATAGTCAGTGCTAGTGATGGACTGCCCCATATGTCCTTGGCTCCTCTAATTTCGACAGTCCCTGACAATACACCAACTCAGGAATCACAGTCTCTTATCCTCTCCCCGAGTCTTCTCTTTGGCACCACAGGAGATTTGTAGGCACGATCAAGATAAATGGATAAAGAAATGCCCCAGCCTTCGCTCTGATGTTTCCCAGAGGTTCCCCAGGAGAATTCGGCCCCACTGCCTACAGCTATTTTATGTCAACTGTGTAACTTTTTGTCCTTTCCTGTCTCACTTTTTCCTCTTCTTTGTGTTTCCAGGAAGTGTCTCTCCCAAAAAACTACCTGAACCCAAGTCTCTGGGTCAGGGTCTATTTTACAAGAAACCCAGACTGAGACAGATGCTTTTAGAAACAAATGCCATTAGCTGATTTTGTAACTTGAGTGCTGACCCAGGGCTAAATATTTGTTGAGTGAATGAACGAATGATTCTTGCATGAGGCCGTGGGCTGCCTCCATTGATCAGGAAGGTGGGAAGGAAGAACAAGTGAAACACTGAGTTCTCGTACCTCAGACTGCACGTGTGGCAATGTGACAAAAAACTGCCCTTCACGAATGCAACAAAGCATACCCCATTCCAGATGCAAATTCGTGGGGTTTTAGACAGCAGTGATAACATTCATATTGTAACTTTGAGTGAGGAGAAGTATAAGAACCTTTGTGTTGATGCCATACAATGTCTCCTCTACCCCTCAAATTCTCTTCAAGCTCTTAATTAAAACAAAAAAAACCCTGCAAATATCCCCATTCTGATTTTGGACACAAAGCGTTGAGATAATCTGTCTTTGGAAAAATTATGACAGCACCTGCTTCCTAACCAGAGAAAGATATGAGGCTCTGAGGACAGGGAATTATAAATCCGTTTCTTTGTTCTTTAACATCACTCCTTTATCTCTGAGCCTCAACAAGGCATTTTCTGTCTCTCTCTAATGCAAGGAGGAATATATTTGCAAAGAGTGTGAAATTAACACAGGGCATGCACAATCTCAGTAAATAAATGTGAAGACCTTGTGGTTGTGCATCACTGCCTTCATTCAATTACTAAAATGTTAAAACGCTATTTGCATTGTACAACCTACCCTTCTAATTTGTGGGAGAACTAAAACAAACAAACAAACAAACAAAAAACTGGCAAATAAGAAAAGCTTGAAATTCTCCCCTTCCACCAAGGTAGTCAGCCAATATAGAAGCTGCAGAATCTGTTCTCCAGGATTCTCGTTTCCATCTCAGGGCCCTTTTAGTCCTGCTCGTCGATACACTTTCCCACCTTCTAGTACCATAGTCTTCCTCTTTGCTGCCAACTGTCTCAAGTGTTAGCTGACAGCTAAGGTAGGAAGAAAATGTTACAAAAGCCCTGACTTTGCCTGACTGTGCAGGCGGACACTGCTAATCTAGTGCTGAAACACCATCAGGCCCTTTAAAGCAACCGCCAGCAGAGACCAGAGCTGGTACAAGAAAGTCATTTCTTCAATGCAACTATCCCGAACTCCTACTGCATTCTAAGCACTGGTCTGACCAGGAATACAAAATGAAAAGCAATGTCTTTGATGACATGGTACGCTGATGAACACAACAGACAATATCCTAGCTCGTCCTGGGCTATCGGCATTTTAGTAAGTTCTCGTAAAAACAGAAAACTCTGGAGATCCAAAAAGATGAAACTTCAGGAATAAACAGTATAGGTATTTTTGGCCACAAGCTCCATCAAATAACTCTTCTTGATATTTTCATGTAAGCTTCCAGCTGTAAGGCCAGGAATTCTAGCATTGCATCATTAGGTCAACTTTTTTTTTTTTTTTTCAGAGAGAGAGTGAGAATTGGGGAGAGGCAGAGACATGTGGCTCTGTGTTGACAGTGGTGAACCTGATACAGGGCTCAAACTCATGAACCCATGAGCTCATGACCCAAGCCAAAGTCAGACGTTCAATGAACTGAGCCACCCAGGTGCCCCAAATTATCTCATTTTTGATAAAAATTCAGAGAGAGGGGAACAAGGGAAATAAACTAGGTAGAGTGTTCCTTTCTCCTCTTCTTTCCAACATGCTGCATGATTATTTTGTGCTAGGTTCTAAATTAGATATGGGGATACACGTATGATTGGGTTTCATTTTCTGCCATTGTAATGCTCCTGGCACAACGAGGGGTACGGAAACATATATAGAGGAACTCAGAGTAGTGCTGTGAACCACCAGGGCCCGAGCTCACTCTATTAGCAAACCAAGCCCACCCTTGAGTGTAATTGATCCACTGTGGAACTGTTGCACCAAATGCTCTCAAAATAGCAAACTACTAGCATCAACACCACCACACACCAAACAATGCCATCTTTAAAGTAATTGACATTTTCTTTTCTCTAAAATTTTTTTTTTCAACGTTTATTTATTTTTGGGACAGAGAGAGACAGAGCATGAACGGGGGAGGGGCAGAGAGAGAGAGGGAGACACAGAATCGGAAACAGGCTCCAGGCTCTGAGCCATCAGTCCAGAGCCTGACGCGGGGCTTGAACTCATGGACCGCGAGATCATGACTTGGCTGAAGTCAGATGCTTAACCGACTGCGCCACCCAGGCGCCCCTCTTTTCTCTAGATCTAAGAAACACCCAGAAGACAGAAAGTTAAAACCTGTCCTGGTCCCTGATTTCAAACTAAATTACAAAGCTATAGTAACAAAAACAATGTGAGATTGGTATCAAAACATGTAGATCAATGGAACAGAATAGAGGGCCCAGAAATAAATCCATGCTTACATGGGTCAGTTAATTTACAACAAGGGAATCAAGAATATACAATGAGGGAAAGAAGGAGCCTCTGCAACAAATAGTGTTGGGAAAACTGGACAGCCACATGCAAAAAAAAAAAAAAAAAAAAAAAAAAAGGAAACTGGACCGCTCCTTTACACCATACCCCAAAATTAACTCAAAATGGATTAAAGACTTAAATGGAAGTCCTGAAACCATGAAACTCCTAGAAGAAAACACAGGTGGTAAGCTCCTTGACATAGGTCTTGGCAATGATTTTTTAAAATCTGATCCCAAGGGGCGCCTGGGTGGCGCAGTCGGTTAAGCGTCCGACTTCAGCCAGGTCACGATCTTGCGGTCCGTGAGTTCGAGCCCCGCGTCGGGCTCTGGGCTGATGGCTCAGAGCCTGGAGCCTGTTTCCGATTCTGTGTCTCCCTCTCTCTCTGCCCCTCCCCCATTCATGCTCTGTCTCTCTCTGTCCCAAAAATAAATAAACGTTGAAAAAAAAATTAAAAAAAATAAAATAAAATAAAATCTGATCCCAAAAGCAAAAATAAGTAAGTAGAACTACCTCAAACTAAAAGGCTTCTTCATAGCAAAGAAAACCATCAACAAAATGGAAAAACAATCTACTGAATCAAAATATGTGATAAGGGACTGGTATCCAAAATATATAAAGACCTCATATAACTCAATAGAAAAAAAAAAAACCTGGTTAAACAATGGGCAGAAGATCTGAACAAACTTTCTTAAAAGGGACTACCCATGGGGCACCTGGGTGGCTCAGTTGGGTGAACATCCAACTTTGGCTCAGGTCATGATCTTACAGTTCATGAGTTTGAGCCCCCCCATCAGGATCTCTGCTCTCAGTGCAGAGCCCACTTCAGATCCTCTGTCTCCCTCGCTCTGCCCCTCCTCTATTTGCGCTCTCTCTAAAATAAATAAAACATTAAAAAAGAAGAAGACCACAGATATCCAACAGGTATGTGAAAAGATGCTCTACATCATTAATCATCAGCAAAAATGGATTTCTAAACCAAATGAGGTATCACCTCACCCCTATCAGAATGGCTAGTATCAAAAAGACTAAAACTGTGGGGCGCCTGGGTGGCTCAGTCGGTTGAACGTCCGACTTTGGCTCAGGTCATGATCTCACAGTTTGCGAGTTGGAGTCCTGCATCAAGCTCTGTGCTGACAGCTCAGAGCCTGGAGCCTGCTTCGGATTCTGTGTCTCCCTCTCTCTGCTCTTCCCCCAATCACTCTCTGCCTCTCTCTCCTTAAAAAATAAATAAACATTTAAACAATGTTAAAAAAAAAGACTAAAAATAAGTGTTGGTGAGGATATGGAGAAAAGGGTACCCTCATACATTGTTGGTGGGAATATAAATTGGTGCACCCACTATGGAAAACAGTATGGAATTTCCTCAAAAAAATTCAAAATAGAACCACCCTATGATCAAGGAATTCTGCTTCTGGGTACTTATCTGAAGAAAATAAAACACTAATATGAAAAGATATATGCACCCACAGGAGGAGGGAGGAAGAAAAAGATATATGCACTCCCATATTCATGGCAGCATTATTTATAATAGCCAAGATATCTGAACAACATAAATGTCCACTGATGGATGAATGGATAAATAATTTATAGTATACACACACACACACACACACACACACACACAATGGAATATTATTTAGCCATAAAAAATGAAATCTTGCCATTTGTGACAATAAGGATGGACCTTGAGGGCATTATGCTAAGTGAAATAAGTCAAACAAAGACAAATACAGTATGACCTTTCTTATACATGGGATCTTAATATATATAAAAATAGAAATAAATACATAATCTCATGGATATAGAGAACAAGTCAGTTGTTGCCAGAGGTGGGGGATTGGGGTGATGGAAGAAATAGATGGATTGTTTTTGTTTTCTTTCTTTTTTTTTAATGTTTATTTTATTTTTGAGAGAGAGAGAGAGAGAGATTGGGGGGTGGGTGGAAGGGAAGGGACAGAGAGAGGGAGATAGAGAATCCGAGGCAGGCTCCAGGCTCCAAGCTGTCAGCACAGAGCCTGATGTGGGACTCAAACCCACAAACCATGAGATCATGACCTGAGCCAAAGTCAGACACTTAACCAACTAAGCCACCTAGGCACCCATTGTTTTCTTTAGTTTCAATACACTGAATTTTAAAAATCCTGGTAACTTTGTATGAGCACTTATCTCCTACTATTTAAACATTTTAAAAAGGCAAAACCAATTATATGTATTATCATCTAAAAGCATTTTCATCTTTTATTAATCTAGTGACATTTTAAGAAATAAAGGGAAATTGAAATTCTATCTAGTTAGCAGTTTTTGCATTTCTCCTTTAGAAATTACATGCTTTTAAAAATTAATTAAATATTAAATATTATCAAATTACTTATTTATTAATTAAGCTTTTAAAGTTAGTTAAGAATCAGAAATCACGGTTGAGTTGACATATTGTATCTTTATTAGTTGCACTATAAAAATTTTATAAAACTAAACCATTTAAGGAAACATCCACTATTAAGTTAGCTAAATACAATTTAATATAGATATTATTTTTTTAATTTTTTAAAACTTTATTTATTTATTTTGTGACAGAGAGACAGTATGCACGAGTTGGATAGGGGCAGGAGAGGGAGAGAGAATTCCAAGAAGGCTCTGTGCTGCCAGCGTGGGGCTAGAACTTGCACACCGTGAGATCATGACCTGAGCCAAGATCATGAATTGGTTGTTGAGCCGACTGAACCACCCAAGTGCCCCAATATATATATATATATTTTTAATTGTCAATTTAACCTTGGTCTTGAACAAAGCAAAATATCACACTAACGTTTTGTGTTTTTTTATGGGCAACAAACTGTTAGAAACTGAACGATGTAGAAGTTTCAGGATTGCCACTCAAATACTTACCAATAAAATTATTTAAATAGGAAAGCCAGCTAATTTAGCAGAATTCTGTCTTTCGTTTGTGCCGTTTCTCTTCTCAAGATAATGGTTTTTCTGAAGCCTGGTGATATGTACAATCCCATGGGCTGAAATTAGAACTTTAGGAGGAAGGAGCATAGGAGTCCTAACTGGTGAAGATGGTTCTGGGGTCATTCTCAGGGCGCCACAAGTTTGGGACACTCCAGTACCTTTGCTGAAGTAAACTTGGCCAATAATTTTTTTTTCTTCCTTAAATAAGCTTTTATAGGAAGCTAATGGCTTTAGAGCAGTTACTTTTACTCTCCTGCAGTGTAAAATATGGGCTGTGTTTCTTAAGTTTTGATTGTTTAATAGCGTAGCCATCTGCCTTGTCCATTCAGGGATATGGTGTCTGTGGTTATATAAGAAATATTCATCATGATGTTGATGATGCGGCTTACAACCCAAGTTAGAAGTGACATGACAAGATCAGTTCTTCATCTGCAACATGGAGGTACTGGGTTTATAGTGAAGGATTAAAAACAACGAACTGCTTGGCAAGTTGAAAAAAGATTCTGTTTGATCAAGAAAATGCTCTATTTTTTTAAAGTAAGCCGTGGCCATTTTTCCCTTTTTCTCCCGAATATCTGGACTTTTGCTTTACTTCTCTAATTTTCTTCTGGTAAGAAAAAGGAGTGTAGTCAGAAAAATATTCAGTTGTCATTCTTCTGCCTGGACCATTGGCTGCTCCAGTGAACTGCCAGGTTATTGGCTACAAAGTTGTAATATCAGAGTCTTTTTAAATTAATGATTATACTAGACTAACCCCTTTGTGGTCATAGCACCCTGGGCTATGTCCGGCACATAGGAAGTATTCTGTACTGTTTTTTTATATAAAAATTTTTAATGTTTATTTTTGAAAGAGAGAGAGAGAGAGAGAAGGGGAGGGGCAGAGAAAGAGGAAGACAGAGGATCCGAAGTGAGCTCTGTCCTGACAGCAGAGAGCCCGATGCAGGACTTGAACCCATGAACCATGAGATCATGACTTGAGCCCAGAAGGCTGATGCTTAACCAGCTGAGCCACCCAGACATCCCAGAAGGATTCTGTAGTCTTAAGATATTTTCTCCCACACTATGTTCACTGACATTTTCTTACTGGAAAGTTCTCAATGGAAACTTTATCCAATAGGAACTCTCAAAGGTTTGTGCCACCTCTAAAAGTAAACTCTGGTTGTATTTTATAAGATACATAGTTCTGTAACCTATAAAGCCAATTAACTTTGATAAAAATACCTCCTAAAAACATAAGCATAGGTTGATTTGTTTTTTCCCTTGGAAAAGGTTATGAAAGTACACTGATCATTGATCTCCTTGGTCTTGTTAGGCATGACTGATGTGTGTATTATCATTCTCTACGGAAGTGTGTTTGCAGAGTGTAATAAATAGGATCCTAAAAGATCCATTGCAATGGTCATAGCATTTAGGTTCATAGCTGCAAACTGTGACCCAGAAACTAAGTTCTTTTTTTTTTAAGTTTATTTATTTATTTATTTATTTATTTATTTATTTAGACAGAGAGAGCAGGAGAGGGGCAGAGATAGAGGGAGGAGAGAGAGAATCCAAAGCAGGCTCCATGCTGACAGCTCAGAGCCTGGAGCCTGCTTCGTATTCGGTGTCTCCCTTTCTCTCTGCCCCTCCCCCATTCACACTCTGTCTCTCTCAAAAATAAATAAACATTTAAAAAAATTTTTTTAAAGGATACAGGTAAGGGTTGGAATCAGTACCAAGATGAACATCGGGGGAGAGTCATTCTCACATGAGAATGAAATTCAGATGATGGTGAATGTCAGAGTTGAGTGCAGGGTAAAGGCAATGGTCTGGTTGAAGGATGAGAGCCATGGGGAGAGTGAGGGTCAATATCAGGTTCCTGGTGACAGATAAGGTGAGTATGAGGTTGAAGTTCAGGGTTAAGTATCCAATGAATAGTCATTTTGAGATGGGGGCCAGTTCTGGGTCAGTGTAGATGTGTAGGTAAAGATCAAGTTTGTAAAAAAAAAAAAAAAAAAAGATAAAGGTTGTAAACACGGTGAGAGTAGAGGGTAAGGATAGGGATGAAGTTCAGAAGGTCAAGGCCAAATTCAGCTTGAGTGTCACGGTAAGTGTGATGGACAGAGTCAGAATCCGAGAGAAATGATGGTCAGTATCAGGGTAAGTGTGGGTGTACATTTCAAGGAAAGGGTTAAGTTAACGGTCAGGCTGATTGTCAGGTTGCAAGGTGAGAGTCAGGGTCATGCCGAAGGTGAGGGGGAAGGTTAGATTTGGGTAAGTTTCAGTGTCAAGTTCAGGATCAGGATCAATGTAAGGGTAGTGTACAGTGTAAATCACATTCAGAGCAGGGTGGCTGCTGGGTACAGGCCAGGTTTAGGGTGAGGATAAGAATCAGGGTTAGGGTAAAGTTCTGGTTCAGGGTGAAAGTCAAGGAGATTCAACCTGAGGTGAAGATCAGGGTTACATTCAGATGAGGGTCAGGGTGAATTTCAGATTCAGATTCAGGGTAAGGTTTAGGGTGAGAGATCAGATTAAGGGAAAGGGTGAGGATCCTGGTGCGGGTCAGCATTGTTTGAGGGTAAAGACTAGGTGAAGATTAGGATGAAGCTTTGTGCAGGGTAAGTTTCAGGACAGGGTCAAAGACAAAGAAGTATAAAGGTTAAGAACACTTCAAAGCCAAGTTTAGGATGTCAACCAGGGATTAAATCAGGGCCAGTACTGGGATTAGGTTAAAGGTCAATTTCAGGGTAACTTCTCATGGGTGGGGAGATCAGAGAGTGTTAGGATGACAGAGGCATTTTGAAGGGTGGGGTCTTTTAACGGGTGAATAAGAGGGTCACAGACAAGGTAAGGTCAGTTTCAGAATCTGATTCAGGCCAGGATCAGAGTCAGTTTGAGAGTAGGGGCAGGGTCAAGTTCGGCATCAGGTTCAAAGCCAGAGTCATCACAAAGGTCTGCACGAATGCCAGGGTAAGTGTAAAGATCATAGGCAGGACCATTGTGAGGAAAGAAGTGAGGATTAGGACCTAGTGAGATTCAGGGTCAATGTCATACCTAAGGTGAAGGTCGGAGTGAGGACATGTTCAGGGTAAGGACCATGATAAGGACAAAGTTGAGTGTCAAGTTCAGTATCAGGGTGAAAGTAAGGTCAGGTGGAGTTCTAGATCTATTTCATGAAACGGGTCAGTGTGAGAGGAAGAATCAGAGTCAAGATAAATGTGAGCATTAGGGACAGTCAGAGTGTCAGGATCAGAGTCAGGGTCAAGGCAGGGGAAGAGTAACATTCAGGCTCTGTATTGTGTGAATGTGAGGATGAAGGTCTAACGCACACTTAGTGTCGTGGTCAGTTGAATGTTGGAGTCAAGTTTACAGTCAGTGTGAATGTATCCGTTAGTTGGGGATCAGGATAAGGGTCAGGGTCATGGTGAGAGTCAGCATGATGATCATCATGGAGTGAAGGTAAGGGTTAGAGAGAGGGTGAGGTGTAGAGTAACAAGTCAGAGAAAGTGTGAGAGTGAGTGTCAGATTCAAGGTCGGGTCAGGATAAGTGTCGGAGTGTAGGTGAGGGTGATAGTGTCTGGTGAAGATCAAAGTCAGGTTAAGGGTCAGGTTGAGGTTAAACTTCAGATGTGGGGTCAGGATGAGGGTTAAGGCAAGGTCAGGGTAAAAGTCACGTCAGGATTAGTTTCAGGATGAGGGTCATATCAGGGTGAGAGTGAGATTAAAGGGGAGTCTAAAAGTTCATGGTCAAGGTAAGAGTAAATGTGAATTTGAGAGTCGGTGTGAATTTGCAATGCCTTGATGAGAGGCACTTGATGAGAGGATGAGAGTCACAATCAGGTGAGAATCATATTCATAGACATGGTAAAGGTCAGACTGAGTGTTGGGTTCAGTGTGAAGATTAGCCTGACCCTGACCATGCCCAAACTTTGATTATCACCCTATGCTGAAAACACCCTGATGGTGACCCTGATCCTAAACTTGACTCTAAACCTTACTTGACCCTAACTCTCACTCTGACTTTCACTGTAACATTAGCTCTGACCTTGACCCTCAACCACATACTGACCATGACTCTCAAGCTCTTTTCCTGAAATATATACTCACCCTTATCCTGACACTGACAATCACCCTCTATCTGAATGTAACCCTATCCATGTCCATCACCTGACCTTGACCTTTATTCTGACCCTCATGCTTAGACAGGACCTTCATCATGAATCTGACTCTGATCTCCCTGAATTTCAGTCTCAAACTCACCATTTCTATAACCTTAACCCTTACCCTCACAGAAACACTAATGCAGAATCCCCCCCTTATCTCACAATAACCCCATCCTGTACTTGACACTGACCCTGATCTTCAACCTCACACTGACCTTATCTCTGAATAATGAAATGACATTGACACTCACCCTGACTCTGGCCTTCCTTTCCCTAACTCAGACACTTACCTTCACCCTACATCTGACTTTGGCCCTCGTCCAAGCCTGAAACCTACCCTCACGTTGACCTTGATTATATTGCTCATTCTGACAATGATTTCAGCTATTCTCCTTAACCTGAAACTAACCCTAACCCTGATCCTCCCTGATACTGCACCTGGTATTGATCTGACCCTGAAGCTAACCCTGAGACTTATCCTAATCCTGACCCCTTTATACTGACCCTTACAATGACTCCCAATGACCCCGACTCTTACAATAACTCAACTTGATGGTGACCATTATACTAAACCTGACCCTGAAATTCACCATGGCCTAACCATAACATCCTCACCTTTATCCTGACCTTATTCCTCACTGTGTCCCTGATGCCTACCCTTACACTAACCTTTACTCTGAATCTGAATCTGATACGTGCTGTGTACCAGACCTTCCCAGTGCTCCTCACAATTACCTCAATTACCTCACATGACCTTGATCCTAACCTAGAACTTTACTATCGCGTTCATTCTGGCCTGACACTTGGCCTTAAAACTCTCACGTTGATTCTATTCCTTTCCATTTTCCTGACACTGACCACCGCATACACCCTCAACTTCATTCTTACCCTTATTAGTCCCTGACTCTGCATTTGACCCTGAACCTCAAACTCAACTTGATCCTTTACTTATTCTAGTCCTTTTCCTTGAACTTCACCTTAATCATGACCCTCACTTTTGCCCAGTTGCTAATCCTGAAGCTGAAACTGACCCTCACCCTTACCCTGATGCTAACACTCTTGTTTTTACAATGGCACATTTTGACACTGACCCTTACCTTCATTCTCCCTTCACTCTGACCCTCATTGAACCTCTTCCTGATTGTGATTCTTACTTTGACCGTCATCTGAACCTGATCGTCACCCTAACCTTGACACTCACCCTGAACTAACTTGACACTGACTCTCAATGTGACCCTTCCCCTTTTCATGATCTGACCTTCACCCTGACCATGACCCTGCATCAGACCCTCACCCTGACCCTCACCTTTACCCTCTCCAATACCTCAGGCTCAATATGACTCTGATCCTGACACTGCCCTGACCTGTCTCTGTCTCTGACCTCTTCATCCCTTGGACCTTACTTGACTGATATTCAACCTGACCCTGACCCTAACCAACACCAGATGTTGGCCCTGATTTTGATGCTCACTCTGCATCTGACCCTCACCTTACCTTGACTCTGACCCTGACTCTGATTATACCTTGACCCTTATCTCACATTGATACTGAAAAGGACTGTGACTCTCACCTTGACTCTCCTAACCATTGACTCCATATTTTCACCTTGATCTTAATACTCCCCTTGTTTCTGAAACCAAAGTCATCTTTACCCATAATTTGGCCCTCACTTGGCCCTCATTCTGACCCCAACTCTTACAATGACACTAAGAATAACCTTGATTCTTAATGTGACTCTATCACTTGGACACCTGCCATAATAGTATACACACCCTTACCCTGTCTCTGACATTACCTTCACTCTAATACTAACTCTGACATTGTACCTGACTATCCCTTGACCCTCACTCTGACAATATACCCTTCACTGACTGTGACCCTTATTTTGATCCTGACACACACTTTTACCCTGATTCTGACCCTTACTGTAACCATGAAGCTCATGTTCAACATGACACCGACCCTTGATGATCATCCTCCACCTGTCCATTACTTTCTCCCTGACACAAAGCTTGGCTCTTACCTTCACCAATATCCTCACCCTGACTTGAACCCTACCCTATCCAGTTTGACACTCCCTATTGTCACGGAATACTGGATCAATATCCTGACCCTGACCACAGCCTAACACTGACCCTGATACTGACCCTGACCTCTGGCTCTGACATGAGCCTCGCCATCACCAAGATGAGTCTGAATATGAAATCTCATACTCTAGTTTCATCTAGATTCTTTAGTAACTCATGATAGGAAAGTACTGTTGAGAACTGTGAATACTTCTGAACTTACACTTGTACTGTATGTTTTTAAATATGCTGCTCTGATTTGTGTTCATGTGGTCCACCTCAAAGTACGAAAGTACAGTTGAG
Source organism: Prionailurus viverrinus (assembly GCF_022837055.1). Lineage (NCBI taxonomy): Eukaryota > Metazoa > Chordata > Mammalia > Carnivora > Felidae > Prionailurus > Prionailurus viverrinus. Next base: position 32,924,556 of record NC_062562.1, on the reverse strand, counting down.
ACAAACGTGTGGTTCCCATTGATTTACCTCAGGTAAAGCATAGGTTCAACACTAACAGTTAATTTTAACTACCTGGGTGGTTCAGTCAGTTAAGCATCCAACTTTGGCTCAGGTCATGATCTCACGGTTCGTGGGTTTGGTCCCCGTTTCAGGCTCTGTGTTGACAGCTCAGAGCCTGGACCCGGCTTTGGATTCTGTCTCTCCCTTTCTCTCTTTCCCTTTCCCACTCGTGTTCTTTCTCTCTCTTTCTCTCAAAAATAAACATTAAGAAAAAAAGAATTCTCCTTAGGAGTGACTGGCTGGCTCAGTCAGTAGAGCATGCAACTCTTGATTTTGAGGTTCGAATGTTCAGTTCTGAGCTTGGTTTCTTCTTTACTGCTTGTCTGTAACACATACATACAATTTTTCAACTGTTTTGGCTTTAATTGGCAAAGATTATGAAAAACGTGTAACTATGAGCTCATTTTCATATATACAGAGTAGATTACCCTCACCTTGTTGAAACTCCTAGGAAGACAAAGAACTTGAGAGGAAGTGTGTTTGTGAGTTTGGGGGTTTTTCTACTCACAGAAATTATGCGTATGTTTCAGTTTACACAAACAAAAAGTAGCATTGCAAACAATTCACATTCGTCCAAACTGGCTCAGCCTCTGACATCCCTTTCGTAAGAAAGTCTTTATTGCTCCTTAAACTGAAATAAGCCTAAAGACAGCAAAACACGTTCATTTCAAAGGCACATTCTTGCTTGCAGAAAAAAAGAGGACATAAAACGCTGTTTACCAACTGTAATTTTAATTGACCCCCTTCTTTCTTAAAATATCAGTGAATTAAAATCTGCAAATGTCTCTGGATGACACTACATATATGTTTGTACTTACCTCCTCAAAACGTTTAATTAATATGAGATAGTGCTCACAAAAAAATTACCTGGATGGTTTTTAGCTTTCTGTCCTCTAGGTGTCACTTATGTCTACAGAAAAAGAAAGAATGATTTCTTCAATTAAAGATAATTAACACAGACAGTTGATTATAGTGGGTACAAAAATTAGGGAGAGCTTCTCCTTGATTTTCTGCTTCTTTATTTTAGAAAGTTGCTGGAGTGTGTTCACATTGTAAATTTAAGATGATATATATTGTTTTATTTAATATACTGACAAACTATACTTTAAAGCTTTATACTTAAAAACTATTTATTTTATTAATTTTAGAGACAGAGAGGGAGAGTGTGTGAGCAGGGGAGAGGGACAGAGGGAAAGAGAATCTTAAGCAGGCTCCACGCTGAGCGTGGGGCCCAACCCGGGGTTCGACCCCAAGATCTTGAGATCATGACCTGAGTCAAAAGGAAGAGTCGGATGCTCAACTGACTGAGTCACCCAGATGCCCCAAAACTTTAAATTATTAGGTATGTGTTGGTGTATACACAAAGTACTCCATCACAGAATTGGCCTCATTTTCTAACAACACTCAGTCTAAAGCAAACACTCATTTCCTTAGGCCTTCTTAAAGTTACCCAATTAAAGACCAAATTTTATAGTAAGTACTTTCTAACACCCTCTTGATGTGACACCCTTTGGTTCCCAGTGGGTGCATTCTCCCCCAATGCAACCAGTCACAAGCCCAATGTATTCAATCACAGGTATGTTCCCAGCGTCTGGCTCAAAGGCACTGACAAGTCAAACGCACACATGGGCACAGAACCTGTGGAGTCAGCTTGGCCAGGCTTAGAATACCTTGTTTTTACCTTTTCAAAATTTTAAAATAATAAAACATTGGATGGTTTTAAAATTTCTCTTCTCTGGGTGGCTTTTATGTCTATAGGGGGAACAAAAGGAGGGTTGATTAATTAAAGGTCCTAATTAATATAAATGTTATTCATAGTAGCTATAAGGATTGCAGAGATACACAGGCCTATGTATAGAATTATTGTATTTTAATTTTTTTTAATGTTTATTTATTTTTGAGAGAGAGAGAGAGAGAGAGAGAGAGCCTGAGCGGGGAAGGGGCAGAGAGAGGAGACACAAAATTTGAAGCTGGCTCCAGGCTCCCAGCACAGAGCCTGATGCGGGGCTCAAACTCACCAACTGTGAGATCATGACCTGAGCCGAAGATGGAAGCCCAATTGAGTGAGCCACCCAGGCACCTGAGGATAATTGTGTTTTTTAAATTAATAAATCAATTTATTTTTTAATTTACATCCAAGTTAGTTAGCATATAGTGCAATAATGATTTCAGGAGTAGCTTCCTTAATGCCCCTTACCCATTTAGCCCATCCCCCACTCCCACAACCCCTCCAGCAACCCTATGTTTGTTCTCTGCATTTAAGAGTCTTTTATATTTTTGTCCTCCCTCCTGTTTTTACATTATTTTTGCTTCCCTTATGTTCATCTGTTTTGTATCTTAAATTCCTCATATGAGTGAAGTCATGTGATATTTGTCTTTCTCTGACTAATTTCACTTAGCATAATACCCTCTAGTTCCATCCATGTAGTTGCACATGGCAAGATTTCATTCTTTTTGATTGCCAAGTAATACTCCATTGTGTGTGTGTATGTATGTGTGTGTGTATATATAAGATACACCACATCTTCTTCTTTATCCATTCATCCATCGATAGACATTTGGGCTTTTTCCATACTTTGGCTATTGTAGATAGCACTGCTATGAACATGGGGGTGCATGTGCCCCTCCGAAACAGCACACCTGTGTCCCTTGGATAAATACCTAGTAGTGCAATTGCTGGGTCGTAGGGTAGTTCTATCTTTAATTTGTTGAGGAACCTCCATACTGTTCTCCAGAGTGGCTGCACCACTTTGCATTCCCACCAGCAATGCAAAAGAGGGCCGTCCTCTTTCTCCACATCCTCACCATCTGTTGTTGCCTGAGTTGTTCATGTTTGCCATTCTGACAGGTGTGAGATGGTATCCCATTGTGGTTTTGATTTGTATTTCCCTGATGATGAGTGATGTTGAGCATCTTTTCATGTGTCTGTTGGCCCTCTGGATGTCTTCTTTGGAGAAGTGTCTACTCATGTCTTTTGCCCATTTCTTCACTGGATTATTTGTTTCTGGGTGCTGAATTTGATAAATTCTTCACAGATTTTGGATACTAACCCATTATCTGATATGTCTTTTGCAAATATCTTGTCCCATTCTGTCGGTTGCCTTTTAGTTTTGCTGATTGTTTCCTTCACTGGGCAGAAGCTTTTTCTTTTGGTGAGGTCCCAATAGTTCATTTTTGCTTTTGTTTCACTTGCCTCTGGAGACACGTTGAATAAGAAGTTGCTGCGATTGAGGTCAAAGAGGTTTTTTGCCTGCTTTCTCCTGTAGGATTTTGATGGCTTCCTGTCTTACGTGCCGGTCTTTCATCCATTTTGAGTTTATTTTTGTGTATGGTATAGGAAAGTGGTCCAGGTTCATTTTTCTGCATGTTGCTGTCCAGTTTTCCTAGCACCATTTGCTGAAGAGACTGTCTTTAGTCCATTGAATATTCTTTCCTACTTTGTCAAAGATTAGTTGGCCATACGTTTGTGGGTCCATTTCTGGGTTTTCTATTCTGTTCCATTGATCTGAGTGTCTGTTTTTGTGCCAGGACCATTCTGTCTTGATGATTACAGCTTTGTAATACATCTTGAAGTCTGGGATTGTGATGTCTCCAGCTTTGGTTTTCTTTTTCAAGATTGCTTTGGCTATTCGGGGTCTTTTCTGGTTCCATAGCAATTTGAGGATTGTCTGTTCCAGCTCCGTGAAGAATGCTGGTGTTATTTTGATAGAGATTTCAGGATAAATGTATTTTAAAGCCAAAATCAGAAACTAAATTATCACCTATTTATGTTTGTATATGAATGAATTCCTAAATTCATACAAACAAATGCATATCAATAGATCATCTCCTAAAATTTGTTACATAAATAATGTGCCAAAAGAATAAATTAGGATTTAGGTTTTTCATGTAAAAATTACTGAGTTATTTTATGCCCAGATCAATAGAAGTTCCTTTTGTCACCGAATTATCAAGCTGTTTACATACCTTTTAACTATTCTTTTACGACTCCCTGGGATAGCCCTGACCTACTTTTATTTGTTCCTATTCTAAAATGCCATCAGAGACATCAGTTCACCCTGAAATACACATCACCACATCACCAGCAGGTGGAGACTCCGAGCCGGCGCTCCGGGGCCCCGCTGCCCTTGGTTTCAGCGCGTGCCTAGGGGCCTGCCCAGCGCAAGCGCACTTTCTTGAAGGAGCAAGTGGAATCTGATGTTTATCTGAGTCCCGCCATTGCCTCCTGTGTCGTTCTTCCTTTTGAGGAAAGAGGGGGATGCAACAGACCTCCCCACTAACCCCTGTGCTACCCCCCCCCCCCCCCCCCCCCCCCGCCACCGCAGCAGGAGTTCCTGGCGGGTGCTGACGGCTCTCCCTAGCTCTCCCTCTTCCAGAACAGCAATCTGGCAGCCAAAGCACCCGGAGAGTAGTCGGAGCATGCTTGATAGTCAGCCAGGCGGCTTTTCCCCAAAGGTCAGTAATTGGCAGGGTCAAGGGGATTGCCGCGCGTGTTCCCTAGCAACAGTGAGTGCTGAACGCCCGGGGTTCTGAGGAGCATGCAGGGGCTGCTGCTCCTCTCTGCAAACTTTGCCAACAGTGGTACTTCCTGCCAGCGAGCATGCGTGGAGGCCCACAAAAATTAAACTGCAAAAGGACGTTGGATGGTGTAAAACTTGAAATCTGTCACTGGGCCACAGGTAAAGGAAGTGGGAAAGAAGCAAGCAGAGATCTGTTGCTTCTTGCTCCCTTCCACCCAAGAGAGGAATGGGCCCAACCACTTGACCCTTTGAGGAAGTTTCGCCCCTGCAGAATAAGGAGAAAACGTGTGGGTCCCGGAAGGGGTTGATCTCACAGATTGGAACGCTCATGGGAGTTGGGGTGGTGGGATTTTGAGGATTTCTGAGAGCTTTGTTGATTTTACTTTAAAATTCTGTTCTCTCTATAATTCTTGAGAACTTGGAGATACCAGGGACAGTGAAGTTTCTAGTAAAAAGTACTTAATCGGGGCACCTGGGTGGCTCAGTCGGTTAAGCGTCAGACTTCGGCTTAGGTCATGATCTCACGGTTTGTGAGTTTGAGCCCGGTGCCGGGCTTTGTGCTGACAACTCAGAGCCTGGAGCCTGCTTCGGAATCTGTGTTTGCCTCTCTCTCTGCCCCTCCCCTGTGAGTGGGAATTTGCCAGGTGAGAAAGCAAAACCAAGCCATCCCCTACACCCCTCACCCCATGTATGGGTGTAGCTTTCCAGCAAGGTAAAACTTCATTGCGCGCTGAGAATAAATACACAATAAATGGAACAATTTCTAATACACCACAAAAAGTATTTGTATGAAGTCCATGTGGAGGTGTTCATAAGACCATAGGGCCCTTGGTTCCTGTCCATGACCCACCTTGACTATTTTGTCAGGACTGTGCAGTTGCCAGGTAAGACTTGCTTTGGAAACATCTTTGGCATCTACACCTAAAACGAGGCCACCAGTGTTAGCTGAATCTTGTTGCCGATTTACCTTTGTTTTAGGAGTAACATCATGAAGAATTTTTGTTAAACTCCATTTTCAAGTGTCTTGGTATAAACAGCCACCCTGAGATGCAATGAGTACCTGAAACTGAGTTGGAGACTTCTTTCTGACAGTTAGTAACAGCCTCTTTGAACTTCTCCAAGACTTGTCTTGTCCATTTGTTTATAAGGTATCTATCTGGGTTAACGCTATTTAACGTAGTGGTCAGACAAAGAATTACTGTGAGAATATTGGTCTTTAGCTTTGACCTTTTATTTTTATTATAGCTCTTTTCTTAGGTCATAGCAAATTTGCTAAAAGTTCTTTAATGCCCAATTTATATTGCATTTCTGAATTTGTGGACTACCTCAAAAGCACATTTTCAATCAGTATAAATATTTGTACTTTTATTTTTTGTAACCTGGCAACCCCTGGTAAGGGGATTTATGCTAGTCACCTGAAGTGACTTAATTTCTGGAATTTGTCTATGTCCAAAGGGTGAACTTAACTATGGGATAACATTTTCTTTCTTTTTTTTTTTTTTTAAATTTTTTTTTAATTTTTAAAAAAAAATTGTTTTTTTCAACATTTATTTATTTTTGGGACAGAGAGAGACAGAGCATGAACGGGGGAGGGGCAGAGAGAGAGGGAGACACAGAATCGGAAACAGGCTCCAGGCTCTGAGCCATCAGCCCAGAGCCCGACGCGGGGCTCGAACTCACGGGCCGCGAGATCGTGACCTGGCTGAAGTCGGATGCTTAACCGACTGCGCCACCCAGGCGCCCCTGGGATAACATTTTCAACTTTAAAAACATAAAATTAGGGATGCCCTGGTCGCTCAATCAGTTAAGTGTCAGACGTCAGCTCAGGTCATGATCTCATGGTTTGTGGGTTTGAGCCCTGCCCTGGGCTCTGTGCTGACAGCTCAGGAGCCTGGAGCCTGCTTCGGATTCTGTGTCTCCCTCTCTCTCTCTGCCCCTCCGCCCTTCGTGCTCTGTCTCTGTCTCTCAAAAATAATAAATATTTAAAAAATTCTTTTTAATAAATAAAATTTGATTAAGAGTATCTGAATCACTAAGAAAATGATTAAAGAGTATGCAAAAAGCCTGAGCATTAATATTAACCAATAATTAATAGCTGGTGACAAAAAGGAACTTCTGATCTGGGCATAAAATAAGTCATTTTACACAAAAGCCTCAAATCCTAATTTTACTCTTTTGGTACATTACTTATGTAACAAATTGTCTGCCTCCAGACATATATAGATATGTGGGGTACTTGGCTGGTTCAGTCAGTAGAGCATGCGGTGCTTGACCTTGAGGTTGTGAGTTTAAGCCCCACAGTGGGTAAAGAGCTTACCTAAAAAAAGACATATATAGATACAAGACATATAGATAATTTAAACTATAGCTTTATTTTTTTTAAGATTTTATTTTTAAGCAACCTCCACACCCAACATGGGGCTCAAACCCACAACCCCAAGATCAAGAGTTGCATGCCCACGGACTGAGCCAGCCAGGTGCCCCTTAAACTATAGCTTTAAAATACAGTCGTCAGTCTCATAAATAAAGCAGTATATCATCTGAAATTTATTATGTGGGTGAACTGCATAACTGTTAAAAAGAAACAGAAAATCAAATCCTGTACTTAGACCTGTATCTCTCTGTAGTGTTTGTACCCAGAATAATCAACTACATACAGCAAACACTTTTTTTAACCATTTTTTTTTCTCTAGACACAAGAGACACCTAGAGTACAAAAAGTTAAAAACCACCAGGTAATTTTTATGAGCATTTATTTCACATTAATCAAAAGCTCTGAAGGGCTGGCTTAGTCGGCAGAGTGTTTAACTCTTGATCTTGGAGTTGTGAGTTCAAGCCCCACATTGGGTGTAAAGATTATTTAAATAAATAATAAAGCTTTGAGAAGGCAAATACAACTTCATATGTATTACTACCCAAAGTCATTTGCATATTTTGCCAAACCACAGATATTTTAAGAACAAAGAGTCAATTAAAACTATGTTTTTATCTATTTTTCTCTTTTTAAGAATAATGTGTTTTGAAATGTGTTTTCTGTCCTTGTGTTTATCTTGCCTTACTCTGAGATGCAATAAGGGTTTATTTTTGAGAGGAAAGTCTGACACTGAGGTTGTCTATATCAGTACAGATTCTTTTCACTACCACTCCTGGACTCTTCCTTGCTTGATGTAACCTCACAGTAAGGCTGTGCCTTGGAGATGAAAGGCACACATTCATCCATGCCTGTGTTCATCTCCATGTACTCTAAGAAGCACTAAGGACTTTATTTTGAGAGAAATATCTTGAGATGAAGCCTCTTTGCTCTAACACACATTTTTTTCAGTTCCACTTCTGTTTGCCTACACAGATATGTGTGTATGGCACGACCCGAGAAACCTCAGACACTCACATTTATCTGCATTCATCTGCACATTCACTGCATTTTCTTCCTGTGAGTTAGAACAAGAGGAACTCAAGCCATATATGTGAAAAGGAGGCCAGATTTACACGTTATTCTTCACACAGTAACTTCTAATTGTGAGTTAAAGCAAATATCATTGAAAATCATATTTGCATGAACAGACTAACAGTAAAGAAGAAATCAGACATTAGTCTCTCCAGGAACTTTTTATTGATGGCTAAAATTAACCCATGCTTTATCTGAGGCAGATCAATGAGGCAGATCAATGAGAACCACATGTTCTCAGACACTTTCTTACATTGAGGTAGACCATATGAAGACCAGTCAACACAGCATGTTTAAAAACATGCTGTACAAGTATAAACAAGTTCAGAATTATACATAGATTTCAAAAGTATAGCAATACACTAGTTGTGAGAAATCTAGTTGAAACTAGCATGTAAATGTACAAAATTTCATGTTCAAACTCAATGTGGTAATGCTTAGGTCATTTTTAATGTCAGAACCATGATAAGAACCATTATGAGAGTCAGAATCATATTGAAGGTCAGAGAGATAGTCATAGGGTGAGATTGAGGGTCAGGGTCATGATGACAGTGAGTTCTAGGATCATGGTGGGGTCAGGATCAGTGTTAGGATCAAGATCTGGGTCAGAGTGAGGGGCACCTGTCTGGCTCAGTTAGTGGAGCAAGCGACTTTTGATCTCCGGGTTGTGGATTTGAACTCCATGTTGGGTGTAGAGATTACTTAAAAATAAAATCTTAAAAAAAAGATCTGGGTCAGATTGCATGTTGGGACCAACTTGAGGGTCATGGTCAGGGAAGGGATTAGTGTTAGGATGAGGGAGAAGAGAAGGTCTGATATAGGGCCAAATGACGGTGAGTGTAGATTTAAGGATCAGTGTCAAGGCGATGGTCAGGGTGAGGGTCAGGTTGAGGATCAAGGTCACGGTCAGAGGCAGGGTGACATTCCATGTATGGGTCATGTCAAGAGTGAGGACAAACATCTGAAAGAAGTTCCGGGTCCCGGTGAAAGTTAGGATCAGGGTCAAGGTGAAAGTAAAGATGAAGCTCAGGGTAATAGTCATTGTTTAGGGGAGTGATGGCATGAGGATCTCAGTCAGGGTGAGGATTCTAATCAGATTCGCTCTCAGGGTAAGAGTAATGTAAGGGCCAAAGTCAGGGTGTTGGTTAGTTTCAGAATGATGAACAGACTCAGGGTCAGGTTGATCATTGAGGACAGTGTAATATTCGAGGAATAAGGAAGTCAGATACAGTGTCAGGGTAACATCAAAGTTAATGTCACATTGAGGATAAGTGTTGTGAAGAAGGTAAATAAAGAGCATAAGGATCAGAGTGAGGGTCAGATTCAAAGTCTGATGCAGAGTCATAGTCACAGTTAAAGACAGCCATGGTGAGGGTCAGCATCATGTCAGCTTCATAGGGTCAAGAACAAGATGACAGTCTGGGTCAAGGTATGGATCAAAGTAGAAGTCAGAGTCAGAGTGTCATGGTATTAACGGTCATGGTCAACCTCAGGGACAGGGCAGAAGTGAAGGTCACTATCTGGGAAGTGTCAAGGTAGGAGTAAGAATCAGATTTCGTGTCAAGGTGAGCATCAAAATCAGAATAAGGGTGATGGTCATGTTGAGACTGAGGTTCAAGTTCCCAGTGAAAATCAAGGTCAAGTGCAGGAACAGGGACACGGTGAGGATCAGAATAAGGTTTAAGGGTGCAGGTGAGAGTCACCATCAAGATTATGGTGAAGGATAGGATCAGGCTAATACTGGAAGTTGGGGTCATATGAGTTTCAGGCTCAAATTCAGTCATGAAAGTAAAGTTCTAGGTCAAGGTCAAAGTCATGGTAATAGTGAGGGTCAGAGACAGCATAAGGGTCTGGGTCATTGTTAGGGCCACAGCATCAGGCATATGGTGAGGGATAGGTTCAGGGTGAAGGTGAGAGTTGGGTCATGGTGATGTTCACAGTCAGGTTCAGCTAAAGTCCAGTCAGTGTCAAGATGACAGTCACATTTAGGGTGAGGGTCAATGGGAGGGTCATGGGCAGGATAAATCTCAGGGACAGGTTAACATAATCAAGGTGACAGTCAAGGTAAGAGTCAATTTCAGAGTCAAAGTCAATCAGGGTTGGTTAGCATTATGTGAGGGTCAGGATAATGATCAGTGTCGAGGTGACAATCATGGTCAGGTTAATCTTCAGAATTAGAGTGAGGTTTAATTAAGGATTAAAGTGAGATTGAAAAAAAAAGATAAAAGTGAGGTTGGAATCAATGTCAGGCAAGGTGTTATGGTCAGAGTCAGGTGATTGTATGGATGAGATTCACCCTAAAGTGAGGGTCAAAGTCAAGTGCATGCTTAGAGTGAGGGTCTGGAACAGGGTAAATGTCAATATTAGGGTCAGAGTCAGGGTCAGATCAGAATGAGGAAAGGTCAGGGTCAAGTAGAGATTTAGTGTCTGTTTAATGAAGGGAAGGTTCTGTGTACATGTGTGGGTAAAGGACAAGGATATAAACATGGTGAGAATAAGAATTCAGGGAGAGGGTCAGGGTTAAGGGTTAAGTCAGAGTAAGGGCTAAGGGAAAATTACAGAAGTAACTGGTCAGAGTAAGGGCGAGTTTGATGGTCATAATCACTGTCAGATTGAAAACATAGTGAAAATCAGGGTAAAGTTTAGAATAAGGTAAGGCTTAGGGTCAAGTTCAGGATCTGAGTCAGTGTGAGAGTAGTGTCTTGGTCAGGGTCTGCTTCAGGATTATTGGTTCAGGGCTTTCAATGTAGGGTGATAATTGGGGTCATGTTAAAGGTAGAAGCCAGGTGAGAATCAAGTTCAAGTAAAGGTCAGGGGTGAGAAAGTCAAAACCAGTGTTAGGGTGACATCAGAGTCAGTTTGGGGAGATGATCATGAAGAGTTTGAGATGAGGTTCACGGTGATGGTCAGGTTGAGGGTCATTGTCAGGTAAGCTTTTGGGACAAGGTAATTGTGAGACTTAGGATTAAGATCAGAGTAAGGATAATGTTTAGTATAAGTTCATAAAAGTATAAAGGTGACCAGTCAGGGTACCAAGAATAGGAGGTAAGGACCACGGTAAGGGTCAGGTTCAGAATGTGTATGAGTGTGAGGGTTATGGTCAGAGTCAAGTTATATGAAAGAATGAGGGTCAGTGACATTGCCATTGTTATAATTAGGGTCACAGCAATTGCACTACTAGGTATTTATCCAAGGGATGCAGGTATGCTGTTTCGAAGGGGCACATGCACCCCATTGTTTATAGCAGCACTATCAACAATAGCCAAAGTATGGAAAGAGCCCAAATGTCCATCGACAGATGAATGCTGTAAAGAAGATGTGGTATATATATATACAATAGAGTGTTACTTGGCAATGAAAAAGAATGAAATCTTGCCATTTGCAACTACGTGGATGGAACTAGAGAGTATTTGCTAAGCAAAATTAGTCAGAGAAAGACAAAAATTATACAACTTCACTCATATGGGGAATTTAAGATACAAAGTAGATGAACATAAGGGAAGGGAAGCAAAAATAATATAAAAACAGGGAGGGGGACAAAACATAAGAGACTCTTAAACATGGAGAACAGACAGAGGGTTATTACAGGGGTTGTGGGAGGGGGGATGGGCTAAATGAGTAAGGGGCATTAAGGAATCTACTCCTGAAATCATTGTTGCACTATATGCTAAGTAACTTGGATGTAAATTTATTTTTCAACGTTTATTTATTTTTGGGACAGAGAGAGACAGAGCATGAACGGGGGAGGGGCAGAGAGAGAGGGAGACACAGAATCGGAAATCTGAGCTGACGGCTCAGAGCCTGACGCAGGGCTCGAACTCACGGACCGCGAGATCGTGACCTGGCTGAAGTCGGACGCTTAACCGACTGCGCCACCCAGGCGCCCCGGATGTAAATTTAAATAAATAAATAAATAAATAAATAAATAAACAAATAAACAAATAGGGTCAAAGGTTAGAGAGAGATTCAGGGTGAATTTTTCAGAGTAAAGATTAGGGTGATGGTCAGAGTTAGGATCAATATTAGGGTCAAAGTGAGGGTAAGATTCAAGGTCAAGTTCAAGATCACTGTGAAATGTAGAGTAAGGATCATGGTAAGGGTATGGGTCAAAATCAGGGTCAAAGCGTAAAGGAAGGTCAGTGTCAGAGTTAGAGTGAGTATAAGGATTTGAATCAAGATAAGAGTCTTAATAGGGTGTAGGTAAGAGTCACAGTCAAAATGAAGGCTATGATCAAGGTTAGATCAGTGTCAGGTTCAAAGTAAGGTTCAGAGACAGGGTGAGGATGAAGGTCAAGATGAAAGTAGGGTCAGGGTAAGAGCTGGGTTTAAGGTCAGGAGCTTATTCAGAATCAGGTTCAGGGTCAGACTTGGAGTTATGATAAGAGTCAATGTGACATTCAAGTTAAGGGTCAGAGTTCAGTCATGAAAAGAGTTTGGTTGAGTATCTGGGAGTATCAAGGTTAGGGTTAGGATCTTGGTGAGGATCAAGTTCAGAATCTGAGTCTTTGTGAGCATCAGAGTGAAGATTAGGATCAGATTCAGAGGGAATATGAGGAAATATTTAGAATCATCACCAGGTTAAGGATCAGTGTCAGTGTGAGGGCTGTAGTCAGGTGCAGGAATATGGTGAGGGTCAGGGAGAAAGTTGGGGGTCAGGTCATTTGTGGGATCAAGATTAGTTTCAGCCTCAGTATCAGAGTCAGTATAGAGGACAATTTTAATATGAGGGTAAAGATGAGAGTCAGTCCATGTCAATGTCAGTTAGAGCCAAAGTCTGGGCAAGCATCAGGCTAAGACGCAAGGTAGTGTCAGGACAGGGTGAAGGACTGGGTCATGTTCTGTCAGAGTGAAAACCAGAGTCAAAGTCAGGTTGAGGATCTCATTCAATGTGAGGCTCATAATCAGGGTCATGTTCTCGATGAGGGTGAGCGTGTCAGGCTCAGAGACACGGTAAAGATCAGAGGCAGGTTTAGGGTCAGGGCCAAAGAAAGGATGAGGTTCAGCTTCAGGCTAAAGGTCAGGGTGTGGGTCAGAGATGACAGAAGTGTGAGAATGAAGGTTACCATCACTGTTGGTGTGTTTTATTGTGTAGGATCGATAAAAACTCTATTCCCTAGAGGGGGGTTGTTTTATTTGCACGGAAGCCAATGGCTGCTTTGGGATTCCCCACATCCCTTCCTGTCTAACCCACTACTTCAGGTCTTTGGAAGGACCTACTTGAGGAACCACATAGAAGCCACAAGGAACAGCAGGAGGAATCTGCTTTTGTGTTCCTTGTAGCCTTCCCTGTCTCTTCCTTCAAGCCTGTTGAGCCAGCACCCTGGGGTTGGTCCCAGCCTCCTAAAGGCAAGTTTTAATTCTCTATTAGAATTAGAAGATGATTTCTCGGAGAGTGCCTGATCTTTCATTATATCCCCCCACCTTCAAGGCAAAGCAAGTGCTGGGTATGGCCTTTTAGCCCTCATGCCAGTGACTTCTCTCTGTGCCTCAGCTGCCTTGTCTGTAAAACAGAAGGGTTGGATTTGATGGTCTTTTTAAACTCTATGGGAACCTTTTGGGCACTGACTCCTTCCAACTGCCTGGCCCTACTTCTCTTCTGAAGACTCTGCATTAAAGCATTTCTCTGCTTTTAGAATTCATGTCTCAAATGGCCAAAACTGCAGGGTAATGATCTCACCTCAGAATTCAGAGCCCACCTCCTGTCCCATTGGGACCTGCTACAACTCTACACAGCTCCAGAGGTCAAGATTCTGCAGAGTTGCAATTTCAGTCATTTGTACTGTGAGAATAAGAGATTTTGGGTTCCCCCCCCCCGCCAAATATAAGAATTGTAATATGGGGAGCACCCTTCTGTTTGTTAGATGGGATGCCGCCCAATTCATGAATCACTGAATAAAACCAATTAGATTTTTTAATTAAAAAAAAAATGTAACATGGAGTCTGCTGTTGGAAACAATGCCTGTCCCCGCCCCCTCCCTGGGAGAGCCCAGCAGGCTTTCTCAGGCTGTCATTTTCAGGTCTCTCCCCACCTCCCCTTTGGGAATCTCTGCTCTCATATCACTTAAAGATATTGATTATCTGCTCCACCACTGACCCTGTTGCCTTTCTTTTTGTCCTGGTTGCCTGTGCTTGGTGTCAGTTTTCAGATAAGGAAGGAGAGTTGGCTGTTAAGGCTCTATTTATAATATGCCCTTGAAGGCTGAGTGCTGACTTCTTTGAGCTGAAAAAACTGGCAGGTAAGGAGAAGAGACACAAGGCAGAGGGTCATCCCCAGTGAGAATGACAGCCCAGGACGCAGGAGTGTGGGCACGCAGGCGCACTCCCGCACATAGCCATGCAGGGACACACACACATAGCATCCAGGTCAAAATGAATAAAGAGAAAAGCAACACAGGAATCGTGGGGAAGAAGGGGAAATGCCTAGAACATGCTAGAAACTTGATGAGTGTTTGGTAAAGGGAAAAGAAGATAAGAAGAAAGGGAACTGGGGGGAAGGGAGGAGTTGAGAGAGACAGGAAATTGAGTGAGGAAAGCACTGAATGGAGAGTCAGGGGACCTTCATTTGAAGGCTAGCTCTCCTTGACTTATTAGATTTATTAGGAACTTGAGCTTGGGCAAGTTTCTTGGCCTCTCTGAATTTGGGTTTCCTCTTCCCTCAAGTGGGTGTAATGTTTCCTTCCCAACGAATCTCCTCAGATTGCTGTAAAAATCAAATGTAATGATGGTGATGTAAGTACTTTGCAAGTGGAACATACTATGCACAAGTGAGGCCCCCAGCACCAGGGTGAGAGCTAGCATTCTGCAGAGTGCTGGCTGCCAGCCGCTATGGCACGCTCTACGTGCATGGAAGGACTTAACCTCACGACAATCTTGCAGTGGAAGATATTATTCCTCTTCTACACGTGAAGAAACCTACTGAGGGCCAGTCATTTGCTAGAGGTCACACACCTAGTAATGGGATTTGAACAAGGCCTGCTGGAGTACAACAGCCAATTCTCTCCTCTTTCCTCTCTCCTCTTTCTCTCTCTCTTAATTTAAGTAGGCTTCACGCCCAGTGCAGGGCTCAACACGGAGCTTGAACTCACGACCCTGAGATCATGACCTGAGCTGAGATCAAACGTCAGACTCTTCACCCTCTGAGCCACCCAAGCCCCCCAACAGCCAACTCTCTTAACCACTCTGCTCCCGCTCAGACCTTGATATGTATCCAGTGACTTTCATAGATGGAAACGAAACGAAATCTGCCTCCCCGTGTTAAGCAACATTGTCTGCCATGACTGAAAACCACAGACTGGATGGCTTAAATAGCAGAAATGTCTTTTCTCACAGTTCTGAGGCTAGAAGTCCCATTAAGGTCCTGGTAGGGTTAGTGTCTAGGGCGGCCTCTCTTCCCACTGCCTTCTTGCTGTGTCTGCACATGGCCTTTTCCCTGTGCTTGAGGTAAGAGAGTGCAATCTCTGCTGTCTCTTCCTCTTCTTATAAGGACCTCACCCTTAGGTGCTCTTTTAACACTAATGCACCTCCTTTAAAGCCCTATCTCACATTGCTGGGGGGTGGGGGGTGGGGAATAGAGTATCAATATATGAACTGGGGGAGGGGCATAATTCAGTCACCAACACGTATGTCATTGACAAATACTCCCCAAAATAAAAAAAGTTGTTTACTTTTTCTCCCTCAAAGAAGGGTTTTTAAAAATCCCATCAGGTCAACAGCAGCCACTGCAGCAAAATTTCTCTGCTCTGAATCCTGCTCAGACGATTACTCTCCCATAAGGCCAAGCAGCTCTCCTGTAAAGAAATGAGGTGGGTTTTGTACAAAATATTTAAAATGTTCCCACTCTCTCCCTCCTGCTCGAGAGCATTCTGAAGAAGTGAAAGTTCTGTCCCTTCTTCCCCTCTTGCCAAGCATTCCTACTTATAGTTTCTGGCCCTGGAGGGTCTGAAAGAGTCAAGAGTTTTCAAATCACTTCCCTACCCTTGCTGGGTGCTCCCCACCATCTCCGCTCAGGCATTAGAAACTATTATTCCTGGTTACCCGGTCAGGGTCTGGGGAGAGGAGAAACAAAGAGAAAAATTTGCAGCGCGCAAAGGCGTAAGTCTCCTTAAAAAGCCTCGGAGGAAAATGAATTGTGGTTTGATTCCTCTGGTGTTTTGTGTTTAGGTCTGTTCATAACCGAGTCCTTGGTCTGTTCCTGAAAACTTAGAGGAAAAGTTTCATACTGACTTCATCCCTGAATCCTCCTACACAGAGATACTGATGAGTCTGAGGGCACAGACAGAAAGGCCAGAAAGGTTTGTGGCCTGGATGCCAGAAGCCATTAAAGGGTTTTACAATTCATCCCTCTGCTTCTAACAGTACATGATAAATTACCAGCATCAATCTCTCTAACAGTATCAGGCATCAGAAGTTGTGAGCCATATGTTCACATTATTGCTTTGTGCAAATAGATGGTCTAAATATGCATCGATCTGGCACATTTCATGAGTATTTATCAAAATGTTCTCTTGTCTCCCAACACATGTATTAATAAAAATAATACTAAATAATACCAAGTGGCAGCCATGCACAAGATTCTGTAGGTTTGGTTTGCAAATTTAGTGGAGGCTATTTGTAATCATAAAAAGACGAAAAAAAACAGCCCAGGAACCGGAAGTTCTTCTGGAAGACAGAATAAAGCTTGTATGGAATTGTTTTTATAGATGGGTGGCAGAGGAAAGATGGAAATAGGGTCGAATTTGATTTATTCCTGATAAAAATTCTGGATTGGGTATTCAGCCATGTGGGGCAAAAACAAACATTCTTTACACTGGGAACCTTCTCTGTGTGACCGTGAAATGTCACATCCCATAGGGCTGTTGACATTTAATCTCATAGGGCTAATCTCACATTTTGGGGGAAAGAAATTAATAAATTTTTAAAATTCCTCTGTTATCAATGCTTTCTCCCTGGTCACCATAGTCAGCAATAGAAGGTCTGAGCTTCTGAGGACAACAAGACTAAAAGTTGCATTTTAAGTCAATGATATTAACTTAGGAAAAAAAAAAAACACCTGGAGGAACATATTTTAAATTGGCAATACCTGTTATGGTTTGGGATCGAGTTTGTATGGGTCATCTTTGTTCTTTTCCAAGGGTTTGAATTCACTGAATTTCATTAGAAAATTTAAAACTGCCTTAACTTTTGAATTTGGAAAAGATTTTAAATGTGTGATAGAGAAAAATGTAACAAATGCTTGTGTACTTTCCAGCCCAAGTGAACGAATGTTAACATTTTGTAAACTTCTCTTCAACTATTTTCTTTAAAATATATGACAGGGGCACCTGGCCTGCTTGGTCGGATGAGCATGTGACTCTTGATCTCGGGGTTGTGATTTCGAGCCCCACATTGGGTGTAGAGATTACTTTTAAAAAAATCTTCAGGGGCACCTGGGTGGCGCAGTCGGTTAAGCGTCCGACTTCAGCCAGGTCACGATCTCGCGGTCCGTGAGTTCGAGCCCCGCGTCGGGCTCTGGGCTGACGGCTCAGAGCCTGGAGCCTGTTTCCGATTCTGTGTCTCCCTCTCTCTCTGCCCCTCCCCCGTTCATGCTCTGTCTCTCTCTGTCCCAAAAATAAATAAACGTTAAAAAAAAAATTTTTTTTTTTTAAATCTTCAAAAATAAGTAAATAAAAAAATAAAACATATGACAAAAGTAACAGAGTTGAAATCCTCTGTGTACTCCTTGGAAGCCCCATTCTCTGGTTAACTTCCTACCACCACAAATTGGAATGTGTCCTTCAGCCACAAATATAAGTAGCCATCAATTACATAAGATGTTACTTTGTGTGACTTTAAACAGTTATGTAAGAATCTTAATGAATCATTCTTCAACTTAATTTTTCATCTCATCATGCTTTCTTGAAGGCTTTCCTCCTGTGTTACTTGCTGGCATTGAAAAAATATTTATTGCTTCTTTAAAAATTTACATTTTTGACTTTAATTAGCAGGATAAGACATATCATAACTCTAATTACGTTCAAGTATTTGAGGGATATCTACAGTCCCAACACTGCACAGAATATTATTAGAAAATGCCACTCCCCTGATTTCTTTCTTGGGGAACCCCTAAGACAAGGACTTGAGTGTAATTAATCTCTTGGGAGAAAACCAGGAAGCAAAGAGTAACGAAGTGTGGGGGTCAGAAAGCCAGCATAACTGTGCATTAGAGAAACTGCCGTTGGTGGGGAGGAAGCAACAGGGGCTCTGTTCCACCAGGACGTCTTGAAAAGCACATGAAATGCTGCCCAGAACTGTCTGCCTAAAAGGAAGGCAGGCTGGAAGATTCATCTATAAGCTCCACTGCCCCATTGGATGGAGATGGCCCCCAGGGCATTAGTCTCACCCACAATTTTGGGCTATACCATCCGCGGGCCATGAGGGCATCAGAAAAGGATCCGAAGCAGAAAAGAAGGGTCCACAGTGCGCACTTGAGTGGGACGTGGCCAGCTGGGGTGGATCTGAGCTCACCCGGACCTGTTGGCCTCCAGCTGGGGCCATATTGGCTACACAAGAACTATTGGCAGGCCTCTTTCTTTCTTACAAATGAATCCAATCTGACTACACAGAATGGGTTTGGCCTGCTTCCTCAAATTCAGCAAATGACAGGAAAGGCAGGTTTGCCAGTCCTCAAGAGTTGTCTCTGTCAGAAAATTCCAAAGGAGCAGTCACCATCACTGAAATCACCCATGTCCTATAGCCTAAAGGCAACCCAAAACATCAACTGTCTACACCACCCGTCTTCACCACTTTCCTCCCCATGCTTAGAATGAGAAAATGCTGCCCTGTAGTGTGACAAAGTCAACCACAGTTTCCTCACTGGCCTGTACCAGACTACAGTGAAAAAGAATGGGCCACCGCTATCTGTGAAACTCTAGCACACAGTAGATACTCAGTAAATGACTGGGAACTGTGGACCTCACCTTGTGCCTAAAATTCCAGCTTTCCTTAGCATTACTCTTCAAGGGATGAGTCCATAATCTGAGGGGCTTTTAGACACCATCCAGTTCTCCAGGTGACCCTACTCATTCATGTCCCCTGGGCCGTCCTAGGAGAGAGGATGGACACATCTGAGAAAGAAGGGGCCATAGTATAGGTTCCTCATAGGGCAAAAGGCAAGAGCAGGGATTCAGGGTGAGTTGGAGGGAAGAAGAGATGCTTGCAAGGGAAGAGAGTAGCTCAAAAGGAAAGAGGGTGAAACTAAGAAAGTTGTAAATTGTGGCTGGACAGAATTTTCCGTGTCTTCACAATTTTGCTAGGCACCCCCTGTGTTTCTCCTTATGTGCAAAGGCAATGTATTCCAGTGGCTTTTGGAATAACTTCTTTCTTCAGAACCTTCTTGTTACTTTCCATTATCATTAAGATTGCCCAAACCTCCAAGACTCTCTACTGTGTTCAGTCCAGCTACATCAGCACTTTGTAAACTCTGTGGAGCAGAGACCATATCAGCTAACATTTGCTGTGGTACCCAGGGTATCTGCAGTTCTCAGTGAGCCCAACTAACCATCCATTTGGTCACTCAAGAGGGCCTGGCTTGGCTTTGCTTGCTCGCTCTTCCTTCCTTCCTTCCTTCCTTCCTTCCTTCCTTCCTTCCTTCCTTCCTTTCTTTTCTTCTCATTTATTTACTATTTTGAGAGGGAGAGAGAGAGACAATCCCAAGCAGATTTGACACTATCAGCACAGAGCCCGATGTAGGACTCAAACTCACAAAATGTGAGATCCCCACCTGAGCTGAAACCAAGAGTCAGACGCTCCACGGCTGAGCCCCCCAGGCACCCGAGGGCCTTTCTTTCGATTACACATACCAGGCTGCCAATGACAAAAGGAAGCAGAGGATTATGATAAGTATCTGGATCACTCTGGCCATAATCTCACTTTTGCCTGAGTGTGATGCTTACCTTAATTGCCTTGCTAGCTAAAGAGAGACTTTATTCTTGGAATTACAAAATTAGAGGGCTAGAAAGAAATCTCGGGTCATTAATCATAAGAATAAGAGGGTCAAGTGTGTGGTATAAAAAGAGACCAGACACCTCTTCCCTCTCATACTTCGTGGGTAAGGGGGATAGATCTCCTACCATGTTCCCTTTCAGCCCATCTCATCACCTTTTACTCCTCCCCAATTAAGGCAACCAAAAATGAAATGCTCGTCAGATCCTCCAAAATTATGAGGGGTCCTTAAGAAAAAGGACAGTGTCAGGTATCCTTTGATTCCTGTCCCCCCAGTGATAACACTTACTTTGTTGGTTAGGTTAATGTGATGTTAGACTTTGAAAAGGTGAGTCAAGTAAATACAAAAGTCTACTACTTTCTAAATTCTAACGCCGTGTTTTTAGCTGGCATTTTTTCCCTCAATGGCCTCAAAATTCAGGTAATATCCTGTAACTGCAAATAGGTTTCAGGAGAAGGCTGATTTGATTTTTTTATTTAATCAATAAGGTTCAAATGTATTTTTGATTTACTAGGCTCCAAGATGTCCTCTGAATTTATATTACAGCGGCATAGTGTAGGAAACCAGGACTGTCACTTGTAAAGGACGCCACCATCCACAAACTCCCTCTGTTTTTCCCCTTCTGGCTGTAACAGCGTCCATCATCCCTAGTCCTTTATGCTTATATAACATCTCAACACTTCTCTCAGTTTCCATGGAAGATGCCAGAATATTTGCTCCAGTTTTTTTCTTAAAGAACTCTGCACTGTATGTATACGTAGACGGACTTCAAAACAGTTACTTAGAGGCATAACTTACTCTTCTACTGCAGACTAAATATACAACGAAACACTCCTTTTGCAGCATGATAGGGTATGTGTTTCAAGATTAAAAACAATTCAGGGCACCTGGGTGGCTCAGTCGGTTAAGGGTCCGACTACGGCTCAAGTCATGATATCACAGTTCGTGGGTTTGAGCCTCGCGTCGGGCTCTCTGCTGATGGCACGGAGCCTGGAGCCTGCTTTGGACTCTGTGTCTCCCTCTCTCTCTACCCCTCCCTCACTCACGGTTTCTCTCTCTCTCTCTCTCTCAAAAATAAATAAATATTTAAAAAAATAAAAATAAAATTAAATTAACCCACATGCAATTCTAGCCACTTTCCGGATTAACTAAAGTGTGATTCTAGGTAGACTGGAATGTACTGACTCTTTTTTTTTTTTAATGTTTATTTTCATCGAGAGAGTGCACAAGTGGGGGGAGGGGCAGAGAGAGGGGAGAGAGAATTCTCATCAGGCTCCTTGCTGTCAGCGCAGATGGGTGAGATCATGATCTGAGCTGAAATCAAGAGTCGGACACTTTACCAACTGAGCCACGCTGGCACCCCAGTGCTGAGTATACCTTTAAAGCTTTAGGCGGCGTCCTCTGCATAGCAATATTTGGTGACTTTTCATAATGCATTTTTATAAGCCTGACAACATCATCTCATTTTGGTCTTCATTTAGAAATAATGATGAATATTAATAAGCGCTCAAGGCACAGTGTCTTTTCTTGTGAGAGCCTTGTCACATGAGTGAGTGAGCTTCCAGAAAGTTTGGTTCAAAATGGAAATGTGGATATAAATGCTAAAGTGGGGAGGCGTGAGTGCTCTGGGCTCCGTAACTTAGGTGCATCTTCGGGAACTATTGCTTATTTCTAATGAGGAGACTAAGGAGACCCTGTTTTCTGAGGAGAGCCGTTCATCAGCCAGGAACCTTCTATCATGGAAGAATTAAATAAGTCTCATTTTGTGGAATACTGAATGGGGCATACTGTCTGTTCTCTGCTACTTAATATCTTAAGCAGGTTCATTTCAAGGAATGCCAAAGATGGCCAGCAAACCACCAGAAGCTAGGAGAGAGGCATGGAACACATTCTCTCTCACCGTCTCAGAGGGCAACAACCCAACCCTGCCCACACCTTCATCCAGAACTTCTAGCCTCCAAAACACAGACAATATGAGTACAGAGTCACTGACCAGCCTGAAGTTAATTCACCCTGGAATTTTCTGTTTCCTGAACCAATGTGTGTGTGTGTGTGTGTGTGTGTGTGTGTGTGTGTGTGTGTATTTTTTTTTTTCCTTAATCTAATTTGATTGAGTTTCTGGCACTTGCTATGGAAGATTCCTCACAAATACTCTGTCAACTTACAGAGCATGAGGGATGGGGACCAGGATGGTGATAGAACTAAAACTTGTTACCTAGGAAAGATTGAAGGAGGCTGGGGCTATTTTACCAGCAGAATGACCACTTGCAGAAAGGAAGGAAAGGAAGAGTAAGGCTATTTTCACAGAAGCTCCTTGAGAGCAGGAAAGTTTCTATGTGCCTCTCACTGTGCCCAGTGCCTGTCAGATAGTAGCAGCTCTATAAATGTTTGATGAACAGGGGCGCCTGGGTGGCTCAGTCGGTTAAGCGTCCGAATTCAGCTCAGGTCATGATCTCGCGGTCTGTGAGTTCGAGCCCCGCGTCAGGCTCTGGGCTGATGGCTTGGAGCCTGGAGCCTGCTTCCGATTCTGTGTCTCCCTCTGTTTCTGCCCCTCCCCCATTCATGCTCGGTCTCTCTCTCTCTCTCTCTCTGTCTCAAAAATAAATAAACGTTAAAAAAAAAATAAAAAAAATGTTTGATGAACAAATGCAATGAAAATCTCAAGCATCCTGAGTGATAAGCAATAGAACACGGTTGACAAAAAGAAGTTGGCGCAAAGGTTATTCCAAGAATATTACATAAACCAAGTGATTGCAGGGCTTCCCAGAGAACCTGACTGAAACAAGCAGCCAGACCATAATCGAAACCGTGCGCACAACCAGATGTGAGGACTCGGCAGCCGCTGCCCTGAATACTGCGCCTCACACTCTGGGCTACAGGTGTCACTTGTCACCAAGGACAGAGAAGTGTTCTACAGACACTTCGCAGCTCACGGTGGGTTTGCCCATACACTGTGGTCCACAAAAGCAAATATTCACAATGTCTTCAGGGACTGGGCTACATGGGGGGTACTTCTGCTGCCAGTGATTCCAACAAGGAGGACGGCTTTCAAGGAAACAGTAACATCGATTACATGCTTGCTTTGTGCTGGGCTCCATGTAAGACATTCCTCTTCCCATTTAGTCATTCCGGCAACTCGAGAGACGCTATGATATGCGCACAATGTGTCAGGCACTGTGGGATCGTATGTGTATGGGACGTTTAACAGCTGTGTGTCTTTGGTCAAGTTCCTTACCTCCTCTGTGCCTCAGTCTCCCAGTCTATAAAGTGGCAATGATTTTTAAATGACCTACTTTACAGATTCTTAGGAGGATTTCTTATCTTATCTTGCTCAACTAATGTATATAAAGTAGCTAGAAAGATGCTAGGCATATAATACCCCCATCCCAATTCTACAAGGCTGATGTGCCATTTTGTGATGCGGACACCGAAGTGTAACCTGTGCGTGATGACACAGAGTGGTTGAGTCCGCATTGGAACAGAAGTACATCTGACTCCAGAGCCTGAAATCCTAGACATTCACAAAATTGACAGTAGAAGCAAACTATGTTGAAGTGCTTCAGTTATACCTACGGTATAAAAGCACAGAGAGTTGGGGGCAACAAAGAAATTATCAGAGTTTTCAAAACATATTTTCTGCTTAGTTTTGCACACCTGTTCACCAAGTTCTTAGGAACTTCAGTAGTATTTTTAAATTTTTTTTAAAGTTCATTTATTTATTTTGAGAAAGAGAGAAAGAGAGTCAGAGAGGGAGATAGAGAATCCCAAGCAGGTTCAGTGCAGTCAGTTCAGAGCCCAGTGGAGGGCTAGACTCATGAAGCGTGGAATCATGACCCCAGCCGAAATCAAGAGTGGGACACTTGACCGACTGAGTCACCCAGGTACCCCTGGAACTTCAGTAGTTTTAAGTATTTCTTTCATATACGATCAATTTTAAAAAGCCCATAAAGGCAGGGGCACCTGAGTGGTTCAGTCCGTTAAGCATCCGATTCTTCGTTTTAGCTCAGGTCATGATATCGTGGTTTCCTGAGTTCCAGCCCCCCTCACTCCACCCTCTGACTTGGGCTCGAAATGGCGACACAGAGCCTGCTTGGGATTCTCTCTCTTCTCCCTCTCTCTCTGCCCCTCCCCCGCTCTGCTGTCTCTGTCTCTCTCTAAATACATAAACTCAAAATTGTTTTAGGGGCACGTGGGTGGCTCAGTTAAGCATCCAACTTCGGCTCAGGTCATGATCTCATGGTTTGTGGGTTCAGGCCCCGCATCGGGCTCTGTGCTGAGAGCTCAGAACCTGGAACCTGCTTTGGATTCTGTGTCTCCCTCTCTCTCTGCCCCTCCTGTCCCAATCAAAAATAAATAAACATTAAAAATTTTTAAAAAGTTTTAAAGCTCATAAAGGTCAATAAAAGTAATCAATTTGCAAGTTGCTTGGAGGCTGAACGCAATGTCTGAGCTGGAGAGGCAGAAATGCTCTTCACCCAGGTATGTGCTTTGGTGCAGCAGAATCGCGTTGGACCCTGTCTAGATTGGTGACAAGTCAGCTTCGGCCAGTGCTGCCCATCCCACTGGGAACGTGAAGAACATTATTGCCTTTCTTCCCAGAAAAATGTGTATAAAATTTCAGAGGGTTCATAGGCCACTAGACCCCATTTCTGAATTCCAGGTGAAGAACCCTTCTTGATCAGTGGCTCCAAACCTTTTAAAAAGCCTGCAGTCAGGGTGCCTGGCTGGCCTTAGTCAGTGGAGCATGATCTTGGGGTTGTGAATTCAAGCCCCACCTTGGGTGTAGAGATTATAAATAAATAAATAAATAGCCTGCTGTCATTTTTTTAGTGCAGCAAAAAAACACCATAATCCACCTGTACCACCTCCCAGTGGTCCAGAAGGAATCGAATATCTGCTTGCTACTATGTAAACTTGCGTGGACACCACATTTTTTTCATCCAGCAAATACTTATGGAGTGTCCACCATGCATTTGGGCATCATTTCTAGAAGCTGGTGATATAGATGTGAACAAGAAGAACAAGGCCCTTGTTCTCAGGGAGATTCCAGGGATGAGACTGACAATGAACATAAAAGGCAAGGTATGAAACGAAATAGGATAAGGTGACCAGGAGTGACTGGTGGGTGGCTATTTTAATCAGGTGAGCAGGGAAGCTATCCCTGAGGAGTCATTGGGGCTGATATCTGAGTGCCCACACAGAGCCAACTGTGTGGAAAATTAAGAAGCTGCATTCCAAGGCAGAAGAAATAACAAGTGCAAAGGCCCAAAGTAGGTCATGAAGTTGGCCTTACTGGAATAAGGAGCAATAGAGACAGGACGGGAGTAGCTGGCACATAGTCAGTTAACACTGCATTTGAGGCCTCAGTAACTGTGACACTGCACTAAGTCTAGATTCTGGGTGTCAAATGTGAATAAGCATCAGTAATTACTTAGTAACTAAGGGGTTTTTAGGAAGAGACTCTGTGTGTAATCATGAAAATCTAGAAAACCAGCACTTTTTTTTTCAATTATTAAATACCGTAACAGGAAGACCTATGGGCTACAGATCAAGTTTTAGGAATTGCTGAGCTAGATGGCTTCTGGTGGGCTCAAAACCACCCCTATTGGGGGGAAGCTCAGACCCGTCAACCTCTGAGACCCCCCACTTCAATGCCTACTTTTACTTCAACCCTCAAATATTCAACATGTCTGAATGATTTCCAAATATGTACCTACCTACTTTGGGAGAAAAGGCCAAGTCCCATGTGTCCAGCAGAGATCATTCCAGTTTGGGAGCAAAAATAAAAGTAATTACAGTTCTGACTATAAGTCAAAGCTCCGAAAGGACTTCCTACAAGTACTTTAGAAAGGTGAAGGTTTTTCTTTTCTTCTTTTTAATTTTTTTAAATGTTTATTTATTTTTGAGAGGCAGAGCGTGAGCAGGGGAGGGGCAGAGAGAGAGAGAGACACACACACACACACACAGAATCTGAAGCAGGCTCCAGGCTCTGAGCTGTCAGCACAGAATCTGACATGGGGTTTGAACTCATGAACCATAAGATCATGACCTGAGCTGAGGTCGGACGGTTAACTGAGTAAACCACCCAGGTGTCCCAAGGTTAAGGTTTTTCTAAAGAGATTGTGCCCCCACAGGAGAGAGAGACAGAGAGAGAGAGAGAGAGAGAAATAGGAACTTAACTGGAGAAAACATCTGCCGAAGTTTTTGCCCTGCCTCAGAATTTCAGGAATGTCACTGTGATGGATTCCTCTTAGCACAGACGAAATCAAGGGCAGTGGATGGTGGAGAATTCTATCACCCAGAGCAGCAGCCATTTCACTGCAATTTAAGCAAAACATCAAGGGAGCAGTGAGTCCCTGAAGGTTCTTGTTATAAAGTAATGCCAAAAGCTGGTTGCACTTAACTTTGAGTAGCTCTGCATTTTTAACCTGTATGGAAAGAACACAGAGATCTTTTCAGGTTATTATTTAGTTCATGGAGAAATTTAATAAATGAAACACATTAGCTTGATATCAAAGGAAGAAGAACTGAAGATCTGCCCCATCATCACTGCATCAAGGCTGCAGGACGGAACTGAATGGAATAGTATCTATTACGCATTTGGAAACATATGGCGAGATTAAAGGGTTAGCTCCAGAGAACGTTACTGCAGTTTTTATATTTTGTGTTTGACAAAGGGCTTTCAAACATTTTACTTGATCCTCATAATAACGCTTATAATTAGCATGTTAGGATTCTTGTAGGCTATAAATGAAAGACACATATCTTAAGTACATGTAAGCATGAAAGAGAATGTATTGGCTTATGTAAAATGTGCTACGTTCAGGCCTGTCTAGGTCCAGAGACCAAACAACCTCTCTCTACCTCTCTCATTAGTCTCTTTCATTCTCTCTTGCCCCTTTCCTCTCTGTATCTTGGCTTCATTTTTCCAACATGTCAGCAGCATCTTCTCTTATTGTAGACGGCTTCGTACAAACAGCTAAAGCTTACATCATCCTTGTAGGTTGCAATTCCAGATGAAGCAGAAATCAGACCATGTGTAGAGATTTTTGTGGCCCTGCTTAGGCCATGTACCCATCCCTTGAACTAATCTCTATGAAGAATGGAGCTAAGGCTACTCCAGTGGCCAGCCAGTGGTTTTGACTGAAAGCCCAGCCACAGCCACATGGAATCAGGGTTGGGGCTCCTATCTCAGCAGTGGAATGAAGAGGAGTGTTAAGCCGACAAAAGATGCAAATAGTCAATGTCAATATTGTTAGCTCCATTTTGCAGATTAAGGAATTTTAACCGTGGACTTGACCAAATTAAAAAAGTCTGCCAATCATGGCCTCAAATTTCTTTACCAGAAGATTAAATCTTCCATTCCATGAGATAGATGAGGTTTAAAGTGCACAGTAACACAGTGAGTTAAACCCACATGAAAGCAAAAATGTTATAAGATCGTTCTCTGAGAGTCAGTCTTATTTAAGGAGATGAGCACAGTGTATATATAAAGGAGGAAGGAGAAATGCAGAAAGGAGAGTTATTTGAGTCCTTGTCATTTCCCCTCTAGACTGCAGACTTCTTGAAGAAAGAATCTGTGACTTCCCTCCTTTATCCCCTGCAGGGCTTGGCAAATGATAGCAAATAGCAGTAAATGTGAGCTGAATAAAGAGAAATAAATTAACACCCTTTGCTTGTCCTCATTTTCTCGGTAAACTGATGTGAGTTCAATATATCACCTTTAATGCTATGTCCATCTGAGAGACAAGACTGACCTTCTGCATTGGCAGCAACTGAGCAGAGGATTTGACAGGGATTTGAAAGCAGTGCACATAACCTGGAATCATGAATTTACAGATTAGAGCTGAGTTTTAAATAGCATATGATTCAACTCTTCTAATTTTATATATCAAAGAATGGATGCCATAAAATGCATAGCAAGCCCTAAGTGTTCTGTGGGGGGAAGCAGTAGAGGTATGTAGGCTACTGTCCTTGGTTCTGAACCACTACTCCCCGCAGAGTCTCTTTTCGTGATGTCGGACAGTTGCAATCCTGCCCACTCTCTCCTGCTGCAGTGGGTTTTCCTGTATTTTTATTTTCAAGATGGATGGGGGGAAAGATATGTTATTTACTACCTCAGAGAAAACAGAAGTGAGCCTTGCATCAGAAACTTTTGATCGTTCTCTCATATGTCTGACATTTACCCTTTCCTCCCCAGGATTTGCTTATGCTGTCCAAAGAAGTGAATCGATTTGCCCCAAGTTTCCAAATGAACCAGAGGTCCCAGGTTTCCTAATTCCTCGTCTGGTGCATCCTTCCCTCCTCTGCCCTCCCTCACATACCTTACTGTGTCACTGATATTTGAAAATTCCATTCTAAGAGTCTTAAGGCCAAGGCATGGCCACCCCTCTTAGATGCCTGTGTATTTGTTGTCTGGATCTGCATAATAAATCAGCCCCAAACTAAGGGACCTAAAATCAATATGTACTATTTAACAGTTCCTGTGAGTTGGGAATTCAGAAGGAGATGAGCTGAGAAGTTCTGGCTCAGCCTCTCTCATGCGGTTGCAGTAAAGGTATCAGCCCAAGCTTCAGTCAACTGGAGGATTGTTTGGGGCCAGGACCGTTGGCAAGGTGGTTCATCACATGGCAGGCGAGCTGGTGCTGGTGGTGGGTGGAAAGCCTCAGCTCACTATGTGGGCCTCTCCACAGTCGAGTATCTTAAAATGTAGCAGCTGACTTCCCCCGGAATGGCCACTCCAAGAGACTAAGGTAGAAATGGCAATGTCTTTTATGACTTAGCCTCTAAAGTCATACACTATCACTTGCATCAGCCCAGCAAACTAAGCTGGCACAAGAGTGTGAATACCAGGAGGCACGGACCATTGAGGGCCATCTTTGAGGCTGGCTCCCACAGCCTCTTGTGTGCATTCTCACAGCACTTGAACCACTGTATTCTAATTACATTTTAGGGGCGCCTGGGTGGCTCAGTCGATTAAGCGTCCGACTTTGGCTCAGGTCACAATCTCATGATTCGTGGATTCAAGCCCTGCATCTGGCTCTGTACTGATAGCTCAGAGCCTGGCGCCTGCTTCAGATTCTGTGTCTCCCTCTTTCTCTGCTCCTCCCCTGCTCTCATACTCTCTCTCTCTCTCTTAAAAAATAAACATTTAGGGAAATTACATTTTATTCGCACTATGCTGTGGCAGATACAGTTATCTGCCTACCAACAGCCATTATCCCCATTCTCCTTGCTAATAGAATCCTGATTTTGTGCAGGTATTGGAAAGCACTTTTTCCAGGCATCAGCAAACTGTGGTCCATGGCCTGTTTTGTGCAACCCTGAGCTCAGAATAGTTTTAACATTTTTAAAGGTTATAAAAATTAAAAGAAGAATGTACAACATAGATCATATTGTACACAAAGCCTAAAATACTTGCTACACGGTACTTTACCAAAAATGTATGCTAAGCCCTGGTCTAAGTTACCCATGGTAACCCCATTCCCAACTTTTCTCTGCAGAGTTTAAATCAGGCAGGTCCCAATTTTGACATGAAGGGTACAAAAAAAAGGTACTGGACATTGGGGGGCTTCTGGAAATAATTTTGCTCCCTCATAAGAATGGATACATGAGAGGAGATCCCTTACACCTTTCATCCATCCTGCCTTGAGGGCTATCTGGTGAGAATGGCTCTGTGACAGCCATTTTGCCACCATGAGGGGTAAGCCAAAAGTGTTCTGGAGAAGCTGACCCAGGCACCTGACATTGTTGAACTGTTCACTTGACTAATCCCAAAACAGTCTACTCCCAGAGTTTTGTTACATGAGAAACGTGCAACTATCTTTAAGGCCTTCTTTGGGAATTTTGTCACTTGTAACTGAGAACATTCTAAATTATATATACCCCCCTCTAGACTGAGGTTTTTTTTAATGTTAATTTTTGAGAGAGAGAGAGAGAGAGAGAGAGAGAGAGAGAGAGAGAGAGAATGAGCAGGGAGAAGCAGAGAGAGAGGGAGACACAGAATCTGAAGCAGGCTCCAGGCTGTGAGCTTTCAGCACAGAGGCCCAACGCGGGGATTGAACCCATGAGCCGTGAGATCATGACCTGAGCTGAAGTCAGCTGCTTAACTGACTGGGCCACCCAGGTGCCCCTCTAGACTGAGTTTTGAGGGGTCAAAAGTCTATGATTCTCACAGAATCCCTATTTCTACTCTCAGATCTGCCATAGAATAAAGCCTTAAGTATTGGTGGTTGTCTATGTCATAGTTTCTCTACTCCAGCACTATTGACATTTGGGGCCAGATAACTTCTTGTCTTAGGGGGCCTGTCCTGTGCGTTGTAGGGGGATGTTCAGCAGCATCCCTTGCCTTCACCCACTAGATGTTGCTTACACGCCTTCCTCCACGTTGCGATAAACAAAAATGTTCCCAAACATTTTCAAATGTTCCCTGAGGGACAAAAATCACTTCTGGGTTGAGAACCACTAGTCTAATTCTTATATCCTGATTCTTAGGATATTAATTTCTAGTGCAGATTACTTATTATGCAAAACTTCAGGTTCATCATGGGGTCCAGTCAAACTGTAGTCAAGGCAGAGAGGCCTTGAGGACAGTGAGACCCTGAGAAGGCTACATGGGATCCCAAGGACAAAGGAAGAGGAGGAAGGTGGCCACCCTAGAAATCTCAGCTGGGTCTGAAGCTGGCAGGGATAAACATGACCACCCTCCTCTTCTGGTCCTTTTTGGTATGGAGAAGTTATCGGAGCATAATGAGAAAAGTTTCTTTGACTGTGTCTTAGGCAAAACATTCCTGGGGACCACAGAGAGCCAGATGACAATGAAGAAAAGAAAGAAATGTGATCTTGCCAGTGGTACCCAGAGAGCTCAGGGAGGCTGTAGCCCTTTGGGGCAGAGTTTGATAAAGGAAAGGGTGGGATGAGAAGATAGCACATAAAGGTTGGAAACCCACAACCCAATGCTGAGAAAACTGTATGAATGTATCAGGGTGGTTCTCTGTACCGTGCCTGTCTCTTTTGAAAATACAACAGAAAAGTTTCCATCAAACTGTTTTCTGTCAAATGCTGGCCCCTGACAGATTGTGGCATATGGTGGTTTGCCTTTTAAGTCACTGGGGTTTTCTCGCTCAACTTCACCAAACGGTGGCTGTAATTATGGCAGTAAATGCCTCTCAAATGACAGCTTTTTTCCCTCCTTAGAAGAGTGAGCGTTTTAACAAGGATGTCAAGTAGACCACAAAGAACTATGTGCTGCAGGGCTTTTCTTGGTAGAGAGGCTAGAGAATGCCGTTCATCACTCAGAAAGGACGCTGATTTCCTCAAAAGGGCTGCGGCAAAGACGTGAAAGGCTGGAGCTCCGATCCAGACTCGCCCCGTGCTAAGCTCTGTGACCTTCCTCAGGCAGCGCCCTTCGCCTCTCTGAGCCCTCGTTTTCCCAGCTTGGAGCTGGCAGGATCACAAAAGGTCATCTACAAGAAAGAGCCTCCTTAACTGCCCCAGGATCCGCAACTCCCATCTCTCTGTGAGGGGTCAACAGTCTACTGCCGGCTTATGGAGGGCTCGTGCTATGTGTTCATGCGCCCATCAGGGGCCTTTAGGTATTGGGTTAATGCACATCCGATCCTCAATCTCTTGCTTAAAGTTCTTCCAGGACCCCCCTTGTCCCAGCCATAACTTGGATGGCAGGGACCGCGACAATCCAGCCCTCCTCATGCTCAGCCTCCGATCATGGTGCTTTGCGTGTTCCGTCTAGGCTGGGGCCATCCCACAGTGCCTGCCGTGTGCTGCATACACGACTTCCTCTGGCTTCCAAGACCTGAGGCATGAGCACCTTTGGCGCAGAAAATTCTCCCTCTTCCCCAGCTCCTGAGTTGACTAAATCCTACTTTTTCTTCGAGTCCCAGTTTGAAATTCACTTCCCTTGTGTTGTGGGCTAAATTGTGTCCCCTTTCAGATCCGTACGTAGAAGCCCTAACCCCCAGTACCTCCGAATGTGTTTGGAGACAGGGCTTTGAAATGGATAATTCAAGGGGCGCCTGGGCAGCTCAGTCGGTTAAGTGCGTCTAACTTCGGCTCAGGTCATGATCTCACAGTTTGTGAGTTCGAGCCCCACATCAGGCTCTGTGCTGACAGCTCAGAGCCTGGAACCCACTGCAGATTTTGTGTCTCCCTCTCTCCCTGCCCCTCCCACGCTCGTACTCTGTCCCTCTGTCAAAAAATAAATCGACATTTGAAAAGAACATTTATCATATGGACTTATCTCCTTTTTACATTCTAGCTCCCCCCCTTTTTTGTGTGCGAGGGGAGAGAAACAAGAACGTTACTTTAATTCAACATCAACAATGACCTTGTGTAACAGCACAGGAAAGAGGTAGTGGAGACAAGACACTCAGGCTTCCTGTTCCCTAACCAGCCTTGACTTGAACGGCAGGGCCCCAGCAACCTGGTGGCACCGCACCTAGCCTCTCGATGGAGGGGGAAGGGGCAGGGAAGTGGAAATCTGAGGCTCAAAACTTAGAGAAGGGCTGATGGTAAGCCTGAGGAGAGGCTGCGTGGCTGTGGGCAGGGCCCTCGCACAGGTCTTTGTCCGTGAACATGCCCCTGGCCCTGCAGAGCATGGAGTCCTCGGCAGCGCCATGGGGGTGCCCTTCGGACAGGATGCCCATTACAGCTGGAATGATGCACTGGCAGGCGTCCAGCACGTTACCACACCATCTCTGGGAGGTACTGGTGGATGAACATGAGGCCATGTTGTCATCCCAGTTAGAAACTGCTGGCAAGCGTCTTTGATCTCACTGATGCTTGTGTCCTTCTCCACCACCAGGAAATTAGGATGACGGCTCTTGTTAAGCTCCTCTGTGCCGCCCAGCAGGAGGCCAATCACCATGTCCTCCTCGCCACTCACTGCAATTAGCTCCTTCCAATTAGTACTTGCCGCACTCACACTCGCAGGTGGGTAGAGCTCAGCTGCTACAGCCTCTATGTTCTGTCGTCCTTTTAAGGTGGGTGGGTTTCTGTTGGTTGATGAAATGTCTTGAGGAGTAGATAGATGACTGAAGGTCTTGAGGTCAGGGATCACGTGTCTCTGCATCATCAAGACCGACCTGATTGCCCAGGTGCATATAGGAGACATGGAGTATGTTTTCCATAGGTGGATGGAAATGCATGAAAAAATATCCTGTCAGTTTTCCAGATGATTTAGGCAAATGAAAATGCTCATTGAAGACCAGGCACGGATTTAGAGCTGCGTTTTTCTTGGAGGTTTACCTAAATTCCCTAACTTCTAATCAAAGTATCTACACCTCACTGGACCTATGATGTCATAGTCCTAGAACTGTTAGTAGTGAAAGGAAATTTTCTGGCGGGTTTTCCATTATGTATCTTGGTTCTGTGTCTCACCATTTCTGTATCACACTCCCCACAGGAGTCAGGATGGGGAAGATAGAAGAGATAAGAAAGATTCTTTGAGTAATTAGGAATCCACAATTAGGAAACTGTCAAGTAACTAAAGTTGGTACCTCCTACAAGCTCAATCCATTTATACTATTTCCATAGGAAAGCAGCTCGTCACCATTTTCCATGTAACCATCAATCATAGTGCACACTGACAGAGTTTAAAGGCGTAAGTCCGAAATTAGAGAAGTTCTTTTAAAAAGTGGAATATCAGGGGGCGCCTGGGTGGCTCAGTCGGTTGGGCAGCCGACTTCGCTCAGGTCATGATCTCGTAGTCCGTGAGTTTGAGCCCCGCGTCGGGCTCTGGGCTGACAGCTCAGAGCCTGGAGCCTGTTTCAGATTCTGTGTCTCCCTCTCTCTGACCCTCCCCCGTTCATGCTCTGTCTCTCTCTGTCTCAAAAATAAATAAACATTAAAAAAAAAAAGACAACTACCATAACGTTATGGCACCTAAAAGAGTCAACATTACCTCCTCAATATCATCAATTAAAAAAAAAAAAAGTGGAATATCAGGGGCGCCTGGATGGCTCAGTTGGCTCAGCATCTGATTTCAGCTCAGGTCATGATCTCACGGCGCGTGCATCTGAGCCCCGCGTCAGGCTCTGTGCTGACAGCTCAGAGCCAGGATCCTGCTTCAGATTCTGCCTCTCTCTTTGCCCCTCCCCTGCTTGCACTCTGTCTCTCTCAAAAATAAATTAAAAAAAAAATTTTTTTTCCAGTGGAATACCAATTCGTGCTTTTAGTAATTGAAATTACCCAGTAATACCCAGGCTAGCTCAGTTTTTTTTTGGTATTTGGATAGCAAACAACTGAAAGCCATGACAGCTAGAGGGAACAATTAAAGGGGAAAAGAAAATTAAGAGCTCACAAATACATTCAGTTTTCTCAACTTTGTCAGCCAAGTGTTCCCTTTAATTACTATTGATTTTCATAATAGTTTATTAACCCAATATGCCAATTCAAGTTTGTCACAGATTATTGTGCATGTAGGAGAATCCATTGTACGGCATTGGAGGGGAGGAGAGGCCAAGTGTTTTGGGAAATAAACGCATCTCCTTAAACATTTGTATCTGATTTTTAAAATTGTTTTGCTGGGGCAGAACTTTATTTTATTTTAACTGAATACATCAGTCATCCTGACAGCGTTTTAGCTCCAAGCATTAGCTTCTGAAGTATTATACCCAGAGAAATGGAAGACAGAACTGATTTGATAAATCAAGTCAATAAAACCAGCTTATAAGTTTCATTATTAAAACTTTATAAATGCAGCACAGGACTTGTATAGAGCTGAGAGAATCAAGATTCTTTTTTTTTTTGCCATTTAGGACCATTCTCGAACCTCAGTTTCCTCATGCATTAAAATGGGGCTTTGTGATCTCTACCTCACTCTACCGTCCAGAATTGGCATGGGGCCCAAGTGAGATCGTAGAAGGGCTTCTTAAAGTTTAGTGTACACCACAAGTTAAGGCATTACAGGCTTCTGTGTGTACCAGAAAGTATCTGTGAAGAACATAGAAGCCTCTTACAGTAAATGCCTGGAACCAGAACTTCCCAAGATTTACCAATCCTGGTTAATAAAATAGAAATTAAACACCAATTACCATGGGAGGGAAAGTGGATTAATGTGGTGGCACTTTACCTGAATATTAATTATGAGTTGGGAGATTCCATTACCAGGCTCAGGCAGGTCATGCTTTATTGGTTCGTCAATAAGAAGCTCACGCTAATGGGCTGGCATAAAACATCCTCTGAGGAATCAACCCTGGCTTTCCAGCCAGAGACCATAAACTCAAAATAATTTACATGGCACAAAATCTATTTCCTTCCAGTCTGTAAAATGGTAATGAGAAACACCAGGCTGGGCAGAAAAATGAGGATTTAAAAGGTCATGGATGTTTCTGTCTTCCTTTTCTTTGTTAGGGTCAAAGCTACTGATACCTGTCAGGCCTAGAATTCCCTAGAAGGCAAAAAAGTAAAAAGGTGTGGGTTTGCATAGGGCCTCTGAGGCAGGGCAGTAGGTACATGGTACCCGAGTTTGCCAGCCTGTGGCTCAGTTTCACTCCCAGGTCATGTTGACTCTGACCTTCTAAGGCAGGACTTGACTCACCATGTCACGGTATGTTTTTGTACCCTGGCCTCCTCATGGAAGCCACTGCCATCAGCTGTGTGAGGATGGCTTTCAGACCCTGCTTCCTCCCCAGCGCCCTTAGTGAACATTGACCACTGTGCCAACAATGGGCTCGTGTCCCTCAGCACCCCCGCTCCTGTGCTGTCCCACATTCCAGCATCAGTCAATGAGGAAAAGTCCCTACACTCATGAACCTGGTCCCTGGGTCCCAAAGTATCCTGCTGGTGCACAGAGTCTTAGAAGCTCTTTCAGGAACTTCTTGGGCTCTGAGTTGTCTCCTCTCTTCCCTGAGTCTCAAGATAAATTCACTAGACAAGGTTGGGTGACAAAACTCTCTATTGTGCATGTCTCCCCATTTTCCCCTGCCTCTCCACACACAAACACATAAATAAATCCTCACTTTCCTTCAGCCAGTACAACTAAAGCCACCTAGGGGTGCCTGGGTGGCTCAGCTGATTAAGCCCCTGACTCTTGATTTTGGCCCAGGTCATGATCTCCTGGTTGTGAGATCGAGCCTTGTTTTGGGCTCCAGGCTGGATGTTGAGCCTGCTTAAAACTCTCTCTCCCTCTCTCCTTCCCCACTGTCTCTTTCCCTCTCTCAATAAATAAATAAATAAATAAATAAATAAATAAATAAATACATAAAAATAAAAAAACAAAAAGCAAAAAAACAAAGTCACCTAATAGAACCATTTATGAACCAAATATCTACAAGAATCTCCAGACTATAACCAAAAAGAGGGATAGCCACAAGTGTTGGTGAGGTTGTGGGGAAACTGGAACCCTCACACACTACTGTAAATGTAAAATGGTACAGCCACTTTGGGAAAGAGTTTGGCATTTCCTAAAATATTAAACACGGAGTTACCACATGACCCGGCAATTCCATCCTAGGTATGTACTTGAGAGCATTAAATAACTAAATTAAAATAATAACAAAAATAATTAAAAATCCACACAAAAGCTAGTACAGTCATGTTGATAGCAACATTATTCATGATACTCAAGTAATCAAAGCAACCCAAATGCCAATCAAATGATGAATGGATACATAAAATAAGGTATAGCTATACAAGAGAATTTTATTAACCTATAAAAAGCAATGGAGTGCATACAGAAACACGCTACAACATGGATGAACCATAAACATACTGTGTTCAGTGAGAGAAGCACAAAGACACATACTGTCTGATTCCATTCACTTGAAATGTCCAGAATAGGTAAATTCATAGAGCCAGAAAGTAGATTGGTAGTCACCAGGGATTAAGGGAAGGGGGAATAGGGAGTGACTTATAGGTATGGGTATCTTTTTGGGGTGAAGAGAATGTTCTGGAATTAGAGAGTGGTGATGGTTGGTAAAACGTTGTGAATATTCTATGCTCTGAAACGTTCATTTTATAGTATGTGAGTGACATCTCAATTTGAAAAGATTTTTTAAAGCTGAGGAATCGGAAAAAAGAGTCACCAGCTCCCCAATTCCTTCTAGCAAAATCGGACCTGGGCTGAGCTGATACATTCCACTATCCTTACTGAGGACTGCAGTTAAAAGCTTCAAAAAGCTGGCCTGCCCCCACATACTTCCCCCACCTGCTTGCTGATGCCTGAAACAATTCCGTGGAGCTTCTTTTCATCTGAGTATCTTAATACTTTCCTGCTCTCCACATTTGTGAAGCCATCTGTGGGACCAATCTTGTCTCTAAATGAAGATAAGCATAAAACAGTACTTACCCCCTCACTGGGTATCCAACGATAATGGTTTGATGGAAAGGTTGCAAAAACAAAACAAAAGAAAACATGCCTACACAAATCATTCTACGTTTGACCTAAAATCCCCGATTTTTCGCTCTCCTATTCTACATTTGAATAGGAGCTTTGAAAGATCTCGGATATGCATGTGGCTCTTATTTAGTAGAAAATTCGATGAAAATAGTGAGCATGACGTAGTCACTTAGTTGATTTAATACTTACTTTGAGAGAAGCCAGAGACAAGTATCTGAGTTGGCTAGGACCACGCATTGTTCATAAAAACCATGAATTTGGGAAGCCAGAATGCCACAACTTGAAGTCTAGTTCTACCACGTGACTTTAAGCAAGTTCTATAAACTTTCTGGCCTTGATGTCCTCACCTGTAATATAGGGATACTAGCAGTACCTACCTCACAGGATCACTGTAGAAATTCAGTAAGTGAACACCCATAGAGCTTTTAGAACATGTCTAGCATATGCTAAGTGTTCAATAAGCCTCAGCTTGTTGTTATTTCTAAAACTGGCTAGAGAACAGCCCTACCTTTTGCTGTATCCTTTCTGTGGAAGACTATTGGGGAAAGTCCAAGAGGCTTGACATTGAGGTAATGAGGTGACCTTGCTCTCCCACTACATTCCCTGTACTCCCCCTGAAGCCTGTTTTGGGCAAGCCCCCAACTCAAGCAGAGGCAGGTGGCTCTTGGAATGTGGCATGTCCTGAGCCTCTCAGGGCTGCATTAGTAAGTTGCAAAAGAGGGTCAGAGAGGGTGACTCCAGGGCCTGGCTGTCCCTAATCCAGCCCAAGCTAGATGCTGTGTCCCCATTCGTCCCCCACAACATGACAAGCAGAGAGAGAACTGCAAAGAACATCCTGAACTCTATTTCACTTCCTCCTTTATAAACAGAACAACTAGATCTGGGCACTATTTTTGGTATTTTTGGCCACTATGACAGAATAGGACGCTCTAAATGGCAATTGAAAATAACTTTCCCGCCATTTGACCCATCACCGTGTATCGAATTGCCAATTTCTCCGCGCACTTACCACTATCTGAAGTTCCCTTGCTCGTGTTCTTGTTTGCTGGGACGTAGAATTTTTGTATGTAGAACGAGGCTTCCAGGAGGGCATGGTTCTTGTCCTTCTTGTCACTGCTGTATCCTCAGCACCTGGAACGGTGCCTAGCACAAGAAAATAGGCATCCAGTGAATAGTTCTGGAATAAGTAAATGGTGCTCACCCCAGCACTCGGCACAGTGCCTCTGTACTCGACAGGCCTCTACCGGTGATAATCTCTCAGTCTCCATTCTCCCCTTCTGGGGGAACCTGTCCATGCCCCCCCCCCCCCCATCAGCAGCTGCTTCTGAGGCCCCTGCACAATGTGGGACAAGCTGGAAGATCTCTCTGACACCACCTCATGATATCATAGCTGACCGCAACTGGAGTAGACTCCGTCCCTAACTAAGACACTCATCATTTCTTTCTTGGAAATTTGGGTTTGGCACTCAGAGACTCTTTTTGATAAGAGTTGGTGCTTACAATGAGAGGCTGGGGTGTTCTGGTCTCAAGTCTGATCAAAGCAGAAGGAGCCAGTATGCAGCAAAGAGGATAAAACTACCCGCAGAGAGGAAGTGAGGAGATGAGAAAGGATGGCAGTAGAGACAGAAAGAGACAGAGTCCGGGCAGGTGGACTGGCTGATCCGAATGTGCTGACTTTTCAGTGCTCACCTAGTCCCTGGAGACCTGGCTGTACTTCCTCAGTTACAGCCTTGGCTATTTCTTTCAGTTCACAATTAGTTTGGCTGGGGTTCTATTTCTTGCACACAAACCATTCCTGACTGCAAAGTCCTAGCATATAGGAGGCATCCTCAAACCCTCCGTTGACATAAATTCATTTTCCACTTATTCATTTACTCACTTACTCGACACGTATTTATTGAGCCAGGTACTGGGCTA
This sequence comes from Prionailurus viverrinus, assembly GCF_022837055.1. NCBI lineage: Eukaryota > Metazoa > Chordata > Mammalia > Carnivora > Felidae > Prionailurus > Prionailurus viverrinus. The sequence goes on along the minus strand of NC_062562.1, from coordinate 32,885,278 downwards.
GAAGACAGAGGCAAACAGGTGTGCAAAAAGTAGACACCGCCCCTGCCCTTGTGGGATTCTGGCAAGGAGACCGCAATTAATAGAATTAAGACAAGGAGAGGAACAGTGAGTTCAACTTGGCATCAGACCCTGCCTGGTATATATCAGGAATGGCGCTGGGTTATGCAGACACCTAAGTCATCGTTGATATTAAGGGGACCACAGTCCACTCAGAAGGAAGAACCCTCATATTGTCCTTTAGCAAAAAGTGACACATATTCTATCTGATTGGACCCTCAGGCTGCTTCCATGAGATTCGTCTTAGAAGATGCCTGTCTTACAGGCAAGTCTCTACCACTGAGCCCCAAAAGGGTTAAGTGACTTAAAGTCAGTGAGACTAGTCAGAGGCAGAGGCAGATTATTAACTGCTGTCTTCTGTCCCCACAACTCTGTGTTTTTCCTTTTTGCCCTCCTACAAAATGTTGCCTCTTCTGTGAGACGGCAAGTGTGCAAGAACCAAACACACTGTATAGCCCTGCAGAAACTCAGGGCACAAGGCCTCCGGGCGGGGCTCAGCGGTACTATTTTTAGGATAAACTCTGCCAAAACAATGCAAGCAGCAAAGAGAAGAGGCAAAGAGAGAAGTCAGCTCTCTCTGCTGAAGCTGCTACAGTGGGGATCTTAGCGGGTCTGCTTGCAGCGCCAGACCCCCCCGATAGAGCCCCGGGGGGCCCCCTAGGCTCAAGTTTATGAGGCAGTCCCTTCCCCAAACGTCTCAGGGTCTGGGAGCCCGGCTGCGTGTTTAGGCACCACAGGGAGACGACGATACGCACTGAAACTCCAACAAGGCTCATCACAATTACATTCAAGGACTCAACTAAACTGTCCCCCCCACCCCACCGTGAGGGTCTCATTTTCCTCCCTTCTTACCTCACATTACTCACAGGTCATAGACATCACCTTTCATGAGGCTGTTTCTACACTCAGCCCGGGCTCCCAGCTGAGAGCACAACGTTAAGTGTGCATTCTGTGACTGTGTTTCTCAAAGCATGGTCTGTGAAACCCCTGCATTCAAATCAACTTTATCAAAATAATTGTTAAGACGACTAGGCCCCACTCCAAACCGGATGAATCAATATTTCAGGTAGGATACCGGGTGTTTACCCAAGGGATACAAAAACACTAATTCAAGGGGATACATGCACTCCTATGTTTATTGCAGCATTATTTACAATAGCAAAGATATGGAAGCTGCCCGAGTGTCCAACAAATGATGAATGGATAAAGAAGATGTGGTATAGGGTCGCCTGGTTGGCTCAGTCAGTTAAGCATCCGACTCCTGGTTTCGGCTCAGATCATGATCTCACAGTTCGTGAATTCAAGCCCTGCATGGAGCTCTGCACTGGCAGCACGGGACCTGCTTGGGATTCCCTATCTCTCTCTCTCTCTCTCTCTTTCTCTCGCTCTCTCTCTCTGCCCTTCCCCACTTGCCCTGTCTCTGTCTCTCTCAAAATAAATAAACTTAAGAAAGAAGATGTAGTATACACACACACACACACACACACACACACACACACACACACACACACACTGGAATATTATTCAGCCACGAAAAAGAATGAAATCTTGCCATGTGAAACGACATGATGGAGTTAGAGTATATTATGCTAAGTAAAACAAATCAGTCAGAGAAAGACAAATACCACAGGATTTCACTCATGTGTGGAATTTAAGAAACCAAACAAATGAGCAAAGGAAAAAAAAAAGAGAGACAATCCAAGAAAAAGATTCTTAAGCAGGGTGCTTGGATGGCTTAGTCGGTTAAGTGTCCGACTCTTGTTTTCAGCTCAAGTCATGATCTCACAGTTCGTGGGATCGAGCCCCACATCAGGCTCTATGCTAAGGGTGGAGCCTGCTTGGAACTCTCTCTCTCTCCTTCTCTCTTTGATCCTCCCCCAGCCATTCGTGCTCTCAATCTCTCTCAAAATAAAATAAAATAAAATAAAATAAAATAAAAATAAATAAATAAATCACTGGCTTAGATAACTGATCTCCAAAGCACTGGGCAAGGTGATAGACAATGAAAAGCAAAAAATAAGCAAGGTTATTGGGCTTCTCAGAGTAGGTTAGATGCCCTGTTTTATACTACCCAACACCTCAACTTCATTGATTCATTCATCCTTTTATCCAATCAACAAATATTTATTTAGCACCATGTCTAGAAATTTAGCAAAAATATTAAAAAGTGAGCAAAGAAGAGAGAGGAGGCAGTCTCTGCCCTTAAGCAACTCATCTATTTGAGAACACAGATATTACCTAATCATACAAAAGATGATAAGGTGCCAGTTATGTAAGTACTACCCTGGAGAGGTACATGGGGGAGCTTTGATCTGATCATGTGATGTGGCAAGGACGCCCTAAAGACATCTGAAGAGTGAGTTGAGAAGGAGGGACGGGTAAAGCGAATACCCAAAACAAAAGGAAAGGACAATGCATAAGCCAGTCCATGTGGGAAGAAGCAGGGTGAACTCAATGAGCTGCCAGAGGACAGAAATCCCAGGAACGAGAGCTGCTGGGAACAGAGAGGTTCATAGTGAGCATGGAGAGGTGGCCAATGGCCAGGCCACATAACAGTTTAAAACCCATGTTGGGGAGTTTTCCCCCTCGATCCTCAAGCAACAGAAAGCCACTAATGCATTTTACTTTATTTTAAATTGTGTTTTATCTTTTTTTTTTAATTTTTTTTAATGTTTATTTATTTTGGGGACAGAGAGAGACAGAGCATGAATGGGGGAGTGGCAGAGAGAGAGGGAGACACAGAATCGGAAGCAGGCTCCAGGCTCTGAGCCATCAGCCCAGAGCCTGACGCGGGGCTCGAACTCACGGACCGCGAGATCATGACCCGAGCCGAAGTCGGACGCTTAACCGACTGAGCCACCCAGGCACCCCAATTGTGTTTTATCTTAGTGAATAAATTTTTTTAGTGTACAATTTGTTATTGTTGACTGTATGTTGACGATATTATACAGCAGATCTCTAGAGCGTATTCATCTTCTTTAACTGACACTTTATGCCCCTTGATTAGTACCTCCCCTTTTCCCTCTCCCTCTAGCTCCTGGCAACCGCTATTCCACTCTTTATTTGATTTGAATCTGACTATTTTAGATACCTCATATAAGCAGAATCGTGTAGTATTTGTCTTCCTGTGACTGGCTTATTTCACTACAGTAATGTCCTCAAGCTCCATCCACAATGTGGCATGTTGCAGGATTTAGTTCTTGCATAAGGTTGTTTAGTATTCCATTGTGTACATCTACCACATTTTCTTTATTTGTTCATCTGTCAGCGGACATTCAGATTGTTGTCACAACTTGGCTATAGTGAATAATCCCGCAATGAACATGGGAACACTAATATCTCTTCCACATCCTCACTGCAATTCTTTTGGATACGTACCCAGAAGCGGGACTGCTGGATCACAGGGCAGCTTTATTTTTAATCTTTTGAGGAACCTCCACACCATTTTCCATTAACAATGCACAAAGGTTCCAATGTTTCCACGTCTTCACTCCCCCTTGTTGTCTTTTCTGATACCAGCCATCTTGACAAGCGTGAGGTAGTATCTTATTGCGGTCTTGAGTAGCATGTTGCTAAAAAATAGTAAGGCTGAGCATTTTTCATACAGTTCTCGGCCCTTTGTCTGTCCTCTTTGGAGAAAGGTCTTTTCAAGACCTTTATGCATTTAGTCAGGTTATTAGTTGTTTTTTTTGGGTTTTTTTTTTTTGCCATTGAATTGTAGGAGTTCCCTATATATTTTAGAGATTAAACTCTCAATGGATATACGGTTTGCAATACTTTTTCCCATTCCATAGAATACTTTTTGACTCTGTTGGTGGTTTCCTTGCTGTGCAGATGGTCACTGACACTTCTTCAATATAGCACTTTCCAGCATGGCACAGCTCACTGGTTGAGAATGATCTACAATCGTCTCCCAACACCTTTTGCTCATCTTTTTTTCTCTTACCTCATAGCCCAGCAGAGTAGACCACCACAGCGTGGCATGTTCACACCACGCTTATTAAGTGGGGCTGACAGGCAGAATGGAGCAATGGGTCGGCTGACTTGGATTAAACCAGTTTCCACATCTTCTTGGCTTTGCGTGCCACAATGGCAGTGACCACGCTGTCATCAGGACTCCAGCACTCTACCGGATACCCTGGCCCAGAGAAGGGAGTAATAAATACCTATTGGATGAATGGCCCAGCTCAGGTAAAAAGGGATGATGAAAACAGCTTCCAAGGGATTTGCGAGAGAGGTGACCCTATAAGTACAGTGCAAAACACATGCCAGGTTTCCCCCACCGGGCCCACACGCATGCACGTGCACACAAAAGGGATTCCAAAAGGGAGACAGTGTGACCTGCTGGTTCCCGCCACCAGCTATCGCAATTTAAAACAAAGGGCCTGGGGACGCCAGGCTGGCTCAGCCAGAAGACTATGAGACTCTTGGCCTTGGGGTCTTGAGTTCGAACCCCATGTTGGGTGTAGAGATTACTTAAAATAAATAAAGAAATGAACTTTTAAAATAAATAAATAAATAAATAAATAAATAAATAAATAAATAAATAAAACAAGGGGTCTATTAAATATTAAATAACTACTGAACAATCCAGGTGGTGTTGTGAGTGCTGGAGAAAAGGAGATGTCCTTATTTACTACTATCTCAAAGTTTCTGAGACAGTCTCAGATTCATCCTGTTCATTGTTACTCTTCTAGATGCCATATCATATATTTTTTAAAGTTCATACCTTTGGTGTTCAAGCAACTCAGTACCTACTTTTTTAACAAATTCACCTTCGTACTTCAAGTTCCTCTGCTTTAGAGACACGCCTTGGTCAAAGGCTGAACTTTGGTCTCCTGTGCCTTTGTACTGATATGTGAATGAGGTGGCTATGGACCTTGGAAAGCCTCATGGTGGGGGAGAGGGGTCACAGCCTAGTCACAGTTGTGGCTGATTGTCACCTTCCCTAATCCTTCTCCTCCCCACCCCAGAGCTCTAACACGTGCTAGTATGTGACCTTGGATAAATTACTTAACCAGTCTACATGTCAGTTTCCTCAGAGGTCCAGCAGGGATCAGAAGAGTCACGGTAGAAAGGTAAGGAAGTAGGTGCCCCGGTTTGCCTGGGACAGTCCTCGTTTTCTGTTGATTATTCTAATGTCACTATAAAAATGCCCTGACACAGCTGATAAATTATATAGTTGTTTCATTAAGAACATGGGTTTTGCAGGATGCCTGGCTGGCTCAATCCGTACAGCATGAGACTCGTGATCTCAGGTTTGTGAGTTCGAGCCCTGTGTTGGGTAGAGAAATTACTTAAAAAAATAAATCTTAAACAAACAAACAAACATGGGTTTTGCGGTTAAACCAACTATGATTTGAATGACAAGTTAGTCCCTGAGTGTTGTTAGCAAGTTACTCAACCTCTCTGTACCTCTGTTTAAGCAGAAAATGGCAATGATAATATTTTCCTCAAAGAGTCATTATAGGAATAAATGAAAATATAGGCAAGAACACAATGTACAGGAGCTGTTATCCCCCCCTCATCTTCGTCATTGGAGACTATTTTCCAGGCTATGTTTGAGTTTCAAGTGTGGGAAATACACCTCAAAGTAAAATAAGCTGAAAAGAAAAGCTAAACATAAAACTGAGCTGTCCGGGGGTTTCCTAGCTTCAGGTGCTGCAGGGGTTCAGGTACTTTTGTGTGTGTGTGTGTGTGTGTAATATTTATTTATTTTCAAGAGAGAGAGAAAGACAGAGAATGAGTGAGGGAGGGACAGACAGAGAGGGAGACAGAGAATCCAAAGCAGGCTCTAGGCTCCAAGCTGTCATCACAGAACCTGATGCAAGGCTCGAACTCACGAACCATGATATCATGACCCGAGCTGAAGTCGGACACTTAACTGACTGAGCCACCCAGGCACCCCTGGAGTTTTTGATTTGAGAAGGAGACAGATCTTCTGTCACCCCGTGTTCACACCAGTCTTTGGAAAAGGAATCTGAGCGGCCCCAACCGGGGGCCCCCTTATCCCCACGTCCAGGGACAGGAAGCATGCCTAATGGCCTGCCCGGGTCACATGTCCACCACACAGCAAGGGAAACAGGTGCCCTTGATTCACGGCTCCATCATGGCCTCTGACAGAGACACACAAAATTTATTTCCATTCCATGAAGAGCCAAGGAGAAGAAAATAATGGCTAAAAAAAAAAATAACTTTCTTTCCACCATGGTGGAAACCTCCAGGAGCTACAGCCGCTTCCCCCCTTTGCTGCAGCACACCCATTATCCTCTGCTCTGAGAGCTGCTCTGAGTCTTGAGACCCTTCTCTTAGGAGTGCCTCACCTGGGCTCCACTGGGCTCAGACTGAGTGGGGGAAGAAAGCAAGGTTAAGGTAACTGTCTCCCCTACGGTCTGCCTTGCCAAAGTCCTGTGAGTCTCAAGCTCTCTCCAGACTCCGGAATCATGTTCACATCCCTTTGGCCTTTTGTAAGACTGCTAACAGCTTCCCACTGTGCTAGTGTGCGGGTGCTTCCCAGGCCCTGTTGGTTCAGTAACCCTGCCCAACTCCTCTCCACAAAGTGACTCAACTTGATTCAACTCTTGGGCATGCCATCTGTTTACAGCCAAGACTCTCATAGTTTGCCTTCATCTGTCCTCTCTCACCCCTCCCATATTATTATACAAATATATGTCATTGCAGAATATGAAAATACAAAAAAGAAAAGAAAATTTATACCTAATCTTACCCCTAGATGTGAAAATTACATTTTGGGATATACCCTTTCATATTTTATTCTTTGCATCTTAAATACAGATTTTTTTTTTTTAACAGAAGTGCAGTGATGGTTAGATGTTTAAATGAAAAAAGTCTCAAAAGCAAAAAAAGAGTGTAAAATAGCTTCCTTTCCTGTTAAAACAGGTAATTAGGAAGGTAATGTTTTCAGATTCAACTTCAATCATTTAAAAATTAACTTAATGGCTGTAGAATTTTCTGGTGATGATTGTAATTTCACCTTTTTCAAAACAACTGTATTTTGAGAGTTCTCTCTCATAAAGAAGTGCCTGAACTTTCAAATTTTACTCAGGCCGGGAAAATTCAATGTGGGGAATATTTTTTGACTTGACTAGCTTTCTGTGAATTTCTCATGCTATCATAGTAGAGAAAAAAAGGAAGAATTGAAAGGAAATGGGACATTTTCTAATTTCTATTTCCATCTGTAGTTGTTATATTTAGCTCTAAATAGAGTATAACATTCTCCCTAGGTATTTCACTTTGGAAGAATAAAAAAATTTTCCCAGTTACGATGAGTACTTATTTTATTTTATTTTATTTTATTTTATTTTATTTTATTTTATTTCATTTTAAGAGAGAGAGAGCAGGGGAAGGGCAGAGAGAGAGAGTGGGAGAAAGGCAGAGAGAGAGTGAGAGAAAGAATTCAAAGCAGGCTCCATGCTGTCAGCACAGAGCCCGGTGTGGGGCTCGAACCCACAAACACTGAGATCACGAGCCAAAATCAAGAGTTGAACACTTAACCAACTGAGCCACCCAGGCACCCCATGATGATGAGTAATTTTAAAAACACAAAAGTTACATACTGCACGATCTGAATGGAATGCTGATTCGGCAATGCCTATTAAACAGGAAGGATTTGGGCCTCTGTACCCTGCCAAAATCTGTCCTATAGCTGGCCCCCAGGCATGGCTGATACCACTCACAAATGTCCTCACCAACTGGTAGTTCCTCAGATGCAATGAAGAGGAAGGCCACATCAGAACCCGACACGGGCTGCAGTGGAATGGATGTTTGCGACCCCCAAGATTCATATGTTGAAATCCTAACCCTCAACGTGATGGTATTAGGTGGGGGGCTTTGAGAGGTAATTAGTTCAAGAGGGTGGAGCCCTGGGGAATGGGATTCATGCCCTTATAAAAGGGACCCCTGAGATCTCTCTTGCTGTCTCTTTGCCATGTGAGGGCACAATGAGAACAGCCTGGAAAAGGGTCTGCACCAGAACCAACCATGCTGGTACCCTGGTCTCACACTCGAGAACTCCAGAACGGTGACAAATAAATATTCGTCATTTAAGCTGCCCCATCTGTGGCAGTTCATTACAGCAGCCCCAAATGACTAAGATAATGTCCTTTAAAAGGAATATGACCACATTTGTGGGAAACATTTACTCATACAAACCTTCTGGAGCATCCAAATTCACACTCAACCATTTCCATGATCTGGTATCTTCACCTTCTTCTTTAAGGTGAAATTGATTGCCCATCTCTCATAGTTTCTAATACTGCTTAGGGAAGACACGGAAAATATAGATTTTTCTCCCTTGCTAAGAGACAGTTGTCTCCATGCTCATTAATTCAGTTTTCTAAATCATTGACTTTATAGTAATTCCTAGGGGATTCCTTCCAGACTGCATCATCCCTGTCAGTCACCTCATGGCTCCAGACAAGTGTTGGCATGTTGTAAACCCTCCTTCTTGGCGTTGGCCTTTCCCGGCTGCAAACAGAACTGCTAGGTCAGCCAGACGTCTGACTCTTGAATCCCCACAGTCTTTGTGAACGCTGGCTGGAGTAGGGTCGTCCACAGTTTTTCCGGTTGCCAGAACTTGCAGGATATTAGAGCTCTTGAAGACTTTCTTGAAGTGATGAAAAGATGCTGGAACAGTTAGCAGTGAGGACAGTGCAGAGTCCACTCCAGTTGAACACTCTCTGGTGGTATCCATGAGAGTGTGCACAAAAATCCTTCTATCCTCCTGGCCTCACGTCAGCCCCCTTTACTTCCGGGACTTTGCTCTCAGAAACCCACATTCTCCGCAGATCCCAGAAGACAGCCTTTGGCACTGTGTTGACATGATGGTATGCTTCTTATCATTTGTTAGCATCGAACTGCCCTCCACACACACCACATCCGGCCATCCTGCAGCTCAGCATTGCTACAGATACTCTTCACATTCCTATTTCTACTACACTGTTCCTACGGGTATGTTCTCCATCGAAGCAGAATAAATTATACACGTTAGGCATATCTGGGGCCCACCTGAGAAGTACCTGGGGAACCCCAGCGTGCCATGTCCTACTCGTTGAGAACCATGGGTCCAGAGCCTGAAGTTACCGAGACAGTTTTACCAGCTTCATTCCAAAGAACACACCGAAATTCATACTGATTAGCGGTGTAAAAACTTGGTGCCTTCTGTTAGAACGTTAGAATGGATAACTAGGCTCCCGCCACACTAGCTTGGTTTCACTGTTTTTGTTTCTCAACCACACCAAGTGCATTCAGGTCTCAGAGGCTTTGCTCAAACTGTCCACGCTACTTGGATACCCTCCCCATAGATCTTGATATCGCTGTTTCTCTTGTATCATCCAGGTCTGAGTTTGAACATGACCTTCCAAAACGCCTGTCCGAAGTACCTCATGCATTTCCAGTTGCTCTCTGGCATGTTGCCCCATTTTGTGTATTTGTGGGTGCTTGGCAAGTTACCATATTTATATGCTTACTGTTAAGGTTGGTTTCAGGGTGAGTAACGTGTAGTCTCTCACAGCTCCACACTTTGAAGCACGCTCCATAGGGTTTAATGCTCTCCTGTTGCCATCATGAAATTTTTAATGGTTTTTATCTTACCCCAGAGACCTGCATTTTCATTTTGCCTCTTAGGTACAAAATGCTTTTTTTTTTCCACTGTTTCTTTGCTAATACAGTATACGCCCTAGGAGAACAGGGATCTTCTCTCTTTGCTTCCATATTGTGTTACCAGCACTGTAGGGAATATCACAGGTGGCCAATAAATATGTGTTAAAAAGTTAACCATGCGATTATCATATGACCCAGCTATTTTATTCCCAGGTATATAACCAAGAGAATTGAAAACAGGTGCTCAAACACTTGTACACAAGTCTTATAGTGGCACTATGTACCATAACCCAAAGGCGGAAACAACATGAATGTCCATCAACTGATGAGGGGACAAACAAAATGTGGTATGTCCATACAATGGAATATTATTCAGCCATGAAAAGGAATGAAGTACTGATACATGCTACAACACAGATGAACATTTGCCTTAGTTAAAATATTACGTTAAATAAGTCAGACACAAAAGGTGACATGTTATATAATTCTGCTTTTATGAAATAACCAGCACAGGCAAAATTCCTAAAGGTAGGAATCAAACTGGTGGCTGCCAGAGGCTGGGAGGGGCAAAAGAGGAAGAAGAGGCTGCTTAATGTATATGGAATTTTATTTTGGGGTGCTACTGCTGCTTGGAACTGGATAGCGATGGTGGTTGCACAACAGTGGGAATATATTAAATGCTGCTGAATTGTTCACTCTAAAATGGTTAATTATGGAGCGCCTAGCTGGCTCAGTTGGGGGAACAAGTGACTCTTGATCTTGGGGTTATGAGTTCGAGTCCCATGTTGGATGTAGAGATTACTTAAATAAATAAAACTTTGAAAAATAAAATAAAATGGCTCATTATGTGTTTAAAAATGATTAATTTCATGTTGTATAAATTTTACTTCAATTAAAAAAAAGAAGACTGAAAAATAAAGTTACAAAACTACAAAACTTGTTTCAGAACTCTTTCCATGACTAAGCCCAGAGTATTCTTAACCTAGTCTGGGGCTTCAACAATTTCAGTTCAAAGCTTTGAGTCTGTCTGAAGATAAGAACACATTTACACCATTATTTGGAAAAACATTTGAAACATTTGCTTCCAACAAGGTGACACAGGACATTATTGTCATCATAACGCTAACCCTATGACTATTTCTTTGGGTATTGTTGTCGTTTGTTGGTCTCATGCCATTTTTATTTAAAAAAATATTTTTGAGATAGTTGTAGATGCATGTGCCATTGTACAAAAGTATACAGAGAGATCCCGTGTTCCTTTCTCCCAGTTTCCCCCAATGGTACCATCTTGCAAAGCTAGAGGATAGCATCACAACCAGGAAACTGACGTTGAAAATAATCCATCTAACTCCATCAGATTTCAGTGGTTTTACATGTACTCATTTGTGTGTGTGTGTGTGTGTGTGTGTGTGTGTGTCCTGCTTTCATATTGAAGTAGAACAATAGTTCCTTTTAGTACTGTAGTCTGTTATCTAGTAAGAAATTCCAGAGAGATTGTGGCACCACCAGAGTAACCACAAGTAAATGGTTCCAAATACAAGTTAAAAGAAAGAAGTATTTCTAAAGTAGTGGCAGGGGCTTAGCAGTCTGGAACCTGTTAGTTCAACCATGCCTTTTATATACACTTGACCCTTTCAGCACCATGGTTCTTAGAAGGGCTGCAGTATTCTGTTCAGTTCAACAATCTGAGGGACGCGGTACAGTAAGACTTTATTCTGTCATTTGGGAAAATAGGCAACATAAAAGTTGACAAACATTGAGTGGTAGCCTAAAAAAGATGCCAATTAGTTTGTTTTTAGTTACGAATAACACTTGTTAGTTCAGCCTGCTAATATGTAATTGGAACTAGAACCTCAGGAGAATTAATAGACATAAAGACACTTTCAGTGCTTACTGTAGGGTCTTTTGTGTGTTAATTATGAGTTCATTTGAAGATTGTAGTGAATACTCTTTTCTAAATGGTATTGGTTGAAGGATTAGACATCTCATTTTTGCCTACTTGGCATCCATCCCACCATCTTCTACTATTGGCATGTACATTTCCCTTTGGGGGGCTGCTCATCTCCTCTCCTGATCTAGTTGCTTTGGTGGTGCTATCCACAAGCTCCCCACCTCCCCCCAACCCCAACACACACTCATGGCTCACAGGATGAGCCCATGACTCAAATCAACACATTCCATCCCTGTGGACAAAACAATTAGTTCAGAAAATATACACACTCAAAACTGGTCACAGAGATGTAATCACTGATCTCTTGCCAGAATGATTAGGACAAAGAGCACTTTTCCAATGGACTTGAAAGTACTCATCTGAAGACAGAGAGCATCAGTGAACACCAGCAGGGCAAGCATGCTGTATATGAAGCCAACATGGAAGAAAGAAGGCCTGACAGTTCTACATGAGCATCTTGAACCAGCTATACCTGAAGCTCTGAACTTACCAATCACATGAACTAATAAGGGATAAACTACTTTTTGTGTGTACCTAAATGAATCTGAGTTTGTTTGTTTATTTATGCATGGCTTGTCACTTGGACCTCCGTGAGAAGGATCAGTGGCAAATAACATTTACTAGGTTACACGTGGGGCCATAAATCCTTAAGCGAATTTATTATTTGTCCTCTCATCATTCAGCAATTTTCTTATCTTCTCGTTCATCTGAATTACCGCCTGCAATAATTTGCCTGACCCACGGCTCTGATGCTTAGTGTAAAAGAAGTATCTCAAGTAGAGTAAATGAACGGCACTGCGAGTACATTAATGCCTCTGACCCTGTAACGTGCTCTTTTCAAGAGGTTATGCATGTGCCGTGCTGCAGCTGACGGTCTGTACTGCTTATTTAAGTTCCGTAATAAAAAGGCGGGGGCCCTCATTGTTTATTTATATGATGCAGGCAGCCTCTCTCTAAATCCTAATTCAATCTTCAGTCACTGTTTTGTAGGCTAGGAGCTCTAATGACTGCACGAGAAATGTGTGCTGCCTCAGATGGTGCTATTAAAAGAAAACTGTTCCCAAAGAAATTCTTACCTCCTGATAGGGGGGAGAGCTAAATCACTATAAATTATGGAAGAGGAAATTGCCAATGCGTCTTGCTTTCTCTTTATTGGAGGCATTGTTTTATCACAACCGCCAAGCAGAGCATACACCTATTTTTAAAAGCTTTTTACAGCTTTGAATTAAGCACAAGTGAAGAAGTAAGAGGCTGCATAATCAGAGGCGCTAACAGAGCACTGCTCTGCAAGGCAAAGGCAGGGTTTTACCATTACGCTTTCATTCATGAACGGCACCAGCAAGGCACAGACTGTGAGCAAGGAGAGAAAGCCACCGCAAGATACAGTTCAGGGAAACAACCAAGGAGATCACCAGAGACCTGGAAGGAGAGTAAGAAGCATCTTGAAAAGAACAGCTGAGACCTTTACAATTTCATTCTCCTGGAGCAAGAAAAACAACGCGACAGGGGTGGGGAAGGCTGATTTGTTTCAACTGAGTAAGCATGACCAGCCAATCACTCTGGCAACGTTGATGTAAACTTTGGTCTTATAAAAATCGCAGAAAGGGTGCTGCGTCTCTTTTCTGTCCGTCTCAGGTGATGTCAGTGGGCTCGGCTCCTCTGCAGCCACTGTCCACGTTAATCACGCCGTGGATGTGTTTCCGGCAAAGCCAGCAGAGGGAGTTCGAGATTAATGGGTGGGTTCCAGGATCTACCAAGAGAACCATCCTCCGTGTTCAGGACCTCCCAATCCGGTGCGTGAAGGTGACCGTCCCCATTGCCTCTTTCCCTACCCACCTCCCTTCATCTGCTTCTCTCTTCCTATCTGCCCCTGCACAGCCCTGCTCCTCCTACCCAAATTGGTCATTTGGAAACATTTTACTGAAGAGTTTACAGGTTGACATTCTTGTTGGCAGATTCCATGAGAGATGAGGCATGCCCCAAAGTGGGTCAAACGTTAAAAACCATGCTGAATGAAAAAATTTTGAATGCTTCAGATCTAATGGTAAGTGAAAACACCAAGTTACACAACTGCACATGTAGTCGTATCTGGGGTATAAAAGCTTATTTTTCCAGACTTTATTTTTTCTGAAGTTTATTTTATTTACTTTGAGAGAGGGAGTGAGTGAGTGGGGAGGAGCAGAGAGAAAAGGAGAGAGAGAGAGAATCCCAACCAGGCTCCTTGCTGTCAGTGCGGAGCCGGACGTGGGACTCATTCGCAGGAACCATGAGATCATGACCTGAGCCGAAACCAAGAGTCAGACGCTTAACAGACTAAGCCACCAAGGGGCCACCCCCGAGTTTTCTGTTTTGTTTTGTTTTTTGACATTTTTTTTTACATTTATTTATTTTTGAGACACAGAGAGACACAGAACACAAGCGGGGGAGGTGCAAAGAGAGGGAGACACAGAACCCTAAGCAGGCTTCAGGCTCTGAGCTGTCAGCACAGAGCCTAACGCGGGGCTCGAATTCACAAACCGCGAGATCATGACCTGAGCCGAAGTTGGACGCTTGACCGACTGAGCCACCCAGGGGCCCCGTTTTTTTTTTCTTTTTTTTTTTTTTTTAAGTAAATTGTATCCCTGCAAATGGGATTGCATGCTCTAGTGACTTAGCCAGCCAGGTGCCCAGAGCTTTTTTTTTTTTTTTTTTTAATCATAGGAAAAAATAGAAGCTGTTAAAATTAACAATGGTTGAATTTGAGGCTTGATGTGTGTGCCTGGGGATGTGGGATGTGAGGGATGATTTTGTTTTTTGCCATTTTTTTTAAGTAAGCTGTACACCCAACATGGGTCTTGAACTCACCACCCCAAGACCAAGAGTCACCTGACCTACCGACCGCCATGTTTTATGCTTTATCATGTATTTCTATATTTCAAATGTAATATGCTGTATGCAGTATATAATTGAATATATACAGCTTTATAGTCACAGTGAAAAATAAAAGGTTGTAAAAGCTTATGTATACTTTCTGTGCTTGTGTAGAATACTCTCTTCTTTATAATCCCATGGGAAATGTTCATGTGACCACACTAAGTAGCACCCCAGAAGGAAAGAAGAAAGTGAGTTCTTATTGAATCCTATGTGCTAAGGACTATGTGAGAAGCTGTAAGAGAAGAGAGAAGCTATTTGGCTAGCTATTATTCCATGACCTCAGGAAGCTTATAGTCACTTTTACCATCTTATGTCCTTATTGTCTGTCCAATGACTTGTATTGTTCATATGACCCTGAGACAGACAGTATTCTCTTGAGTTTGACAGGTAAGTTCCCATAGGTAAGTGACCCCGGGCCACTTAACTATTACATAGCTGACTGGAATTGCCCTGGATTTTCACTTCCAAAGATTCTCCTCCTTCCCAAATTTGAGTCATCATTAAGAGTCATAATTTTTGCCATCTGCTAGCTCATAACTATTATGTGAGTTGTTTAATCTTTTCTTTATAGCAACATATCTTGAACTGAAATTTATCTTTCTTTTAAGTTTATTATTATTTTTTTTTGGTAATCTCTATACCCAACATGGGGCTCGAACTCATGACCCCAAGATCAAGAGTTGCATACTCTTCCAACTAAGCCAGCCAGGAATCCCAACTGAAATTTATCTTAAAAGAAGCTTTATACCACTAACGTAAATGCAAGTTGGAATTATTATCCATAAATAAAAGGTAAGCATTAAATAAGCACAGTAAAAACAAAAATTATTTGCTGACTTTGCTGGAAGGCTCTGAAGCTCTCTCTTTGTTATAAAAAGCAGAGCAGCAAGTATGAGAGATATGTTAAAGATGCACTAGCACCTCACTGAGGTCCTCTGCACGCAATCAGAAGGTCTGCACCAGGACTCAAAGGAAAGGAGGACCTATGTATGCAATTTAATGAATACCTTACATGACACCAATCAGGGCTTTCAGAAATATGATTACGTGATTCAAAACAAGAAGAATACTCTAGCCAAAGTAGAACAGGGAAACCTAGCAGTTAGAAGACCAGACCGAGGGGCGCCTGGGTGGCGCAGTCGGTTAAGCGTCCAACTTCAGCCAGGTCATGATCTCGGGTCTGTGAGTTCGAGCCCTGCATCAGGCTCTGGGCTGATGGCTCAGAGCCTGGAGCCTGCTTCCGATTCTGTGTCTCCCTCTCTCTCTGACCCTCCCCCGTTCATGCTCTGTCCCAAAAATAAATAAACGTTGAAAAAAAAAATTAAAAAAAAAAAAAGAAGACAAGACCGAGGTCAAAGATGATATAAATCTAATTTTGCAACCATGAGTCTCAAGATTATGGGAATATGTTTTTTTGTTTTTGTTTTTGTTTTTTGGATAACAAATCATTACTTTGCAACATCAGTAACAACTGCAACGCGAAGAAGAAATTTTTTTTTGAGGGAGAGAGAGTGTGCGAGCAGGGGAGGGGCAGAGAAGAGAGAGAGAGAATCTTAAGCAGGCTGCACGCTTAGCACAGAGCCTGATGTGGGGCTTGATCTCATGACCGTGAGTTCATGACCTGAGCTGAAATCAAGAGTCAGCCATTTAATCCACTGAGCCACACAGGTGCCCCCCAAAAGAAATCTTTTAGGGGCTCCTGGGTGACTCAGTCGGTTAAGCATCTGACTCTTGATTTGGGCTCAGGTCATGATTTCACGGTTTGTGAGCTCGAGCCCTGCATCGGGCTCCACAAAGATAGAGCAGAGCCTGCTTGGGATTTTCTCTCTGCCTTTCTTTCTGCCCCTCCCCCTCTCACTCTCCCTGTCAAAATAGGTAAATAAACTTTAAAATATAAGTAAATAAAAATAAAAAAATAAAATAAATTATCACCAGCGTTCCAGTAATCATCTCATTCATGGCAAAGACGGAACAGAGAAGGTCGTAAGTCTTTTGACATTTCCCTGCTGCCCCCAAATTAGTTGGTTCTTATTGTCAGGAGAGGGGCAGTTCTCAGCGACAGCTCAACAACTGAGTGTTTGTCTCTTTGCTATTTAAACCACCCAAACCCTCAAATAAATTTAGTGAACAAAGCAAAGGAATCCCAACGACATTTCCTTCTATTCACAAAAACTTCAACTTTTATGTTCGGTAAATTAATGGCACTGGTTAACCAGAACGACATTACAAAACGGGGCAGTTGTTATTTACCATAGCCATGTAATAAAGTGTCAAAGGTTATCACAACAGGATATCTGTGTTTAAATGGAAAGAGATAAAGAGACAAAGTCAAGCCAGCTATCCCTGTTTTGTTTTCCAGCTGGAGGGAAGTCTGCTGAAATAGACTTCTAAATGTCTAAAGCTGCAATCTCAGCACAGACAGTCCATTTAATGTCCGGATTCCTTCTTTCCTTCCGATTCTGAGGGACAGAGGCCAACACGAGAGTGTAACTATTTTATGTGAGTACCTGCAATGTGGAATATTTTACTGGCATCTTCTCCTGATCCATCTTTGGCATGCATTTTCACTCCCAACTTAGAGAAAGAGGGTACTGAGCCTCTAGAAGCTTCTGGAAACAGGGCTGATGAGCCTGTGTTGATGGCTGTTTGGGGAACATGTATGTCAGCAAGGCTTCACTTTGACCATCTCTACGCCTCTCATCTCATGATCTGCTTTCTCACAGATTCCCCCATTGTCTATGGTGATTCCAATCACCATCATTTCTTTAAAAAAAAAAAAAGATTTTATTTTTAAGTAATCCCTGCACCCAACATGGGGCTTGAACCCACAACCCTGAGATCAAGAGTTGCATGCTGTACTGACTGAGCCAGCCAGGCGCCCCTAACAACGCTTCAGCTATATTTTGAAAGTGGCAAGTCTTTGGAGAACCACTCATCCCTCTCTGTCTCTTTCACTTACAGATGAAAGACACTGGACCTTAGAGAGGTTTAGGCTGCATATGTAATAAACAGTCAGTTGGATTGGAACCCACATCGATTCTGTTCCTAAGCTGATGTTCTTTTTCCCTTGTGCCTTGCCTTCTAACTGAAAAATAATTTTGTATTCCTTTTAAGATTGATTTTACAGGTTCATTCTAAAAATTATTCAAACTATATGGTAAAATGCAAAATAAGAAAGTAAAAATTATTCAAATGCCCACCATATAGCAGTTAATTTTTAGATACAGTGTTTTACAGGTTTTTTTTAATGCAATTTAACAAAGTTGGAATCATCCAGGAATTACATGTTTCTGTATCTTTCTTATTTTTAGTCAACATATTAATGTCATTTCTTTTCTTTTTTTTAATTATTTATTTATTTTTGAGAGACACAGAGTACGAGTGGGGAAGGGCAGAGAGAGAGAGAGAATCCCAAGTAGGCTCTACCTGCATTGTCAACGCACAGAGCCCAAGGTGGGGCTTGGACTCAAGAAACTGCAAGATCGTGACCTGAGCCAAAGTCTGATGCTTAACTGACTGAGCTACCCAGGCACCCCGATGACAATTTCTTATTAACTGTTTTAAGAATATGGCTGCTGACACCTAGATGGCTCCGTCTGTTAAGTGTCTGACTTGGGCTCAGGTCATGGCCTCACGGTTCGTGATTCCGAGCCCAGCTTCGGGCTCTGGGCACAGCTCAGAACCTGGAGCCTGCTTCAGATTCTGTGGCCCTCTCTCTCTGCCTTTGCCCCGCTCATGCTCTGTCTCTCTCAAAAATAAATAAACGTTACAAAAAAATTTAACAACATGGCTGCTGATCATTGCAAATGAGTCCTTTATATTGATGTACCAGGTAATTTAAACTCTTCGAGTAACATTTTAATACAATTTTGGTTATCAAAATCTTTCATCTTAGATGCTTATTCCATAAGTGGAATTATTACAGAAACAAGTGATAGAATTCAAAAATTAAGAACATAGGGTTTTTTTTTTACCAGCAGTTGCAAGGTCAACAGTGTAGGCAGCAGGGACTCCCTACATAGAGAAGATCATTACCAAAAATTTTATGTGTAATGAAGACAGTCAGTGTCGGGCTCGAACTCAAGAATTGTAAGATCATGACCTGGCCCAAAGTCAGTTGCTTATGGGGGTATAGCTCAGTGGTAGAGCATCTGACTGCAAAGTTGGATGCTTATCTGACTAAGCCACCCAGGCATCCTTAGAGTACTCTCTTTTTTTTTTTAATTTTTTTTTAACGTTTATTTATTTTTGAGACAGAGAGAGACAGACCATGAACAGGGGAGGGTCAAAGAGAGAGGAAGACACAGAATCTGAAACAGGCTCCAGCTGAGCTGTCAGCACAGAGCCCAATGTGGGGCTCGAACTCACGGACCGCGAGATCATGACCTGAGCCGAAGTCAGACGCTTAACCGACTGAGCCACCCAGGCGCCCCTGAGTACTCTATCTTTAAAATAACAGGAGGAAAACCATAAAACAACACAACCTAAAAATGACATGTGCCAGAAGATGTTTTAACCATTTCTACCTGGACCATGAAAAGTTACTTGTAAATGGAACGTAAGATAGTACGTTATATCCAGGTTGTATCCACAATGTTCACTGACATTTTCCCAACCTCCTCCCTTGATTTTCTTGGGGGTGGACTTGAATACAGCTGCTGTATGAGTCTAGCCAGGATTTTTTGGAGCCTGTAGTTGTCAACTTGTATCAATGTCTCCTCTGTAGCACATAGTAGATAAAGTAGATAAAGTAGATAATTTTAGCATAAAGGTACTGGGGGGAAAAAACTGGCAGCAAGAGACCATGTACCAGCAGAGTCTCAAGAAAAAACAAATCCAATGACATCTGAATCCCTTATTGAGACGAGCAAACCTCCTAGATGTAAAAAAAATCACATTTGTACTTAATAACCGACTTACAACATGGGAGCAGACGGGAACCCTTCTAAGGCTGTGTGTGAAGTAGAATGTAATGTACAGGGTTTGGCCCAACACCACAGTTGGCTTCTTAAAGACAAAGCATGGAACTCTCAAAATGCATCTTCTTTGGGGTGCCTGGGTGGCTCAGCTGGTTAAGCAGCCGACTGGTGAGTTCAAGCCCCTCATCAGGCTCTGTGCTCAGAGCCTGGAGCCTGCTTCAGAATCTGTGTCTCCCTCTCTCTCTCTGCCCCTCCCCTGCTAGTCTTCTCTCTCTCTCTCTCTCTTTCTCAAAATAAATAAATTAATTAACTAATTAATTAAAAAAACACATTTAAAAAATGCATCTTCTTTAATAACACCGACATTCACCAGACTGGCTTATGGGTTGGAGAGAATTTCTCTAGAATTATTTCCCCTCTTATAAATTGCCCACATCTGGCTTATTTTGCTGAAAAAATTTTTTTTCTGCCATTCAGCTTTGCCAGGCTTAAAAAAAAACCCAAAACTCCCTCCCACTGCTCCATCCCATGATCATTTACCCTTAAAGCCAAGGAACCATGTCAACTTTTGCCATGTGTGAGGGAGAGGAGAGGACAGAAGGGGAAAAAAACAGCAACCAAAAAAAAACCAAAAAAAAAAAAAAAAAAACCCCAGAAGTCTCAGAAGAAGAAAAGGCCCTCATCACAGCTTGGAGAGAATGTTTAGGAAAAATAAGATTTATCCCAAATCTTGAAAACTGGATGTTATAGAACTGGGCAGACATGATTATACTGCTTTCTTGTCCTGGATTAAATTATAACCAACAAAGGATCAGTAAAATTGCAATTGATCTTGACAAGATTGCTTCTGTTTTGTCATTCAGAGTTGAGCTTCTCAGGAGAGTTGCTTCCCTGACTTCTAGGTATAATACAGAATCTGCGTCACTAACTCGTCCTCTTCTTTTTTTTAACTTTTTTTTTTTTTTTTTTTTGAGAGACAGAGACAGAGACAGAGCATGAGTGGGGGAGGAGCAGAGAGAGGGGGAGACACAGAATCCAAAGCAGGCTCCGGGCTCCGAGCTGTCAGCACAGAGCCCCACGGGGGGCTCAAACCCATGAAACTGTGAGATGGTGACATGAGCCAAAGTCGGAGCTTAACCGACTGAACCACCCAGGTGCCCCTAACTCCTCCCCTTCTTTTGCTACTTTGCACAGCACTCTTGGCTATTTGTCATTTTTTGCAAGTGGGGATGTGCGCATAGTGAGTGGGTGTGCGTTTGCTTTCTAGTTGTACGGACAACAGTGACACTCCCAGAGCACAGTCCTTTTGAGTCTCAGGGCAGCAGGTACCCCACGTTGCTTACTCAAGGGATGCATTTCATTGTGCCCTTCTTCCTAATTTTGTTTTACGGAAGCAAGAGGCACACCCAAGAAAACAAATAAACAAAAACCGTTACATTTCTTAGCTCCCTTGCTGCTAGGCAGCCAAGACACCGTGGGGACAAAGAGACAGGAATTGCTGAGTGGAGCTTTTCAGCAAAGCATGGTCATCGGGTGAGGAGTCCTCGGGAACACACATTTTTCCTTTTGTCATTCCCCCCTTCCTGCCTGGAATGCAGACACTGCTTGAGAGGGAGCAGCAAGCTTGGGACCACAAAGGTAGAAGCAGACAGGGTCCCTGATGGCCTCTTGGAGCCACTGTATGAGCAATGCACTGCCTATGTCTAGACTTCTAATTATGTGAGAAAAATAAAACCCTTACTTGGTGTAAGCCATCGCGTTTGATGTTTCGGTCACTTCCTGCCAAAAGTCATTCCTAGTGATATACAATAGTGCTCCCAGTATACTTTGAACAGTGCCTGGCACATGGTACACGTTCAAGCTTTATGAAAGGAAGAGAAGGTGGGCCATTTAAAGCCATTCCTATCAGGTCCTAACACGACTGTGTTTGCCTTTGTAGATGCCAATTAATCGTATTTTTCAACCCTGAGGATTGTTAAGTCAATTGACAAACAGACACAGAAGATAGAGACTTTTTTTTTAAATGACCCTTCATCAAGCAAAAATAATATAAAAACTGGGAGAGGGACAAAACATAAGAGACTCTTAAATATGGAGAATAAACAGAGGGTTGCTGGAGGAGTTGTGGGGAGGAGGGATGGGCTAAATGGGTAACAAGCATTAAGGAATCTACTCCTGAAATCATTGTTGCACTATATGCTAACTTGGATGTAGATTTAAAAATAAATAAATTTTAAAAAGCAAATAAAATAAAATGACCCTTCATGTATTCACTCAGTATTTCTTGAGCTCCTACTATGTGCTAGAAATCATGCTGGGAATTGGGGATAAAGCAACAAACAGAACCAAATCCCTGCCCTCCTGGTGCTTCTATTTGGTCAGGGAAGAAAAGCAATAAACAAGATAGGTATCCATGTTAGAAGTTGGGGAGCAATGTAAAGAAGGTGATCAGAGGGCCTCCTGGGTGGCTCAGTCAGTTAAGTATCCGACTTCGACTCAGCTCACCATTTCATGGTTTGTGAGTTCAAGCCCCGCATCGACTGTCTGCTGTCAGTGGAGAGCCTCATTCAGGTTCTGTCTCCCTCTCTCTCTGCCCTTCCCCTGAGCGCTCTCTCGTGCTCTCTCTGTCAAAAATAAATAAACCTCTTTTTAAAAACTTAAAAAATAGGGCGCCTGGGTGGCGCAGTCGGTTAAGCGTCCGACTTCAGCCAGGTCACGATCTCGCGGTCCGGGAGTTCGAGCCCCGCGTCAGGCTCTGGGCTGATGGCTCAGAGCCTGGAGCCTGTTTCCGATTCTGTGTCTCCCTCTCTCTCTGCCCCTCCCCCGTTCATGCTCTGCTCTCTCTCTGTCCCAAAAAATAAATAAACGTTGAAAAAAAATTAAAAAAAAAACCTGGAAAATAATAAAAACAATAAAGAAGGTGATCAGAAAAGGCCTCCCTGAGGCGTCAGTCGAGCATAGACCTAAAAGAGTCACACGCGAATATCAGAGGGAGTCGAGTCCCAGGCAGGGGAACCAGCAAATGCACGGGCCTGGAGTGGACACTTAACGTGCGCCTCGGGCTTCACCATCTCAGTGCCAGCCTGACGTCAGATGTCAATTACCAGCATCCACATCTTTTTTGCCAGAGGGTTTTCTCTGGGCACTGAAGCCTGCTCTGCCCACGCATACAGCTGGCTGGTAGTGTTAAGATTAACGCTGAGTGGAGACAGGAGTTGCTGGTGTATAAACACCCCAGGCCCCAGGCCTCTCTGGAGGGCGAACGCCGAGGTGCACGTTGTCCACTGGCTCCCCGAGTTTGGCTCCCAGAATTGATATCAGGGGCCCAGAGTGGTAGCTGGTGTGGTAGCACACCTTTATTAGGAGCCTCCCCCTTCCTGTTTCCCTTCCCAATGACCCAGGGGTATTTCCTTCACTTTCCAGACAAATGATTGACATTCAAAATCCTCTTCTCCAAGTCCATTCCTGGGGGGGGGGGGGGGGAGGGGGACACGAACTGAGAGGGGCGTGTCAGGAGGCCAGCATTGCTGTAGCTGAGGGCGGGAGAGAGGGCGAGGGGAGTGGGAAGGCAGGAAGTCACAGAGTGACATGAGGTCACGGAGCACAAAGCCCGTGGGATGCTGGAGATTTCATCTCTCACCCCAAGTGAGATGTGCCGCCAACGGAGGGGAGGGTTTGCGGTGGAGTGACGCGCTCTGACTTACGTTTTGAATGCTCGCTCCAGCTGCTGTGTTGAGAACAGATTGTAGGGGGATAATGTTGAAGCAGGAAGACTTAGGAAATTCTTCCAACGGATGCAGGTAATAGATGATGAGAGGTTGCTTCGGAACAGTAGCTTTTGTTAAAGCTGGAGCGAAGAACACTGCCTAGACACGGTGCCAAAATTATCTTCTTGTCCCTGTTCACCTCGAATGAATTTATCCTCCTAGTGGAGAGCTGGAAAACCTCACAGCGCCCAGCACTGGGCAGACTCAGCACTCAGGAAGTTACCCACACCTGGGTCTGAGTCCCAGCTCCCCCTGCTTACTGCTAATGTAGCTTTGCACAAGGTGCCTCATTTCTCCAGGGCTAAAAATATTACCTCCCGGGTAGAGCTGCCGTGAAGACCAAATTAAATGAAAGAATGTTTGTAAATTGCTGAGTGCAATGCTTGGACCAATAAATTACAGCTGTAATATTATCATTCTAATTACCATATTTCATCAAATGGAAGACTCTCGTGTTAGTAATCCGTTGTTATTTATCTCCCTCCAAGGAAAAATTTAAAAAAACGCAATTGAAGTAGGACACTAGGCCTTAATGACAGTCCTGCATGACGCATGAATAAGACATATCAGTGTCTCGCTTTTCTGAAATCTCTTTCGTCTGTTTCAAGGCATTTGGCCATTTCTCCCTCCTTCAGCTGCATGGCTTGATGTTGTGATCAGAAGTACTTTTATGCGTATCTGAGAAACAGTGTGAAGTCAAGAATAATTGGCAGCTTCATTTCCTTGAGGATGCCTCGTCTTCTGAGGTTCCTTCCACAAACATTTAGAAGAATTGATGTGTTCCTCCCTCAACGGATATCTGTTTCAATAATATCATTTGCACCCTGCTACTCTGTTTCTGCATCCACAAAAAGTGTGGATATAATGACTTTTCAGTTTAATGCTGAATCATTGTGTACTCTTTCATAAAGTATATTAAATGTCACTTAAATCCCACACGTATAACTCCAACAAAGTGCAAAATGTTCTGGAAACAACAATGTTGAACAGGTACGACCAAGTTAACAGATTCACAGGTGAGAACAATTCATGACCTAACAGAAAGGAATACACGTGTGCACCAACACTCATGTGCTAGAATGTTCATAGTTGAGAGGCACCTGGTTGACCCAGTCCGTTGAGTATCTGACTTCAGCTTAGGTCATGATCTCACGGTTTGTGAGTTCGAGCCCCACATCGGGCTCATTGCTGTCAGCACAGAGCCCACTTTGGATCCTCTGTCTACCTCTCTCTCTGTCTGCCTCTCTCTCTCTCAAAGATGAACATTAAAAAAAAACAAACACACAATGTTAATAGTTTAAAAAAAAAGAATAAAGGAGTGTCTGGGTGGCTCAGGTGGGTAGGGTCTGACTCTTGATCTCAACTCAGGTCTCGATCTCAGGGTTGTGAGTTCAAGCCCTGTGTTGGGCTCCACACTGACCATGAAGCCTACTTAAAAAAAAAAAAAGAATAGAACGTGCATAGTAACCCTATCCCCAAGAGCCTCAAACTGGAAACTTCCCCAAATACCCATCAATAGTAGAATGGATACATTTTGGCAGGCACATACCATGGAGTACACAGCAATGAAAATGAATAAGCCAGCACAAGCAACAACATATATAAATCTCACTGACACATCATGGAGAAAAAGAAGCCACAATCAAAATATAATTCTCTTTATAGGAAGTTCAAGAATAAGCAAAACCCATCTATGCTGTTAGAAGTCAGGAGAGTTACGACTTGGGGAAGGGATGGATAATAACTGGGTCTGGGCAAGAGAAGAACATCCAGGTGTCGACAATGTTCTGTTTCTGGAGCTAGGTGCTGAGCACCTGGGTGTGAGCAATTTATGAAAATGACAATTTATTGAACAGCACACTTCTGAGTTGTGCACTTTTCTGTAAGGATATTATAGATCAAAAAATTTCAAATACTGGGGCGCCTAGATAGCTCAGTCAGTTGAGTGTCTGACTCTTGATTTCAGCAGAGGTCTTGATCCCAGGGTTGGGGATTGAGTCCTGCTTTGGGCTCCATGCTGTCAGTTTGGGATTCTCTCTCACCCTCTCTCTCTGCTCTTTCCCCCACTCATGCTGTCTCTCTCAAAATGAATAAATAAACATTAAAAAAATTTTAAATACTAGGGCACCTGGTTGGCTCAGTCAGTTAAGTGTCTGGCTTCAGCTCAGGTCACGATCTCGTAGTTCATGAGTTCAAGCCCTGCACAGGACTCTGTACAGCCTGCTTGGGGTTTCTCTCTCTCTCTCTCTCTCTCTCTCTCTCTCTCTCTCTCTCTCTCTCTTATTCTGTCCCTTCCCCACTTGTGTGCGTGTGCTCTCTCTCTTTCTCAAAATAAATAAACTTAAAAGAGTTTTAAATACTGAAAGAATATTTTACATGCTGAAGCTTCAGAACATTATACATACATGCACACAACAGGTATGTATATATAAATGAAAAAAACAGATCTTTTTTAAAAAGTTTATTTATTTATTTTGACAGAGAGAGAGAGAGAGAGCGTGAGCATGAGTGGAGGAGGGGCAGAGAAGAGGGAGAGAGAGAGAGAGAGAGAGAATCTTAAGCAGGCTCCACATTCAGCACAGAGCCCAATGCAGGGCTCAACCCCATGAACCATGAGCTCATGACCTGAGCCAAAAACAAGAGTTGGATGCCCAACTGACTAAGCCACCCAAGCACCCCGGATCTTTTTTCATTAGGCTAAAGAAGTGATGCCTAAGTAAAAGACGATTCCTTCTCATGCTGTTTATCATAAAGTTTTTATTTATTAAGCTTTATGCCAAACCAAACAATAAACACTTGGTTCATTCCTTGCCTCTTGCGTGCAGTTGCAATAGTAACATTCTCTTGAATAAGAAATGATTTCTTTTTATGATTTTATAATGTTTTCATTTTCTGCCAAGGTCATTTCTTGCTCCGAACACACATCCACCCTATGCACCGAGGTTGCTCCTTGTTCCCGGCCTTTATCCAGTGCCAGTTTTCCTCAGATGATGAGGACCTCCCGCGGGTGCAAACCACGGCAAGAACACAGCCGACAACATGAGCATTTGTGCCTGGAGAAGTCTGGAAAGCATTCCCGGAGACGTGTGTAGAACAGCAGCTTCCAGCACAAAGATCCGTCACTCATGAGGTCAAGGCTCAAGTCTTAGATGAAATGAGAGCCATGAGCTAGAGGAAAGCTCACGCTCTGATGGGATTCTGTTTTCTCTGTACACTAGTAAAGTTGTCGCTTCTTATTTACTCTGCAATTTACCAAACCCCTCGCCTCTTCCCCTCAACTTCTGCAATAGCCTGGGGGGCTGAGAAGGCTGAAGGCTGCTCCCCAGGAATACCCAACCCTCTCTTCCTGTGCAACACAGTGTAACTTCTCCCACCTGCTCTTAGACCCTTGGCTGCAAGATTCAGTTCACATCTCTCCTCACTGAATATACAGTGAACCCTAGAACAACCCGGGTTTGCATTACACGGGTCCACCTGCACATGGGTTATTTTCAATAAATACACTGCAGTAATATAAGTGTGTTTTCCTTGCGATTTCCTTAACATGTTCTTTTCTCTGCCTTACTTTATCGTAACAATACAGTGTATATAATACAGGTAAAAAACAAAATATGTGTTAATCGACTGTTTCTGTATCAGTAAGGATTCTGGTCAACGGCAAGCAATTAATGGGTAAGTTTCAGGGGAGACAAAAATTTATACACGGATTTTTGACTAACTCCTAACCCCCATGTCGTTCAAGAGGCAACTGTATTAGTACCTCCAGCAGCTGAATACCACTGCTAAACTTCCAGTTGTTCCAAATGGGTCTGAAGAATCACACAGCCCAGCCCACACTCTGTACCCACAAATCAGGAGATATCATATAATGTTGGTATTTTATGGCATGGTGTTTCAGTGAAGTTTGTTATGCAAATGGAGAAGTGGAACAGTAACAATTCGATTCAAATGATGAATAATTAAAAGGAAATCCACTGAATTTGTAGGTTTGGGGAAAGACCGGGAAACTTATTACCCCCTGAGGATCACAGAATTAGGCAATGCAAATGAATCTTAAAAAACCATTAGACCAGCTTTTTGCTTTCAAGTTTGGTGGTTCCAGGGCTCAGTCCTTGGTCCTCTGCTCTCCACTAAATGCTCTCTGCCCTGGTAATTATTATTATTATTTTTTTAAGTAAGCCGTACACCCAACATGGGACTTGAACTCATTACCCTGAGATCAAGAGTTGCACGTTCTACTGACTGAGTCAGCCAGGCACCCCTCCCTCCCCCGGCAATTACTTCAGTTCCATGTCCTTAAACATCGTCCATACACCGATCACTCCCAAATCCTCTCTCTAGCCCAGACTTTTGTCTACTTATTCAACCACTTACTCAATTTGGGGACATCTAGGGGAAATGTTGGCATTAACGTGGCTACACTTCACTCGTGTCCTTCCACGCCTGCACGGCTTGTTCTATAGGCAGTCTCCTGTAGCCCACCAAGTGTCAACTCCCTCCGTTCAATTGCTCTCGCCAAAAACCCTAGATTCATCCTCGCCTTCTCTCTTTGTCTCACTTTCCATACCCTATCCACCAGGAAATCCTGTTGGCTGTACCATCAGAATACATCCATGATCTGTGTTCTTTTATGTGATGGGCAGTCAGGGGTGGCCGCCAGAAGAGACACAGGAAAAGCTCAGAAAAACAAGGTTTATTATGCTCAGAGATCCTAGAAGCAGGAAGTGTGACAGGCCACACAGGGCCATATGAGGAACACCAGGTTTTGGTCAGGGGAAGGAGACAGGAAGATGGGGGGAAATCTAGGCCAGAGCTTTTACAGTGCTTTCTGCAGGGAAAGCAGGGCAGGGCAGAGTAAATAGTTTAGGATTGCCAAATTTGAATAATTTCTTAGGGTTTGAGCTATAAGGGTGGTCCCTAGTTATATATTTGTGTGTGTGTGGTTTTAATTGCATTTATTTATTTTTTTAAGTAATCTTTATGCCCAGTATGGGTCTTGAACTCAAGATCAAGAGTTACATGCCTTTACTGACTGAGCCAGCCAGGCGCCCCGGCCCCAGTTGTACATTTGTATATGTGTGTGTGTGCGTAACATTTCTTCCTTTTCTGTCTTCCTCTAAATGGTGAAGGGACTGGCCTAGACAACCGTCTTTTCTTCTTTTTTCATTTACCTATTTCTCCAGTTGATCTCACCTTGTCCCATGGCTTTAAAATCTACCTCTTTATGGACAACTCTTGGAAAAAGCAAAAGTAAAAAACAGCAAGGGAATTGCTTAGTACTGTGCAATGGCAGTGAAGGAGGGTACCAGTTCAGATTTCACTTGGGGGCACAATCTTTAAAGCACTCTTCGGTGAACTTAGAGCAGAAATTAAAAAGCCTTTATCCAAAGTAAAGACTCTACGTAGAATAAGTGGCCCAGAGTGTGAAATGGATTATTCTATCTTTTTCTACTACGTAGAGATATTTCCCACTGGAAGAATTTAAGAATGCAAATGTGCTCTGCTGGCCCACATGTAAGAGCAGTCTGTC
Organism: Prionailurus viverrinus; assembly: GCF_022837055.1. Classification (NCBI taxonomy): domain Eukaryota; kingdom Metazoa; phylum Chordata; class Mammalia; order Carnivora; family Felidae; genus Prionailurus; species Prionailurus viverrinus. The sequence continues at coordinate 32,856,520 of NC_062562.1, read as the reverse complement.
CAGCCCAGCTGGATTTCTGGGAAGTAACAGAACCTCTAAAGAAGGTTAGGGCCATTGTTCTCAGCTAGGGCTCTTTTGTCTCCAGGGACATTTGGCAATGTCTGGACACATTCTTGATTGTCACAACTCGGGGTGGGGGGTGCGAGCAGTGCTTAGTGGGTAGAGGCCAGGGACGCTGCTAAACATCCTATAATACAAAGAACGGCCCCCACGACAAAGAATCACCTGGCCCCAAATGTCAAGGGTGCTGAGAGTGAAAAATCCTGGGCCAGGGGTAAGTACCTTCTTTCCCTATCTCCACCCCTCAACCGCATCCCATGTGGATCTCTCTTCGCTGCAATGATCTGAATTAAATAGTTACGGCTCTAGCAACTTAGACAACTAGCTTTCACAGTCCGGGTGTGGGTTTCTGAAGCAGCTAATCTGCGAAGATTGCCACCCATGAGGCACACCTCCTGGTATTCACACCCTCATGCAGTCCTCCACTCTTGAATCTCAACGGCGCTGTGACTCACTCTAACCCGTGGAATGTCACCAACGTGACGCTCTGCCTGAGGAGAGCCTGGGGGCTTCTGCTTGGGTGCATTGGACAGCTCTGAGGTGCTGTGTAAGACAAGAAGTCAACTACCTGGCTAAGGAGACCAAATAGAGAGGCTACGTGGAAAGGACATATGGACAAGGAGAGGCTCTGAAATTACAGAGAGACAAACAATCAGAGAGACAGGGCGGTGGGGAGAGACAGAGATGGAGAGAGGGACAGAAAGAGAGAGAGAGAGAGAGAGAGAGAGAGAGAGAGAGAGAGAAAGGCCAAGTATGCCAGCCCAGCCTTCCAGCTGTTCCTGCCAGGCATTAGGCAAGAGAACCTGTTGAGCCTGCAGATACCTGCAGCACCAGGGGAAGCCACAGGGGACAGAAGTCCTGCCTGTCTAAGCCCAGGCCACTCACAGAATTGGAAGAGATAACAAAAAGGCTGTTGTTTTAAGCCACTGTGTTTTGAGGTAGTTATTTACACGGCAATAGACAATTACAACTGCTTCTATTTTCGGGCACCTGGGTGTCTCCGTCAGTGACGTATCCCTGGATTTCAGGTCAGGTCATGATCTCAGGGTTCAGTAGATCAAGCCCCACGTCAGACTCTGTGCTGACAGCACAGAGCCTGCTTGGGATTCTGTCTCTCCTGCTCTCTCTGCCCCTCCCCCATTTGCACATACGCATGCTCTCCCTCTCTCTCAAAATAAATAAATATTTTTTAAAACCTTTTTATTTTCTTGAAAATGAGATGATGGGACAAGATCATGGTATCACAAATTCTTTTTATTTTTATTTATTTATTTTTGTTTTTTTATGCTTATTTATTGATTTTGAGAGAGAGTCCATGTGTGTATTTGTATGCACACAAGTTAGGGAGGGGCAGAGAGAGAGAGAGAGAGATGGACAGCATCCCGAGCAGGATCCACGCCCTCGGTCCAGAGCCCCAAACACGGCTCAATCTCACAAACTGTGAGATCATGACCTGAGCCAATATCAAGACTCGGACACTTAACTGACTGAGCCACTCAGGTGCCCCTCACAAATTCTTCTTAGCCTCAAAATCCTCGATCTAAACAAAATCTTATCTAGAAGCATAATATGTATGTATCTGCTAAGAATGCTTTTTTTTGGATGCAAGTGACAAAAACCCAATTGAAATAGTTTAAGCAATAGTAGTTTCCTTTCCATATGTGGCAAGAATTCTGGGGCTAGGTGGTTGCTAGATTTGGTTCAGTGGCTCCTCGAGGTCTGATCCAATGTTTCTGTGATTTCAGACATTCCCATCATGCTCATGGTCGCAAGGTGACTGACATGACACCGGCATTGAAGGGAGGAAGAAAGGGAAGGTCAGTACCAGCCACGTAAGTGTGTTTTTAATAAGGGAATCAAAGTTTCACAAAACTTTGAGCGTCAGGGACTTCTCATGTGTCATGGGACAACAATGGGTCATATGCCAGGCCACAACTGCCAATAAGACTGGGAAATTGAGGGACAGCGTTGTTGTGAATGACTTTGATCATAGGCCACAGCTTGGAGTGGGGCCCGTTGCCACTGCACACGAAATCAAGATGCAGGAAGGAAGAAACGGGATGACTACGGAGCAACAGATAACTAGCTTCTGAAACAATATGGAAAGCACAAGATGGAGATGATCTGACTAATTTAGAGGAGGAGGGTCTTGATTCCTGTCAATTCAGCCTCGCTTTCCTCGCTATTGTCCTCTACCACTGTGAAATTCCAAGGGGGCCTCCAAGAAAACCCCGGAACTCCAGAAAGCCAAGACAAAAAAGCAAAAAAAACCCAAAAGCCCCACTTGACTCTATCTTAACATTTCTTTCTGCTCTGACCTTCTAGAATCTTGGAAGAACTTGCATATTGGAGGAATCGTAAGATGGACTGGAAGGGGGTGGGGGGGGTGGGGGGGAAGGAACTGCATGAGCCAAGAGAAGCAAAAGCATGTTCATTTGTCCGTAGCTGCCTCCTTCTCTGACCTCATCTTCCCCAGGATCCTTTTCAAGGACTCACTCTGGTTTCACTTTTGTTTTCTTTGAGGGTTGAGAGCTAGAAAGGCCAGATCCAAAGGCTTGTTGAAGAGATGATAAGAGAGAGTTTATGGATGAATCTTCCTAATGCTCTTTCTTTTCTTCCTTCTCATTTGGAGGTTGGCATTGACCAGATGAAGTATTTTCTTTGCAGCTAAGAATTGCTGAGTCAAGAAAATATGACACTTTGCTTTATGGGACATACACTCCACCGGTAATACATCTATTGTGGAGTGGAGGGGTTGCGGAGCCACTGTGCTGATATATGCTCTGAAATATGAAGGGAGAACCCTAATGTTCTTAGTTCCACAGCTGCCGGATTTTTGGGATAAGCTCTTGGTTTCTATTAGAAACCAATGAATAGACTTTATAAGTGCCAAATCACAGTAAGCCAAGTGTAAACAAATTGATTAACGACGCTTGGTAGCAATTAAAAAGTCCACAGGATTATTACCCTAACAAACTCTGTTAACGTGAGGTAGGGGTTTTTTGTTTTATTTGTTTTTTTCAGTAAGACAAAGGATGGAATTTGAATGATACATGTGATCCTTTAGAACCAGAGCATCAGAAACCTTCCATCAAGGGCCACCTGGCTGGCTTAGTGGGTGGAGCATGTGACTCTTGACCTCGGGGTCATGAGCTCAAGCCCCACGATGGGGGTAGAGATTATTTTTAAAAATTAAAAAAAATTTTAAAGAGCTTCCATCGACAAGGAAAACCTTTCCATGTGCAGGTGAGATGGGGACTCTCCACAGGGTTTTCAACTATCCCAAGCACTATTTGTAAGGCTTCCTATGAAGACAATGGGAGATAAATGAGGTAGATACACTTGCCCTTTAATATGAGAGTTAAAACGACTTTAAAAGGAAGTTTAACACGATGGCTGTATAATGTGTAACAAACCAACAATTGAAGGAGAGACACTCAAGCACCACCCTTACTTGGCTTCACGCCTTATGACAACTGTCATTAACCTTTTACTGAAATGGAGGGTCACTAAAAACCCTTATATGTCATCAATATAGGACAATTTGTCAACAAATGGAGCATCATCATACAATACAATGATGATGATGATGATGATGATGCCAGTGATGACGTGACAGCTTCTGCCACTTATTGAGAGCACATTATGTGCCAGGAGCTTGACAGGTTTTATCTCATTTGGTTATGATGATATCCCTGTGAGGTAGACAGTAGTATACGAATAGACACTGTTAGGATACTAGATGATCCCCATTGCACAGAAAATAAAACTAAGAGTCTAAGAATTCTAAGTATGTCCGAGGTCACCAAGATACTTAATTATAAATCTTCTGATTCTAGAGGAAGTGAACGTAAGCACTATGTCTGTTAAAGAGCATTTGTGCCAATAGGATCAGACTCCTGGTTTTAAAGATCCTCTAGAAACAAGAGTTAGGTGTTTCAAAATCCACCGAGCCTGTTTCTTACTGGAGAAGGGGTTCTTTCAATTATGTTTCGATTAGGTTGTATTTCTAAATTCACAGATTCACAGGAAACAAACATGTCAAGCTCAAAGACAACCTAAAGTACGTACTAATTTGGCTGGCTAATTGTTCATGTTTCATGCCATTTGAATTTTACTGTTTGTTTGTTTTTTTTTTTTTTTTTTCCAGGAGAAAAGCCAGGATGGAGTTTAAACTTCTTAACAAAACAAAGATAATCATAATAAATCTCCCTTCTGGAAGGAAGGAAAGAAGAAAGGAAGGAGGGAGGGCCGGAAGGGGGGAAGGGAAGAAAGAAGAAAGGAAGGAAAGAAGGAAGGAAGAGGGAAGGGAGGAGTGAGGGAAGGAAGGAAGGAAGGAAGGGAGAGGAAAGGGGAAAAACTCTCACAGTGTCCTAATCAACATCCCTGGGGTGGGGGGAAGCAGCGAGAGGAAATCCTCCATCAGGTTTCTGAGATGCCTGTGAAAAACATCGTTATATTAGAATTCTTGGTCAAAGATGAAGAGAAACTCCCTTCTCCCTACCAGTCTCTGACCAATGAGCTCATTTTGTAAGGTACTGACCAACAGACTCAGAACTTCAAGAGAGTTCAGTTAGAGCTAAATTTTCAACAAAGCCCCTATTACCTTCCATTCAAAATCCCAGTGAGTAATGTGTTGGGACACAGATCTTGTACATGCTGTCACATTCTCCTGACTGAGACTTCCTCTCTGGTCAGCGCCTCACTCCCATGGGGTCAGCCTTCTACTTCTGGGGCAGGGGATCTGCTTCTTGTGCAATTGCCAAGGGGTTGGATTATATAACATAAAGAGAAGAGAATTATGCCACCCTCGGCCCTGGCAGGGTAAGCTTTCACCAATGGGAACAGGAGCTGGGAGGGAGCGGGAAAGACAAATTTCCCTTCCTTTCCCTCTTCCATGGGCTACTTCTAGGGACACTTCTTCCTTGCAATCCTAGCAGAAAAGTGCCGTGTATAAAGCAAACAAGCCTGGTGTGCAGTCCACATGTCTCTTTCTGACCGGAACATAAGATAAAGCATCGCGTGATTTCCCATCTTTCTTTGCCTGGCTTCCTTTTCCCTCACCATCACCTCCCTGGGTTTGAACCTCCCAAATCAGAGTTTCAGTGCCTTACACATGGGTGTACAGCTAAAGACCAAACCCTTGGAGCTGGGTGTGGCCATCTGTTTCTCCCAACGGAATGTGAGCGGAAGTGGTATATACCCGAAATACCATACTTGCCCTTAAAACAACTGAGTACACACTTCCCTTCCTCCCCTCTTCCTCTCTCTGTTTCCCATCATCCTTCCTCCCTCCCCCCACACTGGGTGGGAAGTAGCAATAATTGGGGTAATTTTGGAGCCTACAGATCAATGACCTACCATGCCACTATAGAAACATCTATCACTGAGTTTTCAAGGGAGAGAGGAATAGACTTCTATACATAAAGTTAAAATGCATTAGATGCTTCCATCTTTGCCTCAAGCTCTACTTTCTAAAGAACTTAAGCTGAGACCAATAATAAACAGGTATGATCTGCATTTAGTTTGCCAGGTATGTTCTGGTGAGCCCTCTTGCCTTGAATTATACTAAATGTCCTGGCTGAACTGTAAAGGTGCTACTCAGACTTAGGAAGGCATTTACATCTGAAATTAAATGCTTCCATGGCCAGGCATCACGGCCAAAACTTGGAGCCAGGTTTTCCCCTTGCAGGGTGACCATCTTTTATGTTCTAAGATGATTGACAGATGACATCCAAACGCAGGCATCGATCTTTGGAGCAGTGAGCGCTGGTTTCCTTTATTCTCAAATAAAGATACGACAAAGATAAAAAGCATGCTCAAATTATCAGGGTATTGAGAAAGACAGAAAGGCTTAAGAAGCTCTCAGGCTTCCACTCACTTCCCCTAGGAAAAATTAGTAAATTAACCCTTAGGGATGTAATAGCCTGTGCCAGGCATTGCCATGGCCTTTTCTGTTCAAAGCCCTTTAACATGAAAGACAGAGCACTACAAGGCAAATGGCTAAGGTCTTGCCCTGCTGAGGCAGGATCAACCCAAAGTCCTCCGGCAAAATACCTAAACCTAAGGACAATGTGTCTGGAAGTAAAGATTAGAAGGATTGTGAACATGTTATGAGAAGGGAAAAAATCCAGACATCTCCCTTTGATCAGCAATTGTACTTCCAGGAATTTACCTTGAGGACATTACTAAATGGTTAGTCAGGCTTACCATAAAGTGCTGTTTATGGCAGGATTGTTTGTGTTAATGTGATATTACAAAACCCCCAAATACCCGATGGTTTGTAATGTGGCTTTGCAAATCCTGGTGTATATTTGTGATACAACACTAGGTAGTCACTTGAAATGATGAAAAAAGATTTGCGTTTCTTAACATGAGAAAGGAGTCCCTGAAAGATGTAAGCTTTTTATTTTTATTTTATGTTGGGGGGGGGGGGGAAGGGGCAGATAGAGACAGAGAGAATCTTAAGTAGGCTCCATGCCCAATGCACAGTCTGATGTGGGGCTTGATCTCACGACTGTGAGATCATGACCTGAGCCGAGATGAAGCGTCAGACTCTCAACCAACTGAGCCCCCAGGCTCCCCAAGATGTGAGCTTTTTATTTTTATTTTTTTAAAGCAAGGATTTTTTAAAAATTTTTTTAATGTTTATTTCTTTTTGAGAGAAAGGGGAGGAGGGGCAGAGAGAGACACACACAGAATCCAAAGCAGGCTCCAGATTCTGAGCTGTCAGCACAGAGTCCAACGTGGACCTCAAACTCACAAACCGTGAGATCATGACCTGAGCCGAAGTCAGACACTTAACCGACTGAGCCACCCAGGTGCCCCAAGATGTGAACTTTTTATTTAAAAAAAAAATTGTTTAAAAATTTTTTTTAACATTTATTTATTTTTGAGACAGAGAGAGACAGAGCATGAATGGGGGAGGGTCAGAGAGAGGGAGACACAGAATCTGAAACAGGCTCCAGGCTCCGAGCTGTCAGCACAGAGCCCGACGTGGGGCTCAAACTCACAGACCGCGAGATCATGACCTGAGGTGAAGTCGGCCGCCCAACCGACTGAGCCACCCAGGCGCCCCATGTGAGCTTTTTAAAAGTGTGTTTCTGGAGACACTAAGATCGTACCTATATTCTAGGACAGTGGTGTTCTCAAAGTGGCCAGCAGCATCAGCATCACTTGGGAAAATGCAGATTCCTGACTCCACCCCAGGACTGCTGAATCAGACACTTTTTTAGTGGATCCCAGCAGCCCATTTTAATGAGTCCTCCAGGTGATCCTAATGTACTCTAAAGACTGAGAACCACTGGTCTAGAAAAAAAGAGGAGGTTGTTATACATAAGGGACGAATAAGAGCTCGGTTTCCCCTTTGTTATCTGAACACAGTCCAATATCAGGATTATTAGTTACAGTGGTCAGTAACCAAAAAACCCAGCCCAAATGGTCTTAAGTAATAAATGAATTTAAAAAAAATTTTTTTAATGTGTATTTATTGTTGAGACACAGAGAGACAGAGCATGAATGGGGGAGGGGCAGAGAGAGAGGGAGACACAGAATCCGAAGCAGGCTCCAGGCCCTGAGCTGTCAGCACAGAGCCTGATGTGGGGCTCGAACCCATGGACCGTGAGATCACGACCTGAGCTGAGGTCGGACGCTCAACCGACTGAGCCACCCAGGTGCCCCAACAATAAATGAATTTATGGCTTTACATAAACTTAGAGCAGGTTCCAGAATACAGGCTCCATCTCCATTTTCTGTAATTCTTTCGTGTGGATGCTTCATCTTCAGCCTGGCAGTCAGGGAGCTAGCTGGTACAGTTCCATATCCATCCAGATATACCACATCCAAAAGCAAAAAGGGACCATTTCCTCTGGAATCTCCTTGACAGTAAGAAAACCTGTCCTAAGAGCTGTCCTCTTACCAATGTCTCATTGGCTAGACCCAGCTCACATGTCCAGTCTTTAGCTAATTACTCGATGAGAGGAATAGAGAAACCGTGATTAGCTTAGACTGATCAATCAGAATTCCCTCTTGAGCTGGAAATAGGTTCACCTTCTCTGAAGGATGGGTGCTGAGCTAAACTGAAGCCCTGTTGGTGTGGAGGAAGAGAGAACATGTTCATTTATTTATTTAGGGAGAGAAAGCAAGAGAGAGCATGCGAGCGGGGTGGGGAGGGGTGGGCAGAGAGAGAGAGAGGGAGGGAGAGAGAATCCCAACTCCGTGCAGTTAGTGCAGAGCCCCACGTAGTTCTTGATCTCATGAGCCCTTGAGATCATGTCCTGAGCTGAAATCAAGAGCTGAACTCTTGGGGTGCCTGGGTGGCTCAGTGGGTTAAGTGTCCAACTCTTGATTTCCCCTCAGGTCATGATTACAGCGTCATGGGATGGAGCCCCAGCTGACAGCACAGAGCCTGCTTGGGATTCTCTTTCTCCCTCTCTCTGCCCCTCCCCTGCTCATGTGCACACACGTGCGCTCTTTCTCGCGAAGTAAACGTAAAAAAAAAAGAGTTGGACACTTAACTGACTGAGCCACCCAGGCACCCCGGAACATGGCTTTTGAGTAGGCAACTGTCAGCTACACTGAATCTAGACTAGTAATTGCTTTTTTAGATGTTTCTATCCAATTGAATCATTTATCACCGCTATGAATAAGTTGTTAGGTATGTTGGAAAATGGAACTGCTTTTTTCCTTCTTTCTTTTCCTTCTTTCCTTCTTCCTTTCTTTATTCTTCCTATTCTTTTGTTTTCTTTTTTTTCCTTTTCCTTTGCCTTTCCCTTCCTTTGGAAGTTGCTCCTGAGACTCAAGAAGAAGAACTTATGTCATGCCAGGTTTTTCTTTTTTCCTTTCTTTACTTTTAAGGCAGCTTAAAAGACAGACAGGATCAAATGCTGTCAGGCTGTGGAACGACTGGCAGTCTCATACATGACTGGTAGGAGTGTAAATGGGTACAAACACTTGGAGACTCTGATAGGCTCTACAAAAGCAAAACTTCTCCTGTGACCTCAGAGTTTTGCTCCTGGGAATTCTAAGAGAGATGTGTGCATGCACATGCAAGAAAAGGACCAACGTAGCCTTCCTCACAACCAGCCCAAACTGGAAAACCAGGTAGAAACTGCAATGCCAGCATTTCAAAGCCATGTGTGTCTACTACTGAGCCTAGGACCGCCTCAAATAGGACGATTTGGACTTGTAGTTTTAAAAAAATGAATTCTAAGTCATTTTGTAGTTATCGTTGTTAAAGCCTGTAGGTGGTCACGATTTTTAGCTGTATGCAATCAAATTAAAAAAAAAGCCTAATTAAAGAAAAGTTTGGCCTCTTAACTGTTCAATGAAGAAATGTGACTTCAGAGGTTTGGAAGAGATCCTTCGAGTTGAGCTTTTTATCCGTTGATTCGTTTTTTTCCTTTTGCTAGCTTTTGGACTTCACCTCATTAACTTTCCCTTGAATTTAGGTTGAATGCCTTTAACTAATCATAATAAAATAATAGAACAAGTTCAGACAGACTCATGGTCAAGTCAACGGACAATGACTAATTCCTTCGTGAAGTGCTTTTTTTGGTATCTCTCTGCCACACATATTAGAGATGGGTCTACGGCACCTCAGACTTGTCTTATTCCAATTAGTCCCGGAAGACTGAGATCATCTCAAAATATACACGGAGTTAGCTCACTCCTCTGTGACCAATAGGATCTGGTGCTTAAGGCTACAAACCTTCAAATCTGATACACCAGGGTCAGGTCCTGGCTCTGTCATTTTCAGGGACATGACCTTGGGCAACTTATTTAACTTCCTTGAAATCTGGTTTCCTTATCATTAAAATGAGATGACTACCACCATCATACCACCACCGAATACCTTGGGTTTTAAGGAGGTAAATGAGGTAAAGCCTGAAAAACATTTTGCATATTCTTCAGCATGCAACCATAGTTAATGCTTATTATTGTCTGGCACGAATCCAAGCTGACTGATATTCTATTTATTGTTCAAGTGGTCACTCCAGGTATTTCTGCGGAGGACCTGCTATGCACAAAGCACTCTGAGGGATACAAAGATTAATCCTTTCAGCGGGTCCAAATGAAACCATTTTACTCTGGAATTCATTCTAAAGATACTCGATGTACATCTACAACGTGCCAGCCATTGTATCAGGTGTGGGAGAAACAGTGGCAAATAAAACTAAGTCCCCAAACTCCTGAGGTTTATATTCTATTGGGAGGAAACAGACAATAAACAACCATGACACAAAGACACAAGATGTTTAGAGTTCATGGAGAAAGGAAAGGAGGTTTATGTGATCCGGAGGACCTGAGGAAGCCGCGATTGATTTTTGCAAAGCCTCCTGCTCCTTGCCCTTTCTGCCCTGACCTTTCTGACTGCTGAACCCCTGACAGGGCCAGAGTAGCCACATTGGATAATAGCACAGAAGCCAGGGGCACAAGCTGGAAGGGGCCTGGATCCTAGGGTCCACTTGGCACCAGCTGGTCCCGCATAAGCCACTGTTATTTTGTGTTTTTGTGTCACTGATAGTCAATTTTCTTTTTTTTTTTAACTTTTTTTTTTTTTTTTTTTGAGACAGAGAGAGACAGAGCATGAACGGGGGAGGGTCAGAGAGAGAGGGAGACACAGAATCGGAAGCAGGCTCCAGGCTCTGAGCCATCAGCCCAGAGCCCGACGCGGGGCTCGAACTCACGGACTGCGAGATCGTGACCTGAGCTGAAGTTGGACGCTTAACCGACTGAGCCACCCAGGCGCCCCTAGCCAATTTTCATAGTAACCAACACCATTACTTACTCTCTTCTGACAACATTTCTGCTTTCAGCCTTATTAACATGGAAGTCTGGAAGAAATTCAGGATTTGATTCATGAAAGAGAGAACGAATAGAGACTACAGACAAAATGGCAGAGACGACGAACCTGTAAAAATGTGTGTATTTTATATATTTTTTATTTAATTTTTTAAAATGTTTGTTTTTCAGAGAGAGAGAGAGAGAGAGAGAGAGCGCGACTGGGGAGGGGCAGAGAGAGACACACAGAATCCAAAGGATGCTCCAGGCTCTGAGCTGTCAGCACAGAGCCTGTCACAGGGCTCAAACCCATGAACCGCGAGATCATGACCTGAGCCAAAATCGGATACTTGACTGACTGAGCCACCCAGGCGCCCCTATAAATATTTTTTAAAAGTACTTATTGTGTTCTAATTGGTGAAGCTTCCTTTATACTCATTTATAAACATTACAGTAACTTTATGGATTATCTACTTCAACTCTCATTCAAAAGACAAACAAACAAACCCAGTAGTCAAGTACCTGCTCAAAAACATGATAGCCAAGATTTAAACCCAGCTATGAGCAAGCCACTAGCCCAAATCCCCAACCCGTTCCTCAAACTGTCTTTAAGGTCAGTGGGAAAGTAGGGAAAGTAAACAGAAAAGACAGAGGCACATATGACAGGAAGCCCTGTTAAATAAATGGTTTATGAATAAATAGAGACAAGAACAAGAAGAATGATGAAAATAAAGAATTGGTAGAAGATCCACCTCCATGGCCCTCTTGGTAGTGTCTATTTCTATTTTGGAGGCTGGAGGCAATCATATTTACACATTTTTATAACCTGAAAGCACTGCCCAGAGTGGGATTCCCTAGTTAGGGAAGAAAGCACTAATGCTTTGCTCTATGGCAAACTTAGGTATGGCTCTAGGGCCAAGTTCTGCCCACTGTCTGCTTTTTTTTTTAATGAAGTTTTATTGGCACACAGCCACTCCTTTCATTTATGTGTTACTATGGCTGCTTCTGCACTTCAATGGCAAAGGTGAGTAGCCTTAAGTATTTGGGGCACCTTGGGTGGCTTAGTCGCTTGAGTGTTTGACTCTTGATTTCAGTTCAGGTCATGATCCTAGGGTTGTGGGATCAAGCCCTGCATAGGTGTCCACCCTGAGCCTGCTTGAGATTCTCTCTTTCTCTGTCTGCCCCTCTCACCTGCTCATGCTGTCTCTTTCTCTAAAATAAAATTCTAGGGGCACCTGGGTGGCTCAGTCGGTTAAATGTCCAACTTCTGCTCAGGTCATGATCTCACGGTTCATGGGTTCGTGCACCGGGTTGGGCTCTGTGCTGACAGCTCAGAGTCCGGAGCCTGCTTCGGATTCTGTCTCCTTCCCTCTCTGCCCCTCCCCCACTTGTGCTCTGTCTCTCAACAATAAATAAATGCTAAAAACAAAATTTTTTTAAATAAAATAAAATTCTAAAAACTTTTAAAAAATGCCTTAAGTATTTACTATCTGGTTCTCTATGGAAAAGTTGGCCAAACTCTGCTCTATGGTGTAGCTACCACTCACAGATCTCCTAGTTACATGGTACCAGCTCTCCTATGACAGTAAAGCCAGTGATTACCTGGCTTGAAAACATCAGTAAGAACACACAAAAAATCCATTTCCAGGATTTTTTTTTCTACTTGTGAACATACACATTCAAGGCAAATGCTAGACCTCTGTATCCTAATGAAAACTTGAATCAAATACTCAGCAAAACCACATAACGTACAAACTTGTTGAATCGCTACGTTTTACACCTGAAACGAACATAACATTGTGTGCCAAGTATACTCAAATTTAAAACAGAAGAAAAAAAAATGCTTAGCACAAACAAAGCCACTTGGACCCCCTGCCGTGCATGAATGAGCAGTCTATGTACCAGGAGGCACCTCCTGAGCCATGTTAGTGTCCACCCTCCCCTCGTGCGTGCCTGCTACTTGGCTTAAAAACATGACTGTAGCTTTAATTAAGTTTAAATTCACTGGATTCATGTTCTATCAAGTCACAATAAACTGAAGTGAAGGAACATGGGGAAACTTGCCGTGAGGAAGATGGTTTTTAGAACGCAATTGGTAAATAGAGTGAAAAAGAGCATCTTGGCTATTTTCTTGAACTGGCAGGAAACTGCAGTGATTACATTATTCAACGAGTAATGTGATGTCCTCACACACATATTCTCCGAGGGGAGAGCCCAGGGTTTTAATCATTTGGTAATGCGCTTTCGGTGAATCTTGCAGACTTGTCAAATGCCATAAATGAACCACAGCTTTATCTTTTTTTTTTTTTTTCTTCTCTTGGGGCCAGCTCTATTGTTCGTCCACAGTCCCAGCAACTTTAAACAGAGAGGACAGGTGGGAAGGGAACTTCTCCTCCTCGAGAAGTCCTGAGCTCCCGGTGCTAGCCCAGCTGTTTGAGAAAGAACTAGGCAAGGGGCTTCAGACACAGCCTATAACCCAAGATTCCCTGAAGCCTCTCTCTCTCTGGCCCTCCCCCACTCGTGCTCATTCTCTCTCCCTCTCTCTCTCAAAAATAAATAAACATTAAAAAAATTTTTTTCTGGATTCCTAATGGAAAGCCATTCTTGGTAAAGTTTGTTTTGCGTTCGTGGGTCACAGTGGCCACACATACTCTTTGATGTCTAACTCAGTGCAATCCTTTTCCTGGGTAATTTCAGCCACTTTTTCCTGGTTCCTCTTGGCTTCATTCGCATCATGGCAAGGCTTTGTGGGAAGGCGGGGAGGGTGGCGTACAATCAATCTCCCTGCGGATTATTCACTGGGGGGATTGATACAGGGCATGTATCTAATCCCAGCTGGGCTTTCACATCCCACCCAGGATGATCTCAGCAAAACCCTCCTCTGTCATCTTGTGTTCCTGGGAAATGAAAGTCCGTTTAAATTGACTGACTGATCTCTGCCTAAGAAAAATAGTAATACTGTGTAATGAAGAGGAAAGACTTGAGCAGTAAGACAAACTTGGATCTCAACATCATTTTGCTTCTTACTGGCTGTATGGCCGGCAGTCAGTTACTTAGCAATTCTGAACCTCAGTTTCCTCATTTTGAAAATGAGGTGGCGGGGCGCCTGGGTGGCGCAGTCGGTTAAGCGTCCGACTTCAGCCAGGTCACGATCTCGCGGTCCGTGAGTTCGAGCCCCGCGTCGGGCTCTGGGCTGACGGCTCAGAGCCTGGAGCCTGTTTCCGATTCTGTGTCTCCCTCTCTCTCTGCCCCTCCCCCGTTCATGCTCTGTCTCTCTCTGTCCCAAAAATAAATAAACGTTGAAAAAAAAAAATTTAAAAAAAAGAAAATGAGGTGGCAACACCCAACTCCCAGGCTTGCTGTAAGGATTAAATAAGTGTGTCTATAAAGAAGACTTAGCTCAGATCGTTAGAATACATGTTCGTGAATAGAAATAAAGTTGCCACCCAGAAATTGTGGGGAAAAATATCAATAGTGCAATAGAAACGTGAACAAGAAACATTAACAGATAGGTCACAGAAAAATAAATATAAATGGCTCTTACCCATATGAAAAGAAGTTTGACCTCACTTGTAATAAGAAAAATGCAAGTCAAAACTGCACAAGGATGTCATTTTTCACCTATCAAGTTGGCAAAGGTCCAATTCAAAAATTTTATAACGTGCTCTGTAATAAATAGTGGAATTAGGCACTCTCCTACATTGCTGGCAAGAGCACAAAATGGTACAACCCTTTGGGGAGCTCATTGGCAATCCCTATCAAAATTATAAATGCATTTACTTTTTTACTCGGCAATTTCACTCCTGAGAATTATTTTTACAGCTACACTTAAGCCAGCGTGAAGTAAAGTGACAGATAAACTCCATTATTGATTGCAGCGCTGTGCGCATGCATGAGCAAGAGGCTGGAAATACCCAAGTGTCCGTCTTGAGAGGAACGGATAAATAAACCATGGCACTTCCACACAATATTACACAGCTGTGAAAAAGAGAATGGTGTTCTCCATGCGCTGTGGAAAAACCTCAGGGAATCTCTTAAGTGAAGAAGTTAGAATGCAAAATCATCTATATAGTATCCCAATTTCTCTGTAAGAAAGGGGGAAATAAGATTATATTTATTGTTGTTTATATTTGCCTGAAAGTAAACAACAGTGGGTGATATAAGAAATTAACAATAAATTACACATAGAAGAGTAAAGGTGCAAGAGTGGGTAGGTGGGGTTAGGAATTAGAGCAAGACTTTTTTAAATTTTATTTTTATTTTTAAGCCATGTGAACCAATGACCAATTCAAATAATACACTCAGAATAAAGAAAATAATTAACATCTTTTAAAACGAATAAGCACTTCCAAAATCGGTTAGAACCCATACTTGGATTCTCTGTCATCTTGAATATATTTATGGCCCCATGCTGGGTTGTGAACCTTGAGGACAGGACTCGTCTTAGGCAGCACTGTAACCTACGTGGCTGTGTATCATACCTCAGACAGGGAGTTAAATGCACGATTTTTAACTGAACCCATCAATAAATGAATGAGCTTGCTGCTTTCAAGTATGGAAAGAATGTTCGTTAGCTGACTCTACCAAAAACTATCCAAGAACCAAGGGATGACAGGAAAACAATGAAATTTTCATTGTAAGAATAGGAAACAGAAAGACCACTGAAATAAGAGCTCAGTGACCTAAAAAAGGGGGGAGGCGGGGAAGAGAACTATAAATGTATTTCTTCTCTGAACTCCATGGAATACTTTGATCCAGCTTCCTTTGGGGGATTTACATTTGAAACTGAAAGCCAAATACAACACCAAAGTTCGCTCAACAGGCTGGGAAAGAGGCAGTTAGCTACCCCAACATGTCAAACCTGTTAGGTCAAAGAACACGTTTCTCCCCAGAACTTTGAACCCTTTCCTTCACCAACTCCCTAGGCAGAATGGGGGTGGGGGTTGATCACCCCAGACAGATGACTGATAAAATGACTTGTATGCCAAGAAACCAATAAAAATTTGTTCATCCACACTTTTTACTTCCTGGATCCACAATAATTTATACAAAAATGCCATCTCCCTACTCCAGGGTGCCTGATTTATAGATTGGGCATCTGTTTCATATAAAGGACCCTGTATGAAACAACAATCCATATTCTAACAAAACAGAGGACTCATTTCATAAATCACTTCCAACCTATCACATATCTCACACTGAATGTCTTTTAAATCCAGCCCTACTTTTCTTTTCCTCAGAGGTTGACCCGCATGTTGTTGTCAAGACCAAAAACACACACATACACTTCGAGCTCTTAAAAGACTCCAAGACAGGAATAGCAAACCTAGTAATCATTCGATTTCTCTTTTGTTTTCTTATAATAAGATCTTTTTAGAAATGTTTTCAGGAGGAAATATTTAAAATTGTCAATATCCTCAGAGAGCCACTAGCTAAGGAATTTGCAGACAAAAGGAACTTACTCGGCCTCTGCCTGACCCCTCACCCATAGCAGACTTTACCAATTGACCAACTCTTTCCCACTGAGCTTGCTTGAGGTCTTGCTGTACTTTTCAGCCCAAAGTTCTAGGCAACTTCTATTAAGGAGCAGCAATGAACATGTGGGATAGAATAGTTCCATCCAGTCACTTTTCAGATAACAGGACTGAATCACAGAAGGGGAAGGAGATTGCCATGGTCCCACAGTGAAGGGACTATGGACCTCAAACACATTCCTAAGTCCTGAACCCCAGGACTGACCTCTATCTACAGCCACGTGACTTGCACTCAGAAAGTCAAGTACGAGCTTGCTTTGTGTGTGTGCGCGTGTGCATATGTGGTTCTGTTCTGTTTCTCACCAGAGTCGTTCTTCTTTTCTTCAAAAGAAACCCGTACACACCAAAATGATCCTAATTAGCTCTGTTTTTCAAATAAAGAATTTACTAATCATTCCAATACAAATGATTCAGAAGCTCCTGGCAGCCTGCCACTCTAAATATCATTTTGTTTTAGCAAGAATCTTCTTTTCCCATCAAATATGCTTCCTCTTCAGTGAAGAAGGGATAATTGTTATTAAACAGGAAATTACTTTTCGTGTGGGCTAGCACAAAGGACTGTGTGACAAGCTTAGATGCATGGACGATACCCTCCATCACTGTTACACAACAACATGGAAAGGTAGCAGTGGCTCTTTAATCAATGTATTACAACGTTTATTACATTTCAACGGGGTTTTATTTTTTTTTCTTTGGCTTCAACTGAAAATTCTCGGAATTACAGACTGTCAGAGCCAGATGGGACCTTACAATACATCTGATCAAACAACTATGAGAAAGCAGGAGAGTGCTAGAAATGATATGCCCAGGGTAAAGGAGCTAGGGCCCGGTCTCATAATTCTAAGCTCCTTCTAACTCATTATCCCACAACCCCGAGATCAAAATGAGCAATTCCCTGTCTAGCAGATAATCCAAAACATACTGAGCCCTCTAATCAATGCTTCTCAAACTGTAAATGTGCATATGAATCACCTGGGGATCTTGTTAAAGACAGATTCCTATTACCTGTGTCTGAGATGGAGCCTGCATTTCTGCATTTCTAACTGCTCCCAGGTGGCATTAATGCTGCTGATCCGTGGATCAGTCCTCTGTTTAGTCAAAAGAGAACCATCTGGTTCCGGTGGAGAATCTTCACCGGAGCCCCTACTAACAAGTCACATATGACCCTTGTGTCAATCAGGTTATCTCGGGTTGTTAAAAACTGAGACACAGTTCATACAGGAGTGAAGATTTAGGGGGAAAACCATCTAAGGAAATAAATTGGATTTGGTAAGATACAGAGGGAAGCAAATTCATTTCTCCCACTGCTATCTTCCCGTTTTCTCCATCTTTTTTTTTCTTTCTCCGCTACTTCAAGGCATTACCTAGG
Organism: Prionailurus viverrinus; assembly: GCF_022837055.1. NCBI lineage: Eukaryota > Metazoa > Chordata > Mammalia > Carnivora > Felidae > Prionailurus > Prionailurus viverrinus. The sequence goes on along the minus strand of NC_062562.1, from coordinate 32,838,775 downwards.
GCAGATACCATGGCTTGTTTAGGAATCTTCAGGTATGAACAATCTCATTTTTAGGTATTAAATGTCCAATGTAGTTTTAATATCAAAACTTCAGTTTCTCATCCAGTTCAAACTTTTCTCACCAGCAGCTCAGACCTCACTCCAGGTGGGACAGCAGAATGATTTCTTGTTTCTCTGTGCTGCCTCCCTTTGTCACTCCATTGGGCTACTTCTGAACCCCATAGGGCTGGGGCAGGGACAGAGAGAAGAACTTAGGGAAGGGGACAATATGGTCTTATAGAACTGGTGACAGAAAATCCCAAACACTGGCTCCTTCTCTTATGGGGCTGTTTCATGTTCTTTAGAGACTCCCTTCCTCCTTTCCTGCCCCAAAACTAGGGACTTGTGACAGTGTCCTATTTCCTTGGTCCACCCACAGCTTATGTGATTCCCCCCTCCCCCCACACACACCCCACGACCTGTTATGGTGGTACAGCCCATACTGCCACTCGCCCACACTCTTCTTCAGAATGGGATCCTTTAAAGAGATTCAAACAGGGACGCCTGGGTGGCTCAGTGGGCTAAGTGTCTGACTCTTGATCTCAGCTCAGGTCATGACCTTGTGGTTTGTGAAACTGAGCCCTGTATCGGGCTCTACACTGACTGTGCGGAGCCTGCTTGGGACTCTTTCTCTCCCTCTCTCTCTCTGCCCCTCCCCTGCTCACTTACTCTTTCTCTCTCTCTGTCAAAATAATAAACTTAAAAAAAATTTAAATAAAAATAGTTAACACCCTAAAACTGCTATGAATTAATAATAAAAGTACTATTAGAGTTCTAGTAGATGACACTAAATTTTTTCCCATGAAAAATGTATCGTATTGAACATTAATCTTGTGGTACATTCACAGAGTGAAATATCTACCTATATATTATTATGTAAAGAAGTCCATCATAGAGTAAGTGAAAAAATGTTTACAGAACAGACTAAATACAGTTTGTAAGGGTATAAGATACAATGTTAACAAAAATGATGACTCAGACTAATTCTTTTCTGTATATCTGACTCTCTTAAAAACTATATTATTCTGTATATATGCATATTCTGTATATCTGATTCTCCTAAAAACTGTATTATGGTGCCTTTATAATCAGAAAAAAAAAAGATTACTAGGAAACAAATGGGGGCACCTTGGCTGGCATGTGACTCTTGATCTCGGGGTCAGGAGTTTGGGCTCCAAGTTGGGTATAGAGATTACTTACAAATAAATAAACTTAAAAAAATAAAAAGAAACAAATACTGATGCCATGGGATTAAATCTGCAGTCTTTTCCTTTATAGGTAAATTTGTGAGAAGCTATAATGTGCTAGATTAGCATATCCAAAGGAATAGAATATGAACCAAAGATAAAATTTTATTCTAGTGTTTTACTGTACTCAAACAAAATAAGGGAAAAATTATTCTAGTAAAAATACATTTTACTTAACCCAATATATCCAAAAGATTCTAATTTTAACATATAATCAATATAATACCGCTGTGATATTTACATTCTCTTTTTTTTTTCTCTTTGAAATCCTCTGTATATTTTACATAGCACATTTCAATATGGCTTGTGACTAACTGTATTGGACAGTGTGGTTTCAGATACCCGTGTGCCATCTTTCTGCATAATAATAGGGTAGCCAATTCTGTTTTGGGGTAACTTTCCACTTACTTTTTTAGTTCAGACAGATCCTTAAATCATTTAACAGCAGCAACAAAAAACAAAAAGCAAAGGAAAGACATGGCCAAAAGTTAACAGTGGTTATTTTTAGGAAGAGAGTGTTTAATTTACAGGTTTTTAATTTCTTTTTTTTTTTTAATTTATTTTTTATAACGTTTATTTATTTTTGAGACCGGGAGAGACAGAGTATGAACTGGGGAGGGTCAGAGAGAGGGAGACACAGAATCTGAAACAGGCTCCAGGCTCTGAGCTGTCAGCACAGAGCCCGACGCAGGGCTCGAACTCACGGACCTCGAGATCGTGACCTGAGCCTAAGTCCGCCGCTTAACCGACTGAGCCACCCAGGCGCCCCTACAGGTTTTTAATTTCGAAAGTTGTTTCATTCTCTTACAATGATTGTGTTTTCTATCAGTAATCTTTAAAAGACTGTTGTTGGGGGTTTTGTTTCAAGAAACCACTGCTCTAAGGGATGGATGCCTTTTTGGGGTGCCTGGTTAGCTAAGTCAATAGAGCATATGATTCTTGATCTCAGGGTCATCAGTTCAAGCCCCACATTGGGCATGGAGCCTACTTAGAAAATAAAATAAAATAAAATACTATAAAAAAAAAGATGCCTTTTTCTGAACAAGCACACCTTGAGTGAACCCTTACCTCTCGTCCTTATGTCTTTCATTCTCCACGGTTGACAGGAGAGGTCAAGAGTCAGAATCTCCAATAGTTCTGACTTTTGCTCGTCCCTGGAAGAAGGACTGGCAGTGAGATGTCCTTAAAAGCACACACTTGTCAGAGACCAGTGACTGGAATTATCATCAAGCTTCTCTGAATAATCAACATGACACATCTCAAAGGTGTGACTGATTCTAAAGAATTACTTCTCCTCTCCCCACCCCCCTTTTGTGGCAGTGCCAGCAAGAGGATATTTTCATTGCCTGCTCATCAACGAGAAGGACATGCTGCAGTGTAGACATTGTAGCACAGAGTAATCAGGTGGGCCTGGATATGTGTGTCGCTGGGCTTCCATTTCCTCACCCGTAAAGTAGAAATCATAATATACAACTTACTTCATAAGACTTTATTATAATCTTGTGAATACTTCATAATACTGAGTTGACAATTTTGTATCAAGCATCCTATACAAGAGAAAAAGCACAGGGGCACCTGGGTTGCTCAGTCAGTTAAGCATCTGACTTCGGCTCAGATCACAATCTCATGGTCTGTGAGTTTGAGCCCCAGGTCGGGCTCTGTGCTGACAGCTCAGAGCCTGGAGCCTGTTTCAGATTCTGTGTCTCCCTCTTTCTCTCTCTTCCCCCCTAATGCTCTGTCTCTCTCTTCTCAAAAATAAATAAACATTAAAAAAAATTTTTTTTAAAAGAGAAAAAGTGCATGTATCCTAAGTGTAAAGGACAGTGAATCTTTACAAATTAAAAATATAGCATCGCCGGGATGTTTGGGTGGCTCAGTTGGTTAGGTGTCTGACTCTTGGGCTCTGGTCATGAATTAATGGTTCATGGTATTGAGCCTTGCATCAGGCTCTGCGCTGACAGCATGGCGCCTGCTTGGGATTCTCTGTGTCCCTCTCTGTCCTCCCCTCCTGCTTCCTCTCTATAGATAGATAGATAGATAGATAGATAGATAGATAGATAAGATATAGATACAGAGATAGAGATAGAGATAGAGATAGAGATAGAGAGATATAAATGTAGCATCACCTACATCAGGTGTCTCAGTAGTTTCCTTGTAGTCCCTACTGATGGGGTTCTTGAGCAAAAGGCTAAGAAAGAATTCTTGAAACATCTTTGGTGCAAAGGGTGATTTTATTAAAGCACAGGGACAGGACCTGTGGGCCGAGAGAGCTGCACTGGGGTCGTAAGGAGTGACTGATTATATACTTGTAAGTTAGTGGGGGGTTAGGGATAGCATAAGTCTCTAAGGAATTTGACAGCAAGGCTTGCAGGACCTTGAGGAGATAGCTGCTGTTAAGATAAAGTTACTTTAAGTCTTTAATAAAATAAAAAATGAAGAAAGTAAGGCAGCCATGAGTTCCTTGAACAAGGTCACGCTCTGTATGTTTCAGGCGTCCAGCAGTGGGCTGCAAGCTGTAAGGATATTTAACTTACGTTACATTTCTCTTGCCTTTGTTTCCCTCATCACCTACCATCTGTATGCCTCAAACAAACTTAGTGGATTAAAACAATACAGATTTATTGTCTCAGCTTCCATAGGTTGGGAGTCTGAGCATAGCTCGGCTAGATTCTCTGCTCAGATCTCACAAGGTAGCCATCAAGGTGTCAGCTAAGACTCAGGTCTCATCCGAGGCTTAAGCTCATTCAGTTCCTTATGGCCGTGTAACTGAGGTCCCCAGTTTTTGCTACTTGTCGGCCAGACCCCACTCTCAGCTCCTATAGGCTCCCCATAGTTCTGGCCACATGGCCTCCATGGGCAGTTCACACTACTGCATCCTTCTAGCCCAGCCATAGCTTGGGCTCTCTGACTTCTGTCTCTTGACCTCTAAATGCTCTTTCAAGAGCTCATCTGATTAGGTCAGGCACAACCAGCACAATCTAAGTGATCAGAGCTCCTAATTACAGGAGTAATATTCCATCCAGTCACAGGCTCCACTTGTATTCAGGGGGCAGCAATCATACGAGGGAGAGACACCACCGGCAGAAATGATGTGGCTACCTTAGGATTCTGCCCACCATACCCTCCTCTGCAGGAAACCACTGTCTGACGTCCATCAGAGGAGTTTTCCCTAATTTTGAACTTTATAAAAATAGAATCACACAGTATGTCTCTTGTGTCTGCCTTCTTTGGCTCAACTTTGTTCGTAAAATACACTCATTCTTCTGCATGTAGTTGCAGATGGTTCATTTGCACGGTGTCAGGTGTGAATACAGCACAATTAATTCACTCAGTGAGAAGTTGATGGGCATTTGGGTAGTTCCTACCTCAGGACTATTATTAACAGTGCCACTGTGAACATTCTAGGTAAGCACACGTACACACTTGTGTTGGGTACACACTGACAAGTACAATCGTTGGGTCATAGGGTTTACACGTGTGCAGCTTGGGAGATACTGCCAGAGAGCTTTCCAAAGTGGCTTTACCAAGCTGACTACCCACCAGCAGCGTTAGAATATTCCATCAGACTGTTTTGAGGGTAAAATACAGTCATGATAAAGAACATAGGACAGGGCCTGGAACACAGTAATGATAAAATACAAGTCAGTATTCTCCATAGAAATTAATGTTGAGTGTTATTTCGTGTTTACACTAGTTAAGTGTTTTTTTTAATTTTTAATGTTTTTATTTATTTTTTGAGACAGAAAGCACAAGCAGGAGAAGGGCAGAGAGAGAGAGAGAGACAGACACAGAATCTGAAGCAGGCTCCAGGCTCTGAGTTGTTAGCACAGAGCCTGATGCGGGGCGTAAAGCCATGATCGCAAGGTCATGACCTGAGCCGAAGCTGGATGCCCAACCGAGTCACCCAGACGCTCCCCCTGGTGAAGTCTTTAAGGTACATGTGTTCCAGCTTATTGATATTCCCCTAGTGCCCAGCCCAATTGTGGTAAATAGCCCAGGATACGCATCGATATTGAGTAGTTTCCCGATCAAGAACCAATTCCTCAGACTTGCATTTTACTTTCCTTTTCCCCGGCTCCTACACCAAGGCACAGAATCAGAGGATACGGAGGGGTCTGTCCATTGCTCAGAATTGAGATTACCGGGATAGGGCCTCCCTGATCAGGTAGCTTCTTTGAACAGCAAGCGAGGTAGCAAGACTTAAACAAAGCACTATGATGTTCTTGCACACCAGCAGCTTTTCTTAGACCAAGGAACACTCAGGTTGCGTCTTCCCGAGACAAGATTTAAAGAAAGGTAGTTCAGTTGGTGAGATCATCAAACCACAAGAAATCTTCGTTTAAAAACCTTGCCTAGGGAAAGATTTTGTTTCCTTTTGCAGGGGATTAAGAGAGGGAAACTCAGACCATTTACCAGCCAGGAAATGCTAATCTTCTGCACTTGGCTTTTTTTTTTTTTTAAATCCAAGGGCTCAGGCAAACTCATCAACACTTCCTAATTGTTTGTTTGTCATTACTCCTAATAGGAGCGATGAGTCACTAAGTTCAGCTGCTTGCCACAAGGCCTTAGAAGGCCAGAGGATATCAAAGGGAGTAGTAATGTGGAGCTTTGCAAAACTATCTGTAAAGTCAAAGCTCTCGCCTAGCACAAAAGCTCTTCACAAAGTGGCCTGACTTTAATCGATGGTCATTGAGCTCCTCTAAACTTCAGTCCCTCATTTCTAACATAAGGCAAGCAAAGGCGGTCTATTTTATAGGGACTCAATCATTTACCGATTCAACAGACATATAATTTTAATTATAGGCCAGGCAATTAGTAAGCATTTATTAAAAGCCAATCACGTGTTGGCTATTGTTATAATCCACGCTTAATGATTTGCATACCAACTATCCATCTGTGGGAAGTGTCTGAAAAGTTTGGAGTTTTAGGGCTGGCTTATACTCCCCTCTCAAACCCACACCCACCCACACGCACCACCATAAGCCCGCTACACTGGTGGGAATCCAACTCCTCAAGCCTGTATCCTTAATTACTGTGGTTGGAAAATGCAAACTAATTTTCATTATCAGCCTAAGTGCTTCATAATTAAAAAGGCAATATGCCACATTTCAAAGTCACCCAGGATACTTTTGGGATTGGCCGTTATTTTGATTACCTGCCCACATTTCCCCTTCCATTAGCTAAGAACATCAGGGGGCAGATCACTAGATATGTCTGAAAGTGGACAGATTTTTTTTTCTTCCTGATGTTTATTTCTTTTTAGAGAGTGAAAGAGAGCAAATGGGGGAGAGACAGAGAGGGAGACAGAATCCAAAGGGGGCTCCAGGCTCTGAGCTGTCCCACTCAGAGCCTGATGTGGGGCTCCAACTCATGAACTGCAAGATCATGACCTGAGCTGAAGCCAGATGCTTAACTGACCAGCCAGGTGCCTCTGGACAGATTCATTTTTACAGCAGATTCTCATTCCCTCTTATTCTCCTGTACCTCCCCCTTCTGTCTCTGCCCAACTTTATTCGCCACCCCCACCCCCTCCGTTCCTAGGACTCTAGCAAAACTACCAGAGAAATAACATTTCTAGAATGCTGTTATTTGTTAGAGAAGTCTTTGAATTTATTATCATTATTATCATAGCCTTATTCATATGGCTAAGGGGAAAAAAATGAACACTGGCAGAGTAATAGCAGAAAGTCACAGAAGCAGGAGATTGCATGATAGGATACTCCTCTCTGGAGCCAGAGGAGTTGGGTTCAAATCCTGACTGCTCCATTTTAGGGTGGCCAGATAAAACACAGGACACCTAGTTACATTTAAATTTCAGATGCATCACAAATACATTTTGAGCAAAATATGTTCCAATCTGTGTATCCGATATATATTCTAAAAAACTATGTGTATGTCTGAAATTCAAATTTAACTGAGCATCCTGTATTTTTGCTAACATGGCATCCCTACTCCATTTGACTAGTTTTGTGACATAGGGCAATTTATGTAACCTCTCTGTGTTTTTGGTTTTCTCACCATAAAATAGAATTGTAACGCACATTCTTCAGAGGACAGTTGCAACTGTCATTTTAACAAGCATTTATTTATTTTTCAATTTTACTTATTGACTTTTTTTAAATGCTTATTTATTTTTGAGAGGGGGGGGGCGGAGAGAGAGAGAGAGAGAGCAGGGGTGGGCAGAAAGACAGGAGACAGAAGATCCAAGGCTGACTCCACGCTGACAGCAGAGAGCCCGATGTGGGGACTTGACTCATGAACTGTGAGATCATGAGTTGAACTCAAGTCAAGAGTTGAACGCTTAAGTGACTGAGCCACCCCGGTGCCCCTATTTATTTACTTTTTAAGTAGGCTCCATGACCAACATGGGGCTTGAACTCACAGTCCTGAGATCAAGAATCGCGCGCTTCACCGACTGAGGCAGCCGGTGGCCTGCAGTAGCCATTTTTTTGTTGTGTTCAAGAACTAAGTCTGCGTCTCTTCCTTCAGAAACGTGAAAGGTTAACAGGATAACACTTCTTTGTCCTGATGTAGCCACCGAAAAGTGAGCAGAAGGAATGTACCGCTTCCAAGTAGAAGTCTTTAAGAACTGGTGCCTAATAATAAAATTGAGACGATCGGGGACATTTTACAAATTACAAAACAAAAACGGATGAGTTGCGCCTAGTTTGCTGACCTCCGTTCCCCTGCCGCAGTGGCCTGCTATTTTCGAGGTGTGGTCATGGCTCCTGAGAGTGGACTACGGGGAGCAGAGCCCTCCGGACAGACACACACCCCCCCAAGGAAGACCTAAGTGTGAAGGAGAAATAAACACCTGCAGTTGTAAATGCTGAGATCTGAGAGCTGTTTATTACTGCGGCATAACTTAGCTTGCCCTGATCCACAGTTGTAACAAAGTTTCATGAGTTAACAACTGTTAAGCGTGGAGGACATACATGCCTGGCACACAGGAGGCACTACATCAGTATTTATTAGGTGAAGGAGATGGGCACTGCACTCTTCTAGTGCTAAAAAGGGATTGACATGGGCTTCGCTTGCTGGCCAAGTTTTGGTAATAAACATTTATTGCCCAGTTTTCTTTCTCTAAGCCTAAGGAATCAAATCTACCCCTTCTCCACAGTCTTTGGTCATAAATTCTGTAAAGTCAGCAGCATTCAGCTCAGGGAGTTTCTTTAATCATTAGACTGAATTTTTATGTCTATGAGACTCCTGATATGGGTCCACTCAAATTGCAGTGTGGGTTGTAACAGAGCAGCGGACTCGATTGCAGATGACCGGGGCCGAGCAATCTGCAGAAGCCAGCCATGTGCGCAGTCATTCAGAGAGGGCAGGGCGGCCAGATCCAGGGGGGAAATCACGGGCAGTTAATGAGAATCAGATGCAGTGTAATTCCGACTGCAGTGCTCGTCCTGATCTCTGGGCACAGGGAATTACATCCATAAACAGACCAGACTTGATTTTATGCAGCACTTTCATCCCCCAAAGAATTCCGAAAGCATGCTCTTGTTACTGGTAGCTCAGTGATGTGGAAGACAAACAGGGAAAATGTATTTGTAACTCAGGCTCAGAACCATCATTAGAATCTATGCCATCCAGAAGGGATGCCAGGTGACCCTCTCCCGTTATAAAATACACACACACACACACACACACACACACACACACACACACTTTCACATGTAAATGGGCTCATAAAAGAAATCTAAGGGGGAGCCTGGGTGGCTCAGTCAGTTAGGCGATGACTTCAGCTCAGGTCACAATCTCACTGTTTGTGAGTTCAAGTCCCACGTCGGGCTCTGCGCTGACAGCTCAGAGCCTGGAGCCTGCTTCGGATTCTGTCTCCCTCTCTCTCTGACCCTCCCCCATTCATGCTTTGTTTCTGTCTCAAAAATAAACAAACATTAAAAAAATAGAGAAAGGAAGAAAAATAAAAAGAAATCTAAGCATGCAGTAAAGAGGCTTTCAAACTGACCAAGAACCACGCAGTAAACATACATAGTTCATGTCAGACTCTCTACCCTGATTTTATGTATACATGGATATATATTTATTGTTATATGCAACTGAGATAAAACTTCACAAAGTATTACCTGTCCTTCTTATATGTGACATATTCTGATGTTATTATTCTATTTCATTTATTTAAAAAAGCTGACCTCAGGATGCCTGGGTGGCTCAGTCAGTTAAGTGTCTGACTTCAGCTCATGTCCTCATGGGTTCCAGCTCTGTGTCAGGCTCTGGGCTGACAGCTCAGAGCCTGGAGCCTGCTTCAGATTCTGTGTCTCCCTCTCTCCCTGCCCCTCTCCTTCTCGTGCTCTCTCTCTCTCAAAACTGAATAAACATTTAAAAAATTTTTTAAGTAGCTGACCCTTACCCAGTAAACTGATATTATTACATCCACTTATGTGTAAGATCTTATATTTTGAAATTCATTTCACTAAAAGGTAACGCAAGAGACTGAAAGACTCAGACACCATGGCACTTCAACTGTACTACAACATATGGCCCTGGGATGGTCACTTCACCTCCTTTAGGTCACAAACATTCCAGGTTTCTTCCAGTCTTAACTTGCTGAGATTTTCATGGATGGCACCTGTATAAAGATAAAGCAATATATGCCCAAACCATCTTCATGTGCTGAGACTATTTTCAAATTTCTATGTTGATTCAGAGTTGGGTTAAAGGGAGAAAAATCCGTTTTCCTCCAGTACTAAAAACACAGCCTTGGGTGGCCCCTAAATCAATCAGAACAATTCTTTTGATCACATGCAGCAAAATCCTCCTTCCATCCAAAGACACAGAAAAGAAACTAATGGTTCAAGTGAGTGGATTCAGCTGGGGTCCGTATAGGTTTCAGGGTAGCCAGCTCTGGGTGCTGAGACGATGCTATGAATACTTGTCTTCCTCCATTTCTGGGTTCAACTTTCCTCTCTGTTGACTTCATTCTCTTCTGTTATAGACAGGAACCCTCTTTGCAGCCAGAGAAGAGATTAATTCAGCAGCACCTGTAGACCCAAATTCTCCTAGCCTAACAACCCAGAGGAAAGAGGGCACCTCTTTCCTGATCGTTTCAGCAAAAGTACCAGGCTTCGCATTATCCCTGCTTGGGTCACATGCCCATTCCTGAGCCAATCACTGTGACCAGGGGTAAGCACTGCTCCACTGGGCAAGTTTGGATCATGTGCCTACCCCCCTGGAAAAGAGAGATAGATGGTGTCAGATCAACCAAACTACATGAACCTGAGAATCACATTATTTCACAAAGGAAAATATAGGGGTCATTTCCAAAAGTTAGGGGCAAGAATGTTGAGTAGACAAGGGGAAAAATGGCCACTAATGACCTCTGTCCCGATATACCACCAATCCCTATTTTCTACTCAATCTCTCTTCTAAAAAATTTTTTTTAAATGTTTATTTATTTTTGAGAGAGACAATGAGACAGAGCAAGACCAGGGGAGGGTCAGAGAGAGAGGGAAACACAGAACCCAAAGCAGGCTCCAGGCTCTGAGCTGTCAGCACAGAGCCTGACGTGGAGCTCGAACTCACGAACTGTGAGATCATGACCTGAGCTGAAGTCGGATGTTCAACCGACTGAGCCATCCAGGTGCCCCACCTCCTACTCAGACTTAAGGTACAGAGAGAAAGCTGGTGTTCTATCACACTTGGAGAATACTTTCATCAGGAGAAATCCTGACATTTTCTCCCTCTGATCACTTTTAGAAGTTAGAAGCTGTGGCAAGGGATTTCCTTAGCTTTCAAATGGAAAACTTAATGTGCCATGAACTTCTGGTCATAAGCCTAAGAAGTAAAAACTCTCTTTGGGCCTTTTAGAAATCATCTCTCCAACTTTTTTGTAATGTCATAATTGCCTCCCTGGTTCTACGGCAGCTGCCTTTGCAAACAAAGTTGAAACCAGCAGGTCACCTTGGATTAACCGATGTGTCCTGTGTTCTGATTGGCCGAACTGCTGGAGTCATGAATACTGGCTCTGTCTTGCACCGAAAAGCACACAGCCCAGGAAAACACACACTCACTCAAAAACAACTTTGACTAAATCTGACAAAAAAGGAAGAAAGAATATTGGAGAAATATGGCTCGGGTATGATTATTTTCCCGCATTTTGCTGAACACCATTTGTCTTCTGGGAAGCAGTGCAAACAGAGCTGTGACTTTCAGGCTTTGCAAATATTAGTGCTGTGCATGTGAAGAGATTAACTAGCTGAAACATTGAAAAGGACAGAATGTAAGGAATAGCAAAAACACATTGTTTGGGCATATGCCCTTCTCATATTACCAGATTATCAGAGCCAGAGTTTGGCTCTTTGCGTTTTTGCTTGCTTTGTTTTGTTTATAGTTAGGGTGTTTTCTTTGTTTGGTGCATGTGTGTGTCAGAGAGAGAGAGAGACAGAGACAGAAAGAGAGAGAGAGGGAGAGAGAGAGGGAGGGAGGGAGAGACGGCAGGAGAGAGGGAGGGCGGGAGAGAGGGAGGGAGAGAGTTTTCTTATAGTTCAATTCAAACTAAGAAAGGATTAGGGCACCTGGCTGTCTTGGTTGATAGAGCATGTGACTCTTGATCTTGGGGTTGAGAGTTCGAGCCCCACATTGGTGCGGGGCGGGGGGGCAGACTGTACTGGATTGTACTTAAAATAAATGTCTAAAAATCTTTAAAAAAAAAAAACTGAGAAAAGGCAACTTTGCTATGATGCAGGCACACTTATTACCTTCAAGAAACTGACAGTTTCCCCCTTGGGTTTAAGATACAAAAAATAATAATTGTTATCTTATAGGTACCACATATGGAACAAAGAAATTAGTGCTTGTCCCACTGCCTATAACACTGTCCCTTCCCTCTCCTTTGGCTCTTTCTTTTTTTAGCCATCTGATCTTGGCTTAAACGTCAGGCCATAGTTTCTTGAAAATTAAGCATAAGCAAAATTAAATAAACTTACCATACAACGGAGCAATTACATTTCCAGGCATGTGACCAAGGCAAATGAAAACATATGTCTACACAAAACCTTGTACATGAATGTTCATACCAACGTTATTCATAAGAGCAAAAAAGCAGAAAACAGCCAAAGATTTATCAACTGGTAAGTGGATAAACGCAATGTAGTATAGACCTACAGTGGAATATTATTCAGCTGAAAAAAGGCAAGAAGTACTGATGAATGCTGCACCGTGGATAAAGCTAAAGAAACATTATGCTACAAGAAAGCCAACACAAAAGATCATATGTTGTGTGATTCCATTTATGGGAAATTTCCAGAAAAAAGCAAACCTATAAAGACAGAAGGTAGACTAGTGGTTGTCCATGGCTGAGGGCAGAAATGGAAATTAACCGTAAATGGGAATGGGAGATCTTAGCGGGGTGACGAGAATGTTCTAGATTGCATTTTGGTGCTAATTATACAACTTAGTAAATTTAATAAAAATTATTAAATTTTATACTAAAAAATAATAATAGCGGGCTTTTCTCAGCCTGAGATTTAATAAAATGTCCTTGCGATACCTTCTCTTGACATTTACTTTAGAAAGCCTCATCACAATTCCACCTACTTGGATTTAGTCTCAGACACACATAGATTCCAGTCTGAACTGCCATTTATTAGCATGACCTTAAACAAGTCACTTGCTCTCCTTAAGTTCTTAAGACTTCAGGGGACAAGTGAATTTGTATTGAATTCTTTGTCACAGTCTCAAGAGGTTGCCTGTGCCTTTTCTACCCAACTAGAACATGAATTCAGGGCCTATTCTTTCATCCCTCTAGTATCTTGCCCAGTGACGTGGGCCAGATCCTGGACAGTCAGGAATTTTGCTATTTTCATTGGTGTGTGATTGGGAGTCAATGAAAAGCCTCAGCTTATCGTGCAAACACATGCTCAGGGAATTGCCTCAGGGCCTCACTGCCCCAAACCAACTCCTACCCTGAGTTCCCCCAGCTTAGAAAATTTGGAGCTGTCATCAAAACATCCATCTTTGCTCATTGACTTATTTAAGTCACCACAGTGGTGCATTTATAAAATACAGATCCACTAGTTGTCCTGAATCTATCTGAATCAGAATCTCCAAGGATAGACCCCAGGCATCTCTATGTTTAACAACTTTCCTGAGACTCAGACTACCCGCTTTTGAGAACCAGTGCACTAAGTCCTGGGTGGCAGGGAAGGGGAATGGGTTAAACTAAAGGTGAAAAGATCAGATCGGTGGTAAGAGATGAGGACACAGATGAGGTAGGAGGGTGTGATGGACTGAAAGCCTCCTAAGATTTGCATGTTCTAATCCCTGAACCTTTGAGTGTTACCCAAGGTGGTCGAAAGGACTCTGCAGGTGTGATTAAGAATGTTGACGGGGGGGGGGGGGGGGGGGGGGGGGGGGGGATGAACTTGGTTTATCTGGGTGTGTCCTAAATGTAATCACAGTATACCTTCACTAGGGAAGGGGAAGGAGATTTACCTTCAGAACAGGGAGGAAGACAACATGACTATGGATGTCGGAGGAGAAAAGGTAATGGCCTTGGAGGAAGCAGCCAGAAGCCAAGTAATGCAGGGGTCTTCCTGAAACTAGACAAGACAGGGAATCCTAGAACCTCCCGAAGCAACCACTGGCAACTTGATTTTTTTTTTTTAATTTTGTTTAAAAGATTTTATTTTTAAGTAATCTCTACACCCAACGTGAGACTTGAACTCAACCCCGAGATCAAGAGTCACATGCTCCACCAAATGAGCCAGCCCCCTGGCACCTTGATTTTAGACCTAGAAGCCTCATTTCAGATTTCTGATCTCCAGAATTATGAGAATACTTTTGTGTTGTTTTAAGCCACTAATTTTTTATTTGTTGTTATCTGCTACAGCAGGTAAGAAACTAATACAGAGGTGCCTGGCTGGCTCAGCCAGTAGAGCATGTGACTCTTGATTGAAGGGTTGTAAGTTTGAGCCCCTCTTGGGGTATAGAGACTACTTAAAAATAATTTTAAAAAATCTTATTAAAAAAGCGAATACAGAAATATGTAGATGTGAAACCATTAGGATTTGGTAAGTGACAGGATATACAAGGTAAAATAAAAAAAGGGAGAGAGAAGGAGGAATCAAGATGAGTCCAAATTTCTTTTTAAAAAAATTTTTTTTAGGGGCGCCTGGGTGGCTAGTTGGTTAAGTGCTCCAACTTTGGCTCAGGTCATGATCTCACAGTTCATGAGTTTGAGCCCCGCATCTGGCTCTGTGCTGACAACTCAGAGCCAGGAGCCTGCTTTGTATTCTCTGTCTGTCTGTCTCTCTCAAAAATAAATGTTAACAAAAAATAAATAAATAAAAATAGCAAAAAAAAATTTTTTAAGTTTATTTATTTTTGAGAGACAGAGACAGAGCATGAGTAGGGGAGGGGCAGAGAGAGAGGGAGACACAGAATCCCAAGCAGGTTCCAGGCTCTAAGCTGTCAGCACAGAGCCCAACACGGGGCTCAAGCCCAGGAACCATGAGATCATGACCTTGAGCTGAAGTCGGATGCTTAACGGACTGAGCCACCCAGGCACCCCAAGATGAGTCTAGATTTCTAATCATAGATGGATAGCATTGATACCAATTACAATTTTTTTTAATGTTTATTTATTTTTGAGAGGGAGAGAGACAACATGAGTCAGGGAGGGGCAGAGAAAGAGGTATACAGGAATCTGAAGCAGGCTCCACCTCTGAGCTGTCAGCACAGCACCCCAGGCAGGGCTCCAAGGCCCTAGTCCTGAGATCCTGACCTGAGCGGAAGTCGGTTGCTCAACCGACTGAGCCACCCAGGTGCCCGCTATCGATACCAATAAAAGGAGCAGGTGGGGAAAAGAATGAGTTGTTTGGGTAGCTACTCCTGGGACCTATGGATATCCCAGGATATGGATCTATGGATATATGGCCGCAGGCTGTTGGATGTAAAGTTTTGGTTCTGTCATTTGCGAAATGGACAGAATAAAATATTCCATGTCTGGTAGTTGTGAGGACTAAAGAAGACGGTGTATGTGGAAGCCTGGCATGCGTAGGTATTCAACAGAGATTAGAGAAAAAGCGTTCCACCACTACCTAGTTCCATGATCTGGCATTTGGTTCCCAGGCAAGGCATGCTAGGAGACCCTGCACCTTATCCCCACCCCAGCCCTTATCGGTCAGTTTGGCAGAATGCAAAATGCTAACTGAAGCAGTCGTTAAAATAATCTCTAACACCAGCCAGCTAAGGCTTAAGCGCTTCGTGTAAAGTGCCTCTATTGACCACAGAGGAAGACACAGGCTAATGCAGCAGGTCAATATTTCCTAATTGAGTAAAGCATCATTAATTGGGACAGAGGCTCAACAGAAGTTTGTGTTTTCCTCTTTTTAAACAGAAAGAGTTTGGAAAGCAAATGAAGAGTTTAACAAGATTTCCAGAGGGAATATTTAAACTACTTAGAAAAACAAACTGCTTTTAATCACCTTCAAACACTTGAGCAGCACCATTTGCAGCCCAACCAATTTGTGAATCACAAACTATTTCTATTTATTTATTAAACAAGTGCTTGCGGCGGACAAGGGAAAAATTCTAAAGCCTGGTTCTACTTCCTGAAAACATTGAATCTGTTTCCTTTAAAATATTTCATCATTCTGACCTTCCACTAATTCTGACTGGCTTTCCTCTGACAAGGAGTCAGATGACTAGGGTTTGATGGATCTTTTCCTCCAGAGTTGCTCCTAGACCACCTATAATCGCCATGTATTTTTGAGTTCCTGGACCAATTCCAATGTATGGGTGTGTGTTTAGAGAGGAGGGTCCCCCATACTACCAAGCATTTCCTGGACACCAGCTGGGTGCCTTAAAATTCAACCCAGTTCTGGGGCACCTGGGTGGCTCAGTCAGTTGAGCTTCCGGCTTCCACTCAGGTCATGATCTTGCCTTTCGTGGGTTTGAGCCCCGTGTCAGGCTCCGTGCGGACAGCTCAGAGCCTGGAACCTGCTTCAGATTCTGTGTCTCCGCCTCTCTCTCCCCTTCCCTGCTCATGCTCTGTCTCTCTCTCTCAAAAAATAAACATTAAACAAATTTTTTTAAAAACTGCAACTCAATTCTGACAGTATCTATCAGGAGATAGCATCGGTTCCACAAGTTAAGGGTTCAGTCCCCCAGGACTGCCCACCTCTCCTCCACTTCAGACGCCAGCCACAAACCTGTGCTTCTTACTGGCCAGAATGGAGGTTCTAATGATGCCCTCCAGTTCAGGATGCCAAAGTCCAGGTTGTTACCTGTACTATGGACCAACTGGCCTAAGTCAGAGATTCCCATGATCTCTTCCTTGAATTAGATTAATTTGCTAGAGATGGCCACAGAACCCAGAGAAACATTTTACTTACGAGAATACAGGCTTATTTTAACAGGATATAACTCAGGAACAGCCAGATGGAAGATATGCACAGGGCAAGGCCTGGGGAAAGCATGGGGAGTTTCCAGGCCTTCTCTGGGCACACCACTTTCTCAGCACCTCCCATGTGTTCACTAATTCAGAAGCTTTCTGAACACCATCCTTTTGGGGTGTCATGATAGTCATGATCGACTAAAATCACTGGCCATTGGCAATGGATTCAGCCTCTTGCATCCCTAGAGGTCAGGGGATGGGACTAAAAGTTCCAACTCTCTAATCACATGGTTGGCTCCCCTAGCAACTAGACCTCATCCTTAGGTGGGTCCAAAAATCATCTCTTAAATATAACAAGACACCTTTGTTTGTTCTCATCACTTAGGAAATACTGAAAGTTTTAGAAGCTCTGAGCCAGAAACAGGGGAAAAGGCCAAATATATAGTTCACACCATGCCAGGGAAAAATTCAGGGTTTATTTTCAATACTACCCTCTCCTGCATGTACCTAACAAATCCACTAAGACCTGACCATCTCCATCCACCTTCTTCTATTTTCACCCTCAAAATTCTAGTCCCTAACATCCACTTATGATAAAAACCTTCCACAAAGTGCATACAGAAGGAACATAATTCAACATAATAAAGGCCTCATATGAATGACAAACCCACATCTAACATCAAACTCAATGGTGAAAAAAATGAAAGCTTTTCCTCTAAGATCCAGAACAAGACAGCAATGCCTACTCTCACTTTTATTCAATTTAGTGTTGGGAGTCTTAGCCAGAGCAATTGGGCAAGAAAAAGAAATAAAAAGCATCCAAATTGGAAAGAAAAAAGTAAAACCATCACTATTTGCAGATGACGTCACTATGTATAGAAAACTGTAAAGATTCCATTAAAAAAAAAAAAACCTGTTAGAACTAATAAATGAATTCAGTAAAGTTGCAGGATACAAAACCAATATGCAAAATCAGTTGTGTTTCTATACCCTAATAATGAACTATCAGAAAGAGAAGTTAAGAAAACAATCCCATTTAAAATTGCATCATGAATAGGAATAGGAATACATTTAACAAAGGAGGTAAAAATCTATATATTGAAAACTATAAGACATTCACGAAAGAAATTTAAGAAGACACAAATTAATAAAAAGATATTCTGTGCTCATAGGTTGAAAGAATATTGCTAAAATCTCCATACTGCCCAAAGCAATCTCCAGATTCATTGTAATCCCTATCAAAAATCCAATGGCATTTGTCAAAGAAATAGAACAAATAATCCTAAAATTCCTATGGAGCCACAAAAGACCCCAAATAGCCGAAGCAATCTTGAAAAAAGAACAAAACATGGTCTTGTGATCCTTGAGTTCGAGCCCTGCATCAGGCTCTATGCTGACAGCTGGTAACCTGGAGCCTGTTTCGGATTCTGTGTCTCCCTCTCTCTCTCTGGCCCTCCACTGCTCACACTCTGTGTCTCTCTCAAAAATAAAGAAACATTTAAAAAATTAAAAATAATGGCTAGTATCAAAGAGGCAAGAAATAACAAATGTTGGTGAGGATGTGGAGAAAAGGCAACCCCTGCTCACTGTTGGTGAGAATGCAAAAAACTTTTGCAGCCACTCTGGAAACCAGTATGGAGGTTCCCCTCAAAATTAAAAATAGAACTACCATATGATCCAGCAATTTCACTTCTGGGTATTAATCTGAAGAAATCAAAAACACTAAAAAAAATATGCATCCCCTGTTCATTGCAGGATTATGATATAAAACATTCCTATCTCGTTGCAGTGTCAAGATATAGAAACAGCCTAAGTGTCCATTGTAGGATGAATGAATAGAGAAGATGTGGTATATTGATACAATGGAATATTATGCATCCATAAAGAAGAATGAAGCCTTGACATTTGCAATGACATGCATGGACCTCGAGGGCATTATGGCAAGTGAAATAAGTCTGGCAGAGAAAGACAAATACCATATTATCTCTTTTATATATGGAGTCTAAAACACACACACACACACACACACACACACACACACACACACACACACACACCAGGCTCATAAATACAAAGAACAAAATGGTGGTTGTGAGAGGTAAGGGGTGGAGGGTGGGAAAAATGGGTTAAGAAAAAGAAAAAAGAAACTTAAAAATTCTAGTTCTATTAAGCATCCGACTTCAGCTCAGGTCATGATCTCATAGTTCGTGAGTTTGAGTCCTGCATCGGACTCTCTGTTGCCAGTACAGAGCCCGCTTCAGATGTTCTGTATCCCCCCCTCTCTCTGCCCCTTCCCCACTCATGCTCTCAATCTCTCTCAAAAATAAATAAACATTCAAAAAAACTAAAAAAAAAAAAAAGTCTAGCACCAACTACCGTTACCTCTTACCTGGACCATTACTTCTCTAGTTTGCTGAATCCATTCTATGCCCTTCCACTTCCCCCTGCTGACAACTGCCAGTGAGATCTGTCCACAGCCAAGTGCGGCCTCTAGAGTCACATTGAAGGGGATCATTAGCTGTGGAGCTTTCAATCATTCTCAGCCTTTCTGAGGCTCGCTGTCTTCGTCTATAAAACTGATCATAGCAGGGACGCCTGGCTGGCTCGCTCAGTAGAGCATATGACTCCTGATCTCAGGGTCGTGCATTTATGCCCCATACTGGGCAAAGACTTTACTCAAAAAGAGTAAATAAAATATTTTTTAAAAACCTGATCATAATAGTCACTGCCTGGGAGGTTTCAGGTGAGGATTAAGTGAAAGTGAATTGCTTCCCTCTGTGCCCACAAATAGCAACAGTGCAGTACTTATTAGCTGTACTTACTAATACCACTTACCCCGTCCACCAGGCAGCCACTTAGCACAACTTCATGCCAGTTATTGCAAACACGCACGTTTGTTATACCACACTCATCCGTTCATATAAAGTGCAAAAGGAGTTTGACATCTTCTTTTCTTTTCTTTCCCATAAGTTTTGAGTCCAGGACAATTGGGTGAAAATGCATGTAACTTAAATGAAACCAATTGTACTTATGAACACTTAAATCACACATGTGAAAGGAATATTTAAAATACGACTGGCTTGGTGCCTGGGTGGCTCAGTCACTTAAGCGTCCGACTTCAGCTCAGGTCATGATATCCCAGTCCGTGAGTTCAAGCCCCGCATCGGGCTCTGTGGTGACAGCCCAGAGCCTGGAGCCTGCTTCGGATTCTGTGTCTCCCTCTCTCTCTGACCCTCCCCCACTCATGCTCTGTTTCTCTCTCTCTCTCAAAAATAAACAAACACTTTTTTAAAGATTAAAAAAAAAATAAAATATGAGTGGCTGGACAATTTCATGATTCTTCCTTTAAGCAAGTTAATACAATTCCTTTCATACTCTTAACAGACCCTTCCCAAAACTATCATCCCTCTATGGACCCCAATATAAAACAAAACATAAAAAAGTATTTAAGGAAATAAAAATCAACTGTAAGTAGAGTGGGCTATTAAGTGTTCAGATGGGCACTTCATCAGGATATGAAGAAAGAATTTAATCCTTAGCTGACCAAAGAAAAACAATGACACATCAGAAAGGGATGCTACCCTACAATCTCCATTGTAACTTTCTCATAACAGAAACGTGTGTATTTTCTATTAGGCAATTCCTTTTATCTTAGGAATGTACATACATTATGTGCTCTGAGTTGGGTAATTCTAAGGCAAATTCTCTCACAACTGTATTTTGCAGGAAAAGTTCATTAACTCAGCGTGAGGGAAGTTTTCTCTAAAACAATAAAAAGTGGGGTGCCTAGGTGAGTTAGTCAGTTGAGTGTCTGACTTCAGCACAGGTCAGGATCTCACTGTTCGTGGGTTTGAGCCCCGCATCTGGCTCTGCCCTGACAGTACAGATCCTGCTGGGGATTCTCTCTCGCTCACTCTCTTTCTGCCCTTCCCCAATTGTGTCTTCTCTCTCAAAATAAATAAACACACTTTTAAAAAGTTTAAAATAATAAAAAGAATACTTTTAAATGAAATGATGTTTTCTTACCTTTAAAGGACTCAGGGCTGGATTTAGAATTTTAAGAGGCTTCGAGGATAGGAAAGATTATGAAGGTTCCATCCCACACCCCATCTAGTATTTCAAAATAAAAACAATCTTAAAAGGCAAGTGAAAAGAAGTCCAAAGTTCTACTTTCCCCACAAATACTGCATTGCTGATTTCCTTGAAATAGCATTTTTTTAATCCTTAAAGATTTTTTTTAGAGAAGCTGATTTGCTTGGGTCTGACTACGTTTATTTTGCCTACCAGAAATTCGGCACTGTAAGGACGCATACCATGCAAACCGGTCTGGCACACGGTAGCCTAGTCAAGGTGAAACTTAGAGACAGATTCAAATCCCTGCTGTGCCACTTAATAGCTGTGTGACTGGGGGCTAATTCCTTCTCCATGAGCATCAGTCATCTTGTCTGCAGCTGAAACGTGGTTGTGTGGGGGATAACAACAAGTAAACAGAAACACAATCCCCTACATTTAACTAAATAACTAAAAAAATAGTATGCAGCTATTTGCAATGAACCCATCCCTTGTATATAAATAGTGCCCAAGCAAGGTACTATTGATTTCCTTAAATAAGGTAAATGGGCACCCTTACAACTCTCTAGTTTTTAAAAATTTGCTTAGTGCATTGAGATGACAGAGAACATTTCAAAAACGTCACAAATTTCAATTTAGCAGAATTTAAGTTAATGAGTTTTCAGTATCCTATATTGTGGAGAGAAGGAATGAACAAAGAAAATAGTAGTAAGAACTGCAAAAGCTACATAGCTCAAAAAATTTTTTCTATGTAATATATTTTAAAATGGACCTGTGTTGGGGTACCTGGGTGGCTCAGTCAGTTAAGCGTCCGACTTGGGCTCAGGTCATGATCTCACTGTTTGTGGGTTCGAGCCCTGAATCTGGCTCTGTGCTGACAGCTCAGAGCGTGGAGCCTGCTTCAGATTCTGTGTCTCCCTCTCTCTCTGCCCCTCCCCAGCTCACACTCTATTTCTCAAAGATAAATAAACATTAATAAAAAATGGACCTGTGTTCTTCAAAAATGTCATTGTCACGAAAGACAAGAAAGGCCGAAGAACTGATCAAAATTAAACGAGACATAATAACAAAATGTAACATGCAGTTTTGGTCTGAATATTGCACTGGAGGAAAAAAAAAATGCAATAAAGATTCATATATTGGACTAGTCAACAAAAATTGGAATATAGACAGTGGATTAAATAAAAGTATTGATCAATATTTAATTACATGAAGTACATAGCTGTAGTGGGTTATGTAAGAGAATGTCCTTGTTCTTAGAAAACACATACTGAAGAATTTAATGGTAAGAGAACATGATGAATGCAACTTACTTGCAAATGGCGAGGGAGAAAATTACAGAAATGAAAATGAGCAAATAAATGGTCAAGACATGAACAACTGGTGAATTTAGGGAAGGGATGTGTGAAGTTTTTTGTATATCCTGAAGACTTTTTCTTGACAGTTGTATTTCTTTGCAAATAAAATTTAAAATTTTACAAATCTAAATCGTAGGGTCTGTCACAGCACAAAGGTAAGGATGTAAATTCCAAGCACATACTCTCGGCAGCTGGGTATCATTAAGAATGATGTCCTGTTGTGACCAGATATTAAAAGTTTGATCTGCCATGGTGAATTTCTCTGGATTTGGGCAAGAAAATGGCACATTCTCTCAGTCTAGGATTTTATTATCATTCCTTTGAGAATGTATACTTGGTCAGATATTCTTTATGTTGGCTCCAGGTCACCCACAATTTCAGAATGTGTTTTGAAGTCCATTCATCTCTTAGGCCATCCAAATATTGAAAATGTCATTAAAATATGAAGAACTAAAACGATTTTTGCCTTGAAATTCTGCCAGTCCATTCCCATTTCCACTCAGCACTGGGAATTTTTACTTGAAATCTAAAATCCCTAATGAGCTTAGTCTCTCGATAGTGCAAACATTAGCTTTGCCCTGATTTAAAGTTTTCTTTAACAATGTGATTTATGGGCTAACTTACACATATCTCAGGAGGTAAAGGATTCAAAGAGCCGTCATGACTTGGGCGTCTGGGAGAAATAATTTTATGTAGCTCAGTTATAAATGGGGAAAATAATTCTTACCTCAGAGGGGATGATGTAAGAGATAATTATCATTTGCAAAATACCTCAAGGTCTTTAGATGAAAGGAGCCATTTTGGTGTATCAGACTGTCATTTTTATCACAGGCTCTCTTAGATTTCTTTTATAGGATGTAGAACACAATCATTTTAAATGAATTGTTTCCCCAGAAGTCTGTGAAGTTGGCTGCCTTACTTCAACTGATTAAACAAACCAAATAATTTGCCCTTGACCACAGGTAGTATTCCTATCAACAGAATGAATAAAGAAATTCCTCAGGGCGCCTGGGTGGCTCAGTCGGTTAAGCGTCTGACTTCAGCTCAGGTCATGATCTCGTGGTCCGTGAGTTCGAGCCCCGCGTCGGGCTCTGTGCTGACAGCCCAGAGCCTGGAGCCTGTTTCAGATTCTGTGTCTCCCTCTTTCTCTGACCCTCCCCCGTTCATGCTCTGTCTCTCTCTGTCTGAAAAATGAATAAACATTAAAAAAAAAAAATTAAAAAAAAAAAAAGAAATTCCTTGCCCTGTTGCTTCTCCTTCGTTTTCATTGGAGTACTAAATCCAATCATTACTAAATGATCTTTTAAATTTTCTTTAAAAAAATTTTTTTTAATATTTACTTTGGGGGGTGGGGGTGGGGGAGGGGGCAGAGAGGGGGACACAGAATCCAAAGCAGGCTCCTGGCTCTGAACTGTCAGCACAGAGCCTGACACAGAGCTTGAACTCACAAACTGTGAGATTGTGAACTGAGCTGAAGTTGGATGCTTAATCGACTGAGCCACCCAGGAGCCTCTAATTTTCAATTTATTAATTCAGCTTAATTATTTTCATGTCCTTGTTTTACTACTTTGCTATTCCTGCCTTAGTACATTTTCATAATAGATATATGGCTGGATGAATTCAATTCCAGTCTTAGTCTTGCTTGGGCTGCTGAAACAAAGTACCATAACCGGGTGGCTTATAAACAACAGAAATTTATTTCTCAGAGTCTTGGAAGCTGGCGCCCAAGACCAGAGTGCCAGCATGGTTGGGTTCTGGTGAGTGCCCCCTTCTAGGTTGTAGACTGCTCTCTTCTCACGGTATCTTCACATGGTAAAAAGTAGGCATGGGAGCAATCTGGCCTCTTATAAGGACACTAATTCCACTCATGGGGGCTCTACCCCATGACCTAATTACCTCCCAAAGTTTTCACCTCTGAATTCCATGACATTGGGAGTTAGGATTTTGAGAGAACACAAACACTGAGTCCATAACATCTACCAATATTTATTGTATACCTGTCATGTGTTTGAGGCACTGAGAAAAAAACCTGACAGACAAATGGACCTTCTTGCTGATCTCATGAAGTTCCAAGTCCAGGGGAGGGAAAAATACAAGAAATAATCATAAAATAAGTATTTCCTTTCATTTTTAAAATTTTTTTTTACTTCATTTATTTGAGAGAGACAGAGACAGCATAAGTGGAGGAGGGGCAGAGAGAGAGGGAGAGAGAGAATCCCCAGAAGGCTCCATACTCTCAGCACAGAGCCCAATGTGGGGCTCGAACCCACAAAGCTGTGAGACCATGACCTGAGCCAAAACCAAGAGTCAGATGCCTAACCAACTGAGCCATCCAGTGCCCCTAAATATTCCCCTTTCAAGTTTGACAAAAAACATACACAGAAAGTAAATGATGATACCTGGGATCATAAGGATGAGGCCTGATATCGACTAACTTCTGATAAATCTTCCTCCTACTGTTTGTAATAAATGTGATCTCAGATTTCCTCATTGGTAACACATTTTAATAACATACTTATTGTCAGAAACAGTGTATCTAGGTCTCATTTTGAATTCATTTTGAAGAATTCAGTGTCATTTTATCATTGCTTCTTATTTTCTCCGAGTTTTAATATTTTCTGAGGATATGATGGAATGGAACATTGCACGTGTAGAGAAAATTGCAAATGGTGAGACAAAATTGCTTCTTATGTACTTGATGGTAAGAATCAAGAGGAAATTAAACATTTTTAAGTACAAAATAAATAACAGTGCAATAATGAATTTAGAGACAAAATATTTATAGGACTCATTGCGATTCCTGAGAGAACATTTAGTTATCATTTATGGAATGATTTCTATGTGTACAGAGTTAGGACTCAATAAATGATAACTGTTACTATATTCTAGGTGTTCGGCTCATATGGTGGTAAGGATTCACTCATATTAGCTCAGATAATGTGGAGATGTTTTAAGGACCTGCAAAAAAAATAAGGCAATCAGGAATTTCAACTCTGTGGGACAATGATATAACAGAAATCCAGAGCATGGAATGCTCTGGCCTAGCGGTAAGAACAGGACCCATATACTTTACAGAGACTTAAACGGATGGAAGTTTTTCTATGGAGCAGTGGTTCTCAGAGTGTGGTCCTTGGATCACCAGCATCAGCACCAATCAGGAATTTGGTGGAAATGTAAATTCTCGGCATCAACCCCTAGATCCACTGAGTGAGAAATTTCGGTGGTGGAACTATCATCTGTGTTTTAACAGGCCCTCCAGGTGAGGACAGAAAATTGTTTCTGGATTTCCATCAACGTTACCACACTGGATGATTTGGCTCCCAGCCACAAGTTTCCATTGAAACAATAAACAGAACACACGGGCTTACTTAATGGAATAGTCCGGACTCAAGGCTCACCTGCTCAAGTGTGAGAACTATTGCCCTAGAATTAAGACAGACACCTGCTCTGGTTAGTTTTGGGCAACCACTGGGTTTGAAAACCTTGACTACAGGGCCTCAACAGTTACCTGATCGGCCACCACTCTCTTCGGGGTTTTGCTTCCTTAGCTAAACATTTATTCTGTTTTCTCCGTAGCTCAACTCAAAGAGAGAATCTGATTGGTGCAATGTTGTTACCACCATTCCTATTGGACAAAGCTCTAGAGCCGGGCTGGCTGAAGGGCCACCAGCCAACCTATAAAGTGGCTGCCCTTAGGTCCTGTGCTTTCCCCTGATCCAATCAGCCTTGGCCAGAGAGCTAGAGCTACAGAGAAGCCTCAAGGGCATTCAAGCTTAATGAATGGCCTGGAGCTGGTTTTCTGCAGGGAGGGATCACGTGGAAGGCTCTGTTTAGAAAGGCACTGCTGCTTCCTTGCCTTTTTTCTTAGAAATACTGAATAATCTAGCACAGAAATGACGCCTTCTGATGCAGGTCCAAGAATGAGTTGGTTTGTACTGAAGTAAGTGTGAAGCCGTTAACGACCCAAATCCCTTAGATATTATTATGTCTCAATAACCACAGAGGATTGTATATTCATTGCTCCTTCCACCTTCTTCTCAAATGAACATGTTATGTTAGGGCTTTGAGGTGAGGACCCAAAATATTCCCGGGCAAATAGCGAGTGCTTACTAAGTATTTGTTGAATAAACGAACGGATGAGCCAATGAATGAGAAAGAGGAGGTCATCTATGGGGGGGGGGGGGAGGGTTAAATGCGAAAAATAAAAGAAAGAAAGAGGGAAAAAAGCCCACAACAACCAGATTTTGAATTCTTTTGCTCAGGGTCCCAAATTTAAAACTTTTGGTTCAACAGCCTAGATTTATATAGCCTGTCGTTGAGAACATTTTACACAGCTTTCAAACAAAGGAGCATACATAGCAAAATTTGTTGCAGCTTTGTGTAAGACAGCTAAAGGTCACAGCCTAAATAACTCTCTGTAGGAGCTTGGTTAAATAAATTAGAGAACCAAAAACATGGAATAGTTTGGAGCTGTTTAGTAATTGTAAATGGTTTTCCTCAGAAGCCTGTGAAGGTTTGCTGCTGTCGCTTTACGACACTGACTAAACAAACCTAATTACTCCCCCTGTTTGCAGGTAGCAATGAAATGAAAAAAAAAAAAAAAATCCTAGCCATGTTGCCATATTTAAGAAGCAGCTGAAATATTTTCCTGATATGGAACAAACCCTGAGATATATTTCTGAGCAAGAGGATGACAGCACGCAACAGCATTTTGTACACAAAAAGGGAGATCTATGTACAGAATCTCTAAGGAAGTATACACAATAAGTTAAAGTGTGTAGTTAAAATGTTGCCTTGGGGCGCCTGGGTGGTTCAGTCAATGGGGGTCGGACTCTTTTTTTTTAATGTTTATTTATTGGGGGGGGAGAGGCAGAGAGAGAGGAGGACAGAGGACTCGTAGCGAGTTCTGTGCTGACAGTAGAGAGCCCCACGCAGGGCTGAAACTCGCAAACTGCAAGATCATGACTTGAGCCGAAGTCAGACACGCCGAGGGTCAGACTCTGGATTTCGGCTCAGGTCCAGATCCCAAGGTGCAAGGGATCGAATTCTGCCTTGGGCTCTCTGCTAACACAATGTGGAGCTTGCTTGGGATTTCCCCCCAACCTCCGGCTTCCCGCACCAACCCGCCATGCTCTCTGTGTCTCAAAATACAGTTAATAAAATAAAATAAAATAAAATAAAATAAAATATAAAATAAAATAAAATAAAATAAAATAAAATAAAATAAAATAAAATAAAATATTGCCTTTGGGGAAGGGAGCTGGGAAGAGGGGATGGAGACTTCCTTTCCTGTATACCCTTCATACTGTTGGCATTTTTAAGAAGACACGCGCATTTTTACTTATTCAGAATTACACATATTTAAGGCATTAACTTTTGGAAGATTTCACTTAAAAAAATTAAAAGAAGATGGGTCTTGTGGAAGTTCCACCACATTCTGATTTGCGACATGCAGCTGTACATTTAGAGGACAGAACATTGTTTCTGGATTTTCATCACCCTTATTATCTACGGCGGTGCCGCCACCGGTTACAGAAGTCTCAGTTGAAACACGAAATGGCACGTATGGACTTACTTAATGGAAGAGTCCAGAAACGGGGTAGCATTCAGGTAAGATTTGATTCCGAGAGCCACAGTGTTTGGGGGGGGCTCCACCGCTCTTTCCTCAACTCCGGCCTCCTCTGCATTGGCGGTGGCCCCAGGATGCTGTGACCTTTTGGTGGCCAAAATGGCCATCGCTGTTCCGGTCTCTGTATCTGCAACACCAGCGCACAGCCCAGAAGGAAGGGAGCGTCTTTCCCAGCATTCCATGTGCGAGGCCTGCGGTCACGTGCACAGCCCTGCACCTGCGACTGCGGCCAGGTAAACCGAGTGGGGCTATCCCCCCGCGCTGGGGAGGGTGGCGTTCACTTCCCCTGAACCACAGCTCTCCCCAAATGGAACAGGAGGGCTGCTGGGAAGGGGGAGAAAGGGAAGTGGAGGCTGAGGACGCAAGTATGAGGAAGGGTCTCCAAAAGGTTAATCTTCAGGCTTACACCGTGAAGACTGGCTAAATCTCTGCACTTTGTCCCAGAGTTTTTATTCTCTCCCCGACCCCACCCCACCCCCACCCCACCCCTACCCCACCCCCATCCCACCCCTACCCCCCCACAGTGAAGACGCCCTGGTAGTCAGTCTGCTGGGTGGGCTCCGGGGGTCTTAAGTAATACCACGCACGTTCCCGAAATAAAAAAAATAAGATTGCCTTCATATCTGACGGCTCTACTCTGTAATGCTGTGCAAGTAAGCATACGTCCCCAGAAGGGCAGGATGGCCAGGTCGAGCTGAGAGCCCTGCCCATCTCAGTATGGCTAAGGCAGAAAAGTGGCACTTGGATTCCACTTCTCGGGGGGAGGAGTTCTCCACTGTCCTGGTCAGCTTTTATCCATGATTTTGAAACAGAAATCACAGCTTTGAATGCTGCCGAGTCTGTTTGGTTTTTTTCTAAACCCCGAATCTGGCTGAGCCAACTGTGCACAAAACATAAGCAGCAGTTTCACTATTGAGGCTTTCAGATGGTTGTTAGATGGCTGGAGATGTCGGCCAGCCAGGCAGCCGGCCAGCCAGTCGGTAAGGACAAACTGTGCCCCTGCTGCGGCCGCAACCTAGGGCCCCAGGGGAGCTGGGGTCACGGGAGTGAACAAGACAGGGTCCTAGCCCCCTGGAACTTGCTCCACAGAGAAGGCAGACAGTAAGTGTATTTACTTCAACAGTTGAGTGATTACAAACTGTAGAGACCCTGGTTGATTTGTCCCCTGCTCAGATCTTCCAGTTTATCAGGGATTCTTTGCTCTTCATTCTCTGCAAGGCAGATGCCTGGATTTTTTGTTTCTCAGAATAAGCCCTGTTCCCTTCCACCCCTTTGAAGACACTCTGCTCCCTGTGCGGGAAATAACCCCCTAATATCCCACAGTCTTAGTCCTCTTCACCAAGCTACCCTCTCCTTCTTGTGTCGATTTCAGTTTAAAGGACAGTCCCCACAAGAATCCTTCCCTCAGATTTGATCAGGTGTCTTTATAGGATCTTCCAGCCCCATCTGTGTTTCCCTCTTGGCATATAGGCCCTTCGCATTTAGACATCCATCTGGGAGGTATTTGATTGCTGTCTCCATAACCATGGAATGCTATATTCCATGAGGGTAAAAACACTCTGTATTGTTTTCGCCTTTGTATTTCCCAGTCACACCAAGCACACTCCCACCTTGCAGCCTTTTTCCCTGCTGTCCCCTCTGCCTGGAACGCTGTCTCCAAGACAGCCACTTAGTCTGCTCTCTCGCTTCCGTCAGGTTTCTGCTCATATATGAACTTAGCCAAGAGGTCTCCCTGACCTCATTGTACCTAACAGCAATCCCAGATCTGAGCCTGACGATTGCCTTTGCCCCCAGTGCCTAGCACCTAGGCTATTCAAAGACTCTATATTCTCATTTTTGTATCGCCCCGCTAAAATGTAAGCTCCATAAGAATCGAGCCTTTGTCTACTTCCTTGCCTCCTTTTTCCTCAGTACCACAAATCCCTGACATGTATTAAGTGCTCATTAAATATATTTATTGAAATGTAAGGCTGAATCAGTACCCAGTGATTAGCAAGCTGTTAGTACATAGTAGGCACTCTGTAAATATTTTGGAATGAGTTAATGCCTGAATGAAGAAGTATAGGTGCCACTAAAACAAATACAGGGCATTTAACCTAGCTGGAGGAGTCAAATAATAAGGGGTTTTCAGCCATTTTGATTGTTTTAATCCAATAGGGCAGTCAAACTTGCTTGCTGTTGCTGGTAAGACTAGAGTGTACGAACGGGGCTGGGAAATTTGCTCAATCCTTCCCTCCTCAGATATCCATCTGACTCCCTCCTCCTCTACCAACCTTGGACCAGTGTTGAGTCAGCTGGCAAGTTTTGTTGTGCTGTAGTTTCACGCCAAGAATGGAAATCGAAAATGTCCCGTAGAGAAATGAGCACCAGGGTTGACCAACCGAAAGCCAAGCCCCGAGGCTATTTCCCAGCATTCCTCAACTCCCTGGAGAGCCAGAGAGGAAAAGGAGCAGAGGCTAGAGGGCAGGGTTCTAGAAGTGTCACTGTCTTTTTTTTTTTTTTAAATTTTTTTTAAACGTTTATTTATTTTTGAGACAGAGAGAGACAGAACATGAACGGGGGAGGGTCAGAGAGAGAGAGGGAGACACAGAATCGGAAACAGGCTCCAGGCTCTGAGCTGTCAGCACAGAGCCCGACGCACGGCTTGAACTCACGAACCGCAAGATCATGACCTGAGCCGAAGTCAGACGCTTTAAGCAACTGAGCCACTCAGGCGCCCCTGGAAGTGTCACTGTCTTACGTAGGAAGGCTGAGTTGTGTGGGTGGAAGAATTAGGTATGGTATAAAGGCAGAGAGTCTTGTGTTTGAACCGTCGGAGAGATGAATTCCCTCTGCCTCGTTAAATGTTTTGGCCTTTCTGTTACTAATGACAGTAGAGGAGTTATATGCTTACTTCAGGAGCTTTGTCAGGATTTGCTCCATAAATTACCTGGGAGGACGCCATATGCAAATATAAGAAGAAATAGCAGTCTTGATATTCATAGTGACAGCTTAGTTATCCTTAAAAGGGAAGGAAAAGAGAAGCAGACATCTTTTTAATTAATAAAGTCTTTTCTATCAACTCCTAGATTACATGGTTATTCTTACTTAATAATAGGTTGGGACCATCCTAGAAATTTTAGTACTAGCAATTTAGCCTAATTTCAACATAATCCCACATAATAGTTATAGAGGATTGCTAATTCTCCTTTGGAAACCACTTTAAAGACCTGTTCACAGGACATTTATCCTAGAATGTAGAAAGCTGCCTATGGATATAAAAATATGATTGTTATCTCCCCCAACCGAATCATTTTGCGTTTAATATAATGATCACTAGGTACTTGGGCAACCCTCAGTTCCAATACAAAGGAAAAAGTGAAGGAAGTATATGTTAATCATCAACATCAATTTAAGGCTAAGTGACAACTTCTATAAAAATCATTTCACCATAAGTAACAGTAATAATACACAGTTTATGAATGAGGACAGTGAATCTCAGCTTATAAAACACGCCTAAGGATTTCTAACCATTATGCGACAGCACAAGGCTTCGGTTCTACAGTTGCCTGTTATGAAAGTCCAGGCTCCACAGCAAGATGCTGTACTCAACACTGGTTTTTATGTAATATTTACATTTTTTATTTTGTACATTATATTGTCTACTCTGGCACATTCTATATAATTTTAGTATATCACAGCTTTGTAAGGCTATCAGAGTATTTTTTTTTAACTTAGGTAAAATTCACCATTTCAATAATTTTATTTATTTATTTATTCACTTATTTTTTATTAAAATTTTTTTCAGTGTTTTTTTTATTTTTATTTTTTTAATGTTTATTCATTTTTGAGACAGAGAGAGACAGAGCATGAATGGGGGAGGGTCAGAGAGAGGGAGACACAGAATCTGAAACAGGCTCCAGGCTCTGAGCTGTCAGCACAGAGCCCGACGCAGGGCTCGAACTCACGGACCATGAGATCATGACCTGAGCTTAAGTCAGCCGCTTAACTGACTGAGCCACCCAGGCGCCCCTTCAGTGTTTATTTTTGAGACAGAGAGAGAGAGAGAGAGAGAGAGAGAGTGGGGGAGGGGCCAAGAGAGAGGGAGACACAGAATCTGAAGCGGGCCCTAAGCCGTCAGCACAGAGCCGAAGATGAAGCTTGAACCCAGGAACTGTGAGACCACGACCCAAGCTGAAGTTGGGTGTTCAACCAACTGAGCCACCCAGGCGCCCCCACCATTTTAATATTTCTAAAGTATATAATTCAGTGGCATTTAGTACATTCATAATGTTGTACAACTATCCCCACTATTTAGCTCTAGACCATTTTCAGCACCCCCAAAGGAAATCCCATAACCACAACACAGCCCTTCTCCTCCCGCTCCCCTCAACTCCTCGCCTCCTGATAACCACTAATTCATATCCTCTGTCTATGGGTTTGCCTCTTCTGGACACTCCATGTACACGGAATCATACAATATGTGGTCTTTTGTCTTTGGCTTCTCTCATCTGACACCATGTTTTCAAGTTTCTTCCATGGCATGGCATGGACCGGTACTTTGTTTCTTTTTATAGCTGAATAATATTCCACTGTATGGATATCCATATTACGTTCTGCATCCCTCAGTAGATGGACATTTGGGTTGTTTTGACCTTTGGCTATTGTGAGTGTTGCTATGAATATTCACGTACAAGTTTTTGTTTATACTCATTTTCAGTTCTTTTGGGTTATGTACACAAACCCAGGAGTGGGATTGTTGGGTCATATATCATTCTGTGTTTAGCTTATGGAGGGACCGCTAACCTGGTTTGCACAGTGTCTACACCATTCATAGTCTGACCAGCAACGCGTAAGCACTTCAATTTCTGCACATCTTCACCATTTGTTATTTTCCGTTACAAAAAAAATCATACCCATCCTAGTGGGTGTAGAGTAGCTCCTTATTGTGGTTTTGGTTTGCATTTGCCTAATGGCCAATTAAACATTGCTCATGTGCTTCAGTGTCTTTTTAAATAAACTGTTAATTTTAGACTAGTTTTAGGGGTGCTTGGGTGACTCAGTAGGCTGAGCATCTGACATCGGCTCAGGTCATGATCTCACGGTTCATGAGTTCAAGCCCTGCGTTGGGCTCTGTGCTGACAGCTTGGAGCCTGCTTCAGATTCTGTGTCTCCCTCTCTTTCGGCACCTCCCCTGCTCATGCTCTGTCTCTCTCAAAAATAAATAAACATTAAAATATTTAGAATAGTTTTAGATTTGCGGAAAATTGGCAAAGGTTAGACAACAACATGTTAATGATAGTCTTCATACCAAATATACTGCAAGACACTTCTATACTTCATCTACGTCTTCCACCTTAGGTTTTGAACTTCTTCATAGAGAAATAGGGTTTTTTTAAAAAATGTTTGTTTATTTATTTTGAAAGAGAGAGTGTATGTGCAGGAGCAAGGCAGGGGCAGAGAGGGAGAGAGAGAATCCCAAGCAGGCTTCATGCCCAGGGTACAGCTTGAAGTGGAGCTCGATCTTATAACTGGACATCATGACCTGAGCTAAAATCAAGAGTTGGAGGTTTAACTGAGTGACCCAGGTACTCCAATAAATAGATTTTTTAAAAAAAGAAGTTAATATGGGGCACCTGGGTGGCTCAGTCGGTTGAGCGTCCGACTTCGGCTCAGGTCATGAT
This sequence comes from Prionailurus viverrinus, assembly GCF_022837055.1. Classification (NCBI taxonomy): domain Eukaryota; kingdom Metazoa; phylum Chordata; class Mammalia; order Carnivora; family Felidae; genus Prionailurus; species Prionailurus viverrinus. Next base: position 32,805,407 of record NC_062562.1, on the reverse strand, counting down.
CTCGCTGTCCGTGAGTTCAAGCCCCACGTCGGGCTCTGTGCTGACAGCTCAGAGCCTGGAGCCTGCTTCCGATTCTGTGTCTCCCTCTCTCTCTGACCCTCCCCCATTCATGCTCTGTCTCTCTCTGTCTCAAAAATAAATAAACATTAAAAAAAATTAAAAAAAAAAGAAGTTAATAAATGGAGGTGCATGGCATAGTGATTAAATATATGATGTTAGTGGGGTGCCTGGGTGACTCACTTGGTTAAGCATCTGACTCTCGATTTTGGCTTCGGTCATGATCTCACGGTTCGTAAGATGGAGCCCTGTGATAGGCTCTGGGCTGACAGTGTGGAGCCTGATTGGGATTCTCCCTCTCCTTCTCTCTTTGCCCCTACTGTGCTCGTGTCGTCTCTCTCTCTGAGTAAATAAATACACTTAAAAAAATATGATGTTATTCATACCAGGTCTGAATATCAGTTGTGTCATCCTAGGCAAGGTACTTAACCTCTCTGAACCTCAGTCTCTTCTTCTGTAAAATAGGGATAGCATCTGCCTCATTGTGTCCTTATGAGGGTCAAATGAGAAAAAGTATTGAAGGCACTTACATGCAGTTTTGGGCACTCAATAAATGAGACATTTACTTTGCTTGCTTTTGAAAGCACAGAGCAATCACCTAATTTGTCTGTGTTCCCATAGTTGGTCAAAATCATAAGAGACCATCATTGTACTCTGTATCCTTCCTTCATTCATGCATGTATTCATTCATTTTGCAAATATGCACTGGCCCATGCTATGTGTCCAGTTGTGGTCAAGAAGCTGCAAACACCAATGGCAGTAAAAATCACAGATCTGGAAGCAGAGAAGCCTAAGATCAAATCCCAACTGACACTTCCTAGGTGTGTGTTCCTGTGCAAGTTACCTAACCTTGTTAAGCCTCTGTTTTTTCATCTGTAAAGTGGGAACACTAATGCCTCCTGCCTCATCGAGTAGAGAGGATTAAATAAATGCATCATCTAAAGTATTTACCAAAATGCCCAGCACACTCAAGAATGGTTACCCAATTTCTATTATGTTAACCACTTCTGTTATGGTCATGAATTTGATTAAGAGAAAGACAAAGAGTGTAAAGATTTAATGAGATAATAAATGCAAACATTTAGAGGCATACACAACGTTTTGTAAATATGTCTCAATATAAATGTTACTCTCCTTTTGATGTGTTTTTCAATCATCATTTTAAATGTTTATTTATTTTGAGAGAGACAGTGCCAGTGGGGGGAGGGACAGAGAGAGGGAGAGAGAAAGAATCCCAAACCAGGCTCTGGGCTGACGAGCCCAACATGGGGCTTGATCCCATGAAATGTGAGATCGTGACCTGAGCTGAAACCAAGAGTCAGACGCTTAACCAACTGAACCACCTGGGCGCCCCTCTATCATTTAAAAAATATAAAACCTTTTTTAGCTCATTGGTTACACAGAGAAAGGTTAAGGAGTAGATTTGGCTGTGGGCCATATTCTCTGACATAGTGCATTCTATGCAGAAAGGATAAATATGTTTTCATGAGACTTTGTCTCATATATATGTGTACATGTGTTGGGTAGTGGAACAAAATGCATTTATTATTCTGAACAGCATTGAAAAAAGTTTGGAAACACTAGCCTAGAGAAAGTTCTCAGCTATCTGGAAAGCAGCTTTAGGAAATAAATGCCAACTTGCCTTAGCAAGTGGATCATATAGCTTTAATAGTTTTGGGCTTCAGTGGTGTCAATTAAAAAATAAAGTCAGATCGAGATGATGTGTTAAAATAAAATTAATAACAGAAGGGGAAGTTGGGTCTACTGTGGAACAGGATAATGGAGGATGTAAGTGAAAAGAAAAAAAAAAGAAAAAAAAAAGAATTTCTGTCTAGTTTCTGCTCCCATCACTCAGCTGTGAGTGTTCCCAGAACTCTCAGGATTCTGGAAGAAAGGTCACAAGATTAAGGTCAAACATCTGAAAAATGCAGATGCTGTGAATTTGGAAGGAGAAACATTCCCAAGCATATGCCAGCTTGTGCATTCACTAAAGCAGAGGGCTAACTTAATAATTAAAACTGCAGTGTCTTCCAACACTTAGCTTAATTCAGCAGTTCCCTGCTGCATGTAAAATCCTTGGGGTACCAAACTCAGGCATGCTGAATTTCTCAGCCAGTTAGAGCCAAGAATGTTCTGGATACATGGACTCCAAATTTGGGCACTGACTCCCTTTGGAGGGGGCGGGGGGGGGGGGGGGAGAGTGTTGCTTATAACCACTCTGGGTTTGGCTAAGGCTCCCCTCACCTGGGCAACAGTCCATAAAAATGAGTTTAAAATTCTAGGAATGTGCTAAATTTGGAAAGCGAATAATACATTTTTTGGGTCCTCATTCATCTGGCTACAAGATTTTCTGGGGAACAATTTTCCAAAGATGGCACAGTTCAAGGAGCAAGGTTGTTCAGATTCCAGATTGCTTCATTATCCTGAGTCATCTTCTAAAACCCCACCTAGCATTTGCTGGATCAGCTTTGTGGCAAGACAGAGTTGTGCTTTATGGAACTATATATTCGCATTGTGGGCGACTGAAACCATCTGAGAACTCTATGAATGGCTCCATAAAACACGTCTTCAAGTACCATAATGTGATCATAAAACTGGACTTTGTCTCTCAGTTCTTAAAATACCATTAAAATAAATTAAAGGGGAGGAGGCAAGTTCTCCTAACAATGGCACCTTTAATTTCTGAAGCCAGGTTTACAAATTACAATCCTCCCTTCTAACATGTCCTTCGGGACCACCCTGGGCTCCCTGTCACTCAATTTACCAAACACTATTGAACTGGTCTGTGTGTTTTTTTTTTTAATTTTTTTCCTTCCTTCCTTCCTTCCTTCCTTCCTTCCTTCCTTTTTTCTTTTTTTAAGTAAACTCTATGCCCGACATGGGGCTTAAACTCACAACCCCTGAGGTCAAGAGGTACACGATCTACCTACTGAGCCAGAGGGTGCCTCGGGTCTGTTTTCTTGTTCCACTATCCAGTTAGGTGGCAAGGTTCATCCAGGAAAAACAACAACAACAACAGTGTGTCACTTAGTTCTGTACCATCAGTGCCTAGAAGGATTGATGAAATAAGGATTTAATCAACATTTGTTGAATGAATGAACAAATGGAAACAATCTACCGACTGTCATGGACATCTTGGAGTATTTAATTCTCTTTTTCAGCTTTGCCCCAGAAAAACTCATTTCAGAACATTTGAAATTGATGTTAGGTAGTTTAACAACCCATCTGTATTAAACAAGTCTAACATCTGACTGACTTCCTTTGTAAAGGGTTCAACCCTGCACTGTTGCCAGCTTCAGGATAGCTTCAAACTACCCAAATGTGTGCCAACCATGGCAGCTTTGGTTGGAATCAAATTCCTACAACTATTTGAGTTCTTGGAACCCTGAGGTCACCGTAGAAAAGGGGATCGTGATAAGAGCCTGCAGAGGAATCCACCTTCATGAGGTTTCTTGAGTCCCAAGTTCACACGCACCTTGTCAGTCTTCATCAGGTAGCTAATGGTGTTTGTGACTCACTTGTGTTTATTGTCAAAGCCGCTGAAAGGTAGGCAGACTCTACCTCTACTCTGAACAATTGAAACTGAAAGCTTTCATAAAGATTGAAATTTCTTGGGTTGCTTTTTCCATGTGTTAGTAAAAATCTCCTTTCTTCTGGGATTGCTAAACCTGGATGGTGTAAGCTGCTTCCTGGCTGTCTGGAGAAGGCCAATCTGTGTGTCGTAGGAGAGGACGAGGGCAACAGGGGGAAGCAAAGCCAAGAGACAGAGAAGGAGAAATCCAAGAGCCTTGCTTTGAGCCTCTTCATCTAGCTGTGCTGAAAATTCGTTTCACCTCTGCCTTTCCAGTTATATGGGCTAATCCATTTCCTTTTTTTTTTTAAGTTTCAAAATTTATTTTGAGAGAGAGAGAGAACATGAACAGAGGAGGGGCAGAGAGAGAGAGAGAGAGAGAGAGAGAGAGAGAGAGAGAGAGAATCCCAAGCAGACTCCTTGCTGTCAGCACAGAGCCTGATGCAGGGCTTGATCTCACAAAACCCAAGGTCATGACCTGAGGTGAAATCAAGAGTCAGACACTCAACCAACTGAGCGACCCAGGTGCCCCCATTTACTTTTTTGCTTAAGCTAGTTCAGCTGGGTTTCTGTCACTGGCAACCAAAACATCCTAATACAAATGATTAGTTTAGCCCCATTCAGAATCTTAAAGGATCATTAACAGGGCATCGGTTAGATACCTCTTGGAACATTGAAAGATTCAACATTGTTGAAGAAATAAAATATTGTTGAGCTACTGAAAGTGATAAATAAATATAGGTTTATGTTTACAAATAGGAAATTGATAGAATGTTAGCAAGTGAAAAAGCACTAAAAGTATTATTTTATTCCATAAATTAACTATAACTCCCAAATGGACACAGAAAGAACTTTAAAGAGGGTAGACTCTATATGTGTGTGTTTGTGTGTGTGTTTGTATTGGCCAAAGTCCAGGAGAACATACACTCAAATGTAAAAAGTTATCTCTTGATAATGGAATTTTAAATAATTTAATGCTGCCTTTTTATTATCTATTTTTTAAAATTATTCTGCCAAAATGAGTATTACTAGGGTATTTTTAAAAATTTGGGCATCCCACCCTTGGCTTCAAAGTATATTTTCCTCTTCTCTCATTTAGTTCTGTTTCAGTGCAGTAAATTGTTAATGATCTAAAAGAAAGAAGGAGGGGCACCTGGGTGGCTCAGTCGGTTAAGCGTCCAGCTTCTGCTCAGGTCATGATCTTTCGGTTTGTGAGTTCGAGTCCTGAGACGTCTCTGTGCTGACAGCTCAGAGCCTGGAGCCTGCTTTAGGTTCTGTGTCTCCTTCTCTCTCTGCACGCTCTCTCTCTCTCTCTCTCTCTCTCTCTCTCTCTCTCTCTCTCTCTCAAAAATAAATAAACATTAAAAAAAATAAAACAAAGAAGTAATACAGAGCATGAACAACTTCAATAATAAAATCCTGTATTTTTTAAGCATCTACCATATTCAAATGAGTGTATTTTCAGAGTTGATGGGAAATGGAAAAGAGATAAAATGTTATCAAAGAATGCAAATATCCTATTCTCAAGGAAATTAACAATATCATCAGGTGTATTTCCAGTGGAATTATCCAGGATGATATTTAGTGTTTTATATAGCTGAACCATTCGCCAAATTGTAGGAGAGATTCCCATGATAAATTCTTGAGTTTCTCTTGGTTCCTCAAACCCAAAATCAAGTTTCAAATCCTGCAGTTATCAATATTTATTTTTCACATGGAAGTGAACCACAACATTATCCAGGATTAAACCCTTTTCCTGGAGTTACTCTTCTGGGTATTAAAAGAATAGCTCACGGGGCGCCTGGGTGGCACAGTCGGTTAAGCGTCCGACTTCAGCCAGGTCACGATCTCGCGGTCCGTGAGTTCGAGCCCCGCGTCAGGCTCTGGGCTGATGGCTCGGAGCCTGGAGCCTGTTTCCGATTCTGTGTCTCCCTCTCTCTCTGCCCCTCCCCCGTTCATGCTCTGTCTCTCTCTGTCCCAAAAATAAATAAACGTTGAAAAAAAAATTAAAAAAAAAATAAATAAAAGAATAGCTCACTTGTGATGTTTTGAAAGACACCCTAAGAATTAACTTTTTATTTATACTTGCCTATCTAGAAGTACTGAAGGGAGGGATACTGTGGTTAGAGAAAACCCCCCATCTGCCTCCCTGTTTAAGAAAGAACAAGTTATCAAGTAAATCATAAAAGTGCCTCCCATGGATGACTAGGAGAATGGCCCTCGTGGACATTTTCCTTCTTTCTCAACTAAAGGCTTCAATCTCCTCTGCTGGTCTTCTGCTCCAAATCACCTGTATGGAGTCAGTTACCTTATTAAATACAGAGTATTTATCCTGATACCTATAATTTATGCGCTTTGAAGGCGTTCTCCAGGAATTAAAAGGTAATCAATTTATATGTCTTCCTCTGCCACACAGCTGACCAACTCATTTTCTCTCCTCACGTTTTCAGAAAAATGAAGTGAAATGCCACTTTATTTTAAAAATTTTTTTAACGTTTATTTATTTTTGAGACAGAGAGAGACAGAGCATGAACGGGGAGGGTCAGAGAGAGAGGGAGACGCAGAATGGGAAGCAGGCTCCAGGCTCTGAGCCATCAGCCCAGAGCCCGATGCGGGGCTCGAACTCACGGACTGTGAGATCGTGACCTGAGCCGAAGTCGGACACTCCACCGACAGAGCCACCCAGGCGCCCCGTGAAATGCCACTTTAGACCGCAGTGATACATTTCTGTAATCACAACCGGGAAACTTTGGGAAGAAATGCATTTGGGAGAGAGAAAAGAAATGCACATTTTATATTTGTGGGATTTTTTTGTTCTCTTCCCTTTAGTGGAATTGGTTATATGAAAATAAGACCTTAATTTGGGTAGAGTTTATTGTGTTACAGTTTACTTCTCATCTGAATCTACCGTGTTTATTAACAGTTCATTGTTGAAACGCTTATGCAATAACAGTAAAAGTGTGTTTGGCACATCACCTGTACCACAGCCCACAGACCTCCAAACAATTTAGAAATGCTTGCTAATTACTCCTCTGTACATTCCAGTACGGTAGTCACGTTGAGTCAATGGATGGGGGGGACAGGAGATTGGATTCCAAAGAGGAACACTGTATTCCATCAGATTAAAGGGAAGAGAGAGCAGGGTGACCTAATTAGCGTGCACACACTTTGTGACAGATTGAGGAACCCCCAAAATGCTATTATCCGAATAGGCTAAGTGGCAGATGACCACATCCACATCCTACATTCTCACAGCGCCGTGGTTCTGAGCATGGACTTTGGGTCACGCCTCTGGGTTCATATCTATCCTAGCTTTGTCACTGCCATGCTTGGGAGCAAGTTTCTTTACTTGCTTCACGTTCCTCACTTGAAAATCAAGGTCATTCATGTAAAATCAAGGTCATGTTCCTCAATTGTGAAATCGAGCTCACTCTTGTAAAATCAAAGTCATACCTGCCTCACACCATTGTTATGATGATTAAATAAAGTGATGCACATAATGATCCTGGCACATTTAGTAAGGCTAAAAGTTAGATATTTTGTGGTCTTATTTTCTCCATTGGAATGTATTGCCAAAGTCAAAGTCCATAGCATAAACGAAAGAAGCCAAAACACTAGGCTCTCACTTTACATCTATCCAAGAAAAATCTACCTCAAGATGAGATAACTTTGAGTTCTTTCAAGAAAACGATCTATAAATACCTTCATTCTAGCCACCAAATCTAAATGGGTTTTGTGTTAGAAATCACATACAGTTTAATGTCTCAAATTTTTTTTTTTTTTTTTTTTTTTTAGTAATCTCTACACCAGTGTGGGGCTTGACCTCACAACCCTGAGATCAAGAGTCACATGCTCTACTGACTGAGCCAGGCAGGTACCCCAGTTTAATGTCACACTTTATCCATGCATTCATGTACTCATTCAGCAAGTAGGTATGGTACACAATTCAAGCAAGGCATGGATTTAGGTGCTGAGGACTCAAAAGTTTGGATAGGATAGATATGATTTCTGCCCCGAATTTACTTCCGCACAGGGACACAGGAACTGGACTGGGTGTAACAGAGTAGATAGGGTCAGAGGAGGCACATAAAGCTTGGGAACATCAGAAACTTAGTACCTGGAAACTGGTGGTTTTAGCTGCTTTGGAGGTTTGAATTATTTCTTTTATGCTGCTGGATTTATAATGTGTCTCTCTCTACCTCTCTCCATTCTGCCCTCTGTAGCCTCAGGTATCCCTTCTTTTCCTGGGGGTATCCCACATCTGAAATCTGAATTGTGCCAAATTTCCAGTCCTTTTCCTTCTCAACTGCAGGGACACCTGGAATCCTCGAGAGGGAAGACGGTACCACTGCAGGGACAGGACCTGCAGGACACCCTTCCTGTAGACTGCTCCAGATGCCAGTGAGAGTTGCATGGGGTGGTAGGGAACTAGGCAGGTGGGGAAATTCTTAGCAAGCAAGCAGACTACTAGAAGATGGAGAGGGGAACAGGGGAAACACACAAGGTCCGGCTTACTAGTGATTTGTAGGGGCATCTGTGACTCCACTTTCTGGTGGTATGCAAAAATGTGCGTTTTTGTGGGGAGATTCATTCAACAAATACTTGAGCATTAATTAGGTACAAGGCATTGTTCTGGGAACCGAAGGCATTGGGAACTACAAGGCATTGTTCTGGGACAGATCAGTAAACCAAACTGCCGAAGTTCCCTGTCCTCCTGGAGCTTACACTCTAGAGGAAGATGTGGACCTTAGGTTTGTTCTCCAAAAGGTTCTGTGCTGTAAAAAATGCTCAGGAAATCAAGGTGCTGCACCTGTGGCCCTCAGGGTTGTATACCAACACCACTTAACCTTACAAGTTCAGAGGACACGGCTCATCCTCTGAGATTCTGATTGGCTGGATCTGTGTTTGGGCTTGGGAATAAAGTTTTGAAGCTCCCACTCATTTTGATCCCGTTAAGTTTAAGACAAACGGATGGCTTCTTTGAAAAGAGGCTGGAGATGAAGTTTCCCTCACCAAGAAGAGCCAAGAAAAATTGGCTGCTTCCCTCTTTCACAAATGCTAGCCAATGGGATTTTCAGTTCTGGATGTCTCAGGAAAGAAGCATCAACATTCTTCTCTTATTTTTATTAGCTTAGAATAGCACTCTACAAACTACTTTAAAAATATTTAAATGTGTGCCCATATATCTTAAGCTTTAGAGGAAAGAGAAGGAATTATCATCAACATCTAACTGGAGACCCCAAATGATTTCCTAATTGTTTTTCCAAATACAACTACTACTAATATAAGTTTTTATTATAAGCCTCTTTACAAGTATTCAGTTTACAAGCTAGGCACTTAACAAGTGTTCTCTCATGTAATACTCCCAAGAACCTTGTAAGTTATTGTTATACTTACGTGACAGGGGAGAAATGAAGGCTCTGAGGGGTCAGGGAGCTTGCTCAAAGTCACACAGAGATTGGATGGGTGGGAATCTAAACACCATAGTCTGGTTCTCAACCCCAACCACTGCGGCATCCCAGCCTTTCTGTGTCCCATCTACTCCTCTCCCTTGTTTAACACTTGGTATCTCTTCTGTGACCAAAGACGAACATGTATGTCCTAAATCAGCAAGGAAAAGAGATGGCTTGGGAGACTCTCGGGGGGGGGGGGGGGGGACGACGGTATTTGGGGAGGGCAGCGTTCCCGGTGCAGGGTATTCTGTCTGCAGCCTCCGAGATCATTCCGAAACCTAGCGGAGGCAAGGCACTCGCTCTGTCCCCACCCCAGGGCGGCACCGATCCCCAGGTTGTGAATTCCGAGAGATGGCTGTGCAGCCCCCGCCCCCGCAGGCGTCTGGGCGCGGGTGCAGATCGCAGATCCAGGGGTGATCCTAATCTCCTGGCCCCAGGGCGGGTCCGAAGGATTCTCGGCTCAGCCAGGAACCTGAGCCTGGAACAGATGACTGGCTCCAGAAGTCTTTGCTGAAAAGGCAGTTAAAAAGCTAGACCCCTTTCAGGTTGAAGACCTGAAGCCCCTCCAGCCAGTTGGCTCCATTCCCTTGCCTATAGTTTTCCCCGTGGCTTAAAAAGTTGGCTCCAAAGTTTAAGGGGATCCTAAAGTTCACAGGGATCCTAGGTGGGCGGCCAGGGGACCCAGGGCCGCAGAGACACTGGCAGTCCCAGCTCCAGGACCCGAACCGGCGGGCGCAGGCAGGCAGGGAGCAGACGCGCGACTCCGGGTCTCGTCGGGCTCTGGGGTACTGAACTGCCTCGGGGCGGTGGGGGGGGGGGGAGGGGCGGGGGTGGACGAGCCCGGCAGGGTGACCGACAGCGTGGCCAGCCACTGGCCGAGGGCGGCGAGGAGGCTTAGGCAGGCGTGAGTGCGTGCGTGTGTGCGTGAGTGTGAGCGCGAGGGTGAGTGTGTGAGCCTCCCCAACCCCCACCTGTTTGAAATGGGTTTAAAATGCCAAAGCCAGGTTGCCCGTACTTGAAAAGTTGCAAACAGTCGGAGTAAAACACGTGCGCGTCCCCCTAGCCCCAAGTGATTGGCTGACTCTAGGGCAAGGCAAGGAAAGGAGGAATAAGAAGGGTGCGTGGAGGGGGGTGAGTTGCCGTCTGCAAGATCGGTTTTAGGACCCAACGGGAAGCACACTGGAATCTCTCCCTTCGGGAAGGAGAGGTGGGGCGGGCCGGCCGGCAGGCGGCCGCGGGGCGCATGCGCGCGCGTCTCCTCTCGCCGGCCGCTGCGCTCGGCGGCGCGGAATAGAATGAACTGTAACAAAACAAGCCGAGCCTTTGTATCTGCTTAAAGGGGCCGCAGGCACTTCCCTCCTGTCCCCCCCCAACCCCCGCTCGGCTACCGCGTCTACAGGGCTCCCAGCAACTGTCTGGAAGGGCTTCCCTCACCCTCAGGAACAGCCCGCCAGCGAGGGAAGGCGAGCCAGGCGGGAGGAAAAGAGAAGACACCGCGTTTCTAAGAGGCAAGAAAGGAAGGAAGGAAGGAAAAAAAATAACCCGAGCGGCGCAGAGTGGACTCTGGTCCCGGAGAGAACGGTCGGGCGCCGGAACGTGGACCGAGAAGCACCGGAATGCAAACAAAGCTCGCGGGCGCCTGTGCAGGGCTCGCGGGGAAGACCAGAAAGTTTGTTTTATGATGGCTTGAGTGAGCGAGTGTGTGCAGGGGAGCGAGGCTGCCAAGTTTCTCCCTCCCGTTGCGTTATTTGGGGGGAGATGTCCCTCCCATGAACCAGCGGGGGGGCCTGGGGGCTTGTGCTGTGGGGGGCACCTGTCTCTCATTTATTATTTTTTTGTGGGGGGGAGGAGGGGTGTAACAGCCCATCATGTCGAGAGTGATCCAGAAGAAGAACCACTGGACTAGCAAGGTTCACGAATGCACCGTGAGACGGGGACCCCAGGGCGAGCTGGGGGTGACGGTGCTGGGGGGCGCGGAGAACGGGGAGTTTCCGTATGTCGGAGCGGTGGCCGCGGCCGAGGCGGCGGGGCTTCCCGGCGGCGGCGAGGGCCCTTGGCTGGGCGAGGGGGAGCTGCTTCTGGAGGTGCAGGGGATCCGGGTGTCCGGCTTGCCTCGCTATGACGTGCTGGGAGTCATCGACAGCTGCAAGGAGGCCGTCACCTTCAAAGCCGTCAGACAAGGTAAGACGGGACGCGCCTCCCGGAGGCGCCCGCAAAACGGGGAGCGGCCTGCGGAGAGCCCCCCGCCGCATCTCGATTTCCCGCGTTCCTCCTCCGAGCGCAGCTTGGAGGGGAAGTTGGGGTCGTGCGCCCTGTCGTGGTGAAATGAGCAAAGTTGTTGAGAGGTTGTGGATTGTTTGCCCACCTGCGTTGGAAAGAGGGGGCTGGGTTTCCTCCGGGCAGCGGAGAGACTTTTCCCAGGCCCGGTTTGCCAACCTGTTATCTCAGCCACCGAGTACAGCGCGGCTTGTCTGCGCGAGGAGGCTTGGGAAACCGAGTCAGGGGCAAAGTGGACGGTCTCCAGGCTTCTCGGAGGAGTGATGCAGCAGGCGCTGCCGCTGCGTTTTTTTGCTACTTATCTGTTGCCAGACCCGGAGAATGGGTACGAACGAGAAGAGGGGTCTGTGGTTACTGACCACCTCCGTCGGGAAATCTTCCCCAGGGCATCCCTCCAGGTGGGCTGGGGCGTGACCGCCCTGCGGTTCCTATGCCCGCCTCCTGAAGATCCTGCATTCACCCCAGAGCTGGATGACGCATGTGTCTCCACCGTGTGGCCCAGCCCCAGGCGTGGGGGGTGGGGGGGGGGGGAGAAGAAGGAGTATTTCTGTCTGGGCGAATCTGGCCCAAGTTTATGCTGCCTTCTCCGCCACCACCATCATCTTTGTTGATGATGATAATGGTGGCTACTATTCACTGTTAGCTTACTACGTGCCAGGCTCTGTGTTGAATGCTTTCCTTGGGCTATTTTGCTCTGACTGACAATTCTGTGATCGGGTTGTTTTTATAAACCCCATGTTACAGATAAGGAAACTGGGACTGATATTGCATAAGTTATTTGCCCAAGGTCACACAGATACCAGAAGTGAGGGTTTCAGTGAATGCAAGCCTTTAGCACTAGGAGAAAGAGGTGGGGCCGGGGCGGGGGATGGGGGGGTGGGGTGGGGGTGGATATGACCCTCCTGGACTGGGGGGCTTGTTTTCTGGGGAGGGAATGAAGGCAGATTCCTCTCTCAGAAGCCAACTTTTTTGATGGTTGCTAGTGGTGGGGAATCCCTCCTGCCTGAGTTTAGTGCTGGCAAGGGGTTATCCTTGCATCAGTCCAACCGAGAAGGAATTGATTCCCTTAAAGTATCTCTTGCACCACCGAGTGCCATGACATAGGTTCTCCCGCATGAAAGCACCAGAGGAGGTGGCAAAGTTGAGCGTGGTGAAAAGTTCCCATATGTGCTGCGGGCCTGGAAGGGCACGTGGCAGCTGGAGGAATGTGTTAAAGGAAAGGAAGGCTGGGCTGGGCTGAGCTGAGCAGATCCTTGGAAGCAGGCCCGTTCCAGATGAAACAGAGGAGGGGGACAGAAGGAATTGTCAGGCCTTTTGGTAGTTTGGGGAGCGATGGACTGACATTTATAGAAAGCTCCCTCCATTTATGTCTTCATCTTCCACTTGGACACCTCCTCCAAGAAGCCCTCCAGCGTCCTGCCAAGCTGAACAAACCCTTCTTCCTTTGGACTCCCCTAAATGTGTACTTTGTAGTTTTTTACTTACTCTGATCTATGAGTTAGGCCCCTCCTCATTTCCATACTAGGTGGCAAGCTTACTGGGGAGAGACTGTGCCTTATTCATTGTGCATCTCCCCAGGCTTTGCTTGAGGTCTAACACCTCCTTCCCCTGAGAGTGTGTCCTCATCTGTAAACTGGCGTTTGTTTGGGTATTACATAAGATGGTAAGTGGAAAGTGTGCAGAGCAGTGCCTGGCACATAGTAAGTGCCCAATAAAGAAGATATATTATGTTTAATTCACTTTGACCAGTTATTTCTCAGTCTAGCTTTTAGCGCTAGGAACCTGGATTATGAACTTAATGCCTGTACCTGGATTGTTAGGACTTGATAGAACTATAGAGAAAACACTGTGTCAAAGCAGTTGGTGGGAACAGCTACAGGTGTCAGCATTTTGGAGAAAGGGTTGGAGGAAAGGCAGGGGTACCTACCCATCTATTATCTGCCTAGTGGGTCCTATGTGGGGCCTTGTTTTTAATGTGCAAGATGATGCATGTGGCTGACCCTCTGTCCACCAGTCATCAAAGATCAAGAGACATAATGCCAGGCTGTCTCACCATGGAACTAAGGAAGGATTGGTCAGATAATCAAGTGTGTTTGAAATCAGACACCTCTGGATTGAAAGGAAACTGTTCTGTCACCAAATGTTATCTCCCTTCATCTAGAACCATTCTATGTGCTGCACAGTACTGTTCATAGCAGGTGTGTGTGTGTGTGTGTGTGTGTGTGTGTGTGTGTGTGTGTGTGTAAATCTACTTGTTCTACTCAAGATAGCATTAAGATGTGGATGGAATCCATTGCAGTGTGAAAGCTATTTTATGTAATAATTACGTGGGTACAGTTCTTTCAACATCTTCATTACAGAAACATGGCACTGGAGAGCATTTCACTAATCTTCTGTTCCCCTTCATGGCGAGAATATGATTTAAATTCTGCGACAGAATTGCTCTTACTATGTCTTCATTACTGTGTTTGAATCATATTAGGTAGGCTCATCCTTGGTACGTGGTAAAGGAAAATGTTACTTTTTTCCACACCCTGAGCTAGCCACTCCCAGGGACACAGGGCACTTTGGGTGCCATCTGTATGGAAATGTCACGGTCTTCCTGTGGGAGAAAATTCTGTTTCTATTTCATGGCAGCTCCCTGGAAAGATGCACAGACTAAAATAGTCTGTAGCAAATGGTATTATATGAAGCAGGACTGAATTTTGAAGGAACCAAGCTCCATGGGTCTACCAGCTTGGACTTGGTTCATTTTAGATGGAGGAGACAGTCTTTTGTTATAAGGTGCTTAAAAAAAATGTATGGATACCTGTCTATGTTATATACAGTGTGTTATTTTGTATCTATAATATAGCATGTATATACTTGTTATGCTTTGTAAGTATATATTATGTTCATCTGTAGTGAAATGCACAGATCTTCACTATGTAGTTTGGTGAGTTTTGACAAATGTATATGTTTATTTTATGTTCACTCAAATCAAGATCTAGAATATTCCCATTACCTCACAAATTTCCCTCTTGCCCCTTTCCAGTCCATTCCCCACACTTCCTCCAGAGGCAAAGGCTGTCCTATTTCTTTTACCATGGATAAGTTTTTTTTTTATTATTATTATTGAAGTTCCTATCAATGAACTAAAGATCTACAGACTCTTTGGTGTTGGGCTTTTTTTTTTTTGCTGAACAAAATATTTTGGAGATTTCATATTGTGTGTATCATTCTTCTTTTCCTCCTCCTCCTCCTTCTTCCTCTTTTTAAAGATTTTAAGTAATCTCTCCACCTAATGTGGGGCTTGAACTCACAACCCCAGATCAAGAGTTAAATGTTCTACTGACTGAGCCAGTCCAGTGCCCCTCATTGTTCTTTTTTATTGTTGAGTAGTATTCCATTGTAGGTATGTGTATATACCAGGGTTTTTTTTCATACATATATATATATATATATATACACACACATATACACACACACACACACATATATATGCATATACATATATATGTATGTGTGTGTGTGTGTGTGTGTGTGTGTGTGTGTGTATATATATATATATATATATATATATAATCTCAAGCAGGCTCTGCACTTCAGTGTGGGAGCCTGACACGGGGCTTGAACCCACAACCACAGATCAAGAGTTAAATGTTCTACTGACTGAGCCAGTCCAGTGCCCCTCATTGTTCTTTTTTATTGTTGAGTAGTATTCCATTGTAGGTATGTGTATATACCAGGGTTTTTTTTCATACATATATATATATATATATATATATATATATACACACACACATATACACACACACATATATATATGCATATACATATATATGTATGTGTGTGTGTGTGTGTGTGTGTATATATAATCTCAAGCAGGCTCTGCACTTTCTTTTTCTACGTTTATTTATTTTTGGGACAGAGAGAGACAGAACATGAACGGGGGAGGGGCAGAGAGAGAGGGAGACACAGAATCGGAAACAGGCTCCAGGCTCCGAGCCATCAGCCCAGAGCCCGACGCGGGGCTCGAACTCACGGACCGCAAGATCGTGACCTGGCTGAAGTCGGACGCTTAACCGACTGCGCCACTCAGGCGCCCCAGGGCTCTGCACTTTCATTGTGGGAGCCTGACACGGGGCTTGAACCCACAAAGTGTGAAATCATGACCTGAGCTGAAATGAAGAGTCGGACACTTAACTCACTGAGCCACCCAGGAGTTCCTGTACATACCAGTTTTTAAAATATTTTTGCTTGTCAGTAAACATTTGGGCTATTGATCCCTTTTGGCTATTATGAATTGAGATGCCAGAAATATTCCAGTCGCTCCACATTTTTGCCAGTCTTTAATCATCCCTGTCTTTTGAATTCTAGTGTATGTGGAAAAAGAAAATAAGGTAATTAAGGATACTTTGCTATCGGATACAAGCTAAGCGCTTGCTTTAGAATGTGCCGGGTCCTTGGCTAAGCTAGTACTCTGTGGACATTTTGTCTTTTATTCCTCACAGCTGGAATCAGATGTCAGAAACTGAGGTCCAGAGTTTGGGTAGCCTTTCCGAAGGTCATACAAGTAGCCGAAGTAGAGCTGGAACTCAGCCGTGTTGGATTCCAAAAGCCCATGCTTCTAACTGCTCCATCGGTGGGCCAGTAGGGCCTCCAGACCAGTGGCCGTGGCCTCACTTGGGAACTGGTTAGATGTGCTAATTTCCTACTGATTCTGAACCTCAGGAGGCGGGGCCAACGGGGCAGTTGTTAACAAGCCCTCAGGTGATTCTGAGGCTCACTTTTGAGACTCAATGCCCTAAGGTACAGACTAACCCTGAGCATATGGTGTAGGACACAGGTGTCCTGGGCTCCCAGAACAGGCTCTGCCAGCCTGGCAAATCACCTTCTTTGGGTGTAAGTTTCTTCATTTTTTCTTTTCCTTTTTTTTTTTTTTGTAAGTCTGTTTATTTTGAGAGAGAGAGAGAGGAGCAGAAAGAGAGGGAGAGAGAAAGAATCCCAAGCAGGCTCTGCACTGTCATTGTGGAGCCCTGTGAGTGCGGAGCCCGATGTGGGGCTGGAACTCACAAACCATGAGGTCATGACCTGGGCTGAAACCAAGAGTCAGGTGCTTAACGGACTGAGCCACCCAGGTGCCCCTCTTCATTTCTTTTGTGCCCAAAATAAACGGGTGCGCCGTGGATGTCCTTTGCACTCATAAAATGCTGCAATCCCATGAATAACCCAGACTCCAAAAGTTGAAAATGGTGTGATTGTAGTTTCCCAAACTGGTCACATTATAGGTCATGCTTACATATTTTCGTAGGTGAAGTTTGTGGCTTTGCAAATTACCCAGAAGCTGAAACTGTCCACAATTTAGACAGAATGGAGACAATAAATAAGACACAACTTAAAAACCACACCACCGCCACCGGCCCCTTTCCCTCACTGTCATGAGGGAATTATGACCACATGCAATTGAAAATAGTTCTTTGTGCCTTTTTGTGTTTTGTTTTGATGTTGTGTGTTTATTTTGACCAATTGGGATATACTACAACAGCTCGGTAACGGAATGATTCTCATTTTGAGACAGTGGCCTGCCTGTCTTCGTGTCCCGTGAATTCTGCTCCAGGGTCCCTGGGTTTGCTTTCTCTTCCCCCCAGATGGTCACAAGATTGATTCTTTTCCTTTGTGTCAGGTCGTGTGCTGCTAAATGTTTCATAACTGGCTGCCGTGGAGACAAGCCCCAGATCTGTGGCCTGAGTTCGGAAGAGATGCATGTAATTGGTTCTCCAGGGTCGGTGTGAGCTGGTCCTAGCACATCACTGACCCTGTATAAGATGGCTCTGGAGTCTCATGCCATCCCCTCATCCTGTTTTGTGACTTCATGGCCTTGTCACAGGTTCGCATCATCTTCTGTTTCTTCTTTTGTTAACATTTTTATTTATGTTAAAGTGATCTCTGTGCCCAGCAGGCGGTTGGTTGAGCTCCTGATCCCGAGATCAAGAGTCACAGATATTACCAGCTGAGCCAGCCAGACTCCCCTTGTGTCTTTTTTATTGTCTGCCTCGCCTCCCCCTAGGATGTAAAACACGGTTGCCTCACTTGTTCACCCTGCTGTTTCTCAGGGCCTAAAATAGTACCTGGGCAAATCCTAGGTGCTCACTAAAATTTGTTGGACGCATGAATGGATTTTCCTTTGTTGCTTGTTATTTGTATGGCAAGACTAGGTGGTCTTTTATGTAGACTAGGCCGTCTACATCTTTCCCCTTTTATTCTCTATTCATCTTTTATTTCTTCTGATTTAAGACCCTGATACTTTTTTTTTTCCCATTACCAGATCTTCCAATCAGCTGATTCCCTGTGTCTCATAATTTGTATTGACCCACAAGTTTAATTAATGAATTACCCTGAAGTGTTCCTGCCTATTGACTTTCACTGGAGTTTAAGAAGTGAAATTTCAGATACTGAGCAGACAGGATGATGGGGGGCTTTTCAGTTTTCTGTTGATGTGGGATCTGCTGTGTGTCAGCATCCATAAGAATGACACCTTACCTCTGTTTTCTTGTTGCATTGTCCCTGTGTACAATTTTTCCAGCCAACAGCAAATCAGATCATTGCTGCAGAAAACAGTCTGATTTTTGTCCTCTCTTGCTCTTAAATTGTGCTTTGTGTTGATATGTCTTTTTTTTTTTTAACTTAAACTTTCAAAATCAATCTTTTTATTCTCCGTGCTAAAAGACCACTCTCTGAAGGATATTTTTAGGTTACACTGTGGAACATTCCACAGCTTTTATGAAAAAATAATGCAAGGACAGGCGACCCAACTTGTCCATTGTTTCCAGTGGCCATCCTTTGCCAATGGCTATATTATTTAAAAATAGATTAACTTGACCTTATGAGGCAATGGCATACAGTTGGCTCACTGCATTTGTTGGCATTCATTACCCAGCTGGTTTCAGATGGCAGAATTGATGATATCCACCAAGGGGAATTAAGTGGTTTATAAGAGAAAACATTCTGACATCTCCTTACCACAAGGGTTTACATGAAGGATGTTGCTTTATAAACGATGGTTATTTAATGCAAAACACCGGTCTCTGATGTTAGTGGTCCCTTCCTTGAGTTTGTATATATGTGTAACAGGATATACTGATTTTTGTATACACTGAGAATAAAGGCTGTCAAATTGGTTAAGGGCTGACATTCACATCCTAAAAAAGTGGGTTATGGCATTTTCACCTATCTTTATGCAGCTTCTGTGTGAGATCAATAACCTTGAAAAATCCCTCGTAAACACTGGAGCTTTGCTATACTGCACCCCTATGGATGTCTGCATTGATACCGTATTTCTTGTGAATTTGTTTTGGTGTTTCCACAAACAAACCCCCGTGATATCAAGGACACGCCTATCATATTGATGTCTGGTTTATCATCAAGTGTCCTGTGTTGAGTCCATCGTGTTCTGGATGCTAACCTTTCTGAAGGCATGTAGCAACATTAGGAGATGGAATTTGAACATTTTATGATTAAATAATCATCTTCTCTTTTTATGGCTAAGTAATTGAAGAACAGAGTAATCCATTACTTATAATCATTTCTGTCATCCTTATCTCAGAGTGAAAACCGACGTCCTCACAGTGACTCACAAGGTCCCCCGTGATCTGGCCTATGCCATTTCTTGTCTCTCCCCATCCATGGCCTCCTAGTCCCCACCTTGACATCTAGAAGGCTTGCTCCCTCATGAATTTCAAGTTTTTACCACATATCACCTTCTCAGTGACACCTCCTTTGCCCACATTATTGAAAGCCTTAACTCCATGCTACTTGTCACTCCCCATAACCTTTTTCTGCTTTATTCCACTCCATTTTACATAGATCATTTCAAGATAAGTAAATCCTGATTTTGTCTCTCCTAGAATAGAAGTTCTCAGAGGGCAGGGATGTTCTCGATTTGTTCACTGCTATATTCCTAGTACCGAAAATAGTGCCTGGTACGTAGTAGGTGCTCAAGTATTTGTTGAACATCCACTGGCAAATTGAGAACTAGAATCAATCTCTCCTGAGCTCGGCTGCCTCTGAAAATTCCCATATTTGATAGTCTCTGACCATGTGGGTAATTTGTGATGGGTCGCATCAACCTTGATCAAGGTTTGTCATTTGTAGGCTGCGGATGTGGCCAAGTAGAGCTTAGATGATTGATCCAGGATTCTTTTTTTAACATTTTTATCTCTCTGTCTATCTATGCATCTACCTATCTATCATCTATCTACTTATTTTTTGAGAGAGAGAGTGCATGTGCACAAGCAGGGGACGGGCAGAGAGAGAGGGAGAGAATCCCAAGCAGGCTCCATGCTGTCAGCACAGTGCCCAATGCGAGGCTCTGTCTCCTGAGCTGTGAGATCATGACCTGAGTTGAAATCACGAGTTGGATACTTAACCAAGCCACCCAGGTGCCACCAGGAACATTCTTGAAGATGGCATTGATGACCATTTTCAGTTGGTCTTCGTGTCAAGGGTTTCTGGCAGCACCATATTGAGTATGTCTGGGAACTTTGCAAACTCTCTCATCCTCAAATGGACTGTGAGAGGTTCTTCCCGGCACGGTTAGCTATGTGTTACCACCTCCATTGTCAAGAGAAAGAAGTACATGGGAGAATTACTTTCTCCCTGCTAAGGTGTCAGCCCCACCATTATGGCCATCCGAGGCCTTTGTGTGCTCTTTAATGGGGCACAGTTATGTTTTCCACAATAAGGCCAATCTTTCAGCCTATCGTGAGACAAGACTTGAAGCCCTCTTTATGGACGGTGGTGTGATGGTGCAACTACAACGCAATTATGCGCTGGTTATAAGCCACGTTTCAGAATTATTGCTAGATACAGTGGTAACAGGACACCAATGCTGCTTGTAATAAAACCCAGGCATATCAATTTATTGACGTATTGTAGCTGTGTAGATTTTGGATTTAAGCTGGCCTGGATTAGAAGCCAGATTATTAAATTTACTGGCTAGGTGAATCAGGGCAAGGTGTTTCATCTCTTTGCGCCAGGATTTTCCCATCTGAAAATGGGGACCATAATGATACCTACTTCCTAGGGTTGATGGAAGAATGAAGAATAAAATGAGGAGGTTTAAGGAATCCACATGGCATAGGCCCTGGCACATAGTGTGTGCTCTGTAAATGTTGGCTTCTGTTACTGTTTGAATATTCCTCCTTTGAAAACAGTCCAGAGAGAAGAAAGAATCTCTTGAGAGATAGTTGTGGTATAGTTTCCTGGAGAGCTTTTTAAAGTCTAGAAAAAAAGCCCTGATTTTTTCTGCATGATTCAGATGCCACTTTTTGGAAAGGGCTGTGGTTGGATTAGTCCAGACAAGTAAGAAGGAAACCCTGGACCTCACCAGTGACAAGCTGATTTAATTACTGTCATTAGGTCCTGGTTGCGTATAGGTATAGAGGAAGAAGTCCTTTTTCTATTTCCTGGGGGTCCCAGGGAGAATGGTCTTTGAGAACTTGACACTGAGGTCCTCTGATCTTCCTGGCACTGTATCTGGGTTCTCAAATCAGGAATGCGAGGGCAGCAGTGGGACTTGGGGTTATAAGGGTTTAGAGTCAGACTGGTTGGGTTCAAATCCAGGTTCTGTCACTTCCCAGCTGAGCAACCATGGGCATGTTAACCTCCCAGAACCTCAGTACTCCCAGTTGAAAATGAGAATAATAGCTGCCTTATCGGCTGTTTTTGAGGATTAAATGGGTAGACGTACGCAGAACACTTAGTCCCCTGCTTGGCATACAGGCAGTGTTTACCAGAATTATCTACAAAATAGCAACCATGATGCTTTTCAGTTGAGAAACGGACACCCTTCAGTGAGTTCCTCTAAAGCAGTGGTTTAAAACTGGGGGTGGTTTTGCTTCTCAGGGGACATTTGGCAATGCCTGGAAACATACTTGGTTGTTATAACTCGAGATGTGGGATTGCTGCTGGCAGTTAGGGAGGAGAGGCCAGGGAGCCTGCTGAACATCCCACAGTGTGCAATTCAGCCCTCCTCCCACTCTCCCCAAGAGAGAATTATCCAGCCCCAAATGGCCATAAGGCTGAAGTTGAGAAACGCTGCTCTAATGTATGACTTCAGGGTTGAGACTGGGAATCTGAATTGTGAGCAGTAAACTAATCATAACTATTAATTTATTGACCTTCTGATAGGTTGCTGAGACCCAGGTAAGGGTTTTGCTGAGGGAGATGATGCCATTCTCATTTTAGCCTCGAGGAAATGAGCTGGAGAGGTCAAGTAACTTATCCTCCCCGCCCCCCCCCCCCCCCCCCCCCAGTCGCCACTGACACAGATAAGAATCAAGCTCAGATCTACCCGTTTCCAAAATTCTCATCCTGGGTTTACACACTAGGAATGTGTTGACTTCGTAGCCAGGAGCCCCTGTGTCCTTCTACTGTGGGGGTCATTGTGGATGCGCCTCTTTCGGGTTGTGCCCTTACCACCTGAGGGCGTTACAGCGCATCTGTTGACCCCACCGAGGATAGTCCTAGAAATGAAAATGGATTCCCAAAGTGTTTGTGGGCCGGGACACCGAGTGTGCCGCTCCGTATGGTCAAGTTCTTCTACTTACTTGCCTGCCTGTTCTCCCTCACCAACACTGCTGATTCCTTCCTCCTCTGAGCTCTCTTTTTCTCCCTCCACATACATCTTGATTTCAAGACCACCGTGTCTTATAATTGCAGATTTGCCTGTCGGTCTGCCATGCTGGATTGTGTGTTTCTTGAATTCCTGAAGGCAGCATCCCTGTTTTCTGTCTGTTTGTAATCTCTGCCCTCTGTAGGTGGGTGAAATATCTGTTCAGTTGCATTCTTTTGAGGGTAACGAGTGGGCATAACTTTTAAATAAATAAAGATTCTTGCCTGAGATCTTGTTGGCTAGAAAATCCGTGGCTTATTTTTAAGGCATATTAAATATACTTAGCCATATGTCTGACTTTTCCATGATGATTTAAGATGGTTCCCTGCCAGTTGTTGTAGCATTTTGAACTGTAGAGAAAATATTGAATTAATTGTGTTGAAGGTCTTAGAGGGCCTTGATTCTGACCAGATGTGTGCAGTGATGGAGCCTGTGGCTTATGTAATGTGGCCACGGAAGGCATCGCTTTGGCTTGATTTAAATAGAGTCAGGATTTTACCACCTGGATTCTTGGCTGAGCGTTAGAATTTACATCTGATAGGGAGCGCAGGCTCCTTTCCTCCTCCAGCTATCAGCCTGTTTAAGTCTGTGTGGCTTGGTTAAGAATTCAAAACTCCGGATCAGGTTGTTAAAAAAGAACTTTCCTTGGTGTTAGCGCGTGTGGATTTTTTCTCAACCCAAGCATAGGCATCCAGGTTTTGGTTTCTAATCTTATAAATACTCAAATATTATTGTGACCTAGTATGACTGTCAATCACTGTTCATAGTTGGTTTGTGCTTCCACAGCTTATGTTTCTTTTCTCTGTGAAATTTATTTTTTTCCTCACTTAAACAGTGTGTACAATACAGAAAGAGGTGAATATGAAAGGAAAACATATCTACATTGTCTGTAATTACACTCAGAAATATGTGTTAATACTCTATTTTTATACACACACACACACACACACTTTTTTCTGGTATTTTTTTTTGAGAGGTTCTTTTTCTTATGAAAATTGGATAATACAACACATGCTGTTTTATGAATTTTTTTTTTTGGTGCCTAAATATCATAGATGTTTTTTCTATATACTACACATATATGTATTTTGTCATTTCAGTGGCTGTAGAACCATTTCAGGCTGTGCTATATTAAACCATGCTTGGAGGATGAACATTGAAATTTAGGTAGTTTTCTCTTTGTATTTTACACAGCACATTGGTGAATATCGTTATATTTACATTAAAAAATGTAAAAAATGTGGACTTCAGATTTTTTCTTGGTACAGATGTTTAGAACTCTTGGCTCACATGAATTTTATCTTATTACTTTTAAACTCTTTTTAAGATGTTTATTTTTGAGAGAGAGAGAGAGAGAGAGAGAGCAAGCATACACAGGGGAGGGGCAGAGACAGAGGGAGACACAGGAATCCGATGCAGATTCCAGGCTCTGGGCTGTCAGCACGGAGCCCGACGTGGGGCTTGAACCCACAGACTGTGAGATCGTGACCTGAGCGGAAGTGGTACACTTACCGCACCCACCTGGTGCCCCTGTCTTCTTATGACTTAATACCCACCATCGTTGCTCTTCAGACAGCATATCAACTTCTGTCCTTGGCGCCTGTATGTCAGAGTCCTGTATTTCCTCACTTACCTCAGTTATGACACATACTGCCCAGTTCTAGATTTTTTTTCTATTTAATACTAGTCATCACAGACGCAAATGCTGAGTAGGTATTTCAAAGGGCTTTCGGGACTGGTGGGGACCTGGGGTAAACTGGAAGGACACACTTGGTTCCAAGGGAGCAGTTACTACTTAGCGTCAGCCTGTTGCTGACAATGTGGCATTGTTGGCCCAGCGTTGCCAGATTTTTCATTTTCAAGAGCATCTAAAAGCTTGAATTGTTAAAAAAAGAACTTTGACAATTTAAAAACGTTGGTCCAAAAGCATGGATGAAGCAAACAAAACACATCTGGGAGCCATATTTGGTCCCGGTGACAAGTTTGCAGCCCGTCGGTTATGTATTTGTGTCTCTTTCACTTGAAGAGCCATCATCTCATTTCTTGTTCCTGTCTGTATTTTCAGGGCCGAGATAGTGACCAAATCACAGTGAGGGTCAATAAATGTGTGTTGAAGTGAGTACTAAGTTCCAGAAGTGGTCCAGTTTGTCATTCTAGTCTGCTTATGTTTATTGGAGGCCCAGCTGGGGACAGCTCCCCTGTTCTAGTTGTGACGAGCTGGGGAGAGGGTATATTTTGACAGCTGATCATAATTGGTGGCATATTTTGTCTTAGAGTCCTGGTCTACCACGCCTTTGAACGGGGTGCAAAATGGCATCTCGACGATGACATTTATATGGATGTATACTGGGAATGGGATACGCTCTCTGCTCTGAGGGGATTTTACTGTGATATGTGTGGCCTTACAAATAAAAAGAAATAAATGAATTTTATGTGTACCGCATAGGTTTTAAAGATAGCAGGATCGTCCCCAATGACACACTTCTCTTGGACATTCTGCAGAGAAATCAGGACCCTGACCTTTACCCCAAGGGTAGATGCTTTCAGAACATGATTAGGCTCTAAGACCAGCGGGCATCTGTTCTGCAGGGCCAGGGCTATATGGTAGAATTTTGGGTTTTGAAAATGAAGGCAGCCTTTCAGTTGCTTTTCTGCCGGCGCAGTGGATTGTCCTGCATTGCATAATTCATGTCACATCAGGCTTGCTGTGTGAGGATGGGGAAAGGGACTTAGGTAATTCAGATTGCAAGTTTAGTCAATGCGGTTTTTCTGTCAAGGAGCCAAGGAAGAAAAGACCTCTATGAAACGAAAACTGAAGTGGGCAGCAAAAGCCCGACATGGAATTCACATTTTGCTAGGTTTCGACTTGGAGTATTGTTTCTTTTCTCTCCTTCCCTCATCCCCTTCCCTCTCTTCATACCCGATTCAGAATAAGAACATTCTAATAGACTGTGTAGGAATTCAAATCTTAGGTAGGAGATTGTCTGTGTAATCCAGGGCTTGAGAGGTGAGACGGAACTAAGGAGAGGGGCTGGGTGGCTTAGCCGGTTGAGTGTCTCTTTTTTTTTTTTTTTTAATTTTTAAAAAATGTTTATTTTTGAGACAGAGTTGAGTGGGGGAGGGCAAGAGAGGGAGACATAGAATCGGAAGCAGGCTCCAGGCTCTGAGCTGTCAGCACACAGCCCATTTCCGGGCTGAAACCCACGAACCATGGGATCACGACCTGAGCTGAAGGCAGACACTTAACCACCGAGCCAACCAGGCCCCCCAAGTGTCTGTCTGACTCTTGATTTCGGCTCAGGTCATGATTGCATGGCTCAAGTCTTGAGTTGGGCTGTGCTGATAGAACAGAGCCTGCTTGGGATTCTCTCTCTCCCTCCCTCTGCCCCTCCCCGCCTCCAAACTAAATAAATACACTTAAAAAAAAAAAAAAAAAGAAGTAAGGAGAGTTTTCGTCTTGAGGCTGCTATATGCCCTGATCCAATTCCTTGGTTATGATAACAGCTTTTGGGGCACCCAGAATTCCCCCAAGTTGGCATGAAATTTGGATTCCTTTCTGCTTTAAAATGCTCAAATTAGGGCCGCCTGGGTCGCTCAGCTGGTTAAGTGTGTGCTTCAGCTCAGGTCATGATCTCACAGCTGGTGAGTTCTAGCCCTGCGTTGGGCTCTGTGCTGACAGCTCTGAGCCTGGAGCCTGCTTCGGATTCTGTGTCTCCCTCTCTGTCTGCCTCTCCCCTGCTTGTGCTCTTTCTCTCTCTCTCTTTCAAAATAATAAATAAACATTAAAAAAATTTTTTTAAAGCTCAAGATTAAGATGTAGCTGGAAAAGCTTATATTCCATGGTGTTTTAGGCCAGGTGATCCTTGATACAATTCCTGAGCTTTGGTCTTTGGTAAAGGGAAGAAGAGTCTCTAGCCAGGCTGAATGAGACCATAGTGCACAGACATAGTTAGGCACCTCCACAGTGTATATGAAAAGCACAGAGTGTTACCTCAACATCGATGTGTTATCTATGTTTATATCGTTATTTATTTATTTTTAAACGTCAAGCTTTTTTTTTTTTCCAACGTTTTTCATTTATTTTTGGGACAGAGAGAGACAGAGCATGAACGGGGGAGGGGCAGAGAGAGAGGGAGACACAGAATCGGAAACAGGCTCCAGGCTCTGAGCCATCAGCCCAGAGCCTGACACGGGGCTCGAACTCACGGACCGCGAGATTGTGACCTGGCTGAAGTCGGACGCTTAACCGACTGCGCCACCCAGGCGCCCCTATATCGTTATTTATAAGAGAATAGTCAGAGAGATCGGATGCCCAGCAAAGGAAATATTCATATAGGTATTGCCTATTTCTGTCTCTCTGAAGTGTGGGAGAATACTGCCCTAAGGAAGAAAGGCCTAGCTTTCTTAAGCAATGTGAATGAGTTTCTGATACATTTTACCAAAAAATGTAAGCTCAAGGGGCGCCTGGCCGGCTCATTCAGTAGAGCATGCAACTCTGTCTTGGGTCGTGAGTTCGAGCCCCACGTTGCGGGTAGAGGTTACTTAAAAAAAAAATAAATAACATAAGCTCGAGCTATTGTATGTGAAATAATTATCTCTAAGGAGGATGATTGTGGGAAGAAGGCATTAATGGGAATGATAGTTGTTTTTTACTATTGGAGTCTTTTTTGGTGGTAGGAGCCTATCGTGGTGGTTTAATAAAATCTGGTGAGTCACCCTGTTGCCTGAATTCCTGAGGAACAGAGGCATCCAGAAAAGCCTGTGGGGGGTGGGGGTGGAGTTTATAGCCCTGTGCACCTGTTACCAGGCACTTATATTCACCTGATGGCTGCTAACAGCTTGCGGGCAGAGCTGCTTGGAGAAAATGATCAGCTTTGGAAACAGCGGCCCACAAATTGGGTTTGGGTGAATAGAAGATGCATCAGAATTACCTGGGAGAGTTTTCAGGCTTTGAGCATCTGGGGTTGACTTCCTGAGTGGTTCGGAGTCATGTCTTCCTGCCTAGTGGAGTTTGGATGCCCCAACTCTGAAGAATGGTCCACAGAACTGCCAACTGATTTCGAATCACCCAGGGTGCTTATTCAATGTGGGGATTACTAGGCCTCAGTCCAGACCTATGCAGTCAGAGTTCTGGGGGGTGGGCCCTATGAGTCCACAGTGTTTAAGAAAGTTCTGGCTGGTTGTGGGAAGTCCAAAGTCTGAGGCTCCTGGCTCTTTATAAAACGCCAGGCTTTTCAATTCCAGTTACCTAATAAATGACGGTCACAGACCCCATTCTGCATTCGAATGCGCATTGGTTGGGGAAGGGAGTCAAGAATACAAGGGCTAATGGAGTTATTTGAGCTCAAAGTTCTTCTAGGGGCAAACCCTGGGTGTGTGTGTGTGTATTGGGGAAAGGTCGTTTTCTTGCTTTGGGAATCCCGCATTAGCCTGATAATTTAGAGAGACCTCTTCTGTAGCACTGTACTTGCTGTTTCATTTTTAAATTTTATTTATTAAAAAAGTTTTTTAATGTTTATTTATTTTGGGGGTGGGGGAGAGAGAGAGAATGAGAGAATGAGTAGGGGAGGAGCAGAGAGAAAGGGAGACACAAAATCCAAAGCAGGCTCTAGGCTCCAAGCTGTCAGCCCAGAGCCTGAGCCCGAGGCGGGGCTCGAACCCATGAACCGTGAGATCATGGCCCGAACCGAAGTCGGACGCTTAACCGACTGAGCCAGCCAGGCGCCCCTACGCTTGCTATAATTAATTTAAATCTACCTCTCAGCAGCCTCATATGGCTAGTGTCTACCAGACTGAACAGCACGGGAGACAGTGCCATTACAAATGCTGAGGACACTCATCGTTCTTTGGTGTCACAACCAGCTGCTCCTAGAGGAAGAGGCTGGAGTGTCACTTTGGCTGGATGCTTGTTAAATGTGGAAGTTCGGGATAAGTAGTTTTTTAAGTGCTTTTTGACCATTTTTGTCCATGTGTTTACTGATCACATTTCTCTTAAAGAACCTCAGTGTATGGAGACGTGCTGATTCTCCCGAAGTACTTTATGTGGAACAGCTATGTTCCGTGAGCTGGGATGATGCTTTTTCCGTGGACTGCTCTGTCTCCAGCACCTTACGTGTTAGATGGTGGAATCAATCATTTCAGGCTGAGTATTTTATCCAGAGAGGGAGACTTTGGGTTACCTTGGGGTGACAGAAACCGTTGTATCACCTTATTGCATTTGGGTACAAGTAATAAAAAGTAACTCGAGGGGCTTTAACAACAAAGGGGATTAGCCGATGCATGTAACTAACAGTTGCAGAAGAAGGAAGGTGCTTCAGGAAAAGTTTGATCAGCATCAGACCCTTTTCCCAGGGCACGTGGGTCATGTTTCCCTCATTTGCTTCAGAGTTGCCCCTACCCCGTCTGGTGACTCTGTTCAAAGTAGAAAATGTGTCTCTCCTGGGGAAACACCATCCCAGCAAGGCCTGGAGAACTGTTAGGGGACAGCCTTGATCCCTTCAGGGCTGCTCTCTTTGTTGTGCTGGCTCTGACCTCAGGACGACTTGTGTCGTTCGCAGATGGGTGACTGTGGCAAAAGGGGGTGGCGTGCCTGCTTATTTATAGCCGAGCACAGAGAGGCCCAGAGGAATGCCTCGTGCTGTGTGCTGAGTGGCTGAGGCCTGCGATCCCTAAGCCGATCACTGACGCTTGAGCCCTCACCTCCTCACGTGTTCACGTGCTCTGCCTGTGGGGCTTCAAGTATGGGAGTGGAAACCAGGGGAAGAAGACTAAAACCCACGATGCCAACAACAGCAGAATAGTGCTTGACCCTCTTTGCTCTGAAGGCCACCTGTGCCTGATCTTTAATCCTCAGCCAGAGCTCTGAAGTGTGTGTACCATCTTCCCATTTTTTTGGGTGAGGACACCGATGCTTGAGAAGCTGTTGCTGGTGCCGGGTCACCCGGCTGATGAAGCGAGAGCGATGGGCTTCCTCCGGCTTGGAAAGGTTCCAGGCCCTCACTAGGGTGCTGGGGTTGTGTCTTGTAGCTTGTGATGGGATCCCCTTCAGACTGCACTGCACCATTGTGTGAATTTGCAGTATGGAACCTTCTGGAGCATGGTCTGGGGAAGGCTGGAAGCTGGGTGCTCTTCCTGGCACTCTGGTAGGCCCCAGTCTTTGTGCCCTGGGGGAGGGGGCTTGCGGCAGGCCTGGCCTCTTGCAGCTCAGAGTTCCTCTGTTTGTCCTTCTGTGTCCTCCAGACCTAAGCGTCTGTACCTTCCAGCACTGACGAACACAACGTGCTCCTCACACGTGGTTCGGCGTGATACGACTCCCACCAGGGACCTGGCAAGATTCTAGTCAACTTTCGAAGAATTGTGGTAAAATACATAACGTAAAAGTTACCGTTTTAGCCTTTAAGAGTGTGTTCAGTGGCGTCAGATACTCACCATGTTGCGCAGTCACCATCCATGTCCAGAACTTCTTCGCCCTTTCCAACTGGAGCTTTGTTGCCATTGAATAGTACCTGCCCACTCCACTCTCTCCCAGCCCCTGGCAGCCGCCATTCTGCTTTCTGTCTTGATAAATCCGGCCCCGTGTGGGTGGAACCATATAGTATTTGTCCTTTTGTGGCAGGCATATTTCGCTCAACACTGAGCCCTCAAGCTTCGTCCATGTTGTAGTGTGTGTGCCAGAACCTCCTTCCTCTTAAAAGCTGCGTAATATCCCACTGTGTGGCTAGGCCACGTTGATCCTTTCTTCTGTCCGCGAACACTTCGAGGTGGTTTCCACCCTTTTCTATTGGGCTTTTGCCTTCCTACTGCCCTCAGAAGCAGGTGCAGTTAGGTTTTCTTGGTGTCTTTGCCCTCCTCCGTCTGCATTTTTCTTTTCTCATAGCTTAGCTTGACACTTCCCAGGGCTTTCAAGACTGCCACCTGCCCAGTGTCTCCTCCAGCTCTGAAGATGGGGACTAGATTGCCCAGGGGGATCGTTGCCACAGTGTCTCCTCCTCACCTCTGTGGCACTTAGAGCAGTTTGCAAAGGGTATGCGTGTTGGTCATCTGGTCTTGAGGGCTTCAGTCCCCCCATCAGCTCTGCTCCGGCCAGCCTTCCGCCTTTCTGGGTTGGAGGCCATACGCTACAGGCTCACAGGCTTTGCGTTTCAGAAGGGCCGGTTCAAATCCAGTCTCTCTGCTTACTTGCCAGGTGACCTTGGGTACACGATTTCACCTCTGTGACTTAGTGATCGTAAGCACACACATCTCGTGTGGTTGTTGCAAAGATCGTGGGCAACGTCGCGGTGAAGCTCCCAGCATAAGCATGGAGCAAAGGCAGCGTTGAATAAACGGTAGTTATTATTACATTAAGTTTGTCAGTTTTCCTCTTTTGAATCTGATAACTTTTGATTTTAGGTTCGTGGAGGCGCCGAATTGACTGCGTAATTGACTCAAAACACTTCTGTTTAACACTCTGGGTTTTAATCTTCTTTCTTGGCACTGCCACCTCCTGTTAGATGTTATGGAGCTGAATTTGTTGGACCAAATTATGTAGAGCAGCTTTGATGGAAACACATTCTATACTATCTTTATGTCTTCATGTCATTTCCCTTAAATTTCTTGCTGGAAGTAGAAGTTAGTCACCACCCTGTAGGAAGCTACAAACTATTACCGAGCAATGAAATGATTCCTGGATCTTTAGAATTGTGGAATGATTGGTATAAAGATAGAAGGAGAGCAAATGCATATGGGCATTTTCCAATAAACTTCATGCCGGGGTAACTGTCTGGTTTGGTTAAGTTTTCTTTTCTGGTGATTATTCCAGCTGTGAATGGTATCAAAGTAGAGCCCCTAGACACTTAATTGCTTATAGAAATTTTGGTGGGGCAGCTGGGTGGCCCCATCGGTTAAGCGTCGAACTCTTGTTTTTGGCTCAGGTCATGATCTTGTGGTTTGTGGGATCGAGCCCCGTGTTGGGGTCTGTGCTTAACAGCACAGAGCCTGCCTGGGATTCATTCATTCATTCATTCTCTCTCTCTCTCTCCCTCTCTCTCTCTGCCCTCACCCTCTCTCCCCCTCTCTGCCCTCACCCACTCGCACACACACACACTCTATCATAATAAATACAATAAAACTTAAAAAAAATTTTTTTTGTATACTTTTATCTCAGTCCATAAAAGCCCTTATTGTGTGCTTTGCTGTAAGTGCTGTATGTTAAGTCATTTACTCCTCAACCAACTCTAGGAAATGTAGGTAGGGAATTATAATCATTCCCATTTTGCAGAAGAAGAAACTGAGGTTCAGAGAAGTTGAGATGTTCTCTGCCACTGCTGTTAATGGCCGTGCCAGGATATATACCAGGTCCTCAGGTCCAGGAATGATGGATGCTCTTATCAGCTCTGGGAGGTGCATTTATTAATGAGGAGAGGGAAGCTTTGCAGGGTTTAAGGTCAGCTGAGTCAGTGCTTTATAAAAAAAATTTTTTTAATGTTTATTTGTTTGAGAGAGAGAGAGAGAGAAAGAGCACTAGCAGGGAAGGGGTAGAGAGAGAGAGGGAGACACAGAATTCGAAATGGGTTCTAGGCTCTGTGGTGTCAGCACAGAGCCAGCCGGATGCGGGGCTCGAACTCACGAACTGTGAGATCATGACCTGAGCCGAAGCGGATGCTCAACCGACTGAGCCACCCAGGCGCCCCTGAGCCAGTGCTTTACGTCTAGGTTTTTGATGCTCCATCCTGAGCTGATTTTGATTGAGCACAGCTCTCCCCATTTATCAGTTAGTACACATACATTAGGTGTTTCCATTTACATTTTTCCAAATCAAGAAAGACTGTGGTCGCCTGACCGGGCCAGGGAGGGGAAGCCCAGCGAATGATGCAACAAATCAGTGTGGCTCTGTGGGAAAACCTGGTACTTCCTGGCTGTCTCACTTTATTTCTTCTTTCAGGCGATCCAGGACTCTGCTACTTTATAATGCTTGTGCCTCAGTATCTTCATCTGTAGAAAGAGTAGAGTGCTGTATTTATACACATGAAGGCAAACTCCTAGAATTCAGTGAACATTTAGTAGTTGTCTGTCCACCAAGCCCACGCAGGCTGTCGCGAAGACGTGGTCTTTCTGCTCCTTGAGTACCAGCAGTGGCCCTGCGGGCCGGGGACTTGCGGTAATCCCCCGTGAGGTGTGCAGTTCCTGACCCGGTGCTTGGGTACAAGGCCCACTTGTGAATTATTTCCCAAACTGCCACGTTGCCTGGTCATGTTTCCTGTTCGGGGCAGCACACTGCAGTAGGACTGTATGAATATGTGCTTGGATCTGAAGGTTTCCGTGTGGATCAGGTCCAGGATCCACGGGACTAGAAGAAGCCTTCACTGGGCCTTGCCTTGGAGACGTGGCATTCCTCCTCAGTTAGACTCTTTTATCTGTTTCTGCCCTCTGTACTCATTTTATTATTTTTTTAAATTTCTTTTTTTTATTTTGAGAGAGAGAGAGAAAAAGGAGCAGCGGCAGAGAGAGGGACAGAGAGAATCCCAAGCAGGCTCCACACTGTCAGCACAGAGCCCGACATGGGGTTTTAGCTCACGAACCATGAGATCATGACCAGCTGAAATCAAGAGTCAGATGCTTAACTGACTGAATCACACAGGCGCCTCAGTGCTCTTTTAATTTTTAAAGTAAAGGTTTAATTTTATTGGAGGAGATATCTGGGGCGGGAGGTGGGGGGGCTGGATGAGTCAAGGATAGGGATACCCTGGTAGTGATTGTACTAAGTGGCAGTTTTTCCCCTTTGAAAATCCAGGCCCAGCTATCAAGGCATTTATATTCTATGAAAGAATTTGTACGTGAGACTGGGAGATCTTGGGAGTCTGTAACTACTTCTCTAGTTAACACGATATTTGATCAGTGTGGGGTACAGCCAAAGGGCACAGATTCCGGAGCGGGTTAAGGGCTGTTGGTCTGAATCTCCTATCCCGTCTGGCCTAATATTATAAAAAATATTATAAAAATGGAGGTACGTGGGGGAGGTACTATTTTATTTCTATGTTTTTAATGTGTATTTGTTTTTCAGAGAGGGGAGGAGCAGAGAGAGAGATGCGGGGTGCGGGGGAACAGAGGATCCAAAGTGAGCTCTATGCTGACAGCAGACTGCCTGATGTGGGGCTTGAGTTCACCAATTGCAAGGTCATGACCTCAGCTGAAGTCAGTCGCTTAACTGACTGAGCCCCCCAGGCACCCCTGGGGTAGGTACTATTTTTAAATCTCCGTTTTACAGTTAAGGAAACTGAGGCCTGGAAATTGGGGCAGTTTTGTCTGTGTGACTTTGTGTCTGTGCATGCCTGTAACCACTTGTGTCTGAGTCCTCATGATTTGTCCTCATGATTTAGGGGTGACTGTGGACTCTGATTCAGATTACGGGGTGGGTGTGCAGCAAGGGGAATAAACAGTGTTGTGGGCATCCCCAGGAGAAAGAGATGATGTGAAGACAGTTTGTAGCCAGTCAGGCTTGGGACAGGCCTGTGGAGGAGGGTGTATTTGTCATTAGTAGGATATTTATAGCGATGGCGTGGAATGTTATTGTAAGTGGAGGGAACAGCAGGAGCAAAGGCCTAAAGCAGGAAAATTCCAAGTACGCCCACGGCCCAGACTGTCTGGAGTTAGGAGAACATGGAAGGCAGGAATGGAATGAGCTAGCATCCTCCCTTTATCAGACTTGGCAGGAATTCAAAAGTGCTCATTAACTGTTGGTCTTGATGTGACTCGATTAAGCCTTTGCGGAGAGTGTTTGGGAAGAACCCATCAAATATGGCAACATTTGGGGGCCCGTGGGTGGCTCAGTCAGTGAAGTGTCCGACTCTTGATTTTGGCTCAGGTCACGATCTCACGGTTCTTGAGTTCGATCCCCACATGGGGCTCCGTCCTGACAGTGCCTGATAATGCAGAGCTTGCTGGTATTCTCTCTCCCTCTCTGACTGCCCCTCTCCCACTCATGCTCGAGTTCTCTCTCTCTTTCTCTCTGTCTCAAAAGTAAATAAATAAATTAAAAAAAAAAAAAAAAGGCAACATTTGACCTAGCATTCCCACCACTAGAAGCCCATTCTCTGGAAATACTCAAACCCATAGAAGTTATATGCCTTCTTTGACGCTGCTCATAATGACAAAAATCTGACATTCACTTTTAAGTGTTGTGGGTGATTGAGAACTTATGGCACCACCCTAAAGTGGTGTATTCTGTAGTTGACTGGAAAAAATGGGGGGCGCCCGTCTGGCTCAGTCAGTAGAGCATGTGACTCTTGATCTCTGGGTCGGGAGTTTGAACCCCACGCTTGGTGTAGAGATTGCTTAAATGAATAAACTTAAAAAAAAAGAAAAGAAAAAAATGAAGTGGCTGTCTGTGCCTTGACATGTAAACATATCATAATCTATTAAATAAAAAATGCAAGAGATAGGACAACATCTGTAGGGTCACCCCATTTGTGTAACCTGTTTATAGCCCACCTAGGTGGGAGTGTCGGTGTGAGCCTTAAAAATAAAAATGTCTATGGGGCGCCTGGGTGGCTCGTCGGTTAAGCGTCCGACTTCGGCTCAGGTCATGATCTCGCGGTCCGTGGGTTCGAGCCCCACGTCGGGCTCTGTGCTGACAGCTCAGAGCCTGGAGCCTGTTTCAGAGTCTTTGTCTCCCTCTTTCTCTGACACTCCCCTGTTCATGCTCTCTCTCTCTCTGTCTCAAAAATAAATAAATGTTAAAAAAAATTTAAAAAAAATAAATAAAAATGTCTGGCACAACATGGAACTGTTGCCCCTGGCTCGGTACCTGAGTGGTGGTCATACGTCCCAGCGTGCTTGACAAATACCTGGTTTGCACCTGTTGTCCTTGTGTAATTATTCAGTGGTGCCGCCTTTCAATCTTCAGTATCCTGGCGTGCGCCATGAATTATAGGGTTACCGTACCCTTCCTCTGAGGATTTGGAAGAGCAATGAGAAGCCGGCTGTTGGGGCGCCTGGGTGGCGCAGTCGGTTAAGCGTCCGACTTCAGCCAGGTCACGATCTCGCGGTCTGTGCGTTCGAGCCCCGCGTCGGGCTCTGGGCTGATGGCTCGGAGCCTGGAGCCTGTTTCCGATTCTGTGTCTCCCTCTCTCTCTGCCCCTCCCCCGTTCATGCTCTGTCTCTCTCTGTCCCAAAAATAAATAAAAACGTTGAGAAGCCGGCTGTTACACAGGTGACTTGGCATAGTTTACAGCAGGCTGGCATTATTTTTACAAGGTAAATGCAGGATTATGGCCCTAATACATTAGCTGGTGGTTTACAGCTGAGCCGCCAAACGTGGCCCTTACTAAGGAAGACGTTATCTGTTTTTCTTTTTGTCAGATACCTGAGCATTTACTTTGGTTTA
This sequence comes from Prionailurus viverrinus, assembly GCF_022837055.1. NCBI lineage: Eukaryota > Metazoa > Chordata > Mammalia > Carnivora > Felidae > Prionailurus > Prionailurus viverrinus. The sequence goes on along the minus strand of NC_062562.1, from coordinate 32,770,032 downwards.
CTTAAATAGGTCTTCAGTTAACTCAGTGAAGATATTCATTGTCTGAGAACAGTGCTTTTCACCATGGGCCACTACCAAGTTTTTCAAAGACCTAGGGGGGATTTTCGCGTTTCCTTCTTTCATTTGGCTCTTCGGCCATGAATTGAAACTCTCCTTTGGAAAAACAACACACCTTTAAAAAAAATGTAAAAAGGGTGGCCTTCCCCACCCCCAGGTTCCTCAAACATAAATTTAGACACAATAGAAGTCACAATTATTAAAGGAACGACATGTAAACTATTGACCTAGAGTGGGCTTTCGAGTTGGCCGGACTCCTCTTTTCTTTGCTTCCCAGTAAAATCCTAGAGGAAATGGGGGTGGGTGGGAAATAACTACAGTTGAAAAATAGCCATGATTCACATTTACCAGACATCACAGTTACCTTTGATGTGCCAGGCACTGTGCTAGGTCATTGCAAAACTGTCATCTCCTCTGCTCGTTACCTAAGCTCTTAAAGAATATTATCAGCCCATTTTAGACAGCTGGAAACCGACGCTGAGATAAGGTAGTAAGTTAAGTACCTGACCAAGGTACTCGGGATTCAAAGTGGGATTCCAACCTTTGTTTGGCAGTGTTCCTGCACACGCCGCTCCATGGGGGATTCTTAACCCCGGCACTGTTGACATCTTGCGCTGGATAATTCTTTGCCATTGGGTGCTGTGGTGGGCGTTGTTAAGATGTTTAGCCTCGTCCTTGGCCTCTCTCCTCATTACATGATAGTAAGCCCCCGACCCCCTATTGTAATAACCAAAGAATGTCTTTTAGACATTGCTAAAATCCCTTGGGGGCAGAATAGATCCAGGTTGAGAGTGAGTGCACTACACCCGAGTTGAAGAACATCGATAGATTCCCAACCGATCAAAAGTTAAGAAGTAGCAAGCAAAGGTAGGGGTTCTTACCTGTGGCAGATTGTATACCCTTCCAGGTGGCACTTTCTTTGCCTGCCATTTTTCTTTATTACTTGGGGAACCGGGAAGAAGTAGTAGAAAATCATACTAGTTAACAATACCTCTAGTCAAAATGCTGAAAACTTGGAAAATATGGAACTAGAAGACCTTTCTTAGTTTATTACTCTCATGCATCCTCTGTTCCTCTTTGTCTGCTCAATTGGGGATGTGCTCAGACCATGAAGGTGCTTATTCGCGGATTCTGTATGACTCCATTCCGAGTTAGAGTAAGAGGTTTTTACAAAATGCTACTTAGAGAGTTCCGTGAAATTATTCAGGGACATTTGGCTTTTATGCCATGCATTTCTCCTTAAAGACTGTACAAGTCCATTGCTCAGCCAGTTAATGGCTCATTCTTGGAAATCCCCTTAAAGTGAGTTAACAGGGTCCCACCATGACTGTTATCTCTTATCCATTTACACCTCTGCTTTTTGTAATTATCTGCCTATCGCCGGACCTCAGGATCTCTGCTTTGTGTTTCCAGGCAAGGCTGGCGATGGGGAACTTTTTTTTTTTTCCAAAAAAGTTTTTTTAATGTTTATTTATTTTTGACAGAGGGAGACAGAGCATGAATGGGGGAGGGGCAGAGAGAGAGGGAGACACAGAATCTGAAACAGGCTCCAGGCTCCGAGCTGTCGTCACAGAGCCTGACGCGGGGCTCAAACTCACAGGCGGCGAGATCATGACCTGAGCCAAAGTTGGACACTCAACCGACTGAGCCACTCAGGCGCCCCTGATGGGGAACCAAATCCGATGTAGACCAGTTCGTGTGATACAGGAGGAGTTAGGATGAAGGCAAAAGGAAAAGTTGCTTGCCTGTTGGTTATCGTATCAGCCTTTTCGAAACGTTACCTTTAGAAAAGCCTTTTTTCAGATACGCATTTCACTTAACCTTGTCAAGATGACAAATCAAATAGCATAGTATTGTGAACTGGCCATAGCTCGCTGTCTGTCCTTCTAGTTGGATGGAAATTACCACATAGGACTTGTGTTAGGGAATGGCCTTGGGGTCCACCTCTCTGTCGGGATGGGCCGGAAGAGAAGTTAGGTTGTGAGTCGTTCTCATTGAACACCCCAGCTGACCCACAGGAAACTCTTGGTGGAGACAATCCATAGCGTTGTCCTGAGTCAGAGGAAGAGGTTTAGGCTCTTCTCTCCACCTACCACCCTCACGTCAAGTAGCCTTTGGGAGCAGCTCCTCTGGAAAGGGGATGTGACTTTGGGGAAGGTGGCTCTCTGTAGTCAAGACAAGAACTGCAGGGAGGCGGGGTGCCTGGGTGGCTCAGTCGTTGAGCCTCCAACTTCGGCTCAGGTCATGATGTCTCAGTTGGTAAGTTAGAGCCCCACGTCGGGCTCTGTGCTGACTGCTCTGTGCTGACTGCTCGGAGCCTGGAGCCTGCTTCAGATTCTGTCGCTCCCTCTGTCTCTGCCCCTCCCCCATTTGTGTTCTCTCTCTCTCTCTCTCTCTCTCTCGTTTTCTTTCGCTCTCTCTCAAAAATGTATAAACTTAAGCAAAAAAGAGAACTGCTGGGGGATTCTGCAGGGAGGCTTAGGACAGTGTGCACTTCATTTGAGCACGGAATGCAGGCGAGTGTGTGTGTGTGAGTGTGTATGAGTTTAGTAAGTGCCACTTTATTCAGTAACTTGACCAACGGCACACATCTGGAAAGTGGATGTGTTTGGATTTGAACTCAGGTTTGACGAGTTCCCAAACCTATATGACAGTTACAGTGTTAGTTGCCACAGAGTGGCAGTCCCTTTCATTTTCCGTGTGGCTTTACGTCTGCTGCAGTGTGGGGACACCCTTGAAGTCTGCTGAATTGGCTTTCTCCAGCATACCTTTTGTCACAGGGGGTTGAAAGGAAAGGTAGAATCATTTGTCCTAAATGAATCATCAGCCAGAACAGAAGCCTGAACTCTAGCCCTCTATTATGTTCCCAGTCGGGGGTGAATTTGAGCAAATTGGTGTCTCTCCAATTCCCCGGGGAAGCATTTGACTCAACAGGCCCCTTACCATTTAAATACCACAGGTAACACTTGGCTTCCCCTGAGAAAGCTTTCAAGCCCTGGACCTTTGCTTACAGCTGGCTGGCATTCCGCACACCTCCTGCAGCACTAGAATAGGACCAGCCATAAAATATTTCCTCTGTGCTTTTATCACTGCCTGGAAATCCTGAGGGCAAAGGTGCTTTGTAAATACCAAGCTGGTAGTGACTGTGGTGTGCAAAAATTGGAAAATAAAGGCAGCTCACTTCACGGTTGAAATAAAGCAGGGATTATGCAGTTCCTCCAAATATCCCAAACAGGAAATTCCGAAGAGGAAGTTACATTTTAAGGCAAAGCTTCGTCCTTAGGGATTTTCAGGTAGTTGTTCTACTCAGGACATTGGAGTCCAGCCAAGCCCGATGGAAGCCTCTCTTTACCAGAAAGGTGTAACTCCTAGGAAGTACACCTGTTTCAGCCTTTCTTACCATTCACCTGACTCCGAGGGCCAGATTCCTTTAGGGGACGGCTTCCTTCACTCACGCTTTTACTTGGCAAGAATGTGAGTGCTACGGGCTTTGCTGAGCATCCGTAAGTACCATGCTAGGAGTCCCATGCTTCAAAGCAGCTTCACAGTGAGTGGCAGAGCCCTTTGCGAATTGCACGTGGGGTTGTTCCCAGTTGGGAGCCCTGTGGAGTCGTGAGGCCTGCCTCGAACCTGGACTCACCCTTAATGCCTGATAAGCTGTGTATCCTCTCTGCGCTTTATTGTAAAATGAGGTTGGTAGCCGCACCCACTCCATGGAGTTATTGTGATGACCTAAAGAAATACTAAATGTGAAATGAGGACTTAGTATTGTATCTTAAGCAATTGCTGCATGTCAATGATTATTATTATTATTATTATTATTTTTTAAATCAAAGAAACCCTTCCTTTAGCTTTAAGAGTTAATGTGCACATAAGGGCAGGTGGAGAACCACAGTGGTGTATACAAAGAATATATCTTTCATTGAACACCTATGCATTCAGTGCCACACTTGGGGCTTTGCAGACTCTGCTTTGTTTAATCCAATCAGTATCCTTGTGATGTAGGCATCATTATGCTCTTTGAGTAGAAGACTCAGAGGGGTTACCTTGTCTAGGTACTGGTAGAACCAGGTCTGAATTCAGATATTCCTAACTTCTAACAGCCTTTTTTTTTTTTTTAAAGAACATTTTTTTTTTTAATACGAAATTTATTGTCACATTGGTTTCCATACGACACCCAGTGCTCATCCCAACAGGTGCCCTCCTCAATGTTAATAAAATGTTTTAAACGTTTGTTTACTTTTTGAGAGGCAGAGGGAGAGCGTGAGAGGGGGAGGGCCAGAGAGAGAGGGAGACACAGAATCCAAAGCAGGCTCCGAGCTCCGAGCTGTCAGCACAGACCCCGACGCGGGGCTTGAACCCACAAACTGTGAGATCGTGACCTGAGCCGAAGTCAGACGCTTGATTGACTGAGCCACCCAGGCGCCCCTAACAGTCTTTTGTAAAAAAAAAATTTTATTTATTTTTGAGAGATAGCGTATAAGCAGGGAAGGGACAGAGGGAGGACCTGAAGCAGACTCCTTGCTTCCAGCAGTGAGCCCAATGTGGGGCTTGAATTCATGAACTGTGAGATCATGACCTGAGCTGAAGTTGGATGCTCAACCAACTGAGCTACCTAGGCACCCTCCCCCCACAACTTCTAAGACTCTTAAGTATGGCTCAATGCTGTCAATATCCTTGGGCAGTCATCCATGCTTATTCTCTAGCTGTGTGCCTATGTTCTTTTGCTTTATTTTTGGGGTACTTATTGCCTATTTCTTTGGTAAAAGAGGGGCTCAGTTTGCCTTGTGGTTTGGTGAGAGGCAAGATGTAGTCTAGGGTCACAAGTGAGGGAAGTTGCATTGTATAAACATGGTTGTCTGGGGTCTGATTCTTGCTTCTTTAGTAAAATCCCTGGATCTATCCACTTCTGTTCCCATCCCCTCTCCCCATTTTTCCCCCTAACCTTATATGACTGGCTTAAAACCTGTCAAGGGGCTTCCCTCTGTTCTTAGAATCAAATCCTTCATGGAACTGCAAGAGCCTGCATAGCCTGACCACTGCCTCCCTTGCCAGTCCCGTTTTGCACATGCCATTCCCTATGTCCTTGAATGTGTGGGGCTCTTTGTTGCCACAGGGCCTTTGTATATACCTTTCCTCTCTGCCTGGATACTATTCCTTTCCCTTCATACCTTGTCTGCTAATAGGATGTCTCCTCATCCTGCAGACTCAATTCTGTCATCACTTTGTCTGACTCCCTGGTTTTATGCTCTCTTAAGACCAGAAGTTTCTCTTTTGCCTCAGTCATCACATGGTGATACTTTCATGTGTATTTGTGCTGATATGGATCTTGTCTGTCCCCTCAGTGCTCAAGTGTAAGCCCCGTGAGGGCCAGCAGGATCGCTGTTCCCCCCTGTATCCCTAGTGCTTGCTGGGATGGTGCCTGCACGTAGTGGGTGCTCACATTTTGGAGACAAACTGAAGGAAGAGACGAAGACGAGGCGGAGTCATCTGGGTTCACCAGGCAGTGAAAAGACCAGCACGCAAATCCAATCCATGGCTTGAAGGGACCCGGGAGCTGGCTGGGGATGCAGATTCTGCTTTGGGAAGGCCTGGCCGGGCGTCCTGAACAAGCTCCTGGGTGGTGCTGACGCTGGGACCGCACTCTGAATAGTCAGAGTCTCAGGGGCCAGAGAACAAGTATGGCTGCCTTGACCGGCCTCCCACCGCCATTTTGTATCTTTTATTCTCTGCTCCTGAGGAAAGGGCAGCAGACACAGCACTTCCCGCCACACCGTGGCTTGTCGCATTTGGTCCTTCACTCTTTTCCTTCCAGTCTTTCCTTCTGCAGTTTACTTTCTCTTTTGTATGGAGCTCATCCATATCAGCATCCCAGCACCCTTGCTAAATGGTCCTGAAATGGTCTCTTTGAAACACAGCACCAGGGGCGCCTGGGTGGCTCAGTCGGTTGAGCGTCCGACTTCGCTCAGGTCATGATCTCACGGTCCGTGAGTTCGAGCCCCGCATCAGGCTCTGTGCTGACAGCTCAGAGCCTGGAGCCTGCTTCGGATTCTGTCTCCCTCTCTCTCTGGCCCTCCCCCCGTTCATGCTCTGTCTCTCTCTTTTTGTCTCAAAAATAAATAAATGTTAAAAAAAAAATTAAAAAAAAAAAAGAAACACAGCACCAGCAGACCTTCCTGACAACAGCTTCTTTGGGTGCAGTTACGAATTTCTCCTCAGGGCGTGCCTGGTGGCTCAGTTAAGTGTCCGACTCTTCATTTCAACTTGGGTCATGATCTCAGGGTTCTGGACTGACAGCGTGGAGCCTGCTTGGGATTCTCCCTCTCTGCTCCTCCCCTGTGCGCACGGGGATTCTCTCTCTCTCTCTCTCTCTCTCTCTCTCTCTCTCTGTCAAAATTAATAACTAAACTTTAAAAAAAAAACCCAGAATTTCTCCTCAGGATTTGCACTGTTGTTCTTACCCCTGCACATTTCTGCACTTGAATTGCTCCTGCTTTCCTCCTCCCCTTCAGAGTTGGACTGTGTTGGTGACGTGCTCTGTCACCTTGTGATTTCTCAGGCACTGGTCAGTCCTCACGAGCAATTGATGATAAGGGACTAAATGCATCTACAGATTTCTGTGTACCTGGCAGCGTGAGGTAGTGGTCAGTCACAAGCTTTAGTGACAGGCAGAATTGACTTGTTGCTTTACCGGTTACTGACCTCTCTGAGCCTCATTTTTCTCAGCTGCATGGAACCCAAGCAAATCCAGGTATCCTAAGTGATGGAGTCTTGGAGCTCATTCGAGGAAAAAGAGTCCAGGAGCCAACAGTAGAATTGATTCCCATCTTTTGTCTCTTGAGGAACATGTAGAGGGAGTCAGGGGATTCTCTTCTGCCACACTTAGATTCTTGCCTTTTTTTTTTATCTGGAATCTAGTTCTAGGTACCGGGGAGACGCCTTGAAGATGTCGTCATCGCATGCTTCTTGTTCTTTACCAGATCTCTCCCTGACAGCACACTAACCTTCCTCTTGCCCTCTTGTTTATCTTTTAGTTAATATTTTCTTGTCTCCTCTGCTGTCCTGCCTTCCGCTCATGGACACAGATTGTCTCACTATGCCTAGTAAGACACAAGGGGATGGGGTAGAAGATTTAGGGATGGGCTTAGCACTTGAGGGGTCAGCACAATGGGCTTAGCATTGAGTGGAGAAATGCCAAAGATTTTCTTAGCAGGTGAGGAGAGAAGAGAGGCTGTGAGTAGTGATTACTGAACAGCTGAGGCCGGACTGTTACAGAATAAGAATGTTATTAGCTTAATACCTGATAGCGACGGCGGTCCCAGCGAGTGATGGAACTAGAAACCCAGAAGGTGGGCCTCTTACGTCCTGAAAACAGAAGAAGAGGGGGGAGTATGGTTTGCAGGTTTAAGAATGGGAAGTAAAAGATACTGAAAGTGAAGGTGTGTGATATTCACTGCCAGTCATGTCCTCTGCCCCCCTCCCCTGCTGTCCCAGGGAACAGGACTGCTCTGAGATGCTTCATTAGGGAAGGCTGAGGTCTCCCTTGCAACATGTCCAAAGATCCATAGGTCACATCGGCTCTGAATTAAACCCATCCCACGGCTTTGCATATGTGGCCGCTTTATAAACAGCTGCTCTTTGCATTCCATTAAAAATAAAAAAAACCTGTTTAACATGGTGAATTCATAGTTTCATGGATTTCATCTCAATGTCATCTGAACTTTGGAATTATGATTCAGCAGATGTTTTAATACTTTTGAACATTTAAATCAAATGTCAATGGGGTACAGAAGGGACCAAGCTGTAATGAGACAGCAAAGGTATATAATATGCTTTGAGGAACCTTCTAATTGTTATCCGGACAAGTGTTTGTAGCCCTGGCTTTAAAGGCAGCTTGGGGGGCTTCTGTGGCTAAAATCCCATTCCTCTAGCTCTTGGCTATGCTCCTTTGACTATCAAAGTGTTTGCTTTAAAATCTCCAATGGTCGGGGTGCTTGGGTGGCTCAGCTGGTTGAGCGTCTGACTCTTGATTTTAGCTCAGGTCATGAGCTCACGGTTCGTAGGTTTGAGCCCTGCATGGGGTTCTGTGCTAACAGCGTGGAGCCTGCTTGGGATTCTCTCTCTTTCTGCCCCTCCCCTGCTCTCTCTCTCTCTCTCTCTCTCTCTCTCTCAAAATAAATAAATAAACATTAAAAAAAAAAGTAAAGCTGCAAATGGTCAAAGATGTCTGAGGCCCAGCTTTTTGCACTTACCTTGTTTGTGGGATTTTTTCTGTCAGCCTGGCAGATTATGTTGTCCACAGATGGCTGCAAATCTCTCTCCCACCCCATATACTCATTTTATATGACCCTGACTGTCTTCTCCACAGGGTGGGGAAGATGTGTCTGTATCCCCTCCTCTTGAACCTGGGTAGACCCTTGTGACTCTCTCAACCAACAGAGCATGCCAGAAGCCACACTGTGTGACTTTTGAGGCAAAACCATAAAAATGTGCCTCTGCCTTGCTCTCTTGGGATGCTTGCTCTTGGAACCCAGCCAGCGTACTGTGAGGAACCCCAAACTAGCCTATGCAGAGAGACTACAGGAGAGGCCTTGTGTAGGTGTTCCTGCTAAAAGCCAGGGCCAGCCTCCAGATGTGTGAGTGAAGATGCCTCCAGATATCCAGCCCCAGCCGGCCGGTCACCTCCAGCTGAGGCCCCAGACATTGCAGAGCCCAGCCAGTCCTACTGTGTCGCATCCGAATTCCTGCATCTCAGAGTCTGTGGGCATAATAAAATGGTTGTTTTATACCTCAAAGTTCAGGAGCATTAGTAACCAGAGAGAGGAGCCTGGAAAAAGGCATTCCCTTCAAATGGTCTGTGGGTGGGATTTTTTTCCTCCCCTACATTTATTGTTTTGGGAGCATAAAGCATTGCCTTATAAATTGTTTTAGCTTGCCTCCCAATTAAAAAGCCCGGTCAGATTTCACAGAAGGTTGAGGTAGAGGAATGTGATGCACTCACCTTCTCTTGATACTGTTCTATTATTAGAAACAAACAAAAAAGTGAGAATTTGCCCCAGGCGGTTGCCAGGTTAGCCTTCTCCCTAACTTGTAACTTGAAAGCATTTGGTTTCCTGACATCCCATAGGACGTGCTGTGTTCCTGGATTTGAGTTACTATCTTCCTTTGTATCTTCCTATGAAAACAGGTTTTCTTTCTTTTTTTAAAAGTTTTTTTTTTATTTTTGAGAGAGAGAGAGAGAGAGAGAGAGAGAGAGAGAGAGAGACAGACAGTGCAAGTGGGGAAGGAGCAGAGAGAGAGGGAGCTAGAGAATCCCAAGCAGGCTCTGTACTGTCAGCACAGAGCCCGATGTGGGGCTCGAACTCACAAAACCGTGAGATCATGACCTGAGCGGAAACCAAGAGTCAGATGCTTAACTGACTGAGCCCACAGGTGCCAATGAAAACAATTTTTCTAACTCAGATTTGACAAGTATTTGGTAGAAGACCATTTTCTGGTAAATAGTCTTGGGGCTACGAGGGACCTAAGTGCTCACCTCATCTGTCACTTTTCTGTGACAGAAGGAAACCCATGCATCCAGATGACTTACCGGAGGTCGTCGCATAGCTAAGATGCCTTAGAGCTAAGATTCTCTTTCAGGTGGGAGTGGCCTTAGCTGGGCTTTGGGCCAGTGAAGCCTCTTTACATTCATAGATGTATGGAAATGAATACCATCCTTTCTTAGTACCTGAATGAATAAACACGTGTAGAAAATTGTGTCTGTCTGTAAGCAAGAGTAACAAATATGACCGTTGATTTCCCCCCTTTTCTAACGTAGTAGTTTTCTTTCCTGTCTATCCCCTTTCATCCTTAGGAATGGACAGGCAAGTCTACACTTTCCATTACACTGGGGCTGATTGCCCTTGCCGCTTCTGTCCTTGTCTTTATGCACCGTGTGAATGGCTAGTGAGAAAAGAGAGAAAGGGAAGACGGGAAGAGTTCAGATTAGTCCTTCTGGCCCTTGTGTGATGCTGCTGTTCAAGGGGAAAAGGGCTTTACAGTTTGCCACCGACTGTCTTGTTCGTCTTTACGGTTTTGCACACGTCAGAGTTACCCCGTCTTCTGCCATGTGTTTATGGTGGAGAGCTCAAAGGACCTCAAGGGGACGTTTTGCCTGATACACGAATATAGACCCAGTAAGTACCGTCTGTGTATGTGTTTCCTGTTAATTCCAGCCCTGTACTAATTCTCCTGTTAGTGTCAGTCATTAGATGTAATTTACCTTCCTTGGCAAGGGTGCCTTCCCATGCCTGCTGTACCTGAAAATATGAGAGGCTGACTTTGAAGTGTGGTGAATGAGAAACACTACTTTTGAAAAGTAGTCCACATGGGACAGGTGAGTTGTCAGTAGCACTGACCTACTTAGGAGAAGACACACATCTTCCTTCCTCCAGAATGTCTTCAGCACAGGCTCTTATTCTTGCCTACAACCTGTGTCCTTACAAAAAAAAAAATTGGAGATATAGTGTTGTCTCCTGTAAGCTCGCATTAAGAGGAAACAAAATGTCAAGTGTTGAAAATGGGTAGCTTAGGGAATTCTTTATTAGAGACATAGAATGTCGTGAGTTCTTACTTCCTCATCCAGACATATTTGTTCTCTTCTGCAGATTTGCCCGTCTCCAAAAATGCTAATTAAGAATGCTTTATTTCTCAGCTACGTATTGAAGTTCATGGTTTGTCTGAGGAGAACTAATGTGAGTCCCTTCCCTGGCCAGAGACTTCTGTGCCAGCCATTTGTTTTTGTTTAGGAGACACGCTCTACAAAGCAGAGCAGCAGTGGCTTCGGAGGCTCTGACACAGTGGGGCCTGTAAGACTTGAGGCAGGAGATGGTTGATCAAACCTGAGCTTTCTTTTGGGAACGAGTTCAGAGGCCAGGGGAGGATTCAGACCTTGACAGTCATCAGACAGGCAGCCTTTTGTACATGAAAGCTTTCAATGTCCAGCTTTCTCTAAGGGCTTCCACAGTTTGGCCTGTGGGCAAGCAATTATTTTATTAAAATTGGCACAGATGTCCAGACTTTTCCATTTTTCTCCAGACTGTTTTTGATTAGGCAGATGCATTTTTATGAACTGGATGGGAAGTAAATTCTGAGGGGCAGGTAGGAGCAATCTTTAAGAGTCCTGATTATGTAAGTTTCTATATTCTATAAAAAATGAGGTCTAATTGCTGACTTGCCATGTTATTCTGAGCCTCCATTTCCCCCTCTGTAAAGTAGGAAAAATTAGAGGACCTATGTCCTTCCATTGTGGGGATTAAAACAGATTATACCTGTCAAGCACTTACGACAATGTCTGGCACGTAACAATCACAACAATATTTAGATGTTATGTATCTTTTTTGAATATTCAAAGTTTATTTCAAAATTTGCTTTTTGAAAGCCCATTGAGGTGATTTCTTTCTTCCTGGAAGGTCTTTATCCACCCTTGCCCCACATCCCAATCAAACCAACCCCTTAATTGTCCTTCAAGGCTGAGCTCAAATACTGAGCCTTGGGAACCTCTACCTCCAATGCCAGCCTAGGGACCTCCTCTGGACGTGCTGGACTTGATTTTCAGGCCTTACAACATTCATTTATTGTCTCAAAACTTTTCTGTGTCCTCTGTATGATAGGACCTTGAAGAAAATGATCCTGTTTTCTTCCTTCCACCATCTCTGGCATCAGGACAAGGCATCTTTATAATGTTTCACTATGTGCTGACGGCACTCAGTTTCTTTCTTGCTCACTGGATCTTTGGGATGGTTGAATTAAATAACGGGTGTGAAGTATTTTAGTTAGGGCTTAGCGTACATTGGATTCTTCTTAAGGTTGGTAAACTGAGAGGATAAATAGTTGCTGTCTTAAAAAAAATTTTTTTTAATTTGTTTATTTATTTTGAGAGAGAGGGAAAGAGAGAGCAGAAGAGGGCAGAGAGATAGAAGGAGAGAGAGAATCGCAAGCAGGCTTCATGCTATCAGCACAGAGCCCAACGCAGGGCTCGAACTCATCAACCGTGAGATCATGACCTGAGCTGAAATCAAGAGTCCGCTGCTTAACTGACTGAGCCACCCGGGCGCCCCATTAGTTGCTGTCTTTTTATAAAAACCTGCTGTAGAAGATGTAGCCTATGATGCAGGACATTGCCCTGCTGCTGACAGGGAGTAAACCTTCATGAAGGGCCTGCTTTGGGCTCAGTTCCTTGGTGAAGTCCTGCTTCTCCAGAGGAGGCATGAGGGTTAAGACATGTTCTCAGCCCACCTGCATCATTATTGAAATACTCTAGTTTGGAACACCCTTCATCTTGTCTGGTGGTTTAAAACAGTTTTCTTTTTATGTTTATTTATTTATTTATTTTTTTGAGAGGGAGCACAAGCCAGGGAAGGGCAGAGAGAGAGGGAGACAGAGAATCCGAAGCAGGCTCCTAGCTCTCCGTGCAGAGCCCAACACAGGGCTCGAACTCATGAGGCATGAGATCATAACCTGAGTCGAAGTCTGATGCTCAGGTGACTGAGCACCCCCTCCCACCCCACCCCCACCCCCGCCTCGATGCCCACTGTCTCGTGCTTTTAGATGGTCTTAGGTTACATCCCCACAAGGCCCATCCTGTGCCATTATTGACTCTTGGTGAATAACTAGGTTAGAAGCATCGCAATATGTGTACTGGGAGTATTTTTGCCTCAGTCTTACTGTTTTTTCTCTAAACCTACTTTTGCTTCAATAAGGAAATTTAATTGGGATTGGAAGAAAGAGAAGGGGAAATAAGGATTAACACTCAACATTGGATCCCAACCTGGTATCTTAAGTCCCTTTGAAGTCCTTCAATGGCCTTTGAGGAGAGAATCTCAAGTTTTTTTGATTATGATAAGAGAACAAAACCTACTGGACAAGAGTACATTTTCTAAAGATATGGTTACCCAGGGTAACTAAAATGTCAAAGTTTCTTTGCTTTTAGATGGAATTATCTCAACTCTGTTGGTTATACTGGCTATTTTGGGGGCAGATAAGTTACTCATTAGTTCACATGTGAAGTAGGGGAGCAAAGACTTCTTATAATTGGGCTGTATTTGTGAAACATGATGCATGTAGGTTTTGACAGCAAAAGGATTGTGGACCACTGATATATCCTATCATCGCTTAAATAAGCAAATTAGAAAGTTGATCATACAGAAGGGAGTAAACCAACTATTAACTACCATGTATCAAAAAGTGATTTGAGCTTTCTGACCTAGAAACAATGGTGGACTTCCCAAAGGGGCTTGGGATGTGCTTTGAATTTATCTGAATTTTAGGTCATTAAAATATGTTAAAAATAGACTTGTTTTTTTCACTGAATATTTCACCATATATTCACCATAAGGCCTGGATACTCTGTTAGGTACTTCTCCCATATTTTTTTCGCACTTGGAGGGGGGGGGAAGGCATTGATAGATTATAACCATCTGCACATATGAAATTTTGTCATTTCATATGCTTGGCACATACAGATTAAGCATATCAATACCATAGATGGGAAACATATTGGTTTCAGATTTTATTGGTCCTATCTCTTGTCTTTCTATTCTCTACCCCTTTAAAATTGTAATTTCAGGGGCGCCTGGGTGGCGCAGTCGGTTAAGCGTCCGACTTCAGCCAGGTCACGATCTCGCGGTCCGTGAGTTCGAGCCCCACGTCAGGCTCTGGGCTGATGGCTCAGAGCCTGGAGCCTGTTTCCGATTCTGTGTCTCCCTCTCTCTCTGCCCCTTCCCCGTTCATGCTCTGTCTCTCTCTGTCCCAAAAATAAATTAATGTGGAAAAAAAAAATTTAAAATTGTAATTTCATTAAAAAGGGATTTTTTATAGCCATTGCCTTGAGTGGTAAAGGGTCAGAATGAAAAGGTACTTACAAAATGTAACATGGTTTTACCTTCATCTAGATGTGATTCTTTTCTCTGTTAAGAAATGAAGTAATTGTAAATACAATATTTAAGTGAATTGTAAAACTACTTACATTAAACGTTGAAAGTAGTGGAAATACATCAGTAGTAATCCGATGAAGCTATATGCCTTAAAAGTGTATAGCCTCGATTTTATGAGCTTCAAGGCTTTTTGCGCTAGATGAAAGGAATACTGCCCTATAAAAATTGGTGTCTTATGAGCTTGAAGCTTTCACCACCACCTCTGGACAGGAGAGGGTAAAAAAATCCCATCGGTGGTTTCAGAGTACAATCTACAAATGGAAAACTTCATTATCTTTTGACTCTACTTAAATAAGGATGGCCTAACACATCAGTCTTGGTCTCTTAAGCCCCAGTATCTGAAAATGTACTCTTTTATTACATAGAGGAGTATAGTTCGAAGGAAAAACCAGGCTTCGAACCTGATGTCTTGCAGAATTGTCACAATTCATGGATTTTTGGAAGCACCAAGTATAGCGAAACTTTTTCATTTGACGATTTAACAAAAATACATCGATAGCCTTGCTGTATCAGTCATCTCTTGGCCCAAGAATGCTGCATAACAAATCACCTAAAACTTCGGCTTTCAACGTGAAGTATTTATTCTCACACTCTCAGGTCTGTAGATTGGCCGGGGAGCTCTGTTCTATATGTCATGCTGGGTCCCAGGCTGAAAGGGGCAGTGGTGATCTGGGGGCAGGTTCCTTTATGGCAAAAATCAAAGTTCCTAGGGAGGCAAGCAGGAACGGGCGTAGACGAGCCTGGTTTTGGAACTGACGTGACGCCCTCATTTCAGCACATACCCAAAGCACGTTAATGATGCACCTTCCTCCCACGTAGGTTGGAGGAGAAGAAGGGAGATAATATTTGCCAAAAAATAATCGAATCCACCACACTACTCTTTGCTATGCCTTGTGAGACTAGAGTTTACTATAGTGAACAAGATTGATGAAGCTCTGGCTCTCATGGGTCTTACATTCTTGTTTTGGGAGTGCAGTAGAGGGAAAGATTGTAAACACAGAGAGCTGGATACTCTAATTTCAGATAGCGGGCAGGCTGATGTGGTAGAACATGACTCTTTGAAATGTGGCATATGTATTATATTTGGTCATTTTTACTCTGAGTTCTTTAGGGCTGATACTCTTTTCTTGCTAGTATGACATTGCTATAGTTTTGCAAATCTTGGCACATCTGAACTTTGGTCTGTGGATAAGTTGGTGGAGGTTTTAGTGGTTTGGACCTTGAATGAAGTTTCACATATGCTGGCGAGTGTAAGTGAGGAAGTCTGCTGGCAGACCGTGTCCATCAACGCAGAGGTGCGTACAAATAGACGCTTCTAAGTACTCCTTAGATCAGAAACTATTCTAGGGAGTGGAAAGTGCTGGTGGCAATATAACCTGCAGAAGAAAATCTAAAGGACCGTATCTATCGCAATTAAATTTCCGCTTCCACTAACCAAATGGAGTCAGCGGGGTAGTTCCTTTTCAGGTGCGAGGAATTGGGAGCAGAATACCTAAACAAGGTGTGTTTTGGAGAAGATGTCATTTGATCCTGTGCGTAGCAAAACAGGAGTTGCCTAAGACGCACGCGTGCTAATCATTTGGTGGTTGAACCTCTTACCCTGGCTGACTGGGGCCCTCTCCCAGTTCAGGGTGTTGATATCATCGGAAAAACAGAGAAGGAATGGTAGGAAGCCGTCTGAGTTCCCAGCGCTATGACTGTCCCAGCTGTCCAGCATGAGCCGGAGTGTCTCTTTACCTGGCAGAGAGTTCCCGGCTCAGAACAGGAAATGTTGGACTTTCCACCCAACTCTGATGACAGGCGGGAGTGGGAAGGAGCAAAGCTACAGGAAGTTGAACTTCGTTTTTGGTTTTCAGACTGTCAGACTGGGAGGGTGATGTGAATTTGGGATTTTTTTTTTCTTAGTTTTTCATTTATAGTTATCACTAAATATATTCCAATGATGGAAAATTACGGCTTTTTACTTGCCATTTGGCAGCTGTGTCTGTATCTCTTTTTTAGTTTTTGGTGTATATTTTAAATTCAGTTAGACTTGAATGGGGTGGAATTATGGGACTTAAAAAAAAATCAAGTGTCTCACTGTTAATTTAGGGTTAGGTGCGGTATAAAAAGACAAGCTATAATAGTAGCCATCAATTATTGAGAGCTGATGAGGTGTGACGTCCAGGGCAAAGTGCTTGGCTGACATGATATCATTTTTCTTTTTAATTCTTAAAAAATACAAAGATGCCAGATGGCTGGTATTATTGTTCCCATATTATAGGTGAAGAAACTGAGGCTCAGAGAGTGCAATAGTTTCCCAAGTCACCTAGCTGATGAGTGGTGGGTCCTAGATTCCAATCCATACTTGCATGCTCTGGGACCCAGATTCTTTATTTGGGCTGTTTTATTTTTGTTTTTTATTTTTTACGAAAGCGGAAAGAGAGCCTTTGGAACCGATGCACAAACTTTTGTCGGAAAGAACCTCTTCCCAGGATTCCGAGAGCGTGCATTTAGATAGACATTGAGTACTATGGAAACAACCGCACCTGAGTAATTACAAGTGGGAATAAAGGTCAGCAGAGCCGTGCGCTCTCAACTGGAAGAGATTATGGGAGGTTGTTAAATTGGCCGTTTTAGGAATGTGCTTGCCGGTTCCTTCATTTCCCTTCCTCCCCTGACTGTAGCTGGAGTAGGATTTGAATTCATTGTTTGGAGCCCGGCGACTCGTTTTGGATCTGACCCCTACCTGGAATAAACCTTTAAGGGAGCTGTGAATCTCTACAGGGAAAACGGGTGCAAAGAAAGCATGTGTCCTCTTGCTTCTATCGGCGGGACTGTTTAAAAAACATTTTCAATTTCTAATTAACTTGAGCTTGCAGCGGGGCCAAATCTGTCTTTTATTATTTCTGGGCTCCCCTGTGTTGGGACAACACGAGCCACTTACTTCCTAACGACTTGGCGTAATTATTGGCTGTGGCCGAACCCCTCTGGACAGGCACCGCCTGTCCGGTAGCAAATCCATCCCGAGACGGTATTGCATTTGTTATTTATGTCGCTGCTTATCTCATTGCCTTTATGGAAATGTGTTTCTTGTTGTCTGTCTGCACCAGAGAGACGTCCAAGCTTAGTGACTCATCAGAGGGTCACGGTTCCTTCCGTGTTTGTCTGGGGACTGCAGTGTGTGAGCTTGGGCGGCGGGGAGTCACTGAGGAACGAGATGATCTTCTTGCCCCCAAGACGCTTATACCGTTGGTGAGGGAGCTTCTTGTCTAGGGACTCTTGGGCCCTCACATTTACCACCGGAGTACTTAGCCCTTTGTAAGCATGTCGACCCACCCTCAGGGGTTTCCACCATTTAAGCTGGGACCCCAGACAGGTGAGTGTAGAAGGCATTTTGGTTACTGCAGCCTCAGGAGATAACACAGGGAGCCGTGATCCTGCTGTTTGCTGTCTCAATTCTGAGTTGACAGACTGGTGAGAAGTAATGAAACGGTTATTGTTTCTTTTTTAAACATTTTGATGTTTATTTTTGAAAGAGAAAGAGAGGGAGAGAAAGGCAGAGAGAGGGAGACAGAGGATCCTAAGCTGATAGCGCAGACCCCAGTGCGGAGCTTGAACTTGGGAACCCTGAGATCATGGCCTGAGCTGAAGTTGGACGCTTAGCCCACTGAGCCACCCAGGTACCCCTTTTGTTTCTCCTAAGCCACTAAGCTTTGGGTAGCTTGGAATGAAAGAGGTAATTAAAACAAACGCATTCGGGAGATTCTTAGCGCCAACTGTGAGCCCATCACTGGGATGGTCTATGTCAAGGAGCTCAGTGTATGGGTTGGAAGAAAGATACTTTGTACATTTTTCCAAGTGAAAAATTTGGAATGGGCAGTGAGCTTCACTGCATGCTGAGTTGTACGTTTTGTGTTGGGAGCATTGACCCTTTTATGTTTGTTTAACTGCCTCCCAGCTGTGGGTTGTTTTCTCTTTTTTAAGAGATGATAAACTTGAGGGCAGGCAGGGAGTTGCTTTTTCTCTTATGAGGAAGGAACACAGGCTACAGATTAAGAACGTGGATTTTGTGGAGTGCCTGGGTGGCTCAGTCGGTTGAGTGTCTGACTTCGGCTAACAGTCATGATTTCACTGTTGATGGATTTGAGCCCCGCGTCAGGCTCTGTGCTGACAGCTCAGAGCCTGGAGCCTGCTTCGGATTCTGTGTCTCCTTCTCTCTCAGCCCCTCCGCCACCTGTGCTCTGTCTCTCAAAAATAAATAAGTAAATACAATTTAAAAAGAACGTGGATCTTGCAATCAGGTAGGATTTTGTTCCATTTCCAAAGTATTGGCATTTACTAGTTGTGTTACTTGGGAGAAGTTTACTTAACTACCAGAGGTGTGTGTGTGTGTGTGTGTGTGTGTGTGTGTGTGAGAGAGAGAGAGAGAGAGAGAGAGAGAGAGAGAGATCTCTTAACTACACACGTTTACCTCATGGAGTGTGACAATTATCTAAGATGATGTCGCACAGGATCTGATGAGATAATATTTCAACTGCTTAAGTCACAGTCTTGTTGCGATTAAATTTCATTCCATTCGATTGAAAAGAAATGATGTCTCTCAAGAGTGTAAAGGCTGCCGTGGTGCACAAGTTTTTGGGTTCAGTCCATGGAATCTAGAACAGTGCTTGGCAGATACTGCCTCGCAAACATTTGTTGAATGATGAAGTGTGAAGTCTATTTGGATGTAAGGTACTCTTGGTCTTTAGGTGTTCAGTAAGGGCTTGCAGGTTCCCCTCACTGCCTGTGGATTCCGACAGCTAGTCACTAGCATCCAGCTACGTGGGTTCTTGTTCTGCCCAGGAAGGGCCACGCCTTGCAGGTTAATGGCAGAACTGACAGTTTGAAGCGTCAGTGGGGCAACTGACATCAGAGGGGTTGCCGGTAAAATCAGGCGAAGTAAGCGAATTAGTCATGTGTCATTATTACCAAATCTGTAAGGCCTGTCGCCGTGGTTCCCTCTTAAATGAGGAGTCTGTTAGACATTTCATTCCCTGCCTGGAACATCGGGAACTAAAGCTGAAATGATGGCCGGACTCTTGGAGAGAGAATGGAAATTGTGAAGCACGGATACAGTCTATGCCCTTCCTTCCCTCATTCTCCTCGCTGGGTCCGGAAGGTGTTGGAGTTGTGTAGGGTTTTGCCACCTGAAATGTGGTCCGTGGACCAACAGCAGCTTCGGCATCTCCTGAGAGCTTATTAAGTACAGAGTCTCAGTTCCTTTCCCAGAACTATTAGATGAGAATCTGCATTTTTCACAGGATCCCCAGGTGGTGTCTGGGCTCATTAATCCTGTACTTGCGGGGGGGGGGGGGGGGGGAGGGTAATTGGAAAGTTTTGGTTAGATGGTCCCGGTCTTAAAGGGAAGGCAAAGCCGGGAGCCTGTTAGGGAAAGGACCTTTTTTGGACAGGAAGACACAACTACTGTTGTACGATGAACTTGGATCACTCACAAAGGCGTTCCCTGTTTCTGCTCAGGTTTTCTTCAGTACAAACTGGACTCAGGCCATGTTACTTGATTACAGAGGATGAAGGATAGTACTCAGGACCCAGGGAAGGAGAGCAAATGCTTGTCCTAAGTTATTAATGGAATGAATGTCTTTGTCACGATATTGGTGAGGTACTGTGTCCTTATCTGTGTCACTGGCTGTGCTCTTCAAGAGACGGAATGAGAGCTGACATTATGAAGTGCCTATTTACCATCAGTTAGAATACAAGGCGCCTTCTGCACATGACTCCATTTATTCCTCTTAGAACTTTTTGAGGCATGGGAGGTTTTGTGAGGTTAATTAACTTGCCCATGATCAAACTCCACGTTCTCTGGCATCTAAAGCCTTGTAATGCCTTCATCCTGCACTGTGCTTTCTCATGGCATTGGGATCTGTTTTTCAAACTGATACCAAACTACCGTTTAGGGAAGAATCTGAGCAAGAAAGAGTCTACTCCAAGGCTCATGTTGGGTCCCTCAGGACGAGGTCTTAAATGCAGTCATGGTTGGTAAACTTTTGAATTTCATTGCATCACAAGCAGGCCAGGAGGCCATCGGCTAGGATTAGCTCATCCAAGTTACCTCTTTATTTTCCTGGGGACAAGAAAAAGTGCTGTCTAGTTCTGTATTTCTGACACCTACATTTGGTAAATACATGGACGCTATAAACACTTCTTATAATACCATTGAAGAAGAACCCTGAAACACAGCATCTAAGGCAGAAGGTCCTCAGACATGCGTCACTTGAAAACTGTCTTTATGCTTTTTGCCATATACATGTGTTATTACTGTAGTACTGACCTATTCTCCAGTAATGATTTCACTTTTAGAAAATTAAGTGTATTTTAAGAGCAAACTTCATATCACAATAAATGGAATCCTGAACTGTTTGCCATAAATAGTAAATATAAGCTTCTGAACCTGAATCCTGTTGTCTCTTCATTAACAGTGCAATGAACTGTTAGGGAAAAAAAACCCCAATAGTTTGATACTGAGATCCAGAATCTGAAGGGTTGAAAGAGAGTAAGAAAGGAAATCATTTTCTCAAAATGTGACTCACTATTATTTATTTCTGTTTCTGTATACCATCTAAATTCTTCTTTCTCACCTTGGTAAATATGACTGAAGATAATTTTTTTTTTTAACGTTTATTCATTTTTGAGAGACAGAGACAGAGCATGAGCGGGGAAGGGGCATAGAGAGAGGGAGACACAGAATCTGAAGCAGGCTCCAGGCACCGAGCCATCCACATAGAGCCCGACGTGGGGCTCGGACTCACAGCCAGTGAGATCATGACCTGAGCCAAAATTGGACGCTCAACCGACTGAGCCACCCAGGCACCCCAAGATAAACAGGTTTTTATAGTTGGAATTCTCTTTTTAGAGCAAGTAGTGCAGTTTACCACACTTGGGCTTCAGGTTTATATTGAGTTCATGTTAATTGGTTAGGAAGCAGACTGGCCCAAAGAACATAGGGCCATGGCAGGAACTGAATTTGAAGAATAAAATTTGAAGCTTGTGCTGGAGAATGGCCTGACAGCTACGTTCCTATGGTTTTCGAAGCACTGGCTTAAGGATCGTTTCCCTTACCTCGGGGCTATTGCTTGGCAGGCGGCCATGGTAGGTGCTACCCTCCTTGAGGAACTTGTAGAACTTTCTAAGGGAAGAAGTTGGAGCTCTTGATTTAAATGTTAGTCTTCCATTAATAACTTCCTTCGTCTTGACCTTTTTCCGTTTCTGACCATGGTGGAATGTTTACTCAACACCTGTCAGGTGTTTATGGTGCTTGGAGCAAGATAGAGAACTTGACTTGATTCTCTTACACTTGGTCATGGTTGACTCCTGTTAACGCTTGTCTTCTTCCTGCCTCAGATCACCTGCCAGTTCTTCCTCCTGTGTCTACCCCTTCTTCCCCACTCCCCTGTCAAGAACCCCCCCCTGCAGCTTTCATCATCAGACACTTAGACTTTGGTCATTCTAGAACTACCTTTATAATATCTTCCTATATGTCTACCACCTGTACTGTGTTTTATTTATATGTTTTTTTTCAATCAAAGGCTTTAATAAAAATATGTAAAATCATCAAGTTTATATGACGGCTAAGTTTTTCCAAATACTCATTTAAATGAACATGCAACTGGGGGGGCACCTGGGTGGCTTTGTTGGTTGAGCATCTGACTTTGGCTCAGGTCATGATCTCATGGTGCATGGGTTCAAGCCCCGTGTCGGGCTGTGTGCAGACAGCTCGGAGCCTGGAACCTGCTTCAGATTCTGTGTCTCCCTCTTTCTCTGCCCCTCCCACCCCCTCAAAAATAAAGAAACATTAAATAAATTTTTAAAAATGAACATACAACTGTTAACTTAAAAACATTGTGTATGTCATCATAGTGTCATTTCACATACCATTCCTTGCCTGTGTATTATCAATACCTTTGACCTATAGTAGTGGTTCTTAGCTGAAGCATTACATTAGATTCATGTAGGAAGACCATTTGAAAGAAGCAGTGTTCCAAGATTCACCAATTAAGCCAAAATGTTTAGGGATGGAAGTACAGGTATAGAGAGTTTTTCTGAAAAGTTTTTCAGGTGTGTCTAATGTGTAGTCCAAACTGGAAAACACAGAGCCTAGAATATAGTAAAAAAATTTTTGCTATCTTTAGTTTCTACTTGTTTTAACCAATGCTTTACATTATTTCTGCATTAATCCTCTTAAAAATGCCATTTTTGGGACTTATCGGTTATACAGAAATAATTACGATGCTCTGAATAGTGTCAGCATAAAGAACATTTTATTTATTTTAAAATGTTTGTTTATTTATTTTGAGAGAAAGAGAGAGAGCAGGCGAGTGAAGGAGGGGCAGAGAGAGAGAGATGGGGAGAGAGAATCCCAAGCAGGCTCCATGCCGTCAGCCTAGAGCCTGACATGAGGCTCGATCTCGTGAACTGTGAGATCATGACCTGAGCTGAAGTCGGACACAACC
This sequence comes from Prionailurus viverrinus, assembly GCF_022837055.1. NCBI lineage: Eukaryota > Metazoa > Chordata > Mammalia > Carnivora > Felidae > Prionailurus > Prionailurus viverrinus. The sequence continues at coordinate 32,747,513 of NC_062562.1, read as the reverse complement.
GACTGAGCCACCCAGGTCCCAGCATAATGAACCCTCTAAATTTATGGTTTTGTGATACAGCTTTGGAATGAAGGTGAATTCAGGTTCTAGGTTCTATTCTGTTGCCTGTTCAATTGGAGATTGTAGGCAATTGATGACGTTTTTCTGAGACTCAGTTAAGTCAGCTGTCAAGTGGAGAGACTAATCCCTGCCAGGCATATATCCCAGAGTTAGGTGAGAATCCCACTAGAAAATGTGTTTTTCAAATCCCCTATCAACTTTCTTAAGAGTAGCATTCATATAACTATTATCAATTAGTAAGTTGTAGGGGGAGATGAATAGTAGGGTAGGAAGAATTTGAGGAAAATGTATTTTCACATTACTGGAGGCGATTAAAAAATGACTTCTTGGTAATTACAATTATAGAATCTATTCCATATTTTCAGTCTTGGACTGCTCATAATTCTCAGAATGGGACAGCTGGGCTCGTCTTAATGCTTGAACTGAACAATGGTTGCTAATTAAAGCTAAAACACAAAACACAAGCTGGTTCGATTATTGTGTCTAGAGGTTAGGCTCCTTTTCGCTGTGTCTCAGTGTGTTTGTTTTGTTTTGTCCAGAGTGGGTTTGCTCTGGATTTGCCCTCATTTATGGGTGGAGTCCTTGGAAGTTGTACATTTCCACATTATTGGTAGAAATCTTGCTTTGTGGTAGATGGTGATGGTTCACATGGAGTTAGGTGGCTAAAGAGAGACTTCCACCCTCCCCATCTCCCACTGGATTTAGGGGTGCTCTCTGGATTTCTCTGTTACTGCAGTCATCAGCTGGCGTTGGCAAGAACATAATTACACCTGATAGAAACTTCAACTCAAAAATAGCTGGCCATTCTGGCTCCTGGGAACTCTGGGCTGAAAAAAGGGATCTCCTAGATGTAAGTAAATACCTTGAATTTGAGGACAAGTGTAGATTTGAGTGATTTCGAGAGTTTCCTGAATGTTTCCATTACTGACTTAGGTTTCTTGTTTGACCGGAATGTCCTAAGTCCCCACTAATAAGCTGAGAAGTTGAGAGGTTTTTGGTTTTGGTTTTCAAACGTGAAACAATGCAGATAATAAGTTACACCTGTCTTATATCTTCAGTGCATTTTCAGATCCATGATCTCATTTTATCCTTCTAACACCGTGAGGTAAATGGGAAAGGAATTTTCTTTCTTTGACACAAGTAAATGGTGCTGGCAAGTGAAGGTCCAGCTTTATTTTTTTATTTTTTATTTTATTTTTTTTTTCTTTTTTTCAACGTTTATTTTTTTATTTTTGGGACAGAGAGAGACAGAGCATGAACGGGGGAGGGGCAGAGAGAGAGGGAGACACAGAATCGGAAACAGGCTCCAGGCTCTGAGCCATCAGCCCAGAGCCTGACGCGGGGCTCGAACTCACGGACCGCGAGGTCGTGACCTGGCTGAAGTCGGACGCTTAACCGACTGCGCCACCCAGGCGCCCCGTGAAAGTCCAGCTTTAAAGAATGGAGTCAGAAGGTGAGGGTTGAGAATCCTGGCTCCACTGCTTAACTGTGTCGCATGGGCAAATGACTTAGCCTCTCTGAGCCACATTTTCCTGGATTATAATAATGGAAGACATGGGTAAATGAAGATTAGTAGGGTAACATGTGGAAAACTTGGTGAATTAGCACAGAGTTGCTAATTTGTAGCTGAGGTTCAGACTGGTTAAATGATGGGTTGTCGGTCAGAAAACTAGTTAGTCCACAGGACTCCTCATGTTTGATCATGTGGAAAAAGCTCCGACCTAGGTGCCACCGAGTGCTCATTTATTAGTGCCAGACCTGCTATGGACCATCCATGGTCTCTAGAGCTTACCCTGCCCCGTGTTTATGCTATTTAAATGTAACTAATTACAATGAAATGAATTAGAATAAAATAAAAATACAAATTAACTTCCATAGTCAGTGTAGCCACATTTGAAGAGCTCAGGGGGCACCTGGGTGGCTCAGTCAGTTAAGCATCCGACTTTGGCTCAGGTTATGATCTCGCGGTTTGTGAGTTTGAGCCCTGCTTCTGGCTCTGTGCTGACAGCTTGCTCAGAGTCTGGAGCCTGCTTCTGATTCTCTGTCTCCCCCTCTCTCTGCTCCTCCCATGCTCATGCTCTTTCTCTTTCTCTGTGTCTCAGTAATAAAAAAATGTTAAAAAAAGAAAAAGAGCTCAGTAGCCACATGTGGCTGCTGGCTACCATATTGGATAGCTTGGCCATGGAACATTTCCATCATCCCTGAAAGTATTAGTGGACATCGTTGCTCCAGCAGGTGGGTGAACCTTAAAGCCCACAATTTACCTTTTGGGGGTTGGTAAAATTAGGGCCATTCAGAGGATGATCTTAGACTTACTCTAACTTCCTCTTCTAATACTGGCGTCTCTAATTTTCTGACTGACCTTTGACAAACTACTTAGCCTCTTTGAGCTTTGTTTTGATCATCTGTCAAATCAGTATCATGAAAGCCTCTTTACATACTTGCAAATATTACATGAGATATGGTATGTACTATGTTACTCCAAAGAGGGTCTATATGTGTTTTACGAATAACTTAACCCTTGCCCCTGGACCCATAAGTGGGGGCCGCTGTCTGTCTTCAGAGCCCCAGGTCTTCAAACACCACTGCAGTGTGGCCCTGCCTGTCCTTGGACGAGTGGCGACCTTAATTATGAAATTAAAATATGCCAATACAGGGATATTTTTCCTGTAATACAGTTTTGGCTTGAGGTGGATTTAATCTGAAGACAAGTGCCTGCATCTCTTGGCCCCGTCCCCTGGACATTTGGCCTTTTCTCTAGAGGATTTGGGAAAAGGCCTTGACTTAGGGAGAGGGTTTCCATGACTACTTCAGCTTTGGATAGGCCTGGGGTCAAATTGTCACCATCTACTTTTGTCTAGGGCTAAGTGTGGGTGAGCTTCTGCCTCCTTGTCTTTTACTAGCTCTTTATGTGCACAGTGTGTCTTCAAAGAGAACTTCCCTGTTGCGTTAACCTTTCTCCTTCTCACCAATGAGATATGCTCCATGCCTAGTCCCGCGCAGAAGCTAAGGGACACTTGGGCAGCTTCCATGGTCCATTCATCAAGGGAAGAAATGCCAAAACATGGCTATAAAAATGATGGTATATTTTAAATATTTATGCCTAATCAATTAGTGCCTTTAATGCGTATGTAATATGCTGTATAGAGTGACCACCATTATTACATAATTATGGTTTTCAAAAAAATACTATCAGTGTCCTGGAGGATGTGTGGTCTGGTAATGGGGCTCATGTGTAAAGATGTAATGATTGCACAGTAATTTCAATCCAATCATTAGATCATAGTTACTGTATATCTAAGCTCAGTAAGAGCCAATGTCCCATCTGTAGTCCTCTGTGCCTCAGAGGCCCCAGGACTGAAAGCTCTCAGAAGTCCTCATGATAGGCCTGAGAGTTCAAGTTTGACCTCAGAAGAACTAAAAAACAATTTTAACAGCAAGGAACTTGGTTATTATTTTCATGCATGTCTCTTAGAAAAAGCAAATAAATCCGGGTTAAATCCTAAAGAAAACCTCATTTGCTTTCTGGCATAAATATTTGCTCCTCTTTTCTTTATTATGTGGACTTACTTCCCCCATCTTGCTTTCTGCTTCAGTAGTTACTGATTTATGAATGATGTTTACTTGTACTCCCCTTTGAAGTTGTGAAAATTACACAGAGTCCTGGTCTCCAAATAATGTTGAGGGCAAGTGCGGCTCTCTGAGGTCTCTGTGAAATGCCTTCAAAACCACTGGTGAGCGTTGCTGTTCTGGATTTTCTGTCTTTTAAAATCGGCTGACATCATTGGGATTAAAAGAATTTGAACGGACCACAAGATTGAGACAGCGTGATTCCAGATTTGAATGCTTTTCTGTAAATATCTTTTCTTTTTAGATTAAATGTGTGTTAAATCAAATTGAAGGGTTTGGCGACCAGTGTTTTAAATGAATCCTTTCTCTGTCCCTCCTTCTTCTCCTCTTCCCCCGAACTATCTTCTTCTTCTTCACTTATACCTGTACGCATATCCTCACTCCCACTCCTAGAGTGGATGAAACCTTAGTTGGGAGCATTTCCTACATAGGTAACTTTGCCAGATCATGTAACTTCTATCTGTCTTGGTTTTCTGAGTTGGTAAAAGGGGAGTCGTGATGGTTCTCTAGCCCTAGAAAGTAAGTGCCATAGGTACCATTTGTAAGTTGGTGGGAGGGTTAAATAAGATAATACATACAAGTGCTTTGAGTAGCACCTGGCACCCAGGGTGTGCTCCATGCATTGTCATTATTGTTTTCTTATTAATGTTATCATCCTTTTATTTATCAAATACTCATTGAACACCTTAAAAAAATTTTTTTTTTCAACGTTTATTTATTTTTGGGACAGAGAGAGACAGAGCATGAACGGGGGAGGGGCAGAGAGAGAGGGAGACACAGAATCGGAAACAGGCTCCAGGCTCTGAGCCATCAGCCCAGAGCCCGACGCGGGGCTCGAACTCACGGACCGCGAGATCGTGACCTGGCTGAAGTCGGACGCTTAACCGACTGCGCCACCCAGGCGCCCCCCAAAAAATTTTTTTTTAATGTATATTTATTTTTGAGAGACAGAGAGCATGAGTGGGGGAGGGTCAGAAAGAGGGAGACACAGAATCAGAAGCAGGCTACAGGCTTTGAGCTTTCAGCACAGAGCTCGATGCGGGGCTCCAACCCCCGAACTGTGAGATCATAACGTGAGCTGAAGTCAGATGCTTAACTGACTAACCCACACAGGCACCCTGTTGAATGCCTTTTTAAAAAGTTTATTTATTTTGGGGCGCCTGGGTGGCTCAGTCGGTTGAGCGTCCGACTTTGCTCAGGTCACGATCTCACAGTCCATGAGTTTGAGCCCCGCATCAGGCTCTGTGCTGACAGCTCAGAGCCTGGAGCCTGCTTCAGATTCTGTGTCTCCCTCTCTCTCTGGCCCTCCCCCCCGTTCATGCTCTGTCTCTCTCTGTCTCAAAAATAAATAAATGTTAAAAAAAATTAAAAAAAAAAGTTTATTTATTTTGACAGAGAGAGAGAGAGAGAGAATGAATATGAATCCCAAGTAGGTTCCATGCCTAGCATGGAGCCCAGTGTGGGGCTTGATCCCGTGAACTGTGACATGATGACCTGAGCCAAAATCAATAGTCAGATGCTTAACTGACTGAGCCATCCAGGTGCCCCTATTTGCAAAGTTACTCTTTTTTAAAAAAATTTTTAAAAATTTTTATTTATTTCTGAGAAAGAGAGAGAACACAAGAGGGGGAGGAGCAGAAGAGAGGGAGACACGGAACCCAAAGCAGGCTCCAGGCTCTGAGCTGTCAGCACAGAGCCTGATGCAGGGCTCAAACTCACGAACTGCGAAATTATGACCTGAGCTGAAGTCGGACGCTTAACCAACTGAGCCACCCAGGCACCCCAAAGTTATTCTTTATGTATTGGAATTGGCACATGAAAAGAAACCTGTATACTATAAATCTTACAGGACATTGTTTTTTTTTTCTATTGATGTGTTCCAAATTCTACCCATATTTAATTAACTTAAAAACAAATGATTGCCTTATCTTAGTAGAAGAGTTAATATTTGCAGAGATCCTTAGGTTCAGCTGAAGAAATAGATTCTATAAATACATTTACAACTTACACTATTTTTATCCATAGATGAGTTGGGGGCGTGCACCTGGAGTTGTCACTTGCATCTGAATCAGGGCCATACTTAGCAGAAGTATGTAATTAAGGTAAAATGGTTTGGAACAGGCCAGCCATTCCTAAAATTAGCACTTGCTTTGATGTTCCCCAGGTGCAAGTGCACACATCCCTGGTCCTTTCACCTTTACTGCACTTGATTTCTTTTTCTAGGCTGTATGTGTGCTTTACCGGGATTGCAACAAGTTTAGTTCTGGCTCAGATTGGGGAACTGAGATTGTTTTCTCCTGTGGCTCATTAATCACATTTGAAACTTCATTTGGAACCTTAGAAGCTTGTTAAAATACGCTTTTAAGGACAAGCGTTACGTTACTTATGTTTAACTCTGAGAGTCCAAAAAGCTATTTCTTCTTTTAAGCTGTTTTTGGGTGGATGCTTGGAGAATTATGTTGTATTCGTTGGCTGCCCTTTCTTTTACGTGAAGGTAGGCAGTGCCATCCAGGAAGGGCTTTTAAGCTGACCTGTCAAGGAGTACCAGCACAGCTACCGATTCCACCGTGGCTACCTAAAACTTAAAAACAAGCGATTGCGTTATCTCAGTGGAAGAGTTAATACTTACAGAGATCCTTAGGTTCAACTGAAGAAATAGGTTCTATAAGTACGTTTACAACCTATGCTAATTTTATCCGCTTTGGGGGGTGAAGTCCTTGGTCTCTCTGCTCTTACTGGTGTGCACCTTGGGCAAGTTTGGCAAGGTGTCTTGTGCTTTAGTATCCTGAGTAAAATGGAGACCAGAGCACTGCTTCTCTCATAAGGTTGTTATGAGGATTAAATTGAATGACACAGCAGAGATGAGTAAGTCAATTGGCACAGGAAGCTTCAGATGTAAGCAATTATTCCCCAGAGAAGGGATTTCAGGGCAGGGAGTAGACACTTGCCTTGGGTGCACAATTTAAGGGGCACCAATGACCTCAATATTTTTTCAAAACACCCACTTTTTCATTAGCTCAGGAGCCAACCCCGCACGTATACGGCCCCAGCTCAGTCCTATCACGCTGTTCCTAGTCCTGGCTGTCACTCAGGTCACCCAGGGCCACGGGCTTGGTGGCTTTTTCAGGAATGGCCATCAGTTTGTGCTGACCGGTTCCTCTTGAGTCACCAACACATACTTTCAGAATGACTCTCTGGGGCCAAGGGTGCAGCTGAATGCTGGAATATTGCTGAGCTCACAGTCTGTAAGGAGACTAATTGTGCATCCTTGGTCTTATGGCCTGGTGCTAGAACCGTCTGAGCTATGCAGCTCCGGGCTGTGGAGTAACTGTCCTAGTAACACGTAAGGTATTCACTTATTAAGAACTCCTTTGGACCCGATATCAAATTTATCAATGTAGCTATTTAGGCAGGTGAGGTTATGGTTCCCAATTCCTAATGTTGAGTTGCTCTCTGAAAACACAACAAAATGAGGAATAGGGAAAGAGAAAGAATATTCCAGAAGAGCCCTCACTTGGGTGTTTTACGGCTGTAGTGAAACAGAGGTGTGCCATTACAGTTCCCTGAGGTGAAGAAAGCCATGACTTGTACCAGCACATCCTCACAGAAGTTAATCAGGTTTCCTTTGGGTTGCTGGGCTACTTTGCTTTGAGGAAAAATAGCGCTACCCTGAAGAGTAAAAATAGCTGAAACCACATGTCCCAGGGAGCTTTCAGCCAATTGCTCCTGAAGGAAAGTGAATCTGACCGCTGGAAAGGTTTTTGTTGGATGGTGTTTTGATTAAGCAACATACTTCCCAGACCTAGGAATGTGATCTCTTAGAGATAGAAATACTGTGGCCTGAATAGAAGCTGGAGTAGCAGGAAGGGCTTGTAGGCTGAGGTTTGCCTTGTTGGAAAGATTAGTTTAGAAAATTGGATTAGGCTTACTGTTCAATTTTTACTGTTCCACAGATCTTGAGATCTCTGAGTGTTGCTGTGGCAAAAAACTGGATGTTCTAACTTGAGTTCTTCTTCTGGAATTAAAAAAGGCGGGGGTGGGGTGGGGATTGAGTGAGTCAAGTGGATATTTGGGTTCTGTGAATGAAGAAGGAGATGTTTTCTGGATCCTTAAAACCATTGCCATGTGAATGAAGGAATGTAGAGTGAGTCACCTGTGGTGTTGGATTTCACATTACACTTGAAGAAGTTGAGTACACTGGTGGGGTGGAGGGTGGGATCCCTAAGTTGGAAGGATTTGGGGGTGAGTAGAGAAGGCAGGCGACCTGGGGTTGTGGATGAGTGAGCTTCCCTCCTGTTGTAGCCCTCTCTTTTAAACATTCTAGGCTCTGGGAGATTGAGCACTGGCTGGAACACAGAGGGTCCCTGGTCTGATGGGAAGGCAGCAGGATGTGATGATTAAGAGCATGGATTCTAGAACCACACACTTAGAGGTTTGAATCCTGGTTTTACCATTGAGTAGTTCTGTGTCTTGGGTGGATTACTTAACCTTTTTGTGCTTCATTCATTTGCACGCTGAGGATAACTGTTACCTGCCAAGTTGGGTTATTGTGAGAAGCAAGATACTTAGATGTATACTTGGCCCCTAGTAAGTCTAATATACAATATAAACCCTAGCTTTTGTGAACTATTACTGTAGACCTTATACTCTTATGTGCACCTGTATGTCTGGTGATAGGCATGTTAATGAATGAATGCAGACAAAAATAACCAGATGTGCAACAGGGGATAATGGGATGCAATATCAGATAGGCTGGTCAGGAAGGCCTCCTGGGGAATGTGATCTTTGAGATGGGACCTGGATTCCTAGGAGTCTACCTCATGATGGTCTCTGGGGGCAGAGGGAGCCAACAAAGCCCCTGAGGGGAAAAGACCTCTAGTGAGTTTGAGGAAGAGCTAGGAGACCATGGTGTCTCCAGTGGCACACTCAGGGACAATGGCTTGAACACAAGGCAGCAACCAGATTGAGTAGGGTTTTGTAGACCTTGGAGGTGAACTTGGATTTTACAGTAAGGATAGTGGGACTTCAACTGAACAGTGACATGGTCTGGTTTTTGAAAAAGCTACTCTGGAACCCCTCTACCTGAGTGTGCCCTCAGGATGAAGTCACGTGGAGTGCCCGCACATTGAGGGTGACTGTGACCCTGGAACTAATATTGACAGCCTTCTAAGTATGCCATTTGTGGGGGGTGGCATTTGGGGGGGCCACAGGGTTAGACTCTATGAAGAACCTCTGGTCTATCTCTTCCCCTGCTGAGATGCACAAATTAAATGGAAGGAAACCCTATAATGCCACCATCACTGATAAATAGGGATTGAACATCACTATGAGGCCCAAGGTTAAGTGCTTTAATTGACATATTGGTTTCCTGGAATTAGAGAATTTGAAAGGTTGCCTCCTGGAGTGGTTTCCCTTTCTTGTTACCTTAAAATAGTCAAAGGATTTCTGTTTCAAAATACCTGTGAGAGATACCACTGAGAATGAAGGTGGTGTTTGAGGATGCCTCCTGCCTTGGTTTCTTTCGAAGCAAGTGCAAAGTGCATGATTTGAATTAGGGCAGGGAATAAAGCTTCTACTAATTTAGGATCTCGCTGCACAACTTGTAATGCATCTTCATGGTTTACGTATCCTCTAAGCTAAGTATGTTTTGATCCATTTTTGTATGTAATCGAGTTTGGTTCAAAAAAGTAGCAAAGTCAAATGCAAGAATAATTAACTCTAGAATGTGATAAAAAAAATTTTTTTTTTTACCAGCAATAAACTCACTGATGAGAAAGGTCTTCTACATAAATTTTGCACGACCTGCATTTTAACACCCCTCCTCCCCGCCCCAACTCTTTAAAAAGTCTTGTACAATAAATTGCATCATTTGAAGGTGTTGGCGATGATTTAATTTTGAGTATCTTATGACTGGACAGCTCTTAGAATATCACCTAGTGTCCCATATGGGCTGGCCAGGGAGGGGCAGCTAGGGGTGACAGCCCACACAGAGACACACTGTTGAGTTTACCAGATGCTTCTGGCTTCATAGCAATGGGAGTAGAGCTATGATGAAGTGCTTGCCAAGAGCAATGTTGAAGGCACCAGGATCGGAAGCAACCATGAATACAGACTGCTCCTCAGGATAGAGACCCTCTCCATCACTGCAATTTGTTTCTCCTTAGTTCCAGTTTAAAAATACGATTTGAAGTTCTTTGTATTAGTATATGCTGGCCACTGCCACTATCCACCGGAAACATTTAAAACAAGGGTACCAACTAAGGGTATTCAGGGGCTAGATTGAGTCACGGAAATGCTCAGACTAAGGAGCGTCAACATCTGTCAGTTATGACTTCGTTTTAATTCAGGTCTGAGTGACATTTGATGACAGATGCAGAAACACAGAGAAATCCATGCAGAGCTTTTGGTGATGTAAAAAAACCATCTTCCAATTCAGACTTGGGTAATAAGGCATGCTAGGGAAGTGTTTGATTCTATCTGATGGTGTGTGTGAAATGTAACGTGTTTATATGAGGGCTGGAGACAAGAGGCCATTTTGTGGTCTGCACTCCTTTTTCGTTTACCACCAGCCTCTGCTACAGACGGAGATGTGATTTTGGAAATTTGCCTTTTGGGCACTGATGTGTTTGCTGAGTCAAGTACTGAATTTTTAGAATGAAAATCATGAGTGCCGACAGTTGAAAGTTAGGCAGCGGGAGCATTTCAATCATTTTTGGATCAAGAAGAAAATCAACTTTGACATTTCTCATAGTTACCTTTTCTTGTTTATAGATACATCCATTTTTACCTTAGCAACATAACACAAACGATTTGTAGAAGGTTTTGCAACTATGCAAAAATCACTGCCTATGATGCTGTGTTAATTTGTCACTGTCTGAGCACAGCTTTAGGCCTGGGAAGATTTGGTGATTTCACAGTTTACAGTCTCCATGAATGAATGATTCCCAGTGATTCCTGGCATCTATACACTTGTCTTCTTCCACACTGTCAGGTTCATCTTTGTGGGCAACAGCATAGTAGAGGTGATGGTATGTCACTTCCAAGATGATGTTATAAAAGTTTGCCTTCTATCCTGGGCATTCTTTATCTTTTCCTCTCTCGTGGATCCCTCATTCTGGGGAAATCCACTTGTGAGTAGACCTATGGAGAGGCCCATGTGGTAAGGAACTGGAGTCTCCTACCAGTAGCCATGTGTGTGGGCTTGGAAGAATATCCTATAGACCTAGTCATGCTGTGCTTGACTGCAGTCATCTAGCTAACTAACCCATAGTTAGTGGGTCACTAACCGTGAGATAATAAGTGTTGTTTGAAGTCAACAAGTTTGGGGCAATTAGTTATATAATAGTAGGTAACTAATACAAATTGATAACATTAAATTGGGTTCCTTATGTACCATTCATCCATCCATCCATCCATGTGTCCACCCACCCAAGGACCTATCTACCCACTCCATCCATCCATCCATCCATCCATCCATCCATCCATCTTACTTTTCATGCTTTCAACAAATGTTTGAGGACCTACTCTGTCCTAAGCACTGTGCTGGTTATGAGGATGCTAAAGCGAATGCCATGTTTTTATTTTTGAAGGCGAGAGAGAGAGACAGAGTGTGAGTGGGGGAGGGACAGAGAGAGAGAGAGAGAGAGAGAGAGAGAGAGAGAGGGAGAGAGACACGAGACACAGAATCCGAAGCAGGCTCCAGGCTCTGAGCTGTCAGCACAGAACCCCACGTGAGGCTTGAACTCACGAACCGTGAGATCATGGCCTGAGCTGAAGTGGGGTGCTTAACCAACCGAGCCAGCCAGGCACCCCTTTAATCCATGTTTTCAAGGAGCAAAATACCTACTTTTCTCTAGCAAAACTGTAGTTGAATGCTTCCTTGCCACTTTCCTAGGATTAAATTTGAATTTTAAAAGTAAATAAACATGCAAAGTTTTTATTTTTCTGTATCTCTCCTTTTTTAGTGTTCTTTATGGCTAATTCAGAGCAGAGAACAATGTATAATAATTGAAATCACATGTGGTATACACTATGAAAATGGATTTTTAGGTGAGCTTAATGCAAGATGTATTTTTTGTCTCTAAGCAATCTGAGAAAGAAAAACTGATTTGAGCCAAATCAATACATAATAGTAAATATTAATATTGATAGAGTACCTTCTCTATGCAGCTTCCGTAATAAGCAATTTATGTATTTCTTCCGTTAATCTTCACAAGGAATTATAATTATTTTCCCTACTTTATTGGTAATGAAACTAAGGTTTTAGAACAGTTAATTAGCACAAAATCCAAAAGTCAATAAGAGTTGCAGGTGAGTTTCAAAGCCTTATCTTAAGATCGTTCTCTGCCATACATAAATATATCTATGTTTGTGTGCTGATAGAAAATACCTTGCTACATGTTTGAGGAGTTGGTAGTTTTTCCAGGATACACCCAGTTGTAATGTTTGCTCTGTGTCATTGGAACCCTTTAAAGCATGGTTTGGCCAAATTTGCATCAAAATATGGGGACTGCAACAGTCAGAACTGTCTGTGTATCCATCTATATTTATTTGCTTTCTTACTTACTTTGAGTCAGAACTTTAAATGGGGTATCTTATCACATCCTGCGCAACCCAAAAGAACATTCTGGCACTGCCTTTATAAAGGTGCTGAAATACTGGATTGACTTTATCTCATTAAATTTCCATCACTCTTAGGAGGAGGAGCAGAGAGGAGTGGGCTAAGGTTTCTCCAGGTAGAGGAAAAGCCCTCTTACCTTCTTTCTTCAGGAAGCTGTATTCACATACTTAATAAATGCTGATTGTCAATAGTTGAGTGTAGGGTCACTTTTCTTCCTTTTGTTTTTCCTTCCTCTTCATTATCACTGTCATCAGCTGCAGCCTGTCTCAACCAATCCTAACCTTTCAGAGGAGGTCATAATGATTTTAACAGGACAACAAGAGATTTCAGGCTGAACAGAAACTTCAAATAAAATTTAGGGAACAAAATGGTTCTAGCCAAGTGAAGGTCACATGGTGCTGACTGCCCGGGAAGTTACATAATAGAAACTGAGTTAAAAGGAATACCTACTTTTTACTAATTCATTTACGAGTGAAATAGAAGAAGCAACAAATGTGTGTATCAAGTGCATGTGACCTATACATAGGCTAGTGGAATGTTAGTGCGTCAGAAAATGTTTAAAATTGCCAGCAAGATTTCAGCTTTTGGTGACTATCTTTCTAAGGTATTTGTATTCCCTGCTTCTTCTTGCAATAGTTAACAATTTGAATTTAAACCAATGGCATTGTGTCATAAATCTTTTACTGATCGCTCTTACACTTCTTTCTCTGCTGCTGGTGTGTGTGCTCTTTGTATCTGCTACCTTATGTCCCTGTCAGTTTCCCAAATGAGGGACAGGAACTGCTTTGCCGTGTGATGTGGCAGAATTAGGGAGTGATTTAACTGCATGGGTAGAGCCTTAGAAAGTCTCAAATACCTTCCCTTTCTTCCTCTAGAATCAGCCTTTTCCTGGCTCTTACCCCGCTCATCTCCTGGGTAGAGTCTTTTCCCATTTGCCCTTGGATTTCCTTCTCCTTCTTGCTGGGTGTAGCACGATAATTGAATGTGCCTAGAGAAAACTTTATTGAGCTGGGAGCATAGCTGGGTAAGAAACCATTCCTTGTCCTTGGTCATTTGGTCATTTGGTATAGGGATGAAAGGAAGCTAGAGTAGGGCATACAGCTGCTCAAAGCCCAAGGAAACATATCCGGCAAGAAGCTGGGATGGTTTCCTTCCAGGAGGATGCACGAAGGCATTTGTGTCTTATGGAAGAGACTGTATGCCTGAGACTCTCGTTCATGAATCTTTGTGGATGATGACAGGGCTTCGGCGAGTAGTCTGATTGTTCATGGTTTGGTTTCTTTGAATTGCATAAAAACGTGTGCTTAACTTGGATACACATTTTATTTTCTCCCTGGGTAAAGGGTGTCAGATAGTGACTTTGTTGGCTGCTAGCTCAGAATGACTGCCCGGGACTACCGAAAGAAATTTTAGAAGGAGAATGCCGAGTGAGGCCCCAAGTGCCTCAGGGAACATTTCAAGCTGGATCCTTTTGAAATGAGATGGTCTCCTGAAATGATGATGAGTTAGGAGAAGTGCTAAGATCTGTATTCCGCAGGTTCTACATCATTTAAAAACATAAGCCACAGACAGGCCTTTAAGGAATGCAGCACAATTCTACATTGGACTCCACCTTCTTCAAGGCTCTGAGGCCTAGTGGGCCTTCTAAATAATGATTCATAAGAGTTCATAGTTGAGGGCATTATATTTAACAGAACTGATATCTGTAATTCTAGAATGCAACTGATCTTGAAGCACTTTTGTGGCAGGTATTCATTACATTTTGATGATTCTCTTGGTGGCAAAGCCATGACCATTGGAACTCATTGTGTCTGGTAGCTCTTGTTATCAATATGCTGTGTAACAAATTGCCCCCAAACACTCACGGCCTACAAGGATGTCCTTCCCTCAGTCACAAGTTTGCTGGGTGGCTTTATGTCGGCTGTGGGTTGTTTGGTCTTGACTCCAGAGTATGAGGTTAGAGTGGGGTTGAGGTTGACTTTGTTCTATTTCCTCTTTCTTCTCTGAGTAGCAGCTCCTCTGACGTACTCTTCTCATGGTGAATCACCAGAGCGTAAGAGGCCAAGCCACACTGCAAAAGTCTCTGCTTGTGTCGTGTTATGCCTGGTAACATTCTATTGGCCAAAGCAGATTGCATGGCAAAAACTGACATTAATGGTGCAGGCAAGTGTACTCTGTCTATATTGGAAAAAAACTGCAGAGTTCCATGACAAAGAGCATGGGCATATAATTTTAAAACAGAGACAACATGGATCAGGAGCCGTGGTTTGGTCTACCATACTGTATGAAGCTTTCCTGGTTCTTCCCTCCTCCCCTCTTCCTTCTTCCCTCTGTTTTCTTTCCTTCTCTTCTCTCCTCTCTCCTCTTCTCTTCTTCCTTTTCTTTCCCATCCCTCCCCTTCCCTTCCCATCCCATCCCATCCATCCCATCCCATCTACATAATGTAAAAAATGCCATTTCTACCATTTCTAAATGTACAGCTCCTTCTTTGGCACTAACTACATGCTCATGGTGGTGCAACCATCACCATTGTCCATCCTCAGAACTTTTTCAGCTTTCTAAACTGAAACTCTGTACTCACTAAACACTACCTCCTTATTCCCCCTCCCCGAGCTCCTGGTAACTGCCATTGTAATCTGTGTGTCTATGAACTTGACTATCCTAGGTACCTCTTTGAGTAGAATTGTACCATAGTTATCCTCTTGTAACTGGTTAATTTCACTTAGCATGTCTTCAGGATTCATCCTTGTTGTAGCATGGGTCAATTGCTTTCATTTTAAGGTTTATATATATATTCCGTTATATGTATATACTACATTTCATTTATCTGTTCATCCATTGATGGCTACTTGGGTTATTTCTACTGTCCTGATTGTTCATTGCTGAATTTTCACCTTCCCTATTGGCTGGGACAGTCTGACTTTGTTTAATAATCTTTTCCATCCCTGCTCCTGGGTCTAACCTTGTCCACTTATTTATTCATTAATTTAACAAATACTTGTTAAGCATCTACTGTGTGCCAGCAGCTGTTGTAAAGGACCCTGAAGTCACTCAGTACTTAGGATTGTGCTGTCCTATTTGTAGCTAATGGTTACATGTGGCTATTGAAATAGAAATTAAAGTGAAATAAAAATTAAAAATGCAGTTCCTCAATTGCAGTGGCTGTATTTCAGGTGATGAATAGTGACATGTGGCTGGTGGCTATTGTATTAGTGCTGACTTAGTATAGGGAAAGCCATGTAGCCGTGATTCAGTGAAAACCCTTTCTGGAAAATCCTCTTAAACCGCAAGACTCTGAAGGGGTCACCTTGCGAGTGCAAGCTTGCCATAGTTAATTTGACCAGGTTTGAACAAGCCAGCCAATGAGAGCTATTTCTCAACACTTAGGGAGGGTAAATCGAACAAGTGACTGAGTTTTTCTAGGTCATTGACAATTTGACCCTCCAGGAGGCATTTGGCAGTGCCTGGAGGTAGTTCTGATTGTCACAGCTTGGGCGACAGGGAGCTGTTACTGGCATCTCGTCGACTGGGTAGAGGCCAGGGGTGCTACTAAACACTCTGCATTGCACAGCATCGTCCTTCTGACCCCAAATAAAGACCCATATCGTCCCAAATGCTAATTATTTGAAGCTTGAGATTCTTCCTGCTCCTGGTAAAGTGATGATAGATAAGGGCTGGGAACGGAGAGCTGTGGCCTCCAGTATTCAGAAGAAGCCAGTGGACAGTGAGAGAAAATAAAGTACAGAGATGGAGAGATTCCTGGTGGGCTTCCAGTCTCCAGTTCCCTTGTCCCGGAGACCTGCCTCTTTGCTTCCCGTGGGTTTTAAGAAGGACCTCAGTATTGGAAAACTTTACTCTTTCGCTTGAAATATTTTGAATTGGGATTAGCCTTTTGCTAAATATTCCTAGTACAACAAGGTATTTAGCAATTCCTTCTTTTAGTTATGTGCTGTGTCGAGTGGGTATTACATTCAAGGCAGTCCTGTGGCATGTCTGACACATGTGAGTCATGTTTTGGCAGCAAGCTCACTGAGATGTTAGGACTGAAATCCAAATAAACCATTACATTCCCTGTGAATCAAACACACAAGCATTGGGGCCTCATCATATTTTACTGGTGGCCTCTTGGCTGGTGCTGATCTTAGTCCTACGTGGTTTTAGTGGAAACCAAAGGGCTTCAGTAAAATGCCTTTTCAAAATCTTACCACAGCATGCAGAGGCAGCATGTGAGGTTCTCTCTGTACTACATCACCGGTATGGGCAGATAGCCCTAAATTTATGTGCTGTCACTCTTAAAGAAGAGTGAATTTTAATCAGTTGGAAACTGTATGAATTACATGGGATTCTCTCTCTCTCGAAACTAAATAAACATTAAAAAAAAAAAAGAAAGCTCTTGAAATTCTTTCTAGACATCTCATGAAAAAGGAAAGAAAACGTTTTTCTTCAAACAAGGATATCCATATTTATTTATTTTTATTTGAAGTGAAAAAGGAATAGAGATGAGTAAAAAAAAATCAAACAGTAGAAAGGGGATAGAGTGAAAAGCCTCTGATGCCCTGACTTCTCCTGTTCTCCCAGCTGCAACCATGGTTGCATGGCTTCTTATTCTAGAAATTGTTTATACTCCATAAGCATATTCCTTTTCCTCTTCCATTGTCCTCCCTCCTTTAAAAAATATGTGTAAGAAAATACATAGAACAGAATGTGTACATGTGTATATTGTATATTTGTATTTTGTATATTTATGTACATATACACACTGCATGTATTTTTTGATGATATGTGTGTGTCAGTTTCTGCTCCTTATGATTTACAACTAATAGCTGCAACCCTATTTTGGAGTTCTTTTTATATTAGTGCTGAGATTGGCTTCATGATTCTCAGCGACTTGGAGCTTGCCTTCTTGTCAGTGTTCCATACATAATTTATTTAACTGGTCCCCTGTTGATGAACATTAAGGTTTTTTCCAGCCTTTTGTTTTTACAAACCATGCTGCAGTGAGTAAGATATCCTTGTACCTTGATCTTTATGTGCCTATAATTGTATTTATAAAATAAAATCCCAATAGTTTTCTGGTTCAGAAGGTAGACACCTTTTACGTTTTTGTTCTATATTGCCAAATTGCCTTTCTGAAAAGATGTGCCATTTTCTACTTTGACCAGCTGCGTATGGATATCCCTAAAATTTCATCCCTTTATTTCCTTCCCAGTTCTCTCTCCAACTTCCCTTCCTGCCCCCAGACCCAGACTAGCAGTTGGGACCCCTTCAGATGAAGGGTTGACATTGAGTGAAGTATGTAGAATACATATTGCGGTCCCATTCTTGAAAGACACAAACCTTTCCCCTGTGTGAGCACTGAGAATTTCCTCCCGGGTATGGGTTTGGTCCCCCTTTAGATGGTGGCCCAGCCTCAGCCTTGTGAATTCCCCTTCCTCATCCTTTTTCCTCCCTTCATTCCCTGGGAGGCTTTTAAGAGCTGGTCCTCAATATCTGTTCACTTGTCTTGGGTGCTTGCCAGCACTTAAAGATAGGCAAGGTTGGACCCCTGCATTCTTGCCATTTCAGAAGAAGTGGTATCTGTTTGCATGTCAAGCGATGGTTTCCAGATGACTGCTTCAGTCTGGCATTTCCATTAACGCTTTCAATCGGGAGATGGTTTCTCTAGCTAAACTGGCAGGGGACCCAGGTTTCCATCCCATGTGCTCCTGTAACTTTCCCAGCCTTTGACCCCAATTGGGGTAACCTGTAACTTGATTCCATGTTCTGTGGAGTTTAACTGGGATGCTTAAAGAAAAAGCTTTCGCCATGACATTGCTGGCAAACCCTGTCTCGTCCCCTTCTATTTTTGAGCACGAAGTGATCTTCTGGGCCCTTCCTTGCTCTCTCTTCCCAACACTTTATAATAATGTTAAACCCACAGCACAGTTGAAAGAATTTTATCGTGAACACCCGTATGCCCGCTGATAGGTTCTGCCATAAACATTTTACTCTACTTGATTTCTTGTGTAGCTGCCCCTCTGTTCATCATTTGGGGCTCTTTTAGTGATTCCTTTCTAGTACTTGAGAGGCATCGCAGAAAGGCTTTTTTAGGAGTGGGAGCTACAGGGCCGACTGCTTGGGTTGCAATCCTGGCCTTGCTTTTTACTAACCCTGAGACAGACCTTGGGCAAGCTACTAAACCTCTCTGGGCCTCAGTGTACTCCACCATGAGATGGAAATAATATAGTAGTGCTGACTTCATGAAGTTTTGTTGAGATTAATTGAATCCGTACATGTACAGCATTTAGGACAGAGGCTACAGCATATTAAGCCCTTACTACCTGCCATAAAGTGCCAAATCCGTTTCAATGTCACAGATCTTTAAAAATACTTTTAAAAGTAACAGATTGCATGGATTTTAGGGAGAAGCAACTGTGTGTCTGGTATGTGCCAGTTGATGTATATTGCCTCATTTAATACTCAAAACAACCTAAGCAGATTATCCCCATTTGCCGAAGAGTAAACTGAGGCCGCGTGTATGCCAACAGTGGGACTTCATCACAGATCTCTCCTAGCTCGGTGGTCATAACCTCCTGCCTTGCCCTTTCTCTTTTAACCACAAGACGGAGAAATTCCAGGGTTGTGTCAGGTGGTAGAGATTTCTGTGGTTGGCAGAAAACCTTCATGGAACTCTGGGAAACAGGTGTCAGCACCTAGCCTTTTATCCCTTTGGCGTGACCTTGAGCTGTTGAAGGTCAGTCTTGCAGAAGAAAGAACACTCTATTTTTTTTTTTTTTTTTTTTTTTTTTTTTATATCTTGTTAAAATACTTTCCTTGACGTTGGCGTTGCCAATTCCGGGTCCTCTTGCTGTCTGGAGTTCTGGCTGACCTCAGTGCACGGGAATCACCTTGGGGTTTTCTGGCATTGCCATCATATGTCAACTCTTAAACATCTCCGATGCTAGAAATTTCTCCTAGTCTGCTGTCCAGAATCGTCTGTGGAAATCAACATGACTACCGACTTTCTCACAGGCCTGGGTGTTTTGAGGAGAAGCCTTGTCCCAGCTGGTCACTTTCGCTTGGAAGTTGTGGCCGTGATAGCATCTGTGTCTCTGAGAAAGAGTCCTCGGTGAGCTATGTTGTACACATACCTCAGAAATCAAATAAGAGGTTGAAATAAACCCCTCAGCTTTTTTTTTTCTCCCTGGAGCTCCTGCCTCAACTCAGATTCAGTCCTTTCCCCTTTTGCATGAATTCCGGGGTGCCTATGTGTCTTTAACTGCCCTGCACATTTGCTAATTTGCCTTTCCAATTGAGAGGCGGTAGTTTTTAATGACATCATTTTGCTTTATTGTATTTGCTTTTGGAGTTACCTTATTCTGTCAGCTGATTCTATACGTCTATTTACAGAGGTGATGTAAAGTTTCCATTGAAAAGACATTTGATTACATACAGAAAAACTGCTTTTTAATTTTTTTTAATGTTTATTTTTGAAAGAGAGCAACAGCACATGAGTGGGGGAGGGGCAGAGAGAGAGAGAGAGAGAGAGAGAGCGCGAGAGAGAGACAGACAGACAGACAGAATCCGAAGCAGGTTCCAGGCTCTGAGGTGTCAGCCCAGAGACCGACTTGGGGCTCGAACTCAGAACACGAGATCATGACCTCAGCAGAAGTCAGACACTTAACTGACTGAGCCAATCAGGCACCCCTAACTTTTTTTTTTTTTAAGCTAAAATAGAATTGTAGAACGAATGGTTCTCAGATGTGGCAAAAGTCACATGCGATGGAAATAATCGAGCCTTTTTTAAAACACTAAAGGATCCTCGGGGCTATCTGTCAAGTTTCTAATGACAGTGGATGGTCTGGGCAGAGGGAACGTTTTCAGGTAGTTGCTTCTGTGTTGAAGAGGCTTGAAAAGTCATTTACACCCTGCATCTGTTTCTTGGCTAAGAAAAATGGATGCAGTAGGTTCTGGCCTCCTTGCAAGGTTTTAGAGCAAGGCTAATTATACCTTGGGGCTTTGGCCAAACATGTTTGCTTTCATGAAACTGTCCTTGGTATGTATCATCAGTACCCCGAAGAGGTGAGTCCAATGCACATGTTTCCAACTTCTCATTGAAAGTCTTTGCTTTTTTTTTTTTTTTTTAATGTGGCTGCACATTCAAGAAATGGTACTGTATGTCTTTTAGACTTTGTGGGGGTGCCTTCAGAAGTCAGGAACGTCAAAAAGGGGCATTCTTAGGGAGTGCCTCCAGGATAAGCCTGAGGATCTGCATGATTCTAAGGGGTTCTGTTTAGGGAGATACAGGTGTGTATTTGCTCAAAAAACTCTGAGCTGAGTTAGTAATACATAGCTTCAAGTTTGGAAAGGAGGGAAGGTAAGGGCAAGATCCTTACCTTGAAAGGAGATCCAGTTACATACACACTGGTAAGTAGTTGGCAATTCATGGAGCCCTGAGAATGGATGGGAGCAAATGATTGAGTGGGGTGGGGGAGACCAAGAGATTTGTAGAAGTCTAAAAAGCAACTCCTTTCCTTGTATCTCTTGGTAAGAAAGGAGCCAGTGATTCCTGCTCCTCTGAGGAGTTCTCTTTGATTCACTCCCGGATACAGGGATATGAGGCCCTTTTGGCCTCATGTCAAGATGAGCCTCTCCTCTCTTCCCTTTTCCTTTCCTTTGTTCCTGCTTCTATCATCTGATTCTGATAACAGTATGGAAGTGACTTCCCTCAACAGGGGCCGCGGTATCAGCAAGTCAATGGTGTGTCTTCTCCCAAGTCCTGATGGTTTTTAGGTTTCCCTGTGGGTTTGTGACCCTAAGGTAATGACTGAGGGCAGAGATAACCCTGTAGTGAAAGCCCACCCACACGGGCAGGGTGGTTATTGGGTTAATGGGTGAAGATGATATTTGTTTCTGTCTGCAGGATGGTATGTCATGGCTGCCTTGCAGAGATGTGATGTGATAAGGTCCTTCTCTTGACCTTGACCAGACTCAAGGAGTGCTTATGTGTCAACATTCAGGAATCTCACTGCCTTTTATCGGAAGCCTGGCTTAGCCACTTTACCAGCCTGTGGTCTTGGACCAGGTGCTTAAGTTTTATGGGCTATGTTTGTCTAATATATAAAAAAATGTTGACCTTTGTCAAGAGATTTTCCTAAATACTTACCGTATGCCTGGTGCTGTGCCCGATCTTGAGATAAACAGGTGAAAAAAGCAGGCAGAGCTCTCTGCCTTTAAGGAATATTTCCCCTCTCTCTTTAAGGATCGTTGTGAGATTTAAATCAAGTAGTACATGCAAGAAGTTTTGGTGCAGGCTCCTCTCACAAGATAATAATTATGGAAAAGTTAGGAAATGCCCATTCATTGGGCATACATTGGATTGTCATTATTTAACTCTCAGAACAAACTACCTCATTGTTTTATACATAGTATTTTCAAAAAATAACCATAATAGTCTTTTATTTTTTTTTTTATTTTAAAAAAAAATTTTTTTTTTTTCAACGTTTATTTATTTTTGGGACAGAGAGAGACAGAGCATGAATGGGGGAGGGGCAGAGAGAGAGGGAGACACAGAATCGGAAACAGGCTCCAGGCTCTGAGCCATCAGCCCAGAGCCCGACGCGGGGCTCGAACTCACGGACCGCGAGATCGTGACCTGGCTGAAGTCAGACGCTTAACCGACTGCGCCACCCAGGCGCCCCCATAATAGTCTTTTAAAACTGTTTTTTAAGCCTGCTCATGAGATGAAACCTGATTTCTCTGCTCATTGTGGTATGACTTTTTAATCGACATTTTGATGTAACAGAGCTCATCTTCCTCAACAACTGAGCTGGAAAGTATATTTGGGGTGTGTGTGTGTGTGTGCGTGCGTGTGTGTGTGTGTGTGTGCGTATGTGTAAAGATCCTGGAAGAACTTGAAGATACTTGACTGATAGAGTTCACTGTCCATGAGAACAAACAAGCTAAAAATGCTTACTTCTTATCCTGAAACTACTGATAGGAGAAAGTTAGTAGAAGAAAAACAACCTCTTGATGAGTATCATGCCAAGGCAAATCATGGAAACCGTCCCAGTTGGAAAAATAATCTTTTCCAAATAATTCAGCTGATGGCTCAGGTGGTTCCCAAGCTTTTAGCTCCAACCCAGTAATTTGATGTAAGCTTCTTTCTTCTCAGCACAATAGAACATTCATGGTGTTTATCAGGCAGAAACTTTATTAAGGGAAGCCTGACAGGAAGGTCTGGAGCAGGAGGAATGGAGTCTGTCTTTATGGGAAAGCGTGTTTTTTGAAACAACGTAAAATGACACGAATGGATATAGTTCTGTACTATCGGTTTCGTTCCTCGCTGTATTGGAAACGAGGATACCTGTTCTCCAGAGTGCCTTTTGAGACACTGTCTGTACACGAGTCCTTCCTTATCTCGTTGGTATCTACAAAAGGGTTGGTTCCATCCTAATACTATTTCCCAAGATAGCTAGGATCGCTTGTATACGGAGGTATTTCTGCCGTGTTAGCCAGACGCGTAGGATGCACAAATTACTTTCACAGGGCTCTTTTTGTCTTACATGTATATATTTTGTTAATTGACAGAAGGAATCTTCAAGATCCAAGTCGTCCACTCAGTGCTGACAGTTCACTTATGCATGCATGTTCACTGTTGCTTAAGGAACATGAGGTAAAATTAACAATAGCAGAATGGATGGGGTGGGATGAATACCTGAATGAATTCAAAGAGGAAAGGGTAGATATGCGCTGGGTAAGCAGTACCAAGCTCAAGATGACTTTTATTTCTATAGGTTTGTGTGGAATATTTTTTTTTGACTGTACAGAGACCAGTTTCCTGTTTGTTTGTCCTACTTCTGATTCATCTCAGCAAGTGGAAATAGCCTGGTGCAGGGATGTACCAGAGAGAAACAGAGATATCCCCACCCCTCCTTGTCTCAAAGCATGGTGTCTTGGAGTTTCAAAAGGTTATTCTGGGGTTTCATTTATTTCAAAGCATAAGAGGAACCTGGTTCACCTATTCATCCATTTAGCCTATCATTACTTGTGTGCGTGCAATGTCAGACTGGCCTATGCTCTGTGGTTCCTTTAGCATGGAAACCAC
This sequence comes from Prionailurus viverrinus, assembly GCF_022837055.1. NCBI lineage: Eukaryota > Metazoa > Chordata > Mammalia > Carnivora > Felidae > Prionailurus > Prionailurus viverrinus. The sequence goes on along the minus strand of NC_062562.1, from coordinate 32,724,117 downwards.
TGGTGAATCCCTGCTGCCCAGAGCTTATAGCTTAGAGACAAGGTAGGGAAAGTCAGTAAAAGCGGTGGATTATTCATAGACAAGGAAGGAATGCATGTAACTGGCAGATTTAAACTTCTCAGAATATTTTTCCTTGCAGCCACATAGGAGGAAGGATGGAAAATGAAATGGAAACCAAGGTGGCGAAATTGTATTGCGAAGTGGGAGAATGGAAATGGGCAAAGCTACCAAAAACCCATCTCTGCACCTTTCTCCTCAAGGGCAATCTTGTGTATATTTGTGTGGATCATGGAGACCCATAATTCTGGCTTCAGACCTGGGTGATTTTCTCCTCTGTGATTTCAGGGTAAAATATTGTAATCGAATCATGGTTAGGTACTTTTTTGTTCCTTTGGAGTCATTCCATAGGGCAGACCTCCTTTGTGTTTGGTGACCACAGGGACCAGCGACATCCTCATCTTCGTAGAATTGTTTGTACTTACCGGTTTGTTAGAAACCACTGGAAAGACAGATGTCTGCCCACCCTCCCCCCCCCCCCCCCCCCAAGCTCTCCTCTCCAAAGATATCAGAACCCTCATGAGGAATCTGGGAAATGCAAACTATGGCTTGGTTAGGTGAAGTTCAGTGAAAAAGCTGGAGGTTTTCCCAGCAGAAGGCTGAAGCAGAATTGTGTAGACATCTCTTTGTCTGTATCTAGGCAAGCCTCTCTGGGAGCTTTTCCACATGGGGAGTCCAGGCTAAAAGAAAAACTAGCTTGCTTGTCTAAAAACTCATCGGGGTGAATTTAGATCACTCCTAAAACGTACCAGGTTGAGGTTGATGGTTTGAGAAGAACACAAAGATACTTGCCTATGTTGTTATTGGTATTTATACATTGGTCTATTAAGACTTTATTAAGCATCTACTATGCACAGATGTTGTAGTTTGCCCTGGGGAATTGAAGATGGGCAGAAAAATGATATTCTTTGTGGTGAATGAAATAATTGTGCAGATAAAGGGTATAATGACAGTTTGAGTAAACTGTTAGCGGAAAAGAAATAGCATTGTATATTTTTTAAGTTGATTTATAATGTATTTTTGAGAGAGAGAGAGAGAGAGGGAGAGAAATGTGTGCAGGGGACGGGCAGAGGGAGCGGGAGAGAGAGAGAATTTTAAGCAGCTCTGCACTGTCATCACAGAGCTCGATGCACGGCTCATACCCACAAGTTGTGAGATCATGGCCTGGCCTGAAACCATGAGTTGGACACCTAACTGGCTGAGCCACCCAAGCGTCCCAAGAAATAGCATTCTAAAGGCAGAAGATGAAGGGGCCCAACACAGGGGCAGTAGACGTCAGGGGAAGCTTAGAAGTTGTGCGCTGGACGTGAGTCTGAAATATTTTTTAAGAATTAACCCAAAAGAAGGATCTGGTTGTGTGTCTTGGTAGCTCCTGTACCCGCAGAGGCTTCTGGAGAGTTTGAACCTTATCTGTGCTTTGGCAGATGTGAGAAGCACCAGCATTCTTTGTATGCTGGCCAAGAGAGAAAAATGGGTATTTTTGCTCAGTAGGGGCCGTGGGCCTTGGCTTTTTACCTCACATATAAGCGTCGTATTATGTAGAGCCCTGTTGTCTTCTGTAGGATTGTCAGAAGTCAGTCTTCCCCACACTGAGGAAGACGTTTGAGATGAGGGTAGCCCTTGTGTCCCTTAGTAGCCGCTGCAGAGAATACTCAGTTTTTGCCCTGCTCAGAGTAGTTTGTGCCAAAATACTGAATGACCTCATCGTTGCCACAAGAGTGTTCTACTGTCAAACCCTAAGCAGTGTACATCTATGCCTCTTCTTGAAATGGGGTGCACATGAATCTCTGTGATGCCACAATGAGCACTTCTTCATCGAATATAAACATAGTTTAAAATATTGCTGAGGTGATTTCCCTGCGGTGTTGTTCCTGCATGGGTAAGAATATTGAGTTCGGTTTAGAATGTCTTCTATTGTACCTGTTTGTTTGTTTGTTTCTTGTGCATGTCTTAAAAACCTGGTTTAGATTTCAGGGTTTTATGAATTTTTTTGTGTTTTGGAGGGAAGGGAGAGGGAGCTAATCTGAAAGAATTACGTAAATTAGAAGTGTACAATAAATGAGATATCAAAAAGTCAACCCGTTTCAGTAACAACAGCCCAGTTTGGATCTAGAACATGTTGGCAACCGAGGTGCCCCCTTTTAGGCTCACTCTCTCCTCCCCAAAGGGAACTTCAGTATTGTGACCTCTGTCCCCACTGATGTGTTTTGCTTGTTTGGGGACTTTGTATAAATGGGTTTGTTCAGCATTCATTCTTTGCATCTGGCCTCTTCTCCTCCAAGTTATGCTTGAGCTTCATTCGTTGTGCGTATAGTGGTAGTTCATTCATTTGCATTTTTTGTATAGCATTATAGCATGAAGAACATGTACCCATGTGTTCTACTTTTTTTTTTAAGTTTATTTATTTTCAGAGAGTGAAAAGAGAGCTCATTTGCAGGAGGGGCAGAGAGAGAGAGAGAGAGAGAGAGAGAGAGAGAGAGAGAGAAAGAGAATCTTAAGCAAACTCAGCACTGTCAGCACAGAGCCCACCATGGGGCTTGAGCTTACAAACTGTGAGATCATGACCTGAGCCGAAATCAAGAGTGAGATGCTTAAGCGACTGAGCTACCCAGGTGCCCCCTCGTGTGTTCCTCTTTTGATGACAGTTGTGTTGATTTTAGTTTGTGATTATTATTAATAGTATTACTCTCATTACGGCCATACATGTCTTTTGGTACACATGGAATGTCCTTGGATTTCTTTGGGGTGTAGCCAGAGTGGAAATGCAGGTTTGGGTCATAGAGTATGTATTTATGTAGTTCCACTCGATAATGCCAAGTAGCATTCCAAGGTGCTTGCTCTAGTATATAAATTTCTGTTGCTTAACGTTCTCAGCAGCGCTTGATATTGGCAATCTTTTAATTTCAGCCATTTACAGTATGCCTACTTTAAAGGTTTTAAGTTGATCATTATGGTGTCTGGGTGTTTTTTTGAAACGCCACATGAGCTTAGCTTAAACCGTGTGAATGAAAGGCTATTGGGTGACTGCGTGAAGCCTCAACGGAATGTGTGGCTGTCCTCTTAGATCTCGGCCTCCAGATCCTGACAGACCAAGGTCCCAAAGCCAGTGGCAAACTGTGTGAACTTACACAGTTATTCAACCTCTGTGAGTCTCAGTCCCCTCATCTGCAAAATGGGAATGAGTTTAAATTCCTCACAGAACTGCTATAAACAGTACGTGAGTCAGTTCACCAAAAAGCACATAGTTCCCGGCCCATCGTTACCATAAAAAAAGAAGTTATGAGGTCGCTGTGAGTCATAGGAAGAAGTGGCTGGCTACATTGCTTTGCAACACACCTATATTTGTTTTAGTTTATCTTTTTTTAGGGGAAACAAAGTTATTTCACTCGGAGCGCTAGACGTCAAAACCCAGTATATCCTTTCTGGAACTACCTTGTTGGTTTGATGGTCAGGTGGCTCTGGGTGTTGTTTTGAAGGATGGGTCAGCAGGACCATAAACACTCTGCCAGCCCAGGGATGCTCTGGATTTGTGAGCAGTTGACATGAGGGCAGTAGAAGGTAATCATCCTCAGCTTGTGTTTTGACACAGAGGAGTTTTGGTTTTCCTTTGTCAGCTCCCTGCATCCTCCACCGAAAACAAACAAAACACTCTAGCAATGGTAAACACTGTGAAGGCAGCCAGAGATGTTTCCTTTTCTGCCACGCAGGGTGACTGAGGGTGGCATTTTAAAAGACGAGCAGTTGTCATTCTGATATTTGAAGGAGCACCGTAGCAGTCCCCAAAATGAAAAAGCGATGTGCAGAAAATGAAGAACCACAACTCCAGTGTTTCTTTTGAGGGAAATTGGGAGGTGTTTCAAGGAGGAAGAAATGGAGGAGAGTGACGGGGGCTGTTTGCATTTCCTCCCCTTGGGCACCCACGTTTCTCATGCTGCCTCTCCTGAGCCTTGGGACAGACCCCTAAAGACTGTGGAGCTTCATTTCAGGTGGCTTCAGTGGCATCTTCGCTCTGAGCATGGCTGGCTCTACCTCATATGCTTTGGCCTGGCCAGATGACTCTAGAACTGGAGGACAAGCCAGGCCAGGAGGTTAGGAGAGGAAGAGGCCCTCAGCTCGCGGCTTCCTGGAGTTTGACTTAAATTTTATTGGTCATTAGTCAAGGTTACATTCATTCATTTAAAGAAGTGCATACATGTTTTCTTTATTTTCCCTGCCTCTTTTCTTTTGAAAGAGACCATAAGGAAAGAAGAGACAGACCAGAGAGAGCAGGTTAATGTGGCTGAGCTCTGAGGTCACAGACAGGTGTGCATCCCTCAACGTGGTTTCTTCTTATTTTTTTTCCTTTTTATCTACTTATTTTAAAATCTTTTTATTTTGGGCCACCAGGGTGGCTAATTGGTTAAGCATCTCACTTTGGCTCAGGTCATGATCTCACGGTTTGTGGGTTCAAGTCCCATATTGGGCTCCCTGCTGTCAGCACAGAGCCTGCTTTGGGATCCTCTGTTCCCTTCTCTCTCTGCTCTCTGTCTCTCAAAGATAAACAGACATTAAAAAACATATATTATTATTATTATTTTTTTTAAAGTAATCTCTCTGTCCAGCATGGGGCTCGAACTCATGACCCTGAGATCAAGAGTCACACACTCCGCCAACTGAGCCAGCCAGGCACCTCCATGATTTCTTTTTAGTTGTACAGTTTGGGGCAAGTGTCTTAATTTCTCCAGGACTCCATTCTTTTTTTTTTTTCAATGTTTATTTATTTTTTTTGGGACAGAGAGAGAGCATGAACGGGGGAGGGGCAGAGAGAGAGGGAGACAGAATCGGAAACAGGCTCCAGGCTCCGAGCCATCAGCCCAGAGCCTGATGCGGGGCTCGAACTCACGGACCGTGAGATTGTGACCTGGCTGAAGTCGGACGCTTAACCGACTGTGCCACCCAGGCGCCCCCAGGACTCCATTCTTTCATATCACCATGGAGACAGGAATCCTACCATCGATTACGAGAGAGTTATGTCAATAGTGACAAATGTCATGAAATAAAACGTGAGAATTACGCTCACCTTTTAATTAGGCTTGGCACATGCCCATCTTTAGTCCTTACAGCAGCAGCCTGTGGGCCGTGTGCCCTAATTTACAGATGAGGAAACTGAGGCAGAGAGTGTCTGAGTAACTTTGCTAATGTAGATGACCCCGGTAATAAGTGGCAGAGCTGGGGTTTGGATGGGAGACTGTTGAGTTCCAGAATGTGTGTCCTTAAGTCACAGCATTGCCATTTTCCCACTGTTCCTCCAAAGAGTTATCCTGCCCCTCCTTCTCTCTGTGGATAACTAATAACCATTTCCCAGTTTGGTATATAACTTGCCCTACGTGATTTGAAGCAACAGAACTGGGATCCTGCAACCCACTCTCTGCGTGTGTCCTGCTTGTCGCAGGATAGGTCGTGTCATAAACATTTCCCTCTGTCCATACCCATGGCTCCACTTAGGTAAAAAGTTAACCACCTCGTCGAGAGCTGGCCCTTCAGCCCAGCCTTGGCGGGGGCTGGCTTTCTTTCAGAGCAACCCGGTTTGAGCTGGCTTCCTGCCTAGGAACTGGCTTTCTTTCCCACAAAGTAGCTTCTGAGAAAAACTGTGGGAAACAAATGACTTCAGAAGTTTTTAGAAACAAAAGTGCAAACTCTAACAAATTTCAGCTGGCCCAAAAATGTTACTACCCCAGATCTTGAAAATATTTTCTTATAGGATTATTCCCCCAAGGTTGTTAATCTGAGAACGATCCAGGCCTATTAGGCCTGACTTTTTGCCCCCTGATATTGGAGTCCTGAGTATTTGAGCGCCAGAGTGTGGGGGCTGAGGTAAAAATATTTCTCTGGAGGAAATGAAGTCATTTTATTTCATATTATAGCGACCACTGGGACTCTATCATTTCAAAAAGGGGATGGTGGTTCACACAGCCAAGATGAAGCTTTCCGAATTAGTCCAAGAGACCTTTTCAAAAGGTAGCAGTAGGTTTCTGTAGCCACAAATATTTATTGATGGTATCTGCCCTAGCGATTCTTGCTGTAGCGAAGTTTCACCAAACAAGCATTGTTTTTCCAGATAAAACGTTACTGTGATGTTAGCTGCCTCTTTCTTTAACTGGTTGGCTTTCAGAGCCATTTTATTTTCGGTGTTTCAGAGCGGCAGCTAGCTGACAAGTTTCTGTGTGGAGATGATTGTGTGAGGGAGGCTTATCTGGCCCTGTGAGCCTAGCACAGCGTGGAGACAATCCTTCGTTTGTTCAGGGAAGGAAAGAATGTGGCAGTGTAAACCCGCCTCCCTGGATACACCTGTAGGGCTGGTTTCGCTGCCCAGCTCCTGACACAGGCAGGGAGTTTACTCAGCTCTGGCAACAGTGACTGGACCCTGAGGAGCCTAGGTTTCTGTGGCCTTCTGTTGCGGTGAGGGCTCCAGTATGGGCGGAATCACTCTTCAGCCGGTGTGGTGAAGTCGAAACTTGGCTTATCGCTAGGCCTAGATTCTCCCGGAACGTAAGTTTAGATAAGAGTAGAAAAAAATGCCCAGCCTGGTAGCATTTGCTTCCCCAAGATACTGAGGACCTTTATTTTATCTCACAAAAAACACCATTGGGTTTAATTTTGAAAACTGCTTGTGAATAGGCCAGAAGATACAAAACGGTCTTCCTTACATCCTCTGGCTTTAGTGTTTCAGGGAGCGATTTAGAAGCAGGGAGCGCAGGTGGTAAGGCGATAATCTTCGCTCACTTGTAATGACTAGAGTCTTGAGGTTCCATTGCTTTGTCCTTGAAAACAGTATAGGCAGTCCCTGTTGGAAACCCAGCTGTGTGACCTTGGGGGAGTTACTTAACCTCTCCCTGAGGCTCAGTTTTCTTGCCTACAGAAAGGTTATAATACTAATAGCACTCAACTCACAGGCTTGTCTTAAGGACCAAGGAGTTAATATTTGTAGTCTTTCAAACAGTGCCTAGGACACAGTGTTTTAGAAGTGTCTGTAAATGAAAATAGGCTGGGAGATGGGAAGTACATTTGTCTGAAGTGCCCCTGACATTTATGTGGTTCTTCTGGTTGCTGAACATTGTGACACACAGAAATTAATCATTAAACCTAAAGAATTGATTTTCTTGGTGCATAGTTAAGATTCTCGCCCCACCCCCACCCCCTTTATATATTCCTTTAATGCTTTTCCTGTTCCCTTTGGAGAGCAAAAGTATCAGGAAAAAACCAGTGCAGGCGCTTCCTTATAATATTGGTTTGGTTGTCGTCAAAACAGGAATTGTGAGTCATGAGCTTCAAATTAACAGGAATGAGCCAAGGTGAACCGACATCCTAAGGATGGGGGTCATCTTTGGCAAACAGACTCTGGAATTTACGAGGTGTTAAAACAGTGTTCTTAACCTGGAGTCTCTGGATAGAGATCACGGGGTGTGTACCTTTGGGCGAACTAAAAATGACGTCTACATTTTTCCCCTCGCTGCTAACAGAAAGTGAGCATTTCCTTCAGTTATCAACGTGGGCAACAACACACGGCAGCGTCACAACACCCATGACTTTGTCATCAGTAGGAATCCCAGATGTGTTTTGTCATTACGGTTTTATTTATGTGTATCGTTACTGAGAAATTACAGTAGTTATTAGACTCACCACTCTTTATTTGGTATTCAGTGCCTTAACTAAGAAAAACAATCATGATTATAAACGTGTTTTTAAGTTACCGTGTTAAATATATTTCAGTATAATTGGTTTTCGCCATACCCTTTACACATTTTATTTTACTTGTTTGTAAGCAACATTCCATCATTCTGAGAAGGGCTTGTAGATTACATCTGTCCGCTAGAGGAGGCCAGGCACAAAAAAGACGAAGAAGGAGGCTTAGAGCTGAATGTATAGGGGCCCCTGGTGGCTCAGTGGGTTAAGCGTCTGCTTCTTGATTTCTGCTCAGGTCATCATCTCACAGTTTGTGAGTTCGAGCCCCATGTCGGGCTCTGTGCTGGCAGTGCTGAGTCTGCTTGGGATTCATTATCTCTCTCTCTTCCTCTTTCTCAGCCCCTCTCCCCTTGCGCTGTCTCTGTCTCTCAAATTAATAAAAACTTAAAAAAATATTTGTATATATATATACATAAATAAATCTGACTGTATAAACTGATTTGAATCTCCAGAGCTGTTGAGTATAAATGTAATGTGAACCACACGTGATTAAAAAATTTTAAATTAAAAAATTAAAAAATTTTAACTATGAAAGGAATAAAATGGGACAGGCTTAATGCATATCAATAACGCCATCTTAGGGGCACCTGGGTGGCTCAGTTGGTTGGACATCTGACTTTGGCTCAGGTCATGATCTTAAGATTCCTGGGTTTGAACCCCGTGTCAGGCTCTGTGCTGATAGCTTGAACTTGGAGCTTGCTTCAGATTCTATGTCTCCGTCTCTCTCTGCCCCTACCCTGATCTTACTCTATTTCTCTCTTTCAAAAATAAACATAAAAAAATTTTTAAAAATACCATCTTATTTTAATAAATAAAAATTAATTTGTTAATTCAGTTACAACTAACTGAACTAATTTTAATCTATTTAATGAAATTGATTCAAAATGTTATCATTTTAACAGGTAGTCAATATCGAGTTACTAAGGAGATATTTTACAGTTTTTTCTTCATACCACGTCTTTGAAATTAGGTGTGTGTTTTGCCCTTAGAGTAGCTTCTCGCTTTGGACGCTACAGTCTCATTGGAAACACTTGGTCTGTATATACATTTAACAGAATTTATTGCAAAGTAGATGCGGGCCCAAATGCAGTGATACTCTTTGCATGAACTACAATGCCATTTACATCTAAGTCAATGAAGGAGGGACAAAATGTCAAATTCCGTTCTCAGTCACACTGCCACCACCTTGTCCGACAGCCCAGCTCCAGTCCGTGTGGACACAGAACCTTTGGAATGAGATGCATGGGCAGGGCACTGGGGGAAGTTTCTTGAAGGTAGCACATGCTCTTCTGTTACTCTATTGAGTGAATAAGATCCTGGTTGAGACCCTCTTTCCTTGGGGTTCCCCTCAGCCCTCTGCTTGTCCCCGTGTAGACCATCACTGTAGTAGTGACAACCCAGAACACTGAGCTCTGGCTGGGGCTGTGTGTGACTTCAAGGAGGCATTTCCATTTAAATGGTGACCTGCAAGTCCCTCGGGGTGGAATGTGGTAATTTCCATTCCAGCCCATTGAGGAGGGATTTACAAATTCTTGGAGAGGAAAGATTCTAATTTTACCCCCCTCGAGCCATTCTTTGGCATAACAATGGAATTTAATTTACATCTGAATTTTTCATAGCTGTTTGTATTTTTTTCCCTCCTCCGTGTGTCTTGCAAGGCTCGATTTAATCTTTTATCCTAGCCCCGACTTCCTGGATCCACCTGGTGTCTTCTCAGGCTGTCGTTCCCTGCTAGGCCAGGTGCAACCCTATTTTAGTCTTTGGGGACCTCGGAGGAGGTGCGTACCCTTGTGTAGCCCTTACCACCAAGTTCAGCGAGGCTGGATGTTTTCCGCTGCTGGCTACAGTTGTTAGAAAAGTCTTTTCCCTTCCAGGAGTGGATCTCTGCAGTTAAACTAGGTCGTTTCAGCCCACACTGAGCTATCTACTTGGGCGGTCTCACTGTACTTTCATATCCTAACTTGTGTGTCTAAATTTATTTATTTATTTATTTTGAGTGAGACAGCATGAGAAGGGGGGGGAGAGAAAGAGAGAGAGAGAAGTGGGGTTCGAACCCACGAACCGTGAGATCATGACCTGAGCCGAAACCAAGTGTCCGATGCTTAACCTGCCTGAGCCACCCAGGTGCCCATGTGTCTAGTTTTTGATACTGGATGTGGCCTTTTCATTTCTTTTGCTGGAAATTGATAAGTTCTGACAAAAATTGTGAACCAATGCAGTGACCAGGCCCAATTCAGTTTCCTGTTTTCTAGAGCAATGTTGAAACACTTTGGGGCTTAGGTAGATACAGAAGGGCCATAAGATACTGTCAGTAAGTGAATTCTGCAAATGAGGGACTCATGTGTTTGACACTTGGGATAGAAGGTTAAACTGTTTTGGGTCTGAGAAACCTGACCCCTGGGCCTGATGTTGAATATTACACTGTACTCATCCTTCTGAAGGAGCGTAAAAGGCACATTTCCTGCTCTTGAGGAGTTATGGTCTTGGTAAAATGAAGCCATAAACTTGGACAGATCTCAAGGGTGACTGGGACAGAAAGTACATTTGTCAGTGGATGCTGTTTTGTTTTTTAAAAGTCTATACCTAACAGACATGTAGCAGTTTCCTGCCAAGTCACAGCCACAACAGAAATAGCAGTTGGCGTTTATTGATTCATTCAGCAAACGTTTAGTGGGTGCTTACTGTGGGTCAAGCACTCTGCTAAAATACAGCAAGCAACACAACAGGCACCAAGTCTGCTTGGGTTTAGTATGCAGCCATGGAGAATGTATCTGATATGACCTGTGCACACTTGCCTTTTAATTTTTTTTTTCCACCGTTTATTTATTTTTGGGACAGAGAGAGACAGAGCATGAACGGGGGAGGGGCAGAGAGAGAGGGAGACACAGAATCGGAAACAGGCTCCAGGCTCCGAGCCATCAGCGCAGAGCCTGACGCGGGGCTCGAACTCACGGACCGCGAGATCGTGACCTGGCTGAAGTCGGACGCTTAACCGACTGCGCCACCCAGGCGCCCCACACTTGCCTTTTAATGAGTGTAGTAAATAAATTGTAGTGAATAAACATTTACAGCCACATTGTCATCATGGCTGCAGTGGAAGTGTCCACAGGAAGTGATGAAGGCTGTGAAGAATACCGAATGATGGGTCTGGTGAGAACCCACTGGAAGGAGTGACAGTTGCTTCCTTGCGTATCCTTCTTTCTGTGCTTCATTCAGCCCTTGTCATCTTCTTAGGTCGTTCGTGGGCAGTTGGAGGAATCTGAATGGTTCAGTGCAGTCATTTTGCTTGGAGCCACGGGATCATGGAGCTGTAGTGTATGTAGTGTAGTGTTATCCTCATCCTATGTGGGATACGTTTTCTCAGTGACTACTAAGAGAGTCTCTGATGCTAAAGTCAAAACAGAGAGCAAAGGGTTAAAGCACAATTTCAAGCCGTTTACGTTTTAAGTAATTTAAACCATTGCTTTAATGTTAGTTCTTGCCATCTATGGCTCTTTAAATGTGTGGGTTGAAGATTGATGTCTTCGAGGTGACACAGTGATTTGCTTTACAAATACACTGAATACATTACAAATCCATGTAAATACAAACACACTGAATAAACTGAGCCGCTTTGAATTGTGCCCTTATCTTTTACAGGAAAGTTTTCTAAAATTTAAATGTGGATTTTGGTGTTTCTGACTTTGCCCTACTAAACCTGGCAAGAATTTTCAGGCTGTTGGGTCTAACACAAACTGGAGTTTAGGGAGGCTGACCAGATGACTTTGAATCTCATCTCAACGTTTCTGTGAACTCCACTTGAGCAGGTTGGACTGTGTTAAAATGAAAGAGCCAATGCATCTGGCATTTTATTCAGACTTGAAATAAGAAGAACTTGCATAATGAGGAAAGTCTTAAAGTAGAGAGAGAAAACCGGGTTTTATAAAACAAGGGATTCATTGAGGAAAATGGGAGGTGAGTGAGTCTTATTCTAGAATATTCCAGGACAGAGCGGTCCTTTGCATGGAGTCCTTTCTCTGAGCCCTAAAGGGTCACAAAAAGGAGGGGGCATCTCTCGAACAGGGTTCTTTCCCTAGAGCACAGGGCTCAGATCAAGTTCAACTTTGTTAAGGGCACACATTGGGAAGTATTTTTAAAAGGGTATTGCTGATTAAAGCTTTCACTTGAAAGCTTCAGCAGTTAATCAGAAATGTGCAATTTATAATTAGTGTAATTTGAGCATCGTGATTTCATGATAACTATCTTAGTGTAGTCATTTCATTTTAAGATAGAAACATGGGGTTTTAATCCTCACAAGTTATTTTTTGCCAGAATTAAGAGAAATGCTGTTGTTGATCTCCCCAGTCCCCTTCTTAGGCTGATTATTTTTCTGAATTCTTAATTATTATAGGGGATATTTATGCCTTGGTGCGTTCTGTTTGGGGTTTTACAGATTTGAATCCCAGAGTTAGTACAAAGGAAGTGAGAAATATAAAAGGACATAGGCCTGTTATCTTAGCATTTTGTTGGTCTCCTTTCAGGAACTGTTTGCTAGGGCTCCTAGATCTAATTCTCTTGCAACATTAGGATGCAGGTTTCTTTAGGGAATGCAGGAAGCATAAACAGGGGAAATTATTTTACATAACAATCCGGATAAAATGTTATTTATTTATAAGTTACTGAGGGCCAAAAGCCCTTAGGGCACCAAACAGTAACACAATATAGAAAACAAACCTATTTTCCTTGACATTTAGCTGTAAATTGAAATTAATTCATATAGAATACCTGAGATGAAACACTTCAGCAGTGGAATTTTGGGTACTGCTTAGCTCTCATGGTTTTGTCCTTTTAGATTTAACGTCACAAGTGTGTCATATAAACTCATTTGCTAGATAAAATTCCCTGGCTCTCCACTTTTTATTGTCTGTAGGTAAACAAACATTTTAATATTTAAAATTCTTACATGTTTTTTTTTTTCCTGTATGGATTGTATCTTTTCTGTTTTTCATTGCTTTGTACATGGCCCTACTTATTCTGCAGCCAGAGCTGGCTGGGGTGTGCAGTGCCCTGCTGAGTGTGTGTGTGTGTGTGTGTGTGTGTGTGTGTGTGGTCAGGATAGCATTTTTGGGAAATGGATGACCGTAGAACAGCAAGGCCTGCCCACTTGTGGGCAAATGACATAACCAACAGCTTACTGAATGCCTTGCCAAGACAAATAGGATTGGCTTGCCCCCATTGGTGGCTGTCCCCACCCATGCTGAATTTCATTCCACCCTTGGCTCTGCCTTCCTGTAACCTGGAGAAACTTGCTGAAATTTGTACCCAGTGTGGGGTGGAAGGGGTGGGGGGGTGGTGGGAAAAAGACCAAAACAGGGTGTACTGAAGTTTAAGTATTTGAAACGAGGAAATAAATGATAAAATGCAGAAAAGGCAGAGAGCGCATTCTATCTGACAGAGTTCAGAGGTCAGACGTCGAAATCCAGAAGGAGGCAGAGAAGGACTTGCAAGTTATGAAAGTTCCTGAATTTGTGTTGCTTGTGAAATGAGGTGACATATTCTTTGGTTCCCTCCTAGCACCATTTCTGCTTTCCAGGCGTCACCCTTAATCCCCTGGGAAGGGCCTACAGGAATGGCAGGAAATGCTGGGGCCTCCTTTGCAGAGCCCTCCCCAGGTGGCTGCTAGCCTTGTGTGGCCTCCTAATACCACTCCCTTCCACTGTCCATGCTGTAGGCTGACCCACAGGCCAGAGCTGTCTCATGTAAAAAATAAATTAGATGGGGAGGTTTTGGCTGTTGAACTGTTTTTTCAAATCCATATGAGAAATAGTATTTTAAATAGAAAGAATTGGGGCGCCTGGGTGGCGCAGTGGGTTAAGCGTCCGACTTCAGCCAGGTCACGATCTCGCGGTCCGTGAGTTCGAGCCCCGCGTCGGGCTCTGGGCTGATGGCTCAGAGCCTGGAGCCTGTTTCTGATTCTGTGTTTCCCTCTCTCTCTGCCCCTCCCCCGTTCATGCTCTGTTTCTGTCCCAAAAATAAATAAACATTAAATAGAAAGAATTACCAAAAAATTACTACCACTCCAATGGTTATTTCTCAAGTGTGGCTTTCTTTACTGCTCTGATTCAGCACCTAGAGCAGGACTTGGCATGTACTAGGTAGCCAGTAAATTTTCATTGAATGAACGCGCAGTCCATAGACCACAGACCTCTCTTGGGTGTTCGGTCATTACAAATACAAGCTCTCAGACACCCACTAAGCCTTCAGAATCAAAATGTCTAGGAGACAGGCAGGAGAATCTGCCTTAAAAAATTTTTTTTTTTTACATTTATTTTATTTTTGAGAGGCAGAGAGAGTCAGAGCACAAGTTGGGGAGGGGCAGAGAGCAAGGGAGACACAGAATCCGAAACAGGCTCCAGGCTCTGAGCTGTCAGCACAGATCCCGACGCGGGGCTCGAACTCACGGACCGTGAGATCATGACCTGAGCCGAAGTCGGACGCTCAACCCACTGAGCCACCCAGGTGCCCTGAGAATCTGCATTTTAAAGTAGGCTTCTCCAGGGGTGCCTGGGTGGCTCAGTCCCTTAAGCTTCAGCTCAGGTCATGATCTCGTGGTTTGTGAGCTCAAGGCCTGTATTGTGCTCTGCACGGACAGCATGGAGCCTTCTTGGGATTCTCTGTCTCCCGCTGTCTCTCTGCCCCTGTCCTGCTCACTTTCTATCTCTCTCCCTCAAAAATAAATAAATACACATTAAAAAAAATTGCTTTTTATTTGTAATACTTTATTAAAAAATTTGTAACTATGGCATTGGATGTTAACTTATTGTAGTGATCATTTCACGATATGTACATACATGAAATCATTATGTTGTACATCTTAAACTAATACAATTTTATGTCAATGATATTTAAAAAACTTTTCTCACGTTTATTTATTTATTTATTTTTTTGAGAGAGAGACTGAGCATGATGGGGGGAGGGGTAGAGAGAGAGGGAGACACAGAATCTGAAGCAGGCTCCAGGCTCTGAGCTGTTCGCATAGAGCCGGATGTGGGGCTCAAACTCACAGACTGTGAGATCATGACCTGAGTCAAAGTTGGATGCTTAACTGACTGAGCCACCCAGGCATCCCTGTCAATGATATTTTAATAAAACGGGAGAAAATGCCATCCCCCCAAGTATTTCTGGACTCTTAGTGCAGTGTCTGGCATGAAGTAGATGGTCAATAAATATTTAATGGGTGATTGAATAAATGGGTGACTAAGTCAAAAAATAAAAAGACTTTTGGAAGCTATTAGCATTTATATAGTACTTTCAATCTCTGCTGTGTTGCTTGCTTACCTAGTACATTCCTTTTTAGGGGAAAAATCATTTCAGGTCACATTTCATTAAGTATTACTAAGAAATTGCAAAACTACTTACTGGTGATGACCACTGATTCCTAGCTACTTCCCTTGAGTATGGCACGAGGGCTAGGTAATGTTTCTCCCTGGGACCTTTTTCCCCCGTTCTTTTGAGAAATATAAAAATTAGCTGTGATTCCTCAAGCTGTGTGATACTAATCTTTTACAAGGGAAGAATGTTTTAATGTTGATACACTTTTGAGAGAGAGAAAAAGAGAGAGAGAGAGAATATGCGAGTGGGTTAGGGGCAGAGAGAGAGGGAGACACAGAATCCGAAGCAGGCTCCAGGCTCCAAGCTGTCAGCACAGAGCCTGACTCGGGGCTCAAACTCATGAACTGTGAGATCGTGACCTGAGTTGAAGTCGGACGTTTAACCGATGGAGCCACCCAGGCGCCCCTAGAAGTAACACCTGTTACAAACTGGGCTGTGTACATTGAGGCATGCTGAGTGGTCATGCTCCCAGCCACAGGTGAGAAAGGTGATGGCGTTCAGGACACATCACCCCAAAATATCACACCTTTAAGGAGTTTGAAACATGGCAGGTGTAGGCGTGACTTTGTGACCTTCCCCCAACCCAGTTGATAAGACCTTCGTGTGACTTACCCCCCTCTTACACCTGGAAGAAAGGAGGACCCTTATCTTCTAAGACTGAGGGACATTAGGAGGAATTCACCTGAACAGGTTTTGCCAAGTTTCCCCCTGTTTACCACCCTTAGCTCATATCCTGTCACGTTTGCCCACAACTTTCCTCTCTTCATCAAACCGAGCTTAAGTAATGCTCAGGCTTAGCTGCTTCTTGGGTCTTATTTCCTTATGAAGACTTCTGGGTCATGCAAAACTTGTAATAAGTAAGTTTGACTGTGTTTCTCTTGTTTATCTTTTGTTACAGAGCCCCAGCCAAGAACCAAGAGGGGTAGAAGGAAAAATTTCTTTCCGCTCCCCTGTAAAGTGGCATTTTCTAGGAAAGTTAATGGTCTCCTTTTAATTCCCCCAAGCCATTGGGAAGCACTTTTTACTTCTGAAGAGGTTTATTTTATTCACTTCTGAGAGAAGCCACACCCAAGGGTTTGACTTAAGAGCTATGGTTCTCATTTCGGTGGTATTAGCGTGAGCAGTGGTTCTCACTGGGGTCAGTGTTGTCCCCAGGGGACATCTGGCAATGTCTGGGCACATTTTTGGTTGTCACAACTGGGAGGGTGCCATTCACCCTCTAGAGGAGAGGGGCCAGGGATGCTGCTTAAACATCCTACAATATACAGCATACTTGCCCCTTGCCAAGAATTACCGTGCCACAAATGTAAACCATGCCAAGGTCAAAAAACTCTGCATGGGAGTGATCGGGTGCAGTTCTCTGTTGGTGAGCCATCTTGGTTGAGCTAAGGGCAGTAAGCACCCCAATTCTTTGTGCCTTGATTCCATTAAAATTATTTATCTTGGATCTCTTCTTGTGACCAGCTGCAAATGTTTCGTGTTTTGTGGTGGACAGAAGAGGCAGAAGATGCTGTTGGTTGCCAGAAAAATTGTGGTACTTTAGTTTTTTCTGATCATTAAATTTGGAGTAAGTGGCCGGGGCGGGGGATGGGGGGGGGGGCGGCTAAATCATGGTTACTGTGTCTCAGGTTGTGTCTGGGTCAGGCAGCGTGATACGCGGTTTGCGTGTATTGTTGTGTTTATTCATGACACCCAGTAAAATGCAAAATGTCACTGATTTGAAGATGTGGAAACAATCTCAGAAGCACTGTAATTGTGGACTTCTTTAATTGCTTGTTGAAGAATGGCATAAATAGTAAATTCTTTGAGTGGCCGTTCCTAGGGTTGCTTTCTTTTTTTTTTAGATTTTTTTTTTTTAACGTTTATTTATTTTTGAGACAGAGAGAGACAGAGCATGAACAGGGGAGGGTCAGAGAGAGCGAGACACAGAATCTGAAACAGGCTCCAGGCTCTGAGCTGTCCGCACAGAGCCCGACGAGGGGCTCGAACTCACGGACTGTGAGATCATGACCTGAGCCGAAGTCGGCCGCTCAACTGACTGAGCCACCCAGGCACCCCTAGGGTTGCTTTCTTTGTGAACTCTGTTTGCTTGGGATAAAGAGAAGTTTGGAGATCTTCTCGAATGTACTCTGGTGCTTTAAGACATCCTGTCGCCGCTGGCTGCCTCTCCTGCGTCCTGGCATCAGTTTGCCAGCGATGTGGAAGGTTTGTTACTCAGGGACACAGGGGTGGGATACACAGCAGACACTTGGTGCCTCGTCCACCCTGATACTTGAAGATTCTCCTTTGATCTTTTCCTTTTAGTCACTTCTTTCTCATCTTACTCTTCCTTTCTCTCCAGAGACTGTAAAATGATCCAGAAACTTACGAATATTATGGACGACCATTTATCAGGTGGCCACAATGTGCTTACTAATGTTTAAGGAATATGAGGCATGCCAGTTTTGTTTACAAATCCTCATCATCCCCAAATTGCTTGATATCATGACTGCTTAAGTCTTTTTACTCCCCGAATCAATCACCCTTTTTATTTCTTGTAGGGTGTTAGGTGCAGAGGACACATATCAGGGAAGATCGGACAATGGTTTGAGTGATGGGGATGTAGGAGATGGTATTTTATGTAGCTCGTGTCTCCCCTACTGAGTAATTCAGATGGGGTCATAATTTAACATTCATCATTGAAATATTTTCTATGAAGTTAGAAAGTGAACCATCTTTATGACCATTTGACAATGTTTTCTTGGGATACTTTTTTGTTACCAGTCTGTCTGTGGGTTAATTCAAGATCATTTGTAGCTGTCTACATTCAGCAATTTGTAGTTTGTCCAGAATTAGCATTGGTGATCTGTCTGGTTATTGATACCTTTCCCCCAACAGTATAAACATGAAAGAGTATGAAATAAGGATCTTGGCGGTAAATGCAGTTTGTGTGTTTTTTAATAATAAAGAACGTACATTTTGCTATTAGATTGTTCCTCCTGCCCATAATAATAGACATACGGAAATCTGCAGGACTTGACTTACAAAACGCCATTTAAAAAAAGGAAATAAATAAAAAGACTCTTCTTGTCCTGCTGTGGTCTACAGGTTCAAAAGAGTGTATGTCATCTGAGTATGCCCCTGGATGTGGGATCTGTGTTAGTTTAAAGTATTAGCAGACTGGTTTGTGTTTTCCTCTTTAGCTACGTAGCCATCATGAAATGATTTGAAGGGCAATCACAAAAGAGTTACTAATGCTAATGTTTACTCTAGTGGCTTAGGGTCTCTTAAATTAATGAGTCGAACAGGACAGGATATAACATCAGAAGAGAGTTCTTGCTGTTTACCTACATGATTGCATCCTCAGTGAAAAACATGCTCTGCCCTCTGCTACAAAGACAACAGGCAAAACCTTGTTCTTGCCTTTGAAGACTGGTTCCGCCCCCTGCCCCCCTGCCCATGCCCGCCCTCCCTTCCTACCATGGTAAAATGATTTCAGTGACGTGGTCTCATTTCAGGAAATGTTTAACGAGTCTCAGGAAAACCATAAATAAATCTATGTCACTGTTAACATCAAGGAACAAATACATCTTCAGGCCCTAGATCATTAGGGTGGGCACCTACGTTCATTAGTAGCCATCTGCACTTAAAGGGATGCATGCTTGTGATGTGCATTTCTTTCTTTCTGGGCTCTGAATTGTCCTGTCTGAATTCAGAAAAGGAAAAAGTCTCACTGAATGTGACAGGCAGAGAGATTGTCATTTGAACAGTGTCATCAAAACACCGAAGGGGACATTCAGAGCCTGATCATCCTGTCTCTTCCCAGCCTCTGTGTAGTTAGTACCTGAGTCATTGAGAACAGAGCCTTTGTTAAAGAAGCATGTTTCAGAATTTCCCCTCTGAGTCACTGTTAGGTTAACTAAGCTAAATTGAATAAATGGTTCATTTCCACTGATCAAGTTCTTTATTTCTCATGGTAACTCCAGTTTTATTTGTAACTTGCATAATTGAAAAAATTCTCAATAGCCTGAAGTTGGTTTTCCTTGTATGCATTTGAACTTGAGAAGAAGGATGATGATACTGACATTTAGAAGAATATACTATATTCTACTAGAATACTAGAATTCTATACTAGAAGTATAGAATATACTTCTTTTTATTATTATGGGATATACTTCTTAAGGTCAGTGTGTGTGTGGTTAAATATTTCATTCTTAGAAGAATATTATTTTGTCCATATTCTTTAGCTTCTGACAGCTGCTCTTTTTATAAAAAACAAAATGAAACAACAAAAACATTGAATATGTTAAATAAAATTAAATAAAACATAGAAGAATTGCAATATTTTGTGTTTCACTGAATTACCCGATAGCCTGACTGTACCCATATATAACTCTTGGGGCTAAAGTAATCAGAAGAATGTCCTTTAGGTAAAAATATTATTTAATTTTGATGTAGTTTAATTATCTGCCTCTTCTTCCTTCCTTTTTTTTTTTATTAGTTTGTTCATTTATTTTAAGAGGGAGAGAGAGGGAGAACTGTTGAGCAGAGGAAGGGCAGAGAGAGAAGGAGAGAGAGAGAGAATCCCAAGGAGCTTCTGTACTGTCAGCACTGAGCCCAAGGTGGGACTTGAACTCATGAAACGTGAGATCATATCCTGGGCTGCAGTTGAACGCTTAACTGAGTCACCCAGGTGCCCCTCTTCCCCCTTCTTTGAATAAAATACCACCCTTTGCAGTAGTCCTCCCATTTGTCAGAAGTTATGTTTAGAAGTAAATAATAAAAAGTGTGGCCTAAAAATACTGTTTAGCAGTTGAGGGAGAGCGAGCTGTGGCTTGCGTTTGTCCAAAGCAAGCCACATCGCTAGCGCACGATGTATGCAGGTGCCCGTCGCTACAAAGGCTGCCTGTGGCCATGTGGTCAGACCACATGAATTCCACGTGAATTGGCTTGAATTGGGCGGCCAGGGGAGTGCTCTCAGTGGCAGAGACTCCCTCTGTCTCTCCCTGTGGGCAGTGGCTACCTCCAGGAAAAAGCTGACTTCCAAACAATTTCCTGGTGAGCCAGCTGGGGAAGGAGGGGATTTCCTTAGCTGAACACTGTGCCCTGCCATTGAAAACAGATAAAGGCAGCGAGCCTTGGAACTTTGAGGGAAAAGGACGAGGGAGATGTGACAAGGAGGGGCAGGCTGGGGTCTGCAAGTTGGTTGGAAGCATTTTCAGGGTATTTGTCTGGCTTGCCATTCTTTTGGCAGCTCTTGGATATCTCGAACAGTAATCACTGGCTATTGGAATTTAGATTCCAGAATACGGGTCTTCCTCTCCTTTGCTAGTTTACTTTCCTGATGAGATTCTCTTGCTCCTAAAGCCACGCTGGTATAGGCTTTGAGTTTTGGAAAGCTGTAAAAACTTGCTCATCATCAGGATGAAAGACACTCTCTAGAGAAAATTAGGTAGAGACCCTTTTTAAAAAAAAAAAAGAAGGTAGTGTGACTCAAGTTTTACTGGATTTTCTTTATTTTTGGCTTGCAAGGAAAATATAAGTTCTTGGCTGCATTGACGAATCAGTGCATTGGCGCGGTGAGACTTTTTGTCTGTTTTCTTGCTGCTCCTTTTTTTGTTGTTTTTTTAATAGCATTTTTAAAAAGTGTCTTTCTCTTTTTAGTGAGCTTTTGTTTTTTAATTTGAATCCAAGTTAGTAGGGCGTCTGGGTTGTTCAGGCAGTTAAGCTTCCAACTTTGGCTTAGGTCATGATCTCTTGGTTTATGAGTTCCAGCCCCACATTGGGCTCTCCGCTGGCAGTGTAGATCCGGTTCAGATCCTCTGTCTCCCTCTCTCTCTGCCCCCTCTCCCCCCAAATAAACAAACATTTAAATTAAAAAAAATTGAAGTTAGTTAACATAAAGTGTATAATGATTTCAGGAATAGAATTTAGTGCTTCATCACTTACGTACAACATCTAGTGCTCATTACAAGTGCCCTCCTTAATGCCCATCAGCCATTTAACCCATCCTCCCACCCACTTCTCTCCTACCAGTCCTGTTTTTCCCTGTATTTAAGTGTCTTTCACGGTTTGCCTCCATCTTTGTTTTTATCTTATTTTATTTTTCTTCCCTTCTCCCATATTAATCTGTTATGTTTCTTAAATTCCACATATGAGTGAGATGATAGGATATTTGTCTTTCTCTGGCTTATTTCACTGAGCATAATACACTCTAGTTCCATCCATTTGCAAGTGGCAAGATTTCATTCTTTTTGCTTGCCGAGTAATATTCCATTTTATACACGCGTGCGCGCGCACACACACACACAAAATCTTCTTTATCCATTCATCATTCGATGGACATTTGGGCTCTTTTCATACTTTGGCTGTTGTTGATGGTGCTGCAATAAACATTGGGGTGCATGTGCCAGTTCGAATCTGTTTCTTGCTAGTCATTTCTGAGCTCTTCTCTCTGTTTCCATCTTTGCCTTTTAAGTATGTTTGTTTGTTTATTTTTAACTTTCTGAGAGACCCTGCGTGCATGTGGGGGAGGGGCAGAGGGAGTGAGAGCAGGTTCCCCTTGCAATGTGGAGCCTGACGTGGGGCTCAATCCTATGATCCTGGAATCATGACTTGAGCCAAAACCAAGAATCGGAGGCTCAACTGACTGAGCTACCCAGGTGCCCCGTCTCCAGTGTCTTTTAATCCGGGTGTCTTTCATTGCCCATATTCCAGATTTCAGGAAATACCATTTCTCCTCTGTGATCTAATAGTTCTCTTTGCTTTCCTTGTCATGGGAGCATTCATCATTCCTCTATTGGAATTATTCTCCCCCCCGCCCCCTCTTTCTGATACACTGAAAAACTGTAGGCAGCAGGACTGGTAACTGTCTTGTTCTCACTGTGTGTCTAGTACCCAGCACAGTAACTACCCTTTAATAGCCGAGGTTCAATAAATACTTGCAGAATGCAGATCAATTTGGTGAGTCTCCTTTTTGGTGTTTGCTCACAAGATGATTTTGGTGTTCTCCTCTGGAATGCCGCCTGACTTCCTTTTTAAAAAAATCTTTCCTATCAGTCCAACAATCCAACATTAATAAGACAGTAGCCCCCAAAAAGAGACACCTGGTTGTACAATTAGGTTGCAAACCTTTTTCTTAGACTTACTGAGACAGAAGACCCAGTAAATCATTTACCATCAAGTGAATGTTTGGGAGAAGTCCTACCTGTAGTATATAAAATAGGTGGTTAAGATGCTAACTTAAGCTAAGCCTTTGCTTGTAAAGAGTGGAGAAGGACATTCTCCTAACTCATCCACCATATTACTTCTTTTTCTGAACCTGAATTGCATTTAGAATCAGATTGTCACCCTAATTGCTTTCTAATTATTCCATGTGCATGTCTTAGCTTCTTGGCTAGGCTCAGCTCTTGGGAGGAATAGGAGCATGTTTTATACCCCATTGATTTTCTTCACCAACATAAATAACTAATAAACATTGGCTCATCCAAGATGTCTTCCTTCTTTCTTCTTTTATTCCAAGCACAATATTTGGTGTTAATTTAAGAGCTTCAATGAGTGTATATTCTGATCTAGCCTGTTACTGTAGCCCGCCTCCAGGACACCCTTCCTCCTTCACCCATTATCACCTCCTTGTATTCAAACCCTTGTAATAGTGCCCTCTCACAGCAAGTAGGACAGACATTTGAGCCGGTACATTTTGTCTAAGTGACAGTGAGTCACTACCAGAGGTAGGTCTTAAAAGACATTGGAGCTTCTGCATTGCTTTTTTTTTTCCTGATTACTTGCTTTGGGGTAAGCCAGCTGCCACACTGGGATATGCAAGCAGCCTTCTGGAATGGTCCATATGGTGGGGAACGTAGATCTCTTGCCAACAGCCACAGGAGGAAGCGTCTTAGAAATCTATAAGCCATTTTGCATTCTCTTTGGACTCCAAGAAATGAACATGACCTTTGTCTGCAACTACATTGACTGAGTTTAGCCCAGGAAGACACCCTCCTGGCCATGCATATTTACACAATATAACTAGTATTGAAAGACGTGTGACGATAACCTTTTCTGAATGTCCAGTTTTTAGTGGACTTTTTGGTGAGGTGCTACTTAGAGGCAGATGGAATTGTATCATCTTTTGTGTCATTCATATCTCATAAGGTTAAAATTTTGAAAAGCTAGAAATGTTAAGGGGTGCTGGGGTGACTCGGTTAAGCCTCTGACTCTTGATTTCCAGCTCGGGTCATGATCCCATGGTTGGAGAGTTGGAGCCCCGCGCAGGGCTCCAAGCTGACAGTGCGGGGCCTGTTTGGGATTCTCTCTCTTTCCCTCTCTTCTCTGCTCCTTTCCTGCTCTCTCTCTCTCTCTCAAAAATAATAAACTTAAAAAGAAATGTTAAGGAAATGATGTCTGGCATAGAATAATATAATCCAGTGCTTATGTAAAATTAATTTTGGATCGGGTTACTTGGTTGCAAGTAACAGGTAGCATAGCAGGAAGGAGAATTTATTCTATAGAAAAAGGAATGTCTCCCGGAACCTCGGGATAGGGAGGGAATAGGACCTCAGGAAGGGTCTCCAAATGGAGTAGAAGGTTGTGAGGACTGGCACTTGATCTCTTCTTTGCTCTGAGTGTCTTTGTCTCCAGATAATCTTTCTCTGATTTTCAACTGACAAGGTAGAACTTGGAAGCCTTGCAGCTCCCTAATAGATCACGCACAGTTTTAGTCACACAGAGGCTCTGTGTTGTAGTTTCTCCCAAAGAGAGAATTTGATTGGTAGAGCTTCACTCAGATGTCCATTCCTGAGCCAATCAGCCATTGCCATTGGGTGGGGGTCAGGGGGACTATAGGGCTACCAGGAGCACATTCCAAATAGTTTAAAGACTTCTGTTACCACAGAAGAGAACCAGTTTTAGAAAACATAATGTATTATCAAAACTTTATGAGGCAGCAAATTTTCAAAGCAGCATTTGATGATAAAACCATGAATATAATTTTCCTGCTCTCCCTTATTCCCGCTCAGATCCTGGGTTATCAGTTTTACTATCAAGAGCTTTAGTATTTTAGAGTAAAACAGTACCTTATTACATATCCTGGAAGTCAAAATGACACGCTATATTGGTAATGTACTGTCAGAGGGCAAGAATAATTTTGTCCCCTTGAGGTCCTTGTAGCTGGACTGAGAATCAAATTGACATGAGACAGTTGAACAGGAGAAAATAAAGTTTAATAGTGTGTGTGTGTGTATGGGGAACCTGCACAGACTTGGAAACTCCAAAGGTTTCCAAAGGCACAGTGAGGTATAAATGCCATCCTGACATAAGGAGAAAGGGGTAGTGATCTGGGACACGAAAGGGAAGGAATGCAAGCAATTCACTGGAAGATGAAAACAAGTAAATGTTTGGTAAATAAATGTTTGCTGAGTCACTCAGAAACAATGGGACCTGGAGAACTTTGATCAGACAGGTCTCCCTGTCTACCATACCTAGTTCATAGTAAACTGTAGTTATCTATGGTGATAGCTCTCTTCCTGGAGAAGATTCTCTATCTAAATTCTTCTTAGGCAGTTGGAGGAGGAGGTAAAGAGCTTTTCCTGGATCTGCTGGGTTTTGATTGCTTTTTAACTCAAAATAATCTTCATGCCAAAGGGGCCCATCTTGGGGCAGCCTGCCCTTGGCCCGGACAGTATTTTTGTGGCATCTATAAAGAGACTCATTGTTCATGGCTATTACAAGTCATCACCTGTAAGTATGCATTTGAAAGACCGAGGGAGTAAATAAATGTCCTTCTTCTGGTCAGTGTAAACTCCAGCACTGTATTGGGATTTGGGCTGAATACAAGTGGCAATTCTGATGTCCTTATTTGACACATACTTAGGGTCAGGATGTCTGAAATATCTTCCTCCTTGAACAATATAATGAAGTAATTTGAATAGAGCACAATCCACAGGTATCCAACAAGACTTTTGCATTGTTTTAAGAAAAAAGGCAGAGAATATGAGCAAAAAAAAAAAAAATGATGTACCAATCAGATTAAAAAGTGCAAGTCTGAGGCATTCTTTGCTACAAAAAGTTTAGTGAAATCTTTTGAGAAGTTTATAAGCGTTTGTGTCAACAAAAAGATAAATTTAATGAGGTTTCTTTTTCTTCCAAAATGCTTGGCTTCTCAATCTCTTGATTTATCTCTGGTTTATTTTCTGGAATATTCGGCCACTTCAAGCGTTAATGAAGTATTTTTACATGTGATGGTCTTCCAAGGAGAATGGGGTATTTTCTTTTTCTTTTTTTAAAAGTCTATTTATTTTGAGAGAGAGAAAGAGTAAGCACAAGTTGGGGAGGGAGGGAGAGAGGGAGAGAACATCCCAAGCAGATGCCAAGCTGTCAGCACACAGCCATTGCCAGGGCCAAACTCACAAACTGTGAGATCATGACCTGAGCTGAAATCAAGAGTTGGAAGCTTAACCTATTGAGCCACACAGATGCCCTGAGAATGGGCTGTTTTAAAAGACAGTTTAATTACTGTCATAAGGCTTTTCTATGAGTATACATACATACTTAAGTTAAAGTGCAATAAAAAGTCAATTGTAAAAAGATGTAAGTAGGGGGGACGCCTGGGTGGTTCAGTTGGTTGAATGTGGTGCTCTTGACTTCAGCTCGGGTCCTGATCTCTCCATCCTTGGACTGAGCCCGCAGTCGGACCCTGTGCTGTACATGAAGAGATTCTCTCCATTTGAGAGAGAGACATTCTCTCTCTCCCTCTTTCTCTGCCCCTCCTGCTTGCTCACATGTGCGTGCATGCAAGTGCCAAAGTGTGTATGTGTGTGAAAGCATGTGCGTGCACCGTCTCTCACTCTCAAATGAAGAAAAAATTGGGGGGCACCTGGGTGGCTCAGTTAGTTAAGCGTCCGACTTTGGCTCAGATCATGATCTCACAGCTCTTGAGTTCGAGCAGCTCGGAGCCTGGAGCCTGTTTTGGATTCTGTGTTTCCCTCTCTCTGCCCCTCCCCTGCTCAGGCTCTTGCCTCTCTCTCTCTCAAAAATAAATAAACATTAAAATTAAAAAAAAAAAATGTAGGTAGGGATTTTCACTGTGTCATAGGCAGAACTCGGTTCAAATCCACACTTAATGGCAGATTTTTGTGTGCCCTGGGGAAAAATGCAGAACCTTGCTTTGACCCTGTAATATAACTTGAAAAGAAGTTGAAGAGAACACGAGAACACAAGCGGTCTCTGATAAATAATTGGAGTCCGCATGACTTCACAGTGACTCACAGTGATGACCAAAATGCAGTTGGAAGAGCTTGATGTTTGTTTTAGATACAAGTACTGTATACGCTTTTGTTATTCAGCGTTTGTTTTAGAGAACTTTCATTGTCATATTTTAAGTGATTTACTCTTCTAGGATAGGTGTGAAATACACAAGGGAAGTGTGTTTCCCTTTTGTTGAATGAAAGAAACTACAACTTGTCTCATTGCCTGCCCAAAGTTACGAGCTATTAATTAGTATGTCAAGAACAGACGAGAACCCAGGATTTCTGACCCAGCCGTCTTCCCCTTCTGCAGCCTTTTGGTGTGTTCAACTTCTCACCCTGCATTCTTATCCTGAGGTGGTTTGCCCTGAGGGCCCCCCCCTGGTTTGTGGTTTGTGGTTTGTGGTTTGTGCTACATTGTTTGTGGGGATTTGTTTTAGTTTTTCACCTTCATGGCTTTTGCAGCATGGAAGGGCCTCAGTTACTAGATGTGGAATTATGCAGTACCCTCTGTGGATTACCTTGAATTCTTGATATAAATATTATGATTCCATCCATGTTTGTCTGTATGATGGCTGGGTTTTTGTCAGTTTGGGAGAGGATTCTGTATGAAATGAATTGTTGGTTAGATTGAGGAGAAAGGATGAACAAAGTATTGATAGTCTGGAGGATGATGCCCTACAGACAGGTTCACTGTCAGAGGCTTTTTTTCCTTGAATACCTTGAAAGGCATCAATGATAACCCGTGTCCCACCCACCCGTTATCTTGGTATCTCCAAAAACTCATGCTAATTACATCATTAATTAGAGCTGTTTCAGTCATTTTGAGGATCCCTTTGAAGAACAAAATGATTTCATTGTTTTGCCTGGAGGCTGGAATGATACAAACACACTGCAAAGCATGGCTTCCCTTATGTTATAGCTCCCATTGTTGCATTTTTATCTGAAAGGTAGATTTAAAAAAAAAATTTTTTTTTTGATGTTTATTTATTTTTGAGACAGAGAGAGACAGAGCATGAACAGGGGAGGGGAGAGAGAGAGAGAGGGAGAAACAGAATCTGAAACAGGCTCCAGGCTCTGAGTGGTCAGCACAGAGCCCGACACGGGGCTCGAACTCACGGACCGCGAGATCATGACCTGAGCCGAAGTCGGACGCTTAACCGACCGAGCCACCCAGGCGCCCCTGAAAGGTAGATTTTAGAAAAAGAAACTACACCTTTCATATTTGAAAGAAGGCATTGACCCATATTCTCTTGAGAATTAGGAAATTAGGCCTAATGTAGTTTGGCGCGTGTTACATACAGAGTTTAAGAGTCTTGAGGTGGAGGAGGACAATTCAGTACAGTCACCTACGAAGCATCCTTGCTACCATGGCTGTTTGGGAGATGGGAGATGTGGGTAGTTCAGATTCCTGCTCCCACAGTAGCTGAGTCCAGTGAGGAAAAAAAGTGCATTGATTACATGTCATGGGCTCCGGACCGATAATGTTGCTCGGTTTCTCTTTAAACATGTTTTGGTTCCATTGCGAAGAGCTGTCTCACCTGTAAGTTTGGCCTTGTCGTGCTGTAGCCCCTAATTTTGTTCTCAAGTGTCATCCAAGTTTCGCTGGTTAATGGTTAATGTGCTCTGGGCAGGGAACCTTAATTTGTAGCTTGCCAGTTTCCCGTGTGCAAATACTCCCTCCAAGGCCAGTGATAAGTGACTGGTGTAACGCACTGACCACAGATTTGGGAGATGTCGCACACAGGTGGCCCTTTGGCATTCCTTCCTACCGGTGGCTCCTGCCATCTCTGAGTTCCATACGCAGTAAAGTGTCAAGACTGATAATATAATTACCAGAAATGAGGATGGATAATGGTTCATTGACATCAGGAGTTTTAACAGCTCTTTTGTACCGATTATCTTCAGCACTACAGTAATCCTGGGAAATAAGTGTTGTTACTTGCCCCTTTTAATATAAGGTCTTTTCTGAAATGACTGGGTTCTCAGTCTCTTTAGGCATCTCTTTGAACACTGAGGCCGTCCACGAGCTCAGAGCGTAGCTGCTTACAAGTAGCTGGCATGAGATTCAAACCTGTGTCTTTCTTTCCAGAGTCTGCACTTGCCGTCACTTGTAAGATACAAATAATTATTCAAGTGGTTAAAAGGTGTGTTGCACGTCATCTAAGCTTTTTCCTTTCTGGCTGTGAGCATCCACCGTTCTTTTGAAATAATTCAGTAATTCGTTCAGCTTACTTAGCATCTGTCACGTGTTAGGCGCTGTTCTATGCAGCTGGGCTGCATCAGTGATCAAAGTAGTCAAACATCGGGGCGCCTGGGTGGCCCAGTTGGTTGAGTGTCCGACTCTTGATTTCGGCTCCGGTCGTGATCTTGCCGGTTCGTGGGTTCGGGACACACATCCGGAGCCTGCTTGGGATTCTCTCACCCCCGTGCCTCCTCTGCTTACTCGCATACTCTCTCTCCCTTCCTCAAAATAAATAAATAAAATTAAAAAAGGAACATCATTCTAAATTAAAAAAAAAAGTAAAATGTCTTCATTCTTATAGAGATAGACCATGAATTCATGTAAAAGCAATGAGTGTTGCATGTTAGGAGGTGAAAATGCTATGAATAAAAGGTAGAACAGAAGAGAGGGTGTTATGTGTACTGGAGGGACTTGGTTACAGTTTTAGATAGGGTAATAATTTGAGGGTGTTCCTCAAATGGCTTAATTTTCAGACTTCCCACCATTGCCTACTGTGGAAAGGACATGCTGTGTTAAGTAGTCCTGTTTCCTGAGCACCAGGTGTGGTCTTGCAGGCTCATGGTGTAGACAGGGCTCCCTTTCTTCTCTTGATTTGGTCCCTCGTAAGTCAGAATTGGAGCCTAGGGCCCTTCCCTCTTCTTGGACCCATGTCACATTCTTGGCTAGGGCTGATCTTGTGGTCATGCCTAAACCACAAGTCACTTTCCAGAGGAACACCTGCCAGCCAAGCCAGGTTTCCCTCAGCATATCATTTTACCATTGATTGATTGAATCTAGAAGCAGTATTTAACCTTTATCTCTGTGGTTTTTCATTATGTAGAAAACTTAACAGGGGCAACCTGATTTGTTGGCAAATAAATCTGTATTTGTGACACCTCTCATTCGTAATGCTTTTTGAAGCAGTGTTTTCCAAAGCTTGGGAACACCCATGATGCAAGAAGGGATCAGCAGGAACTGGCCTTGAACATCCAGGTAAGATGGTCACTCCCCCTTGCAGTTCCCTCTCAGCGGGTGTGATTATGTTGAGAGGCAGGCTCACTTTGGTGCCAGTGAGTCTTTACTGTCTTTTAGCAGATGCTGATCTATCTTTTCAGAAAAGAGAAAGAGAGAACTTAAGTCTTGGACCCTCTGCACATGACATTGTTTAGCTGGAAATTGGTAACATTCTTTTATTGACATTGTATTTACCTTTTTAAAAAATCTTTATTTATTTTTAAGAGAGAAAGAGAGAGAGAGAGAGAGAGAGAGAGAGACAGAATCTGAAGCAGGCTCCAGTCTCCGCACTATCAGCACGGAGTCTTGATGTGGGGCTCGAACTCAAGAACTGCAACATCATCACCTGAGCCGCAGTCAGACTCCTCACTGACTGAGCTACCCAGGTGCCCCGACATTATATTTATCTTTAGGGCTCCGTTTTACTGAGAGTAGATGGTACTGCTTTTCCTCTTATAACAATGAAACAAAATTGACTTTCACAGTAAATCTATTCATGTTAAAAAATGTGTTCATTAAGGGGCACCTGGGTGGCTCAGTTAGTGAGGCATCTGACTTTGGCTCCGGTCTTGATCTCAAAGTTCGTGAGTTTGAGTCCCGCATCAGGCTCTGTGCTGACAGCTCAGAGTCTGGAGCCTGCTTGGGATTCTGCTCCTCCCCTGCTCATTCTCTCTCTCTCTCTCTCTCTCAAAAATAAATAAACATTAAAAAAATTTTTTTTCAAAGATATGTTCTTTTAAAGAACCATGAAATAAACAGCGGGTGTTTTTCAAGTATGACACATTAGGTAGCTCTTTAGTGTCTGGAGTTTGGCTAATATTTATCTAAATAATTTCACAGCATCAGAAGTAGACCTAAATCCTTTTAAGAACCCAGGTCATAAAATAATTTTAAAACATATAAATACCTCATCATAGTTATGTTTGTGAATTAAGAGCGTGGCCTCTGGAGCCACACTCTTTTTTTTTTAATTTTTTTTTTCAACGTTTTTATTTATTTTTTGGACAGAAAGAGACAGAGCATGAACGGGAGAGGGGCAGAGAGAGAGGGAGACACAGAATTGGAAACAGGCTCCAGGCTCTGAGCCATCAGCCCAGAGCCCGACGCGGGGCTCGAACTCATGGACTGCGAGATCGTGACCTGGCTGAAGTCGGATGCTTAACCGACTGCGCCACCCAGGCGCCCCGCCACACTCTTGATTTGAATCCCTCTGTATGTGATCCTGAGTAAGGTACTCCATGCATGGTGCCTCGGTGTTCTCATCTAAAAAACAGGTATGAGAGTATTTACCTCGGGGCGCCTGGCTGGCTTAGCCTGTAGAGCATGCGACTCTGAATCTCCAGGTTGTGAGTTTGAGCCCCGTGTTGGGTGTAGAGATTACTTGCAAAAGAACAAAAACAAAAACAAACATTTCCGTCAAAGGGTAACAGTAAAGATTAATGAGTTAATGCATGAAGGACAGTTATGACTCTACGGGTGTGAGTTCGTGTTTTTTTTAAGATGCCGAGTTTCTTCATTCCTGTCAGCCTCACCAGCATGTTCTAGTTGGGAAAGGAGTGTTTCTTAATGTTCTGGGTTATGTCACCAGAAAAAGGACTAAGCCGTACTGTGGTAATTTTATGAACAAAGTTCCTGCTGCTTTTCTCCCAGCTCTGCATTGAGACGTTCTGTTTTCACTGCCTGTGCTGTTTATAATTGTCCTTGTCTGGTCAAGGTGGGCTTTTTGGCCCCGAGTCCGGGCAAGGTGCCCTTTATTGTCATCTCACTTGACCTTTCGGCCAATTTCTTATGTGTAAACAACACACGAAAACACCACCTGGACTGAGGCCTTTTATTAACTTTGGAATTAAATTCCAAAGGAAGTATCAGGGACAATTCCGTAGTTGAGGAACCAGAAATTTAAAGGTAGCTTCCACATAACCCTGCCTTTACTTCTTCTGCCATCTCATGGTTAAAGTGTAAATAAAGTCTCCTTCTGGATTACTGGATGAGCGGTGAAAGTAAACAAGGCAGAGACACACGGCTCAGAGCACGATGTCCCCTGGCGAACCCTGTAGGACTTGGGTTCTCCGAGTGATAGAAAATGCTTTATGGGGAGATAAAGCCAGTGGCCAGACAAATTTGCGAAAGATCTAATACATAGAGCTCAACAGATTTATCTACCTGCCTGTCTTAGTGGGTCTTACGTACGGAAATCTATTACGATGCTCTAAGAATGAAAATAATACTAACAGGAAACTTTGATGTAGCTCTTACTCTGTGCCTGGCATGGTTCTGCGGGCTTTACATGTACTAACTTATAAATCCTCGAGTTGGCCCCCATTCTCTTCTGTTCATTCTCATTTGATATGGAAGGAAATCGAAGCTTGGAGTGTAGTTTGTGGAGTTTCATAAACTCATCTGACCAGAGACCCGTTTTGAGCTGCGCCTTGCGTGGGTCGGGTTGGAGGAAGCCTGTTCTGTTCTCTGAGCAAACGGACCCTTGTGGGTCATTTGGATGTAGGATGGCCTCGCTCTGGTTTCTGTTCGGGAAACGATGGCTTCTCGGAGAATCCCCGTGTTGTATAGATTTGCCTCCCCGTGATATTCTTGCTTGTTTTGATACCAGAAATTCTTGAAGCGGGACGCGTGTCTCTTAAAGTGACAGGCTTAATTTTCTGACTCCACAGTGTCCTGGATGGGGAGAACAGAGCCCCTTTCTGTAGACAGATCCTTCTTCACGTGAGCATTGTACTAGCTTCTCTTGAAGGCAGGAACTTGGTGTGCGGAATGGGAAGACGGCCTCGAATAGGGCCTGGGATCCTGCTTTAGTCAAGTGAAAGAGCATCTGATTAATAAACCAGCGAAATCCTCCTCAAGTGAAAAGAATGAAAAGAGCTGCATTTTTCATCAAGGTCTTAAATGCACATCAGTTGGTAAGGAGCCAAAATGGCATTTTTACAGATGGTCTTAGCTTCAATTATTTATACATTTCTTTGAATTATTTCCGTATTACACAAGTGATGAAATCATGTTGGGTAAATTACTGCCTCTGCTTCCCTAGACAGCTGGTTCTACTACTTGAAAAATTCTACAATTATTTCCCATTACCCTTAATATAAAATACAAATTCACTAATACTGCCTCCAAGATCTGGCCCTTGTCCTTTATAGCGTCAGGGCAATGCTAGTTCAGATGGCCTTTTTGTGCTAATAAGATAACAACAGTCTTCTGGTTAGGCTATACGAATGGAGAAGGCTGTATTTTTAGCTCCTGCATATTCCTTGGCCAGGTACCCTTGGGTAGTGCACAACCTGTACAGCTGCACATGACTGACCAGACTCATCTCCTATTCCCTGTAACATCCTTCATGTCTTCTTGGTAGTTGTCATTACACTTAAGATGACTTATGGAATGTTTCCCATTCTTGCTAAAGGATAAACTCCCTAAGGGATGGGCCTCCATTTGCCTTATTTACTACAGTATTTCTAAGAATGAACAAAATGCCAAGTTACCTAATAGGCTCTTTATCATGTTTGTTGGTCGTGATGTTTATTGAATGCAGGCTTGACAATTGGCGTGCATGGGTATGTGGATGACTACAAATGGAAGGAAAAGCAAGCTTAGATCTTACATGGAAGAGTTAGAAATCTTTTGCCTAGGGTACATCACCCTGGGATCTTAGAATCAAACATAGAGGTTCGTGTGGAATAATCAAGTTTTGTATAAGCAATTCTCAGCCCTTAGGGAGGCAGTATTTTGCAGATCTCTTCTGTTGTGAATCTCTTATGTTCAGATAACCAGATGTTCGTGCTATCAAGAAAAAATGTTATGTTTTCCCGTTATGTGCAGTGCTCTCAGAGCTCACCAGAGACATAGCTACAAGCTGAGGCTTCCAATGACTGTTGGGAGGGGCGAGGAATACACCAGCAGTTGTTATTTGATCCTAACCTCATGGTCTTCTGACACGCTGGTTCCCATTACTGTCTCTCTGTTCACAGAATTTCTTTGGGATGCGATGCTACATTGAATCGTCACATTCTCTTCCCAGCTGTATTGGTTTCCAAGGGCTACCATAACAAAGTACCACAAAGTGGGAGGCTTAAAACAAGAGGCATGCATTGTCTCAGAATGCCAGAAGCTAGAAGTCTCAGATCTGTCTGCGGAGCCCTGCTTCCTTTGCAGGCTCTGGGGAGGAACCCTCTTCCTCACTTGTGGTTGCTGGCATTCCTTGGCGTTCCTTGGTTTGTACCCATACCATCCACTTTCTGCCTCCCTCTTCATAGGGTTGTCTTCACTCTGTATATCTGAGTTTCCCCTGACTTCTTGGTGGCTCAGTCAGTTAAGTGTCGACTTCGGCTCAGGTCAGGATCTCACGGTCCGAGAGTTCGAGCCCCACGTCGGACTCTGGGCTGCCAGCTCAGAGCCTGCAGCCTGCTTCGGATTCTGTGTCTCCCTCTCTCTCTGCCCTCCCTTGCTCATGCTCTGTCTCTCTCTCAAAAATAAATCTAAAAATTAAAACGATGAATAATAGTACTTGCAAATATTGTATCTCTAAATAAGGTCACCTGAGGCTCAGGTAGATGTGAATTTTGGGGGAATGGGGACACACCAAGAGTTCAACTCTTTTCGGCTGCCGGTCTGTGAGTTAGGTCTATGCTCCACTGTTTTTTGTGTGACCTTGTTCATGTCATGTCATCTCGTAGAGTCTCATTCTCTGTAAGGAGGAGGTTTTCAGGATTAAATGAGTTGGTACAGATAAACCACATAAAACAGAGCCTGCACATGGTAAAAACATTTAATACCCTCATTATTATAATAATTTCTTTCCTTCATACCTAACCTGGACCTAAGGATATCTTCTAAATTTCTTTTTATTGATACTCCAAATCAATTCAGATTTTCTTTGGTGCTTTATTTTTTTTTTTTTTTGGTATTTCTTTGATTTTCAAAAAAGTTTTAAAAAATGTTTATTTTATTTTTGAGACAGAAGGACAAAGTGTGGCCTGGGGAGGGGCAGAGAGAGAGTGGGAGACACAGAATCTGAAGCAGGCTCCAGGCTCTGAGCTGTCAGCAGAGAGCCCAGTGCGGGGCTCGAATTTGTGAACCGTGAGATCATGACCTGAACCAAAGTCGGATGCTTAACCCCCTGAGCCACCCAGGCGCCCCTGTACTTCTTTAATTTTTATTAGTAATCTGCAGCCAGTGAGCAATCATTTTGATTGATTCTTCTTTGGGTAGGGTGGTCACTCCCTGAGAAGGAATGGATTATAGGAGAGGTAAGAGCTTTTGCACTAGCTGGTGATTACTCCAATATAGTGGTAAAGTTCTCAGGAAACATGTAAGAGAATGCTAAAACAGAATGAATTCAAAAAATTCTTTTCAAATCAGATTATTATTATTATTTCTTTGGTTGTACATTGGCTTGAACAAATACTATGTGGTAGGGTTCTTCCAACTTGGCAAAACCATGTTAAATTTCTGTAGTGGGATGAAATGGTAATAAAAGTCAAAATCATATGTTTGCATTTTCTATGCAATTATAATTTGAGCTGAACTTAGTTTGGCAGTGGAGTAGATTATAAGTATAAAATTGCAGCCTAGTCCCATTTTGCACTTAACAAATGTAAATGGTGTAATATAAATTAAAACCCATGTATAAATAATCATGAGGGATAATTCAATTTAGTTAATTTTCATTTTCTTTGGAAATGTAGAACTGAATTAATGTTAAGAATCTCTTGGAGAAGGGACAAAATGGGCTAAATTTAATTATACTGTAATTGTTTAAAAAAATTACTTTTTAAGTCCCAGGAAAGAATGAAGTTTATAAATACGGAATACCTTGAGGTGATTGATTGTAGAAGAGGAGAGATCAAGTTTTACCCTATCTTAACCATGTGTTGTAGCCTTAAAAAGACATGGGTTAGGATTAGAAATTCATACAGTGTTTGTATGTGACAGAATTTGATTGAAGATCCAATATGTTTTGTTCCACAGTACTTAAAGCCAAAAGGAAGGTAATTTAAAAGCCACTTGTTCTTGAATACCATTGTCTCTTTAATGACAGTCACAGAGGTCTCAGAGAAGAAGGTCCAGTCTGGGGGATTTAGTTGGAATAAAACAGCAGGATGGATGTGGAGACCAACACTTTAAATGGGTGGAGGGCTCATGTGTGGAGATGAAGTTCCCTTTGTTCTCTGTGGCTCTGAGAGATGTGAGCAGAACTATGGGAGTAACTGGTGACTTGTGCCAGTCCCTAAAATTAGCTGTGGCCACCTAGAAAGGTGTTCCATCCATTGACATGTGTGTTCTCTCTAAGCCCAGGGTTGGCTGTTCTAAGCAGAAGCCGTGAGTTGACTCATGTTGGATGAGAGGTTGGACCTTAGATCTCGTTCATTGTTGAGTCTCCAGGATTTTTAAGTTGATGACCAATAGGCTATGACTGAAAAAAGTTCAGTGGGCAAGGTGATGGAGGGTCTGGGATATTTGCATAAAAAGTAGAGTTTTGATATACAAAGTAGTAGCTGGATATCAGGGAGAGGCTAAGAGTGTGTGTGTGTGTGTGTGAGGAAAAGGAGTAGTACTTGGTGGTCATTGTTAAGGAAGCCTCAGATGGAAGCTGAAGGCCATTTTCTAATTTGGCATAATGACAGAGAGGGTTGGGGAACTGAGTCTGAAAGAGGGAGACTGAGATGCGAGGGAAGAGAGAGTATGAATGAGAATGTATCCAGGTTCCCTCCTGGATGCCTTCTCTTGTGTAAGCATTCTGAGGGTTAAGAAATGGAAAATCAAGTTTTTCTTTTCTTTTAAAAAAATTTTTTTAATGTTTATTTTATTTATTTATTTATTTATTTTTAAATTTTTTTTTCAACATTTTTTTTTTTTAATTTATTTTTGGGACAGAGAGAGACAGAGCATGAACGGGGGAGGGGCAGAGAGAGAGGGAGACACAGAATCGGAAACAGGCTCCAGGCTCCGAGCCATCAGCCCAGAGCCTGACGCGGGGCTCGAACTCACGGAGCGCGAGATCGTGACCTGGCTGAAGTCGGACGCTTAACCGACTGCGCCACCCAGGCACCCCTATTTTAATTTATTTTTGAGAGACAGAGAGAGACAACATGAGCGGGAGAGGGCAGAGAGAGAGAGAGAGAGAGAGAGAGTGGGAGACCCAGAATATGAAGACTCCAGGCTCCGAGCTGTCAGCACAGAGCCCGACGCGGGGCTCAAACTCACGAGCCGTCAGATCATGACCTGAGCCGAAGTCGGATGCTCAACCGACTGAGCCACCCAGGCGCCCCGAGTTTTTCTTACATACATAATTTCAGATTGAGAAGTCAGCATTTTGTCTCCTGAGTGGAAAAGGAAATCTCAGATTCAGTGACGTTAATCCACTCTTCTCCAAAGGAAGAGTTGACAACATTCTGTTGAGCAGTGGTCATGAAAGCTGTTAGTCTCCTTAAATCACTGTTTACCATATTCCCTGATTTCGGGTGTAGTGTGTGCCCCAGTAGGCACCCTACTGTTGTCTGCCAGGATAACAAGGGACTCCAAGTTTATACCTGTAGCTAGTTTTCATTCTGTTTTGGTTGTTTTATTTATTTATTTATTTATTTATTTATTTATTTATTTATTTATTTTTTAAAGAAAATGAAGATCGTTACCCTCCTTTAATAAAAATAGTTCTCTCTGGGATACGGTTTAACTCTTAGACACTTTTTGTAAGTATTCTCCTTATCTTGCATTTGTTTGTCAGTGGGACAATTTGAAAAGAAGAATAATATTTTAAACATTCTGACTTTAAGCTAACATTAATTTTTTTTTAAAGTTTATTTATTTTTGAGAGAGACAGAGACAGCATGAACAGGGGAGGGGCAGAGAGAGAGGGAGCCAGAAAGAATCCCAAGCAAGGCTCCATGCTGTCAGCACAGAGCCCGATGCAGGGCTCGAACCCACGAAACCATGAGATGGTGACCTGAGCTGAAACAAAGACACTTAATTAGTCGAGCCACACAGCCCCCCCTAAGCTAACATTAATTTTAAGCTGATGTGTTTAGCCCCTAAGCCATAGGATGAAAACAACTCATTTGCTACTAAAAGACATCATTTGAAGAATGTTGTGGAGCTAGATTTTTCTATAGATCCTGAAAAGAATGCAGGGTGCAGGTGAACATTTTCAACCCCAGATTTTTTTTTTTTAAACATTTTATTTTTAAGTAATCTGTGCCCCCAGCCTGGGGTTTGAACTCACAACTCCAAGGTCATAAGTCACGTGCTCCACCAACTGAGCCAGCCAGGTGCTACTCCGTTCCAAATTTTTAATCAAGATAAAGAAAGATAAAGAGTACACATGGGGCACCTGGGTAACTCGGTCCGTTAAGCCTCTGACTCTTGATTTCTGCTCAGGTCACGATCTCACAGTTCATGGGATTGAGCCTTGCGTTGGGCTCAATGCTCTCAGCTTGGGATTCTCTCCTTCTCTCTCTCTCCCTCTTCCTCTGGCCTCCCTGCTCATGCTTGGTCTCTGCCTCTCAAAATTAATAAACATTAAAAAAAAAAGAAATGTGCCAAAATAAAAGCACAGAAAGTTAACTAGATACAATTATTTAAGTTCTTTTAAAAATTATAAGTGCCCTTATGGGCATTTAATAAAAACCCTTAATAAGTGCCCTTAAGGGTGGGGGCATTTATTTGAAATGATTCTGACCCTGCCTCTGTAGGTAGCCATTCTCTTTGTCACCATAAAAATAATTTAGTCTCATTCTGACATTTTTCTGTGTAGCTTTTTTTTTTTGAAGTAGATTTTTTTTAAAAGCACTTTTAGGTTCACAGCAAAACGGTGAGTAAGTATAGAGGTTTCTTCCATAGCCCTTGGCCCCAGTGCATACACAGCCTCCTCACTTATCATTATCCCCCACCAGGGCGGTGCATTGGTTACAATTGATGAGCCTACATTGACACGTCATTATCACCCAGAGTCTATGGTTTACGTTAGGGGTCACTCTTGATATTGTACATTCTATGGGTTTGGATGCATGTGTGACACGAATCCATCATTACAGTATCATGCAGAGTATTTTCACTAACCTAAACATTCCTTGTTCTTCCTATTCATCCCTCCCACTCCCCAGCCCGTGGCAACCGCAGATCTTTTTACTTTCTTCATAGTTTCTCCTTTTGCAGAATGTTTCAAAGTTGGAATGATATAGTAGGTAGTCTTTTCAGATTGGCTTCTTTTATTTAGTCCTGTGCATTTAAGGTTCCTCCATGGTTTTTCATGGCTTGATAGCTCATTCCTTTTTAGTGCTGAATAATACTCCCTTGTCTGAATGTGCCACAGTTAATCCATTTTCCTACTGAAGGACATCTTGGTCACTTCTCAGTTTTTGCAGTTGTGAATAAAGCACTCTAAACATCCGTGTGCAGGTTTCTGTGTGGTTGTTAAGTTTTTCAACTCTTTTGGGAAATACCAGGGAGTGTGATTGTATGGTAAGACTATGTTTAATTTTGTACGGAACTTGTCAGCTGTCTTCCAAGGTGGTTGTATCTTTTCCTTTCCTCCCAGAAGGAGTGAGAGCTCCCTTTGTTCCCCATCCTTGCGGGCTTTTGGTGTTGTCAGTGTTCTGGATTTTGACCATTCTTACAAATAAGCGGTACTATCTCCGTTGTTGTCTTTGTAGCTTTTTATTTTATTTTTTAATTTGAAAAGCAGTAGTATTACAGAAGTTTAGAGAAAAAAGCAGAACCTCTAGCCCTGGGTAAATCGTCCTTAGAGTTAATGGTCTGTTGTAGATTTTTTTTTTCAGTTTATATATAAAAAAACAAAATATGGGGCACTTGGGTGGCTCAGTCGGTTAAGCATCCAACTTCGACTCAGGTCCCGAGCCCCGCATCAGGCTCTGTGCTGGCAGCCCAGCCCAGCTCTCTCTGTCAAGAATAAATGAACATTAAAAAAAAAAAAGAAATATCCCTGGGTAAGCTTAAGAAATAAAAGCAGATTAACTTAAACACTTGGGACATCAGTAATTTGAAATATAAGAAAACACCTTGCAGTCCAGATAAATTTAAAAAGCCAGAGATAAATTTTTAGGACTATTAATGTATTCATCAGGTGCATAATTTTCAAAAGATAAAAAGGGTAGACAATGAAGGGCTGCCTTCCCTTTACCTCCATCTGTGTCCTTTCCTAGAGGCTGACAGGTGTGTGTGTGTGTCTGTGAAATAGATATATGTACACAGAGGACACAAATGGTAACATATTGGACACAGTTTTGCCTGTAGCTTTTTTTTTTTTCTACTGACAGTATGCTTTGATTCAGTATAAATTCAAGCTTGATTTACTAAGCTTTGAGCCTCTTGCTTCAAGGTTGCTTAATTATTTTTAGAATTAAGGAAACACAAATGGACTGGGATGTCCATAGGGAGGAAAAGCCAGGAAACAGAAAATGCCATTAGTTACCTGATAGTCATCATTTTACCAAGCTAAAAGCAGGCAGTTTTCAGGAAAGCATATGGAATATGGCTCTTGATGGAGTTACGTGCCACTTGGAGGATACACGTGGATAACCCACAGGGATGATTCACTACCAGTGCAGCTGTAAACTTCTCTTTTAATTAGGTAGGAAGCACCTGCATGTTATTACTTCATCATTTTCCCCCTTCCCGGTCCAATTTCTTCAGGGATTACAAAAAAAAAAAAAAAAAAAAAGTGAACCAACAAGTTGGAATTTTAAGTTTTTTTGTGGGGGAGAGCCTTCAGTGCCTAAAAAAGGGCAAGTATGAAGATCATCTGCTGGAAGAGAAGGTGAAAATAGTAACATTCATGGGCGTGAATTATGGAGAGCAAACGACCGTGTGCAAGGTGTTTGGCAGGCAGCTGTCAGCATCCTGTGTGTTTGGGTTTGCTCTTTTGGGTGTTTAAAAATATTGATCAGAATGAATGCTAAGTGTGTACAAGCTGTCGTTCAAATTTGAATGATATCAGTATTTGTAAAATTTTGTGTGCCTGTGTGTCATCATGAGATGGCACCAGGATCTTTTTCTGGCTTCTGGAAAGTGGCTGAGATTGGCTACACAATTAGGAGT
The DNA here is from genome assembly GCF_022837055.1 of Prionailurus viverrinus. Lineage (NCBI taxonomy): Eukaryota > Metazoa > Chordata > Mammalia > Carnivora > Felidae > Prionailurus > Prionailurus viverrinus. The sequence continues at coordinate 32,683,446 of NC_062562.1, read as the reverse complement.
GTCTTCCAAGGCTTGATCAGCATCATTTACCTATTGACTGTTACAAAAATTCACTTTGTGAAATCGTTCGAAATACTGCTTACAATCGTAACCAAAATATGCACTGTAATAACAGTTAACTACCATTTAATCGAGCATCTACTATATGCTAAGAGTGTTATGAATGTTATTCCTGTAGAAGCTTTACTACTACTCAGAGGGGCTGGTATTCCCATCTTCCTTTTACAGATGAGGGAAACTGAGGCCCAGAGAGGTGGCATATTTTTCTCAACTTTACGCAACAGGTTACTTACTGGAAGATGTTCACCTCAGTTGTACTGTGTTGGAAGCATATTACATTTGTACATACACCTGCGAATATTCATCCACTGTAAGCACATTTATTTGATGCATCTGGGTTGACATTATTCGCAACTTGGTGATTTATAAATTTAATGTGCTCATCAGGCATTTGTGAAGGACTAGGTTCAGATCTTCTTACGGATGGTAGCTTTCCCAGAGGTCTCAAACTGGCAGCCTGGGAGCTGAATTTGGACTGCACCTGTTTTGTTTTGTTTTGTTTTGTTTTGTTTTGTTTTGTTTTGTTTTGTTTTGCCGGGGGGAGGGGAGAGGGGAAGTCAGCACCTTGTCTTACTAGAACTGATTACGAATGCCTGGAGGTTTGGTCGTACTCTCAGATTTCCCCCTAGTCCCCACAATTCCCTAGTTTCTTAGGCCCTGCATGCTTCAGTCGTTCAAGTTATCTGCATGGCCCGTGGTGGCCTTTGAATTTGTGCTTCCAGAAACCATTAAACCAGGAAGTATTCCAGTTAGGTTATGTTCTTTGGGGGGTTCAGATTAGTTAGCATTAATAAATCGATTTTTGCCCTGAAGTAAACATTGTTGGTCTTTCCATTGCTCAATATAAAACAGTGAGTTGACTTGATTACCAGTTCGCTTTTAACGTTTTTCACAAAAGGGCCTTTGTTGGTAGAATTCTGTCTGCTGACCTGTGGATAGAGTCATAGGGTGCATCTTTTGAAGACTGATGTTTGTTTGCGTTTAAGAATATACCCTGAGGTGATTTCATATCATAAGGTGAAATCTATTGAAGAAAAAAAAAAAATGAAAGCAAGTTAGCTGTTCCTCAGCATTAATTGAAAATGGAGACGCCAGTGATTATTTCCCTGTGTTCTTCTCTTCTTCCCTGCCCTCCTTCCTCCTTCCGTACTTGATCCTCCAGCTTTAGACAAATAACATTCTGTTCCCTGGTGAGTATCCTCTGGATTATCAAGAACGTTCAAGAGTCTTAGGACTCCTTGTTTAGAATGCAGAGAACCTGAGGCATTGGGTCCACAGTGCAATTCCCACATGGCAACTATCGGTGTGCGTTGCTTTCTCAAAGTACATGATGTTCTGAAGGAATTCCTAGGACCTGTATTTCTGTCTCTTTATGGCTTCGTCCACATTTTCAGTGTGTTTCCCGTGGAACACTTGCCTATGGGGTACTCGGTACAAATAAGCTTGGGAAATGCTTTGTGTTCTAATACCCATGTGTAGAGTTAACAACCTGTTAAAGGTTCTGAGCAGTACTGTATTCAAAGAATATATTTTGTGTTGCCTCACACAGCGTTTCCCAAACTTAGTTGACTTCAGAACCCCCTCTCGAACCTGCCATTTCTGTACACCGCCTGTGGATCCTCCAAAACCCTTTAGCTATCTACCGAACCCACTCTGAATTTGCTAGGCTGTAGAAATTGCATCAAAGTGTGGAAACTTGTTTTTGATGATTTGTGTTACTTGTGTTGGGGGGCATGTGATCCCAGTTCCGCGGAAAGGGCTCTATTTTGTGAAATGCAAGTTTGTCAGATATGAAACAATGGTTAATGGAGAATTGAATTTCATGGCTTGGTAGTGTTTAAAATGAGCAGAAGAAGTGAAAGTTGACATCATTCTTCATGTCTGGTGGGTTGCTTGAAAATAGTCATTCTTCATGATGTCTGGTGGGTTGCTTAAAGATTACAGGCACCATGTTTTTTTCTATTTGGTGATTTGTAGCTGATGCTAAAATTAATACCTGGTTGGACAGATGTGTCTAACTTTAGACCCAGATGGGCCCGCTCTGCCTCCTCTGGGCATATTTGTTACTCTCCTGTCACGGTGGTAACCCTTTCCCACATAAGTGCTCTTTTCTGGCTCTCCTAATGATCTTATGAGCTAAATACAAAAAAAAAAATGTACTTCCCTGTTTTATTAAGGAGTAAGTCCTTTAATAGCTTAAAACAACCTCACAGTTTGAGGACTTGTTGCCTATGATTTAGGCAGCAGAACTCTTTTTTCAGAGGACGAGGTTGTGTTTATTCTGTGTCACTGAAATAATGGATTGTTCCATTCAACTCTAAATAGTTTTCAAGACTGGGTTCATGGGTGTTTAAAAGGGCAGAATTTGGTGCACAAACCCACGAGAAGGTATGGGTTTGGTGTTCAGTAGCCAGTTAACGAAAGTTTCCAAGATGTGATTATTTTTATACCCATCTGTAACCACTCTGTGGCACCCCACCCCCCAAGTATTATCTTCATCAGTGGTTGGGAATTTAGGTTTTTGTGGGTACACTTGGATTTAAATCCAAGTTTGGTGATTTAATAGGTGTATATGTACACCTCTTGGCAAGTTAATCTCTTTTAATCTTAGTGTGCTTCTCTGTGACACGGGATAACACCATCCAGTATTCCCCTTTATAGGCAGGGAATGAATTTCAGGACTCCAGGTGGATGTCTGGAACCATGGGTGGTACCAAGCCCTATGTTTTTACTGTACATATGTAACTACGATAAAGTTTGATTTATAAATGAGGCCCCATAAGAGATTAACAACAATAAGTAATAATAAAATAGAGCAGTTATGATTATATACTGTAATAAAAGTTGTATGATGTGGTCTCTCTTTTTTTTTTTATGTTTATTTTTGAGAGAGAGAGAGATACAGAGCGCAGGCAGGGGAAGGGCAGAGAGAGAGGCAGACACAGAATCTGAAGCAGGCTCCAGGCTCTGAGCTGTGAGCACAGAGCCTGACGTGGGGATCCAACCCACTAACTGCGAGATCATGAACTGAACCGAAGTCGGGAGCTCAACCGACTGAGCCACCCAGGTGCCCCCCCCCCTTTCAACTTATCTGTATTGTACTTACCCTTCATGTGACAATGTGAGAAGATAAAATGATTTGATGAAGTGAGATTAATGGTGTAGGCATTGTGATGTAGCAGGAAACTCCTACTGAACTTGTCACGATTCATCAGGGGGAAGAGAATCATCTACTTTTGGACCTTGGTTGACTACAAGCAACCGAAACTGTGGGAAGTGAAGCCACAGATAAGGGGAACTGCTGTATTTTGTGGGGACTAAATGCAATGATGGACGGGAGGCCACTTAGAACAGTGCCATACACATAGTGAGCACTTAGTAATGGTAGATAACAACTGTATCACCTTTTAGGTGGCACATTTGATGCTGGAAAATCACAAGCAGTGGGGCTATAACATTATGCTTTTGTATTTTATTTAGAGAAGCATAGTACCTGAAAAATAAGAGTATATGACAGGACTTAGAAAATATTGAGAAGACAGCATCGTAGTGTTGGGAGGGATGGTTTGGAGGGGCTTGAAAATAATCACTGAGTGGTTTTGCTGCCAGGGTACAAGCAGAAAATCTACCCTGAATCCACCTTCAGTAGAAAGTACATTTATGAAAAACGATGGATAGAGATGCGGAGTAGCTTATAGAATCTGAGGGACACCTGAAAAACGGGGTCAGGGAGGAGGACCATGGACCGCCGGAGGACTGTTGGATGGAGGGTACTGATGAACTATCTATGTGGGGTGCCCCATGGAGGAGGAATCACCCATGTTCAGTCTTGTTCTTCTTGAATCACTGAATCTTGATTCAGATGTCCAGATGGCCCAGTTTTGGGGTGCCTGGCTGGTTTAGTTGGTAGAGCAGGCAGCTCTTGATCTCAGGGTTGTGAGTTCAATCTCTATGTTGGGTGTAGAGATTACTTAAGAAACAAAAACAGGGGCGCCTGGGTGGCGCAGTCGGTTAAGCGTCCGACTTCAGCCAGGTCACAATCTCGCGGTCTGTGAGTTCGAGCCCCGCGTCGGGCTCTGGGCTGATGGCTCAGAGCCTGGAGCCTGTTTCCGATTCTGTGTCTCCCTCTCTCTCTGCCTCTCTCTCTGCCCCGTTCATGCTCTGTCTCTCTCTGTCCCAAAAATAAAAATAAACGTTGAAAAAAAAAATTAAAAAACAAAAACAAAAACCCTCAACAAACAAATGACCCATTTTGAATAAAATGCTCACACAGAGTGCCTTGACTGGTGGTACTGATAAATCATAGCCAGTGGAGAATGAATACTTTTCTTCAACGCAATTGGATTGCTTCTTTCAGGAGCAGGGGAAATAGACGCTGGGTGGCAGAAGTCCACCATGTATGAGGAACCTGGATGTAGAAATCCATCTGTTATGCCCAGAATTCGTGATCCCCAAAGACCACCAGGGATCCGAGTCCGATGCAAAAGCAAAAGAGCCTTTATTCGAGCTAGCTGGAGCTCAATCCCCTACCTGCACCGACCCAGCCGTGAGATACAGGGGAAAGAGAGTGAGTTTCAAAAGCACAAAGGTTTTATAGGGGTCTAGGGGCAGCCCATTGGCTGGGGACGGGTCGTGGCCTCAGCCGATTGGCTGGGGAAGGGTCAGAGTCCTGTTACGCAGGTCGCTGGGCGTGTTTTGATCAGGAAGTTTGAAAGGGTGAGCGTGAGCGGTGAGCGGGAGATTACTCAAGGGGAGGAGGCTTGGTCTGAGGTTTCTGCGATTTTCCCGGAAAGGGGCCATGGCGGGGACATAGTCACTCAGGGTGGAGAACACAGAACAAGATGGAGTCGGCCGGCGTAGGCCCGCCCTTTCACCATCCTCTATATTTTTAGACCATAAACTTACCAGCACATCCATAGTGTTGAATAGATGATAAACAGAGATTTGGCTAAATCAAGACCTATGTGTCAGGAGGATTTTGGGAAGTTAAGTTGGGGAGAATAGCTTGAGATTATGTCCTAAGTGTACTGGGAAGCAGTTGTAGGACTTTGATGGAGGTTGAGGGTTATTTGTTGTTTTTACGGCAAGATATTCTAAATATTTATTTATTTGTTTGTTTGTTTATGAGAGAGACAGAGTGTGAGTGGGGAGGGGCAGAGACAGATGGAGACACAGAATTTGAAACAGGCTCCAGGCTCTGACCTGTCAGCACAGAGCCTGACACGGGGCTTGAACTCGAAAGCGGTGAGATCATGACCTGAGCCGAAGTCAGACGCTTAAGAGACTGAGCCACCCAGGCGCCCCAACAGTATCATTTTATATTGAGTTACTCAGTGCCATTGTATCCAAACACAGACATGGTTAAGAGCCAGCATTATGTAGAGACCCTCTGGGTTTGCTTATCTTGCTTGGGATCCCCAAATCTCTGAAATAAAGCTGACAGCAGCTACCCTGACAAGAGGTGGGCTGTTGGAAATAATTCTTGACACCAGCCCTTCATTGATGGGGTTGGTGCAGGAAGAGAGATTTTACACATGTGAATACAATTTGAAAGTATGCTCAGGGGGAGAGGCACCCGTAATAAGAATTGATACACTCTCCTTGGAAATAGTAACACTTTAACTTGATTCCCAGTTGTGCTTGCGGTTGGCATTATAAAAGGCCTAGAAAATGGGCTATTTTATCATAGCTGGAAGTCATCCTCTATATTTTTAGCTCACAAACTTACCACTTTTATTAAAAAAGTGTTCCGCATCAGCATAACATGCTGGGAATGAGCCGACTTCCGAGTTCCAGCCGCACTGGGTTGCAGAGGCAAATGAAGGACTTGTGATTGTTTTTATGGTTAATGACCAAGAGGATCCTGCCGTGGCAAGGCCCCTGGAGAGTGGCCCAGACG